>NC_079489.1:126986769-131786769 GCF_020520425.1 Spinacia oleracea | reverse complement strand
GAATATCCCAAAAAAATCTAAAATTAAATGCAACCAAAATTACGATTTTGTAGCAAATGGTTTCGGGGTGCAGGCAAACAAATGCAATCGTTTTCCCTACAAGAATTTCAAGCAGTTTACTAATAAAGGGTACGTCATCATAAGAACAATCCTTTATAGAAAAAAAAATGTATGGTAGTTTATAGCATTCATGTGAAAATATGTGAAAAATTAATCTCATACTTGAATACTCCGTAACATAGGAAATTAGGGATACAAAATCGATAAACAAAGATCAAGAATGAGATTAAAAACCATTCACCAAATGGTATATTGAGCTTACATTTGCAACTTTTTGTGTGTGTTTTATAATCTATTTTGTTTTTAGCATGTAAACGCTGGCCTAATTGCAAGTGAAATTATTAGTCAAAGATGCAAAGGCTGTGAATCCTTTAAATGTCGCCGGAAATGCTTCTAGTACAAATGCTGCTTCCAACAATTCAATACCATTCATGTTCCCTGCTGGGAGTGCATCTCCACTCTCACCGAGAAGCTCATCAGGTTCATCTCGTATAATGAAACAGAGGGCAGGTCATTCTTCCTTAGGAAGCCCTCTCAAAGTATTGAGTGAGCCAATTAAAGAGCTGATACCACCAGTTTGTTTATTCTCTTGATCTCTTCGTGTCCATCACGTTTTTACTAGCTTAGCTATTATTATTTCCAACATCAAAAACTAGCTTAGCTTTCCAACATCGTTTCACCTCATGTGAGAGTCTTTGATGTGATTTCTACGCGACATTGCATATCTATTTCCAGAATGGCCGTCCAGCACCTAAAGAACTAAAGGAGAGATGTTTGTTTAGAATAAATTAGTTTTTTACGGTCATACAGAGGGCTTGCCAATGAATGGTGACAAACTAAACTGTAACTGTTTTTTATGGTTCTGTTACAGTGACATGTCCATATGGTGTTTTCTATAACATAGTTCAAAGCTGTTACAAAGGAAATATGTAAGATGCCATCCTTCTTCTCTACCGTCCTTTTCCAAATAATTGATGTCAATGGTACATGATTTATTACCGGGTATACAACTTAATGACATTCGAGGTTATTGCGTATTTCTTTTATTTATTTTTGGTGGGTGCACTGTCACTTTATCAATGTTCTTAAATAATGTATCAATTAAAATGCGATCAGTTGCGGTTTGAAATTTATGTGACAGTACCCTTCTTACTCCCCCCCCCCCCCGCACCCCTTAATAGTTTGAGGTTGTTGTATTTTCTTAGACTATATGTTAACTGTTATTTGTTGGAAAATATATCTGAGTTCCGTAGTGATTTTCCGGAGGTTAGTTAATTTGTTTCTCGAAGGTTATTTCTAATGGTGTAAGAAGGTGATGACTATGTTTTCCTTTCTACTATCTGATAGATATTTCAAAGGAGTTTAAGATTTACCTGAAGTTAAAAAGAAGTGTGGTTATACAGGAATTTTTTTATCTGAAATAGATAAATAGGGAGGTACAATATTTTTCTTTAATTTTATTACTAAGGGAACTTACTCATTAACCAAAAGCTTGAACTTGACAGTTGGAAGGGGAAGGAGGGAGATGTGGATTTTCAATTTGAATCAATAGTACACGATACAACTTGTTCAATATTGTTTATACATCAAATATAGGTTGTAAACCAACTCTGACATTGGTATTTGCGCTTCTAATACAACGGCATAACAATATAACCCGCATAGATAGATGATAAAACCACAGTAAAGATTTCAAAAAGTTCTTACAAACCTAATTGCGAAAATTACAGCAGATAAGGGATTTAATGCCTCGATAGTTTTCCATCAACCACTAAATCACTGAAGACAAACAATTTGGTAGAGAAGTGTGTAGGGAAATTGGAAAGAAAACTGTTTCTCAAAGATGTGATTAGTTTATCATTGACCAACTTAATCAATTGCAAAAACCTTCTATATAATTACACTTATATATAAAATAATCACAATTTGGTAGAGAAGTGTGTAGGGGAATTGGAATGAAAATTGTTTCTAAAAAATGTGATTAGTTTATCATTGACCAACTTAATCAATTGCAAAACCTTCTATATAATTACACGCTGAGCAAATCATATCTTCCAAGTCATGGCTCTTCGAGCACTAGCTCATCCCTCGTTGTCTTGATTACAACTTAACTTATAAGTTGTTGCACTATTTTCAGGACATTCATACTTTTTCATTTAAAAACATGACAGAAAAACTACAATATCAGTCCTCTGAGAACAGATCCAACGCGTGTTATATATACTTCCTATTTAGATTCCGAAATCGGTTGAATTATAAAATAAAAAACTAATATCACACTCTATCAAACATAAAATCCTTGAATTTGTTACTGAATAGGCTTTACATATCAGAGATACTGCATTACATAAAGAAGCAATGATTCCAACATAACAACAGTTGTATCTTCACTCCTATATTTAACTTCTACAATTCAGCTTAAAAAATTCAAATTCAACCCACCAAATTCATGGAAAAAATATGCAACATTCTCGTTATCACACCAAATTCTTATTAATTCTAATCTTCAAAGTGCAATGACCTCTAAAATCAGAAGAATCACAATCAAATAAACTGACAGAACCACACAGTTCACATCTAATTGATCAAAGTTAAGCACGAATAAAGAAACGAGCTCAGTGACTCACCGAGAAGACTTCACGACGACTCAAACCGATCTCACTAGAGGATAACAGTTAGTGGAAATATGTGCAACAGTCACCGGAAAACCAATAGCTGTCAGCATCGGTGAATATTTCGAACCCCCGGCAACTACGCACTCCTAAACCGTAGCATTAGCTTGACATTTAATACCTGAATTAGAAAATCAAGTAGAAACAATAAAAATCGAATCAACCAGTTAAATCCCTAAATCATAAACCCACAAAATTTGCAAATTTAAACTCACATAGATCCATAATATAAGTACAACAAGCTGCATACTCCGTAGTTTTCAACAAAAACAACTGCAAAAATAAAATCAAATAATTGCAATTAATCAATAAAAAAGAAGAAGAGGAAATCAGTGAAACTCCAAGCCAAGAATAATTGAATTTATAAACCAACAAGCTGCACAGGAGAGGAGAGAATGAGAAGCGATGAGGAGGAGAATCACAGGAGAGCAGAAAATTGATTGAAGGGAGCAGAGAGATCGACGGAGAGGAAGGTTTGGTGGTGGCCAACACAGTTGAAGGCAATGGTGCATAGGGGAGCGATGGTTGAGTTTCGCAGTGGGAGTGTGCAGAAGTTTTTCTTTTTCTTTTTCTTTTTCTCTTGCTTATTTTTATTTATTTACTCCGTATTTATTTTGTGGATGGAGTTGAAAAACGTGGGTTTACTTCTTTTTGGTTCAAATGATTCGACTCTTCTCACAATCCAATTCAATTGGGGCATGTGCATCTTGGAAGTTACAAAAGCCAAGTATCATTTTGCATCGTTTACAAATAGGTCGAAGCGTTTTCTTTTTGGCAGAAATCTTAAATGTTTTGGCGGGATATTTTCATGTTTAATTACACTGAACTTTATAAGGCGCGATGTAATATACTTGATGGCATTCCAAAATTTATCAAATGCTTCAATCCCAAAAATAGTATCGAAGCAAATGTAACTTAATGCTTCAATCATGTTTAGGTTCAATGCATTTAAGGTGAAGCAACATACCTTTTTTGTACTAGTAAAGTTTCATCAAAATCTTCAACACAACCACAAAGTAACACAAAAAAGAGGTTTGTTATTTGTTTTGGTATTGTTTGTTCTTTCTTTTTATGCAGTTTGTTTCTCATTTTGGTCAAAAAATCATTTGCATATTTGTTCATAATTATTTCATTGTTTGTTCTTTCTTTTGGAATTGTTTGTTCTTTCTTTTATATGGGTTATTCTTTCTTATTTAATTGCTTGTTCTTTCTTCTTTCTTCTTTCTTCTTTATTTGTTAGTTTATATTTTTATGAAAATGATCATACATTTTCTTATATATGATCATACTTATTGTTTTCTTTGTTTATTGATTTTTTTTTTCTTTTTAACATATTTGGTCATGATGTTTAACCTCTTTATTCATAATATTTTTACTTTAAGTTTTTACATATGTTATTTGTGTATCAGGGGCAATACTTTAGTGAAGAAATTTCTAGCAAAGAGCATCGGGCAACACTAGGAAAAAATGGCTGCAGAAAGGATAATCGTAGCTGCTACAGAGGCAAGCAGAGAAGTTGAGGAAAGGATAGCGGCAACTGCCGCAGAAGTACGAATACAAGATGAGGAAAGGATAGATGCAGCTGATGCAGAAGCCCGAAGAGAGGCTGCGGTAAAGGCAGTTGCAGCTGCTACAAAAGCAAAAAGAGAAGCTGAGGAGAAAGAAGCTGAAAATAAGAGAAGGAGGCTGACAAAACAAAAGGAGGAAGAAGATAAAGCTGAAAAAATGAGGAAGGAGGCTGAGAAAAGGAAGGAGGAATATGAAGCTGAATTCAAGAGGGTTCAGGCTCAGAAAAACAAAGAGTATGCAGAAGAAGCTGCAAAAAAAAGGAGGGAACCTGAGAAAAAGAAAAAGGAGTAAGATGATGCTACAAAAGCAATTACCACAGTGGTTGAAGATGTAAATGCTACGGAAAGTGAAGGTAATGGTAATGGCAGAAAAAGAGGAAGAAAAACAACAGCTACCAAGAGGAGGACAATTCCAAATATAACCATCGATGAAGCACTAGAAAAGCAGTTGCACATGATATCAGAATCATACAAACCAAGAAGGAATACAAGATCAATGGTGAAAGTAGCTGAAAAACATTCTGCTAAAATTGTTACCAAAGAAGAATTTGAAGGCAAAGGCAACATTTTACATTGTTCAATCTTGATTAAATAAATGTTAAAATATCTTATTATATAAATTGAACTTTGTATCTGTTGTTAATGTAGATGTTTCTGAGGTTACTTCAAAAGTAACAAATACTCCAAAGAAAAGGAAAGGGGCTGAGACAGAAGTTGTGGCAGAGTCTAATGATGTTGAGATTGTAAAAACACAAAAACAAAGAGGTACACATATATACAAAAACAATTGATTGTTATACATCTTAGAAATGTTCTAAGATATTTGGTAACATGTTTATAAATTAAATACATTATGATCTTTTTTTACAAGAGTTGAGAAAAAAAGTTCCGTTAAGACAAGAATTTTTCCTGCTAGGGTAGGAATGAAAAGGAGCAAGGAAATTGATATTGATGAAGAGAGAGATGAACACCAAAAATGTTTACATTTAACAATATTAAAAAAAATTGGGAAGAATGTTCATTTTATTTTCAACTCATAAAATTATTCAAATTTTTTTGGAAGAATGTTCATTTTGTTTTCAAATGATGTTCTTTGTGTTTGCATAAAAAAATCATTCTGTATTATCTCATAAAATTATTCAAATTTTTTTGGAAGAATTTTCATTTTGTTTTCAAAGGATGTTCTTTATGTTTGCATAAAAAAAATCATTATGTATTATCTCATAAAATTATTCAAAGTTTTTGGTTATATGTTCAAAGTTTTTCTCCATTATGTTCTTTTCACAGGACATGGAAAATTTACTGTTCAAAGGAAAAGGAAGACACGAGCTTGTTTGAAAAAAAAGAAAGAAGAAGAAGAAGAGGAACAAGAAGAAGAGGAAGAAGAAGAGGAAGAATAGGAGGAAGAAGAAGACGAAGAAGAGAAAAAGATGAAAAAATGTATAATTAATATACTGAAATGTTAAAAGTTGAATTACATATTTTTCAAAGCTTTTTAACTGTATGCTCTTTTCTAACAGTCCGTAGACTAGCGGTGAAAGAGAGGTTGCAGAAGTTTGAAAAAGAAAGACAAAAAATAGGTCAGACTCAATTTTTAATTTTTTTCTATAAAATTCAAAATTCTATGATTAATGTTTAAAGTTACTTATATGTCTTTCATTTTCAGTACTAACAAGAACAACACCAAAAGCAACACCACCTGCTGAAAAGAAAAGGAAAGGAAAATAGTCGATGAGGATTATGAGGTTAACGAAGATTATGAGGATGATGTTGGTCTAGGATGATAATATTGGTCTGGGACCATTGCTAGATTTCCAACTACCTAATTCATCCCAACAATTTGTTACATGGTTGTGTAACAATTTTGAGGAAAATAGCCACTATCTCTATCTACCGAAGAATAAGAAAAATCTGCTAGAATTTGAAGATGTAGAAAAGATATATGGCCTTCCTAAGGGTGATGTAAACATAGTTGAGGCAAAGTCTGACAAGGCTAGTGAAGAATTTTCTGAATTCATAGCAAGGTAAATTATCTTAAGTCTTATACCTATATTTTCAATATGTTACAGACTTCATAAATCTAACTGCATTATGCATGTATTAAAAGGTTCTTTCTTTTACAGTTTATTGTTCAATTGTGTATAACTACTTATACATTACCAGTGTTTGGAAGTTTATGTATGAAATATTTGTTCAACTTGTTTGTCTCTAATATGCATTTTTTTATACTATTTGTTCTTACTTTATGTTATAGTTGTCTATTCTATGTTCTTTTGTTATTTTTCTATAAACCTGATTCATAAAATTGTTCATAATAGTTATTGCGTTTGTTCTTTCTTTTTGAATTGGTTGTTCTTTCTGTTTGAAAATGTCTTTGTTAATTAAATTTTGTTCATTAAAAAAAACAGATGGAAGAGCATCTTCATAGATGACAAGTTAAATCCTCTTGGGAATAAGGTCCCATCAGTTCAATTTTTTTTGGAAGTACTACAGTAAAAAGGACCAAATTGAGGCTGGACCGGATGCAAATTTCATTACAAGATTCTTGGTGGTCACTGTCAACACGCTGATCAAGAGCACGTTGTCAAACCAAGCATACTACAAATTCTTGTTCTCGACGATGGATCATGGGCAGATCAGAAACTTAAACTGGTGCAAGTATGTGTGGGATGCACTACTCTCAACTACTGCACGGTATAAAAAAATCCTGACGGAAAAGGCCAAAGCAGAATATTTCACAGGACCATTGCCATTATTTACGGTATAACATCATTTACCCCTTCTAAGTTTATGATTTTAATGTGCTTGATCAATCTAAGGAATTTGCTAACACTTATACTTTGTATGGCAGATTTTCTATTTTGACAGAGTTCAAAGAATGAACTTTTTCCCTCCAAGACGAATTCCACTTGTGTCCTGATGGACAAAGTGAAGGAAATGTTTCCTTCACCCAAGGTGCATTAAGTCTAATACCAAGGTTCAGATTAATTACGAACAACTAATTCAGTGAGATCAAGTGATCGGAACAGCTAGCTGGAGCAATGTTTCCGATTAGTGAGTTCTAATCTATATTAGGCTCACAGCTTACTCTTGACTGAACCTATAAGGTCACACCATTGGCATGTAATTGTGAGAGGGTCGAAAAAGCGCGAGGCTAATGCGTGACCTGTCCCTCGTGGGTGTGACGATTCTTTTTATTCAATCAAGTGTAATTGGATTTCCTGTGAGTATACACCCAATTGACTAGTAATATAGGAGTCGCCATTCAGTTTTTAACGACAATGAAAAAAACTGACAAAACCCGGTTATCGTGACATAAAGGGAGTGCAATTATGTTTGACCACGACGGCCGTAGGTTCCCTTGTGATCCCTGGTGTGGGGATCTCTCAATATACACCCACAAGGTAGAGATTGAGGGTTCGGGGGACTGTAACTACCGAGAGGAGTAATTCGCTCGTCGATAACTCCAGAGGCAGGATATCCTTACTAGCTCAGCATAAATAATTGAAGGGACATGCGTTAACTATTAAACTAATCTGAATTGATTTTAGCAGTATGCAGCATATAATACTAATTCGATCGTGATTATCTGATTTAAATATCATTAAGGGACCTAGCATGATAATCCGATTTCCCAAAAATATTTTATTTATTAGGCGTGATAGAACAATCATATTAGGTTAGTTTAACAGTTCATAAAAAGGGCGAGGAAAGCGGTTAAATCATCGAAAAGGGACACGTTACGACGCACCCTTGAGAGGTGCGTCAAGGTTCTCAGAAAACTAACCACTTGGACTTTGCTATTTCTCCTTTTTATTTAACGAATCTCGATTATGGGACAGGATACGTTATGTTCGATTTATGGATCGATTGCGACAGAACGCGTGAACAGTTTCGCAGCGAGAGGCTTGGGCTCAGGGGTATTGAGTCAATACTCAGAACATATTATGTCTTGTTGTGTGTCGTTTCACGTCGAAACTAGGGGTCTATTTATAGGGAAGAGTTCGTGGAAAGATAGAATTGCAGAGTTCTAATCCACAAAGATTTAGGAAAATAGACGTACCCAGGTATTTTCAGCGCCCAGGCCTGGGCGCCGAAGATTTCGGCGCCCAGAGCCAGGCGTTGAAAATAGGGTCTGGGCAGTTTTTGTTTAGTCAGATTCGGATTCTAAAATCCGTAGAGTTTGAAGTTAATTTGAGTCTCTTAGCGCGTATCAATTTGTGACGGAATGCGTCTGGGCCCGTTACGAACTCTAGGTTCGTTAGGATTTTAATTAGTACGTAACTCTTATTTCCGAATCCTTTTAGGAATAGGATTCTCGCAGTTTTCTATCTCATTTAGGATTTATGTTGGAATGCAACACCTAATTCTGACAGGTTTCTATCTTTTATGATTTTGCCACTTTTAGAAGCTACTTTTTTACGGCAGTTACTATTTTTAGCAGGTTTCCACAAATAGCTGGTTTCGGGTGAAATGAAATGGGGAATCGAGATTCGTTTATTTTATAGGAGATGCGTTGTCAAGTGGAGCTTTTATGCTTTCATCATCGAACCTTTCCCTTGCGGGAATGGGGACAAAAGTAGGTGTCTACAGTTAGCCCCCACTTTGACTGAGTCTTGGAGTAAGACGATGGTCAAAGTATTAGACGGAGTGCGTCGCACAAGCCATGGTGTATGTGACCTGTTTTGAGAGGGTCTCACGAGCCCCCGAGTGATAACATTTGACTTAAGGGTCATCACTTGAAGTGTCGACATATCCCTCACGTGTCATTGGGATTTGTCAACTGATAGTATAGAAACTTCCTCACTTTGTCATTGGAAGGATCTAAAGATGCGTAGAAACTCCCTCACTTTGTCATTGGGAGTAACTACAGATGTTTTCGAAATTAAAGCTGTAAAGTGTAATTGGGCCTGGCCAAGCCCAATCACGAGGTAAAACGTTTTTAAAGATTCTCATTTTCAGGGCTGGCTAAACGAGAAAACCCCCTTGTTTTTATAGGAAGTAAAACGAAGGAAAATCCAGTACCCTTGTTTTTATAGGAAGTAAAACGAAGGAAAATCCAGTAAAAGTTATCGCTGCAGCGACTAAGGACCTGCGCTATTAGTGACGCAGACCCCGCCCGCTGAAGGTGGGCGAGCCTGTCCTCTGAGGGGGACCCCCCGTCCGATAGAAGTGGACGAATCTGTTTGATGTTTTTTGAAAATAAGGACCTACGCGGTTTGTGACGTAGACCCCGCCCACTGAAGGTGGCGAACCTTGTCCGCTGAGGGTGGACACCCCGTCCGCTGAAGTGGACGAATCTATTTGAAATTTTTGAAAATAAGGACCTACGCGGTTTGTGACGTAGACCTTGCCCACTGAAGGTGGCGAACCTTGTCCGCTGAGGGTGGACACCTCGTCCGCTGAAGTGGACGAATCTGTTTTGAAATTTTATTTTGTTTTGTTTTTTGAAAATAAGGACCTATGTGGTTTGCGCCGTAGACCCCGCCCACTGAAGGTGGCGAGCCTATTTTAAATTTGAAGTTTTTATTTCTTTCGAAAACTGAGGACCTGCGCGGCTAGTGACGCAGACCCCGCCCGCTGAGGGTGGGCGAGCCCATTTTGCATTTCTTATTTTGCCTATGTAGAAGGGCTTTTGTGATTACAACCTGTTGGTGGGTCGTAATTTTTCCTGATTAGATGTGTCCTATAAGTGGGTCCACATTGTGTATATTTTTGTTTAACAATATATTTTGAGATATCCAAACATGTTATGGTGCGTGGCGCAGTCTGGGAATGTGATTTTGATTGCACGCTTTTTGTTGGAGTCCACTTTTCGTGAGCCCCCAAGTGTTGGGGCTCGTTGGTCGATTTTCGCGTCTTGTAATCATGTTTGGGGTCACGCTCGTATGTGCGAGCGATCTCCTATAGTAGTGTGCTATTTTAGTGAAGCCGTGAAGTGCGACTTTAGCTTTCAGGCGACATCCGGTTTCGGCTTGGCCCGGATTATCCCTTTGACAGACAGACATTTTCTAGTTGGAAAACCAATGACTTGACGACACATATTTTTGGTGTTTCGAAGAATGACCATGATATTTAACTTGCTTTTTTTTGAAAAGTGTACATGAGCGTTTTCTGAGATGAGTCTAAGTTTCGACCAAGTTTCAAGGTTATTATTATTTTTTTGCTTATTTGGGAGCTAAAGGTGCTTTGGGCTTGATCTTACTTGTAATAGGGCCTCGTGTTTTAGCAACACGGTCTTAAGTCCTTTCCTATTCCGTGTTTTTGTGAAATCTGGGCCTTGGGCTGTATTTTCAGCGCCCAAGTTCAGGCGTTAAAAATTTCGGCGCCCAGAGGTGGGCGCTGAAAGTTCTTTCCTGGTAATATTTGATTTTCGGATTTCTAAACACGTTTCCGAATGGGATCAGGATGTTTATTGGGTGCGTTCAGCTATATATAGGGGCTAAGTACGTCCTTATTTTCCACCACTCTCAAATTCTTTCTCTTTTTTTTTTGCCGTGCTCTAATTTATTTACTGCTTTTGCCATGTCGACCCCTACTTTCTCACTCCAACGGACTGTTAGGCGTTGGCTACGAGCCCTTACTCCCACAGAAAAAGCTTTGTTAAAAGAATACCACTTGGAGGCACTTTTAGGCTTACAACAAATTAATATTGATTATAATTTTCTGCATGCTGCCCTAAACTTTTGGGACTCCGATCATCATGTTTTTTCCTTTCGGGGCAATGAAATATGTCCTTTGCCTGATGAATTTGCTGCGATCCTTGGTTATCCTACTAATGCTACTCCTGTTACCCCTGTCACTATTGAAGAGGGTAAAACAACCATAAGGGCTTTCTTAGGGCTAGATGATAACATGTTTGCTGAACTTGTTGTAGACGATAAGGTTAACTTGGCAAAACTCGTAAAACATCATTTTAGGCCTAGTAAGAATATGACCGAACAAAAATTGAACATTCGAGCCCTTGTATTGTGCTTGTTGAATCATTATTTTCTGTCGAATAATAACGGTGAGTTCGGTGACATAAGGCTGATCCCCTTGATTAGCCAGATGGAAAGTTGCCATTCTATTATGCCGTTGGTTGTTGCTAAGACTTGCTGAGTGCGGATGAGCTGAAGAAGGATGCCAAATCCGAAATTTTTAAGGGAAGCCCCCTATTACTGCAGGTAATCTACTTTTTTCTTTGCGCACATATACGCCACTTTTCTTTTTTTTTTGCCTGGGGCTGAGTTTCAGCGCCCAGGGCTGGGCGCTGGAATATTCGGCGCCTGGTCCTGGGCGTTGAAACCGCGCCCCAGGACCTTTTTTCTTTCTTTTCATTCTTTTGATTCGATCGTACCTGTTTTTGCAGATTTGGCTTGCGGAACGGCTTAGACTTTTGGAAGCTCCTGTCGATCCTAAACATTATCGCCCTATAGCTTTGGGTAACCGAAAATACTTGCACCAAGGCCAGGACGAGGCCGAATGGACCTCCTTTTTTACTTACGGCATTTGTTCTATTAAGTGGGTGGTACCATGGTGGGGTTTGACTACTATGACAGGGGGGGTCTGATGTATCGGTTTATATTTCTTTGTTGGGGCTATCTTGTCCCATTTATATTTTCCCTTACCGAGTCATGCGTCAATATGGTTTAAGGCAGACTATCCCCTTTTCTGATACGGTACCACCTAAGGTAGCGACCTTTGCACAAACACGGGTCTTAGCGTGGGCTAGGTATTATGATGGTCTCCCGCGTTGGGCTGTAGCTACCAATGGGTTTGTGGGTCTTTCTGAAAACTATAAGTTGTGGAAGAGTTCCGATGACAAGGATGTGAGGACCGAGGCTCGTAATGGGGAGCCGGCCGAGCTTTTGATACCTCGTATTCGTGTTAAGTATGAGGGTCCTGATTCTGCCAGACCTCGTACCTATAGTTTTAAGACTGTGAAAGCTCGTCCTGATCGAAAGCGAAAGGAAGTGCTTCCCCGTTCCAGTGTTAGGCCTAAAAAGGTGCCTAACATGAAGGGGCCTGCTGTTGTTAAAAGAAATGCAAGCTCTCGCAGAGATCATCGCCGGAACAATGTATGGGTTAGGAAGGCTCAGCCGCCTGTAGAAACAGTGGCTAGCCCGATTGATGGTAGTAATCCTTCTCCCACCACTGTTTGTGCCCTTGAGGCTGAGCGGGCTATAAATGAAAATGTTTCTAAAGCTTTGGCATCTTTGGAAGTTAGTGTCCAAGAGCCGGTTCTTATGGAGATTGATATTGGGGCAGCGCAGAAGACTATGGGGATGGATCCTGCGAACATTGCTCTCTTCAAGACTTTGTTTGATGATTTGGAAGAACTAGAGTAGTGTAGTTCTTTGCTAGGGTGTAGGTGCCCTCTATTTATTTCAGTTGTGTTTGTTTTTTATTCTAGCACTTTGTTTTCCTTCTTATTATATTTTAATAAAGGCATATTTTTAGTTTCCATTCAATTTTGTTTATATGTCTAACACTTTTTACACAAAGAATATAATTTTGTTATTATTATTTGGACCGAATCCTTGGTAAGGATTGCCTACGTATCTTGTCAGAATCAGGTCGCGCGTAGTTCTTAGCTTTAGAATAAGTTCTAGTATGCCGGATTTCGGTAGATATGTCCTGAAGTGGAAACATATTACTTAATCGGCCAAATGAGTGAAGTATTTGCCATTATTTTCATCTGCCGTTTTCCATAGGTTGCGTAAAATTCGACCAATTTGTTGGTAAACCTATTTGGATACGCACTGTACCCCCCAAGTGTTCGTTATTTTTCCGTTGCGTGCGGATAAAATGACGAGCACTTTCGAAAAAAGGAAAACTTTGGCAGGCAAAGAGTTTCAACGCCCAGGCTGGGGCGTCAGAAATTTCGGCGCCCAGCCCTGGGCGCTGAAAATAACTTGGGCGGTCAATTTTGACGTTTTGCTTCACATGTTCTTGCGTTTATTTCTATTTCGTTTTTTTTTTTTTTTGCCTTGATATTTTGCTTCATTGTTAAAGTTAATTTTGAGGCTGTTTTGGAGGTTTTTTGATTGTTAGCGTGAAACGCATTTTTGTCCGGATTAATTTTTTCTATTGGTGACTCAAAACAGTTTTAAAAATGGAGTTAGGGTGCGGAACTTATGAAGATCTTTGTGGAGGGTATGATGGAATCTTAGGTGGAAGCTGTCGGTGGGTTCTACGTTTTATGAATTTTTTTTGGTAACATTTGCATTTGTTTTAAATTTTTGATTTCTTTTTGATTTTGGGTTGCATGGATTGGCTCTTATGATGACATTGATTGGCCTTTTGGGTTTTGAGGATGGGATAGTGTGGTTTATTTTGTGGGTTTCGGGAACTGGTTCACATGGCATTATTTCAAAACCGAGTGGGCTTTGTTTGTTGGGCCTATAGTGGGCCGCTTCTTTATTTTTTTATTTTGCAAGTACATTTGGTGTTTATTTAGTGTTAGAATAAAATTTTTAGGAGAAATATTACGCCTTTATTAATTTGGAAAGTGAAGAAAACACACAGAAATAAAACTGACCCATATTCTAAAGGGCCTTAGGACCATCTAAAGTCTCTATTATTTTTTTCTATCAATCTAAAGAACTACTAGTCGCTTTTTACTAATGATGCCCTATGTGGCTCAAGCCTGGGGTTTAGTCTCATAAAACTTTGGTCCTTCACCGGTACTCATCTTGAATTCCATTCCTTTTGCGTTGACCCACTGATATATCTTCACCCATCCGTTCCCGACCTCTTCTAGTGTTGATGCAGGAGAGATTAACCGGGTTGGATCAAAACCTTCATCTTGTAAAGCTAGGGTAGTTATCACAGTCTCGTTCTCCATAGGCCTCGATTTGTTAAACAATGTCCATAGAGCCTGGTTGTCCAATATTTCAGCTGTTTTAGTCTTGGTGAGGTGGGGTGCCTCATCCAAGGTGTGGCAGTCATGGAAAATTTCAAATCCGGGTTTTAGCAGGCCATCCTGAACGAAGGGTTCAGGGAAATCACAGCATGGGTGTTCTTCTCTTTCCCGAACAAACATCCCGTTAAGGGTCCTTTGATATGGGGGAAGGAGGGTGGTTTGTTTGGTTTTGTTAAGGCGTACCCTAGATAGGCGGTCAGCAATATCTTCCTCCGTTGGTTCATAACCTAAGCCAAAGGGAGTAGATTTGTCGGGAAAAGGATGGAATGTGCATTCCTTCTTCCTTATGCCCAATGGGGTTCCTGGGAAATAACCTTGAGCCAACAGCATTCTAGGGATGACTCGGGATGCATGCGGGTCTAGGAATGCTGGATCATAATCTTCGATGAACTGGATTGTTTCTTCCATTTGAAACCCATAAAGGTCATCTGCAGTTTCGGCCGTTCCAACCATAGTACAACTGACATCGAGGGGAGGGGCGCGGATTTCTAGTATTACCCCGTTATGGTTAAGTTTAACCATTTGGTGCAAGGTTGAAGCCACACCTCCTAAGTCATGGAGCCAAGGTCGCCCCAAGAGGAGGTTGAAAGTGGGCTTGATGTCGATTATTTGAAACTCCGTGGTGCGTGCCACAGGCCCAGTTTGTAAGGTAAGGTTGATTTTTCCCAACACAGGCCTTCGGGAGTTATCATAAGCTCGTACCCCTTGTGAGGAGGTTTGGAAGTCATCGCTTCCTAGCCCCAAGCAATGGGCGGTTCGCAATGGGCAGACATTAACCGCCGAACCATTATCTTCGAGCGCTAGGGGGATGTTTTGTCCTTTGCATCCAACCACTAAGTAAAGGGCTTTATTGTGAGCACCCCCCTCTTTGGGTAAGTCTGTCAGTGAAAACTATGGCCTTTTCTCCGGCATCTCTCGTGACATGGCTAACCAATGAGTCAGGTGTGATATCCGTGGGTACTGAGATGAGGTCAAGTGAGCGAATAAGCTTTTCGCGATGTTCCTTTGAAGTACACATAAGATCCCAGATGGTAATCTCAGCCTTGGTTCTTTTCAGTTGTTTCAGGAGAGGATTTTCAATGACTTCCGCGACGGTGGCGTGCCGCCCGTTCTCAGGAGTTTGCCTAACCGGGATGTCGTCCATAGGAGGTGGGTGAATATCTGGTTGGTATATCCTTCCGGATCGGGTGAGGTTGTCGACCTCGGGCTCCTGAGGGGTGGTGTCAACGAGAGCATACCCGGGCCAAGTTTCAGTGAAGAGGTCCTGGCCCGAGACTTGAGATAGGTAAATATCTTCAGCATCATTGTTCCACACACCGTACACTTCCCCCTCGATTCGATCCATAGGTACCACAACGAGTGGTGCACCTTGAGGTGTAATATACACCGTGGGGTCGAAATTCTCTGGTTGGTCGAGAGAGATGTGACAAGAGCCGAGTGGGCTCTTGTTGTTGTTGGGTTTGCCAACGTTAGGGAGAGGTATTACTTCATCCTCTATCATGTCCTGGATCGTATGTTTTAGATGCCAGCAGTTTTCAGTGTCATGCCCATTTCCTTGATGGAATTTGCAGTAAGTACCTTCGACCCAATATTTGTTTTTGACAAGAGGATCACGGGTGGGGCCCATAGGTCTCAACTTTCCTTGATTGGTTAGTCTTTCAAAGGCTTGTACCAAAGTTGACCCGAGTGGGGCAAACTTTCGGTCTCGGACCCATCTTACAGGGTATCTTCGGGCGGGAGCCTCTTCTACAGCATGGACTTCTTGGGTTTGGGGTGTGTTACCCCGATTATAGGTGTTGGTCTTATATGCAGGTTTGCTCTGTATGGTTTTGGCGAGGTCGTCCTCGATTTTTATTCCCACATCATAAACTCTTTTGAAAGTGTCGAGTCCCAGGTACCTAAGGTGTTGTCTGTAAGCCGGGTCTAAGTTGTCAATGAATTTTTGGACCAATTCTGTTTCGGGAGGCCTATTGATTAGCTGGGCCGCCTGGTCCCTCCATCTAGCAAAGTAGGTTGTGAAACCCTCATTTTTCTTTTGGAAGAGAACTTCCAGCTCGCGCATGGTGACTTGGAAATCCATGTTCGACGAGTATTGCTTGATGAAGACATTGACAAAGTCTTCCCAATGGGGAAGAGCTTAGGGTCCTGGTGATAGTACCATTTGAGCGGCACAGGTTCCAAGGACAAAGGAAAGGCAGGTAGGTACATGGACTTGTCCACGCCTTTCAAGTTCATGGTATTCACAAAGCTCAGTAGATGATCACGGGGGTTATCCGTGGCCTTGAACTTTGGTAAGTCAGATGAACTGAACTTTTCTGGTAATTTTCCAGAAAAAGGTTCAGGCTCGAGAGAGAAGTATTTGCTCCCCATGGTTTGCTGTAGGACCATTTTTTCAATCCTTTTCTCGTTTTCGAGGTCATTTTTGGCTTGCGCAGCCGCTAAGGCTTCATTTTCCATTTTCAGTTGGCCCATGAGTTGGGTCATTTGTACCATCTGGTCTCGCAAATCTTCGATGGACATGTTTGGAGGTGCGAATCGAGGTTGGGGAAGCGGAGATCCTTGAAATGAGGGACGACGGACGGAGCTTGGAGTTACTAGACTTGGTGTTGGTGATGTATCTTCGAGACGCACTAGCCGTTAATTCCCTGATCGGCACCAAGTGGCAGGACCAGTCCTAGGCATAAGATAAGCTAAAGTTTAGGTTCCCAAAGTTTCAAGCATTACTTAGTCTAGACTTCGACTCTCTAAATTGGTTTTTCACTTTTTCGCTCTTTCTTCTATCGGTACACTTTTTGGGGGGTTTTTTTATTTTGGTCATTCTTTGGATTTTCGAAACACTTGCCTGTGTGACATTCATAGTTGTTAGCATGTTCGGTTTTGGTGCCGAGCATTGCCGTCGTAAGTGCTTTTCTTACGCCCTCGTAGCAATTCTTTTGATGAACATTTTTTGTGCTACGTACTTTCTTTTTGCTTGGGCACCGAGGCTGCTGCGCCTGACCAGAAAGCCAAGCAGCAACTTCAGCGCCCAGCAGTGGGCGTGAGAAATATTGGCGCCCAGCCAGGGGCGTTGAAAATGCGTCCCTGGCTGGTTCTTGTTTTCTGTTTTCTGTTTATGCGACTTCGATTTGCGTGCTTGCCTAATAACGTCCTTTACGCGTGACAACGTTTGTGGGATTCGTTACAGGCCATCCCGAGCGTCGCTTGTTTTGTGGCGATCATTCGGGTTTGCGGAACACGTGCTTCGGTATAACTCTTTGGCAAATTAGTCTATGAATGTTTGGGCAATTTTTAAGGTCATTGGTTTTCTAGGATAGTTTGTCACACAATCACATATTTCACTACACATAACTACATTACAAACATGGATTTGAAAATTAAATATGCCACGTAGTTTATGATAGGCTTCTATGGGTAGTTTATTTGCGCCTGGCTTGGTACCGCTTCTATCGTAGATCCAACACATGCCCCGGTCGAGGTAGTGTCTTCAACAGACGAATTTCGCTCAAGAGGCCAACCCGCAAGTGCAAGCCAAGGGGGCATGCAGGCGAGAGGGACCTAATGGGCGAGCGATTGGGTTCGGGATAGGTGTACTACCTGCACAAGTACCGAGTGGGAAACATGCGCGGCGTATGCACCCCCCTATTGGCGAAAAGGTATCCTTAGTCCCAACTCCGGAGGGAGCCGAGATTCGTTATGATGTTCTGCCCGTTCACATTAATATGCTGATTTTCAGGTCGTCCCAACTTGATGGGGAAATAAACGCGGGGTAGGATCGTTTCACCCTTCGGCTATTTTGATTACCTACAAGCACGAGTATTTCCTTCACTATCCCCAGTGGATTCGCCACTATGAGGGGGTCGAAAAAGCGCGAGGCTAATGCGTGACCTGTCCCTCGTGGGTGTGACGATTCTTTTTATTCAATCAAGTGTAATTGGATTTCCTGTGAGTATACACCCAATTGACTAGTAATATAGGAGTCGCCATTCAGTTTTTAACGACAATGAGAAAAACTGACAAAGCCCGGTTATCGTGACATAAAGGGAGTGCAATTATGTTTGACCACGACGGCCGTAGGTTCCCTTGTGATCCCTGGTGTGGGGATCTCTCAATATACACCCGCAAGGTAGAGATTGAGGGTTCGGGGGACTGTAACTACCGAGAGGAGTAATTCGCTCGTCGATAACTCCAGAGGCAGGATATCCTTACTAGCTCAGCATAAATAATTGAAGGGACATGCGTTAACTATTAAACTAATCTGAATTGATTTTAGCAGTATGCAGCATATAATACTAATTCGATCGTGATTATCTGATTTAAATATCATTAAGGGACCTAGCATGATAATCCGATTTCCCAAAAATATTATATTTATTAGGCGTGATAGAACAATCATATTAGGTTAGTTTAACAGTTCATAAAAAGGGCGAGGAAAGCGGTTAAATCATTGAAGAGGGACACGTTACGACGCACCCTTGAGAGGTGCGTCAGGGTTCTCAAAAAACTAACCACTTGGACTTTGCTATTTCTCCTTTTTATTTAACGAATCTCGATTATGGTACATGATACGTTCTGTTCGATTTATGGATCGATTGCGACAGAACGTGTTTCGCAGCGAGAGGCTTGGGCTCAGGGGTTTTGAGTCAATACTCAGAACATATTATGTCTTGTTGTGTGTCGTTTCACGTCGAAACTAGGGGTCTATTTATAGGGAAGAGTTCGTGGAAAGATAGAATTGCAGAGTTCTAATACACAAAGATTTAGGAAAATAGACGTACCCAGGTATTTTCAGCGCCCAGGCCTGGGCGCTGAAGATTTCGGCGCCCAGAGCCAGGCGTTGAAAATAGGGTCTGGGCAGTTTTTGTTTAGTCAGATTCGGATTCTAAAATCCGTAGAGTTTGAGATTAATTTGAGTCTCTTAGCGCGTATCAATTTGTGACGGAATGCGTCTGGGCCCGTTACGAACTCTAGGTTCGTTAGGATTTTAATTAATACGTAACTCTTATTTCCGAATCCTTTTAGGAATAGGATTCTCGCAGTTTTCTATCTCATTTAGGATTTATATTGGAATGCAACACCTAGTTCTGACAGGTTTCTATCTTTTATGATTTTGCCACTTTTAGAAGCTACTTTTTTACGGCAGTTACTATTTTTAGCAGGTTTCCACAAATAGCTGGTTTCGGGTGAAATGAAATGGGGAATCGAGATTCGTTTATTTTATAGGAGATGCGTTGTCAAGTGGAGCTTTTATGCTTTCATCATCGAACCTTTCCCTTGTGGGAATGGGGACAAAAGTAGGTGTCTACAGTAATAGATCACCGGATTAAATAAATCGGAAATTCATTTAATATCTTTTCGGGAAATTAGTTCGGAAAACATAATTATACGATTAAACAATGGATCGTGAAATCGTATATCGTATTGCGTATATTCGTAAGCTAGGCGAGACGAATAAACGTATCGTACGACATTGGATCGTCAAGTACGAAACGATAAATAAATTGTCGAAGGATAATTTAATCGCAATACGAAAGCAACCTACGAGCCGGAGCGCACAAGCGCAAGGCCCATGGGTGCAGCGTGCATGGCAATGCAGCGCTGGCTCAAAGGCCTTGGCTGTGTAGCGTGCACGGACCACAGGAGTAAGGAGAAGCAGCGGCACACGGCCCACGACCCAGCTGTGCGCGCCTGCTGCTTCCTTTGCGTGTGGGCTTGGCCAGCCAACTTGGTTGGCTTGCCCACCAAGTTGGTTGGCTTGCTTATTATGACTACTAGGTTATTCTAATAACCTTAGTACACCTTTCCATAACACACAATTCAGTTTACACATAAAACCCTAAGGAAGAGAGAGAAACCCTAATTCTGTCTTAGCCTCCATGGATGTGTTCTTCCCAAAAAGCACAAACTCTTGAATATTGTCTAAGCTACGATTTTCAAGACGGAGCTGAATGTGTCGGTGAACCAAATAGTGGAACGACAATTGGAGTTATTTTTTCGTGTTCGTTGATACTAAACTCGGGAAAACACTCTTCGAATCTAAGTATGCTTAATCTGTGCTTTATACATGTTTCCTGGCTTTGGGGATCTTCCGCACATGTTATATGTATTTAACCGTATTCCCTTACAGTGGTATCATGAGCCTTATGTATTCAAAGCATTTTTTAGCATGATTATATGTTTTTGCATGTTGTCGAGTTTTTTGGATTTTTTTGTTGAATTTTTCGAATTATTATGGATTATTGGATGAATCGTGTAATAAGTTATAAATTCAAAAAGTTTCAAAATTTCGACTTTTCTGACCCTAATCTGATTGAAAACGATTTTCTAATATTAATTCATGGGAACAAAATTGCAAAAACAGGCCTCGAAGCATGAGTTTTTGAGCGTTTTTGTTGATTAACGAATTAAAATTAACAAATTCGGAAAGGTTTTCAATTAATTGGTCGACCTAAACTACTTGGAATTGATTGAAATTTTGACCTAATGCTGTTGGGTATATTTTAAAATTATGGTAAAAATTTAGGCCATAAATGTTAAGTATAAACCCTAATTTCTCTTTCCCCAAATTCGTAAATTTTAGATCGCTAATTGATTTTTTAAAATAATTTAGATCTGGAAATTTGGTTAATTGGGAAAGGAAATATAATTTCATGTAAAGTGGCAGATTTTAAAAATTATTGGATTAAAATTTTGATTAGGTTCGTTAATTTTAATCAACACTTAAACCAAATTGGTAAAAATCTGAAATTTAAATGTTTAGAACGATTTAAAGTTTTAGATTCGATTATCAAAATGTTCAAATTTTTTGTTGACATTGTTCATTCATTAAAATTTGAATAAAGTTAGCCTAGATTTAATAAATTTAACAAAATCGGATTGTATTTAAAATTAATTAAATCATAAAGTCGTTATTTTTCGAAAATAAAAATTGTTAATTTTGTGAAAATTAACTAAATGCAAATATGTTCGTGAAATTGATGTTTTTTAATTAATTGGTTCATTTGCACGAACCAAAGGCACGAACACAAGGGGTGTGTGGACATGTGGCTCGTTGTAGCCACGCGGGCTGCCTCCCCATAGCCGAGCCACAGCAACGCGGGCAGCAGCAATCGAGCTGAGTGTCGCGCGCGCTGGTTGGAGTGAGCGAGAAAGGCAGCAAGCCTTGGCTTGCGAGCTGCGAGAAAGCAAGGGCGAGCTGCCTTGCCTTGTTGCGCGCAGTGTCGAGCACCACAGCGACACAACAGTGCCACACAGCAGCGACGAGCTGCGGCAGAGTGTACGAGGGTTTGCGGGGCGCATTGCACAATTTTAGGCATTTTCGTTTCGTTGGGCATTAAAATTTGATATTTGCATTAAAATGGCTAACGGGATAATGAATTAATTATTTTACTTAACTTGGGTCGGGCCGTGAGTTTAATTTAATATTTAAATATTTAATTATCCGGAATAAATATTGGTTTGAGTGGGAGCCGCTTAATGAAATTAATTATTTTCGTAGGTCGCTTTATTTTAACTAAATTAAATTTTAATTAGAATAAATTCCAAGGATTAATAATTTTGAAATTGATTAATCTTTTAGGACGCGTTTATTGGAACGTGAATTTTAAACAATTCACGTAAATACTTGCATAATTAAATGGGCCATTTGTTTTAGGATACGAATGGGTGAATGCATAGAATGTATATTTTATGTAATGCAGGTACTCCAAGTGACTAGTATGGCCAATCTAGGATAGTTAAATACGGTCTGTGAACCGTTTTATCTTTGAATGTAAAGTTTTATATATGGTCTACGAACCATTGAAAGTTTGATGTAATTTTATTATTTCAAGTATTTCTAAGTTTAGAACTTTAAGTTAGCATTGAATGAAGATTCAAGACGATGCCAAGCTAACAAGATGGTGAAGAAGATTAGATGCTTCAAGACAAGAGTTTTGGGCCATACTAGTTCACCAATTTAATTTATGCACTATATATTATGCTTGTATGAATATATTATGCATGAATGTTGCTTGTATGCTCGATTAGATTTAGTTCACTAAATAATCGAACCAACATAGAAACAACTAGGTCCAAAGTAATATTGAGTTCAAAAGTTGCCTTTCAAATCAAGCACTTACAAAAATCTAAGGATCTAACGTAGTAGGTTTACGCCAAAGCGAGGTGCTATTTTAGTTGACTTAGATGGTAAGGCGTCCCAAAGAAGCACGTTGATTGTGGTTGTAACTCAAACAACAATGGCATATGTTGTGGCAATGGGATAAATTATGGTATTAATTTATTAACCAAGAGTAACTTGGAGATTAATAGCAATAGGTTTTGCTTACCTAGAATCTTAAAATACTTAAGATATGCATAAGCTGCTTAAGGATTTAGGACTTTTAGGGTCTTGGAATCGTTTCATTCATTATGGACCATGTTTTTTTTTTGCATGAATGAAATGTTTAATAGCTTTAATGATTGCGTGAATGCTTTTATTCAAGTTATTAAAGTATGATAAATGTTTTCTTTGCTAGTTCATTCAGTAGAATCGTAAATCTTCAACCTTATTGCGTTCGGACAATAGAACTGCGATATTTCCTCGATCGATTGGTAACTAATTTTGAGAGCGATGCTCAAAGAAAAGGAGAGTGAGAGCGTATCTTGAATGATATTTTCTTATAGTGATCTTCATGGTTGTGTTCAAACTAAAATTTTAATGGTAGACCAATTGGACCTCATATATTCAGAATACTGGGTAGTTTTGGAATAATGAAGTATTGAGTTAGAGACTCATGTATAACCAATGGTTAACAACCAACTTTCTTTTGATTCGATAAATGAACTAGACTCATTGGATGTTTTCATTTAAAGTGAATAAAAGAAAGGGACTTTGTAAGCATAACAAAGTAAGAAGATCAAGGAAAGAGTAAAATCTTTTGGACTATAAGAAAACGTGCTAGAAAGGATAGGAAACGGGAACAAAAAAATCAATTTAGATATTCGATTTCTACCTTTAAGTTTATGTTAAAGAGAAACGACTTAGAAAATAAACTCCTATTGTATTAGATTACCGCTTGAGGTTCTAACTCTTGTTTAGAACTTAAATTCCGGGAGCTAAGTCTGGTTATTAACCTACAAGTGGGAAATGAAGCAAAGTCGTGCTACATTAGTTGTAGGGTCATCATGTTTGTTTTAAAGTCCTTCTGTAGGCTGGAACTTAATGGTATTATGTTCCATTAATCATCATAAACAATTTCTGTTTGACAACAGAAAGACTCACATTCAAAGTAAACAAAAATATTCGTTGAGTGTTTATTTGAATGAAATGGTCATTTAAGGGTTGAGTCATATGATTGCACTACTACAAAAGTTAGAATAAGTGACACTGGATAGAGAACGCTTAAGTGTGGTAGGCGTTTCTCAGGAGAATATAGAACGCCTTTCCCAGATAACTGTTCCGTGGAAAAAGAATATAGAGCGCTTGCCTTACTTAACAGTTTCGTATTTTTTACCACGATAAAAAAAAATTAAAATAAATAAATACATATATACGACTCATAACATATAAAGCGGTAATGATATATGCGTACTATTAACCTTGACGGCAGAATGAAATTAAAACCAAATCTAATTAACTGAACAAAAATTTAAATTTTAGGGTTAACCCAAAACCAAATACAAATGAAACTCTAATCAGTAAAACTCAACTACTCGTATTACTAGTGTTTCACAGAATATAAACCCCAAAATCCATCTCCCGCAAAACCAAATCCCAAAACCGCGCACCACTACCCGTTCTCCCTCGCTGTGCCGTTGTACTGCCGTACTGCAATACCGCCGCCGCTCCTTTTCAACATCCGGTGAACGCCGATCGACTCCCCACCACTCCAAATTTCAAGGTTGGTATCCTTAATTTTGTTCTGCATATTTATCCTTCAACTAATAACCCTAGGGATTATGAATATTGTTAATTATCAAATTACAATGTCAAAGTATGGAATTTTATATGTGGAAGAAACTTTCATTCAAGTTTTAGATCGAATCATTGATGCTTGATTAATAATTAAGCCGAACAATTCATGATTTTTTACCGAATGAATCTGATAAACTAAGTCCTTTAAACTGATTTAGTTTTAAGTTTATATGATTTAAGTCGAGTTATATTGAAATTCCCAGTTAAAGAAAGAAAGAGGAGGAGGGGGAAATACTTTTTAAGAATAAATTTTATATTAGATCAGATGATTTGTTTATCTGAAGTTTTAGGCATTAACGAAGAAATTTGTGTAATTCTAGCAACATATTACGAAAATTAGTTTGTGTAGATGATGATGATGATGCAAGCTTGTCATTTTACCATAACTATGCTTATAGATGAAACTGTAGCCTTGAGGTTCACAAGGGATTTTGAATCTGCATTTTTCATTTTACAAACTCCTGTCAAATTAGTTCTGTAAACCTAAAGGTGGGATTTCTTTGTCTTTTGTTTTCATCTGTTTCAATTAAGGCACCTAGTTGTTTTCATCTGTTTCAATTAAGACACCTGGTTATTATACAAAATGTGTTAGGCGGGAAAGTAACCAGTTTGGTTGATGAAAGGGAATGCACGTATCCAATCCTCATAACCCTTTTTCTGCCCTTGCCTTGAGTTGAGGTGGTCTGTTATAAAGGTGGTTGTCTTGTTGAGGTTAATATGATGTTTACAAATTACAATGTTGGTTGCTCCCAGGTTCTAATACTGCAATGTGCTAGGATCATTGTAATTTGCATTCTTGCTATTTACAGTGATGAGAATAATGTGCTCGGAGAGAACATTGCTGGTCCAGAGAAGAAAAACGCAAATGTTTCCGAGGAGACGAAGCATTTAGTAGCATATCATGGTGGGTTAAGATAAAATGATCAAGCCTAGTAAACTTCTCGCCTGATAGTGCTAACCTATAGGTTGTAACTGTTTTAAGCTTTCCTTTTTGTGTAGAGGCCGGCCATGCCTTAGTGGGCGCTCTCATGCCTGAATATGATCGTGTGCCCAAAATTTCAATCTGATTTTTCTTTCTTAAATTTACAGCAAGTGATATTTTCTGCTGATAAAACAAAACTCGCATTGGTAAATCACGACCTCCTTTGTTTTTTGCGCTTCTCCAATGGTTAGTTGCCTTAAATTTTCTATTATTGTGAATTATTTAGGTTCAGGTTAACATTTACAAATAACAGATAAGTTATGGTAAATTCATGTTATGATTATTGTACCAAGTTGTGCTTTGAGATGTCTTTGGAGGCATGGTTGCCTGTAGTGGACTAATACGAGTACTTGCTATGTTCTTTCTGGTGATTAGATTATATCCTAGCAATCAATCATTGTAGTCTTGTTCTTTTTGTAAAGAGTTCTTTGCTTGAACAAAATTGTGATGGTCCTTTCTCTTTTAGTTTTTACTTTCTCCTCTATAAGTAGATGTTTTTAACTTACAGTATATTTGATATCATTTTACCTTCTATAATGGTTCAGGTCAACGATACAGTTGGAACCCTAGCTAGAGGTAGGTACCATAAAGATGTAATTGCTGCTGTTATATTGGGTACTGGAATAAACGCAGCTTATGTCGAACGTGCTAGTGAAATTCACAAGTGGCATATTGGCATGGTCCTTTTCCCAAATCAGGGGAGATGGTGAGTCTTTTCTGCTATCCTTGATTCTTTGTTTCCCCCTCAACGTTCCAAATTTATCCTCTTCTTTTTCTGTCCTCTTTATTTCTCTCGTGACCCTCAAATCTGCGTATTCCTTTTATCTTACAAACTCTAAACAATATCCACATATTGTGACAGATATTTGAGAAAATGATATCAGGAATGTACTTGGGTGAGATTGTGCGAAGAGTCTTGTATAGGATGGCAGATGAGGCCAGCCTTTTTGGTGATACAGTCCCATCAAAATTGAAAACTCCATTCATCTTAAGGTGCATTTTCTATCTTATGTTAGGTTTAGTAATTACTAATTAGTATATTTGATATCCTTTTTGACGATGATCTAGTGTGACTTAAGCTAGCTCAAGGAGATGGTTAATTACCTCAGTTCAGTCCTGCAGACGAACTGCCAAGCTAGTCTACCACCAGTAGACAATTGCACCGATATTGTCCCTACTGTTGCTGTAGAAGTTGATGTTGCTGCAGAAGTTGTTCTTGCTTCAGAAGCTGCTATTATTGCTGCTACACCATCCCCAGTTGCTGCTGCTATACAATCCCCAATACGTTGTTGCTGCTACCATTCTACCAAAGCTCTTCCGCTACAATTTTTTTTATTTTTTTTATTGATATTGGATTTTGTTTTTGCCGTACTTGGGTAGATCATTTATATTTTGTCAATGAATAATAGGATCTTGTTATTGAATGAACAATATTATTTTATTATTGAATGAAATTATTTTCAGAAAGATCGCGTGGATATCATTTCTATTTTATCTATTAAGATTTGGTTTACATATAGGACCTAGAATCGTAATATCCTATTTTAGGGACGCGTGTGCAACTATAATATATAAAAAAAAGGGTAGAATATAGAACGGTTGTGTAAGGAAACTGCTTTCTATTTTTATATTAAACAGGAAGTATATAATACGCCTATGTACGCAAGGTGTTATGTATCTCAATATTTAACAGGAAGAATAGAGGACGGTTATGTACGGAAGGCGCGCATTATTATAGAGTAAAGAGACGGCTATGTACGTTAACCGTTCTATATTTCTTCTTTATTTTCTGATTTTAGGAAGGGAATAGAGGACGCTTATCTCTTATCACTGTACTTTATGACTATCTATATAAAACGCTTCTTTTACCCGTTTTATAAACTTTATAGCGCGTTAAGTTGGAGAACGCCTCTAAGGCGTCCTATAAAGTGTATTTCAACAGTACTCTATGCCCTTTTTTGTATTAGTGTTGATTAATAAACAAACGAATCTCTTCACACTCAAAACTTCAGAAGGTTCAAATCAAACATTTTGATTTGTGTTCCACATATCTTTGGCAATGTCATACGACCATATCAACAAGACAACATTCTAAGATTCCATGGCATGGATTTCTGAAAGTTGGTTAATTTAAGACACATGGGTCTTGCTTGTTGATCATGACATAAAAATGGAATATTGTTAGAAGTTTCTAGACAATAAAGTTCACGGGCCAAACATGGATTTTATGACTTACCTATTTCACAAGAATTTGAGAAAATATGGCTATATTTACTCAAGGTGAAATATGTGAAATGCTTCAATGCAATTCACAAGAGGGTATAAAATCAACTTGGCAAGAATTTTGGAACATCTAGGCTGGGTCAAGGTGATGTTTGCATGAGCCAAGAAAGATTATCTAGATTGTTTATATGGCATTATGACAATCGAATCTCCATAAGAATATGGTATGTCCAAATGAAGAAACCGGAATCTATTCGATTAACGATAATCACGACTATTTTCCTATATAGTTTCTAAATGATACTCTGAAGTGACTATCACACTAAACAAAGTTGTAAAAACTAAGGATAAGATGTCATAAGGATTGAACTTCGGTTCAGTACATCTTTTCAGTACATATATATCTAGGGTTGTCAAACCCAGTGGGAGTTAGTGTTTACATCAAACAAACTCAAGAATTGATATATGTTTCTTTATGAGCGACTTATAGAAACAAAAGGCATTGATTCTACCACAAATCTGAGAACGTATGGTTGTTACTCTAGATAATGTCTTTTAGGAAACCATCATATTTCCAAAAAGGCAAGTGAACTTCGAGTCAAGCAACAAACAAATGTAGGATACTTAGGAGTCTTTGGAAAAGCTCCGTACTTAGAAGCCTTTGGAAGAGCTTCAGGAAGACTTTAGAAGTGCTTCAAGAGAATCTTAATACTCAAAGGAATTGAGTAATGTCTTTATAGACACTAACGTTTGATGTTAAATACCTAGGTAAATCGTATAAGGAATATAATTCAACCAAGATAGATACATAGAGATCTTGAGGAACGAAAACTATGAAAACTTTGGAAAGTGCTTCAAAAACATACGACTTACCGGTTAGCTACGACGAATTAAAAATTCCCAAGTATGGTTTGAGGCCATCAAAAACATAAGTATCACTACTACAAAAAATGGTATAGAGTACTGTTGAAATATAGTTTATAGGACGCCTTAGAGGCGTTCTCCAACTCAGCGCACTATAAAGTTTATAAAACGGGTAAAATAAACGTTTTATATACCTAGTTGTAAAGTACAGTGATAAGAGATAAGCGTACTCTATTCCCTTCCTAAAATCAGAAAATGAAGAAGGAATATAGAACGGTTAACGTACATAACCGTCTCCTATACTCTATAATAAAGCGCGCCTTCCGTACATAACCGTCCTCTATTCTTCCTATTAAATATTGAGATACAGAACATCTTCCGTACATAGGCGTACTATATTCTACCCCTTTTTTTTAATATTATTTAAAAACAGCACGTGCAATTTTTTTTTAATATTATTTTTAAATAGGATATTACGATTTTGTAAACCAAATCTAAAACGATAAAATATAAATGATATCGACGCGATCTTTCCAAAAATCCTTTCATTCAATAACAAAATAATATTATTCATTCATTCAATAACAAAATAAATGATCTACACAAGGTACGGAAAAAAAAAATCTACACAAGGTACGGCAAAAATAGAAATCCAATATCACTGTAAAAATAAAAAAAATAAAAAACTCAACAGCAACAGCGATCAAATTCTCCAGCAACAGCAGCCCCTGCAGCAGGTACAACAGAGTCTGCAGCAGGTACAACCGAGTATCAGCAGCGTCACAGCAGCGTAACAGGACCGTAACAGCAGCAACAACATCGTCTGCAGCAACATCGTCTGCAGCAGGAACAGACTCTGCAACAACCATCTCAGCTAGCTTAAGTCACACTAGATCATGAGTATGCAAGGTACGACAACAAAAATCAAAATTCTTTCCAATGTCAATAAAAAAAATAGATAGGTAACCATCTCCTTGAGCTAGCCCAACTCACACTAGATCATCATTATCATCATCTTCGTAATTTGGTTGGTGATATTCGGTAACGTATTAGATCCATCTCTCCCTTAGCTCGTCAATCGTATTTTTAGAGTACGTGGGTGCTTTGTTAAAAAACTACAAGACAAGTTAAAATGTAAGAGTCATAAATGTAACAGTAAATAATGGGAATATACACCAAATAAAAATGTTAATTAGTCAGGAATGAAGAAGAAGAGTTGCTACTAATAAATCCAGCGACAAGGGCCTTTGAGGTATTGTCGAGCTCGCCTTATGCTGCGAATCTTCTTAGTTGGGGACTTGGGTATGATGAGGAAGAAGAAAAGTTGATGATGGAAGAGGGTTCAGGGACGAGTTTCTGGGAGTAGAATGTGGTATCTGATATTCTGATGGTTTGAAGACATTGAAGAGAAGTATCATTTACAGCATGCCTTGCCACGTTACTTTGCTATATAACTTGTCATGGAATTTTATTGTAAATTGGCTTTGTATGATGCTTTTTATTGTAACCTAGGAAGTTCGGATAGGTTTCGGCCAACAGTTCCCAAAATGGGCAGACACAAATAGCATCATGTATTGTTTCAACATAAACACAAGTGCAAAGATTGAATATGTATAACAACCAGTTTTAGCCAGACCTGATCACCAAGGTGATAGACATAACCGTTTGGGAGTGCATCTATATCGGAAAAACCAAGTGAATTGACCAAATAAAAAAATCTTTCATGACCTTGAAAATCAATCTAGGAAAAAATTCAAAACAAACAGAACTTTCTATACCCTGTAGAAGACCTAAACTCAAACCAAAAAGTACAACAATTGGGGGTTTACTAGGGTTAAGAAAAAAAGACATAAGATTAAAGCTCACATGAGCAAAATGGTGTCATCTATATCATAATTGAGCTTAGTCAAATCAAAACAAGTCAAACGAAAATAGAAGAAAAAATCACAAGGCGTAAAAAAGAAAATAAATAGAGCTCAACTTACTTAACTTCATCAAATCAGGTCCAGAAATTTAATAATCCCAAGAGCAATCAAACACTCTATCTCCAAACTGCGTCAAACTAGATTCAGAAACAATCCCAAGATCATGAAAATACATAAGAGTAGATGGGCAATAGAAAGGTTAACCAGATCATCAACAAGAAAAGACATAAGGCTCAAGGAAATACAAAAAACTCTCAGAAATAACCAGCCATACAACCAAATAACGCGACCAAAACTGGAACTGAATCATCCATTTCACACTCTATCGATTGCTTAAATATGCAAAGGCTTGTCTGAGAAAGCGAAAGCAAGAAAATAGCCACATGACGCAATAAACAGTAAAATCCTATCAAACTCTCCGAGTTTACCTCCTCCATACATACTTGTGCTTGATAACACTTGAATATTTTCTACCTTAATTGTTGGATGTTTCACCTAGCAGTAAGCAAACATGTCCCTTAACCTGCACAAGGTTTGCATTTACAAAATAACCCTCAGATTCATAATCACCCGCATTTGTTAATACCATGCCTGATTCCTTGGCACAATGTATTAATTAGAAAAATAAATCACACAACAAACCATGCATAAAAAAATTACCAGTATGGCAGTACCATATTATGTAGATTGATCTTAGTTAAATACTCGAGACGAGAACAACTACATTGCTAGCATTATTATTGTTTAATTCATTCACCCATACCATACACAGGTCGCTCAAAACTGAGAAATGATCTTACCTTGATTAAAACAAATCATTTCCAACTTATTTAGCCCCTAAATTTACTTCTCCTTTATCTGAGAACTACTAGCACTAATCACAAAAAAGTACACTGCAGTTTCATACTAATGATCCTAGTTTGTTACAAAATCATACTACAAAATTCGCATAATCGTTTAATTGCTGATTTGAGAATCTACAATTTCCACAAATATCACGTTTAGTTCAAATTTTACCAAAATGGAGAGTACTCGATTTTACATCACAACAAAACTTTTGCAGATTCATGTAAAAATTACTAATTCAAAGAAGAAACAAAAATTATTCAGAATGAATATAAACAGAGAGATAAAAATGATATAATGAAATTAATCCGATCTTCAGTTACTGCAAGCGAAATAATAGCAATCAGAAACAAAATTCAAGAGGTAGTCACAAACTTTTGCAGATTCGACTAAATAAATAAACAAAAAATTGAAATACAAATAGTTTACAATAAGAATTCCTCATTCATATATTATAATTTGATGATAACGAACGTTCATAAACCCCAGGGTTATTAGTTGAAGAAATAATAGGTAACAAAAAATACAAACCTCGGAATTGACAACGGCGGTGGGACTGACGGTGTTCATCGGAGGTTGCGATACAGTGGAGCGGCATTATAGTGGAGCAACGGTAGAGGATGGGAGATCCGGTGCGGTGGTGCACGGTTTTTCCCTTGGTTTTGCGTGAGAATCGAAGCTATTTTTGGCTTTTGGTTTTGCGTGGGTCAAAGTAATTGCTAAAGTTTTCTTCCGCCCAACTTATACTTTGATAGTCTTGTTTTCCAATTGTTTGAGGAGGAAAGAAAAACTTATTAGAATTAATTCATTAATTTACGTTACATATACAACTATTTTGGGAACAAATTTTGTTTTTTGTATGGTAAATATTTTGGTAAATAATATTATAAAATGGTAAATAATAATATAAAATGGTAAATGAGAACAAATTTTGTTTTTTGTATGGTAAATAAAATAAAATAAAATATAAAACTGCTTTATATTTTATCAGTTATTATAAATTTAATTTTTTATTTTATCATGGTAAATAATATAAAATGGTTAGGTAAGATCACCGTTTTCTATTCTTTTATTCACAAAACTGTTACAAGAGAAATGCGTTCTCTATAATCCTATAATACGCTCAACAAACTTAACCGTTCTCTATTTAGCGTCTCCTATTCCAACTTTTGTAGTAGTGTATGGTTCTAGGCCATACAAAATGGTTTGAGGCCATTTCATCCAAAGTACCTTCATCTTAAAGAATCAAATCTATGATTTGGTTGATTTGTATAAAGGGTTCACTCCCATTAGTTGCAATGTTGGTTAAAGATTATAAACAACTTCACGGCGTTGATAATGTTGAAATCTTTTTAACCAAGTCGGAATCCTTGAACTATTTTGGATAAATCTAGCAATCATTGCATATGGCAATTGGAAAACGAAACACCTTCCTTACACTAGTGGAAAAACAGTCATTTGCGTCGGTCATTTAAGCTCATTTGCGTCGCACATTGGTGCGACGCAACTGGCTGCGACGCAAATGAAAAAGTCATTTGCGTCGCAGATTAGTTAACCTGCGACACAAATGACCTTTTTTTTAACATGGCGAAAAGTCATTTGCGTCGTAGTTTAGCTAAACTGCGACGCAAATGACTTTTCAGCATGTTAAAAAAAAGGTCATTTGCGTCGCAGATTAGCTAAAGTGCGACGCAAATGACTTTTCAATATGTTAAAAAAAAAGTCATTTGCGTCGCAATTTAGATAAAGTGCGACGCAAATGACTTTAGATTTTGTTAAAAAAAAAGGTTCCATTTTACTATATATATATATATATATATATATATATATATATATATATATATATATATATATATATATATATATATATATATATATATATATATATATATATATATATATATATATATATATATAGTTAAATGGTCAACTCACTACTAGATAAGGCTTAAAACATAAGGACAATAACCATTATAAATCTTACAATACGGGAAACAATCATTGTATTTCTAATAATTTATATTAAGTATACAATTCAGACCAAAAGTAAAAATACTGAGATCTCCTTACTGAGCGATTATCTCCCACTCCTGCACCTCCACCAGCAAGTTCAGCTTGCTTCAGCCTCAGCAGACAAAAGAAAACAAGGCAGACATGTGAGAAGAAAAGTCAAGAGAGAGCATTAACGCATAAAAGGAGCACATATAAGCTGTTCAGACAAAGCAGCCACAAATGCAACACACTACCCATGCATCTCACAACATTTATTTAACAATATGCAGAACAAATAATAATGACAGGTACTTCATATACGCAAAACAAACAACACTGAATATACGCAGAACAAGCAACAAAAATATAAAAAACACCAACAGTAACCCACTAAACCACCCTACTTGAAAGTTCTTAGAATGTTCATATGAAAGTTCTTAGAATGTTCACTAACCCACACATGAATTACCCTTATGGACCATTCTGGTCTGTGAATCAATTCAAAGCACTGTTCAAGGAGATGGGTGCATTCTCCCCTGCATCCCATTTGCTTCTATCTAATGCTATATAATCTTGCAACTTGCAAGCCCATTTTATCCATGTCCTTTAAAAAACTAACTCGTACGTAAAAAATCAACAAATTGGGTGTTTAATATCATCAATCTTCAACTTCTATTGCTGACGAATACATTGAAAATTGAAAAACCAACTAAAAATATCGATCCAAATTTTGACCAAAATTAAAATTTAGGTAATCAATAACCGATAAAAAAGAGAAACAAAATAGACCATTAAAGCATCAGTTCCACCAGTACACCACCATTGCCAGAATATTGATTCACATGCATTAACTTGGCAACCAATTGTGAAACCAAATTAATTACAGAACCAAACAAACAAACAAACAAACAAACAAACAAACAAACAAACAAACAAACAAACAAACAAACAAACTCATAGTAATCCAACTCGATATATTCACATCAAAAAACTATTGTACAATGTAATTGCAAATTTGCAGAAAATCAAATACCATGTGGAAAAGGGTTAATTTAAAAACAATTAAAACTCTAAGAATTATCAATTAGTATGTAAGTCTATTTCATAATGACCATGAAATAGAAAAGACAGGGTGAGCATGCACATCATACCCATTCACTGTGGAGGATAAGAAAACCAGGTAGGGACCCAGCAATGACTTGACAACAGGCAACGGTATAGCAGCTGCATCGTCAATGATCAAGAGCTCTGCTTGCAAGACCTTCACATGGTTTTGAGGTTCAACATACTGTCACAATTATTCAGTTAGAATTATGATAACAAGAACTGAGACATCCATGAGAGTACCTAACACCATGCAAAAAACTAAAAGCAAACTCTCTCTAAGCTTCATAGATTTATTGGTGCTCGGTTATACTAGAATTGATCTCATGTGGATTAACAAGACAAATAAAGATCACAAAATTCACTTTTTTAGTACAGCGAGTTTATATGGCAGAATTTGCCCATTTTCAGTACATCTTATACTTTTTTCATAGCTTACGACAATTAGGCATAAAGTTGGTAGCCACTACATTTGAATATAGACCATAAAGCTCAAGAATCAAGCATGACAGTTTACAAATTACAACTCGAACATCCTAATCTTTTCTTCTTCTTTTAACAATACCTTCTTCTTGTCATTTGTATTGTTTCCTAAGACTCTTAGAGATACTATTCAAAGACTTCTATCATTACTAGGATACGTTGACAGAAAGTTAGTAAAATATATGTGATTTGAGCAAAGCTAAAAATCTATATCATGAAACACAATGCTCCACTTCAGCACTTCCCCTGATTCTAGGAACCAGCTCTAATTCGATTTCTAGTTATAACCTAAACGCTAAAGCAGCTATCATAGTGCTAACTGCTGAGGCTAGCATGAGCCTAGAGGCTTGCTCATACAAGCTATGTTCTACAATTGGAAAAAGGGACGATCACGAAAATGAAACTCCGAACAATAGTTTGATACCATTCCCTATTTTCAACTTCTGGTGGATGCTCACAATAGTGAATCTAGCTATGTTATGCTTGCAGAATCACATCATTCACAGAAATGGAATGATTATTGAGTGGCACTGTTGCAAAAGAAAAAAGAATTTCCCATAATATGCATCACAAAAGTATGAGATAAAAGGAAGAGTATGAATTATGGTTAAACAAGGTAGCATTCATATCCAAATAAAAAAACTTTATACGACTAGCCTGATGGAGAAATGGAGAATATAGAAACTGCAAAGGCGCAAGGATGGAGGATTTGGTTTAAACCATAAATTTCTGGCAATTGAAGAACATTGCTTTCAGAGTAGACTGATGATTCACATGCCAACACGATGACCTGTGTTACTTGAAACTAGGGAGGTTGGGATTGGTGAACCTAAGAATTAGCTACAAGTCCACTGTGAGGTGCACTTAGGAGGTTCATTGGTCAATTTGGACTATGGAAAATCTATACACAACTTGCAGATAATTTATCTAGGTAGTTTAGAGTAGTAACAATGACCACAGCTAAAATTTTCCAGCAGAGCGAAAATAAGAATTTGCCTTAATGGCAACTTAGTTTGATGGTCAATTGCTATGAACTAACATGGATTTGGACAGATTTAGGAGATAAAATGAGAAGATATAGGGAATAAGATGAAGTTTGATTGATTAATAAGATTTATCAAGTAATGCCGAGAAGTCCATTTAGAAAACAAGTGAATAACACCAGGTATACGTGCATATATTTTCCACTACAAATGCAGTGAAGGTGTTCGAATAAAATCAGAAGTAAGAAACATCTTAGTTTGATTAGCCAATTCTGTAATGCAAGATAGATTACCACCTAGGAAAGGATGAATTTTCAGAAAGTAAGAAACCAAAGCAACTAATTCCCTGTGAAAGTGAATTGTCGTATAAATTATTTTAACACAACCAATGATATTTTCATTTTAGAATAAGATCAATAAGATCTACAAAAAAATATTGCATAATTCCAATCCATTAGTTCTAACATTGTAGTAAAACCAAACAATTTGGAACCTGACATAGAAAAACCCCTAAAATTCCAGAAAAAGTAGGTAAAAAGAAACTGAGTAATACCTCCATGTAAAAGGTGAGTTTGAGAACTAATTTTCCATCACACTGCCGATATCATCGAATAACGAGTCTGCATTGATCGAAGAATCAAAATCAACAACCCAATCTCTGAAGTTCCAACAACATAAACCCTAAAAAATAGATAATAAATTGAATGATGATGGATGAGACTTACAGATCCAAGATCGGCACGAAATGATTTCACGGATCCCTCCACGAATTCATCCCAACAACTAAGATTAAACTTTAATTATACTTCTGCAAAATAAAAAAAAAAATTATACCGCAGAAACCCTAAGCTAAGATTAGTAAAATTGAAATGGGGAGAAATTGGAGAAAAGAACAATTTAGTTACACCCACGAAATGCTTAATTTGACAAAAATAGTGTGAGAAGGCACAAATCTACTCATTTATGGAGATCCGAAAAGATATATGAACAGAATTAGGAAGAAGAGGAGAGAGATTACTACATACCGTCTTTGATTAAGCTTGCCTCTCAACCTTCGATTGATAAACCAGATTTGAGACATGGAAATGTTGGAATTTTTGCTTCGAGACGTCTCCTTCTTCGCAGCGGTTCGTGCCATGTTATTCGCAGATCGAGCTTGATTTTTCAGATAATTAAAATGGAAAAACAGGGGTAGGATGGTTAGAGACTTAGAGGAGATTGTATGAGAGAATATGAGAGAGAAAGGGTATAGAAGCAGCCGAGCAGGTAGGTCAACATTCAAAAATACTGCTCGTACCAAAAATAAAAAAATTAATAAAAGTAATAATTAAATTTCAGAAACCTTGCGTCGCACAATAAACCACTGACGCACGTGTCTTTCTAATGCTGGAAGAGGGAAGAGTTCACTGCGTCGCTGATTAATAAAATTGCGACCCAAATTACAATACCTCCGCGTCGCAGTTTTGTAAATCAGCGACGCAAATGACTTATAATCACTTTTTTTTAAGATAAACAGCCATTTGCGTCATTAGAACTAAAAGTGCGACGCAAATTACAAGTTTCCAGGATAAAATTTAACAATTGCGTCACATCATTATATGTGCGACGCAAATATGGCGATGCAAATTAACACTTTTCCACTAGTGTTAATTGGACTTGTAGAAAGGAATTGTGTACATCACACAATGTAAAAGTTTTGGATGCTAGATAAAAGAGCAAGCTTAAGAAATCTATTCGTAGATTAAAGCATGCAAGTAGAAATTGGAACATATTTTTCAAAAGGATATTGAGCAATCATGGCTTTATGAAAATGTGGATCATCTTGTAGATGAGGAGTTTAGTGGGAGCTAAGTAAATTTTATTGGTTCTATATATATGAGATACGTATCTCTCTATTGAAAATGACATTCAAATTCTAAATGGTTAGATTTAAAAGTATTTGTCAATATTAGAACCATGGAGAAACTTAGCACATACTGGGTTAAAGATCTATTGGATAGGATCTAAAGCGTTGTTTGGATTCTGTAAAAATAATTACTAAATCAAACACAATAGAGAGACTCAAAAGAGACTCTCAACCCATATGAGTAAATCTAAGTAATGAATGCTTTGACTAAGTATAAAGCTAGGTTGTTATCACTAAAGTTAAACATGAAAGACGTTGAAGAGGTGCCTTCACCTTATATCACATGGCAATGCCAAGATTTTAGCAAGATTTAGTATCTCTTGAAACAGAATAAAGCTAAAAGTTACATGAATAGATTTTAAAATGCGAATGGTTTTTGCATTACAATCAATCATGTATGATGTGATATATAGATCTCCAAGATAACTCGTGAACATTAGATCGTGACGAGTTTATACCAATATCTATTGATCTAGATCAAAGATCATTAGAACAATATAAGGAACATCCAACACATTTGGATATTTAGGACGAGCACTTGATAAGAGGAAGTGAAGATGAACTAAAGTTTTGATGCTACATGCATTTTCCTAAGAAAAAGTTGAATCTTGTTGTTAGGCAAACCACAAACATACACGGGCAAGTAGGCGTCGTGATTAAAAGGTGGTAACGTAGGTTCTAAACCATTTTTGATGCATGGGAAACTGAATCAATGATTAGTTTCCAAGTTCTCAGTTGAAAGATGTATCTCCCACATCTCTATGAACTGGTTGGAGCATTCCAAAAGGGAAGCATCATTTGAAATTCTACATAATTGAAATGAATTCATTATTGCCTAAGAAGCAATAAAAGGGAATTGTTTTTTAGTGGGAGTTCTTCAATGAACTCAGGTTGATCACAAGTCTACTATATGGATGATTTTCTATTTAAATATGATTATCATTCTAAACAGCAATGAAAGACTAGATCATTCTATACACATATTCAAAGATCTTTTCATCTTACATCGAAAGGCTTTCGATAGAAAAGATGCTAAGAATAGCAAAGTATGATAAACTAAACCTCTGCATCGAATGAGATACAACACTCATATGCAGAAATGGAATCAAGTTTGATTTCCATGAATGTTTTAAGTATTGGGTGAAAGGCCTATATCTGCAAAACATTAAATGCTTGATTTTGGGTTAGAGGCCCACAAATTGGTAAGAATTTGGTTTAAACATTTATCATTTATGAAATTAGATTTTATAAATCATTTAATCTTGGTTTAGTATTAAATGATGAAGCCCAAGTGATTCAAAACATTCAAATGGGATGTCAAGATGGATTCTTTGACAAAGAAACACCCATAAGTGAACTTGAATATTGAAATCACAAAAGGATCCCTAATCCAGGTCACTGAAAGGTTGGACGACCAATGACTAATGAAGATTAGATTGCAAGTTGATTTATAGTTCTGTTTCTTGAACTAGATGGACTGGATGTCAGAAATCATTTGCATAGAGATTAAAGTCATGTCATTAGTAGTTCTCATTAATGGTGATTGGAACCTATTCCTCATAACCTGAGTAGTTATGGCTGCTTGTTTGAGAATTAGTTTGCTTTAATGCTCGCTAAACGTCGCACCATAAAAGGAGGCTATAAAAGCAGTTATTGGGCGTACTATGAATCAAAGTAAGTTGTTCATAGGTTACAAGAAAGGATTTTCCTCCTATCTTTGATAGGATATGGTGTTGTTGTTGTACAAGGCCTCTCGAAGAGTTAGATACTGTGAAAATGCATGGCCGTGCTCAGAATGGTTAAGGCTTAACCTTCTGTAAAAGTTTAACAGTTGAACTCCGTAATTCAAGAAACACTTATGGACCCAATAAGGATGGCTTAGATCTTACCTTATGTTCGGTAAGTAACACCAGGAGACAAAGGAATCGAAATGTACACTTGTCTGAATGACAAGTGGGAGACTGAAGGAAATGTGTCCTTCACCCAAGGTGCATTAAGTCTAATACCAAGGTTCAAATTAATTACGAACAATTAATTCAGTGAGATCAAGTGATCGGAACAGCTAGCCGGAGCAATGCTTCCGATCAGTGAGTTCTAATCTATATTAGGCTCACATCTTACTCTTGACTGGACCTATAAGGTCACACCATTGGCATGTAACAGATCACTAGATTAAATGAATCGGAAATTCATTTAATATCTTTTCGGGAAATTAGTTCGGAAAACATAATTATACGATTAAACATTGGATCGTGAAATCGTATATCGTATTGCGTATATTCGTAAGCTAGGAAAGACGAATAAACGTATCGTATGACATTGGATCGTCAAGTACGAAACGATAAATAAATTTTCAACGGATAATTTAATCGCAATACGAAAGCAACCTACGAGCCGGAGCGCACAAGCGCAAGGTCCATGGGCGCAGCGTGCATGGAAATGCAGCGCTGGCTCAAAGGCCTTGGCTGTGTATCGCGCACGGACTGAAGGAGTAAGGAGCAGCAGCGGCACGCGACCCACGGCCCAGCTGTGCGCGCCTGCTACTTCCTTTGCGTGTGGGCTTGGCCGGCCAACTTGGTTGGCTTGCCCACCAAGTTGGTTGGCTTGCTTATTATGACTACTAGGTTATTCTAATAACCTTAGTACACCTTTCCATAACACACAATTAAGTTTACACATCAAACCCTAAGGAAGAGAAAGAAACCCTAATTCTCTCTTAGCCTCCATGGATGTTTTTTTCCTCAAAAGCACAAACTCTTGAATATTGTCTAAAGCTATGATTATCAAGACGGATCTTAACGTGTCGGTGAACCAAATAGAGGAACGACAATTGGAGTTCTTTGTTCATGTTCGTTGATACTAAACTCGGGAAAACACGCTTCGAATGTAAGTATGCTTAATCTGTGCTTTATACATTTTTCCTGGCTTTGGGGATCTTCCGCACATGTTATATGTATTTAACTGTATTCCCCTACACAAAGGAAATAGGATATCAACTGAATAAATTGGACGAAAGTGACTTTGGATTAGGGAAGGTGTTGCCCAAAATCAATATTGAACAAAAACAATCTCGGAAGGTATTGCTAAATTCATCACATTCTAATAGATTAAAGTTAATTCTTCTGCAAAATATAAATATGTGTTAATAAATATTTTATGTTCCTTCCTTTAATATGTTTAATACGTAGTAATATTTTTGTAACATATATAAATAAATTTTCATAAGTCTTTGCTAATATGTTCTTTATTTTTGTATGTAATGTTCATAATTTACATAGGCATATAATTATAAAATGAAGAATTAGTGTATTATATACAGAAAGTAATAAAATGTTCAAACCTCTTTACTTATTTGTTCAAATTTTTTCAATACAATGATCTAAATGAGTGTTCAAACCTCTTTACTTATATGTTGTGTTTGTGCATAAGTGTCACACAACATATATACTTGTTCATACTTTTACTAAATGTTCAAATTGAAACACATAAAAGTTTACTGTTTCCCTAATGTATATAAATTTATTTTAAAAACACAGAAGTTTATGGACGAGTTTGTGGGTATAATTCAAGCAGTTGGTGATAATTTGTCAAAGCTTTCTGATTCACTTAAGAAGGCGCAAGAATTCTTCCCATGAAATGAGTTGGTGTCTAAAGTGGAAGAATTCATGTCAAAAATGGCAAAAGATCCATCATTAAGCCAAGATGAGTGGTCCGATGACTTCATTAAAGCTCTATTTGAAAAAGAAAAAGAGTTGCTGGATGCAATTAATCTGGAGAAGGACAAAGAAAAAAATGATAATCAGAGATATGAGTATAATATCAAGAAAGCATTTGACTTGGGATTTACTGTTAGGTTATGATACATATAAATCATATATATTTCATGCGGAAAAACCATAAAGCTAGGAATCCAAATTAATTGCCACATAACAATTAGCATAATTTAGGATACATACATGTGAAGCGTGCCTTCCCTAGCTGCTCCCGAACCGAACAAGAACAAGTTTAGGACTCCAAATGTCGTCCCTCCGTAGATAATCCATAGCACGTTCGTATCCGCCTTAGTTTTAATTAACTAGAATTGCACCTAAGGTATTATGTTATTCGAATAATTTGAGGCAAATTAATATTAGTTTTAATCCTTAATACTATGTGAATCCTTGAAATTATGTATTATAAATTGTGAATGCCATCACATATTTATAGGGTAGGAATAATGGAATTAGAAGTCTACTAGGTTTCAAGTAATCTAATCCTATTAGAATTAGACATTAATTAAAACTAGTAACTTAAGAAAATTAATCTTTTTAATCTAATCCTAGTTGATTACGGATTTGATGCATGCACGAACTTCAACACACACACGCGCACGACCCACAAGGGGCGCAGGCCATGCGCGTGCGCGGAGAAGCCCACGACTGCTCGCAGCCCATGGGCGTGCCAGCTGCCATGCGCGCTCAGCCTTGCGTGCCTTGGCTGCTGCTGCGATGCCTTGCGTGCTGGGCTTGCTAGGCGCGGGCCTGGCGTCGTGCTGGGCCTTGCGTCTAGCAAGCTCGTCCAATGTTTATTTCGTACGACGCGCTTCCGATTAATTTTCCGATTCCGGAATTCATTTCCGATTCGAACAATATTTAATATTTCCGATTCCGGAATTAATTTCCGTTTCGAACAAAAATTTAATATTCCGATTTCGGAATTATTTTTCGATTCCGATAATATTTCCGATTCTGACAATATTTCCGTTTCCGGCAATATTTCCGACTCCGGCAATATTTCCATTTCCGATAATATTTTCCGATACGTACCATGTTTCCGTTTCCGGCAACATCTACGACTTGGATAATATTTATATTTCCGATACGATCCATATTTCCGTTTCCGGCAATATCATCGTTTCCGGAGTATTCATAATTTGCTTTGGACGATTTTAGCTCCCACTGGAACCGAGATCTGTCGATTCCGAATATCCATAAATGGTTAAATACTTGATCGGTTCACGTACTATTTGTGTGACCCTACGGGTTCAGCCAAGAGTAAGCTGTGAATTAATATTATTAATTCCACTTGAACTGAAGCGACCTCTAGCTAGGCATACGGTTCACTTGATCTCACTGAATTCTTAACTTGTATAATTAATACTGAGCCACATTTATTAGACTTAGCATTAAATGCATACTTGGACCAAGGGTATTATTTCCTTCAGTTTTTATTGTTAAAGAATTGTTTGTTTTAATCAAGCATATATGACTAATCCTGTAAATGACCATTTCATTCAAATAAACAAACAAATATCGTTTTTGTTTTTCTTGAATGTGAGTCTTTCTGTGTTTGATGCAGAAATTTAGGTATGCTGATTATGGAACAAAATAGCCATTAAGTTCCAGCCTTTGAAAGGACTTAAAACAAACTAGATGACCCTACAACTAATGAAGCATTGCCATGGATCATTTCCTACTTGTAGGTCATTAGTGTAGCCTAGCTTCCATTGTTTGAGTTATTACCGAAGTAAGAACCTGAAGCGGTATATGATACCAGGAAGTTTGATTGCTAGGTCACTTCTCTTTAAACATAAACTTATAGGTAGAAACGGAATCGTAAATTCCTTTCGTTTGTTCCTTGTTTTCCTATTTCTTGTACCCTTTCTTATAGTCTTAAGAATTGACTTCTTAGTGTTGACTTTTATACTTTGTTGGACATGTCCAATGTCACTCCAACAAGGTCATAACCATTTAATTTATGTTTAATATTTTGCTTCAACTAGATGATCTTACCAGAAGCTTCTAAAGTTCTCTAAGCATCGATCTATTCGAATGTCTAGGGATTAGACTCATTCGAGAATTAAATGGACAAAGATTTTAGGTTGTTAACCATTGGTAAAGCTGATCGTTTAAACTCAATGCTTTATGATCTCAAAACTACATTGTATTTTGAATTCACAAGCACCAATCGGTTTTCCATTCGACTTTGATACTCGAAAACAACCATAAAAGTCGCTAAAAGAAACGTACATTTTAAATCGCTCATTCTCTCATTTCCGTGGATCGTTCTTGGATTCAATACCAATCGAGGAAATTTACTGTTACCTTTCTAAAAGGATTTACTGCAGTGCAAGATATTTAATTATAAACAATAATTAAAACCTATATTGAAGCATGCAAAGTCTAAACATTTATCATGAGTAATAACTTGAAAATTAAAGCAATCATGCAATTTAAACAAGTCATTGCATTTTATTCGATTTTATTGTTCCGGCAGGTGTGAATAAAATGATTCCAAGATCCTTAAATCATTGAAGAATTAAGTACATTATGTATTTAGACTCAATTCTAAAATATTTTAGGTACGCAAAGCCTTTGCTAATAGTCTAGAAACTACTCTTGGTTGATAGGTACGTCTAAGGACTTATTAGGTAAACCTATCTCATTTGCCACGACATAAAACTACTCTTGGTTGATAGGTACCATGGGAGGCGTCATTTTCTTCAAATAGGATAAGCTATAATTTAAACTAATTACAACTATTTGATGGTACACAGACCATATTTAAATTAAAAACTTTGGTGCATTAGACCAATTTTACATTCAAATTAATGGTACGCAGACCATATTTCCTATCCTATTTGGGTCATACTAGTCACTTTCAATAACCTGCAAAACAGTACATTCATAATATACCATTCACCCATTCATTTATCAATGAATGGCCCACATAGCTGGTTAGTTGAACATATTATGCATCACATAAATATTTACAGCAATTAATCAAGGCTTCCAATAATCTACCAATTATTAAATCCTTATTAATTTTTGACAAGTTGTTTTAACCTTAATGGAATGTAGACCTAATCAAGAGTTTATGACTAAAACGCTCCCACTTGAACCAATAAATTTACATGCTTTACTAATTTTAAACATAAAATTGTATTTCCTAGTCTAACCGAAAATATACAAATTTAATTAAAATTTAAAGCTCATATAAATTATTATTTGAATCCTTTAATTTATTTTCATTTAATTTATTAAATTAATTAATTTAAATTTAATCATGGTTTTAATTTTAGTAAAATAATTAGTATAAATAAAATTTATAATAATAGATTATTCAAAATTAACACTAGAGGAAAAAACATCATAAGTTGCCCTTAAAATAGGCTTATAGGTTGCCAATTGCAAGGGCAACATATGGGGGGGTGTAGACACCTACTTTTGTCCCCATTCCCGAAAGGGAAGGTTCGATGATGAAAACGTAAATCTCCACTTGACAACGCATCTCCTATAAAATAACGAATCTCAATTCCCCTTTTCATTTCCCCCGAAACCTGCTATATATGGAAACCTGCTAAAAATAGTAACTGCCGTAATGGGTAGTTGTTAAAAGTGGAAAGTCATAAAAGATAGAAACCTGTCAGAATTAGGTGTTGCACTCCAACATAAATCCTAAATGAGATAGAAATTGCGAGAGAATCCTATTCCTAATATGATTCGAAAATAAGAGTCACGTATTAATTAAAATACTAACGAGCCTAGAGTTCGTAACGGGCCCAGACGCATCCCGTCACAAGGTTAATACGCACTAAAAGACTCAATTAAATCTCAAATACTCCGGATTCTAGGAATCCGAATCTGACTAAGAAAAACAGCCCAGATCCTATTTTCAACGCCTGGCTCTGGGCGCCGAAATCTTCGGCGCCCAGGCCTGGGCGCTGAAAATACCTGGTACGTGCTTTTTCCTAATTCCTCGTGGATTAGAGTTCTGCAATTCTATCTTTCCACGAACTCTTTTCTTTAAATAGGGCCTTAAGTTCAACGTGAAAAGGACACAACAACACACAATTATTATTCTGAGTATTGACTCTGAACCCCTAAGCCTAAGCCTCAAGCTGCAAAACTGATCACGCGTTCTGTCGCAATCCATCCATAAATCGAACAGAACGTATCCCGTCCCATAATTTGGGATTCGTTAAATAAAAGGAGAAATAGCAAAGTCAAAGTGGTTAGTTTTCTGAGAACCGTGACACACCTCTCAAGGGTGCGTCGTAATGTGTCCCTTTTCTATGATTTAATTGCTTTCCTCGCCCTTTTATGAACTGTTAAACTAACTAAATCTGATTGTTCGATCACGCTTAATAAATATGATATTTTTGGGAAATTGGATTATCATGCTAGGTCCCTTAAAACAATCTAAATCAGATAATCGCGCTCGATCTAGTACTATATGTTGCATATTGATAAAATCAACTCAGATTAGTTTAATAGTTAACACATGTCCCTTCAATTATTTATGCTGAGCTAGTAAGGATATCCTGCCTCTGGAGTTATCGAAGAGCGAGTACTCCTCTCGGTAGTTACAGTCCCCCGAACCCTCAATCTCTACCCTGCGGGTGTACGTTGAGCGATCCCCACCACCAGGGATCACAAGGGAACCTACGGCCGTCGTGGTCAAACATAATTGCACTCCCTTTATGTCACGATAACCGGGTTTTGTCAGTTTTTCTCATTGTCGTTAAAAACTGAATGGCGACTCCTATATTACTAGTCAATTGGGTGTAAACTCACAGGAAATACAATTACACTTGATTTGACCAAAAGAAGCGTCACACCCACGAGGGACGAGGTCACGCATTAGCCTCGTGCTTTTTCGACCCCCTCACAGTGGCGACTCCACTGGAGATAGTGAAGGAAATTCTCGTGCTTGTAGGTAATCAAAATAGCCGAAGGGTGAAACGATCCTACCCCGCGTTTATTTCCCCATCAAGTTGGGACGACCTGAAAATCAGCATATTAATGTGAACGGGCAGAACCGCATAACGAATCTTGGCTCCCTTGGTGTTTCATCTCGGGAGTTGGGACTAAGGATACCCATCGCCAACCGGGGGGGTGCATACGCTTTGAATGTTGTCCCCTCGGCACTTTTGCTAGTAGTACACCCGTCCCAAACCCAATCGCTCGCCCACTAGGTCCCTCTCGCCTGCATGCCCCCTTGGCTTGCACTTGCGGGTTGGCCTTCTGGGACGAAATTCGTCTGTTGAAAGCACTACCCCGACCGGGGCATGTGCTGGATCTGCGATAGAAGCGGTACCAAGCCAGGCGCAAATAACTACCCATAGAAGCCTATCATAAACTACATGACATATTATTATTGCTTCATGATGTAATGTTAGTAATGTGTAGCGAAATATGTGATTGTGTGACAAACAATGTCAGCAAACCAACGACCTAAATTTTTTTCCAAACATTCATAAAACAATTTGCCAAAGAGTTATACCGAAATACGTGCTCCGCAAACCCGAACGATCGCCACAAAAATAAGCGACGCTCGGGATGGCCTGTAACGAATCCCACAAACGCTGCACGACGCGTAAAGGACGTTATTAGGCAAGCACGCAAAATCGAAGTCGCATAAAAAAAAGTAGACGCAAACAGAAAAAGAGAACCAGCCAGGGACGCATTTTCAACGCCCCTGGCTGGGCGCCAGAATTTCTCACGCCCGACGCTGGGCGCTGAAGTTGCTGTTTGACCTTCTGGTCAGGCGCAGCAGCCTCGGTGCCCGCGAAAAAGAAAATACGTAGCACAAAAAACCGTTCGTAAAAAAAAATTGCTACGAGGGCGTAAGAAAAGCACTCGATTCCAAAAGCGACAAAAAAAATATATAACTCTTTGTGTCATTGTTAGGCCTCCTACGAGGACAATGTTCGGCACCAAAACCGAGCATGCTAGTTTAAAAAAAAAAAACTTTGAATGTCACATGGGCAAGATATTCCGAAAAAAATAATGTTCAAATGAAGTTTTCAAGGAAAAATAATGTTCGAATAAAAAAATAAATCCGAGTCTAGACTAGGTTATGCCAAAGTACAATCTAAATCCTAAGTCTTAGTTGTCTTATCCATAGAATTGGTCCTAATGCTTGGTGTCGTTCTGCAAGTTAAAAGGTTAAACCATATTGAGTCTCCCTTCCTAACATTTAAATCAATGAGCACCCATATGTAATTGTCATCCCTTGCTAAGAATCCACGGCCTCAATACTCTCTCTCACCAACAAGAAGAATATATTATAGTATTTGCAAAGTGGAAACAGTCACATTCTGAAAATCATTCCTCCATAGTCGCACAACCCCCAGAGTGAACCTAAGGTATCAATACCATTGGCAAAAAATTAATGGCCTCAAGGCTTATGATCACATTGGGTCACGACTATCATAGTCCTCTCGAGCCACTCACTCCTTTAAATACTCCTAAGTACGGACTAAAAGATTTTCCATGAATACAACATGACGAACCATGAAAATACCCAAATCGGCATGCCATAAGGCTACCATCGGGGTAAAGCAATACACACTAAGAGGGAAGCCGCACTAATGATTTTAGTCTTGCAAAAATAAAAATTCGATCTCCCCAACTAACTACCTTGCCAACATTAAGAAAAAATGGCGCATGACAAATGAACACCCAAGGGTTAAAATCTAAAGTGTCAACCAACGAAAGTTATGGTCCAATTAGCCTAAGTCTGAGAGTCGCTTGGTCAAGTGTTATAGGCTTACGCCACGTCATTATTTTGAGTCTAGGCCACCTCCTTGTATTCATACACGGGTTATAATCAGAATGATTAATGAAAGTTCGAGTCTAAATCATAACTTCCAATTAAATCCCAGAAACTGGAGTCTGAAAAGAAACAGAAAAATTATTTTCGATGTAATTCTTTCGTTAAATTTCAATAAGGTAAAAATACCATTTTGAATCTACGCTATTTGCACATTTTAAGAAACGACTAAATACGCTTGCAAAGTAAGACAAATTAAAGGTCCATCCTAGGCCTACCAAAATTAAAGGTCCACCCTAGGCCTACTAAAATTAGAGGTCCACTATAGGCCTACCAAACGAGGCTCACTCAGTCTCGCCCCGTGACTCAAAGACCACAACCATCTACCTTTTAGCCCAAATAATTTTTTTTGAAAGATTTATGTTGGGGAGAAATCCCATGCAAAAAGGAAAAAATAGAAAGAGAAAAGGGAGAGCGAAAAGAGCGAGCCATGAAATACTTAAAGAGAAAGAGAAAAGGAAGAGAGAAAAGAGCGAGCCATGGAATACTTATCCCGTACCTCCCAAAGTGCGAAATTTACCCAAGTAAACGAAGAAAAAAGAATTGAGTCAACCAATCCAAATCATAAAATTCTACGATGTCTACCCTTTCCAATCCTTATGTTCTTAGGCGCCTACGCTCTGGGGCCCCTGTTCAGCTCATTTAACCCATCCATGTTCTCATTACCATAACCCAAGAAACCATTACCTCGACTCTTGTTCTTGAACTTGTTGTCAACCGCAAACCACGCACGGCCATTGATGCGTGCGTCATGCCCATCATTTCCAAAGCTCAAACTTGCTCTTACACCACCATTAGTATAATGACCATGTAACTTGTGTGGATACATCCTGTTGATATACCCTTGAGCCGTCCCCATGCTATTCATTGGCCTTGGTTGATGTAATCCTCGTGCTTGACTAATACCTATACAACTCATTCAACCCATCTTGAGTCACGAATAAAAAAAAGAAGACAAATGAAGAGTACATTCTACGCTCAACGTAAAAATAAAAAATGTGAATAATAAAAACGAAACTTTGCAAAGCGCCTCTAAAGTTAGTCTAAAAAGAAAAAAAGCATTTAGCGCACCAAAAAAAGATCCGCCCAGAAAACATTTCCAGCCGAAAACTTTGACGCCCCAGCCTGGGCGTTGAAACTCTCTGCCTGCCAAGTTTTGTTCAGAAGTGCTCGTCATTTTATCCGCACATACACGGAAAAATAACGAACACTTAGAGGGGTACAACACGTATTCAGATATACGTACCAAAAAAATACGTGTACTAAAAAATCATGTACTTAAAAAATAAAACAAAATTTTGGCTTACGGCAAAGCAGCAGATTAAAATAATAATGAACTTCACTTATCTCATCCTATTTCAAACATTACGGTTCCACCTCAGAACGTACTTGTTTAAAATCAACATTCTAAGAAACCATTTTCTAGGCTAAGAACTACGCAAGACCTGATTCCAAATTAAATCTATTTAAGGCGGATACGTAGGTAATCCATGATTCGGTCCAACCAATATTAAAGCCTATAGAAAAACAAGAATAAAAATAGAAGTCCCTTATTGAAATTTAATTACTTGCAATCCAAGTCGAAAGAAAAATTGAAAGCACGAAGAAGAATCCAAGTCATCAAGATGCCAAAATGAGCACACATCGAAAAATAATAAGGGCACGTACCCTTGCCAAAAGGAGCACTCACACTCCTAGGCACTCAGCCAAGACTCAAAAAGATATCTTTGCTTCAATTGAATGGGGGCTAGCGCGAGCGTCCATGACCTCTAAAATACTCGACTTGACCCTCCCTAGAGAGAACTAACTCACTTAAAGACTTTCTTTCACCACTAGACATAGTCGTTCGCTTAAAGACCTTCTTTCACCACTAGACACAATCATAATCGCCAACAAGTAGTAAAGGAAGTAAGTTTGCAATAAAGAGGATTGTTCTACGGCATTGCCCCATCGTTCTTTTGAACTCAGGGTATCCGTTCGTGGTAATTCAAATGCTTGCGAATCTCCTTTGAAAAAAATCAGACATTGTCAATAGGACTTGGCACTTAACCAAGGCTCACCCTACTCAGACATATGACACGGGCATCTAAAATCGAAATCTGAAAACATCATTAATGAGAAGACATAACAGCAACTGGGGGCTAAAAATTGAAATGAAAGAGCTAGGGAAAGAACTAAGTATACCTTGACCTTTTGTGCAGACATACACCAAGTAAGTCTAAGTCAATTTGAAAACGGTTTATATTCCCGCAATTCTGGAAAAGATGGCCCTAAAAGCCCAAAACATGTGTGTGAGGGGGTCGAAAAAGCGCGAGGCTAATGCGTGACCTTGTCCCTCGTGGGTGTGACGATTCTTTTTATTCAATCAAGTGTAATTGGATTTCCTGTGAGTATACACCCAATTGACTAGTAATATAGGAGTCGCCATTCAGTTTTTAACGACAATGAGAAAAACTGACAAAACCCGGTTATCGTGACATAAAGGGAGTGCAATTATGTTTGACCACGACGGCCGTAGGTTCCCTTGTGATCCCTGGTGTGGGGATCTCTCAATATACACCCGCAAGGTAGAGATTGAGGGTTCGGGGGACTGTAACTACCGAGAGGAGTAATTCGCTCGTCGATAACTCCAGAGGCAGGATATCCTTACTAGCTCAGCATAAATAATTGAAGGGACATGCATTAACTATTAAACTAATCTGAGTTGATTTTAGCAATGTGCAACATATAATAGTAATTCGATCGTGATTATCTGATTTAAATAGCATTAAGGGACCTAGCATGATAATCCGATTTCCCAAAAATATTATATTTGTTAGGCGTGATAGAACAATCAGATTAGGTTAGTTTAACAGTTCATAAAAAGGGTGAGGAAAGCAGTTAAACCATCGAAAAGGGACACATTACGACGCACCCTTGAGAGGTGCGTCACGGTTCTCAGAAAACTAACCACTTTGACTTTGCTATTTCTCCTTTTTATTTAACGAATCTCGATTATGGGACATGATACGTTCTGTTCGATTTATGGATCGATTACGACAGGACGCGTGAACAGTTTCGCAGCGAGAGGCTTAGGCTAAGGGTTGGAGTCAATACTCAGAATATAATTATGTGTTGTTGTGTGTTCTTTCACGTCGAAACTAGGGGCCTATTTATAGGGAAGAGTTCGTGGAAAGATAGAATTGCAGAGTTCTAATCCACAAAGAATTAGGAAAAGAGACGTACCCAGGTATTTTTAGCGCCCAGGCCTGGGCGCCGAAGATTTCGGCGCCCAGATCCAGGCGTTGAAAATAGGGTCTGGGCAGTTTTATTTAGTCAGATTCGGATTCCTAAAATCCGTAGAGTTTGAGATTAATTCGAGTCTTTTAGCGCGTATCAATTTTATGACGGAATGCGTCTGGGCCCGTTACGAACTCTAGGTTCGTTAGGATTTTAATTAATACGTAACTCTTATTTCCGAATCCTATTAGGAATAGGATTCTCGCGGTTTTCTATCTCATTTAGGATTTATGTTGGAGTGCAACACCTAATTCTGACAGGTTTCTATCTTTTATGATTTGCCACTTTTAGAAGCTACCTTTTACGGCATTTACTATTTTTAGCAGGTTTCCATAAATAGCAGGTTTCGGGTGAAATGAAATGGGGAATCGAGATTCGTTTATTTTATAGGAGATGCGTTGTCAAGTGGAGTTTTTATGCTTTCATCATCGAACCTTTCCCTTGCGGGAACGGGGACAAAAGTAGGTGTCTACAGTTAGCCCCCACTTTGACTGAGTCTTGGAGTAAGACGATGGTCAAAGTATTAGACGGAGTGCGTCACACAAGCCATGGTGTATGTGACCTGTTTTGCGAGGGTCTCACGAGCCCCCGAGTGATAACATTTGACTTAAGGGTCATCACTTGAAGTGTCGACATATCCCTCACGTGTCATTGGGATTTGTCAACTGATAGTATAGAAACTTCCTCACTTTGTCATTGGAAGAATCTAAAGGTGCGTAGAAACTCCCTCACTTTGTCATTGGGAGTAGCTACAGAGTTTTTTTGAAATCAAAGATGTAAAGTGTAATTGGGTCTGGCCAAGCCCAATCACGAGGTAAAACGTTTTTTAAAGATTCTCATTTTCAGGGCTAGCTAAACGAGAAAACCCCCTTGTTTTTATAGGACGTAAAACGAAGGAAAATCCAACACATCGTTCTTTTTTGGAAAAACGGAAAACCAATCCTTTAATTTTTGGAAAAAGGGAAAACCGATCCTTTAATTTTTGGAAAAAGGGAAAACCGATCCTTTAATTTTTGGAAAAAGGGAAAACCGATCCTTTAATTTTTGGAAAAAGGGAAAACCGAAAAAAGTTATCGCTGCAGCGACTAAGGACCTGCGCGGTTAGTGACGCAGACCCCGCCCGCTAAATGTGGGCGAGCCTGTCCGCTGAGGGTGGATTCCCCGTCCGATAGAAGTGGACGAATCTGCTTTGATGTTTTGAAAATAAGGACCTACGCGGTTTGTGGCGTAGACCCCGCCGGCTGAAGATGGTGAACCTGTCCGCTGAGGGTGGACGCCCCGTCCGATAGAAGTGGACGAATCTGTTTTGAAATTTATTTTGCTTTTTTTTGAAAATAAGGACCTACGTTGTTTGCGCCGTAGACCCCGCCAGCTGAAGATGGCGAGCCTATTTTAAATTTGAAGATTTTATTTCTTTCGAAAACTGAGGACCTGCGCGGCTAGTGACGCAGACCCCGCCCGCTGAGGATGGGCGAGCCCATTTTGAATTTCTTTTTTTGCCTATGTAGAAGGGCTTTTGTGATTACAACCTGTTGGTGGGTCGTAATATTTCCTGATTAGATGTGTCCTATAAGTGGGTCCACACTGTGTATATTTTTGTTTAACAATATTTTTTATTTTTTGAGATATCCAAACATGATATGGTGTGTGGCGCAGTCTGGGAATGTGATTTTGATTGCGCGCTCCTTGTTGGAGTCCATTTTTTGCGAGCCCCCAAGCGTTGGGGCTCGTCGGTTGTTTTTTGTATCTTGTAATCATGTTTGGAGTCACGCTCATATGTGCGAGCGACCTCCTATAGTAGTGTGCTATTTTAGCGAAGCCGTGGAGTGCGACTTTAGTTTTCAGGCGACATCCGGTTTTGGCTTGGCCCGGATTATCCCTTTGACAGACAGACATTTTCTATTTAGAAAACCAATGACTTGACGAAACATATTTTTGGTGTTTCGAAGAATGACCATGATATTTAACTTGCTTTTTTTTTTTTTTTTTTTGAAAAGTGTACATGAGCGTTTTCTGAGACGAGTCTAAGTTTCGATCAAGTTTTAATGTTATTATTTTTTTTGCTTATTTGGGAACTAAAGGTGCTTTGGGCTTGATCCTTCTTGCAATAGGGCCTCGTGTTTTAGCAACACGGTCTTAAGTCCTTTCCTATTCCGTGTTTTGTGAAATCTGGGCCTTTGGCTGCATTTTCAGCGCCCAAGTTCAGGCGTCAAACATTTCGGCGCCCAGGGGTGGGCGCTGGAAGTTCTTTCCTGGTAATATTTGATTTTCGGATTTCTAAACACGTTTCCGAATGGGATCAGGATGTTATTGGGTGCGTTCAGCTATATATAGGGGCTGGATACGTCCTTATTTTCCATCACTCTCAAATTCTTTCTCTCTTTTTGCTGTGCTCTAATTATTTACTGCTTTTGCCATGTCGATCCCTACTTTCTCACTCCAACGAACTGTTAGGCGTTGGCTACGGGCCCTTACTCCCACAGAAAAAACTTTGTTAAAAGAATACCACTTAGAGGCACTTTTAGGCTTACAACAAATTAATATTGATTATAATTTTCTGCATGCTGCCCTAGACTTTTGGGACTCCGATCATCATGCTTTTGCCTTTCGGGGCAATGAAATATGTCCTTTGCCTGATGAATTTGCTGCGATCCTTGGTTATCCTACTAATGCTACTCCTGTTACCCCTGGCACCGTTGAAGAGGGTAAAACAACCATAAGGGCTTTCCTAGGGCTAGATGATAACATGTTTGCTGAAATTGTTGTAGATGATAAGGTTAACTTGGCGAAACTTGTAAAACATCACTTTAGGCCTAGTAAGAATATGACCGAACAAAAATTGAACATTCGAGCCCTTGTATTTTTCTTGCTGAATCATTACTTGCTGTCGAATAATAATGGTGAGTTCGGTGACATAAGGTTGATCCCCTTGATTAGCCAGATGGAAAGTTGCTATTCTATTATGCCGTTGGTTGTTGCTGAGACTTTGCTGAGTGCGGATGAACTGAAGAAGGGCGCCAAATCTGAATATTTTAAGGGGAGTCCCCTATTGCTGTAGGTAATCGATCTTTTCCTTGCGCACATGTATTTTTTTTTTTCAAATATTTCTTTCTGCCTGGGGCTGAGTTTTAGCGCCCAGGGCTGGGCGCTGGAATAATCGGCGCCTGGTCCTGGGCGTTGAAACTGCGCCCCAGGAACCCTTTTTTCTTTCTTTTCATTTTTTTGATTCGATCGTACCTGTTTTTGCAGATTTGGCTTGCGGAACGGCTTAGACTTTTGGAAGCTCCTGCCGATCCTAAATATTATCGCCCTATAGCTTTGGGTAACCGAAAATACTTGCACCAAGGCCAGGACGAGGCCGAATGGACCTCTTTTTTGACTTATGGCATTTGTTCTATTAAGTGGGTGGTACCATGGTGGGGTTTGACTACTATGGAAGGGGGGTCTGATGTATCGGTTTATGTTTCTTTGTTGGGGCTATCTCGTCCCATTTATATTTTCCCTTACCGAGTCATGCGTCAATATGGTTTAAGGCAGACTATCCCTTTTTCTGATACGGTACCACCTAAGGTAGCGGCCTTTTCACAAACACGGGTCTTAGCGTGGGCTAGGTATTATGATGGTCTCCCGCGTTGGGCCGTAGCTACAAATGGGTTTGCGGGTCTTTCTGAAAACTATAAGTTATGGATGGGTTCCGATGATAAAGATGTGAGGACCGAGGCTCGTAATGGGGAGCCGGTTGAGCTTTTTATACCTCGTATTCGTGTTAAGTATGAGGGTCCTGATTCTGCCAGACCTCGTACCTATAGTTTTAAGACTGTGAAAGCTCGTCCTGATCGAAAGCGAAAGGAAGTTCTTCCCCGTTCCAGTGTCAGGCCTAAAAAGATGCCTAACATGAAGGGGCCTGCTGTTGTTAAAAGAAATGCAAGCTCTCGCGGAGATTGTCGCCGGAACAATGTATGGGTTAGGAAGGCTCAGCCGCATGTAGAAACAATGGCTAGTCCAGTTGATGATAGTAATCCTTCTCCCACCATTGCCTGTGCCTTCGAGGCTGAGCGGGCTATAATCGAGAATGTTTCTGAAGCCTTGACATCTTTGGAAGTTAGTGTCCAGGAGCCGATTCTTATGGAGATTGATATTGGGGCTGCGCAGAAGACTGTGGGGGTGGATCCTGCGAACAGTGCTCTCTACAAGACTTTATTTGATGATCCGGAAGAACTAGAGTAGTGTAGTTCTTGCTAGGGTGTAGGTGCCCTTTTATTTATTTCAGTCGTGTTTGTTTTTATTCCTAGCACTTTGTTTTACTTCTTATTATATTTTAATAAAGGCGTATTTTTAGTTTCCATTCAATTTTGTTTCTCTCTTTTATATGTCTAACACTTTTTTACACAAAGAATATAATTTTTTTTCATTTGGACCGAATCCTTGGTAAGGATTGCCTACGTATCTTGTCATAATCAGGTCGCGCGTAGTTCTAGCTTTAGAATAAGTTCTAGTATGCCGGATTTCGGTAGGTATGTCCTGAAGTGGAAACATATTACTTAATTGGTCAAATGAGTGAAGTATTTGCCATTATTTTCATCTGCCGTTTTTTATTTTCGTAAAATTCGACCAATTTGTATAACTATATTCTTGGTAAAACTATTTGGATACGTATTGTACCCCCCAAGTGTTCGTTATTTTTCCGTTGTGTGCGGATAAAATGACGAGCACTTTTCGAAATAGAAAACTTTTGGCAGGCAGAGAGTTTCAACGCCCAGGCTGGGGCGTCAGAAATTTCAGCGCCCAGCCCTGGGCGCTGAAAATGACTTGGGCGGTCAGTTTTTGACGCTTTGCTTCACATGTTCTTGCGTTTATTTCTATTTTTTTTTGTGCCTTGATATTTTGCTTTGTAGCTAAAGTTAATTTTGAGGCTATTTTGGAGGCTTTTTTACTGTTAGCGTGAAACACATTTTTGTCCAGATTAATTTTTTCTATTGGTGACTCGAAACAGTTTTGAAAATGGAGTTAGGGTGCGGAATTTATGAAGATCTTTGTGTAGGCTTTGGAGGTAGGTTGGTAGTGAAGGGTATGATGGAATCTATGTTTTATGAATCTGTTTTTTTTGGTAACATTTGCATTGTTTTTAAATTTTTGATTTCCTTTGATTTTAGGTTGGATGGATTGGTTCTGACACTGGTTGGCTTTTTAGGTTTTGGGGATATGAATGGGATAGTGTGGTTTATTTTGTGGGTTTCGGGAATTGATTCTCATGGCACTATTTCAAAACCGAGTGGGTTTTGTTTGTTGGGCCTATAGTGGGCCGCTTCTTTATTTTTTTTATTTTGCAAGTACATTTGGTGTTTATTTAGTGTTAGAATAAAATTTTCAGGAGAAATGTTACGCCTTTATTGATTCGGAAAGTAAGGAAAACACACTGAAATAAAACTGACCCATATTCTAAAGGGCCTTAGGACCATCTAAAGTCTCTATTATTTTTTCTATCAATCTAAAGAACTACTAGGCGCTTTTTACTAATGGTTCTCTATGTGGCTCAAGCCTGGGGTTTAGTCTCATAAAACTTTGGTCCTTCACCGGTACTCATCTTGAATTCCATTCCTTTTGCGTTGACCCACTTATATGTCTTCACCCATCCGTTCTCGACCTCTTCTAGTGTTGATGTAGGAGAGATTAACCGGGTTGGATCGAAACCTTCACCTTGTAAAGCTAGGGTAGTTATCACAGTCTCGTTCTCCATAGGCCTCGATTCGTTAAACAATGTCCATAGAGCCTGGTTGTCCAATATTTCAGCTGTTTTAGTCTTGGTGAGGTGGGGTGCCTCATCCAAGGTGTGGCAGTCATGGAAAATTTCAAATCCGGGTTTTAGCAGGCCATCCTGAACGAAGGGTTCAGGGAAATCACAGCATGGGTGTTCTTCTCCTTCCCGAACAAACATCCCGTTAAGGGTCCTTTGATGTGGGGGAAGGAGGGTGGTTTGTTTGGTTTTGTTAAGGCGTAGCCTAGATAGGCGGTCAGCAATATCTTCCTCCGTTGGTTCATAACCTAAGCCAAAGGGAGTAGATTTGTCGGGAAAAGGATGGAATGTGCATTCCTTCTTTCTTATGCCCAATGGGGTTCCTGGAAAATAGCCTTGAGCCAACAGCATTCTAGGGATGACTCGGGATGCATGCGGGTCTAGGAATGCTGGATCATAATCTTCGATGAACTGGATTGTTTCTTCCATTTGAAACCCATAAAGGTCGTCTGCAGTTTCGGTTGTTCCAACCATAGTACAACTGACGTCGAGAGGAGGGGCGCGGATTTCTAGTATTACCCCGTTATGGTTAAGTTTAACCATTTGGTGCAAGGTAGAAGCCACACCTCCTAAGTCATGGAGCCAAGGTCGCCCCAAGAGGAGGTTGAAAGTGGGCTTGATGTCGATAATCTGAAACTCCGTGGTGCGTGCCACAGGCCCGGTTTGTATGGTAAGGTTGATTTTTCCCAATACAGGCATTCGGGAGTTATCATAAGCTCGTACCCCTTGCGTGGAGGTTTGGAAATCATCGTTTCCTAGCCCCAAGCAATGGGCGGTTCGCAATGGGCAGACATTAACCGCCGAACCATTATCTACGAGCGCTAGGGGGATGTTTTGTCCTTTGCATCCAACCACTAGGTAAAGGGCTTTATTGTGAGCACCCCCCTCTTTGGGTAAGTCTTTATCAGTGAAAACTATGGCCTTTTCTCTGGCATCTCTCGTGACATGGCTAACCAATGAGTCAGGTGTGATATCTGTAGGTACTGAGATGAGGTCAAGTGAGCGAATAAGCTTTTCGCGATGTCCCTTTGAAGTACACATAAGATCCCAGATGGTAATCTCAGCCTTGGTTTTTTTTAGTTGTTTCAGGAGAGGATTTTCAATGACTTCCGCGACGGTGGCGTGCCGTCCGTTCTCAGGAGTTTGCCTGACCGGGATGTCGTCCACAGGAGGTGGGTGAATATCCGGTTGGTATATCCTTCCGGATCGGGTGAGGTTGTCGACCTCGGGCTCCTGAGGGGTGGTGTCAATGAGAGCATACCCGGACCAAGTTTCAGTGAAGAGGTCCTGGCCCGAGACTTGAGATAGGTAAATATCTTCAGCATCATCATTCCACACACCGCACACTTCCCTCTCGATTCGATCCATAGGGACCACAGCGAGTGGTGCACCTTGGGGTGTAATATACACTGTGGGGTCGAAATTCTCTGGTTGGTCGAGAGAGATGTGACAAGAGCCGAGTGGGCTCTTGTTGTTGTTGGGTTTGCCAACGTTAGGGAGAGGTATCACTTCATCCTCTATCATGTCCTGGATCGTATGTTTTAGAGTCCAGCAGTTTTCAGTGTCATGCCCATTTCCTTGATGGAATTTGCAGTAAGTACCTTCGACCCAATATTTGTTTTTGACAGGAGGGTCACGGGTGGGGCCTATAGGTCTCAACTTTTCTTGATTGGTTAGTCTTTCAAAGGCTTGTACCAAAGTTGACCCGAGTGGGGCAAACTTTCGGTCTCGGACCCATCTTACAGGGTTTCTTCGGGCGAGAGTCTCTTCTACAACATGGACTTCTTGGGCTTGGGATGTGTTACCCCGATTATAGGTGTTGGTCTTATATGTGGGTTTGCTCTGTATGGTTTTGGCGAGGTCGTCCTCGATCTTTATTCCCACATTATAAACTCTTTTGAAAGTGTCGAGTCCAGGTACCTAAGGTGTTGTCTGTAAGCCGGGTCCAGGTTATCAATGAATTTTTGGACCAATTCTGTTTCGGGAGGCCTATTGATTAGCTGGGCCGCCTGGTCCCTCCATCTAGCAAAGTAGGTCGTGAAACCTTCATTTTTCTTTTGGAAGAGAACTTCCAGCTCGCGCATGGTGACTTGGAAATCCATGTTCGACGAGTATTGCTTGATGAAGACATTGACAAAGTCTTCCCAAGTGGGGAAGAGCTTAGGGTCCTGGTGATAGTACCATTTGAGCGGCACAGTTTCCAAGGACAAAGGAAAGGCAGGTAAGTACATGGACTTGTCCACGCCTTTCAAGTTCATGGTATTCACAAAGCTCAGTAGATGATCACGGGGGTTGTCCGTGGCCTTGAACTTTGGTAAGTCAGATGCACTGAACTTTTCTGGTAATTTTCCAGGAAAAGGTTCAGGCTCGAGGGAGAAGTATTTGCTCCCCATGGTTTGCTGTAGGACCATTTTTTCAATCCTCTTCTCGTTTTCGAGGTCATTTTTGGCTGCGCAGCCTCTAAGGCTTCGTTTTCCATTTTCAGTTGGCCCATAAGTTGGGTCATTTGGACCATCTGGTCTCGCAAATCTTCGATGGACATGTTTGGAGGTGCGAATCGAGGTTGGGGAAGCGGAGATCCTTGAAATGAGGGACGACGGACGGAGCTTGGAGTTACTAAAACTGGTGTTGGCGATGTATCTTCGAGACGCACTAGCCGTTGATTCTCTGATCGGCACCAAGTGACAGGACCAGTCCTAGGCATAAGATAAGCTAAAGTTTAGGTTCCCAAAGTTTCAAACATTACTTAGTCTAGACTTCGGCTCTCTAAATTGGTTTTTCACTCTTTCTTTTTGTCGGTACACTTTTTGGTTTTTTTTGATTTTGGTCATTCTTTGGATTTTCGAAACACTTGCCCGTGTGATATTCATAGTTATTAGCATGTTCGGTTTCGATGCTGAGCATTGCCATCGTAGGAGGCCCAACAACGACACAAAGAGTTATTAATTTTTCACGAGTCGCTTTTTGAAATCGAGTGCTTTTCTTACGCCCTCGTAGCAATTCTTTTTTAGGAACCTTTTTTGCTACGTATTTTCCTTTCGTGCGGGCACCGAGGCTGCTGCGCCTGACCAGAAGGCCAAGCAGCAGCTTCAGCGCCCAGCTAGGGGCGTGAGAAATTCTGGCGCCCAGCCAGGGGCGTTGAAAATGCGTCCCTGGCTGGTTCTCGTTTTCTGTCTTCTGTTTATGCGACTTCGACTTGCGTGCTTGCCTAATAACGTCCTTTACGCGTAACAGCATTTGTGGGATTCGTTACAGGCCATCCCGAGCGTCGCTTATTTTGTGGCGATCACTCGGGTTTGCGGAACACGTGTTTTGGTATAACTCTTTGGCAAATTAGTCTATGAATGTTTGGGCAATTTTTAAGGTCTTTGGTTTTCTAGGATAGTTTCTCACACACAATCACATATATCTCGCTACACATAACTACATTACAAACATGGATTTGAAAATTAAATATGCCATGTAGTTTATGATAGGCTTCTATGGGTAGTTTATTTGCGCCTGGCTTGGTACCGCTTCTATCGTAGATCCAACACATGCCCCGGTCGAGGTAGTGTCTTCAACAGACGAATTTCGCTCAAGAGGCCAACCCGCAAGTGCAAGCCAAGGGGGCATGCAGGCGAGAGGGACCTAATGGGCGAGCGATTGGGTTCGGGATAGGTGTACTACCTGCACAAGTACCGAGTGGGTAACATGCGCGGCGTATGCACCCCCCTATTGGCGAAAAAAGGTATCCTTAGTCCCAACTCCCGAGGGAGCCGAGATTCGTTATGATGTTCTGCCCGTTCACATTAATAAGCTGATTTTCAGGTCGTCCCAACTTGATGGGGAAATAAACGCGGGGTAGGATCGTTTCAACCTTCGGCTATTTTGATTACCTACAAGCACGAGTATTTCCTTCACTATCCCCAGTGGAGTCGCCACTGTGAGGGGGTCGAAAAAGCGCGAGGCTAATGCGTGACCTTGTCCCTCGTGGGTGTGACGATTCTTTTTATTCAATCAAGTGTAATTGGATTTCCTGTGAGTATACACCCAATTGACTAGTAATATAGGAGTCGCCATTTAGTTTTTAACGACAATGAGAAAAACTGACAAAACCCGGTTATCGTGACATAAAGGGAGTGCAATTATGTTTGACCACGACGGCCGTGGGTTCCCTTGTGATCCCTGGTGTGGGGATCTCTCAATATACACCCGCAAGGTAGAGATTGAGGCTTCGGGGGACTGTAACTACCGAGAGGAGTAATTCGCTCGTCGATAACTCCAGAGGCAGGATATCCTTACTAGCTCAGCATAAATAGTTGAAGGGACATGCGTTAACTATTAAACTAATCTGAGTTGATTTTAGCAATGTGCAACATATAATACTAATTCGATCGTGATTATCTGATTTAAATAGCATTAAGGGACCTAGCATGATAATCCGATTTCCCAAAAATATTATATTTGTTAGGTGTGATAGAACAATCAGATTAGGTTAGTTTAACAGTTCATAAAAAGGGTGAGGAAAGCAGTTAAACCATCGAAAAGGGACACATTACGACGCACCCTTGAGAGGTGCGTCACGGTTCTCAGAAAACTAACCACTTTGACTTTGCTATTTCTCCTTTTTATTTAACGAATCTCGATTATGGGACAGGATACGTTCTGTTCGATTTATGGATCGATTGCGACAGAACGCGTGAACAGTTTCGCAGCGAGAGGCTTAGGCTAAGGGTTGGAGTCAATACTCAGAATATAATTATGTGTTGTTGTGTGTTTTTTCACGTCGAAACTAGGGGCCTATTTATAGGGAAGAGTTCGTGGAAAGATAGAATTGCAGAGTTCTAATCCACAAAGAATTAGGAAAAGAGACGTACCCAGGTATTTTCAGCGCCCAGGCCTGGGCGCCGAAGATTTCGGCGCCCAGATCCAGGCGTTGAAAATAGGGTCTGGGCAGTTTTGTTTAGTCAGATTCGGATTCCTAAAATCCGTAGAGTTTGAGATTAATTCGAGTCTTTTAGCGCGTATCAATTTTATGACGGAATGCGTCTGGGCCCGTTACGAACTCTAGGTTCGTTAGGATTTTAATTAATATGTAACTCCTATTTCCGAATCCTATTAGGAATAGGATTCTCGCGGTTTTCTATCTCATTTAGGATTTATGTTGGAGTGCAACACCTAATTTTGACAGGTTTCTATCTTTTATGATTTGCCACTTTTAGAAGCTACCTTTTACGGCAGTTACTATTTTTAGCAGGTTTCCATAAGTAGCAGGTTTCAGGTGAAATGAAATGGGGAATCAAGATTCGTTTATTTCATAGGAGATGCGTTGTCAAGTGGAGTTTTTATGCTTTCATCATCGAACCTTTCCCTTGCGGGAACGGGGACAAAAATAGGTGTCTACAATGTGCCAAACGGGCACAAGTATATCTTGACGCCTGCACCTTGGCTTCCAGCAAATCCTTAGACAACATTCCAAAAATCGTAACAGTATTTTGATTCACTCATGTAATCCTGTACGAACCCTTCTATAAGTCAATTTACTTAGGACACCTCGGATTGTACATAGTAGGATTCGGATTTTAAGTAATTTTCAAATAATTTTCAAAGACTTTTTCGAACATAATAAAGTGTCGTTGGTTTAAGCTAAGTATGCGTTTATCTCAATTATGCAAGTGAGTCGAAAGATTTCCAAACATGGTTATGGGTAAAGTAAGACACCTAGCTTTTGGTCAAGGCACACTTCAACATGTGACTACCTTAACCATGGCAATGTCGCACAATACAACATTTACAAGAGAAGTAGCAGATCACTACTCGAACGTACCTCGCACTAAACGAGTCTGGTTCAAACTATTCATGATCCATGTCACCATGAATGCATAAAGACGTATGCAAAGTGTTATCCCACTTTTTGGACTAACGACATAACCGTTCTAACGTTTGATCATGTCGTGTCAGCCAGGTCCTGTCGTGTCGCAGGTAAACACAGCTCCAGGGAGATACGTCCGACGTAGCATCGTACGACGAGGCATGAACGACGAAGGACAGGCGACAACGCACAGGCAACTGAGACGCGTCCTCAAGAAACGGGTTGATAAAGATAATTTAACCTAAAGCCCATGATAGGCAGCGCCGTCACGCTAGCAAGAACGAGTCCAAGACATGCACGAGAAGCGCGGAAGCGGTTGAAGACTGAAGAGACGTGTGACAAAGATACTCCTATCTTTGTGGGATTCTCTCAACCGATTAGACCGTTGAGAATATCCTATAAAAGGACGAAGATGATGACAAGCAAAGGACGTTGACTCAAGCACTCAAACTCTTAAGCTATCAACTGTTTCAGCATTCATTATTGTACTTTAGATTTTTAATATCAATTCTCAGAAAGAAGAGCATAAACAATCATATAGAACACTTAGTGGATTGATAGCCTCATAGCTATCCGCGGTTTTTTACCTTATTCCTGGGTTTTCCGCGTCAACACTCCTCTGTGTCGTGTCTCTTTATTTGTGTCGTTGATTCTTTGCTTAGTTAGTGTCGATCCTAGCCGAAAGTCGCCCCCATACGAATTTTGGCATAAACAGTTTGGCGCCGTCTGTGGGGACATTAACTAGGTTTTACACAAAAGCACCCCTTTCACCATGACTACTGGAGAGATGACGATCGCAGAGATGAAAGCGGCTTATGAGAAAGCCCAAGCCGAGCTAGCCCAAGAGAGGGCATCCAATGAAACCCTCCAGAAAGAGCTCGAATCTGTGAAGAGCAACAAGCACCAGTCCCGCTACAAAGGTGGGAAGCCAAAAAAGCTAACGTTCGAGATGCCCGATGACTTTGAAGATGTGACCGACGATGAGGAGGAAACCCGTTAGGAAGAAGATAAAGAAGCTCCCGATCCGGTGACCCAACGCCTGAACAAGATGGATGCACGCATGACGAAGCACTATTCCCGCCTGATGAAGTTGATGACCAGGTTCCCCGGGGCACCTACACCAGTGGAGACCGAGCCGACCGACGGGTATGTAGCGTCGCCGTTCTGCGAAGCGATCGCTAGAGTGACAGTTCCGCACACACTCCGGCTCCCAACCTGGACCACCCTGTACGACGGGACATCCGACCCCTATAGGCACGTCAACTTCTACAAGCAGCGTATGTGGCAGATCGGGATCCCGCACGACCTAGTGGAACCTGTTATGTGCAAATCATTCGGCGGCACCCTTGATGGAGCAGCTTTGGAATGGCTCACGAACGTCCCTCCCAGATCCATCTCCTGTTTGTCCGATCTCATCAACGCCTTCTACCAACAATTCGCCAGCTGTCGCCAGTTAGAAAAACAAACCAGTGATCTCTATCGGTTGGTTCAAGGGCCAACCGAGTCGGTACGCGATTATTTTAACCGTTTTAATTGTGAAAAAATTGGTATAAAAAATTGTGATGTCAGGACTGCTATTGAGGCGTTCAAGAGAGGCCTCATCCCCAATTCGGAGCTATACCAGGAAATAACCAAATACCCCTGTGCAACTTTCGAAGAGGTGCGATCAAGGGCCACCGCCCAGATGCGAATCGAAGACGACGAGGTTATCCGAACAGCATCTCAACGATCGATAGGGGGCAGCAGCGACAGAAGATCGTACACCCCAAGGAACAACAATTGGCGACACCAACCATATGTTCGGCAAAACCAGGTACAAAGTGTCAATCAGTATTATGATACTAACAATGTTTACAGGAACGAGCGGGTCGAACACCCTAACATCTCCGACTACGGCTTCAACGTCGACATTGGAGGTGTGGTGAACGCCCTTCAAAATGTAGGTGGAACAGTCAGATGGCCCCGGAAGAACGACAAACCGGACTCCATGAAGGACATGAGCAAATGGTGCGACTTCCACCGCGACAACGGACACACAACCGAGGAGTGCATCTCCCTCAGAAAGGAGGTCGCATACCTCCTGAAACAGGGGCATCTAAAGGAACTGTTGAGCGACAAGGGAAAAGAAACATTTTCCAAAGAGCAAACCACCCTGCCCGGCCCAACGACAAGCAGCGAGCGACCAGACCCACCACCATTCAATAAAGTGATAAATGTTATTTCCGGTGGTTCAGATATTTGTGGACTAACCTCTTCTGCAGCTAAAAAAATTAATAGGGGAGAATCTGAGACCATAGAAGAGGGAAAAACCGAAGACGAGGTCGCACTACACAGGTCCCTGACCGCAATGGCTATCACTTTCGACGATTCAGATTCTGTACATACACAGCGGGAGCACCACGACGGGTTGGTAATATCGCTCCCAATAGGGAACGCATTGATCAAAAGGATACTGGTCGACAACGGAAGCTCAGCCAACGTACTGTTCTTGGAAGCACTACAAGAAATGGGATTAGAAGAGAAAAACATTGTAAGGAGATCAACAGTCCTGGTAGGGTTCAGTGGAGAAGCACTACGGACGGTAGGAGAGATATCGCTGCCTACATACGCAGAAGGCGTCAACATGATGACCAAGTTCAACGTCGTCGATTGTCCATCAGCATACAACGTCATCCTAGGACGACCATGGATCCACAAAATGAAGGCAGTGCCATCAACATATCACCAATCAATCAAGTTTCCAACCAAGTGGGGAGTCATGGAAATCAAAGGGCAGCAAAGAGATGCGAAGAAATGTTACGAGACAGCACTGAAACCATCCAAGTCACCCATCTAGCAATTACAGCCAGGGTCGACATCGGACGACCCCGACGACCAACAAATCGACGAGATAGTACTAGACCAGACAAAGCCAGACCAAGTCGTGAGGATAGGAGCCTCACTGCCTGACAACATCAAAAGTCAGATAGTGTCGTTTCTAAGAGAAAACTCGGACTGTTTCGCTTGGTCGCACGAGGACATGACAGGAATCAGCCCAGACGTGATCACCCACAAGCTCAACGTCGACCCCAGCTTCAGACCGGTAAAACAGAAACGACGTAAGTTCGCACCCGAAAGGAATAAAATCATAGACGAAGAAGTCCAAAACCTGATAGATTCAGGGAAGATCAGAGAGGTCAAATATCCAGACTGGTTAGCAAACGTCGTCGTCGTCAGTAAAAAGAACGGAAAATGGAGAGTCTGCATCGACTTCACAGATATCAACAAAGCTTGCCCCAAGGACCCATTCCCTCTGCCGCACATCGACGCCCTGGTCGACGCCACAGCCGGACACGAGCTACTCACATTCATGGACGCCTACTCAGGATACAACCAAATCCTTATGCACCCAGACGACCAGGAAAAAACATCTTTTGTAACGGATAGAGGAATTTATTGTTATAAAGTCATGCCTTTTGGTCTTAAAAATGCAGGTGCGACGTACCAAAGATTAGTCAACAAGATGTTTAAAGACCAACTCGGAGACACAATGGAGGTATACATTGACGACATGCTGGTGAAATCGAGGAAGGCTGACGATCACGTGGCACACTTACGACAATCCTTCGACATACTAAAAAAGTACGGTATGAAACTTAACCCGACTAAATGTTCTTTCGGAGTGTCCGCAGGGAAATTCTTAGGTTACATCGTCACCCAACGAGGAATCGAGGCCAGCCCCGACCAAGTGCGCGCGATCATCAACATTCAATCCCCCAGGAACATAAAAGAGGTACAGCGCTTGACAGGGAGAGTGGCGGCACTAAACCGTTTTATATCGCGGTCGTCGGACAAGTGTCGATTATTTTACGACGTCCTGCGCAAAAACAAGGGGTTTAACTGGTCCGACGACCACGAAGCAGCCCTGCAAAACCTCAAAAAATACATGATGTCGCCACCCCTCCTATCCAAGCCAAAAGAAGGAGAAGTCTTACAACTCTATTTAGCCGTTAGCTCGACGGCAGTCAGCGCGGTCCTAGCTCGAGAAGACGAAGCACAACAACTACCCATTTATTACATCAGTAAGTCACTACTGGAAGCAGAGACCAGGTATTCCTCCCTCGAAAAACTCGTTTTAGCACTCGTTACCGCAGCAAAAAAACTAAGGCATTATTTTGAAACTCACCAAATAGTGGTGATGACTAACTATCCAATCAAGTCTGTGATGCGTAGGCCAGAACTGACAGGTCGAATGGAGAAGTGGACAATGGCACTAGGAAGGTTCGACATCAAGTATCAACCAAGAATGGCTGTAAAATCGCAGGCCCTAGCAGATTTTGTGGCAGACTTCAGCCCCGACTTAGAAAGGATAGCAGACGACGAAGTCAAACTCATCAACAACATAGAAGGAATATGGACACTCTTCGTCGACGGCTCATCTAACTTTCGTGGTGCAGGTTTAGGCGTCGTACTGAAGTCACCACAAGGGGACATGATAGCACAGGCAATCTGCTGCGATTTCAAGGCAACTAACAACGAAGCAGAATACGAGGCGCTAATCGCCGGAATGACACTAGCTATGGAATTAGGGGCAAGCGGACTCAACATCTTCAGCGACTCACAACTAATCGTCAACCAGATTAACGGCGACTACGAAGCTAAAGACCTAAAAATGACCTTGTATCTCGAGAAAGCAAAAGAATTAACTTCCAAATTCAAACCCTTCTCCATCAAACAAATCCCAAGAGACCTAAACACGCAAGCCGACGCCCTTGCCAACCTAGGATCCACACTCAGAAAATCACCATTCTCGACCATACCTCTAGTACACCTACTGTTGCCCGCCGTCGAAAAAGACATACCACAAGACGCCAGCCTCGTCCTATCAACCTTAAACACAGACAGTTGGACCAAACCCATCTTCGATTACCTAAAGCACGAAACTCTACCCGACGACAAGCTAGAAGCCAGAAAGATACTTTTCAAAGCTTCACGATATGTTATTTTGCAGGACGTACTATTTAAGCGATCAGCAAACGGAATGTTGATGCGATGTGCCGAAGAAATCGAATGGGAAATACTATTGAAACAATACCACGAAGGAGAATGCGGAGGACACGAAGGAGGACGAAGCTTATCAACCAGAATCAAAAGAAATGGATACTATTGGCCAGCAATGCTTAAGGACGCCAAGAGGTACGTATCCAAGTGCGACAAGTGCCAACGACACGCAGGTATGACACATAAACCATCCGAATTCTTGCATCCAACCCTAACTCCGTGGCCTTTCATGAAATGGGGGATGGACATCGTCGGCAAATTGCCCGTCGCCCCAGGACAAAAGGTCTTCATGTTAGCCCTAACAGATTATTTTTCCAAGTGGATAGAAGCAGGTGCATTCCAACAAGTAAGGGACAAAGAGGTATGCTCGTTCATATGGACTAACATAATATGCAGGTTCGGAATACCGTCAGAAATCATCTGCGACAACGGATCACAATTCATCAGCGACAAGACAAGAGCTTTCTGCAAAACATGGAACATCGAGCTAAAGACGTCGACGCCCAGATACCCCCAAGCAAACGGACAGGCGGAATCCAGCAACAAAACGATCATCGCGTCGCTGAAAAAGCGGTTGGACGACAAGAAGGGGCGATGGGCAGAAGAACTACCATCCATCCTATGGGCCAACAGGACGACGCCTAGGACGGCGACGGGACAGACTCCCTTCTCACTCGTTTACGGGTGCGAAGCAGTACTTCCCCCTGAAGTGACGCTGCCCAGTGCACGATATGGACTCATGACGCTGGAGAAAAACGACGTAGAACTCAGCGAAAACCTCGACAACACAGAAGATCTCAGGGAAGCAGCGTTGATAAGAATGGCGTCACAACAACAGATCGTGGCAAAATGCTTCAACAAAAATGTCAAAGTGAAAATGTTCAAAGAAGGAGATTGGGTACTGCGCAAAGTATTTCAAAACACGAAAGAATTAAACGCAGGTAAATTAGCACCAGCTTGGGAAGGACCGTACTTGATCGACAAAATCGTCGGAAAGGGGGCATACAGACTCATTACCAAAGATGGCAAGTCGGTCCCCCGAAGCTGGAACGCAACACATCTTAAACTCTACCATTTTTGTAATCTCGTCGTAACCAATTTTATCAGTCATCGTATCGTCGTCTTTATTTTTCTTTATCGTTTTATTTTCGTTTAAAAACCATTACTGACTTAAGCATCGGAGGGCCGTTGGCATCCCCAACGGCCAATCCTCCTAGCGACCCATGTTTTCTTTTGCAGAATGCAAGACGCACGACGAATGACATCCATAAGCAACAACGTACGACTCAGAACGAGATCGCGAGAGACAACGAACAAACAGCGCAGGTATGATTTTACACATCAGTCGATTCAATACTTATTACTTGCAAAGCATCTGCTACACGAAACTAAGACATCAAAACGCAACGGGATAACCATAAGGAACAAACGACTAAGGAAAAGAAAAACAAACTTATCATACACTACGCGCGACCCCTAAGGCCACGACTTCCGAAATTCAAACACAAAACATTATCCAAACACCGCGTCGCCGCTACCGACGACGAATAAAAACATTCCAAACACGAAAACAAAACACAAGTCATCCAAACCACCTCGTCGTCGCCATCGACGACGAGTAAAGAAGTTCACAAACAAAACACAAAAACCAACAGAAATTCGAAAACTACAAACTATTACATCCCTTCTTCCTGAGTAAAGGCCACGGCTTCCTGCTCCGACTCCTGCTCTGGGGGCACGACTGGCACCTCCACCGACGCCACGTCCAACGTCTCGTCTTGAGAAACGACGACGAGGGCCTCCTCTTCGCACCCAACAGCTAAAACCTCCCCCTCTTGGTCCGGAACAGGCGCACTCACCACCAACAAAGCCGCATCCACCTCTGTCGCCTCAGTACTAGCAGTGTCAACCGTCTTCGCTAACTCTTCCGGATCCACCACAGGCACCGACAGGTCAGCCATGGTACCGCCATTAGCCAGATAGTCATCCACCTCCTTTTGACACGGCCAAAGGCTAGTCTCCCCAATCAAGCAGGAATACATCATCTGCGCCCGCGTCCTCCATATAGCGAGAGCCTCGACGTCCTTCGCCTCCTCCTGCAGGGCGTCGTACAAGCTCCTCAATCCATCCAACTCCTCCGTCGTCGAGGCCAGCTCTTCCTTCACTTTCTCCAGATCTTTAGCCACGTCGGCTAACTGCTTATCCTTACCTTTCAATTGATCACCCTTGGCCTTAACCACCGCAGCAAGGTCCACGACCTTCTTCTCAGCAGCTTTCCACTTCGCTTCCCACGACGCGGCCGCCTTCTTCGCCGTCGCTGTCAGCTGCCTCGCATTCGTCACCTCGTCGCACAGCAACGAACACTGCCTACGTACAGCCAAGGCAGCCTGCGACGCCTGCGCAAAACCAATGCCAAAACAGATTTACACAACACACATCTTTCGCAAACAAAAAAGAAGAATAAACTAAATAAAACTCACCCGCAGACTAAGCTCAGCGGCGTCCGACGCGACAGGAAGAGGATCCACCTCGTGATATCGTCGATACGTCGTAGGCAAGATCAAGCGATCAGCGAAAGGCCATATAACCGACGCCTCTTCATCACCCAAGAAGCTTGGGGGCAAAGTGATAACCGTATCCTCGACAGGATCCGTCTCGACAGGACGCTTCTTGGCCGACGAAGTAGACACTTTACTAACGTCGACAGCAGTAGACGACGCCTTGAACGGCTGTGGAGGCGACGACGAAGCAATCGGATGAAAGCCTTCGGCTCCTATGACGACAAGCGTCTCGGCCGACGAACCTATCGCAGAAAACCGAGGTACGACCGTCATACCTCGTCCACCAGAAGTCGAGGACGACCTCAATCGCTTCCTTGCACGCTCCTGAATCTCGCTCTGAGACATCCTCGACACAGGCCTAGACGACATAGTATTCTCTACACCCAATACAAAAAATCAAGGTCAAACATTATCCAAAGCAAAAACAAAAATATATACAAACCCCGAAATAAACAAACGACAAATACCTGAGTTGTCAGCCATATCGCCTACTTCACCTTCGGCGGACGATGAGTTTGCCACTACCTCCTCAAGCAAATCCAACCTTTTCCGACGACGAGTCAGTTGACCTGATTCCTCGTCTATTTCCTCCTCCTCGGCGACGTCGCCTGACCGGTTCGCCTCCTGCTCGACTAAAAACTCTCCGTCGCGACTAAAAGACCTATCCTCGACAGAATAACCCAAGAACTTCCGATACTTATCTTCAGAATCAGCGTTCAACTCAGTCAACGACGACGCCTTGACAACTGCAAAACAAAACCAAGTAAGGCGACGTTCAGTAAAACGACGAGAAACAAAGATAAAACGACACATTTACCTTCCGTCGTCCATCCCTCGACTAGAAACCGCCCTTTATCTCCCAGAGAATCTTTGCCTACAAAGACAAAACGACTCTGCCAACCCCTGTCGTTCACACCTAAACCAACACCTAGGTTCGTCTTCCCCTTCTTCGTAACCAAGGTATACCTACAACACTTCTGCAATGCTAGGTCGTAAGTGTACATCAAGTCAGATAGGTCAAACGGCGTACGCCAGTTCGCAGTAACTCCGTGCACCACCGTGAAAACCCGCCATATCTGGGGCATCAACTGACCCGGGCTCAAATGGAAAACCTCGATAAAGGACCTAACTAGAGGAGTGAAAGGAAATTTGAAGCCAATTGTGAACGGATACTCATACATAACCACATACCCCTCTGGACAGTCAAAGGCTTCCTCATCCGAGCCGGGAATCTTCACCTCCGCCGACGGCGGCAAACCAGCAAGTTCAACAAAAGCCGCCGGATCCGCCACAGTAGAATATATCGGGTTAAGGGACTTAACCCGAGTGGAACTCGACTCCCCCTTTCCTCTCGCTACAACCGACTTAGATCTACCCATCTCACTTACAAAAATCTACAAGAAAATCGAAAAAGAAAGCAAATTTTACCTGAAATCGAACAAACTCAGTACGAAAATCGACTTCGCTTTCTCCCTCTTCTCTCTCCTGCTTTCGGATCTAGAAATTTTTTGAAGAAACTTGGTGTGAAGAACTTTATTGCATGTCGTGAATTGGTATTTATTACTCTAGAATTCTGAACGGTTTTATCCCACGAATTAGGCAGTTGGAGACGGTTTTTTAAATTTGAATTGTTTCTTTTGCTCTGTGTGACTCCGCAAATTCACAATTGGGGGCAAACTGTTATCCCACTTTAAGGACTAACGACATAACTGTTCTAACGTTTGATCATGACTAACGACATGCGCGAGAAGCGCGGAAGCGGTTGAAGACTGAAGAGACGTGTGACAAAGATACTCCTATCTTTGTGGGATTCTCTCAACCGATTAGACCGTTGAGAATATCCTATAAAAGGACGAAGATGATGACAAGCAAAGGACGTTGACTCAAGCACTCAAACTCTTAAGCTATCAACTGTTTCAGCATTCATTATTGTACTTTAGATTTTTAATATCAATTCTCAGAAAGAAGAGCATAAACAATCATATAGAACACTTAGTGGATTGATAGCCTCATAGCTATCCGCGGTTTTTTACCTTATTCCTGGGTTTTCCGCGTCAACACTCCTCTGTGTCGTGTCTCTTTATTTGTGTCGTTGATTCTTTGCTTAGTTAGTGTCGATCCTAGCCGAAAGTCGCCCCCATACGAATTTTGGCATAAACACAAAGCATCATAGCACCAAGCCCATCCCGTAGCTACAGTTGGAGGCTTGAGAAAAACACTCTAAAAATGCTCGAAATGACGATTTTATCGCAAATTCTCGACGCTAATGCTATACACACGTCATAAGGGCACAATCCTAAGGTTTGATCGTGTAAAACGAACCTCAGAATGGCTACAACCCCTCCCAAATTCTAAGCACTACTTAGAATATATAAAGTCATACCACTAACAAGGGTAACTGAAAATCACGAGTCACCAAAACTCCGATCAAACTACTGCACATAACGCTCGCCCTACAAGCGCCCGTTACACAGTCTACCTCTTTCCAAAGCAAAAGCGAAAGAAAAAAATCAAGGACAAGAACTGTCAAAATATACCCAGAAATCATTTTCAACGCCCAGAGCTGGGCGCCAATATCTTTAACGCCCCAGCTTGGGCGCTGTATCTTTCTGCTAGCCAAGTTTTGCCCAGATATAAAAATAAAAAAGGGACATCTATGAATCCTCGCATCGAACGAAGTAATAAGCCGTGTACACCCACGCGGAAGGTGCTACACTTGTTCGAGCACCTTAACGAGGCGTGACGAAGTACTCCAAAGCAAAAAAAATAATAATGATATCCCAACGCCTGGAGGAATGTTCTAAGACAAACTGTTAGGCCACACAAGCCTACGTCGAACCATAAGTTCAACCATCCCACGGTGCAAGTCTAAAAAACAGAGAGAGAGTAAGGCATATTGCACTGATGCAGGCACAACCAAAAGCATGTGTAAAAGAGGTAAAGACTACTTATCGCCCAAATTCAAAATGCAAGCCACACGACTTCTACATTAAGGATTAAAGGTAGCAAAATATTACCTACCACGGAAGGGATAGCTCGCACCTACACGAGCGGAACCCCAAGGCACCTTTCTCGAAAGAACCTACAAATATCGTACGCCAAAAGGAAGCATCCCAACATGCATACTTGGGGGCTCCAAGCTACGAAACAACCATAGCAAAATATAAAAAAATCTCGAAGCAAATGTTTGAACAATCGAAAGGGTACGATGTTTGAGCCCACTTCATGAATGGGCCTGAACCCTGTCAAGCTTCTAAGCAAACTATTCAAAATCAGTCATTGCTCAAAAAAAAAAGATTCAAGCAAACTAATTAATGGACCGCACACAACGGCCATTCTATGAACGCTCGTTCGCACATATATATCATCATTCTAAGTATCGAACATTCACGAGTGCGTTCAAAAGGAAAAATATACAACAACAAGAGCGGTTAAAGTCTTACGCCTCAAGGTATGTTCCTCGGGCCATATAGACTCGCCCAACTATTGCAATAACTGTACGCCTTAAGAGCAACAGTTCCTTAAAATAATCGCCCCAAAGCGACAAGCACCGTAGTCCACCAATCGGCTACGACTTCTCAAGAAAATCATCACGTTCTAAAAATAAAGAAAAAACAAAAGAAAAGAGAATACATAGAACTTCCAAGTGAAATAAACGAATGAACAAGAGGCCAACTGTGTCATAAAGAAACCTCACCATAATTCATTTTCAGCGCCCAGCGCTGGGCGCCGAAATCTTTAACGCCCAGGCATGGGCGCCGAAAATGATCCCCGACCCAAAAAGGCCCCTGACTTCTATAGGACCCTGCCATATTCATTCGACATGAAAATTGTCGATTTCTTTACTCAAGTTGCACCCCACGACTTTGCCAAAATAGCACACCACTATGAAAGGTCGCTCTCACATACGAGCTCGACCCGAAACATGATTAAAAGACGTTATGAAGTATACACAGTGTGGACCCACTTATAGGACACACCTAATCGGGAAATATTGCGACCCACCAACAGGTTGTAATCGCAAAAAACCCTCCTACATAGGCAAAATGAAAAAGCAAGAAATTCAAAATGGGCTCGCCCACCCTCAGCGGGCGGGGTCCGCGTCACTAGCCGCGCAGATCCTCAGTTTTCGAAAAATAATGTCTTCAAATTTAAAATAGGCTCGCCATCTTCAGCCGGCGGGGTCTACGTCACAAACCGCGTAGGTCCTTATTTTCAAAATTTTAAAAATAGATTCGTCCACTTCTATCGGACGGGGTGTCCACCCTTAGCGGACAGGTTCGCCATCTTTAGCCGGTGGGGTCTACGTCACAAACCGCGTAGGTCCTTATTTTTAAAATTTCAAAAATAGATTCGTCCACTTCTATCGGACGGGGTGTCCACCCTTAGCGGACAGGCTCGCCATCTTTAGCCGGCGGGGTCTACGTCACAAGCCGCGTAGGTCCTTATTTTCAAACTTCAAAACAGATTCGTCCACTTCTTTCGGACGGGGCGTCCACCCTTAGCGGACAGGCTCGCCATCTTTAGCCGGCGGGGTCTGCGTCACTAACCGCGCAGGTCCTTAGTCGCTGCAGCGATAACTTTTTCTGGTTTTCCGTTTTTCCAAAAAAGAACGATGTGCTGGATTTTCCTTCGTTTTACGTCCCATAAAAACAAGGGGGTTTTCTCGTTTAGCTAGCCCTGAAAATGAGAATCTTTAAAAACATTTTTTACCTCGTGATTGGGCTTGGCCAGGCCCAATTACACTTTATAGCTTTGATTTCGAAAACATCTGTAGCTACTCCCAATGACAAAGTGAGGGAGTTTCTTCACTTCTTTAGATCCTTCCAATGACAAAGTGAGGAAGTTTCTATACTATCCGTTGACAAATCCCAATGACACGTGAGGGATATGTCGACACTTCAAGTGATGACCCTTAAGTCAAATGTTATCACTCGGGGGCTCGTGAGACCCTCGCCAAAACAGGTCACCATGGCTTGTGCGACGCACTCCGTCTAATACTTTGACCATCGTCTTACTCCAAGACTCAGTCAAAGTGGGGGCTAACTGTGGACACCTACTTTTGTCCCCATTCCCGAAAGGGAAGGTTCGATGATGAAAACGTAAATCTCCACTTGACAACGCATCTCCTATAAAATAACGAATCTCAATTCCCCTTTTCATTTCACCTGAAACCTGCTATTTATGGAAACCTGCTAAAAATAGTAACTGCCGTAATGGGTAGTTGTTAAAAGTGGCAAGTCATAAAAGATAGAAACCTGTCAGAATTAGGTGTTGCACTCCAACATTAATCCTAAATGAGATAGAAATTGCGAGAGAATCCTATTCCTAATATGATTCGAAAATAAGAGTCACGTATTAATTAAAATCCTAACGAGCCTAGAGTTCGTAACGGGCCCAGACGCATCCCGTCACAAGGTTAATACGCACTAAAAGACTCAATTAAATCTCAAATACTCCGGATTCTAGGAATCTGAATCTGACTAAGAAAAACAGCCCAGATCCTATTTTCAACGCCTGGCTCTGGGCGCCGAAATCTTCGGCGCCCAGGCCTGGGCGCTGAAAATACCTGGTACGTGCTTTTTCCTAATTCCTCGTGGATTAGAGTTCTGCAATTCTATCTTTCCACGAACTCTTTTCTATAAATAGGGCCTTAAGTTCAACGTGAAAATGACACAACAACACTCAATTATTATTCTGAGTATTGACTCTGAACCCCTAAGCCTAAGCCTCACGCTGCAAAACTGATCACGCGTTCTGTCGCAATCGATCCATAAATCGAACAGAACGTATCCCGTCCCATAATTTGGGATTCGTTAAATAAAAGGAGAAATAGCAAAGTCAAAGTGGTTAGTTTTCTGAGAACCGTGACGCACCTCTCAAGGGTGCGTCGTAATGTGTCCCTTTTCTATGATTTAATTGCTTTCCTCGCCCTTTTATGAACTGTTAATATACTTAATCTGATTATTCGATCACGCTTAATAAATATGATATTTTTGGGAAATTGGATTATCATGCTAGTTCCCTTAAAACAATCTAAATCAGATAATCGCGCTCGATCTAGTACTATATGTTGCATATTGATAAAATCAACTCAGATTAGTTTAATAGTTAACACATGTCCCTTCAATTATTTATGCTGAGCTAGTAAGGATATCCTGCCTCTGGAGTTATCGAAGAGCGAGTACTCTTCTCGGTAGTTACAGTCCCCCGAACCCTCAATCTCTACCCTGCGGGTGTACGTTGAGCGATCCCCACCACCAGGGATCATAAGGGAACCTACGGCCGTCGTGGTCAAACATAATTGCACTCCCTTTATGTCACGATAACCGGGTTTTGTCAGTTTTTCTCATTGTCGTTAAAAACTGAATGGCGACTCCTATATTACTAGTCAATTGGGTGTAAACTCACAGGAAATCCAATTACACTTGATTTGACAAAAAGAAGCGTCACACCCACGAGGGACGAGGTCACGCATTAGCCTCGTGCTTTTTCGACCCCCTTGCAGGGGGTCACTATTGTGAAATTATCAAAGGTTGCCCCTAACAAGGGCAACTTATAATCTTATAAGTTGCCCTTGTTTGCAACAAGGGCAACTTTTGTGAAACTTATAAGTTTCCCTTGTCGCATACAAGGGCAACGTATAAGCTTCACATAAGTTGCTCTTGTTTTAAACAAGGGCAACTTATAAGATTCACATAAGTTGCTCTTGTTGTAAACAAGGGCAACTTTTGAGTTAATTTTTTTTTTTTTTAAAAAAAAATCTGCAATATAATTCCAGATATTTTGCAATATAAAATTCGGTATTATAATTTATAGAATACTGTTTCACCAAACATCATCTTGACATTCCTCAAAAATGATATAAATTTCAAATTTCCAATGATATTTCCGAATTAATTCAAATGTAATTAATCAAATCGATAAATAACAAAATAATGTAAGAGTCACGAATAACTACAAGCCTGCTCTAATTATTACACTGAGGGTAATTCACAATCATTGAAGTAAGTAGCCCACTTGTCTCGAACTTCATCCAACTCCTCTTTGGTGAAGAGCCCCTCCCTTGGAGTTGTGAAAACCTTTAAAATAACAACGTACATGCAAACCAATAAATTAAATTAAGTTTCATATGTGAAAACAGAAATTATATTGTTCGCGAAAACAACTTTCTGAGTGTACTAAGATTCATTTCAAGTTCTTTATGCACATGTAAGGCTCACTTAGCTCGATATAGATCATATTTGGCCAAAAATAGCATTTTCGATCTCAAATATCAAAAAATGAACCTAAGTACACTTTTTAAATATTTTCCATGATTTATATGATTAGTTATATGTTTATAAGACTCATTTCAAGTTCGTTATGCATGCTTATGGGTCATTTGGGTCGATATAGGTCATTTATGGCCAAAAATGGCATTTTCGATCCCAACTACCAACAAACGAACTATTTCCACATTCTAACCCTTTTTCATGATTCGTATGATTAGTTATATGTTTATGAAACTCATTTCAAGTTCGTTATGCAAGCCTAAGGGTCATTTGTGTCGATATAGGCCATTTATGGCAAAAAAATGTCATTTTCGAAACCAACTACCAACAAACAAACCTATTTCCACATTCTAACCCTTTTTCATGATTCATATGATTAGTTATATGATTAAAAGACTCATTTCATGTTCTTTATGCACGCCTATGGGTCATTTGGGTCAATATAGGTCATTTATGGCCAAAAATGGCATTTTCGATCCCAACTACCAACAAACGAACCTATTTCCATATTCTAAACGTTTTTCATGATTCATATGATTAGTTAAATGTTTATAAAACTCATTTTAAGTTCGTTATGCACGCCTATGAGTCATTTGGGTCGATATAGGTCATTTATGGCCAAAAATGGCATTTTCGATCCCAACTACCAACAAACGAGCTTATATCCACATTCTAAACATTTTTCATGATTTATATGATTAGTTATATGATTATAAGACTCATTTCAAGTTCGTTATGCACGCCTAAGGGTCATTTGGGTCTATATAGGTCATTTTTGGCCAAAAATGGCATTTTCGATTCCAACTACCAACAAACGAACTTATATCCACATTCTAAACCTTTTTCATGATTTATATGATTAGTTATATGATTATAAGACTCATTTCAAGTTCATTATGCACGCCTAAGGGTCATTTGGGTCGATATAGGTCATTTATGGCCAAAAATGGCATTTTCGATCCCAATTACCAACAAACGAACCTATTTCCATATTCTAAACGTTTTCATGATTCATATGATTAGTTATATGATTATAAGACTCATTTCTTGTTCGTTATCCACGCCTATGGGTCATTTGGGTCGATATAGGTCATTTATGGCCCAAAATGGCATTTTCGATCCCAACTACCAACAAACTAACCTATTTCCATATTCTAAACGTTTTTCATGATTCATATGATTATTTATATGGTCATAATAAATATAGCAATAACAACAAAGCATAGACCTTAAAAGTTTCCCCAGTTCTGCCGTTTGTATTAAATTCCCATTCATCGTCAGTTTTATTAACCCATTTAAGGAGCTTGGCAAGAAACACCACTTATCAAAAACACCTGCAAAATTGTAATCCCAACATTAAAGCAAAATTTACAGTTTGCCTTTTCCAAACTCAGCAGGAAGAAAATATTACCGACAATGTCCTAGAACGAGCCATTTCTAAGAGTCGTTGGTTGTCTGATTTTGTTTCTTATGTGCTCAGCACACCAATAAGACTCCCATCTTCCCTCAATATACGGGTGATAGCACGGGTGTCAACATCATCTATAATAATATTATAAAAAGATAGACTGAAAGTTAAAAGGGAAGCAAATTCAGACTAACTACAAATGCATGGTCTTCACGATTCATAGTTTTTAAAATAAAATTTTCAGCTAAAGACCAAGATTTATTGAGCACATACAGCAACCAAGGCCACTGCAACGAACAACCTACAACAGCTCATTGCAGCATTACAGCAGCAGCTACATACAGGAGCGTTGACAACAACCTGTCACAACACTTCCGTATACTGTCATCAATAGGCCAAGTAACTCGTATATTCTCAAAACAAACTCGTACCTCTCTTTTCAACCAGGACAACACTTGATATATCATCAGGAGCTCTTCCTGATCTCCTTAACAAATTCTTTCCTGCTTCACTTTGTAGAGCTTCATATCTGATTTTCCTGCAATAATACCCAATATAAAACAATTAATCTTACATCTACAGATTTTTTCTACCCGAAACCATGTAAATATCAGATGATCATACTTTTAGCATATGCACTAAGCAAAGATTCCTTTTCATTTGTTATAGACATAAGCATATATATATATATATATATATATATAAGTAACTTCATAAGGAAACAGGTAAAGATCTTGGAGGAGCAACGGAAGAAACCAACCTATTGCGGTCATTGTCACAAACAAACTTCACACCACCATTGCATAGGTTGCAAACACCTGACACATAACAGGATAGTTTAGAATGTCAGACAGTCAGAGTATATTCATGCATAACATTCTCGAAGCACAGGAAGGATGTTAAGAATCTCTACTAAAACCAAATCTAATGCAAACATAATCAATTGTTGTGAAAAGAAAGACCTATTTACCACAGCAGCAGCTACTGGTTTCCCTCGGAACAGAACACACACAGAAACTGCAAAGCTAAGATAACCATGAGCAATTTGGTGGCTCCATCTGCAGATGAGATTGAATTTATATGAGTAACAAATGATGGGGGTGTGGACATTGTTTAAGTAAGAGTTGGAGGCAAACAGACAAATGAATAAGACTTTATACAATTAAAAAAAAATTAAGATAGATACACATATAAGAGGCGAGCTTTGCATGAATCATTAATCGCATTCGAGGACCAAAAATTATCTAAGCTACAATTGAAATTAAAGGAAGTTTGCAACTTTAATTCCCATTAAAATCAGAAGAATGAAATTAATTCTACCTCATCCAACTCACGATTACACAAACTGCAACTTCTTTCTTCAATTTTTTTACAAGGTACTGTAATGTTCTTAAGATATAACATAACAAATTATAGGCACCAAAGTTCTCTAAAACAGTCACCAGATTTACTCAACCCCGTCCTTCTACCCTGAACTATTATCTGGAATGTGCTACTGATGGTACATCGGACCAAGACCTAGAAAAAAGTTTTTCAAACCCCTCTTGCGAACCTAAAACCAGCCAACCCACGAATCGCGAACCCAAACTCGTACCCCTAGCGAACCACGAATTAGGTAAATCTGTTGCAACTACAAATAAGTCTCAAAATGCTACACATTATGTGTTAAGTTGGAGATGGATTGCCCTGTATGTGGTTAGATCATGAACAAACTCTACCACCGAGCAACAGATCGTGAAGAAAATAGATCCAAATATCAAAAAAAAAAAAGAGTGAACAGTCCTATAATGTGAGCTACTGCTAAGTTTTTTGTACTCCCAAAATCATGGAATAAAAACTTAAAACAATGACACTTAAATTAAAATAAATCAGTTTCATATTAATGCAAACCCCTGTTAATAAGCTTTTAACTCCACCCCTTCAAGGTCATAATAATTCATTCTTCGTTTTTGAAAATATGATCATTTACTCAAATTACTCAACACACAGTAGCTAAAATGCACAATGCACAACAGAGAGAAAATCGATAAGCAAGAAATTTTCTTCTTTCTATATTCCAAGAAAAAAGAGCAAGGAAATAAACCTTCATCCACTTTCAAGACTGGTCTTTAAAGGAGATACTGCAATATTCTCCACCGACAGAGCAGCAGCGGCCCCGTATATGTGCTTACAGTTTTACCTTCACCAATCTCCTTGACTTCGTCCAAGCAGTCACCACCAGACTCAGAGCAATATCTGTTGTTAATCTCACTGAATGGCCTTAACCATCATACAAACAATGAACCCGATATACAAATACGTTTCATCATCGAGTCTAAAGGCCGAAGGGAACCTCCCTTGGTATCACTGCAACAACCTTCTTAGAGAGTCCACCTGATTTTCACCTGGAAACAATGGCTTTGCATCAACAAGATGATGTAGTGATGCCAAGGGAGCCACGGGATATGCATCTACAATACCATAAACGTCTCTTCTAACGTCAAGCCGATGACACAAAACAAAAAAAAAAACTATAATCTACCATAGAAACAAGCAAACATAAAAAACATCAGCAATCACAACAACCAAAATCCTCAAAAAAACCCAATTAAAACCTCCTTAAGCCCTAGAAATTCATAGTCAAATTCAAAAACAATATTCGCAACAAAATCGCAAACTAAATTCGTATAATTTATAAATTATATGCACAACAAAATTCGAGGAATAATCAGCATACATTCGCACAATAATCTACATATTTTTGCATAATAAATCGAATTAATTCGCAGCAAAATCCTCTGTAAGTCATAGATAAATTGAGCAATAATTCGCATAACAATTTGCACAAAAAATTGCAGATAATAGAAAAATTATCAAACAAAAACCAAAAATTTCGAACAAAACCAAAAATTCAGAACTTGAGGAGAGAAATTTGGATAAGCTCATATTAAGAAAACCCCAAATCAAGACGAGCAGAGGCGTCGCCGGTGAAGTTGACCAGAGGCGTCGCCTGTGAAGTTGTTTGGGTTTAGGGGAGCAGCGAGAAAGGAGAGAGCAAAGGGTGCAGCAGTTCTAAGAGCTGCGCTTCCCACGAAGGAGGAGTGAAATGTTTAATTTTTGATTTTTTTTTTAACTTTCTTCTTGTCAAAGGATGCACTTGTCAAACAAGAGCAACCTTTAATAGGCCACTTTTGAAGATTTTTCTACTAGTGTAAATTCCGAGAAAAAATTAAATTACGAATTTTAAAATTAATTAAAATCGTTTTCTAACTAAAAATTTAAAATTAAATTCAAAGCGCATCAATCGGATCAAGACGAGGCCATGGGCTTACGCCCATGCCCCGTCGAGTTCACAAGGCAGCAGCGCCCTTCGACTGATCGCATAGCAAGGCACGAGCAGGCCACACGCACACGCAGCCAGCCCAGCAATCCACGCATGCGCGCAGCCTGCTTGCTCGCTGTGTTCTGGCTTGCTCGCTGTGTTCTGGCTTGCTCGCTGGGCGAGCAACGCTTGCTCCCTGCTCGCGTGCCTCGTCTCGCTTGTGCCTTGCCCCTTCGCCCCATCCGCCTATGCTCGTAGCACACATCGCCTAGGCAGACCCACTGCCTTGCGCACATGCCACGCTTGCTTGCTCGCTGAACTCGTACCGCATGGGCGACGAGCTCCCTTGCTTTGTGCGTGCAAGATTTATGAGCGGATTATATAAAAATCAAAACTTTTTAATTTAAATTTATCGAAAAATTAATAAAACATATTAATTTCATAAATTTAGGGCGAAAAATCGAAAATTTATTATTCAAATTAATTTCCGATTATCATGGATTCAAGTCTAGGTCATAAAAATTTAAAATTTATCAAATTTAACAATTTTTATGGTGGTTTTTAATCATGGATACCTAATTAAATTGTTAATTAATTATGAAAAACAAATCAAATTCTAAATTATTCGAATTTCAACAAATTAATTACAATTACAAATTAGGTTGTATAATTAACAAGCTTAGTGTAGAAGCCTAATTTGTGTCTCCCCTTTGGAATGATGACGATACCATTATCCTTGTTAGGTGTTTGGAATAACTCCAGGCGGAAATCCCAATTGCTAAGAATGCTTCCAAAATTCAAGATCCAAAATCCAACCCCCGAGACCGTTCCCCTTTCGGTTCTCAGTACAAAATGCAACTTTCCAAATCCAATTTCAAAATCCAAGTACAAACTCATCTAGTAGACCATCCCATTGGAGTTACTAGGCCTTTTCCACTCAAAATCATATAAGGCAAGTCAAATTCGGGCGCCGACCCACAAAACCGAGCATGCCGGGCCCCGTCCCGTAAAACCGGAATTCAAAACCCGAGAAATGCTTATTTTTAGACGCTAAACGGTTCCTTAACCTCCAAGCAAATACAAAACGCCAAACCTAGTACTATTCGTATAACAGGTACAACACTACAAGACGAAACAAGGACGGATTCCCCGTCCTTGCTTTGGCGGCATTCAAGCCACGTCACCAGTGCCCTGCGCTGACGTGTGCTGGTGTCTTGCACCCATTCCTTCTATAAATACCCCTCATTTTCAGCATAATGGGGAGGAGAACAACAATACAACGTCGTAATTTCGACATTACGCCTCAAAATACAACTCAAAAACTCCTCAAAAACACATACAAAATTCCTAAATTCAAAAGCAATTGGGAGCTCTTGCCTAAACCTAACTAGGTAAATCCAAATCCCATTCTAATCAACTATGTTACTGTGATTTCCAAATGATTAGCAAGTTGGTGTTTTTAATCATTAAAAAACACCACTTGCAACAATCATACATGTTTTCCAAAAATACAAACTTTTTCAAAATACAAAATACAAATTTTCAAGATTCGAGGATGCCCAAGTTGTTTGGTGTTTTTAATCATTAAAAAACACCACTTGCAACAATCATACATGTTTTCCAAAAATACAAACTTTTTCAAAATACAAAATACAAATTTTCAAGATTCGAGGATGTCCAAGTTGTTTACAATCACCTCTTGGATTAGAATCACCTTCAAACATGGGGTAATCAAAGATGACACCTTTTAACATTTAAAGGTTTAGTCTTTTGAGATTCAAAACTCCATTTTCAATATACAAGTTTACAAGTTTTCAATTTTCAAGATCCCACCATGTTTAGGGTTGTTCATGGTTATTTCCCTAAACTAGGATCATTTCAAGTTCAAATTTCAATCATTTCAAGTTCAAACTTCAATTATTTCAAGTTCAAAACTTCAATATTCAAGCTTTCAAGTTCAAGTTTAACATGCAAAATCTAGGATATTTGGGTTGAGCAACCTCTCCCAAGTTGAGATTTTTGGCTTTGAATTCGTGTCGGGCGCACTTATTTTTAAGGAGCCGCTTGGCGTTCGAATCTCATGTTCCCAAGTACAAATTTCAATTATGCACCTTTCAATATTGCAATTTCAATATCTCACCTTTCAATACCGCAATTTCAATATCGCACTTTCAATACCGCAATTTCAATATCGCAATGTCAATACCGCAATTTCAATACCGCACTTTCAATTCCGCATCTTTACTTGCCTAGTCCCTTTCTAGGCAATGTGGACCTACTCCCTAGTCCTTTTCTAGGGGGTCTTGTATTTACAAATTCCGCACTTTATTTAGTATTGTGATGTTGCTTTATTTCCTTTATTGCTTTCATCACCAACATGCTAAATACAACAAAATGCAAAGGTTACATCACGTTTAACAAAGATATTTTTGGACAAACCGGCCTTAGGTTCCTTAAATCAATCTTTAAAGCAAAAGTGACCACCATACAATTAGAGATTCAATTTGCTCTAAATTCAAACCCACATAGTCTAATCTAGGGTATATTTTCGAAAAAATGTTGTGCCAACGTACTTGAATATTTCTAAAGCTCGCAGAATAAGCATTTTTGTTCCCGTGCCCGGATCTCACCCATCCGTTTCAAGGATTCAAAGCCTTACCCAAAATAGAGTCACTTGCGGTCTTTCCAAATGAGACTTTAAACAATGTTTGGTGGCGACTCCTTCGAGGTACAAAAATTCTACGGTTTTCTAAAGAACCACCCCTCTTGTAGAACGGGAAACAAGTTTTTGCAAAAAAAAAACCCCTACAATTCTGGCGACTCCGCTGGGGACTCTACTAATTTCAATTCAAAAATGCGGGCAGATTTCGAGCAACAAGCCACTGATCTGCTTAAGTACTGGATGCCAGCACTGGCGCCAGGCGCAGCCCCTGCGCCCAACGCCACTGCCTGCATCCAGGACAGTGGCTCACAGGGGCTCGTCGCCACTTTTGCTCAACTTTTCGTGTTGGGAGTTAGTCTATTTTTGAATCTGGAAGGACGCTCCCAAACCTCGTGAACAAGTGCCGAAAAACGAGCTTTACAAATACAAATTCAAGTACGATTTCAATTTCAATTTCTAGGCATTTCATGCATTTTTCGAAAACCATATTGTTCAAAATGAATTTCTACCTTTTCCGAAACGTATGTGTTCTACATTCGCGCTAGCCCCGGGGGCAACGAAATGGTGACTCTCCATACGGTTCCCGACCAAAGTGTGTGACCATTTCCGCGCCTACCGAAACTTGGCATTTACTTGACATTCCCGATGTCAAGTATGGAGGCCGTCTGCCGACACACACGTCCCTTAGGCGGATGTGAAACCTTGTCGCCGAATCCGTCTCTTAGCCGAGTACCTTTTGACACCCAAAGCCGACCACTTGAATCATATAAAACTTAGACCGACCTTAGGTTGAGAACTTTGCATTTCGCATTCATATTCATGACTAGTGTGACAACGTGCTACTTGTGCATTGTGTGGGCGTCTTTGCATGCGTGAACGGCTAACCTCGAGTTCTAGCTTGCCAAAACCAATTAGCCTCCAACTAGGAAGCCAAACCCCTAGGAGCATCATTCAAACCTCATGCATCTAAATCGCCGATTTTAGGGTCTTTAAACACGCCTCACGCACAAATGTCAAATTCAAAATTCAATCCAACGGCGTCATAATGCCGGATTTTCAAGTCCAAATTCCAAGTTTCAAATTCAAAATTCAATCCAACGGCGTCATAATGCCGGATTTTCAAGTCCAAATTCCAAGTTTCAAATTCAAAATTCAATCCAACGGCGTCATAATGCCGGATTTTCAAGTCCAAATTCCAAATTTCAAATTCAAAATTCAATCCAACGGCGTCTTAATGCCAGATTTTCAAGTCCAAATTCCAAGTTTCAAATTCAAAGTTCAAATCCAACGGCGTCATAATGCCGGATTTTCAAGTCCAAACCTCAAGTTTTCAAGTCAACGTTCAAATCCAACGGCGTCATAATGCCGGATTTTCTAGTCCAAATTTCGAGTTTCAAATTCAATTCAAATTTTCAAGTCCAAACCTCAATTTTCAAAGTTCAAATCCAACGGCGTCATAATGCCGGATTTTCTAGTCCAAATTTCGAGTTCCAAGTTCAAATCCGAATTTTCTAGAGCCTCAATTTTCAAATCCAAATCCAACGGCGCCATAATGCCAGACTTTCTAAATATAAATTTCGAGTTGCAAGTTTCAAGTCAAGAATCAATCCAACGGCACATAATGCCGGATCTTCTAGTCAAAATTTCCATTTCCAAACTCAAACCTCAAATCCAACAGCGCCATAATGCCGGATTTTCTAGTTCAAATTTCGAGTTTCAAGTTGCAAGTTCAAAACCCAAATCCAACGGCGTCATGCCGGATTTCCTATTTCAAACATTCAAGTCTTCAAACCTCAAACTCAAGTTGCCAATTCCAATCTCAAAGTCTCAAGTTCAAATATCCGAGCCCATACCAGCATAATACCAACTTTCCAACTCGACCTTCCAAATTTCAAGCTTTAAGGGTCAAATTCCAAATTCATGCCGTCGTAATGCCAACTTTTCTATTCTATATTTCAAACCTCAAAGTCCTATACTTCAAGATTCCAAGTCCACAACGGCATAATGCTGGACTTTCAAGTTCCTAAATTCAATGTTTCAAATCCACGGAGACATAATGCCGGATTTTCCAAATACAAAGCCTCATGTTCTACATACAAAGTGCGTCCTTTCCATTTCAAAGTTCAAGCTTCAAGCCAAATTCAAATTCCAAATTAATCTTCAAGCTACAAAGAAATCTTGCTTTCCATTGCTCCCCAATACAAAATTCAAAACATTTCCATCGGGTTGAAACTCCCCAGAAATAATACAAGTTCGAGATTCCATTCAACGGGTTAAAAATCCCCTGAAATAATACAAGTTCAAATTCTATCCACGGGTTGAAACTCCTCTAAAATAATACAAGTCCAATCTTCCAACGGGTTGAAACTCCCCTAAAATAATACAAATTCCAATTCTCAAGCGGGTTGAAATTCCCTTCAAATATTCCAAATCCAATGGGTTGAAATCCCCCTAAAATATTGGCGGGTTGAAATTCCCTTGAAATAATACAAAGTCAATTCCGGAATTAAAAAAAGAAAAGGCACGTACATATAGGTCAAAACGATATATGAAAGGAATTAAAAAATAAAAATAAGTTAGACTATGAAACACAATAAGTAATTTCAATACCGTCAGACAATTCTCTAGGAGGGACTTGAACAGCATACTGCCACCCCTCCTTATTTAAATTTTCTACAAAAAATACTTGATGTGCCTGAGATGCTAAGATAAATGGCTCTCCCTCGGAAATTTTCTTATTCGTATTAACCATAATAAGCTCATCATCATCTTTTTCCGAGTGAAACCACACACATTTAAATAAGACAACACTAAAATGACCATGATAAGATATCTCAACAATGTCTTGGATTGAACCATAATAATTGACGTCTCCGACTACAGGATTTTGATCTTTAGAACTCGCAAAGCTATGTGTTATTGCTGTGAGAGTGACTCCACTATTTTGAGTCACACACTTTGCATCACGCTTCATTGTATGGAATCTATATCCGTTAACAGAGTAACCTGTATGCTTTTTGGCCACAAAAGAAGGTCCTTTAGATAACCATATGAGATGGTCCGAGATAATTTCTTGACCTTCTTCAACTTCCAACTCAACCTTTTCCCTAAACCAATCGATAAAATCCTTGTTATGCTCTTGTGCACTATTCCATTTCCTCTTTCGTTTACTGCTTACACACATCTTGTGTTCACTGTGATTAAAAAAAGAACATATTTCAAACAATATACAATTGGATAATATATATGTAAAACATAAGGATAGAAAAAATTGTGTTATGGTTTGATATCTTACTTTATGTATCTCTCAACGTCCTCACAATCACAATTGAATAAGACATAACGATGTGCTTGTGCCCATGTAATTCGATCAATCATATGTCCACAATGCTTTTTCTTTGAGGTCCTTCCCTTTCCCTTGATAGGACGTCCTATCTTAGGTAAAAATGATTGGGAGACAGTGCACTCATTGACATCATGTGTAGATATGTTTGATCGTTTCAAATGTCTACCAATGAAAGCAATACATTCTTTAGCTTGGTAACCTTCTGCCATTGAGCCTTCTGGACGACCCTTGTTTCGAACATCCAACTTTAACTCATGAAGATACCTCTCAATTCCATACATACAATTTGAACTAACAGGTCCACCCAACTTAATTTGCTTCACTAAATGTACAGGTAAATGCACCATTATGTCAAAAAAGGCTGGTGGAAAAATCCGCTCAAGCATGAAAAGTGCTTCAACTATCTCAGAATGGAGTCTGTCGAGATGTCGAGGATCAATAGTTTTACTCCATATGCCTTTGAAGAAACCACAAAGTCTTATCAACGGTGTAGCAACATCTTTGGGTAATGTTGTTTTCACGGAAATAGGGAGCAAGTAATTCATCATAAAATGAGCATCATGGCTCTTGTAGCCTGTGATTTTCCGATCTTCGACTTGCACACATCGAGAAAGATTAGAAGCATAGCCTTGTGGTAACTTAGCATTTTTTATGACTCGGCAGAACTTGCGTTTTTGTTCCAATGACATCCAAAAGCGAGATCTTGGGAATACTTCTCTACCATCTACCAATTTTGGTTGAAGCTCCGGCATGATTTTCATTTTTACCAAATCTCGACGAGCACTTTCATGATCTCTAGTCTTCCCTTGTATGTCTAATAATGTCCCAAGAACATTATCAAACACATTTTTCTCAATATGCATTACGTCGAGATTATGGCGATTGGAACAATGCTTCCAATATGGCAACTGAAAAAGTATGGACATCTTTCTCCATGGAATTGGATCATCCTCATCAGCCTTCTTTTTCTTTTGCTTCTTTCCAAATTCATTTGGAAAATCACGCAACATATACTCAACATCGGTTCCTTTCAAAGGAATAGGCTCACTTCTTTCCTCAATCACTCCGTCAAAATTCCTCTTATTATGACGCCAAGGGTGAGCTGGATCAAGAAATCTACGAGTTGCCCTATAACAATTCTTGTTGCTAAAAGGCAATCTCTCAGAATCAGTGTCATAATGACAATCAGGGCATGCAAAATATCCTTTTGTGCTCCACCCGGACAACATTGCAAAAGCTGGAAAATCACTAACGGTAGTCATCAAAGCTGCACGCATGTCAAACCTTTGATTGCTTGAAGAATCGTAAGTTTCCAACCCAAACTCCCACAATTCCTTTAGATCCTTTATTAGTGGCTGCAAATAAATGTCAATATCATTACCGGGGGAAGAGGGGCCAGGGATAAGTAAAGCTAACATCAAAAACTCTGGCTTCATAATCACCCATGGAGGCAAGTTATAATTGATCAATATAACTGGCCATGTACTATGTGCAATGCTCATTGAATTGAATGGGCTAAATCCATCAGTAGCTAGCCCCAACCTGACATTGCGCGGATCCTCAGCAAACTTTGGATACAAAGAATCAAACTCCTTCCAAGCTTTTCCGTCTACTGGATGTTGTAAAAGATGATCATTTTCTTGCCCACTGGTATGCCATGTCATGTAGCTTGCAGTCTCTTGGCACATAAATAGCCTTTGCAACCTTCTTTTTATTGGAAAGTACCTAAGGATCTTTTTGGGAATCCTATGGATTTTTCCATTTCCAAGTGGTGTGTCGTTCTCTGTATCAACCGACTTCCATCTTGGCGTATCACAAACATGGCAACTTGTGGCATTTGCATTCTCTTCCCAGTAAAGCATGCAATCATTGGGGCATGCATCTATCTTAGTATAATTCAACCCCAACACCTTTAAAGCACTCTTCGCTTCATTAAAAGACTTAGGCAATTTTGCATCAGGAAACGCCTCCCTTACGAGGTCTGCTATATCAGCATACGCACCATTGGTCAACTTATGATCACACTTTATGATAAGTAGTCTGATCATAAAGGAAAGTTTTGAATGCGTCTTGCACCCGGGATACAATTCCTCCTGGCCTCCTTCAAGTAACTGGAAAAACTTTTTTGCCTCATCATTCGGCCCCTCTCTAAAAGCATCACGTGCATCATGTAACAACCCTACTAGATCATCATCCAAATCATCTTGGTTCGACCGTTCATCGGCATCCAAAGTAGGTATTTCTCTTTCAAAGTGGATCCCTAATTCTGACAACTTGTCCGCTCTTGGCACAAAACCATTGCAAACTAGGTGATCTCTCACAACTTTTTCATCACACCAATAACGATAATGACAACTACCACATGGACAACAAATTTGGTTTCCTTCAGACTTGGTAGAAAAGGCCCTTTTAATGTATTCGTTTACTCCTCGGTCATACTCTTCACTCCATTTCGCAGCCATCCACCACTCCTTAGTTCCATTATCCATTTCCGCAAGGTAATAATTAAGTGTGTTAACTCTAATAAAAAGCACAAGAAAAAGAATTATGGTAACCACCAATCAAATTCAATTAAAGAAAAGAATAGATAGATAAATTAGCTGCCTAACTTCGTATAACTATATAATACACCTATCTTATTTCATTAACGTTAAAGAAAAAAATAGAGGTGTTCACCATTTCCCAGCATATTCTAAGCTTTCTATCTCTTCAACTTAAATTTTTTGGCCAGTCATACAAAAACCAAATATTTAATGTAGAAAACAACAACTTATATTATTGTAACAACTTATATTATAACAACTCTCAACTCTAACAAGTCAATTTCAAGGAACCCGAGTATTAGGTTCGAGTAATATTATAATTTGAGCAGCAAAAAAGCAGATCAATGAGGTCTATTATGTGTTAGATTAATTATTAAGCTCTCTTAAAAGCAGCGCCCTAAGATGATCAGTTTCAAGAGTTGTAGTCAAGTACGTTTACCTATTACTGTACTATTTCCATTTTCATTTTCAGGCATATCAGATGATCAGAATCTAACCTAGTAAATGTATAATGCATGCAGAACATACTATTCATAATATCTAATCATGAAACCATTCTTCAATTCAGACTTAACACATTACTAATAAGTAGTAATAATATAACCTGCTAATTAAGAGCTAGCATCCCAATCTGGGACATCCAGGCAGCTAATAATAGTAATATTAAACAACTACAGTAGCTTTATTTCAGAATTTTTTTTTTCTTGTCGAAGAATTTAGATTATATATGCGTGAATACAGGTAACTGTATTATGTATAGTTAAACTCAGATACAAAAACACAAAATACCACAAATGATTAACTTTGCTCAATGCTAGGGAAAATTGTCAGCAAGAAACCACTTAAGTCAAAGACATATACACACACAAAACTGAGATCCAGTATGCTAAACATATCCTGAGGTGTGAGTGATTCTTTAATTCTATACAAGCCACCGTAGAAAAGAGAACATTGTTCAAAAACCACGAAAAGTCAAGGAATATGAACAGTACAACTTGCCTATTAGGGAATATGACTAGTACAACTTGCAGATTTCAGATTTCAGAGAGAAAGGTAACAAAAGATAACAATCGTTAAGAAATTACATCCACCACCAAGAATATAGCCGTCAATTGCAACAATTTTAAGTTTTATTTACAAGATTTCCTTCAACATTAACCAACACATAACTAAGTTATTAGGCAGCAGTGAAGCCTCAATTCCATTCTGATCAAAATCTACAAGTACTAAACAAGAGCAGCCAAGATCAGCAGCTAAGTTAATCTTCATTAGTTTAAGATATAATCCGAAAATTCCCTGAAAGAAAGTGACGCCTTATGCCTAAGATTATAGGGTAAACTACAGAACTTCATACACTATCAACCTGTATCCAAGAAACCACATATCAAGCAGGTATTTGTAGCCTAAAAACTCCCTATCCATACCAGGAATGAATTCTGGATTTCAATCAAACATAAAAATAAACATATTGCTAAGTATCAATATTGATATTAAGTCACAATAAGCTTTCAGATTTCAATCAAATACTTTAAAAAGAAAAAAAAAGGCATTGCTATGTTTGTCAATTTCATTTTACAAAATCCAGATTAAGTCACAACACTAAATTAAGCATCAACTAATGTAGGAGTACCCACACAAATTTATGTACCTCCACGAAAAAGTATTTAAATCTACTTGAAAAGGTGCTTTGACAGTTCATCTTTCACACAAACAAATAATCTGAAATATCAACAAAGTGTAACCCTGCCAAACTACGATTCAGAGTCCTCCTTTGACCAATAAAAGCCTTCAAATGTTGAGGTACTCAAACAGAAACATCTCATAATTTCCCATTCAATGCAAGAATGCTTTATTTGTTACTATTCTGTCAGATGTAACCCTACATTCTTAAGAACAAACATAAAATTGCAAATTTGCAAAAAATGTGGATTCAGAAATTACTAATCAGCAATCACATAAAACATTGATATCACACAAATTCTCAAGCAAAATAAACGAGCCCATAAGTCAACACACAAAAAGGGGGAAAACAGAACAAACATCGAACCTTCCCTCACAAAACTATCCAAAATTCATACTAATACACAAACCTGAATTGTGAATCGATTACATACCTTGAATAACAGCAGATGGTTTATGTAGAATTTCTCCTCTTAACTTGTTCGAATTATTATGAACAGCAATCAAGTGACGTGAGAGAGAATGTCGCAGCCAAGAAATTTGATTAATATCGAGCCCTAATTGCGAATTCCAGACCAAATCGTTAGAATTTGCCCAAAATTTTGATGAAACCCTAAAGCTTGATCCTATTTTCTCCCAGTCGATCTCTCTCCTAGAAAATTGGAAAGCAGTGTTTGCGTGTGTGTTTACTTTTTCTTTCTTTTTTTTTTCTTTTTTTTACCAAAAATAAGTGTGTGGCCAGGTGTTGAAATTTTGGGGAAATTTTGGGAGGGAATAAATTAAAATGGTAGGCGGGAAAGTAAAGTAAAATGGGAGGGAATATAAATTGGCAAACCGTTGCATTAGCCTAATTTACCGTCGCATTTGACCCTCTATTGCAATGGCTTAGAGAGACCGTTACATTAGCACTCTCTATTGCAACGGTTCTCAATATGGTGTCGCATTAGCCTTTTCTATACCGTTGCATCTGATCAAAAATGTAGTAGTGTCCCTTTTCAATCGGGTTGAAACTCCCTTCAAATACTCCAAGTCCAATGGGTTGAAATCCCCCTAAAAATATTGACGGGTTGAAATTCCCTTGAAATAATACAAAATTCAATTTCCTAGTACAGTCCAATTTCCAATTTCTCGAGTGGGTTGAAATTCCCTTCAAATAAGTCCAATTTTCAATAGGTCGAAATATTCTTTTTCGACATTTCAAGTTCTAGTGCAAAGAGTCAACCTTCACAAAAGAATGAACGCTCCTCTCAAACATTTCCAACGGGTTGCAAATCCCGAATACAAGTACAAAATCCAAAATCCCGAATCCTCGGAGTGGCACTTAGAGTCAAGTCTAGGTCTCATTCATTGCATGCATATCATATCATGTGTCGGGAAGTTCAAGTTCTAAAGTTCTAAATCATGTGGTGTGTCCTAAATTGGAGTCCAAGAATCATGTGGGTTCGCCGAAGAGGAGAGAGGTTGAAAAGAACTCCATCAGCCCTAGCCTCACTCATAGCCGGCATCGAACGAGCAGTCAACTCACCTTCTACAAATCAAGCTTCAAATCCCTTTCAAGAATCAATTCAAATGGCAAAATGTTCAAGATTACTGTGGGCGAAGGATCTATGATGAGCAAGTCCGATTCTGAGGATGAGTCTGGATCTGGGTCTAGCAATGAGTCTAAGTGTCTAGAACTAGAGTCTTGCATCAATCAAGAGCCTCTAGAGGTCGAGCTTCAAGTCAAAATAGTCGATGTAATGATTGCTGATTTCAATAACACTTCAATTTCTACTTACTCTTCGAGTCCTAATTCAAAACACAATCCTAATCCAAACAACTTTGCTTTACAAGAAACTGACTTTGAATTTCTAAAAGCTATCGAAAATCATGAAACTAGGACGCCCATAATTTAGGAAACAGAAAAAATCAACCTTTCTAACAACGATGACTCAAAGCTAGTTCAGATTGGTTTAACTCTTTTTCAAGCAGAGCGAGATGATCTTATCAAGTTACTTTTTGAGTACATAGACGTCTTCGCATGGTCCTATCATGATATGCCAGGGGTTGATCCAAGCATCGGTCAGCATACAATTCCCCTCATTCCAGGTTCCAAACCCATCAAGCAGGAACTCCGTCGCATGAAACCGGATGTTTCCCTCAAAATTCAAGAAGAAGTCTCTAAGCAGCTAGAGGCCGGGTTTATTCAAGAGTCCAAGTATCCAGATATTTCAAGTGATCAGGGAACCCATATCCAAGAAGAATGTGAAGACCCATTCAACAAGTACAAGATTCAAAATTCAAGTTCTATAATCTCTGACCGAGCAAGGTTGTGCCAAGCAAGGCATCTACAATTCCAAAGTACAAAATTCAAGTTTTATAATCTCTAACCGATCAAGGTTGTGCCAAGCAAGGTATCTACAACTCCAAAGTACAAAGTTCAAGTTCCATAATCTCTAACCGAGCAAGGTTGTGCCAAGCAAGGCATCTACAATCCCAAGATTCAAAATTCAAGCTCTATAATCTCTAACTGAGCAAGGTTGTGCTGAGCAATGCATCTACAATTCAAAAGTACAAAATTCAAGTTACAAACTCCAAGGTTCAAGTTCTAGAAACATCTACAGGCTTCAATAGTTCAAACTTCAAAAGGGGATACCGTACAATCTTCAATACAACAATCCCAACGAACCCATGCTCCGGGAAATTCAACATCACCGCTCTTCACCTTATCGCCCACAAACCAATGGGGCAGTCGAAGCAGCCAACAAGAATGTCAAGACCATCATCATGAAAATGACTACCAATTACAAGGACTGGCCCCAAAAGCTGCATTTCGCATTCTGGGGATATCGAACTTCAATTCGCACTTCAACTGGTGCAACTCCGTTCTCATTGGTCTATGGAATGGAAGCAGTACAACCTATCGAGCTAGAGATACCTTCTCTAAGGATAATCCTCGAAAGCAAAATCCCAGAAGCTGCATGGGTACAAGCCCGATATGACGAACTAGTCATGCTCGATGAGCGACGGCTTCAAGCCGCTCACCATGTACAAGTTTATCAGCGCCGAGTGGCCAGACATTTCAACAAAAGGGTCAGAACCCGAAACATCAAGGAAGGAGAGCTTGTCCTGAAAGCCCTTCGCAAAAGCACCATGGACCCAAGGGGAAAATTCAAACCCAACTGGGCAGGCCCGTACATTGTCAAGAAAATCCTCTCCGGGGGAGCAGTCGAACTAACAGACATCGACGGAACAGAATTCAGATCTCTGATCAACCTCTATCAACTCAAGAAGTTCTATGTCTAACTTCCATGTTCAAATTCAAGAATCCAAATTCAAGTCCTGTAAGGTAGTCAGAACTACGTCCGGCCTGATTCCCTAACGGGGACACATAGGCAACCTCATTTCGAGGCCCGGCCACTTTAATACAAAAAAGTTCAAAATTTCCTCAATTAAGGGCATCCTAAAAATCAAATCAAATCAAAATTCAAAATTCAATATTATTGTTGTTTTTATTCCAAATGTGCCAATTCAAAGCAAAGCATGTTCAAGCGGAATTTAACACAATAACTCTTTATTTGGCCCTAAGGCCCTCAAAGCTAATTCAAATACAAAGTCAGGATCAAGTGAAGCAAAGTTCAAAAGCCTTTTCACTTCCTAAACACATCTTCCAAACACTTTCCAAACACAATTCATTCCAAACACATTCAGCCTACAAAGATCAAGGGTCGGGCGACTATGCTCTCGAGTCTTGGCACCTTGAGTACTATCCCCTGACTCCTCCCACAATCAATCATCAATCTTCCCTTTGCCCAAGCGGCGGGAGAAGGAACTTGCAAGCCTTCCAAGACGGGAGGATAACGAACCTCCTTTGGATTTCGAACGGTCAAGAACCGGATGGGTCACACTCCCGTCACCTTCCTCATAGTCAGTTGATGCAGGATGTCTAGCTCTAGAACCTCGGACTCTAGCTGGTCCGGAGAAAGAAATGTCCCTCTGGCTTAGGCCTCTCATCCATACAATATACCCCGCAGACAGAGTAACTGACTCAGGTGGGAACTGGATACTCAAGAACGGTTTGGCAACCCAATACCGCCTCCAAACTTCAAGTCGATTTGCATTCAGCACAGCAGGTTTCGGGTTCTCTTCAGTACAGTCCGGGATCTCCTGTTTCAAGCCATATTGTCTCATCACTCGAGCAGGAGAGTAGAAGACTAGCATTGTGAGGCTTGGCACCCTCAAAGCAGTAGAACCAGGGGCGTGTCTCATGGCATCCCCCACCAAGGAACTACCTACCTTATACAAGATTCAACCCCAGAGAGTGCACACCGCCACTCATCCAATGAAAGCCGGCCATGCAGCATGGGCCGCACAGTGAATCCTTTTCTATTATAGCTCGCCATGTTCTCCGGTGGTGCCACCAACATGAGCCTCTCCATAAGCCAAACCTTGGGAAGTATATAAGAAGCACATTTCAAAATTCAACATTCAAAATTCAAATACAAGTACAAATTCAACACACCAGAAACCTCCAAATCCTTACTTGGAGTAACACCGGACTTCCCGATGGCAAGGAAGAGGGGTCCGACTTCAGCATATCAAGGCCCATCAATGTTTCGCCAATCACAAGCGGCATTGGGTCCCGACCATTAGCAAAATGCTCTACGATTTCTATTAGGGAGGCATCACCATTGCCAAACCCCTGTTTCGAAAAGAGAAAGCGAGCGAATATACAAAAACTCAAGGCTCTCAGGAGGAATACTTTGGGAACATCAAGCCCAGCGAAGTAGGTGACAAAGAGGGACAAATCCACCCATCTGCCATATACAACAACACTCAAAAGTGAGGGCTTTAAGCCCAAATACCTTTCAAAATTCAAGAAAAAGTGTTCTTCAACACTGGGCATGCATGGCTCCAGCATGATGGGCCACCCCAATATAGCACTAAATTCCTCAGGGAGGGGACATACCTCATTATTTCCAAAACGGAAGACATGATGATTCGGATCTCAAGCCTCCAGAGCAGCAAGAATGAAGTGGAAATCCAATTTTATAAACCGGAAAGAGACGAGCACCCCAAGATGCATGCCATCAAGCTCCCTTTTCTCCAATTTGCCTAGCGAACCAAGCCACGAGTTCAAGGCACTCTCAAAGGACACAACCATATTTTCTTTCCTTTTCGAGAGGAAGAAGTATGCAATGATAGCAGGGAAGGATTGATGCAAGAAATGATCCAACAAGCTCCCTATTTATACAAGAGTCGGCTTGCACGACAGCCCACGAGCAAGCCTGCGCCAGGCGCAGGGGCCTGCATCTAAGGACGAGGCCACCGTCCTCTCTTATGACTCCGAGTACACACTCTTTAGTGTTTCGGACAGTAGAGTACAACCTCCATTATTCAAGATTCCAAAGCCGCAAGCCGCGCAACTTCAAGCAGTCCGGATCAACGCTTCGGGCAGATTTTGGGTCATTTCAAAATTCAAGCAACCATGTCCTAGATCGGCGTCCTAAGTCGAGTCTGCATATGCATAGCAAAAGTTGAATATACTTTGACTTGCGCTTTTCCTAACCAAAAAACCTCAGTCAAAGTGGGGGCTTATAGTGGGTATATACACCCGAAAAAATGGGGCAAATTTTTTTCAATTTTTTTTTTTTGGCAAATTTCTCATGCATGCATCTAGCCACGAATTTCAAGGCACACACAGCGCATACAATTCCAAACATTCAAGCATACAAAAAACCTATCTTAAAATTTTGCAAACCAATTCAAGTTCAAAGCCATACAAACCATACAAAAAATCAAGTTTCAATCCATACAAATATAATACAATACAGCCTATACAAAATCAACCCAGGCAAGCTGGAACTCGCTACCATGCAAGGTCAGTCCGAGTCATCACCAGCAGTGATATTAACCACAGGTGCCTTGCCCCTGCTCCGCCTCCTGAGGCGCTCCAACTCCTGATCCAGCTCCGTCCCAGGGGTACTAGGATCCTGTTTCGAGATACGAAGTGTGCCAATGGTAGGATGAACTCCTTGCTGAGGAGAGGAATACTGATACGGCGGCGGCATCGACATATACTGGTACGACCCAAACATCTGAGCCTGGCGCATCCTCTCCATCTCTGCATAGTAAGCCCAGGAATCTGCACCCCAGGGCTGAGGACCACTTCCTCCGAAATAGTAACCAGGAGGAGAAGAAACAAAGGGTCGTGAACCGCCTGCACCTCCAAACGAATGCCAGGTGGGATCAACATGTACAAAAGGGGAAGCTCCCCGCTCAGCATCAGAATGTCTCTGATGAGCACCGGCACCGGAGCCCTGTCCCAGATCCAAGCTCGGCCCCTCCTGCCTCAAGGACGTCTCCGCCTGGGGTTCTCTGTCAACGGATCCTCTACGGTCTCAACGACGCTTCTATACAAAATACAATTTCGAGAATTAACATCCAAGTTCAAATTTCCAGAATACAAATTTCAAGATCAAGAAAGGCACCTCTCTATCCAGGCCAGAAAGCTTCCGGGTTAGCTTGGCACAATGCCTCATCCAAGAATCCAGCAAGAGCATCCAGCGACGCACTCTCGCCCGAGACGCCCGCATACAAAATCCAAGATCAATTCCCCAGTACAAGATTAAAAACAGTTTCAAAAAATGCAACAGTACTTACAGCGGCATAATGCTCAGGTACAACATCATATGATTTCCGGTGCGGAGGAGAAGGAAAAGGGATGGACTCCACTACCTCTTTCCCGTCCGAGTTCTCATAGCGGAGGATCCTATCAGCATGGGGAATACCCTCAGGATCAACCTCCTCCTCCTATATACAATCATACAATCATACAATCATCCAATCAATACAAGAATACAAGAATTCAAGAATACAAGGTTCAAAGCTCACCGGCAGTACGAAGCGTACTGGTGGAGCCAGCCTCCTCAGGAAGTCGTCGTAGCTCCCCTTCCTGTGTACAAAATCCCTCCAAGAGCGGCAAACAACATCGCCCCTAGCCTCCACATAGAGTCGGGCCAACTCTTCATCCAACGCCAGCATGGACCCTGGTGGGTCCTTGGGGATAAGTATCTCCCCCGAATTGTGCTGAGGGGACACTCTCTCTCCTAGGTACCACATATAGCGGTACACCCCTGGAAGCAAAACCCGCCGCCCAGACAAGAAATGGGCACGAGCAGCCGAGGCAGGTACAAGCGCGTTGGCAAAAGGACGTCATACCACCTGCAAAATAGACAACTCAGGAAACAACACAAATACAAATACAAAGAGGGCACAACAGTACAAGAATATTACCTCGTCAGCAGGTAGGACTCTCCAAGCTTTGCGAGAGGCCGCCAGAGGCACACTGCTGTGCACCGCTCCTGTCCAAGAGGCAGCATACGGGTAAGCCGCATCTCTAGTACGATCCAGCGCCAAAGTCGGAAAGTGCTCATATATCCAAATCTTTCAAGAAGCAAGCAAAACATTAGTCGAGTTCAAATACAAGCATACAAGTACAAAGTACAAGGTACAAGGAGTCTTAAATACCTCCAGCACACTCCACAGAGCAGCCATGCTCGGGTCACTCCCCACCGTCGTCCGGGAAGCCCGCTTCATCTCATACAAAAGGTGGCTATATGCCAAGCCACCCTAGTTATAGCTCGAAACAGCTCTCAAGTCCCCCATAACAGACATGAACCGGATGTGCACCCGACTGTTCCTACTCGGGACCATCACCCTGCTCACAAGGCTAGGAGGAAGAGCCCAACCCTCTGCTCCGCGGACACACCCACACCGCAGATAGCCTCCACGGTCACCGTCACAGAAGCATGGGCATCGTCATCTGACAAGTCAACAACAGGGCCAAGCAAGTCCCTGGCAGCGGCAGAGCGCCACGTCAGCTCCGGATCAAAGGTCATGTTCCTCTCAAAAAAAGGAAGACCCGTGATCATAGCAAACTCAAAGGGGGTAATGGTGATCTCCCCCCCATGCCATGTGGAAAGTTTTGGTGGTATCCCACCACCGCTCCAACAAAGCCCACAGTCGGGGCTTGATCCCCGTTCTCCTCGAAGAGCCTCCCATAGTACGCCAGAAGTCGGCCAGGCCCGTCTGCGACCAAATTTCCATGGCCTCCTCATCAGCACGAAAAGCTTTAAAAGCCATCTGAACCTCCACCAAGGACCAGAAAGTACGAAACGGCTTTCCATCGGCCTACAGGTGAACGAGTTAACTCCAAACCTATACAAATACAAGATACAAATTCAAAGCACAATACAAGACTCACCATGCCAGCGCGAGGCCGCTGAGACAAGTGCCACTCCGGCCGAAACACCAGGTCGGAAGGGCTCCAACCAGTACCACTAAAGGCAGGCGCATCCCGGGGAACCATACCCCCGTTGGGCGCGTTTATTGCAGCAGCTTCATCATCCGAATCGTCCTCCTCAGCAGCTCGAACTACCGACGATTCGGCGAGCTTCCTCCGAGTGTGACGAGGTATACTAAATCAAGTGGAGTACAAGGTATCAAAATTCTAAACTGGGGGCTATCCTATACTAGCCTAAACAAAGTCAAAAAATTCAAGACGAATCCCCAGTGGACCTCTAATTCAAGGTACAAGTTCAACACCAACGCCTAGGCTACCCATGCCAAAGCAGGTATACAAGTTCAACACCAACGCCTAGGCTACCCATGCCAAAGCGGGTATACAAGTTCCACAACAATGCCTAGGCTATCCATGCTGAAGCCGATACAAAAAATATACATTCAAGAAAACTTTCAAAAATTCAAAACTACAAGTTCCAACAGTTCAAGTTCAAGTGGCTATCAAACAGTCTTCTACAAGATTCAAAAAGCTTAAGCATACAAGCATCATTTCAAAGTACGAGAAAATCAAAACTACATGCAATCCTAGAGTTATTGCTTAAAACATGAAATACTTACATGGATAAGGCAAGAACAAGATCAAGGGAAGAGCCTAATCGACCTTTGAGAGAAAAGAGCGAAGAATTCAAGAGAGTGTGCCTCAAAATGGCACGGCAAGGGGACCTTTTATAGCTCAGCCCCGCGCCAAGCACCGCCCCAGCGCACGGCGCTCCCCCTGCATACGCGAAGCTTCAGCGCGCGGTCTCCCGTGCTGATTGCACGTCCTTTGCTGCTACGGTCTTCCGCACGAAGCATCAAACATCGCACCAAGCCATCCATCGAAAGTACGGGTATACACCTGTATCTCTAAGTACAAACAGATGCATATTTCAATAATACAAAGTCCAAAAAATACAACGACTTTGGCGTTCAACTCCCAACGGACCCAAGCTCCAGGAAAGTCAGTCGAAATTCCAAATTTTAAGGGCCAGCAAAAAGCTCTTATCCCCAGCAAAGTACATCGCCAACGGATTAACTCCGGGTAATCAAAAATTCAAGATTCAAAAAATTCAAGATTCAAAATTTTCGATGCCAAGCTACGTCCTGAACTGAAGGCGGAAAAATACAAGTACAAACCGGAGTCATCACCAACCGCATCGAGGTAGACTCTATCCTTTTTCTAACTCCTGTTTTACGCAGGTACCTGCGTACAAAGAGTGGTCTTGATTGCAGAACATCTTGATCATTCTCCGTCCCTTTCGAAATACTTTGACTTGCGCTTTACTAACCGAACGCTCAGTCAAAGTGGGGGCATCTGTAGACACCTAATTTGTGTCTCCCCTTTGGGATGATGACAATACCATTATCCTTGTTAGGTGATTGGAATAACTCCAGGCGGAAATCCCAATTGCTAAGAATGCTTCCAAAATTCAAGTTCCAAAATCCAACCCCCGAGACCGTTCCCCTTTCGGTTCTCGGTACAAAATACAACTTTCCAAATCCAATTTCAAAATCCAAGTACAAAATCATCTAGTAGACCATCCCATTGGTTTTACTAGGCCTTTTCCACTCAAAATCGTATAAGGCAAGTCAAATTCGGGCGCCGACCCACAAAATCGAGCATGCCGGGCCCCGTCCCGTAAAACCGGAATCCAAAACCCGAGAAAGGCTTGTTTTTAGACGCTAAACGATGCCTTTACCTCCAAGAAAATACAAAATCCCAAACCTAGTACTATTCGTACAACAGGTATAACACTACAAGACGAAACAAGGACGTATCCCCCGTCCTTGCTTTGGCGGCATTCAAGCCACGTCACCAGCGCCCTGCGCTGACGTGTGCTGGTGCCTTGCACCCATTCCTTCTATAAATACCCCTCATTTTCAGCATAATGGGGAGGAGAACAACAATACAACGTCGTAATTTCGACATTACGCCTCAAAATACAACTCAAAAGCTCCTCAAAAACATATACAAAATTCCTATATTCAAAAGCAATTGGGAGCTCTTGCCTAAACCTAACTAGGTAAATCCAAATCCCATTCTAATCAACTATGTTGCTGTGATTTCCAAATTATTAGCAAGTTGGTGTTTTTAATCATTAAAAAACACCACTTGCAACAATCATACATGTTTTCCAAAAATACAAACTTTTTCAAAATACAAAATACAAATTTTCAAGATTCGAGGATGTCCAAGTTGTTTACAATCACCTCTTGGATTAGAATCACCTTCAAACATGGGGTAATCAAAGATGACACCTTTTAACATTTAAAGGTTTAGTCTTTTGAGATTCAAAACTCCATTTTCAATATACAAGTTTACAAGTTTTCAATTTTCAAGATCCCACCATGTTTAGGGTTGTTCATGGTTATTTCCCTAAACTAGGATCATTTCAAGTTCAAATTTCAATCATTTCAAGTTCAAACTTCAATTATTTCAAGTTCAAAACTTCAATATTCAAGCTTTCAAGTTCAAGTTTAACATGCAAAATCTAGGGTATTTGGGTTGAGCAACCTCTCCCAAGTTGAGATTTTTGGCTTTGAATTCGTGTCGGGCGCACTTATTTTAAAGGAGCCGCTTGGCGTTCGAATCTCATGTTCCCAAGTACAAATTTCAATTATGCACCTTTCAATATTGCAATTTCAATATCGCACCTTTCAATACCGCAATTTCAATATCGCACTTTCAATACCGCAATTTCAATATCGCAATTTCAATACCGCAATTTCAATACCGCACTTTCAATTCCGCATCTTTACTTGCCTAGTCCCTTTCTAGGCAATGTGGACCTACTCCCTAGTCCTTTTCTAGGGGGTCTTGTATTTACAAATTCCGCACTTTATTTAGTATTGTGATGTTGCTTTATTTGCTTTATTGTTTTCATCACCAACAAGCTAAATACAACAAAATGCAAAGGTTACATCACGTTTAACAAAGATATTTTTGGACAAACCGGCCTTAGGTTCCTTAAATCAATCTTTAAAGCAAAAGTGACCACCATACAATTAGAGATTCAATTTGCTCTAAATTCAAACCCACATAGTCTAATCTAGGGTATATTTTCGAAAAAATGTTGTGCCAACGTACTTGAATATTTCTAAAGCTCGCGGAATAAGCATTTTTGTTCCCGTGCCCGGATCTCACCCATTCGTTTCAAGGATTCAAGGCCTTATAAAAAATAGAGTCACTTGCGGTCTTTCCAAACGAGACTATAAACAATGTTTGGTGGCGACTCATTCGAGGTACAAAAATTCTACGGTTTTCTAAAGAACCGCCCCTCTTGTAGAACGGGAAACAAGTTTTTGCAAAAAAAAACCCCTACACTTAGGCATTTAAATTTGTTAAACATATACAGTAGGTCAATAAAAAATTCATGATTTACAAACAAGAATCGCAAATATTCAATTAAACATCTTAAAAATTACAAATTTTGCTTTCGAAAAGCTAAAACCTCCGAAAAGTCATAGTTAGGCTTCGAATTTGGGAATTCTGGGTTCGGCATCAAATCTATGATTTTAGTCAAAATTTTAAAACGTCGTTTACATGCGAAATTCACTATAAAATTATACGATTCCGACCATTATTGACTAAACTGCCGAAAATTCTGCGAACATATAATTAAATAATCGCACGAATTTGCAATTAATTACAAAAAATCAAAAATTTAGAAATTAATCACCCCTTTTAATTCATTGCAAATTTATAAAATTTAACCATGTTAACTAATTATTATGGAATTAATTAGAGGCTAGTGATACCACTGTTAGGTAATGATACATATAAATCATATATATTTCATCCTGAAAAACCATAAAGCCAGGAATCCAAATTAATTGCCACATAACAATTAGCATAATTTAGGATACATACATGTGAAGCGTGCCTTCCCTAGCTGCTCCCGAACCGAACAAGAACAAGTTTAGGACTCCAAATGTCGTCCCTCCGTAGATAGTCCACAGCACGTTCGGATCCGCCTTAGATTTAATTAACTAGAATTGCACCTAAGGTATTATGTTATTCGAATAATTTGAGGCAAATTAATATTAGTTTTAATCCTTAAAACTATGTGAATCCTTGAAATTATGTATTATAAATTGTGAATGCCATCACATATTTATAGGGTAGGAATAATGGAATTAGAAGTCTACTAGGTTTCAAGTAATCTAATCCTATTAGAATTCGACATTAATTAAAACTAGTAACTTAAGGAAATTAATCTTTTTAATCTAATCCTAGTTGATTAAGGATTTGATGCATGCACGAACTTCAACACACACACGCGCACGGCCCGCAAGGGGCGCCGGCCATGCACGCTCGCGGAGAAGCCCACGACTGCTCGCAGCCCATGGGCGCGCCAGCTGCCATGCGCGCTGGGCTTGGCCTTGCGCTGGGCCTTGCGTGCCTTGGCTGCTGCTTCGATGCCTTGCGCGCTGGGCTTGCTAGGCGCGGGCTTGGCGTCATGCTGGGCCTTGCGTCTAGCAAGCTCGTCCGATGTTTATTTCGTACGACGCGCTTCCGATTAATTTTCAGATTCCGGAATTCATTTCCGATTCGAAAAATATTTAATATTTCCAATTCCGGAATTAATTTCCGTATCGAACAAATATTTAATATTTCTGATTCCGGAATTATTTTCCAATTCCGATAATATTTTCGATTTTGACAATATTTCCGTTTCCGGCAATATATCTGATTCCGACAATATTTCCATGTCCGATAATATTTTCTGATACGTACCATGTTTCCGTTTCCGGCAACATCTACGACTTGGATAATATTTATATTTCCGATACGATCCATATTTCCGTTTCCGGCAATATCATCATTTCCGGAGTATTCATAATTTGCCTTTGACGATTTTAGTTCCCACTGGAATCGAGATCCGTCGATTCTGAATATCCATAAATGGAGTATTTAATTCCTTTAAATACTTGATCCGTTCACGTACTATTTGTGTGATCCTACGGGTTCAGTCAAGAGTAAGTTGTGGATTAATATTATTAATTTCACTTGAACTGAAGCGGCCTCTAGCTAGGCATATAGTTCACTTGATCTCATTGAATTATTAACTTGTATAATTAATACTGAACCGCATTTATTAGACTTAGCATTAAATGCATACTTGGACCAAGGGAATTATTTCCTTCATTTACACCATCAGCGTTGGTAGTTGATGACAAGTTGAATGATGAGAAAGCTGGTACATCCACCTCTACGCCAAATCTATCTGTTGAAGAAATTGATGCTTCACTGGCTTCTGCTATGCTAACCCTAAAACAAAGAAGAGAAGAAGAGACAAACAAAAATGAAAAGGCGAAATCTGAGAGAAAGGCGCGAACAGAATCAGAAGTGAGAGAACCAGCTTCAGAGGTAGCAATAAAACAACCAAAAACAACAGAGGAGCAGATTGTTGAACAAGAAGGGAAGAATGTCATGTTGGATGCAGCTACAGTGGAGGCTGAGTTGGATGTATCAATAAAGTTGCATGCAACACATGTAATTCAAGAGGAGCCTGCACAAATGAGGAGGAGCCTGCACCACAAGTGGTTGAGAAGGAGGTTGCACCACAAGTGGTTGAGGAGCAGCCTGCACCACATGGGACAAATAAAAAGGCTGCACCACAAGTGGGAGATGATATGATACCAACAGAGGAAACTGAGGAGCCAGCAGAACCTCATAGTCCTACACTGTCACAGATGCAACCAGTAGTGGTAGTTGAACCATCTTTTATGTTCTTTCTTGTTGTACTTTTTGTTCTTTCTTTTATCTTATATGTTCATATTTTTAATCTTATATGTTCATATTTTTTTGCTTATATTTTCTTACTCTTTGTATTCTCTTTTTTCAGTAATATGCGTATATGCGTTTCTTTAATGTTTGTTTATCTTTTTTTGTCTTTGATATTCATTTGTTTTATTTTAATAATTATTTTGCTTTTTTGTTAATTTTTTTGAATTTACAGAAATGAGAAAGGAGACAAAGGAAAGAGACCTCAAAGAGTACACAAACTACCGGCTGCCTTCTCTTCTCCATATTTGGTCAAGTATCGAGATTTGTTCAAAAATCTGGACACCATGCATCAAAGTCTATCAGATTATGTCTTAAGTGGTGAAGACATCATGTATTTTCTTTAATTTAACATAAAAATAAGTTGAAATTCAAACTTATATACATCCTCCTAATTTACTTTTTGTTTGTAGTGAGGTTCTTTATTTTGATGGATATAACTACATCAATCGAGAGGACATGAAAACACTGGTTGAAGAAGAGGAGGTGGTTGACTGTGTAATTGATGCATGGTCAAAGTTTCTAAATGCAAAAGGCCACAAAGATAAACTCTTCCTTTCAACAGTTCCATATATATATATATAAGTATTATAATTGATGCTATTTAAAATTGTTCATTTTTTTATTATAAAGCGATCAATCCTTTCCGGTCTTATATTCATTTTTTATTATTATTATTATTTCTTAAAAAAATGTTCATTGAATAAATAGGTTATGTTCAATTTCCTTAAATAGAATGTTCAATATTAAAACTTGTAGTGTTAAATATATTTAAATAGAATGTTCATTAATACAATACGTAATGTTCAATATCTTTAAATGGAATATTCATTATTAAAATACGTAATGTTCAACAAAATTAAGATAACAAAAACAGATGATTAAATTGAAATGTTCATTATTATTGTAAATAATTTTCAATATATTTATAATTGAATGTTCATTATCTTTAAATGAAGCAAATAATGTGCACAAATAAAGTATGCCCAACAGGCTCCTCCTACGAAAAAAGGCTTGAAGATTTTCAACGGAGGATTAATGAACGTACAATTGGATAACTATAACTTCAAAAACCTTCATCAATTTAAACAGGTAAAGCTATATAACTTCTAATCCATTCCTCAAACTTGAATGTTCATTTTAATGTTTGTAATTATTTATTATTTTTAACTTAAATAATTACCTCTTTTTCAGATATTCATCCTTGTTCTTGCTGCAAAACACTTCTATCTCATAGTCATCAACCATTACACTGAACAATGGATGTAATTGACAACAGGACTCTTCCGAGTGGAGTAAGCTTTGAGGATAAATACGATGGCCACCCAGAAGCTGTGGTAAGAAATAAATCATTCATAAATATATATTTGAAACATCAAAGATAATTATCTTACTTTTATGAACAGAAATTCCAGATGGATGCTTTTGCAAAATATATGGGGACATTTGATTATGAGGTGGAACCAATGCAAAAGTATGAAATGATTTGATGAAGATGAAATGGAGAAGCAACAAAGACAAAACCAATTGTGGTGTGTATGCCATGAAGCACATGAAGACCTATACTGGTGATCCAGAACATCAATGGAGCTGTGACTTGGAAGCAAATGATGTAAGTTTAATTTTGTTCATTCTTCTTTTGAATTTTGTTTATTTCTTTTAATTGTTTTGTTCTTTTCTGTTTTATTGTTCAGTCTGTTGAATTTCTTTTACATTCCCTTTTATAATTTAGTATTTTGTTTTTATAAAACCTTTATAATTTTGTTAAATTTTTGATATACAGACAAATCAAATAAGGAAAGTTCGTGTCACAAACTATGGTCTCCTAATGATTTCAAAGAAAAATCAAAAGCAAGAGTCAAACATAAATGAAGCATGGAGGAGTTAATGAAAAATTAAGCAGATAGTAAGAAGGTTAACAAACAAAGATACATTCTTATGATGATGTAAAGTAAATATTTTGGTATTTTGGTGTTTTGTTCAAAAACATATAACTTAATGTTCATTTCTTTTATGTTTAGTATTCAGTTTCCTTTCCAGTATTAAATTAAGGCACAAATAAATTTCCAACTCAATAATCCATACAAAATCACTATTTATTAACTCTATGATTTTTATGAAAGTTTTATATAATGATTAATATCGTTAAAAATGTTCATTGTAAAAATAGGTAATAATCAATATGATTAAATAGAACGTTCAATTTTTAAATTAGTTATATCCAATATATTTCAATATAATGTTCATTATTAAAATACGTAATGCTCAAAATTGTCATCTAGAATATTCACTTTTAAATACATAATGTTCAAAATCATTAAATAGAAAACACATTCCCCACAAGTGGAAACAAAAGCAGATATGTTCAATATCTTTAACTAAAATGTTCATTATATTTGTGAAGAATGTCACAATAAACATAAAATAGATTCAAACATAAAATATTATCAAAAAACGTAATATTCAAAATGTTTGCCCTCAATGTTCATACTTTTAAAACTAAATGTTCGAACACATAAAGATTCAGTACAACTAAATGCACGTACAAATTTTCAACTCAATAATCACTATTTAGTAACTCCTTAACTTTTAGTGGCTTCTTTGGCAGCCATTGATTCATCAAAAGGAGCTAAAAATGCATCATATTTAAATTTCAAATAAGCTTGATCATTAGCAGATTGATGAGATTCTTTAGTAACCGATGGAGGTTTAGTAACCAATGGAATTAGGTCCTTGAACTTTAGGTCCAACTTGAGTAATTTCTTCAACTTGAATAGATCCTTGTGTAGGGGAATACAGTTAAACATACATAACATGTGCGGAATAATCCCCAAAGCCAGGAAACATGTATAAAGCACAGATTAAGCAAACTTACATTCGAAGCGTGTTTTCCCGAGTAATCTGTCAACGACCACGAAAAGAACTCCACTTGTCGTTCCTCTACTTGGTTCACCGACACGTTCAGATCCGTCTTGACAACCGTAGCTTAGACAATCAATCAAGAGTTTTACTTTTCGGGATAAACAGTTTTCACAGAGAGAGAAAACTGAGGAACGTAATATTAGGTTTAGGTTTTTAGAAAACTGATGTTGCAATTGTGTTGTGTGTAGTGTAAAAATATAATTAGCCTAATTATATTAATGATGTAACCGGCCAAAGACCAAATGGCCTTGACCGGCCACATCAACACACACGCCCCAACCCAACGCCCAGCCACACGCTGCAGGCCGAAGCCCACTGCGCGCGCAGCCGAGCAGCTGGGCCGTGGGCCTTGCTCGCTCGTCGCTGCGATGTTGTTGATGTTGCGTGCTCGTGCCACAACGCGGGCTGGCCTGCTCGCCTTGCTCGGGAACTCGCTAGGTCGTTGGGCCTTGCGCGCTTGCGCGCTTGGCTCGACGGGCCGGCAGCTCTGATGCCCTTCGTATTCGTGACTAATACCTTACGACTATTATTTATCGTATCGTATACGACGAATCACCGTCGTACGATCCGATTTATTTGTTTTTCCCAGCTTACGAATATTCGCGATACGATATACGATTCCGATGCAAGGTCGTAGCGTATAATACGTTTTCCAAAACTAATTTCCCGAAATGCTATTAAATGAATTTCCGATTCATTTAATCCGATGATCTGTTACATGCCATTGGTGTGGCCTTATAGGTCCAGTCAAGAGTAAGCTGTGAGCCTAATACATATTAGAACTCACTAATCGGAAGCATTGCTCCAGCTAGCTGTTCCGATCACTTGATCTCACTGAATTAATTGTTCGCAATTAATCTGAACCTTGGTTATTAGACTTAATGCACCTTGGGTGAAGGACATATTTCCTTCAGTCTCCCACTTGTCATTCAGACAAGTGTGCATTCACATTCCTTTGTCACTTAGTGTTACTTACTGAACATAAGGTAAGATCCAAGCCATCCTTATTAGGTCCAGAAGTGTTTCTCATATTACAAAGCTCAACTGTTAAACTTTTATAGAAGGTTAAGCCTTAACCATTCTGAGCACGGCCATGCATTTTACAGTATCTAACTCTCTGAGAGGCCTTGTTACAAAACAACACCATATCCTATCAAAGATAGGAGGACAATCCATTCTTGCAATCTATGAACACTCACTTTGATTCATACTACGCCCAATGACTGCTTTTATAGCCTCCTTTTACGGTGCGACGTTTAGCTAACATCAAAGCGAACTAATTCTTAAACGAGCAGACATAATCGCTCATGTTCTGAGGAATGATTCTAATCACCATTAATGAGAACTACTTATGACATGACTTTAATCTCTTAAAGTGTTCTCATGGTCAATCCGATACAAGATCCAATAAGTATCTATGCAAAAGATTCTGACATCCAGTCAATTTAGTTTCAAGAAACAGAACTAAAAAATCTACTTACAATCTAATCTTCATTAGTCATTGGTCGTCCACCTTTCAATGACCTGGATTAGGGATCCTTTGTGAATTCAATATTCAAGTTCACTTATGGGTGTTTCTTTGTCGAAGAATCCATCTTCACATCCCATTTGAATGTTTTGAATCACATGGACTTATCATTTAATACTAACCCAAAATTAAATGAATATGAAATAATAAATTTCATAAATATGAAATGGTTAAACCAATTGTTTTAAACATAGATCTAACAAATGTTCTAAAACAACTTAGAAAATCAAAGCCAGTCTCCAACATGCCTGATTCCCATGGTTGCTACATGTGTGTTGTGTTTCCCTTGTGGCAACGGTTTAGTCAATGGATCCGCGACGTTTTCGTCAGTTCCAACCTTGCGAATCTCGATTTCCTTTCTTTCAATGATCTCTCGAAGTATATGAAATCACCGTAGTACGTGCTTGGACTTCTGGTGACTCTTAGGCTCCTTTTCCTGGGTAATGTCTCCACTATTATCGCAATACAAAGCCACTGGTCCTTTAATGGAGGGGACAACTCCAAGTTCTTCAATGGACTTCCGAATCCAAACAGCTTCCTTTGCTGCTTCTGAGGCAGCAATGTACTCGGCTTCAGTTGTAGAATCTGCAATAGTGCTTTTCTTAGCACTTTTCCAGCTTACTGCTCCTCCATTAAGGCAGAACACAAACCCAGACTGTGATCTGAAATCATATATGTCGGTTTGAAAGCTTGCGTTCATATAGCCCTTAACAATCAACTCATCTGTACCACCATAAACCAGAAACTGATCCTTTGTCCTTTTCAGGTACTTTAGGATGTTCTTGGCAGCAGTCCAATGTGCCTCAACTGGTTCTGACTGATACATGCTCGTTGCACTGAGTGCGAAAGAAACATCCGGCCTTGTACAAATCATAGCATACATGATGGATCCAATAGCCGAAGCGTATGGAATTCCACTCATCTTTCTACGCTCATCAGATGTTATGGGACACTTAGTCTTGCTTAGATATGTGTCATGTGACATGGGTAGATGGCCTCTCTTGCCTTCCATCATATTGAACCTAGCAAGCACTTTGTCAATGTAAGTGCTCTGGCTTAGTCCAATCATCATTTTAGATCTATCCCTATAGATCTTGATGCCCAATATGTATTGTGCCTCTCCTAAGTCCTTAATTGAGAAACACTTTCCAAGCCAAGTCTTTACAGACTCCAACATAGGAATGTCGTTTCCAATAAGTAGTATGTCATCAACATACAAGACTAGGAATGCAATTTTACTCTAACTTACCTTCTTGTATACACAAGATTCTTCCCGATTCTTGATGAAGCCAAACTTATTGACTGCTTCATCAAATCGTTTATTCCAACTCCTTGATGCCTTCTTTAGTCCGTAAATGGACTTCTTAAGCTTGCATACCTTTCCTTGGTTCTTTTGATCGACAAAACCCTCCGGCTGCGTCATAAACACAGTCTCTTCAAGAACACCATTCAAGAAGGCAATTTTGACATCTATTTTCCATATTTCATAGTCATGAAACGCGACAATCGCAAGGATTATCCGAATAGACTTAAGCATCGCGACTGGATAAAAGGTTTCATCATAGTCAACGCCGTGAACTTTCCTGTAACCTTTTGCTACCAATCTAGCTTTGTATATGTATACAATTCCATCTTTTTCTTTCTTCAATTTGAAGACCCATTTGCATTCGATAGGTGTAAACCCATCCGGAAAATCTACCAAATCCCAGACTTGATTTTCAGACATGGAGTCTATTTCAGATTTCATGGCCTCTAACCATTTAGTGGAGCTTGGGATCGTCATAGCTTTCTTGTAAGTTATAGGTTCATCACTATCTAATATGAGAACGTCTAAGTTTTCAGTCAAGAGGACGCTTGTCCATCTGTCCGGCTGAACCTTAGTTCTATTTGACTTACGAGGGGCAACAACGTTTTAAGGAACTACTCCCACTGGCTCTTCTAAAGACCTTGGAGGTTCTTCATCCTAAACTGCTTCTAAAGAGTTCTTGGTTCGTTGTTCGTCTCGAATCTCTTTGAGGTCTATTATTCTCCCACTTGTCAATTTGGAAATATGATTTCTTTCCAAAAAGACACTGTCACGAGCAACGAATGCCTTGTTGTCTGACTTGTTGTAGAAGTAATACCCCTTTGTTTCTTTTGGATACGCAACAAAGAAACATTTGTCATATTTTGGTTCGAGCTTGTCCAAAATTAATCGCTTGACATATGCTTCGCAACCCCAAATCTTTAGAAAAGACAATTTTGGAAGTTTCCCAGTCCATAATTCGTATGGAGTCTTTTCAACAGCTTTTGACGAAGCACGATTTAGTGTGAGTGCTGCAGTTTGCAACGCATGTCCCAAAAATTGTAAAGGAAGTTCGGCTTGACCCATCATTGACCTGACCATATGGTCCTGTTTCTCCGTTCCGACACTCCATTCCATTGAGGTGTCCCCGGAGCAGTCAATTCAGAAAGAATACCGCATTTTTTTAGATGGTCATCAAACTCGTGGCTAAGATATTCACCTCCTCGATTCGATCTTAGAGCTTTGATTTTCTTTCCATGTTGATTCTCTACTTCATTTTAAAATTCTCGGAATTTCTCAAACGATTCAGACTTGTGTTTCATTAAGTAAATATAGCTATATCTACTAAATCGTCCGTAAACGTTATGAAATAGCTGAACTCACCTCTAGCTTTCGTACTCATAGGCCCACATACGTCCGTATGTATTAGCCCTGGTAGTTCGCTTGCTCTTTCTCCCACCTTTGAGAAAGGTTTCTTTGTCATTTTTCCAAGTAAACAAGATTCGCATTGATCAATCTTCTCTAAGTCGAATGATTCTAGAATTCCCTTTCGTTGAAGTAATTCCATGCGCTTTGTGTTTATATGGCCTAATCAATAATGCCACAGAAATGTGAGATCTGAATCACCAGTTTTAGCCTTTCTAGTATTTATGTTATAAATGTGTTTGTGAGATCTGACCATTTTCTTGTTGTGCTGAACCATAAAACATTCCATTCAAAGCAAAAGCACAACTATTGTCTTTAAATTGAAAACTAAAACCTTCAGAATCCAAACTTGAAACGGAAATAATGTTTCTGGTGATACTAGGAACATAGTAACAGTTTTCTAGTTCCAAAACAAAACCACTAGGCAAAGAAATAAAATAAGATCTTACGGCTAATGCAGCAATCCGTGCTCCATTTCCTACGCGTAGATCCATCTCGCCTTTATCAAGCCTTCTACTTCTCCTTAGTCCCTGCGAATTGGAACATAAGTGTGAGCCACAACCAGTATCTAATACCCAAGAAATAGAATTAGCAAGATTACAATTTATAACATACATACCTGAAGTAGAAGCAACGTTCCCGTTCTTCTCATCTTCCTTTCTCTTCAAGCAATCCCTCTTCCAATGCCCCTTCTTCTTATAGTAGAAGCATTCAGAGTCGGCAAGAGTACGAGTCACCCTCTTCTGTTTACCAGAACTGGTGCCGCTGGACTTAGGTGAGGGCGTAGCCTTGCCCTTACCCTTCTTGCCCTTATTCTTGCCTGATTTCTTGAAGTTCTTGCCCTTACGCACCATAAGCACATCGTGCTTATTCTCTTGCTTGAGCGTCTTTTCAGCGATTTTCAGCATACCGTGAAGCTCATTAAGAGTTTTCTCCATGCTATTCATTTTGTAATTCAACTTGAACTGATCATATCCACTATGAAGCGAATGGAGAATGATGTCAATAGCCATTTCATTTGAGACGTCAAAATCTAGAGCTCTCATGTTCTGGAAGAGTCCAATCATTTTCAGAACATGTGGGCTCAGTGGTTCTTCTTTCTTGAGCTTAGTCTCAAGGATCAACCTCTGAGTCTCGAATCTTTCGATTCTGGCTTGGTCCTGAAACATGTTCTTCAACTCCGAGATGATTTGATAAGCATCCGAGTTAATGAACGTTTTCTGAAGTTCAGGATTCATGGATGCAGGCATCACACATTTGACATCCTTGTTGGCCTGGATCCAACGGTTAAGGGCACCTTGAGTCACCTTCGGCCCGGCGGCTGATCAAGGGGAAAACTTTGTCATTACTAGTCTCTCCTAATCAAACAAATTACCTAAACTAACCACTAAACACAAGTAAAGCGGTAAGCAAGGGTCGGAATCCACAAGAACTAAGGTGCGCCAATCTATGCTAATCAAACGATAAGCTAGGTCGAAACGGGGTTTTGGAAAGTCAACTAACTAACAAAACTAAATAAACTAAACTAAGAAACCAAGAGAAAATGAGATTAGGGAATGGGTCAAACACCAACAAATGATGGAATGGACATAAAAGAATTGAAAACGGGGGAGATTCACAAGCACTACATGATAAGCGTTGAATTCACAAATAGCTCCAGCTATCTCCCGACGTGCGAGCAATTTCCCTAAGCATCAAGGACGAACTCTCGTTCTACCCTATCATACCCGGGGTAAGTTAAAGTCCTAATTCAACCAAATAGTCAAGTTTAGGTCTTTAATCCCTTTCCAACCCAACTAGACTACTCCAAGCAATCATGGAACACTTAATTGATCAAGTTAAATGCAACATGTATTGGAAATGCCTAAACATGTAATAATTTAATCATGAAAATCCCTAATTCCAATCACAAACACCCAAACCAATCAATGTTGAGTTTTCACCAAACCCTAATCAATAAACTACTCCATAATCATAAAAATATGAAATTTAAAGAAAATAACAACTAAGAACATGATTCTAAACATTAATAACAACTAATTTAAACATGAATCATTAAACTAAACAAAAATAATTAAACTAATTAAAACGATAAACAAAACAATAAATAAAGAAATAAATGAGGAGAGAGAATAAGAAATTTCTCATTGATTAATGGTGGAAATCTTGAAAAAAATTGCCACACTTGAATTCAAAAGCCCCAATTTTCATTGATGATTTCTCACTTTTCTCTCTCTAAAAGCTAAACTAAACTAAAACCCTAAAAATGTTCTAAGTATTTACCTCCCCCTATTTTGGTGATCCAAATGAATATTTATATTACATCCTAAAAAGAAAATAAAGTAAAGAAAAAGAAAATAAAACTAAACTAAAGAAACGAAAAATTTAAAAGAAGAGAAAAACAAAAGGTAATAAAAACAAAAAGAAGAGAAAAAGGAAAATAGAAAACTCAAAATTACTGGCTGTAGGCCTCCTAAAAAAAGAATAAAGAAGGAAAATGTCAGGCCCATTTTAATCTTCTTCTTCGTATTTTCGTTTTTGAAAATAAGTCAGCCCTCCTCCCTTTTCTTTTCGCTGCTCCCTCTCTTAGCCACCATCACCACCGTCCATCCTACTTCATCATCAATCGACATCGCTGCTCATCATCGTCCATCCGCAACAATCATCATCCTTATCACCATCATCGATCATCAGCGGTTCAATCACCATCCACCGTCAATCATCGATCAACATCATCAGTTATCATAATCATCCAATGGCCCAAATCACTACTTATCATCATCAAATCGTGACCGTAGAATTTCATTAATTCCGTACATATTTGAGCGCTCAAATGTTCGGTCGAACGTTAATGGAGGTTCGGGCGAACCCGTTTCTAGTTTGGGCGAACATACGGTGGGTTCGTCCGGACCCGACCATGTCAGGAACTTCAAAATTCGGGTTCGGTCGAACTTAATACGGGTTCGACCGAACCCAGTTACTCTGCTTTTTTTGCTCTGTTTTGGTTGCGATTTTTTATTGCTATTTTGGTTTGTTGTTGCGTTTGGTGTTGGTTGTACGAAGATGGTGGTAATGCTGTGGAGGGATTGTGGTTGCGGTGGCTGAGAAGGTGAAGGTGTTGGTAGGAAGGTGGCTGGGAGAGGTGCAGATGATGGTGGATTGGTGCTGGTGGTGGTAGGATTGGTGAAAGTATGAGTGGTGTAGGTTAGGGTGTATGAGTGGTGCAGGATAAGCAATTGTGCACAGTGGTTTGGTTTGTCACTAGAAGGCAGCAGTCAACAGCTTAAGGCCCATGTGACAAAGCTCAAACTTCATTCCTCGACAAAGTAACACAATTTAGACCGGGCTTGAACTTGTACTCTGATATTTCATACAACGTGCACCTACAAGATTAAAAACAAAGACGAGAGGAGAATCACGAAAAAGAAAAATGAAAAACGAAAATAAATAAATAAATAATAGCAATAATAATAATAATAATAATAATTATAATAATAATAATAATAACAATAACAATAATAATAAGTAAATAGAAAAATTATAACGAAAACTAAAATAGTTAAACTATAAATTATCGAAACAAAGAAAACTAAATAAATTAAGAAAATAAGACCTAAAAACTAGTAAAAATACTAATTACACTAAAATAAGTTATAAATAATCAAAATAAGAATTTAAGCAAAATAAAGACTAAAACTGCTAAAAATATAATAAAACTGACTCAATTAATGTCTAAATTACTACCCTATGAGTGACATAAATGTCAATCATCAGCGGCCTCTGGTAACTCTTCCTCTAGGACATATTCTTTTTCCACATGCATTAGAACTATTTGTATGTTCCTTTGCCAGTCGAGGAATTAAATTGTTGTCGTTCAACTTCTCTTTGTCGAGAATTGAACGCAGGTTGAAAGTGTTGTTATTGTTTGCGGCCATTGATTACTACATTTGAAAAGAATTCGCAATAAATAACCATTCATAACTTAATAACTTTAAAATAAAAGCTAGCATGCAATCATTAAAGCTATTAAACATTTCATTCATGCAAAAGCAAAAACATGGTCCAAAAATGAATGAAACGATTCCAAGACCCTAAAAGTCCTAAATCCTTAAGCAGCTTTGGCATGTCTTAAGTAGTTTAAGATTCTAGGTAAGCGAAACCTATTGCTAGTAATCTCCAAATTACTCTTGGTTAATAAATTAATACTATAATTTATCCCATTGCCGCAACATAATGCTATGGTTGTTTGAGTTGAAACCACAATCAACGTGCTCCTTTGGGACGCCTTACCATCTAAGTCCACTAATATAGCACCTCGCTTTGGCGTAAACCTACTACGTTAGATCCTTAGATTTTTGTAAGTGCTTGATTTGGAAGGCAATTTTTAAACTCAATATTACTTTGGACCTAGTTGTTTCTATGTTGGTTCGATTATTTAGTGAACTTAATCTAATCGAGTCATACAAACAACCTATTCATGCATAATATACATACATTCAAGCATAATATATACAAAGTGCATAAATAATAGGTGAACTAGTATGGCCCAAAACATCTTGTCTTGAAGCATCCAATCTTCTTCACCATCTTGTTAGCTTGGCATCGTCTTGAATCTTCATTCAATTGCTAACTTAAAGCTCTAAGCTTAGAAATACTTTAAAATAATAAATTACATCAAAATTTCCATGGTGCGCAGATCATATTTATAACTTTTACATTCAAAGATAGAACGGTTCGCAGACCGTATTTAACTATCCTAAATGGCCATACTATTCACTTGGAGTACCTGCATTACATAATATATATATATATATATATATATATATATATATATATATATATATATATATATATATATATATATATGAAGGAAATAATGCCCTTGGTCCAAGTATGCATTCTATGTTAAGTCTAATAAATGCGGTTCAGTATTAATTAACAAGTTAATAATTCAGTGAGATCAAGTGAGCTGAATGCCTACCTAGAGGCCGCTTCAGTTCAAGTGGAATTAATGATATTAATCCACAGCTTACTCTTGACTGAACCCGTAGGGTCACACAAATAGTACGTAAACGGATCAAGTATTTAATGGCATTAAATACTCCATCTATGAATATTCGGAACCGACGGATCTTGGTTTCAGTGGGAGCTAAGATCGTCACAGGCAAGAAATGAATACTCCGGAAACGATGATATTGCCGGAAACGGAAATATGGATCGTATCGGAAATATGAATATTATCCAAGTCGTAGATGTTGCCGGAAACGGAAACATGGTACGCATCGGAAAATATTATTGGAAATGGAAATATTACCAGAATCGGAAATATTGCCGGAAACGGAAATATTGTCAGAATCGGAAATATTACCGGAATCGGAAAATAATTCCGGAAACGGAAATATTAAATATTTGTTCGAAACGGAAATTAATTCCGGAATCGGAAATATTAAATATTGTTCGTATCGGAAATAAATTCCGGAACTGGAAATTTAATCGGAAGCGTATCGTACGAATTAGCATCGGACGAGGCCTGCCGGACGAAGGCCCAGCACGAAGCCGGGCCATCGCCCAGCAAGCACGCGCGCCACAAGCCCAGCCAAGGCAGCGCCCAGGCCTACCGCAAGGCAGGCCCAGCGCGCGCCAAGGCCACGGATGCGTGGGCCGCGCTGCGTGGGCTGCTGCTCGCACGCGCATGGGCAGCCCTTGTGGCTGCCGTGTGTGTGTGAGTTTGTGCTCATGCGTGATTCCTAAATCTACAAGAGTCAGTGTATGATTAAATTTCTATTCCTAATTGGATAAATTAATTAATAGAATTCATGTAGGATTCTAATTTCAATTAATTCGTATCCTACTAGGATTACGATTCCTTTTCCATAACTCTATAAATAAAGGCCTAGGGGTCATTATTTATACACAAGTTTTAAGTATTCAAAACTAAGATTTTTAAGCAGAAAAATCAGCCAATATTCTTGCCTACCTAACCGAAAATATTAGAACCTTAAGGGCGATTCTAGTTGGTCAATCTTAAGGCGGATCCGGACGTGCTGTGGACTATCTACGGAGGGACGACACTTGGAGTCCTAAAGACTTGTTCTTGTTCGGTTCGGGCGCAGCTAGGGAAGGCACGCAACAAAGAGTATGCATCTAAACTATGCTAAATGATTATGTGTAAATAATATGTTTCCTGGCTTTATGGTTTTTCCGCATGATTTATGAACTGTCATATGAATCATAACCTAACAGTGGTATCACGAGCCCCTTATTATTTTCATAATCTAAATTGCATGAACATGGTTAAATATTACAAATTTGCAAGAATTAAAAGGGGTGATTAATTTTCGTAATTGTTAATTAATTGCAAATTGCGTTTATTTAATTATACGTACGCAGTTTTTCGGCAGTTTCTTCGTTACTCATCCAAATCGAGTGATTTTTGTGTCAATTCCGCATGTAAAAGGCATTCTAAAATTTTGACAAAAATAGTCTTTTTCTGCCGAACCCAGAATTCTCAAATTCGAAGCCTAACTATGACTTTTAGAAGGTTTTAGTTTTTCGAATGCAAAATTTCGTAAATTTAAGATGTTAAATTAAATATTTGCGATTCTTGTTGATAAATCTTGAATTTTTGATTGACCTACTGCATATGTTTAACAAGTTTGAATGCCTAGTCTTGTTAATTATGCAATCTAATTTGTAATTATGATTAATTTGTTGAAAATTAGAATAATTTAGAATTAATTTGATTTTCATAATTAATTGTAATTTAATTAGAAACCTATGATTAAAAACCACCATAAAAATTGTAAATTTACGATAAATTTTAAATTTTTATGACCTAGACTTGAATCCATAACAATCGGAAATCAATTGGATAATAAATTTTCGATTTTTTCGCCCTAAAATTATGAAATTAATAATATTTATTAATTTGTCATTAATTTTAAATATAAATTTTAAATTTTTATGCGATTCGTTCATATAACTTGCACGCACGAAGCAATGGACGCTTCGTGTTACCCTTAAGGGGTGTTGTATAATGCGGGCATGCGACGACGAGCAAGGGAGCTCGTCGCCCGTGCGGCACGAATGCAATGAGCAAGGGCGTAGTGCACGAGCACAAGGCAGCAACCCTCTTGTGTCGTGTGCCACAAGCAATGAACGAATGGGAATGGGCGAAGGGCGAGCCAAGGCAGTCGCGTGTGGGCAGCAAGCGAGCTGCGCCACAGCGCGCGCTGCCTCGCACAAGAGCGCGCAGCCTCGCGCGCAGCGAGCGCAAGCTCGCGTGCCACGAGCGCTGCGCCCAGCATTACTCGCGCGCACAGCGCGCGATGTCGCCCGCCCAGCGAGCGATGTCGCGCCCCAGCGAGCGATGGCTCGCGCCAGCGAGTGATGGCTCGCGCGCGCAGCGAGCGATGTCGCGCGCCCAGCGAGCGATGTCGCGCGCCCAGCGAGCGATGGCTCGCGCGCCCAGCGAGCGATGTCGCGCGCCCAGCGAGCGATGTCGCGCGCGCGCACTGCGAGCGATGTGCGCTGGCGCACGCAGCGAGCACCAATGCGTGCGGAGGCTTGCGATAAGGCAGCAGCAGCTATGCGACGAGCGCATGGGCTGCGCGCACATGGCCAGCAATGGCTGTGTGCGTACGGCCCATGGGCGTGCAACGCGTAGGGTGTTTGCGTTACGATTAGATCGTTTTGAATGTTTAATTTGAAAATTTCAGTTCACGTAATTTTAATTGATTTTAAAATTAATAATTTGAATTATTTTCTTGGATTTTAATTTTGAATATTATAATTATAATAAATGTTATTTATTCTAATTATTTTACTAAAATTAAAATCATGAATTAATTTAAATACGACTGAAATTAAGTTAAATTTTTGGATTCAATTATAAATTGATATGAGCTTTAAATTTTAATTAAATTTGTATGTTTCCGGTTGGACTAGAAATACATTTTTATGTTTAAAATTGGTAAAGCATATGAATTTATTGGTTTAAGTGGGAGCGCTTTTTAGTCATAAACTCTTGATTAGGTCTACAAATCCTTAAGGTTAAAACAACTTGATTAGAATTAATAAGGACTGAATAATTGGTAGATTATTGGTGCCCTTGATTAATTGCTGCAAATGTTTACGTGATGCATAATGTGTTTTACTAACCAGCAATGTGGGCCATTCATGATAATGAATGGGTGAATGGTATATATTGTATATGTACTGTTTTGCAGGTTATGAAGTGACTAGTATGGCCCAAATAGGATAGAAAATATGGTCTGCGTACCATTAATTTGAATGTAATTGGTCTAAAGTACCAAAGTTATTTTTCAATTCAAATATGGTCTGCGAACCATCAAATAGTTGTAATTAGTTATAGCTTATCCTATTTGAAGAAAATGGTGCCTCCCACGGAGATTTTCAAGACGGACTTTGAAGTCAAAGCTTCAAGATGAAGTCGGGCCATACTAGATCACAAATATCTTATGCATGTTTTAAGTTATTTATTGCTTTAAATATGTCTTAAAATGCATGAGATCAAAAGCTTGATTATGTTGCATGATTAAGGATTTTAGTTCACTTAAAATCTAACCAACATAGTAAGAGCCTTAAGTTCCAAACTTAAAAATTGAGTTAAAAGGTGCCATGCCAAAATATACACTTGCTTGGATATCCTTTACATCAATCTAGTAATAGTTTTCGCTCAGCGAGGTGTTACTTATTGGTCCTAAAGGGGCAAGGTACACAAATAATTGTGAGTACATGTTAGTTTTGGTGAAACTCAACGATATAAGTAAGGAGTCCTTTTATGTCGTGGCAAATTCGATAGGTTTACCTAATAAGTTCTTAGACGTACCTATCAACCAAGAATAGTTTCTAGACTATTAGCAAAAGGCTTTTGCTTACCTAAGATGTTCTAGGATTAAGTCGACAAACTGTGCTTAGTTCTTCAATGATTTTAGGATCTTGGAATCATTTTATTCACACCTGCCGGAACAATAAAATCGAATAAAATGCTAATAACTTGTTTGAATTGCATGGTTGCTTTAATTTCAAGTTATTATTCATGATAAATGTTTAGACTTTGCATGCTTCAATGTATGTTTTAATTATTGTTTATAATTAAATATCTTGCACTGCAATAAATCCTTTTAGAAAGGTAACAGTAAATTTCCTCGATTGGTAGTGAATCCAAGAACGATTCACGGAAATGAGAGAAAGTGAGCAATTTAAAATGTACGTTTCTTATATCGACTTTTATGGTTGTTTTCGAGTATCAAAGTCGAATGGCAAACCGATTGGTGCTTGTGAATTCAAAATACAATGTGGTTTTGAGATCATAAAGCATTGAGTTTAAACGCTCAGCTTTACCAATGGTTAACAACCTAAAATCCTTTTTCCATTTAATTCTCGAATGAGTCTAGTTCCTAGACATTCGAATAGATCGATGCTTAGAGAACTTTAGAAGCTTCTGGTAAGATCATCTAGTTGAAAAAGAATATTCAACATAAATTAAAATGGTAAAGAACCTTGTTGGTGACATTGGACATGTCTAACAAAGTATAAAAGTCAACACTAAAGAATTCAATTCTTAAGACTATAAGAAAGGGTACAAGAAATAGGAAAACGAGGAACAAATGAAAGGAATTTACGATTCCGTTTCTACCTATAAATTTATGTTTAAAGAGAAGTGACCTAGCAATCAAACTTCCTTGGTATCATATACCGCTTGAGGTTCTTACTTCGGTAATAACTCAAATAATGGAAGCTAGGATACACTAATGACCTACAAGTGGGAAATGAAGCATGGCAATGCTACATTAGTTGTAGGGTCATCTAGTTTGTTTTAAGTCCTTTCAAAGGCTGGAACTTAATGGCTATTTTGTTCCATAATCAGCATACCTAAATTTCTGCTTCAAACACAGAAAGACTCACATTCAGAAGAACAAAAACAATGCTTGTTTGTTTGTTTATTTGAATGAAATGGTCAATTACTGGTTGAGTCAATATGCTTGATTAAAACAAACAACTCTTTAAAGAACTTTACTAGGTTCAAATCAAACCCTTGATTTGAGTTCCATTAAATCTTTGGCATTGTTGCTTAGACCATATCAACAAGTTAACATTCAAAAGCTCTATTTTGATGGACTTTTGAAAGTTGGTTGATTTCTAGATCAACTTAAGACAAGCTAGTCTTACTTGTTGAAAGTAACAAAGAATATGAACTATTGTTAGAACGCCTAGACGATAGAGTTCAAAGCTAAAGAAAGGTTTTATGACTTTATTATTTCACATGGATTTGAGTGAATATAGGTTTATTTACTCAAATGTGATATAAGTTGAATCTGTTTGGCTAGTTCAAAGATTCAGAAGTATAAAATCCACTTGGCAAGAAATCATAAAGATCTAGGTTAGATCATGTTGATGATTACTTGAGACCAAATATGATCATCAATGATTGTGTGTTGTAATTTCACAATCTAGGTCCATAAGATATGGCATATCTAAGTTGGAATGATCGAAGTCGATTAGTACTTGATTCGATCAATGATGAATCATAAAGACTTTTCCTATAAATTCTAAAACAAAATGCTCAACTACCACCAAACTAAACTAAATTCGTCAAAGCTATAGAAAAGAAATTTCAGAATATCTTTTCGATAATATATATCTAGAGAGTTGCTAAACTCAGTGGGAGCTTAGTGTTTGTTATTCAACAAACTAAGGCCCAAGTATAGATATATGTTTCATTATGATTTATTCAAATGAGACACAAGGGTATTGTTTCTACCACGAATTTTTGAGAACATAATGTTTGTTTGCTCGAAATAATGTCCTTTTGGAGATTCGTTTCCAAAATGACAAGTGGGAGAAAATAGACCTCGAAAGTTTTCGAGGCGAACAACAAACATAAACGGACATTCCGGAGGCTTTTCGAAGTGCTTCAGAAAATCCGAACTTATTCTGAAAGGACTTTAGAAGTAGCTTTTAAAGAATAGACATCTCTTAGAAGACTTTACAAGTGCTTCAAGGAGAATAGAATATTCAAAGGACTCTCAAAGTGCCTGTTGATATTCTATTGTTTGATGTTCTATACCCAAGTAGGCATAGAGTTCAAGTCACTGGAACTATGAGATTCTTCTATTAGATAGTAAGGAAACATAGAGTTCTGGTCAATGAAACTATGAGATTCTTCTATTCGATAGTGAAGAAACCTACAACTTGCAGTCAAACTATTATCATGTAGATTAATGAGTTTATGACTTGTAAGAAAGCTATGACGAAACCTAGATTCCCTAAAATGGTTAGAGGCCATATATAGACTCAAATGTTTTAAATGGTTAGAGGCCATAAAACATACTCAATGTTTTGATGACAAAATTGAAATTTTGTTGATTTGCAAGAATAGTTTCACACCTATTGGTTGCAAGTTTGTTTTAAGGATAAAAACCATCAAACATGGAATTGTGTTCACACACAAAGCTAGATTAGTTGCTAAAGGTTACAAGCAAATTCATGGCATGGATTGTGTTGAAACCTCATGCAAAATCGTAATGCTTAAGTCTATAATTCAAGCAATGATTGCATATTGGTACATATGGCAATTGGATGACAAAACGTATTCCTCAATCAAATGTTGGAATAAACTATGTACATGGTATGTCATAGGATTTGTGGATCCAAATAAATGCTTGAAAAGGAAAGCTAGCTTATGAAATCTAAGTCCAGATTTAAGCAAGCAATTGGGAATTAGAACTGTATTTTAGTGAAGCTAATAAGTATTTTAGTTTCATAAAATATACATGATTCTTATAGATGTATAAGAAGTTTAGTGGGAGTACATAAAAACTTATTTGGTCCTATGTGTATCACACACATATCTCTCTATTGTGAAATAACATTCAAATGCTAATGACTTAGATTTGAAATTATTCATCAATGATGGACCATGGCGAAACTTAGTACATATTGGGTATTAAGATCTATTTACAAAGATCTTATAATATTGTTTTAGATTAAGTAATGGCATTTACTAAATCAAACACGAAAGTCTCCATTGGAGATATTCGACCCATGTGAATAAATCTAAGTAAAGGATGTTTGAACTATGTATAAGCATTTACTAAGTTAAACATCAAAGAGTCTAAATGAGATTCTTAACCTATATTATATGTCAAAGAATTTAGCTGGATTCAGTATCTGCTGAAATTGAATAAGCTAAAGTTACATGAATAGAATTCAATTGGGAATTATTCTGCAAAAGAATTTATCATGTATGATATAATATGAGGATCGCCAAAAACGTATCGTATGACTTTAGCCATGACGAACATATACCAATCTCTATTGATCTAAGTGAAGATCAACTAGATTGAGATCAAGAATACTTATGGTACTTGAAAAGGTACATAGGAATAGTTCTTGATTCAAGGAAATAAAGATATGCTAAATATTGATGCTACACGCAGAAACACTGGCAAAGGATCAAGCAAGACCCCTTTGGAGTTAACCATTGACAAGGACGAGCTATAGAGCATCGTGTTTTGAAATGGCAACATGGGTTGGAGACCATGAGTTGTTGCGTGGGAAATTAAAATAATGATTTCTATGTTCTAAGATATAGTTGAGAGTATTCCACATATCTGTGAACTGCTTGGATAAGTAATTCCAAACAAAGCATCACTAGCAACCTATAAAGTTGAAGTAAAAGAAATTATTGCCTAAGAAGCAATAAAACAGGGTTGTTTAAAGTTCTTCACTGAACTTGGGTAGATCACCTATCTGCTGGCTTGATGATTCTTCATTGAAAAATGCGTAGAACCACTCTTGAAGCAAGAAAAACGTCTGCTAACTTGATGGTTCTTCATTGCAAAATGAGTAAAACCACCATCGAAGTAAGAAAGACTAGATCACATAATAAACAAACTCAAAAAGATCTTATCATCATATCTCGAAGAACATTCGATGAAAAGGATATTAAGATTGGCAAAGCATGATAACTAAACCTATGCAACAAGTGAGAAGCAACACTCACATTGTAGCACTGGAAATCAAGCATAGCTTTGAATTCCATGAACTGTTTTAGAAGATGGGTTTGAGGCCCATGCTTGTAAAACATTGGGGTTGAACATTTATCATATATGAAATGTATTTTCATATTCCATTTAATCTTGGTTTAGTATTAAATGATGAGTCCCTTCAATTTGACGATATATTCAAGATAGACTGTCAGGACCAGTCCTGTGACTAAGAAATGTCTATCAAGTGAACTTGAATGTCAAAGATTGAAAATGGTCCCTAATCGGAGTTTTCTATAAAATTGGACGCATAGAAAACGTTAGACGATTAGAATGCAAGATGACTAGTAGTTCTGTTTCTTGAACTATGTGGACATGGCAATGTCATAATCATTTGCATAGATACTTACTTTGGGAAGACTAGTATCGGACAAGACCTATGAAACTTTACTATAAGAGATGAAAGTCTGTCATAAGTAAATTTCATTAAATTATTAGACACTAAATCCTCAATACCTGAGTGATTTGAGATTACTTGTTTGAGAACTGGTTGCTTTGACGTTGACCAACCGTCGCACCGTAAAAGGAGGCTATAAAGGCAACGCTCAGGTAATCACCTATCAAACGAAGTCTAATCTCAAGATCGCAAGATTGGGATTGTCCTCCCATAAATCGGGATGAGATGCTTAAAAGTTGTACAAGGCCACTCGGAGAGCTAGAAACTGTGAAATGCATGGCCGTGCTCGGATGAATCATAGGCTATGATTATCTGTTTATTTGATCAGTTGAACTCTGAAACCGAGGAACACCTCTGGACATAATAAGGATGACAACTCTTACCTTATGTTCAAGAGCAAGCATCGAGCGACAAAGGAATTAGGAAATGCACACTTGTCCCTAAGGACAAGTGGGAGACTGAAGGAAATAATGCCCTTGGTCCAAGTATGCATTCTATGTTAAGTCTAATAAATGCGGTTCAGTATTAATTAACAAGTTAATAATTCAGTGAGATCAAGTGAGCTGAATGCCTAGCTAGAGGCCGCTTCAGTTCAAGTGGAATTAATGATATTAATCCACAGCTTACTCTTGACTGAACCCGTAGGGTCACACAAATAGTACGTAAACGGATCAAGTATTTAATGGCATTAAATACTCCATCTATGAATATTCGGAACCGACGGATCTTGGTTTCAGTGGGAGCTAAGATCGTCACAGGCAAGAAATGAATACTCCGGAAACGATGATATTGCCGGAAACGGAAATATGGATCGTATCGGAAATATGAATATTATCCAAGTCGTAGATGTTGCCGGAAACGGAAACATGGTACGCATCGGAAAATATTATTGGAAATGGAAATATTACCAGAATCGGAAATATTGCCGGAAACGGAAATATTGTCAGAATCGGAAATATTACCGGTATCGGAAAATAATTCCGGAAACGGAAATATTAAATATTTGTTCGAAACGGAAATTAATTCCGGAATCGGAAATATTAAATATTGTTCGTATCGGAAATAAATTCCGGAACTGGAAATTTAATCGGAAGCGTATCGTACGAATTAGCATCGGACGAGGCCTGCCGGACGAAGGCCCAGCACGAAGCCGGGCCATCGCCCAGGAAGCACGCGCGCCACAAGCCCAGCCAAGGCAGCGCCCAGGCCTACCGCAAGGCAGGCCCAGCGCGCGCCAAGGCCACGGATGCGTGGGCCGCGCTGCGTGGGCTGCTGCTCGCACGCGCATGGGCAGCCCTTGTGGCTGCCGTGTGTGTGTGAGTTTGTGCTCATGCGTGATTCCTAAATCTACAAGAGTCAGTGTATGATTAAATTTCTATTCCTAATTGGATAAATTAATTAATAGAATTCATGTAGGATTCTAATTTCAATTAATTCGTATCCTACTAGGATTACGATTCCTTTTCCATAACTCTATAAATAAAGGCCTAGGGGTCATTATTTATACACAAGTTTTAAGTATTCAAAACTAAGATTTTTAAGCAGAAAAATCAGCCAATATTCTTGCCTACCTAACCGAAAATATTAGAACCTTAAGGGCGATTCTAGTTGGTCAATCTTAAGGCGGATCCGGACGTGCTGTGGACTATCTACGGAGGGACGACACTTGGAGTCCTAAAGACTTGTTCTTGTTCGGTTCGGGCGCAGCTAGGGAAGGCACGCAACAAAGAGTATGCATCTAAACTATGCTAAATAATTATGTGTAAATAATATGTTTCCTGGCTTTATGGTTTTTCCGCATGATTTATGAACTGTCATATGAATCATAACCTAACAATATATATATATATATATATATATATATGCATTCACCCATTCGTATGCTAAAACGAATGGCCCAATTAATTATGCAAGTATTTACATGAATTAATTAAAATTCACGTTCACATAAACGCGTCCTAAAAGATTAATCAATTTCCAAATTATTAATCCTTAGATTTTATTCTAATTAAAATTTAATTTAATTAAAATAATGCGACCTACGAAAATAATTAAAATAATTATTTCATTTTTAATTTCATTTAGTGGCTCCCACTCAAACCAATAATTATTCCGGATAATTAATTTATTTAAATATTAAATTAAAACTCGAGGCCCGGCCCAAGTAAATAAAATAATTATTAATTATCCTGTTAGACCAAATTAATGCAAACATAGTCAAGCCCAACGAATAACAAAAGAAAATTTGTTCGTGTGCATGCGCGGGCTAGGCTTGCGCCCAGCCCAGCACATCACGGTGTGGCCTACGAGGCACACGAGCAAGGCCCGTGCACCCCGCAGCCGCGCACACGTGCCCGCAGCAAGCTGCTACCCCTGTGTGCTTCGTCGCCTCTCGTCGCTGAGCAACGCAAGGCGAGGTGCCTTGCTTGGTCGTAGCCATCGCAAGCAAAGCCCCTGCCTTGCTCGCCCTTTCCTAGCCCAGCGCACGCAACATGCTCGCTGCTGCCCGCGTCGCTGCGGCCCGGCACGGATGCGACAGCCCGCGTGGCTCGACGAGCCACACGTCCACTCCACCCTTATGTTCGTGCCTTTGGTTCGTACTACGGACCAACTTAATCAAAAATTAATTAATTTCACGAACGTTTGCATTTAAGTTATTTTTCATAAAAAGTTACGATTTTTATTTTCGAAAAACAACGAATTTTACGATTTAATTAATTTAACGACAATCCGATTTTGTAAAATATTAAATCAAGGCTAACATTATTCAAATTTTAAGAACGAACAATTTCAACTGTAAATTTGAACTTTTAAATAATTAAATCTAAAAATTTAAATCGTTCTAAACATTTAAATTTCAGATTTTAATCAACTTGGTTTAAGTGTCGATTAAAATTAACGAAACTATTCAACATTTTAATCCAATAATTTTTAAAATTAGCCACTGACCATGAAATTATATTCCCTTTCTCAATTAACCGAATTATTAGATCTATATTATTTAAAAAATCAATTAGCGATCTAAAATGTACGAATTTGGGGAAAGCACAATTACAGTTTATACTTGTTGGAAACTGCTGAAAGTTTAACCATAGATCAAAAATATACCCAGCCACATTGTGTCAAAATTTCAATCAATTCTGAATAGTTTACGTTGACCAATTAATTGAAAACCTTTCCGACATTATTAATTTTAATTCGAAAATTAACAAAAACGCCCAAAAAACACAACTTCGAGGCCTGTTTTTGCAATTCCGTTCACATGAGTTGATCTTAGAAAATATTTTTCAACCAGATTAGGGTCAGAAAAGTCGAAAAGCCGAATCTTTTTGATTTCAGAACCTATTACGCAAATAATCCAATAATTCATAAAAAATTCCGAAAAATCAACAAAAATTCCCAAAAATTCGACAACAGAAAAAAACATTAAAATTCATGCTTAAACATGTTTCGAATACATAAGGCTCGTGATATATACCACTGTAGGGGAATTCAGTTAAACATACATAACATGTGCGGAACAATCCCCAAAGCCAAGAAACATGTATAAAGCACAGATTAAGCAAACTTACATTCGAAGCGTGTTTTCCCGAGTAATTTGTCAACGAATACGAACTAAGAACTCCACTTGTCGTTCCTCTACTTGGTTCACCGACACGTTCAGATCCGTCTTGACAACCGTAGCTTAGACAATCAATCAAGAGTTTTACTTTTCGGGATGAACAGTTTTCATAGAGAGAGAAAACTGAAGAACGTAATATTAGGTTTAGGTTTTTAGAAAACTGATGTTGCAATTGTGTTGTGTGTAGTGTAAAAATATAATTAGCCTAATTATATTAATGATGTAACCGGCCAAAGACCAAATGGCCTTGACCGGCCACATCAACACACACGCCCCAACCCAACGCCCACCCACACGCTGCAGGCCGAAGCCCACAGCGCGCGCAGCCGAGCAGCTGGGACGTGGGCCTTGCTCGCTCGTCGCTGCGATGTTGTTGTTGTTGGGTGCTCGTGCCACAACGCGGGCTGGCCTTTGTATTCGCGACTAATACCTTACAGCTATTATTTATCGTATCGTATACGGCGAATCACCGTCGTACGATACGATTTATTTGTTTCGCCCAGCTTACGAATATTCGCGATACGATATACGATTCCGATGCAAGGTTGTATCGTATAATACGTTTTCCAAAACTAATTCCCGAAAAGCTATTAAATGAATTTCCGATTCATTTAATCCGATGATTTGTTACATGTCATTGGTGTGACCTTGTAGGTTCAGTCAAGAGTAAGTTGTGAGCTTAATATTCATTAGAACTCACTGATCAGAAGCATTGTTCCACCTAGTTGTTCCGATCACATGATCTCACTGAATTAATTGTTCGCAATTAATCTGAACCTTGGTTATTAGACTTAATGCACCCTGGGTGAAGGACATATTTCCTTCACCTTGAACTTTAGGTACTACTTGAGTAATTTCTTCAGCCTAAATAGGTCCTTGAACTTTAGCTTTAGTACCGGATGGAGTTTTAGTACCAGATGGAACTTTAGTAACCGATGGAGCATTAGTACCCAATGGAGCTATAGTAGCCAATGGAGCTTAATTTAGTACCCGATGTTGCTTTAGTTCCTGCTTTAGCTTTAGTTCCTGCTTTACCTTTTTTACATGCTTCAGTTTTAGTACTCGCTTGACTATATGAATCGTTTGAGGTTTCATTTGTTGAATTGTTTTCCTAAAATTACAACAAAATATAAAAACATTAAAAAACGGAAAGTTAAATATTCATTAATAAAGCATAAAAAGTTAATATTTACCTTGTTAGATGATTCTACATTTTTATCAACAGCAGCACCTCTTCTAAAATATTTTGGTGGCGGCTTCGGAAAAGAAGCATCAACCTGAAACAATATAATGATCATTTGTCAGAGTATAATGTTCATATATTTATATCTAAATGTGCAAACTTCAAAAGATAATCAACCTGAAATAGTGAAGGATCTAGTACAACTTGATCAGATGAATCACTAAGAGAATTAGAGAAAATTACAGGGGCACCAACTTCATCCAACTCCTTCAAAAACCAAGCACAAAACGAATAATTAAAAAGAACGTTCAATTACTTATATGTAAATGATCAATTTATAAAACGTATATGTTCAAAAATTAATAAATATTTACCATGACTGCAGATTGAGCCTTAAACCTTGTTGCATCTGTAAATTATGCTTTTTTCCTCCTCCAGATCCCTTTAGCTTTATTGTAGATTTTCTCAACTGTACCGTTCAATCTTTCATTCCTCTCACCTTTTTATCCTTAAATTATGTGGGTTTTTCACTAAGGGCACAAAAATATCTTCACCCTCTTTAGGATCAGAAAAGTCATTAGTACCCCTAATACTCTCCACTTTTTCTTTTAGAAGACCAGAGGCAGAATCAATCTCTACCTTAGCTTGAAGAGAATGTTGACTAGAGATAACCAGCCTAACAAGATTCCTAAGCTTTGTGCCCTCCAAACAGAAGCCGCAACTATATTGGACTTTTCACCATCATCTTGAACCAAATGACCGCACATAGCCGCTTTTGTCCACCTCTTCAATACATATTGGGAATCTCTGGGACACAATGCACATGATAAACACGGAGCGAATGGAAACATAAAAATCCCATTTCAGTAAAGTACTTCATGTTTAATCAAGTCTTTTTTAGGCCTCCACACATAATAACAAAAGTCTCTTGGTTGAACCGAACTTCATGTTTAATCAAGTCTTTTTTAGGCCTCCACACATAATAAATTTCCTCTGTGGCTGTATTTACGCGTTTTTCTTCTTGAGAACATGCCATCCCTTTAAGAAATTGTTCTTCAAACAAAACATATGCTTCTGTAGTGTAAATCTTTCTCGCATGAAGAAGAATTCCGCAATTTGCAGCTGCAACTTCTAGTCTACCTTTCCAATTTCTGTAATCATGACCATTCTCTTTGCTCCTCCACTCAGAAATAACATCCAAAAAAACATGATAAAAATCACATAATCCTTGTGTCTAATTAAGTCGATGGGAAACTGACTTGTTGGTAGTTTCACACCGTTGTGATGATAAAACACCACCAGACCAATAGTTCTTAGAATAGGCGGACACCACATCTCTCTAATTGTATATAAATTCTTAAACCATGGATTTTCAGAGCATTTATAGTGAGTCAACATTCTGAAAAACAAAATGATCATTATGAAAAACAAATTTGTTCATTTGAATATACCTATTTGTTCAAAGTCGGAATACGCATATAAATTACTAATAACATGAATTACTAAAATGTTCCTTTCTTTATAACTAATTGTTCATAAGGTTACAAATACATATTATTTGTTAATTTGAAGTAAATAAGTAATTAGAATTAGTTACCTTGGCCAATGATATTCAAATTCAGCAGCAGTTTCACAATACTTCAGGAGATAACTGAAAGTGTGACAAAACCATCTAAAGCTCTATATTTCCCAATATGCTTCTTTGAATTCTCCCCAATATGCCATGTACATAATCTATGTCTAGCATCTGAAAAAATATTCCTTATCCCAGCAACAATTGATGGAGCTTGGTCTGTCATAATGGTTATTGGGGGATTTCCACCCATTGATGTAAGAAAAGTTTTAAAAAGCTAATTAAAAGATTCTTTTTTTCATTGATAACAAAACTCATTCCAAACATAACATTATTAGAATGATGGTTCATACCAACAAAAGGAGCACAAATCATATCATATTTATTGGTCCTATAAGTAGTATAAAAAATTAATAAATCCCCAAAATAATCATAATCTCTCTTCATCCTACCATCACGCCAAAAGAAACTTAAAAGTCGCTCTTCTTCACTAAGCTCAAAGTCATAATAAAAACCTTCTTCACTGGAATTTCTCTGAGCAAAGTACTTGATTAACTGATGACAATCATGACCTTCAAGTTTATTGGCTTTTGCACGTTATAAAGCATTATAAGCATCGCTAGCTGTAAAACCGACCATAGGTGATCCACTTACTTCTTTCCTCAAAACCCTCAAGGTATCAGACACTTTAACACCACTAGCTTTTAAAGTAGACATAAAGTAGAGAGCCTCCTTATTAACCTTCCTTTGTGATCTTATCAAATGCCTCTTATTTAGAGGAACCATAGCATGGTTATGAATCATATTATGATTCACAACCGTCCACACACCATCTTTACCAATTGAAAACTGAACAAAAGCAGTACACCCGGTACGCGTATCCGATCTAGCATAAGACCTTGTTCTCTTCCTTTTTTCATCTTTAACCCCTTGACAGTTACACAAGAACCGTTTCATAGTATAAAGTTCACTATTTTGACGCTTCCTACCTTTCCCAACCCTAATACCAAAACCTTTACTAAAAGCATATTCATTATACAAATCATAAGCTTCATCTTCATTTTTAGCTTCCTTCATCATTAACATAGATTATGACCCTTCAACAAAAAGACTTACGTCCTTATTTACAGCGAATAGAAGAAATGTTCAATGTTAAGATAGTGAATGTTCAATTTCAATGTTAATTAAGATTTTGGCATTGGAAATGTTCATCGTGAATATAAAAGAATAACAAAACACAAATGATAATAAAATGTTCGCTATAAAAATATGTAATGTTCAATATGCTTAAATAAAATGTTCATTGTAGAATAGTTTATGTTCATTATCCTTAAATAAAATGTTCTATATTAAAACTAGTAGTGATCAATATATTAAAATAGAATGTCCATTGTTTAAATACGTATTGTTCAATATATTTAAATAGAATGTTAATTACTAACATAGGTAATATTCAAAATCATTAAATAAAACGTTCATTGTAAAAATAAGTAATGTTCAATATACTTAAATAAAATGTTCATTGTAACATAGGTAATGATCAATACCTTTAAATAGAATGTTCAATATAATAAAATAGAATGTTCATTATTTAAATACATAAGGTTCAATATATTTTAATAGAATGTTCATTACTAAAATACGTAATATTCAAAATCAATAAATAAAATGTTCATTATTATTGTACATAATGTTCAATTTTCTTGAATTGAATATTCATTATATTTGTTAAGGATGTCATAACTAAACAATGAACAAATTTTTTTTTGGACAGAACAATTCACAAATTCAGAACATAATATGAATTTTATCAAAATATATAACATTCATAAGATTTGGCATAAATCTTCATTAACAATATCTTAATTGTTCCTAAATAATTTTATGAATAAAAAACGAAAAAAACTAACGTACAATTGAAAAAAATAAGTAAATCTAAAAATAAGTAAATCCTCTATTACACCCCCTCAATCTGTGCAGGGGGAACCACGTGCAGATTGGACCGTAAAAACTCAAAACGCTGACCTGACAAACCTTTCGTAAAAATGTCAGCTAATTGTAACTCAGTAGGGACATAACGAACAACTAAATAACCATGAGCTACACGCTCCCGAACAAAATGATAATCTATTTTGATATGTTTGCTACGATCATGCTGAACCGGATTGACCGCAAGATATGATGCAGAAACATTATCACAAAAGAGCTTTACGGGTGCACGGATGACGATCCCCAACTCAGCTAACAAGGAACGAATCCAAAGAGTATCCTGTACCGTGTACGCAACAGCGCGGTACTCTGCTTCTGTGGAATTTTTGGAGACGGTGGGTTGCTTCTTCGAGCGCCAGGAAATGAGGTTGCCACCAAGAAAAATTGCATAACCAGTGGTAGAACGACAACTATCAGGACAACCTGCCCAATCCGCATCTGAGTAGGCAATCATGATTGACATGTCTGGGGCGGGGCGAAGCCATAGACCGTAGTCTGAAGTACCTGCGAAAACACGAAAAATAACCAAATCCTAAAGACATTTTATCCAAAATCAAAATATAAGATAAAAAAGAACAAAAATCAAAAACGAATAAATTAAAATAACAAATATAAAACTTACATTCTACCATCAATGTACTTAAAATTCCAGAATTAGATTCAAAGAGAGCTTCAGAATCTTCCATAATTGAAAGCTCCATCGAAACAGAGGAGAGTGAAAAAATCGTAATAAACCCTAAGAAAGCAAACTCACGCAACTTGAAGAAGAAGTAATAAAAAAAGGGTAAGTTAGGAAAAAAAGGAAACTTAGGAAGGGGATGAAAAGATGACCAAACGACGACGTCGTTTGGGGGTACAATGTTAAGGGAAGTTTACTGATATGAGCTAATAAGGGAAAGTCAACTCTTTGACTTTCTGTTGAGAATCAGTTACAAATGGCGCCAAATTCTGTAACAGAATTCAGTTGTAACAATTGCTTAGTGATCAAGCTAGCAGTAGTATAAATGTATGTTTTGGATCAATAAAACATTTAATCAATAATATTACAATCTCATTCTCATCTTCTCCCTTAATTTCTTCCTAATTCTTCTTCTACTTCTTCTGTCTGTACTTCTTCTTCTTCTTTCTTCTCTTAATCAGTCTAGTCTATCCTATCTGATCTTCATATTGAAGATCAATGGCAGTGATCTAAGTATCCTACATCATTGGTATCAGAGCAAGTTGATTACTCGATCAATTTGAAACAATTCCAGTAATCTTTAAAAGATCCTGGAAATCTGCAGTTATTGAAATTAAATTGGGTTTGAAGAATTAGAAAATCTGGCTCCAGCAACAAGAAGGGTAATGGAGGAACACTTGAAGCAATTGGAGGAAAAAATGCAAGAACAAGCTCAAAGGGTGGAGAACCAGTCTGCTCAACTCGAAGATCAATCAAAGAAGATTGATGACTTGATGACAGTGTTGCTGGAAATGAGGAATCAAATGAAGGATTCCAATACTGATACCAGCAGACATCCAACTTCAAAAGAGGGTAATTCTGCTAAAACCTTTGGTTATAATCCTAAACTTTCATTTCCAAAGTTTTATGGTACCAACAGTAGAGTGTGGATAAAAAAATGCAGTAGGTACTTTAGCTTGTGCAATGTTAGTGATGAGCACAAAGTAGACTTAGCTTCCTTGAATATGGTAGACAAAGCTGAAAGATGGGTCACAAGCTACCTTTTTGTGAAAAGAAATGTGGATTGGGGGGAATTTTGTCTTGACTTATCTGCTAGGTTTAAGGATGTAAGGGGATCCAACACTGTTGAACAATTTAACAAATTACAACAGACTGACACAATAGAAGCATATTTGGATAGTTTTGAAGATTTGAAATCTGATGTGTTGAATGTACATCATGACTTGCCTGAGGATTTTGTGTTAGAAAGTTTTATTGGGGGTCTGAATGCTACAGTCAAACCTTTTGTCAAAGCATTTAAGCCTACTACTATTGCTGAAGCAGTAGAGTTTGCCAGATTACAGGAAGAGCAAACTGCAGCCTTCTAACAGAAATTGTATACCCCAAGATCAACCTATTCTTCTCAGAAAGCTATACAAGTTATTCCCCTAAACACAAATAAACCCACAAATTCCAGCCTGCCTGCTTTGTTACCTACCCCAAACACAAAACCAACTTCACTAACCAAATATAACCCAAGATATGTTAAGAACTCTAGGCATATTCCAGCAGATGTGAGGGCTGACAAAATAGCTAAAGGTCTTTGTTACTACTGTGATGCACTTTATGATAGGTCTCACAGGTGTCAGTTCAAAGAACCACAGCTGTTCACTGTAGAGATTTCCAGTAATAATGAAGATAAGAGTTCAGACACTAGTGAAGAAGAGCAAGATGATTTGGATGATACTGGAGTAACAGAACCAATTATTTCACTCAATGCATTTTCTGGTAACCAGAATTTTCAGACCATAAGAGTTAAGGGACACAGGCAGAGTAAGGTGTTTCATGTCTTAATAGACTCAGGTAGTACACACAATTTCTTAAACCTTGATTTAGCCAGGAAAATGGGATGCATGATTGAATCCATACCATCCCAAGCAGTTACAGTTGCTGATGGCAACCACTTAGCTTTCTAACATGTGTGTAAAGTTTTACTTGGGAGATGCAAGGCAAAGTGTTCACTGCAGACATGATGTTGATTACATTAGGGGGTTGTGACATGGTTCTAGGAGTGCAATGGTTAGCCACTTTAGGACCCATTTGTTGGGATTTCAAAGCCTTACTAATGGAGTTCAGACTTGGTGATTGTCAGTTTGTCTTAAAGGGAATTCATCCACGGAAAGTGAAGGTTGTGGAAGGAGCACCTTCTGCAAAGTTGTTCAGTAGTGCCGTACAATTATGCCTTCTCCAAGTGAGGGAGGTTGATTTTGTATATGTCCTACCTAAAGCTAGTTTACAGCAACAGCAGGATTCTAGTTCACTAGAGGAGTTGAAAGAGCAATTTAAAGATATTTTTGCTGACCCAGATGAGTTGCCACCTCATAGGGGTGTGTTTGGTCACACTATTCCACTGGAACCAAATGCTAGACCAGTCAACATTCGACCATACAGGTATCCACTTAAGCAAAGATATGTTATACAGCAGTTGATTCAAGATATGCTGGAAAGAGGAGTAATCCAGAACAACTCTAGCCCTTTTGCATCTCCTGTGGTTTTGGTAGGCAAGAAAGATGGCACATGGAGGCTCTGTGTGGACTATAGAGAGTTGAATAATAAGACTATTAAGAACAAATTCCCAATACAAGTCATAGATGAGCTTATTGATGAACTGGCAAGTGCAATTGTATTCAGTAAGTTGGATTTAAGAGCTGGATATCACCAGTTAAGGGTACATGATCAAGATGTTTATGAAACAGCTTTCAAAACACACTCAGGGCATTTTGAGTTCTTGGTAATGCCATTTGGCTTAACTAATGCACCAGCTTCCTTCCAAAGTTGGATGTACAATGTGTTTAAACCTTTGTTGAGGAAGTGTGTGTTGGTTTTCTTTGATGATATCTTAGTTTACAGTAAAACTCAAGCTGAACACTGGACCCATTTGAAGCAAGTCTTTGAATTAATGAGGTTTCATAAGATGTTTGCTAAAGCTAGCAAGTGTAGCTTTGCTATAGACAAGGTAGAGTATTTGGGTCACTTTATTTCTGCCAAGGGAGAGGAAACAGATCCAAGTAAGATTGCTGCAGTTGAGAGTTGGCCTATGCCTCAAACAGTCAAAGAATTAAGAAGTTTCCTTGGGTTGGCAGTGAAGGAAATAATGCCCTTGGTCCAAGTATGCATTCTATGTTAAGTCTAATAAATGCGGTCCAGTATTAATTAACAAGTTAATAACTCAGTGAGATCAAGTGAGCTGAATGCCTAGCTAGAGGCCGCTTCAGTTCAAGTGGAATTAATGATATTAATCCACAGCTTACTCTTGACTGAACCCGTAGGGTCACACAAATAGTACGTAAACGGATCAAGTATTTAATGGCATTAAATACTCTATCTATGGATATTCGGAATCGACGGATCTTGGTTTCAGTGAGAGCTGAGATCGTCACAAGCAAGAAATGAATACTCCGGAAACGATAATATTGCCGGAAACGGAAATATGGATCGTATCGGAAATATAAATATTATCCAAGTCGTAGATGTTGCCGGAAACGGAAACATGGTACGTATCGGAAAATATTATCGGAAATGGAAATATTGCCGGAATCGGAAATATTGCCGGAAATGGAAATATTGTCAGAATCGGAAATATTATCGGAATCGGAAAATAATTCCGGAAACGGAAATATTAAATATTTGTTCGAAACGGAAATTAATTCCGGAATCGGAAATATTAAATATTGTTCGTATCAGAAATGAATTCTGGAACCGGGAATTTAATTGGAAGCGTATCGTGCGAATAAGCATCGGACGAGGCCTGCCGGACGAGGTCCCAACACGAAGCCAGGCCATCGCCCAACAAGCCAACCGCGCCACACGAACAGCCAAGGCCACCCCAGGCCCAGCAGGCCATGGCAGCGCGCGCAGCAATGGGCTGCGAGCTGTGCTGCTGCTCGCGTGGGCTTGCGGCTCGCGTGGGCCGAGCGGCCGTGTAGGCTGTGCGCGGGCATGGCCTGCACGCTCGTGGGTCATGCTCGTGTAGAGTTTGTGTTCACATACGAAGCCTAAATTGTATAGGATTTGTTTGATGATTAAATTCCTAATCCTAAAAGGATAAAATTAATTAGTTAGAGTCCTACTAGGATTCTAGTTTAACTAATTAGTATCCTAATAGGATTCCAGTTCCTTTTCCATACCTCTATAAATAAGGGCCTAGGGTCATTATTTGCAGGTACGATTGAAGTATTCAAAGGTAAGTTTTTGAAAGAAAAATCAGCCATACACTTGCAAACACATAGCCGAAATTCCTAGTAACCTTAAGGGCGATTCTAGTTGGTCTAACTTGAGGCGGATCCGGACGTACTGTGGACTATCTACGGAGGGACGACATTTGGAGTCCTAAAGACTTGTTCTTGTTCGGTTCGGGCGCAGCTAGGGAAGGCACGCTACAACATGTATGCATCTATACTATGCTAAATGATTATGTGTAAATAATATGCTTTCCTGGCTTTATGGTTTTTCCGCATGATTTATGAATTGTCATATGTATCATAACCTAACAGTGGTATCACGAGCCTCTTATTATTTTCATAATCTAAATTGCATGAACATGGTTAAATATTACAAATTTGCAAGAATTAAAAGGGGTGATTAATTTTCGTAATTGTTAATTAATTGCAAATTGCGTTTATTTAATTATACGTACGCAGTTTTTCGGCAGTTTCTTCGTTACTCATCCAAATCGAGTGATTTTTGTGTCAATTCCGCATGTAAAAGGCATTCTAAAAGGCAAGGGCGAGAGCAAGGTACGAGCAGTCGCGTGTGGGCAGCAAGCGAGCTGCGCCAAAACGCGCACTGCCTCACGCAAGCGTGCGGAGCCTCGCGCGCAGCGAGCGCAAGCTCGCGTGCCACGAGCGCTACGCCCAACATCGATCGCTCGCGCGTAGCGAGAGCCAGCTCGCATGCCACTGCCTCGTGCGATGAGCGCAAGCTCGCGTGCGACGAGGGCAGGTGCGCAGCGAGCCAGAGGCCAAGCGTGCCTTGGATGCCTTGCGATGGAATGCAGCAACGATGCGACGCAGCGCATGGGCTGCGCGCACATGGCCAGCGATGGCTGTGTGCGTGTGGCCTATGGCTGTGCGTTGCGTGGGGTTGTTGCGTTACGATTAGATCGTTTTAAAATTTTAATTTGAAATTTTCAGTTTTCGTAATTTTAATTAATTTTAAAATTAATAATTTAAATTATTTTCTTGGATTTTAATTTTGAATATTGTAATTATAATAAATTTTATTTATTCTAATTATTTTACTAAAATTAAAATCATGAATTAATTTAAATACGGCTGAAAAATAAATTAAATAAGCGGATTCAATTATAAATTTATATGAGCTTTAAATTTTAATTAAATTTGTATGTTTCCGGTTAGACTAGAAATACATTTTTATGTTTAAAATTAGTAAAGCATATGAATTTATTGGTTTAAGTGGGAGCCCTTTTAGTCATATACTCTTGATTAGGTCTACAAATCCTTAAGGTTAAAACAACTTGATTAGAATTAATAAGGACTGAATAATTTGTAGATTATTGGTGCCCTTGATTAATTGCTGCAAATGTTTATGTGATGCATAATGTGTTTTACTAACCAGCTATGTGGGCCATTCTTGATAATGAATGGGTGAATGGTATATATTGTATATGTACTGTTTTGCAGGTTATGAAGTGACTAGTATGGCCCAAATAGGATAGAAAATATGGTCTGCGTACCATTAATTTGAATGTAATTGGTCTAAAGTACCAAAGTTGTTTTTCAATTCAAATATGGTCTGCGTACCATCAAATAGTTGTAATTAGTTTTAATTATAGCTTATTCTATTTGAAGAAAATGGTGCCTCCCACGGAGATTTTCAAGACGGACTTTGAAGTTAAAGCTTCAAGATGAAGTCGGGTCATACTAGATCACATTATCTTATGCATGTTTTAAGTTATTTATTGCTTTTAAATATGTCTTAAATATGCATGAGATCAAAGCTTGATTATGTTGCATGATTAAGGATTTTAGTTCACTTAAAATCTAACCAACATAGTAAGAGCCTTAAGTTCCAAACTTAAAAATTGAGTTAAAAGGTGCCATGCCAAAATATACACTTGCTTGGATATCCTTTACATCAATCTAGTAATAGTTTTCGCTCAGCGAGGTGTTACTTATTGGTCCTAAAGGGGCAAGGTACACAAATAATTGTGAGTACATGTTAGTTTTGGTGAAACTCAACGATATAAGTAAGGAGTCCTTTTATGTCGTGGCAAAATCGATAGGTTTACCTAATAAGTTCTTAGACGTACCTATCAACCAAGAATAGTTTCTAGACTATTAGCAAAAGGTTTTTGCTTACCTAAAATGTTTTAGGATTGAGTCGACAAACTGTGCTTAATTCTTCAATGGTTTTAGGGTCTTGGAATCATTTTATTCACACCTGCCGGAACAATAAATTCGAATAAAATGCTAATAACTTGTTTAAATTGCATGATTGCTTTTCAAGTTATTACTCATGATAAATGTTTAGACTTTGCATGCTTCAATGTATGTTTTAATTATTGTTTATAATTAAATATCTTGCACTGCAGTTAATCCTTTTAGAAAGGTAACAGTTAATTTCCTCGATTGGTAGTGAATCCAAGAACGATTCACGGAAATGAGAGAAAATGAGCGATTTAAATGTACGTTTCTTATAGCGACTTTTATGGTTGTTTTCGAGTATCAAAGTCGAATGGCAAACCAATTGGTGCTTGTGAATTCAAAATACAATGTAGTTTTGAGATCATAAAGCATTGAGTTTAAACACTCATCTTTACCAATGGTTAACAACCTAATATCTTTGTCCATTTAATTCTCGAATGAGTCTAGTCCCTAGACATTCGAATAGATTGATGCTTAGAGAACTTTAGAAGCTTCTGGTAAGATCATCTAGTTGAAACAAAATATTCAACATAAATTAAATGATAAGAACCTTGTTGGAGTGACATTGGACATGTCTAACAAAGTATAAAAGTCAACACTAGAGAAGTCAATTCTTAAGACTATAAGAAAGGGTACAAGAAATAGGAAATCAAGGAACAAATGAAAGGAATTTACGATTCCGTTTCTACCTATAAGTTTATGTTTAAAGAGAAGTGACCTAGCAATCAAACTTCCTTCGTATCATATACCGCTTGAGGTTCTTACTTCGGTAATAACTCAAACAATGGAAGCTAGGATACACTAATGACCTACAAGTGGGAAATGAAGCATGGCAAAGCTACATTAGTTGTAGGGTCATCTAGTTTGTTTTAAGTCCTTTCAAAGGCTGAAACTTAATGGCTATTTTGTTCCATAATCAGCATACCTAAATTTCTGCTTCAAAACACAGAAAGACTCACATTCAGAAGAACGAAAACAATGCTTGTTTGTTTGTTTATTTGAATGAAATGGTCATTTACGGTTTGAGTCAATATGCTTGATTAAAACAAACAACTCTTTAAATAAAAACTTTACTAGGTTCAAATCAAACCCTTGATTTGAGTTCCATTAATCTTTGGCATTGTTGCTTAGACCATATCAACAAGTTAACATTCATAAGCTCTATTTTGATGGACTTTTTGAAAGTTGATTGATTTCTAGATCATTCAAGACAAGCTAGTCTTACTTGTTGAAAGTAACAAAAAAAATATGAACTATTGTTAGAACGCCTAGACAATGGAGTTCACAGCTAAAGAAAGATTTTATGACTTTATTATTTCACATGGACTTGAGTGAATATAGGTTTATTTACTCAAATGTGATATAAGTTTGAATCTGTTTGGCTAGTTCAAAGATTCAGAAGTATAAAATCCACATGGCAAGAAATCATAAAGATCTAGGATAGATCATGTTAATGATTACTTGAGACCAAAAATGATCATCAATGATTGTGTGTTGTAATTTCACGATCGAGCTCCATAAGATATGGCATATCTAAGTTGGATTTATCGAAGTCAATTAGTACTTGATTCGATCAATGATGGATCATTAAGACTTTTCCTATAATTTCTAAAACAAAATGCTCAACTACCACCAAACTAAACCAAATTCGTCAAAGCTATTGAAAAGTAATTTCAAAATATCTTTTCATAATATATCTAAAGAGTTCCTAAACTCAGTGGGAGCTTAGTGTTTGTTATTCAACAAACTAAGGCCCCAAGTATAGATATATGTTTCATTGTGATTTATTCAAATGAGACACAAGGGTATTGTTTCTACCACGAATTTTTGAGAACATAATGTTTGTTTGCTCGAAATGATGTCCTTTTGGAGATTCGTTTCCAAAATGACAAGTGGGAGAAAATAGACCTCGAAAGTCTTCGAGGCGAACAACAAACATAGACGGACATTCCGGAGGCTTTTCGAAGTTCTTTAGAAAATCCGAATACGTATTCTTTAAGGACTTCAGAAGTGGCTTTAAAGAATAGACATCTCTTAGAAGACTATACAAGTGCTTCAAGGAGAACAGAATATTCTAAGGACTCTCAAAGTGCCTGTTGATATTCTATTGTTTGATGTTCTATACCCAAGTAGGCATAGAGTTCAGGTCAATGAAACTATGAGATTCTTCTATTAATAGTGAAGAAACCTACAACTTGCAGTCAAACTATTAAAGAGTTTGTGACCTGTAAGAAAGCTATGACGAAACCCAGATTCCCTAAAATGGTTAGAGGCCATATATAGACTCAAATGTTTTAGATGGTTAAAGGCCATAAAACATAACCAATGTTTTGATGACAAAATTGAAATTTTGTTGATTTGCAAGAATAGTTTCACACCTATTGGTTGCAAGTTTGTTTTAAGGATAAAAACCATCAAACATGGAATTGTGTTCACACACAAAGCTAGATTAGTTGCTAAAGGTTACAAGCAAATTCATGGCATGGATTGTGTTGAAACCTCATGCATAATCGTAATGCTCAAGTCTATAATTCAAGCAATGATCGCATATTGGTACATATGGAAATTGGATGACAAAATAATTCCTCAATAAAATGTTGAAATAAACTATGTACATGGTATGTCATAGGATTTGTGGATCCAAATAAATGCTTGAAAAGGAAAGCTAGCTTATGAAATCTAAGTACAGATTTAAGCAAGCAATTGGGAATTAGAAATGTATTTTAGTGAAGCTAATAAGTATTTTAGTTTCATAAAATGTACATGATTCTTATAGATATATAAGAAGTTTAGTGGGAGTACATAAAAACTTAACTGGTCCTATGTGTATCACACACATATCTCTCTATTGTGAAATAACATTCAAATGCTAATGACTTAGATTTGAAATTATTCATCAATGATGGACCAAGGCGAAACTTAGTACATACTGGGTATTAAGATCTATTTACAAAGATCTTATATTAATGTTTTGGATTAAGTAATGGTATTTACTAAATCAAATACGAAAGACTCCATTGGAGATATTCGACCCATGTGAATAAATCTAAGTAAAGAATGTTTGAACTATGTATAAGCATTTACTAAGTTAAACATCAAAGGATCTAAGTAAGATTCTTAACCTATATTATATGTCAAAGAATTTAGCTGGATTTAGTATCTACTGAAACTAGATGAGCTAAAGTTACATGAATAGAATTCAATTGGGAATTATTCTGCAAAAGAATTTATCATGTATGATATAATATGAGGATCGCCAAAAACTTATCGTATGACTTTAGGCATGACGAACATATACCAATCTCTATTGATCTAAGTGAAGATCAACTAGATTGAGATCAATAATACTTATGGTACTTGAAATGGTACATAGGAATAGTTCTTGATTCAAGGAAATAAAGATATGCTAAATATTGATGCTACACGCATAAACACTGGCAAAGGGTCAAGCAAGACCCTTTGGAGTTAACGTACCATTGATAAGGACGAGCTATAGAGCATCGTGTTTTGAAATGGCAACATGGATTGGAGACCATGAGTTGTTGCGTGGGAAATTAAATATTAATTTCTATGTTCTAAGATACAGCTGGAAAGTCTTCCACATATCCGTGAACTGCTTGGATAAGTAAATCCAAACCAAAGCATCACTAGCAACCTATACAGTTGAAGTAGAAGTACTTATTGCCTAAGAAGCAATAAAACTGAGTTGTTTACATTAAAAAGTTCTTCACTGAACTTGGCTGGATCATATGTCTGCTGACTTGATGGTTCTTCATTGCAAAATGCGTAGAACCACTATGTAAGTAAGAAATCAAAAGATCTTATCATCCTATCTCGAAAAACATTCGATGAAAGGGATATTAAGATTAGCAAAGCATGATAACTAAACCTATGCAACAAGTGAGAAGCAACACTCACATTGTAGCACTGGAAATCAAGCATAGCTTTGAATTCCATGAAATGTTTTAAAAATGGGTTAGAGGCCCATGGTTGTAAAACGTTGGGGTTGAACATTTATCATATATGAAATGTATTTTTTATATTCCATTTAATCTTGGTTTAGTATTAAATGATGAGTCCCTTCAATTTGACGAAATATTCAAGATAGACTGTCAGGACCAGTCTTGTGACTAAGAAATGTCTATCAAGTGAACTTGAATGTCAAAAGTTGAAAATGGTCCCTGGTCGGAGTTTTCTATAAAATTAGACGCATAGAAAATGTTAGACGACTAGAATGCAAGATAACTAGTAGTTCTGTTTCTTGAACTATGTGGACATGGAAATGTCATAATCATTTGCATAGATACTTACTTTGGGAAGACTAGTATCGGACAGACCTATGAAACTTTACTGTAAGAGATGAAAATCTGTCATAAGTAAATTTCATTAAAATTATTAGACACTAAATCCTCAATACCTGAGTGATTTGAGATTACTTGTTTGAGAACTGGTTACTTTGACGTTGACCAACCGTCGCACCGTAAAAGGAGGCTATAAAGGCAACGCTCAGGTAATTACCTATCAAACGAAGACTAATCTCAAGATCGCAAGATTGGGATTGTCCTCCCATAAATCGGGATGAGATGCTTAAAAGTTGTACAAGGCCACTCAGAGAGCTAGAAACTGTGAAATGCATGGCCGTGCTCGGATGAATCATAGGCTATGATTATCTGTTTATTTGATCAGTTGAACTCTGAAACCGAGAAACACCTCTGGACATAATAAGGATGACAACTCTTACCTTATGTTCAAGAGCAATCATCGAGCGACAAAGGAATTAGGAAATGCACACTTGTCCCTAAGGACAAGTGGGAGACTGAAGGAAATAATGCCCTTGGTCCAAGTATGCATTCTATGTTAAGTCTAATAAATGCGGTTCAGTATTAATTAACAAGTTAATAATTCAGTGAGATCAAGTGAGCTGAATGCCTAGCTAGAGGCCGCTTCAGTTCAAGTGGAATTAATGATATTAATCCACAGCTTACTCTTGACTGAACCCGTAGGGTCACACAAATAGTACGTAAACGGATCAAGTATTTAATGGCATTAAATACTCTATCTATGGATATTCGGAATCGACGGATCTTGGTTTCAGTGAGAGCTGAGATCGTCACAAGCAAGAAATGAATACTCCGGAAACGATGATATTGCCGGAAACGGAAATATGGATCGTATCGGAAATATAAATATTATCCAAGTCGTAGATGTTGCCGGAAACGGAAACATGGTACGTATCGGAAAATATTATCGGAAATGGAAATATTGCCGGAATCGGAAATATTGCCGGAAACGGAAATATTGTCAGAATCGGAAATATTATCGGAATCGGAAAATAATTCCGGAAACGGAAATATTAAATATTTGTTCGAAACAAAAATTAATTCCGGAATCGGAAATATTAAATATTGTTCGTATCGGAAATGAATTCCGGAACCGGGAATTTAATCGGAAGCGTATCGTACGAATAAGCATCGGACGAGGCCTGCCGGACGAGGGCCCAACACGAAGCCATGCCATCGCCCAGCAAGCCAAGCGCGCCACACGAACAGCCAAGGCCACGCCAGGCCCAGCGCAAGGCCAGGCCCAGCAGGCCATGGCAGCGCGCGCATCGCGCGCAGCAATGGGCTGCGAGCTGTGCTGCTGCTCGCGTGGGCTTGCGACTCGCGTGGGCCGAGCGGCCGTGTAGGCTGTGCGCGGGCATGGCCTGCACGCTCGTGGGTCATGCTCGTGTAGAGTTTGTGTTCACATACGAAACCTAAATTGTATAGGATTTGTTTGATGATTAAATTCCTAATCCTAAAAGGATAAAATTAATTAGTTAGAGTCCTACTAGGATTCTAGTTTAACTAATTAGTATCCTAATAGGATTCCAGTTCCTTTTCCATACCTCTATAAATAAGGGCCTAGGGTCATTATTTGCAGGTACGATTGAAGTATTCAAAGGTAAGTTTTTGAAAGAAAAATCAGCCATACACTTGCCACTACTACATTTCGGAGCTAATGCGACGCCCAAATCCGTTGCATTAGAGCCCAAAACCCGTCGCATTAGGCCTAATGCAACGACTCATGACCGTTGCATCCGAAGGCGTTGCATCAGACCTAATGCAACGGCAATCTGATCTAATGCAACGGCTCTGACCATAATCGTTGCATTAGATAAATATCTAATGCAACGGTCCACTCTATTACAACGGTTGGGTAACGAGGTACAATAAAGACCTAATGCAACGGCTATATATACAAATATTTATTTCGTTATAAATATATGATGCTTAATTTGATTTTAATATAAATATAACTTAAGATATTAAAAATGAATATCATTATAATAAAAAAAGATGAATAAAATTACATTGTTCGACTTGGGAAAAATTACAAAGCCAAAAAATCTAAATAATCAAAGAAAAATTGGTATTCCCCAAACAACATATTTAACATTACACAAAGGCATAAGCCACAAAAAAACCGCAAGAACTGAGATAATCAAAAGAAAACCATTGTCGTTTGTCTCACTTGTTAAGATGACAGGTTCCTAATCTTGATCAGCCTCTACTATCTCAATGCAATGTGATGCTACTAGCAGCTTTGTTCATTTAGTTTTCCAGATGATACTTCGGTTTGTGTCGCGATTGAGGTCGTTGAGGCTGAAGCAACACCAACAGCTACACCTGCAATGTAATGCTACTAGAAGCTATGGTCATTTAGTTTTCCAGATGATATTTCGGTTGGTGTCGCGATTGAGGTTGTTGAGGCCGAAGCGACACCAGCAACTACACCTGCAACTGACACTAACATCTTATAGTTGGGCATTGCGAGTTTTTGATTCATGCATATTTCCTTCATACTAGTCAGAATTATTAAATATAAAATGAGGCTAGATGAGATTACAGGAAATTTTATGGTGCCTACAGAAGAATTGAAGAAGGTAAGTTGGTTACGCAAATGAATCAATCAATGAACAAAATCCAATCTAGCGTGTGCTAGGTAAAGAGTGAACATGTAAGGGAAGTCTTAAGTTTACAACTGAAATAACGTAAAGAAGCATTTTCAAACCACCATATCAAGCATATTTACATACTTCATTCCTCAAAAAGTTCTACCTACAACGAAAATACATACCTCTTGAATGAAGTTGAGAGTAAATGGGTTTCCGCCTTTCATAATCTTTAGTTTTTCGACATTGTTGATTTGGGCCTGTCATAAAATCAAACAGATAGAATAGATTCAATAAAAGTAAAAGTATGAAAATTTGAAATACATTAACGGATAAAAACTTTCAATGGGCAAGTAGAGCCTAACAAAATCATTAGGTTTCCATTTACCATTTAGCAGGTAGATGGACACATAGATCAATTTCGACCACAGGAACATAAAGTACAGAACATATTAAAGAAACAAACTGCAAATGTTGTGAAAGTTGAAATTATACATCCAATGTGGAGATTACCTGACCTTTTCATGCAAGAAATGCTATGCAGCTAATAACTCTCAATGAATATCCTTGTTTCTCTTGCTACCCATGAATTTATTTTCCCTTAATCACCAAAAAGGAGCAAATATAAACAATAAACGTGCCATACTCATTAGATATGGAAGGATGTATAAGTACCAAGGGTTCATTAAGTGCATGGTTAACATACCTCCCTTAAACTCAAAAATGGCTTCCTTTGATCTGTTCACTTATTTATTCTTGTTTCCATTCTCTCTTCCGTCATGTGAGTAAGGTCACAGACTTTCAAACTAGTCTTGACTTGCAATGTAGATCTTCTGATTGTCATACTCTTTCAATGTTATCTTTCCACTATCAGCAAGTAAATCCAGAGCTTCCTAGACTTGACACCAATTATGGAAGCCAAAAGTATAATTAACTAAATAGAATCAGTGGAAAAAGCAAGGGGAGAATGCTCTAAAATTCCATGATAAATTCTAAACTCTAATCTTTTCTTTATTTTATATTTAATCACCTGCAACTACATCTATTAACTGGCATGAAAAGGTTATATTCATACTTTTCAAGCCTTTAATCTAGTTATTGTTTGAAGCTTAATGAAATCATGTTAACAATCGATCTATTCTTCATTCCAGCCTCACATCTTTTTAAACTGTCAAAACAGTGGACAAACTAAGCTTTTCTATTTATTTAAACTAGGTGACAACTCAAATCCACAAAAGAACAGCCAAATCTCGCCCTTAGTTTCATAAAAAAATATCCAATATCTTTTGTGTCACAAATATGAATGAATACAGGAACAATTAGGTTCCTTAGAACTCGAATTTAGAGCTATAAAGATACGAAGATCACTATTCTGGTACGAGTTAACAATGAATAGATCAATTCAATATAACTCCAAAATACAACTTCCTGAAATTACTAGTTGTTGAAGTAAACTGTATGAAAAACCCAAATAAATCAGGGATGCATAATTTTCTCCCAGTGAGTTGAAAAACAAAAAAAATGGTCAAATCTATTATCTTGAATCACGGTTGATATGTTATGTCTGCAACAATTAAATAAGAGCTGTAACTAAAATAGAGACTGAAGAGAAGTAGAGGAGTAACTAAATTTGGCTCATTTCGTAAGAATAAGAGATAAATTGGGAAATCCCTAAAAATATAATCAAAGAAATCAGGAAAGATTTCTAGGTTACAATAGCGTCAATTCAGAAATACTCAATTCAGTAATGAAGATTATACTAAGAACTTGAATTGCCAAATGTCAAACCCTAGATTAAGAAAAAGGGGGGAAATCTACAATTGATTTGCTAGAATGTCAATCATAAAGAATAAAAAGCCTATTTGTTGGTTTTTTCCATTAATTGATAAAAATAACTAATCAAGAGTTAAAGAACAACATAACCATACCTACAATTTCAATGGACCTCCGAATAAGACAAGGGTATGAAAATCTCTGTACAACTTTTCTTTGACTAGAAATTTGACATTATCCAAGATTAGCGAGACAAATCTTCAACGGAATTTAGATAATAATCTCTTCCTTATTCTTCTAGTGCCCTAAGAGAGTGAGAGAGGTGGAGGGAGAGCTCGAGAAGAATGACGGCAAAAATGCACAGGTGAAAAAGTATGAGTTTTCTATTTTATTTTTATATTAGTAAATAAAAAATGAGTAAGAAGGACGGAAGGAGTCGTGTCATTTGGTGGGCTAATGCATCTGTATTAACTATTAAGGCAACCGTTGTCATAGCCTTACCTGATGCAACGGATTGGAAAGGCTCTCACATAAATTTACTTGGCGTTGTAGTAGACATGCCTATTGCAACGGCTTCTACTGTACCGTTGCATTAGCCCCTTTTGTGTCGTTGCATTTGATCGAAAATGTAGTAGTGATGCAAACACATAGCCGAAATTCCTAGTAACCTTAAGGGCGATTCTAGTTGGTCTAACTTGAGGCGGATCCGGACGTACTGTGGACTATCTACGGAGGGACGACATTTGGAGTCCTAAAGACTTGTTCTTGTTCGGTTCGGGCGCAGCTAGGGAAGGCACGCTACAACATGTATGCATCTATACTATGCTAAATGATTATGTGTAAATAATATGCTTTCCTGGCTTTATGGTTTTTCCGCATGATTTATGAATTGTCATATGTATCATAACCTAACAGGCAGAATATTACAGGAAATTTGTCAAGCACTATTCTCTAATTAGTAAACCCTTAACTGATCTATTGAAAAAAGGAGCCTTTGATTGGACTGATGTAGCTCATTCTGCTTTTAAATCTTTGAAGCAAGCTCTAGTAACTGCTCCTGTATTGGTTGTGCCAGACTTTTCTAAGAGTTCTGTTGTAGAAACTGATGCATCTAAGCCTGGAATTGGAGCTGTACTAATGCAAGAGAATCACCCTTTGGCCTATATTAGCAGAACCCTTGGACCTAAATGGCAGAAGTTGTCTGTGTATGAAAAGGAACTTTTGGCTATTGTTTTTGCAGTTCAGAAATTGGAGCAATATCTTATGAGTTCTCATTTCACCATTAAGACAGATCAGAAGAGTCTTAAGTGGCTTCTACAACAAAAAGTGTCTACTCCTTTTCAGCAGTTTTGGTTGTCTAAGCTGATGGGATTTGATTATGATATACAGTATAAAGCTGGAAAGGAAAATTTAGCTGCTGATGCTTTGTCTAGGGTGCAAGGAGCTTCTATTCTGTGTTTGGCCGTTTCGGTTGTGCAATCTGACCTCACCTCTCTTATAAAATCCGGTTACATATTAGATGATAATCTCATGAGTATTATCACCAGATTACAGAATGCAGAATCAGTTGATAATCATACTTGGCAAGATGGATTGTTGAGAAGAAAAGGCAAGTTAGTAGTGGGATCTGATCAGGTATTAAAAACTAAGGTAATTACTTGGTTGCATTCTACACCTGAGGGTGGCCATTCTGGCAGGGAATTAACTACCAAAAGGGTACAAAATCTGTTCTATTGGAAAGGGTTAACTACTGATGTTAGGTTGTTTGTTAGGCAGTGCAAAGTGTGTCAAGCTTCAAAGTATGATACAGCTGCCAGCCCTGGTTTGTTACAACCTTTACCAATTCCTACTGCTGTTTGGATTGATGTTTCCATGGACTTTATCACAGGGTTGCCTAAGTCAGGGGGCAAAGATGTTATCTTTGTGGTGGTTGACAGATTCAGTAAGTATGCCCATTTTATAGCTTTATCACACCCTTACTCTGCAATCCAAGTGGCTCAAGCATATTTAGACCATGTGTTCAAACTACATGGTTGGCAAAGAAGTATAGTAAGTGACAGAGATTCTGTGTTTCTCAGTTAGTTTTGGAAGGGATTGTTTAGTCTCCATGGCACTGAATTTTTGCTCTCCTCTGCTTATCACCCATCACCCACAGACAGATGGCCAAACTGAAGTAGTCAATAGATGTATTGAAACCTATCTCAGGTGCATGTGTAGTGATACACCCAAAGATTGGAATGCATGGCTGCCAGTGGATGAATGGTGTTACAACACTCATTTTCATTCTGCCACTCAGTTTTCTCCTTATGAAATTGTGTATGGGCAACCTCCACCTTTGCACTTGCCATATCTGCCTGGGGAATCCAGTGTTGATGAAGTAGACAGGAGTTTACAGAGAAGAGAAGATATGTTTAATTTGGTCAAGTTTCATCTCTTAAGATCTCAATCTAGGGTGAAACAGCAAGCTGACAAGGGTAGATCTGATAAATCATTTCAAGTGGGTGATTGGGTCTGGCTTAAGCTGCAGCCTTATAGGCAACACACAATTCAGCAAAGACAGAATCAAAAGCTTTCTCCTAAATTTTATGGCCCATTCCAAGTGTCTGCTGTCATTGGACAGGTTGCTTACAAGTTACAATTACCAGAATCTTCCAAAATACATGATGTGTTTCATGTATCACAACTTAAGCTTTTTCATGGCACATTGCCTGTTGCTACACATATTCCCCAGTGGTTGCAAGGAAAACATTCATCTTCTGACTTGGTTCCTCTAGCTATACTTGATCATAGAACTGTGAAGTTTCAAAGCACAGATCAAGTTCAGTTTTTGATCCATTAGGAAGGTTCTGAGTTACATGATGCTACTTGGGAAGCAGCTGCCTCATTTCAGTCCAAGTATCCTAACTTTGTTGTTCCTTCACCTTGAGGTCAAGGTTCTTAAGGGGGAAGGAATGTTAAGGGAAGTTTACTGATATGAGCTAATAAGGGAAAGTCAACTCTTTGACTTTCTGTTGAGAATCAGTTACAAATGGCGCCAAATTCTGTAACAGAATTCAGTTGTAACAATTGCTTAGTGATCAAGCTAGCAGTAGTATAAATGTATGTTTTGGATCATTAAAACATTTAATCAATATTATTACAATCTCATTCTCATCTTCTCCCTTAATTTCTTCCTAATTCTTCTTCTACTTCTTCTGTCTGTACTTCTTCTTCTTCTTTCTTCTCTTAATCAGTCTAGTCTATCCTATCTGATCTTCATATTGAAGATCAATGGCAGTGATCTAAGTATCCTGCATCATACAACCAGCGCTGGCTGTGCCCACATCACACGACGTCGTTTTGGGGGTGTACAACCAGCTTGGCAGTATCCGAGGGCAGCAAAAAATTTGCGTTTGATGTGTATTATGTAATTAGTTATTTGGGTGATATTGTACATTAACTTAGTTATTTAGCCTAGCAGAGGCGTGGGCTTTCTGTACCTAATTAGGTTGTATAAATACAAACTCTGAGAAAAATACAAACTGAGAAAAATACATTCTACCAAAACTTGTTAGAAGATTCAATGTTATTAAAAAAAAGTTGGAAGATTCAAGCGAACATTGGAGAATGAGTTATCAATGATACGACATAAGGTGATCTTTCTCTTACTTTCCTATCACTTTTCAGATTGGATATCTCAACAAATCAAATCGAGTGGTTTGAATTTCATGATATTAGATAGTTATGCTGAATGCTATTTACCAACGTTCACTGTATCTGTATCTAAGAAACAAACTTAACAATGTCGAAGTAGCAAACTTGGAATTCAATACCAAAAATAAGTATAGGAACATTTTCAAGCTGCCATGCACGCATAAAAAGACAAGGCCTGCGTGGGCTCAAATGGCCCATTTCCGCATGACCCATCTGACCATGTCTTATTCTTCTCTCATTAGGCCCATGTGCCCACGTGCGAACCAAACTACTGTTGTCTGAATACTGAAACGGTGAAACCAAGCCCCCACCAGGCCCAAATTTTGTAACTGTCCCACGTGGTATACTCAAGGCATACAGATTTCAGGCCCGTTTACTTGCTGCCGCTGTCCAAATGCGACTATACGATTTCCAATATCCCGACACCCTTTGTAAGATCTTATATTCCAGCAACCTTGGTAAATATTCTGAACATATCCAAGGTCAGTTAAACTTGTCACTTGTGAGCAGAAAATCTGATTATTTTTTATTATTGGTGGCCGGAGTTAGGGTCCGGTTATTAGAGGGTATTTTATAAAAGGGTTAGAGTTAGGATCGGTTCTAACTTTTTGGTGGTCTATGGGCGAAAAAATAAACTGGAGCCCATATTTTATAGGGTTAGGAACAAAAAAATTCTCAAACATGTGTACTTTTTTTTATTGAAAAAATGTTTTTTAGATCATCGGTTTTTCACTTCTTAAGAATTAATATTACTCTATATCTAATTAAACTTTGCAAAGAAAATTTAACTCGATCAGAACAATATTAAGACTCGCATACTTTTGACCTCGTGATATAAAGAATGAATTACTCCGTATATTTTAATATTTCACACAAAAAACATTACAAAAAAGCTACAGTATACACGTAGAAAAGGAAAAAAAATTAGGGAATGTTGGTGGTGCAGATTAACAAAAGAAAATTGACCAAAAAAAGGAAAAAAACTACAGTTTTAAAGGTGAAAAAAAAAACAAAAGATAACAAAAAAACTACAATATAAAACGTGGAAAAAGGGGGAAAAAATAAGGCAATGTTGACAATGAATAGAATCGAACCCCGCATGTATGCTAATGGAAATGTAAACCAAACCACCAGGCTAGTTTGTTTAATAATTACATATATGCACGGAAAAATATATGATTGTTATTCTAGTTGATATAAGAGATATTGGGCTATTTTCCCTGGGACCCAGGGCGACGGCCCCTTATGCCTTGCCCCAGGGCCGGGCCTGGTTAGAGCCAGACAGGTCGAAACGGCTCAAGGATCAATAGCAAGTTGATAATTGATGAGTTAATAAAGAAAAATGACGAGAAAGAGAGTCAATAGAACTCTTATGTAAATATATATTCATATGTTTACTTTTACTTTTACTTTCTATTTTCATTTACTAAATTATTGGGCTAATTAATAGTCATGTGTGTGAAATTTTATCCATTCACATAGAATTAGCTTCATTTCTCACTTGTCTAGAGGGGCCCACATCATCAGTTTTCAAAGACAGGAGAACCTAATTTGTAGAAGTAGTCACTACGTATTATGTTAATGATTAGAATAAGTGATATCATATATCAATATAAACAATATAAAATTAATCTCACATGTGACTTAAACCATCAAGGGTATTGAGCTCCGTATTTACTCCAAATATCCTCCATAGCCATGTGTGGATGAGTTTGGAGAATGTGCTCCTCAAATTTCCTATGATAATTAAGGAAAAAAAGGTTTAAATACCGCTTTAGAAGAATTTTACAATAATTAAATTTTAGTTTATTACCTTTCATAATCACCTAAGATGCCACTGTTTGCAAGCACATAAAATTGTGCTTGATCATACTCCATATCTTGCAAGAACCGCAAACGGCCATTAGTAGCTGCACGACCATTATCAACCATGATGATCCCGAGGATATTAACATCATCTTGGTTCTCAACTATCGAATTGACGTTTCTTCCTAGATCTCTTGCTTTGGGGTCAACCTCGGGTTGAAAATAGTTGGAACAAAAGTTTGAAATCTCCTCCATTAGGAAAGCATGCATAGCATATGGAGCCTTCTACACGTGTCTTGCTTCCAACCTTACGCTTTAAATGGTTAAGATTCCTCTAAATTAAATAAGTGTAATCAATAATTACTAGTAAACATGTACAATGCTAAAAATATTACTTATTTACGCTTATGGGTATTTCATTAATTACCTTTCAAATGGGTACATCCACCTGTACTGCACGGGACCACCAACATTTGCCTCATGTGGAAGATGGACCGGCAAATGTTCCATTGAGTTGAAAAATGCAGGTGAGAAAATCTTCTCTAGCTTGCACAAGACCTCATCTATATTATTATCTAAGCGATTTATATCACTCATTTTGATTGTGGAAGCACATAATTGTCGAAAGAATTGACTAATCTCCGTAATTTCCTTCCAAACATGCAAGGGAAGCAATTCCTTTAAAGCAACAGGCAGCAACCTCTCCATGAAAACATGATAATTGTGGCTCTTCATTCCATGTAGCTTACATAATTGATGATTGACACACCTGCTCAACTTTGAAGCTAATCCATCCGGGAATTTCAAGTGTCGAATCCATTCACATAACGCCTTCTTTTGAGCCTTGTCAAATGCAAAAGCTGCTTTTGATATGGTCCATTTTCAAGCTCTAACCGTCGACGTTTACAATATTTAGCCATGTCTTTCTTTGCATTAGTGGTGTCCGAGGTGTTTCCTTTCACATCCATCACAATGTTTATGAGTTGGTAAAAAAAGTTCTTTTCAATTTGCATGACATTTAGGTTGTGCCAGAGAAGCAAATCCTTCTAGTATAGGAGTTCCCGTAGAATACTTTGTTTGAACCATCCCTTTTTGGAAGTTCTCAACCTCTTAAGAGCTTCAGGACCATCAGTTTATTTAGGCAAGTCCTTCACACATTGCCACATTCTTCTCCACACATTATATGCGGAACCATGCCATTTTCAACTTTATTTTTGCAGAAAGTTGTTTTATTCTTCCGAAAAGGGTGATCTTGTGGAAGAAATTGTCGATGGCAATCAAACTATGAAACTTTACCTCCATGTTCAAGCCAAGGTGCCTTGGACTTATCCATATAGTAAGGGCATGCCTTCTTTCTGGCAGTGAACCATCCAGATAGCATTCCATATGCAAGGTAATGGTCCACAAAATGGTTGCGCGAAGGTTGAAATTTTGATTGCTTGATATGTCATAAGTCATAGCCCCATCCTCCCATAATTGTTTCAACTCTTCGATAAGCGGTTGCATGTACACATCCAAGTGTCCTTTTGGATTTTTAGGAATGGGAACGAGCAAAGAAAGGAACATGAAGGGTTTTTTCATACACATCGATAGAGGCAAGTTTTATGGTGTAAAAATAACAGGCCAACATGAATATTGGGCTAAACTCGAGGATTGTTGGGATGTCAAGTCATATCCTCCTAAACGTTCTTGGTAGCATAAAACCTTTGCAGTCTAGGTGTGATTGGAAAAAGATTAGGACTTTTGTGGAATAAGCGTGCCTCTATAAGTCTTCCTATACCGAACACTTTCACATACTCTACATTTATCTAATTGTGCATCGGCTTTCCAGAAGAGCAAAAAACCTTTAGGACCTGTGTGGATCCTCTCATGAGGAAGTTCCAAGCCATTAAGAACCTTATGTGTGCTATAGAAAGTTCTACCAATTTGGTTGTTATTTGGAATCGTATCATTCACCAAAGATGCAAACCCATCAACACACCTGTGTGGTAAGTTGAATTCACATTTCAAACTTGCAATTCTTGATGCCATATCCAACACATATAAGTTTTCCCCTTCATATAATGGATCTTCAGCTGCCTTTAGAAGGTCAATAAGCTTCTTGGCTTCATCGATCATTTGGCTCTTCTTCAACTATATTGGCCTCTTCATTCAACATATGTTCTTGATTATTTCCAAGAGCATCAATAATAATATCGCGGTATGGAGTTGATTGAACACGTGAGGCGAACTCTCCAAAACTTTCCCCTTGACATATCCATTCATAGTAATTACGAACAAATTAAACCCCTTATTGTACAAATGTACTATAACTGTTTCAATATCATGAAAACGTCTGTTATCACACAAGGAACATGGACTCTTTGCAAAACTCAATGAAATCTCTAACCCCGTTGAGAACTCAATGAACATGGGCCCTTATTTTGTCACCGTCTCATTTACTTGGATGCTCTTTGCAAAACTCAATGAACTCTCTAACCCCGTTGAGAAACTCGGGCTTAATATTGCGCCCATCAAGTCTACTATACACCCATTTACGCTCCCTCCTTTTCATGATACCAAATTCTACACCCTCCACAAAAAAAACTTGTTACTAATTAATCATATTCTACACATATCACACTAATCATGTTACATTACTAAACTTACTACGTACATAGTCTTACTAACGCTAGATATTTTCTAAATAAGAACTCAAATAATTCTAATTTTAACATATCAAGCACACTTACTAATTAATAATTTAAAAAATATCCAACATTTTATTAGGACAATATGAATAATATTATATATACACAAATGTATAATACACATTTACTCATTTACCACCAACAAATCAAAAACATACCACCACCAAAAAATATCAAAAACATACCACCACCAAAAAATATTATTTATTCTCCACCAGCAAATATGTTTAATGCTAATTTCAAACATGATTAATTAATCAACCATGATTGTTATTGAGGGTACCACTGTCAAGTGTCAACCATTTCCTCAATAAATCAACAAATAATACTATGTTTAATATAATACGATTTATGAGCAAATTTCGATCAGTAAAATCAAATTAAAACAAACATGAACAAATCATACTTTTTTAGTTTTATACCTTGATATTTCCTAAACATAATATACATATTTAAACTATTTCAAATGAAAAAAAAATTAAACGAGCTAATAAACATATACTAGGGCGAAGGGGAGAGGCGCTACTCTGTCAAGAGGGTTGCAGATAGGGATGGGCATGGGTCCAGGACCCAGCTCAGACCCGGTTAGCCCCGACCCATTTTTAAGGATCTGGGTCTAATTATTTGAGACCCAATGGATCTGGAGCGGATCTGGATCCATGTGTTTAAAAACGGGTCTGGGTCCAATATTCTCATACCTGGACCCGGTCCAGATCTGGCCCATGGACCCGGTTAACTATTAGAAATTAGAAATACTATAATTAGATACATGCTTGCATTAGTATTTCGGCACTAATTTGCGAATTGTGATATTTTATGTATCGAATGTCAATATGTGATGGTAAATGATGGTTAAATTAATGGCGCGGGAAAATTTTCTAAGATAAAAATGTAAAAAAAATAATTCTAGACCCATTTTTTACCCGAGACCCATTAGACCCATTGGACCAGGGTATGGGTCTGAATTTTTCAGACCCAATGGATCTGGGGCTGGTTTGGGTCTGCCTAAAAAATATGGGTCTGGGTCTGGATCTCACCAGACCCAGCCCAGATCCGACCCATGCCCATCCCTAGCTGCAGATGCACGACGAAGATGATTGTTTAAACTACATGTAAACAAAATTGGTTAGGGTTTGAAAAATTGAAAAATACTAAATTAATTTAACGAAGAAAGAAATGTATCTAAGCAGGGAGAGGGGTAGGCGGTGGTGAAGGCGGTAAGGTGGGGGCCGATTTCTTCTGCTTGTTTCGTACGGTGGATGAAGGTCGTAGGTGGCTGCGACGGTGGTGAAGGCGGTACGGTGGGTGAAAGTTGGGTACGGTGGGTGAAGGAGGTAGGTGGCTGCGACGGTGCTAGACAATTGTTGCCTCAACGACGGCTCGCCTGCGTCGAGGGTTGGGCGTCGATGGGTGGTTGCGAGTGCTTCTCGTTGTGACTTGTCGCGGTTTTAGATCTACTTGTGTTTTCTGTTTTCGGGGTTTTTGATCTATCTGGGGATTAACCGACCAACGTAATAGATATTCTGATTTAAAAATTTACTGACCAACGAATTAGTTGGTATATTTGGTCGGTAATAATTTTTGTAATTGTTTTTCTTTGGTGGACTATTAAACGACTACCTCATAACGGTATATTAAATAAAGTGGTTGACTATTTAACGTCTAGCTAATTTAAAAAACTGGCTTTTGAGCTCGTTCATAGAACGAGCGGTTGTATAGTGGTTGTTCAGATGTCTTTTGAAGTTTTAATTAGTGAGTACTTCTGATTTTTGGTAATATATGAATTAAATAAAGGTGTAGTTTGAAGGTTGGAAAAATATAAAAATTATATGTTGAATAAATATTGGATGTTAAAGGGGTGGAGTGGAAGAGACTAATGAGTACATTAGACTATTAATAACTTGATGTTGAATAAGGAAAATGGAGTGGAAGAGGCATTAGAAGTGATAAATCATAGAAACAATAAAGAAAAATCGAAAAAAAAATGAACAAAAGAACAAAATGATGGATGAAAGGAGAGATTCCACATGGCTTCTAATAATGAGATGACACGTGGCTTCAAATAAGCTATGATGTTACTTTTAAAATACTAGGTATAGATTGCTCCAATAGTTTAGCTACTTGCTTGAAAATTTTGGAAATTACAAGCAAGTCCCTAAATGTAACTGCTCCGGTGTTGAAACAATGGGCTTCGAATGAAGGCCCTTTCGGTTTGTGTTGAAGATCTTGCTTGCTTGAATGAGTTGTGTCCGAATTCACCTGCATAATGACAAAGTCACTAGCCTCAGGGGTGTTTCCGAGGAAAGCCCCTCCGGTGCCTAAGTAAGAACAATGCTCGGATTCTAGAGAGAAGTTCTCTAGAGAGTAGTCTTAAGGCAGTAGATTGGACGTACCTTGATGTGTGAGCCTTGGCGGCTTGTTTATAGTGTTTGTGTAATAAATTCCCATAGGTCATTTATTGCTATTGGGCCTTTGTTGGTGGCTGACCAGCCATATTGAGTAGAAATGGGTTTGATGTTGTTGTATTGAGCCATTGGGCTTTGGACTTAGTGGCCCAATTGGTATCCAATTGGGAGCCCAAACAACATGCCCCCCAGACCCGGTCCATTTAGAATTAAATGGGTGGGTTTCCAAATGTCAGAAGTCCAAAAGTTCCCTCTCTTTTTTCAAAAAAGGGGCATTTGAATCCGTGTCTTTGTGGAACAAGTGTCGAAAAGGTCCTCGGAAGTGCCTTTGATCGGTTGGTTGGAATAAAGTGGAAGTTGGGCAGTTTTTAGATCGTGGCCTATAAATATCGGACAACTTTCTCCATTTCAAACTTTATTCGTTCAAATCTCTCAAAGTTTCCCAAGAGTTCCAGCGATTCCCTTGTGTGTTTTCTTCAGATCTTCGCAAATTCACTGAGAATCTGCTTCGGGATCTTACTTCGTTCACTTCATCGGCGTTTTCTGTTCCAGGAGAGGTAATTTGTTTCCTGCTTTCGATTTATTTTTTATTGCCTTTTTCTGTGTTCTTCGGCACTCTATATTTCGGAGTTTTGCCATGGCTGGGGGAAGGTGGAAAAAGAAATCCGACGTGGTGTCCTCTTCCAGTGATGAGGAAGAGAATAGGATTTCTTCAGGGAGGGCGAAGGAAACATCTCCCGAGGTTGATGCTGAAGAGCACTCGGGGCATGAGGCTCGCGTTGAATCTAGCCGAGAGGCTGGTGTTACGGGTCGTAATACGATTCTCCCGTTCTTTTCGAGGCAAAGGGAGGAGGCTGACCCTTTGGGGAGGCTCGCGGGCCTTTTTAATGATAAAACCGAGATTGACGGTCCGGACGGCATGTCGGTTGACGGAAAATGGTTGGTGAGAGCGAGAAAAGAAAATTATCATCGGCTTGCCGAGGATCTGTACGGCATTCAGTATGCTTTGGGCTACTGGTGCGAGCTCCCGACCTAGAAGAATGTGAGGGTGACTCATACCCCTCCGGGCTATATTGTTGTGTACCTTTATCATTTTGATTACGGGCTTCGGTTCCCCGTGGATCCGTTCATTGCTCGTGTGTTGGAGGAGTATAACGTTTCTCTGGGCCGGTTGACGCCGAAGTCCATGCGCCACATTGTGGGGTATCGTTGGATGTGCGACTACCTCAGTTACGATGTGCGACTATCGTTAGAGGTTTTCAAGGAGATGCATGAGCTCGTGAGGAATTCGAACGTTGAAGCCGGTTGGTGGGCTACCAATAATAAGAACAAACGGAAGGGCGAGGATCTCTATATGACCGCGTATCCGTATGTTTCTTCGATCCATGAGTGCAAGAAGCAATGACTCTTGGTTCGAGTTCCTGTGGATCCGAAGCATCCTCACTACTTCTCATCCCAGAAGTGGTTTGTGAAGGTGGACCCATCGATGTCGAGGGTTGGACCCGTTGATAGGGAGAACACAGACCACGTCATGCAGCTGGAGTGGTTTAAGGCGAAAGAACCTCGGGAGCCGTTGCATTGGCTCCCGAATTTGCATTACATAACCCAGGAGGTCATCCTCGCTGCTGCCGGTCTCAGCAGGATCTATGACAGGGGTGAGATTTTTTATGCTGAGATCGTGCTTCAGTTGAGGTGTTTGCCTCCCTCTTTTTAATATATTTTGAATCTCATCTTTTCTTATCTTTTCTGCGCAGAGAAAGGCAAAAGAGCTATTGTTCCCGAGGTGCTCGGCTACCAGCTCAACGGTGGAGTTCTCACTCGCTGCCCGCCGTACGATTTCAAGAAACAGAATCCCCGGCAGCCGAAGCTAGAGGATCACGAGTTTTTGGCTCAAGCCCTTGCACATCTTAGTGACGTTCGGGCTGACCCTTGGGATTCCCAGAACCCTGGAGAGGCGGTTCCGAGGCGGACGGTTCTTCCTGAATTGGTAACTACTTCTGATCCGGTAACACTTTCGTTTAGATCTTTGTTCTCGGGTCTGTGCCTTTATTCTTTGTGGTGAGGGTGTTGTGATACCTCGTATTTTTCTATAATTATAAATATATTTTATTATATTTATAAAACATTTCGTGTATTTTTTATAAATTAATTTCATTTCATGAGAATTAAATGCGCTTTTATTTTAATTAATTTAAATATTAATTATTTTGAAAACCGGATTTTTATTAAATAAATTCAAGGAATTTATTTAATCGGGAATTGTTGGGTCGTATTCCAAAAACGAATTTAATAAACTTAAAGTCCGGTCGTTTTGTTTTAATGAAACCCAACAAAGATTGCAAGGAATTTAATGAACTAAGCCCGAAAGCAAGCCCAACTCAAAATTACCCTAACCTAGCCCACAAAGGAGAGGAACCTATAAATAAGACCTCATATCAAACCCTCACAACCAAAAATTCAGAAATCTCTCTCTCTCCTCTTCCCCTCTCCTTGCGGCACACTCAACCACACTCCCTATCTCTTCGTCGCCTTGCTTGCGGCGCAAGGCAACTATCCCTCTCGCCTCCCGCAGCTGCAGCGTAGCACATTGTGCCTGTGTGCCGTGCGGTGGTGCCTTGCTGCGCGCCCACTCGTCCCTTGCTCGCCCTCGTCCCGCGTCGCGTCGCAGCACAACAACAGTGTTGTGTGTGTGCGCGCTGTGTCCCGCCTGTGCCCAGCACCTCTCGACTGTCCCTTGCGCGCACGTTGTGCCGCGTGTGTGTGCCTTGCGGTGCCCAGCGCCTTCGTCGCCCCTCTCGTCACTTTTGCGCGCGCGCCACTGCTGCTTGCGGTGCGTGTGCGTGTGTTGTTATTGTTGCGTTGTTTGTTTGACGCACACGCACACAACACAATTAATTGGTGTGTGTGTGTGTGTGTGTTGTTGAATTGGGACAATCAAATTATGTTTTCAAAAATATTAATTTTCAGTTTTAAATTAATTTAATTATTGTGATTGATTTAATTATTGGATTGTTTAGATTAATTAAAACGGTTATGAACACCGTATTGGGTTAGTATTGTGTTTTAATTTAAGAAATTGGTTTTGATGATTTAAATTATGATTTTCAGATTTTATATGTTTATAAAGTATGGATTTTTGAAGTCAAAACACGTTTTCGGATTAAACCATTGTTAGGGTTTTGGTTTCAAATTGATTGAGCGATTGATTTACATAATTTAATGACAATTTAAATTATGGGAATCAATCTAAATTTCAGATTGTTTATAAGCTTTAAAAAGTTGATTTTTAATGGTTTTAAAGCTAAAAAGTCAATGTTTTTATGCTAGGACTTGAGTTGACTATTTGAGACTATTAAATTACCATTTCATGAATGATTTTTAATTAAACTAAGAGCTTTAGTTTCTTAAATAGTTGCTGGAAATTTAGTAAGCATGGATAATAATTTAGTTCTCTTATTTTGTTTTATAGGAGTTGATTTCTAGTGAGTCGTGATTCGCACAGTGGCCCCCGTACTTAGGTATTCCAGGTACGTACAAGACTAGGGTGACCACCCATCCCTTGAGGACTTTGTGAAGTGTATTGAATGCGAATCATGTGAACTTATATGTTGTTATGAATTCATGTTTGATGATTGGGAATGATTATGTTGTTATGAATTCATGTTTAATGTTGAGAACAAGCATATTATTATTATTATTGAATCTATGTGAACGAGCATGTTATGAATTGAATTATGCTTTATAGATTCTATTGAACTATCATGTTATGGACTCTTATAATCGTTGAATTATGTCAAGCATGTTGTTCAAGTTGGTTTGCATGTATGAGTAGTGCGCATGCAAGTTATTAACATTATTATGCTATAGTACAGGATGTCTAGCATAATTATTGAGCCAGTCGAATATTGCCAGTGAGCAATATATATTCTACCAAAGGGGTAGAATATATTAGAGAGTCTGTGTGAATTGAATTAAGGACAATTCGTGCTAAGGGCACACCCCGCTTGTTAATAGGCAATGTTGGGTTATCTCAAACAGTGTTTTTGAGAAGGAACAATGGGAGTAATTTCACTTGAGTCTATGTTTGATCACAAGTCCTAAAGAAGTAAAATAATGAAGAGTCATTGTTGAATTGTTTAATTGTTTGCAAGTTATGTCTTGTGTAGAGTCTTGAGTCGCCTTGAACATAACATACTAATTAACGTAAAGTGTAACTCAAAGAGCTTCAAAACTCTTGGAACGTATATACCTTGAGTATGAACAATGGGGGGAGTCTTGCCGGAAAACTTGTACTCCTAGAATGATACAAGACGTTGTTTCATTCTCTTTTATGCCGTTGTGCATTGAAATTCCTGTCGGTATGGCCCGACTGTCGGTAGTAGCCCGACTTATTTTTGGTGTATGGTTGGCTCCCATCACCCTTTTCTTTCCTTTTGAGGATACTTTACTTTACCCGTTCGAAGCTACTTTTTATTAAACTGTGAGTCAAGAGTCGTGTCTTTTGTCGAGTCTTGTCTCCATGTTTAATTGTTTATTACATGGCTTTTGCATGTTGATTATTTAATTGTCGAGTGAAGCATGTTAGGATAGAATGTTATTCTAGCTTGTTCGTACTCAGCTTTTGCTGACTTCGTGCTTCATGTCTCCTGGCATGGCCCTTGCCTTAATGACCCTATGATGATCCATCAATTGCATTTGTGTTGTTGGGGAGTAGATTTTCAATAAGCAGGTTTGTAGAGATAACTTGCGGGAGAAGTTATCATGGGATTCGAGTTGAGAGTTTTATGCTTCCGTAATTTATAAACTCTTTTTTTATTTAAAGTCATGACTATTACTATTTCAGTTAATGGATTTCAAACGGTTTGTTTTAGTTTGGGCCTCAACGGTTCCAACTTGTTTTAATGACCATTAACTATTTATTGATTATGTTTTGAAAATAGTTAATTTCGCTGCGTAATTCTGGTAAATAGCCTTAGCCGTTATCACGGTGGCGGTAATATCTTGGTAATTCCTGTGCTTTAAGTAGGAAAATGTTTTATAAAAAACAAGGAATTATTAGGGTGTTACAAAGTGGTATCAGAGCTCTAGTTTGAGAGCTGCTTTGCATTAATTAATAGTGCAAAGTAGGGGGTGTTCATTAGCGGGTACCCGGCTTTTCGGGTACCCGAAAAGCTGGGTACCCGCATTGTCGGGTAGTAAAAATAACGGCCCATGACTCGACCCGCGAGTTTCGGGTACCCGCAAATCGGGTACCCGAAAGTACCGGGTCGGGTCATAGGGTACCGCAAAAAAGCATAAACCTTAAATCTCAAAAAAAAAAATTACTAAAATGAGTTGTAGGAAGATCTAAGTTATGCACTTATGCGTCATAAGTTGTTAATAAGGAAACAAAACAACTAAGTTAGCATAACGTTCATTAATTTAATAGAAAAATGAAATCTGCACTCCCATTTTCTCTAATTCATATTCCCACTTTGCAATTACGGAGTAGAAAATCACCAGCAGATCTACATTAATTAGGCTACTACTTTGCAATTTTTTTGGTTAAAAATTTACCCCCAATTAGCAAAGCTCACGAACACTGTCTTCCACAACTTTCATTGGTAATCTTTGTGAAAACCCATGAAAAGTACTCAGAATCAACTAACTAAGAGCATATACGAACTGACAAAAATTAAACCATACAAATTGCAAATAAAATAGGTTGGATCTGGAAGGAGTGAAGTGTGTATGTCGTGACTTGATGGAAATATCGCCGACGTTTTATGGAAGGATCCCGTCTGCCACAATAATCATTGAGATCTACCAACAATGATATTGAGGAGAGAGATGAGAGCTTGAGAGGGAGATTTCATAGAGGAGAGTTTGGGGGGATAGGAGAGAGAGGGGAAAAAAATGAAAGGATAGTCAAAGAAGAAAGAACAGGACCCAAAAACCCCAGAAACCAACATCCAACATCCAATTTTTAAAGTTAACGGGTAGTCGGGTACCCGTTAACTAAAAAATTCGGCCCATGACCTGTTAGGTTATGACACATATGACAATTCATAAATCATGCGGAAAAACCATAAAGCCAGGAAAACATATTATTTACACATAATCATTTAGCATAGTTTAGATGCATACTCTTTGTTGCGTGCCTTCCCTAGCTGCGCCTGAACCGAACAAGAACAAGTCTTTAGGACTCCAAGTGTCGTCCCTCCGTAGATAGTCCACAGCACGTCCGGATCCGCTTTAAGATTGACCAACTAGAATCGCCCTTAAGGTACTTAGAATTTTCGGCACTTTATAGGCAATTGTATGACTGAATTTTGCTCTCAAAAATCACTTTGAATACTTGAATGCTCGATCTAAATATGTGACCCTAGGCACCTATTTATAGAGTTATGGAAAAGGATTTGGAATCCTATTAGGATACTAATTTATTTAATTATAATCCTACTAGGACTCTAATTAAATAAACTAAATCTTTTAGGATTAGATTTAATCATATGACAAATCCCGGTAGCTTTAGGATTCGAGTAGCACACAAACACACACGCACGCACAGCATCCCACGAGGGGCGCCATGCGCGCGCGCGCAGCCCGCGAGCTCGCAGCCCACTGCCTCAAGCCCACACGCTGCCGTAGCCTTGGCGCGCGTTGGGCCTGCCTTGCGGTGGGCCTGGCGCAGCCTTGGCTGGTGCGTTTGTGGCGCGCTGGCTTGCTGGGCGATGGCCCGGCTTCGTGCTGGGCCTTCGTCTGGCAGGCCTCGTCCGGTGCTAATTCGTACGATACGCTTCCGATTAATTTCCCGATTCCGGAATTCATTTCCGATACGAACAATATTCAATATTTCTGATTCCGGAATTTAATTTCCGTTTCGAACAAATATTTAATATTTCCGTTCCCGGAATTATTTTCCGATTCCGATAATATTTCCGATTCTGACAATATTTCCGTTTCCGGCAATATTTCCGATTCCGGCAATATTTCCATTTCCGATAATATTTTCCGATACGTACCATGTTTCCGTTTCCGGCAACATCTACGACTTGGATAATATTTATATTTCCGATACGATCCATATTTCCGTTTCCGGCAATATCATCGTTTCCGGAGTATTCATTTCTTGCCTGTGACGATCTCAGCTCCCACTGAAACCAAGATCCGTCGAATCCGAATATCCATAGATAGAGTATTTAATGCCATTAAATACTTGATCCGTTTACGTACTATTTGTGTGACCCTAAGGGTTCAGTCAAGAGTAAGCTGTGGATTAATATCATTAATTCCACTTGAACTGAAGCGGCCTCTAGCTAGGCATTCAGCTCACTTGATCTCACTGAATTATTAACTTGTTAATTAATACTGAACCGCATTTATTAGAATTAACATTGAATGCATACTTGGACCAAGGGCATTATTTCCTTCATGACCCGACCCGAAAACTTGCATATTGTCACGGGTCGGGTACCCGACCCGCTATTTACAGAAATTTTACAAAATTACCCGGATATTTTGAAGCGGGTCAGCGGGTTAGCGGGTCGGGTCAAGCGGGTCGGGTACTTTTGAACACCCCTAGTGCAAAGTGGTAAATCCTTAAACTACGATTGCGGAACTTTAGGATTTTTTTTCAAAAACTATTTTCCTAAAGTCAAAATGTCGTTTTCGAGTACTCAAAATTTTGAAAAGCCAAATACCAATTATTTCAAGCATTTGAAAATTATTTTTTTTAGTTGAAATTTTTTTTCGAAATTCCGAAATATTTTCGGATTTTTCAAAAAAAAAAAAAAAAAATCTTTTAACTATTTTCGGATTTTCCGAACTTTTCAAAAAAAAAAAAATTATTTTTCGAAAATTCCGAATTATTTATTTATTTATTTAATTCCTTTAATTATTTTTTAAAAATAATCGAATTAATTAAATTATTCGATTAATTATTTTCGATTTTAATTTAATAATTTCGCGTATATTTGAAGTTATTTATTTAAATTCGAAATTTTTTTATTTCTTCTCTAAGTGAGGAACGGGTAGAATAAGAAGGGTATAATTAGTCTAAGTATGTGTTGTTTAAGTATGTCTTTCTAATCAAGTGTTTATGTGATTATGCCTTGATTTTTGTGATCTTTTAATTAAAGTTTGATCATGTTTTGTTTTGCTTTATGTGATTAATTGCATCACGATTCATGATTAAGCATGTACTTGTGCATTGAAATTGTATGGCTCAACGAACTTACTTTGTTTTTGGAATACTTTAGTAAGATTTTGTAGTTGTTAACTTTCAGGGTTAAGATGTTGATTTCAAAGTACGCAAATCTAGGAAACCTAGAGAAGCTAGACTGTGAGACCCCACACATTTATGTCAAGAAGATTGAGTTTGCCTGCAATTACTTTGCTACAGTGAGGAACCTACCTGAATTGAAAGATGTTATGGCAGAGATGGTTATTCATTGCTTACCTTCCAAGAACCCATACATAGAGCTTAAGAACCGATTTAGGGATATGCATATGGAAAATGGTATTCCTAATTACTACAAGTATGGTACTCCAGATGGTAGATGGGGGTACGATTGGGAGATTATGACTACAGTTATAGAGTTAGCGGAGGAATGTTTTGTTGATGGTAAGATAGTGTCAAGTGTTCACAATGTAGGAATATATCATGATACAGAGACTCAGATGGATGAGGATAGTGATGATGATGTTGTTGAGATTGAGAACCCTAATCCTATCATTCCTGAACCCACTATTGAGATCTCCAGTGACACAGAAATTGAGCCTGAAATCAACAATGATGAAGTGAACAGTGTGCTACAGCAAAACAATGAGGATATGGAGTATGAGTCTGATCCGGAGGAAGACTTTGATGACTTTGAAGACCATGAGCACTCTTCACCAGTTTGTAGAGGTGGTTGGATAGTAGAGTAGCATTTTAAGCTTTTGTAACAGCTAGTGCCTAGATTTGATGAAGCAATAAAGTAGTACACTACTATTTATGGTTTTAGTAGTTCAGTTTTGTGGTTTCCGAATAAAGTACGATCCAAAGGATGTATCATCTTTTTTTTCCCATTGAAGTAATAAAATCTAGAATTCCTTCTTATATCCTTAATTCTAAGTCTATACTATCTTTGAGCGATTATCGCGAAAGGAATTTTATGCATTTCTTCAATGAAATTGTACTTGCAAGGTGGTCCAATCTTTCACCACTTAAATTTTGTGATGCGGACTAAGGGGAAAAGCGGCCCACAAACAGGCGCCTATCCTGCTTAGGGTCCGAAATTTTTGTATGTGCACCAATTGAATGACTAGCTAGTGCAATGTGATAGTAAGGCAGTGTCCAACCTCAGTTGTTAAAGTTAGCCTTTTGTTTTATTCAAGAGGAGGGAAATGACTACCCAAGGAATTGCTGACGTGGTCAGGCAACTAGCCGAAGTAGTGCAGAACTTAGCACATAATAGGAATAACCAAGGAGTTGATCCAGCTGGTGAGATGTTTAAGAAGGTGGCCCAAAGTAAGCCTCCTTTGTACCAAGGTGAGATAGACCCAACCGTATTTGAGAATTGTCTAAGGGAGTTCGATAAGCTTATCGTAGCTGTCAATTGCCCGGAGAACCTTAGGGTCAATAGTGTTGTTTATTACCTTAGGGGAGAAGCCGATCTATGGTGGCAAAGATGTGAGAATTCTTTGAGAGCTACACCTGGATTTGGATGGGAATCATTCAAGGTAGCCTTAAGGAACAAGTTTTACCCACCATACCTGAAGAAGCAGAAAGCTCAAGAGTTCATCGAGTTGAAAATGGATGGTATGTCTGTGACAGAGTATTATTCGAAGTTCATCGAGTTATCTAGGTTTGCACCGAAAGTGGTGGCAACGGAGGAGCTTAGAGCCCAGAGATTTGAGAGTGGATTGACTATGGACTTACAACTAATGCTTGCTGGAGAGACCTTTATATCTCTTGACACCCTATATGGAAAAGCTGTCCATCTGTATGGCCTGCACCAAAGAAATAATGGGATTGGTGAAAAGAGGAAGGATGTTGGTAACCATAACCAAGGTGGTGGTCAGCAGAATCAAGGGAACTTTAAGAAAAACAAGGGAAACAACCATTTCCAGTTCAAGGGAAACCAGGGTGGAAATAGGAACAACTTCCATAGTAACAATGGAGATAAGAATCAGTCTGTAGGGAATGGAACGAGAGTCTATGAGTGTAGACGTTGCCATACTAATCACCCAGGTCGAGACTGTAATGGAAACCAAGTTGTCTGTAGGTTTTGTGAGAAGCTAGGCCATAGAGAATTTGAGTGTTGGGCCAAGAATGGGAAACCCAACCAAGTCAACCAAGGTAACCGCCAGAACAACAACCGGAATAACCAAAACCGGAATGGAGGGAATAATGGTGGAAATCAAAGGGGTAACCAGAATGGTAACAATGGCAATAATGGCCAGGGTAATGGAAAGCCCGGAGGGAACTATCAGCAAAATGGGAACCGAAATGCCAATGGAAATGCCAATGGAAGTGGCTATAACAAGGGAGTTGCCCAAGGGAAGCTGAATGTGATCACTGGGCAAGAAGCCGAAAACTCGTCTGACGTCATAGCTGGTACTTTTTCTATTAACTCCATTTTAGTTAAAGTACTATTTGATTCTGGTGCGACTTATTCATTTATATCAAAGGGTATCTTAGAGAAGTTAGGATTGAAAGAACCTGAAGAGATAGAAGTACCCATAGTGATACCAACAGGTGAGATCGTGAAATGCACTAAGATCCATAGAAATGTACCTTTAACCATAGCCAAGACCATATTCTTGTCTAGCCTAATTGAGTTTAAGTTAGGAGATTTAGATGTAATTTTGGGAATGGACTGGTTGGCCATGTTTAAAGCTAAGATTGACTGTGAGAAGCAGAAGATTCACTTGAAGTCTAGTCTAGGAAAAGTTGTATCGTATCGCCGTTTTGGGAAGCCTAGGAGTGTAGGAATAGTCACGGCAATGGAACTCGTGAAGCTAATACACAAAGGGAACCCTATTTTCTTATGCAATGTAAGAGACCTAGACCATGTAATGAAAAAGCAACCAGGGGATATTGCAGTGGTGAGTGAATTCTTGGACGTGTTTCTGGAAGAGATCCCGGGAATGCCGCCCAATCGACCAATCGATTTTACCATAGATTTAGCACCCGAAACTGCACCTATTTCGAAAGCCCCATACCTGATGGCTCTAGTAGAAATGAGTGAGTTAAAAGGTCAGCTTGAGGAATTACTAGAGAAAGGTTATATCAGACCAAGTGCATCGCCTTGGGGAGCGCCAGTCTTGTTTGTGAAGAAGAAGGACGGTAGTATGAGACTCTGTATAGACTACCGAGAGCTCAATAAGGTCACAATCAAGAATAAGTATCATTTGCCTAGGATAGATGATCTATTTGACCAGTTGAAAGGAGCAGGAATGTTTTCGAAGATTGACTTGAGGTCAGTTATCATGAGTTGAGAATCGCAGAGCACGATATACCAAAGACTGCATTTAGGACTAGGTACGGTCATTATGAGTTCACAGTTATGCCATTTGGGTTAACCAATGCACCTGCAATCTTTATGGACTTAATGAGCCGAGTATTCCATGCATTCTTGGACAAGTTTGTAGTGGTTTTCATAGATGATATTCTGGTCTACTCTAAGAATGAGGAGGATCATGCGGAACACTTAAGGTCAATGTTGAGTACCCTAAGAGACAATCAGTTGTATGCCAAATTCTCGAAGTGTGAATTCTGGCTGGAAAGAGTTGCGTTCTTAGGACATTTCGTATCTAAGGAAGGGGTTGCAGTGGATCCTGCAAAGATAAAAGTTGTTAGTGAGTGGCCTACACCTAAGAGTGTCACCGATATTCGAAGTTTTCTTGGTTTAGCGGGTTATTATAGAGGCTTCGTGCAAGACTTTTCTAGAATCGCCAAACCAATGACAACCTTGATGAAGAAAGAAGCGAAGTTTGAATGAAATGACCAGTGTGAGGAAGCGTTCCAAGCCTTAAAGATGCGATTGACAACCGCGCCAGTGTTAACTTTGCCCGATGAGAGCGGTACTTATGATGTGTATAGTGATGCCTCTAAGAATGGTTTAGGGTGTGTGTTGATGCAGAACGGGAAAGTGATTGCGTATGCATCGAGGCAGCTAAAGCCATATGAATCCAATTACCCTACCCATGATTTAGAGTTAGCTTCCATAGTGTTTGCATTGAAGATATGGAGACACTATCTGTATGGTGTGAAATGTAGGATATTTACGGATCATAAGAGCTTAAAGTAAATTTTTACATAGAAAGACCTAAATATGCGCCAACGAAGGTGGTTGGAATTGATCAAGGACTATGATCTAGATATTCAATACCATGAAGGAAAAGCCAATGTAGTTGCAGATGCCTTGAGTAGGAAATCAAGTCATGGTGTGAATGCGTTAGTAGTTGCTAACGAGATGTGTAAAGACATGCAACGACTGGATCTAGAAATAGTGAGTGGAGAATGCCTTGAGAGTATGATGAATTCCTTAACCATCCAGTCGGCAGTGTTTGATGAAATCAGGGAGAATCAGGCTGGTGATGTTAAGTTAGAGCGGATCAAGGAAAAGATTTCGCAAGAAAAGGAGGTTGATTTTAAGATCCACGAGGATGGAAGTTTGAGGTATAAAGGACGATGGTGTGTACCTCAAAAGTGTAATGAACTTAAGGAAAAGTTGATGAAAGAAGGTCACAATACACCATATTCTGTTCACCCGGGAGGTGACAAGCTGTATAAGGATCTGAAAAAGGTCTATTGGTAGACAAGGATGAAAAACGAAGTGGCTGAATTCGTGGCAAGGTGTTTGACTTGTCAGAAGGTTAAGATTGATCATAGGAGACCTCAGGGAAAGGTCCAACCTTTAGAAATTCCGAGTTGGAAGGGGACTGTATCTCAATGGACTTTGTCACTTGCTTACCCAAGTCGAAAAGTGGAAATGACGCCATTTGGGTAGTGGTCGATAAGTTGACTAAGTCAGCAATGTTCATACCAATGAAAGAAACCTGGAAAATGGAACAACTTGCCAAAGCTTACATCAAACATGTAGTGAGATTATATGGAGTTCCTAAGGATATCGTATCAGATAGAGATTCTAGGTTCCTTTCGAATTTCTGAAAAAGTGTGCAGAAGAACTTTGGTACCACATTGAAAATGAGTATAGCGTTCCACCCAGCCACAGACGGAAAAACCGAAAGAACTATTCAAACCTTAGAGGATATGCTACGAGCTTGTGTAATTGATTTCCATGGTGGATGGGAAGATAGCCTAGATTTAATTCAGTTTTCCTACAACAATAGCTATCATGCCAGTATTGGAAGAGCAACATTTGAAGCCCTGTATGGACGAAAATGCAGAAGTCCACTATGTTGGAGTGACATTAGTGAAACCGTTGTACTAGGTCCCCAATTGATAGAGGACACTACGAATCAGGTTAGGACTATTCAATCCAAAATCCAAGCCGCGCAAGATCGCCAAAAGAGCTACGCAGATTTAAAGCGTAGGGAAGAAGAGTTCCAAATAGGTGACAAAGTGTTGCTAAAGGTTTCACCAATGAAAGGTGTAATGAGATTTGGGAAGAAGGGAAAGTTTATCCCAAAGTATATAGGCCCATATGAGATCTTAGAACGGATAGGGAAGGTAGCGTATAGACTAGCCTTGCCCATGGACTTGCATAGAGTGCATAATGTGTTTCATATATCCCAGTTCAGGAAGTATGTCCCGGATAAGTCTCATGTACTGCAACCGGAGACCATAGAGTTAGACCAAAGTTTGACCTTTGAGGAAAGACCTGTCAAGATACTTGATAGCAAAGTGCGTAGCACTCGAACTAAGGACGTTAAGATCGTAAAAGTGTTATGGTCTAACCAAGAGTCTAAGGAAGCTACCTGGGAAGCGGAGGAGGAAATGAGAAAGAAATATCCCGAGCTTTTTCCCGAGGTTATTTGAGTTACGGGGCCGTAACTCGTTTTCTTTAAGGGGGGTAGAGTGCGGTAGAATTTCGCGCTTTTTACCTTATTTACCCAATTTATCCTCTAGGATATGCTTGAATCGTTGTTCCCAGTGAAGTTTCACTGTTTATTGTCATGTTAAATTACTTAAAGAGTACAGCAAATAAAACTTTTTTTTTCAAAGAAAACGTACTAAAGTCTCAAAATAGTCTCAAGTTTAGTTTTAAAATTGTGATTTCCGTGCCCAAGTTTCGGGACGAAACTTCTTTTAAGGAGGGTAGACTGTAATACCTTGTGTTTTTCTATAATTATAAATATATTTTATTATATTTATAAAACATTTCGTGTATTTTTTATAAATTAATTTCATTTAATGAGAATTAAATGCGCTTTTATTTTAATTAATTTAAATATTAATTATTTTGAAAACCGGATTTTTATTAAATAAATTCAAGGAATTTATTTAATCGGGAATTGTTGGGTCTTATTCCAAAAACGAATTTAATAAACTTAAAGCCCGGTCGTTTTGTTTTAATTAAACCCAACAAAGCTTGCAAGGAATTTAATGAACTAAGCCCGAAAGCAAGCCCAACTCAAAATTACCCTAACCTAGCCCACAAAGGAGAGGAACCTATAAATAAGACCTCATGTCAAACCCTCACAACCAAAAATTCAGAAATCTCTCTCTCTCCTCTTCCCCTCTCCTTGCGGCACACTCAACCACACTCCCTCTCTCTTCGTCGCCTTGCTTGCGACACAAGGCAGCCATCCCTCTCGCCTCCCGCAGCCGCAGCGTAGCACATTGTGCCTGCGTGCCGTGCGGTGGTGCCTTGCTGTGCGCCCACTCGTCCCTTGCTCGCCCTCGTCCCGCATCGCGTCGCAGCACAACAGCAGTGCTGTGTGTGCGCGCGCTGTGTCCCGCCTGTGCCCAGCACCTCTCGCCTGTCCCTTGTGCGCACGCTGTGCCGCGTGTGTGTGCCTTGCGGTGCCCAGCGCCCTTGTCCCCCCTCTCGTCCCTTTTGCGCGCGCGCCACTGCTGCTTGCGGTGCGTGTGCGTGTGTTGTTGTTATTGTTGCGTTGTTTGTTCGACGCACACGCACACAACACAATTAATTGTTGTGTGTGTGTGTGTTGTTGAATTGGGAAAATCAAATTATGTTTTCAAAAATATTAATTTTCAGTTTTAAATTGATTTAATTATTGTGATTGATTTAATTATTGGATTGTTTAGATTAATTAAAACGGTTATGAACACCGCACTGGGTTAGTATTGTGTTTTAATTTAAGAAATTGGTTTTGATGGTTTAAATTATGATTTTCAGATTTTATATGTTTATAAAGTATGGATTTTTGAAGTCAAAACACGTTTTCGGATTAAACCATTGTTAGGGTTTTGGTTTCAAATTGATTGAGCGATTGATTTACATAATTTAATGACAATTTAAATTATGGGAATCAATCTAAATTTCAGATTGTTTATAAGCTTTAAAAAGTTGATTTTTAATGGGTTTAAAGCTAAAAAGTCAATGTTTTTATGCTAGGACTTGAGTTGACTATTTGAGACTATTAAATTACCATTTTATGAATGATTTTTAATTAAACTAAGAGCTTTAGTTTCTTAAATAGTTGCTGGAAATTTAGTAAGCATGGATAATAATTTAGTTCTCTTATTTTGTTTTATAGGAGTTGATTTCTAGTGAGTCGTGATTCGCACAGTGGCCCCCGTACTTAGGTATTCAAGGTACGTACAAGACTAGGGTGACCACCCATCCCTTGAGGACTTTGTGAAGTGTATTGAATGCGAATCATGTGAACTTATATGTTGTTATGAATTCATGTTTGATGATTGGGAATGATTATGTTGTTATGAATTCATGTTTAATGTTGAGAACAAGCATATTATTATTATTATTATTGAATCTATGTGAACGAGCATGTTATGAATTGAATTATGCTTTATAGATTCTATTGAACTATCATGTTATGGACTCTTATAATCGTTGAATTATGTCAAGCATGTTGTTCAAGTTGGTTTGCATGTATGAGTAGTGCGCGTGCAAGTTATTATTATTATGCTATAGTACAGGATGTCTAGCATAATTATTGAGCCAGTCGAATATTGCCAGTGAGCAATATATATTCCACCAAAGGGATAGAATATGTTAGTGAGTCTATGTGAATTGAATTAAGGACAATTCGTGCTAAAGGCACACCCCGCTTGTTAATAGGCAATGTCGGGTTATCTCAAACTGTGTTTTTGAGAAGGAACAATGGGAGTAATTTCACTTGAGTCTATGTTTGATCACAAGTCCTAAAGAAGTAAAATAATGAAGAGTCATTGTTGAATTGTTTAATTGTTTAATTGTTTGCAAGTTATGTCTTGTGTAGAGTCTTGAGTCGCCTTGAACATAACATACTAATTAACGTAAAGTGTAACTCAAAGAGCTTCAAAACTCTTGGAACGTATATACCTTGAGTATGAACAATGGGGGGAGTCTTGACGGAAAACTTGTAGTCCTAGAATGATACAAGACGTTGATTCATTCTAATTTTTATGCCGTTGTGCATTGGAATTCCTGTCGGTATGGCCCGACTGTTGGTAGTAGCCCGACTTATTTTTGGTGTATGGTTGGCTCCCATCACCATTTTCTTTCCTTTTGAGGATACTTTACTTTACCCGTTCGAAGCTACTTTTTATTAAACTGTGAGCCAAGAGTCGTGTCTTGTGTCGAGTCTTGTCTCCATGTTTAATTGTTTATTACATGGCTTTTGCATGTTGATTATTTAATTGTCGAGTGAAGCATGTTAGGATAGAATGTTATTCTAGCTTGTTCGTACTCAGCTTTTGCTGACTTCGTGCTTCATGTCTCCTGGTCATGGCCCTTGCCTTAATGACCCTATGATGATCCATCAATTGCATTTGCGTTGTTGGGGAGTAGATTTTCAATAAGCAGGTTTGTAGAGATAACTTGCGGGAGAAGTTATCATGGGATTCGAGTTGAGAGTGTTATGCTTCCGTAATTTATAAACTCTATTTTTATTTAAATTCATGACTATTACTATTTCAGTTAATGGATTTCAAATGGTTTGTTTTAGTTTGGGCCTCAACGGTTCCAACTTGTTTTAATGACCAATAACTATTTATTTATTATGTTTTGAAAGTTAGTTAATTCCGCTGCGTAATTCTGGTAAGTAGCCTTAGCCGTTATCACGGTGGCGGTAACATCTTGGTAATTCCTGTGTTTTAAGTCGGAAAATATTTTATAAAAAGCAATGAATTATTAGGGTGTTACAGGTGTTGACCCTTGGCTCTGCCTTTATTGAATTTCAGGGACCCGAGGTGACAGTTGTTGCTCCTGTTATCGCGTCTGCTTCGTCTCCCCCTTCTCTTGCTGCTTCCGAAGTAAGTGATGAACTTACACTCGAGTTTTTCTTCCTTATTTACTCGTTCTGACTATCTGCCCTTGTTGTTGGCTTTAGGAGAAGAAGAAGTCGAGGAAGATGAAGGCTTCGGAGGAGAGGTCTTCGCCCCAGAGGAAGAAGATCTATAAGGAGAAATCTCCATCGAAACCAAAGAGGAAGACTTCTTCGTCTTCGGGGAAGGTAAATCTTCGACCCGAAGTTCTCGAGTATCTGAGTCGTCGTCCTCATCTGACTTAGGAGCAGATTCGACAGGTTGTGGCCGAGGACCATAGTCTTGCCGAGGCGGGCGAGCGCTACCTTGCTGAGCAGAAGGAGCGAGAGATGGGTCCACCCAAGAATCTTCGTGGTAAACTTCCACTTCCTGGCCAGAAGTTGAAAAGTGTGGCAGTTTTGGTGCCGAACGAGCTTGTGGATCAGCCCTTGGTCGAGGAACCTGCTATGCCCTCGCCTCTGAAGCCATTGACTCCAGCGGGAGTGATTGTCGAGGACATCACCCACGAGGTGGAGAATCTTGTGGCTGATCCCCTTTTGGGCTCTTCCGAGGTCCCTATTCTAGAGGGGGATGCAGCTTCAGATGGTTTGGGGGAAGATCCGCAAACTCCTCCGAAGTTGGTGGTGGACCTTACCTCCTCGGAAACTGCGACCCTTTCTCTGATGTCCCGGTAAAGAAGATACCTGCTGAGGTTTGGGAGATCATGGCTCGGTACGCTCGTCCTTCGGTTATGGGTGAAGATCCTTCAGCTCATGCGGGCTCCATGGTTGGTCCCAAGGCTGCTCGCGAGAATATGCTGCGCGCTGTTCCTCAGTTCCGAGTTCCTGGTGAATCGGCGAGTCATCCAACAAAGATGGCTCAGTATCATCAGAATGAGGTTCGTGTTTGATTTTCACTCCTGGTTTTTTTTTGATCTACTGATTCTTCGGCGTAGGCAAAAATTTTTGATTCTCGTTATTCTTCCCAGGTTAACTTCTGGAGCTCACTTGCTGCCGAGTGTCAGTACTATGACGAGAGGCGGCTCCGGAAGTTTGAGGAGTTGTATGCTCGGGATGTCCCCCATCTTGACCAGATAGCGAGTTTCCTCCTTTCCGAGCTCGCGAAGGCGAGGCAGGTTGTTGCTGAGTTCACCAGGGAGGGGAAATCAGCTCTTGAGTTGATCGGTAAGGAGGTTGGAGCCCTGACTGGCAAGGTGGTGGATGACTCCATCAAGTTTGACACTTGGGTGAAGGAGAGAGCTGAAGAGAAGGTTGTTTTCGAGGCTGCGCTAAGTGATAGAGACTCCACTATCCTTAACCTTCGGGACGGTGCCCAGAAAGTTCAAGCGGCCCTTGAGCGGATTCTTGTGCTGGAGCTTGATGTTGATGAGCTTAAGGCCGAAGTTTGCAAGCTCCAGCGGGAGAAGTTCCGGATGTAAACTGCTGAGCAGTGTGAAAATCAGTACTGGGAGGGGATCCTCGGTGCTCGTCGCATGTTCGCTAAGAACATGCCTGATATCAAATAGGCCGAGCATGTGCCCAAATGGCTCAAGGCCGAGGATAATATGTTGGACTGCCAAGCTGACAGAGATGACGCTGCCAAGGAGCGCGAAGAAGCTGCCAAGGAGCAGCAAGCTCGAAAGGTTTCCTCGGAGGGCGATACCACTGTCGGTGCTTCTTCGAGAGCTACTCCGCATGGACTTGCTGGTGATGTCCCTTAGGAACTCGGGCAGTCGGCTTCTTCAGAGTCGGTCGGTTCCAGTTGAGGACCTCCGAACTTGTGCTTGACTTTCTCCCCTTTTGCCTCGGCGCTGCGTAGTAATTTAATAATTTCTTTTTGCTTTCCTTGTACTTCGGTAGGCCGAAATCATCTGTTGATGGCTGCCAATCTTAGCTTTAGGGTTATTTTTCTTTCAATTTTTGAGGATTCCTCGGGCTGTGCCGAGTTTAGTTGATGTAATCGCACTTTGTTCCCCCAAATATTGAATGAAAAATGGCCTCGCTTTGCTATTTGATCGTTTGGCCTTTGTTTAATTTCCTGTACTTTCAAAGTTTTCAGCTTTACTGAGCCTCTTTGACTTCAAAAGTTTGTTTAGCCAAGTTCGAGTACTTGTCTTCGCTTCGAGTTCTTCAAGTCCATCGATTTGCTAAGATACTCATTTGCTTTCGAGCTCTTCACATCCGTAGATCTACTAAGAGACTCGTTTGTCTTCGAGTTCTTCAGATCCGTAAATCTGCTAAGAGACTCTTTTTGTTCTCGAGTTCTTCAAATCTGAAGATTTTCTAAGAGACTTTTTGTTTTCGAGTTCTTCAAATCCAGAGATTTGCTAAGAGACTATTTGTTTTCGAGTTCTTCAGATCCATCGATCTGCTAAGAGGCTCGATTTGTTCTTCCGATTTCTTGTGGTTCGGAAACCTTGGTAACAAATCTCTAGTTTGAGTTAGTTACGGCTTTGGCGATCCGTAGATCTGAGCCGAGGTCTTTATAACTTGGTTCGAGACTGTTTGTTGCGAACAGGGCTCTCCGAGGTGTCGCAAATCCGGGGATTTTGGACGATACCTCGGGGCGTTGGTTATTTGAGTTAACTATTTCTTGTATTTTATCCAAGGAATGGTTAATTCAGGTTGAATTTTAGTCTCGGATTGATCAGATCCGAGGCTGCATGCATATGATGAAATGATAAAAAAGATAGACAGGGAGATACGATTTAATGAAACCCATGGTGCCAAAGGCTTTCCTCTTCTCATTAAACGACTTACTTGGATTTCTGTGGTCGAAGACCATCAGCCTAGGTATGCCAAACCTTGTGACGATGTTTTTCCAGATGAATCGTCGGACTTGTGGCTCAGTGATGGAAGAAACTGCTTCGACTTCGATCCACTTGCTGAAATAATCGACTCCTACTATCAACCACTTCTTCTGGTTCACAACTTAGGGGAAGGGACCGGTGATGTCCAACCCCCACTGTGCGAATGGTAAGGGATAGAGTGTTGATTGTAGGGTTTGAGCTGGTTGGTGGATAGCCGGTGCAAATTTCTGGCATTTCTCGCACTTCCTCGTCATCATCTTTGCTTCGGAAACCATGTGGGCCACCAATATCCGGCCCGAAGTGCCTTATGTGCCAAAGCCCTTCCTTTAATGTGATTTCCACATATGCCGAGGTGAATCTCCCTTAGGATGTAGTCAGCATCGGTTGGCCCGACACATTTCAGCAGCTTGGCTGAGAATGATTTCCTCATGAGCTCCTCGTTGGCATCGATGATGAACCATCTGTTGAACCTTTCAGCTTTCTTGCTTGTAGCTTGTCTTCGGGAAGTTATCCCCTCTCCTTGTATGCTCTTACTGCGTCCATCCAGCTCGGCTCGGGACGTAAATTGCATACTGTAGGGGGTGGCAAATCAATACTCCTCTCTTAGTGAACTTCCACATGGACCAACCTGTTTAGGTCGATGAGCGTTGAGCTTGCATGTTTTGAAAGTGCGTCAGCTTGTGTGTTCTGGCCTCGGGGAATGAGGATGACTTCGAAAGATCTTAACTTTGACGTTAAGGATTTAATTTTTGCTAGGTAAGCTGTCATGCTGGGCCATTTGGCCTCATACTCTCCTCGGATCTGATTGGCTACCAGCTCTGAATCAGTATTGAGACAAACATGTTCGGCTTCCAGAGATAGGCAAAGTTCTATTCCTACGATTGCAGCCTCATATTCGGCCTCGTTGTTAGTGGCTTTGAAGTCAAACTTCAGGGCATACTCTGTGCTTTTTCCTGTTTGAGGGATCAACACAACTCCGGCTCCCAAGCCGTTTACTGTGGAAGATCCATCAGTGTAGACCTCCCAAGTGCTCTTTGTGTCGTCCAACACCTCTTGGTATGAGCATTCGGCCAAGAAGTCAGCGAGTGCTTGTGCCTTAATGGTTGTCCTTGGCTGGTACTTAATGCCGAACTCTGATAATTCGAAGGCCCATGCAGCCAATCTTCCCGACCTCTCTATTTTATCAAGTAGTTTCTCGAGCGGTTGGTCGATTAATACTATGATCTGGTGAGTGTCGAAGTATGGTCTCAGCTTTCGTGCAGCTACCACCACTGCATACGCCACTTTCTCGATGAGTGGGTACGGAGTTTCGGCACCTGTTAGCGTTCGGCTGGTGAAGTAGATTGGTTGGTGCTTCTTCTCTTCTTCCCGAAGGAGTACTGCGCTCACGGTCCCGGGGCTAACTACGACATATAAGTATAGTTTTTCCCCCTCTTTCGGCTTGGCCAGTGTCGGCAGTTGGGCCAGATGAGCTCTGAGCTGCTGGAACACATCCTTTTGCTCTTGCTCCCATGTCAGCTCTGGTTCCACATTTCTCGTGACGCCTTTTTTCTTGATGGGTTCTGCTTCTCCTCCGGGGAGGGTGTTAGTTTAGATGAACAACACAAGAGGGGGGGGGGGTGAATTAGTGTTTGTAGATGTTGGATCTACTTTTTCGCGGAATTAAAAACATTAAGAGATTGCAAGAGAGATTTTAGCGTGGAAACCTCTCTACCCTAATAGAGAGGAAAAACCACGGCCCCGTAGGGACTTAAACCCTTTTACTAATTAGGAAAATCACAGTTCCCTAAACTCAACTCCCTTAGGAACAGTCCCTCAACCGTTCCTTCTCAATGATCTCTCTAGAGATCTTCTCTCTCAACTCTTCAGCTTGACTCTAAGCTGATTCTCTCAATTACAAGGTTCACTCAAACCCCTTCCCAACTCTCAAGTATAAAAGATAGAATAACAAATAGAATCTGGAATTCTGCTGGAGCAGGAACTACGTATGTGGAACAGGAACTGACGGTACTGACGTGGGTTATAATGTAGATTTAACTTAAGCACGTAACACCACTAAGTCAGACAATTTTCCTAGACTTATGAATGCAGTATATATAGTGATGCATGTTATCTATTAACCCTAGAAGATATATTTTATGTTTATCTTTTATTTAGGAATCCTAGACCTAATAGAACTCTATCATGATAGACTTTTATCCTAAGACTCTAACAAACATGTGATCGAATAATAAATCTTTATGCAGTAGATATATTAATGAAAACTCTATCTAAACGACACTCCTTTCCTATCATGACTCTTAAATAAGATAAACATTATTTAACCATTAACTAATGCAATCCTAATTACTATCAAACACATAATCCTAACTATACTAAAACTCCTTAGTACATGACTTAGTATTATTATGTTTAGACTTCTATTAGGACACAAACTCTAAGGTAACGTGATCTAAATACTATACTCATGCAATCCTATATACTACGTGCAGACTAGGACCAGTACCCTCGTCATTGACACTGTTCCACGTACGTTGTTCCACCAGCTCCGAACTTTCAGTTTCTAAAACAAATCTATTAAGCACACTAATGCTACTAGATTTTCTTCTCTTCTCTTTCTCTGTACTTGTACTCTTAATTCTCCTCGAGTCCAAGTTCCTCTTCTCTTGGATTCTCTAACTCTTGAATCCTCGTTCTTCCTGTAAGTCTTTGGGTCTTCTTCAAAGTCTTACCTACACACGTCATTTATCATTTATTTGCATGCATAATAAACCACGTTAGATATTGAGTCAAGTATGATAAATATGCATAAATCATATATTATAATATTTGCTTAACTAAAATACACATAGGATAATATGGAATATAATATACTAGTGGATAAATACTATTCCTATCCTAATATGAACTTAATATTTACGGCAAGTATTATGTGACTCAAACACCTAAAATACATTGAATCTAGACAGTCCTATATTATGCATAATACTAATTATAAAAGCTTAAACTCTAAACATTTAATCTTTCCTAACATGCTTATGCAAACTAAAACTCTTAGACTCCTACATCGTCTACAATGCACCATAATATATGATAAATGAGACCAGCTATGATATGCATTCCTAGAAGACTCCTAATGCATATATAACTATATGAAGAGTCCTAATCACACACAACTATATGTACTTATGATAGGATATTATAAGAGACTTAAACTAATGCAAAGTCCTAAGTCTAATAAACAACTTATCCCAATATGGACTCTTAATTACACATGCATATAACGAACATATTAGGATGCAAATATGAAAGAACTATATGCACTCCTAAACTCTATTGATGCACGCATGCGTATCTCGTACAGGTGACTGGGAACAGGAACAATCAGACAACTAGGAACTCTGTTAAACTGTTTCTGATCTCTTTCTTGTTGTTTCTGCTGGACCATATAAAGTATCATTTCGTTCCTCCTTTGTCACTTTACTTACCACATGAAGTTTACCAATGTAAATGCTAATTTACATATAAACAACATGTATAACGTAGTCATCTCCGCTCTCGTCAACAATAGCTTATCATTGCTCATGTCCCTTGTCTCTTGGTTTAATCATAGCTTGTTCTTCCTATGCACATCTTAGCACACATGTTAATTAGATAATCATCATTTGTTTATAATCATCAAAACCTCACTACTCAACAGAGGGTTTTTTGTTTTAGAGCTTTAAAGAAGGGAGCCCCTTTGTCCGAGGCTTTCGATATGAATCTCGACAGTGTGGCTAACCTGCCAGTTAGCCTTTGCACGTCTCTCTTTGTCCTCGGTTCGGGCAAATTCAATGCTGCCTGGACTTTGTCACGGTTTGCGTCGATTCCTCTTTCGCTTACCATGAATCCGAGGAACTTTCCTGACTTTACCCCGAAGACACACTTCTTCGGGTTCAGTTTCATGTTGTATTTCCTCAGATTTCCGAAGGTCTCGGCCAAGTCTTTGATATGGTCCTCTTCCTTGATATTTTTCACTATGGAATCGTCCACATAAACCTCGACGTTCCTTCCCTTTTGATCAGCGAAGACGTGATCAACTAGCCTTTGGTAGATCGCTCCGGCATTTTTCAAGCCGAAGGGCATCATTTTATAGTTGAACACTCCTGCAGTTGTGATGAACGCTGTCTTTGCCCTATCATCGGGGTGCATGAACACTTAGTGGTACCCTGAATAGGCGTCCATGAAGCTGAGCAGTGCATGGCCACTCGTGGAGTCTACCAATTGATCTATCCTTGGCAGGGGATAGCAATCCTTGGGGCAGGCCTGGTTCAGACCTGTGAAGTCTACGCACATGAACCATGAGCCATTTGCTTTCTTGACCATCACCACATTGGCTAACCACTTGGGGTACATGCATGGCTCGATGAATCCAACCTCTTGCAGCTTTTTCACCTCTTCGGCGATGGCTCTGTTTTTCTCCGAGGAGTAATTCCTTTTTTTCTGCGTGATTGGTCGGGCTTCGACGTTGACATCCAGTTTGTGACAAATCATCTTTGGATTTATCCCTGGCATGTTGGCTGCCGACCATGCAAATATGTCCTTGTGATCCCTGAGCAGTTGGATCAGATCGATTCGGAGTCCCAAGCTTAGGCCTTTGCCTATTCGGACACTCCTGTCTGAATCATCTTCGAGGAAGATATCCTACATTTCTTGGTCTGGCTCGGGAGATAGGGTTTCGGGCCGATTATCAACCTCCGCGGGTTTCACAAGACTGCTCGTTCATACCTTTCTCCTCTTCGCCTCACTCTCCTCTCTTGAGGGATCTTCCTTTCCTTCATCTTCAGAACCGTCTCCTAGCCTTGGCTTTCAAATGGCGGTGTGGCAGGTTCTTCTCGCGACCTCTTGATCGCCCCTGACTCGTTCGGGGAAGCCTGCGTCCGAGACATATATCATCATTTGATGGTATGTGGATGGGATTGCTTGCATCTTGTGAATCATGGTTCGTCCCATGATGACATTGTACACTGAATCGCAATCCATCCCTAAGAATTCGTCTCGGAGGGTTCTCGCTGCCTGACCTTCGCCAACCGTGACTGGTAGGGTGATCTTCCCTCGGGGAATCGCAGCGGATTCGTTGAATCCGATCAGGGGATAGCTGACTTTTGTTAGTGATTCCTCTGATTCCTCGGGGATCAACTACTCAAAGCAGTTTCTGAAGATGATGTTGACGGCCCTTCCTCCGTCGACTAAAACTCTGTGTACGTTGTGGTTGTTGAGATCCATGGAGATTACCAAGGGATCATCATGCTTGTATTGGACTCCGAGGCAGTCGTCGGCAGTGAAAGTCATGTTTGGGGGATGGGGCTGACTCTCTCCTACGGTGCTGAAGTTCACTCGGTGGGAGAGAGCTCTCAAGTGCTTCTTGCTGGCGTGGCCAAATTTTTTTCCCCCCGAATATCACCAAGATGTCATTCTTCTTTTTCCCTGTGGCCTCGTAGATCCTTTTTTGGGGTTGCTCATGCGGTTTGCCGCTCGCGGCCTTTTCCTTTTCCTCCCTTCGGTCTAACAAGTATTGTTTTAGGTAGCCTCGGCGGACGAAGTCCTCAATGTTATCTTTCAGCGAGTTGCATTCCTCGGTGTAATGGGCGAAGTCATCATGGAACTCGCACCATTTGTTCTTGTTTCTCCGATTCGGGTTGGACCTGAGCTTCCCTGGTAGCTTCCACTTTTCATCGTTCTTGTGGAGGCCGGAAATTTCTTTTCGGGGTAGAGTGAGTAGAGTGTAGTTAGTGTATTTGGGTTGAAGTTCACCCTTTCTCCCATCTTTCTTTGGGCTCGCATCTCTTGCACCCACTTTTTCTTTCCATTTTCTTGAGCTGCCCTCGGGCTTGCTCTGATTTGCTTTCATGTCCCTCGGATCCGCAGATATTTTCAATCTTGGAGCGGCTTTGTTGAACTCTTCTGTTCTGATGAACGCATCTGCCATTTGGAGCACATCGGCTATTTTTGAGGGGTTCTTCATTGACAGTTTATCACGGAACTTCCCCTCCTGGAGCGCGTGCTTCAAAGCGAAGATTGCCACGTCGGGCTGCAAATTCGGGATGTTGGTTGATTCCTTCATGAACCTGGCCATGAAGTCTCGTAGACTCTCGTCTCTTTCTTGTTGGATGGAGGTTAGTTCTGCGGTGGTTCGTTCGGGGCGATTATTGCTCACGAACTGTAAGCAGAATCTCTTCTTCAATTTCTTTCAACTTTTGATTGATCCCTTCTGCAGCGATCTGAACCACTCTCCCGCCACTCCGGTTAGCGTGGTTGGGAAGTATTTGCACCAACAAGCTTCGGAGTATGGACTCAGGAACATTTGCTGCTCGTAGGAGATGACGTGATCCCTCGTATCTGTTGTTCCGTTGTATGCTAGGTGCGCTGGCAGCCTAACCTTTGGGATCTCCTCCATGATCAGTTCCTCTAAGAATGGGAGGACGTTGGGGTCATGATTCTTCTCCCTAGCCTTGCTCTGGTACCTCCACTTGCCGAGTTTCTGTTGTTGGAACGCTCAGGTGTGCGTCGGGGGCTAGGGGTTCGATCACTCCTTCTGTGTCTCCTTCGCGCCGATCGACTACTGACCTCAGGTCGTTCGCCTGACCTGCTTGACTCACCTAGCGCCTATCGTGAATCGATGGTCTCAACCTGCTGAGTACCGAACTTCGGATCCGAGCATTCGGGGCGGTCATTTTGCTTTGGAGAGCTGATGGAGTAGGTGATGGCCTTGCAAACCAGTCTGGCTGCTGTTGAGCCCTTTTTTGAGTGCCCCATGTACTCTTCATCCACCCCGATGTTAGGTGAGTTCCTTTCATGGAAGGGAGTTCTCGTTCGGTTCTGGAGACCTCTTCATCGGGCGGCATGTTCAGCCGTCGCCTAGTTCTCCTTTCCTCTCGGGGGTCATTTGTCAATCGCTGCTCCTTCTCGTTGAAGAGGAAGTTTTGCATGATGGTCATGGCCGCGTTGAGCTCTTCCCGGGATGGAATTGGGGGTCTTGCGATCGTGGCGGTCGTGGCCCTGCTTTGCTGTGACCTCGCCACCGACCGCGGTTGCACCTCCGCTTCAGATTCTAAATCTGTGCGGACTACCATGTCATTATCACCGTTGTTATCCATTCAGAGAGAAGATGGTTGATTTTTTCAAGGCTTTGTAGTTTCCCCACAGACGGCGCCAAATTGTTCCGGTGTTGAAACAATGGGTTTCGAATGAAGGCCCTTTCGGTTTGTGTTGAAGATCTGGCTTGCTTGAATGAGTTGTGTCCGAATTCACCTGCATAATGACAAAGTCACTAGCCTCGGGCCGGGGGTGTTTCCGAGGAAAGCCCCTCCGATGCCTAAGTAAGAACAATGCTCGGATTCTAGAGAGAAGTTCTTTAGAGAGTAGTTTTAAGGCAGTAGATTGGACGTACCTTGATGTGTGAACATTGACGGCTTATTTATAGTGTTTGCGTAATAAATGCCCATATGTCATTTATTGCTATTGGGCCTTGGGTCTTTGTTGGTGGCTGACCAGCCATATTAAGTAAAAATGAGTTTGATGTTGTTATATTGAGCCATTAGACTTTGGACTTAGTGACCCAATTGGTATCCAATTAGAAGCACAAACAATAACTATTGTAGTTGCTCCAGCTTTTAAAAATATCAAAAATTAAGAAGCACACAGTTGTTACATATACTCGATCAGCACTGACTTATAATATAAACATATAGTTGTTAACTTGTTGTACACGTATCACAAACAACATTTAATCGGCAGAAGGTGATCCATATACTGCCAAGTCATTTAATTAGCAACATTACAGATGGCAAGTTCTCCTCCACAAGATTCGAAAGTTGTCCTAGAGACGTACAAGTGGCAATATAATACAACTAATGGTTAAAAAAGCGGTATACTCGAACATGTAAATATATATAACGTCGAAAATAAATAAACACAAAAAAAGCCATGCATCATAAATAAAAATTATGAGCTAGAAACACGAGGTAGCCAGTTCTTCGAAAAGATGAAACAACAAGGGGTAAATCAGTCATCTTCAAATACAAGTAGTTGTAGTTGTAGTAGTAGTACTACTTTTACCGATTTTACGGCGCCGTCATCTTTTGAGAACGTAGGGGGGGTATGTTTGTGATTTTGATCAAACATCGTTACATGACATATTTCACTATCTTTCGGAAGTTCCCCTTCATGTAACTGCACCCACAGTAACTATGCCTCCGCCCAAACCCGCTTACTATCATTCGGATGCTCCAACAACCAACCTAAATGTCGAAAAGCCAATCCATGCACTTCATCAATCTTATCAAACTCAGGTTTGTACTACATATTTTTTATGAATACGAATCAAATCGAATTTAATATTATCTTACTTGATAATGTGTATTTTTGTTTTTTATTTTTAATGGAGCGTACAAATTAAATTATTATGGTTATGCTAGACTAAAAATATTCAGAATTTATGAAATTCAACTTAGAATACCTTGTAGAGTATTTCATTTAATTTCTAAATATTAAAATACTCTTTGTAAATGATATATGGATTTTTAATTATATATTAATAATTTATAATTATAAAAAAGGCCTAGAACAAGTTCCTACATACTTATGCATAGTATATAGTTGTATACTCCGTATGTATATTCCACTACTTAAAAACTAGCTTAATATAAAAAATAAAAATAAAAATTAGAGAACACTCTAGCTAATGAATACAATTTCTGTGTTTCTTTAGGGGTCACATGTTGACCGGTGCAAATATTAAAGAAACATATTTGATATAATAATGATGCAAGTGAGGTAATTTACAATAAAGAAATAGAATAAAAATAAATAGGGTTTAAATTTACAAAAAAGGTAAAATATTTATGATCGAAGTGGCAGCATAGAATAAGAATTATAGTAAATAATTAAATTGGGATAAATATCAAAAATAGAATTATAAATCCTAAAAATATGATAAGTAGTGATTATAACTCCTAAAAATACGGAGTAATAGAATGAGTGATTAAGCGATTTAGGTTAAAGTAGTTTAACTACGTACTCGTATAATTTAGTACCACGATTCAACTACGTTTAAATAAGGCAAAAAATCTAGGGAGTATGTTTTCAAGGTCGCCGCCAAGTGCCAGACCAAATCTATCTAGTTTTGTCAGAATTTTTGCAGCCGATGTGTAACCGCTAACTCGATTAAATTTTTTGGTGGAAAAAAAAGGTTAATACAAATTATAAATGGGACGCATTTTAACATTTGAAATATTGCAGACAAGTTCACAATTTTACCACTAATACTCTATTTTTGAAAAAGAAAAATTACTATCTTACCTCTTTTACTATACATTTACGACTTTACATTTATTTTCTTTTACTTCTATTCATTTTTTTTCTTACATCCACCCACCTTTTTACCCTTCTTATACTTACACTTTATCATATTTTATTTTATCCACCAGTAGCGTATCCAGAAATTCAATATAGTGGGGTCACTATTTAAAAACTGATAAAATTTTCACTAAAATTATATATTTTTTAAAAAAAAATTGAAAATTTAACTATAAAAAAAGAAAAAAAAATCAAGTGGGGGCAAGGACCCCCTAAGAGGACTGTGGCTCCGCCACTGTTATCCACCTACATTTTAACACATTTTCCCATGTTATCTTATTTATGCAAATAGTAACCATAAACATCATTTTGAAACAGAAGTAGTACTTCTTTATCGTTTTCCATGTGCTACTTTGTATTTTGTCTAATTAAACATTTGTTACTCAGGGTCCAAAAACCAACAATATGGATGTAGATATAGCCAAAGCGAATTCAAAAGGAAAGCAACCTATGTACCCTGATCCAATCATGCACAGTACAACTACAAGTCCTCAACATCTATATTGCCTCAATTTATCGAGAGTGAGATTATTATTGCAATCTTCATCTTGTTTGTTATTCAAACATGATAAAATTCTACGAAGTTGCATTTTGGACCAGCTAATTAATTTCAAATTCATTCTCGTGTACATAAATGTTACTGTAGTTCAATGATTTAATTTATCTGGCTAATTAAACATTTGTAAAAGGGACTGGAGATCAAGGATGATACTGATTGTGATTATTCCAAAGGGCGTACAGAAGGAACGCAGCTTATACAACTAGACAAGGCTCACACGCCTAATTGTGAACAACATCATCCGCATGCTTCATTGAGGGTTAGAAACTTAGAATACTAATGCCTATCTTTACCCTCATTTTTGTTAATCTGCAGTCTAATTCATATGGGTTATAAAAACTACATGTTTACGTACATCCTTTTATTAGCTATATACGAACGTAAAGGACATCAATGTATATACTTAATTATTTTCTCTCATTTCGAGAAAATTAAGCTAGTTCAGTTAAGATAAATTTAGGAAAATAAAGGTTGACCAACAATAATTTATAGCTAAATAAGTTATACAGTGTAATAATTTCTAGTACGTATAGATCGATAAATTCTAATAAGTTTATATAAGATAAGTTGAGAAAAAACAAGGGAATAACTGGCACCTTATATAACTAGCTAGCTTGTGATAAATTTCTTATGATCATGAGTCTTTTATATATAAAGTAGGTTTGAGTATGTATGTACAGTGTAAAATATATACTTCGTACTAACCATCGCAAATGAAACCGGCCGGCCAATCGATACCAGAAAATGAGGAAGTTAAAAACTTGAACATTTTATTTCTCACAAGTCCCCCAATTGATTGTTTCAGAGGTTATAATTTTGTGACATTGTAAGAGAATTGTACGTACGTACCACTGCATGCATGGTGTGTAACTTATTCAACGACCACGTACATGGAGTTGTCTAGGTAATGAACCTTGTGTTTAAGTAATCTGCCCCTGGAGATCTATCTATTGTCTTGTTTTTATTTAGGCACCGTTAGGTTTGATGTAAAACGTATTTATTGCAAAATGATTTTTCGTGGAAAATATTTTTTAAGAGAAAACATACTTTCAAACTAGTTTTCCTTTGTTTGGTTACTTAAAAGAAAACGAGAGACGATGGTGAAGATTGAGGGGAAAAAAGGAGAGAGAGGTGAAAAAAATGGGAAATTGATTTCCGTCCCTTTCAAATGAAAAGGTTTTTTTATACCTTTGAGAGTGTTATGGAAAATTGTTTCCATCTCTTATCAAACCAAACAAGGTAAGATGATTGAAAAGAGGAAAATCGTTTCCAATGAAATTTTTTTACATGAAAACGTTTTACACCTTACCAAACGAAACTTAATTATTTTGCCTTTTCCGGATAAATATTTTCTCCATTTGTATGTACATATATAAGCAGATACATAATGCACGTTCACAAAAACGTACTACTGAGAACAGACGAAGGGAGCGCATCAATGAAAAGATGAGAGCCTTGCAAGCGTTAATCCCGGGTTGTGACAAGGTAAGCATGGAATTAAGGGGAAATTTTATGAATAATATTATCATGGATAAATTTATTTGCAAAATGATTTTGTTTTACAATGTACACATGCAGTACATATTCCATAAGAAACAATGTCGACTCCCTTGCGCTCTTCTGAACTAAAATTTCCTGAACTATTATTTAACTAACTAAAAAATAATGATAATAATAAGAATAATTAATACGTAAATAATAACAAATAATATGGAGTATTGTTCTGGACTATTGTTCAATATCCATTGAAAATATTTAATTATTATAATTATTATCATTATTTCCATCTTATTTTTTAGGAATGGAAGTAATAGTAAAAAATATTTCAAATATTTTTTACTATTACTTCCATTCCTAAAAAATCACAACACTTTGTCCAATGCATAATTTTTATGCTATCTCCTCCGCTTCATAATGATCTTTACGTTTACCGTTTTAGTCTATTCCATAATGTATTTTAATTACTCCCTCCATCCCTTAATAATCGCATTGGTTTGACCGGTGCGGAGTTTAAGACACTTGAATTGACTTACTAATTTAATGAGTGTTAGGTGATAGTGGGTTAATTTTTTTAATATAGTTAGTGAGAAATGTGTAAGGGGTAGGAGTGTGGAGTCTGAATTTTTAAATGATTTTTCGTAGGGAGTTGGGGTATAGGTGGGTTAATAGGTAAGTGTGAGAAATAATGTATTATTGGTAGAATTTTTCATTTATAAAAGTCGTGCAAATATTAAGGGACGACACGAAAAATAATACGGTGTGAGTATTAATGGACAGATGGAGTAGTTTACATACTCCTTCCGTATTTATTTACGGGATACACTTGACCGGACACGGGTATTAAGAAGAAGAATTAAATGATATAAAGTAATAAAACAAGGGGAGTTGGGGTAAATATTTTAATAAGTAAAACAAGTGGAAATCATGTCATTTTAGGGGGTGTGGGGTGGAGTCTTGAGTTATTTGTTTAATAAGGTGGTGGAATATATGATATATTAGATATGTTATTTAATTAGATGATAAATTACTAAAAATGAAAAGTGTAACTCTTAAATAAATACGGCCGGAAAAAACAAATATATCCCTTAAATAAAATAATACGAAGAGAGTAATGCTTTATTTAATTTTAATTTTAATTTTAATTTTAGTGGGCCGTATAAGAACAAAAGCTAGCGTACGGTGTAAAAAAGAGGCAAATAGGTCAGTTTCAATACGGTAAGTCAAAATTTTGAAGTGGGTGGGGGCCGTAGGGAAGTGAGGGTTTAGTTCCTTTATCAGGGAAAGAGAATGGAGAAAAAAGTCACTACATCATCTTCTTAGTTCTTACGACCAAAAATAACAACACCATCTTACCTTCGACAGGGTGGACTAATTTCCTTATTTCCGGCAAGAATTTGCAACCTACTATGGTCTCTGGCCGACGACTTTAGGCCTAGGCCGCCTAGCTAAGTTCTACCACCAATCGATCTTTTCTAGTTAACCGTTTCTCTATTAGATCAAGTTTTGGTGGGTCAATGGGTGGGTGTGTACTGTGTAGGCTCAGTTTTATGAAGAGGGCGGTGTTGGTTGTTTTCCGCTTTGACTGTTATATCTCCCAAAATGAACGCCCCCATCATGTTTCTAAAAACAACAAAATAAGCGGCGTTAACGACGTTTAATTACTGAATAATATCACAACTTTTAAATAGGACTGACATTCAGAAACAGAGTATTTTTTAATTTTATTTTCCCAAATTCCTTTTAGCTTTGACCAACCAAAATCCTTCTACCAGGATTCCTCAATACTCCAAACTCCTCTACCATTGACTTGTCTTGTTCGACCTTGACTATCCACTCAAACCGCACTACTGACCCCATCAACCCACAAACCACCATATACGGATGTTAGCGGACTCTTAATCGGAAAAACGCAACCAAACGTTATGTTGATCCATTTCACCGGCTATATTTCTTTTTTATTTTCTTCTCTTCTCCCACGATCTTCATGCATATAAGCTATTATTTTCCATTACTTTCCCATTAATTCACATAATATTTTAATAATAATAATAATAATAATAATAATAAAATTGAAAATTACTGAACCGAATGCTACTAAACTAAACTAAATTTACCTGAAATTCAATCAACATGAATAGGGTTTAAGCGATGTGCATGATGATACGGCCTGCTGGCCAACAAGAAGTCAAATCTTCGTTGTCATCTAAAAGCTTGAATTTTCGAAAACTGAGGGTGATTTTTCAATTCTATTCTGCTGAATATGTGAAAATAGGATGATGTATGTGCTGTAGGAAGGTTTTGTAAATATGCTTGTGTTGTGGATGCGTTAATTAGTAGTGGTGGACTCTAAAGTGATTCATTATTCAGTTGTGGATGCTTCGTATTTGATTTATACATAGAGAGTGGGAAACTGGGAAATAGGATCCGGCTCTAATTGACCACGCCGAAATCTAATACTCCCTTCGTCTTTTTTTCATTCGTTACGCTTTTCATTTTTAGTGTACATTTTAATCTTTAAACTTGAAATATTTCATTTTATATTACTCCCTCCGTCCCGGAATACTCGACCTGTTTTCCTTATCGGGCCGTCCCTTAATACTTGACCTGTTTCTAAAAATGAAAATATTCTAACAATATTATATTATTTCTCACTCCACCCCTATTAACCCACCTATCCCCTACTCCATACAAAAAATAATTAAAAATTCAACCCTTACTCTCCCCCAACCCCACCTCTTAACCCACCCCCCACTAACTACATTAAAATAATACCCCACTATCAACTACTACCTATTAAATTAAATAAGTCAATTAAAGTCCTTTAAACTCTGTCCCGGTCAAACCGGGTCGAGTATTCCGGGACGGAGGGAGTATAACATAAAGTTTCGAATACTCTGACAAAAGTCATGCCAAGTAATTAAATAAACCAATAAGATTTATTAGGTCATTAAATCTCCCACATTTCCCCATTGAAATATTAAATCGTTTTCAATGACAAATTTTGGATAAAAGTAAAAATATTACTCCCTCCGTCTCTTTTTGTTTTTTACGTTTTCCTTTTTAGGATTTCAAAATGTTCTTTACATTTCTTTTTATATTAACATATAAATGATTTAGTATTCTATCAAAATTTGTGTCCAATTATTATTTTAACCAATTAAATTTATTGGGTCATTTAATCTCTCACACTTTTCCACTGGGACATTAAAATTTTCTCATTTCCCAATATCAGAATTTTGATAAAAGTGAATTAGATTCTCATTATAATTTAATTTTAATTGATTTGAAATTGACTTGTCTCGAACCAAAAATATCTTTACTCGAGTATGACGTGAACCTGAATAGGCCTGACTCGAAATTCTCCTCGTTTGGATCAAACCCATAAGTTTGAGCCAGCTGAACCGTACCCGACCCGTTTTCTACCTCTACTCGAGACGACTACTTGTTTGTTGCGTATTAGGAGAAGAAAGACTAGCTACTAACCCAAATAGGCTACCATAACCTGTTAGTGTTATCGCCATTTGGTTTTAGCATAAAAATTTACAGACTTGTAGTTGACTCTCCTCCGACGTAGACTTACGCTTAGCCCAAAGAAGATTTGCAGTCTCCTTCTAAAATAATTGCCCATTATAATAATATGAGATCTAGTTAGATTGACTCCAAAGCTTAATCTTTTTGGCGGATTTTGATTTAATTTAATAAAATTCCGGCCTAACGTTTAAAAAAAAAAAAAAAAAGGTTTTAGATTTACTCGATATATATCTTTGGAATGAGCAAACAAAGAAATGATTTAAACAAGCAACCTCTATATGCTTCATGTTACTATTAACTATTAAGTATATGAGATTTTGTGACGTAATATTGCAGAGGGATCATGGGACAATATTCGAGCATGCCATTGAGTGCATCAAGTCTATGCAGAACCAGCTTCATGTAAGGGCATGCCATATGTCATTACGTCTCCTGACTCCCATGGCTGTATGCAAATGGCTGCAATAAATGAAAAACACTTTAAAAGGATATCACTTAGCTTAGTCCGTCAATGAATTACAAATATGTGTTATATAGAAGTTTCTAACATTTGAACTTGCAAATTACAGGTCATGTCAAGATTTGCAAGTGAACAAAGTCAGTGGCAAGCTGCATATGCACCCCAAATAGACATGCAGCCTAGAATGTTCCATGCAACTGGATATGGGCATTGGCATTGGGGGCCTAATATAACTCCTGCATTTGGTCTTGGTGGGCTTGGTTTTGGTGGTGCACAAATTCGACCCGTCACTCTTGCTCGGGTTCCGTTCAGGCCAATTTCATGCCCTCTACCATTCCCCCACACTAATCCTATAGAATCATCGTCTGCACCCGTTGTAATTCCCTTTGCCCCTCCTCAAATGCAATCCGCCCCACCCGGCTCTTCTGATCAAACACCTTACTCTCAGCCACCGCCTTCATGACGACACATTTGGCCTACTATATATGTTATATATACACAAAGTTGTAGTAGTAATACTATACATATATACTAGAGTGAGTTTAATTATCTTCTCTCAACCACAAAAATGATCAAGTGTAGTATGTATGTAAAACATACAACTGTACAAAACATATCATGTGTAATACACTAAGTATGTACTATGTAGTATATATCTACCTATCGGTTTTGGACTTTGGTTTCGAGAAAAGACTTATGCAAGTAATTGCATGTGTTATCTTTTCGTCTCATTTGAATAAACTTCTCACTAAATCTCTTAAACTTGCCAGGTTCGGATAGATCCTCGTTGGATTGATGATCAGATCGGTAAAATCAGATTCCATCATCGTAAGATTTTATTAAAGGTGCGTTCTCTTTGTCGGATGAAACCTAGCTTAATTTATGTGAATTTATTTTAACTGGACTTTTCTAAACGGATTACATTTGATTGACATGATAGGACATGCACTACAAGAAAACAGAAGTAATACATTATTGCCTCTAAAAACGGGGATGTAGTCTCTAATGCATTTTTGAAGTAAAAAGTGGATGCCTCTAATATGTCAGTCGCTAATTAGTGGTTGCCTTTAAAGGCCCCATTCCGAGGCAATATAATGTATTGCTTCTAAGAGCCCATATATTTAGATGCAACCATGTATCCTTGCCTCAAAATATAATTATATGTAACCAAACATTATTGCCTCAAACTATAATTAGAGGCATACGTATACACTTGCCTCAAACTATAATTAAAGACAACCAAATATCATTAGAGGTATCCATATATTCTTGTCCCAAGATATAATTAGAGGCTAACCTATATTCTTGCATCAAAATATATTTAGAGGCAATATTAAAAGTTGATTCTAAAGACATTATATATTTCCGGGCAGCCATATAATTTTGCCTCAATATAATTAGAGGCAATATAAAAAGTTGGAAGCAACCATATGATTTTGCCTCGAAATATGATTAGAGACAATATAAAAAATTGTTTCTAAAACGACGTATATATATGGGCAACCGTTTAATTATGCCTCTAGATATAATTAGAGGCAATATCTTAGTTTTAAAATAATGATATTTTGATGCAATTTGATATTTCCATGAAAGGTGTTTAGAGGCACCAAAAATAAAGCTAGCCTATTTATTTCATACATTTGCAAGCACGATCACCTATAAGAAATAACCATGATAAAATAGCAAAAGTAAACCACCAAATTTCATAGGAATCGAAGATTTATCAACTCCAAGTAATATTATTAACCAAATTAAAGAGAACGAATTGTTGTTGAATCTCAACTGAAAAAAACACCCTAAGCCCAAAACTAACAAAAACAACAAAATTAACATGTCTTAGAAGATGTCTAATTGTTATACTTCTATCACTCCTGGCAGCTTTATTGCATGGTTAAATTTCACTAGATTGGTTCATAAACAAAAGTTGGCATGAGACATGGATATTCTTTTGGCTACATCTCGACTGAATTTGTTCTAAAATGATGACTGCCCTTTCCAATTTTGTATAAAGAACTTGAGAAGCATCTTTTTGATCTCCATGTTTGGTCTGTTTTTTCTGATCTAATTTGTTCATTTAAGCTCAAGCTAAGCATGCCATGACACTTTCTAATAAAAAGATAAAGCCTATTAGCTCAATTGGTAGAGCTTTGTGCAATTACACAATGATGTAGGTTCGAATCCTACATAGGCTACTATTAGTTTATAATACTATTCTCCTTGTTTGATCATTTACTTTAGTTTATGATACCCTTACTAATCCAAGGGAAAAAAATGAGAAACCTAATTCTTGGAAAATAAGTCGAGAAATGAACAAAAGAAAATAAAAAACACAATTACAAAGCAAAAGAACAATAAAAATCAAAGACCTGACCTAAAATTTCTTTAAAGCTAAAAAAACACTTTTTAAGGGCGTCATAAGTTCCATTCATGCTAAAAAAAGGTTTTAGAGGCAACCATTACTTCATTAATGCTAAAAAAAATAAAAATTAGGGACAACTTACATTTCACTAATGCTAATTTTTTTTAAAGGCAACCATTACTTTCTTTATTGCTAAAAAAATACTTTTTAGGGGCAATTTATATATCATTGATGCTCACCCGAGACTTTGATTAAGGAGCAAGAGGCCCTTAACCACTCATGCCAACCTCAATTAGTATAAATATAAGACTATAAGTCTATAATCAATGGCGTATCTTTTATATTGTTTTGGTGGGCCCTGCCCTTCCAGAGAGAAAATTATATAATGCACGTTTAGTTTAAGGTCCTCTTAAAATTTGAGTACTATTGTATATATTTTATACAATATATTGTTTAGTTCTTCTATTGTCCCTTCTCATAAAATTGTTCAAGATCCGCTTCTGACTACATTTACATTTTAAAATCAGACAATTACTTTATAATTATAAAATTATACTTTAACTAGATTTGATGCTCGATGCACGGGTTTTTTGCACAAAGTTTCATACTTTTATTGTTCTAATATTAAAAGAGAAAAAAATAAAAATACAAACTTGCCATGATGTGATTGCAAATTTTCAAGCATTCAAGAAGGGTTAAGATTTAAAGGTATATTAGATATTTATGGTGTGAAAATACCTATTTTATTTCCTATAATGAAAATGGTGCAATACCTGTCAAACTTTCTTAAAAAGTAAATGGTAAATAATATTGGAACGAAGTAAGATTTAATATTAGTTAAATTTGTCAAAAACTACCTTATAAAATCGTTTGCGAAAAACCACTATGAAAATAAGTATTTCCATTAACTACCTTGTAAAAGTTTATGTTGTAAGTTTATGGATGAAGTATATTTCAACTTAAACATTTTATAAGATACTCCCTCTGTTCCATAATGTTCTTCATGTTTATTATTCATATGGTCAAAGTTTAAAAACTTTGACCGTAATTAATAGTTTATTTAAGAGTATAAATGTCAACTTGTGGAATATCATTGGATTCGTTTCAATATAAATTTTCTAAATATAAATTTTTTATAATTTTTACTAATACGAAATTAAAATTATTAACGGTCAAAGTAGTGCATTAGAGACCGCGCATAATGGAAAAGTGAGGAACATTATGGAACGGAGGGAGTAGTTACTTACAACATTATTTATAAATTTTATAAGATAATTACTCGCAAAAATAAATGCGGAGTATGATTGTTCATGTTTTGTAATGCAATCATACAATATGTTGAAGAAGAACACATACTCCCTCCGTCCCTTAATACTCGCACCGGTTTGACCGGTGCGGAGTTTAAGACATTTTAATTGACTTATTAATTTAATGGTGTTAGTTGATAGTGGGGTATTTTTTTAATATTGTTAGTGAGAAATGTGTAAGAGGTGGAGAGTGGTGAGTGGAGTATGTGAATTTTTAAATAATTTTTTGTAAAGAATAGGAGTGTAGGTGGGGTAATAGGTAAGTGTGAGGAATAATATGATATTGATAAAAATTTCCATTTATAGAAGCGGTGCAAGTATTAAGGGACGGCCAGAAAAGAAAAACGGTGCAAGTATTAAGGGACGGAGGGAGTATATCATATGCTAGAATACACTATAGGTAAAATGGTTCTTCGAATCGGATTCAATATGGATCATTTATAATGAAGATCAATTTTTACTATTCAAGATAAAATAATAATGCATATTGAATCTACCTCAAACCAGAGTTCAACACGGATACTTTTTTACTTTGTATATAACTTCTGAAATCACACTATATCTCCACTTGAAGTTAAGTCTAAATCATTCTCCCCAACAAATGTTTTGAGTATATGTAATACCCTGAATTTTTAAAGCTTGATTAATTATGCTAAATTATTTTTATTTAGCTTAAAACCGTTTTAAATTCTAATTTCAAACTTTATTTTAATTAACGAAGTTTTATTGCGATTAATTTTAATATCGTTACACGATTTATTTATTTTTCAGATTTTATAATTTAATATTTACGAGCTTAAACTACCTTTTTAAATCTTGTTTATTTCGAATTTTTAATAATTTCGGAGCGTTCTTATTTTATTCGAAAATTAAATTTATTTTATGTTATCGATATTTTACAAAAATTATTTGAAAATCTGATTTTAATTAAACATTCCTATTTATATCAATTCCTAAATATAGCAAAGAAATTTCAGAATTTTTCCTAGCTAAGTGAAATTACTAAAATACCCCTAAAGATCAAATATCAAATTTTCTTCTCTTCCTTGCTCTCCACGTACAAAGTAAAAAGGAGGAAATTTCCTTCCTTCCTCTCTTCCCTTGAATCTGTCTATATTCATTTACTTAAGCCCCAAGTTCTTTTCCTTCTCCTTCACTCTCCATGTTTACAATTCTAAATTGCTTTCTTCTTGAAGGAAATAATGCCCTTGGTCCAAATATGCATTCAATGTTAAGTCTAATAAATGCGGTTCAGTATTAATTAACAAGTTAATAATTCAGTGAGATCAAGTGAGCTGAATGCCTAGCTAGAGGCCGCTTCAGTTCAAGTGGAATTAATGATATTAATCCACAGCTTACTCTTGACTGAACCCGTAGGGTCACACAAATAGTACGTAAACGGATCAAGTATTTAATGGCATTAAATACTCCATCTATGGATATTCGGAATCGACGGATCTTGGTTTCAGTGGGAGCTGAGATCGTCACAGGCAAGAAATGAATACTCCGGAAACGATGATATTGCCGGAAACGGAAATATGGATCGTATCGGAAATATAAATATTATCCAAGTCGTAGATGTTGCCGGAAACGGAAACATGGTACGTATCGGAAAATATTATCGGAAATGGAAATATTGCCGGAAACGGAAATATTGTCAGAATCGGAAATATTATCAGAATCGGAAAATAGTTCCGGAAACGGAAATATTAAATATTTGTTCGAAACGGAAATTAATTCCGGAATCGGAAATATTAAATATTGTTCGTATCGGAAATGAATTCCGGAATCGAGAATTTAATCGGAAGCGTATCGTACGAATTAGCATCGGACGAGGCCTGCCAGACGAAGGCCCAGCACGAAGCCGGGCCATCGCCCAGCAAGCCAAGCGCAACAACCACACGCCAAGCATACGACCAGGCTCAGCGCAAAAGCCAGGCCCAGCCGAAGCTTGGGCGCGCGCGCGGACAAGGCTGCGACAGTGGGCATTGCGCTGTGCGCTCGGCGTGGGCCGCAAGGGCCTGCGTGCGGGTGTGCGGTGCTTGTGCGCCACTCGTGTGTGTTACTCGGAATCCTAACGCTACCGGGATTCGTAATATGATTAAATCTAATCCTAATAGATAAAGTTTGTTTAATTAGAGTCCTAGTAGGATTATAATTAAATAGATTTGTATTCTAATAGGATTATAATTCCTTTCCATAAACTCTATAAATAAGTGCCTAGGGTCACATATTTAAATCGAGCATTCAAGTATTCAAAGTGAGTTTTTGAGAGAAAAATTCAGTCACACATTTGCCTATAAAGTGCCGAAAATAATAGTACCTTAAGGGCGATTCTAGTTGGTCAATCTTAAGGCGGATCCGGACGTGCTGTGGACTATCTACGGAGGGACGACACTTGGAGTCCTAAAAACTTGTTCTTGTTCGGTTCGGGCGCAGCTAGGGAAGGCACGCAACAAAGAGTATGCATCTAAACTATGCTAAATGATTATGTGTAAATAATATGTTTTCCTGGCTTTATGGTTTTTCCGCATGATTTATGAATTGTCATATGTATCATAACCTAACAATGGTATCACGAGCCTCTTATTATTTTCATAATCTAAATTGCATGAACATGGTTAAATATTACAAATTTGCAAGAATTAAAAGGGGTGATTAATTTTCGTAATTGTTAATTAATTGCAAATTGCGTTTATTTAATTATACGTACGCAGTTTTTCGGCAGTTTCTTCGTTACTCATCCAAATCGAGTGATTTTTGTGTCAATTCCGCATGTAAAAGGCATTCTAAAATTTTGACAAGAATAGTCTTTTCTGCCGAACCCAGAATTCTCAAATTCGAAGCCTAACTATGACTTTTCGGAGGTTTTAGTTTTTCGAAAGCAAAATTTCGTAAATTTAAGATGTTAAATTAAATATTTGCGATTCTTGTTGATAAATCTTGAATTTTTGATTGACCTACTGTATATGTTTAACAAGTTTGAATGCCTAGCCTTGTTAATTATGCAATCTAATTTGTAATTATGATTAATTTGTTGAAAATTAGAATAATTTAGAATTAATTTGATTTTCATAATGAATTATAATTTAATTAGATACCTATGATTAAAAACCACCATAAAAATTGTAAATTTATGTTAAATTTTAAATTTTTATGACCTAGGCTTGAATCCATGTTAATCGGAAATCAATTGAATAATAAATTTTCGATTTTTCGCCCTAAAATTATGAAATTAATATTATTTATTAATTTGTCATTAATTTTAAATATAAATTTTTAAATTTTATGCGATTCGCTCATATAACTTGCACGCACAAAGCAATGGACGCTACGTGTTACCCTTAAGGGATGTTGTATAGTGCGGGCATGTGACGACGAGCAAGGGAGCTCGTCGCCCATGCGGCACGAATGCAATGAGCAAGGCCATGGTGCACGAGCACAAGGCAGCAACCCTGCCTTGTGTCGTGGGCTGTGAGCAATGGACGAATGGGCGAGGGCGAAAGCAAGGCACAACAGTCGCGTGTGGGCAGCAAGCGAGCTGCGCCACAGCGCGCACTGCCTCGCGCAAGCGTGCGGAGCCTCGCGCGCAGCGAGCGCAAGATCGGGTGCCACGAGTGCTACGCCCATCGTCGATGCCTCTCGCAGCGAGCGATGGCTCGCAGGATCGAGCGCTGGCAAGCGCGCGCAGCGAGCGCTGGCTCGCATAAAGCGAGCGCTGGCGAGCGCGCGCTGGCTCGCATGAAGCGAGCGCTGGCGAGCGAACGCATCGAGCGATGGCTCGCGTGCATCGAGCGCTGGCGCGCACGCAGCGAGCACCAGCTCGCGTGATGTCTTGCGAAGGAGAGCAGCAGCAGCGATGCGACGCAGCGCATGGGCTGCGCGCACATGGCCAGCGATGGTTGTGTGCGTGTGGCCCATGGGCGTACGTTGCGTGGGGTTGTTGCGTTGCGATTAGATCGTTTTGAAATTTTAATTTGAAATTTCAGTTTACGTAATTTTAATTAATTTTAAAATTAATAATTTAAATTATTTTCTTGGATTTTAATTTTGAATATTGTAATTATAATAAATTTTATTTATTCTAATTATTTTACTAAAATTAAAATCATGAATTAATTTAAATACGACTGAAATTAAATTAAACTATTTGAATTCAATTATAAATTTATATGAGCTTTAAATTTTAATTAAATTTGTATGTTTCCGGTTAGACTAGAAATACATTTTTATGTTTAAAATTAGTAAAGCATATGAATTTATTGGTTTAAGTGGGAGCCCTTTTAGTCATAAACTCTTGATTAGGACTACAAATCCTTAAGGTTAAAACAACTTGATTAGAATTAATAAGGACTGAATAATTGGTAGATTATTGGTGCCCTTGATTAATTGCTGCAAATGTTTAGGTGATGCATAATGTGTTTTACTAACCAGCTATGTGGGCCATTCATGATAATGAATGGGTGAATGGTATATATTGTATATGTACTGTTTTGCAGGTTATGAAGTGACTAGTATGGCCCAAATAGGATAGAGAATATGGTCTGCGTTCCATTAATTTGAATGTAATTGGTCTAAAGTACCAAAGTTGTTTTTCAATTCAAATATGGTCTGCGTACCATCAAATAGTTGTAATTAGTTTTAATTATAGCTTATCCTATTTGAAGAAAATGGTGCCTCCCACGGAGATTTTTAAGACGGACTTTGAAGTTAAAGCTTCAAGATGAAGTCGGGCCATACTAGATCACATTTATCTTATGCATGTTTTAAGTTATTTATTGCTTTTAAATATGTCTTAAAATGCATGAGATCAAAAGCTTGATTATGTTGCATGATTAAGGATTTTAGTTCACTTAAAATCTAACCAACATAGTAAGAGCCTTAAGTTCCAAACTTAAAAATTGAGTTAAAAGGTGCCATGCCAAAATATACACTTGCTTGGATATCCTTTACATCAATCTAGTAATAGTTTTCGCTCAGCGAGGTGTTACTTATTGGTCCTAAAGGGGCAAGGTACACAAATAATTGTGAGTACATGTTAGTTTTGGTGAAACTCAACGATATAAGTAAGGAGTCCTTTTATGTCGTGGCAAAATCGATAGGTTTACCTAATAAGTTCTTAGACGTACCTATCAACCAAGAGTAGTTTCTAGACTATTAGCAAAAAGGCTTTTGCTTACCTAAAATGTTTTAGAATTGAGTCGACAAACTGTGCTTAATTCTTCAATGGTTTTAGGGTCTTGGAATCATTTTATTCACACCTGCCGGAACACATAATTCGAATAAAATGCTAATGACTTGTTTAAATTGCATGATTGCTTTCATTTTCAAGTTATTATTCATGATAAATGTTTAGACTTTGCATGCTTCAATGTATGTTTTAATTATTGTTTATAATTAAATATCTTGCACTGCAATAAATCCTTTTAGAAATGTAACAGTAAATTTCCTCGATTGGTAGTGAATCCAAGAACGATTCACGGAAATGAGAAAAAGTGAGAAATTTAAAATGTACGTTTCTTATAGCGACTTTTATGGTTGTTTTCGAACATCAAAGTCGAATGGCAAACCAATTGGTGCTTGTGAATTCAAAATACACTGTAGTTTTGAGATCATAAAGCATTGAGTTTAATACGCTTAGCTTTACCAATGGTTAACAACCTAATATCTTTGTCCATTTAATTCTCGAATGAGTCTAGTCCCTAGATATTCGAATAGATCGATGCTTAGAGAACTTTAGAAGCTTCTGGTAAGATCATCTAGTTGAAACTTAATATTCAACATAAATGGTAAGAACCTTGTTGGGGTGACATTGGACATGTCTAACAAAGTATAAAAGTCAACACTAAAGAATTCAATTCTTAAGACTATAAGAAAGGGTACAAGAAATAGGAAAACAAGGAACAAATGAAAGGAATTTACGATTCCGTTTCTACCTATAAGTTTATGTTTAAAGAGAAGTGACCTAGCAATCAAACTTCCTTGGTATCATATACCACTTGAGGTTCTTACTTCGGTAATAACTCAAACAATGGAAGCTAGGATACACTAATGACCTACAAGTGGGAAATGAAGCATGGCAATGCTACATTAGTTGTAGGGTCATCTAGTTTGTTTTAAGTCCTTTCAAAGGCTGGAACTTAATGGCTATTTTGTTCCATAATCAACATACCTAAATTTCTGTTTTCAAACACAGAAAGACTCACATTCAAGAAAAACAAAAACAATGTTTATTTGTTTATTTGAATGAAATGGTCAATTACAGGTTGAGTCAATATGCTTGATTAAAACAAACAACTCTTTAAAGAACTTTACTAGGTTCAAATCAACCCCTTGATTTGAGTTCCACTAATCTTTGGCATTGTTGCTTAGACCATATCAACAAGTTAACATTCAAAAGCTCTATTTTGATGGACTTTTGAAAGTTGATTGATTTCTAGATCATTTTAAGACATCTAGTCTTACTTGTTGAAAGTAACAAAAGATATGAACTATTGTTAGAACGCCTAGACAATAGAGTTCAAAGCTAAAGAAGATTTTATGACTTTATTATTTCACATGGATTTGAGTGAATATAGGTTTATTTACTCAAATGTGATATAAGTTGAATTTGTTTGGCTAGTTCAAAGATTCAGAAGTATAAAATCCACTTGGCAAGAAATCATAAAGATCTAGGTTAGATCATGTTGATGATTACTTGAGACCAAATATGATCATCAATGATTGTGTGTTGTAATTTCACAATCTAGGTCCATAAGATATGGCATATCTTAGTTGGAATAATCGAAGTCAATTAGTACTTGATTCGATTAATGATGAATCATAAGGACTTTTTCTAAAACAAAATGCTCAACTACCACCAAACTAAACCAAATTCGTCAAAGCTATTGAAAAGTAATTTCAGAATAACTTTTCATAAAATATATCTAGAGAGTTGCTAAACTCTGTGGGAGCTTAGTGTTTGTTATTCAACAAACTAAGGCCCCAAGTATAGATATATGTTTCATTGTGATTTATTCAAATGAGACACAAGGGTATTGTTTCTACCACGAATTTTTGAGAACATAATGTTTGTTTGCTCGAAATAATGTCCTTTTGGAGATTCGTTTCCAAAATGACAAGTGGGAGAAAATAGACCTCGAAAGTCTTCGAGGCGAACAACAAACATAAACGGACATTCCGGAGGCTTTTTCGAAGTGCTTCAGAAAAACCGAACTTATTCTTTAAGGACTTTAGAAGTGGCTTTAAAGAATAGACATCTCTTAGAAGACTTTACAAGTGCTTCAAGGAGAATAGAATATTCAAAGGACTCTCAAGTGCCTGTTGATATTCTATTGTTTGATGTTCTATACCCAAGTAGGCATAGAGTTCAAGTCACTGGAACTATGAGATTCTTCTATTAGATAGTAAAGAAACATAGAGTTCTGGTCAATGAAACTATGAGATTCTTCTATTAGATAGTGAAGAAACCTACAACTTGCAGTCAAATTATTATCATGTAGATTAATGAGTTTGTGACTTGTAAGAAAGCTATGACGAAACCCAGATTCCCTAAAATGGTTAGAGGCCATATATAGACTCAAATGTTTTAAATGGTTAGAGGACATAAAACATACTCAATGTTTTGATGACAAAATTGAAATTTTGTTGATTTGCAAAATAGTTTCACACCTATTGGTTGCAAGTTTGTTTTAAGGATAAAAACCATCAAACATGAAATTGTGTTCACACACAAAACTAGATTAGTTGCTAAAGGTTACAAGAAAATTCACAGCGTGGATTGTGTTGAAACCTCATGCATAATCGTAATGCTCAAGTCTATAACTCAAGCAATGATTGCATATTGGTACATATGACAATTGGATGACAAAACGTATTCCTCAATCAAATGTTGGAAGAAAACTATGTACATGGCATGTCATAGGATTTGTGGATCCAAATAAATGCTTGAAAAGGAATGCTAACTTATGAAATCTAAGTACAGATTTAAGCAAGCAATTGGGAATTGGAACTGTATTTTAGTGAAGCTAATAAGCATTTTAGTTTCATAAAATATACATGATTCTTATAGATATATAAGAAGTTTAGTGGGAGTACGTAAAACTTATTTGGTCCTATGTGTATCACACACATATCTCTCTATTGTGAAATAACATTCAAATGCTAATGACTTAGATTTGAAATTATTCATCAATGATGGACCAAGGAGAAACTTAGTACATACTGGGTACTAAGATCTATTTACAAAGATCTTATAATATTGTTTTGGATTAAGTAATGGCATTTACTAAATCAAACACGAAATACTCCATTGGAGATATTCGACCCATATTAATAAATCTAAGTAAAAGAATGTTTGAACTATGTATAAGCATTTACTAAGTTAAAACATCAAAGGATCTAAGTGAGATTCTTAACCTATATTATATGTCAAAGAATTTAGCCGGATTCAGTATCTACTGAAATTGAATGAGCTAAAGTTACATGAATACAATTCAATTGAGAATTATTCTGCAAAAGAATTTATCATGTATGATATAATATGAGGATCGCCAAAAACATATCGTATGACTTTAGGCATGACGAACATATACCAATCTCTATTGATCTAAGTGATGATCAACTAGATTGAGATCAAGAACACTTATGGTACTTGAAAAGGTACATAGGAATAGTTCTTGATTCAAGGAAATAAAGATATGCTAGATATTGATGCTACACGCATAAACACTGGCAAAGGATCAAGCAAGACCCTATGGAGTTAACCATTGACAAAGACGAGCCATAGAGCATCGTGATTTGAAATGGCAACATGGATTGAAGACCATGAGTTGTTGCGTGGGAAATTAAAATAATAATTTCTATGTTCTAAGATATAGTTGGAAAGTCTTCCGCATATCTGTGAACTGCTTGGATAAGTAAATCCAAACAAAGCATCACTAGAAACCTATACAGTTGAAGTAAAAGTACTTATTGCCTAAGAAGCAATAAAATAGAGTTGTTTATATTAAAGATTTCTTCATTGAACTTGGGTGGATCACATGTCTGCTAACTTGATGGTTCTTCATTGCAAAATGCGTAGAACCACTATTTAAGTAAGAAAGACTAGATCACATAATAAACAAACTCAAAAGATCTTATCATCATATCTCGAAAATCATTCGATGAAAAGGATATTAAGATTGGCAAAGTATGATAACTAAACCTATGCAACAAGTGAGAAGCAACACTCACATTGTAGCACTGGAAATCAAACATAGCTTTGAAATTCCATGAACTGTTTTAAAGATGGGTTTAAGGCCCATGGTTGTAAAACATTGGGGTTGAACATTTATCATATATGAAATGTATTTTCATATTCCATTTAATCTTGGTTTAGTATTAAATGATGAGTCCCTTCAATTTGACGAAATATTCAAGATAGACTGTCAGGACCAGTCCTGTGACTAAGAAATGTCTATCAAGTGAACTTGAACGTCAAAGGTTGAAAATGGTCCCTAGTCGGAGTTTTCTATAAAATTGGACGCATAGAAAACGTTAGACGATTAGAATGCAAGATGACTAGTAGTTCTGTTTCTTGAACTATGTGGACATGGCAATGTCATAATCATTTGCATAGATGCTTACTTTGGGAAGACTAGTATCGGACAAGTGAAGGAAATAATGCCCTTGGTCCAAGTATGCATTCAATGATAAGTCTAATATATGCGGTTCAGTATTAATTAACAAGTTAATAATTCAGTGAGATCAAGTGAGCTGAATGCCTAGCTAGAGGCCGCTTCAGTTCAAGTGGAATTAATGATATTAATCCACAGCTTACTCTTGACTGAACCCGTAGGGTCACACAAATAGTACGTAAACGGATCAAGTATTTAATGGCATTAAATACTCCATCTATGGATATTCGGAATCGACGGATCTTGGTTTCAGTGGGAGCTGAGGTCGTCACAGGCAAGAAATGAATACTCCGGAAACGATGATATTGCCGGAAACGGAAATATGGATCGTATCGGAAATATAAATATTATCCAAGTCGTAGATGTTGCCGGAAACGGAAACATGGTGCGTATCGGAAAATATTATCGGAAATGGAAATATTGCCGGAATCGGAAATATTGTCGGAAACGGAAATATTGTCAGAATCGGAAATATTATCGGACTCGGAAAATAATTCCGGAAACGGAAATATTAAATATTTGTTCGAAACGGAAATTGATTCCGGAATCGGAAATATTAAATATTGTTCTTATCGGAAATGAATTCCGGAATCGGGAATTTAATCGGAAGCGTATCGTACGAATTAGCATCGGACGAGGCCCGCTAGACGAAGGCCCAGCACGAAGCCAGGGCCATCGCCCAGCAAGCCAACACGCACCATCGCATGCCAAGCCTCGACCAGGCCCAGCGCAAGGCCAGGCCCAGCCAAGGCCTGGGGCGCGCGCGCGAGAGCACAGCAGTGGGCCGAGCGCTGTGCGCCTAGGGTGGGCCGCAAGGCTTGCGCGGGTGTACGGTGCTCATGCAATGCTTGTGCGGGAATCCTAAAGCAATCGGGATTCGAAATATGATTAAATCCTAAAACTATTAGATAATGATTATTTAATTAGAGTCCTAGTAGGATTATAATTAAATAAATTAGTATCCTAATAGGATTCTAAAACCTTTTCCATAACTCTATAAATAGGTGCCTAGGGTCACATATTTATATAGATTATTCAAGTATTCAAAGTGAGTTTTTGAGAGAAAAATTCAGTCACATACCTTGCCTAAAAGTGCCGAAATTATTAGTACCTTAAGGGCGATTCTAGTTGGTCAATCTTAAGGCGGATCCGGACGTGTTGTGGACTATCTACGGAGGGACGACACTTGGAGTCCTAAAGACTTGTTCTTGTTCGGTTCGGGCGCAGCTAGGGAAGGCACGCAACAAAGAGTATGCATCTAAACTATGCTATATGATTATGTGTAAATAATATGTATTCCTGGCTAAATGGTTTTTCCGCATGATTTATGAATTGTCATATGTATCATAACCTAACAGTGGTATCACGAGCCTCTTATTATTTTCATAATCTAAATTGCATGAACATGGTTAAATATTACAAATTTGCAAGAATTAAAAGGGGTGATTAATTTTCGTAATTGTTAATTAATTGCAAATTGCGTTTATTTAATTATACGTACGCAGTTTTTCAGCAGTTTCTTCGTTACTCATCCAAATCGAGTGATTTTTGTGTCAATTCCGCATGTAAAAGGCATTCTAAAATTTTGACAAAAAAGTTTTTTTCTGCCGAACCCAGAATTCTCAAATTCGAAGCCTAACTATGACTTTTCGAAGGTTTTAGTTTTTCGAATGCAAAATTTCGTAAATTTAAGATGCTAAATTAAATATTTGCGATTCTTGTTGATAAATCTTGAATTTTTTATTGACCTACTGTATATGTTTAACAAGTTTGAATGCCTAGCCTTGTTAATTATGCAATCTAATTTGTAATTATGATTAATTTGTTGAAAATTAGAATAATTTAGAATTAATTTGATTTTCATAATTAATTATAATTTAATTAGATACCTATGATTAAAAACCACCATAAAAATTGTAAATTTATGATAAATTTTAAATTTTTATGACCTAGACTTGAATCCATGTTAATCGGAAATCAATTGAATAATAAATTTTCGATTTTTCGCCCTAAAATTATGAAATTAATATTAATTTATTAATTTGTCATTAATTTTAAATATAAATTTTTTAAATTTTATGCGATTCGTTCATATAACTTGCACGCACAAAGCAATAGACGCTACGTGTTACCCTTAAGGGGTGTTGTATAGTGCGGGCATGTGACGACGAGCAAGGGAGCTCGTCGCCCATGCGGCACGAATGCAATGAGCAAGGCCATGGTGCACGAGCACAAGGCAGCAGCCCTGCCTTGTGTCGTGGGCTATGAGCAATGGACGAATGGGCATGGGCGAAGGCAAGGCACGGCAGTCGCGTGTGGGCAGCAAGCGAGCTGCGCCACAACGCGCACTGCCTCGCGCAAGCGCGCGCAGCCTCGCGCGCAACGAGCGCAAGCTCGCGTGCAACGAGTGCTGCGCCCAGCGTCGATACCGCGCGCAGCGAGCGCTAGCGAGCGCGCACAGCATGCGCTGGCGAGTGCACGAAGCGAGCGCTAGCCCGCGTGCAGCGAGCGCTAGCGAGCGAACGCAGCGAGCGATGGCTCGCGTGCATCGAGCGCTGGCGCGCGCGCAGCGAGCACATGCTCGCGTGCATCGAGCGCTGGCGTGCGCGCAGCGAGCACCAGCTCGCGCGATGGCTTGCGAAGGGTAGAAGCAGCAGCTATGCGACGCAGCGCATGGGCTGCGCGCACATGGCCAGCCATGGCTGTGTGCGTGTGGCCCATGGGCGTGCGATGCGTAGAGTGTTTGCGATGCGATTAGATCGTTTTGAATGTTTAATTTGAAATTTTCAGTTTACGTAATTTTAATTAATTTTAAAATTAATAATTTAAATTATTTTCTTGGATTTTAATTTTGAATATTGTAATTATAATAAATTTTATTTATTCTAATTATTTTACTAAAATTAAAATCATGAATTAATTTAAATACGACTGAAATTAAATTGAACTTTTTGGATTCAATTATAAATTTATATGAGCTTTAAATTTTAATTAAATTTGTATGTTTCCGGTTAGACTAGAAATACATTTTTATGTTTAAAATTAGTAAAGCATATGAATTTATTGGTTTAAGTGGGAGCCCTTTTAGTCATAAACTCTTGATTAGGTCTACAAATCCTTAAGGTTAAAACAACTTGATTAGAATTAATAAGGACTGAATAATTGGTAGATTATTGGTGCCCTTGATTAATTGCTGCAAATGTTTACGTGATGCATAATGTGTTTTACTAACCAGCTATGTGGGCCATTCATGATAATGAATGGGTGAATGGTATATATTGTATATGTACTGTTTTGCAGGTTATGAAGTGACTAGTATGGCCCAAATAGGATAGAAAATATGGTCTGCGTACCATTAATTTGAATGTAATTGGTCTAAAGTACCAAAGTTGTTTTTCAATTCAAATATGGTCTGCGTACCATCAAATAGTTGTAATTAGTTTTAATTATAGCTTATTCTATTTGAAGAAAATGGTGCCTCCCACGGAGATTTTCAAGACGGACTTTGAAGTTAAAGCTTCAAGATGAAGTCGGGCCATACTAGATCACATTTATCTTATGCATGTTTTAAGTTATTTATTGCTTTTAAATATGTCTTAAAATGCATGAGATCAAAAGCTTGATTATGTTGCATGATTAAGGATTTTAGTTCACTTAAAATCTAACCAACATAGTAAGAGCCTTAAGTTCCAAACTTAAAAATTGAGTTAAAAGGTGCCATGCCAAAATATACACTTGCTTGGATATCCTTTACATCAATCTAGTAATAGTTTTCGCTCAGCGAGGTGTTACTTATTGGTCCTAAAGGGGCAAGGTACACAAATAATTGTGAGTACATGTTAGTTTTGGTGAAACTCAACGATATAAGTAAGGAGTCCTTTTATGTCGTGGCAAAATCGATAGGTTTACCTAATAAGTTCTTAGACGTACCTATCAACCAAGAATAGTTTCTAGACTATTAGCAAAAGGCTTTTGCTTACCTAAGATGTTTTAGGATTAAGTCGACAAACTGTGCTTAGTTCTTCAATGATTTTAGGATCTTGGAATCATTTTATTCACACCTGCCGGAACACAGAACTTGAATAAAATGCTTAATAAACATTGAATTATGCATGTATGCTAGAATTTAAGTTTATTAAGAGAAACTGTGAATGGGTATTTATTTGTTAAGTTTATTCTTTTCAATTGTAGTTTTAAATATGGCAAACAACAATCAAAACATCATCATAGGTTCTGAGCTTATGGTCAAGCTGAACCTGGCAAATTTTCTTGAATGGGAAGCTAAGCTAGTTGAAATAGTCAAACTCAATGGACTTGAGTATGTACTGTCACATCCCATGCCAAGCTACTATGCCAGAGACATGACCCCTGAGAGATTTTACGCCTGGGATGCGGATCTCAAAAAGGTTATGAGTCTCATGCTGAACAATATCCCTGATGATTGGGCTAGAAGGTTTGTAGCCTATGAACCTTTTACGCTCATCAAGAATCTGAGGGATATCTGTCGTGGAAGCACGGAGGACAGGGACCTGAACGTCCATGAGTTGATTGAATCAATGTCTGGTCTAAAGGTTAGTTCTCCCAACAGGTGTTATAGGATGGAGGTCTAAGAAACACATGTTCAGCTCCTTCGCACTAAACAGAGGGTAGGCGTCCCACTGAGGTTCCATGTGGATCTTATGCGTTCATACTTTGATCGCCTAAGTCTACTAGGAACACCAATAAGCGAAAGGATGGCAGTCTCTATCTTGCTCAATTCACTACACAGTGGGTTTGGTCGCTTCAAGCAACTATACCTAAGTGAACCAAGAGAAGAAACAGTTGCAGAATTTGTTCACCTTGTCAGAAAGGCTGAAATAATACTGGACTGTGAAGCCAAAGATTTACTCAAGGCTAGAAGGAGACCGTTCAAGAAAGGTGGAAAGTCCAAGGGCAATGCTAAATCAAAGCAGGACAAGTCCACATCAAGCTGTCTTTATTGTGATGGAATAGGCCATTACAAAAGAGAATGTCCAAAGCTAAAGGAAGATCAGAAGAACGGAACAGTCGTTCCATCTTCAGGTATTTTCGTTATAGACTGTATACTTGCTAATTCAACTTCTTGGGTATTAGATACAGGTTGTGGCTCACACTTATGTTCCAATCCACAGGGACTAAGAAGAAGTAGAAAGTTAAGCAAGGGTGAAGTCGACCTACGAGTGGGAAATGGAGCACGGATTGCTGCATTAGCTGTAGGAACTTACTATTTGTCGTTGCCCTCCGGGCTAGTTTTGGAACTGGAAGAATGTTTCCATGTTCCAAGTCTTACTAAAAACATCATTTCAGTTTCTTGCTTAGATGCTAAGGGATTTTCCTTTTTAATAAAAGACAATAGTTGTTCGTTTTATTTTAAAGAGGTGTTTTATGGATCTGCTAGATTAGTCAATGGACTTTATTTATTAGATCACGACAAACAAGTATATAACATAAATACCAAAAAGGCCAAAAAGGATGATTCAGATCTCACCTATCTGTGGCATTGTCGATTAGGCCATATAAACTTGAAACGCTTAGAAAGACTTCAAAAGGAAGGAATTCTAGAACCATTTGACTTAGAGGATTATGGTAAATGCGAATCATGTTTACTTGGCAAAATGACAAAGCAACCTTTCTCTAAAGTTGGAGAAAGAGCAAATGAACTATTGGGTTTAATCCATACAGATGTATGTGGACCAATGAGTACAAATGCTAGAGGTGGTTTCAGCTACTTTATCACTTTCACTGATGACTTCAGTAGATATGGTTATGTCTACCTAATGAAGCATAAGTCTGAATCCTTTGACAAATTCAAGGAATTTCAGAGTGAAGTAGAGAATCAATTAGGCAAGAACATTAAGGCACTGCGGTCTGATAGAGGCGGTGAATATCTGAGCTATGAATTTGATGACCATCTGAAAGAATGTGGAATTCTATCAGAATTGACTCCTCCATGAACACCACAATGGAACGGTGTGTCGGAACGGAGGAACAGAACCTTGCTAGACATGGTCAGGTCAATGATGTGTCAGGCCAAACTTCCATTAGAATTTTGGGGACATGCGCTAAATACAGCTGCACTCACTATAAATAGAGCTTCGTCTAAAGCTGTCGAAAAGACTCCATATGAATTATGGTTTGGAAAGCCTCCAAATGTGTCTTTTCTTAAGATTTGGGGATGTGAAGTATACGTCAAACGATTAATTTCAGACAAACTTCATCCAAAATCTGACAAATGTATCCTTGTGGGCTATCCAAAGGAAACAAAGGGGTATTACTTCTACAATACATCTGAGAACAAGGTGTTTGTTGCTCGAGATGGTGTCTTTTTGGAGAAAGATCACATTTCCAAAATGACAAGTGGGAGAAAAGTAGACCTCGAAGAAATTCGAGTCGAACAACAAACTCTAGAGAATGCTCAAGATGACATTCAGGATGAAACTCAGAGATCTTTAGAAGAATCTGGTGAGAATCATGGTCAATCTAGAAATGTTACCCCGCGTAGATCGCAAAGATATAGATCTCAACCGGAAAGGTACTTAGGTATTTTGACGAACGAGAGCTATGACGTTCTATTACTTGAAAGTGATGAACCTGCGACTTACAAACAAGCTATGACGAGCCCTAGCTCCAAGCAATGGAAAGAAGCCATGCAATCTGAATTAGACTCCATGTCTGAAAACCAAGTATGGGATTTGGTCGATTTGCCAGATGGCTACCAAGCCATTGGAAGCAAATGGGTTTTCAAACTGAAAAAGGACAAGGATGGGAAACTTGAAGTTTTCAAAGCTAGATTGGTTGCAAAAGGTTACAGGCAAGTCCACGGTGTGGATTACGATGAAACCTTTTCACCAGTTGCAATGCTAAAGTCTATTCGGATAATGTTTGCAATCGCTGCATATTACGATTACGAAATATGGCAGATGGATGTCAAAACTGCTTTCTTAAACGGCGTTTTAACAGAAACTGTGTTTATGACACAGCCTGAAGGTTTTGAGGATCCAAAGAATGCTAAAAAGGTATGCAAGCTAAAGAAGTCAATCTACGGATTGAAGCAGGCATCCAGGAGCTGGAATATACGTTTTGATGAAGCAGTCAGTGACTTTGGTTTCATCAAGAACGCAGACGAATCTTGTGTATACAAGAAGGTCAGTGGGAGCGAAATTTCTTTCCTGGTATTATATGTCGACGACATATTACTTATCGGAAATGACATTCCTATGTTGAACTCTGTCAAGATTTGGCTTGGGAAATGTTTTTCGATGAAAGATCTAGGAGAAGCACAGTACATATTGGGCATCAAGATTTACAGAGATAGATCTAAAAAGATGATTGGACTTAGTCAAAGCACTTATATCAATAAGGTGCTTGATAGGTTCAAGATGGCGGACTCCAAGCGAGGCTACCTACCCATGTCTCATGGAATGACTCTAAGCAAGACTCAGTGCCCAAAAACACTTGATGAGCGTAGACGAATGAATGGGATTCCATATGCATCATTGATTGGTTCAATAATGTATGCTATGATATGTACACGCCCGGATGTTGCGTACGCACTCAGTGCTACGAGCAGATACCAGTCAGACCCAGGAGAGGCGCATTGGACTGCTGCCAAGAATATTCTGAAGTACCTGAAAAGGCACAAAGATGACTTCCTGGTCTATGGTGGAGATGATGAATTAATTGTTAGAGGCTATACGGACGCAAGTTTCCAAACCGACAAAGATGATTTCAGATCACAGTCTGGGTTTGTCTTCTGCCTCAACGGAGGAGCAGTAAGCTGGAAAAGTGCTAAGCAAAGCACCATTGCGGATTCTACAACTGAAGCGGAGTACATTGCTGCACATGAGGCAGCAAAGGAAGCTATATGGCTAAGGAAGTTCATAGGTGAACTTGGTGTAGTCCCCTCCATTAAAGGACCAATAGCCCTGTATTGTGATAATAACGGAGCTATTGCACAGGCAAAGGAGCCTAGACACCACCAGAGAGTCAAGCATGTACTTCGTAGATTTCACCTTCTACGAGAGTTCGTTGAAAGAAAAGAAGTCGAGATAAGCAAAATTGGAACTGATGAAAACATATCAGATCCATTGACTAAACCTCTGCCGCAGGCAAAGCACAACTCGCACACTGCAGCTATGGGAATCAAGCATATTGGAGAATGGCTTTGATGTCTCTGTTTAATGTTTTAAAGTTTTAGAGTTTAAATCTTTGTAAAACATTATTGGTTAATCATTCACAATAAATGAAGAGAATTCATTTTTCCATTTAATTTGTGGTTTATTAAATGATGAGTCCCTTCAATTTGACGATATATTCAAGATAGACTGTCAGGACCAATCCCGTGACTAAGAAATGTCTATCAAGTGAACTTGAATGTCAAAGGTTGAAAATGGTCCCTAGTCGGAGTTTTCTATAAAATTGGACGCATAGAAAATGTTAGACGACTAGAATGCAAGATGACTAGTAGTTCTGTTTCTTGAACTATGTGGACATGGCAATGTCATAATCATTTGCATAGATACTTACTTTGTGAAGACTAGTATCGGACAAGACCTATGAAACTTTACTGTAAGAGATGAAAATCTGTCATAAGTAAATTTCATTAAAATTATTAGACACTAAATCCTCAATACCTGAGTGATTTGAGATTACTTGTTTGAGAACTGGTTGCTTTGACGTTGACCAACCGTCGCACCGTAAAAGGAGGCTATAAAGGCAACGCTCAGGTAATCACCTATCAAACGAAGTCTAATCTCAAGATCGCAAGATTGGGATTGTCCTCCCATAAATCGGGATGAGATGCTTAAAAGTTGTACAAGGCCACTCGGAGAGCAAGAAACTGTGAAATGCATGGCCGTGCTCGGATGAATCATAGGCTATGATTATCTGTTTATTTGATCAGTTGAACTCTGAAACCGAGAAACACCTCTGAACATAATAAGGATGACAACTCTTACCTTATGTTAAAGAGCAAGCATCGAGCGACAAAGGAATTAGGAAATGCACACTTGTCCCGAAGGACAAGTGGGAGACTGAAGGAAATAATGCCCTTGGTCCAAGTATGCATTCAATGATAAGTCTAATATATGCGGTTCAGTATTAATTAACAAGTTAATAATTCAGTGAGATCAAGTGAGCTGAATGCCTAGCTAGACGCCGCTTCAGTTCAAGTGGAATTAATGATATTAATCCACAGCTTACTCTTGACTGAACCCGTAGGGTCACACAAATAGTACGTAAACGGATCAAGTATTTAATGGCATTAAATACTCCATCTATGGATATTCGGAATCGACGGACCTTGGTTTCAGTGGGAGCTGAGGTCGTCACAGGCAAGAAATGAATACTCCGGAAACGATGATATTGCCGGAAACGAAAATATGGATCGTATCGGAAATATAAATATTATCCAAGTCGTAGATGTTGCCGGAAACGGAAACATGGTACGTATCGGAAAATATTATCGGAAATGGAAATATTGCCGGAATCGGAAATATTGCCGGAAACGGAAATATTGTCAGAATCGGAAATATTATCGGAATCGAAAAATAATTCAAGAAACGGAAATATTAAATATTTGTTCGAAACGGAAATTGATTCCGGAATCGGAAATATTAAATATTGTTCGTATCGGAAATGAATTCCGGAATCGGGAATTTAATCGGAAGCGTATCGTACGAATTAGCATCGAACGAGGCCCGCTAGACGAAGGCCCAGCACGAAGCCAGGGCCATCGCCCAGCAAGCCAACACCAACCATCGCATGCCAAGCCTCGACCAGGCCCAGCGCAAGGCCAGGCCCAGCCAAGACCTGGGGCGCGCGCGCGAGATCACATCAGTGGGCCGAGCGTTGTGCGCCTAGCGTGGGCCGCAAGGCTTGCGCGGGTGTACGGTGCTCATGCAATGCTTGTGCGGGAATCCTAAAGCAATCGGGATTCGAAATATGATTAAATCCTAAAACTATTAGATAATGATTATTTAATTAGAGTCCTAGTAGGATTATAATCAAATAAATTAGTATCCTAATAGGATTCCAAAACCTTTTCCATAACTCTATAAATAGGTGCCTAGGGTCACATATTTATATAGATTATTCAAGTATTCAAAGTGAGTTTTTGAGAGAAAAATTCAGTCACATACCTTGCCTAAAAGTGCCGAAATTATTAGTACCTTAAGGGCGATTCTAGTTGGTCAATCTTAAGGCGGATCCAGACGTGCTGTGGACTATCTACGGAGGGACGACACTTGGAGTCCTAAAGACTTGTTCTTGTTCGGTTCGGGCGCAGCTAGGGAAGGCACGCAACAAAGAGTATGCATCTAAACTATGCTATATGATTATGTGTAAATAATATGTATTCCTGGCTAAATGGTTTTTCCGCATGATTTATGAATTGTCATATGTATCATAACCTAACAACAAGACCTATGAAACTTTACTGTAAGAGATGAAAATCTGTCATAAGTAAATTTCATTAAAATTATTAGACACTAAATCCTCAATACCTGAGTGATTTGAGATTACTTGTTTGAGAACTGGTTACTTTGACGTTGACCAACCGTCGCACCGTAAAAGGAGGCTATAAAGGCAACGCTCAGGTAATCACCTATCAAACGAAGTCTAATCTCAAGATCGCAAGATTGGGATTGTCCTCCCATAAATCGGGATGAGATGCTTAAAAGTTGTACAAGGCCACTCGGAGAGCCAGAAACTGTGAAATGCATGGCCGTGCTCGGATGAATCATAGGCTATGATTATCTGTTTATTTGATCAGTTGAACTCTGAAACCGAGGAACACCTCTGGACATAATAAGGATGACAACTCTTACCTTATGTTCAAGAGCAAGCATCGAGCGACAAAGGAATTAGGAAATGCACACTTGTCCCTAAGGACAAGTGGGAGACTGAAGGAAATAATGCCCTTGGTCCAAGTTTCCATTCAATGTTAAGTCTAATAAATGCAGTTCAGTATTAATTAACAAGTTAATAATTCAGTGAGATCAAGTGAGCTGAATGCCTAGCTAGAGGCCGCTTCAGTTCAAGTGGAATTAATGATATTAATCCACAGCTTACTCTTGACTGAACCCGTAGGGTCACACAAATAGTACGTAAACGGATCAAGTATTTAATGGCATTAAATACTCCATCTATGGATATTCGGAATCGACGGATCTTGGTTTCAGTGGGAGATGAGATCGTCACAGGCAAGAAATGAATACTCCGGAAACGATGATATTGCCGGAAACGGAAATATGGATCGTATCGGAAATATAAATATTATCCAAGTGGTAGATGATGCCGGAAACGGAAACATGGTACGTATCGGAAAATATTATCGAAAATGGAAATATTGCCGGAATCGGAAATATTGCCGGAAACGGAAATATTGTCAGAATCGGAAATATTATCGGAATCGGAAAATATTTCCGGAAACGGAAATATTAAATATTTGTTCGAAACGGAAATTAATTCCGGAATCGGAAATATTAAATATTGTTCGTATCGGAAATGAATTCCGGAATCGAGAATTTAATCGGAAGCGTATCGTACGAATTAGACGAAGGCCCAGCACGAAGCCGGGCCATCGCCTAGCAAGCCAAGCGCAACAACCACACGCCAAGCATACGACCAGGCCCAGCGCAAAAGCCAGGCCCAGCCGAAGCTTGGGCGCGCGCGCGGACAAGGCTGCGACAGTGGGCATTGCGCTGTGCGCTCGGCGTGGGCCGCAAGGGCCTGCGTGCGGGTGTGCGGTGCTTGTGCGCCACTCGTGTGTGTTACTCGGAATCCTAATGCTACCGGGATTCGTAATATGATTAAATCTAATCCTAATAGATAAAGTTTGTTTAATTAGAGTCCTAGTAGGATTATAATTAAATAGATTTGTATTCTAATAGGATTATAATTCCTTTCCATAAACTCTATAAATAAGTGCCTAGGGTCACATATTTAAATAGAGCATTCAAGTATTCAAAGTGATTTTTTGAGAGAAAAATTCAGTCACACATTTGCCTATAAAGTGCCGAAAATAATAGTACCTTAAGGGCGATTCTAGTTGGTCAATCTTAAGGCGGATCCGGACGTGCTGTGGACTATCTACGGAGGGACGACACTTGGAGTCCTAAAAACTTGTTCTTGTTCGGTTCGGGCGCAGCTAGGGAAGGCACGCAACAAAGAGTATGCATCTAAACTATGCTAAATGATTATGTGTAAATAATATGTTTTCCTGGCTTTATGGTTTTTCCGCATGATTTATGAATTGTCATATGTATCATAACCTAACACTTCTTTCTTCCTTTACAAATTCAACATTTTTTTTCAGAGTTGAAATGGAACATCAGAAATCAAACAAAAATCAAATTTCAATCTCATTACTCTTGTTTTCTGTATTTTGAACCACCAATCACCACCATGGCCACCGTGCTGCAACCACCATCTCCCACCACCACCTACTGCCACGATCATTCCCAGCCACCTGCACCAACTCCAAAACCCATCACCGCCTCCATCTCCTTCCAAAACCGACCCAAAAACCTCCCTTAAACTCCCCTGTTTCCTCTCCTCTGCTCGCCCCCTTTCCCCTCTCCTTCGTTGATTCATCCACCGAGAAAACCACCCCCACCGTCGCCTTACCGGCGATTTCTTGCTCCGCCGTGATGCTCATGTTTCGGCCACCTTCAGCCGACCACCACCACCACCTTTCTCTCCTCCTCACTCGCACCTCCCCTGCCTTTGCTCTCCTTCGCGCCCAGCCATCGGCGCCGCCGTGCTGCCACGTTCCTCCTCCCCTCTCTTCGGTGCGCAAGCCACGACCACTGCACCTCCCTGAACCACCCCACGCCCCCCCTCCCCTGTTCTCTCCCCTTTTCGCACCCCCTCTCTTCCTCGTGGTCCGCCGCCGTATACCACCATCACCGTCGCCATCACCGACGATAACCTGCGGCGCCACCCTACCCCAGTCACCATCCACCACCCAAGCCGTCGTTGAGCCGCCGCACCCTCCTCCCTTTTCTTCTCCCTCCCTCGTGCTTGTTGCTCACTCCTCTCCTTTTGGTCGACTTACAAAAAGTCAGGAAACCAAACCAATTCTCTGACTTTTGCTCACTTGCTCTAATAAACCCCAAGACAATGGTTGGCCCATGACTAATATTTGGGCTTTGGTGAGTTTTTGACTCCCTAAATTTCTATTTCAAATTTTCAAAAGTATTGGCAATTGTTATGTAAATGACTACAAATAATTATTTAGTATTTAAACAAAGGGAGTATAGTTATTGTTGAATTTCTATTAAAATGGATTTTTAATGATATTTATGTAAATGGGTTTATGAAATTATAATATATATATATATATATATATATATATATATATATATATATATATATATATATATATATATATATATATATATATATATATATATAATTATTATTATTTTGAAATTATCAATTTTACTATATTTATCGTTTTAATATTAATTCAATAATTTAACCTTTTGAAAGAAATTGGACTCGGAGCTCAGGAAGGACGATCCATCAGACAGGAAGTATAAAAACTACGGTTGAGGTAACGGTTATTGCTAGTACCCACAATCCCTTCGAAATGTATTTATGAATAATGTTATGAATGATTGATGTTTTATAATGATGTTTTATGATTTGCGGGATTACAAGTATGATTTGATTGAATTGTTTTACGATAATGCAGCTTTATGCAAAGTACTGATTCAATGAATTATTATTCCTGAAAGAATGATTTTATGAAATAACGAGATTTAATGATTTTATTGAACTATCCTGATTGAATGAGATGTTCCTGATTAATGTTCAACTAAAAGAAATGTAAACATGATAAATGAAAGTGTAAGAACTGGTCAAGTTCCCCTGATATGGAGCCCAGGCTCCCCCTGATAAGAAGCACTGGCTTCCCCTGATATGGAACCAAGGTTCCCCCTGATAAGAAGCACTGGCTTCCCCTGATATGGAACCAAGGTTCCCCCTGATATGAAGCACTGGCTTCCCCTGATATGGAACCAAGGTTCCCCCTGATAAGAAGCACTGGCTCCCCCTGTTATGAAGCACTGGCTTCCCCTGTTCGTAGGAGACGTCCTACCATGTTTTCCTGTAAAGTCCTGACGACCAGAATAATACTGTTAAAAAGGAAAAAGGTTAAAGAATGATGTTCCTGAAATGATATTCCTGAAATAATGTTCCTGAAATGATATTCCTGAAATGATATTATTGAAATGATGTTTTGAAATGATGCTTTTGAAATGATGATTTATTAAATGTTTTACTATATTCTATCCTCCCTGTTTATTAAATAAAATGAATTGAAATGATGTTACGATGCTAGGGTAACTCGTTACTGAGTCTTCGGCTCACCCACTAGTAGAAAAAACTCTTGTTGCAGCCCCCTTGTTGCAGCGTACATGTATTAATACGCTTCAACAACCAGTAGGTCAACGCGGGTCAAACCTTATAAAGGGTTGTTGCAGCGTACAAATTAATTTCCCCCTACAAAAGAGCTTTTTGCAGCGTACAGAGTAAAAGCCCCCTGCAATAACCCTTTTATTTTGCAGCGTACATGTAAAAGCCCCCTACAATAACATGTTGCAACTTTTTTTTCGCTGCAAAGTTAATTCAGACCAAATTAACATTTTATCCCAAATTCGAAAATCATATCCGCTCAGCATTCCCATTTTCCATAACCCTGATTTCCACCCCAATTTCTCTCTCCTCTCTTCTACCTCTCCCCTTCTCTCAATTCCCCCCAAATCCTACGCTTCTGATGAATTCCCGGTCGACGAGACCTTCCTCGAGCAATTCGGCCCGAAAGACACCGAAACCGAGGAAGAAGCCCCAAAGCTGAACTGGGTCGAACGAGGTTGGGCGCCATGGGAGGAGATTCTTTCTCCTGGGGCGGATTCGCCAGAAAATCGCTCAATGAGGGGGAGGAAGTAGCATTGAAGAACCCGGACACGATTGAGGCATTCAAGATGCTGAAACGCAGTTACAGGAAGAAGAAGATGAAGGAGATGGGGTTGACTGAGGATGTGTATAAAGAAACGAATCCTCACCCGCAGGAAATAATTGAGTTCCCATCCGTGCTTGTGAACAGTAGAACTGGCCAATTGGAGGACTGCTTTCAGATGTATGTGCGGCCTACACATCATAATCTACTGTCTGACTTCTGCAAATCACTTACAGGTATTCAGCAGTCTCAGGTTTGTTTAAATTCCCTTTTACTTACCTTTGTTTTTAGTTTATACAATATTTCAGTTCTTATTACTTGAATACCTTTACCAATCCTCTAGCTAGTATCTTTCTGTATATCAGCTGTATTGATGGCTTGATGATGTTCTCATCTAACTTCAATGTTAATTTTTTTTTTGGCAATGATTCAATGAATAGCTTCCTTCTGTGTTATTTTGAAATCAATGTTAATGAATCTGTGAATTAAGGTTTTGGTCCCCCCTATTTTGTAGAATAAATTTATGAAAATATCACGTATGTGTCACATATACATACATGATTATACGATTATTGTTATTGTGGTTACTTGTTGGGTTATGGTAGGCCATGGATTGCCTTTACACTGCCTTGTTTAAGGTTAATGTACGCAGTAGATTTGTTGGTTATTCCTATCCAAAAAGAAGAAAATATGTATTTCTTGGTAATGAAAATTAACAAGTTTGGAGTAGTACTTTTTGTTTCATAAAGTCACAAGTAATTTGGAGAAAGAGAAGTAGGATAAAACGAAAAGAATTAGGGAATAGAAAAGAATGCATGTTCTGAAGTCCATGTACTCAAAGATCAGTATTTTCATTTTTAGAGGGAAAATATCAGTATTTTCTTTCGACCATTTGGATTCAGTAAGTCTGCACGAATTCGTTCCAGCTTGGTATTATGCACATCTAGCTGAATTTTAGTTATTTAAATTGTGTTATGTCCATGTTAGAATTCTTTCCATAATGGCAAACCAATTTGATTCATTGTTGGTGATTTACAAGGTTCTAGAAAAATAAGTGAAACAGTTCACAATACAGTTTTTAGAACTGTATTGCTGCAACAGAACTTATGTGTTTAGTACTATCAAAAGAAGTTGCTTCACGCTTCACCAAGGATTTGTTTAGACGGGATTTCACGGTGATAAATATAATTCTGATATCCTCCATTCACGGTTACTAATTGGAGCAGGATATCAGAAGTATATTTGTCATTTGACAAAGTTTTTCTAGCAGTCAAAAGGTATTTAGCCACCCTTTGCATACTATGTATGGTGAGAACAAGACCATCCTGCATTAACAAGTCATTACTCTCGTCTCCACTTTACCTGACAATTTCTTCACATTAGAGTATTCTACTTCCTGATTTTCACACCCATCATCCTTGTCATCCAATCCAGTTATCACTTTACCTGACAATTTTTTCTTTACTATTTTGATTTGCAACTTATGGCTCATGATTCTTCTTTGTTAGTGTTTGTTGAATTTTCTCCTTAATTTTGCAAATTTGTAAGGATTTTAACACATACGTTGAATTATTCTGGTATTCATGTCAATTTGTTTCTTCTAGAGGTAGCTATTATTCTGGTATTCATGTCAATTTGTTTCTTGCAGATAGGCAAGAGGGTCTGATCCTGCCTCAGTACGATGTTATTTTGCTAAAGAATATTGCATGAACTATATGCTTATACGTGCGTGTGTGTCTGTGTGTTTTTGTGTTTGTTTGAGGGTGGGAGTGAGACTGTGTGTGCATGTACTTTCTGTCTTTACTTCATTGGCGGACTGGGGTCTTCATTTTGTATCTCTAACTATTTCTTTGAGGCAGAATAAAAAGTTGTAATGATAAAAGTGAATCATTAATAAGAGGTTGAGTATACATGCTGCCGAGATTATTAGAGTTTGCATTGAATAAGTTGAAGTTTGAGGGAGGATGTAAATTGTGAATTTTGTCTCCATCTAATTTGACAACTGCAAGAACATATAACCAGATGTCTTATTATCACTAGACTTGACAACTCGAATATACTTGTTACATATTTAGTTCTATCCACTTGTCCTGAATTATTTACTCCATTGGTTTAGCTAAGGTTTCTCAACCTATTTACATGACTGTTTGTTATTGTCTTATCCCATCTACATCAATTTGCAGAAAAATCATAGATGTCAGGTCTTAAGGAATAATAAATTAACCAAAGAGATCAAGGAACTTCGGGAGGAGGCCAAACTGACTCGAGAAATTCCTCAATGCTCTGACTCAGTGACAACCTGTGAAAACATATACAAGGATGTCTATCTGTTATGCAGGTATACTAAGATCACAATGCTCTACATCTACAAATTTATATGTGAAGTTATACCATCTGGTTTTTTCTCTTTTTTTTCTCCTTTTCTTGGCACTATTTGGTTAAAACATATATAGTAGGATTCTTTTATAGGAATAATTGACGGGAATAAGTTAACCTTTGTCCCATTTATTAATATTAAGTCTAACTTTTAATTATATCTGATTAAGTTAACCTTTTAGACCCATTTATTTTTATCAAGTTGTCTTAAATTTTAACTGGTTATAGTGGGTAACAACTATGACGTGTCAATGCTAATGTGACCTGTCATGTTTTTTTTTGTTGTTTTTATTTATTTTTAGATTTCTTTTGTTATTTTAATTAGTTTTACCGACTTCATCTTTCTATTCTTCCTCCTCTACTGCCTTTATCTTAAATGCTTAAACTTCATCCTCTTCCTTTCCTCCATTAAACTTCCACCTTTTCCTTGTGTTTCCAGTTTATTTCTTTTTATTTTTACATATATATAATATGTATATATTAATAAATATATAGTTCGTAATTGCAATTTGTGGCTACTGAAGCAGTCGTCTATTAGATCTGGGTTTTCTTCGAGTTTAAGAATTGAGGTTGTTGAGAGAAGACTTTGTACATGTAGGAAGGTAGAAGAGGCGAGAACGGTAAAAAATGGTCCAAAATTGGGAATGAAGATCTGGTTGTCCATTGTTAGTAACGACATAATTGAAATTTGATTTTCTTAATTTTTTTAAATTAAATGTTCTTTTTTGGTAAAATTGTTGTGTTAGTTGTATAATTGAAAATGGGTTTTGATGTAGGATACCCTATACGAGATGATTAGGTGGTTTAACGGGAGTAATATTGTGGAAACTCTCCAACATCAACTTTTGAGGTTGAGAAAAAAAATCAAAGATGTTAAGATACATAAACTGCATTAGAAGAAGGATAATTTGGAGATGAAAAACGAGCTTCACGAAATGCGTATCGAGGTCCTGAAGTGTACAAGGAACGAGAAAACCTTCTTGGCCCTGTATGGTGTCTAGTATTTTAGACTACATTGTATCTGCAATATTGCAATTTCATACTTGAGATAATTTGTTACCATTTGTTTTCTTATTATTCGAATAACAATTTGCCTAGCTGAAGCTTTATTTTTCTTTCCTTATTAACGTTGGTAAGTTCACAGTTTGTGCAAAAAATGGATATCTAACATCAAAGTTTTCTTACATTTTTATTTTCTTACTAATGTGGGCATCCTACATCAAAGTTTAGTTTAGGGTCTTATCTAATGGGAAGAAAAAGGGGTAGAGCTCATATCTTATGTAACAACAAGGAAGTCCAAATACATGTCTGGCATGTATTTGCAAAAACATGCCAACCCCAAATAAAAAGGTAAATGTAAATGTAAAATATTTTTGGGGGGAAATGTATAACGGAATTGTAAATTTGTAAAACGGGGTGGTGATTTGGCATTGCTGAGTTGGTATTGGTATTACAAAAATGGTACTAAACTTTTTTTAAATGAAATCCATTTTCCTTAAATGGTACTCGTTTTGTACTAAATTTTATAAAGTGGTATTAATATCACAAAAATGGTGCTAAATATTTTAAAATGGTATTCATATTACAAACGGGATCCAAGTTGGCAAACGGGGTTGACTATTCAACAATTTCAAAATGGTTGGGAAATTACAAACAAGCCCATGGCATGTATTTCATAATACATGCCTGGCTGCGATTTTGACGCCCTCATGTAACAACTACTATACAAAACTCTGTACCCCTGACTATTACGGCAGAAGCCTCTGAAATTCTGATTAGCTTCACCAAGCATTGAGCACAAGAGAGAGTAGATAAGTCTCTTGTCAACTGAACCACTACATATAATGTATCTACCTGACTAAAGAATTTGGTGACAGAAATGACTTAAGAATGGCTGCAGTTCGGTGACAGTAGTGAACTAGACTCACTGCCACAAAGGGGTAGTTCATTCCACCTATTTTTCCCATAGAGCTCGCAACTCCTACACCAGTTGTTTGAACTGAGGTTGGGTATACCTTGTTTAAAAAAACAGTACAAAAGATTATTTTTAGTAGTTCAAAAAAAAAAAAGATATGCACCTGGTAGCAGATCAATAAGCTCTTATTCGGATTATATTAATAATGGTACAATATACATGTTAAACGAAATTATCATGGATATTCACTCTGAGGAATTCCAATTTCACACATACAATTACACTAACTCGTTAGCCTACCTACGCTTAATTTATGTCATAGTATCAAAAGCTCTATAAGAAGCAACACATAATAAAAAAAAAACTCAATTTTATGTAGTCACCAAAATTTGGAACTTACAACAACATGTACATTGAGTAGGCCAGTAGCGTTTCTTTGCCTTAACTATCTCAATGCTAACCTCCAAAGCTAAAATGAATGCTGACCTATATAGCCAGCTCTCGAATCTCGGTCATTTACAAAGAAAACTAACTGCTATTTCTGTAGCCATGTAGTTATTGATCTTTGGAATGAATTTGCTATATCTGTGAGGGATGCTCCAATGCACAGCATGACAATTCCTAAATTACAGCTGAAATTCAAGATAACTCAACCTCCCTATTCAAGTCGGATACTTCGTCACTTAAATCACGGCCTGTTTCCAACAAGAACAACATGACAGATACACTAGAAATAAAGATAATGACCACAAACAGAAGAATGGTTGCAGTTTGGTGACAACCTGTGGAGAAGCAAACAACAGACCTGTAGAGAACACTTCTAACCTAACTGCCTCCATGATCTCCTTAGCAGGCCAATGAGGCCTTGCTTTGAACACTTCTAACATTTCCTTTGCAACCCAAGATGATTTAAGTTGTCTATTTCTTTTCATGTTTCTATGACAATTGTGGTTGTCCATCACCCTCTTAACTAAAAAAGTACCTAACTTAGAGTGCCAAGAACCATATAGGTAAAAAGGACACCCCTCTATACACCTAACCCCTAACTCTTCCCTCCTGTTCTTGTTGCTCAGAACAAAGTATACATTTCTCCCTTGAACAATGCCGTACTTAGCCACTGCCGCTTTAAATTCACCCCTGTTAGGAAATCTTTGACCAACCTTCCACTTAAACACTGAGAAATTGGTGTTTGAACTCATAAGTGAACCCCTGTTTCCCTTTCTTCTCTCATCAAACTCATCTCCACTATCAGGAGGAGTATGAATATCATCTTCACTGTCTTCGTATTCACTTAAATAACCAGATTGTGAAGGTGTTGTTTCTGTAGGTTGTGAAGATTGTGACCCGAGCTTACCCTCTTTGGCCTCCCTTTCCACCTGATTGGCTATTTCAAGCAACCGAACATTGCAAGATTTAAACCTTTCCCTAGCTACTCTGAGCTCATCATCACTCTCATTAGATTCATTCTCAATAAAATCTGTTCCTTCAATCATATTCTCTTCTTCTTCTTCAAACTCCAGATTTAACCCCTCTTCCCCCTTATAAGTTAGATCATCATCTTCACTGTCATGAACCAACACCCCACTGTCAGGGTCATAAAGCGGATCGTGATCATCATCACTGTCCTCACTAATCAACTCATTATACTTCAGAGGACTCTCCGACCTAGGATCTTCCCATTCATAATCCGAAGGTATGTTAGAGTCATAGGTTGAGTTTGTGTTTTGAGATAGGAAATTGGTGTTTTGTGTAGCTTGTGTGTTGAAATCAGGGTTTTCTGTTTGTTTGTGGAGGGATGGTTCAACCAAAGAGGACGAGGCAACATATTTCGTGGAAAAATAATCTTTTTTGGATAATGTGGAAGCTACTGTGTGTGTTTTTTCTAAAGGAGAGGAAAGAGTGACGTTATCTTTGGTGTTGCTAGCAGTAGTTTGAAATTGTCTCCTTGGGCTACTCCTAATCGGTGGCATCAAAGCTTTAGGTGGGGCCCTTTTTGGTGTTAATTTTTATGCATTACCAACAAAAGGTGAAGGATGAGTGATCGGTTGTGAATGTTTAGGATCAGTATCAAGATGCACAATTTCATCATCACAATGCAACACATATAACTCAATAGTCCTGCATTTTACAACGAGCTCACCAATCTCAGCCACTTCTTCGTCATTGAAAATTTGCCTCAATCCATCCTCTAAACTAAGCTTCCAGCTTACAATTGGATACTTATCCAACTTACAAGTTTGGTAATTAATTGAAATTATTGCACTAATCTTAGCACACAAGAAGATGATATTACTTTACTACAAGGGCTTTAGCCCATAAAGTTTGTTACTACCCAAAATAAGAAACCAAAATGCAGGGCAATAATCACTGAAATCGTAACAAACTTCCCAATCTTCCATGGATTCCCGAAAAATTCCAGAAAACCAATCGCAACACTTGTACAATCAACGTCCAAAAGGAGATACGAAGAGTACTCCTAAGAAACCCATAAACTAAATACTCCAATTGCAATCCATAAGCCCATTTTAATAAAATTTGCACTTTAAACATTTTTATGGGTATTCTTTTAGTGCTCTGTTTATTGCAATTTGGCTAAAAGTTGGGAAATTAAGCCACTTTCAACTTTCAGTGAGAAATACACCTCATGACACCTCTTTTATCTAAAAAATAATTAAGCAACTGCTTCAATTCAAAAAGTTCAGTTAACCCGGTAAATTAGCGAATTTCAGTTTCCAATTTTCAATTGAGCCCCAATTCAATTCAATTAACCCAACTCAATTATGAAATTTTGTTAATGATTCTTCCCACCAACAACGAAATTTACCCAAGAATAAGAATTTCATTCCTATACTCAAGAAAATTGCATTTTAAAGTAATAAAACTAACCCATAATTCATAATACAAAAAATTAGGGTTATCAAATCATACCTGCGAATTTTTCTTGGAGAATGAATTAATTGCTCTTTAATCCTTGAATTGATGCGTCTCTATCAATTTTCCTCGATGATTTCATCAATAAAGAGGAAGGTACGAAGGTAAGCTCAGTTATGGCAATTGCAGAGAACAACGATCTACCAAACTGTTGAATGCGTCGAGCGACAAAACTTTGAATACCCTTATTTTATTTTTATTTTTCTATGTTTGTGTTATAAGTGAAGAAATTGTGAAGTGGAAGGTATGTGTCATTAGTTAATGCCACGTATATGTATTTTTGGAGGGAAAAGTGAAAGCTTACCTGCTGATCATTAAACTAGCCAGTTACCGGTAATGCAACTTGTTAAAAGTAAATTGATATAAAAGGTTAACTTAATCAAATATAATTAAAAGTTAGACTTAATATTAATAAATAGGACAAAGGTTGACTTATTCCCAACAATTATTCCTTCTTTGAATTAATAGTTGGTTCAATGTAGAACCTGTAATGTGTGTTTACACAATTTTGGATTTACTGTTGAATCAATTTAGAGGATGACTCGGTGCTTGGATGAACAGGTGGAGTTCAACAGAATAATGTTCAAGGGGGAGGAGATAGAAGAAACATAACAGCTTTAGGAGACATTGGAAATGTAGTAACTTCAAGAGTGGGATTAATTGTTGATGTGGATGGTACTGTAAAACATCCATTTTTCATGTTCATTTTTTCTTTGTTGCAATTCTGTATAACATTTTGATTTCAACTAGCTAATGCAATTTCATGATATGCTAATTGAAACAGATTAGAGCACGGGGTTTATAATCTGTCGCGACTAAAAGAATCAGCAGCCAACAGATTCAAGTCTTTTCACATCCCTGTTGATTGGATGCTTGACACCGGATTCGTCAGTCAGGTGAAATTATTTTCCTTCTGTTACACATCATTTTCTTGCACCCTCTCTTCTGATTTACATGATTAGTATGTTAAATTTTAAGTTTCCAAGACTTATTACAATCTACTTATGCACATTTAAGGCTTGTTTAGTCGTTATAGGTCATATTTAGGCTTAAATGAGACATTTTCGCTCCCAAATTTGAACTAAAGAACCTAAAAACTCATTTTATACTTATTATACATTTAATATGCATAGTTTTAACTTTCTAAGACTCATTCCAATCTATTTATGCACATTTAAGGCTCATTGGGTCGTTATAGGTCATATTTAGGCTAAAATGACATTTTCAATCCCAACTTTGAACTAAAGAACCTAAGGACTTATTTTAAACCTTTTACATGATTAATATGCTTAGATTGAAGTTTCCAAGACTAATTCCAATCTACTTATGCACATTTAAGGCTTGTTTGGTCGTTATAGGTCATATTTAGGCTAAAATGAGCATTTTCGCTCCCAAATTTTAAATAAAGAACCTAAGGACTCATTTTAAACTTACTAAATGTTTTATATGCTTAGTTTTGACTTTCTAAGACTCATTCTAATCTATTTATGCACATTTGAAGCTCATTGCGTCGTTATAGGTCATATTTGTTAGGTTATGATACATATGACAATTCATAAATCATGCGGAAAAACCATAAACCCAGGAAAACATATTATTTACACATAATCATTTAGCATAGATTAGATGCATACTCTTTGTTGCGTGCCTTCCCTAGCTGCGTCCGAACCGAACAAGAACAAGTCTTTAGGACTCCAAGTGTCGTCCCTCCGTAGATAGTCCACAGCACGTCCGGATCCGCCTTAAGATTGACCAACTAGAATCGCCCTTAAGGTACTATTATTTTCGGCACTTTATAGGCAAATGTGTGACTGAATTTTCTCTCAAAAACTCACTTTGAATACTTTGAAACTTGTGTTATAAATTGTGAGCCCTAGCCTCATATTTATAGCGGTATGGAAAGGGAATCGAAATCCTATTCAGATACAAATTAATTAAACCTAGAATCCTACAAGAACTCTAATTTAATTAATTTATCAAATAGAATTAGGAATTTAATCATTAACCGAACTCTGCATGTTTTAGGAAACGTGCACGAACACAAACACTTGCACACACACGCACGGCAGCCACGATGGGCCTCATGCGTGCGCGCGAGCAGCAGCCCACTCAGCGCCCGCGCGCGCTGCGCGCTGCGCGTGCTGTGCGCGCTGTGCGCGCTGCGCGCTGCGCGCAGCCTGCTGGGCATGGCCTTGCGCTGGGCCTGGCGTGGCTGTTTGTGCGGCGCGCTTGGCTTGCTGGGCGATGGCCTGGCTTCGTGCTGGGCCTCGTCCGGCAGGCCTCGTCCGATGCTTATTCGTACGATGCGCTTCCGATTAAATTTTCCGATTCCGGAATTCATTTCCGATACGAACAATATTTAATATTTCCGATTCCGGAATTAATTTCCGTTTCGAACAAATATTTAATATTTCCGTTTCCGGAATTATTTTCCGATTCCGGTAATATTTCCGATTCTGACAATATTTCCGTTTCCGGCAATATTTCCGATTCTGGCAATATTTCCATTTCCGATAATATTTTCCGACACGTACCATGTTTCCGTTTCCGGCAACATCTACGACTTGGATAATATTTATATTTCCGATACGATCCATATTTCCGTTTCCGGCAATATCATCGTTTCCGGAGTATTCATTCCTTGCCTGTGACGATCTTAGCTCCCACTGAAACCAAGATCCGTCGGTTCCGAATATTCATAGATGGAGTATTTAATGCTATTAAATACTTGATCCGTTTACGTACTATTTGTGTGACCCTACGGGTTCAGTCAAGAGTAAGCTGTGGATTAATATCATTAATTCCACTTGAACTGAAGCGGCCTCTAGCTAGGCATTCAGCTCACTTGATCTCACTGAATTATTAACTTGTTAATTAATACTGAACCGCATTTATTAGACTTAACATAGAATGCATACTTGGACCAAGGGCATTATTTCCTTCAGTCTCCCACTTGTCCTTAGGGACAAGTGTGCATTTCCTAATTCCTTTGTCGCTCGATGCTTGCTCTTGAACATAAGGTAAGGGTTGTCATCCTTATTATGTCCAGAGGTGTTCCTCGGTTTCAGAGTTCAACTGATCAAATAAACAGATAATCATAGCCTATGATTCATCCGAGCACGGCCATGCATTTCACAGTTTCTAGCTCTCCGAGTGGCCTTGTACAACTTTTAAGCATCTCATCCCGATTTATGGGAGGACAATCCCAATCTTGCGATCTTGAGATTAGACTTCGTTTGATAGGTGATTACCTGAGCGTTGCCTTTATAGCCTCCTTTTACGGTGCGACGGTTGGTCAACGTCAAAGCAACCAGTTCTCAAACAAGTAATCTGAAATCACTCAGGTATTGAGGATTTAGTGTCTAATAATTTTAATGAAATTTACTTATGACAGATTTTCATCTCTTACAGTAAAGTTTCATAGGTCTTGTCCGATACTAGTCTTCCCAAAGTAAGTATCTATGCAAATGATTATGACATTGCCATGTCCACATAGTTCAAGAAACAGAACTACTAGTCATCTTGCATTCTAGTCGTCTAACGTTTTCTATGCGTCCAATTTTATAGAAAACTCCGACTAGGGACCATTTTCAACTTTTGACATTCAAGTTCACTTGATAGACATTTCTTAGTCACAGGACTGGTCCTGACAGTCTATCTTGAATATATTGTCAAATTGAAGGGACTCATCATTTAATACTAAACCAAGATTAAATGGAATATGAAAACACATTTCATATATGATAAATGTTCAACCCCAATGTTTTACAACCATGGGCCTCTAACCCATCTTTAAAACATTTCATGGAATTCAAAGCTATGTTTGATTTCCAGTGCTACAACGTGAGTGTTGCTTCTCACTTGTTGCATAGGTTTAGTTATCATGCTTTGCCAATCTTAATATCCTTTTCATCGAATGTTCTTCGAGATATGATGATAAGATCTTTTGAGTTTGTTTATTATGTGATCTTGTCTTTCTTACTTCGATAGTGGTTCTACGCATTTTGTAATGAAGAATCATCAAGTTAGCAGACATGTGATCCACCCAAGTTCAATGAAGAACTCATTAATATAAACAACTCTGTTTTATTGCTTCTTAGGCAATAAGTACTTTTACTTCAACTGTTTAGGTTGCTAGTGATGCTTTGTTTGGATTTGCTTATCCAAGCAGTTCACAGATATGTGGAAGACTTTCCAGCTATATCTTAGAACATATTTAATTTCCCACGCAACAACTCATGGTCTTCAATCCATGTTGCCATTTCAAAACACGATGCTCTTTAGCTCGTCCTTGTCAATGGTTAACTCCAAAGGGTCTTGCTTGATCCTTTGCCAGTGTTTATGCGTGTAGCATCAATATTTAGCATATCTTTATTTCCTTGAATCAAGAAGTAATCCTATGTACCTTTTCAGGTACCATAAGTTTTTCTTGATCTCAATCTAATTGGTCTTCACTTAGATCAATAGAGATTGGTATATGTTCGTCATGCCTAAAGTCATACGATACGTTTTTGGCGATCCTCATATTATATCATACATGATAAATTCTTTTGTAGAATAATTCCCAATTGAATTCTATTCATGTAACTTTAGCTCATTCAATTTCAGTAGATACTGAATCCAGCTAAATTCTTTGACATATAATATAGGTGAAGAATCTCTTTAGATTCTTTGATGTTAACTTAGTAAATGCTTATACATAGTTCAAACATCCTTTACTTAGATTTATTCACATGGGTCGAATATCTCCAATGGAGACTTTCGTGTTTGATTTAGTAAATGCCATTACTTAATCCAAAATAATATCATAAGATCTTTGTAAATAGATCTTAATACCCAGTATGTACTAAGTTTCGCCATGGTCCATTATTGATGAATAATTTCAAATCTAAGTCATTAGCATTTGAATGTTATTTCACAATAGAGAGATATGTGTGTGATACACATAGGACCAATTAAGTTTTAAGTACTCCCACTAAACTTCTTATATATCTATAAGAATCATGTATATTTTATGAAACTAAAATACTTATTAGTTTCACTAAAATACAGTTCCAATTCCCAATTGCTTGCTTAAATCTGTACTTAGATTTTATAAGCTAGCTTTCCTTTTCAAGCATTTATTTGGATCCACAAACTCTATGACATACCATGTACATATTGTATTCCATCATTTGATTGAGGAATACGTTTTGTCATCCAATTGCCATATGTACCAATATGCAATCATTGCTTGAATTATAGACTTAAGCATTACGATTTTGCATGAGGTTTCAACACAATCCATGCCATGAATTTGCTTGTAACCTTTAGCAACTAATCTAGCTTTGTGTGTGAACACAATTCCATGTTTGATGGTTTTTATCCTTAAAACAAACTTGCAACCAATAGGTGTGAAACTATTCTTGCAAATCAACAAAATTTCAATTTTGTCATCAAAACATTGAGTATGTTTTATGGACTCTAACCATTTAAAACATTTGAGTCTATATATGGCCTCTAACCATTTTAGGGAATCTGGGTTTCGTCATAGCTTTCTTACAAGTCACAAACTCATTAATCTACATGATAATAGTTTGACTGCAAGTTGTAGGTTTCTTCACTATCTAATGGAAGAATCGCATAGCTTCAATGACCTGAACTCCATGTTTCTTCACTATCTAATAGAAGAATCTCATAGTTCCAGTGACTTGAACTCTATGCCTACTAGGGTATAGAACATCAAACAATAGAATATCAATAGCCACTTGAAAGTCCTTTGAATATTCTGTTCTCCTTGAAGCACTTGTAAAGTCTTCTAAGAGATGTTTATTCTTTAAAGCCACTTGTAAAGTCCTTACAGAATAAGTTCGGATTTTCTGAAGCACTTCGAAAAGCCTCCGGAATGTCCGTTTATGTTTGTTGTTCGCCTCGAAGATTTTCGAGGTCTATTTTCTCCCACTTGTCATTTTGGAAACGAATCTCCAAAAGGACATTATTTCGAGCAAACAAACATTATGTTCTCAAAAATTCCTGGTAGAAACAATACCCTTGTGTCTCATTTGAATAAATCACAATGAAACATATATCTAGACTTGGGCCTTAGTTTGTTGAATAACAAACACTAAGCTCCCACTGAGTTTAGCAACTCTTTAGATATATATAATTGAAAAGATATCCTGAAATTACTTTTCAATAGCTTTGACGAATTTGGTTTAGTTTGGTGGTAGTTGAGCATTTTGTTTTAGAAATTATAGGAAAAGTCTTTATGATTCATCATTGATCGAATCAAGTACTAATTGACTTCGATCATTCCAACGTAGATATGCCATATCTTATGGAGCTAGATTGTGAAATTACAACACACAATCATTGATGATCATATTTGGTCTCAAGTAATCATCAACATGATCTAACCTAGATCTTTATGATTTCTTGCCGAGTGGATTTTATACTTCTGAATCTTTGAACTAGCCAAACAGATTCAACTTATATCACATTTGAGTAAATAAACCTATATTCACTCAAATCCATGTGAAATAATAAAGTCATAAAACCTTTCTTTAGCTTTGAACTCTATCGTCTAGGCGTTCTAACAATAGTTCATATTCTTTGTTACTTTCAACAAGTAAGACTAGCTTGTCTTAAGTTGATCTAGAAATCAACCAACTTTCAAAAGTCCATCAAAATAGAGCTTATGAATGTTAACTTGTTGATATGGTCTAAGCAACAATGCCAAAGATTTAATGGAACTCAAATCAAGGGTTTGATTTGAACCTAGTAAAGTTCTTTAAAGAGTTGTTTGTTTTAATCAAGCATATTGACTCAACCAGTAATTGACCATTTCATTCAAATAAACAAACAAACAAGCATTGTTTTTGTTCTTCTGAATGTGAGTCTTTCTGTGTTTGAAGCAGAAATTTAGGTATGCTGATTATGGAACAAAATAGCCATTAAGTTCCAGCCTTTGAAAGGACTTAAAACAAACTAGATGACCCTACAACTAATGTAGCATTGCCATGCTTCATTTCCCACTTGTAGGTCATTAGTGTATCCTAGCTTCCATTGTTTGAGTTATTACCGAAGTAAGAACCTCAAGCGGTATATGATACCAAGGAAGTTTGATTGCTAGGTCACTTCTCTTTAAACATAAATTTATAGGTAGAAACGGAATCGTAAATTCCTTTCATTTGTTCCTCGTTTTCCTATTTCTTGTACCCTTTCTTATAGTCTTAAGAATTGAATTCTTTAGTGTTGACTTTTATACTTTGTTAGACATGTCCAATGTCACCAACAAGGTTCTTTACCATTTTAATTTATGTTGAATATTCTGTTTCAACTAGATGATCTTACCAGAAGCTTCTAAAGTTCTCTAAGCATCGATCTATTCGAATGTCTAGGAACTAGACTCATTCGAGAATTAAATGGAAAAAGGATTTTAGGTTGTTAACCATTGGTAAAGCTGAGCGTTTAAACTCAATGCTTTATGATCTCAAAACCACATTGTATTTTGAATTCACAAGCACCAATCGGTTTGCCATTCGACTTTGATACTCGAAAACAACCATAAAAGTCGATATAAGAAACGTACATTTTAAATTGCTCACTTTCTCTCATTTCCGTGAATCGTTCTTGGATTCACTACCAATCGAGGAAATTTACTGTTACCTTTCTAAAAGGATTTATTGTAGTGCAAGATATTTAATTATAAACAATAATTAAAACATACATTGAAGCATGCAAAGTCTAAACATTTATCATGAATAATAACTTGAAATTAAAGCAACCATGCAATTCAAACAAGTTATTAGCATTTTATTCGATTTTATTGTTCCGGCAGGTGTGAATAAAATGATTCCAAGATCCTAAAATCATTGAAGAATTAAGCACAGTTTGTCGACTTAATCCTAGAACATCTTAGGTAAGCAAAAGCCTTTTGCTAATAGTCTAGAAACTATTCTTGGTTGATAGGTACGTCTAAGAACTTATTAGGTAAACCTATCGATTTTGCCACGACATAAAAGGACTCCTTACTTATATCGTTGAGTTTCACCAAAACTAACATGTACTCACAATTATTTGTGTACCTTGCCCCTTTAGGACCAATAAGTAACACCTCGCTGAGCGAAAACTATTACTAGATTGATGTAAAGGATATCCAAGCAAGTGTATATTTTGGCATGGCACCTTTTAACTCAATTTTTTTTAAGTTTGGAACTTAAGGCTCTTACTATGTTGGTTAGATTTTAAGTGAACTAAAATCCTTAATCATGCAACATAATCAAGCTTTTGATCTCATGCATTTTAAGACATATTTAAAAGCAATAAATAACTTAAAACATGCATAAGATAAATGTGATCTAGTATGGCCCGACTTCATCTTGAAGCTTTGACTTCAAAGTCCGTCTTGAAAATCTCCGTGGGAGGCACCATTTTCTTCAAATAGGATAAGCTATAACTAATTACAACTATTTGATGGTACGCAGACCATATTTGAATTGAAAAATAACTTTGGTACTTTAGACCAATTACATTCAAATTAATGGTACGCAGACCATATTTTCTATCCTATTTGGGCCATACTAGTCACTTCATAACCTGCAAAACAGTACATATACAATATATACCATTCACCCATTCATTATCATGAATGGCCCACATAGCTGGTTAGTAAAACACATTATGCATCACGTAAATATTTGCAGCAATTAATCAAGGGCACCAATAATCTACCAATTATTCAGTCCTTATTAATTCTAATCAAGTTGTTTTAACCTTAAGGATTTGTAGACCTAATCAAGAGTTTATGACTAAAAAGCGCTCCCACTTAAACCAATAAATTCATATGCTTTACTAATTTTAAACATAAAAATGTATTTCTAGTCTAACCGGAAACATACAAATTTAATTAAAATTTAAAGCTCATATAAATTTATAATTGAATCCAAAAAGTTTAATTTAATTTCAGTCGTTTATTTAAATTAATTCATGATTTTAATTTTAGTAAAATAATTAGAATAAATAACATTTATTATAATTACAATATTCAAAATTAAAATCCAAGAAAATAATTTAAATTATTAATTTTAAAATTAATTAAAATTACGTGAACTGAAATTTTCAAATTAAACATTCAAAACGATCTTTAATCGTAACGCAAACACCCTACGCGTTGCACGCCCATGGGCCGCACGCACACAGCCATTGCTGGCCATGTGCGCGCAGCCCATGCGCTCGTCGCATAGCTGCTGCATCCCCATCGCAAGCCTCCGCACGCATTGGTGCTCGCTGCGCGCGCCAGCGCTCATCGCACGCGAGCTATCGCTCGCAGTGCGCGCGCGACATCGCTCGCTGGGCGCGCGACATCGCTCGCTGGGCGCGCGAGCCATCGCTCGCTGGGCGCGCGACATCGCCCGCTGTGCGCGCGAGCAATGCTGGGCGCAGCGCTCGTGGCACGCGAGCTTGCGCTCGCTGCGCGCGAGGCAGCGCGTTCTTGTGCGAGGCAGCGCGCGTTGTGGCGCAGCTTGCTTGCTGCCCACACGCGACTGCCTTGGCTCGCCCTTCGCCCATGCCCATTCGTCCATTGCTCGTGGCACACGACACAAGGCAGGGCTGCTGCCTTGTGCTCGTGCACTACGCCCTTGCTCATTGCATTCGTGCCGCACGGGCGACGAGCTCCCTTTCTCGTCGTCGCATGCCCGTATTATACAACACCCCTTAAGGGTAACACGAAGCGTCCATTGCTTCGTGCGTGCAAGTTTTATGAACGAATCGCATAAAAATTTAAAATTTATATTTAAAATTAATGACAAATTAATAAATAATATTAATTTCATAAATTTTAGGGCGAAAAAATCGAAAATTTATTATCCAATTGATTTCCGATTGTTATGGATTCAAGTCTACGTCATAAAAATTTAAAATTTATCATAAATTTACAATTTTTATGGTGGTTTTTAATCATAGGTTTCTAATTAAATTACAATTAATTATGAAAATCAAATTAATTCTAAATTATTCTAATTTTCAACAAATTAATCATAATTACAAATTAGATTGCATAATTAACAAGACTAGGCATTCAAACTTGTTAAACATATGCAGTAGGTCAATCAAAAATTCAAGATTTATCAACAAGAATCGCAAATATTTAATTTAACATCTTAAATTTACGAAATTTTGCATTCGAAAAACTAAAACCTTCGAAAAGTCATAGTTAGGCTTCGAATTTGAGAATTCTGGGTTCGGCAGAAAAATACTTTTTTGTCAAAATTTTAGAATGCCGTTTACATGCGGAATTGACACAAAAATTACTCAATTCGGATGAGTAACGAAGAAACTGCCGAAAAACTGCGTACGTATAATTAAATAAACGCAATTTGCAATTAATTAACAATTACGAAAATTAATCACCCCTTTTAATTCTTGCAAATTTGTAATATTTAACCATGTTCATGCAATTTAGATTATGAAAATAATAAGGGGCTCGTGATACCACTGTTAGGTTATGATACATATGACAATTCATAAATCATGCGGAAAAACCATAAACCCAGGAAAACATATTATTTACACATAATCATTTAGCATAGATTAGATGCATACTCTTTGTTGCGTGCCTTCCCTAGCTGCGCCCGAACCGAACAAGAACAAGTCTTTAGGACTCCAAGTGTCGTCCCTCCGTAGATAGTCCACAGCACGTCCGGATCCGCCTTAAGATTGACCAACTAGAATCGCCCTTAAGGTACTATTATTTTCGGCACTTTATAGGCAAATGTGTGACTGAATTTTCTCTCAAAAACTCACTTTGAATACTTTGAAACTTGTGTTATAAATTGTGAGCCCTAGCCTCATATTTATAGCGGTATGGAAAGGGAATCGAAATCCTATTCAGATACAAATTAATTAAACCTAGAATCCTACAAGAACTCTAATTTAATTAATTTATCAAATAGAATTAGGAATTTAATCATTAACCGAACTCTGCATGTTTTAGGAAACGTGCACGAACACAAACACTTGCACACACACGCACGGCAGCCACGATGGGCCTCATGCGTGCGCGCGAGCAGCAGCCCACTCAGCGCCCGCGCGCGCTGCGCGCTGCGCGTGCTGTGCGCGCTGTGCGCGCTGCGCGCTGCGCGCAGCCTGCTGGGCCTGGCCTTGCGCTGGGCCTGGCGTGGCTGTTTGTGCGGCGCGCTTGGCTTGCTGGGCGATGGCCTGGCTTCGTGCTGGGCCTCGTCCGGCAGGCGTCGTCCGATGCTTATTCGTACGATGCGCTTCCGATTAAATTTTCCGATTCCGGAATTCATTTCCGATACGAACAATATTTAATATTTCCGATTCCGGAATTAATTTCCGTTTCGAACAAATATTTAATATTTCCGTTTCCGGAATTATTTTCCGATTCCGGTAATATTTCCGATTCTGACAATATTTCCGTTTCCGGCAATATTTCCGATTCTGGCAATATTTCCATTTCCGATAATATTTTCCGACACGTACCATGTTTCCGTTTCCGGCAACATCTACGACTTGGATAATATTTATATTTCCGATACGATCCATATTTCCGTTTCCGGCAATATCATCGTTTCCGGAGTATTCATTCCTTGCCTGTGACGATCTTAGCTCCCACTGAAACCAAGATCCGTCGGTTCCGAATATTCATAGATGGAGTATTTAATGCTATTAAATACTTGATCCGTTTACGTACTATTTGTGTGACCCTACGGGTTCAGTCAAGAGTAAGCTGTGGATTAATATCATTAATTCCACTTGAACTGAAGCGGCCTCTAGCTAGGCATTCAGCTCACTTGATCTCACTGAATTATTAACTTGTTAATTAATACTGAACCGCATTTATTAGACTTAACATAGAATGCATACTTGGACCAAGGGCATTATTTCCTTCAATATTTAGCATAAAATGACATTTTCGCTCCCAACTTTGAACTAAATAACCTAAGGACTCATTTTAAACTTATTATATGATTAATATACTTATTTTTAAGTTTCTAAGACATATTCTAATCTACTTATGTACATTTAAGGCTTGTTTGGTCGTTATAGGTCATATTTAGGCTAAAATAAGGCATTTTCGCTCCCAACTTTGAAATAAAGAACCTAAGGACTCATTTTAACCTTATTACATGTTGGATATGCATAATTTTAACTTTCTAAGACTCGTTCCAATCTATTTATGCACGTTTAAGGCTCATTGGGTCGTTATAGGTCATATTTAGGCTAAAATGACATTTTCGTTCCCAACTTTGGACTAAAGAACCTAAAGAGTCATTTTAAACCTTTTACAGGATTAATGTGCTTAGTTTCAACTTTCTAAGACTTATTCCAATCTATTTATGCACATTTAAGGCTTGTTTGGTCATTATAGGACATATTTAGGCTAAAATGACATTTTCGTTCCCAACTATGAAATAAAGAACATAAACACTCATTTTAAACCTTTTACATGATTAATATGCTTAGTTTTAACTTTATAATACTCATTCCAATCTATTTATGCACATTTAAGACTCATTGGGTCGTTATAGGTCATATTTTGACATTTTCGCTCCCAACTTTGAACTAAATAACCTAAGGACTCATTTTAAACTTTTTATATGATTAATAATTTAATATGCTTATTTTTAAGTTTCTAAGACTTATTCTAATCTACTTATGTACATTTAAGGCTTGTTTGGTCGTTGTAGGTCATATTTAGGCTAAAATGAGGCATTTTCGCTCAACTTTGAACTATAGAACCTAATACTCATTTTAAACTTATTACATGTTTAATGTGCATAACCTAAGGCTAGATGAGGTAATTAATTAATTTTCCTTACTCTTGATTCGTATTTTAGACTATTAGGACATTGCCATTAGTTGCTTGAATTTTAAAATGTGATATTTAATTTGCATTTAATCTGCTCTTTAATCTAATGCTCCCATCAAATTTTTGTTTTTGTAAGGGTCTATACTCCGAGGAATACGTCTTATGCTAGTGAGGAAATTGATGTGGTTCGTGAGCAATGGGCGAAGTTTTTTACCACCAAGTATTTATTATTGACCTGAGGGCGCTTGATCGAGTTGGTTTAGATGTTATAGAACAATCTTTTATGTTAAAATGTATGCGTACGTTGAAATTGGAACGTAAATGTATTTAAATGTATCGGTATGTGCACTTTTGGTTTTGGGATATATACAAAACTCCAGTTGTTGTTTTTATATTTGTTATACAGGTTGCGTTATTCTATTATTGTTTTGACAGGTTTCTATATTTGGTGCAAGGCACTCTAGGTATCCCTAAACAAAATTAGAACTTTCCCGCCAAAAGTGCTTTGTTGCTGCGTACATATATATTGTACGCTGCAAGAAGGGAAAAAAATTTCGCAAAATTCCAGACTTGTTACAGCGTACAAATAAATGTACGCAGCAAAAAGTTGAGTCTTTTACAGCGTACATATGTATGTACGCTGTAACAAGTCCAAAATTTTGCCAATTTTTTGACACTTGTTACAGCGTACATACATATGTACGCTGCAAAAAACCACTTTTTGCAGCGAACATTGTACGCTGCAACAAGTTCAGACTTGTTGCAGGCCCCCCACTTGCAGCATACGATGTACGCTGCAACAGGGGTCTAAAAGCCCGCTGCAATAAGGATTTTTTCTACTAGTGACCGTTTTATTTTCTGTTTTAGGTACTGCTGGGGACCACAGAAACGAGTAGTGGCGAGGATTTCACTATTACCAAGTTCACCTAAGTTAATGTTAATTTGTAACAAGTTTAAGTAAAGATTCTTGATTAAGTTACGTACTTTTATTAAGGAATTAAAAAGGATTATTATGTTAATTTTGGGGTTTAATATCTTATGATTGATGGTTGCCTTGTAATTCTCAAGAGGGAGTTACGGTAGATAATGTCCCGACCGAATTAGGTTAATTCCGCTGCTAATTATTCTTTAATAAGTGATTTAAAGTTCGGGGTGTTACAGTGTATGATGCAAGTTCATGTTATATTAATTCAATGACTCACATCAATTATCAAGCAAGCAAACACATACCAATTAATTAAGATACTCTTTTACATCATGAACTTTAGACGGAAAAAATATGCTATGTATATATCCCAAAAAAATCACCAAGCACATATAATTAATTAAAACATAAAACGCCCATTTATTAAATGATAGAGTTAAATAGATTATAAAAAAAAGAAACAAAAATAAGAATTACAATAAAAAAAAGCCACATACTCCGTATATGTATATATCCCAAAAAAAAAACACCAAGCACATATAATTAATTAAAACATAAAACGCTTAACCAATGTTAAAAGTTGATTAAAACAAAAGATAAAAAAAAGAATTACAATAAAAAAAAGTTGCATACTCCGTATATATTTTAGATGAATAAACAATTACATATATTACATAATCACTAACAAAAATCATTTGACCGCCGTAAAGAAAATAAAAAGTTGATAGGAAGAGAGGGATTACAAATTTACGATTAATCCTACGAAAATCAGGCCTATTTATAATATTTCTATTACTGAAAGTTTTAGTTAGGTTAAACTCTGGTTTTTTATTGAATCAAAATTTTATCTTTCTTTTAAATAAACTTTATCTCATTGAATATTCAATTTATCCCAAAATTATTTCATCTATATTTTGTACTTAATAATTAATGTTTAAATACAAAAAATTATCTAGTACCTCAATAATTAGTTACGTTTAAAAACAAAACAGATATCTCATACTACGTATTTTGGAGAACTTATCTATTTCTCACTTAGATTTTTAAAATCTTGATCTCTTTTAAGTTTTACGTACTATTTTGTAACTTTATCTTTTTTTATATAGTTATTTGATACATTACAACCTTATCAGTTGGATAAGCGAATCCAATTAATCCTAGGTGGCGCTCTAATATTTCAGCAAATATGCCTTCTTTATATATATATATATATATATATATATATATATATATATATATATATATATATATATATATATATATATATATATATATATATATTAGATTATCAAGTAGTATATGTTTTGTGTTAACCGTTATGATTTTTGTATTACTCTGTAATAGTTATGGTCTTATGAATGTGAGATTATAAGGCCTTGTTCTTTAGAGCTGAACTGAACTGAACTGAACTGAACTGAACTGAGCTGAGCTGAACTGAACTGAACTGAATGCTCCTGAACTGAACTGAATTGAATTGAACAGAACTAAACTGAACTGAATGCTCCTGAACTGAACTGAACTGAACTTAACTTAACTGAACTTAAATAATAAATAATAAATAATAAATAATAAATAATAAATAATAAATAATAAGTAATAAGTAATAAGTAATAAGTAATAAGTAATAAGTAATAAGTAATAAGTAATAAGTAATAAGTAATAAGTAATAAGTAATAAGTAATAAGTAATAAGTAATAAGTAATAAGTAATAAGTAATAAGTAATAAGTAATAAGTAATAAGTAATAAGTAATAAGTAATAAGTAATAAGTAATAAGTAATAAGTAATAAGTAACAAGTAACAAGTAACAAGTAACAAGTAACAAGTAACAAGTAATAAGTAACAAATAATAAGTAATAAGTAATAAGTAATAAGTAATAAATAACAAGTAATAAGTAATAAATAATAAATAATAAATAATAAATAACAAGTAACAAGTAATAAATAATAAATAATAAATAATAAATAATAAATAATAAATAATAAATAATAAATAATAAATAATAAATAATAAATAATAAATAATAAATAATAAATAATAAATAATAAATAATAATAATAAGTAATAAATAATAAATAATAAATAACAAGTAACAAGTAACAAGTAATAAATAATAAATAATAAATAATAAATAATAAATAATAAATAATAAATAATAAATAATAAATAATAAATAATAAATAATAATAATAATAAATAATAATAATAATAAATAATAAATAATAAATAATAAATAATAAATAATAAATAATAAATAATAAATAATAAATAATAAATAATAAATAATAAATAATAAATAATAAATAATAAATAATAAATAATAAATAATAAATAATAAATAATAAATAATAAATAATAAATAATAAATAATAAATAATAAATAATAAATAATAAATAATAAATAATAAATAATAAATAATAATAAATAATAAATAATAAATAATAAATAATAAATAATAAATAATAAATAATAAATAATAAATAATAAATAATAAATAATAAATAATAAATAATAAATAATAAATAATAAATAATAAATAATAAATAATAAATAATAAATAATAAATAATAAATAATAAATAATAAATAATTACTAATAAACAATTAATAATAAATAATTAATAATAAATAATAAATAATAAATAATAAATACTCCCACCATTCCTTTTTGTTGTTCCCATAAGGAATGTTGGGGGGTTTTTAAGAAAATTGGAATCTTGAGTTGTATTGGGATATGAGTAATGATTGGGTGTAAGATCGAATAATGATTGTGTGTAAGAGATTATATATTTAAAATAAAGTAAGGAGAGAGAAATTATTAAATAAATAAGATAAATTGGGGAAATCAAAAAACAAACAGATTTGATATCAAAAAAATCACCCAGTTTTGAAATCAAAAATCAACAACAAAAAATCTGGGTGAGGATTTCGAGCAAAAAATCAAGAAAAACCCAAATAACAACAAAAATTCGAACAAAAAATCAAGAAAAATCAAACCAGAATATTCGACCAACAATCAAGAATTCAACCAAATCAAGAAAAAGAAATCAACAATCAAGAAATCGACAAACAAACAATCAAGAAAATTCGACAAAAAAACCCAGGATATTCGACAAAATGAACCCAAAAGATCGAGAAAATTCGAGAAAAACAACTAGATCTTCATTTCTTAAGCAAGATCCGTACAAAATGAACCCAGAAATTCGAGAAAATTCAACCCAAAATTAAACCCAAAAATTCGAGAAAAACAACCCAAAATTAAACCCAGAAAATCGAGAAAATCAACCCATAATTAACCCAAAATCAAACCAAGAAAATTGAGAAAATTAAACCCAAAAATTCGACCAAAAGTCAACCGAAAATTTCAACAAAATTCAACCAAAATTATACCCAGAAATCGAGCAAAATTATACCCAAAAATTCGACCAAATTCGAGATAATTAAACCCAGAAATTCGACCAAAAAAACAGAAAATTAAACCTTGAATTTCGAGAAAATTATACCCAAAATCAACCACCAAATTTGACCAAATTTAACCCAAAAATTCAGCCAAAATAACAACCAAAATCAACCCAAATTTTCGACAAAAATCACCCAAAAAGTTCGACAAAAAAACGCACAAAAATAAATTAATACTCACTTTATCTCAATGTCACGATTTTGAGGATTTAGAGGTCAAATTCGACCATGAAAACTCTAGATCTAGAGTTTTCATGGTCGAATTTCACCATCTAAAGCCATAATACGTATTCTACAGCTTTTTCTGGAGGGTGGTGGCGGTGGCGGAGGTGTGGTGGTGGTGGCGGCGATCTAGAATTTCAGTGTTCTTGAAAGAAATGTGAGAGAAAGATGGAAAATGAAGAACATTTTAGTGTTCTTGAGAGAAATAGAGAGAGAAAAGTGAGAGAGGAAGGAGGAGAGAGGGAGAAGTGAGAGGAGGAAGATGGAAAATGAAGATGTTCTTTAGAGAAACAGAGAGAGGAATGAGGAGAGAGAGGGGAAGGAGGAGAGAGGTCCGAATAACATAATGAAAAGAAGAGAGAGATAAAGATAGGGACGGGTAAGTTGGGGGGAGGGAATGAATAAAATAATGAAAGTGGTGAAATTTAGGTTGGAAAAAGGGTAGAATCTTAGGGTTTTTTGGTAAATAGTGGGGAATCTTAGGGTAAATTGGTAAAAAATCTATGGCCAAAAATAGTAAAGATTCAGTAGGGGAACAACAAAAAAAAATGCCAAAGAAGGAAATGGGAACAACAAAAAGGAATGGAGGGAGTACTAAATAGTAAACAATAAATAGTAAATAATAAATAATTAATAATAAATAATTAATAAATAATAATAAATAATAAATAATAAATAATAAATAATAAATAATAAATAATAAATAATAAATAATAAATAATAAATACTCCCTCCGTTCCTAAATAAGTGTCCACTTTCCAAAAATAGCGTTCCCTTATAAGTGTCCACTTTCCATTTTTGAACATACACTTTTCCCACTTTTCCATACACTTTTCCCACTTTTCCACATATTTTTCCTACTTTCCATAAATCATTATTACTTTTTCTTACACATTCTACACTTTTCCCACTTTTCAATCACCACATCCGCTTTTATTTGTACTTTATCAATAAACAATTATCTAATTTTTCCTTTCCCAAAAAAAAAACATGCCCAATCATTAGGGGAAAATTTGGTAATATTAATCCAACCTTTGGCCGATTTTCTTTTATTAATCCCAACTACGACATATTTTTTAATAATCCCACCTTTACTACCCGACGACTTTTATTGGGCCTAAGTGGCCGGTAATCGGTGAAAAAGTCAACGAGATGGTGATGAATTGATGATGATGACTGAATATATCGAGAGAGAGTACTGCCATGTAGAGAAACAATGCCGCTTACAACAGTTTTATGACCTGTTGGGCCCAATAAAAGTTGTTAGGTAATAAAGGTGGGATTATTAAAAAATATGTCGTAGGTGGGCTTAATAAAAGAAAATCGGTCAAAGGTTGGATTAATATTACCAAATTTTCCATCAATCAATCATTACCTCTCACACACAATTCTATTTTATTAAATCCCGCGTAAATGTCCAAAGTGGACACTTATTTAGGAACGGAGGGAGTAATAAATAATAAGTAATAAATAATAAATAATAAATATTAATGTTGATGGAAATCAAAGCTGCAAGTTCTGCAAGCCTTAATTCCCAATTGCAACAAAGTAAGGTTGATGGAAATATTAATTACACTGATTGATCCGTGATTTATAATGCATTATCTTTTTATTAATTGTGGCGTAATTTTGCAGGGTGACCATCTATCCGTCCTTGATCATGCTATTGACTATATCAGAGCCCTGAAGCACCAAATCCATGTAATTATATAAGATATCCCTTTTTCATTAAGGCTCTGTTTGATTTAGGCTCCGTTTGTTAGGGGTGGAAAATGTTTTAATGGAAAACGATTTTCTCCTTTTTAATCATTTTACGTTGTTTGATTGAGTTAGGGATGGAAAACAATTTTTCATAACTCTCTCAAAGGTGGAAAAATCTTTTCCATTTGAAATGAAGGGAAACAACTTTTCCTCCTTTCCTCCTTTCCTCCTTACCTCCATCTCATTTCTTTCTGTCAATTTTCACCATCTTCTCCCATTTTCTTTTAAGGAACCAAACAAAGGAAAAATTAGGTTGGAATTGTGTTTTCCCTTGAAAAATGTTTTCCATGGAAAACCATTTTACAATGAATTTTTTTTACACCAAACCAAACGGAGGCTTAGCGTAAAACTTTTCCAGTGAAAAATCACTACAAAAAAAAGCTCATATAGCGACGGACCAAATCCGTCTCTAAATGGGTCAAATCCGTCGCTATGTGTGCTTAGGGACGGATTTAGGGACGGATTACATCCGTTATTAAAAACCTTGTCGCTAATTCAATTTAGGGACCGATTCCATAAAATCCGTATCTAATATTTAGAGACGGATATTTGAATCCGACCTTAAATTTAGAGACGGATTCTAAAATCCGTCCCTAAATTTAGGGACGGATTCCAAAATCCGTCTCTAAAATTTAGAGACGGATTCAAAAATCCGTCTCTAAATTTAGCAAGTAAAAATAATTACTACCTATTGTTAGATGTTTGGTTCAACTCGGTCCCATTACCGGTTCTAAATCTCGCTTAGGTTAACCCGGTCCAGCTTTGCAAGGGGAAGGGATAAGGGGATTCGAACTTGTGACCTCAAAGTCGCGAGGAGAAACTCTAACCAACTACACCAAATACAACTTGTATACTTCTATGTGTAAAATTGATAATAATTAAAAGAAATATTAGAAACGGATCTAGAAAATCCGTCTCTAAACTAGGGATGGATTTAACATTCCGTCTGTAAATTAGGGACGGATATAAAATTCTGTCTCTAATTTAGAGAAATTGCTAAAACACATTAGGGACGAATTTTAAAATTCCGTCTCTAATTTAGATCTAACTTTCTACGAAGAGTCTATGAGAAATTGCTAGTGGACTTTACGTTTTGAAATTGCTAAAACATATTAGGGACGGATTTTGAAATCTGTCCCTAACTTAGAGACGGATTTTGGAATCCGTCCCTAACTTAGAGACGGATTTTGGAATCCGTCCCTAACTTAGAGACGGATTTTGGAATCCGTCCCTAACTTAGAGACGAATTTCAAAATCCGTCCCTAACTTAGAGACGGATTTGAAATCCGTCCCTAAATTAGAGACGGATTTGAAATCCGTCCCTAAATTAGAGACGGATTTATAAATCCCTCGATAAAAGTATCGACGGATTTCCAATATCCGTCTCTAAATAAATTTAGAGACAGATGTTGAATATTCCGTCTCTAAATTAGAAACGGATATAAATCCGTCGCTAAATATCCGTTGCTATAAGAGATTTTTTTGTAGTGAATGAATTTTTATTGAAAATATTTTCCAAAGAAAAAAAATACAATCTCAGACTAGTTTCCTTTGGTTTCTTGCAAAGAAAAAGGAAATGAGAGGTAAGGATGAAAAGTGGAAAAGTGGAAAAGTGGTTTCCCTCCTTTTCAAATGGGAATGGTTTTTCATCTATGAATGAGTTATGAAAAATTGTTTTGCATCCCTTTGCCAAATCAAACAGCGTAAAATGATTAAAAAGAGAAAATTATTTTTTATAAAAACGTTTTACACCAAACCAAACAAATCGAGCCTATATGTAAGTCCACCCTCGATCATGGCATTTGCATGTTATTCATGTTAGAAGTTGTGAAATAACATTTGAAATTATAGGTGATGTCAAGGTCAATTGGACAAAGCCAGTTACAGGCTCAATTATATGCACCTTAAATGATCATGCAACCTAGGATGTTCCTTGGAACTGGAAATGGGCCTTTCCCGTTGGAATCTCAACTAGCTCCATGCAATCCTTTAATGGTTCCATCACTTGGAGTTGATGTTGGTGGTGTTCAAATTCGGCCTATTTTATGCCCTCCACGCTATCTCCACGGCCACTCCTATTGATCGAGCAGCCTCCGGCAACCACCATCCATACCACTTGGTTGTTCTTCCGTTCAAGTGCCTCACTCTCTACCGCTACGAATGACACGTACGTATACTTGACTTGTTACACAACATTGTACGTAACTAGGTAAAGGTGCAAGGAACACCGATACGAACATGAAGTTGTACATTTTTTTGATTGATGAGAAAAAATAATAAAATTAGACGGCCTTTCTCTCGAGGGGAATTCTTGATCTATCACTAACAATCGAGAGGGATTGCGGGCTATTACAAGTACCAATACGCGAGAAAATTGGAATTTACAAGAGGTCCTGCATTTGTTGTCCAGTATGGCCAAAAGATTATCGCCTTTGATCATGATGTTTTGAATTTCTATTGAAGAGTTGTGTGAAGACCTTTGTGAAAACCATTGTGAAGTGAGGAGAGAACTGCCAAAAATACCAGAGAAGTGCCTGAATTTAAGGTGTATGTACGCTGAGGTTAACATTCCATAACATGATAACAATATCTTATAATGAATCATGTCGTCGAAGAAGTTGCTTTACGTGAACCATTGATCGAAGTTGACTTTATAGGTTTCATGGGTTGGAGATACCATCTAGGAAACTGATAGTTCAGTAGGAACACTTGACAAGAGGGGGGTGAATTGTTTATTGGGAATTTGGGTAAGTTTCTTGCGGAATTTAAAAAATAAAGAAACTATGATCAATAAGCGAAGAAAGATATGAAACTGAGGAACCTTCTTGACACTAATCAAGAAGAACCTCACAACTCTTTTGTATTGATGTAATACCCCTATTACAAATACGCTCTTTAACTCGAGTTCCTCTCGAACACGAGTTCCCCACAACAATCCCCGTCGATTACTGTGCTAGCTCCTCTTTCTCACTCTTTCTCTCTCTGACTTAACTCTAAGTCACTCAAGGATCACTCAACCCTTAAACCCAAAATACAATTTGATAGCAAACTCTAGTACGTAATAAAGATCATAGCAATAAGGAACTCAAGGAGCACTCTTTTTGTAAACTGATTCTCTTAAAACGTTTAAGTTCTCTTAGGATATATTTTGCAAAGATCAGGCGTGTATTTGAAAAAGTGAAAACTCTTTTCCTTTTATAGAGGAGTTTTACCTAAGGTTGGATACTCATGTTTCCCTCAACTTCCCACTAACTGTTACTGCTTAGTAACATGGGCATAGTTGGAGAGAAACAGGGGAGACCAATTCCAAACACTACTTGCACGTTTAAATGAAAATACTGGGAGAGTTTTAAGGATCATGGAAAAATCTTTTGTTTGGAAAACAAGGAAAATATAAATTAGAATCCTATTATATTTATTAAATTCATTTTATTTATTAACAAAGATTTTCTTATTAAAACTCTTTTATAATTACAGCTAATACTTTCAATTAAAAACGTACCAAAATACTTATGTTCCTTTCATTCCAAACTACGTATAAACAATATTAAATTCTTACATAAATCCTAAACATAATCTCATATGTTATAGTCTTCATGCTTGCATCTTTAGGAAGCTTTACTCAAAGTCTTCACAATTTGTTTCTTCTTTGGAGCAGCGAGGATCCACATAATATATGAGGAACTCGCCTCAGGAACTCGCCTAAGGATCCCGCCTTTGTAAACATGCTAAATGATTAATTCTTCAACGTAGTGTCTGACATGGATCAAATACTTGCATATATTCCACTTTGCTTAGTTTATCCAACTCAGAATCTCCCTAACTTAGCATTATCCTTCAAAGGATATCGGGACCTAATTTGCAACCTAACTTAATCAATAGTCAGGAGTTTGCTTTGTCATCATCAAAACTTTAGGGTCAACAAAAACCATACATAACTAGAGAAGGGGAGTGATGTAAAGAGGGGTCGGGTGATTTAGAAGAAAATGAGAATATGTGGGGGCGTGAGGCATGCTTGTGTTCTGATAGGAGTCCAAAATAGTCTAGTTTCTCACTTATGAGAAGCAAAGCAATTAAGCCGACCTTATGAAACTTCATTAGTGGAGATTTCTCTGTTTCTAAAAGTTCCAAACTTCTAAAGGACGGCTTTCTAATTGTATCTCTATTTTATAAGAGAACTCCTAAGGTTAATTTAGTAATTAAATTTTTAGTGTCTCCTATAAAATAGTCTATTATACCCGGTAATTATAAAACAAATAATTAAAATAAAAAAATTACTCCAGCAAACCAGAAAAAAAGGAACCCAAATATAAGAGTATATCACGCATGACGGCATGAGTATGCTCTAAAGTCAACAAAAATTTTCAAAATTTTTAAAAAATAATCACTCCAGCAAGCCATCAAAGAAGGAAGCAACAAAGGAAACCAAATCTTTCAAATTTATAACAATCAAGGAAACCCTATATCTTCTACAGCAAGAATACAAGCAAAGAAATAATTCAAAATTTCAGGAAATAAGCATGTAAGCTCTCATTTTGTTCACAAATTAACATTATAAAGTCAATCAATAAATAAAAAATACAAAAACAAAAAAACACAGAATATATTACAAATTATACAACTGTCAAAATTAATCGAATTGACATTTGATACTCTGATATCAGTCTAAACTATTCTAAGAAAAAAAAATACTCCGGAATTGAAATGAGTTTAATCGAGTTCACTCCAAAAACTCCATCACCGTTCTTCTTGAAGTCGCACCGATACATTGAAGTAAAATTCAATGAAACAAATAACTATGTAATCAAAATACATCCCCAATTATTTTGATGTCTAATTTTATTATAGAGAAACTTTGTGAACAAATTTTCTAATAACATAATTTTATTTTTTTTATATAATTTTGTCTGCATCGCATGCAGGTAAGACTAGTTACATATATATAAGGAACACGTAGTTATAGTTGTACCTTTTGATTGCGTATCACACATAAATACATAATACTATGTATTAATATAACTAGCTTTTGAAACCGTTCATAGAACGGGGACTTAGTAGTTGTTTAACCGTCTTTTAATGTTTTAATTTTTGAGAACTTGTGATTTTAGTGGGAATATATGACTAAATAGAGGTAAAAATAGAAGGTTAAAATAATATAAATAAATTAAATTAAAAGTGAATTTATACTAAGTGTTAAAGAGGGAGATGGAATGGAAGAGATTGAATGAACATATGAATTAAATGGTGAATTGATGTTGAATGAGAAAGATGAAGCAGAAGAGACGTTTAAATTGTACTCCCTCCGTCCCAGATTAGTTGTTACACTTTTAAATTAAAAATGACCCCACAATTATTTTATTGTCTCTCTTCCCATTAAAACTTTTTGGTCCTCACACCCTCTCTCATTCAATTAAAAAAAAATACTCCACTAACTCCTATCACGTCTACTTTTTCAATAAAATAACAATTGATAACCAAACAACCACTTATCACCTAAAACTTTGTGCAAAGGTAAGTGTAACAACTAATCTGGGACGGAAGGAGTAAAATATAACAAAAAGTTGGAAGAACAATTGAAAAAAAACCAAATTGATGGAGGAAAAGAGTTAAAGAGGAGATTACATGTGTCATCTATTCATCTATGGTAGGGATAGATTTAAACAAGTTCTTGAAATCCTAGCCATGCGTCAGGCTTATATGAACCGGTTGTTCTATTTTACCTTTGATGTGTCTTCACACTGTTGCGAATTGATATGTGTGCTTCCATTGGTTCAGGCATCTTTGGGTCTTGACCTGTTTGCTTGGACCTACTCCGTCGGTTCCATAATAATATTTTAATTTAGAATTTTGATGATATTCACAATTGAAGGAAATGTTCTACGTTCTTTCCCAATAAATAAGAAAAATCGTATTCACGTGGGGTATTGTTTGATTCATCTCCAATACTCAATGAATACTTTACCAATATAAATTTTTTAATATTGTGTAATTAGAAATAAACTTCATATAAAAAGTGCATGGTCAACTGTGAAATAGAAACATGAACCTCATTATTATTTTTGGGAGGTATGGGCATAAGGGAGTATGCTGTATGCTGTATGCTGTATGCTGTATGCTGTATGCTGTATTGCTGTATGCCCATACCTCCCGAAATACTCTAGGATTGCGTGCCTAACATTTTTTAAGAAGGAAAAATGACATGGTACCCGCCAAAAGAAAATCCTATCACGTAACTCCACATCATCAAAGAAATTACCAATTAATCCACGCAATCTAAAACAAAGAAAGTCAGCATTGATTTAATAACTTCCGTTAATCCAATTTTTCAACATTCATCATCTCAATCCAAAAGAGGAAAAAATAAAATTTTAAAAACCTGAGAAATAGCATGCAAGGAAGTTCGTAGATGATGAATCAAACGGCGGAGGAAGACAAATCAGATGATTTATCAATCATCAACCGAAGAATCGAACGGCTGAGATTGCATCTTGACCCAATCATCAACAAGAATGAAATTACACCAGTATTATCAATGGAGGTGAAAAGATGCAGGGGAGGAGGAGAGAAAGAAAAAGGAAAGAAGGCAGCCATGGAAGTAAACACGGAAGCTTTATCAGATTATATGAGAGGGGAATACAGAGATGTTCAAGAAAAAGTATACGAGTATTTTAAAGGAAAGCCTGAACTTCAAACCCCAATTGAAATCTCAAAAGATGATCATAGAGAATTGTGTTTGAGACAACTTGTGGGTTTGGTTAGAGAAGCTGGAATTCGGCCTTTTCGATATGTTGTTGATGAACCTGCTAAGTATTTTGCTATTCTTGAAGCTGTTGGTGGTATTGATATGTCTCTTGGGATTAAAATGGGTGTTCAATACAGGTTTTTCTTTAATTAATTTTTGTCAAAGTTACGGCCGCGAAAATCCTGTATACAACTGGTGTATTGTACTACCCAAGTCACATAAAAGTGCGACTTTTTTGTGATTTGGGGTATATCACTTGTACTCCTTATGCAATGTACCAGTTGTACACAAAACATACTGACTTTAAATTTTGCATTTTCATTTTTGGTTAATTTGATTTTTTGTTTGGTGAATTTGAAATGTGTTGCAGTTTATGGGGAGGTTCAGTGCTGAATCTGGGTACTAAAAAGCATAAAGATAAATACTTTGAAGGGATTGACAACCTTGATTATATGGGTTGTTTTGCAATGACAGAACTTCATCATGGTAATATGACATTCCCCTTTTCTTTTCTTTTCTTTTTTAATGTTTTCATGGATTGTTTTATTACATTTGTCCTTAATTAATACAACTACCCCCTATGTCCGGATTTGATCATCATGTTATAGTTCAAATCACGCTATCAACGTGACTATTTATTTCCGAATGAGGAAGTATAAGATAGTAAATTGGTTGTTTATCATGTTTTAGAGAACCTATCCTTTTTATGCTAATACTTATGAACTTTAACTTTGGAATTTGGATTAGCAGTTCTTAGTTGTAAGAACTTGTAATATGTTTCTGCATCTTGCATAACCATTTCATGAATCGTGCAATTCTTGATTTATCCTTGTTTAGTATGCAAGTTTGTTCATTTAACCATAAATAGATTGCTGTACGAGTGTATGTCACTCGTTATTGATTACTGAGTTAAGGTTTCTGTCACCGAAACTAGCTGCTTTCTAAACACATTGTGTTCTCTTCCAAATTCCAAATACTAAATCTATGTCTTGTGTGTGAAAGGATCAAATGTCCAGGGCCTCCAAACTGTTGCAATATTTGATCCCATCACAGACGAATTCATCATAGACACGCCAAATGACGGGGCAATTAAATGGTGGATTGGGAATGCAGCTGTTCATGGAAAGTTTGCTACAGTTTTTGCAAAGTTAATGTTACCATCTCATGATGCAAAAGGTGTAACTGATATGGGTGTCCATGCTTTCATTGTCCCTATTAGGGATTTAAGGTCCCACGAGACACTCCCGGGAATTGAAATACATGATTGTGGTCACAAAGTTGGCCTGAACGGAGTGGATAACGGAGCTCTACGATTCAAGTCTGTCAGAATCCCACGAGAAAACCTGTTAAACCGTTTTGGAGATGTTTCCCGTGATGGAAAGTATACAAGCAGTCTTCCCACCATTAACAAACGATTCGCAGCCACACTAGGAGAACTTGTAGGAGGAAGAGTTGGACTTGCTTATTCATCAGTTGGTGTGCTTAAGATTGCTTCTACTATAGCTATTAGATACTCTCTTCTAAGACAACAGTTTGGACCTCCAAAACAACCGGAAGTTAGTATTCTTGATTATCAATCTCAGCAGCATAAGCTGATGCCTATGCTGGCATCAACTTATGCATTCCACTTTGCAACACTGGATTTGGTTGACAAGTATTCCGAGATGAAGAAGACTCACGATGATGAGCTCGTGGGTGAGGTTCATGCTCTTTCAGCTGGGCTAAAGTCGTATGTTACGTCATTTACAGCAAAGTCGATAAGTATCTGTAGGGAAGCCTGTGGAGGTCATGGTTATGCTGCTGTCAACAGGTTTGGAAGCTTAAGGAATGATCATGATATATTTCAGACTTTTGAAGGTGATAACACGGTGCTTCTGCAACAGGTTTGGTCAAACTTCTAATAATACAATATTTACCACCTTTTAAATTTGTTGTGGTAGTAATGTTGTCTGAAAACAGTAATGGTGTGAGAATATGCTTATACAGTTGAAAGTTGAATAATAAATTGATGTAGGAACAAAATGTTATCAACCAACATTAAAAATTAAAAAGAACAAAACGGTTGCTAATATTGTTAACGAGACAGTAGTTTGTTGGTTTAAGTAAGTGTATCTTTGCCTTTAGTATAGTCAAAGTTTTCAAGGGAGTTGATTAGCTATAGAAGCCTTGTAATTTCTTGCCTCTTTGCGTGATGACTGTATATACTGTATTAGTTGTAGCGTTGCACAAATCTGAAAAAGTTGACTGCCACCCAACAACACAGGTTGCAGGGGATCTTTTGAAAAGGTACCAGGAGAAGTTCAGAGGGGGTGCTATTGCAGGGACGTGGAACTACTTGACGGAGTCAATGAATGCATATCTCTCTGCTCCAAATCCCGTGACTGCTCGTTGGGAAGGTGAAGAGCACCTTAGAGATCCACAATTTCAGCTGGACGCTTTCAGGGTATTTCGCTTGATTTCATGGCCTATGATTCACTTTACTGGTAGCATAAGATGTTTGTATTAATGTTACGAATTTATTTGTTACAGTACCGAACATCAAGGCTTCTTCATAGTGCTGCATTGCGTCTCCGCAAACACTCCAATTCTTTGGGTAGTTTTGGTGCTTGGAATAGGTGCTTGAATCACCTTCTTACACTAGCAGAATCTCACATTGAATCTGTCATTCTTGCCAAATTCATTGATGCTGTAAAAAGGTTTATTCTTCACCTCTTATGGAGTTGTTTCTTTTCAAGTCTCCTATGTTTATTCAGTGATGTTTATCTGTGACCTTTTTCTTCCCCAGCTGCCCTGATGAGAGCAGCCGTGCTGCTTTAAAACTTGTATGTGATCTGTATGCATTGGACCGCATCTGGAATGACATAGGAACATACCGCAATGTGGATTACGTAGCTCCCAACAAAGCTAAGGTACTGTTTTCCAGATGATAACTTCAAAATTTTACCTTCTTTTTTTAAAAAATGTGCAGGGCTTATGTTGAAATTGATGGTGGTTTTGCAGGCTATCCATAAGCTGGTAGACTATCTTAGCTTTCAGGTAAGGAATATAGCAAAGGAACTAGTTGATGCATTTGACCTTCCAGACGATGTTACTCGTGCCCCCATAGCAATGCAAAAGGAAGCTTATACACAGTACACACAATATGTTGGATTCTAGATCTGGAAACAGGGATTGACACCCAGAAAGCAGAACAAGCATGTATGAGAATTAGTTGGATGATCAGTATCTGTATATTTTTCCTGTCAAATCTTTTTTCATCCGTTTTTTTGGGTGAGTGGAGGTTGAAGTAGAGTCCCTGTGGACTGTGGCTGTAGAAATCACCCTAGCTGTTTGAGTTGGTGCAAATGTGTCTTAATTGTCTGCTCAAGCTGTCTGCACTCTGTACACATAGGTATACCCGAGGGAGCAAATTGTATTAGTAGTTGCTAATTAGCGCGATCATGCATGTGTTCTGTTACACGTGAATGTTGGTTATTCTTTTGGTCCGAACAGTTGTAAAAAAATTCATTAGTTTCTTCAGAAACATTTCAGGCAACTTATGGAGGAGTTGCAAGTCTTGCAACTGTGTTTGTTTGTTTCTTATCAGATGCAGGTTTCAAGGCATCGTGGTTAAAGATGGCTGTGGGCCGGACAGCCCGAGGCCCAACATGAAGAGGCCCGGGACAGCACGGAAAAAGCACAGCCCGGCACGAGCATGAAGTTGTGGGCCAGGCCAGGGCCGCATTTTTTTGGGAAAAAACACGACAATGCACAACACGGTATGCTGAATTTAGTAAAATTAAGCTTAGACAAGATGGTCCATGTACCTGGGCCTGGTTTTGAACTTTTTGGTCCAGCCCGACCCGGTACGATGCAGAGTGGCTTGATGTGAGCTCAGCCTGAAGCCTGACCCAGCCCACAGTTATCTTTAATCTTGGGGTTGATGTATGATCATTAAAGAGGATTGGGAAGGGGGGGAATCCATTTTGTTCATCAAACAAGACGTGAATCCATTTTCATTTATCAAACAACACACTGATTAAGTTCACAATTTAAGAAAATATAAGCATCTTGCTTTTCTAGCTGATTGTTAGCCTACCTAGCTCTTGCAGACACTGCAGAGAATAACTCTGAAACTCGACGTATAAGAAGCAAGCATCGATATATTACCAGTAGTAATTACATGGACTTTTCAATATCTGAAAGGCCTGGGATTCAAATATGCAAGACGAGCTGCCTCATTTTTCTGTCTTATATCTTCATAAAGTTTCAAGGAAGCCTCAGAAAATTTGGTTAGTTTATCAAGCACCTTTGTCAAACTTGTGTGAACGGACCCCAAATTCTCAGATTTACCCTCATTGGTAACTTCATCCTTCCCTTGTAATTCCCCTTTGCTTTCTGAAACTGCAGTCTCCTTTTTGTCTTCTACCTGCTGCTGTTGCTTTATCAGTTGCTGCAGGTCTGATAAGAAGCTTCTAATGGCATCACTCACCTCTTCAGAAGGCAAAGCTCTGATCCCTGCTGACCAATCACGACACAGGACAAATATTGGTGGGGCCACGACACGTCTAGGGGAAAATGGCCTTCTACTCCCTCGAGTGCGTTCCTGAGGCTGCAGCACACACTTTTGTAGCCATCCATTGATAGCTTCCACGTAGGATGTAAGGCTGTTCATCCAGTCGGCGAAACTAAGACCAAAGCACTCAAATTCATACTGGAGTTCCGCCATTATTTGCTTGCGTGTTTCACCTCCCAAAGTCCCCATAGTAGTCTTGGCATGGTAAGCTAATGATATTGTTATGTACTGTGCATGATGGCATTCTAGCATGGCTTTCCACATCCTGATGAATCTGCAAGAAATCAATAACACATGTAAGTATTATTAGGCTCCGTTTGGTTGGGTGTAAAAGATTTTCAGTGTAAATGATTTTCATGGGAAACACAATTCCAAAACTAGTTTTCTGTTGTCTGGTTCCATGTAAGAAAAATGATGAAACGAAAGGAAAATGAAAGGGAAAGTAAGTAAGCAGGTAGTGAGAGGAGTGTACAAGAAAGATAAGGGAAAGGAAGGAAAACCATTTTCCCATCATTGGTCATTTTGAGAGCAATGTTACTCCTTTGCAAACCAAACAATGTAAAATTGAAAATATAGGAAAATTGTTTTCCAGGAATATGTTTTACGCCCTACCAAATGGAGCCTAAATGGAAATGACAAAATTCTTTTTTCTTCATATTTTCTTTGATCAGATTAACTATTTGGTACCATTCCCTATCCAAAGTACCTGCCAGAAAAATGGAACAGAGCTGGTATCTTACCCTGTAATCAGTTCAGTGAGTTGTGGTTGCAACTCTTCATCTCTCATTTTCTCGATGCGCTTTGCTATGGAATCAACAGCATGAAGACCCACTCTGATTCGCGAGTGCAGATCTTTAACAGCTGATCTGGTTTTGTCAATGACATGAGTACTAAGATCCTTAGCAAACTGATGCCTCAGTTGGTCACATTTCCTGTCATACTCCTTCCTGATAACTTCACTTGCCTATTAATTTAATTAATGAAAACCGAATTAGTGAAGCATGAACTCTAATTCAATAAATAGTAAAAACGAGGATGATTACATGTATCAAAAAGGGCATATCTTATTTTTTCTATTTCCTTCATTCATTCTTTTTTGCGTGAGGGTGTGTAGTAGAATAACTAGAAATTTCAGACGTTCTAATCTTCCAAAGGAAATTCATGTGGGGATGAGAGAGGTCTTCCACCTTCCCTGTCTTTCCCTATAGAAACGTATTAGCATAAAACATCACCCTATAATCCTTTATCAAGGTTCTGTCTTAAAATTCATTCAAAAAACATGTGAAATATCTATTTAGACACAGTCCAAGTTCTTCATCACCAAGCAATCGAGAACACCTTCTGTCCCTAGCTGATAATTTTGAACATTCCTTCTGTACACCACTCTCTGTTAGATGGTTAGCATACAGAACTTCACAGTATTCTGATTGAAGTTCTGCTGCAGTTAGATTATTCCTAGAAGGGGCTGAACACCCCCAGACGGGGTTGTACGCCTTTTGGTATCATAATTAACTTGCAGATGGTGTAAGCCACATCATTGGTAGCCTCATCTCTTCCATGTCATACTAGGTTGTATGATGTTGGAAGAACAAAATCAACCTGCTTAACCTCACCAACAGTTCAATGATGTTCAATCAAATGACAGAACCACAAAAAGTGTGCACTTTTGCCTCTTTTAATAGATGGAAAGTTATTCTCATCCAGAAAGCGGAAAAACAATGGTTATATTGTCTTCCTTTTGCATAGTCTGTGCATGACATTCGGAACCAGGAACCTAAAAGTCTAAACATTCTGAGAAGCAATGTGATGGTAGGTTTCAAGTATAAACTTTTAAACTTGTAAAAAGCTGTTATATCTACTGTGTAAGCTCAACATGCCAAACAAGAGTGGGTGCACCAAAGGGTGTTTTTTTGCCCATTTGATGTTTGCTCGTTATAAAAATGGGCAAATAACACCCTTCAGTGCACCTAGCTCTAGGTGCACCTGGCGCATGATGGACACAGTCACACAGGGGACTATATCATCTTCCACTCAACATTGCAATGTTCTTGGTTCAGTCATTGCAACCAATTAAACCAAGTGGAGAATTATGAAATATGATCTCACACAAATGATAAAAGACAGGAAAATCAGAAATAATAGTTTTGCCAAAATTCAGTTTACATGGAAGACTGCAAATGAGTGTGTGGAAAATACCTTGACTTCATCGTATAACTTTCTTTCCCATGCATAGAGCCTGTCTAGAGTGGAGGAATGGTTTCCCGAAATCATGCAGAACTCTTCTACACACTCACTGCTACTGTCATCTGCATCATCTTTAGATGCAGAGGCAAGAGGATTCCTTGATGATGACGATTGTGAGGATGTAGACCGGTTCCATACAATAACCTTGGGCACGTTTTGTGGTTGAAATTCTAGAGCAAGCAACAAAAATAATCTTCATTAATAAGTATACACTAGACCTAACAATCCTTTACAAAATTACAGCAACAAGTTAAGCCCTAAATCATCAATGAAAAGCAAAACAATACTGGTATGTCCTTGATTTGGCTACTGATCTCCTAAAAGATACCATTTTTACAAAAAAGATTATTGCTTTACAAACTAAAACAACTTCACAGTGAAGACATTGTAGACTTTATGTCTATGACCTTTCCCATACACCTTTAATCACAAATGAACTCCTAACAACTTCGAAGTGAAGACATTGTAGACAACTAAAACAACCCCTGAAATTTAACATTATGACACAATTTCATCAACAAATCATTTGTAATAGTTGGGACATTCCTCACTCTCTAGATCTTTATCAACCAATAATCAATTCTATAACTCATAACTACTTAGTTTAGGAAACTCATAATCCTTTCCCCGGCATCCTAAAATAGTATATGTGACTATTGTCCTTGTAAATGGAGTATATTCTTATCAAGTGAAAGAAAAAGCTCACCGTTTGCTGCATGAACACTTTTACCACGACAAAAAACCAAAGGACAAGCCGCTAAAAATTCTGATGAAGATGAGCTCCCTGCAAGATAAAAAATGTACATTATTCCTCATCAGCAAAACATTCAAATTTCCCACAAACTAACACTTACAATAAAAGTTCCAGAAGTAATTATTGAAGCAAACACAAAATGAATACCTTTAGCGTCAGCATACCCGACCCGGATTCTATTAGCTTCAAACATCCTAGCGACCTCTTTACCCGATTCCGAAGCCCGAAAAAAGCGGGTCTCAATGTCCTTAATACTTGTTACAAAATCCTTAGCCCTATGGGTTATAAACTCTGATGGATCCTCCCTTTCTTCATTCAATTCCTTGTCTTGATTTTCCAATTTCTGCCCAGAATTACTATCACCACCCCCAATTTTACTAACTCTACTCTCAACCTTGTGTAAATTCCCAACTTTACCCTCGTCTTCACCCCACAACCTAATACTCCCACCACCGTCAGACGACTCACAACCTAACCCCACAAACCGGAAACTCTCCGCCTCGCCTGCATTTCTCTCTCCTCCAGTGTCAAAATAGTCCCAAGAAGCTTCCGATTCAGGAAGCGGCGGCGGCGGTGGAGGCATCGGGAAAACTAAGGAATCGTCATCATTATTATCGACAAAGCTATGGATGTTAGTACTAGGATTATAACTTAAAGTAACAGCAACACCGCCGCCGCCAGAACCGCCTGATTTCATGCAACTTACCCTGGGTTCAGAGGAAGAAATCTCGACAACTTCGTCATGGGAAAGGGAAGGAGAAGGGTGGTAAGAAGAAGAGTGAGAAGGGGTTTTGTCAGTGTGGTGAGTAGGAGAGAGAGAAATTGATGATTCGATTAAAACTTCAGCTTCTGCAAAGCGTCGAAGTACAATGCCGATGCTTTTGAGGGATTGAATGTAAGAAATATGGGCAGCAGCAAGACTGTATCTTGAATCAATTGCTTGGTTGATTAGGCGTTTCCTTTGCTTGCACATTCCTAGTGCTGCTGTTTTCTCTGCTTTTGAGTTTGCGCTCCCCATCAAAAGATCCTTTTTGATGATCGAAAATAGAAAGGGAAAAAGAATACCCAGATGGAGAAATTGCAGAGTAAGTTTTGGGTTTTTGAGGGGTTGAATTTTTGGTGGAAAAGCAAGAAATTTGAAAGTAATGAGTGCCTGAATGGGGTTTAGGAAGATTTAGCAGGAGATGCTGACATGTACTGTACTGTATGTAGAATGATGGCAATATTAATTGGGAAAAGTAAAGGCAACAGAGAGACTGAAAAGCAATAGCATTAAAGAGTGTTAAATCAAACAGGAGGACTCGAAAATAGAGTAATTACTGGTACCATTAAGGTCTGTTTGTTTTAACTTGAGTCAGTCGCTAAACATAATCCAATTTTCAGTTTAAATCCGGTTCAGTTCACCTTATAGATCTTATTATAATATTCAAATCAGCTTAGAAATAAATAAGTTCAGGTCAAAAAAAAAAAAAAAGTTCAGATCAACTTATTATTATTATTATTATTAATCAAATGCTAACAAAGTCAATCAAATTACAAAAAGTTAGTGCGAAGTCGAGATACAATTTGGCTCTCCACTCCTCTAACTATAGAAAAACCCATTCTGGCACGAGCCTCAATATCTTGGCTTCTATATAAATTCTGAACCCGCTTCATCAACGCAACAACATCCTTATCCAGCTCTCACGGAGAAAAAAAAAAAAGAAAAAGGAAGAAAATCATAACCAATTGCCCGACAACTTGCTTCGTATTTGACCCACTTTCGATTTGCGCATCAGTCACAACCCGTCCTAGAACAAAGTCATACAACCCATATTGTGTCGAAGGAGGAGATATTGTCAAGTCAACACACATATTACGGCCCCCATCCCAAGAATAAAATAACATGTTCGCAGGCCGGAGAGCTCCGTCGTTCCCTCCATACAGTCCAATATCAACCTCATTCCTTGTCGAAATCCCAGACCGATAACAAATATCAACAAGGGTATCACGAACAACATTATGCCGATGTCTAATACCCACAATACCAGCACACGACACCGCATGATCACCGAAGATATCCTCCGCAAAAACTCTGGAGTAAGCAGAACAAGTTGTCGAAATAGAGAACAAAGGAACACCCAACCGGTAACACAACACACAGCGGTAAGTCTTAGCATTCATCGTCTGTCCCAAACCCGATATGGGGACACCCGAAGTCAAGTAGAGGTGTGATCTCCCTCCTGCGATTTTCACAATACCGATTGTCGAGGAGATAAAGAAAAAGTGAATTTTGCAGATGCAGTAACCTTTGTGAAATATATATCTGCCAATTTCTTCATGAGTTTAGGGGCAGCGACCTCACTAGGATTACTCAAAATGTCAGACTCCACAGCTCTATTAAATAGACTCAACGCAACTTCAAAGGCTTGACCAAGACAAACAATGTCAGCATGTCGTAGAAGCTTTATCTGCAGACCTGCAGACTGTAATCGAGAAGCAAGAAAAGCATAACGACGAACATCACATGCGGAATAAACACCAAGCCCTCCAAACACAAAAGATAAGGTGGCAAGTCGCCACTGCCAATCGCCAAACCCAAGCCCCGAAGCAGTAATATTACGCTCCATGGAAGAACGAAGGGCCCATCAAAAGTGCATTGAGGCGCCTCAAAAATACAAGGAGGACAATTACGCAAAGCAAAGTAGAGTTTAGAAACTCCGATACATTCCCTAAGTAACAACAACTCACAGTAGGATCATCAAGCTGAGCAACCTTATCCATAAGCATAATGGTCTTGGTCACCCTCCGCATCATAAGCTCGCCACAAAAAAATAAATTGGAACTGGCGAGACCACCAAGCAACTTAACACCACGCAAAGGTCGAGCTATATTAGTGGGAAAGACACCCACAAGCCTGCTACGAGGGTCCTCTATAGGCCAGAAAACTTCAGTTTTTTCCACGTTGAGATGTAACCCGAAACGAGGACCTTCCTCCATAATTAAGTGCAGTACCTTTCCCACCACCAAGGTGTCACCAATAATAGTGTGTCATCCAAATACCACGCCTGAAGACATATATCAAAGGTGTCTCTAATTTTACACACCATGGGTTGTAAAACCAAAGCAAAAAGTAGAGGACCAAGGGGATCACCCTGCTTCACCCCTTGAGGCGACCATAAGGTGTGCTCCCCATAATACAATCTGGCTGGATTAGAGTAGCAGAATTCAACCCAACGCGAAATGGCCGGACAACAAAGACGAACTTCACGTAACATGACCGCTCGATCAACTAAATTTAAGGAATTTTGAAAATTCACCAACAACATTGAAAGACCAACATCACTACCGCGATCTTCAATCAACCAATTCACAGCATGAAGAATCGCCTCACCACCTGTAGAAACCCCAACGCCAAATTGAAGACCATCAAAATCACTTTGCAAAGACTGGTCAACCATAACAGCACCGACCTTCGAAACTAGACGCCGCCAAACAGTTCCCACATTTATAGAACGAATACCACCACCAAGCTTGATAAGAGATGTGAGAGGAGCAATAGAAATATACTTTCCCAAATCCATATGACATTTACCAGCTAGAAAGATATTAACCACGCACCCTAGAAATAGAGTCAACCAACGCATTTGAAACAGCCACAACAACACCACTCAAGCAATCTATAAAGTGTTGAGTTCGTAAACGTCCCTCGCACATGATGTGCCACGTGGAAAACTCGTAATTCGGTCCAAAACAACAACATAAGTAGCGATGAGGTGATGGTGATCAACATGTATATCAGGCAAGGATGGAGATGGACAAGAAGGGTACTTTGACTGTAAATCCGCAAGAATGGCCTCGTTAGAAGGAGCAACACCAGACGAAGAAAGAACTTGGACTGCGGCAGTGTAATGGCCATTACAAATCTTCCTACGACACTATCTGATATTACGCTCTTCCAAAACCAAGTCCTCGTCAGCATCCACATATGAGGGGATCCAGTTGCCTAGTTTCCCGCAAAAGCAGCATATTACCACCCGGCTCACTCCAAGTAAGAATAGCATTATCAATGCTTGCCTCTTGCCATTGTCGTTTAACGGAAGATGAACACTCACGATTACTCCTCGGACTAAAGGTTAATTTTAAGGATACAAAGAGGCAATACGAGAAGAGTAACCCAGCAAGAGATGACTTGAGGCTTGCAAATCACCTTATCAAGTGCGCCTTTCAACACCCGTGAAAACCTCAAACAACATTTATGAGGGATGGATTTCGCAGTGCGAAGTCCTTTAGAAAGCAATCTGTCTAGGAGAGTGACGGTAAAAACACAATCCCGTTCTTGTACCGCATTATCCACATGACTAGGTACATTATAATTGAGTTGTGGTTTAGAAAGACCATTGAGCACAAATCGAAAAACACCATCCTCAACAACAGGTGGGGCCACAAAATCAGAACCATGACGACATTTAGCACGAAGAGCATGCGTCTTAAAAAAATCCTCACAAAGCCAAATCCCCATACGGTGGAAGGTCAACTCAGCTCCAGAAAAAATAGCCAAGTCAATGGTTAGAGAGTGTCGTGTGACTACTTGAGCATCAGCCCTACAATGACGATAACGAAGATGGGTGATCAAAGAGCTCTTAGTAAGCCCATTCCCCCCGCCATCTTAACACCCATTAAGACCCACAAATGGACAATGAAAACGCACCATCTCGGTAGGCATTATCGAGTGTAACCGGTTGGATGAATGCCACAATGCAACATAACAACTCCAAAATCAGCCACACTATGTAGCCCAAACACACAACAACCACAAAAGCACCACGTAACCCCGCAACCACCGCGACAAACGCAAAAAGCGCAACACACTCACGTTACTAACGCCATACAAGCAGCAACCACCACCCAGAACCCACACCACTGGCGAACCCAAAACACCCACGTCGCCGGAAAGTGATCAACAACTGCCCAAGAAAGTCACCTGAAGCCTTCCCAATACTGCCCAAAATTGGTCTTAAGGTTGTTGCCAAAATTGGTCTTAAGGTTGTTGCCAAACTAAGCTAAAACTGACCCAATATTGTCGTCGCCTGAACCCCCGTGAAAACTCGCCTGAAACACCCGTGAAAACTGCAACACAGATAACCGTAAACTGCACCTTATATTCGCTTGCAACCGCATGTAACTTGTCTGGAAAACTGCCTGAATAATGCCTGCAACCGCCGAAACCTGCGCCTGCACACCGCCTGAAACTGCTGAACCGTTCGCCGGACCAACAAACGCCGCAACCACCGCCGGAATTTGAACGTGGAACCTGCACCCTAATCGCCCATAATATCGCCAATAACTGCCACCTTTTGATTATTATTATTATTATTATTATTTATTATTATTATTATTATTATTATTATTTCATTATTATTATTTCATTATTATTATTATTATTATTATTATTATTATTATTATTATAATAATAATAATAATAAAAAAAGTCGTTTCTCTCTAAATTAGGGTGCGATTATGACGGTGGTTTCACGTCCATAATCCGATAGGGTTTCCAGTGGCATTAGGTTAAGAGAAGGGTGCACAACGGCGGCTGAATTTCTCAGGCGGTTACAGGTGTTGGTGGCGGCAGTTTTCGTTGCGTTTTGGTGTCGTTTTCTCGCGCATTGGTGTTGTTTCTGGTGTAGTTTTCGGTGCAGTTTCCGGCGTTCGGCGAGTCCGGCAGCCTGGTCGGGTGGTTGTGGTTTGGCGGTCATGGCTGGTGGTTGCGGCGATTAGGTGTTTTGAGGGATTTAGGCCTTGTCTGGTGGTGGTGTTTCGTGTTTTGGTGATCAAGGGCGAAGGTGTATTGGGTGTTAGGGGCGACGGTCTATTGGTGTTAGGGGTGACGGTCGCCGGTGTTGTGGTATGGTGCACTGGTTCAGCATTGTGGCTGTGATTGTGGCAGTGATTTTGGGTGCGTTCTTGTTTGTTGTTTCCAGCAGTGAGTGGGGAGTTGTGGCAGTGTTTGTTGTTGTTGTGGCAGTGAGTGATTGTGGGTGCAGTGTTTGTTGTTGTGGTGCTGTGGTTCGTACGAGTTTGTCCTATTTTGTGGGTGCGTCTGCAGTCGTCGGAGTTTCAGCTTTGTTGGTTCGTCGTTGCAGTGTTGTGTTTGGTGTGTATTGCCTCCATCCATCTCCACGTCATAACCGTGGAAAAATCAAACACAAAGTAAGTTTCTTTGTTAGTGGCTTTTTTTCTTTTGGTGTTGCTGTGATTGGGAGTTGTTGTGGGTTGTGATTGGATTTTGGTTTTTGGGAGTCTCGCGTTTATTGGTGTTGATGTGTTGGCTTGCTATTTATAATGTCTACTGGCGTTGTGCGTTTTCATTGTCCATTTGTGGGTCTTAGTCGGTGTCAAGACGGCGGTAGAAATGGGCTTACTAAGAGCTCTTTCATCACTCATCTTCGTGATCGTCGTTGTAAGGGTGATGCTCAAGTGGCCACACGACACTCTCTAACCACTGACTTGGCTATTTTTTCTGAGGCTGAGTTGACCTTCCGCCGTATGGGGATTTGGCTTTGTGGGGATTGTTTTAAGACGCATGCTCTTCGTGCTAAATGTCGTCATGGTTCTGATTTTGTGGCCCCACCTGTTGTTGAGGATGGTGTTGTTCGGTTTGTGCTATATGGTTTTTCTAAGCCGTCACTTGCTTCTGATGTTCGCATGGATATTACGGTGCAAGACCAGGATTGTGGTTTTACTGTCACGCTTCTTGACAGGTTGTTTTCTAAACGACTTTGCACAGTGAAATCCATCCCTCCTAAATGTCGTTTGGGTTTTCCCCGGGTTTTGAGAGGCGCGCTTGATAGGGTTATCTGCAGGCCTGAGGACGTATCTTATTGGGTTAAACTTCTCGTGTTGCCTCTATGAATCCTTAAAACCTTTAGTCCGAGAAGTAATCGTGAGTGCACATCTGCCGTAAGGCGGCAACGGCAGGAAGAGAGCATTGCTAATGCTATTCGTACTTGGAGTGAGTCGGGTAGTGATCTGATATGCTTCTTTTGCGGGAAGCTTTGGCAGTTGGATCCCCTACTTTGTTGGATGCTGATGAGGATCTTGATTTGGCAGAGCGTAATATCAAGCAGTGTCGTAGGAAGATTGGTGATGGCCATTACACTGCTGCAATCCGTGTTCTTTCTTCTTCTGGCGTTGCGCCTTATAATGAGGCCACTCTTGCGGATTTACAGTCCAAACACCCTTCTTTTCCAGCTCCGTCGTTGCCTGATATTCATGTTGATGACCATCATCTCAAGGCTACTTCTGTTGTTGTTTTGGACCGGATTAGGATTTTTCTACGTGGCACATCTTGTGGGAGGGACGGTTTACGAGCTCAGCACCTTATGGATTGCTTGAGTGGGGCTGCTCTGGCTGTTTCTGATGAGTTAGTTGACTCCATTTCTGGGGTGGTTAATCTCTTTTTAGCTGGGAAATGACCTATGGGTTTCGGGGAGTATGTTGCTAGTGCTCCCCTCACCCCTCTTGTCAAGCCTGGTGGTGGTATTCGTCCTATTGATGTGGGTACTGTTTGGCGACGTCTGGTTTTGAAGGTTGGTGCTGTTATGGTTGGTCCGTCTTTGGGAAGTTATTTTGATGGTCTTCAATTTGGTGTCGGGGTGTCTGCGGGTGGTGAGGCAATTCTTCATGCTGTGAACAGGTTGATTGAGGATCGGGGTTCTGATGTGGGTCTTTCAATGTTGTTGGTGGATTTTCAAAATGCCTTCAATTTAGTTGATCGAGCGGCCATATTACGTGAAGTTCGTCTTCGTTGTCCGACCATTTCGCGATGGGTTGAATTCTGCTACTCTACTCCAGCCAGATTGTATTATGGGGAGCATAAGTTATGGTCGTCTCAGGGGGTGCAGCAGGGTGATCCCCTTGGTCCTCTGCTCTTTGCTTTGGTTTTACAACCCCTGCTTTGTAAAATCAGGGACGCGTTTGATGTAGGTCTTCAGGCATGGTATTTGGATGACGGCACTATTGTCGGTGATACCTTGGTGGTGGGGAAGGTTGTGTAGTTGATTATGGAGGACGGGCCTTGTCTTGGGTTACATCTTAATGTGGAGAAAAGACCGAGGTTTTCTGGCCTACAGAGGTCCCTCGAAGCAGGCTTGTGGGAGTCTTTCTCCCTGATATTGCTCTTCCTTTGCATGGTGTTAAGTTGCTTGGTGGTCCCGCTAGTTCTAATCCAGTTTTTAGTGGTGAGCTTGTGATGCATAGGGTGGTCAAGACCATTGGGCTTATGGATAAGTTGGTCAGCTTGATGATCCTCAGTGTGAGTTGTTGTTACATAGGGCATGTACCGGAGTTTCTAAACTCTACTTTGCTTTGCGTACTTGTCCTCCTGGTATTTTCGAGGCGGGTCAACGCACTTTTGATGAGGCTCTTCGTTCTTCCTTGGAGCGTATTGTTACCGCTTCGGGGCCTGTCTTTGGCAATTGGCAGTGGCGACTTTCCACCTTACCTTTTTCTTTTGGTGGACTTGGTGTTTATTCCGCAGGTGATGTTCGGCATTATGCCTTTCTTGCTTCTCGATTGCAGTCTTTTGGTTTGCAGACAAAGCTTCTACGGCATGTTGATATTGTTGGTCCTGGTTGAGCATTTGAGGATGCGTTGAGTCTATTTAGTGGAACGGTGGAGTATGATATTCTGAGTAACCCTAGTGAGGTCGCTGCCCCTAAACTTATGAAGAAATTGGCAGATATATATTTCACAAAGGTTACTGCATCTACAGAATCCACCTTCTCTTTATTGTCTCGGCAGTCAGTGTTGTGGAAATCGCAGCAGGGAGATCACACCTCTGCTTGGCTTCGTGCGGTCCCCATATCAGGTTTGGGACAGACGATGAATGTTAAGACTTACCGATGTGTGTCGTGTTATCGGTTGGGGGTTCCTTTGTTCTCTGTTGCGATGTCATGTTCTGCTTGTTCCAGGGTCTTTGCGGGAGACATCTTTGGTGATCATGCGGTGTCATGTGTTGGCATCGTGGATATTAAGCATCGGCATAATGTGGTTCCGGATACCCTTGTTGATGTTTGTTATCGGTCTGGGATCTCGGCGCGCAAGGAGGTTGATATTGGTCTATCTGGAGGGACCAATGGAGCTCTCCTACCAGCTGACGTGTTTCTCTACTCTTGGGATCAGGGCTGTGATATGTGTGATGATTTGACGAATCTTCTGCTTTGACACAGTCTGGGTTATCTGGCTTTGCTCCAGGCCGGGTTGTGACTGATGCGGCTATTCGGAAGCGGGTCAAGTACGAAGCACGTTGCCGGGCCATTGGTTATGGCTTTCTTCCGTTCTCTTTCTCTTCTTTGGGGGAGCTGGATAAGGATGATGTTGCGTTGCTGAAGCGGATTCAGAAGTTTTCTAGGACTCAGGACATTGGGGCCCGTGTTGCTGCTCATAGTTTCACCATGATAGGCTTTGCTATAGCTAGAGGAGTGGGGGCCTAGATTGTATCTCGGCTTCCCACTAACTATTTGTAGAATGTTTGACTTTTAATAATAATAATGATGTTGGCCTGAAATTCCGCCATAACTTGGTTCGAGATGTGTTAGGGGATATCTATTCACAGGCAGGGGTTGTTGTGTAGAAGGAGGTGCCTTTGGAATTTCTGTCTGAGGAAGGGAGAGATCTCCATCCTGCAGACCTTCTCGTCTACTCTTGGGACAAAGGGAAGAATGTATGCTTAGATGTCACAGGTATCTCTCCATTCACCGGGCCAGGAGTTGATGCTTTTGCTCCTGGGGTTGCTGTCGCTAATGCTGTTGCCAGGAAGAAGATGAAGTATGAAGCGAAGTGCTTAGGCAACGGATATGGTTTTATCGCTTTTGCTTTCTCCACCTTTGGAGAACTAGGGAGTGATGCCCTCGAGTTCATGTCTAGGGTCTCACGGGTTGCTCAGAGTAACACGGCTGCTGCTAACATTCGTTCTTTTCTTTTTCATCGTTTGCGTTTTGCTTTGAATAAGGGTGTCGGAGCCCAATTAGTTGCTAGGCTCCCATCCAACTTTGTATAATCGCTTCTATAATAATAATAATAATAATAATAATAATAATAATAATAATAATAATAATAATAATAATAATAATAATAATAATAATAATAATAATAATAATAATAATAATAATAATAACAATAATAATCTCTCTCTGTTAGGCGATTAGGGCACGATAATCATGTGCCTTTAGGGTACGTTCCCGTCGTTTTCCAAGGGGCTCCGGCGACGGCGTCGGCTTTCCAGTGTCAGGTGGCGACGGCCAAGGGTCAGGCGACGGCAATCAGGCTGGTTCCAGCGGTTCCAGGCGGTTTTAGGTGGGCTTTGCTGGTGGTTATTCAAGTGTCGACGGGAAACTTCTGGCTGTCTCAGGTGTCGACGGCTTTTTCCGGTGGACTAGGACGGTATCTCAGGCGTTTTCCGGTGTTCTAGGACGACATTTCGGGTTCCAGTTTGGTGTTACGACCAGTTTCCGGCGAGTGGGTGTTGGTTTTTCAAATCAGCAGTTTCCGGCAGTGTGTCGATCAGGTTGTGTGAGTTAGTTTGTCCGGCCATTCGTGAGTGTTTTGGTGATTGATCAGGTACGACGGCTGGCTGGTTCGACACTACTGCAATTCGTGGGTTCAGGTTGGTGTTTCTTGTGGTCAGTTTGGTATTTCAGTTTGGTGTTCGTTGTTATTGTGGGTTGTTTTGGAGCGTTCTGTGTGGTCAGATTGGTGTTTGGTGAGTTCATTTGGGTGGTTTGTGGGTGTATGAGTTCAGCTTTGGGAGTTCAGCTTTGGTGGTTCTGTTTTGGTGGTTTGTGGGTGTACAAGTTCAACTTCGTCGGTGTTGGTGTTGGGTGTGTCAGTCAACTTTGGTAGTTTTGGTTAGCTTGTCTCGGCAGTTGTTGTTCGGTTTTCCGGCGAGTGATCGTTGTGGTTGGTAGTGGGTACGTTGGTGTTACTTTTTGGTTGAAGTGCTTTGTTATGGCGGCTTCCGTGGAGAAGTTTCATTGCCCTTTTGTGGGTCTTAGCGGGTGCCAGGGTGGAGGTGGGCGTGGTATGGTAAGGAGTTCTCTGATCACTCACTTACGGGATCGTCATTGTTGCTCTGGTGTGCGGGATGTAACCCGTCATTCCCTTACTACCAATTTGCAGGTTTTTTCTACGGCTGAGGTGACTTTTCGTCGTATGGGAATTTGGCTGTGTGGAGATTGTTTCAAGACGCATACTCATCGTACTAGGTGTCGACATGGCAGTGGTTCTAGTACTGTTTTTGTGGACCCACCTAATTCTGGGGATGGTATTATTCGTTTTATTCTCTACGGTATTCAAAAGCCTCAAGCTCCTACTGCCGAGCTGTCTTCTTCTGATGCGCCTCGAGAACATCATTTTTCTTTTGATGTTTCTCTTCTAGACACTTTATTGTCTAAGCGGTTGCGTTCTGTGAAATCCATCCCTCCCAAATGTCGTTTGGGTTTTTCGCGAGTTCTAAAAGGGGCGCTTGATAAGGTGATTTGCAGACCAGATGACATTGCTTGTTGGGTTCAGTTGCTTGTGTTGCCTCTTTGTGTGCTCTCGACTTTTTCTCCGCGAAGTAATCGCGAGTGTTCCTCTGGTGTTAGGCGGCGGCGACAGGAAGAGAGTATCACCTCTGCTATTCGTTCTTGGGGTGAGACTGGTGGTTTTGAGCAACTTGTCATCGACACATTGGCTAGCGTGTCTCCATTGGATGTTGACGAAGACCATGATGTGGCGGAGCGTAATATTAAGCAATGCAAGAGAAAGATTTCTGACGGTCACTACACTGCTGCTGTTAGAGTTCTTTCGTCCTCAGGTCTTGCCCCTTACAGTGATGCTACTCTGGCAGATTTGCAAGCCAAACACCCTTCCTTTCCGGTCCCTACCTTACCGGATATCCCTGTTGATCATCACCTTACTGCTACCTCCGCTGTTGTGTTGGAGCAGATTAGGGGCTTTCCGCGGGGTACTTCGTGCGGTAGAGATGGCTTGCGTGCTCAACACCTTTTGGATTGCTTGGGTGGTGCTGCTGTAGCTGTTTCTGATGAGTTGGTGGATGCTATTACTCAGGTAGTTAATCTCTTTCTTGCTGGAAAGTGTCCTGGTGTGCTTGGAGGATCTATTGCTAGTGCTCCTCTTACGCCACTTGTTAAGCCTGGTGGTGGTATTCGGCCTATTGCTGTGGGCACTATTTGGAGGCGCCTTGTTTCTAAGGTCGGGGCTGCTTTGATTGGTCCGCGTTTAGGAAACTACTTCGGAGGGCTTCAGTTTGGAGTTGGGGTTCCAGCAGGTGGTGAGGCTATTCTCCATGCTGTCAATCGTTTGGTTGAGGCTCGTGGGGCTGATGTTGGCCTCTCTATGTTATTGGTGGATTTTCGGAATGCGTTCAATTTAGTTGATCGATCGGCGTTGTTGCGTGAGGTTCGGCTACATTGTCCTGCTCTTTCGCGTTGGGTTGAATTCTGCTACTCTTCTCCAGCGCGGCTGTATTATGGGGAGCATACCTTGTGGTCTTGTCAGGGTGTGCAGCAAGGGGATCCTCTCGGCCCTTTGCTTTTCTCTCTGGTTCTACATCCACTGGTGTGTCGTATCAGAGACTCTTTTGATCTATCTCTTCAGGCTTGGTACTTGGACGATGGCACTATCGTTGGTGACACTTTGGTGGTTGGAAAGGTCTTGGAGTTGATTTTGGAGGAGGGTCCTCATTTAGGTCTCCATGTTAATGTTGATAAGACAGAGGTTTTCTGGCCTTCGGAGGATCCACGCAGTCGTCTAGAGGGTGTCTTTCCTACGGATATTTCTCGTCCTGTGCTTGGTGTTAAGTTGCTTGGTGGTCCAGTCAGTTCGGATTCCTCTTTTTGTCAGGAGTTGGTTTCACAGCGTGTGTCGAAGACTGTTGTGTTGATGGATGCTGTAGCTAAGCTTAATGATCCCCAGTGTGAGTTGTTGCTTCTTCGTGCGTGTACTGGAGTCTCTAAACTCTACTTTGCTATGCGCACTTGTCCGCCTCATCTTTTCGAAGCGGCCCAATTATCCTTTGATGTGGCTCTTCGGGCTTCTTTAGAGCGTATCGTGACTGCTTCGGGACCTGGGTTCGGTGACTGGCAATGGCGTCTTGCTACCTTGCCTTATTCTTATGGAGGATTGGGTGTTTATTCAGCTGGTGATGTTCGACATTATGCTTTTCTTGCATCCCGTTTGCAGTCTTCTGGTTTGCAAGATTCGCTTCTTCGGCTTTCAGGTGTTGATGGTCGGGGACCGGCCTTCGATGATGCTCTTGGTCTTTTCAATAGGACCGTGGATACCGACCTTATGAGTAGCCCTAGTGTGATCGCTGCCCCCACACTCATGAAGAAATTGGCAGACATATATTTCACGAAGGTTACTGCTGATGCGGTATCCGCTTACTCCTTATCTTCACGTCATGTTGCCTTATGGAAATCACAGCAGGGGGATCACTCCTCAGCTTGGTTGCGGGCAGTCCCCATCTCAGGTTTAGGCCAGACTATGAACGGTAAGACTTATCGTTCGGTTCTTTGCTATCGGTTGGGTATTCCGTTGTTCTCTGATTCGACGCCGTGTTCTGCTTGCTCTCGGGTTTTTGATGGGGACATTTATGGGGATCATGTCGTGTCTTGTGCTGGGATTGTGGGTATCAAACATCGACATAATGTTGTTCGTGATACCCTTTTGGATATTTGCTATCGGTCGGGGATTTCTGCTCGCAAGGAGGTTGATGTTGGGCTGACTAGTGAGGGTGATGGAGCTCTTCGTCCTGCAGATATATTGCTTTATTCATGGGATGGCGGTCTAGATGTGTGTGTTGACTTGACTGGGTCTTCCCCTATGACGCAATCGGGGTTGTCAGGCTTCGTTCCGGGTCGGGTTGTGGCGGTTGTAGCGCAGCGGAAGCTGGATAAGTATGCGGCACGTTGTAGGGCTTTGGGTTACGGTTTCTTTCCTTTTTCTTTCTCTTCCTTTGGGGAATTAGAGAAAGGGGCTGTTTCTTTGCTGAAGCGGGTCCAGACGTACTCCAGGGCTCAAGACATTGGGGCACGGGCAGCTGCCCACATTTTCAGCAGGATCGGGTTCGCCATCGCTAGAGGAGTGGGGGCCCAGATTGTATCTCGGCTCCCCTCCAACTTCTTGTAGTTTACTTGATCTTTGTAGCTTGTTAAGCTTGTAAAAAAAAAAAAATAATAATAATAATAATAATAAAAAATAAGAACAACAACAATTTTTTCTCAAAAGGTGCGATTAGGGCGCGATTATGGGCGCTTAGGGTGCCTTTCACGGCGACTTTTCCGGTGACAGCAGGTTAGGCTAACGTTCCACGGTGGTTACAGGGTCCACGGGGGTTCAGGTTGCGCAGGTTTAGGCAGTTACACGATCCATTTTTGGTGCGTTTTACCGGCGGTTTCGGGTGCGTTTTGATTCATTCTTTGGTCTGTTGCAGGTACAATTCTCAGGGGGTTCAGGCCTCTGGTGTTGGGTTAGTTTTTGAGGTCGTCAATTGTTGTTGTTGTTGTTGTTGTTGTTGTTGTTGTTGTTGTTGTTGTTGTTGTTGTTGTTGTTGTTGTTGTTGTTGTTGTTGTCATTATTATTAATACTATAATTATTGTTATTATTATTATAATAATTATTATTATAATTATTATTATTGTTATTATTATTATTTTTTATTTTATTTTAATAAATCAAATGCTAACAAAGTCAAATATTTTACAAATAGTTAGTGGGAAGCCGAGATACAATCAGGCCCCCCACTTCTCTGGCTATAGCAAAACCTATCCTGGTGAAAATGTGAGCAGCAGCACAAGCTCCAATGTTCTGTGTCCTAGAAAACTTCTGAATCCGCTTCAACAACGCAGCAACATCCTTATAGCTCCCTCCAAGAAGAGAAAGAGAACGGAAGAAAGCCATAACCAATGGCCCTGCAACGTGCTTCGTACTTGACCCGCTTCCGTACAGTCGCATCAATCACAATCCGGCCAGAAGCAAAGCCTGACAACCCAGATTGTGTCAAAGAGATGATCTTGTCAAGTCAACACACACATAACAGCCCCGATCCCAAGAGTCGAGCAACACGTCTACTGGTCGGAGAGCTCCATCGTTCCCTCCAGATAGACCAATATCAACCTCTTTCCGCGCCGAAATCACAGACATATAACAAACATCAACAAGGGTATCCCGAACCACATTATGTCGATGTTTAATACCCACCATGCCAGCACATGACACCACATGATCACCAAAGATGTCTCCCGCAAAGACCCTGGAACAAGCAGAACATGGCGCCGTAACAAAGAACAAAGGAACCCCCAACCGGTAACACAACACACATCGGTAAGCCTTAGCATTCATTGTATGTCCCAAACCTGATATGGGGACCGCTCAAAGCCAAGCAGTGGTGTGATCTCCCTGCTGCGATTTCCACAACGCCGACCGTCGAGAAGATAAAGAGAAGGTGGATTCTGCAGATGCAGTAACCTTTGTGAAATATATATCTGCCAATTTCTTCATGAGTATAGGGGCAGCGACCTCACTAGGGTTACTTAGAATGTCATACTCCACCGTTCTACTAAATAGACTCAACGCGCCCTCAAATACTCGATCAGGACCAACAATATTAGCATGTCGTAGAAGCTTTATTATTATTATTATTATTATTATTATTATTATTATTATTATTATTATTATTATTATTATTATTATTATTATTATTATTATTATTATTATTATAATTTATTATTATTATTATTATTATTATTATTATTATTATTGTTATTGTTATTTTTTTTTTTTTATTATTATTATTATTATTGATATCGATCTATGCAGAACATGTCCATATCATGTCTAGATCAAAACCCATATGCCCAAATAATAATTTATCTGTCTAAAGCTTGTCCAACCCTGAATTGATCTGTACAAATCAGAAATGATATGATCTATCCAGATCATGTGCAGATCAAAACTAGTCTGTCTAAACAATATATGTAATACCTCGTATTTTTAAGTAATTGTAAATATATTTTATTATATTTATAAAGCATTTTTTATTATTTTGAGAATTTAAAGCATTTAAATAGTTATTTAAATGTATTTTATTAATTAAAAATATTTATTATTTTATTTAATTACGAAATGAATTTAAATTCAAGTTGGGAATTTAATTGGGTTTCAAAAGTAAAACGATTTTAAATTAATCTAGCCCAATCCAATTCCAAGTTCAAGTCAAAACAAATTAAGCAATCCCATCGTATGTTTAATGAAGCCCAAAAGGGAATCCTAAAGCCTATCCCATCTTGGAGTTTCCTAAGCCTATAAATATAGGTGATCACCCTCGAAATCCCCCACTATTATTCATTAAACCCAAAAGTAAAACTCTAACCCTAAATCTCTTTTTCTTCCGTCGAACTTATGTTTGGCCTTTTTTCTCCGACTTACGTTCGTTTTCAAACAAAAGTTCCTTCTTCAAAGTTGTATATCTCGAGAAGTTTTTGAACTTTTTCTCAAGAATCGATTGATTTCGACTTAAAGATTAGGAGTTATGGCTATTTTAAAATATTGATGCCTTCCGTGCTCACCTCTCTTTGCTTCCCTCTCTTCGGCCGAGCCTCATGAGCACAACCCGCGCACACCCTTGCCTCGCTGCTGCTGCTTCCTCTGCTCGTCGCCCCACACTCGCCCAGCGCCTACTGCGTGCCCCTCTCCCTCGTCGCTGCCCTGCGTGCTGCTTCCTTTTGGCTCGCGCACCCGCACCACACACAAGAGCAACAACACTTGTTGATGTGCCGCACGCACCAACCACGCCCCTTTGTCCGTTTCTTTTGCCCCCGGTCACATCGATTCGTGATCGTACCGTGCTTTAGGCCGGTTTGGTATAATTCTTTTCTTCCTAATCTTCTTTATTTTTAAATTATGTTTTAAATTAGGATTAAAATTGGATTTTGATTGATTATTATGCTAAGATTCACTACTACAGAAATAGCCTTTAATAGCGTTTATTTAATAGCGCTTTTATCTCTTTCGCTATCAAAAGATTAAAAAATATCATATGATAGCGCTTATTAGATAAGCGCTATTATATTTCAATTCTTTCACAAGGCTTCTAAACAAAACGCTGTAAAAGATACTTTTTTTTTAAAAAAAAAAAGCCAAAACAAAAACTAGAAAAAAGAACCGCCTAAAACAAAATCTTTCCCACGTTTCTTTCTTTTACTCTGCAAAAACCAAAAACCTCAAACCTAAGACTCCACAGACGGAGAAATCTACCACAATCCTCTACGCGGCAGCTATTCACGGTGGTGGAGATTTAGGTGGCGACGTTATCTTTTCCCGGTGGCGCTTCTTCCGTCGGAGTTTGAATTTCAAGGTAATCTCCCTTTTTTTTTGCGAGATTCTATTAATATATGTTGTGTTGTTCTTATTTTGCGTTTTTATTGTCAATTATTTGTATTGAATTGGGTTTTTGGGGGAGAGGTTTGAATTCAGTTAGAATTGGTTTGATTATGGGTTTTGTGTTTTGTTCCTCTGAATTGGTAGACTAGCGCATATTTAGTTTGGATTTGGGTTCTGATTCTTTCTTTTGATAATGATTCTTTCATTATTTGATTTCATGATTATTGTCAATTATTTGTATTGAATTGGTTTTTTGGGGGAGAGGTTTGAATTCAGTTAGAATTGGGTTGATTATGGGTTTTGTGTTTTGTTCCTCTGAATTGGTAGACTAGCGCATATTTATTTTGGATTTGGGTTCTGATTCTCTGTTTGATAATGGTTTCATTCATTATTTGATTTCATGATTGCGCTGGAATTGCGTTTCTGCTAAATTTTCTTTTCATGAAACTAGCGCAGAAAAATTCATGTATTTTCTTTTGTTCCTCTGAATTTTCTTTTGTTCGTCTGAATTACTATAAAAATTCATGTTTAGTTAGGTTTAAGAAAATGTCATGTTGATGCTTTATCACGTTAGTGGTTAGTTCAACCAGTAGAGTTTAATTAGAATTATAGTTGATCATATGTTACCTATCAAATCAGTGAAGCTGAAAAAATACATACGAACCAACAGATTCCCGAGTGACATAGTCAGTAGGATCAAATGTCTGATAATCACCTAGTCTGTTCCGAACTTGGATATCTTCACCTATTGTTCTTTCTTCTAATTTTGGTTCATGTAGCTTCTTCTTTATAACTCCCTCTGCTTGCCCTGGTGTGTTGGTGAGCTGCTGTAAATTATGCATTAGAGAAATTATATTATTCAAATTTGAACTTACAAAGTTAGAATTTTCCATACTACATTATTCTGCACACACTCACAATTATTAGCTAATTCACTTGGTAGAGTTTCTGGAATGTTTTAAGTGACAGAGTGAACAAATCCATACAAAGGATATGAATATTAGGCTATTAGCTAACTCACTTGGTAGAGTTTCTGGAATGTTTTACCTAAGATGATGTGGGATTTGAAAGCGGACTATCTCAGTAACCTTATATGCTGCACCCCCCCCCCCCCCCCCCTTTCACTCAAATTCTGTTTGGATAGGAGTAAAACATTTTGAACTGAGTTTTTATTTTCTAAAGAATGTACATGATGAAAATCAGTTTTTATTCCCCATCTTCTTATGTATGTGTTCCTTGCTAGCAAAATCAGAAATAATTGAGAGGATGAGGAAAGTAAGTTAGGGACGGGGATGAAAATGTGGAAAACTATTTTGAATACAAAACAAATTCGTTTCACCTTGACATATAATACAGGGGAAAATGGGAAATCTAGTCTTGGCTTGCTCTTATTCCTTAAGCTTCTGTATGATCTTACTTACGAGGATTTTCATTAGTCACATACTCACAGTTAACATCATATGGTATTACTATTCTTTCATATTCAGACATATCATCATCTTAATCTCATCTTTTATTTCTGTTGCTGAGACTAGAATTTCAACCTGTTGTTATGCATTAGCCGTTTTATGTCTAAGTCATCGATCCCAAGGATAACATCAGCATTCTCGTGTGTAAATAACACCTGCAGTTATTCAGATATTCCCAATTCAAAACATAACAACATTTTAGGAAGTGGCTAAAATGGAATCTTACGATTTACAGAAATATTCAAAGTGAGTTAAAGAAATATATTTCTGCATTCGGCAACAAAGACCTGATAGCTGATTCTGGAGTAGATCAACTACAAATTATTACATGTAGTGTGCATTTGATTGTTTTGTTAGTTAATGCTAATCTGTTATGCTATGATTGTGTTGTTCTACTTGTTATGGTAATCTGTCAGCTTGTTTATCCTAATATGTCAGCTTGTTTATGAGATTCATGAAGGAGATAATCTCACACAAGCGACTTCAAATTCCTGAAGAAGTAAGTCTTATTTCTGCTGAACCTTTTTGTTTTGCAAATCTGAACTTAGTGTTGCTGTGTATTTTCCGGACACTGCAAAGATTAGCTGAACTTAATATGTTGGAGTGTATGGGTGCGTTATATTTTGAAACAGGGGAAGGAAAGTCTAGTTGCTGTGGGGGACTAATTTGTTGGAGTGTATGGGTGCGTTATACTAAAGGTCATATACATAATTGTCCATGCTTTTAGTAGAAGCAGTCTTTAATTGCATCGTTTTCTGACAAATCTCATCCTTTAACTAGATCATTTAAGTATAGAAGTAGTTTAGTGGTCTGAAATTTTTGGAGTCTGGTGTTGACAATCCTGCTTATACTTCTACTGCTGTTGACTGTCCTGCTTCTTGTCCTGCTGCTGTGTTTGTTGATCAGCAACTGTCTAGCCATTGAATCAGCAACTCTGTTTGTTGATCGAGCTTCATAAATCAGACTAGTTCCTGTAAGTTATTTATAGGAATGCATAAGATATGAGAGAGTAGCATAGGCAGACTGTGACTGAGTACTCAAGATAGTAATCTGATTTAGTAATCTGGCCATACTAAATCTGATTTCTCATATAATCTGACCATATATTCCCTTTGCTAGCTGCTTCATAAATCCTCCTAAATCCCCAAAATGTACAGCAGAATCGTACAATAATAGCCAAGACAACCTGAGACTTGCTGCTGACCATATATTCCCTTTGCTAGCTGCTAGTTGTTAATGATTTCAGACTGGCTGCTAGAAATGCCATAGAAGCTGGTAGTTGTTAATGATTTCAGACTGGCTGCTAGAAATGCCAAGGAAGAAACATTGCAGAGTGAAATGGTTATGGAATTTTTCAATCCCATATTTAGTATGCAAGTGTTTGTAACTGGAAAATCAATATCTTGGATGAGCATTGGGTGTAACATTTTAAACAATTGTGTGGCTTGTATAGGTCACTTTGAGATAGGTTTGATACAAATTCACCTAATACAACCAACCTATGTTAAGTGATAATCTATTCCTATAATGTGAAGTTTAGATTTTTTTTTCCATATATGGCACTTATTGTTTATTGTAATACTAATTCTTACGGGTTTTTTCCCATCTATATATGTATGAATATCTTATACCCCTATTGTTTCGCAGTACTTTTCAGATTGTCAGTTTCCAAGTTATGACACGGAGCAGATTGACGAAGTAAGAGTTGAGTGGGTGCGCCATGTTGTTCAACAAATGTATAATGGCTAGGTTACGTTGAATGAACCAACAAACATACAACTTTATTAATTAATGTATTTTGCGTAGTTTAATGTTTAGAATTTTATTTGTGACCTATGTAATCTGTTTTATTAGGATGACTTGTAAAAATTCTTTCCATTGAGGTTTGGGAATTAATATTCAACTATTCACTACTCTTCAATATATGGTTTTATTTTGCGGAAAAAAATGAAATGCTTTTCAGGTAGGCAGCGATATTATAAATAATTAAAAAAAAAAATTAAACAAAACTTTAACAGCGCTTCTTAACATCCGCTATTAGAAAATAATTTGAAAGATGGCGCCAAATCTTCAACAGCGTTTCTTTAATAGCGTTTATAATGTGCTATGAAAGAAACATTTGAATTATCCTAGATGTTACATATGACAGCGCTTTTGAAAAGCGCTATTAAAGGTACCTTTTACTTTTAATAGCGAAGCCATCAACAGCGCTTCAAGAAGCGCTGTTAAATGCATTATTAAGCGCTGTTAAATGCAATTTCTGTCGTAGTGATTAGTTATGAACACCAAAGTTGAGGATTTTCATGATTAGATTATTGAGGATGCTTTTAATTATAGTAGTTGTAATTTTCGGATTTGAAATATATATTAAAGCTTCAATTTTTATTAGTTTTAATGGTTTTAATTACAAACTATGATTAGGGTTTTAATGTAAACCTAATGACTAATTGATGAGCAATTAGATGACGATTTTAATCATGATAATCAATTATAATTTTCAGATTATTTTAAAGACCTAAAGTGTCAATTTTTAATGGTTTTTAGTATGAAAATAAATGAATTTCATGCTAGGGATTTAGTTACTCAATTGAGATTTGAGACTATTACTTTTATTAATAAACGACTAATTTCTAGTTAATTCACGTGTTTTGAAATTAAATAAAGTTGCTGGAAATTTAATGAACATGAATAATAAGTGAATTTCATTATTTTAATGATATGAGGTGATTTCTAATTTAGAAGCTTGAATCACAAAGTGGCCCCCGTATTTAGATATTCAAGGTACGTACATGTCTAGGGTGACCACCGTTATCACGAGGATTCATGTGATATTATATTAGTGTGATTCATGTGATTTGGATTTTATGGATTCATGTTTGATGTTGTGAACGAACATGTTTGGATTATTATGGAATTGTGGTTTTAATTGAACAAGTATGTTGTGATTATCTATGATCGTTGAATTTAATATCTAGTATGTTGCTCAAGTATTTTATGCATGTATGAGTTGTTTCACATGCAAGGGATTATTCTTATGCTATCATACGTAATGCCTGGCATATTTTGAGCCAAGTATTCGTTCCTCGTTGCACTATTTATTCTACCCCATATGTAGGGTATGTTTAGGAAGTCAAACTGAATTGAATTAAGGATTATTCGTGCCTAGTGCACAACCCGCATGTTAACAGGAATGTCTTGGAATCTCAATAGTATATTGAGAAGGAACAACGGGAGTATTATCACTTGAGTCTTGAGTGTTTGATCACAAGTCCTAATGGATTTAAAAGAAGTATTTGTTTGGTTGTCTGTTTATTAGATGTCTTATTGTTGTATCTTGAGCTCACCTTGTAAATAAAATATTAATAAACTTAAAGTGCAACAGAACATGCTTCAAAACTCTTGGAACGTATATACCTTGAGTATGAACAATGGGGGGAGTCGAAAACTTGTACTCCTACTAATGATACAAGACATTTTTTCAATTCTTCCATGCGCTGGAATTCCGTCGGTATGATCCGACATTTGGGTTACTTTTATTATTATTTATTTTGGTATTTGGTTGGCACCCAACACCCTTCCGTAATGAATATTTATTTTGGTGTTTGGTTGGCTCTCAACACCCTTCCGTAATGGATATTTCTTTTGGGCCCGTTAAAAGCTTATTCTAATTAATCTATGAGTCAAGAGTCGTGTCGAGAGTCGAGTCTTGTCTTCATGATTAATTGTTTACTTAGTTGGATTTCGCATGTGATCTAATTTATCGTTGGAATGAAGCATGATAGATATAGGATTTCATTCTAGGTTGTTTGTACTCAGCTTTCGCTGATTACGTGCTTTGTGTTTTTTTCATGGCCTTTTCCGTAATGACACTATGATGATCCATCATTTGCACTTGCATTGTTGGGAGTAGAATATTAATAAACAGGTTTCTAGAGGTGACTTGCAGACCAAGTAATCGATGTTTCAAGGGGTTGAATGAGAGAGTTTATTTACTTGTAATGTTTAAAAATCTATTTATTTTAGTTAGTCTAGACTATAATGATTTCAAGTTAGTTAATAGATTTTGATTTAAAGTATTTTGGATGGTCGTTATGGTTCCAACTTGTAGTAAGACCATTAACTATTATTTATTGTTTTGAAAGTTAGTTAATTTCGCTGCGTAATTCTGGTACTAGCCTTAGCCGTTATCACGGGGGCGGTAATACTTTGATAATTCCTTTATTTTCAGTTGGAAAATAGTTTTATAAAGGAAAGGAATTATTAGTGTGTTACTATATATCCATGTCATGTCAGATTCAAAACACACACACACACACACATCCATGTCATGTCAGATTCAAAACACACACACACACACACACACACACACACACACACACACACACACACACACACACACACACACACACACACACACACACACACACACACACACACACACACACACACACACACACACACACACACACACACACACACACACACACACACACACACACACACACACATATATATATATTCAGATCAAAATCTATCTATCTAGATAATTTATAGATTAGAACCTACATATCCAGATTAGAACATATATGTCCAAATCAAAATCGATATACCCAGATCATGTCCAGCTCAGAACTATCTGTCCAGATCATGTGTAGCTCAAAACTTCACACACACACACACACACACTCACACACACACACACACACACACACACACACACACACACACACACACACACACACACACACACACACACACACACACACACACACACACACACACACACACACACACACACACACACACACACACACACACACACACACACACACACACACACACACACACACACACACACACACACACACACACACACACACACACACACACACATATATATATATATATTCAGATCAAAATCTATCTATCTAGATAATTTATAGATTAGAACCTACATATCCAGATTAGAACATATATGTCCAAATCAAAATCGATATACCCAGATCATGTCCAGCTCAGAACTATCTGTCCAGATCATGTGTAGCTCAAAACTGATTTGTCTAGATCAGACCCAATCTATCCAGAACAGAACTGATCTGTCCAGATCGAACTGATATGTCTAGATCAAAGTCGATCTATCCATATCATGTCCCGATCAGAACCAATATGCCTAACCGATTTGTGTTGATCATGTCCAAATCAGAACTCACATATTCAGAGAAAATGATATGTACAAATCATGTCCAGATCAGAACTCAAATATATGTTCAGATCATAACCAATCTATCCAGATCATAACCGATTTATCCAGATCGGAACCAATATGTCCAAATCATAACTCATATGTCTAAATCAAAACTGATATGTCCAGATCATGTTTAGATCGATGAGAACCGATCTGTCCAAATCATGTCCAAATCACAACTGATATGTCGATATCATGTCCAGATCAGAATCTGTATGTCCAAATCAAAATCGATCAATCCAGACCATGTCCAGCTCAAAACAAATTATGTACAAAATATAACCGGTCTGTCAAGGTCATGTGCAGCTCAAAACCGATCTTATCCAGATAAGAATCGATTTGTCCAGATCATGTCCATATCATAACCTATATATCCTTATCATGTCTTGATCAGAACCGATATGTGAAAATCAAAACTGATCTATCCAGATCAGACCATATATCCAGATCAAAATCGATCGGTGTAGATAATGTCCAGAACAAAATCGATTTGTACATATCATATCCATATGAGAACTAATATGTACAAATCATATCAAAGTCAGAACCGATCTGTATAGATTATGTCCAGATTATAATCGATCTATCCAAATCATAATCGATATGTGTAGAACATGTCAAGACCAGAGCCGATATTTCTAAATCATGTCAATACCAGAACCTAGATGTCCACATCAGCATAGATCTGTCCAGATCAAGCACATATCATAATCGAACTATCTATATCATGTCCAGATCTATCTAATATAAGAATTAGTTAAATAAAGAGCAAAGTCAAATAAATAATGTGTAATTTTAATAAGGAAAAATTGTCAATTACTACCTAGGTTTTTATTTACTTTGCAAATTACTACATACCTTGTTAAAAGTTGTCAATTACTAACGAGGCGTTTAGTTATTGTTTTCAATTACTACCTTAGCCAATATTACGGCCAATTAGTCACTAATCATATTTTGCACAGAGTACTACGAATATTTTATTGAAATATGAAATATTTATCAAACTAAATAATGGAAATATAATAGACATTTCAAAATCTTTTAACTCCGTTGGGCCAACCCCAAATATTAAGTGTTGGTCATGAACAAGAATCATTCGGATGACCAAGTGATAACCCATGCAAACTCAAAAATAACTCGACTAACCCGGCCTAAACCGGTCATTTTGACTAGAGCATATTACATGCACCTGGGAGCACGGTGCACCGTCTTACAATTTCTCTTTACATAAGTGGAGAAATTGTGATAAGGACCATCAATGGACATAATAAACCCTTGGAGACACGATTAACCCGGCTGTACCTAATAACTATCACCTTTTGACACGTCTAACACTAGTGAAAGTGAAACTACTATGATAACCCTTAGAAACCTAACTTATATATTTTTACTCTATAACTTCTTAATATACTTATTTAATTTACTTTAGGTTAAATTTATTTTAACGAAAAACACTTTTCTTTAAATGATTTTCCCATTTCTTTTGTTTATTGTTAAGGATGGAAAACATTTTCATTTTGTAAATAAGGAATGCCTCATTTTTTTCTTCCTTACCCCTTACATTTTCTTTTACCTATCTCCTCCACTTTCCTTTTCCACTTTTTCTTTCTTGTTCCACTAACTTTTAATGTAGAGAAAAAATAATAATTTCACAATTTCAGAAGCTCTTGCGTGCGTCCATTTTACAATAAAATTATAGCACGATACGTTTTTTTTTGGCAAATAAAGATTATATTACCAAAAGGAAGAAGGCAACAACCAAGAGTACAAGCTCAGAGCCACAAAGCCACACAACCCAAAAACAACCAAGCTACAAACCAAACAAACTCTAGCAAGCTAGAAAGCTACAAACTCATATCTAACAAGCCAGAGTTAAGCTCCTCAGTAGTTCTACTAGAAACATTGAAGTGAATCCTTCTAAACAGATCTTGTGGAGTGCTACTATGCTGATTATAGACCATGTCATTTCTGTTCAACCAGATAGAATACACACTTTTAGCAAAAAACATAGCCAACAGTTTATGTCTATGACCACTTCTCTTACAGCTCTTCCTCACCCAAAGCAGTTCCTCCATGAAACCACCTGGACATCTTCTAAACTTGAGCAAATTCAACACTTTCTGCCAAACAGAACCAGAAATACAACCTTTGAAAAACAGATGATCAACTGATTCTGAACAGTTATGACATACATGGCAAATATCAGCAGAAACCACTCCCCATTTCAGAAGCCTATCTAAAGTAGGCAATCCCTGCCAAATAGCAATCCACAAAATGAACAAGCTTTTAGGTGTTGCCAAGTTGTTGCAAAGAATTCTTCTCCAAGGAACCTTGATCTGCACCCCACACAGAAGCTGATACATCATTTTAATAGAGAACTTTCCAAATTTCATGACTGCAGACCAGCCACTAACACTATCAACAAGAGTCATACAACCTATAATTTTTTTCAGTGACCATGACATAGCTGAAGTACACTGAAACCCAACCAATGATCTGCCCTTCACATAGTAACTATCAACCCATCTTACCCACAATTTGTCTTTTTTGTGAGTGATAGCCCACAAAAGCTTACACACAGGAGTTTTATTCCAAAGCTCCATGTTCTTGATATTCCATCCCCCTGCAGACCTTGGTAAACACATATCATCCCAAGAAACCAAAGATTTTTTTGAAGAGGCAGTGTCACCTGTCCATAAAAACACTCTGTAGAAACTCTTGATTTCCTTAATAACTTTTTTAGGAAGCACAAAAATCTGGCACCAGAAGGACTTTGAACTGAGTAAAATAGTTCTAACCAACTGTAATCTTCCTGTAAAAGAGAGGTGCCTAACATTCCAACTCTTAGCTCTAGCAAGAACTTTATCAATCAAGGGCTTGCACTGGATATAAGAAAGCTTTTTTGTAGAAAGAGGAACTCCCAAGTACCTGAAGGGGAAGTCTCCTGCAGGAATGTTCAAAGTGTTCATAATCTGCTCCCTAACACCAGTTGAAACACCACCAATGTAAACATTACTTTTGTCTAGATTTGCTTCCAACCCTGAAGCTCTAGAAAACAAAGTAAATTTCTGGAATATCATGGCAGTAGAAATGGGATCAGCTCTAGCAAACACGAGGAGATCATCTGCAAAAAGCATATGTGTGATGTTTAGTCTCTCACATCTTGGGTGAAAGTTGAAATCAGGATCTTTCTGTAGCTGCATCAAACTCCTAGATAAATACTCCATACCAATAGCAAAGAGGAAAGGGGAGAGAGGATCTCCTTGTCTCAATCCTTTTTTTGCAGGAAAAAGCTTGCAAGGTTTACCATTAACAAGAATGTTGTAAGAAACAGAAGAAATACAAGCCAACACCCAATCAGTAAACACAGTAGGAAATCCCAATTCTCTCATAACATCAATCATGAAGCTCCACTCAATTGAATCATAGGCCTTCTTTAGATCAACCTTGATCATACACGTAGGGGAGAGATGCTTTCTATTGTAACCCTTAACCAATTCAGTGGCAAGCAAGATATTATCAGCAATATGCCTTCCTGGAATAAAGCCAGCTTGACAATCATTGACAACAAAACCTACCACCTTTTGCAGCCTAGAAGTCAACACTTTGGAGATGACTTTGTAAACAGTAGTGCAGCATGCTATTGGCCTAAAATCCTTAACCTTAGTAGGGTTTGGGATCTTAGGCACTAGAGTAACAGTGGTGCAATTAACCTGATCCAGTATTTGATTATGGGCAAAGAAATCCTTCACATCAGCATAAATATAAGTTCTGATCACCTTCCAGGTTTTTTTTGAAGAAAAGAGCATTCAAACCATCAATTCCTGGTGCTTTGTTCCCATCAATACCTTGAATAGCAAGGTCAATCTCAACATCAGTCACAGGTTGACACAAATAAGATCTATCAGCATTGCTCAAAGTAGAACCTGCTCTCATAGTAGGAACATCAATTACTGCCAACACGGTAGCTCTAGTACCAAGAAGAGAACCATAGAACTTAAGGATCTCAGCTTGAATACCATCAGGTTTCAAAAGCTTATTGTTGTTGTCATCAGAAAGTTTAGAAATCCTGTTCACCATATGCCTCTCTTTGTTTGCATCAAAGAAGAATTTATTATTGGAATCCCCTACTTTTAACACCACTGCAGTCTTGATTTTTGCCTTAAAGCAACTTCCTCAATGTTAAGCCATTTTCTCAAAACTGTAGAACAGTTATGCTCCTCTCTCAAAAGTAAATCATCAGAATGCTGACTCTGTAACTAAGATTGAATTATCTCCAATTGTTGTCTAGCTTGACTGATCTTATCTTGAATGCCTTTATACTCCTGCTGATGTAGAGTTTTAAGCTTCAGTTTCACCCTTTTCAATTTTTCCCATACTAAAAACATTGCAGAACCCTTGACAGGTTCCTTCCAATTATTCTCAACCAGAGAAAGGAAGTTCGGATGATCAGCTAAGTAATTGAAGAACCTAAAAGGTCTGCCACCTCCTTTATCTTCTACAATACAGTTGATTGGAATTGGGCTATGATCTGAAAGGGAAGAATTCAAGTACTCAGAACAAACTGACCCCCTATCACTCATCCAATCCCTATTGCCAAAGCATCTATCTATTCTGCTTGCTGTCTTATTGACATCTCCACCTTTATGCCAAGAGTAGAAATGGCCTCTACTTTTGAGCTCAACCAGCTGGCACTTATCCACACACTCACATAAATATTTAATCTCACTCCAAGAAACAGGAGCACCATTCACCCTATCATGCACATCCAGAATTGCATTAAAGTCCCCTGCAACCAACCATGGCACACTACCCACTGAAGCACCAATAGTTTCTAATCCTCTCCATAGGTTCCTTCTATCTTCAAGAGTATGTAACCCATAGACAGCAGTAAAGTAAAACACAAAATCACCCTTATAGTCATAAACACCACAGTGAATATATTGCTCATGATAATGCACCACTTTAAATGTCACTGAGCTAGCTTGCCAACCCAACCACACCCTACCCCTATCACAATGCCAATAGTTATGTTAGTAGGACCAGAACTTACCAAACTGCTTAACTACAACTTGGAGCGTATTGCTTTTAACTCTAGTCTCAAGAAGAACTATTATTTTGATGTTATGAGGGCTAAGTAACCTTTTAACCTCCTTAACTTTAGAGGGAGCATTCAACCCTCTAACATTCCATGTACACAGACTTAACATAATGGATCTGGTGGCCAATCAACTCCCTCCACCTCATGCACCTCATTTCCTTCCTCTACAGACTCCTCATCAGTGTCATCTTCTACCAATGTGAAAAATGTGTTACTAGTAGACATAGGAGCACCCTTATGTCTAGCTCTTTTTGTTGCTACCTTCCAACCTGCATCAGCACCAGATTGAGTCACATACATGACTTGGTTTACTGGTGTAGCAGTAGGAGTAATAGTAGTAACAAGTTGATTCACCACCACCTGTGACCTTTTAGGAACCCAAACTTTCTTCACTCTTAGTAGTGCCTTTCTAACAGCAGGAGCTTGAGTCACAGTTGCACAATTATGACCAGGCATCTGACATTTATGGCAGTATGAGGGCTTCCAATCATACTGAACTTGCTGTTTAAACTCTTTGTCATTGCAGTCTTCCACCCAAACATGATCTGGTAGAGCTGTGGTCACATCCATTTCTATCAAAACTCGAGCAAAAGATAATCTTTGTTGTCTGGTGGTACAATCATCAGCATACAGGGGAACACCCAACAAACTAGCCATTCTACTTAAGGAATCACATATCCAGCAATTTGAAGGGAGATTAGGCAGCCTAATCCACAGAGGAATTACCCTAAGCACTTCCTCATAGAAACTGAACTCAGGTGACCAATTCTTAAGAATAATAGGCCTACTGAAAAAGGTATAAGGACCTCCACACATTACAACATCTCTATCCATAACAGATGAAAACTAAATAATAAAATACCCATCATCATGCAAAAAAACAGTAGGACTTCCAACCTAGGTCCAATTAACAGCAATATATCTCTTAATAGAGGCAATAGTTGGGACATCCCCAACCACATACAAAACAAGGAAGGTAATCCATTTTCCAGTCGTAGCATGAACCTCAGGTTTTTGTAGTTGAGCAAGTTTCTTACCTTCCTTCACAACAGTGGCAACAAACTGAAGAGAAGCTCCTTTGTTGGCTATTGGGGAACGCTGGAACAGGCTAGACCAGTTAGTAACAGCAGCTGGTTGCATATTCAGACGACGTTGCACAGGCTGCGAACCTAGCTCTTTCACCTTGAACAGGGCCATTGCTCAAATTACTTCTAGGCAAAGTTTCCTCTAATTGCACAACCAAAACCCTAGCTTCCTCTTGAGCTCCACCATTCCCCCTCCCATAACTGTCTAAACCATCAAGCTGGTGTCGAGGACCACTTACTCCCTAATTTGAACCCAACGACTCTATTCGAGTCCTTGGAATTGGGAGTTCAAGGGAGTGATGGTACGTCAAAATGGTGTTATGAATTTCAACTGGTATCATACCATCACTAGAATGAACTAGGGGAGAAGAAATCAAATCATTCAAAGGATCCATGGAAGTCACAGAAACCCCCGATTGAATATGAAGTTCTCGCGTTTTTGGGTCAAAATTTGTGTTTTTTGATGCTGCAATAGGTTCCACAGATTCCACAGATTTACCATGAGTTTGAGGTATAATGTTACCTGGTGTTTTCTTCTTCTTCTTGCCCATCTATGGAGATGGTGCACGATAGTAAGTCACCCTAAACGTGCGCCAGCAGAGAGGGAGGGAGAAGAATTTATTATGATTATGATTATTATTATTATTATTATTATTATTATTATTATTATTATTATTATTATTATTATTATCATTATTATTATTATTATTATTATTATTATAGGAAACCACCAAAACGTTACAAGCTTAACAAGCTACAAAGATCAAGTAAACTACAAGTTGGAGGGGAGCCGAGATACAATCTGGGCCCCCACTCCTCTAGCTATGGCGAACCCGATCCTGCTGAAAATGTGGGCAGCTGCCCGTGCCCCAATGTCCTGAGCCCTGGAGTACGTCTGGACCCGCTTCAGCAAAAAAACAACCCCTTTCTCTAATTCCCCAAAAGAAGAGAAGGAAAAAGGAAAGAAACTGTAACCCAAAGCCCTACAACGCGCCGCATGTTAGGTTATGATTCATATGACAAAACATAAATCATGCGGAAAAACCATAAAGCCAGGAAAGCATATTATTTACACATAATCATTTAGCATAGTTTAGATGCATACACTTTGTTGCGTGCCCTCCCTAGCTGCGCCCGAACTGAACAAGAACAAGTCTTTAGGACTCCAAGTGTCGTCCCTCCGTAGATAGTCCACAGCACGTCCGGATCCGCCTTAAGCTTGATCAACTAGAATCGCCCTTAAGGTACTTGGAATTTTCGGCAACTTGTAGGAAATTGCGTGACTGATTTTTGCTCTCAAAAATCACTTTGAATCCTTGAATACTCGATGTAAATTATGAGCCCTTAACTCATATTTATAGACCATGGAATAAGTAATCGAATCCTACTAGGATACGAATTAATTAAATTAGAATCCTAGTAGAATTCTTATTTAATTAATTTATCTTTTAGGATTAGGAATTTAATCATTAAACAAATCCTATACTTTTTAGGTTTCGTATGTGAACACAAACACTACACGAGCATGACCCGCAAGCGTGCAGGCCATGCCCGCGCACAGCCCACACGACCGCTCGGCCCACGCGAGCTACAAGCCCACGCGAGCTGCAGCCCACTGCGCGCGCTGCCACGGCCTGTTGGGTCTGGCCTTGCGCTGGGCCTGGCGTGGCCTTGGCTGTTCGTGTGGCGCGTATGGCTTGCTGGGCGATGGCCCGGCTTCGTGATGGGCCTTCGTCTGGCAGGCCTCGTCCGATGCAAATTCGTACTATACGCTTCCGATTAAATTCCCGATTCCGGAATTTATTTCCGATACGAACAATATTTAATATTTTTGATTCCAGAATTAATTTTCGTTTCGAACAAATATTTAATATTTCCGTTTCCGGAATTATTTTCCGATTCCGATAATATATCTGATTCTGACAATATTTCCGTTTCCGGCAATATTTCCGATTCCGGCAATATTTCCATTTCCGATAATATTTTCCGATACGTACCATGTTTCCGTTTCCGGCAACATCTACGACTTGGATAATATTTATATTTCCGATACGATCCATATTTCCGTTTCCGGCAATATCATCGTTTTCGGAGTATTCATTTCTTGCCGGTGACGATCTCAGCTCCCATTGAAACCAAGATCCGTCGATTCCGAATATCCATAGATGGAGTATTTAATGCCATTAAATACTTGATCCGTTTACGTACTATTTGTGTGACCCTACGGGTTCAGTCAAAAGTAAGCTGTGGATTAATATAATTAATTCCACTTGAACTGAAGCGGCCTCTAGTCAGGCATTCAGCTCACTTGATCTCACTGAATTATTAACTTGTTAATTAATACTGAACCACATTTATTAGACTTAATATTATATGCATACTTGGACCAAGGGCACTATTTCCTTCAGTCTCCCACTTGTCCTTAGGAACAAGTGTGCATTTACCTAATTCCTTTGTCGCTCGATGCTTGCTCTTGAACATAAGGTAAGAGCTGTCATCCTTATTATGTCAAGAGGTGTTTCTCGGTTTCAAAGTTCAACTGATCAAATAAACAGATAATCATAGCCTATGATTCATCCAAGCACGGCCATGCATTTCACAGTTTCTAGCTCTCCGAGTGGCCTTGTACAATTTTTAAGCATCTCATCCCGATTTATGGGAGGACAATCCCAATCTTGCGATCTTGAGATTAGACTTCGTTTGATAGGTGATTACCTGAGCGTTGCCTTTATAGCCTCCTTTTACGGTGCGACGGTTGGTCAACGTCAAAGTAACCAGTTCTCAAACAAGTAATCTCAAATCACTCAGGTATTGTGGATTTAGTGTCTAATAATTTTAATGAAATTTACTTATGACAGATTTTCATCTCTTACAGTAAAGTGTCATAGGTCTGTCCGATACTAGTCTTCCCAAAGTAAGTATCTATGCAAATGATTATGACATTGCCATGTCCACATAGTTCAAGAAACAGAACTACTAGTCATCTAACGTTTTCTATGCTTCCAATTTTATAGAAAACTCCGACCAGGGACCATTTTCAACCTTTGACATTCAAGTTCACTTGATAGACATTTCTTAGTCACATGACTGGTCCTAACAGTCTATCTTGAATATATCGTCAAATTGAAGGGACTCATCATTTAATAAACCACAAATTAAATGGAAAAATGAATTATATTCATTTATTGTGAATGATTAACCAATAATTTTTTACAAAGAATTAAACTTTAAAACTTTAAAACATTAAATAAGGACATCAAAGCCATTTTTGAAGGAAATGATGCCCTTGGTCCAAGTATGCATTCTATGTTAAGTCTAATAAGTGCGGTTCAGTATTAATTAACAAGTTAATAATTCAGTGAGATCAAGTGAGCTGAATGCCTAGCTAGAGGCCGCTTCAGTTCTAGTGGAATTAATGATATTAATCCACAGCTTACTCTTGACTGAACCCGTAGGGTCACACAAATAGTACGTAAAACGGATCAAGTATTTAATGGCATTAAATACTCCATCTATGGATATTCGGAATCGAAGGATCTTGGTTTCAGTGGGAGCTGAGATCGTCACAGGCAAGAAATGAATACTCCGGAAACGATGATATTGCCGGAAACGGAAATATGGATCATATCGGAAATATAAATATTATCCAAGTCGTAGATGTTGCCGGAAACGGAAACATGGTACGTATCGGAAAATATTATCGGAAATGGAAATATTGCCGGAATCGAAAATATTGCCGGAAACGGAAATATTGTCAGAAACGGAAATATTATCGGAATCAGAAAATAATTCCGGAAACGGAAATATTAAATATTTGTTCGAAACGGAAATTAATTCCGGAATCGGAAATATTAAATATTGTTCGTATCGAAAAAAAATTCCGGAATCGGGAATTTAATCGAAAGCGTATCGTACGAATTAGCATCGGACGAGGCTCGCTAGACGAAGGCCCAGCACGAAACCAGGCCATCGCCCAGCAAGCCACACGCATCACCAACACACGCCAAAGCCTCGACCAGGCCCAGCGCAAGCCAGGCCCAGCCGAAGCCATGGGCGCGCGCGGACAGTAGCATGGGCCGAGCGCTATGCGCTCAGCGTGGTTCGCAAGGCCTGCGCGGGTGTACGGTGCTCGTGCGATGCTCGTGTGCGAATCCTAAAGCTATCGGGATTCGATAAAAGATTAAATCCTAAACCTATTAGATAAAGTTTATTTAAATAGAGTCCTAGCAGGATTCTAATTAAATAAATTAGTATCCTAATAGGATTCCAATTCCTTTCCATACCTCTATAAATAAGGGCCTAGGGTCATTATTTATACATAACTTTTCAAGTATTCAAAGCTAGGATTTTTAAGCAGAAAAATCAGCCACATCTCTTGCCCATTTAGCCGAAAATAAGTAGTACCTTAAGGGCGATTCTAGTTGGTCAATCTTAAGGCGGATCCGGACGTGCTGTGGACTATTTACGGAGGGACGACACTTGGAGTCCTAAAGACTTGTTCTTGTTCGGTTCGGGCGCAGCTAGGGAAGGCACGCAACAAAGTGTATGCATCTAAACTATGCTAAATGATTATGTGTAAATAATATGTTTTCCTGGCTTTATGGTTTTTCCGCATGATTTATGAATTGTCATATGTATCATAACCTAACAGTGGTATCACGAGCCTCTTATTATTTTCATAATCTAAATTACATGAACATGGTTAAATATTACAAATTTTCAAGAATTAAAAGGGGTGATTAATTTTCGTAATTGTTAATTAATTGCAAATTGCGTTTATTTAATTATACGTACGCAGTTTTTCGGCAGTTTCTTCGTTACTCATCCAAATCGAGTGATTTTTGTGTCAATTCCGCATGTAAAAGGCATTCTAAAATTTTGACAAAAAGTGTATTTTTCGGCCGAACCCAGAATTCTCAAATTCGAAGCCTAACTATGACTTTTCGGAGGTTTTAGTTTTTCGAATGCAAAATTTCGTAAATTTAAGATGTTAAATTAAATATTTGCGATTCTTGTTGATAAATCTTGAATTTTTGATTGACCTACTGTATATGTTTAACAAGTTTGAATGCCTAGCCTTGTTGATTATGCAATCTAATTTGTAATTATGATTAATTTGTTGAAAATTAGAATAATTTAGAATTAATTTGATTTTCATAATTAATTATAATTTAATTAGATACCTATGATTAAAAACCACCATAAAAATTGTAAATTTATGTTAAATTTTAAACTTTTATGACCTAGACTTGAATCCATGTTAATCGGAAATCAATTGAATAATAAATTTTCGATTTTTTCGCCCTAAAATTATGAAATTAATATTATTTATTAATTTGTCATTAATTTTGAATATAAATTTTAAATTTTTATGCGATTCGCTCATATAACTTGCACGCACAAAGCAATGGACGCTACGTGTTACCCTTAAGGGGTGTTGTATAGTGCGGGCATGTGACGACGAGCAAGGGAGCTCGTCGCCCATGCGGTACGAATGCAATGAGCAAGGCCATGGTGCACGAGCACAAGGCAGCATCCCTGCCTTGTGTCGTGGGCTGTGTGCAATGGGCGAATGGGCGAGGGCGAGAGCAAGGCACGAGCAGTCGCGTGTGGGCAGCAAGCAAGCTGCGCCACAGCGCGCACTGCCTCGCGCAAGCGTGCAAAGCCTCGCGCGCAGCGAGCGTAAGCTCGCATGCCACGAGTGCTGCGCCAAGCATCGATCGCTCGCGCGCAGCGAGCGCTATTGTGCGTGCGACGAGCGCTGCGCCCAGCGATGGCGTGCGAGCGCTGTTGTGCGTACGACGAGCGCTGCGCCCAGCGATGGCGTGCGAGCGCTATTGTGCGTGCGACGAGCGCTGCGCCCAGCGATGGCGTGCGAGCGCTATTGTGCGTGCGACGAGCGCTGCGCCCATCGATGGGCTGCGGCAGCATGCTCGTGCGTCGAGCGCTGGCGCGCGCAGCGAGCACCATGCGTGATGCCTTGCGATGGTGAGCAGCAGCGATGCGAGGCAGTGCATGGGCTGCGCGCACATGGCCAGCGATGGCTGTGTGCGTGTGGCCCATGGGCGTGCGTTGCGTGGGATTGTTGCGTTGCGATTAGATCGTTTTGAAATTTTAATTTGAAATTTTCAGTTTACGTAATTTTAATTAATTTTAAAATTAATAATTTAAATTATTTTCTTGGATTTTAATTTTGAATATTGTAATTATAATAAATTTTATTTATTCTAATTATTTTACTAAAATTAAAATCATGAATTAATTTAAATACGACTGAAATTAAATTAAACTATGTGGATTCAATTATAAATTTATATGAGCTTTAAATTTTAATTAAATTTGTATGTTTTCGGTTAGACTAGAAATACATTTTTATGTTTAAAATTAGTAAAGCATATGAATTTATTGGTTTAAGTGGGAGCCCCTTTTAGTCATAAACTCTTGATTAGGTCTACAAAACCTTAAGGTTAAAACAACTTGATTAGAATTAATAAGGACTGAATAATTTGTAGATTATTGGTGCCCTTGATTAATTGATGCAAATGTTTATGTGATGTATAATGTGTTTTACTAACCAGCTATGTGGGCCATTCATGTTAATGAATGGATGAATGGTATATATTGTGTATGTACTGTTTTGCAGGTTATGAAGTGACTAGTATGGCCCAAATAGGATAGAAAATATGGTCTGCGTACCATTAATTTGAATGTAATTGGTCTAAAGGACCAAAGTTGTTTTTCAATTCAATTATGGTCTGCGTACCATCAAATAGTTGTAATTAGTTTTAATTATAGCTTATTCTATTTGAAGAAAATGGTGCCTCCCACGGAGATTTTCAAGACGGACTTTGAAGTTAAAGCTTCAAGATGAAGTCGGGCTATACTAGATCACATTTATCTTATGCATGTTTTAAGTTATTTATTGCTTTTAAATATGTCTTAAAATGCATGAGATCAAAGCTTGATTATGTTGCATGATTACGGATTTTAGTTCACTTAAAATCTAACCAACATAGTAAGAGCCTTAAGTTCCAAACTTAAAAATTGAGTTAAAAGGTGCCATGCCAAAATATACACTTGCTTGGATATCCTTTACATCAATCTAGTAATAGTTTTCGCTCAGCGAGGTGTTACTTATTGGTCCTAAAGGGGCAAGGTACACAAATAATTGTGAGTACATGTTAGTTTTGGTGAAACTCAACGATATAAGTAAGGAGTCCTTTTATGTCGTGGCAAAATCGATAGGTTTACCTAATAAGTTCTTAGACGTACCTATCAACCAAGAATAGTTTCTAGACTATTAGCAAAAGGCTTTTGCTTACCTAAGATGTTTTAGGATTAAGTCGACAAACTGTGCTTAGTTCTTCAATGATTTTAGGGTCTTGGAATCATTTTATTCACACCTGCCGGAACACATAATTCGAATAAAATGCTAATAACTTGTTTGAATTGCATGATTGCTTTAATTTTTCAAGTTATTATTCATGATAAATGTTTAGACTTTGCATGCGTCAATGTATGTTTTAATTATTGTTTATAATTAAATATCATGCACTGCAATAAATCCTTTTAGAAAGGTAACAGTAAATTTCCTCGATTGGTAGTGAATCCAAGAACGATTCACGGAAATGAGAGAAAGTGAGCAATTTAAAATGTACGTTTCTTATAGCGACTTTTATGGTTGTTTTCGAACATCAAAGTCGAATGGCAAACCAATTGGTGCTTGTGAATTCAAAATACACTGTAGTTTTGAGATCATAAAGCATTGAGTTTAATACGCTCAGCTTTACCAATGGTTAACAACCTAATATCTTTGTCCATTTAATTCTCGAATGAGTCTAGTCCCTAGACATTCGAATAGATCGATGCTTAAAGAACTTTAGAAGCTTCTGGTAAGATCATCTAGTTGAAACTTAATATTCAACATAAATTAAATGGTAAGAACCTTGTTGGGGTGACATTGGACATGTCTAACAAAGTATATAAGTCAACACTAAAGAATTCAATTCTTAAGACTATAAGAAAGGGTACAAGAAATAGGAAAACGAGGAACATATGAAAGGAATTTACGATTCCGTTTCTACCTATAAGTTTATGTTTAAAGAGAAGTGACCTAGCAATCAAACTTCTTTGGTATCATATACCGCTTGAGGTTCTTACTTCGGTAATAACTCAAACAATGGAAGCTAGGATACACTAATGACCTACAAGTGGGAAATGAAGCATGGCAATGCTACATTAGTTGTAGGGTCATCTAGTTTGTTTTAAGTCCTTTCAAAGGCTGGAACTTAATGGCTATTTTGTTCCATAATCAACATACCTAAATTTCTGTTTTCAAACACAGAAAGACTCACATTCAAGAAAAACAAAAAACAATGTTTGTTTGTTTATTTGAATAAAATGGTCAATTACAGGTTGAGTCAATATGCTTGATTAAAACAAACAACTCTTTAAAGAACTTTACTAGGTTCAAATCAACCCCTTGATTTGAGTTCCACTAATCTTTGGCATTGTTTCTTAGACCATATCAACAAGTTAACATTCAAAAGCTCTATTTTGATGGACTTTTGAAAGTTGATTGATTTCTAGATCATTTTAAGACAACTAGTCATACTTGTTGAAAGTAACAAAAGATATGAACTATTGTTAGAACGCCTAGACAATAGAGTTCAAAGCTAAAGAAAGATTTTATGACTTTATTATTTCACATGGATTTGAGTGAATATAGGTTTATTTACTCAAATGTGATATAAGTTGAATCTGTTTGGCTAGTTCAAAGATTCAGAAGTATAAAATCCACTTGGCAAGAAATCATAAAGATCTAGGTTAGATCATGTTGATGATTACTTGAGACCAAATATGATCATCAATGATTGTGTGTTGTAATTTCACAATCTAGGTCCATAAGATATGGCATATCTTAGTTGGAATAATCGAAGTCAATTGGTACTTGATTCGATTAATGATGAATCATAAAGACTTTTCCTATAATTTCTAAAACAAAATGCTCAACTACCACCAAACTAAACCAAATTCGTCAAAGCTATTAAAAAGTAATTTCAGAATAACTTTTCATAAAATATATCTAGAGAGTTGCAAAACTCAGTGGGAGCTTAGTGTTTGTCATTCGACAAACTAAGGCCCAAGTATAGATATATGTTTCATTATGATTTATTCAAATGAGACACAAGGGTATTGTTTCTACCACGAATTTTTGAGAACATAATGTTTGTTTGCTCGAAATAATGTCCTTTTGGAGATTCGTTTCCAAAATGACAAGTGGGAGAAAATAGACCTCGAAAGTCTTCGAGGCGAACAACAAACATAAACGGACATTCCTGAGGCTTTTCGAAGTGCTTCAGAAAATCCGAACTTATTCTTTAAAAACTTTAGAAGTGGCTTTAAAGAATAGACATCTCTTAGAAGACTTTACAAGTGCTTCAAGGAGAACAGAATATTCAAAGGACTTTTAAGTGGCTATTGATATTCTATTGTTTGATGTTCTATACCCAAGTAGGCATAGAGTTCAAGTCACTGAAACTATGAGATTCTTCTATTAGATAGTGAAGAAACATGGAGTTTAGGTCACTGAAGCTATGCAATTCTTCTATTAGATAGTAAAGAAACCTACAACTTGCAGTCAAACTATTAATGAGTTTGTGACCTGTAAGAAAGCTATGACGAAACCCAGATTCCCTAAAATGGTTAGAGGCCATATATAGACTCAAATGTTTTAGATGGTTAAAGGCCATAAAACATAACCAATGTTTTGATGACAAAATTGAAATTTTGTTGATTTGCAAGAATAGTTTCACACCTATTGGTTGCAAGTTTGTTTTAAGGATAAAAACCATCAAACATGGAATTGTGTTCACACACAAAGCTAGATTAGTTGCTAAAGGTTACAAGCAAATTCATGGCATGGATTGTGTTGAAACCTCATGCATAATCGTAATGCTCAAGTCTATAACTCAAGCAATGATTGCATATTGGTACATATGACAATTGGATGACAAAACGTATTCCTCAATCAAATGTTGGAAGAAAACTATGTATATGGCATGTCATAGGATTTGTGGATCCAAATAAATGCTTGAAAAGGAATGCTAACTTATGAAATCTAAGTACAGATTTAAGCAAGCAATTGGGAATTGGAACTGTATTTTAGTGAAGCTAATAAGCATTTTAGTTTCATAAAATATGCATGATTCTTATAGATATATAAGAAGTTTAGTGAGAGTACGTAAAACTTATTTGGTCCTATGTGTATCACACATATCTCTCCATTGTGAAATAACATTCAAATGCTAATGACTTAGGTTTGAAATTATTCATCAATGATGGACCAAGGCGAAACTTAGTACATACTGGGTATTAAGATCTATTTACAAAGATCTTATGATATTGTTTAGTAATGGCATTTACTAAATCAAACACGAAAGACTCCATTGGAGATATTCGATCCATATGAATAAATCTAAGTAATGAATGTTTGAACTATGTATAAGCATTTACTAAGTTAAAACATCAAAGGATCTAAGTGAGATTCTTAACCTATATTATATGTCAAAGAATTTAGCTGGATTCAGTATCTACTGAAATTGAATGAGCTAAAGTTACATGAATACAATTCAATTGAGAATTATTCTGCAAAAGAATTTATCATGTATGATATAATATGAGGATCGCCAAAAATGTATCGTATGACTTTAGGCATGACGAACATATACCAATCTCTATTGATCTAAGTAAAGATCAACTAGATTGAGATCAAGAATACTTATGGTACTTAAAAGGGTACATAGGAATAGTTCTTGATTCAAGGAAATAAAGATGTGCTAAATATTGATGCTACACGCATAAACACTGGCAAAGGATCAAGCAAGACCCTTTGGAGTTAACCATTGACAAGGACGAGCTAAAGAGCATCGTGTTTTGAAATGGCAACATGGATTGAAGACCATGAGTTGTTGCGTGGGAAATTAAAATAATAATTTCCATGTTCTAAGATATAGTTGGAGAGTCTTCCACATATCTGTGAACTGCTTGGATAAGTAGATCCAAACAAAGCATCACTAGCAACCTATACAGTTGAAGTAAAAGTAATTATTGCCTAAGAAGCAATAAAATAGAGTTGTTTATATGAGTTCTTCATTGAACTTGGGAAGATCACATGTCTGTTGACTTAATGGTTCTTCATTGCAAAATGCGTAGAACCACTAATGTAGCAAGAAAGACTAGATCACAAAATAAACATACTCAAAAGTTCTTATCATCATATCTCGAAGAACATTCGTTGAAAAGGATGTTAAGATTGGCAAAGCGTGATAACTAAACCTATGCAACAAGTGAGAAGCAACACTCACGTTGTAGCACTGGAAATCAAGCATAGCTTTTAATTCCATGAACTGTTTTAGAAGATGGGTTTGAGGCCCATGGTTGTAAAACATTGGGGTTGAACATTTATCATATATGAAATGAATTTTCATATTCCATTTAATCTTGGTTTAGTATTAAATGATGAGTCCCTTCAATTTGACGATATATTCAAGATAGACTGTCAGGACCAGTCCTGTGACTAAGAAATGTCTATCAAGTGAACTTGAATGTCAAAGGTTGAAAATGGTCCCTAGTCGGAGTTTTCTATAAAATTGGACGCATAGAAAACGTTAGACAATTAGAATGCAAGATGACTAGTAGTTCTGTTTCTTGAACTATGTGGACATGGCAATGTCATAATCATTTGCATAGATACTTACTTTGGGAAGACTAGTATCGGACAAGACCTATGAAACTTTACTGTAAGAGATGAAAATCTGTCATAAGTAAATTTCATTAAAATTATTAGACACTAAATCCTCAATACCTGAGTGATTTGAGATTACTTGTTTGAGAACTGGTTGCTTTAACGTTGACCAACCGTCGCACCGTAAAAGGAGGCTATAAAGGCAACGCTCAGGTAATCACCTATCAAACGAAGTCTAATCTCAAGATCGCAAGATTGGGATTGTCCTCCCATAAATCGGGATGAGATGCTTAAAAGTTGTACAAGGCCACTCGGAGAGCTAGAAACTGTGAAATGCATGGCCGTGCTCGGATGAATCATAGGCTATGATTATCTGTTTATTTGATCAGTTGAACTCTGAAACCGAGGAACACCTCTGGACATAATAAGGATGACAACTCTTACCTTATGTTCAAGAGCAAGCATCGAGCGACAAAGGAATTAGGATATGCACACTTGTCCCTAAGGACAAGTGGGAGACTGAAGGAAATAATGCCCTTGGTCCAAGTATGCATTCTATGTTAAGTCTAATAAGTGCGGTTCAGTATTAATTAACAAGTTAATAATTCAGTGAGATCAAGTGAGCTGAATACCTAGCTAGAGGCCGCTTCAGTTCTAGTGGAATTAATGATATTAATCCACAGCTTACTCTTGACTGAACCCGTAGGGTCACACAAATAGTACGTAAAACGGATCAAGTATTTAATGGCATTAAATACTCCATCTATGGATATTCGGAATCGACGGATCTTGGTTTCAGTGGGAGCTGAGATCGTCACAGGCAAGAAATGAATACTCCGGAAACGATGATATTGCCGGAAACGGAAATATGGATCGTATCGGAAATATAAATATTATCCAAGTCGTAGATGTTGCCGGAAACGGAAACATGGTACGTATCGGAAAATATTATCGGAAATGGAAATATTGCCGGAATCGGAAATATTGCCGGAAACGGAAATATTGTTAGAAACGGAAATATTATCGGAATCGGAAAATAATTCCGGAAACGGAAATATTAAATATTTGTTCGAAACGAAAATTAATTCCGGAATCGGAAATATTAAATATTGTTCGTATCGAAAAAAAATTCCGGAATCGGGAATTTAATCGAAAGCGTATCGTACGAATTAGCATCGGACGAGGCTCGCTAGACGAAGGCCCAGCACGAAGCCAGTCCATCGCCCAGCAAGCCACACGCATCACCAACACACGCCAAAGCCTCGACCAGGCCCAGCGCAATCCAGGCCCAGCCGAAGCCATGGGCGCGCGCGGACAGTAGCATGGGCCGAGCGTTGTGCGCTCAGCGTGGGCCGCAAGGCCTGCGCGGGTGTACGGTGCTCGTGCGATGCTCGTGTGCGAATCCTAAAGCTATCGGGATTCGATAAAAGATTAAATCCTAAACCTATTAGATAAAGTTTATTTAAATAGAGTCCTAGCAGGATTCTAATTAAATAAATTAGTATCCTAATAGGATTCCAATTCCTTTCCATACCTCTATAAATAAGGGCCTAAGGTCATTATTTATACATAACTTTTCAAGTATTCAAAGCTAGGATTTTTAAGCAGAAAAATCAGCCACATCTCTTGCCCATTTAGCCGAAAATAAGTAGTACCTTAAGGGCGATTCTAGTTGGTCAATCTTAAGGCGGATCCGGACGTGCTGTGGACTATCTGCGGAGGGACGACACTTGGAGTCCTAAAGACTTGTTCTTGTTTGGTTCGGGCGCAGCTAGGGAAGGCACGCAACAAAGTGTATGCATCTAAACTATTCTAAATGATTATGTGTAAATAATATGTTTTCCTGGCTTTATGGTTTTTCCGCATGATTTATGAATTGTCATATGGATCATAACCTAACAATTTTCCAATATGCTTGATTCCCATAGCTGCAGTGTGCGAGTTGTGCTTCGCCTGCGGCAGAGGTTTAGTCAATGGATTTGATATGTTGTCATCAGTTCCAATCTTGCTTATCTCGACTTCTTTTCTTTCAACAAACTCTCGTAGAAGGTGAAATCTACGAAGTACATGCTTGACTCTTTGGTGGTGTCTAAGCTCCTTTGCCTGTGCAATAGCTCCGTTATTATCACAATACAGGGCTATTGGTCCTTTAATGGAGGGGACTACACCAAGTTCACCTATGAACTTCCTTAGCCATATAGCTTCCTTTGCTGCTTCATGTGCAGCAATGTACTCCGCTTCAGTTGTAGAATCCGCAATGGTGCTTTGCTTAGCACTTTTCCAGCTTACTGCACCTCCGTTGAGGCAGAAGACAAACCCAGACTGTGATCTGAAATCATATTTGTCGGTTTGGAAACTTGCGTCCGTATAGCCTTTAACAATTAATTTATCATCTCCACCATAGACCAGGAAGTCATCTTTGTGCCTTTTCAGGTACTTCAGAATATTCTTGGCAGCAGTCCAATGTGCCTCTCCTGGGTCTGACTGGTATCTGCTCGTAGCACTGAGTGCGTACGCAACATCCGGGCGTGTACATATCATAGCATACATTATTGAACCAATCAATGATGCATACGGAATCCCATTCATTCGTCTACGCTCATCAAGTGTTTTTGGGCACTGAGTCTTGCTTAGAGTTATTCCATGAGACATGGGTAGGTAGCCTCGCTTGGAGTCTGCCATCTTGAACCTATCAAGCACCTTATTGATATAAGTGCTTTGACTAAGTCCAATCATCCTTTTAGATCTATCTCTGTAAATCTTGATGCCCAATATGTACTGTGCTTCTCCTAGATTCTTCATCGAAAAACATTTCCCAAGCCAAATCTTGACAGAGTTCCACATAGGAATGTCATTTCCGATAAGAAATATGTCATCGACATATAATACTAGGAAAGAAATTTTGCTCCCACTGACCTTCTTGTATACACAAGATTCGTCTGCGTTCTTGATGAAACCAAAGTCATTGACTGCTTCATCAAAACGTATATTCCAGCTCCTGGATGCCTGCTTTAATCCGTAGATTGATTTCTTTAGCTTGCATACCTTTTTAGCATTCTTTGGATCCTCAAAACCCTCAGGCTGTGTCATAAACACAATTTCTGTTAAAACGCCGTTTAAGAAAGCGGTTTTGACATCCATCTGCCACATTTCGTAATTGTAATATGCAGCGATTGCTAACATTATCTGAATAGACTTTAGCATTGCAACTAGTGAAAAGGTTTCATCGTAATCCATACCGTGGACTTGCCTGTAACCTTTTGCAACCAATCTAGCTTTGAAAACTTCAAGTTTCCCATCCTTGTCCTTTTTCAGTTTGAAAACCCATTTGCTTCCAATGGCTTGGTAGCCATCTGGCAAATCGACCAAATCCCATACTTGGTTTTCTGACATGGAGTCTAATTCAGATTGCATGGCTTCTTACCATTGCTTGGAGCTAGGGCTCATCATAGCTTGTTTGTAAGTCGCAGGTTCATCACTTTCAAGTAATAGAACGTCATAGCTCTCGTTCGTCAAAATACCTAAGTACCTTTCCGGTTGAGATCTATATCTCTGCGATCTACGCGGGGTTACCTCTCTAGATTGACCATGATCCTCACCAGATACTTCTAAAGATCTCTGAGTTTCATCTTGAATGTCATCTTGAGCATTCTCTAGAGTTTGTTGTTCGACTCGAATTTCTTCGAGGTCTACTTTTCTCCCACTTGTCATTTTGGAAATGTGATCCTTCTCCAAAAAGACACCATCTCGAGCAACAAACACTTTGTTCTCAGATGTATTGTAGAAGTAATACCCCTTTATTTCCTTTGGATAGCCCACAAGGATACATTTGTCAGATTTTGGATGAAGTTTGTCTGAAATTAATCGTTTGACGTATACTTCACATCCCCAAATCTTAAGAAAAGACACTTTTGGAGGCTTTCCAAACCATAACTCATATGGAGTCTTTTCGACAGCTTTAGACGAAGCTCTATTTATAGTGAGTGCAGCTGTATTTAGTGCATGTCCCAAAAATTCTTTTGGAAGTTCGGCCTGACCCATCATTGACCTAACCATGTCTAGCAAGGTTCTGTTCCTCCGTTCCGACACACTGTTCCATTGTGGTGTTCCAGGAGGGGTCAATTCTGATAGAATTCCACATTCTTTCAGATGGTCATCAAATTCATAGCTCAGATATTCACCGCCTCTATCAGACCGCAGTGCCTTAATCTTCTTGCCTAATTGATTCTCTACTTCACTCTGAAATTCCTTGAACTTATCAAAGGATTCAGACTTATGCTTCATTAGGTAGACATAACCATATCTACTGAAGTCATCAGTGAAAGTGATAAAGTAGCTGAAACCACCTCTAGCATTTGTACTCATTGGTCCACATACATCAGTATGGATTAAACCCAATAGTTCAGTTGCTCTTTCTCCAACTTTAGAGAAAGGTTGCTTAGTCATTTTGCCAAGTAAACATGATTCGCACTTACCATAATCCTCTAAGTCAAATGGTTCTAGAATTCCTTCCTTTTGAAGTCTTTCCATGCGTTTCAAGTTAATATGGCCTAATCGACAATGCCACAGATAGGTGAGATCTGAATCATCCTTTTTGTCCTTTTTGGTATTTATGTTATAAACTTGTTTGTCGTGATCTAATAAATAAAGTCCATTGACTAATCTAGCAGATCCATAAAACATCTCTTTAAAATAAAACGAACAACTATTGTCTTTTATTAAAAAGGAAAATCCCTTAGCATCTAAGCAAGAAACAGAAATGATATTTTTAGTTAGACTTGGAACATGGAAACACTCTTCCAGTTCCAAAACTAGCCCAGAGGGCAACGACAAATAATAAGTTCCTATAGCTAATGCAGCAATCCTTGCTCCATTTCCCACTCGTAGGTCGACTTCACCCTTGATTAACTTTCTACTTCTTCTTAGTCCCTGAGAATTGGAACATAAGTGTGAGCCACAACCTGTATCTAATACCCAAGAAGTTGAATTAACAAGTGTACAGTCTATAACGAAAATACCTGAAGATGGAACGACTGTTCCGTTCTTCTGATCTTCCTTTAGCTTCAAGCAATCTCTCTTCCAATGCCCCTTCTTCTTGCAGTAGAAACATTCGGATTCAGAAGTGGGTTGACTGACCTTCCTCTTTTCAGACTTGGCGCCAGTTTGCTTAGTTGGGCTGGCCTTGTTGCCACCTTTCTTAGCATTCCTCTTCTTTCCAGATTTCTTGAACTTGCCCCCACGCACCATAAGCACATCTTGCTTATCACTTTTGAGCGTCTTTTCAGCGGTCTTCAGCATACCGTGAAGCTCAGTGAGCGTTTTGTCCAGAATATTCATATTGTATTTCAGTTTGAACTGATCATACCCGTTATGAAGAGAATGGAGGATGTTGTCTACAGCCATTTCCTGAGAGAATTGTTGATCCAGCCGACTCATATTCTCAATGAGTCCAATCATTTTGAGAACATGTGGACTTACGGGCTCGCATTTCTTAAGCTTGGTCTCAAGAATTTTCCTATGAGTCTCGAATCTTTCGACTCGAGCCAGATCTTGGAACATGTTCTTCAACTCACTAATGATTGTGAAATCATCTGAGTTGATGAACGTTTTCTGCAGATCTGCACTCATGGTGGCGAGCATTAGACATTTCACATCCTTGTTGGCATCAATCCAACGATTGAGGGCTGCCTGAGTGACCCCTTCGCCTGCGGCTCCGGGCATCGCCTCTTCCAGGACATACTCCTTTTCTTCCTGCATAAGAACTATTTGCAAGTTCCTTTGACAGTCAAGGAAGTTTTTCCCGCTCAACTTCTCCTTTTCGAGAATTGATCGAATGTTGAATGAATTGTTGTTTGCCATAATTAAAACTACAATTGAAAAGAATAAACAAATAAATAATCATTCACAGTTTCTCTTAATAAACTTAAATTCTAGGATACATGCATAATTCAATGTTCATTAAGCATTTTATTCAAGTTATGTGTTCCGGCAGGTGTGAATAAAATGATTCCAAGATCCTAAAATCCATTGAAGAATTAAGCACATTATGTATTTAGACTTAATTCTAAAATCTTTTAGGTAAGCAAAAGCCTTTTGCTAATAGTCTAGAAACTATTCTTGGTTGATAGGTACGTCTAAGAACTTATTAGGTAAACCTATCGATTTTGCCACGACATAAAAGGACTCCTTACTTATATCGTTGAGTTTCACCAAAACTAACATGTACTCACAATTATTTGTGTACCTTACCCCTTTAGTATCGATAAGTAACACCTCGCTATGGCGAAAAACTATTACTAAGATCGATGAAGAAAGGATATCCAAGTAAGTGTTATTTTGGCATGGCACCTTTTAACTCAATTTTTAAGTTTGGAACTTAAAGCTCTTACTATGTTGGTTAGATTTTAAGTGAACTAAAATCCTTAATCATGCAACATAATCAAGCTTTGATCTCATGCATATTTAAGACATATTTAAAAGCAATAAATAACTTAAAACATGCAAAAGATAAATGTGATCTAGTATGGCCCGACTTCATCTTGAAACTTCAACTTCAAAGTCCGTCTTGAAAATCTCCGTGGGAGGCGCCATTTTCTTCAAATAGGATAAGCTATAATTAAACTAATTACAACTATTTGATGGTACGCAGACCATATTTGAATTGAAAAACAATTTTGGTACTTTAGACCAATTACATTCAAATTAATGGTACGCAGACCATATTTTCTATCCTATTTGGGCCATACTAGTCACTTCATAACCTGCAAAACAGTACATATACAATATATACCATTCACCCATTCATTATCATGAATGGCCCACATAGCTGGTTAGTAAAACACGTTATGCATCACATAAATATTTGCAGCAATTAATCAAGGGCACCAATAATCTACCAATTATTCAGTCCTTATTAATTCTAATCAAGTTGTTTAGCCTTAAGGGATTCGTAGACCTAATCAAGAGTTTATGACTAAAAATGCTCCCACTTAAACCAATAAATTCATATGCTTTACTAATTTTAAACATAAAAATGTATTTCTAGTCTAACCGGAAACATACAAATTTAATTAAAATTTAAAGCTCATATAAATTTATAATCGAATCCATTAATTTAATTTATTTCAGTTGAATTAAACGAATTTAAATTAATTCAAGATTTAACTTTAGTAAAATAATTAGTATAAATAAAATTTATAATAATTATAATATTCAAAATTAAAATCCAAGAAAACAATTTAAATTTCGAATTTTAAAATTAATTAAAATCGTTTTCGAACTGAAAATTAAAATTAAAATCAAAACGTACCAATCGTCGCAAGACGAGGCACTTTGGGCTTGCGCCCAAGCCCCATCAAGCTACGAGGCAGCGCGCCCCGCTCGATTGATCGTAGCACAAAGCACACACAGCCACACGCCACAGCTGGCCACGCTGCGCGCAGCCTTGTGCTGTGTCGCGTGTTGCTGCGCAGGCCAGCGCGCGCCGAGCGAGGGATTGCTCCCTGCTCGCGCGTTCTGCTTGCTGGTTGGGCGAGCCAGGCGCGCTGTGGCGCGGCAGCATCGCTGCCCACACGCGTCTTGCTCGTCGCTCGTGCCTTGCATCGTCACCCTCGCTCATCGTATAGCACATACGGCACACACGCACAGGCTCCCTTGCCTCGTGCGTGCGCCATGCGCTATGTTGCTCGCTGCATTCGTACCGCACGGGCGACGAGCTCCCTTGCTCGTCGTCGCGTGCCCGCACTATACAACACCCCTTAAGGGTAACACGTAGCTTCCATTGCTTTGTGCGTGAAACATTAATGAGCGTTTTTAAAAAAAATTAAAATTTTTAATTCAAAATTAATGACAAATTAATAAAACATATTAATTTCATAATTTTAGGGCGAAAAATCGAAAATTTATTAATCAATTAATTTCCGATTAACATGGATTCAAATCTAGGTCATAAAAATTAAAAATTTAACATAAATTGACAATTTTTATGGTGGATTTTAATCATAGATACCTAATTAAACTATTAATTAATTATGAAAATCAAATTAATTCTAAATTATTCGAATTTCAACAAATTAATCATAATTACAAATTAGGTTGTATAATTAACAAGGCTAGACATTCAAACTTGTTAAACATATACTGTAGGTCAATAAAAAATTCAAGATTTATCAACAAGAATCGCAAATACTTAATTTAACATCTTAAATTTACAAACTTTTACGTTTGAAAAACTAAAACCTCCGAAAAGTCATAGTTAGGCTTCGAATTTGGGAATTCTGGGTTCGGTCAAAATTTTAGAATGCCTTTTACATGCGGAATTGACAAAAAAATCACTCAATTTGGATGAGTAACGAAGAAACTGCCGAAAAACTGCGTACATATAATTAAATAAACGCAATTTGCAATTAATTAACAATTACGAAAATTAATCACCCCTTTTAATTCCTTGCAAATTTGTGAAATTTAACCATTTTATGCAATTTAGATTATGAAAATAATAAGAGACTCGTGATACCACTGTTAGGTTATGATTCATATGACAAAACATAAATCATGCGGAAAAACCATAAAGCCAGGAAAGCATATTATTTACACATAATCATTTAGCATAGTTTAGATGCATACACTTTGTTGCGTGCCCTCCCTAGCTGCGCCCGAACCGAACAAGAACAAGTCTTTAGGACTCCTAGTGTCGTCCCTCCGTAGATAGTCCACAGCACGTCCGGATCCGCCTTAAGCTTGATCAACTAGAATCGCCCTTAAGGTACTTGGAATTTTCGGCAACTTGTAGGAAATTGCGTTACTGATTTTTGCTCTCAAAAATCACTTTGAATCCTTGAATACTCGACCATGGAATAAGTAATCGAATCCTACTATGATACGAATTAATTAAATTAGAATCCTAGTAGAATTCTTATTTAATTAATTTATCTTTTAGGATTAGGAATTTAATCATTAAACAAATCCTATACTTTTTAGGTTTTGTATGTGAACACAAACACTACACGAGCATGACCCGCAAGCGTGCAGGCCATGCCCGCGCACAACCCACACGGCCGCTCGGCCCACGCGAGCTACAAGCCCACGCGAGCTGCAGCCCACTGCGCGCGCTGCGCGCGCTGCCACGGCCTGCTGGGCCTGGCGTGGCCTTGGCTGTTCGTGTAGCGCGTATGGCTTGCTGGGCGATGGCCCGGCTTCGTGATGGGCCTTCGTCTGGCAGGCCTCGTCCGATGCTAATTCGTACGATACGCTTCCGATTAAATTCCCGATTCCGGATTTTATTTCCGATACGAACAATATTTAATATTTTTGATTCCGGAATTAATTTCCGTTTCGAACAAATATTTAATATTTCCTTTTCCGGAATTATTTTCCAATTCCGATAATATTTCCGATTCTGACAATATTTCCGTTTCCGGCAATATTTCCGATTCCGGCAATATTTCCATTTCCGGCAATATTTCCATTTCCGATAATATTTTCCGATACGTACCATGTTTCCGTTTCCGGCAACATCTATGACTTGGATAATATTTATATTTCCGATACGATCCATATTTCCGTTTCCGGCAATATCATCGTTTCCGGAGTATTCATTTCTTGCCTGTGACGATCTCAGCTCCCACTGAAACCAAGATCCGTCGATTCCGAATATCCATAGATGGAGTATTTAATGCCATTAAATACTTGATCCGTTTACGTACTATTTGTGTGACCCTACGGGTTCAGTCAAGAGTAAGCTGTGGATTAATATAATTAATTCCACTTGAACTGAAGCGGCCTCTAGTCATGCATTCAGCTCACTTGATCTCACTGAATTATTAACTTGTTAATTAATACTGAACCGCATTTATTAGACTTAATATTATATGCATACTTGGACCAAGGGTACTATTTCCTTCACCGCGTACTTATCCTGCTTCCGCTGCGCTGCAACCGCCACAACCCGACCCGGAATGAAGCCTGACAACCCAGATTGCGTCATAGGGGAAGACCCATTCAAGTCAACACACACATCTAGACCGTCATCCCATGAATAAAGCAATATATCTGCAGGACGAAGAGCTCCATCACTCTCACTAGTCAGCAAAACATCAACCTCCTTGCGAGCAGAAATCCCCGACCGATAGCAAATATCCAAAAGGGTATCACGAACAACATTATGTCGATGTTTGATACCCACAATCCCAGCACAAGACACGGCATGATCCCCATAAATGTCCCCATCGAAAACCTGAGAGCAAGCAGAACACGGCGTCGAATCAGAGAACAACGGAATACCCAACCGATAGCAAAGAACCGAACGATAAGTCTTACCGTTCATAGTCTGGCCTAAACCCGTGATGGGGACTGCCCGCAACCAAGCTGAGGAGTGATCCCCCTGCTGTGATTTCCATAGAGAAACATGACGTGAAGATAAGGAGTAGGAGGATTCCGCATCAGCAGTAACCTTCGTGAAATATATGTCTGCCAATTTCTTCATGAGTGTTGGGGCAGCGATCTCACTAGGGCTACTCATAAGGTCGGTCTCCATGGTCCTATTGAAAAGACCAAGAGCATCATCAAAGGCCGGTCCCGGACCATCAACACCTGAAAGCCGAAGAAGCGAATCCTGCAAACCAGAAGACTGCAAACGGGATGCAAGAAAAGCATAATGCCGAACATCACCAGCTGAATAAACACCCAATCCTCCATAAGAATAAGGCAAGGTGGCAAGACGCCATCGCCAGTCACCGAACCCAGGTCCCGAAGCAGTCACGACGCGCTCTAAAGAAGCCCGAAGAACCACATCAAAAGATAATTGGGCCGCTTCGAAAAGATGAGGCGGACAAGTGCGCATAGCAAAGTAGAGTTTAGAAACTCCGGTACACGCACGAAGAAGCAACAACTCACACTGGGGATCATTAAGCTTAGCTACAGCATCCATCAACACAATTGTCTTCGACACACGTTGCGAAACCAACTCCTTACAAAAAGAGGAATCCGTACTGACTGGACCACCAAGCAACTTAACACCAAGCGCAGAACGAGCAATATCCGTAGGAAAGACACCCTCTAGACGACTGCGTGGGTCCTCCGAAGGCCAGAAAACCTCTGTCTTCTCAACATTAACATGGAGACCTAAATGAGGACCCTCCTCCAAAATCAACTCCAAGACCTTTCCAACCACCAAAGTGTCACCAACGATAGTGTCATCGTCCAAGTACCAAGCCTGAAGAGATAGATCAAAAGAGTCTCTGATTCGACACACCAATGGATGCAGAATAAGAGAAAAAAGCAAAGGGCCGAGAGGATCCCCTTGCTGCACACCTTGACAAGACCACAAGGTATGCTGCCCATAATACATCCGCGCTGGAGAAGAGTAGCAGAATTCAACCCAACGCGAAAGAGCAGGACAATGTAGCCGAACCTCACGCAACAAAGCCGATCGATCAACTAAATTGAACGCATTCTGAAAATCCACCAATAACATAGAGAGGCCAACATCAGCATGGAGAATGGCCTCACCACCTGCTGGAACCCCAACTCCAAACTGAAGCCCTGCTAAGTAGTTTCCTAAACGCGGACCAATCAAAGTAGCCCCGACCTTAGAAACAAGGCGCCTCCAAATAGTGCCCATAGCAATAGGCCGAATACCACCACCAGGCTTAACAAGTGGCGTAAGAGGAGCACTAGCAATATATCCTCCAAGATCACCAGGACACTTTCCAGCAAGAAAGAGATTAACTACCTGAGTAATAGCATCCATCAACTCATTAGAAACATCTACAGCAGCACCACCCAAGCTATCCAAAAAGGGTTGAGCACGCAAGCCATCTCTACCGCACGAAGTACCACGCGGAAAGCCCCTAATCTGCTCCAACACAACAGCGGAGGAAGCAGTAAGGTGATGATCAACAGGGATATCCGGTAAGGTAGGGACCGGAAAGAAAGGATGTTTTGCTTGCAAATCTGCAAGAGTAGCATCACTGTAAGGGGAAAGACCTGAGGACGAAAGAACTCTAATAGCAGCAGTGTAGTGACCGTCAGAAATCTTTCTCTTGCATTGCTTAATATTACGCTCCGCCAAATCATGGTCTTCGTCAACATCCAATGGAGACATGCTAGCCAATGTGTCTATGACAAGTTGCTCAGACCCACCAGGCTCACCCCAAGAACGAATAGCAGAGGTGATACTCTCTTCCTGTTGTCGCCGCCTAACACCAGAGGAACACTCACGATTACTTCACGGTGAAAAAGTCGTGAGGACACAAAGAGGTAACACAAGCAACTGAACCCAACGAGCGATGTCATCTGGTCTGCAAATCACCTTATCAAGCGCCCCTTTTAGAACTCGCGAAAAACCCAAACGACATTTGGGAGGGATGGATTTCACATAACGCAATCGCTTAGACAACAAAGTGTCTAGAAGAGCAACATCAAAAGAAAAACGATGTTCTCGAGGCGCATCAGAAGAAGACAACTCGGAAGTAGGAGCTTGTGGTTTTTGAATACCGTAGAGAATAAAACGAATAATACCATCCCCAGAATTAGGTGGGTCCACAAAAACAGTACTAGAACCACTGCTATGTCGACACCTAGTACGATGAGTATGTGTCTTGAAACAATCTCCACATAGCCAAATTCCATACGACGAAAGGTCACCTCAGCCGTAGAAAAAACCTACAAATTGGTAGTAAGGGAATGACGGGTTACATCCCACACACCAGAGCAACAATGACGATCCCGTAAGTGAGTGATCAGAGAACTCCTCACCAAACCACGCCCACCTCCATCCTGGCACCCGCTAAGACCCACAAAAGGGCAATGAAACTTCTCCACAGAAGCCGCCATATCAAAGCACTTCAACCGCACAGAATCTGAAACGGAACTCACCGAAACTTCCAAACTGCCGAAAAATGACACTGACCACCACGCAATAACCACCACACTAAACACCAAACCGCCTGATGATCGCACAGAAACAGCCCAAAACTACGCCAATACCACCACGCCGGAATACCTGTTGCTTGTCAACTACTTGTCTTCGAACAAATAACCAGAAAATATAGCCCAATTCACACCCCTACTGCTCACGAAACTAGAAACTCTTCCAAGGATGTCGGCCAAAAGAAGTAGTGTGCCAACACAACAACACAATAGGACAAAATAGGCAACAAGACAAAACAAACCTCAAGCACCAAAAACTGCACCCACACGCTCACACCACACTGCCACAGAACCGACGAACACAAAGCCACCACAAAGCCAGCAAACCGATCAACAACAAAATGTGGGCACAACCCCAAGATCAACACTCAATCACCCTTGTTGTTGCTCGCGAAATTGCAAGTAATTAGCCAGCAGAAACTCACAAAAACTGCGACATTCGAAGGCCCTTGTACACCGAAATTTCAGACAGTTTCACGCCGATAAATGAAGCTCTTACCCCCTGAACACGAATGTGAGACTCCCGGAGATCGACGAACCGTCGTTGTACCTGAATTTGCAAACTGAATTTCGATACCTGCAACCAATTCGCAATTTCACACCCAACAATAAACTTCTCTCGCCCTCTCGAATTGCCTTCAAACTCGCTGGAATCTAGTATCCCTGTTGCCGGAACTGAACAACCCTTTTTACCGTCGGGACCTGCGCCACCTAAACCTTCGCTTGAACCCCTATGTTACGCGTGAGAAACGTACCTGAAACAGACCGGAATTGCAAGAAAAACTTTACCGAGAAACTGCACCAAAAACTTGCACCAATAACCTCCGTGGGACCGCTGAACGCCGATAAACTGTCGTGGAACCACCGCCTGAACCGCCGAGAAAAACTAGCTGTCGCCGGTGAAGTTGCCGTGGAACACCATCGTGCCCTAATCACCCTAGTAGAGAGAAAACGTGATTATCGGCGTAAGAGAAAACGTGCCCTATTATTATTATTATATTAGCACGATACGACTTAATAGGCATAAATAAAAAGTTATCCTTATTCTCTATAAAAGTTACTGTTGGATGTTCTATTGTAAAAATCAAGAAAATTAAAGAGTCGAAAAAGTGTGTTGTGGTATTTGTCCCACATTGGTAGAAAAACTCATTATGGTTTTGTTTATAAAGTATGAGGTTTGTTATACAAGAAAGTGAGAGATGATATGGATGGACACATAACACACATACACGCGCGCCCCGGACGACTGGTCGGGCTCGGGCGTGAGCCATGGTACTTGGACTCTTGGGAATGCGCGGGCGTGGGGTGGGTTTTGTTGGCCTTACCTATTCATTTTGGTACCAGGCTGTTTGGTTAAGTCATTATTACGGGAATTTGTATCGATTACGTAACTATTAGATTAATTAGCATTAATTGCGTCCGTTACAACCATAATCATTTTTCAGCTCGTTTTTTAATATTGTCATTTCCACATAATTGTTCAGTATGTTTTATGTCTGTTGCTCTCCTTAATTCTGATTAATTAATCAGAATTTAGGTTCATTCCAAAAACACAGAACACAATTCACAATTTACAAAAACTAAAACACGTTCCTTTCTCTCACACAAAATTGTTCTCGGCTTTGGGCATATTTCTCGCTCCATCCGGTTTTGTGAGTGCACACAAAGCCGGAGTTGCGCTAATCCAGGAGGGTAACCTCATTCTGTTCTACTGCACCGGGAGGTAGCACAAAATTGTCTTTTAGGACAACGGGTGTCCACGACGCAACAATTGTTCATCAATCAATTCATCTACTAGATAAGTTTGCTCTAATTTTTGTATTATAACAACAGTTACGACTCTTATTCACCATAAAAGTTATATTTGTTCTCAATAAAAGTCTGGAAGTTATACTCCCTCCGTCCCTTAATACTCGCATCGTTTTCCTTTTCGGGCCGTCCCTTAATACTTGCACCGCTTCTATAAATGGAAATTTATACCAATAATTATATTATTTCTCATACTTACTTAATTACTAACCCCACCTACACCCCTATTCCCTACAAAAAATCATTTAAAAATTCACACCCCCACTCACCACTCCCCACCTCTTACACATTTCCCACTAACTATATTAAAAAAAATACTCTACTATCAACTAACACCCATTAAATTAGTAAGTCAATTCAATTGTCTTAAACTCCGCACCGGTCAAACCGGTGCGAGTATTAAGGGAGGGAGGGAGTATTAGTTAAAATATTAAAACTGCAAAGTTACCTAAACTCTGCGGACTCCGGTGAAATTTCGAATTTAGTTTTCCTTAGTCCATTATCGTCGTAGATATATTTAAAGTTAAGATCTCGATTCATAATATGGTGGAAATGGAGGAGGACAGGAGGTACATATATAGAAGATGCATAATGAAATAGGAGTAAAACAAAGAGAGAACCGTTTTAATAATTTAGCATAAACCCGATCTTTTAAATGTTTGTATTACCATTATATTTTTCATTGGAACTTCAAAGTTATTTATATGAAGAATAATTTTTTCGACGAAATGGAGCTTAAATGTAAATGAAACAACGGACTTTCAATACTGTATTATTTTAATCATATCTTTGTTCAACTCTTTATGTGATCAACTACAGTATTAAAGAAATGCCCAAAAAGCAAATGTGGACATGTGGGGACCCGATCTGCCATTGCAATCAATCAAGTCAGGTGCCTTTAGAGAGTGGCCCAAACAGTTATAACCCAATTATAGATGACTCTTTAGCCCTCTTAGACTATGTGCATCCTTAACCCTCGATTAAATGTAAAACAATTTCTCTCTCATGATTCTCCTCTTTCCACCTTAATCTTCACTAACTTGACATACTTCTTGCTCCGACCCTTTTATTTTCTCTACAATCTTGACCCAAAGTCTCACCTCTCTCCAACCTATCTTTTACATATATCCCTCCTCAAAATTTAAAAGTTAGGCAAAATAAAGTCATAAATAAAAATTTGCATGGAGCATCAGATTATTTATCTCTTGAAAATTTGTTCAAGGCCCACAAATATATTACGTGGATGTGTTGCCAAAGCATGACATTGGGTCAGATACCTGACCCAAGTCAAGAGGTGCAACTACTTGACAGTAATAATATGTCAACATTGATGAGTTTATGAAAGGTCAAGTTGCATTTGACAGTGGTGGTAAGTCACCGTTGTATATGCTCTTAAAGAGAGAGAAATTTTAAGAGCTACCTCTTAGCAAAAATAAAGTAACTCTTAACTCCATTTTATTTAAAGGTTGATGGAGACATCCTCTAAATAGAAGGTAACTCTTAGAAAGTAAGAGGGGTTGAGGTGGCACATTGTGGGATATTATGATTAATTTTTGGCATTTTTGTTATAAAAGTAATATAAAATGCGAAAAAGTTAAATAAGTGTTATGAGATAATCAAGGAGGAAACAGAAGCCCACTAACATAAGCCAAGTGAGGTTCCATCCTAAAATCAATTGGCACTAGGAGGAGTAGTCCACTTAGGTTATAAACTAGAAACTCTTTGCTTAATCTTCAGATATGGACACACTACTCACACTTACTTTCTAACAATAAGAGATAGTGTATAAAAGGTAATGTATTTCTTAGGATTTTTAATAGCTAACACTTAATAAGAATGGTAATGAGGTGGATGAGGAGAGAGACTAAGAGTAGAAAAATAAGAAATAGCACCACTATTAAGAGTTTAGAAACTCAAACTGTTGAAACCCAATGTTATACATATGAATTGTCCTACAGTAGATAAAGTAGGGAATATATGGAGTCCGAGTACCAACGTAAAACTTGGAAAATTATATTTATCACCAATTCACCATCATTACCATTTGATTTTAGTTTGAAATCTCGGTTGGATTTCTAAGTGCATATTCATAAACCTTTTCCTTTTCCTTTTATAAAGTAGAATCTCCTTTTTTTTTTTTCTCCTATCTTTCCAACAAGTCGCGAGCATACATGAAATACATTTTTAATTCAAAAGTTATGGAATATTTAATGGCTCGGAGCCTAAGATAAATGTTAAAATAAAGTACTTAGTTTTTTTTTCTCCATTTTTCTTTTTGATCCATCTCCATAAAATAGTTTCATAACTAAAAATGTTCATGGGTCATAAATTTAATCTCACATTCTTCGGTGTAATATATTAGGTCCCACCTTTTTTTTGTCTCTTCTCGATAACACTTACCCAACTCTTAATAAGACACATATGAAACATGCGATAAATAATTAGGGGCGAAGGGATAATTGGTTTGTAAGGTAATTATTTGCGAATGTGGAGAAAAAAAAGGGGTTGTGCGGCAAAGCTTACTTTTTAATCTAACGAACCTAAAATGACAAAAACAAGACTTCTTTGATGGTATGGACAACAAGTCAAGCCCATTAAGTGGGCTAACGGACTTATGTTCAACTAGGCATCTAGCCTATGTGACTAGAAATTTTGTTTATAAACAAAAAATGGACTGTTGTTCAAGATGAACTGTTGTTGGTTTCTGAATCTAAAAATGCAGTATTTGATCCAACTGAAGTTTAAGTAAGTAAGTAAGGAGTACTTTCTTTAACCTATATTTATAGTACAGTTTCAATTTTTAAAGTCAAACTTTTAAAATTTGATCTTTGATTATCAATCATCTATATAAAATATTATATTCATGTCTTCTTAGATTCGTATTGACGTATAATTTTTAGAATATCAATTTTTAATAATTTTTATTCTTACAAAAACGTAGATATTTATGTTCTAAAACACATCTTACAAACCATAAAAAGTCAAACAGAACTGTAAATATGAGACGGAGCGAGTAGTTAGTATTACTAATCAGTAGCAGGACCTATCTTATATTCTTATGTAGATGTCAATGTTGCTTTCTCAGAAACTTGTGTACGTATAACTGTATCAAAATTGCAGATTGCTACTGCTATTGTATTTTCTAATGTTCCTCTTTACACCAAAAAACGATCTAATCAAATTTACAAAAGAATGGAAATTTGGTACATAATATTGGCCGGGGTTAGTTAGTTAGTTAGTTAGACGTCAGAATTCATAAAAACTGTGCCGTTGAGGCGCACAGTCACTTAATCTAGAACCAGCAGTGCAAGAAGAATAGCCTTTCCTAAACCTTGAGCTTATTTTACGCCTCACCTCGACGTCCACAGAGAACACTGCACATACAGGCCTATGATCAGAAAACCTCGATTCACCTCTCGCGTAGTGTAGTTGTTCAATACCATGTCCATGCCATAATATCCTGTCACACCAGGCAGGGGTACGCCGTTTCTTCTTTGATTTAGTAGTCTCTCCTGCATACATGTCTGAATTTTGATTGTATTTGTAAGTTGGTGCAAACATTACTCTTCCCTCCTTCCATCCACTAAACACTCTACCTGAATCTCTCTCTATCTTCAGCTGCAGATGTACAAAGGTAGTTAATACAAAAGTGGTGTATTTTTAAGGTAGTAAATACCAAAATTTGTTTTAGATTATAACAAACAAACCTGATCTTTCTCAAGGAGAGTATCCCAATCGTTTTCCTCTAGGAGAAGCCTAGCTTCTTCGTAAGGCAAAGACACGCGATAGTTAAGATCTCCAAACCAAAGGACTCGACTGCATCAATTCGATCAGTGTAAGTGTACTTGTATTAGTTATCAAGTGTTGTGTGAGCTATATTTATTTATATTGAGCTAAATATGGTTATGATGGAAAGTAGATGAATACAAGCATACTCATGATCAATGATCTTCTCAGGTGCTTTTTTCTCGGAATTCTTGCATATCTTTGGAAATTGCATGCCTTTTAATATATCTGCTACATCTGCATTCCTCTTCAACTCATCTCCATCCTTCTGTCCTGAAGCCAAGTGAGAACACACAAAGCACAAGCTAGTTCTGTGGAGTGTCATGCTTATTGATGTACATCCCTGCATATTAACCACTCAAGTTATTCACAAATGCAAACCATAGTAGGGGACTTAAGAGTTCAGTACACCAACATTGTACAACTATAAAATAGATGTATGGTGTTGTATGATGAAGTAATAAAAACAATACAAGATATTATGTCATGCAAACTCACTCTAGTTTTCTCTGTTAAAATATTAATCTAGAAAAATCTAAATCTAGAATGTACTACATAAAAATCTAAAATTGTAAGAGTATGTGAGGATGTAACCAAGTATAAATAGGTATGTCATACAAAGTAAAGAGATGGGAATGTAAGATATATTCACCTAATAAAACTCAATATTTCTAATATTTCTCTTTGCTCCACTTTGCTATCATCAACATTACCCTCAAAATATAATACCCACCAATTCTTCCGCATCCAAATTTCCAACATTCTCTCCATATTGTTACATCATCAACATAAATACCGAATACCCATTAAATCTTCAGCACTAATATCTAACATGCAAACCATAGCAGCACTTAAAGAAAAACAATTAATCATGTAGTAAACCAAACAAGTAAGTGTACCTTGTTCCCTAGACAGCCCATTATCCCGGTTCCCATGGAAGAAACTCTGACGTGGCCAATATATGGAACCAATTCTTTTCTAGCCCAAATAGAAAGAAAGATGCCAACCATTTGTTTGCTTGAGATTAGATTGTATTCAGCAAAACCAGGGTAGGCAGAGGATTCTGGTACAATAGAAAAGAATTCTTCCATGCTGCTTGTGTAGCGATTTTGGAAAGGATTGTCATGTATACGTCTTGGTCTATGCGTTTCTGGAAGTAGTGTGAGTGAATCAAAACAACAATTACAGGTCTTAACAAGGCTGCTATCTCCTCTGAGATTCTTACTAAGAAGTTTCAGATTAGGCTTCTGGAAGAAGTTAGATTTTGATGAGTCCTTTGATGGTTTTGTACTCGGGCTTGAATCACCTGTTGAGTTTAAGGAACTATGGTTTATCCGATTTAATGCTATGTTTATTAAGGTTAGCCATCTTGCTGCAGGTTCATTATCCTCTAACACTAAAACATTGCCTGCATTTAAAGGAACTATTTCCTGAAACCTGAAACAAAACAGTGGAGTTATTATTATTATTATAGGGAGAAGTTGAAATCATGTAAAATCATGTTCGTCTAATGAGTTTCCACGTCATTCAAATGCATATGCAGTCTACAAAAGAACAACTCTACTTCCTCCGTCTTTAAATAATTAACCCAACCACCCTTCTTATTCGTGTTTCAGTTATTTCATTGAATTTGTCCCTTAACTTTCTCCATCTTCTTTCATTAAATTGAGTGTCATCAGTGGCAGATCTTAAACAGTTTAATAGGGGGCCAGAATGACAGTTAAAAAAAGTTAAGCAATAAAGTATGAAAGATTTACAATTATACTTAAAGTGTATGGGTTGAAACTAAATTACACAATAATATTTTCGCCAAGGGGTCAGGCCCACCTCAGCCATAATGAAGGTCCGCTACTGAATACCACAAAGTTGTGTTACAAGTAATAGAAACAAAGGAAGTATATTCATTCATAACAATGTTTAGTTGCGTCTTTTGTAAACGGAACATAGTAAACTTTGCAACAGGAGAAAAATGCTAATTTTGATATTTATGAATAGTGCAAATTACATGTATCAAGTCAAGGTAAGTACATGAAAGGCTAGTATGCTACCTAGATATGATATTCACAAATCTTAGTGATAAAACTATCATCTCCCTAATGAAGATTGTAATCATTAGGCATTAGTGAAAAAAAAAGGACATTGGTTGTGTGAATCATACCCTATTACATATATATCCGAAGAGCCCTCGACGTGCAAGAAATCATCAAGGTTAAGCTCATTAGTTGGATTTCTCCCACCTACATTCCAAGTTCCTACAAATATCCTAAAAGTTCCAACAGTTTAATTAAAAGATCATTAATCCAAAGATTGATCTGAGAAATATAATGTAATTAAGAGATAATATATATCGAAAACATACCGGTAATTTATACGATCCATAACAGGTGCTACCGATGCTAAAGTTGAATCAAAATTAGACAAATCAAGCCCTTCAATACGTGGGTTGCTCTTCCTTTCTGAAAATTGATGACACATTTTCATACACCCCCAAATCATTAAACTTTACTTGGATATTAATATCAAGCTAAGCACGATTTAATAAATTAACTCGATTTCGAAACACCGTATTGATTTTAAAAGCTTAGCAAATTACACATTTTTCTTCTTCTTCTTCCACATCAATTATTAATGTATGGATTGGCCGAAAAATCGAAATACGTTAGTAGGTGAACTACCCAAGACTATGACATTGTACACTAGAAAATACCAGAGGAAGTTTGACAAATTCATATACTTTGTACAATTATTACAGAAACAAATTCAAACAATGCAGTTTCTAGACGTACTTGAAATTTCAAAAAAATGATGATTTGAAAATATATATAGACAAGAATCCAACAATATTTAAAACATAATATTATGATATTTATAACAGTGAGAATTTACGATCAAAATTTTCAAAATTTAACCACAAAACTTTAAAATGTAATCAATAAAAAATAACACAGAGGGAGTACTTGAAAATTTTAAAATAAATAAGCTAAAAAAGGCCCACCTGAGAAGCTCTTTCTGATCAAACGAGAGTCGTCTAAGAAAACTTTTCTTCTTTCAGCAAGTTTCTTGTCAATTTCTGTTACAATGTTAATATTTGATAGATATGAGAAATGAAAAATATATAAACTCTCTGGAATTGAAATAAAATAAAATATAAAAATAGAATATTGATCAAACTATGAAAGACGTGCATTGGACATCTATCACGTAAAAAATAAAGTTGATCGAGCAAAATAATAATATAGATTAATTAACCTGATTCAGAAACTACGTCGTCTGATGTTTTGCAACTTTTCTTGGAGCTGAAAATCTTTGGAAGTATGGACTAATCACACCCACCACCAAAAATATATGGAACATAAAATAATTTTATTATTACAAACAAAAATATAAAAATTACAGGATTTTGTTTTTAAAAAAAAAAATGGAAAAGAACCTTTTTTTTCTTGATGGTCTTGACAGTAATATCGGCAGGAGAAAATGAATTATCATTAGAGGAAGATGTTGGAGAGGATGATGGATTCTCTGCAGGAGTTGTTTTTGGCATTCTCTCTTTTTTTTTATATAAAAAAACAATTTGTATAAAAATATAAATTCAAGTTGGTTCGATCATCAACATATTACATACATGAATTCTGGGATCGATCAAAACATATAAGGTTGGAATTTGAAAATGGAAATTATATGTGGGAAAGATGATGACTTTCCTTACATTTCTTGATTTTAATTTACAAGATCTTGTTTTGACGGAATTTCTTTGGGTTTTCTTTCTGTGTTGATTAATTTTGATTAAATTTTTGAATTGTGTTTTTGGGGGATGAATTTGTCCCTCTCTCTGCCGCAAAATGCAATAGACATCCGAATGAGTTGAGGGAGAGGGGTGACCTACGATCAGAATTTACCGCCATGAGTATCGGGATTATTCATACTCATTTTGGTGCATTTTTTCTCACATTTACGGCCATACTTCTTTACAAACAAAATTAAGAAAATCTCGAGTTTGTTTTATTGCAACTTTTCTATTTTCAAGCTTCCCAATGCGCGCATGATTTCAATCATAAATGTGGGTTATAAATATTTAATCACGCAAAACAATATTTTTAGTTATAATTTGGCACGGCCCATAAATGGCCCGTAATTGGCCTGAACCTTGGCTCGGCCCGGCCTGGCCCGACACATGGCAGTTTTTTATTTTCCCGGCCCGGCCCGCCTTTTGATCAGGTCTAGTTCTATGGATTTGAACTATATGTTCTTTGGGTATGAATAATATGTTCTTTGTATTTGAACTATATATTCATTTAAAAACAGGGTGCACAGTGAGCATTGTGCACCCGAGTGCGTAAACCATATTTTGGTTGTATGGGGCTATGTTACTACTCCCTTCATTTCTATTTAAGTGTCCACCTTTCAAAAATATCGTTTCTTTATAAGTGTTTTATTTCTATTTTTGGACTGCACTTTTTTTACTTTTCCATACACTTTTTTCAATTTTTCATAAATCATGATTGTTTTTTCTTCCATATTCTATACTTTTCCCACTTTTTCATCCTCACATCCACCTTTATTTGTACTTTATCAATAATCAATTATTTACTTTATCCTTTCCCAAAAAAACAATCTCAAAAACACACTTTTTATTTTCCTTAATTGCAGTGAATTCTATCAAATAGGACACTTAAGTAGAAACGGAGAGAGTAATTCTTTTGTATGCCTATGTAGACATCTAGTATCTAGCACATTCAATCACCGACCATCTTTATCCGTGGGCTATTGAAATTAGTAAATTACATTAACAACACAAATCTAAAATCAAAGTCCTATTACAAGTGTGTAGTTGAATGTAGGTAGCTCAATTAAAGTTGAAAAACAAATGATTCAGCATAAGAAATTGCAATAAATAAGCTAGGCTTGTGTAATTAAAAAGGAACACGGGAGCATTTCAACCCCAAATGATCAAATGAATTAATGACTGACTAGCAGTACACTAATTTTGAAGATTATAAACCAATGAGAAGATTGATCTGTTTCCCTCTATTTAATCAGTATCTGATTTGGCGATTTCATGAATGAATATACTCCGTACTTATTTATTCAGTTTGACAAATAAATACTTACTAAATAAAACAACTTTTCTTTCTTTTTGTTGAGGATTAATAGTAATAAGCTAGCAATGCCGGTTTGTTAATTATATGTCGTCAGAGTGAAAGTAATATTGGTAAAGATCGCCGCAAACAGGCAAGGCGTATTCCTGGAAGAAACCCATGTTGTTGGCGTGGCGGCGGTAAGATCTCATCCCGTTGAAGTCTGTAACAATAACTCGTGAACGACCTCGGACTCGATCAATTTTGTTACAGTGTGGCCATGGACTCTTGACCAGGACTACATCACAGTACTGATCACCATGGTCTTCGCATACCTGAAAGGTGAACCTTCCGTGCTCGTCTGTGGTGGTTGTGTTTCTGAAAACCAATCTTGAACCAGATTTGTCATCGCATTGCAGCTCCACTGTAGCTCCTGTGTGTCATTACCAGATCGATCATTTTCATCAGCAGCAGAAAAAACAACAACAACAACAAAAACAACAAAAACAACAATGCAGTAGCCAGTAGGCAGGAGAGTATATAGAATGAGCAGTAATACTGTTTACCAGGAATGTAGGTAGTGACGTTAGTCTCGAAACCAAAGCGGCAGGTGTCACAGTAGACTCTGCCGCAGAGCTCGTAAGGCTTGGGCAACTTTTTGGCGACCGTGGTAGCTGCTAAAGTTGAGACTAACACAACGAACACGAGCAACCCCCACTTCTTCATCTTCACACTTACTATGGACACAAAGCTGTAAGGGAGACGTATGAATATAGGAAAGGATGGAAGTAGAAGTGAATAATATATGAGTGATCTAGAAATATTACTAGTAGATATATAGAAGGTGTACTGGAAGCCACATGGGTGCTGTGATGACTGATGCGACGGGAAGGTGCTGCTTCTTTAGTTCTTTAATGACAACATGAATGGAAGGGAGAATGTGATCTCAGTTTTTGAAACTAACCCGTATTGCTCGCCGGTTCCTACTCTCTCGCCCTTCTCCTCGGTTCTGTCTTTTTTTATTATATATATTACAACTATACCTACCGTTTTACTATCTACCCACACTACACTTCTACCTCAATAGTTACTATTTGACAAATTTTATTACTCAAACTTGAGCTTAATGCCAGAAGAGAGTCTAACCATGTATAAGTCTAATAAAATTGAAAAACGCAAGACAAAAATATTTGAAGATATACATGTTTGGAGCAGAACACCAAATAGAATTGATTGTCCCAATTAACGGTCATTTGATCTCATGTTTAAAGTCCAAAGAGGGCCCAATAAGGAAGTTGTAACAATTTCCAAATTGCGTGAAATAGATGGGCTCTAATGTAAGAAAAGGTATTAAGAGTACGCAAATTTTTGGCTATACCCGGTACAGCTAAAGCTGACTGTACCCCTATCCAAAACGATGTCGTTTTGTGTTGTTTAAAATGAACATTAATATACTGGTACAAAAATGAGCATTTACTATTTCGAAAATGAACATTTATTTATTTATTTGGAATGAACATTTACTATTTTGGAAATGAACATTTATTTATTTATTTGTAAATACTACAAAAATGAACATTTACTATTTCGAAAATGAACATTTATTTATTTATTTAGAATGAACATTTACTATTTTGGAAATTAACATTTATTTATTTGGAAATAAACAATATAGGCGCTTGTAAAAACATAAAAGACCAATGAATTGAACAATTTCATTATGAACATTAACCATATATTTATTGTGAACAAACAAATAAACAAGAAAGTACAAATAATTCAACAAAAAAGAACAAACAATATAAAAAAGAACATAAAATTCCAGAAAAAAGAACAACCAATACAACAATTATGAACAATTTTATGATGAATTTTAAAGCCAACATGAAAGAACAAACAATACAACAAGAAAGAACAAATACTGGTACAAAAATGAACATTAACTATTTCGGAAATAAACATTTATTTATTTATTTGGAATGAACATTTACTATTTTGGAAATGAACATTTATTTATTTATTGGGAAATAAACTACAAAAATGAACATTAACTATTTGGAAATGAACATTTATTTATTTATTTGGAAATAAACAATATAGGCGCTTGTAAAAACATAAAAGACCAATGAAGTGAACAATTTAATTATGAACATTAACCATATATATATTGTGAACAAACAAATAAACAAGAAAGAACAAATAATTCAACAAAAAAGAACAAACAATATAAAAATGAACATAAAATTCCAGAAAAAAGAACAAACAATACAACAATTGTGAACAATTTTATGATGAATTTTAAAGCCAACATGAAAGTACAAACAATACAACAAGTAAGTACAAACAATAAAGCAGATAATTATTATGAACAAACAAATAAACAAGAAAGAACAAATAATTCAACAAACAAGAACAAACAATATAAAAAAGAACATAAAATTCCAGAAAAAAAGAACAAACAATACAACAATTATGAACAATTTTATGATAAATTTTAAAGCCAACATGAAAGAACAAACAATACAACAATAATTTTGATAAATGAATTTAAAAAACAACAAGAAAGAACAAACAGTACAACAAGAAAGAACAAACAATACAAAAAGAAAGAATAAAAGATTAATGAAGAGTTTAATTATGAACATTAACCATATGATTATTATAAACAAACAAATAAACAAGAAAGAACAAACAATATAAAAAAGAACATAAAATTCCAGAAGAAAGAACAAAAAATACAACAATTATGAAAATTTGATGATGAATTTAAAAAACAACATGAAAGAACAAACAGTACAACAAGAAAGAACAAACAGTACAATAAGAATGAACAAACACTACAATAAAAAAGAACAAACAGTCGACAAGAATGAACAAACAATATGAGCGTGTCGTTTTTGGGGTACAGCCAGAGCTGGCTGTACCCGGGTACAGCAGTTAGCGAAGTAGACCTGATCAAGCCGAGCCCGGCTCAGCCCGCCCGAAATTTTTGCGGGTTTGGGCAGGACTTTCCGGTCCAGGTTCCTGGCTCGGCCCGGCCCGAAAATTTTATTTTATTGAGCGGGTTTGGGAAACACAAAAATACATTTTTTAGTTATAAATTTGGCCCGGCCCGAAAATGGCCCGAAAAGCCCGGTATTTTAGGCCCGAAAATAGCGGGGTTGGGCACAAAAAAAATTTGGCCCGAATCTTGTCCCGGCCCGACACTGCGGGTTGATTTTTTATGCCCAAGCCCGGCCCGGCCCGCACTTTGATCAGGTCTAAGGCCCTGTTCTTTAGAGCTGAACTGAACTGGACTGAACTGAATGCTCCTGAACTGAACTGAACTGAACTGAACTTAACTTAACTTAACTTAACTTAACTTAACTTAACAGAATATATTACCGAAATAAATAAGAAATAAGAAATAATAAATAATAAATAATAAATAACAAATAACAAATAACAAATAACAAATAACAAATAACAAATAATAAATAATAAATAATAAATAATAAATAATAAATAATAAATAATAAATAATAAATAATAAATAATAAAAAATAAATAATAAATCATAAATAATAAATCATAAATAATTAATATAATAATTAATAATTAATAAATAATAATAAAAAATGTTAACTAATAACTAAAGAATAATTATTAATTAATAAATAAATAACTATATAATAAATAATAATAATAATAATAATAATATGTAATTGATTACTAAATAATTAAAATAAATGATAATATTAATAATAATAATAATTCATAGTTAATAACTACTCCCTCCGTTTCTTTTTGTTGTATCCGTTTCCTTTTTAGTCGTTTCATAATGTTGTATCCACTTAGAATCTTTTCTATTTTTGGACATATATTTTTTCCTAAAATACCCTTACATTTCAATCTAATTACCATAATACCTAAAGATTCTACCCATATTCCCACCTAATTTTCCCCACCCATAATATTTAATCAATTTATTTTCCCAAAAATAATTATTTAATTCATATTACCTTACCATCACTTTCACTCTCTCTCCTCCCTCATATTTTCACTCTCTCTCTCCCTCATGATTTCACGTCCCTCTCTCCCCCCCTCCCTCTTCTGATTTCATTTTCTCTCTCCTCCCTCAATCTCTGATTCTCTTCCCTCAATTTTTTCACTCTCTCTCCTACCTCAATCTCCTCCCTCATTTTTTTCACTCTCTCTCCTCCTGAAACCTCTCCGCCGCAACCACCACCACCACACCTCCGCCGCCTTTGTGCCTCCACCACCATCTCTGGAAAAAAAACTCTATATTAAAGCTTTAGATGGTGAAATTCGACCATAAAAATTCTAGATCTAGAGTTTTCATGGTCGAATTTGACCTCTAAATCTTCAAAATCTTGGATGCATGGTAAAATTATTGATTTTTATTTTATTTTGTTGATTTTTTAGGTTCGAATTTGGGTTCGAGTTTTGGGTTTTTTGGGTTTGAATTTCTGGGTTTGAATTTCTGGGTTCGCGTTCTTGTTTTTTGGGTTCGAATTCTCGAATTTCTGGGATCGGATTGTTGATTTTTTGTTCGATTTTGATTGGGTTTTTGTTGTTGATTTTTCGGGTTGATTTTTTGAATTTTCTGGGTTGAGTTTTCGAATTTTTCTGGGTTTTTGTTCTTGTTTTTTCGATTTTTTCTGGGTTTTTGTTCTTGAGTTTTTGAATTTTCTGGGTTTTTGATTTTTTGTTGATATTTATGTTCGAATTATTTCTGGGTTTTTGTTCTTGAGTTTTCGAATTTTCTGGGTTTTTGTTCTTGAGTTTTTGATTTTTTGTTGATATTTTTGTTCGAATTTCTGGGTTGAGTTATGTTGATTTTTCTGGGTTGATTTTTCTTGATTTTCTGGGTTGATTTTTCTTGATTTTTGTTCGAATTGATTTTCTGGGTTGATTTTTCTTGATTTTCTGGGTTGATTTTTTGTTCATATTTTTTTGTTGTTGATTTTTGTTCGAAATTTCTTGATTTTTTTTTGTTTATTTTTGTTCGAAATTTCTGGGTCGATTTTTTGTTCATATTTTAGTTCGAATTTTCCGGTATATAAATCCTTTGAGTAAATCTGATTTGTTTTAGTAATAATAATAAATATCTCCATTGTTTTCTCTCTCCTTCTTTTATTCCAATCACTTACACACAATCATTTCTCTTACACCCAATCATTACACTTATACCCATACAAACCAAGATTCTATTTTTCTTAAAAACCCCCCAAGATTCCAAATGGATACAACATTTAGAAATGGAGGGAGTAATAAATAAATAATTAATAACTAATAATCCGTAACTAATTAATAAAAATAATAAAAATAATAAAAAATTATATTAATTATTAATAAAAAAAAAGTAGTTATAAATAATAATAATAAGTAATATAATAATATAAATATACATATAAATAATAAGTAATATAATAATATAAATATAAATAATAAGTAATACAATAATATAAATAATAATCTAAGTAATATTAATAATAAATAATAATAATAATAATAATAAAATGATAACATAATAATAATAATAAAAATAATAATAATAATTATTATTATTATTATTATTATTATTATTAAGTTAAATTGAATTGAATTAAACTGAATTAAACTGAACTGAACTTAATGCTCCTGAACTGAACTGAACTGAACTGAAATGAACTCAATTGAATGCTCCTAAACTGAACTGAACTGAACTGAACTGCCAAATAAGTCCCGAAACTGAAATTAAGCCAAAAAGAACAGGGCCTAATTAAGAGCAACGCATATTTGAGTTAGGACTATCCCCTATGGGAAAAAAGAGAAAGAGGGAATTATAAGATTGGTGAGCTCTAGTAAGCTTGTAAGCTCTGCAAACTTGTAAGCTTTGTAAGCTTGTATTTAGTCGGACTCTCCTTTTACGTGGGCTTGTTTTTTTCCCAATGAAGTCGAACTTGAAATTTTAAGATTGGTAAGGCTCGAATTTAAACGTGTAACGTAGGGACGGAATTAAGGGGGGCTGGCGGGGGTCATGGGCCCATGGCCCCTATAATATATTTAAAAATTAAATATGTACTGCAAAATCACATGACTAATATAACTACTAATGATGTATTGGTCTACAAAAGGTCTTGCGCGCACAAGGTGTACAATAAATTTATTGTACACCAAGATAACTTTTATGCAGTTTTTCGTAACTTTAACCTATTTTTCTGTAACTTTTATATTATAAAATTAAAAAGTTGATAGATAAACATTTTAAAGGGTTAAATGATTAATTTATACATTATTAGTGATTTTGAAGAAATAATTTTTTATTCAAATGAAAAAAAATTTCATTAAAAAATAGATAACTTTTACATATATAAATGTAACTTTAAAGCATTTTAAGTCAATTTTTACTTCGGTATACAATATTTATTGTACACCCATTGTAAATAAGAATTTGTGATTGGTCTATTAGTTAAGACTGAGGGTCTGTGTACAATAGATCTCAAGTTCGAATTCCCCCACCCCCATTTGTAATTTATATTGTCATTATGCCTCATAAAAAAACATGTCTAATATAACTCAAGTGATTATTTTACCTTAAAGGTTAGAGTATGTTGGAGGTGCAAGGTTCGAATCTTAATTACCTCACTTTTATACTTGTTTTTTTATTTTTTTTTTATTTTCCATTGTTAAAATAAGTTAAGTTTTGGCCCCTATAATTTCTGGTTCCGCCCCTGTAACGTACCATGTTCGAGCAACCAAGCCCGACCTTGGCTCGTACGAATATCACCCTATATGACTAGATCCACCAGTATTCAACTTCTGGAAGATCAAAACCCGATTCTAGTCAGATGATACATAGAACTTCAATTAATACTCCCTCCGTCCCTTAATACTCGCACCGCTTTCCTTTTCGGGTCGTCCCTTAATACTTGCACCGCTTCTATAAATGGAAATTTTTACCAATATTATATTATTTCTCACTCTTACCTACTAACCCACCTACACCCCTACTCCCTACAAAAAATCATTTAAAAATTCACACCCTCACTCACCACTCCCCACCCCTTACACATTTCCCACTAACTATATTAAAAAAATACTCCACTATCAACTAACACCCATTAAATTAATAAGTCAATTCAAATGTCTTAAACTCCGCACCGGTCAAACTGGTGCGAGTATTAAGGGACGGGGGGAGTAATATTTTGTTTAACGAGAAACGGTTTTTAGGGGTGTAAATGATTTTGGATTCTCAATAGCAACTTGCGCTCGGACTTGGATAAAAAAAACTCTGCCCGATTAATAAATGAGTTATTTTTTTATTGTTTATGAACATAAAATTTCCTTAACGAACCGAGCCTGAACAAATTATTAAGCTCGGGTGAAAACTCGGGCTCGCCTAAGTTAAATGAATATGAGCAAGACAACTTGTGTACACCCCTAGTTTTTTTGTTTCCAACTTTCTATTTATAGAAAATAAAAGCAAAATCATGAAAACCACCAAAAATAGTTTGCAATTTTTTGTTATGAGATTTTAATATCAAAATAATTATTGAATATCACTATTTTAAGCTCATGATTCTCCTAAATCGCTTGGCTTTTAAATTCATCACATCAAAAAAAATCAAAAAATGACGGTGGGTTGGACCTTGCAAAAACTGACCTAACCCACCAACCCAATAATAATGGGTTGGGTCAAGATTTTTAACCCATTTAATTAAATGGGTCGATCCAACTTAACCAGTTTAATTAAATGGGTTGGGTCGGGTTGAAATTTTCAACCAAATTCAACCCACCTAACCCATATAACTACTTGGGGCAGGTCAACCTGCTAAAACAATATAAAAATTTATTTTTGGGTATTTTTTAGCTTGAACATATTATAAATATGAAAATTTTAAACTAACACCTAGTAGTCGTGTTGCCTCTTCATAGATTTAGGTACACCAACTATTCAAGATTCATGCAATGATGTAGTATAGACCTGTAAACATTTTAAAGATTTTATTTCTCATTTTTTCCTTTACATTTAATATTATTTGAGGTTTGGATTCCCAAAATATACATATTGTGCTATTAGTTTTTGCTATAAGATTTGCCTCAAAAATATTACCACTTTAGTTTAAAGTGAAGAGGGAAAAAAATCCTAAATGGATCAAACAGGTAAGATTCTCAACCCATTCAACTAAACATGTTGGGTTAGGAAATTCTCAATCCATTTATTAACGAATCAACCTGATTCCGACCCAAACAATAACTTAAGGTGTGACCCAACCGAACGTGACTCAAGTCTCAAGGGTGTGACTTTGTGAAGACGGTACCGTACGGCATGAAAATCGGTTAATCTGATTAAGATGTATTGGAGAATCTAATCTAAGATGTAGTCATGTGCATTTATAACAAAAATTAAAGAGCTGAAGTGTTGCTTAAGGATGTCAATTTCATTACTTTAATATTTCAGTAATAAAATAACCCAGTTTATAAAACTGAGCGCAGATCTCAATTCAAAAGCCTTTTATACCGTTGACTTTGGATCTAGGAGTAATAACTTTCTGATTAGTGTTCAGACTTCAGACAGAGAAAATAGGACGGTCTCCACTCTTCAATCTAGCTTCATCAATCACTATCCATGTGCATCACCACATTAAACGAATAACTAAGTCAAAACTTGGAAATTTGACATTTTTCACCAGAAAATGAGAAATTACGGTATCGTTCTTATTACCTTCACGTGGCGGGTTGGGTGGGTCGTGGATGGGTTTAGTGGATCGTGGATTGGGGGTAATTAACACACGATCCGGTGGGTCGAGTCGTGGGCTATGTCGGAAAAAATAGACACAGTACATGATGTGTCGTGGATTACGTGGGTCGTGGGTCGAGGTGGGTTGTACGGGTCGGGTGGGTCTGATGGGTTTGGTGGGTTACGACATATGTGATTCCGGTTGGTTTGGTGTGTTTACGTAAGATTTAGCGATAAAAAGTTATAAAATTTGTATGAACTTAAATTAATTAATTTTTATATTATTCACTTTACGCAATATAAATAGAATTTATTAACATTTTAAACATACAAAATTGTTTAAATTATTATGATGAGTTTCGCGGGTGGGGTTCGTGTGTTGGGTGGGCTGGTTTCATGGGTTGGGTTAGGTGGGTCGGGTGTGCCGTGGCGGGTTGTGTCGGGTCCGATGGGGTGGGACGAGGTGGGTTGTGTTGAAAAAATCCGACCTACAACACATCAAAAAATTATCCGGGTTGGATTGGATTGTATCATGAGTCATAAGTGTGTCCGACCCATGTGATCCACTATGGACTGTGTCAGGGAGGGTTGGGTCAAATCCGGCCCACCTACCCTCTCTAAAAGCAAGACACTAGTTGTATTCCGTATATCACTAACTGATGTACCCGGGTACAGCCAACTCTGGCTGTACCCCCAAAAACGACGCGCTCATATTGTTTATTCATTCTTGTCGACTGTTTGTTCTTTTTTATTTTACTGTTTGTTCATTCTTATTGTACTGTTTGTTCTTTCTTGTTGTATTGTTTGTTCATTCTTGTTGTATTGTTTGTTCTTTCATGTTGTTTTTTAAATTCATCATCAAATTTTCATAATTGTTGTATTTTTTGTTATTTCTTCTGGAATTTTATGTTCCTTTTTATATTGTTTGTTCTTTCTTGTTTATTTGTTTGTTTATAATAATCATATGGTTAATGTTCATAATTAAACTCTTCATTAATCTTTTATTCTTTCTTTTTGTATTGTTTGTTCTTTCTTGTTGTTTTTTAAATTCATTCATCAAACTTATTGTTGTATTGTTTGTTCTTTCATGTTGGCTTTAAAATTCATCATAAAATTGTTCATAATTGTTGTATTGTTTGTTCTTTTTTATATTGTTTGTTCTTTTTTGTTGAATAATTTGTTCTTACTTGTTTATTTGGTTGTTCATAATAATTATCTGCTTTATTGTTTGTTCTTTCTTGTTGTATTGTTTGTTCTTTCATGTTGGCTTTAAAATTCATAATGAAATTGTTCACTTCATTGGTCTTTTATGTTTTTACAAGCGCCTATATTGTTTATTTCCAAATAAATAAATAAATGTTCATTTCCAAAATAGTAAATGATCATTCCAAATAAATAAATAAATGTTCATTTCCGAAATAGTAAATGTTCATTTTTGTAGTTTATTTCCAAATAAATAAATAAATGTTCATTTCCAAAATAGTAAATGTTCATTCCAAATAAATAAATAAATGTTCATTTCCGAAATAGTAAATGTTCATTTTTGTACCATTATATTAATGTTCATTTTAAACAACACAAAACGACATCGTTTTGGATGGGGGTACAACCAGCTTTAGCTGTACCCGGGTATAGCCAAAAATTTGCGGTATTCCGTATTAGCTCGCGAGCTCGATCGAAAACAAGTCACGAGTATTTTGTATAGTTTGTTTATGCGGGCTGAGTGGGTTTGTTAGATAATCAAGACTTTATTATCAAAATATTAATAAAAAAAAAAGAAAAATCAAGACTAGAAAGCCCACCCAAAAGCCTAAACTAGCCAAATACTTTGGCCCTATAATTTTTAGGCCTGCCAACCTTTCCCAAAAGTCTAATTTAAAAGACAAACGTGTCTTAATAAGAAATATTTTGATGAGTTCCTTCATCTCCTAATCACTACAAATTAAACTTTGGTGGTTCCTTTAATCAAATGGTAACTCGGCTTTGAATTTTGTTTATAAGCCATCTCCAAACCCTTAATCTAGCGGGAGTTAAATTCATCGGTTCCAAATCAAAAATTCTGATAGTGGAAGGGTTGGCATTTTGAGAAAGCGTCAAAAGAGCGCTATTTCTAGGGATCAAACACCTTGTAGTTGAAGGAGATAATCTTTGCGCCATCAACGCTATCAAGCGGCAATGAAAGGTTACTTAGACGATCTGCAACATTATTGCTGATGTGTAGAATGATCTTTCAAAGTTCAAGTCGGTCTCTTTTCAACTTTCCGGGCAGAAAATAAGGCAGCTGATTTTATGGCTAATCATTGTCATAATTACCATTCCATACTTTATTGGTTTAACTCTTGTAATGATTTGATCTCGTCTATCATCCGAAAGGACGAGTTAGGTTGGTTCTACTTAATTTAGAGGGTAAGATGAAAGAGTTTATAAATTAATAAGCCATATGATTTTAAGATGAAACCTCATTTAAACTTGTGAAATGACTTCCCTCTCTTAATGACGGGCGTGGCTCAGACCCGTATTTAACAATCGGTTAATCCCACTAACCAACAATTTTCATTTAAGTGTAGAAAAATCTATCACTCTATTATAGAGTAAAACAATGCTTTTAGTATACTTCAACCTGCTAGGCTGCAACACTGTCTTAAGGGACTAACGTTGGACAAGGGAGGGGGAGATTTCTAAGCTCATCGATCATAACTTATTAGCTATGTTTGGTGGAAGTGGAAGAAAAGCTTTTCTTTCGAGGCATACATAACTTGATAATCCCTTTCACTTTGGCGTCTTCTTTCTCATCATCCATGTCCACTACACTTGATGCTGCTTCTGCTTCTGCTTGTAGCCCAGCCTTGGAGCTCCTGTAAGTTCACAACACAACACAAAATTAAACATACATATACACTACTTTTTAACACATCAAAAATAAAATAACACACCTTTGCTCATTATAGGAGGAAGACTTGGTAAACACAGGAGGGTGAAGATGACTACTGCAGGAGGATGAGGAATGAGTGTGCAGATGATGAGTACTCATAGCCTCAACTATAGTTCCACTGAAGTATTCCTTATCTTGTGATTGCAAATTACCAAACCGAGGATTCTCAGACATGTACCTTACCATCATCATATCTTCATCTTCATATTCCTTACTCACTACTACTCGATCATCATGATCATGATCCCCTGCCTTGCAGTAGTTGCTGCAGGGTGGTTGTCGTTCTACTGGTTTAACACGTTGAGGAATCGCATTATTTCTTGTACTCAGTTGGTGTTTCAAGCATGGGATAAAAGTATTCTTCATGCTGAAGTTGAAGTTATTAGCTTTTTCTTTGTCTTTGTTTTTGTCTTTGGCCTTGATTTTCATCTTACTCTGGGGACCAACAGTCCCACCTCCTCCACATGCAATCAGTTGGAGGAGGACTGTGCTGTTGCGAGCTAAGCTTGTGGAAACAACTGGGTCCCCATCCTCCTCAATACTTCTAGAAACTTCTTTGGAGGCAGGTATATTTGCCACTTGTGTTGGCTGTTTGTCTGAGTTTGTGGAAGAGGTGGAAGGGAGGGAGTAGGACTCTTCTTGCTCCATTTGCATTGCTGGGTATGGCGCATTTGAACTATTGCAGCTTCCCTTTTCTTCGTCTTCTTCATCTTCTTCTTCTTCATCATCGTTGTTGTGATTCTCAGTTTGTTCATACTTGTTAACAGCTTTTTGTCCTTCATGTATGCCAATTGATTTGTTTATCACCAGTTGATTTGTTTTAGTTTGACAGGGTTGCCTTTGCTGCCTCCTTTTGATTTGAGCCTCTTCAATTCTATTCTCTGCCATTCGTTACCAGAATTCATTTAAATTGACTGGAGCAAATTGATCGTGAAGGATCGCAGTTACAAGTTGAAGGAGTTCAAGTTCTATCGTTTAATCTTTTATCGCGGTTTAATATTTTTCAGTTATAAAGCTGTAAATAGATCACCTTGTAGACGAATTGTATTAGTTATAGTTTTGTAAGCCTTATCACTTGACAATATGGTCAAGTGTGGCGGTGATACTCCGAGGTGTAAATTTTGGCAATTTTTATAGGAAGACTTTTCAATGACTACAATAAAATGATAGCCACCATAATTGTATTAAATCTCAATCGCTTAAAACTAAAATTTAATCTTATCCGTTTTTATTTGACCATAATATTTCAATTAAGAAAATATAAAAGAAAATAATTTTTTTATTTTAAAAAAAGGTTTTAATATTGTAAAAAACTGCTGCAAAGTTCCTTCTTCCACCATCGTAGCACAATCGCTAGACATAAAAATCACCCAACAATCATCAACTTTGTGATTAAAACAATTCGTAAATATTGGTTTTCCTGCTCTAAAAACTACAGAGTATCCCCTAATTACTCTTCCACAACGGTTGATATTTTTTTTTTTTGAGTTTTATATTGTTTTCTTTCAATTGTGTTCTTATTTTATACTGTATATTTTTTGAACGAATCCCATGGACCCATGTTGTTCTTCTACTAATCAGAATATGCAATTTTGCTAAACATGATATATATATATATATAAAAAAAAAATTCGTATGCAAAAATTAATACATGTAAAAAAATGTCAAAGATGATCGAATGTTCATCTCGTAGATGACTAGATGGAGAGAGGAGAGGAAAAGAAAATAATTTTTTATTATTTTAATCTATATTTTATAATGAATTTCTTTTATAAAAAAATAAATTATTTTAAAAGTCAAGTCAATATAAAATGAAAGGTGTAGATTTGACATATCTATATAAATGGTCTAGATTAAAAGTTTATAGTGGCTACAAAATTAATGTAGCCATTGTCATTTTTATAAAGTCTTTTATACTTTTGTTATTTATTTCTATAGTTAGTAAGTTGGGGTGTTACAAAATGGTATCAATATTCATAGTTTTAACTAGCTAAAACCAGCAGAAACTAACAATTAACTGACAAACAGATTTCAGCATACTTAAATATAGAAGCTCCTTACTAAATTTAAGTGTAAGCAGTATCAAAATTAGGTGCAAAATACCATAAACTTTGGTCTTTACTAGTTTCCTAGGATTATTGTTTCACTGAAAACAAAAGTTATGCATACAATGTACTTTAACAATTAACACCACATGATAATGTTACGGTCTCATAGCTTTTAAGTTGCAAGTGATGACTAACCAGAATAGTGATCCCTATCTTGTACGAGTTCAGAGCCTTTGAGCACATATTCGGATCCTTCGGTGGCATAAATGACGTCATTCTCCGTCAAGTCATTCCATACATATCCATTCTTATAGCTCCTACATACCAAGTATACAATTTAACATAATTACACAATTAACAGCAACATATAATTAATGTAGGTTTATATTCCGTATTAGCTAAGCAGAGTACATAGCTAAATAGTGGGTTAGTGATACCTTTTACATGACCATGAATATTGACAAGGCATAGCTTTCCCTCTGAGTAACGTTAGTCTGTCTACCACATCTATATCATGTGCCAATTAAGTTAGTTAAGCGGTCAGATAATAATAAACAACGGAGATGTGGAGTAGTGTATGTTTGTATGTACCTTTGAGGCGAAGAGGTTGTGTGGCCAAGTGGGGAACCTCGATAAAATGAGGATGTTCAAGGTGGCCATTTCGAGTGAGATAATACACAACTTGAACCTTGTTGAACATCTTCAATGACCTGTTTACTGGGTGATGTTGTTGTTGCTGCTGCTGCTGCTGCTGCTGCTGATGTTGTTGTTCATGTCTATTATGACGACTAATTTTGAGATTTGATGCTAATTTCGCGGGACTAATTTCAAATCTCTCACTTGTTGATGATCTTCCTACAACTCTCTCAAGCCCAACTCCAACCTCCATTGTTTTGTATTGTACTGTTATTATTGTTCTTCCACCTTAATTAATTTCTAGCTAGGAAATATAATATCAATTTTGTACTTGGTATAAAGATGGTAACATGTTGTGTTGTCGTTGGGTAGGAGTAAATAATGTTGGGTTTTGTTGACAGAAAATGCTCTGAGGTAACTGACAATTCAGCTCCCTTTTGTTTATCTTGTGTCTTCAAGATAGGAGTTTCTCAAGAGATGAAAATAGGATGTTGATGGTGATATTACACAACCTCGTGTGTCGTTATTTTGCTGGATTCTTCTGCAATACCCACAAAGTTAATACAGAACCAACAATGTACTTCTAGTCAGAGCTGTTAAAAACTGACCCAATCTGAACTTATTTCCCGAGGTTTTGGTTAAACAGATAACGTGTAACTCAATATGTACCCGACCGTCCCCATAAACATTTAAACAATTATGACCCGATCAATGGCTAACCCCAGAAATTTAAACTTGGTAGGGCACTGTCTTGTAAAATACATAGTACTTTTAAAAGGAGCAATATGCATATCGTTTAAGTTATGTTAATACCAAGTAAATAAAAAAACGGATTTTTCATGAAATACCCCTGAGGTTTACTTTAATGCACCAAATACCCCTAAACTTTCCAGAATGCACCAAATACCCCTGGGGTTTTAATAAATAACACAAAATGCCCTTTATGAGCATTTCCCGTCCATTTTGTTAAGTCTCCGTTAGCATTAATTTTTTTTCTTTTCCTTTTTTTTTCCTTTCTCTTTCCTGTTCTTTAGTCTGTCTCCTTTTTCTTCCAGGAGTCTGCAAACCAATCCTCCAAATTCCACATCATCTCTGCTCCTTTCTATCTCCCTCTGCCAATCCTCCAAATCCCATCATCTTTGCTCCTTTCTCTCTCCCGCTGATGCTTCTTCCAAATATGTATCCATCGCCACCCACAACCACCGAGGAACCCTTCCTCTTCTCTTCTCCTTTTCTTTCTTAAACCCAGAAAATCAACTTTTACAACCCAGAAAAATCAGCAAAAATCAACGATTATATCCCAAAATATTCGTAACAAGATCCAAAACCAAGAAAAATCCAAAACCAACAAGATCCCAGAAAATTTCCAACAAAAAATACTCCAAGTTAATCGATGGAAATACTCCAAAACCATACTGTGCAGATTTATTCCAAAAATAAAATAAAAAATGTGTTCTTCCCCAAATTGATTTTTCCCAAATCAATTTAAACCTAAATCGCAAAATCGTTTTCCATTGGTTCCCCCTGGTTAAAATGGATGGAGGATCTACGAATCCTCTATACCTCCATCAGATAGATGGATCTCATATCATCTCCATCTCTAAACTCACAGGAGCTTCAGATTATCGAACATGGCGTCGGTTGATGGAAATGACACTTCCATGCATGGTGGTTTGAGATGAGAAAGATGATGATGATGATATATGAGAAAGATGATGGTGGTTTGAGATGAGAAAGATGATGATGATGGTGTCGATCGATGGAAATAACGCTTTCATGGTGGTTTGAGATGAGATGATGATGATGAGAAAGATGATGATGGTGGCGTGGTGATGAACAAGCAATTTCACATTTTTGGGTCAATTTGTTTTTTTTAATAGTTAATTAGATTTTTAGGGTCTTAATATTTTAGATAATAGTTAATTAATTTTTTAAGGGGTTTAATTAATTTAATTAAGTGGTAATATTATGATTAGTAGAGAAAATTATTGAGTAAGGGTAAAAAAGTAAATTCATGTTAACGGAGACTTAACGGAATAGACGGAAAATGCTCATTAAGGGCATTTTGTGTTATTTATTAAAACCTTGAGGATATATGAGAAATATTGTTAACCAACATTTTTAGCCTGTATGAATGGTTAAAAAAATTTAATTAAAAATTTAAGAAAGGTTGAGCTATTTATATTTTTTAAAATATGTGGGTGATAAGAGAAATACAAGCTTTCCTATTTTAAAATGTTATAGAATATAATTTGGGATGTAGTACGTATTAAATTTGTCATATTCTTAAACCATTGAGTTGAACTATGGCAATGCCCATTACGGAGTACATATTTGCATTACAAAAGCAATGATGCTCTAGTGTGTAGAGCTATTGACCACTAAGGAACCCAACATTATCAGATAAGAGATGCACAGATAAATATTTAATTATTTTCTTTAATAATCTTCATCTTGCCGAATAATGATAGCTAGAGCACGTGTCCCACCATATCCTTAGCTAGGTCTGCCAATGGACCCGATACTCTATGATCCAAATCCGAACAAGCACCTGAATCGAAGGTGAACGATAATCGAACTGACCCGATTAATAAGTCAATAGTATATTTTGGCCTAATAGTAGTGCCTAATGGTTAAACCGAGCACACATCAAACGGATAGATTATGATTATTTGTAAGGCTTGAGAGTCATTCGGATGATTCTTTTAAAATGTAGGACCCGACACTTTCAGCTTTTTCTTTCTTGTACTTTCTCTGTTCTTTTTTAAATGACACAATTATTTAGGCACGTTTGCCAATGCACGATTTCAAACATTAATATCTTCTATTATATATAAGAAAAAATTATAAAAATTGATATTTAAATAACTATTTATTGAGACGAATCTAATAAGACCCTACACTACTATATTTTTTTTCTTATGTATATAACAAAATGAAGTCAAATGAGCTTGTGTGAATAGTGTCAAAACTTCAATTGTGACATGTAAATAAGAACGGAGGAAGTATTAATGTATGCGGTACTTTTACAAATCTATTCAAGAACTCTCATTTCTCAAGTCCCAAATCCCAATCAACACTATTTACTTTTGTATTTTACTTTTTTCACTTTTGAATAATCGACACAATTTGATCAAATATGTGGAATTATGAAATTCTCCCTTATGAGGCTATGTATTGATATTAACGTATATATAGTTTACAAAGTCAACTAGGATTTTGTACATTACTATATTTATAAAGCTAAATATGGAACAATAATATTTACATATTATTGTGTCTAACAAAATATATAAATGGAATCATTCATATCTATAATTATACATTATTATTGGTACAAAATTATAAAAGTTGATATTATGAAATGGTACACTATACTGATAACATTTTATATGATACTCCGTACCCCGTAATACTTGTTTCTTATACTCTATGTATTGATAGAAGATTATCTACGGAGAACTCTATGTAGCCTTATTTGGCAATCGCGATTAGATGGTCGGTAAGGTTATTTTTACTTTATTTCTGTTGTTGCTGAAAGTATACAGCTGACTTTTAAAACGATGCTGTATGTACTTTTCAAAGTATGATAATTATTACAAGAATGGCTTTTTTTATACGAACTTAGTGGCGGATTCAGAAATTGTACTAAGTGGATCACTAATACCAAATTACTGAAAAATTAACTAAATTAGGTACTTTTTAATACAAATTAGTTTAAAATTAACTAAAATTATGTAATTTTTTTGGCCAAGTGGGGTCAAGTGACCCCACTCCTTACACACTAGATCCGCCAGTGGAAGTATGTATCTTTTCTGCAAAGAGAAAAATTATAGTTCCTCATATAGTCATATTACCCACCGGTAAATCCAGTAAACCATAATAACAATGAAATAATGAATATGTAATTATATGCAGGACTGTACACTGCACACTGTATACTAGTCTAAAATCGTTACGAACCGAAACTTGAATCTAAGAATTTAATCCGTCAAAAAAAAAAGAATCTAAGAATTTAATCGACTGAATTGAACCGGAATAATTCCACTATAGACCGGATTGGACACGCATTTTCGGTCCGGATTTAGACCAGATTGGACCGATTTCGCCCACAAATAATTTTATTTGCATAATATTTTTTTTCAAAGGAATAAGAGAACAACGATCATTTCAAAGACTTAGCATAAAAAAACAACATTAGACAAATACTCCAAACCGTAATTGTATTGAGTAATATAAAAAATAAAAAATAAAACTGGTTGTATCTTCTAAATCTCACCCATTAAAGAGAGAAAAAAGTATTGAGTATATATCTTTTCTCCATTTCAAAATAGTTGCATTACTTTAACTTTTACGTTTGTTAACGCATAATTTTGACCATTAATACTAATAATTATGTATTACATTGAGACAAACCTAAAAGCATTTTATATAATACAGTACGAAGTAATATTTGTTTTTTTATTAGTAGAAAATTTGGTTAAAGTAAGATAATTAAATACTGTCAAAAATTAAAATTGTGCAACTATTATAACGGAGATAGTACCCCGTATACTATTGGGGAATTAAGAAAGACAAGTACTCTGTAGAAGTTTTAGTTTAATCCCTACTCCGTTTCTTTTGATTGTACCATTTTAGATTTTACACTTGCCAAATCACAAATTTAATCACTAACACCTCTCATTAAATATTAGTAAAACTTATTAGAATTTGATATATTAAAAGTATATTTCAAGACGATTCTAACAAGATCACCGCATGAATATATTTTTCCTTACCTACCTCCTACGTTCTATAATAACTACTCCCTCTGTATTTATTTAAGGGATACACTTGCCTTTTCCGGCCGTATTTATTTAAGAGATACACTTGCCATTTTTAGTAACTTATCAACCCCACCATCAAATTAAATAATCTATTTACACCCCACCCCCAACATCTATCCCCTAAAATGACATGGTCTCACTTATTTTATTTATTAAAATATCTACCCAACTCCACTTGTTTTATTACTTTATTTCATTCAATTCTTTTTCTTAATACCCGTGCCGACCAAGTATATCTCTTAAATAAATACGGAGGGAGTAGTCTTCTATGCACGCGGTGCGTGCGAATATAAGAAACAAATTTGTGTTATTACATTTAAACCTGAAATAACGTGTAAAAAATATAATATAAATGCGATGCGTGCGAATATATATAAGAAACACATAAATTAGATAGAGCCGAATGCATATAAAAAGATTGATTAAAATGGTAATAATTTATTTAAAGGGTTATATTGATTAAAATGTTTCTTTGAGTTTTTATTATTGGTTAGGTTGTAATTATATCATGTCAAAAAAAAAAAAGGTTGTCATTATATTCTCTATTCTATAAGTGTGGAGGGTATTTTAGTAATCCAAGGGGACACCAAAAGTGGATTTACTAAAATAACCTCAACTCTTCACTTATATAATAGAGATGTGGCAATTTCTAATTTTCATGTTGACAATGCATATTTTATATCGTGTTTATCTCTAATTAACTAAACATTATTAAAATTATCCACATAAATATTATATATATATATATATATATATATATATATATATATATATATATATATATATATATATATATATATATATATATAATATATATATATATATATATATATATATATATAGAATTGCACTCAAATGAGAAGGGAGCTTAAAATGAGAAGAATGAGAAGGAATCGTGTGCGTTCATCGTGATTAAATCTAACCGCTGAAAACAAATAAATCGCGGTTTACTATTGGCATTTTCGTAAATATGAAAAAAATCAAATGAGCAAACTTCTTTCCTCATTTTCGCGTTTTACTTTTCTCTCTCCTCATTTCCAGAACTCACGTTTTCTCTCTTCATTTTCTCTCTCCTCCATTTTCACTCGCCACCGTGTTCTCCTTCGTCACTTGCTACAACCGTCGCGCCGCCACCATCTCCAAATTTGTGACATTATCAACGCGTTGTCTTCTCTTCTTCAAATTTGTGAGTTTTTTTTGTTTTTTTTGTAAATGTTATGGTTTGCATTGATGATTTATTAATTTCGTTTTTAATTTTTCTCATTTGAAAAGTAGTTAACATCAATTTTATTCTTGTTTTATGTGATTAGGTAGTAATTGAGGAAATTGCGAACAATTTTTGGCGAAATTCACTGCTCCGACAACTCTTCGCCGACGGTCACCACTCCGGCGACTTTTAACTCATCGCCGATCGTCTCAATATCTTCGTCCTCTTCTTTAGTGAGTGATTTTGGTGTTTTCAATTTTTAGGGTTATATAATGTGTAATTGTAGTTGATTTTTGTTGTTTGAAGTGAAATTGTGTAGATCTAATTTGACATAGCATTTAGTTTTTTTGTTTTTCGTGAATTATTTTTTTATTTTTAGTTTTATTTTTTAATAAATTTAGGTCATATTTAAATAAGCAATTACTATTTTGTGAAATTGAGCAAATAATTGAGCAATTACTATTTAAAATTAGCCATTTATATTTATTTTTGCTCATTTTTCTGGTTTTGGAAAATGTGTTCATTTATGAAAATGATCATTTTTCATATTGTTCTGAAAATCATGCTCGTTTATTTTGTTTTATAATTTGCTCATTTAATTTGTCTGGAAAAGTGCTCATTCTTGAAAATCTTGATCATTTTATTAATGTTTGAATTGAAACATTTGCTCATTGTTTGTAAATGAGTAAAAATTATTGTTTCGGATTTTAGAAATTTGTTCATTTATTTAAAATGAGCAAATAAATAACTACTCATTTGCTTCCATTTTGCTCATTTCTGAATCAACAACTATGCCTACTCTAAAATTCCATTTTATTGACTTTTTTTGATATTTTTTTAACAGTATACATGTAAAATGGCTGATAACACTTCAACACCGAAGTTTCCTAAAGATGAAAATGTCACTGCTTCAAAAGCTGCTAAACCGAGGTACTAAACTTTTCATTCTCTGCATTTTGAGACAATGAGCAACATAACTTATACGAGAAACTTTCTTCTTCTATTAAAATTTGCTCATTTGACCAAATGAGCAAAATTATATTTTCCAGGCAGTTACTGCTTGTTGCAAAATTTGCTCATTTGTCCAAATGAGCAAAATTACATATTCTTGGCAGTTACTGCTTCTGCCAAAGTTTGCTCATTTGACCAAATGAGCAAAATTTAATAATTGATTATGAATGTGTTTTTTTTTAATTTTAATGTAGCTTGCGAACAGTATCGTTCAAACATATTGCAAGGAAACCTACAATACCTATAAAGAAAGAACTACCCAAGTTGTTGACAAGGATGTCCCCGAATAGTATTGCTCAACTGAACAAGACGATTTCTGCTTCTCAACGAAGTGCAATCGAGAATGTAGGCTTTGGGGACCTTTTATCTTTGAAAATCTCCAAACTGCCACTACATCTAGGTTTGTTTCTTGTGGAGAGTTTTGATGCTAATACGTGTTGTTTAAGAATTCACGGAAATGAATTCTTCATCACTGAGAAGGACGTGCACGAGGTGTTGGGGCTTCCTCTAGGTGTTGAAGAGATCAACTTGGATAATGATTGTAAGGACGTAGAAATCTTGGATTGTTGGAAGAAACAATTCAAGAAGTTCATGAAGGAGAAAGCAGCGAAAAAAGCAAAAAAAGTTAAGGCAGTTAAAGGTGAAAATGTGAAGGTGAAGGAGACTTTCACTCAACTGATTCCTGTTGGGGTTCTTACTGATCATTTGAAGTCAAGTAAAGCATCTTCGGATATGTGGTTGAGGAATTACGTAGTTCTTGTTACTTCGACTCTTATTCATGGAGGACAGAACCAATTTGTTAACTGCTGGATTCTGCGTTATTTGAAGGAAATGAGTCAAATCAAAAATTTGAATTGGTGTAATTTTGTGCTTCAATGCTTGGTTAACAGTAAGATGTACTGGGAAGAGGTAGAGGGAAGATGGTTTGCTGGATCTTTGGTATTTCTTATGGTAATTACTGTTTTTTTCTTCTTTTTTTTTTTTATAAATTTCATTCACATTCTCTTATTTATCATCTAATCTTTTTTTTTTTTTTTTGTAGCTGTTCTATGTGGATAAAGTTGCCTTAGAGGAAGTGCGTATTGAAAGATCACTGCCTATAATAAAAGGATGGAATTGTAATATGCTATCCACACGAGAAAAACTTGAGATCGAATTGGGTAGGATTGCATTCCACGGGATGAATGATGCAGTAGATAAGGGTGAAACATCTGGAACTCAAAAGGTATTCAATTCAATACCTTTTTAACTGCTTTTCCTTTTTTTTTTTTTTTTTTTTTTTATTATTTTGAGTTTGAATAGTATTAACTTTTTATCACTTTATTTAGCAACAAGAAGAGGTTATTGAAAATGAGAATCCCGAACAAAATGTACCGACTGAACAAGAAGTTCCTGAATATCAATCAAAGGTTAATTTTTGTATATTTTTATTTCATATTGTTTAAGCACTTTATACCCCTATATTAACACGGATTGTTTTTTTTTTCTTGAAGGAAAACGCTTCTGCTTGTCCTGAAGAGAATGAAGCCCCTCAAATTGTAGAAAATGTCAACCCTCCTGTTGAGAAGAACAAGTTTCAGTTGAAACAAGTAAGTAACATTTGTTAAAATGAGCATTCTGAAACTTGCTCATTTGTTAAAATGAGCAAAATGTAACTTGCTCATTTTGACAAATGAGCAAAATTTGAATTGTTCAATTGTCCAAATGAGCAAAATATAACTTGCTCATTTGTCCAAATGCGCAATTCAAATGTAAGTTGTTCATTTGTCCAAATGAGCAAAATGTAACTTGCTCATTTTAACAAATCACCAAAATTTGGATTGCTCATTTGTCCAAATGAGCAAAATATAACTTGCTCATTTGCACAAATGAGCAAAATTTGAATGTAATTTACTCATTTATGCATCCCTGATTAAATTCGTATTTATCCTCTCAGGACTCGTGTACCCAATTTCCCACTCCCTCGATTTATGCTGATCTCATGTATACGTGCTTATTGATTTCTCAATCGTTCAAACGAGCAATGAAAAAATACAGAGGTTTGAGTCAAAAATAAGAAATCAACAATCCTCAAACTTCCTCAATTCTATCACATTGATTTCACCACCATCATAGGATTTGAGTTGAATTCCCTAAGCCTGTTTTAGTTCCTCGATCAGAATATTCTCATTTAAAGTTCGAGTTTAAAGTTTTGCTTATTGTGTCATGTTTGTAGGATTGTATTTTGGAGTTGGCTGTTGCTGCTAATGAACTTGCAATGGCAATGGAGAAGTTTCAGCTAAAGGCGCAACAAGCATATTCTGATTTCCCAGATGATCAAAGAATTCAGTCCTTGAGAGATTCAGCTTCATTTGTGTGGGACAACTGTTCTTCTACAAACAACGTCAACCAAACAGAGAATGTTGTTACTCCCAATCCAAATATAACAGAGAATCAATCTGGGGTATGATTACGACTTTGTATAATTTTTATCGATCACCTTAATTACTTTTGCTGTTGCAAATGGTTTTGATCAGTTGAAGACATATTTTACTAAACCGGGAAAATGAGTGTTCAATATATAGTCTTCCCAGTTAATAGCTTTTTGATCAAAGTAGAATATATCTGTTTCCAACCCTCTTTCTTTCGCTGCCATCCTTAACTTGTCGGTGAATATATCTTTGTGAATACTAGAAATGAGCTAGTAATTTTTAATTGAGTTATTACATTTTTTGTGTGGAATTTGGGATTGATTAAATTGAGGATTTTTGGTAGAGTTTCTGGGTGGTCTGGGAGGAGGAGGAAGAAGAAGATATTAGAAAAATTACTCATATTTCATGTAAATGAAAAAAAAAATTTACTCATTCTTTTCAAATGAGCAAAAAAAAAAATTAAAATGAGCAAAAAAATCTGCTTATTTAAAACAATCTGCTCATTTGTTCAAATGAGCAAAAACATCTGCTCATTTGTTCAAATGAGCAAAGATAAGGACTGATTCATAGAGCTGCTTAGATTTCTGATTCTTTTTTTTGTGCAGATTCCTCGTGAAGAGCGTGCTGAAATTCCTCGTGAAGAGCGTGCTGAAATTCCTCGTGAAGAGCGTGCTGAAATTCCTCGTGAAGAGTCTGTTCTAAGATTTAGCCAAGATGAAGATGATGAGTTTTGGAGGAATCCGATTGTGATTAAAGCTTGGGATGATATTGTTGAAAAAGGGATACGAAACAAAAATGCAAGATGTGCACAGGAGCTGGTACCCCCGTCCTTTAGCCTTGGTCTTGACTCACCGCTTAATGAAACTGTTTCTGAAATTGCTGCTGATGTTTTACACAAAATTTTGAAGGATAACGAGGTTGAGGTGGATGATACTCTGCCAGGGATAGACACTGTTATTAAATTCCATGAAAATGCAATTTTTGAAGAAGCCGTGTTTTTAGAGAAAGAAGTGGCTGAAAGAGAACTGAGGTTGGATAGAAGGAGGAATCAAAAAAAGAGGGATTCACCAACAAAAGGAAAAGGACCCTGTGAGGTAAAAAAAAGGCAGAAGGTGGAGAATAGGGAAGTTACTCTGTCGAAGTCTTTGTGCTCACCATATAAGGATCGAATGGTGAATATAAAAAGTGCGCTAACACCTGCACAAAAAGCCATTGTGGATTATGTGATAAACCCTCAAGAACCTGCTGAGTATGTTTCTTATCATTTTTTTTTAAAAAAAAAAGTCATTTAACTTACATTCTGATTTATTACTTGATTTTTTTTTTCAGTGAAAAACTTTTTGTGTGGAAAGTTGGTGAACGTGATGAATTTTCTTTGACAAGGCTTCATTTTCAGTCATTCAAACAAGGCAATGGAATGTTCTCTCCCATAATTGACGCTTGGTCGTTGATTCTAAATTCCAAAGAACAGTACAAATCTGATTCCTCACCAGCTCGTTTCTTTTTCAGTTGTCTACCAGCAGTAAGTTTTTATTTCTTGTTAAAAAATCTTCAATGATTTTGGTTGCATTTAAGTTTCTCATTTAGGGCATTGGCTATATCATCTCCTGAATTATCAGAATGCTTAGTCCCCCTCCCCTGTCTTAAGGCCAAGGGATGGACATTCAGCTATTTGAACAAAACATTGGCACATTGCTACAAATATTCTAAACGAATTAGTTTCTGCCTCTCTGGTGAGAAACTGTTTGAGTACGCTACTCCTGTAGTCTCCCAACCCCCTATTTCACTCAGAGTTTTCATTTTTCACTAAGTAGCCATGTCAGTTAGTGCTTGTGCCAGAAAGTTACTTCTTCTATTTTACTCATTTGACCAAATGAGCAAAATTATATTTTCCAGGCAGTTAGTGCTTGTTGCAAAATTTGCTCATTTGACTAAATGAGCAAATTTTCATATTCTAGGCAGTTACTGCTTGTGCCAAAATTTGCTCATTTGCCCAAATGAGCAAAATTACATATTCCAGGTAGTTACTTCTTGTGCCAAAGTTTGCTCATTTGACCAAATGAGCAAACTTTGCAGAATCGATGTTGGCTTTGCTTCGGCACCCCTATTATTGCATATCAGCTTATTCATTTGCTCAATATTCTCATTGTTTAAACATAAACACATATCGTCTTTTATTTATTTCTTACATCTATTTTTTATCATTTTAGGAAATGATTTTGGAATTTAGCAAGGAATCTGTTAAACTTAGGAATGCAAAGTTTTTAGAAGCAGCAGACAAAGAATTGAAGAGAAGTCGGTTTGAAATCAAGGATATTGCGTTGTATTTCTTCCCTGTTTGTCGGGCTGCCCATTATTTTCTTGTCTGCTTCAACACTCTCCTAAATTCAATGGATTTGATTGATTGGGTTGAAGGTTTTCCAAGTTATTGTAACCTTATGAAGAACCTGGTATACAATTATAATCTCTTACATTTGTTTATCTTAGCTATTGATATTTACTAATACACGTGTTATATTTTATACAGAGGTATGCATTTGCCCACGTGATGGGAAATCAGGGCTCGGTACAAGGTAACTTGTTGAAGAAAGATATCATGAATATGACTTCTTGTCTGCTGCCTTTTGATTGGCAATCCACTGATGCTGCGCACGAATACTGTGGAATTTCTCTTATGCGGCACATGGAGGCCTATATGGGAGTGAAAAAGTGGGATTGTGGTTTGAAGAAAAACGATGTAAGTATTTTAATATTGATAGTATTTTTAGTAGAAAATAGTTGCTTTCTACTGTTTTCTTCCAGTGATATATTTCTTGTTCAAAATTTTTCTTAAATCAATCTCTACTCTTCTACTGTAAGGCATGCACCATAATTTTACCAACCATATTAAATGAAAGCAGTAACAATCAAATTCAAGCAAAACAAAATTAATTTGCTTATTTGATCAAATGAGCAAAATTAATGAAAAATCTGCAGTTTTGCTTCCAAATAATCTGCAGTTTTATAAAGTAATCTGCAGTTTTTGTAGATTACTTTATAAACCTTTCCTCCAAATAATCTGCAGTTTTTGGATCAGAATTCTGGAATTTTTTTATAAAGTAATTCCTTTTGTTTCAAGTACTCAAGTTCATCGCAACATGGAAGGGTGTTTGCTGTTTACTAGGTCAACGCCACTAAATTTTGATTAACGGATGTTTTTTTTTGCAGCTATTGACAATGGACAAACTTGCTTCCAAATATTGCGTGGATATAATCAAAAGTGATATCAATGAAGCATCAGTCATCATAGACAAGAAAATCAAAGGCAAAACCAGAGTTAGCTAAAGATGATCTCATATTCTTCTAATTTCTGCAAAGAAGGAAATGATGGGTTGTTCTGCACTGCTGATTCCATTAGCGTCCTTGACTTCCGTCAGCCATCTGGTATTGGTCTTAAGATACCTAAGATTGGTGTAACTGTTCAGTCAGTATCTTCTCGAGGGGATTCTGTATATCTTGGTTGTAGTAGTGTTGTTTCAGCAGTAAAGAAATAGGTGCAATTTTGAAAGTTAAACATTCGGTCATTCTTTGTAAATGATCAATTTTGAAAGTTCGGAATTCAAACATTTGCTCATTATTACTAAATGAGCAAATATTAAAGTTTCATTCATTGTTACTAAATGAGCAAATAGGAGTCTAAACATTTGCTCATTATTTATAAATGAGCAAATATCAAAGATCTAATTTATATTTGGTGTTTGATAGCTCATTTGGTTTTATATGAGCAATTTTTTAATTTCGGAATTTAAACATTTGCTCATTATTTTACTAAATGAGCAATTTTAAATTTTAAATTTCGATATTTGAGCAAATTTTAAATTTCGAAGTTCGATATTTGCTCATTGATTGTAAATGATCAATATTTGAAGTTCGGTTTTTTTCTTTTGCTCATTGTTCCTAAATGAGCAAATATTAAAGTTCGGAATTTAAACATTTGCTCATTATTACTAAATGAGCAATTTTTAAAGTTTGGAATTTAAACATTTGCTCATTAATACTACATGAGCAAATGTTAAAGTTTCTAAATGAGCAAATACTAAATGAGCAAATAGGAGTCTAAACATTTGCTCATTTGTCTCTAAATGAGCAAATTTTAAATTTCGAACTTCGATATTTGCTCATTGATTGGAAATGAGCAAAATTTGGAAGTTAAAAGTTAAACATTAGTTCATTGTTTTTAAATAAGAAAATTTTGAATTTCAATTTAATATTTTCTCATTGTATTTAAATGAACAAAAAATATAGATTAGATTCTAAATATTTGCTCATTATTCTAAATGAGCAAATATTTAAGTTTCGAATCCAAATATTTGCTCATTTGTTTATAAATGAGCAAATTTTAATATTCCTTATGTTTTGCACTCCTCTACTGAACAATGCAGTTCAGATCATCAATGCAGTTCACAAGAAATAAATAGAACACTGAACTAAGCAGTGCAAGATGTAACACAAGAAATAAACACAGCAAAAATATTTTCTCATTTGTTTCCAGTGCCAATTGTATTCCACAATAATTAGTTGTTACACTTAAATACGTTCCAAAATGTACAAAATTGTACTCAAAAAGAATAACTAAGCAGGAAATGTTTATGTTGCTTTTGCTCATTCTTCCCAAAGCTTCCCTTGCTAAGCATTCAGCAGCTTCTTGACGATCATCTACGTGCCTAAATATGTCCACTGCTTCTAGATTCCTAGTTACCTGAGAGAGCCAAAGAGAATGTTTCTAGTAAATAATGTCCACTGATCCGGAAAGAGCATTACACAACTATGAATGAATACTGATCGAGTGAGTACATTAATTACTAACCTGTGATGTTGATGTTGATGTTGATGTTGTGGCATCAGATTAAACCAGACAGGAGATTTGAGAGGGGTTTGTAAGTTGGGGCATTGTGAAAACAAGGTTACCCTATCATCTAGTAGGCTGTAACCAAACAGAATTACACTTCCAGTCAGAGGTTTACAATAACCAAACAGAATTACACACAACAACTATAACAGAATAGAGATGGGTGGGTGATCAAGAGATCACGAACGTAACATTAATAGAGTAACCATTCTGTTATCTTTGCCACGTGAAATAAATAATTCTAGGTTAAAACACTTATTACTAGTCACACTTTCTGATCCGCAAAAGAGACAATATCTTCCCCTCTAGCCCTTACAGTAATATCGAGTTACAGAACCGACAACAATAAATGGTTACTCCATCTTGCAGAGTGGATTAAGATTTTGAGGTTTTTACTCGTGATCATTACCCCCAATCAGCACATAAAATTCAAAACCGCACCCAGTAATCTAGGAATCTATCATAGCTTACTTTATACTTTACCCGACCCCGACCCCCCTCCTCCTGACACACCTCTCCTTCAACCCTCTGTAAATTAATTCTAATCCCTCTCCAAAAGGAAAATGCAATATGTTGAGCTAACAACAATAAACAACTAGGCAAGAGTATATATTGACCATCAACATTTAGGGAAAACTTGCCCACCAGCAGAAAATCAGGAGGAGACTTACAGTAAGAAGGTATTAAAAGAATAATTGTGTTGATGTTGATGGTCAATATATACTCTTGCCTATCATCTAGTAGGCTGTAAGAAGATACAAATTTGAGATCATCATCATTAACAAAGTAGACACAATTCCCTTGGACTCCATGAAAACACCACACATCAAAACTTAATCTTAAGCTAGAATTCATGTAAACCCCATACATCAAAACTTAACTGGTGAAAAGGTGCCAAAAACACAGATTGACAGAAAGTAAATAAGCTGAATTTAATTTGGCAGTTACCTTGCTTAGGTTGTAGTTTTGTTCGGGCAGTTACGACTGTCGTGATAATCATATGCCCCACAAGCTTTACATTTTCTTTTGGGTTTCTGACTTTGCTCAATTGCTGCCTCCTTTTCTCCTACTATTCTATGTCTCTTGCCTTTATTCTTTGATGGTATTGGATTTTGGATATTGAGGTTAGAAGACGCACTAGGACCAACAAAAAGCTCCATCTCTTGACTTTTTGTCATTGGCACACACTTTCCTTTTTCTACCAAATTCTTACTAAAATCTCTAAGATTATCGAGAAATTGTTGCAAATTTTCCTCATTTCCCTCTGCAAGGCCTACACAGTTAAAAATCTCCGACCAGACTTCCCCTAACATTTTAGTTGTTGTGTTCATCTTCCTACATTCTTCAAGGAAGTTACCATGCATATCAAAAATTGGCCTTTTGGTTGCCTCTTTTGTCCATCGATCAAGAATGTAGTACTCTGGAATCTTTGTAACTTGTCTTGCATTTAAAACACATATTGCATGTTTACATAAAATCCCCAATCTCTCAAACAATTTGCAAGAACATGATGTCATGAGATTTCCAGAATTAAATGTTACCTTACTTGTTTTCTGTCGAGAATGGTCCATGACTTGTGCGATTTCAATATTTTCTTCCATTCTAATAGAACTAATCCCACATCTGAAACAAGCCTTGTACACCTCATCCTGGAACATGTAGAACATTTTTCTGGTATACACCTCAGCTGCATGTTTCTCCAAAGGCAATGGAGTTATAAATTGAGGAACAGAGTGAATGGATTCTGTATTTAGCTTATCTTGCTTGTGCCTTTGTGCATCCATTGCACTTTCAAAACGCATGTAGAATTCTACAAGTGTCACATGCGGATTGGTGAAATTATTGAAAAAACTATTCTCACTTTCTGATCTAGAGGTAGTTCTTAAAATGCCTCCTAACCTGCATTCAATAGCTTAACATATGAAATTTATGACATTTAAAACAAAAAAGTAATCAAAAAATTTTCTGCTCATTTGCACAAATGAGTAATATTTTTGCTCATTTAGACAAATGAGTAAATTTTCTACACAAGTAACTATTATGGTTTGGACAGATTTCTGCTCATTTCCAAAAATGAGTACCTTTTTTGCTCATTTAGCCAAATGAGTAAATTTGTTTTGCTCATTTGTCTAAATGAGTAAATTTATTTTACTCATTTAGACAAAGGAGTAAATGAATTTTGCTCATTTGCAGAAATTAAAGTTTCTGATTTTAAATGAGTAAATTTATTTTGCTCATTTGTCTAAATGAGTAAATTTATTTTGCTCATTTGTCTAAATGAGTAAATTTATTTTACTCATTTAAACAAATGAGTAAATGAATTTTGCTCATTTGCAGAAATTAAAGTTTCTGATTATGAATGAGTAAATATATTTTGCTCATTTGTTTAAATGAGTAAATTTATTGAGATGAATGCAATTCCAAAACCCCAAATCAAACCAAATTTGAATTACACAAAATGCAAACATCATCTGAACAATAAAAAAACAACACCCCAATTATAGAAAAGGAGCAAGAATAATTAATAAAAAAAACAAAAGTTGTACCTAATTAATCAAAAAAGGCACAGAAAAAATCAGAAACCCACAAATCTAATAAGGCAGGATTCAAGAAGACAGGATACAAGAAGACTTCAAAAAAGTGAATGCAGGACGTAACTGATCTGGAAAGAGCATTCTCAGCAACTTAATCTTAAGCTAGACTTCAAGTAAACACCATACATCACAACTTAACTGGTGAAAGGTGCCAAAAAAAACAGATTGACAGAAAGTAAATAAGCAGAAATGATATCAAATTTTTGATGAGATTAAATTAGATTAACAAAATAACAAAATTTGACATCAATGCATATTAATAAAGAGAGAAAATGCTGCCATACCTGAGATCTCTAAAGTAGCATGGTATCCAATGTTCTCTTATTGAAAACATATGTTGGAACCAACCATTCTCCACAAGGTTATATTGAACCATAAGCGAGTTCCAAGTAGCTTCAAATTCCTCGGATTCTTGTTCCATGTCCCACACACACTCATTTAACAACTTAAGAAAATCTTCATCTTGTTTGAGCTCAGGGCCTACTTTTTCAGGAACTTTTTTCATTATATGCCACAAACAAAGTCGGTGGCGAGTGTTAACAAACACCTCATTTATGGCAACTTTCATTGCCGGATCTTGATCGGTTATCAAATATCTAGGCTCACAATTTCCCATAGCATTAAGGAAAGTCCTAAAAAGCCATTCAAATGATTGAGCATCTTCTTTAGAAAGTAAACCAACCCCAAATGTTATGCAAGACTTGTGATGGTCTACTCCGGTGAAAGTAGCTAAAACCATTGAGTATGTGTTGGAGTCGTAGGTGCAATCAAAGGATATCATCTCTCCAAACAATGAATAATTTTTACGGCTAGTTGCATCCGCCCAAAACAGATGGGAAACATGATCATGTTCATCTAGGGCATAATCAAAGTAGAACCCATTGAAAACATCTCTTTTTCGTATAAAATTCTCAATTAACATCTTAGCATCATCACCCTTGATGTGCTCCTTCAAATCTCTATGAAAGTTCATAAAGTCTTTCATTGTGGCTCCAACATTGTCGTAACTACCTACATTTTCCTTAAATAGCCGAAAAGATTTCGTTGGTCCAATGTTCATTCTTGTATTATTATTCACAAAATTCTTGTGAACCATCGTCATTTTCCTTGAACTTCTCAAATATGGCATGGATGTAGGAGAGGCTAGGCAATGGTTATGAGGCTCAAAAAATTTGGTAACTTTGTATTCTCCATCTTCATTGATAAGATTCCAAATGATTCTAGCCTTGCAACCAACTCGCTTTGAGTTTCTTTTACGGCGTCGCTTCCCTTTTTCATCATAATTACCTTCGGATTCTAAGATACCTTCTCTACTACAAAGATAATACTTTTGAATGATACCTTTGCTATTCTTGTATACCGTAGCTGAACGAACGTCAAAACCACATATTACAGCATACTCCTTATAAAATTCGATAGCCTTTTCTAAAGTTTTGAATACCATTCCTTCACGTGGTTTCTTATCTTCAACACAATATGGAATCCATTCCCTAGTTCCATCTTGAGTCAGATATGTTTCTGCTCTAGGACTTCGAATATATTCGATTGGTGTAGGTTGTTCTGTAGGCACTGTAGAGACTGGTGTAGGCGCCGTAGGTACTGTTCTATGCTCCATAGGTTCTGTTGTAGACTCCATAGGGACTGTCGTAGGCACTGTAGATACTCTTGTAGGATTTGCAGGCCCCTCCTTTGCAGGCTCTGTAGGCTCTGTTGTAGGAACTGCAGTAGGAACTGAAATAGGCAATGCACAAGCCAAAAATAATTACATATATTAAATGAAAGCAGTAACAATCAGATTCAAGCAAAACAAAATTAATTTGCTCATTTGACCAAATGAGCAAAATTTAATATTCCAGGCAGTTACTGCTTGTGCAAAAATTTGCTCATTTGACCAAATGAGCAAAATTAAAATGAGCAAAATTAAAATTAAAATTAAAATGACCAAATGAGCAAAATTAAAATTTGCTCATTTGACCAAATGAGCAAAATTAATTTGCTCATTTGACCAAATGAGCAAATTTACATATTTCAGGCTTTTACTGCTTGTGGTAAAGTTTGCTCATTTGACCAAATGAGCAAAATTTAATATTCCAGGCAGTTACTGCCTGTGCTAAAATTTGCTCATTTGACCAAATGAGCAAAATAATTTCTTCCACACATTTACTGATTTTGTCCATATTTGCTCATTTGAACAAATGAGCAAATAATTTCCAAAAAATCAGTTTTGCTTCCGTAATTAGCATAAATGAGCAAAATTAGCATAAATGAGCAAAATTGATTCACCCTAAATAGTTGTAACAACTTTGCTCATTTGCTCAATTGGGGGTTTACACTCTAAACAGTTGCAACAATTTTGCTCATTTGGTCAATTGGTTCACATCCTAAATACTTGCAACAATTTTTCTCATTTGCTCAATTGGTTCACACCCTAAATACTTGCAACAATTTTGCTCATTTGCTCAATTGGTACACACCTTAAACAGTTGAAACAATTTTGCTCATTTGCTCAATTGGTTCACACCCTAAACAGTTGAAACAATTTTGCTCTTTTGCTCAATTGATTATCAGTTGCACTCTCTTTTTTGTTTCTTCAAAAACCAAACAGCAGGGACTTTAAACCCTTCCTAAAACTCAACATGAGTAATTAAAAATTTATGCAATTTACATACCTAATTTTCGCAATTTTCATTCAAAATTACTAATCAACTCTATTCACTATAAATTAATTATTGTTTCATTTATTTTAATATTTTCGCAATTAAAAACAGGGGTTTACTCTCCCTTTCAATTTCTCATGAACAACCAAAGACACAATCAAAATTTATGCAAAATTCATTCAAAATTAACGCAATTTTAATCAATTCATGTTCACAATTAATTTGTAATTTGTTCAATAATTTCGAAAGTTTAGTTTTAAAATTAAAGCTAATTAATTTCAACTAAAAATTAAAAAAAGTACCTTCCATTATGGACGAATTTGAATAGCTTAGCAAGAAGGATGATAAAAACGAGTTGGAAGAATTAATTCTTGGTTTCAGCCATGGACGAATTGCTCATGATTTCTTTAATTCTTGTTTCTTGGATTTCCTAGGTTTTCGCCATTGAAGAGTTTTCGAAAGAAGAAAGAGAATTGTCGGGGTTTGGGGGGAAATTATGTGGCGTTATTTCTTGGTTTGGGGGTTTGTCGCGTTTTTTTCACGCGCCAGATCTACGGCTCAGAATTTCGCGAGATCTACGGCTACGATGGCTTCCTATTCTTCCCATTTTAATGTCCTTCTCATTGGAGGGGGACCCTATATATATATATATATATATATATATATATATATATATATACATTGAGAAAAATAAAGAAGATTATATTTTCTTCAATTGTGAATAGTGTTAAAATTTCGAGTTGAGACATTATTATGGTACGAAAGGGATGTGGATTACCAAAAATGGTCATACAATAGTGTTTGAATAGTGGCAAACTTCAAATTAGGAAAATATCTATCTATTACTTTACTATATACGAAAAGACACACCAGGAATGACACGTGTCATCTCCTGGTGCGTCTTGAGATTTTTATTTTTATTTTTAAAAAAATAATTCAATTAATTAAAATCTTTAATTTTCGGATATTTTATGTTTCTTTCCTTCTATAGAATAGACTACATGTGGGAAAATAATTCTCCCATGATTTCATGTATTACGAAAAGAATCTAAAATAATACTTCATCTATGCTAGCTAATGATGGAAAAATATTACATCGTTTGTGATATTACATGTGGGAAAATAATACTCCATATGATTTCATGTATTACGGAAAGAATCTAAAATAATACGGAGTACTTCGTATATGCTAGCTAATGATGGAAAAATATTACATTGTTTATGATATTACTATTTTCTAATATACATATATAGTAAGTCACGTGATAGTAAGATTAAAAAAAAAATTGATTTCATAATTTTTCTTTTAAAATATTAATAATATTTTTAGCCTACAATAGTTAAAAAATAAAATATGTTATCAGTTTATTACAGGTCCAATTTCATACAAGAATTTTTTTTTTCTTTATTTTATTCTTTATGAAAAGAAATTGTTAAAAAAATTGGATAACGTGTACGGGTACAGTTACGGATATTAATCTATTCTAAAAGAAACAGGTACTTAATAACGGTCAATAAATTTTTTTTCTTCTTTTTTCCCAACTTAAATATTTTGGTTGAAATTCTAAGCTTATAAAATTCGAATAAAGAATATTTTTCTCTATTTCCCCAAAATCCCATGATAAAACTTGATTTATTTTATTTTATTTTTATTAAAAAGTTCTTAAAAAAAAAAAAGTCAAAACAGGAAAATAAGAAATACAGTCTCATCCGTGCGTTGTACGGGACCTAATCTAGTTCACTGATAGGAGGATACCTTTCTACAAAATACAAATATTCCAAGTTACCGATCTGGACCGGACCGGACCGGACCGGACCATAATCGAACAAGAATCAATAAAGCAGGTCCGATTTCACTTTCAAATCTCAACCGATCCTACAGGTCCAATTTCTAGTTCGGTCCGGATTATGAACACATAGGGCCCTAACTCCTAAGCATGGTTGCATACTTAAACTGATAGCGACAACACGGCAAGTTGCACCAAATGTCAACGCAATTCTTTCTTTTGGTGTTTTACTGTTGCTGCTTTTTTTTTTTACAAAATTAAACTATTAGAAAACTTAACATCAACGGTTCTATGGTGTAGTGGTTAGCACTCTGGACTTTGAATCCAGCGACCTGGGTTCGACTCCCGGTAGGACCTCCTTTTAGAAGAACAGCGTGTTTTTCTATTAAGTATTAAGACACTAAATGTTTCAAAGGAAAAGGATTTCTCAAGATAAAATGCAATTTAAAATTATTTTTTCTTTATTAATTTTTTTTTATTATTTTAAAATTTCATTTCAGTTTCGGTGTTGTTGTGTCCTGTTAGAGATTGTAGGATGAATATTTGTTTATACAGGAATTGAAGTGACTTGAGTTTGGGTGTTTTGTCAGCCTCATTAACTCAGTTTTCGACTTTTGTTACTGCACCCACTTAAATTGGTTAATTACCTCTGCTGCGTTTGCATTTACGATTTACCCCTTATTCTCTTCTTTTATTACCCTTTTGCGCACAACTTACAAACATTAACTTTATGCATTGTGATACTGTATCAATCTCTTCTCTTGCTTTTTTGGGGTTTATTTATTTAGCTAGCTTCCTGTGCAATGAGACCTAGTTCATGGTCTAGTAATACGGAGTAGAGCATTTGGAAATGTTTCAACTTTCAAACTTCTTTTTCAACAGAAATATGAAAACAAATCTTACTCCAATTTACTCCTGTTGTTGTATTGCCATAATGGGGTTGTCACCATTTACAGAATTTAGATGCAATTATTGTTTTAACTATGGAATTTTGAAATTCAAATGTAACCACATATCCAAACTAGTTAGAGTTCCGTGAGTACAGTCAGTGTACTACAAGTTGTTTATTTGGTAAAGATTTATGTGGGATCGAAAAACACTTCAATTTTTGGAGTACAACCAGATAAATCAGATAGAAATCATCTATATCACAACTACAACATATCTATAGATCTCATTATACCAATGATGTAGACCTGATCAATTGTAGCCCGGTTTCCTGGCCCGGCCCGACCCAAATGACTGTAGGTTTGGACAGCCTAAAATACGCATTTTAGACCAAAGCCTAAGTTCGCCCCGTTTTGGCCCGAAATGCCCTTACCAAATTCATGGGTTTAGGCATAAATTTTTGTGTTAAAGTCTGGCCTGACCTAAATTTTGATAACCTCTACAATGAGATTTGGCTTAGTGGTTAAGATTGATGGTCGGTGTATAATAGGTCTCGGGTTCAAATCTCCTCTCCCTTCGTAATTTAATATGTGCCCTTGTGACATATTTGCAACAACATAAAATAGATCCCCTCGTTAAACAAGACTTTAAATCACAACGATACAAATGAGGGCAATCATATACACAACGATCATAACTTTGTTGAAAATAAGTTTTTATTTGCGTTATGTATTTGGTAGATTCAAATATGTTTGAAGATGTCGTATGAATTAACTTAATTATATAAAATTTAAAAATAAAACTAGCTCTCCATGCAAATATGCGTGCTTGTAATTTGAAAATGTACAAATAATAGCACTTCGTACTTAATTGGTTAATTTTTTGTTGATATATTTTCCTAGTTTCAATACTTGGTGATGTTTTAGTATATAACTTTAAAATATTTTTTTTAAGGGAAACATTATCCAAAATTTCTAAATCTTTTAAATTGATACTCCTAAGTTGTAATATACTCTGTAAAATGTTTTTGAGTTTAATTTATTTTTTATTTTTCTGATTTAATTAAAGGGTATAATAGATAATTTTTTTCTTGATTCCACCACACGTGTTCGGTGTTTCCTTATATAATAGAGATTCAAATGAAGTACAAAGTTAATCTATATAATATACTAAAAGAGAGGAAATCAATGTGGTGATGACAAATGTCACTCATTGATTCGCCTCTCTTTTAATTAAAAAATTAATTAAAATTATTGGTCAAAATTACTTTGCTGTATTTAAGGAAAACATGCACAAATAAAATATTATTGATTGTCATTATAAATCTTAAAGATTATGTGGATAATAAACATCCTAAAAATATTACGAAAAAATATAAATTACCAATTTTTTTTGATTCTGTGGATAATAAACATCCTAATAATATTACGAAAAAATATAAATTACCAAAAATTTCATCTACACCAGCTCGGTGAACTCATGTTGATAAACTAAAAAAATGATAACATTAGCTATGTGATTGGAAATGATTATACAAACGGAAATTATTAAGTCACATAGCTAATGTTAATGATTTCCATTCATATGATTTTCCTTGATGATAAACATAAAAAATTGATAACTTTAGCTATGTACGTGAACGGAAAAATATTTATTGTCGTCGATTAATTTTTCTACACTTATCTATCTAACTAACTGTTTATATATGTCTATACTATAATAAAATAAAGGACGTTAATGTGGTGGTGACAAATGTCACTCTATGATTCGCCTCTCTTTTAATATAAATAATTAAATTTAATATAAAAGTAATTAAACATCACATATTTTAATTACTAGATGTGATAAAATTCTCCCAAAAATAGTCCTACGTATGCTTATTCTATGGTAACAAAAACTGACATGGAAAAATCTATAAGAATAATAGATTCATCAATTATTTTTCTAAGGCCCCGTTCGATATTGTTTTTAGTTTTTAGTTTCTGTTTTTACAAAACTAAAAACCAAAATATGAAAACCAGTAAAAGTAGTTTCCAGTTTTTTGTTGTCAGTTTTCAAAATAAATATGATTACTATAACTATGACTATTTTTTAATTCATGATTGAATCTAAACCACGTGACTTTTATAACCAGAAAATCAAAAAGTGAAAAGTGATAGTGATACCAAACGAGCCCTAACTTATATGGAGAATCCCTATATATGTAAAATGAATATCCTATAAATCTATATATCTATGTCTATTCTATCTATCCATGTATATTTTGTACTATACTTTTTGGCAGGACATAGGCAAAGCATGTCCGTAAGAAATCTTATGTAGCCTTGACATACTCAATACCTCCATTTAATATATTCGTATATATAAATTCAATTTCTATCTATCTATCTATCTATCTATCTATCTATCTATCTATCTATCCAATTATCTATCTATATACTATATTAAAAGAGAGAGTACCTCAATGTGGTGCTAACACGTGACATTTTTTTTACTTTATATTTTTAATTTCTAAATGTATATCATTTGTACTACTTACTAAATACACAATCTATATTATTGAATGTACCGTATAAAATAATCTCTATTTACTAAATTAAAGAAACTATTTATTTTAAATATACTATTGACTTCTATTGTTTATCACAAAGATATTATGGAATATATTTATTGATAGAATACATGTAGAGTACCAGAATAATATACTCATTTGACTTCTTTATACAGTAACGAACAAGATACTTAACAAAAGTTTATTACTAAATTAATTTATGAAATACATATGCTCCATACTAGAATGTATGTTTATTTAGTTGCTCAAAAAGTATATTTTTTTTTAATTTTTCTTAACGTGAAGTTATAACCAAAATAAATATACTAGAGTGTATGTTTGTTCCAAATGGATATGCATGCGTACTACGGGATACATACAGGGGCGTAGTAATTTTTTTTATGCTAATGAATAATTAGGGATTTAAATAATTCAAATTGTGCATTAAAAACCATGAAAACTAGAAATTGGAATATCATTATGGAACGGGTAGAGTATAATATAAGAATTTCAACTATTATTTACAAATTTTAATATACTTCGTATAAAATAGTATTTTTCTCCATTTATTTTCATTTGCATCAGTTCCCTAAATCAGAAAAATCACAATACTTGTGACATACTATCAATGGAAAACTATTTTGTATGATTTGACATTTGCGTAAGTGTTAAATAATGATCGAGTAACGTGGTAAAGGGTGGGGCAAGTACTAGGTGGGTATGACTATCGAAATAAAGGGTATACGAGAATAACTTTACGTTTGACACGGATGATGAAAGGGAATGGAAATAATTTTATCTACGTACCCTTTTTTTGTTTTTTTATTCTTTCAATAAAATAAGATATGGAATGGGGCAATAACGAATTAAATCCATCATTAATTTTAAAGAACGGACAATTTGTAATTGTTTAAATGTCTTCTAAAGTCCTAACTTTGTATAGGGCTTGTGATTTTAGTGGGAATACATAATTTAATTAGAGGTAAAAATTGAAGGTTGAAAAATACATATAAATTATATTAAATAGTGATTTAATATTGAGTGTTAAGGAGGCCAAGAGGGGGTGGAGTGAAAGATGTTGAATGAATATATGAATTAAATGGTAAATTGATTTTGAATGTGGAAGATGAAGTGGAACAGACGTTATCATGTGTTGTAAAATATAGCAAACAGTTGAAGGAACAATTGAAAAAAAAAAACAAATTGATGGAGGAAAAGAGAAGATGTCACGTGTCATATATTCATCTACGGTTTTGCTTTTTTAAATACTCGGTATAGATTAGAAGACTATCTAAAGGCTCTATTTTGGTTGATTGTCTACAAATATAGTTTAGAATTCATGAAAGTTTGATATTTATATTGTGAACCGTGCATCGCACGGGTATTACACTAGTGTTATTCTAAACCTTCTGTTTAATCTGCTTACGTTCATTTGAAATATTATTTCTTTTGGATAAATGTAAATAAAAATGGACTTACTTTTGAAGCTCAAGTTAAGCAAATGAGCGAAAAAATAGTCTTCATTGTACATACTATGAATGGTTTGGCCTCGTATAAGGTATTAGCCCATTACACTCAGATTTGATTAAAAAACGAGGCCCGTGAGACAACCCAATCTAGATTCAAGATTGTTAAATAGGCCTAATATAATTGGTTGGTTGCCCAATGGACCCTCTTGGTTAGTATTTCAAATAAGCCTAATATATCTGGGCTGGCCCGTCACCTGAAATTCAGTTCAAAGTAGTGAAGGACCCTGTAAGGCTGTAGTACAATCTATACTATACATTAAAAGGCGTCTACAAGAAATAATACGTGACACGTGACAATCTGTTTATGGACCGTTCGCTCAATGTAATCTTCATATACATTAAAAAAATTGTCTAATATGGTTTGCACCCTTGACCTCAAGTTTAAACAAATAAAGCTTTTACCACAAAGCTATTACATGTGACATGTTATCATAGCAAAAAACTACGGAGTAATATTTAAGCAAATGAGAATTTTATTAATGTAGTAACCCGTAACATCACCCGCCCAAAAACTAATTTTAGTTTGATTTCTTGGGGTGTTGACTTTTTATGTTGATGACTAGACCACAAACAATAGATGGCTAACAATCTAATAGTATGGCGCTAAACTGGTTGGTTAAACTTTTTTTTCTTCTTCTGAAAAACATAAATTAAAATAAAATGAGTTCAAATAATTCTAAATAACTTAAAATAAGATAATTTAAGGTAAAATAAGTTCAAGATCAAATAGATTTGGATACTGTTGAGTAATATAGTGTTTTGATGATTATGAACAAATGATGATTATCTAACTAATGTGTGTATTGTTTAGATGTGCATGAACAAGTAATGACGGTTAATACAGATCATTTAGTTGGAAGATTATGAAGATATATACAAGAAGAAGTGAAGTTCCTGAAAGGAACTCAAGAAGTGAAGGGAACTTCAGAAGAGAAGTCTAATTATATAAGTATACCATTAGACTTAGAGTTTGTGTCCTTAACTACTGCATACTTGTTTATTAGTTTAGTTTTCTTCATCTTGCTTGTATTGGTTGTCATCACTGACTTTATGGTTTTGATGACAACTAGCAAACGACTAACCTATGTTTGAGTTCCAATATGTATACGAAACAAATATAGGTTTGATGAAGAAACAAACATGAAGAGTTCAAGTCAATAAATCAAGTATCCAAGCTGCAACAAAGTTCTTCAAAGGAACACAAACAGATCAGTTCCTCAGCAGATCCTACGAGGAACAACGAGTATAAAGTTCCTGAGTAGGAACAAGCATGGAGAAGTTCCAGAGGCGGAACTATCAACATGAGGCTCTTGAGTTGGAGCATCATGAAGCATGAAGAAGAAAATAAGAGTTTATTTTCTATGATTCATGTAAGTATGTAGAAACTTGAATAATTGAGGAACACGGTGCCAAAAGGAACTTGTCGGAACTTATGAGAAATAACGTCAGTTTATCTTCCTAGAATACTCCTAGTTTTAAGGTAATTTTAAGTGTCAATATCGTGGCTTTTAACACTCCTAGTTGTTAGGGATTTACCTTTGACTTTGAGTATTTATCTCCTAGTAAAACTCTATTTATTTATGTTTTTAAAATAAAAGATAATTTTTATAAAATCTTATTTTAATTAGAATTCTGATTTTTATATCATATATTTATTTATTTATTATTTAAAATTCGTTTTTAATAATGTCCTATTCATTCTAGGATTTGTTTTGAATATCTTTTGTAGTTTAATGTGTTTAAAATTTTATTTTTAATAAATAAAAAATAATTAATCTTTTTGTAAAATAAAATCTGATTGTTAGTTATTTTATTTTAATAAAATTTATTTATTTATTTATTTTTTTTTAAAATCAGATTTAAAAGGTTTGGTTTTAGAAAATTAAAATCATTGTTTTACGTTGTTTTGGAAAAACTACATTAGTGGAGAAATAATAGGAGATCATGGAAAACCTGATTATGCTTAGCCCTAACTCCATGATTTTCTCTACTGACTAAAGTCATGGGATCATGCCTAAATTGAAGGGCTTAGTGGTTGTTAGTGGAGAAGATTATGGAGAAAGTGGTTGAGGTTTCTTCCTCTATAAAGGAGACCTTTCTCATTCATTCAAGGGTGTCTGACTTCTCGGTCATTCCACAGAGTCTGGTTTACGTGGAAGGTAATTAAAGAAGATATATTTGTTCCACGTTTTTTAGTCAGTTCCTGCAGTTCCGAGTTCCTGTCAGTTCCGAGTTCCTTTACAGTTATTCACTCTCTACATATTAGAGTTTAATCAATTATCAAATGTCAATATTTTAAGAGTTGTTCAAGGGTTGAGTGAGCTCTTGTAATGGGTAATTTGTCAAGGGTTTGAGTGAATTCTTGTATAAGTTTTGGGCAGGAACTTGAGTGAGTTCCTGATGTGTATGGGGTAGGAACTTGAGCGAGTTCCGGTTGTATTTGGGTAGGCTTTGAGTGAAGTCTATGAGAGAGAAGCTGATAGGCTTTGAGTGAAGTCTATGAGAGAGAAGCTGATAGGCTTTGAGTGAAGCAAAAGAGTCAAGAGAGACTTCTAGGGAAGTCAGTGAGAGCGTAGTTGTTTGAGGAACAACTATTGGAACTTGAGTTCGTAGAGGAACTCAAGTAATGCCCGAGTTCCTTATAGGTTTGTAACTGAGTTGTTGCCCTATAGTGAAAAGAGTTTAAGTTGAAATCCCTAGTGGGTCGAGGTTTTCTTTCTAGTTGGGCGTAGAAAGTTTCCTCGTAAAATCTCTCTTGCATTGTTTCTCTACTTGCTTAAAGTTTCTTTATAATTCCGCAAAATTGGCTAGAAAGTTCCATACTACAATTCACCCCCCCTCTTGTAGTGTTCTATCCGAATAACAATTGGTATCAGAGCCGGAACTCGCTGATAAGCAGGAAACCCTGCTGAGTTAAGTTCCTGGAAGGAGGAACAATTACAAGAAACTTGATGAAAGGAACTCGATCCTACCCATTCAAAGGAACAAGGCAGATCTGACTTTTATTGTTGAATAAAAGTCAGTCAAGGTATAACTGGCGATCTTCTAAGGTAAATATCTATTCCTTTAGACCTTCTTTGTGTGCATACATTAATTTATTGCGTGTTCCTTGCATTGTTTCTAATGGAACTTCTGTTTTGTTTTGATTTAAAATTGAATTTGAAAAATCTAAAATCTATATTTAATAAATGATTTTTCAATTTATTTTTTCAAACTTCAGTACATTAAATTTATTTCAAGGAAACGTATTTTGAAAATGCACATCTGTGGAACTCGGAGTTTTTAATTTTTAGGCAACAAAATATCCTACTTATTTTTTCTCTGCCTAAAAACTATTATTTTATATGCTTCATGAATATATTGAATATCATTTATATGAAGGCATATTGTATCTTGGTAGTAGTTGTTGTGTTGATTATTTTCTTAACAGTTACTACTAACAAGAAGGGACCCAAATCTGTTGGGTTCCCTCGACAAAGAAATTGGTACAGGAACAAACAAAGGTGCACATTAATATGTCAGAGTTCCTGTGAATTTAAGTTCTACATTGAGGAACTCGCTGGATCATTGTTGACCCACGAGTTATACTTAGGAACTCACGAAGGTGCGACATTATAAAAATACATTACATCAGCTCCCCACATCGGAACAAGGATCAAAATCCGAAGAGGAACTTTCGAATAAAGGAACTCATTTAAGCACCATTCCAAGGAACAGATAAAGGCTGCAACGAAAAGATCCTTAATGATACAGTTAAGGTAAACATTAAATTTTTGAGATCTTTATATGCATACGCTATTTATTTAAATCAAGTTCCTAACAACGTTTTATGAAAATTGTTCAAATATATTTTAAAATTTGTTTAATCGATTTTGGATTGTCTCAAACATGTTTTTGTGAGACAAATTTCAGATTCTAAAACTGATTTTGCATTCATGCATTATTTGAATGGTTCAAGGAACAAGACAAAGGAACAATGCATATAGCCACTCTTGGAACTTGGTTTCCCTGCAAAGAGAACTTTATTCTTTGGGTTGCATAATTTAATGTTATATCATTTATTGTCCAAAGAACGATTTTTCCATGTATTATGAGTATATTGAATATTTATTATATGTATGCATGTTAAATCTTAGATCTAGCAGTTTAAAATAATCATTTTCTAAGATGCTACTACTAAAAAGAAAGGAACTGAAATTAAGTCAGGTTCCCAAGACCATGAATTGTTTACAGGTCTGTTAGTATACAATTTTTGTATACTTTAATCTTCTAAATTATGCTACCTAAATATATTTATTACTAATGCATGATTTTGGAAAGTAGTAGAAGAGAAATGATTTTTACAGGTTTATAACTCATGATTGAGTGTGTGTATGAAGTAAAGGAACAACATCAGAATTACACCAAGGAAAAATGAGTTGGAAATCCATTAGATTCGGTTGAATAGTGAAGAGGAACTCAGGCTCGGAACTTGGAACTTCAGATGTAAACTAGTTCCAGTTCCACCAGCATGTAAGTTCCTTCCAAATATGATGGGTCATATCAACGAATCAACTCACATGCACTATATAATTGGAAGTCACTTTGAACATCTCAAAGGAACTCAATCATGTGAAATGCTAGTAAGGTTGTTCCCTCATTTTACTTGTGTTAATTAATGTTGAATTTTTTTATATAAACCTGTTTCTCTTAAATTATTGTGCAAACTAACCTTATTTGTGTTATAGGTTTTGTTTTGGAATTTAATATGTATAAAATGCATAATAATAAGTTTCATTGATCAAAGGAACTCTTCCTAAGTTCTAATGAAACAATCAGCGAACTCAAGGTTACAGTAACTTGATAAATGGTGCATAAACTATTTGATAGCAAATTTTTGGTGTCAAAGTTTTTCATGTACAAGTTCTTGGTTCTTGTTAACCTAAGTTCCATGGAACAAAATATATGTTTCATGTTTCTTTCGTGAAGTAACTTTTTCAGGAACATCATATTTTGTTATTATGTCTGATTATATATATATTTACTTTAGACTAACCCGCTAATCATAACTTTGCACAAAAGTACTACACTTGAGTGTTATTTTTTCCCAGATTACTCATATTAAAATAACTCAAGATGGAGAATGGTCATGAAGACCATAGGAACATGTTCTAGCTTACTTGTAACATGAAAAATGAGGTGGCTACAACTAAGGGGGAACAACTCGTTATATCTCGACAATGATTGTTCTATGAAAGAAAATTCACTATTATCGTTTGGTTGCTACCTACATTGGAAACTTATAACTTTTGACAGTTAAGGTAAGATTGGTTCCAAATGAAAAGTTGGTAAGTCAAGTTCCTGTTCCATTGTGAATTTTTATTGTCGAGTAATTAATGCACATTTGTTTAGAGTTTCCAAAATTATGTTTTCTCTGGTAATTTTAAAAATAAATTACATCATCAGTAATAAATGTCATAGTTGAAGGGAATCAAAGAGAGAACACATACTTTGTGGATCACAATTTGGTTCCTAACAATAATTTGATATTTCTAGGGGTTATTGAAGATGATCCAGAGTTTACAACAAATATAAAAATGTGCGTTGAAATAAGTGAATATATTACTTGTGATTGAAACTAACATGACTATTCCCAGCAACAGGTTAAAGTTTATTTCAATATTGAACTCGCAAGTTCATGTAGAACTAATCGAGTTTCTAATGATAAAATATGTCACTATTAAAAGCAACAGTAGCCAGCTACATAAGTTCATGTCGAGGAACTTCAAACTAAGGTTCAAGTTCCAGTTCATGAAGCTGAAGATCAACTCGATCAATCAATATCATGCAACAAGTTCCACGACTGCTCTAGTAGTAGAGAAATTGCCAGATTCATTTATCGAGTTCCTGTGTGCACTACAACATTCATTCAATCAATTTTTCAATGACATCGACAAAGGAACTCAGAGAAGGTTGGTTCTTGAAAGGAACAACCAGTCAGAAAGGTATTGATTTTTAGGAGACTATTTCTCCAGTAGCTTGTTTATAAGGTAATTATATATAATCCTATGTTGTTGCACATATGGGACATAGGTTGTTCCAAACAGAAGATGACTTCTTTTTTTTCTTATAAAGAACAATGTCAAGTCCCTTCTTGAAAACTGATTTTAAAATTAACATATTTTGTTTTCAAGAGAAACTGATTTATTAGTGATATATATACATAAATGTTGAACCTAACGAATTGTTTTATAAGGTTTCATTATCATAAGTGTTTATATGAACATGATGAAAGAACACAACAACCACTCTCTTAATTTCTATAAAAATTAAATAGAGAGTGATATTTGAGATGATCAAATGACAAAAGCATGTCAAGGAACTTCTGAAGAATGATTGACAATATTCGATTACACATGAATGTTTCCATAAGATGTGAGGGCATCAAGATGATGGAACTAGCACTCAAGGAACTCGAACATAAATTCATCAAAATTAGTCCAGCACCTCAAAGTAATCATACACATGGTGAAAAATTATATAAGGTACATTTTTTTTGTTATATTGTTTACTTATTAATTTAATTGTACACGTCTTGAAATGCATTATGTGATTATGCTTTCCTTATGATTTCATCTATTCATGGACTGTTTAAAGGATCAATACTTAATGAAGCAATGGCATGAGCATAACATAGTCTTTTCCATGAGTTTTGTTGATTTGGAACTCCTACACATATTTAGATAAGGCAATTATGTATGCTTAAAGTAAATGTGTCACACTTATATTTTGTGCTGTAAAAGGCATACTCACTTGCCCAAAGAGTATTAGATGTCTCATAATAGAACTATATGGATGCTATCAAACAAGAAAATCCTAAGTTGCCAAAGAAACAATGGAAGAAACATTGATGGAACTAGACAAGTAGATTCCCATAAAAATATTTCTTTATCTTGCTTAATATTGTCAGAGGGAACAAACCTATATTTTAACCAACTTCCACTTATCCACACCATATGTATTTGAAGAACAACATCTTTCCACAAGACTGGTTTGTGTGTTCGTGATTGGGTTGAGCATTATACTACATTCGCAAAGAGTGTTCTATTGTGCCGAGCCATTAGCATTATTCTACAACCTTTGGGTTGTGTGTCCGTGCTAAGTACAATCATACTCTACAATCCAGTATTGTATCTCTATGTTGTATTCTTTATTCCTATCATTAACATTTCATAACTTCGAAGATCCTTATTTCCAAAATTATCATTCCACTCATATCCCGACACTTCAAATATACTACTTCCCACGAGCTCTAAGTTAATATTCATCGATTTGTATGGTTTGATGATACATAAAGAGTTATAAATGGATGGATACATTTTGAGGGGGAAGTTTGTGGAAGAAGTGAGAAGCAAGTTTATTATACTTTATCAATTGATATTTCGAGGGAAATCATTAGATGGAGCTACACTTACAAGCTCCAAAATGAAGAGAGGAATGGTAAGGAACTCTGGGGGAATAAGGAAGGAACAAATGTAAATGATTCATATTTGGTGGTGGAACTCAAGTATGTATGAATATATTTTCTCTTTACTGTTGTACTTAAAAACTCTAGGAAAGTGCCACAACGTGTAATGACACCCTTGTTTTTTTTAAAAAAAAAAAAAAAAAAAAAAAAAAGTATGATGAAAAAAAAAAAAAAAATGAAAAGAAAAAAAAAATAAAAAAAAAAAAAAAAAAATAAACAAGGGTGATCAAATCTTTATTATTTCCTAGATGACATATGATTCTGAAGACGTTTACTCATGGAATCAGTTGAAAGGGGAACATAAGCAAAAATTGAAAGAACTTGATGAAATATGTTCAAGTTCCTTTTATCAGTGTGTTTCTCAAGGAAAGTTGGTGGTTGAAGAGAAGTGAACTTGATTGGTACATATCATGGTTATGTTTAGAAGAAATTTCAAGATTGTGAGGTAAAGTGATAAACTCTAATGATTGTTGAGAACCTCACTTTGAAAACCTAACTAAAGAGCACACTATCTATTTCAAAGTTCCCTCTATTCAAATTGCTCCATAAATTTCTTTCATACTTCTTTGAGCCCGATATTACAATATCATACTCTCTTAATCCATTTTTGACTTTCAAATTTGATCTATGCTTGACTTTAATTTATTATTTGTCAAGTTCCTTCAGTAATTTTAAAGTTGGATCTTTGGATTGTGAATTGGAAATTCGTGTAGCATATGCATCCTAAGTTTGAAAATTGAGCATCTTGAGACTTTTAGGACTAACAAGTGTTTAACCTTTATGGTGGTAATTGTGGCATATAGCAATATGTATATATGATTTACCTAAAGCAAATATGTGTAAAATTGTCCTTTTCGATAATGACAAAAGGGGGAAGATTATGTATAATGCTTATTGTCTAATATAGTCAAGTCTAAATCCTCTTATGCATGACTTGTTCAATAGTTTCCAGTCTGTATTATTAAGGGGGAATTAATGTACATCTTTAATGTTTAATTTGCGATAAGCATCATTTGTTTGTCATCATCAAAAAGGGGGAATATTGTTGAGTAATATAGTGTTTTGATGATTATGAACAAATGATGATTATCTAACTAATGTGTGTATTGTTTAGATGTGCATGAACAAGTAATGACGGTTAATACAGATCATTTAGTTGGAAGATTATGAAGATATATACAAGAAGAAGTGAAGTTCCTGAAAGGAACTCAAGAAGTGAAGGGAACTTCAGAAGAGAAGTCTAATTATATAAGTATACCATTAGACTTAGAGTTTGTGTCCTTAACTACTGCATACTTGTTTATTAGTTTAGTTTTCTTCATCTTGCTTGTATTGGTTGTCATCACTGACTTTATGGTTTTGATGACAACTAGCAAACGACTAACCTATGTTTGAGTTCCAATATGTATACGAAACAAATATAGGTTTGATGAAGAAACAAACATGAAGAGTTCAAGTCAATAAATCAAGTATCCAAGCTGCAACAAAGTTCTTCAAAGGAACACAAACAGATCAGTTCCTCAGCAGATCCTACGAGGAACAACGAGTATAAAGTTCCTGAGTAGGAACAAGCATGGAGAAGTTCCAGAGGCGGAACTATCAACATGAGGCTCTTGAGTTGGAGCATCATGAAGCATGAAGAAGAAAATAAGAGTTTATTTTCTATGATTCATGTAAGTATGTAGAAACTTGAATAATTGAGGAACACGGTGCCAAAAGGAACTTGTCGGAACTTATGAGAAATAACGTCAGTTTATCTTCCTAGAATACTCCTAGTTTTAAGGTAATTTTAAGTGTCAATATCGTGGCTTTTAACACTCCTAGTTGTTAGGGATTTACCTTTGACTTTGAGTATTTATCTCCTAGTAAAACTCTATTTATTTATGTTTTTAAAATAAAAGATAATTTTTATAAAATCTTATTTTAATTAGAATTCTGATTTTTATATCATATATTTATTTATTTATTATTTAAAATTCGTTTTTAATAATGTCCTATTCATTCTAGGATTTGTTTTGAATATCTTTTGTAGTTTAATGTGTTTAAAATTTTATTTTTAATAAATAAAAAATAATTAATCTTTTTGTAAAATAAAATCTGATTGTTAGTTATTTTATTTTAATAAAATTTATTTATTTATTTATTTTTTTTAAAATCAGATTTAAAAGGTTTGGTTTTAGAAAATTAAAATCATTGTTTTACGTTGTTTTGGAAAAACTACATTAGTGGAGAAATAATAGGAGATCATGGAAAACCTGATTATGCTTAGCCCTAACTCCATGATTTTCTCTACTGACTAAAGTCATGGGATCATGCCTAAATTGAAGGGCTTAGTGGTTGTTAGTGGAGAAGATTATGGAGAAAGTGGTTGAGGTTTCTTCCTCTATAAAGGAGACCTTTCTCATTCATTCAAGGGTGTCTGACTTCTCGGTCATTCCACAGAGTCTGGTTTACGTGGAAGGTAATTAAAGAAGATATATTTGTTCCACGTTTTTTAGTCAGTTCCTGCAGTTCCGAGTTCCTGTCAGTTCCGAGTTCCTTTACAGTTATTCACTCTCTACATATTAGAGTTTAATCAATTATCAAATGTCAATATTTTAAGAGTTGTTCAAGGGTTGAGTGAGCTCTTGTAATGGGTAATTTGTCAAGGGTTTGAGTGAATTCTTGTATAAGTTTTGGGCAGGAACTTGAGTGAGTTCCTGATGTGTATGGGGTAGGAACTTGAGCGAGTTCCGGTTGTATTTGGGTAGGCTTTGAGTGAAGTCTATGAGAGAGAAGCTGATAGGCTTTGAGTGAAGTCTATGAGAGAGAAGCTGATAGGCTTTGAGTGAAGCAAAAGAGTCAAGAGAGACTTCTAGGGAAGTCAGTGAGAGCGTAGTTGTTTGAGGAACAACTATTGGAACTTGAGTTCGTAGAGGAACTCAAGTAATGCCCGAGTTCCTTATAGGTTTGTAACTGAGTTGTTGCCCTATAGTGAAAAGAGTTTAAGTTGAAATCCCTAGTGGGTCGAGGTTTTCTTTCTAGTTGGGCGTAGAAAGTTTCCTCGTAAAATCTCTCTTGCATTGTTTCTCTACTTGCTTAAAGTTTCTTTATAATTCCGCAAAATTGGCTAGAAAGTTCCATACTACAATTCACCCCCCCTCTTGTAGTGTTCTATCCGAATAACAGATACATTACGAAGTACTCTGTAGTTATTGTGAAAAGTCAGTGTACACACATGGAGGGCAACCGAAAGTTGATTTTAGCATACTTATTGCGATAGGGCAACTTTTTAAACTCTGCTCACACAAAGTTGTTTTAAAATCAATACATAGTTCACAAAACTAGTCCATCAAAATTATCCAAGAATTTCATGAGCAAGTGGAATTCAAATTTGGTAGTTATGGGATTTGTTAGAGTACAAAAGGACCACAGGGTAGCAGGAACAATTGGGTATACATGCCATAAGTACATATTGACCCTGTTTGGCATTTGGTTTTTTTGCTGGCTTTTTGGTTGGCTTTTGGCTATTGCCTTTTTAATCTGGTCAAACAACCAAAAAATATGTTTGGTAACTGGCTTTTTAGCTAGCTGAAAAGCTAGTTTTTCCGCCAAAAATGAAAAGCTAATGTTACTAGTTTTTTGGAGTTGACTTTTGGCTTTTCACTATCTAAATTAATTTTTTGTCCTTATTTTTTTACTAATCAACTAATAATTAATAATTTAATACTCCCATAAACAATTATTAATTATAATTAATACTTAATAATTAATTAATTAATTATCAACTATTTAACTATTAACTAATAATTATTAATTACATCGTATTAATTATTAATTATTAACTGGAGTATTAGTTATTAATTAAAATAATATTCTCATTAATATTACTCCATAAAGTAATTTAATTTTAATTCATATTTAATTTATTTGTTATTAAGTTTTACTCTGTACATAATACGAAGTATGTAGTAAAAAATGAATAAAAGACAGTTAATGTACTTAATTGTCATTTTACACAACTACAACCAACAGCCAACAACCGATTTTACCAAACATATTTGTAAACAATCAATAATCAAACAGCCAACAAAAGCAGCCAACTTGAACAGCCAGTCAAACCAGCCAAGTACAACAGCCAATTGCCAAATAGGGCCATTGCACATTGCTGCCTCTTCTAGCTACTTCAGAGACTAGAGACAGATTACTATTTTTCACAGTTCGGGGAATCGGGGCCATATACTATTTTGAGAAGTCCAGAAAAATACCAGCCACGAAAAAAACTCACTCGTTGCCCCGTAGTCCGTAGATAACAAGTTTACCACGAGACCGCATCAGTTATGCACAAGACACATCAGATTAAGACAATAATTACATAGTTTAAGCTAAGCAGGCAAAAACAGCTTGCTTTTAAGTTTTGAATACTGCTTACACCAGCAAATATACATTAGAAGAACAAACAATGGCACCACTACCACGTCTACCAGAAAAAGTCCATGAGACAGAGAAACATTAAGAAACAGAAATAATAAATTAAAAAACACCACAAAAGCTACATTTGATTAATGGGTGCTGCCTTTCCAGTCACTAATACAAAAACACAACAGCATAACTACTTTCAGATCAACATCTTTTTATTTGGCGATGCCTTTGAAATATGGGGCGTCGGCTGTTGTGCTATTTGTGCATCTCCTATTCTACTTGTATTCGAGTATCATGTTGTTCTCCGGGGCCAATCCTACACATGCCCTCATTATATTCTCGAGCATTGCCCTCTGCTTTGAGAGCGCATTCACCACTGGAGTGCCTGGTGGAACCTATCGTATTGTTTTTCCCCAACATTTTTGATCAGGACACAATTTGTGTAAGTAAAGATGACTACAAGCATGATCAAGTAGTAAACTAGTACCACAGACTACAAATTTCTATGGGATTTGACCAATACAAAATTGACACTTAACCTACTGGTAACTGCCAACAGAAACAAACAACCAAAAGCGATTGAAAAGAACATCAGGGAACTTACAAGAGGTGCTTTAGTGAGGTAACTGAGTATGGTAGCAACTGGATGGAAAGAGTGAAACTTGTCCTGTAAAATCATTAGCCGTCAATTTGATTTTGATAATATTTTGACTTGACCAAATCTAATGATTAACAAAGTCATCAATAAGACTAATTACCTCTGTTTCAGCCTTGAACTGGATTCGGGTGCTAAGCTCAGCAAGGAGGACCAAGTCAAGGATAATTGGCGCAGCCAAAAGCGAGTCCTCACAAGTGTTGTGCAACACAATGGTGTTCTTACCACCCATGAATATCTCGGATGTATACTCATCCATGGCTCTCTTGCTGTCTCCCACATATGGAACATACTTCATTTACACACAGCACACCCAAGAACTTTAGTCTAATTATGAACAGCAAACACGACAACATAAAAATTAAAATTCACGTTCCTCTTAACTAATGACAGAATTATATTTATACCTTGATGACAACAACATGATCGGGGTGTTCACCAGGCTCATACAGTATACCATTGCTAGCAACCATATCATCAACCACATTACTCTTCGATATCTCTTTAGACCTGAAAGTCTGAGGTGCTGACAAGTTCATCCCGTCATTGTTTCCCAAGTGGTTGTAGCTCACGATTGATGTTGGCTGTCATTTCATATACATCAATCAATACTTGTTCAAAGCAATCATATTTCAAGGAATTACTGTAAAATGATATACTCTATATATATACCTTAATACCAGCCCCAACAAGGAAATCCACGAGCACGGATTTCATCTTAGTCTGACCACTCTTGAAGTCGTCCCCTCCAATCAAACTGTTGTTCTTAATGGCCAGATCAATTAGTCCAGGGACGAAGGTGTTCTGAGGACTACCGTTGATGAAAGGCACGTTTTCAAGGACACAGGCAATTGCATACAAAGTCGATGGTGAAATCTCAGACTCGTTCCTATCAATAGCTGCCATCAGGTTCTCTGTGGTGTCATTCAGTCCCACTACCACATTGCTGTACCTCTCTGTGTTTGCTGTCCAGAGCACCACCACCTTGTCCACTTTGTTCTTCTCCTTGAACTCTCTTCAATTTCATATGCAAATCGTTAATACAAACACTCCCTCTTTATACTTATGCTAATCCCACATTTACAACTATATTTTAGTCCACTTTCCGGGTTTTTTTTTTCATGTAATAGCCTATATTGAAAATTGTCCAAATGTTCATACCCATGTTCCAAGAGCACAAGTGGACATGAAATATAGAGTCCATGTGTTTCGATCATGGAAAACAACAAATTACGACTATAAAAAGGCTAGTGAACTGATCTAATTAAAAAGAAAAAGAAAAGCTTGGTATTATTATATTGATCAAGTAAGAGTAATAATTAATTAAACAAAGAAATACCTGATGTCCTTAATGACTTGCTCAAGTTGTTCTTTCTTAGTGCCCTTAATGATGTTATTAGCACGAGAATCTTGGTTGGCAGCAATAAAATCCGGGTCATAAATACCAGGTAAGGGAATCGTGTGTTCCATGTAGGGCCTCAATTGCTTTTGTAAATCAATATCAAAGACCCTAGCCCTGGTCATTGCATCTGCCAGGTTCATGTCACTAATATCCCAGCCCCCAAACACAATATCCTCTGGGTTCACCTGTTTCGTTACAATTTCAATTCACTTCATTATCATTCTCTTGAACAAATTGCATCTTAATTAACTAATTGAAAACTCCCTTTATCTGGGTTTAACTGTAACACAAGCAGTTCAAACACCAACGAAGCGTGTATGTTCTTTACAACATTACTTTCTTGTTAAGAATTTATGCATGTTCATCATCAATAACTCACTAATTAGTTAATTACTCTCATTAGAGATATTACCAAGGTGATTATCAAATCAATTAATGGACTCAAACCTGCACCACAATATCAAAAATTGACTGGTTTGTACAAGTTGATGATAAAAACAGAATAAAACTCTAAATAATTGATGTTGACAATCCTGTCATTAGCCCTTTTCATTCTTCAAAAGTTCCTTTCTACCACAAAAGTAGCCACCACTCACCAAGTGACCACAATTTACAGATTCTTTCTACTCAAAATGCATCATTTAATATTATTTGATCACTTCAACTCACCTATATCAATCATAACGTTTCAATACAACACTTACATATTCGTTTACAAGTACAATGCACGATTACTTGTCAATTTTAAACATAAATACAGTAAATGACACCCAAAAAATTCGTGCATAACCTTAAACGACAGCAAAAATAATTACAAAAATATAAAAAAAAGAAAGAAAAATTACACACCATGGGGAGGAGACTCTTGAAAGGAGCATAGATTTCCTCTCCATTGAAAGAACCAACACGAATTGAGGATGCCTGAGTTAGGGATCCAAAATAGTTGGCTTGCTGAACCTTGTCCTTTGTTGCCCATGATATCCCCCTGCATGTCTCATCATCAATCACACATTCATAATTCATTCATATGATTTTTTTTTTAATTTTTTAATTTTAAATTTCCATCATGAATTAAACTCAAATACCCTTCAAAAAACAATTTCTAAAACCACATGCAATCAAATAATCATTGCTTTAATTAAAACAACAAATTCCCATGAAACATAATTAAACAACAAATTCCAACAAAATGAAATGGCGACAAAAACAAGAAGATCAAAAGCTTACTCGCGGTTAGCGATGACACCACCCGTAAGTGTGCAACCGTTGTTGCCACCCCATCCCACCAACATCACCCTGAATAAATCAATCACATAACATAATTAATTAATTATTACTTACGGAAAACAATATAATAATAATAATAGTATAAAAATGAAGAAATTACCCAAGTTTAGGGACATGGGTTTCAGTTTTGAATTGGTATTTGACAGTTTTGGGTTTGACGATCCATTGATAACCAACACCTTTGCGATTCTCGTGAACCAACTCAGTTGTTTCATAACTATACACCGAGTTTATTTCATTCTCACTGTATGTTACATTCGGGCTTTCTACCTTGAAATTGTCGATGAACATTTTTGCTTTATTTGATTTAAGAGAGAAAAAGAGATAAAGATTGAGGTGGAAATGAGGGAGTTTCTAGAGCGAGAGGGAAAACTCTCTTTCTCTTTCTCTCACTCTCTCTTGGATTCAGGTGGAGAAGTTGCGAGTGAATGAAATGGAATGCGCTCTGTGTTCATATGCTGGGTTTGTATTTATAGGACCCCACGAGTTCATTTTCTAGTATGTCCACTTGGCTACCTTTTGGTGGCACTCATCGTCTCCCTTTCACACTTTTCTTTTGTTTTTTTCATTTTATTTTTCCTAAAGAGGAAATTAATATAGGTAGTATTTTCTTATTAGATCAATTGACATTTAATTAATTTAATTTAATTATTAATTATTCTTATCTATAATATATATTAAAAAGCGTCTATAAAAAAGTATACGGGATACGTGATGTTCTGATAATTGGTCGTTTGCTACATGTAATTTTCATACACATTAAAAAATGTAATATGATTTGCGTAAGGTTTAAACCCCTGGCCTTGAGTTTAAACATCAAAGATTTTATCACTAATCTATTACATGTTTCATGTTATCATTGCAAAAAACAAAAAACATAAGTAAATGTGAATGTTATTACTGTAGTGACTTGGGCATCGCCCATTTACTAATATTTGAGGGTCTTTTTTTTTTTTTTTTATTAAGAATTAACTTATAAAGTAAATATGGAAACAAATCTCTTTCAAAAGAATAGAAATAAATCAAAAAGAAAATGAAAAAGGGAAAGAAATCATTGATTATAAGGCAAAAAATAATGGAAAAGAGAAATAAATCATTGATTTCATTGAAGTTACTATCTATTGTATAACTCTTACGGCTCGCTGTGTTTTCATAAATAGTGTCAATAAGAATTAACATGTTTATAAATATGTAAGGGAAAATTAATATTCATTCCCTTGGTAATGATAGTTCACTTAAAATTATTTGTTTTTCTTCATAAATTTTCATTACCATTTGAGTAGTTTATTTGATGCGAATGCAGATTTATGAAGTAAAACACCAAGTTTGAGATAATGTTTCATTACCATGGACATCATGATGTTATATTTCTTGCCAAATAACACTAATATTTATTCCTGTTTCACCATTTATTACCGGCTACTAAAGGAGTCTTAAAGTAATATTCATTCATGTGAAAAAATGACCGGTTAACAAAAATAGTAGGTTATGTGTTGTTTTAGAATCGTGATTAAATCTAACAAGTAATAGTATAAATGATACTGATCGGTTAACCTAATTAGTAAAGTTTCAAATGGCCGACTTAACATTGGAAAAAAAAAATAGACATGAAAATATATCACTTTTTAAAAGATAAAACACATACGAATATAGATCCCTTTTCTGAAAAACAGAAATAAATAAAAGAACTTCCATGAGGAAAAATGAAAATAAGGAAAGAAAGCATTGATTTCTTTGAAACTACTACGGAGTACTTCGTATATGAGTGTCGAAATAATGTTCATTTTTCATGTGAAAAAATATATAATCACACATGCATAGTTTATTTTAATAATCTATGGATATATCATGTTTTATTAAATCATCTACTATGTACTCGTATATCGTAACGGAAAAAACTTATCCGTGCAAAATCTCCTCTATACAAGTTCTAGAATGAGGTTCTTGTACATAACTTCGATAGGTGATAGGTGCAAGCACTTGTAAAATAATTTTTTTGAAAATAAACTAATACAAGTTATGTTAATTTTTCATCATTTAGACTAAAAAATAACCTTCATATATTATACGTAGTATAAGTGTGCAACTGATGATCAATCAACATAATGATTGATTAATCATGATGTTTGCTTTTAGATTATCATATCTTGATTGGGGGACGTTTGGTTCGTACGGGGTAAATGGAATAAACTCAACAAAGGGAAAAGGGAGGAAAGGAAAGTAAATTCCTTTGATGTAAGCAATTGTTTGTTAAGCATTGATTATACATTTGTTATTTCTTCTCACACACCATAGCTCCCACCACATTCTCCCTCCCTCTTACGATGATTCTAGCCACTTCCTCCCTGCAACCACCATCTCCGACAGACGTCCTTCTCCCCGCAACCACCGTCGTCGCACCTCTCCTCCACTACTACAAAAAATGGGCAAAGAGACCCTTAATAAAAGACCTTTCGATAGACATAACGGGTCTCTATAATATAAAAGAGCTAATATTAGAGATAACGAGTCTCTAACCTGTATTAGGCCCCGCATACCGCATCAAATACAAAATGAAAGAAACCCCTTAAGTGAGCCAACGGGTCTCCACTTTTGCGTGGGTCCACAGATAGTGCACACAACGACAAAACGACAAAATGACGGAGATTAGAAAGTGGTTCTTAATCAGCTACAACCCTTTATTTCCCTAAAAAAAATTGCTTTTACACTTTCTCTCATCTCACAACTCAAGGTGATGAATGTTTCATCGTTTTCACCGATCTCGCTTTTTCCCTCCTCGCAGAACTTCAACAACAATGGTGTCTCCGATCCTCCATCCTATATCTCTCTTTTTCTCTCCTCCTCACATTTCAGTCTTCTCTAATTTAACTCTAACATTAGATCAATCGGTGTATGGAGCATCGAAATCTCAATCTCTATTGAACCGACCACCGCTTCCTCTCTCTCCTCCGCCTCACCGTCACGGCGTCCCGCCACCTATCACCACCTCTTAATTTCTTGCACGACCACTTCCACCGCTTACATTAACGTTGGTAAGTTTTTTTTGCTTTCGATTTTAAAATTTAGGGTTTTGGGATGAGCTCTTAAGTTAGATTTTCAAATTAGGACAAATTGGATGTTTTATTTGTTTGTTGAGTAGGGTTTTTTTGGATGTTGTTAATTTCTTGGATTATATTGATTATAGATGATTATTTTGATTTCTATTAAGTAGTGAAAGTTATATTATTTGAGTTGCGCACTAAGAGCTTGTTTAATTGCCCAAATGAATGTTTTTGATATTTATGGATATCCAACAAATCACTCACTCTGGTCCTCTATGTACTGTCTTCCTTCTTCGCATAACCAACAACAATTCATCGTTTTTGTTTTACCCGTAATTCCTCTTGTCTCTTACTCTAGCTACCCCTCACATGGCTGAAATTTAGGGTTTGTTTGAGTTGTTAACTCAATGGTTTCGAATTCAATTGCTTTAATTTTGAAATTAAGGATGAGAAAGATAGTGAAACCGTTTGTGGCACACAGACGAGTTCTCGATTCCTAAACCTTCTATAAGGTTTAAGGAATTAAAATTTCTTGGTGTTAAAGAGATTGTCAGAATGAAAGTTTTCGCTTTAGAATTGTTGAATTTTCATAAGGCCAGGTAGTGATTCAACTCAAGCTTCATAATTTGATTGAAGGATTTTAACAGTTTTCTAAACTTGGTTGAGTAAGATATAGTATTAACTAATTAAGTGAATTTTGGCAATTTTTTTATAAGGTTTAGTAATTATTTTTCTACGGTATTGATGTCTATTAGAGAAAGGGAGAAAGAACTATGCAACCAGGGATTGTGTTAACCGAGTTGTTGGCATTACTTGATGCAACTTGGGGGCAAAAAAACCATACTACTTTCAACCAATTTAGATTATTAGTAAGTGAAGGACACTAAGTCTTGTGGCAAAAGCACTGACTGTTATGCTCCCCTCCCCATGTGAAACCCAATTGAGCGATATTCACTTGCAAGAGAATGCTGGGTTTGCAACAGGTTTAAGTATGGTTTTAAGTCTGTGTGGACATTCAGCTGTTTAGGGTTAAGGGTATAGACATGCTTATGGCCAGGTGATAAATCATATGTTTGTAATTCACAATAGCTGGAATCAAGTTGTTACTATGATATGTACCAGATAGCATGTAGTTTACAAGAATATGCATACAGTAAAATGTTTATAAGTTTAGAAATCCATACTGTTTTTGTAGACGTGTAGTTGCATCGCTTTTTTAGTAGTTTCCTTTTCTTGTATGATCAATTGTTAGTACAATAATATTTGTATTTAAATTTTATAAATTAAGGGATATTTATTCATTCTCATTGGTCTCTTGACACCTTCTAGGCAAGCTTAATTATGTCCTCTAAATGTGTAGTAGCTGGAGGTTGTTCAGGGAAGACATAAATAAATAGTGGAAGTCATTTAAATTTGATTCTAGATATTGATTTACGAATACATGCCCAATAATAGTTTGGACCGCGTTATTTGGTAACACTTTCCTTGCACTTTTCATCTATGATGTGCAATTATACTACCATGTTCTTCTAATTCAATGTAGGGGGGGGGGGGGTTACTGGTTAGGAACTGATCGAGAGGTGGGGGTTACTACTTACTAGTTCTCACTGGATTGTCTAAATTTATATATATATATATATATATATATATATATAAACTTCTATAAACAAAGGAAATTAACTAATGGTGCTGAATGTCTCCAGATCAAACAAGCAGTGGCTAATTGGATTGGCCAAAGCGTTTTGAGATAATCAATGGGATTGCTCGTGGCCTACTATATCTTCATCAGGATTCATGATTGAGCATCGTTGACAGAGATCTAAAGGCAAGCTATGTCTAACTTGATAAACAGATAAACCCCAAAATTTCAGACTTTGGCCCTGTTCGGCAAAATTAGCGGTAGCGGGTAGCGGTTAGCGGTTGAGTAGCGGGTAGCGGTTAAAGTAGCGAGTAGCGGTGAATAGTAGCGGGTAACGGTTAGCTGTCAAAGTAGCGGTAACTAATATGAGTGTTCGGTAAAAGTAGCGGTTGATATTATAAAAACAAAAATAAACGCAAGAATATTATTTAAAACTTTATTATAAATTTGTCAAACGCTACCCGCTACCTTAAACGCTACTAATTTTAACGTTTGACAAAAGCTACCCAACCGCTACCTCAACCGATAACCGCTACCTAAATCGCTACTTTACCAAACACTTACAAATTTTACAAGTAGCGTCTTGACTAGGTCAAAACGCTACCCGCTACCTCAAACGCTACCGCCGAACACGCCCTTTGGCATGGCCAGAAGTTTTACTAAAGGGAAGATGAGGCTAAGACAAAGAGGGTGGTTGGGACATAGTAAGTAATATTCTCTTGTTAACTTAATTTGCACTTATTCTCTTGTAATATATGCTACCGCTTTATGGTTTTGCTACAACGGCTACATGCCTCCTGAATATACAATTGATGGGCTATTTTCACTAAAATCTGATGTCTACAGCTTTGGAGTAATAGTGCACAAGATTGTCTGTGGCAAGAAAAAAAGCGGATTCAACCATCCAGACCACCATCACAGCCTACTTGGACATGTAAGATTACTCTTCCTATCTTATCTTTAAATGCGGCTTCTGAAGGAAATATGTCCTTCACCCAAGGTGCATTAAGTCTAATACCAAGGTTCAGATTAATTGCGAACAATTAATTCAGTGAGATCAAGTGATCGGAACAGCTAGCTGGAGCAATGCTTCCGATCAGTGAGTTCTAATGGATATTGAACTCACAACTTACTCTTGACTGAACCTACAAGGTCACACCAATGACACGTAACAGATCATCGGATTAAATGAATCAGAAATTCATTTAATAACTTTTCGGAAATTAGTTGGAAACGTATTATACGATACGACCTTTGTCGGAATCGTATATCGTATCGCGAATATTCGTAAGCTGGGCGACACGAATAAATCGTATCGTACGATGTTGATTCGTCGTATACGAAACGATAAATAATATATCGGAAATATATTAAATCGCGAATACGAAGGGCATCGGAGTTGCCGGCCCGTCGAGCCAAGCACGTAAGCATGCAAGGCCCAACGAGCCAGCAAGCTCACGAGCAAAGGCGATCAAGGCCAACCCATTGGGCGAGCCCGCAACAGCACGCACAACAAGCAACGCAGCGCGAGCAAGCAGGCCCACGACCCAGCTGCTCGGCGCGCGCGCTGTGGGCTTCGGCCTGCAGTGTGTCGCTGGGCGGGGTTGTGCGGTGCGGTCCGTGGCTTGCGTGATGTGGCCGGTCAAGGGCCCTTGGTTCTTGGCCGGTTACATCATTAATACAATAGGCATATTGCATTTTCCAACAACACACAATTCATATTACTTAAACCCTAGACACAGAGAACCCTAATTCTCTCCGTGCCTCCAAAGTGTGTTCATCCCAAAAGGCAAAGTATCTTGATCAATTGTCTAAGCTACGATAATCAAGACGGATCTGATCGTGTCGATGAACCAAGTAGAGGAACGACAAGTGGAGTTCTTTGTTCGTGTTCGTTGACAGATTATTGTGGAAAACACACTTCGAATGTAAGTTTGCTTAATCTTGAAGGAAATAATGCCCTTGGTCCAAGTATGCATTCTATGTTAAGTCTAATAAATGCGGTTCAGTATTAATTAACAAGTTAATAATTCAGTGAGATCAAGTGAGCTGAATGCCTAGCTAGAGGCCGCTTCAGTTCAAGTGGAATTAATGATATTAATCCACAGCTTACTCTTGACTGAACCCGTAGGGTCACACAAATAGTACGTAAACGGATCAAGTATTTAATGGCATTAAATACTCCATCTATGGATATTCGGAATCGACGGATCTTGGTTTCAGTGGGAGCTGAGATCGTCACAGGCAAGAAATGAATACTCCGGAAACGATGATATTGCCGGAAACGGAAATATGGATCGTATCGGAAATATAAATATTATCCAAGTCGTAGATGTTGCCGGAAACGGAAACATGGTACGTATCGGAAAATATTATCGGAAATGGAAATATTGCCAGAATCGGAAATATTGCCGGAAACGGAAATATTGTCAGAATCGGAAATATTATCGGAATCGGAAAATAATTCCGGAAACGGAAATATTAAATATTTGTTCGAAACGGAAATTGATTCCGGAATCGGAAATATTAAATATTGTTCGTATCGGAAATGAATTCCGGAACCGGGAATTTAATCGGAAGCGTATCGTACGAATTAGCATCGGACGAGGCCTGCCGGACGAAGGCCCAGCACGAAGTCGGGCCATCGCCCAGCAAGCCAAACGCGCGCCCAGCCAAGGCAGCGCCCAGGCCCACCGCAAGGCAGGCCCAGCGCGCGCCAAGGCCATGGCCTCGCTGCGTGGGCTGCTGCTCGCACGCACACGCATGGGCGGCCCTCGTGGCTGCCGTGTGTGTGTGAGTTTGTGTTCATGCATGATTCCTAAAACTATTAGAATTAGTATATGATTAAATTCCTATTCCTAAAAGGATAAATTAATTAATTAGAGTTCTTGTAGGATTCTAAGTTTAATTAATTCGTATCCTACTAGGATTCCAATTCCCTTTCCATAACTCTATAAATACGTGCCTAGGGTCACATATTTTCATAGATTAATTCAAGTATTCAAAGTGAGTTTTGAGAGAAAAATTCAGTCATATTTCTTACCTAAGAGTGCCGAAAATTCTAGTACCTTAAGGGCGATTCTAGTTGGTCAATCTTAAGGCGGATCCGGACGTGCTGTGGACTATCTACGGAGGGACGACACTTGGAGTCCTAAAGACTTGTTCTTGTTCGGTTCGGGCGCAGCTAGGGAAGGCACGCAACAAAGAGTATGCATCTAAACTATGCTATATGATTATGTGTAAATAATATGTATTCCTGGCTAAATGGTTTTTCCGCATGATTTATGAATTGTCATATGTATCATAACCTAACAAATCTGTGCTTTATACATGTTTCCTGGCTTTGGGGATTGTTCCGCACATGTTATTATGTTTAACTGTATTCCCCTACAGTGGTATCATGAGCCTTATGTATTCAAAGCATGAATTATCATGATTATTATTGTTTTTGCATCTGTCGAAAAATTTGGAATTTTTGTTGATTTTTCGGAATTTTTACGAATTATTGGATGAATTGCGTAATAATCAGGTCCGAAATAAAAAATGTTCGTTTTTTCGAGTTTTAAAACCCTAATTTGATTGAAAACGATTTTCTAAGATCAATTCATGAGAGCGGAATTGCAAAAACAGGCCTCGAAGTATCGTTTTTTTTGGCGTTTTTGTTAATTTTTCATTAAAAATTAAAAGTGTCGGACAGTAATTCAATTAAAAGGTCGACCTAAACTACTCAGAATTGATTGAAATGTTGACAAAATGTTGCTGGGTACATGCTTGATCTATGGTAAAAATTTCAGATTTTTCCGATAAGTACAAACCCTAATTTTGCCGTTCCCCAATTCGTAGAATTTGAAACCCTAATTGAATTTTAATTAATTTTGGTATAATAATTCGGTTAATTGGGAAAGGGGATATAATTTCATGGGTCAGTGGCTAATTTTAAAAATTATTGGATTAAAATTTTGAATGATTTCGTTAATTTTAATCGCACTTAAACCAAATTATTAAAAATCTGAAATTTACTTGTTTATGAACGATTTAAAGCTTCGGATTTTATTAATTAAAAGTTCAAACTTTAAATGTTGATTCGTTCGTTCTTAAAAGTTTGAATATTGTTAGCCCTTGATTTAATAATTTTACGAAATTGGATTGTCGTTAAAGTTTATTGAATCGTTAAAAATCGTTGTTTTTCGAAAATAAAAATCGTAACTTTTTGAAAAATAAAATTAATGCAAGTTCGTGAAATTAAATTTAATTTTAATTAAGTTGGTCCGTATCACGAACCAAAGGCACGAACATGAGCATGGTGGACGTATGGCTCGTCGAGCCATGCGGGGCCATTGTGCTTGACCGAGCCGCATGCGACACGGGCAGCAGCAGGTACGTTGCGTGCCTCGTGCGCGCTGGGCGAGGGAAGGGGCATGCGGCATTGCTTGTGGGGCTGCGACGAAGCAAGGCGCGAGCCATGCGACGTCCAGCAAACACACGACGCACACCATGCACGCAGGTGCAGCATAGCTGCGGGGACGCTATGCGCGCGCGGGATTGGGGTGTGCGAGCCTTGCTCGTGCGCTCTTGGGCCTCACGCGAGGCATGGGTTGGGCGCAAGCCTAGCCCGACTACGTAATCGGACTTTTTTCGTTGAAAATTGTTTATTTCGTTGGGCTTCGTATATTTTCATTAATTTGGGCTAACTGGATATTTAATTTTAATATTTTATTTACTTGGGCCGGGCCGCGAGTTTTAATTTAATATTTCATAATTAATTATCCGGAATAATTATTGGTTTGAGTGGGAGCCACTAAATGAAATTAAAATGAAATAATTATTTTAATTATTTTCGTAGGTCGCATTATTTTAATTAAATTCAATTTTAATTAGAATAAAGTCTAAGGATTAATAATTTGGAAATTGATTAATCTTTTAGGACGCGTTTATGTGAACGTGAATTTTAATTAATTCACGTAAATACTTGCATATTAATATGGGCCATTCGTTTTAGCATACGAATGGCTGAATGCATAGAATATATATATTTTATGTAATGCAGGTACTCCAAGTGATTAGTATATATGGCCAAATTTAGGATAGTTAAATACGGTCTGCGTACCATTCTATCTTTGAATGTAAAGTTTTAAATATGGTCTGCGTACCATGGAAATTTTGATGTAATTTATTATTTTCAAATATTTCTAAGTTTAGAACTTTAAGTTAGCATTTGAACGAAGATTCAAGACGATGCCAAGCTAACAAGGAGGTGATGAAGATTGGATGCTTCAAGACAAGATGTTTTGGGCCATACTAGATCACCATTTATTTATGCACTTCTATATATATATTATGCGTGAATGTATGAATGTATGTATGCTTTGCATGAACAGGTTGTTTCCTATGAATCGATTAGTTTTAAGTTCACTAAATAATCGAACCAACATAGAAACTACTAGGTCCAAATAATATTGAGTTTAAAAATTGCCTTCCAAATCAACACTTACAAAAATCTAGGGATCTAAGATAGTAGGTTTACGCTAAAGCGAGGTGCTATTTTAGTTGACTTAGGTGGTAAGGCGTCCTAAAGGAGCACGTTGATTGTGGTTACAACTCAAACAACAATGGCATTAAGTTGTGGAAATGGGATAAATTATGGCATTAATTTATTAACCAAGAGTAATTTGGAGATTACTAGCAATAGGTTTTGCTTACCTAAAATCTTAAACTACTTAAGACATGCTAAAGCTGCTTAAGGATTTAGGACTTTTTGGGTCTTGGAATCGTTTCATTCATTTTGGACCATGTTTTATTTTTTGCATGAATGAAATGTTTAATAGCTTTGATGATTGCGTGAATGCTTTTATTTCAAGTTATTAAAGTATGATAAATGTTTTTCTTTGCTAGTTCATTTTGTAGAATCGTAAATCTTCAACTTTATTGCGTTCGGACGATAGAACTACGATATTTCCTCGGTCGATTGGTAACTATTTTGAGAGCAATTCTTAAAGAAAAGGAGAGTGAGAGCGTATCTTGAATGCTATTTTCTTATAGTTATCTTCATGGTTGTTTTTAAACTAGAATTTGAATGGTAGACCAATTGGACCTCATATATTCAGAATACTGGGTAGTTTTGAAACAATGAAGTATTGAGTTAAATACTCATGTATAACCAATGGTTAACAACCAAATTTCTTTTGATTCGATAAATGAATTAGACTCATTGGATGTTGTCATTCAAAATGAACAAAAGAAAGGGACTTTGTATGCATAACAAAGTAAGAAGATCAAGCAAAGAGTAAAATCTTTAGGACTATAAGAAAACGTGCTAGAAAGGATAGGAAAAGGGAACAAAAGAAATGAATTCAAGATTCAATTCCTACCTTGAAGTTTATGTTAAAGAGAAACGACTTAGAAAATAAACTCCTATGGTATTAGATTACCGCTTGAGGTTCTAACTCTTGTTAATCCGGGAGCTAAGTCTGGTTACTTGACCGGCCTACAAGTGGGAAATGAAGCAAAGTTTTGCTACATTAATTGTAGGGTCATCATGTTTGTTTTAAATTCCTTCTAAAGGATGGAACTTAATGGTATTATGTTCCATTAATCATCATAATCAATTTCTGTTTGGACAACGGAAAGACTCACATTCAAAGTAAACAAATACATTCGTTGAGTGTTTATTTGAATGAAATGGTCACTTAAGGGTTGAGTCATATGATTGATTAATAAACAAACGAATCTCTTCACACTCAAACTTCAGAAGGTTCAAATCAAACATTTTGATTTGTATTCCACATATCTTTGGAAATGTCATACGACCATATCAACAAGACAACATTCTAAGATTCCATGGCATGGATTTCTGAAAGTTGGTTGATTTAAGACACGTGGGTCTTGCTTGTTGAACATGACATAAGAATGGACTATTGTTAGAAGTTTCTAGACAATGAAGTTCATGGGCCAAAGATGGATTTTATGACTTACCTATTTCACAAGAATTTGAGAAAATATAGCTATATTTACTCAACGTGAAGTATGTGAAATGTTTCAATGCGATTCACAAAAGAGTATAAAATCAACTTGGCAAGAATTTTGGAACATCTAGGCTGGGTCAAGGTGATGTTTTCATGAGCCAAGAAAGATTATCTAGATTTTTTATATGGCATTATAACAATCGAAGCTCCATAAGAATATGGTATGTCCAAATGGAGAAATCGGAATCTATTTCGATTAACGATAATCACGACTATTTTCCTATATAGTTTCTAATTACACTCTCAAGTGACTTTCACACTAAACAAAGTTGTCAAAGCTAAGCATAAGATGTATAAGGATTGAATTTCGGTTCAGTACATCTTTTCAGTACATATATATCTAGGGTTGTCAAACCCAGTGGGAGTTAGTGTTTACATCAAACAAACTCAAGGATAGATATATGTTTCTTATGAGAGACTCATAGAAACAAAAGGTATTGATACTACCACAAATCTGAGAACATATGGTTGTTGCTCTAGATAATGTCTTTTAGGAAACCATCATATTTCCAAAAAGGCAAGTGGGAGAAAAATGACATCGAATGAACTTCGAGTCAAGCAACAAATAAATGTAGGATACTTAGGGGTCTTTGGAAAAGCTCCGTACTTAGAAGTATTTGGAAGAACTTCAGGAAGACTTTAGAAGTGCTTCAAGAGAATCCTAATACTCAAAGGACTTGAGAAATGTCTTTATAGACACTAACGTTTGATGTTCAATACCTAGGTAAATCGTATAAGGAATAGAATTCAACCAAGATAGATACATAGATATCTTGAGGAATGAAAACTATGAAGACTTTGGAAAGTGCTTCAAAAACATACGACTTACAGGCTAGCTACGACGAATTAAAAATTCCCAAGTATAGTTTGAGGCCATCAGAAACATAAGTATGGTTTGAGGCCATACAAAATGGTTTGAGGCCATTTCATCCAAAGTACCTTCATCTTGAAGAATCAAATCTATGATTTGGTTGATTTGCATAAAGGGTTCACTCCCATTGGTTGCAAACATGTTTTCCGAACATACAACGTTGATTTGCATAAAGGGTTCACTCCCATTGGTTGCAAACATGTTTTCCAAACATACAACGTTGATTTGCATAAAGGGTTTACTCCCATTGGTTGCAAACATGTTTTCAAAACATACAAAGATGATATTGTGTGCACATACAAAAGAGAAGCTAGATTGGTGGTTAAAGATTGTAAACAACTTCACGGCGTTGATAATGTTGAAATTTTTTTCACCAAGTCGGAATGCTTGAACTATTTTGGATAAATCTAGCAATCATTGCGTATGGAAATATGGCAATTGGAAAACGAAACACCTTACTCAATTGGACTTGTAGAAAGGAATTGTGTGCATCACACAATGTAAAAGTTTTGGATGCTAGATAAAAGAGCAAGCTTAAGAAATCTATTCGTAGATTAAAGCATGCAAGTGGGAATTGGACCATATTTGTCTAAAAGGCTATTGAGCAATCATAGCTTTATGAAAATATGGATCATCTTATAGATGAGGAGTTTAGTGGGAGCTAAGTCAAGTTTATTGGTTCTATATATATGATGCATATCTCTCTATTGAAGATGACATTCAAATTCTAAATGGTTAGATTTGAAAGTATTTTTCAATATTAGAACCATGGCGAAACTTAGAACATACTGGGTTAAAGATTTATTGGATGGGATCTAAAGCGTTGTTTGGATTCTGTAAAAGTAATTACTAAATCAAACACAATGAAGAGACTCAAAAGAGACTCTCAACCCATATGAAGCCTAAGTTATGAATGCTTTAACTAAGTATAAAGCTAGGCTATTATCACTAGAGTTAAGCATGAAGGACCTTGAAGAGGTGCCTTCACCTTATATCACATGGCAATGCCAAGATTTTAGCAAGATTCAGTATCTCTTGAAACAGAATAAAGCTAAAAGTTACATGGATGGATTTTAAAATGCGAATGGTTTTTGCATTACAAATCAATCATGTATAATGTGATATATAGATCGCCAAGATAACTCGTGAACATTGGATCGTGACGAGTTTATACCAATCTCTATTGATCTGGATCAAAGATCATTGGAACAATATCAAGAAAATCCAATACATTTGGAGATGTAGGATGAGAACTTGATAAGAGGAAGTGAAGATAACTAAAGTTTTGATGCTACATGCATTTGCCTAAGCAAAAGTTGAATCTTGTTGTTAGGCCAACCACAAACAAACACGGGCAATTAGGCGTCGTGATTAAAAGGTGGTTACATAGGTTCTAAACCATATGTGATGCATGGGAAACTGAATCAATGATTAGTTTCCAAGTTCTTAGTTGAAATATGTATCTCCCACATCTATGTGAACTGGTTGGAGCATTCCAAAAGGGAAGCATCATTTGAAATTCTACATAATTGAAATGAATTCATTTTTGCCTAAGAAGCAATAAAAGGGAATTGTTTTTAGTGGGAGTTCTTCAATGAACTTAGGTTGATCACAAGTCTGCTACCTGGATGATTTTCTATTTTAGATATGATTATCATTCTAAACAGCAACGAAAGACTAGATCATTCTAGAAACATATTCAAAGATCTTTTCATCTTACATCGAAAGGCTTTCGATAGAAAAGATGCTAAGGATAGCAAAGTATGATAAACTAAACCTCTGCATTGAATGATACACAACATTCATATGCAGATATGGAATCAAGTTTGAGTTCCATGAATGTTTTAAGTATTGGGTGAAAGGCCTATATCTGTAAAACATTAAATGCTTGATTTTGGGTTTGAGGCCCACAAATTGGTAAGCATTTGGTTTAAACATTTATCATTTATGAAATTATATTTCATAGTTCATTTAATCTTGGTTTAGTATTAAATGATAAGTCCATGTGATTCAAATCATTCAAATGGGATGTCAAGATGGATTCTTCGACAAAGAAACACCCATAAGTGAACTTGAATATTGAAGTCACAAAGGATCCCTAATCCAGGTCATTGAAAGGTGGACGACCAATGACTAATGAAGATTAGATTGCAAGTAGATTACTTAGTTCTGTTTCTTGAACTAGAGTAACTGGATGTCAGAATCTTTTACATAGATACTTATTGGATCTTGTATCGGATTGACCATGAGAACACTTTAAGAGATTAAAGTCATGTCATAGGTAGTTCTCATTAATGGTGATTAGAAACCGTTCCTCAGAACATGAGCGATTATGTCTGCTCGTTTGAGAATTAGTTCGCTTTGATACTAGCTAAACGTCGCACCGTAAAAGGAGGCTATAAAAGCAGTTATTGGGCGTACTATGAATCAAAGTGAGTGTTCATAGATTGCAAGAATGGATTGTCCTCCTATCTTTGATAGGATATGGTGTTGTTGTGTAACAAGGCCTCTCGGAGAGTTAGATACTGTAAAATGCATGCCGTGCTCAGAATGGTTAAGGCTTAACCTTCTGCAAAAGTTTAACAGTTGAGCTCTGTAATCCGAGAAACACTTCTGGACCTAATAAGGATGGCTTGGATCTTACCTTATGTTCAGCAAGTAACACTAAGTGATAAAGGAATGTGGATGCACACTTGTCTGAATGACAAGTGGGAGATTGAAGGGAAAATGTCCTTCACCCAAGGTGCATTAAGTCTAATACCAAGGTTCAGATTAATTACGAATAATTAATTCAGTGAGATCAAGTGATCGGAACAGCTAGCTGGAGCAATGCTTCCGATCAGTGAGTTCTAATGGATATTGAACTCACAAATTACTCTTGACTGAACCTACAAGGTCACACCAATGACACGTAACAGATCACCGGATTAAATGAATCGGAAATTCATTTAATAGCTTTTCGGGAATTAGTTGGAAACGTATTATACGATACGACCTTTGTCGGAATCGTATATATATCGTATCGCGAATATTCGTAAGCTGGGCGACACGAATAAATCGTATCGTACGACGGTGATTCGTCGTATACGAAACGATAAATAATATATCGGAAATATATTAAATCGCGAATACGAAGGGCATCGGAGTTGCCGGCCCGTCGAGCCAAGCACGTAAGCGTGCAAGGCCCAACGAGCCAGCAAGCTCGCGAGCAAAGGCGAGCAAGGCCAGCCCATTGGGCGAGCACGCAACAGCACGCACAACAAGCAACACAGCGCGAGCAAGCAGGCCCACGGCCCAGTTGCTCGGCGCGCGCGCTGTGGGCTTCGGCCTGCAGTGTGTCGCTGAGCGGGGCTGTGCGGTGCGGTCTGTGGCTTGCGTGATGTGGCCGGTCAAGGGCCCTTGGTTCTTGGCCGGTTACATCATTAATACAATAGGCATATTGTATTTTCCAACAACACACAATTCATATTACTCAAACCCTAGACACAGGGAACCCTAATTCTCTCTGTGCCTCCAAAGTGTGTTTATCCCAAAAGGCAAAGTATCTTGATCAATTGTCTAAGCTACGATAATCAAGACTGATCTGATCGTGTTGGTGAACCAAGTAGAGGAACGATAAGTGGAGTTCTTTGTTCGTGTTCGTTGACAGATTATTGTGGAAAACACGCTTCGAATGTAAGTTTGCTTAATCTGTGCTTTATACATGTTTCCTTGCTTTGGGGATTGTTCCGCACATATTATTATGTTTAACTGTATTCCCCTACAGCTTCTTCGTCTTCTAACTTAGGATTTGATGTTAAGTTATTATTGGGCATGTATTCGTAAATCAATATCTGTTCCAAGCTATCATAGTTGATGTTTGAATCCATTACCTTGAATAAGTATGCTTTTCTAGTCCTTTGAAAGAATGTGTTTTTTTGTAGCCTGAGAACGAGGATGACAGAGGATGCAAATTGACTAAGGAAGAAAGAGAGGCAAGAATGATGCAATTTTCAGGCCACCACATATTCTCGTTTCTGCTTTTATTATCTTATTTATGTTTTCGAGATTACAACTGATGTAAAGTGGAAATTTGTTGTGTGGTAATTGTATGAAATAATTTTGGAATTACCAAATTGTTTAAATGCTTATTTTTTAGGCCGAAAAATGGGTCTGTTTATGCTGATATTTTTTTTAATAAAAATTAATGAAAAGAGACCCGTTAGGTATAAAAAGGGCTCTCTCAAGTATAATAATAATAATAATAAAAAAAAAGTAAAATATTCAAAGAGACCCCCTATCTAACATATGGGGTCTGAAGTCGTTTATTATAAAAATATTAAAAAACTCAAAGAGACCCCTTATCTTACATAGGGGGTCTGAGTTTGTTGGATAAAATAATATTAAAAAATTCAAAGAGACCCTTTATGTTAAATATAGGGTTTGAATTTTTTTTGCAAAAAAGACCCCATATCTCTAATAAGGGGTCTCTTCCCCTTCTATATTATTTTTTGTATAGTTAACATAAAAGACCCCTTTTCTTAAATAACGGATCTCTTGTTTTTAACAAACAGACCCCCTCTAGATGAGGGGGTCTCTTTATAAAAGAGACCCCCCTATCTAGAGACCCCCTTAAATGGGGTCTCTTAGGCCATTTTGGACGGGTCTCTTTGCCCATTTTTGTAGTAGTGCTCGCAACCACCGTCGTCCCCCTCTCCTCGTATCCCGTCGTCGCTTCTCTTCTCGCGCCGTCTTCGCCGCTCTGACCTCTCTCTTCCTTCTCTTTTTGCTTCACCATATTCGTAGAAGGTCGAATTTGATATTTTTAAGGTCAAATTCAACATAAAAACCCTAGATGGTCGAACGTACTTAACCTTTTAAAGACAAAGTTTAGGGTGGTTGGCTGGTTTCCGATTGTTCTTGCTTGTTTGGGGGTGTTGCCGACGTGACAAGGTGGTTTGGGGGGTGGGCTGACGTTTGGTGGGAGGTTGACGACCGAATGGTTTAACAGTGGTGAATGGGCGGTGGCGGTGGGTGGTGTTATAATGGTGGTCAACGATTTTGGGAGTGTTGGAGGAAATGGAATGGAAAAACCTTGGGTGAAGGGGGGGGGGGGTGTTTCAATTTAGAGGACTTTTGAGGTAAGTGAAAAAGAGAAGAGGATAAAGGGAATAACAAAAAAAAGCTTAACAAACAACAACGAAGGGAATCATACAAGTTCATTTATTTACCATTAGATAAATGCCTCCAACCTAATGCCCGTAAGTGTATTTGTGTTATGATCATGAAACCTTTTCAAAGTTTCGGGACAAATTGCCAAATTCCTCTGCATGTACTTCTTAGGTAGTTGACAAATAGTACTATGTACGGATCGGAGTATAAGGTAATCAAGTTATGCCATTAGATATATGTTGGCCTCATGGGCGGATTGAAGCCCTCGAGGGGTTCAAAGGGACCCCCATTATTTTCAAAAAAAAGTTGATAAACTGATTTTGAGGTAATTGATTGCACTTAAATAGTAAACATATATATAATTAACTTACACTGATCTTAATAAAAAATACCTCTGGCATGATGGTTGGTGGACAAATATTCCACCTAGTCAACCTGAGTTCAAATCCCCTAAATGTAAATTTTAAGATTGGTTTTTTAAAAATTATTTTATCTTTTACTTGTTGTTTGTTGATCCTCTAAATTCTTCATGCTTTGTTTTTATTTTTTCCTTTTCCCTTTATAAGTCATTTTTTCTTATCACTTTTTATTTTTTGTTTTGTTTTTTCTATAATGATACATGATATAATTTGATTTACAAAAACACAAAAAAGTGTAGTTTATTTTTTCTTCAAAAATATTTTTTTAATTTCCATAAGATATGTTTCTAGTAATGTATATTTATACTCCACTTTTATATACTTATTGTTGCATGTTACCTTGAACTTTTTAGAGGTCTAATTAATTACTTCGTAAATAGGATTATAATGCCCAGACCACAAGGGTTGAGAATGATGTTCATTTTTCTTTTTATTAGTGTTTGTGTGTGCTATTTGTTCAGAGATAGTTATTGTAATAAAGTAATTCTCCTTCAAAGTATGAAAAACTCGTTTTCCATTTTAAATTGATATCACACCAAGTTATTGTTATAATTTGGACTATTATTATGGAAATCCAAAATTAAAGTTCATAAATTCTCCACGTATTTTATTGCGACGTTTATAATATTTACTATTTACCTTTCAACTTTAACCCACTAAAAGGGAAACAAATCATAAATAATTTCGGACCCCCATAGATTAATTCCTGGGTCCGCCCCTGGTTGGCCTACTGTCAAAACATGATATATTTAGATCTGAGGCCTTTTTAACTTTCAAGTAATAATTGCAAAGAACAAATGAAATGATCCAACGCATCAAATAAGGCTTGACTCATTTGGTAAAAATCTTATTTTAACTTTTAGAGGTGTAAGATTTGATTCCTACCAAGTGAGAGTATTTTGGGATAAGCTTCCCTTACTTTCTTCCCTAATTTTAAGTATGCGGTCCTCAGATACTAAACCAACAAGATAATGAGGGTTGAGGATGGTCGATCAGGATCCATGTCCTTAACTTAAAATTTACAAAATAATAGTATAAATTGACTTTTACTCTCTACTAATTTCAAATTATCACCTAAAAAATAAAATTTTACCACCTTTTAACTGAAAAATTGATAGAATATCTATTCGATAAAGGAACTTGTAAGGTCATTTTAGTAAATGGACTTTTGGTGTCCCTTATGGAATATACTATAATACCCTTAATAATTTTATGATTTAATTAATTAAAAACTAAATTGTAATCATTCTAAAAACGGATTACGGAGTATTTAATGTCATATTGCAAAAAGGAAATTCCAATGCATGTGACAATCAAAAGTCAACAATTCAATTGAATTCCTCTAGCAAACATGAAATCAAGTATTAAGGCAGATAAAACAAAATGGAATCCATCCCTTCAATCACTACTACAAATCCCGCCTGTTTAAGACGCTTTTTAGACCATTTCTCGACGCTTTATTGCGCCGAGAAATATTTCCTCGACGCTTTTGTAAGCGTCGAGATAATGAGAGTCGAGATTTTCTCGACGCCTTTTTTCGTCGAGAATGAAGACGCCTTTTGCATACCCTATTCTTTTTCTGGCGTCGAGAACCTCGACGCTTTTAGGCGTCTAGACATGCTAATGGTGTCAACAACATCATATTCCCGCTATGCACACCTTTTAACTATTTCATTTTCTCGACGCCTAAAAGCGTCCAGAAAGTTGGGTTGTCGTCGCTTCAAGGCGTCCAAACATTTCTGTTGTCGTGAATTTTAATCTAAATGAACACAATAACACGACTCCAAAAAGCGTCCACATTAGATGATTTTAATATAAAAAAAACACTATTAAAACAAGCTAGCAGCTTGCATATCAACAACGGGTTTAACAGGAACATGTTTTATTTCCAAAAATAAGAATATACAAATATCGATTACAAGGTATACATACATAAAAAATCCCTCACGTATAAAACCTAATACTTAGCAAAAGAAAATATCTAAAAAAAATACAATCATGATGGAACAACGGGCGTCGAATCAATATAGGATCCCAACTCGATGTCCTTTCTAGCAACCTTAGCTTTATGGCAGTCATCCATTTCTCTCCTGTCAATTTCCGTAAATTACAGCAACAACCTATAAGATATAGTAGCAATTCATGAGTTATCATAGTTCATTTTTAAGGAATGATAGCACCTAGTTCATTTTAATGTTTACAAACTATTTTAAAAACCTAAGCACCCATGTATTGGTTGAGCTACGTGTACAATTTGAGCACCATATAAATTAAAATAGTACCAAGTCCAGCATCATGTATTTGAATGCCTATATGCTTGAATATATCCTAGGGCCTGCAAGAAAATAGTAAATTAAAATACAGAGCTTGACACTTAGGAAGAGAGATATGACATATCCTTGGGCATTCAAGGAGCTTGGCACCTGGGAATCATATGCATTAAAAAGGTTCAAAACCATATGCTCTTTATAATTGTCAAAATTCAGAACACATAGCATGTTCAAGCATAAATCTTGGCCATTGTATGGGCAAGGACTAATAAAAAAAGCAGATGGTCCACTATGTACAACACAAAGCATCATAGCATGGTATACACGCCCAGAACAGAAAAAGATACAGTAAAGATGAGTCTATTATAAAATTAGAGATCACTGACGACTTCATAGTTCAGTTATATCTTCAATGATTTCATGAGTTATCCCACCTTTTGATAAAATCTCAAATTTCACCCAACCTTTCTAATCCAATGATTTGCATATCATTTATCATTAATCTATTGTTGAATACCATTGCAGCCACATGTAGTAACCAACCAGAAAACCTAGCATGCAGTAAATTTTGAATAGAAAAACCATAAGATACATCAAGATAAACAACAACAAAATATACTCTTTCTGAATAGAGCCATACAAGATAAAAGGTTCTAGTTTATCTTTCTGAATAGAGCCATACAAGATAAAAGGTTCTAATTTATTCCTTGTCACAATTTGTTGCCAGCACTTAGTTTGAACCTACGATAAACACAATTGCCTAATGCAACTCCAACATAATGCATCCATAACAACAAAAGGAATAAACAACCAAGACATGCACACGATAAGTAAAAGGGGTTGTTCAGGTTTTATGGAGTTTGCTAGCTATTGTGGTAGAATTTCACTTTGTTTTTTCAATGAAACAAAAGTTACAATTTAGCATAAATCTTATATAATTGTCTTGTATGAAGCATATTATTATCCCATCTTTTTAACTTTAGAACTTCATAAATCTGCAGAACCATTCTATAGTACTATTTGCTTATACAATAAAGAGAACAACGAAAAGTTACGAGGTCCTGCTTACATATTAAACTTATTACGAGGTCCTGCTTTTGTTGACTGCGTTATGCACTGGATCTACACCCACCCACCCACTCCCCCCCCCCCTCAAGCTAAGAGTGGTATCAATCACACCTAAAGAAAGGTTCCGTCCTTACCAGTATGAGATTTAACCAATGGGGTAATAAATTCATTTTTTCTCCATGTTCGTCTTCTTATACATGAATAGCAATGTAAAAAGTATTAAAGAAAATCTAACAAGATAAGATGCATATTTTTAACAAACACAAAATCTATGAGTAAAAGACAACATTGTGAGGTTATTTATACTCTTTCATCCAATTTTTATTGTACATATTGTAGTGTAATTTATAGGGCTAAATTCATGTTCATACATAACAATTAAGCTTTCTGGTTCGCTAAGCTGTTAGAACCGGATATGTGAGATTGAGTTTATGAGTCTCGAGCTTCTTTTCCACCATTCTGGCAGTTTATGCACTCATATTCAAACTGGATTCTTAAGAAAGTAAGTAGTTTTTATCAAATAAATTAAGAAAAATAAAACAAATAAGCAAAAGATGATGAATAGACCTACAGAACTAGGAGATCTTGTTCAAGGATCACTTGGTCAATAAACTAGCTCAACCAAGTACTTGAGAAAGACGCACACATCGTATAAACTACAACTTCAGAACATAATGAAAACAGCTGACCAAAACAGAGCAAGTCCTGATGATCTGAGGATCTTAGTAACAAAGATAACATAGCATTAGCATACTACTTCAATTACAAACTAGAGTTGAATATAAACATGAAAGCATAGAATGAGTTGTTGTTCAAAATAGTATTAAAGAAGGGATTCGCATAAATTGAAGAGAGGGGGTTTAGTTCAAAGATGGTTTCATAAGGCATTAAACATAATGCCAAAACATAATTTGATTACTTCTGCATCAGTAAATACATATCTAAGTCAAAAGATCTCGGATATGCTTATATTTCCAAAAAAAACCAATATGTCTTGACAGCAGTCTCAAGACTGGAGTTACCTGAACATGGTAACACAAAAAGCACATATGTTCACTTATTATAGTTGAGAGAAAAGAGGCAAAACTCTGGTTCCATCCTAGTTTAAGCAATAAAAAAAATGATTCAAGAATGAATGATGGATGGAACCTGAGCAATGAAGTGCTCGGGTAGCCCGTGCTGTGGAGAATCCTATTCCTTTAAGTTCCTGAACCAGATTTTGATCAACCTCGGGGACAACCATTTCTGTAGAAAGCAATCGCAAAGTAGATAATCAGGATTCAACAATACTGGTTGGGAAAATATCAATGGGTTTTCGGGGAGGAGTTCAATTGTTGAAGACAGTATAACAAATTAGCTAATGGGCACGCCAATAATAACATTAAAATCCGGCATAAATAGACCAATAATGCAGAATTCATATGAAATCAGGTGGAATAAAATACCTTCAGATTGAGTATCAACATCCATAGGAGCAGAATTGGAAGAATTAGGTGATTTTAAATTAATAGGTTTGGTGACTTCAGAAGTCTTATCCGTAAATTCAGTGTGGCCTGTTCTTTTGGAATGCAAATCGCTCTCCTGATGTTTACATTAGTAGAGGTTGCATACAGACAGGCTCATACTCATAAATATATCTTTTCTGATCACACCATGTAAAATGACAAACTGCTGAATGAGGACCAGCATTCAAATAGTCTAGCTCTAATTGAAGTTAGCAATTTAGCTCGGTCTTAAAGAACAGTGTGACACGGATAACAGGTTTCTAGAAGAAAACGAGGGCCTTAGCAGTTGTCTATTGGAGGTAAATGGTTCGTGTCAATTGGTTAAAACTGGTTGTCTCATCCGTCTAAACCAATACAACACGGTCTATAATAGACTAGCTTAATTAGGCAGTCACAGTCTTCATCATGGGAGTCCGGTGGATAAATAATTTCAAGGATTATTAACTAGTAGAAACTGAAAGTGAATAAGGCAGGGGAGAAAAAGGAACACACGTACACAAACATTTCATCAAACAAATTGCAATCAACATGTATAATCATACAAGAATTACTTAGTCAAAACATGTCATATGTCTATCAAATACATTCGGTACCGGTTAAACAGATCAATGCGGAACACAAGAACTTACTTTGTTTCTCAAATATTCTGGATATGTTGACAAGGATTCATTCAGAGGGCGCTCCTGTCATGTAAACATGAAATACTGTTGGACCCCAAAGCAATTATTAACTAATGAATGGTAATTACCAATTATTAACTAATCCTGCCCATGTTTGCAACCAAAGAACATAAGAAGAAAGCTACAACAAGGAAAAAAATGTTGAAAAGCATACTTGCAGCCGATTTTATGACAGACAAGATACGTAAACTTTAGAAGAGAAATAAGTGGTAATGGACTAATGGTACACCAATGATCAACAAGGCATACGGACTGCAGAAGGATCAGTCAAAAACTTGGATTACTAGTGATGTACATACAGTTTCAAACTTCCTCTCAGATTGAAATTTTTTAAATGCCTAGTTTTATGTTGCTAACAAGCTGCCTCTTGTATGTTCCGTGTTGCAGAAGTAGCTTTGAACATTACTGATCCTTCTGATGGGTTTGAGTATTTACGCTACATTGTTCAGCAATGTCCACAGAGTATTTCTGACTGGAATAGCTGTAATCCTGTTGATTTTATAAATAAGGCTTGAACAACAGAATTGTATTATGAGGTCTATAGTTCATTTTAACGTCTTCGATGATTGTTGTTTAAATTGAGATTATATAGGGTGTATTATTTAAGTTAAGCTAATATGATTCCTATAAGTTTGTTCCGATAAGTTTAATTTAACTAGTTCCAACATGTTCATATAAATCAAATTCAGTTGAATAGAACACGCCCTTAGTGAAATTTTAAGTCTCTTCCTTGCAATCTTCCTCTCCTTTTTTTTATCTTTCATTTTGTTTTTAGCCCCTGCACTATATCAATGGTCCTCAAATTCAACAATGTTTAAACTATGTTATGCCCATTATCTCTCATTCTATTTTTTAGCACCTGTCGTTTATCTCTCATTCTGTTGCAAATATACATGATAGTGTCTCTATGGTCTGTCTTTTCTGTAAATAATATAGGTTCATAACCTTCTAGTAGCAACATCAGACATCCCCTAGTACCCTCAATTCTCCTCAGATACTAACTATACCTAAAAAGGGACAAAGGGCAACAAGAAGGAAGAAAAAGATAGTTGGCCAAGTATTCTAAATTTATTTGCCACCCATAAAATTGTTTGTTAAGTTGCATAATTGTCCAATTATCAGAATCTGAACTCCTGTCTTTCACAGTTCAATTCAGGCAAGCTCAGGCAAACATGGTGGACTGGTTTTTTTTTGTTTTTTTTTTTTGCGAGTGATGGGAGAAGGTGAAGAGTCCAGGCAGCCCCAACTCCTAAGTTAATCGTATTGTTCTATCTGTATCTTTTTTTTTATGTTTTGCTGAATGTTGAAAATGGTTAACATTTGTGCATAATGGTTATCCTTCATTTCAGGTTCTGCCACTATTGTAGACCACCAATACCTTGACCAACTCTATCCATTTTCCAATCCAAAAAAACAACAATGTTCCTCCTACAAACTCTGCTATAAGTATGTTCTAACTCCAAAAAAATAACCATTTTCAATCCACCAAACTCTATTCTAAATACGTTCTAACTCTAGAAAATAGCAATTATCAATCACCCTAACAAAATTCAATTGTGACATACAACTTCAAACTACCAAAACTCAGAAATCTTACAATCAGCAAACAAGAAATTATCATCTATATCAACACAGCAAGGAGAAACACATGAATCAAAACAGCCAAATTAACCCCAAAACACGAAATAACCCAAAGTAGTAGCCGAGACTAATATACTAAATTACTACCTGTGCAACAATACCTCGGAAGTTTCAGCATAAATTGAGCAGTATACCCCTTCGAAATTCCAGCACATGAAGTGAAATTGAGTCGTTTTTTGCCACTGACTCGTTAGGATGACGAAAGGGAGAAGATGAAGAAACAAAATATCAGATCAAGAAAAAGAATAAGAGGAAATTCACAGCAGATAATTAGAAGAACATAGACAAAACCCGAATATCAATGGCAAATACACAATTGAGAGTTTCAGATTCGCAGAGGAGTTGTTCTTTTGGGAGTTTTTGCTTATTAGGGTTTGAACGAGAGTGATATGCGCGATGGAACGGTTAAGGAAATTTGTTGTTTTAGCGCTAAATATTTTGGGAAGCGCAAAATTCTAATTTTCAGGAAATATTAATTGCGCGTCCAATTAAGTTAACATGTGCAAGGCACGTGTACTTTCGACGCCAAAAGTGGTCACCAGAAGTTTCGTCAACAGAAGGCGTCGAGAAATAGCACGGAAAATATTTTCCGCCCCAACGCCATCCTCTTAGCGTCGAGGTCACAGCGTCTACAAATAGGTTATTTTCTAGTAGTGAAGGTTGAGTTATTCAACCACGACAAGGGCCTGCAAAGATTGAAGACAAGCCAAAACCAAATGAAAAATGAATGCCTTCTTTACAACAGATTAGAATTTTGCAAATCGTATCTCTATCACATATATATGCACCTCTGTATGTCAAAGAAGTTCTCACACGCCGTCTCCAAATCATGGATAACACCTACAGAAGTGTCGTCTCCGAATCACGGATAGCATTGACGGAGCCAAGGTCGGGCCTGAAATAGATTTTGAAGACAGAGACAAGTCGGATTTTAATTCTTTGTTTCAAATGAAAGAACATAAACTAAAAAGTGATCAAACAAAACATAGATGCGCAGAAAAACTCTCCAATTCTGGATATCAAAACTTGTCTTCCCCACTCCACCACCACTGAATGCTAGTTTTTCACCATTACCATCACCCCGTGAGACAATATAGAAAAATAGTTTACAATTACTCAATATAATCATCCATGAAACAAGATATAACTTCAAATAGCACAAGAAGCAACCGATTTTCTGTTTCCAAACCAATAAATTGAAGGAAGTTCAAATGGAAATACTAAATGCCTCATGGCTGCATCCAAAATACCCATTAAAATTGCAACCAAATTGCAACCCATTGAAATACAAGCCATTTTCATATTAATACTCCCAGAATTTGTTAAAACTCACAGTGCAATTCAAATTGCAACAAATCACATACTGGTTCACTTAACTAAGAACAAAACCGCTTAAAATTTGACTCAGCACAATAAGATGTATTATTCTTTCCCAAATTATCTATGCTTAAACTGAAATGGAAAAAATAATTGAAAACCTAATTGGACTCTGATGGACAAATATGAGAGAAATTAATATCAGTAAAGCTAACAACAAAAACATATGAAAATGGTAGAAAACCAAAAACGTACCCCCGAATCTAAACGCAACTTTAATCGGAATATGAAGTCAGCAAGAGAACTAAAAATGAGAGAAAACTAGAGAAAGAAACAAAAACGCGATTATTAAATAATTGAATTGCCGAAGGACATCAATTCGTACACTAAAACAAGATCTGGAACAAAAAATTCAACTTGAGGCAAAAACCTAAAATATCCAACAAACTCATAACATGGGAGACAAATTAATACAACAAAGTGTTTGATTTCGCTTACAGCTTGTTGTATTTCTTGAAATTGAGGCAAAATCTTCGAGTGTGGTAGTAGATCTAGAACTTTAGAGCTGACAATTGATAGAGTGGTGGGGGGTTAGGGTTGAGAGAAGGGTAGAATACGATTAAGAGAGAGAGAAAGACTTGGGCGGTTTTTTTTTCCTAACATGAATACACACTTGACCACGTGCAAAGCAGATGCTATTATTAAAATTGTCGACGCCAAACGCTGACGAGAGTTAAGTAGACGCCAAACGGCGTCGAGAAAACACGGAGAATGTTTTCTTAGGCTAACGCTGCACTGCAGGTGTCGAGCTCAAGGCGTCGAGAAAACACTCATTTTGTAGTAGTGAATCTCACATTTTTTTTATTACAAAATCAAACTTAGTCATATTCTTAATTACACACTAATTTTATATGGTTATACAAGCACCCTGTGGCAAAAAACAAATATAATAAACAAGTAAAAAATACAGTCTTTTACGTTTATTTTAGTTAATTTGATATTACATTAATTCCTAAATAGATTTTGTTACATATGAATATGGTTATTTTTTTACTTTAGTTTTAAATAATATTTCTTACATGTTTTAGCATATGTACATACTTTTAAGCACGTGTAGCGTGTATATAGGACTATGTATCAATTAATAAATTAGAGAAGAAGGCCATTGAAGTATTATTTTAGTTCATTCTGATCAAATTTTAGTTGGTAAGTTAGCACTTAAGTGTCCACGTAAGATATCGATAATACTGTTACAAAGGTTGTTGATTTTTATATATAAAACAATTGAACATTACTTGCGTATATATCAAATAGATTTTAAAAATGGCGGCACACATCGCGTGCATAATATACTAATTTAGAATTTTATTTTAAATTTCTATGTTTTCATCCATACAACACAAATCTATGAGTGAGAATAAGTATAAAAAGAAATGAGGGAGGTATTAAAGATAACTAGTTTTGTTGCCCGTGCGACGCAAGGTAATAACTTTTAATCAAATTAAATAATGATGTTGATATAAAGGTTGAAGGGGAAATGAACTAAACAATCATTTAAGCATTGATTAACCGGGAGTTTTAAGAATGTTAAAAGTTTTTCTATTAAATATTTAGGGAGAGTTGTACAAAATAATTTAAAATAGATAAAATAAAAGAGATTTTAAACTGGTGACAAGTGGCATGCAAATCTTCCTGCTTTAGAATATTGTGATAGATATAGGGGCTTAATATTTACCGCCCCATATTACTCAAAACCGGCCCACTATTTTATCCATTTACCTTCCTGTATTTACCCTCTTACATTCCCACCCCAAACCGAACCACCACCACCGCCATCACGTCGCCGGCGACAAAATGCGTAGTAATAAATGGCCGAGTCTACCGGTGGAGCGTCGAATTTACAATAGGTATTTTTTTGTCCAGAAAACTTTAAGAAACTTATGCATTTTTAGCTTGTAACATGGTACATGCTTATGAAATTTAAGCTTATACCATGGTACAGACTTATGAGTGTTTAGCTTCGACCATGGTATAGACTTATGCAGTTTAAGCTCGTACCATGGTATGAGCTCAAAATTCATAAGTCTATACCATGGTCGAAGTTAAAAATTCATAAGTCTTTAATTTTTTTTTTTCCCAAGTAGATTAAATCAAATTCAATAGCAAATCAAAATCTTAAATAATATAGACTTATGCATATTAAGCTCACACCATGGCGTAGACTTATGAATTTCAAGCTCCGTTCATGGTACGAGCTGAAACTGCATAAGTTTATACCATGGTACAAGCTAAAGACTCACAAGTCTGTATCATGGTACAAGCTTAAATTCATAAGCCTGTACCATGGTACAAGCCAAAAATGCATAAGTTTCTGAAATTTTTTCCGGACAAAAAAAAAATACCTCTTATGAATTCGACGTTCCACCGGTAGACTCGCCCGTGTAAACATTACTACGCAATTTGTCGTCGGCGACGTGGTGGTGGCGACGATGCTGGCCGGTGGTGGTCCGATTTGGGGTGGAAATGTAAGAGAGTAATTGAGGATGGTAAATATTGAATGGGGATATATGGGTAAAATAGTGAGGCGGTTTTGAGTAATATAGGGCGGCTTTTAGCGCTCCACTAGATATATAAAGGATATATAATCTCTTTGATTATAAACTTAGAATATACGGTTTTTTCATGAAATGCCCCTGAGGTTTAACGAAATGCACCAAATACACCCGCGTGTTTCGAAATACATAATATACACCTATTTAAACTTAGAGTGCACCAAATACCCTTGGATTTAACGGCCGTTAGTACTCCGTTAGCGTTAATTTACGTTTATGCCCTTATTCACCAAATATTATACAATTTGACTTTAAAAAAAATCTCATTTCTTCTCTCTCCTCTCATCTCCTCTGTTGTTTCTTACCCATCTTCAATTTCACCCCCAATTCATCAATAGCCATTGATTCACCTCAAATTACCCAGAAATACAAGCCTCTTCTTCCTGTGATTTGGTGGTGCATGTGGGAATTCCGGCGGGAAGTCCGGCAGTGAAGAGCTCTGTTGATTCGAAAGAGGTAATTGAAACTGAAACAAGGTGCTCGAGCTTTAAAATTGAGGCTCTGAATTGAAGATGGGTTAGGGCATTGAAATCGAGGCTCTGAAACTGAAACAAGGGTTTTGCCGAGTCGTTGATTGAAGGTTTAGGGTATTCTACTTCTTCAATTTCCCCTGAATTGCTAAGAAATTTCCGTATTACAATGCAAAATTCGGATTAGGTATTCTCTAAATTCCAGCGTTTTCGAATTCCGCTAATTTCTACACCCTAATATTGGGAATTGTGTCTGCATTGATATGAATCCTAGATTGGGAGCGCAATTTTAATTTTAATTTTGGGATTTCTTGCTATGAATCCTTGATAGGGCGCGTAATAATTGTGATTTCGGAGGTGAGAGAATGGTGAATGATGTAGTTTCTGCGCTGAAATCTAACGAAAACGATGATGGTAGTTCAAAGAAGTTGAGTAGTGGTAAAAATGATTCATCAGCTTCAGCCTCAGCCTCAAATGCTTTTGGGTTAAGGAGAGCTCAGAGAAATTCGAGCCTGGTTAGTCTTAGGAAGTAGCAGAGACTAGAAAAGAAGACGCCATCAGTTACCCCTCCTTCTAAGAACAAAATTATAGTGTTTTTGGTGTTAAATGATTTTTTATTCTTTAGTTTTCCCCCCAAATTATAGTGTTTCTTGAAGATTTTCGAGCAATTTCATGTTTGCAAGAGTCTTAAAATTCCTGATATGGATGTTTACTTCCTGGAGTAATTATGTGTTATGGGAGCAGTTTTTTTCCCATGAGTCCATTGTGCGAGAATCTAGAAGAGGTTGATTTAAGTACACTTAAAAATACGCATTGCCCAGAGAGTTTCAGGTTTGATTTTGAGGGTTATTCATCTGAATTTGGCGGGTTCTCTCTTGCACCTGTCGAGCCTGTTCTTGATTTTGATTCTATTAAGGATTAAATAGAAGAAATGCAAGGCCCTGATGGTGGTGCAGCGTGTAAAGCTGATAGTTGTTGCTGGGTATCTGTGGGCAGCAGGGGGAGTAACATCATCATTGTATCTGTTAAATTTAGTTGAATTCTATAGCATGTTCAAGTGTCAAGCACCTTGATCTTATTTCTATTTTCAATAGTGAAGTATTATTTTGTTAATTCTTTTATCATCATAGTTCCATTAGTTTGTTAGTTTAATCATCATATTTCTATTTTCAATAGTGAAGTATTATTTTCAATAGTGCAGAGTATATTTTGAACAAAGACAGCTGTTTCACGAATTGATTTTCTTTATCAATATATTTTGTGATTATCTTGACGCATTAATAAAATTAGCCGTTAGATTCAATTTCTGCAATTTGGGTATTTTGTGCAAATAAGTTTACAAATAGGTGTATATTGTGCAATAAGTTTATAAATAGGGGCATTTGGTGAATTATAAACATGACTTAACGGAGGACTAACGGAATGTCAAATCAGGGGTATTTGGTGAACAGTACGGGAAAAATAGGGGTATATTATGTAATTTGAAACACGCAGGTGCATTTGGTGCATTTCGTTAAACCTCAAGGGCATTTCATGAAAAAACCGTAGAATATATCTACTAATGGATTGATTTCAATCAATTAGAATAACTTAGTTTAGTATAGATTTTATTCTAATGTATTTACTACCATATATAGTTATTTGTAATTTTCTTACTTATGTTCATTATTGTCTTTTTAATATTCTGAGGATTGTATAAGTACTCCTCATATGCATCAATATACTTAAGCTTTCTCATAACTCTATCATGGTATCACAACCTTGACCGGTCTACATTTTCCACTTTTCCCCTTCCACTTGTTCCTCTTCTTCATGGCAGCACAACTCATGTCGACCACCATGGACAAATGGTGCATGGATAATACTTAACCTTTTTCCCCCTCTTTTCTCCTCTAATTAACGGTGCGGTTGTGTAATTCTCACACTCGAACAAGCCGAACATTTCTAGAAAACTTCAAATCAAGACTTCTGCTCAACGTTTAGGCACCCGGTAGTTTACCTACCAAAATTTCCCAAACTAGCTTCAATAACCTCGCAAATCGATATGGAGAAACACTAAACTCTCAAAACTATCATCACCACCGTGACAATCTTATTTTCCCCTTCAATGGTTGCAATGGAACACCCTTCTTCTTTTTTTCCCTCTCAAGTACGTTGCACGCACACGCTAGCAAAAGTTACTCATCCCTAAATGCTTTATAATAATATGGGTTCTCCAACCTAAAATATAACATATTTTTTCCATTTTAATGTTTGTTTCTGGCCATCAGTGTTTCACGGTTCAACAATTGTGAAAAACAACCACTAAGACAATTTCTTCCATCTATATATTTCTATTCAAAAAAACAAAAAAACAAATTACGCAGGTTCATCATCAACATCATTGTGCGCTCTTCGACTCCTCAAAGAAACCACCCTTGAAGCGTTCATCACGTACTCATCATGTTTTCGATCAAGATTGGACTTTCCCTTCGGCCGTCCATCTCGCGTGATTGTATTAAGGAAAATATATCAAGGATTATTCAAAGAGATATAATCTCCTTGATTATAGATTTAGATTATACTAGCTTAGGACCCGTGCAACGCACGACTATTACTAATATAATGTATTATTTATAGTAACTAAATAAAATATATTAGGAAAACGTGAAAGTAAAAAGGATATATGTAAAACTATAAATTCAACGTGAATAAAATAAATATTCAAATGAACTAAATTTGCATATTACAAAATTTAACGTTTATGTTTGTATACTTGTATGTAGATCGATCTATCAAAATTAACTAAACCAGAATGACCAAGCCAATACTAATTTTTCTCATAAAAGAGTGACGGCCGAGAACTATCTCGGAAAAGACCCTAACATATCTGAGTTAATCAAATAGTTTAAATAGAATAAAATTTAGATAAATGCACCTTCTATTGTTAGTCTACTTGACTGCTTACCATGTATTATTATTATTTTAATTAACATCCGTACTCACTACTCATCATGTATTATTACTATAAACAATAGACTAACATTAGAAGTCCTTTCATCAATATTATTTAAATTTGTTATCAAATTAAAAAGTTATAATAATAGAGAAGTAAAATCAAATACATTTAATGAGTATGGTAATTGAATTATATTTTATTTCATTTTTCTCTCAGCTTCTTAAAAAAGTAATGTAATTTTATTAAGTAAAGAGTAAAAAATATTTTGGCCGAAAACAATTGAACCAGGAAGTGACATGTGTCACTTCTGGTCTTTGTTTTAATATAACTAGCTTTTGAGCCCGTTCATAGAACGGGCAGTTGTATAGTGGTTGTTTAGATGACTTTTGAAGTTTTAATTAGTGAGTACTTGTGATTTTTGGTAATATATAAAATCCAAATATTTTCCACGATTTCATGTATTTAACTCTCTTTTCTACCCCCGTTTTCTTATCTTTCATTAATTCACATAATTTTTCATCACAGAGAGAAAAGGCTGAAATAGTTGAAGAAATCACAAAAGGAGTGTAAAATATTGGATGAAAATACGTAGCCACACATAAATGTTTTATCTATTTTTTCGTTTTCAGATGGTAAAAAATAGGTATTAATTTTTTTTTAGGTGGTAAAATACAAGTTTTAGTTTTTAGGTGGTAAAAAAGAAATTTTCGATTTTTATAGGTGGTAAATAACAATTTTATGATAAATTTAAAAGAACAACATTAAAGAACAAACAATATAAAAAGAAAGAACAAACAATATAGGCGCTTGTAAAAACATAAAAGATCAATGAAGAGCTTAATTTCATTATGAACATTAACCAGATGATTATTATGAGCAAACAAATAAACAAGAAAGAACAAATAATTCAACAAAAAAGAACAAACAATATAAAAAAAGAACATAAAATTCTAGAAGAAAGAACAAATAATATAATAATTATGAACAATTTTATGCTAAATTTGAAAAACAACATGAAAGAACAAACAGTACAACAAGAAAGGACAAACAATATAGGCGTACCATTTTCAGGAGGTACAACCAGATCTGACTGTACTCTGTACATCAATTAGGAGTTAGTTGCAACTTGTAATAATTTTTTTTTTATATGTAGTAAATTAAGATTTGAAAATAGCGGCAAAAAAACACCCTACAATCCTACATGGATATGTAAGTATATAACCCCTCTATTTTTTCCGATCGATATGTACTACGTATTTATGAGAGGATTTTATATTTAGTAGATACATCGGCAATACTACAAATCTTCTGCTACGGCCACCACCGAGGGAAAGAAACACCATACATGATACATCCATAAAAATTGTAACGTGGCAGTATGGTTGCTGATCCACATTTCACTTTCTTTATTTGAGGGTTCCTTGCTCCAAGTCCTACATACATAGTAACGTAGAACCTTCGGAAACCCCACCTGTTTCGGTAGCGGACTTGGAACAGGAAAGGGATGACTGACTCTCGACTGAGATTGCTGACTGGATCCTGCACAGTGAAACCGTTAACTAGTCTCGGGGGTGATCCGAGAATTACCCCTCCGATGCTTAAGTCAGATTATGCTGGTAGCTCTGTAATAAATGCTTATAAGAATGATTGGGCTGGAATTGCGTACCTTTGGCATTGATGGGGGTCCGTATATATAGACGGGTTATTTGTACGGAGGACCCGGGTTATTACCCGTTGGTTCCGGATCCTCCCTTTCGGCTCTGATAGGTAGATGATGTCAGAGCAATGCCGACTGGGATTGTAAACCCTGGATGTCGACTGCACCTTTGGTGCTTCTTGTGAGTATATGTCTATGATACAGCTGTTATGGGTTGTCCTACCGGCATACCGGTAGGGCTACCCGTACAACTAGCCCCCTCAGAGTGACTACAGCTGGCTTTTACAGTCTGTAGTTGCTCTGATAAAAAGAAAAAAGCGAAAGTTGGGGGTAAGCCCCCTATACAACTAGCCCCCTTGGGGACGATCAACACCCCATGGGTGTGATTGTTCTGTAGATGGCCGTTTTACAATGCGGTTTTTAGCTCAATACTTGTTCTGATGTCACGACTAGCCCCCATTAGGACAAGGATTGATCGCTTTAAGTGGATAGTTTTCTGTATGCCGGCTGCCCATGTTTGTGTTTGATTCTCTTGGCTGACTGTTATCCTTGATTTCTTTGAATGACCAGCCCCCTTGAGTTTTTTAGGCTGACTAGCCCCCTTGAGTTTCTAGGCTGACTAGCCCCCTTGACTTTTTAGGCTGACTAGCCCCCTTGACTTTTTAGGCTGACTAGCCCCCTTGACTTTTTAGGCTGACTAGCCCCCTTGACTTTCTAGGCTGACTAGCCCCCTTGAGTTTCTAGGCTGACTAGCCCCCTTGAGTTTCTAGGCTGACTAGCCCCCTTGACTTTTTAGGCTGACTAGCCCCCTTGACTTTTTAGGCTGACTAGCCCCCTTTGACTGACACGTGGCGACGGTTCATTTTTCTTTATACGCGTGGCGGGAGATTTGAAAAGTGTTTTGGATACGTGTCGGCCATCCGGCAAGTGTGGGGAGTTGTGATATTTTCAACCGCCCAGATCTGCTTCCTGTCGTTTCAACTTCCTTTCGTTCCTTTAAGTAATTGTTTCTTCTTTTCTCTTCATTTCCGCTCTTTCTCATTTTCCTTTGCAAACTTTCTCGTGCTGCCAATTTGCTCTCTTTCTCTCTCTTGTTTTTCTTTCTAATTTGTGTTCGTCTCTTCCTACCGTACTTTTCCATTGGGGTTTGGTTGTTTCTCTTGGTAAGTTTCGAACTTGGTCTGGTTTTTTAGGTTGTCCGTTGTTTTATTAGGGTTTGGCTGTCTGACTTTCTCGTGTTGTTCTTTCAGTTGGGTTGTTTGAGGGACCTTGCAGCTGTTTGAGAGTGAATTTCCAGAATTAGGTACGGTTTCTGGCCTTACTTTCTCTTTTTGTCGGGTGTTTCTGTTTTTGCTTGCATGCGTTTTGAGTGGGGGTAGCCAAAACATGACTGGTAGGGTTGGGGTTGGTAACGTGATAGACCTGTCAGACACAAGTAGCGATTCTGGCATAGAACTAAATATGGACGGGAATACGGCCGGTAGTAATGCTAAGAATACTGGGTGGGGGATAAAATCGAACACGCCACCTCCTTTTGCGCAGTTTATGGGTGGGAATCCTGTTACCGGCCCTTTTATACCCATGACTGCGGATCAGTTTACTCGCTCACAACAGTTACATGGCCTGCGGGCACGAATGGAGAGAGAGCTTAGGCCGAATGAGCATAACGTGCCGGCTGGGGAGCCGATTTTAGACGTAGATCCGATTTCGGTTAGGTACCATTTGCGGGATTATCGGGAATTTACTCAGCCTGGCGGCTCTGGTCTTGGGGAGTACGGTACTAACATCGGCAATATATATGTTTCTAGGGCCATGCCGTCAGACGCCGAACCGTCTACAAGTAATCGACGGGCCGGGAAGGAGCCTGCCGTCCATGATGCGGGTGAGGCTAATTCCGCCGGTAGTGGTGATGTGCTTTCCACCCCTGGCGACTCCATACTGGAGTCTTCTGAGTCTGGGTCTCCTGGGTTAAGGGCGCCGCCCATTGCCGACTCTGATGAAGATGAGGAGGATGCTGCGATCTTGCAGCAAGTGTTTGAAGAAGAGGCCTTGGACGCCGATGTGAATTTCGAAGGTGAGGCCACCGCGTTCTTGGTTCCGGCCCCTCCCCCTAACGATTCTGCTGCCCTCACCACTGAGATAGATGGTGACTTTGTAAAAGAGGCCATTGCCAACCGGCATTCTGAGGTTGGTGGTCGTTTTTTGGGTTTACCTGAGGGCTACAGGTTGACTGTGCCGAAAGAAGAGCAAACGGTGGCCGACTGCCCTGAAGGCCATGTCGTTGTGTACACGAAAATGTTCGACTATGGGTTGCGCTTTCCCTTGCACCCGTTCATTGAGAAGGTTCTGCGGGCCTGGAATGTCGGCCTCGTTCAGTTATCGCCCATAGTTATTCGCAATCTGGTTGCGTACACCTGGCTGTTTTCATTGAAACAGTGGCCCTTGACCCTCAACCTTTTCAAAAAACTGCACTGGCTGAAGCGTGATTGGAAAGATACCGGCTGGTGGACGATCTTTACCAAGAGTCAGCGTCAGACTGTGAGTCCCCGACTCTCCAGCTGCAAGGACTGGAAGGACCACTTCTATTTCATGGCTGTTCCCGAAGACTACCCCCTTCGGCGTACTTTCTACCAGCCTAAACCTAGGATGGAACAATTTGACCAAGCCGACCTTGGGCCTCGAGAGCAACGTGCGTACGACAGGCTGCTGGTTGATTATGTCGACGTTGGGCTGTCTAAGCCTAAAACCTTGCCGGCTTTCTGGCTTCCTCCTGTCGGTTATATTCTTAGTCCTGCCGCATTGGGTGCAGTCGGTCTTGCACCTACACATCCCCTTGGTAAATGCAGTTGTTTGCTTGCGCTCTTTATCTGTTGTACTTGTTTATACTTCTTGGATCTCTGTTGTGTCGTTTTGCGTTTGTTAAATTTTTTTCTGACTTCCTCGTTCTTTTTTCTCAGGGCACCATCTTTTAAACAAGGCTTCACTCGGCCTTGACAAGAATTGGAGGGTTGTTGAAAAGTGTCCGGCGGCTCCTGCTGAGAAATATTATGAAGGAAATAATGCCCTTGGTCCAAGTATGCATTCTATGTTAAGTCTAATAAATGCGGTTCAGTATTAATTAACAAGTTAATAATTCAGTGAGATCAAGTGAGCTGAATGCCTAGCTAGAGGCCGCTTCAGTTCAAGTGGAATTAATGATATTAATCCACAGCATACTCTTGACTGAACCCGTAGGGTCACACAAATAGTACGTAAACGGATCAAGTATTTAATGGCATTAAATACTCCATCTATGAATATTCGGAACCGACGGATCTTGGTTTCAGTGGGAGCTAAGATCGTCACAGGCAAGAAATGAATACTCCGGAAACGATGATATTGCCGGAAACGGAAATATGGATCGTATCGGAAATATAAATATTATCCAAGTCGTAGATGTTGCCGGAAATGGAAACATGGTACGTATCGGAAAATATTATCGGAAATGGAAATATTGCCAGAATCGGAAATATTACCGGAAACGGAAATATTGTCAGAATCGGAAATATTACCGGAATCGGAAAATAATTCCGGAAACGGAAATATTAAATATTTGTTCGAAACGGAAATTAATTCCGGAATCGGAAATATTAAATATTGTTCGTATCGGAAATGAATTCCGGAATCGGAAAATTTAATCGGAAGCGCATCGTACGAATAAGCATCGGACGAGGCCTGCCGGACGAGGCCCAGCACGAAGCCAGGCCATCGCCCAGCAAGCCAAGCGCGCCGCACAAACAGCCACGCCAGGCCCAGCGCAAGGCCAGACCCAGCAGGCTGCGCAGCGCGCACAGCGCGCACAGCACGCGCAGCGCGCAGCGCGCGCGGGCGCTGCGTGGGCTGCTGCTCGCGCGCACGCATGGGGGCCCATCGTGGCTGCCGTGCGTGTGTGTGCAAGTGTTTGTGTTCGTGCACGTTTCCTAAAACATGCAGAGTTCGGTTAATGATTAAATTCCTAATTCTATTTGATAAATTAATTAAATTAGAGTTCTTGTAGGATTCTAGGTTTAATTAATTTGTATCTGAATAGGATTTCGATTCCCTTTCCATACCCCTATAAATATGAGGCTAGGGCTCACAATTTATAACAAGTTTCAAAGTATTCAAAAAGTGAGTTTTTGAGAGAAAATTAAAACACACATCTTGCTCATAAAAGTGCCGAAATTTTCTAGTACCTTAAGGGCGATTCTAGTTGGTCAATCTTAAGGCGGATCCGGACGTGCTGTGGACTATCTACGGAGGGACGACACTTGGAGTCCTAAAGACTTGTTCTTGTTCGGTTCGGGCGCAGCTAGGGAGGGCACGCAACAAAGAGTATGCATCTAAATTATGCTATATGATTATGTGTAAATAATATGTTGTCCTGGGTTAATGGTTGTTTCCGCATGATCTATGTAATGTCATATGTATCATAACCTAACAGTGGTATCACGAGCCCCTTATTATTTTCATAATCTAAATTGCATAAACATGGTTAAATATTACAAATTTGCAAGAATTAAAAGGGGTGATTAATTTTCGTAATTGTTAATTAATTGCAAATTGCGTTTATTTAATTATACGTACGCAGTTTTTCGGCAGTTTCTTCGTTACTCATCCAAATCGAGTGATTTTTGTGTCAATTCCGCATGTAAAAGGCATTCTAAAATTTTGACAAAAATAGTATTTTTCTGCCGAACCCAGAATTCTCAAATTCGAAGCCTAACTATGACTTTTCGAAGGTTTTAGTTTTTCGAATGCAAAATTTCGTAAATTTAAGATGTTAAATTAAATATTTGCGATTCTTGTTGATAAATCTTGAATTTTGATTGACCTACTGCATATTTTTAACAAGTTTGAATGCCTAGTCTTGTTAATTATGCAATCTAATTTGTAATTATGATTAATTTGTTGAAAATTAGAATAATTTAGAATTAATTTGATTTTCATAATTAATTATAATTTAATTAGAAACCTATGATTAAAAACCACCATAAAAATTGTAAATTTATGATAAATTTTAAATTTTTATGACCTAGACTTGAATCCATAACAATCGGAAATCAATTGGATAATAAATTTTCGATTTTTTCGCCCTAAAATTATGAAATTAATTATATTTATTAATTTGTCATTAATTTTATAAATTTTAATTTTTTTTTATGCGATTCGTTCATATAACTTGCACGCACAAAGCAATGGACGCTTCGTGTTACCCTTAAGGGGTGTTGTATAGTGCGGGCATGCGACGACGAGCAAGGGAGCTCGTCGCCCGTGCGGCACGAATGCAATGAGCAAGGCATGGTGCACGTGCACAAGGCAGCAGCCCTGCCTTATGTCGTGGGCCACGAGCAATGGACGAATGGGCATGGGCGAAGGGCGAGCCAAGGCAGTCGCGTGTGGGCAGCAAGCGAGCTACGCCACAACGCGCACTGCCTCGCGCAAGAGCGCGCAGCCTCGCGCGCAGCGAGCGCAAGCTCGCGTGCCACGAGCGCTGCGCCCAGCGTTGCTCGCGCGCACAGCGAGCGATGTCGCGCGCCCAGCGAGCGATGTCGCGCGCCCAGCGAGCGATGGCTCGCACGCACAGCGAGCGATGTCGCGCGCCCAGCGAGCGATGTCGCGCGCCCAGCGAGCGATGTCGCGCGCACAGCGAGCGATGGCTCGCGCGCACTGCGAGCGATGGCTCGCGTGCGACGAGCGCTGGCGCGCGCGCAGCGTGCGATGGCTTGCGATGGAAATGCAGCAGCTATGCGACGAGCGCATGGGCTGCGCGCACATGGCCAGCGATGGTTGTGTGCGAGCGGCCCATGGGCGTGCAATGCGTAGGGTGTTTGCGTTACGATTAGATCGTTTTGAATGTTTAATTTGAAAATTTCAGTTCACGTAATTTTAATTAATTTTAAAATTAATAATTTAAATTATTTTCTTGGATTTTAATTTTGAATATTATAATTATAATAAATGTTATTTATTCTAATTATTTTACTAAAATTAAAATCATGAATTAATTTAAATAACGACTGAAATTAAATTAAACTTTTTGGATTAAATTATAAATTTATATGAGCTTTAAATTTTAATTAAATTTGTATGTTTCCGGTTAGACTAGAAATACATTTTTATGTTTAAAATTGGTAAAGCATATGAATTTATTGGTTTAAGTGGGAGCGCTTTTTAGTCATAAACTCTTGATTAGGTCTACAAATCCTTAAGGTTAAAACAACTTGATTAGAATTAATAAGGACTGAATAATTGGTAGATTATTGGTGCCCTTGATTAATTGCTGCAAATATTTACGTGATGCATAATGTGTTTTACTAACCAGCTAAGTGGGCCATTCATGATAATGAATGGGTGAATGGTATATATTGTATATGTACTGTTTTGCAGGTTATGAAGTGACTAGTATGGCCCAAATAGGATAGAAAATATGGTCTGCGTACCATTAATTTGAATGTAATTGGTCTAAAGTACCAAAGTTATTTTTCAATTCAAATATGGTCTGCGTACCATCAAATAGTTGTAATTAGTTATAGCTTATCCTATTTGAAGAAAATGGTGCCTCCCACGGAGATTTTCAAGACGGACTTTGAAGTTAAAGCTTCAAGATGAAGTCGGGCCATACTAGATCACAAATATCTTATGCATGTTTTAAGTTATTTATTGCTTTTAAATATGTCTTAAAATGCATGAGATCAAAAGCTTGATTATGTTGCATGATTAAGGATTTTAGTTCACTTAAAATCTAACCAACATAGTAAGAGCCTTAAGTTCCAAACTTAAAAATTGAGTTAAAAGGTGCCATGCCAAAATATACACTTGCTTGGATATCCTTTACATCAATCTAGTAATAGTTTTCGCTCAGCGAGGTGTTACTTATTGGTCCTAAAGGGGCAAGGTACACAAATAATTGTGAGTACATGTTAGTTTTGGTGAAACTCAACGATATAAGTAAGGAGTCCTTTTATGTCGTGGCAAAATCGATAGGTTTACCTAACAAATTCTTAGACGTACCTATCAACCAAGAGTAGTTTCTAGACTATTAGCAAAAGGCTTTTGCTTACCTAAGATGTTTTAGGATTAAGTCGACAAACTGTGCTTAGTTCTTCAATGATTTTAGGGTCTTGGAATCATTTTATTCACACCTGCCGGAACAATAAAATCGAATAAAATGCTAATAACTTGTTTGAATTGCATGGTTGCTTTAATTTCAAGTTATTATTCATGATAAATGTTTAGACTTTGCATGCTTCAATGTATGTTTTAATTATTGTTTATAATTAAATATCTTGCACTGCAATAAATCCTTTTAGAAAGGTAACAGTAAATTTCCTCGATTGGTAGTGAATCCAAGAACGATTCACGGTAATGAGAGAAAATGAGCAATTTAAAATGTACGTTTCTTATATCGACTTTTATGGTTGTTTTCGAGAATCAAAATCGAATGGCAAACCGATTGGTGATTGTGAATTCAAAATACAATGTAGTTTTGAGATCATAAAGCATTGAGTTTAATACGCTCAGCTTTACCAATGGTTAACAACCTAATATCTTTGTCCATTTAATTCTCGAATGAGTCTAGTCCCTAGACATTCGAATAGATCGATGCTTAGAGAACTTTAGAAGCTTCTGGTAAGATCATCTAGTTGAAACAAAATATTCAACATAAATTAAAATGGTAAAGAACCTTGTTGGTGACATTGGACATGTCTAACAAAGTATAAAAGTCAACACTAAAGAATTCAATTCTTAAGACTATAAGAAAGGGTACAAGAAATAGGAAAACAAAGGAACACATGAAAGGAATTTACGATTCCGTTTCTACCTATAAGTTTATGTTTAAAGAGAAGTAACCTAGCAATCAAACTTCCTTGGTATCATATACCGCTTGAGGTTCTTACTTCGATAATAACTCAAACAATGGAAGCTAGGATACACTAATGACCTACAAGTGGGAAATGAAGCATGGCAATGCTACATTAGTTGTAGGGTCATCTAGTTTGTTTTAAGTCCTTTCAAAGGCTGGAACTTAATGGCTATTTTGTTCCATAATCAACATACCTAAATTTCTGCTTCAAACACAGAAAGACTCACATTCAGAAGAACAAAAATAATGCTTGATTGTTTGTTCATTTGAATGAAATGGTCATTTACAGAATGAGTCAATATGCTTGATTAAAACAAACAACTCTTTAAAGAACTTTACTAGGTTCAAATCAACCCCTTGATTTGAGTTCCACTAATCTTTGGCATTGTTGCTTAGACCATATCAACAAGTTAACATTCAAAAGCTCTATTTTAATGGACTTTTGAAAATTGGTTGATTTCTAGATCAACTTAAGACAAGCTAGTCTTACTTGTTGAAAGTAACAAAAGATATGAACTATTGTTAGAACGCCTAGACGATAGAGTTCAAAGCTAAAGAAAATTTTATGACTTTATTATTTCACATGGATTTGAGTGAATATAGGTTTATTTACTCAAATGTGATATAAGTTGAATCTGTTTGGCTAGTTCAAAGATTCAGAAGTATAAAATCCACTTGGCAAGAAATCATAAAGATCTAGGTTAGATCATGTTGATGATTACTTGAGACCAAATATGATCATCAATGATTGTGTGTTGTAATTTCACAATCTAGCTCCATAAGATATGGCATATCTAAGTTGGAATGATCGAAGTCGATTAGTACTTGATTCAATCAATGATGGATCATAAAGACTTTTCCTATAATTTCTAAAACAAAATGCTCAACTACCACCAAACTAAACCAAATTCGTCAAAGCTATTGAAAAGTAATTTCAGAATATCTTTTCATAATATATCTAAAGAGTTCTTAAACTCAGTGGGAGCTTAGTGTTTGTTATTCAACAAACTAAGGTCCAAGTATAGATATATGTTTCATTGTGATTTATTCAAATGAGACACAAGGGTATTGTTTCTACCACGAATTTTTGAGAACATAATGTTTGTTTGCTCGAAATAATGTCCTTTTGGAGATTCGTTTCCAAAATGACAAGTGGGAGAAAATAGATCTCGAAAGTTTTCGAGGCGAACAACAAACATAAACGGACATTCCGGAGGCTTTTCGAAGTGCTTCAGAAAATCCGAACTTATTCTTTAAGGACTTTAGAAGTGGCTTTAAAGAATAGATATCTCTTAGAAGACTTTACAAGTGCTTCAAGGAGAACAGAATATTCAAAGGACTTTCAAGTGGCTATTGATATTCTATTGTTTGATGTTCTATACCCAAGTAGGCATAGAATTCAAGTCACTGAAACTATGAGATTCTTCTATTAGATAGTGAAGAAACATAGAGATCAGGTCAATGAAACTATGAGATTCTTCTATTAAATAGTGAAGAAACCTACAACTTGCAGTCAAACTATTATCATGTAGATTAATGAGTTTGTGACTTGTAAGAAAGCTATGACGAAACCCAGATTCCCTAAAATGGTTAGAGGCCATATATAGACTCAAATGTTTTAAATGGTTAGAGGCCATAAAACATACTCAATGTTTTGATGACAAAATTGAAATTTTGTTGATTTGCAAGAATAGTTTCACACCTATTGGTTGCAAGTTTGTTTTAAGGATAAAAACCATCAAACATAGAATTATGTTCACACACAAATCTAGATTAGTTGCTAAAGGTTACAAGCAAATTCATGGCATGGATTGTGTTGAAACCTCATGCAAAATCGTAATGCTTAAGTCTATAATTCAAGCAATGATTGCATATTGGTACATATGGCAATTGGATGACAAAACGTATTCCTCAATCAAATGATGGAATACAATATGTACATGGTATGTCATAGAGTTTGTGGATCCAGATAAATGCTTGAAAAGGAAAGCTAGCTTATAAAATCTAAGTACAGATTTAAGCAAGCAATTGGGAATTGGAACTGTATTTTAGTGAAACTAATAAGTATTTTAGTTTCATAAAATATACATGATTCTTATAGATATATAAGAAGTTTAGTGGGAGTACTTAAAACTTAATTGGTCCTATGTGTATCACACACATATCTCTCTATTGTGAAATAACATTCAAATGCTAATGACTTAGATTTGAAATTATTCATCAATAATGGACCATGGCGAAACTTAGTACATACTGGGTATTAAGATCTATTTACAAAGATCTTATGATATTATTTTGGATTAAGTAATGGCATTTACTAAATCAAACACGAAAGTCTCCATTGGAGATATTCGACCCATGTGAATAAATCTAAGTAAAGGATGTTTGAACTATGTATAAGCATTTACTAAGTTAACATCAAAGAATCTAATGAGATTCTTCACCTATATTATATGTCAAAGAATTTAGCTGGATTCAGTATCTACTGAAATTGAATGAGCTAAAGTTACATGAATAGAATTCAATTGGGAATTATTCTACAAAAGAATTTATCATGTATGATATAATATGAGGATCGCCAAAAACGTATCGTATGACTTTAGGCATGACGAACATATACCAATCTCTATTGATCTAAGTGAAGACCAATTAGATTGGGATCAAGAAAAACTTATGGTACCTGAAAAGGTACATAGGATTACTTCTTGATTCAAGGAAATAAAGATATGCTAAATATTGATGCTACACGCATAAACACTGGCAAAGGATCAAGCAAGACCCTTTGGAGTTAACCATTGACAAGGACGAGCTAAAGAGCATCGTGTTTTGAAATGGCAACATGGATTGAAGACCATGAGTTGTTGCGTGGGAAATTAAATATGTTCTAAGATATAGCTGGAAAGTCTTCCACATATCTGTGAACTGCTTGGATAAGCAAATCCAAACAAAGCATCACTAGCAACCTAAACAGTTGAAGTAAAAGTACTTATTGCCTAAGAAGCAATAAAACAGAGTTGTTTATATTAATGAGTTCTTCATTGAACTTGGGTGGATCACATGTCTGCTAACTTGATGATTCTTCATTGCAAAATGCGTAGAACCACTATCGAAGTAAGAAAGACTAGATCACATAATAAACAAACTCAAAAGATCTTCTCATCATATCTCGAAGAACATTCGATGAAAAGGATATTAAGATTGGCAAAGCATGATAACTAAACCTATGCAACAAGTGAGAAGCAACACTCACGTTGTAGCACTGGAAATCAAACATAGCTTTGAATTCCATGAAATGTTTTAAAGATGGGTTAGAGGCCCATGGTTGTAAAACATTGGGGTTGAACATTTATCATATATGAAATGTGTTTTCATATTCCATTTAATCTTGGTTTAGTATTAAATGATGAGTCCCTTCAATTTGACAATATATTCAAGATAGACTGTCAGGACCAGTCCTGTGACTAAGAAATGTCTATCAAGTGAACTTGAATGTCAAAGGTTGAAAATGGTCCCTAATCGAAGTTTTCTATAAAATTGGACGCATAGAAAACGTTAAACAATTAGAATGCAAGATGACTAGTAGTTCTGTTTCTTGAACTATGTGGACATGGCAATGTCATAATCATTTGCATAGATACTTACTTTGGGAAGACTAGTATCGGACAAGACCTATGAAACTTTACTGTAAGAGATGAAAGTCTGTCATAAGTAAATTTCATTAAATTATTAGACACTAAATCCTCAATACCTGAGTGATTTGAGATTACTTGTTTGAGAACTGGTTGCTTTGACGTTGACCAACCGTCGCACCGTAAAAGGAGGCTATAAAGGCAACGCTCAGGTAATCACCTATCAAACGAAGTCTAATCTCAAGATCGCAAGATTGGGATTGTCCTCCCATAAATCGGGATGAGATGCTTAAAAGTTGTACAAGGCCACTCGGAGAGCTAGAAACTGTGAAATGCATGGCCGTGCTCGGATGAATCATAGGCTATGATTATCTGTTTATTTGATCTTGAACTCTGAAACCGAGGAACACCTCTGGACATAATAAGGATGACAACTTTTACCTTATGTTCAAGAGCAAGCATCGAGCGACAAAGGAATTAGGAAATGCACACTTATCCCTAAGGACAAGTGGGAGACTGAAGGAAATAATGCCCTTGGTCCAAGTATGCATTCTATGTTAAGTCTAATAAATGCGGTTCAGTATTAATTAACAAGTTAATAATTCAGTGAGATCAAGTGAGCTGAATGCCTAGCTAGAGGCCGCTTCAGTTCAAGTGGAATTAATGATATTAATCCACAGCATACTCTTGACTGAACCCGTAGGGTCACACAAATAGTACATAAACGGATCAAGTATTTAATGGCATTAAATACTCCATCTATGAATATTCGGAACCGACGGATCTTGGTTTCAGTGGGAGCTAAGATCGTCACAGGCAAGAAATGAATACTCCGGAAACGATGATATTGCCGGAAACGGAAATATGGATCGTATCGGAAATATAAATATTATCCAAGTCGTAGATGTTGCCGGAAATGGAAACATGGTACGTATCGGAAAATACTATCGGAAATGGAAATATTGCCAGAATCGGAAATATTACCGGAAACGGAAATATTGTCAGAATCGGAAATATTACCGGAATCGGAAAATAATTCCGGAAACGGAAATATTAAATATTTGTTCGAAACGGAAATTAATTCCGGAATCGGAAATATTAAATATTGTTCGTATCGGAAATGAATTCCGGAATCGGAAAATTTAATCGGAAGCGCATCGTACGAATAAGCATCGGACGAGGCCTGCCGGACGAGGCCCAGCACGAAGCCAGGCCATCGCCCAGCAAGCCAAGCGCGCCGCACAAACAGCCACGCCAGGCCCAGCGCAAGGCCAGGCCCAGCAGGCTGCGCAGCGCGCACAGCGCGCACAGCACGCGCAGCGCGCAGCGCGCGCGGGCGCTGCGTGGGCTGCTGCTCGCGCGCACGCATGGGGGCCCATCGTGGCTGCCGTGCGTGTGTGTGCAAGTGTTTGTGTTCGTGCACGTTTCCTAAAACATGCAGAGTTCGGTTAATGATTAAATTCCTAATTCTATTTGATAAATTAATTAAATTAGAGTTCTTGTAGGATTCTAGGTTTAATTAATTTGTATCTGAATAGGATTTCGATTCCCTTTCCATACCCCTATAAATATGAGGCTAGGGCTCACAATTTATAACAAGTTTCAAAGTATTCAAAAAGTGAGTTTTTGAGAGAAAATTAAAACACACATCTTGCTCATAAAAGTGCCGAAATTTTCTAGTACCTTAAGGGCGATTCTAGTTGGTCAATCTTAAGGCGGATCCGGACGTGCTGTGGACTATCTACAGAGGGACGACACTTGGAGTCCTAAAGACTTGTTCTTGTTCGGTTCGGGCGCAGCTAGGGAGGGCACGCAACAAAGAGTATGCATCTAAATTATGCTATATGATTATGTGTAAATAATATGTTGTCCTGGGTTAATGGTTGTTTCCGCATGATCTATGTAATGTCATATGTATCATAACCTAACATATTACACTGTTGCTACCTTCTGCGCGAAAGCTTGTCGTGGTCGGTCAGCCAGCTTTGTGACTCCTTCTGCCGTTGTGGACCGAGGTGTTGTTCCTCGCGTTGTTCGAACAAAGGTTCCGGCAGCTGACCAAGCTACATCCTCCGCCCAAGACGAAATGACTACTGACAGGTTTGCTTCTCTTCCTACCGGTCGGGGGGGACATGCTACTCGGAAGAGGTCTTCCAGCCAGGCGAAGGCCAATTCTCCCAAACGGTCGAAAAATGACGCTGCGAAGACAGCACAGGAGAAGGTGAAAGACGTCTACGCCAGCGTCGACAAGCCCTTGCAGACATCTGGCGCTGGAACGAAGATCGCTGAACAGCCTGCATAGTCGGTTGAGATTTTGGATGTCGACCTGTTGTCCAAACTGAACCGGAAGCAGGTGTTGAGCGATTTGATTAGCGATCCGATCCACCCTGTGCCTGTGTCGAGGCATAGTCCTTCCATGAACCGGTCTGCCAGCTCGGCCTCTAAGTATGGGGTTATAGTTCGTTCTGGGGGGTTTATTGAGGACAAAACTGTTAGGTTATGATACATATGACAATTCATAAATCATGCGGAAAAACCATTTAGCCAGGAATACATATTATTTACATGCGGAAAAACCATTTAGCCAGGAATACATATTATTTACACATAATCATATAGCATAGTTTTAGATGCATACTCTTTGTTGCGTGCCTTCCCTAGCTGCGCCCGAACCGAACAAGAACAAGAACAAGTCTTTAGGACTCCAAGTGTCGTCCCTCCGTAGATAGTCCACAGCACGTCCGGATCCGCCTTAAGATTGACCAACTAGAATCGCCCTTAAGGTACTAAAGATTTTCGGCACTTATAGTCAAGAAATGTGTCTGAATTTTCTCTCAAAAACTCACTTTGAATACTTGAATTAATCTATGAAAATATGTGACCCTAGGCACCTATTTATAGAGTTATGGAAAGGGTTTTGGAATCCTATTAGGATACTAATTTATTTAATTATAACCCTACTAGGACTCTAATTAAATAATCATTATCTAATAGTTTTAGGATTTAATCACACTTCGAATCCCGATTGCTTCAGGATTCCCGCACAAGCATTGCACGAGCACCGTACACCCGCGCAAGCCTTGCGGCCCACGCTAGGCGCACAGCGCTCGGCCCACTGATGTGCTCCGCGCGCGCGCCCAAGGCCTTGGCTGGGCCTGGCCTTGCGCTGGGCCTGGTCGAGGCTTGGCGTGCGCTGGTGTGCGTTGGCTCGCTGGGCGACGGCCTGGCTTCGTGCTGGGCCTTCGTCTAGCGGGCCTCGTCCGATGCTAATTCGTACGATACGCTTCCGATTAAATTCCCGATTCCGGAATTCATTTCCGATACGAACAATATTTAATATTTCCGATTCCGGAATCAATTTCCGTTTCGAACAAATATTTAATATTTTCGTTTCCGGAATTATTTTCCGATTCCGATAATATTTCCGATTCTGACAATATTTCCGTTTCTGGCAATATTTCCGATTCTGGCAATATTTCCATTTCCGACAATATTTTCCGATACGTACCATGTTTCCGTTTCCGGCAACATCTACGACTTGGATAATATTTATATTTCCGATACGATCCATATTTCCGTTTCCGGCAATATCATCGTTTCCGGAGTATTCATTTCTTGCCTGTGACGATCTCAGCTCCCACTGAAACCAAGATCCGTCGATTCCGAATATCCATAGATGGAGTATTTAATGCCATTAAATACTTGATCCGTTTACGTACTATTTGTGTGACCCTACGGGTTCAGTCAAGAGTAAGCTGTGGATTAATATCATTAATTCCACTTGAACTGAAGCGGCCTCTAGCTAGGCATTCAGCTCACTTGATCTCACTGAATTATTAACTTGTTAATTAATACTGAACCGCTTTTATTAGACTTAACATAGAATGCATACTTGGACCAAGGGCATTATTTCCTTCAGTCTCCCACTTGTCCTTAGGGACAAGTGTGCATTTCCTAATTCCTTTGTCGCTCGATGCTTGCTCTTGAACATAAGGTAAGAGTTGTCATCCTTATTATGTCCAGAGGTGTTTCTCGGTTTCAGAGTTCAACTGATCAAATAAACAGATAATCATAGCCTATGATTCATCCGAGCACGGCCATGCATTTCACAGTTTCTAGCTCTCCGAGTGGCCTTGTACAACTTTTAAGCATCTCATCCCGATTTATGGGAGGACAATCCCAATCTTGCGATCTTGAGATTAGACTTCGTTTGATAGGTGATTACCTGAGCGTTGCCTTTATAGCCTCCTTTTACGGTGCGACGGTTGGTCAACGTCAAAGCAACCAGTTCTCAAACAAGTAATCTCAAATCACTCAGGTATTGAGGATTTAGTGTCTAATAATTTTAATGAAATTTACTTATGACAGATTTTCATCTCTTACAGTAAAGTTTCATAGGTCTTTTCCGATACTAGTCTTCCCAAAGTAAGTATCTATGCAAATGATTATGACATTGCCATGTCCACATAGTTCAAGAAACAGAACTACTAGTCATCTTGCATTCTAATCGTCTAACGTTTTCTATGCGTCCAATTTTATATAAAACTCCGAATAGGGACCATTTTCAACCTTTGACATTCAAGTTCACTTGATAGACATTTCTTAGTCACAGGACTGGTCCTGACAGTCTATCTTGAATATATCGTCAAATTGAAGGGACTCATCATTTAATAAACCACAAATTAAATGGAAAAATGAATTCTTTTCATTTATTGTGAATGATTAACCAATAATGTTTTACAAATATTTAAACTCTAAAACTTTAAAACATTAAACAGAGACATCAAAGCCATTCTCCAATATGCTTGATTCCCATAGCTGCAGTGTGCGAGTTGTGCTTCGCCTGCGGCAGAGGTTTAGTCAATGGATCTGATATGTTGTCATCAGTTCCAATCTTGCTTATCTCGACTTCTTTTCTTTCAACGAACTCTCGTAGAAGGTGAAATCTACGAAGTACATGCTTGACTCCCTGGTGGTGTCTAGGCTCCTTTGCCTGTGCAATAGCTCCGTTATTGTCACAATACAGGGCTATTGGTCCTTTAATGGAGGGGACTACACCAAGTTCACCTATGAACTTCCTTAGCCATATAGCTTCCTTTGCTGCTTCATGTGCAGCAATGTACTCCGCTTCAGTTGTAGAATCCGCAATGGTGCTTTGCTTAGCACTTTTCCAGCTTACTGCTCCTCCGTTGAGGCAGAAGACAAACCCAGACTGTGATCTGAAATCATCCTTGTCGGTTTGGAAACTTGCGTCCGTATAGCCTTTAACAATTAATTCATCATCTCCACCATAGACCAGGAAGTCATCTTTGTGCCTTTTCAGGTACTTCAGAATATTCTTGGCAGCAGTCCAATGCGCCTCTCCTGGGTCTGACTGGTATCTGCTCGTAGCACTGAGTGCGTACGCAACATCCGGGCGTGTACATATCATAGCATACATTATTGAACCAATCAATGATGCATATGGAATCCCATTCATTCGTCTACGCTCATCAAGTGTTTTTGGGCACTGAGTCTTACTTAGAGTTATTTCATGAGACATGGGTAGGTAGCCTCGCTTGGAGTCCGCCATCTTGAACCTATCAAGCACCTTATTGATATAAGTGCTTTGACTAAGTCCAATCATCCTTTTAGATATATCTCTGTAAATCTTGATGCCCAATATGTACTGTGCTTCTCCTAGATCCTTCATCGAAAAACATTTCCCAAGCCAAATCTTGACAGAGTTCAACATAGGAATGTCATTTCCGATAAGTAATATGTCGTCGACATATAATACTAGGAAAGCAATTTTGCTCCCACTGACCTTCTTGTATACACAAGATTCGTCTGCGTTCTTGATGAAACCAAAGTCACTGACTGCTTCATCAAAACGTATATTCCAGCTCCTGGATGCCTGCTTCAATCCGTAGATTGACTTCTTTAGCTTGCATACCTTTTTAGCATTCTTTGGATCCTCAAAACCTTCAGGCTGTGTCATAAACACAGTTTCTGTTAAAACGCCGTTTAAGAAAGCAGTTTTGACATCCATCTGCCATATTTCGTAATCGTAATATGCAGCGATTGCTAACATTATCCGAATAGACTTTAGCATTGCAACTGGTGAAAAGGTTTCATCGTAATCCACATCGTGGACTTGCCTGTAACCTTTTGCAACCAATCTAGCTTTGAAAACTTCAAGTTTCCCATCCTTGTCCTTTTTCAGTTTGAAAACCCATTTGCTTCCAATGGCTTGGTAGCCATCTGGCAAATCGACCAAATCCCATACTTGGTTTTCAGACATGGAGTCTAATTCAGATTGCATGGCTTTTTGCCATTGCTTGGAGCTAGGGCTCGTCATAGCTTGTTTGTAAGTCGCAGGTTCATCACTTTCAAGTAATAGAACGTCATAGCTCTCGTTCGTCAAAATACCTAAGTACCTTTCCGGTTGAGATCTATATCTTTGCGATCTACGCGGGGTAACATTTCTAGTTTGACCATGATTCTCACCAGATTCTTCTAAAGATCTCTGAGTTTCATCCTGAATGTCATCTTGAGCATTCTCTAGAGTTTGTTGTTCGACTCGAATTTCTTCGAGGTCTACTTTTCTCCCACTTGTCATTTTGGAAATGTGATCTTTCTCCAAAAAGACACCATCTCGAGCAACAAACACCTTGTTCTCAGATGTATTGTAGAAGTAATACCCCTTTGTTTCCTTTGGATAGCCCACAAGGATACATTTGTCAGATTTTGGATGAAGTTTGTCTGAAATTAATCGTTTGACGTATACTTCACATCCCCAAATCTTAAGAAAAGACACATTTGGAGGCTTTCCAAACCATAATTCGTATGGAGTCTTTTCGACAGCTTTAGACGGAGCTCTATTTATAGTGAGTGCAGCTGTATTTAGTGCATGTCCCCAAAATTCTAATGGAAGTTCGGCCTGACCCATCATTGACCTGACCATGTCTAGCAAGGTTCTGTTCCTCCGTTCCGACACACCGTTCCATTGTGGTGTTCCAGGAGGAGTCAATTCTGATAGAATTCCACATTCTTTCAGATGGTCATCAAATTCATAGCTCAGATATTCACCGCCTCTATCAGACCGCAGTGCCTTAATCTTCTTGCCTAATTGATTCTCTACTTCACTCTGAAATTCCTTGAATTTGTCAAAGGATTCAGACTTATGCTTCATTAGGTAGACATAACCATACCTACTGAAGTCATCAGTGAAAGTGATAAAGTAGCTGAAACCACCTCTAGCATTTGTACTCATTGGTCCACATACATCTGTATGGATTAAACCCAATAGTTCATTTGCTCTTTCTCCAACTTTAGAGAAAGGTTGCTTTGTCATTTTGCCAAGTAAACATGATTCGCATTTACCATAATCCTCTAAGTCAAATGGTTCTAGAATTCCTTCATTTTGAAGTCTTTCTAAGCGTTTCAAGTTTATATGGCCTAATCGACAATGCCACAGATAGGTGAGATCTGAATCATCCTTTTTGGCCTTTTTGGTATTTATGTTATATACTTGTTTGTCGTGATCTAATAAATAAAGTCCATTGACTAATCTAGCAGATCCATAAAACATCTCTTTAAAATAAAATGAACAACTATTGTCTTTTATTAAAAAGGAAAATCCCTTAGCATCTAAGCAAGAAACTGAAATGATGTTTTTAGTAAGACTTGGAACATGGAAACATTCTTCCAGTTCCAAAACTAGCCCGGAGGGCAACGACAAATAGTAAGTTCCTACAGCTAATGCAGCAATCCGTGCTCCATTTCCCACTCGTAGGTCGACTTCACCCTTGCTTAACTTTCTACTTCTTCTTAGTCCCTGTGGATTGGAACATAAGTGTGAGCCACAACCTGTATCTAATACCCAAGAAGTTGAATTAGCAAGTATACAGTCTATAACGAAAATACCTGAAGATGGAACGACTGTTCCGTTCTTCTGATCTTCCTTTAGCTTCAAGCAATCTCTCTTCCAATGCCCCTTCTTCTTGCAGTAGAAGCATTCGGATTCAGAAGTGGGTTGACTAACCTTCCTCTTTACAGATTTGGCGCCAGTTTGCTTAGTTGGGCTGGCCTTGTCGCCACCTTTCTTAGCATTCCTCTTCTTTCCAGATTTCTTGAACTTGCCCCCACGCACCATAAGCACATCCTGCTTATCACTTTTGAGCGTCTTTTCAGCGGGTCTTCAGCATACCGTGAAGCTCAGTGAGCGTTTTGTCCAGACTATTCATACTGTAGTTCAGTTTGAACTGATCATACCCGCTATGAAGAGAATGGAGGATGGTGTCTATAGCCATTTCCTGAGAAAATTGCTGATCCAGCCGACTCATATTCTCAATGAGTCCAATCATTTTGAGAACATGTGGACTTACGGGCTCGCCTTTCTTAAGCTTGGTCTCAAGAATTTGCCTATGAGTCTCGAATCTTTCGACTCGAGCCAGATCTTGGAACATGTTCTTCAACTCACTGATGATTGTGAAAGCATCTGAGTTGATGAACGTTTTCTGCAGATCCGCACTCATGGTGGCGAGCATTAGACATTTCACATCCTTGTTGGCATCAATCCAACGATTGAGGGCTGCCTGAGTGACCCCGTCGCCTGCGGCTTCGGGCATCGCCTCATCTAGGACATACTCCTTTTCTTCCTGCATAAGAACTATTTGCAAGTTCCTTTGCCAGTCAAGGAAGTTTTTCCCGTTCAACTTCTCCTTTTCGAGAATTGATCGAATGTTGAATGAATTGTTGTTTGCCATATTAAAAACTACAATTGAAAAGAATAAACAAATAAATAACCATTCATAGTTTCTCTTAATAAACTTAAATTCTAGCATACATGCATAATTCAATGTTTATTAAGCATTTTATTCAAGTTATGTGTTCCGGCAGGTGTGAATAAAATGATTCCAAGATCCTAAAATCATTGAAGAACTAAGCACAGTTTGTCGACTTAATCCTAAAACATCTTAGGTAAGCAAAAGCCTTTTGCTAATAGTCTAGAAACTATTCTTGGTTGATAGGTACGTCTAAGAACTTATTAGGTAAACCTATCGATTTTGCCACGACATAAAAGGACTCCTTACTTATATCGTTGAGTTTCACCAAAGCTAACATGTACTCACAATTATTTGTGTACCTTGCCCCTTTAGGACCAATAAGTAACACCTCGCTGAGCGAAAACTATTACTAGATTGATGTAAAGGATATCCAAGCAAGTGTATATTTTGGCATGGCACCTTTTAACTCAATTTTTATAGTTTGGAACTTAAGGCTCTTACTATGTTGGTTAGATTTTAAGTGAACTAAAATCCTTAATCATGCAACATAATCAAGCCACAATCTCATGCATAATTAAGACATATTTAAAGAAATAAATAACTTAAAGCATGCATAAGATAAATGTGATCTAGTATGGCCCGACTTCATCTTGAAGCTTTGACTTCAAAGTCCGTCTTGAAAATCTCCGTGGGAGGCACCATTTTCTTCAAATAGGATAAGCTATAATTAAAACTAATTACAACTATTTGATGGTACGCAGACCATATTTGAATTGAAAAATAACTTTGGTACTTTAGACCAATTACATTCAAATTAATGGTGCGCAGACCATATTTTCTATCCTATTTGGGCCATACTAGTCACTTCATAACCTGCAAAACAGTACATATACAATATATACCATTCACCCATTCATTATCATGAATGGCCCACATAGCTGGTTAGTAAAACACATTATGCATCACGTAAACATTTGCAGCAATTAATCAAGGGCACCAATAATCTACCAATTATTCAGTCCTTATTAATTCTAATCAAGTTGTTTTAACCTTAAGGATTTGTAGACCTAATCAAGAGTTTATGACTAAAAGGGCTCCCACTTAAACCAATAAATTCGTATGCTTTACTAATTTTAAACATAAAAAATGTATTTCTAGTCTAACCGGAAACATACAAATTTAATTAAAATTTAAAGCTCATATGAATTTATAATTGAATCCAAAAAGTTTAATTTAATTTCAGTCGTATTTAAATTAATTCATGATTTTAATTTTAGTAAAATATTTAGAATAAATAAAATTTATTATAATTACAATATTCAAAATTAAAATCCAAGAAAATAATTTAAATTATTAATTTTAAAATTAATTAAAATTACGTAAACTGAAAATTTCAAATTAAACATTCAAAACGATCTAATCGCAACGCAAACACCCTACGCATCGCACGCCCATGGGCCACACGCACACAGCCATCGCTGGCCATGTGCGCGCAGCCCATGCGCTCGTCGCATAGCTGCTGCATCTTCCCATCGCAAGCCATCGCACAAGTGGTGCTCGCTGCGCGCGCGCCAGCGCTCGATGCACGCGAGCCATCGCTCGCTGTGCGCGCTCGCCAGCGCTTGCTGCGCGCGCTCCAGCGCTTGATGCACGCGAGCCATCGCTCGCTGTGCGCGAGCAATTGCGCGCGATCAACGCTGGGCGCAGCGCTCGTGGCACGCGAGCTTGCGCTTGCTGCGCGCGAGGCTGCGCGCCCTTGCGCGAGGCAGTGCGCGTTGTGGCGCAGCTCGCTTGCTGCCCACACGCGACTGCCATGCCTTGCCTTCGCCCATGCCCATTCATCCATAGCTCGTGGCCTACGACACAAGGCAGGGCTGCTGCCTTGTGCTCGTGCACCATGCCCCTGCTCATTGCATTCGTGCCGCACGGGCGACGAGCTCCCTTGCTCGTCGTCGCATGCCCGCACTATACAACACCCCTTAAGGGTAACACGAAGCGTCCATTGCTTTGTGCGTGCAAGTTATATGAATGAATCGCATAAAATTTTTAAAATTTATATTTAAAATTAATGACAAATTAATAAATAATATTAATTTCATAATTTTAGGGCGAAAAATCGAAAATTTATTATTCAATTGATTCCCGATTATCATGGATTCAAGCCTAGGTCATAAAAATTTAAAATTTATCATAAATTTATAATTTTTATGGTGGTTTTTAATCATAGGTTTCTAATTAAATTATAATTAATTATGAAAATCAAATTAATTCTAAATTATTCTAATTTTCAACAAATTAATCATAATTACAAATTAGATTGCATAATTAACAAGGCTAGGCATTCAAACTTGTTAAACATATACAGTAGGTCAATCAAAAATTCAAGATTTATCAACAAGAATCGCAAATATTTAATTTAACATCTTAAATTTACAAAATTTTGCATTCGAAAAACTAAAACCTTCGAAAAGTCATAGTTAGACTTCGAATTTGAGAATTCTGGGTTCGGCAGGAAAATATTATTTTTGTCAAAATTTTAGAATGCCTTTTACATGCGGAATTGACACAAAAATCACTCGATTTGGATGAGTAACGAAGAAACTGCCGAAAAACTGTGTACGTATAATTAAATAAACGCAATTTGCAATTAATTAACAATTACGAAAATTAATCACCCCTTTTAATTCTTGCAAATTTGTAATATTTAACCATGTTCATGCAATTTAGATTATGAAAATAATAAGAGGCTCGTGATACCACTGTTAGGTTATGATACATATGACAATTCATAAATCATGCGGAAAAACCATTTAGCCAGGAATACATATTATTTACATGCGGAAAAACCATTTAGCCAGGAATACATATTATTTACACATAATCATATAGCATAGTTTTAGATGCATACTCTTTGTTGCGTGCCTTCCCTAGCTGCGCCCGAACCGAACAAGAACAAGTCTTTAGGACTCCAAGTGTCGTCCCTCCGTAGATAGTCCACAGCACGTCCGGATCCGCCTTAAGATTGACCAACTAGAATCGCCCTTAAGGTACTAAAGATTTTCGGCACTTATAGTCAAGAAATGTGTCTGAATTTTCTCTCAAAAACTCACTTTGAATACTTGAATTAATCTATGAAAATATGTGACCCTAGGCACCTATTTATAGAGTTATGGAAAGGGTTTTGGAATCCTATTAGGATACTAATTTATTTAATTATAACCCTACTAGGACTCTAATATAATCATTATCTAATAGTTTTAGGATTTAATCACACTTCGAATCCCGATTGCTTCAGGATTCCCGCACAAGCATTGCACGAGCACCGTACACCCGCGCAAGCCTTGCGGCCCACGCTAGGCGCACAGCGCTCGGCCCACTGCTGTGCTCCGCGCGCGCGCCCAAGGCCTTGGCTGGGCCTGGCCTTGCGCTGGGCCTGGTCGAGGCTTGGCGTGCGCTGGTGTGCGTTGGCTTGCTGGGCGACGGCCTGGCTTCGTGCTGGGCCTTCGTCTAGCGGGCCTCGTCCGATGCTAATTCGTACGATACGCTTCCGATTAAATTCCCGATTCCGGAATTCATTTCCGATACGAACAATATTTAATATTTCCGATTCCGGAATCAATTTCCGTTTCGAACAAATATTTAATATTTCCGTTTCCGGAATTATTTTCCGATTCCGATAATATTTCCGATTCTGACAATATTTCCGTTTCTGGCAATATTTCCGATTCTGGCAATATTTCCATTTCCGATAATATTTTCCGATACGTACCATGTTTCCGTTTCCGGCAACATCTACGACTTGGATAATATTTATATTTCCGATACGATCCATATTTCCGTTTCCGGCAATATCATCGTTTCCGGAGTATTCATTTCTTGCCTGTGACGATCTCAGCTCCCACTGAAACCAAGATCCGTCGATTCCGAATATCCATAGATGGAGTATTTAATGCCATTAAATACTTGATCCGTTTACGTACTATTTGTGTGACCCTACGGGTTCAGTCAAGAGTAAGCTGTGGATTAATATCATTAATTCCACTTGAACTGAAGCGGCCTCTAGCTAGGCATTCAGCTCACTTGATCTCACTGAATTATTAACTTGTTAATTAATACTGAACCGCTTTTATTAGACTTAACATAGAATGCATACTTGGACCAAGGGCATACTTGCCGGTCTAGCTGTTGCTCCCGGTCATGCTGAAGAGCACTGGCAGCCGCAGAGTGATGTTCTGAGGGGCGAGGCTATCCTTTTTTACCGTCCCAAAGACGGAGGTACACTGGGCTATCGGTCTCTGCGCCAAGTTGTTACACCCGCCGACGGTATACCCCAGGAGATTGAGACGCCGGCTGCACAGTTGATGCATGACCTGTACTCGGTATTTTACTTCCCTCTTTGAGTTGCTTGTTTTTTATACTTGCTTTTATTTTCGGCTCTGAGCGATTTTTTCTTTCAGGTGACGCAATCTGCTACCGAGCTTGTGGAGTGCTATCGGAGCTATCAGCGTCGTTTAAAACGATCGCAAGCTGAGAAAGAGAAGCTTCAGACTGACCTTGCTGAATCGGTCAAGACTGAAGGTGACTGCCGGAAGGAGATTGCGAGACTTGAGCTGGATGTTATTGCCGCAGGCAAGAGGAAGGTTGAACTAGAGCTTCTTCCAGCCAAGTTGACGGCCGAAGAGCAGAAGACGGCTGAGCTGTAGATTAAGCTGGATGCGGCGCTGCAGGCGGCTCAGGATGCTGAAAAAGCTGCTAAGGATGATCGCAAGGCTGTGGCGCTGAAGGCTGTGCAGAAATTTATGAAGTCTGACTTATACTGCGAGGAAATGAAGGGGCGCTACAATGGTGGGTGGACTGCAGCCCATCGTTGTGCCGTCAAAGCCTTGACGCTGACTGAGGCTGCCTGGGGTAAGGTGGAGGGATCCTATGAAGAGGGTGGCCATGTTGATCCGACTGGCATGGAGACCCAGACCTTCCCAGACATCGTCATTCAAAACGCTGACCCTCGCCTTCTGCCCGACAGGGAGATTCCTGAGTCTGCTTACTGGAGTGATGCAGACGGCTCAGCTTGACGGTCTTGGCAGTTATCACCAGGCTCTTCCTGTGGTTCTTCCAACAGTTTTTTCCGGCCTCATACTTGTTAATGTCTGTTGGTAGCTTTTGAATATCATTTAGCAGATGTAATTTATAAACAATTTCCTTTTTTGGTACCTCTTAGCTGTTTGTGGCACTTTGTCTTTTGCCGTGTATTAACTGTTTCAAGAACGTTATTTTCGTCTTGACTGCGCCGTCTGAGGCGTATGTTTGTGCCTTTTAGCAGCTACTCACTCCGCATTTAGTTATTTTTGGGTGGTGGCTGTCGTCCCTGTGTTTGTTTAACATCTATGTGATGCACTTGATGGATTATCCGCTTGTTTTTATTTTATTCAATTTGTCACTTAGTGGCGTCTTCTTGCCTTCGATTTTATTATATATTGCATCTTTCCTCTTTGTCGACTGGGCCAATGTGTTCAACCTTTGCATATGTTTATGTCGTATTTTGCCTCGTTGCTGACTGAGCCAATGTGCTCACCCTTAGATTTCATTTATATCGTATCTTGCATCACTGCTGACTGAGCCAATGTGCTCAACTTTCGATTTTAATTTTTATCGTATCTTGCATCATTGCTGACTGAGCCAACGTGCTCAACCTTCGATTTAATTTATATCGTATCTCGCATCATTGCTGACTGAGCCAATGTGCTCAACCTTCGATTTAGTTTATATCGTATCTCGCATCATTGCTGACTGAGCCAATGTGCTCAACCTTCGATTTAGTTTATATCGTATCTTGCATCATCGCTGACTGAGCCAATGTGCTCAACCTTCGATTTAGTTTATATCGTATCTTGCATCATTGCTGACTGAGCCAATGTGCTCAACCTTCGATTTATATCGTATCTTGCAACATTGCTGACTGAGCCAATGTGCTCAACCTTTTATTTCGTTTTGTCGTATCTTGCCACATTGCTGACTGAGCCAATGTGCTCAACCTTTTATTTCGTTTTGTCGTATCTTGCCACATTGCTGACTGAGCCAATTGTTCCGGTAGCGGACTTGGAACAGGAAAGGGATGACTGACTCCCGACTGAGATTGCTGACTGGATCCTGCACAGTGAAACCGTTAACTAGCCTCGGGGGTGATCCGAGAATTACCCCTCCGATGCTTAAGTCAGATTATGCTGGTAGCTCTGTAATAAATGCTTATAAGAATGATAGGGCTGGAATTGCGTACCTTTGGCATTGATGGGGGTCCGTATATATAGACGGGTTATTTGTACGGAGGACCCGGGTTATTACCCGTTGGTTCCGGATCCTCCCTTTCGGCTCTGATAGGTAGATGATGTCAGAGCAATGCCGACTGGGATTGTAAACCCTGGATGCCGACTGCACCTTTGGTGCTTCTTGTGAGTATATGTCTATGATACAGTTGTTATGGGTTGTCCTACCGGCATACCGGTAGGGCTACCCGTACACCACCAATTTTTTATTTTTTTTATTTTTTTTAATGTGATAAAGACAGGTTGAAGTAACATACTATTTCTGTTTTGAAATAAAAGGAACACTTTGGCTTTTGACACTATTTCCAAATTTTAATTTCACTATCATTTGTGATTTATGGTTAAGGAAATACATAGTCGTGTGAGGTCTTATTTGATTCGTCTCAATATGTATTTTCGAAATATCAACTTTTATAATTTTTAACGAAAATTAGAGATATTAATGTCAAAACATTAATTTACATTGGCAAGCGCGAAAAGGTAAAATGTCTCCATTATTTCGAAACGGAGGGATTATCCCCTAACAACAAATATGAATGTCTGATATTGGTGAAAAATAAGTGAGTTAATCAGTTATAAGGTTAGGAGACTACTCATTTTAATGCCATATTTTTCAGGTGGAACATCTTTGGACTTGTTAAATGGATTATCTCTCTTGATGACGGGTACGACTCAAGTCCGTATTTAATATGGTACCAGAATCAGACCCATGACTTAAACCTTGGACCGTTAACAGTCAAACTAAAAATGGATCCTGTGATATCCCGTTTTATTGGGTCACTTTGATTTTGATGGATTGTAATCATATTCATAAGGATCAAACTATTTGCCAACTCTACAACCACACTAAAGCAAATGATTTTATTGATTACAATAGTAAAAAAAATGATGCATCAACTGTAAAAACAACACCGTAAAAATGATTTTATTGATTACAATACAACAACGCTAAAGTGATATACAAAAATGCGATTGTGTAATACGGAGTACGTGCAAAAATGCAATTGTGTAACGAAATACATATGCGGCAGTTGGAGCACTATATATGGATTATGGATAGATAGATAGATAGATAGATTCACCTGAAGTTCTCATAAAAAAAAACCATAAACAGAAAGGAAACGACCGTGATTGTATAGTAACAGTTGCAATGTTGGTGTTTTTATGAGGTTATGACTCGTAAGTAGTAACGTGTTGAACCACAACTCCACCACTGATGTCATTTTTGTGTGCATGCATAACAAGAAACGGACAACCATGCAAATTAGTGATGATAATTAATTGACGCACATCAAATTTTCTTGTTTCTACACTTCCTCCGCTCCAGAAGACCAGAATAGTCGGGAGTTGCTCGTTTTTAAATACTTACAACATTGGTAAAAGACTAAACTTATTTAATTATTTCTGTAATACCCGAATTTTTAAAACTCGATTAATTATGCTTAATTATTTTTATTTAGCTTAAAATCGTTTTAAATCCTAAATTTGAACTTTATTTTAATTAACGAAGTTTTATTTCGCTTGAATTTTTAATATTGCTACACGATCTATTTTTCAGTTTATAATTTAATTTTCATATTTACGAGCTTAACGAACTTTTTTTAAATTTTAATTATTTTCAGATTTCTAAATTTATTTTATTCGGAAACTAAATTAATTATTTAACGTTCTTATTTTATTCAGAAACTAAATTTATTTTTCGTTAACGATATTTAATAAAGAATTATTTAAAAACTTAGTTCTAATTAAACATTTTTATTTTTATCAATTGCTGAAAATAGAAACCAATTTTCTGAAATTTAGCCTAACTAAGTGAAATTACCAAAATAACCCTAAGCAAACTTCACTTTCTCTTCTTTTTTTGTCGTGTAAATGCCAGTGTACTTGGCAAGCATGGAGCTTGCCATGCAATTCCACTTTTTGACTTCCCTTCTTCCCTAAATTCAGTCTACATTCAACCTTGAGCCCCAAGCAAATTTTCCTTCTCATTCTCTCTATTTTTCTCTACAAATCAACCATATATGCCCAAGGGAATTCTAACCAAAAACAAAATCAAATTTCAATTTTTATTTCTCTTGTTTTTCTGTGATTCGAACCACCAAACCACCACCAATAACCACCGTCCACCACCACTGCAACCACCGATCACCACCACTGCCACCTCCGTCCAACCACCCATACTCGACCACCTAACACCACCCTAACCTCCGTCGGCCACCGCAGCACCCCACCAAACTTCCCTGCCCTCTCATCCCACGCAACTCCCTACTCCTCTCTTCTCTCCTTCGCCGAGCCACCAGGGCCACAACCACCACACCACCATCACCACCAGCAACATGTCCACCCAAAAACACCACCACGCCCCACCGTACTTTCCCCTGCTCTCCTCCTCCTTCGTCGCAACTCCTCTGCCCTCCCCTGCCTCCCTTTTTCCTCGTTTCCCTAGCTGCGCCACCACACCGCAACCACCACACCCCGTCACCCTCACCAATCGGTGAACCAAGCTCCGCCGTCCCAAATTTCCCGGCGAGCCCCCACTGCCTCCTCCCAGAACCACCCCAAAGCACCCCTCAAACTCCCCCTTGTTATTTCCCTGTTCGTGCTCCCCTCCCTCTCTCCCGTCGTTTTTCCGCCGCAAGACAACCACCACCACCGTCGCCTCCGGCGCGGGTTCGCGTGGCTGCGTCGCCCAGCTCAACCGCCCTCCCTCCTCTCCTCCTTCCTTCGTGCTCCCCCAGCTTCGTGCCCTCCCTGCCTGCTCAGAAAACCAAAATCAATTAAGTTTCAATTTGAAACTTAATTGATTCTCCTTAAACACATAATAAGTTGGGCTATATCTCATTTGGGCCTTTTGGTGAGTTAAAAAGCAAATTATATTTTCAGATTTTCTAAGTTATCATTTTTATGATTAATAATTCTTATTATATAATTATTTACTAATAAAATGATTCATTATTTTCAGGTTTAATTATCGATTTTACTAAAATAAATTGCTAGCTTGCTTTAGCAAAATCGAATTTATATAATATTTTTTATGTAAATCGATTTATGAAATTTATAAATATATTTCGATTAAAATTTCGTTTAATAATAATATTTAAATAAAATTCGAAAATTATACTTTTTATAAAAATTCGTTAATTATAAATTCATTACTTATAAATTTATTATTTATAAAATATTGATTTTAGATTATTTATCGTTGTAATACTAATTCAATAATTTAATATTCTGAAAGAAATTGGACTCGGAGCTCAGGAAGAACGATCCATCAGACGGGTAGTATAAAACTACGTTTGAGGTAACGACTATTGCTAGTACCCGCAATTTCTCCCTCTCGAATGATCCCAAAAATATTTAGTAAGTTGTATACAACAATAAAAAGAAATGGTAACCGCGAAACTCCGCTCTCATACCAACAAAAGTAAAAGTTTCACTGTCCTTGTAAAACAATAAAAGAATATCTTATTAATCCACTTGCAACGTAATTTATTAATTTCTTTAAATATTCAATCCTTTTCTTAAAATGGTGTGTGTCTGATCTACACATTGCGAATATTATAAAACGAAGAGAGTATACATTTTCTATCTCATACCAACCAACATCTTGTGCTTGTATAGTTGTATGTCGATCAGAGGAGTATAAGGGGGGGTCGGGGAAAATGAAATGAAAATTAATTACATACTCCCAATTAAAAATAATAAAAGACGAAAACTAGAGTCAAGAAAGAACTAGGCTTAAATTTGTCGTGGTCGTGATCGTCTTGTATAATAAAGCCGGAAATGGAATTGTAAAAATGGTGGAAGTGTGTGGTGTATGCTGGAAGAGTGGAGTAAAGGGAGTGAAGCGGGTCCATGAAAGCAAGCGAGTGGCTAATGTACAATTTCTATGTCTCACTCACTCGTTTGCTTTCCCCGGCTACCCCAACGTAACCCCACTGCATCTCCCATCTTCTACTTACAACCAATCACTTCCTGATTCCCATCGTGTTTTCTAGCAACCCCCTTTAAACCACTTAACTCCGTTAATGGTCTAGTAACTTGTTATTTAGTATGGTAACTTTATTGTTTTTATTGTTTTACTCTTAGTTATCACATGTATTTACACTAATATAAACCTGGTCCATGCTAACTTAGCGTGGATCAGGACAACGGAGTAATTTTTATGGGTAACATATGTAACTGTCACGTGACAGTTATTTTGTAATTTTAAATAGTAACTATATGCGTATTACAGTAACTATGTGTTTTAAAGAGTTATTATGTGTTTTGAAGAGTTTTAATGCGATTTGTGTCTAGCCCACTTTATATACGTTTTAAACTTTTTTATTTTTCAAAATTTCAGATCTACATTCTGTTCATTCTCTTTCATTTTCTCTCTCTTCATTTTCTCTCTATGCTTTTCAAAATTTAGCCCAAATTTCTAGATTTTGTTCGATTTTTTTCGTAATTATCTTATAATTCTTATGATTGGATCTATTTGATGAGGAAAAATTGGAGGAAGTAGTAGATCAAGAAGGAGGTTCATCGTTGCCGAAATCGAATCGAAGAATTTGAGCTCGCCTACAAATCTTCACAAGAATTTTTAGAGATCACATTTCGGTTTATTGTTTTTTAAAGAATTTTAAGTCTATTTTTATTTAAAATTGAAAATATTTGTTGTTTTGAAGAAATTAATGTTTGTGTTTTACCGAAGTATCGTTTTCACTTCGCGAATTTGATCAGTGACTTCACGATTTTAAATAGTAACTATATGAGTAATACAGTAACTATATGGTTTGAAGAGGTACTATGTAATTTTAATGGTTACTATATGTGTACAATAGTTACTATATCATTTTAATGGTTACTATATGTGTACAACAGTTACTATATGTGTACAATAGTTATTATTTTGTTGAGTGATTCGAAATGTTTGTTGTTTTGTTGAAATTAGGGTTAGTGTTTCACATAGTTAGTATATAAATGATATAGTCACCTTTAATTTATGTTGCGAATTAGTGTTTTTAATAGTCACTGGAATGTTCGTTGTGTTTATGTTAGTAGTAGTTTTTAGAGTAACTATACTTTTTTTAAAAGTTACTATAACTTTAAAACAGTAACTATGTGTTTAAAATAGTCACAATATTTTTTAGAAAGTTATTATAAGTTTAAAACAGTAACTATGTGTTTAAGATAGTTATTATGTTATGAACAGTTTATAGTGACTTTCTGATAAATAATAGTTACTATACGATTACATTATGTACTATGTTATTTAGAGTATGTATTTGTCCGCTTCTTAGATAGTGACTATATGATTATAATGGTTACTATATGTGTTCAATAGTTACTATATTTTAATAATAGTCACTATATGTTTTATATAGTTACTATATGGTTCATATAGTTACTATATATTTGATATTTGTAAAAGAAAATAATACGAAGTATCAATCACATGTTATTCCAGGTCCTAAAGTTGCACTATCTAGTGACGAATCTCCAAAAATACTTTACAATATCATTTGTATAAGAAGAAATAATGCCTTAAGTTTAGGAAAAAAGAGACAAAGGCTGTGAACTTTAAGAATTGATGGAGCAAAGCACAAGAGGTAGAAATAGTGTTTGTTGTTTGGGTGAAATTAGGGTTAGTGTTTCATATAGTTAGTATATAAATGATATAGTTACCTTTAATTTATGTTGCGAAATAATGTTTTTAATAATCATTGGAATATTCATTGTGTTTATGTTAGTAGTAGTTTTTAGAGTAACTATATTTTTTAAAAAGTTACTATAACTTTAAAACAGTAACTATGTGTTTAAAATAGTTACTATATTTTTTAGAAAGTTATTATAAATTTAAAATAATAACTATGTGTTTAAGATAGTTACTATGTTAAGAACAGTTTATAGTGACTTTTTGATAAATAATAGTTACTATACGATTACATTATGTAATATGTTATTTCGAGTATATTTTTGTCTGCTTCTTAGATAGTGACTATATAATTATAATGGTTACTATATTTGTACAATAGTTACTATATTATAATAATAATCACTATTTGTTAAGCTAGTTGTTGTGTGATTATAATGGTTACTAGCTATATGTGTACAATAGTTACTATATTATTATATTAGTTACTATATGTTTGAAATAGGTACTATGTTTATTTTATCATGATGTGTTACCATATGTTTATTTTCTTCAATAGTTACTATATTATTTATATAGTTACTATATGTTTGAAATAGATATTATGTTTATTTTATCATGACTTGTTACCATATGTTTATTTTCTTTAATAGTTATTGTACGTTTTATATAGTTACTATATTTTTGAAATAGGTACTATGTTAGTTTATTATGTTATGTGCATATTTTTATGTTATTCTATATTTTTAATGATATAGTTAATGTATTATGGATAGAGTTACTATATTATTATCACATCAACTATGTCTGCAACTCTGTGACTAAATGACCATCAATAATATTTATAGGTATTATATCTTGTATTATAGTAACTATATGTTTGGTATAGTTTTTTATGTATATTATAATGTTCTTTTCATGTTCTTTGTTGTATTCCATGTTATTAGTAATAAGAGTTACTATGTTATGATCACAACAACTATATGATCATAACAATAACTATATCTACAACCTTGCTCGTATATGACTATCATTAATATTAAGAGTTACTATATCATGTATAATAGTAACTATATATTTTTAATAGTTATTATCTTATCATTATGTTCATTTTATGATCTTTCTTTGTACTCCATGTTATTATTAATAAAAGTGACTATATTATTTTGACAGTAACTATATGACTATAACAATAACAATAACTATATATGCAATTCTGCAAGTATTTTACCATCGTTAATTGTAAGAGTTACTATATGATGCATAATAGAAACTACACGTTTTACATAGTTACTATGTTATTTTTTCATATTTAAATGTTAAATTATTAACTTAGTTTAAATATTATTGATTCAGAAATACAAGAGATTATGCATCCAGAATTGAAATCGTGCAAAGAATAAATTCTGCAAGGAAAACAAAAGCAGGAGGAGAAGAAGAAAATCCTGACAACAATGGAAACCAAGAACGTGGTAGAGGAAGGACATGATGTGTTGGTGGAAAAAAGAGACGTGGTCCACGTGAACGTGTCGATTAGTATTTTTTAGTTCAAAAAACATTTGAGTTTAACATGGTTTATTTATAGATGCAAAGAATTAGAATGTCGTAGCTAAAACAACTAACCAAGTAGTTAATGTTTTCTTTATTATTGTTCAAGAGTTATAATTACTGTTACTTTTGATATAGTTACTCTTTTATATTTCAGTAATTATGTGATATATAATAAAAAAATACTATATGACCTCTAAACCATCTATATCATATTGTTTATTTTTATAATATAGTAATTGTTTTACAGCTAAAGTTATTTTTCTATATAATATAGTTAATCTTTGGATAGAATAATTGTTCTCATCGAAATTACTATATTATTATTATTTATTTCATAGTTACTATTCTGAAAATATAGTTACTTTACAGAACCTATAGTTTCTATAATTTACTCTTTTTTTCTGCAAGAATGAATATATAGTAGTAATTGTTTTACAGTTAAAATTACTTTTCTATATGATATAGTTACTCTTTGGATAAAATAGTTACTCTTATCATTACTATGTTCATAGTTATTATTCTGGAGATATAGTTACTTTACAGAACTACAGTTAATATAATTTACTCACTGTTAAAATTACCTAATTACCTTGGTCCATGGTAATCTTATGGTGGACCGGGTCCATGCAAGTGGAATTGTATCACATGATTACCATGTGACATAATCATCCTAAGATCCTACATAATTTTGTGTGAAGTGTTTTAGGTCATGAATGTAAGTTGGGTTGGTGTGATTGAGCAGCCGCCATATATATACACTGGTTGTTTTTATGATCAATGTGATTGAAGAAAAATTAATGAAACAATAACAAAGCTTCTCTGCCTCTGCTTCTCTCCTTTACTCTTTGTTTGATTTTTTTTTTACAAAAGTGTTCATGGTATCAGAGCACCGGTTCTGAGATAACAAAAAATTGGTAGAGGTTACTATATTCAACATTCCAATCACTCAAACACATTAAACACACAGATATTCAAGAGATTATAACATAAAGCTACAGTTTCTGAATCTGAAACTTTATATTCCTTCACAAAAGACTGAAACTTTAATTCATTATGGCCACCTCTAGCTTCAGTAGTCCACTATGTTTGCATCCATCTGAGGATACAAGCCCTACAAATGTTAGAAAACTGACAAGCACATCAGATTACAAATCTTGGAAAAGATTAATGGAGATTACACGTTCTTTGAAGAGGAAATTGATTTTTGTGAAGGAATTGTAGTTAGAGATTCAAAGGATAGTGAGCAAGAGATGTGAGATACCTGCAATGATATGGTAGTTTCCTAGATTATTTTCTCTGATTCTGTTAAGAAGTCTATTGTGTTCTTAAGCACTCCAAGAGAAATGTGGGTATCATTAGAAGCAATGTTTTCTGTGTTGAGTGGATCTAGGAAGTATAAACTGTCTTGGCAGCTATATATGAATGCAAACAAAATGGCATGCTTGTTAATGAGTATTTTACTTCCATGACGGTAATATGAGAAGATCTAGAAGCACTAAATGGTCTTCCTAGTTTCACTACTTATAACAAAGAAATAGAAGCATTTCATAAGGATTTCAAACAACAAAAAGAAGAACAAAAACTTTTCCAGTTTTTGAATGGTTTGGATGATGAGTATGCATCACAAAGAAGTCAACTTTTGATGATGACACCCCTTCCAACAGCAGAAACTGCATGCTCATGTGTTCAGACTAAAGAACACCAAAGAGATATTCTTAAACATGTCAAAACTGAATCAGATTCTACTGACATCAGTAATGATGGTGAACTTTGTACTGCTTGTGGTAAAACTAGTCACTCAGTTGAGAGGTGTTGATAGTTGTTGGCTATCTAAAATGGCACCCAGATCAAAAATCCAGCAGGGAACACTTAGTTCACAAACTGGTCAGAAGTGGAAAAGTAAACAAAACATGAATGGTAATAACAAGTGGCAAAAAGATTGGTTGTGCTTTATTATAAAATTATCTTCTTCTTTCTCGTTCTAAAAAATGAATTTAGGAAAACCTCAAACTTTACCCGTTGCTTGTTCAAGACTGACAAACTTTTTTTTGCTGGAATAGGACCAGTAGGGAAGCCATTAACCACCAAGAAAACTATAGCGCGTGAGCGCTACTTAACCCCACCTTTTTGCGTTCTGTAAAGAAACCCGAAATCAAAAAGTCTCGCTCAGGAATTTCTGAAAATGAAGGTTCAAAAGCCCAAGATTCAAATAGACTGTGTTACGATACCCAGATCTTGACTTCCATAGCCCTTAGGATTTGAAACCCTAGGCCCGGCCATTTCAGTTCTTCGTAACGAAATGAAGCCTCGGAAGCAATCTGCTATCTATCGATAGGCGAGTGAATTTGACCTTACTCATTCAAGTAAGCAAGTAGTCGAGTCCTAACCGTCTTCTCTGCTTCACCGAGAGCCTGGCCCTAATATAATGTTTAACCGATCCATTCCGGATTGGGCTTAATTGACTTTCTATTTATAAGGTGGAACTCTCCCATCCACCATGAATCCTTCAATAAATTGAGAATCCGCGTATTGGCTTTCCACCAGGTAGGGGCCGTGGTCGAGCCGTCTTCCAAATCAAAAAAGAAAGTCGTTGGGAAGAAAGATCCTAAGTAGGGTTCTTTTCACCTTTCCATGATCCATTGTGGATTCTTATATCCATCATTCTCTAATAAAGGATGCTCTTGACTATGTACTACGTAGCTTTATTATATTTTAAAAACAATTTAAACAAAAAAACGTTTTATATACAACATAAAAGAGAATTAATTTTAAGAAATATGTACTAAAATCAATATTAAAACTAAGAAAAAAACATCAATAGAAAAGGCAAAATGTAATTAATCAAGTAATATTATTGTGTTTGCGTTTTTAAATTGCAAGTACACATCACGTATTCGCGTGCATAGAAAATTAGTATGATCATGGGAGAAGACATATTTGAGAAACTTTTCCTAGTCACAAAAGAAGGATCCATTCCCAAGTTGTAGTCCATGAGTCCATGACTGTTCAATGGGCCACCTAATGGGCCTAATCTATGCACATTACATAGGTTTAAAACTTGTAGTGATCATATATTCATACATGATTACAGATTTACAAGATTGCAGCTACTATCTTACAAATATACACTTATACATGTAGAATTATGGTTGTGAGTTGTGCATAAGATTTTTATTTACATTTACAAAGAATCATTATTTACAAATTGAATCACAAAAAAAAATCAAGAGAAAAACAGGTGATCAATCATGTATCCATTTCACCATATTTTGTGATCTTCACCTCACAAGAACAACATAAGCAAGCCTTGAATTTGAAGAATGGCTTAAGTTGTTGATTTTTCCTTTCCTTTTCTTTTCGGGTTGTTAAACTATCGAAGGATCGAATGAGAATGCTTGATCAAGTTGTTGATAGACTGGTTGCTATGTGCTTTGCACAATATATTCTTCACTCTTTCAGTCATCTGTGTTGTTATAAGCATGTGTTAGACCAATCTAGAAAAATCAACAGAACCTTAAAAAACACGAAAAAAAGAGTAGTGAAAAACCTTTCTCAAACTTGCTCTTGTTGGATATGGTACAGATCTTATATACCCAATTGATGATGAAGCTGCAGGAGGAGATTTTCTGCTATTTGGTTCTTCTGTGTTATAACTCGGTACCATTTTCTTGTTTTCGACATTGTTTTTGCTCCTCGTTGTAATTGTGGAAGATCCATTATTCCACTTGTTATTACTCAACATATTTGGTAGGCTTGACTCCTGCAAAATATAGTTTAATTTCATTGTTAAATACTCAGAAATCATCAGAAACTCTGCATTTTCTTTTCATGCAGCATAATTACCAGGAAGAGGACTGTCGCGCAATTCTTAAGGACCTCCAAGTTCATACGTACATCATCAAGGCTCCTATTACATACATTAAGAATTGAAAACAGATTAGCCTTTGTCAAAGATGAATAGAAACCTGTGTTGCACACTTGCACGAAACGGGAACAGGAAACAGAAATGAATCTTCATAGGGAACAAAGAAGAATTATAAAAAGTCTAGACATGTTATGAAATGAGACCTTAAGAGAGTCTCCATGCATCATAAATTTGAATGATCAAGCTATACATGTAGTACCTGTGCTTTTGCTGACCGAGTCCAAAGTAATTGGCCAATGTTGCCATCTGAAATGAACATAAAGAGGAGAATTATTAGGTAAGAAGAAGATACTCTACTGAACCAGCACCTATCAGTTATCACAGGTTATTCAGCCAAGCTACACAGGTCTACACTTGAGCGACTTTCAAGCATTTCGCAGCTGATGGGGCTCGACCATGTGACCTCCAAGTCACAAAGCGAGTTCCCCACCAACTCCACCAATTTGTGTTGATTTTGGGATCATATATATACATGATGCTGTAAAATATGGAGTACATGAAAACAAATTGTTTACATACCTTCATATCACCAGCTCTTTTTCCAAATTTATCAGAAAGAACACCCAAAGAATCAATAATGCCACAAGGTTGAGGTGCAGGACGACCAATCTCAGCAAAAGCTTCCTTAATCCGCAGACAATCAAATCTCTGAATATTATGACCAGCCCATATTCTCCCATCTAAGACTTGATATATCTTATCAGCAACATCCTCAAAGGTTGGTGCTTTCATTACTGCCTCTCTCGTAATGCCATCAGTTCGTGTAGACCTCAGCGCGACAACTGAGAGATCTCCTGGTTTAATAAGGGTACAGTAGCTCTCTATCTCAACAAGCTTTAGAGGACATATCACCATTGCACCGAACTCTAATATCCAGAACCTTCTTTCATGCCCAGGTCCTGCTCTATTTGGGACCGATGTTTCTATATCGAAGAACACTATTTCTGGTACGCGTTCTTCATTTCTATATGAAGCTGCCATTAATTGGTTCTGGTTCTGGTTCTGGTTCTGGTTTTTAGAGCTTATTTCTTCTAAGAATATGTTGAATGATGATGAAACGAGCTGATCTTTGATAAACCAATTATTTGCTATATATATAGGCCAAAAAGGAGAATATGCCCTCCTTTTGAAGTATACGTCAAGTCATTTTGAAGAGAGTTGTATAATCATAAAGTCTATTGCATGAGGAAGTTAAGACAACTAAAACCATACAAATATACTAATATGCCCTTAATGAATCAGATCAAAAGTGGATAAGTAAGGGCATGACAGACTTTACACCCTCTATTAGTTGCAAAACTGTTAGACGTAAACCTGAGAATCGTAGTATAATAATAAAAGATGCAGTTAGCTGTTTTAGGAAGGCTTATTGGTAAGGTACCATAGAGGAGAGAATAATTCTGGGTGAAGGTGAGATCTCCCTGCAAGTAAAACTCTGTGAGGAAGAAAGACTTTTCAAAGGGCAAAAGAAAGTCCAAAACATTCAACATAATCCTATGTTATGAACGCAAGCTACAATGCCGGAAGATTGGAAGCTAAGTTTGGATTATCTAATAATCTGATGCACGAAATCTCTGTAGTTGGATATACCAAAAACAGGAAATACTATATGACAAACAAACCCCTTTTCCTTTTTTCGCTGTTTTTTTCAACCACAAAGTGGAAAAGATGAGCTATAATTTCAATATCTGAAAGAGAGGTTACAAAATTTGGATGGGGATATACCAAACCAAAGATGGTGCTCGATTTGGAACCAAGAGATACAGTCATACAATATTTCGCAAATTTAATACATTAGGAAGTATATACGGAGTAACTCAAACGTATATATGTACTTGTATACAACAAAACCAACAGCTCAAAGTCCCTAAACAAACAGTACACCAAAACATAATTTTTCAGAAAAACAAAAATAAAAAATAAAGATTAATAGGCTACAAAGTCTACATAAATAGAACTCCAATTATCAAATAACAAGATGCAGCACTAAGCCTGTACATCAAACCGTTCCCATCTTCTAAGTTTCTTCAAAAGGTACATTGAACAAAATTGATCACAGCATGACTTGCTTTTGTGGAGGGGTCACATGGAAACCACAGAACCCTGTACATCTTATTTTTTTTCGAGACCCTTTAATGCTTGTTACATACAGAGTATATACTACCCAAACTCGACAAAAGCAATATTGTATCGGGAGCAAATGTAAACAGGAGACCATCAGAAGGGGAGTTTTGTACTTGGTATACAACTTATGAAACGCATCCAAAAGAGCTCTTGGCCAAAAAGAGAGATCTGTATCAATGGCTGCCACTTCTTGATGATCAAACCTGATCAAGACACAGGCGCTTCTGTAAGATGATGATTTTAGCTTTCTGAAAATAAATCACATTGCACCAAAAGAATATCTTGCTTTAAAAAAATTTACAAGTGCGACAATACAGGAGTAGCATATAGTTGTCAGATAACTTGCAATTTTGCAAACAGCAAATCTATGACAATGGATCCACTTATAAACAGAAATCATATAATTGTCATAACATCCATCTACCTCATCTATACAACCAGAACTACAAAAGAATCTAATTCAGTACCTCACCATCTAGCTTAACCTATATGAACTTAAAGAACTTGACTAAGCAAGGAAAGATATTTGAGTAGTTCAAACTGGCAAGGGCCAAAGGTGTTTTCTGATTTTCATTTTTCAGCACGCATACGGCATATACGAAATCAAAGCCTGATTTTCAACAATGAACCCAATATAATAAAAAAAACACCTTGGAAAAAATTTCCCTGCTTGAGCGGATTCGAAGGAGAGACATCTCCCTTCATTCGACGCCATGGCAAATACTCGCAAGCAAACCCAGAAAAGCTCCAATGGAGCGACCACGAAGCAATCGATGCCGACGGTGAGTAAACCGGTGAGAAAACAGGCCAAGAACAACACAAAGAACGATGATGACACTGATCCCTTGACAAATTTGGACGCTATTTCTTACGACTCGGACCAAAACCCAGACATTGAGACTTTGATTGAGGATCAAATATTGACACCAACTGCTTGAGCTTCATCGTCTGAAATAAAAATAGCAGAGGGATATGATTTTAATGCTTGGTTGAATGGCATTCATTAATGGCAGTGATGTCCCCACCCATTTTCAATCGATGTTGGCAGGAATAAGGTGTCTGAAACTAATCCCCCTATTAACTGCAATGTGATTGAACACTCCCCTATTCATGATTTGAGAAATGATTATGAGATTGTTAATGATAGGGATAATACCCACATAGTTCATATTGATTTTGATGATATTAAGGATAGGGACTCGGACGATATTTTACTCCATGCTTGTGATCAAGGTTGATCAAGCAACCCTGCATAGAGACAAGTTGTTGTTTGCTAGGGTGCTTGTTGAAGCCACTATTGATCAACCTTTTCCTGATTACATCTCCTTTATGAATGAAGTAGGGATCAGAGTTGACCAGAAAGATTTCATGCTCAATCTATAATGGCATCGGCCATGAGAAATCCAAATGCAACAAGAAGATTGGTGGGGCAACCAAGAAGATGTGGGTGAAGAAAGCTGTTCAGCCACAAGCTATCCCAGAAACAGGTGGCTCCTCTGTTTCTTTCGGTGAGAACAAAGGTCAACAGTTAAGGCTTGTTGTAGCCAACATGTGGACATCCTCTCCACAGTTCATACCGCCATGGAGAACTGCTCCTAGGTATTAGCGGTTGGGTTTTACAACATGTGGACATCCTCTCCACAGTTCATACCTATCGTGGAAAAGAATTGGAGACAGTTTGTGAATGGCTGCCCAAAGTTTAGGGTAACTCAGAAACTCAAATGGATAAAAGCTCAGCTCTTAACAGGGAAGGCTTTAACAGTGTGGAGCTGACCAGCTCCATTTTCATGGGCAGTTGAACAAGCTTCATGCTAACCCTACTTGCCAGTTGGCCTCAGAGGAGAAAGCCATTGCTGCAACCTATAAAACTGCTCATGACAACTACAATTATTTCTTACAACAAACAGCTAAGATGCACTGGCTTGAACATGGAGATGAAAGTTCCAAATCCTTTCACCAGAGCATCAAACAAAGAAGGAAACAAAACAAAATCCATATTCTGCAGGATGACAAAGGTAACTGGATAAAAAGTGAGAATGGGGTACCAATGGCTTTCCTGAATTTCTACAGAGATCTTTTTGCACCAAAATGGAAAGCAGAACTCATGTATGCTGCTATCATTAATAAAGGTCCTATGCTTACTGATAACCACTATTATGCTAGTTCCATCTTGGTGATATCAAACGAGTGATAGATGCTATTCCAAGTAACAAGGCACCTAGAATGGATGGATTTAATAGTCATTTTGTCAAGAAAGTTTGGGAGGTGGTAAAGGATGATTTGTTTCTAGCAATCACAGATTTCTTGGAAGTTGCTTAAGGAGCTTAATGGTACTTCTATAACTCTGATTCCTAAGGTCAGTGTTCCAGCTTCAGTTAGTGACTTTAGACCCATTGTTTGCTCCTCTGTTATCTACAAATGTATTTCAAAAAGCCTGACAATCATTTCTCACAATCAAGGGCCATTTGTGACTGGCAGATCTATTATGCATAATGTATTGGCGTGTCTGTTTCTTTCATGTTTCTGTTTCTTATATGTTTCTTATACTTATACAGTGTGTCTGTTTGTTTCTGTTTCTTTCTATTTTTATTTTTTTTTATTTTTTATTTTATTTTAAAAATTCTTTTTAATTTTTTTAATTTTACATGCTATTTTGCAATTTACTTATTTTACTTATTCATTTATTTTAAACTTTACTTATTTTTTATTATCTCTTACAATATTTCTTCTATAATATATATATATATATACATTTTTCTCTTATCTTACTTTCATTAATTCTACTTTCTCTTCCTTATTTTTTTTCTTTTTTACTTCCTGCTCCTTTCTGGTTTGATTGGTGACAATGACAATCTCCTACGACGATTCATGTTAGCCGACCCCAAATCATTTTGGGACTAAGACTTTGTTGTTGTTGTTGTATTGGTGTGTCAAGACATTTATTAAACTGTAAACCCAATTGTATCATGAAATTGGACCTTAGGAAGGCGTATGACACTGTAGAGTGGGACTTTATTGAAAAAGTCATGGTTTCCATGGGCTTCCCTCCTCATTTCATTCAGCTAGTCAAGACTTGTCTCACAACAGCACAATACTCCATACTTATCAATGGTGTGCCTACATAGATCATTCACCCTATGCATGGAATATTTTTCAAGGGAAATGTTCACCGTTGGGGATCACCCTTAATTCCGATTTCATAGCTTGCAGTTAAACCACTATGCTTTGCTGATGATCTCTTGATGTTTTGTAAGGGAAATGTTCATCTTTTTCCTGACCGTTAACCCTCACAAGTAGGGATGTCAGTGGGGCGGGTTTTGCGGGAGACCCGCCCCGCATCCGCCCCAAGTAGGCGGGGATGGAGGTAGGTTTGGCGGGTGATGGGGCGGGGATGGGTATAAAAATCGTACCCGCCATGGGTGATGGGGCGGGTGTGGATTTTGTGTTGAACCCGCCCCATCCCCGCCCGCCCCGCCCCATCCCCACTCGCCCCGCCCCATTCCCACTCGCCCCGCTTCATACTCGCCATGAGTGATGGGTGAGTTTGGATTTATTTGCATCTTTAGGTGATAATATGAATTTAGGTGAGACTAAGTTTTTTGTTTGGATTTTTTTGTTATGACAAGTATTATTTTCGATTATATATGTTAACTTTAGTCATAATGTATTTTTTCAATAGTTAACTTTCATTACTCCGTATATATGGCAAATGTTTGCTAAATAAGAAAAATTAGGCGGGTATTAGCACGGGTATGAAGCGGGGATAAGATGGGGATGGATACCCAGTTGGGTGGTGGGGCGGAGATGGATTTTAGCTTACACCCGTGGGGCGGGGATGGGGATGAACTTTGTACCCGCCATGGGTGATGGGGCGGGGATGGGAATGGAAATTTTAGGTGGGGATGGGGATGGAGGGACCTACATCCGCATCCGCCCCGCCCCATTGACATCCCTACTCACAAGTCTTCCATCTACCATCTACTGTTGTGGCATTAAAGGCCAACAGTTAAAAGATCTCATCACTGTTTCTGGTTTCTAGGGGAGTTTACCTTTCAAATATCTAGGGTCCCTGTGATGCTTTGATTGACAAAATGGTGTCTAGACTCTAGAATCAAAATGTGGAGTTCAAGATGTCTTTTTCTAGTAGAGCTCAGCTTGTCAACTTAGTGCTCATGAGCATTAGTGTTTATTGGGCTCAAATCTTCTTGTTTCCCAAGGCCATTCTCAAGAAAATCAATGCTATTCGCAGAGTCTTCTTGTGGTTTGGAACATATGATTCCGCACCGTACCCGCCCCAGTTGGAGCGGGTATGGATATGACTATGGCGGGTAGTAGGCGGGTATGTCTACAAAAAGTCATACCCGCAATGGGTAGCGGGTAGGTGGTGGATTTTAAGTCATACCCACCTACTCGCACGGCATCCATCTGCCCTAAATACGACAACTCGCTCAAATAAATACATAATAGGCTTTGGCGGCCCATAAGACATAAGTCACATAAGCCCAACAGTAATATATACCCATCTGTTAGGGTCTTAAGGAAACCCTAATACAATCTCACACTTCCATTTTTTCCACGCCGCCCTTCCTGCCTCTCTCTCAAATCTCAATAATCAAAACTCGCTTGTTTTCGCCGGCCATTACAACCCCATCGTTGTTCTCGCCCTCCACTCCTCTCTATATACTCTCAAATGTATGATACTTTGTTCTAGCTAGTTGACTAATTTTCAAAGAAGAGTGAAAGGAGAGTTAGAAGCATTGCTTCATAAATCCCACTTAATCTAACCAACAACAGATGTAGTTTAATTACTTGATTGTAGAGCTCTTGTCTAATTGTTTCCCCCTTTGTAGATTCAATTGTTTTCTTTCTCAGCCTTGAAGTTCTCAATTGTCTAATTTTGTTAGTAATTTTAGCTTCCAGTGGAAGCGTGATGATGGAGCCATTCATTTTTCTTTTTCCTTTTCAAATGATTCTTACATTTCATTTAATTTGTGGATTGGCAGATTAATACAAAAATAGGCGGGTATTTAGGTGGGTATAAGTGACTAGTGTATATCCACGTGGGTGGTGGAGCGGATGTGGATATACGTTCATACCCGCTTAGGCGGGCATGGATATTAAATTTGTAACCGCCGCGGGTAACGGGTATAATTTCTTTTGGCGGGTACGGGGGAAGGGGTACCCGCACCCGCCCCGCCCGTTTGCCATCCCTAATAGCAAACCAGGGTCAGTTTCATGGGAAAAGCTTTGCCTTCTAAAGAGTAATGGTGGTCTAGGTTTCAGAAATCTGGTTATGTGGAATCAAGCAGCTATAGGCAAACAAACTTGGGCCATTGCTCAAAAGTATGGGTTATATCATTAAATGTGTACATGTTGTGTATGTGAAGTCTAAAAATTGGCACCAGTTCATAGCCCATAGCCCCTCATGCAGCTAGTTGGGTTATGAAATACATTTGTAGGGTGATGCATCATGTTCTGTTCTGCTCACCTGAATGGTACTTAGTGGATGGATGCTCCTAAGTACTCTATTAAGCAGATGTATGGTAATCTTAGCAATCAGGAAAGCAAGTTGCCTGGCAACAGTTTGTGTGGAACAGGATGTCGATTCCCAGACACAGAATTGTGGTTAGCTAAGTTTCCTTGATATACTCAAAACCAGAGGTGAACTTCACCAGTTTTGCATCAAATATGATGTTAAGAACAGGATAGTTAATCTTATTGGGGAAAGTCAGCAAATCAGATAGGAATGGTTCCATGCTTTGTAACTGTTTCCTTTGTTTAGTTTAGGCTAAGTAGGAAGTCAGCAATTCAGATAGGGAATGGTTCAATGCTTTGTAACCGCACCCAAAGCAACTTTCGCTAGAAGTAGCAAAAAAAATACTCTGAAAATCCTTCAATATTAACCTTCTTTTGGAGCACAAAACTAAGTAGAATTTCCATCAAATTGTTCCCTGAGTATTTCTAGTGAGCACTAAAACCAAGAAAGCTAAATGATGTAAAAAAACATCCACAATGAATTAGTAGTCTCGGACTCTCAGTCAAAAGAAGGCAAAAGAAAGTACAAAACTCAACCTCTTTGAGAACTCCAGACTATTGATCCAGCTCATTGCTTAGAGTAAGTTTAGTGTGGCTGTTTACACGATGGTTCTTTGTGTGTGTGTGTGGGGGGGGGGGGGGGGGGAGAGATTAACCGGAGTTGCAAATTTACTTATAGAAGGAAATTCCTGTACAGAATTCTTCACTGGTTTCTTTTACTTATCTCTTGTCTTTCCTCCTATTATTCTTTTATTATTTTTAATACTCCCTCCGTCCCACTTTAATCATCACACTTTTCATTTACGTCCGTCCGTCCCTATTTAATCACCCACTTCCTTTTGTGGCATGGATTCATTAATATTTTATTAATTCGTACTTTTCACTTCCAAAAGTTATGGCCTCTCATCCTCTCACATTCAATTAAAATTTTCTTCCATTATCTTCCACCATACCTATTTTTCTATTAAACTATAACAAATAAGTTAACAACAACTTATATGATAAAACTCTATGAAAACCTTAGTGCGAATATTACATTGGGACATAAGCATATTGCTTGGATTCCTTAATGCTGAAGGAAGACAAGGTGGAAGAAAAAAAGTAAGAAACGCATAGGAGAGAGGCAGACTACAGGCAGAAATCATGGAAGGAGTACCGAATTTTCCTTAGTTCCTAAGTTCACTTTATTGCTACGACAACAACATTCCATAACTTTTATCTCCCATGCAATCCAATACTGTAACAAATAACCTTATCGTGAACAGGAAATTCAGCATATTACTTTACCTAATGATCCATAATCACCAGAGCTAGTAGTTCCCTGTTAATTCCAACATATGGTTTTCCCAAATGACCCATTAATTGGTAAATGCTATTGTATCGCCCTTGTTACTTCCAACCACCCGTTTCCCCCAAGTCCCCAACAACCACCAACGCTATTAAGTTTTGCGTCATTACTTCCAATATAAAACAAAGCATGAACAAAAAGGGGTAATAAATACGAAGTATACTACCTCCATTTCTAAAAGTCGGTAAAAAGTCCCGTTTTAAGTCCGTTTTTGAAAGTTGTTAGCAAGTTTGTTTTATTCATTTTTGGCATACTGTCTTTACTATATTACCTTATCCCAAAACATTTTCACCGACTCTCTTACTTTATCCACATTTTCTTACACCCACTCACCTTTTTAGCTTTACACACTTTCTTACCATAATCCAACTTTTTCTTACATGCACTCACCACAACATCCCTCTCTCTTTTATCTTATTATTTGTGCAAATAATACTCCGTAACTGTCAACAACATATAGAAACGGAGGCAGTTCAGATTGACAAAAGTCAGACCACAATGTCTTCTCAATATGCAGGAGACGCAGAGGAAGGAAAAATACAACCAAGAATTCAAAAATGAGAAATTAACTCTGGTGCTTGGTGCTAATGCCTGCATTGTTAGGCATATATCCACTTAAGCACTAACCCAGTATTCGTGATGCACTAAGTGAGTGTTAAAAAAATTATAAAAAATAAATTACAGCGTCTCATCGACAAGGATTTAGAATTTCAATCCAAATAACTTGATCTACCAAGCCAGCCAGCCTAACTGTAAGTTCACCCCACCATTTCTAGGAACTCAATAGCCAATTTGAGACGAGAAATTAAGCTGTTGGAATTACTTGGAAACACCTCATTCAACCTCGTTAAACCAAATTCACTTTTTTTCATGCCAGAGCGCTCTCAATCCGTACACTTATGTCTACAGATCTTTATCCTCTAAATTCTAAAGTTCAAATAACTAGGTATTAACATCAAGACATCAGGAGATTTGCAAACAATACTTGATCCCGGACTCCAAGTAACCCCCAAGTTAGGTTTGTGATTGTGGTGATTCCACAAATTAGCCGAATTTGTTGTTATTTCATGGCTAGGAGAGCCAATTAGAAGTAGATAAATATCACAAAGCATGGTTTCAAGTGCCAAAGACTGCCAAGAGCATATGATCATCTAAAAAACACATCTTGCACAATAACACAGCATTGCCAAGAGCATAGTATGTAAAGAAACTCAGCTTAACTCACACTATATTGACTTCATATAATACAATAACATACCATTCCAACCTACGTTCAAATTTTAAATCAAACACCTGAATTCTGATCAACTTGATTTCAAATGTAGGTTAAATTAGAAGCAAGGAAAATAATTCATTACCTCAAATCCGAGTACAAGACGGATCAAAATCATCAGGGGCGAGCCGAGTAATCCAATTACTTAACGTCTTCTTAATATCAGTGTGATTAACATAAGCTAACTCATACATGGAGCAAAGATTAACAATAAGAGTTTCATTAAGCGCCACAGAAGGAACCCTCTCAAGTGAATTCTCCAAAACCTTAATTGAATCAGATAAATCCCTCAAATACATCAAACACAACGCCTTATTATTAATTGCAACAACATCTGAACCATCCCTATCAATACATACATCATACTCCCTCACCGCGGAAACATAATCTTTTGCTACCATATAAATCAACGCTTTATTTCTTCCCACCATATTCTGATTCTCAGCGCTCCCGTCTTCCCCTTTATCTCTCATCAAATTGTCAACCTTCTGAAACGACACTTTCGCACCGTCCAAATCGCCGAATTGCAGCTGCACATAACCTAATTTCGATATCAGCGACAAATTATTGACATCTTTTTTTATCATCTCTTTGACTAAAGAATAACAAACACCGAACTCCTTCTGATTCGAATGCTGGCTGATAATTGTCGACAAAACGAAACTCTCTCTCCTCCGCCAAACCTCGGCATTGGAGGCCTCGTCAATACGAGATCGGATGAAGTGTAGCAGAAGATACAGACGGTCTAGGGAATCGTTCCTACGGCCGAGGAAAGACGGGAGGAGAGCTTGAAGCCATCGGAGAGTGAAAGGGATCATAGAGCCGATTCGATTAGGGTAAACATTAGGATATGATTCGTAGCGGTAGGATGAACTGTGGAGGTCTTCGAGGGAGGATTCGATGTCTTCTAGGGCGTCAGAGTATCGGCGGAGCTTCGATAGTGCGACGGCGTTGAAGGCGAGGTAGACGAGGTGTTCGTGAGGGTAGCGCAGCTGAGAGAACGATCGCGCCGCCGATACTTTTTCAAGGATTGTTTTCCATGATCCCCGGAGAGCGAGTTCATGTAAGGATTTAATTTCATCGGTGATCAAGTCATCGGTGATATTTCTCTCTCCGCCGTCCGTGACGGTGGAGGTATGTGACTCGGAATCAGAGGTTTCCATAGTTAAAGACCGGAAGAAGTTTGAATGTGGATTTGAGTATTTTTTGTTTGAATGTGGTTTCCATATGATTCTATTTTTGTTTTTATGTTTTTGTACTTGGTAACGTAGAAGGGCCGTCGGCCCAACACTAGTATATTCCATGGGTTCTCTACAAGAGACTATAAAGGCTAAAACGGCCTACTATAGTCATGATGACTTGATTAATTATTAATATATAGATAGCTATGCACCTATCTGTACATGCATACGCGATTAAACGGTTGCGTTTCATCGATAACAAAAGCACGCAGCTATTCTCTCACCATTCTTCTCTCTCCTCTAACCTCTCACCATTTTCTCTCTCATCAAAACCTCTCACCATTTTCTCTCTCATCAAAACCTCAAACTCTCTTTCCTCCATTGAAGTCACTCTTTCTCTCTCCTCCCAAACAATCCGACCTCCTTCCCTTCGCCTTTCACCGCCGCCTCCCTTCGATCTAACAACCGCCACTTCCTCAACCGCGCGCAGCTACTCAATCGTGTTAGATCCACGCGACACTGCGCCATAGATATTGTCGCTGAAGCCTTCTCCTCCCCTGCGACGTTGCCTCTCAGATCTTGTGCCATGGCGGTCGACATTCTCCGCCGCCGAACATCGATGCTCCGCTCTCTGGAAGTTTCTCTTTCACCGCCGACATCGAAGTCTCTCTCGGCATTGTCTGACTCATGCTCAACTAAGAACCGTGAATCCTTCCTTCTCTTAATCTGGTAAGTCCTATCTCCTTCGTTTGTATAACTTACTAAATTTGAATTTACTAATTTCGGACGAATTTTTTTGAAAGTAATTAGTTGTTAACCCTAGATTTTGTGTGAATTTGATTGAGAATTTTCATGTTCATGTATTCAATTTTGTGTGCAAATAGTTCACTTATTTCGTCAATTAATAAAGTCAAATTGCAAATAGTTTTCTGATTTAAGTGTCAATTTTATGAATTTTAATTTGATAGAGAAATTGCAATTTATTCATTATTGATTATGATTTGGTGACAGATTATTTGATAAAGAATTATAAGTGTGATTAGAATGAACAACATTTGTTAATTTTGATATTGTTGTTGTTGGTGGTATTGTGGTTAGGATTGTTGTTATGTATGATAGTTCACAAATAATAAGATTTTTGTGCGATGTTTAGTTTTTCAACTCTCTTGTTCAACTTATAAAGAATTATGTTCAATTTTACACAAAATCATGTTCAAATAAATTTAAATTGTAAAATTAATATATGTCCAATATTTTTGTGTGATGTTCAGTTTCTCAACTCTCGTGTTCAACTTATAAAGAATCATGTTCAACTAATTTCAACTTACAAAAGTGATGTTCACAACTAATAACATTTTTGTGTGATGTTCAGTTTTTCAACTCTCGTGTTCAACTTATAAAGAATCTTGTTCAATTTTAGGCAAAATATGTTCAATACTTTTGTGTGATGTTCAGTTTCTCAACTCTCGTGTTCAACTTATAAAGAATCATGTTCAATTTACACAAAATCATGTTCAACTAAATTTAACACTTTTGTGTGATGTTAATTATTTTTATCTTTTGAACAATATATGATGTGATTATCTATCAATTATGTTTGGCACCAAAAACATCTATCGTATTATGTAATTTGTGTAATTGTGAAATGTTAACTCATGTTGCATTGCTTAACTTTTGGTTGTGATATGTATTAATTTCATTAATCATAGTAATTAGTATTAGCTTCATCTATTTACGCTGATAATATCGCTGAACAAATATTTTCTTCTTTTAGAAATGATTAATTTGCTACTTTGTTAGTCTTGATTTTGAGTGATGTTCAGTTTTTCAACTCTCTTGTTCAACCTATAAAGAATCACGTTCAACTTATAAAACTATAATATGTTCAATACTTTTGTGCGATATTCAGTTTCTCAAGTCTTATGTTCAACTTAAACAAAATCACGTTCAACTAAATTTAACTTATTAAACTAATATATGTTCAATACTTTTCTGTGATGATCGGTTTCTCAAGTCTTATGTTCAACTTACACAAAATCATGTTCAACTAAATTTAACTTATAAAACTAATATATGTTCAATTCCTTTGTGTGATGTTCAGTTTCTAAAGTCTTATGTTCAACTTATATAAAATCATGTTCAACTAAATTTAACTTATAAAATTAATATATGTTCAATAATTTTGTGTGATGTTCAGTTTCTTAAGTCTCATGTTCAACTTATAAAGAATTATGTACAACTAAATTTAACCTATAAAACTAGTATGATATTTTCAAAAGCATTTTTTAAGTAGGTGCTCATTATTCTTTAATAATGTTCAGATTTTACAAGCAGATGTTCATTATTCTTTACTAAAATATCAAAAGTGGCGTTGTCTAAAAATTACCATGTTCAGTTTATAATTCATCATGTTCAACTTATAGAAGATGATAGTTCACAAATAAGAACATTTTTGTGTGATGTTCAGTTTCTCAAGTCTCATGTTCAATTTATAAAGAATCATGTTCAACTAAATTCAACTTATAAAACTATGATATGTTCATAAATAAAAAACACTTTTGTGTGATGTTCAGTTTCTCAAGTCTTATATTCACCTTAAACAGAATAATGTACAACTAAAAACATTATGATTTTCTTGCAGGAAGGTAAATGTTGATAAGAATGCGGAAATAAAAGAAAAAAAGTTGATTTAGAAATGGAAGATATGGTATGAAGAGATGTTGTAAGAATTGAAGAAGAATTGAAGGCAGAAGCAACAAGAAAAGAATCTGGAAATAAGGTCGCAGATAGAAAGAGAAAAGAGACCGATGTACATAAAAAGTGAAGCCGAAAGGAAGGAAGCAGAAAAATTAGAAGCATATAGAAAGAGAAAATAGGAAGTAGAAGTAAATAAATGAAATGTTCATTTTTTAAACATGAATGTTCATTAAATTACTTTAAATGTTCATTTGTGTGTTTTTTATGTGTGCTTCTTGTATCTTACTCAAATGTTCAGATCTTTTTTTTAGGAAAACAACTGTGATAAAAAAGTTTTTAAAAATAAAAAATTCAAAAAATAAAAAAAAAGGAGGACACAGAATAATGGACTAAAAAAATAAAGGAGAAATCACACAAAACTGCTAAAACGGAATATTTGTAGCTCATATGCATGCAGAATTGCATGCATAGGTATGCAGCCAAAAATTTGGGATGACTTGATGAGGGGTGACGGACTAATGGATGGAGCGGATTTGGATAATACTCCCTCCGTCCCGAAATACTCGACCCGGTTTGACCGGCACAGAGTTTAAGGGACTTGAATTGACTTATTTAATTTAATAGGTAGTAGTTGATAGTGAGGTATTATTTTAATGTAGTTAGTGGGAGGTGGGTTAAGAGGTGGGGTTGGGGGAGAGTAGGGGTTGAATTTTTAATTTTTTTTTGTATGGAGTAGGGGGTAGGTGGGTTAATAGGGTGGAGTGAGAAATAATATAATATTGTTAGAATATTTCCATTTTTAGAAACAGGTCAAGTATTAAGGGACAGTCTGATAAGGAAAACAGGTCAAGTATTCCGGGACGGATGGAGTACAGAGTAAGGGTTTTAAATTGGATCAATTGATCGGGTTTGGGTCGGACTCATCGGATTTGGATTGAAACGGATCGGATTGGAACGGATTAATTTGGTTAACGGATCGAGTCGGGTCGGATCGGATTGAAAACTTAAAGGATCGGATCGGGTCGATTTTTTTATGCACGGGTTCATATCAGATCGGGTTGTAAGCGGGTCGGATTGTAGTCGGGTTGGGTCGGATCTGATCGGATTGGAACATAACGGATTGTTAACGGGTTTAGCCGGACTATAACAGGTCCGGATTCATATCGGATCGGATTAATCGGGTAACGGACTAACACGGGTGGGATTTAAACGGATTTAGTTGGGTTACATCATCTTCAGTTTCATATCGGTTCGGAATATTATCGGATCGGGTTATTCGGTAGCGGGTTGAAATCCGAGTTGGGTCCATTTGATTCTAAATTATATAATTATAATATCAATGACTTAGTTAGGGGACGAAAACAATAAATAACTTTTAAAAGTCATAAGAATATTTAAGATCGGTAATATAAGTTATTGAGTATATTGTATATAACTTAGTTTAATACTACATTCGTTCCTGAAAGTTCTTTACGCCTTAAATCTACATCAATTACAAGTTTCATTTGAGCAGAGTATATAAAGGGAGAATGGAGTACAAGTACACCGTATAACTAATAATCATACGCTTAATTAATTCGTAGTGCAACATAATAATGTTCTCTTATGGGTCGTGAACGGTTTGGGTTAAACGGGTTCGGATCAGAATTGGTTCAAATTAAACGGGTTATGGGTTGAAACAGTTCGGATTAAAAGGGTCATGGGTTGAAACGGTTTGGATTAAACGGGTCACGGGTTACAAACGGATCGGATTATACGGATTTTCCTCATGTTGGAACGGATTCGGTTTCAAACGGATCGGATCATAAACGGGTTTCGGATCGCTTCAGTTCGGATTAAACAGATTCTGATTGTCACTGATCGGTCTGTTATCGGATTCAGATCTTAATCGGATCAATATTAACGGGTTGGGTCGGATTCGGGTTGAATATAATTGGACCGGATCGGATTTCGGATCTTTGCTCGCGGGTTCTAAACGGTCGGACAAACCCGGCCATCGGGTTCACTGGGTCGTATTGAAAATTGGCACCCCTAATACGAAGTACTCTACTCTAGGGATGTGTAAAAAATCTGAAAAATCAAAATCAAATCTGAAACCCGATAAATCCGAACCTAAACTTTAGGTTTAGGATCGGCACCTTTGAACTTTTAAAATACACGAATTTGAAAATGCGGGTAACCGTATCGAAATGTGAGTAACCGAACCGAACCGAACCGAACCGAATATCACTTATAAATATATTTTTATACGAGGTTGTGCAGAATTTACAAAAAATTAAAAAGAAAAATTGACAGTTAATATTAATGAAACTAATTGCTTACTACTCTTATAAAAAACTAGCTTTTTGGCCCATTCTACGCACATATTTTTTAAGAAAAAATAACTAGAAGTAACAATAGTAAATTATATTAAAAAAAATATATATAATAAATGTCACACTTACATAGTTATATTTTAAACAAAGATGCATTCCATACTGAAAGGAAAAAATTATTAGTAAACTCACCTCATGAGAAAGAGCAAAAATCTCATACTTAGGCTTGTTCTCTTCAATTTATAGGACCTTATTTTTAGGTTCTATAAGTTCAGATAGGTTCAGATAACTTTCAATAAACTTTTATAAGTTCCATTAAGGTCATATAATTCCAACAAGGTCCTATAAGTTCCAATAAGGTCCTATAAGTTTCAATATGGTCGTATAAGTTTCAATTACGGAGTATAAAAAAGTTCATTAAAGATTTAATCACAAATAATTTTGTTTACAAACCGGTCAATTTCGTACTTGAATTTTATAAAATTTGGATAATTATTTTCAATATTCTAATGGTTAAAAGTTTAATAATAATCTAATAAACTTTAAGTAAAGTCTAATAAGGTTTCATAAGATCTTATAAGGTCCTATAAGGTCCTATAAGTTCGTATAAGTTCTTATAAGGTCCTATTGTTAGGTTATGATACATATGACAATTCATAAATCATGCGGAAAAACCATAAACCCAGGAATACATATTATTTACACATAATCATTTAGCATAGAATAGATGCATACTCTTTGTTGCGTGCCTTCCCTAGCTGCGCCCGAACCGAACAAGAACAAGTCTTTAGGACTCCAAGTGTCGTCCCTCCGTAGATAGTCCACAGCACGTCCGGATCCGCCTTAAGATTGACCAACTAGAATCGCCCTTAAGGTACTAGAAAATTTCGGCAATTTGAGCAAGATGTGTGTTTGAATTTTCTCTCAAAAACTCACTTTGAATACTTTTAAACTTGTGTTTTAAATTGTGAGCCCTAGCCTCATATTTATAGCGGTATGGAAAGGGAATCGAAATCCTATTCAGATACAAATTAATCAAACCTAGAATCCTACAAGAACTCTAATTTAATTAATTTATCAAATAGAATTAGGAATTTAATCATTAACCGAACTCTGCATGTTTTAGGAAACGTGCACGAACACAAACACTTGCACACACACGCACGACAGCCACGATGGGCCTCATGCGTGCGCGCGAGCAGCAGCCCACTCAGCGCCCGCGCGCGCTGCGCGCTGCGCGCGCTGTGCGCGCTGCGCGCGCTGTGCGCGCTGTGCGCGCTGTGCGCGCTGCGCGCTGCGCGCAGCCTGCTGGGCCTGGCCTTGCTGTTTGTGCGGCGCGCTTGGCTTGCTGGGCGATGGCCTGGCTTCGTGCTGGGCCTCGTCCGGCAGGCCTCGTCCGATGCTTATTCGTACGATGCGCTTCCGATTAAATTTTCCGATTCCGGAATTCATTTCCGATACGAACAATATTTAATATTTCCGATTCCGGAATTAATTTCCGTTTCGAACAAATATTTAATATTTCCGTTTCCGGAATTATTTTCCGATTCCGGTAATATTTCCGATTCTGACAATATTTCCGTTTCCGGCAATATTTCCGATTCTGGCAATATTTCCATTTCCGATAATATTTTCCGATACGTACCATGTTTCCGTTTCCGGCAACATCTACGACTTGGATAATATTTATATTTCCGATACGATCCATATTTCCGTTTCCGGCAATATCATCGTTTCCGGAGTATTCATTTCTTGCCTGTGACGATCTTAGCTCCCACTGAAACCAAGATCCGTCGGTTCCGAATATTCATAGATAGAGTATCTAATGCCATTAGATACTTGATCCGTTTACGTACTATTTGTGTGACCCTACGGGTTCAGTCAAGAGTAAGCTGTGGATTAATATCATTAATTCCACTTGAACTGAAGCGGCCTCTAGCTAGGCATTCAGCTCACTTGATCTCACTGAATTATTAACTTGTCAATTAATACTGAACCGCATTTATTAGACTTAACATAGAATGCATACTTGGACCAAGGGCATTATTTCCTTCAGTCTCCCACTTGTCCTTAGGGACAAGTGTGCATTTCCTAATTCCTTTGTCGCTCGATGCTTGCTCTTGAACATAAGGTAAGAGTTGTCATCCTTATTATGTCCAGAGGTGTTCCTCGGTTTCAGAGTTCAACTGATCAAATAAACAGATAATCATAGCCTATGATTCATCCGAGCACGGCCATGCATTTCACAGTTTCTAGCTCTCCGAGTGGCCTTGTACAACTTTTAAGCATCTCATCCCGATTTATGGGAGGACAATCCCAATCTTGCGATCTTGAGATTAGACTTCGTTTGATAGGTGATTACCTGAGCGTTGCCTTTATAGCCTCCTTTTACGGTGCGACGGTTGGTCAACGTCAAAGCAACCAGTTCTCAAACAAGTAATCTCAAATCACTCAGGTATTGAGGATTTAGTGTCTAATAATTTAATGAAATTTACTTATGACAGACTTTCATCTCTTACAGTAAAGTTTCATAGGTCTTGTCCGATACTAGTCTTCCCAAAGTAAGTATCTATGCAAATGATTATGATATTGCCATGTCCACATAGTTCAAGAAACAGAACTACTAGTCATCTTGCATTCTAATCGTCTAACGTTTTCTATGCGTCCAATTTTATAGAAAACTCCGATTAGGGACCATTTTCAACCTTTGACATTCAAGTTCACTTGATAGACATTTCTTAGTCACAGGACTGGTCCTGACAGTCTATCTTGAATATATCGTCAAGTTGAAGGGACTCATCATTTAATAAACCACAAATTAAATGGAAAAATGAATTCCTTTCATTTATTGTGAATGATTAACCAATAATGTTTTACAAAGATTTAAACTCTAAAACTTTAAAACATTAAACAGAGACATCAAAGCCATTCTCCAATATGCTTGATTCCCATAGCTGCAGTGTGCGAGTTGTGCTTCGCTTGCGGCAGAGGTTTAGTTAATGGATCTGATATGTTGTCATCAGTTCCAATTTTGCTTATCTCGACTTCTTTTCTTTCAACGAACTCTCGTAGAAGGTGAAATCTACGAAGTACATGCTTGACTCTCTGGTGGTGTCTAGGCTCTTTTGCCTGTGCAATAGCTCCGTTATTATCACAATACAGGGCTATTGGTCCTTTAATGGAGGGGACTACACCAAGTTCTCCTATGAACTTCCTTAGCCATATAGCTTCCTTTGCTGCTTCATGTGCAGCAATGTACTCCGCTTCAGTTGTAGAATTCGCAATGGTGCTTTGCTTAGCACTTTTCCAGCTTACTGCTCCTCCGTTGAGGCAGAAGACAAACCCAGACTGTGATCTGAAATCATCTTTGTCGGTTTGGAAACTTGCGTCCGTATAGCCTTTAACAATTAATTCATCATCTCCACCATAGACCAGGAAGTCATCTTTGTGCCTTTTCAGGTACTTCAGAATGTTCTTGGCAGCAGTCCAATGCGCCTCTCCTGGGTCTGACTGGTATCTGCTCGTAGCACTGAGTGCGTACGCAACATCCGGGCGTGTACATATCATAGCATACATTATTGAACCAATCAATGATGCATATGGAATCCCATTCATTCGTCTACGCTCATCAAGTGTTTTTGGGCACTGAGTCTTGCTTAGAGTCATTCCATGAGACATGGGTAGGTAGCCTCGCTTGGAGTCCGCCATCTTGAACCTATCAAGCACCTTATTGATATAAGTGCTTTGACTAAGTCCAATCATCCTTTTAGATCTATCTCTGTAAATCTTGATGCCCAATATGTACTGTGCTTCTCCTAGATCCTTCATCGAAAAACATTTCCCAAGCCAAATCTTGACAGAGTTCAACATAGGAATGTCATTTCCGATAAGCAATATGTCGTCGACATATAATACTAGGAAAGCAATTTTGCTCCCACTGACCTTCTTGTATACACAAGATTCGTCCGCGTTCTTGATGAAACCAAAGTCACTGACTGCTTCATCAAAACGTATATTCCAGCTCCTGGATGCCTGCTTCAATCCGTAGATTGATTTCTTTAGCTTGCATACCTTTTTAGCATTCTTTGGATCCTCAAAACCTTCAGGCTGTGTCATAAACACAGTTTCTGTTAAAACGCCGTTTAAGAAAGCAGTTTTGACATCCATCTGCCATATTTCGTAATCGTAATATGCAGCGATTGCTAACATTATTCGAATAGACTTTAGCATTGCAACTGGTGAAAAGGTTTCATCGTAATCCACACCGTGGACTTGCCTGTAACCTTTTGCAACCAATCTAGCTTTGAAAACTTCAAGTTTCCCATCCTTGTCCTTTTTCAGTTTGAAAACCCATTTGCTTCCAATGGCTTGGTAGCCATCTGGCAAATCGACCAAATCCCATACTTGGTTTTCAGACATGGAGTCTAATTCAGATTGCATGGCTTCTTGCCATTGCTTGGAGCTAGGGCTCGTCATAGCTTGCTTGTAAGTCGCAGGTTCATCACTTTCAAGTAATAGAACGTCATAGCTCTCGTTCGTCAAAATACCTAAGTACCTTTCCGGTTGAGATCTATATCTTTGCGATCTACGCGGGGTAACATTTCTAGATTGACCATGATTCTCACCAGATTCTTCTAAAGATCTCTGAGTTTCATCTTGAATGTCATCTTGAGCATTCTCTAGAGTTTGTTGTTCGACTCGAATTTCTTCGAGGTCTACTTTTCTCCCACTTGTCATTTTGGAAATGTGATCCTTCTCCAAAAAGACACCATCTCGAGCAACAAACACTTTGTTCTCAGATGTATTGTAGAAGTAATACCCCTTTGTTTCCTTTGGATAGCCCACAAGGATACATTTGTCAGATTTTGGATGAAGTTTGTCTGAAATTAATCGTTTGACGTATACTTCACATCCCCAAATCTTAAGAAAAGACACATTTGGAGGCTTTCCAAACCATAATTCGTATGGAGTCTTTTCGACAGCTTTAGACGGAGCTCTATTTATAGTGAGTGCAGCTGTATTTAGTGCATGTCCCCAAAATTCTAATGGAAGTTCGGCCTGACCCATCATTGACCTGACCATGTCTAGCAAGGTTCTGTTCCTCCGTTCTGACACACCGTTCCATTGTGGTGTTCTAGGAGGAGTCAATTCTGATAGAATTCCACATTCTTTCAGATGGTCATCAAATTCATAGCTCAGATATTCACCGCCTCTATCAGACCGCAGTGCCTTGATCTTCTTGCCTAATTGATTCTCTACTTCACTCTGAAATTCCTTGAATTTGTCAAAGGATTCAGACTTATGCTTCATTAGGTAGACATAACCATACCTACTGAAGTCATCAGTGAAAGTGATAAAGTAGCTGAAACCACCACTAGCATTTGTACTCATTGGTCCACATACATCTGTATGGATTAAACCCAATAGTTCATTTGCTCTTTCTCCAACTTTAGAGAAAGGTTGCTTTGTCATTTTGCCAAGTAAACATGATTCGCATTTACCATAATCCTCTAAGTCAAATGGTTCTAGAATTCCTTCTCTTTGAAGTCTTTCTAAGCGTTTCAAGTTTATATGGCCTAATCGACAATGCCACAGATAGGTGAGATCTGAATCATCCTTTTTGGCCTTTTTGGTATTTATGTTATATACTTGTTTGTCGTGATCTAATAAATAAAGTCCATTGACTAATCTAGCAGATCCATAAAACATCTCTTTAAAATAAAACGAACAACTATTGTCTTTTATTAAAAAGGAAAATCCCTTAGCATCTAAGCAAGAAACTGAAATGATGTTTTTAGTAAGACTTGGAACATGGAAACATTCTTCCAGTTCCAAAACTAGCCCGGAAGGCAACGACAAATAGTATGTTCCTACAGCTAATGCAGCAATCCGTGCTCCATTTCCCACTCGTAGGTCGACTTCACCCTTGCTTAACTTTCTACTTCTTCTTAGTCCCTGTGGATTGGAACATAAGTGTGAGCCACAACCTGTATCTAATACCCAAGAAGTTGAATTAGCAAGTATACAATCTATAACGAAAATACCTGAAGATGGAACGAGTGTTCCGTTCTTCTGATCTTCCTTTAGCTTCAAGCAATCTCTCTTCCAATGCCCCTTCTTCTTGCAGTAGAAGCATTCGGATTCAGAAGTGGGTTGACTGACCTTCCTCTTTGCAGATTTGGCGCCAGTTTGCTTAGTTGGGCTGGCCTTGTTGCCACCTTTCTTAGCATTCCTCTTCTTTCCAGATTTCTTGAACTTGCCCCCACGCACCATAAGCACATCCTGCTTATCACTTTTGAGCGTCTTTTCAGCGGTCTTCAGCATACCGTGAAGCTCAGTGAGCGTTTTGTCCAGACTATTCATACTGTAGTTCAGTTTGAACTGATCATACCCGCTATGAAGAGAATGGAGGATGGTGTCTATAGCCATTTCCTGAGAAAATTGCTGATCCAGCCGACTCATATTCTCAATGAGTCCAATCATTTTGAGAACATGTGGACTTATGGGCTCGCCTTTCTTAAGCTTGGTCTCAAGAATTTGCCTATGAGTCTCGAATCTTTCGACTCGAGCCAGATCTTGGAACATGTTCTTCAACTCACTGATGATTGTGAAAGCATCTGAGTTGATGAACGTTTTCTGCAGATCCGCACTCATGGTGGCGAGCATTAGACATTTCACATCCTTGTTGGCATCAATCCAACGATTGAGGGCTGCCTGAGTGACCCCGTCGCCTGGAGCTTCGGGCATCGCCTCATCTAGGACATACTCCTTTTCTTCCTGCATAAGAACTATTTGCAAGTTCCTTTGCCAGTCAAGGAAGTTTTTCCCGTTCAACTTCTCCTTTTCGAGAATTGATCGAATGTTGAATGAATTGTTGTTTGCCATATTAAAAACTACAATTGAAAAGAATAAACAAATAAATAACCATTCACAGTTTCTCTTAATAAACTTAAATTCTAGCATACATGCATAATTCAATGTTTATTAAGCATTTTATTCAAGTTATGTGTTCCGGCAGGTGTGAATAAAATGATTCCAAGATCCTAAAATCATTGAAGAACTAAGCACAGTTTGTCGACTTAATCCTAGAACATCTTAGGTAAGCAAAAGCCTTTTGCTAATAGTCTAGAAACTATTCTTGGTTGATAGGTACGTCTAAGAACTTATTAGGTAAACCTATCGAATTTGCCACGACATAAAAGGACTCCTTACTTATATCGTTGAGTTTCACCAAAACTAACATGTACTCACAATTATTTGTGTACCTTGCCCCTTTAGGACCAATAAGTAACACCTCGCTGAGCGAAAACTATTACTAGATTGATGTAAAGGATATCCAAGCAAGTGTATATTTTGGCATGGCACCTTTTAACTCAATTTTTAAGTTTGGAACTTAAGGCTCTTACTATGTTGGTTAGATTTTAAGTGAACTAAAATCCTTAATCATGCAACATAATCAAGCTTTTGATCTCATGCATTTTAAGACATATTTAAAACAATAAATAACTTAAAACATGCATAAGATATTTGTGATCTAGTATGGCCCGACTTCATCTTGAAGCTTTGACTTCAAAGTCCGTCTTGAAAATCTCCGTGGGAGGCACCATTTTCTTCAAATAGGATAAGCTATAACTAATTACAACTATTTGATGGTTCGCAGACCATATTTGAATTGAAAAATAACTTTGGTACTTTAGACCAATTACATTCAAATTAATGGTACGCAGACCATATTTTCTATCCTATTTGGGCCATACTAGTCACTTCATAACCTGCAAAACAGTACATATACAATATATACCATTCACCCATTCATTATCATGAATGGCCCACATAGCTGGTTAGTAAAACACATTATGCATCACGTAAACATTTGCAGCAATTAATCAAGGGCACCAATAATCTACCAATTATTCAGTCCTTATTAATTCTAATCAAGTTGTTTTAACCTTAAGGATTTGTAGACCTAATCAAGAGTTTATGACTAAAAAGCGCTCCCACTTAAACCAATAAATTCATATGCTTTACCAATTTTAAACATAAAAATGTATTTCTAGTCCAACCGGAAACATACAAATTTAATTAAAATTTAAAGCTCATATCAATTTATAATTGAATCCAAAAATTTAATTTAATTTCAGTCGTATTTAAATTAATTCATGATTTTAATTTTAGTAAAATAATTAGAATAAATAACATTTATTATAATTATAATATTCAAAATTAAAATCCAAGAAAATAATTCAAATTATTAATTTTAAAATTAATTAAAATTACGTGAACTGAAATTTTCAAATTAAACATTCAAAACGATCTAATCGTAACGCAAACACCCTACGCGTTGCACGCCCATGGGCCGTACGCACACAGCCATTGCTGGCCATGTGCGCGCAGCCCATGCGCTCGTCGCATAGCTGCTGCTTCCCTATCGCAAGCCTCCGCACGCATTTGTGCTCGCTGCGCGCGCCAGCGCTCATCGCACGCGAGCTATCGCTCGCAGTGCGCGCGCGCGACATCGCTCGCTGGGCGCGCGAGCCATCGCTCGCTGGGCGCGCGACATCGCTCGCTGGGCGCGCGACATCGCTCGCTGTGCGCGCGAGCCATCGCTCGCTGGGGCGCGACATCGCTCGCTGGGCGGGCGACATCGCTCGCTGTGCGCGCGAGTAATGCTGGGCGCAGCGCTCGTGGCACGCGAGCTTGCGCTCGCTGCGCGCGAGGCTGCGCGCTCTTGTGCGAGGCAGCGCGCGTTGTGGCGCAGCTCGCTTGCTGCCCACACGCGACTGCCTTGGCTCGCTCTTCGCCCATGCCCATTCGTCCATTGCTCGTGGCACACGACACAAGGCAGGGCTGCTGCCTTGTGCTCGTGCACTACGCCCTTGCTCATTGCATTCGTGCCGCACGGGCGACGAGCTCCCTTGCTCGTCGTCGCATGCCCGCATTATACAACACCCCTTAAGGGTAACACGAAGCGTCCATTGCTTTGTGCGTGCAAGTTATATGAACGAATCGCATAAAAAATTTAAAATTTATAAAATTAATGACAAATTAATAAATATTATTAATTTCATAATTTTAGGGCGAAAAATCGAAAATTTATTATCCAATTGATTTCCGATTGTTATGGATTCAAGTCTAGGTCATAAAAATTTAAAATTTATCGTAAATTTACAATTTTTATGGTGGTTTTTAATCATAGGTTTCTAATTAAATTACAATTAATTATGAAAATCAAATTAATTCTAAATTATTCTAATTTTCAACAAATTAATCATAATTAATAATTAGATTGCATAATTAACAAGACTAGGCATTCAAACTTGTTAAACATATGCAGTAGGTCAATCAAAAATTCAAGATTTATCAACAAGAATCGCAAATATTTAATTTAACATCTTAAATTTACGAAATTTTGCATTCGAAAAACTAAAACCTTCGAAAAGTCATAGTTAGGCTTCGAATTTAAGAATTCTGGGTTCGGCAGAAAAATACTATTTTTGTCAAAATTTTTAGAATGCCTTTTACATGTGGAATTGACACAAAAATCACTCAATTCGGATGAGTAACGAAGAAACTGCCGAAAAACTGCGTACGTATAATTAAATAAACGCAATTTGCAATTAATTAACAATTACGAAAATTAATCACCCCTTTTAATTCTTGCAAATTTGTAATATTTAACCATGTTCATGCAATTTAGATTATGAAAATAATAAGGGGCTCGTGATACCACTGTTAGGTTATGATACATATGACAATTCATAAATCATGCGGAAAAACCATAAACCCAGGAATACATATTATTTACACATAATCATTTAGCATAGAATAGATGCATACTCTTTGTTGCGTGCCTTCCCTAGCTGCGCCCGAACCGAACAAGAACAAGTCTTTAGGACTCCAAGTGTCGTCCCTCCGTAGATAGTCCACAGCACGTCCGGATCCGCCTTAAGATTGACCAACTAGAATCGCCCTTAAGGTACTAGAAAATTTCGGCAATTTGAGCAAGATGTGTGTTTGAATTTTCTCTCAAAAACTCACTTTGAATACTTTTAAACTTGTGTTTTAAATTGTGAGCCCTAGCCTCATATTTATAGCGGTATGGAAAGGGAATCGAAATCCTATTCAGATACAAATTAATCAAACCTAGAATCCTACAAGAACTCTAATTTAATTAATTTATCAAATAGAATTAGGAATTTAATCATTAACCGAACTCTGCATGTTTTAGGAAACGTGCACGAACACAAACACTTGCACACACACGCACGACAGCCACGATGGGCCTCATGCGTGCGCGCGAGCAGAAGCCCACTCAGCGCCCGCGCGCGCTGCGCGCTGCGCGCGCTGTGCGCGCTGTGCGCTGCGCGTGCTGTGCGCGCTGTGCGCGCTGCGCGCTGCGCGCAGCCTGCTGGGCCTGGCCTTGCTGTTTGTGCGGCGCGCTTGGCTTGCTGGGCGATGGCCTGGCTTCGTGCTGGGCCTCGTCCGGCAGGCCTCGTCCGATGCTTATTCGTACGATGCGCTTCCGATTAAATTTTCCGATTCCGGAATTCATTTCCGATACGAACAATATTTAATATTTCCGATTCCGGAATTAATTTCCGTTTCGAACAAATATTTAATATTTCCGTTTCCGGAATTATTTTCCGATTCCGGTAATATTTCCGATTCTGACAATATTTCCGTTTCCCGCAATATTTCCGATTCTGGCAATATTTCCATTTCCGATAATATTTTCCGATACGTACCATGTTTCCGTTTCCGGCAACATCTACGACTTGGATAATATTTATATTTCCGATACGATCCATATTTCCGTTTCCGGCAATATCATCGTTTCCGGAGTATTCATTTCTTGCCTGTGACGATCTTAGCTCCCACTGAAACCAAGATCCGTCGGTTCCGAATATTCATAGATAGAGTATCTAATGCCATTAGATACTTGATCCGTTTACGTACTATTTGTGTGACCCTACGGGTTCAATCAAGAGTAAGCTGTGGATTAATATCATTAATTCCACTTGAACTGAAGCGGCCTCTAGCTAGGCATTCAGCTCACTTGATCTCACTGAATTATTAACTTGTCAATTAATACTGAACCGCATTTATTAGACTTAACATAGAATGCATACTTGGACCAATGGCATTATTTCCTTCACCTATAAGGTCCAATAAAGTCGTATAAGTTCCTATAAGGTCCAATAAGGTCGTATAAGTTCCTATAAAGTCCAATAAGGTCGTATAAGGTCATATAAGTTACATAAGGTGTTATAAGTTCAGATAAGTTCAAATAAGTTCATGCCTTATAAGTTAAAGAGAACACACCTTTATTTTGACTTATTTTAACAAACATAAGTTCAGATGAACCTAATCATGTCCAAATCATAAATGATATGTACATCGCATGTCTAGATCAGAACCGGTATGTACAAATCATGTGCAAATCAGAACCGCTATGTCGAGATTAGTGAAGGAAATAATGCCCTTGGTCCAAGTATGCATTCTATGTTAAGTCTAATAAATGCGGTTCAGTATTAATTAACAAGTTAATAATTCAGTGAGATCAAGTGAGCTGAATGCCTAGCTAGAGGCCGCTTCAGTTCAAGTGGAATTAATGATATTAATCCACAGCTTACTCTTGACTGAACCCGTAGGGTCACACAAATAGTACGTAAACGGATCAAGTATCTAATGGCATTAGATACTCTATCTATGGATATTCGGAAACGACGGATCTTGGTTTCAGTGGGAGCTGAGATCGTCACGAGGAAGAAATGAATACTCCGGAAACGATGATATTGCCGGAAACGGAAATGTGGATCGTATCGGAAATATAAATATTATCCAAGTCGTAGATGTTGCCGGAAACGGAAACATGGTACGTATCGGAAAATATTATCGGAAATGGAAATATTGCCAGAATCGGAAATATTGCCGGAAACGGAAATATTGTCAGAATCGGAAATATTATCGGAATCGGAAAATAATTCCGGAAACGGAAATATTAAATATTTGTTCGAAACGGAAATTGATTCCGGAATCGGAAATGTTAAATATTGTTCGTATCGGAAATGAATTCCGGAACCGGGAATTTAATCGGAAGCGTATCGAACGAATTAGCATCGGACGAGGCCTGCCGGACGAAGGCCCAACACGAAGCCGGGCCATCGCCCAGCAAGCCAAACGCGCGCCACAAGCCCAGCCAAGGCAGCGCCCAGGCCTACCGCAAGGCAGGCCCAGCGCGCGCCAAGGCCACGGCTGCGTGGGCCTCGCTGCGTGGGCTGCTGCTCGCACGCACGCGCATGGGCGGCCCTTGTGGCTGCCGTGTGTGTGTGTGTGAGTTTTTGTTCATGCATGATTCCTAAAACTATTAGAGTTAGTATATGATTAAATTCCTATTCCTAAAAGGATAAATTAATTAATTAGAGTTCTTGTAGGATTCTAAGTTTAATTAATTCGTGTCCTATTAGGATTACAATTCCCTTTCCATAACTCTATAAATACGTGCCTAGGGTCACATATTTTCAGAGATTAATTCAAATATTCAAAGTGAGTTTTGAGAGAAAAATTCAGCCACATTCCTTGCTCAAAAGTGCCGAAAATTCTAGTACCTTAAGGGCGATTCTAGTTGGTCAATCTTAAGGCGGATCCGGACGTGCTGTGGACTATCTACGGAGGGACGACACTTGGAGTCCTAAAGACTTGTTCTTGTTCGGTTCGGGCGCAGCTAGGGAAGGCACGCAACAAAGAGTATGCATCTAAATTATGCTATATGATTATGTGTAAATAATATGTATTCCTGGGTTAATGGTTGTTTCCGCATGATTTATGTAATATCATATGTATCATAACCTATCAATTAGAACCGATAACTCTAGATCAAAACAGATAATGTCCAGATCAGAATCAATCTATATAGATCACGTCTAGAGAACTGATATGTCCTGATCAGAACCAGTATGATCAGATCATGTTCAGATCATAACCGATTTGTATAGATCATGTCTAGACCAGAATCGATTTGTACAACTCATGATCAAAACCGATATGTTCAAATCAGAACTAATATGTACAAATTATGTCCATATCAGAATCAATCTATACAAATCATGTCCAGATTAGAACCGATCTGTGCAGATCATGTCCAGACCATAACCGATCTATGCAGATCATGTCCAGATCATAACAATTTATACAGATCATGTTCAGATCAGAACTGATCTTTGCATATCATGTCCAAATCAAAACTGATTTGTACAGATCATGCCCAGATCTGAACCGATGTGTGCAGATCATGTCCAGATTAGAACCAATTTGTCTATGTCAAATCCGGTATGATCAGAACCTGTATGATCGGTATGTGCAGATCATGTCCAGATCAGAACCAATCTATACAGATCATGTCCATATCAGAATTGATCTGTACAGATCATGTCTGAACCGATGTGTACAAATCATGTTCAGATCAAAACCCATACGTTCAGATCAGAACCGGTGTGTCCAAATAATGTCCAGGTCAGAACAATTATGTCCATATCATAACCAGTATTTCCAGATCATGTCCAACTCAGAACCGATTACGTCTAGATCATGTTCACATTAGAACCGATCTATCCAGACCATGTTCAAGTCTATCTAGTATATGAAATAGTTTTAAAATGACTAATGTCAAATAAATAATTTGTAATTATAAAAATATTATAAATTTGAATAAAATTATTTTACATGTAAATCATTTAATATTAATAATTGTAAGTTTTGATATTTAAATCTTAATTATGAAAAATTAGATCAAATCTGATCATATGAGAAAAAATAAGTTCAGATCAGATCAGAAAAAATAAGTTCAAATCAGATCAGATTAGGTCAGGAGAAATAAAGTGAACTAAATAGGGCTTTAGTTCACCAAAATAAGTTATTTAAGACAATTTACACTCATAATTAAGTTTTTTTTTTCCAGCAAAAATAAGTTTGTATAAGTTCGGTTAAATTTTAGATAAGTCTATACTCCATAATTAAGGTATCCAGTGCTAATGAACGTGAATGCGTGTTTCTAGTCGAAACAAGGCCAAATGAAATTGTTTTTGGTGATTAAACTGCACTATGGTTTTGGATCCAAAAAATTACTTTCTTGCGCGCACGGTATAGAAACACTAGTTGACAACAAAAAGTGGAAGTGGGAAATAGGGGTGTTAATAAACGGGCCGAACCAAACAAAATTGTTAGAAAGCTAAGCCCCATTGGTTATCATATTATGTTTCCAGTTTTCTGTTTTTCAGAAAACTAAAAACAAAAATATGGAAAGCACAAAAGTAGTTCCAAGATTTTCTTTGTAAAAGTCAATATGATTATTATATGAATATCAACTTTTAAATTCATAATTCAACTTAATTCATGCCTATTTGATAATCAAAAAATCAAAAACAAAAAACTAATAGTCATAGTATAGAACGGAACCTAACCTATTGTGATTTTGTGAAAATCTAATCCAAAAGTTGAGATTCACCGTGTATAATTTCCTCAAAATACTTCCTATAACCCTTATGAGTGAATAAAATGACATGGTCTCCACTTATTTTACTTACTTCATCCTTTTCGAAAATATCGCACCATGATTGACTTTTACTCCTCTAACCATTACTTTGACTCTTAATATCTGAAATAGTGTACAAGTAAAAAATATAAAAAATTAATATCTAGAAAATATATATCGATACGAATCTAACATGACCCCACATTCCCAACTCCACTTGTTTTATTACTTTATTTCATTCAATTCTTTTTCTTAATGCTCATGTCCGGCCAAGTATATCTCTTAAATAAATACGGATGGAGTATTTATTATGGATAGTGATGATAATTCCCGAATATTTAGTTTGACTAAAGAACCATTGAATCAATAGTCTTTTATAATTAATGAAGTACTTCGTATATCTTAATATTGCTTACACTTGTAGATAACTAACTACTCGTATGATTGAAGGAGACAGATTTATATCTTAATTAATTCATGTGTTTGGTAATTGAATGGCGTCTTGCAACTTTTTCCAATAGCATATGATAATAGCATATGATTTGCAAGACATTGACACATTAAAGACTCAGCAAGAGGAAGTCTACTGTTTAAGTAAACAATGCATGGAGTATTATATATAGAGCACGATAGATATTGATCATAACAATAATTATATTCAACCAATAGTAAGTAACGACTTTGACCTAGTTTTTATAATTAACTACGTAGTAATCATTGAGCCTTTTGAATGATCATTTCATTTAGAAAGCAAATGCATTACCAACTAATCGATCTACAAGCTTTTATGGTTAACTAGTTTTATATCCGTGCGGTTCTATTTTAGTTTAAAAGTGATTCTTTTATAGTTTCATCAAATATTGACCAGAACAGTTTCAGTCTTTTTACAAACTTAATTTTTGGTTCATTATCGAAATTGGTCTTTCATTTTGTTATGCATGTTTTTCGTTGTTTTGTAGGTTTCAATATTTTGGTCAAATAATTATTTAAAATGTGAAATGAGAAGAAGTATTAAAGTGTTATGACATTTTAACTATGATTATACCCCGGAAGGAAAAGTAATTGCATGGGTTTTCTTAAAGTAAAATTTGATGTTAGGGAAACTGCAACCATTCCAACTAAAGATCTACTTTTCAAAGACTTGTTTTGTCCATTGTATAGAGTTTACAGTCTCTTGATATAAATACTTGAACATGAATAAGAAGAAATAATTTAGTACATCTTGCTAATAAGTACATAAGATACACTACTTGATATGTGTTCGAACTTGATTGTTAAACAAAAAGAGCAAGATCAATCTTAACATGAACCAAGTTCAATAAGTGTTTTCAAACTAAACCCTTAGTACTTTGACCACATTTATATGGAGTACTATACAAAAACCACTAACCCTTAATATTTTGACCGCGTTTACGAAGTACTAAACAAAGACCACTGAACCCTTAATATTTTGACCGTCATTGATATGGAATACTAAACCAATGAGGTCGTTTTTTCGCATATCAGATATGTGTGTTTCCACATGTTAAAAAAGGAAGTACCATTCATGTTAAAAAAAATATCATTCTGTAAAAAAAATACCATTTTGTAAGAAAAAAGTACCATTTTTGTTTAAAAAAGTACCATTTAATTTCTTTTTTGTCCTTTTTCCTATTTTGTCTTTTGTTCTGATATGTATTTGCCCATACATATCTGATATGCGCTTGTACTTCCTCCTAAACCAATACCCTTCAAACCGGAGAGTAAGAGGGAGCAATTTGTACGGAATATAAGTTTTTCCATATATATTGACATTCATCTTGTCTCTCACCATTATTTATCTTCATTAAATTGCTCATTCCAACCTAAAAGGAAAAACAAATTTAGAGAAGCCAAATAAAAATCTACCAGTAGTTCAAAGAGATCATGAGATACAGAGTTGGAATAGAGGCTGAAAACAAGGATATAGATATAAACAATATTCAGTAAGACATTATCGAGTTTGGTTCAACTTCCATAAGAGAATAGTAGAATGGCATTACAAAAAAAAAAAAAAAAACCCAACTCCCTACAAATATTTATAACTGATCAGATTTCTCATTTCAGATTATTTTCCTATTCTCTTGTAAATGATATGATTTTCAATTATAAACTATTTTCCTATCCTCTAAATATCCCAAGTTACAAATCAATACCTAGTATTTAAAAAACATAACCAGCTCCATTTCAAGGACATATAAGCAACAATATTTTGAAGACACGTGGAAGACCCGTAAGCAACACCATTTTGAAGACACGTGGCCTTCAATCCTCCCTTTAAACTTCTATAATCTCCAAATTTAGTTCAATTTAATTCAATGAGTTAATGAATTAATTTCTTCAATTCCTAATTTTCCCCTCTTCTCCCTCCACCTTCCCTTCCAATGTAACTGAAATGAGTTTGTCATTTAACTTAAAACATCTCTTACAAATTCAACATCCCTTATAAGTACCTCACTTTCAGATAGTGACTTGGATTGCATTTCTCAACCCAAACTATCAAGGCGCAATTGAACTTTGTCGACTGCCTCAAGATCTCTGATGACTTTCTATCTCTTTCACTCTATTTTAAGTTGAATTTCATTTATATGTATATATGAGCAGTTGATAGTTGATATTTTACTGCTGGCTCGTGATTATTATTGAAATTAATATGCAGAATTCAACAATAAGATATTCTATCAAAGGATTGAATTATAAGGTGAAAATGGGATCACCATGAAGTATTGAAGTATCGGGCAACTGTTTGGCCAACTCAAGAGTTCGCATCCTCCAAAAGAGTGACAAGTATCTGTGAGGGGGTCGAAAAAGCACGAGGCTAATGCGTGACCTTGTCCCTCGTGGGTGTGACGATTCTTTTTATTCAATCAAGTGTAATTTGAATTTCCTATGAGTATACACCCAATTGACTAGTAATATAGGAGTCGTCATTCAGTTTTTAACGACAATGAGAAAAACTGACAAAACCCGGTTATCGTGACATAAAGGGAGTGCAATTATGTTTGACCACGACGGCCGTAGGTTCCCTTGTGATCCCTGGTGTGGGGATCTCTCAATATATACCCGCAAGGTAGAGATTGAGGGTTCGGGGGACTGTAACTACCGAGAGGAGTACTTCGCTCGTCGATAACTCCAGAGGCAGGATATCCTTACTAGCTCAGCATAAATAATTGAAGGGACATGCGTTAACTATTAAACTAATCTGAGTTGATTTTAGCAATATGCAACATATAATACTAATTCGATCGTGATTATCTGATTTAAATAGCATTAAGGGACCTAGCATGATAATCCGATTTCCCAAAAATATCATATTTGTTAGGCGTGATAGAACAATCAGATTTAGTTAGTTTAACAGTTCATAAAAAGGGCGAGGAAAGCAGTTAAATCATCGAAAAGGGACACATTACGACGCACCCTTGAGAGGTGCGTCACGGTTCTCAGAAAACTAACCACTTTGACTTTGCTATTTCTCCTTTTTTGTAACGAATCTCAATTATGGGACAGGATACGTTCTGTTCGATTTATGGATCGATTGCGACAGAACGCGTGAACAATTTCGCAGCGAGAGGCTTAGGCTAAGGGGTTTAGAGTCAATACTCAGAATATAATTATGTGTTGTGTGTTCTTTCACGTCGAATTTAGGGGCCTATTTATAGGGAAGAGTTCGTGGAAAGATAGAATTGCAGAGTTCTAATCCACAAAGAATTAGGAAAAAACACGTACCCATGTATTTGCAGCGCCTAGGCCTGGGCGCCGAAGATTTCGGCGCCCAGAGCCAGGCGTTGAAAATAGGGTCTGGGCTGTTTTCTTTAGTCAGATTCGGATTCCTGGAATCCGTAGAGTTTGAGATTAATTCGAGTCTTTTAGCGCGTATCAATTTTATGACGGAATGCGTCTGGGCCCGTTACGAACTCTAGGCTCGTTAGGATTTTAATTAATACGTAACTCTTATTTCTGAATCATATTAGGAATAGGATTCTCGCAGTTTTCTATCTCATTTAGGATTTATGTTGGAATGCAACACCTAATTCTGACAGGTTTCTATCTTTTATGATTTGCCACTTTTAGAAGCTACCTTTTACGACAATTACTATTTTTAGCAGGTTTCCATAAATAGCAGGTTTCGGGTGAAATGAAATGGGGAATCGTGATTCGTTTATTTTATAGGAGATGCGTTGTCAAGTGGAGATTTACGTTTTCATCATCGAACCTTTCCCTTGCGGGAATGGGGACAAAAGTAGGTGTCTACAGTTAGCCCCCACTTTGACTGAGTCTTGGAGTAAGACGATGGTCAAAGTATTAGACGGAGTGCGTCACACAAGCCATGGTGTATGTGACCTGTTTTGCGAGGGTCTCACGAGCCCCCGAGTGATAACATTTGACTTAAGGGTCATCACTTGAAGTGTCGACATATCCCTCACGTGTCATTGGGATTTGTCAACCGATAGTATAGAAACTTCCTCACTTTGTCATTGGAAGGATCTAAAGGTGCGTAGAAACTCCCTCACTTTGTCATTGGGAGTAGCTACAGAGTTTTTCGAAATCAAAGCTATAAAGTGTAATTGGGCCTGGCCAAGCCCAATTACGAGGTAAAAACGTTTTTTTTTTTTTTTTTTTTAAAGATTATCATTTTCAGGGCTAGCTAACGAGAAAACCCCCTTGTTTTTATAGGACGTAAAACGAAGGAAAATCCAGCACCCTTGTTTTTATAGGACGTAAAACGAAGGAAAATCCAGCAAAAGTTATCGCTGCAGCGACTAAGGACCTGCGCGGTTAGTGACGCAGACCCCGCCAGCTGAAGATGGCGAGCCTGTCCGCTGAGGGTGGACGCCCCATCCGATAGAAGTGGACGAATCTGTCTTGATGTTTTGAAAATAAGGACCTACGCGGTTTGTGACGTCCGGCTGAAGATGGCGAACCTGTCCGCAAAGGGAGGACACCCCGTCCGATAGAAGTGGACGAATCTATTTTGAAATTTATTTTGCTTTTTTGAAAATAAGGACCTACGTGGTTTGCGCCGTAGACCCCGCCGGCTGAAGATGGCGAGCCTATTTTAAATTTGAAGATTTTATTTCTTTCGAAAACTGAGGACCTGCGCGGCTAGTGACGCAGACCCCACCCGCTGAGGGTGGGCGAGCCCTGTCCGCTGAGGGTGGACGTCCCTGAATTCGTTTTCTTTTCGATTTGGGAACTCGCGCGGTTTGTGACGCGATCTTGCCGACTGAAGATGGGCAAGTTCCTATTTCTAGGGCTGAGCACGGATCGGATATCCGATCCGAAATCAACATTCGGATCGGATATCCGTATCCGAAAATCCAGATATTTGATATCCGTATCTGATCCGAAAATTTCGGATATCCGATATTCGAATATCCGATTTTTTCGGATCGGATAATCCGGATATCAAATATCCGAAATGCTCCTGTTAGTTTTTCTTCCTGCTCACCACTTAAATTATTTTCTACCAATAATTCAATAAACAAGCTCCTGCTCATAGTTTAAGTTATTTTCTACAAACAAATAATAAACAAGGATGGATTATTTCATAAAAATATTATAACAACACAAGTACATTTTAAGCCTACAGGTAGTGCTGCCAGCAAGTCAGCAACCTAGCAGGCCAAAAAAATTAAACCAAAGGTATGCAACTTGTTAGGTTATGATACATATGACAATACATAAATCATGCGGAAAAACCATAAAGCCAGGAAAGCATATTATTTACACATAATCATTTAGCATAGTTTAGATGCATACACTTTGTTGCGTGCCTTCCCTAGCTGCGTCCGAACCGAACAAGAACAAGTCTTTAGGACTCCAAGTGTCGTCCTCCGTAGATAGTCCACAGCACGTCCGGATCCGCCTTAAGCTTGACCAACTAGGATCGCCCTTAAGGTACTTAGAATTTTCGGCTAGTATAGGCAATTGTATGACTGAATTTTTGCTCTCAAAAATCACTTTGAATACTTGAATTCTCTATCCAAAATAATGACCCTAGGCCTTTATTTATAGAGGTATGGAAAGGGAATCGTTATCCTATTAGGATACGAATTAATTAAACTAGAATCCTAATAGAATTCTTATTTAATTAATTCATCCTTTCAGGTTTAGGAATTTAATCATTAGTCGAAACCTGATAGCTTTAGGATTCGTATAGCACACCAACACACACGCACGCACAGCAGCCCACGAGGGGCGCCATGCGCGCGCGCGCAGCCCGCGAGCTCGCAACCCATTGCTGCGAGGCCCATACGCTGCCGCAGCGTTGGCGCGCGCTGGGCCTGCCTTGCGGTGGGCCTGGCGCAGCCTTGGCTGGTGCGTTGTGGCGCGCTGGCTTGCTGGGCGATGGCCCGGCTTCGTGCTGGGCCTTCGTCTGGCAGGCCTCGTCCGATGTTAATTCGTACGATACGCTTCCGATTAATTTCCCGATTCCGGAATTCATTTCCGATACGAACAATATTTAATATTTCCGATTCCGGAATTAATTTCCGTTTCGAACAAATATTTAATATTTCCGTTTCCGGAATTATTTTCCGATTCCGGCAATATTTCCGATTCTGACAATATTTCCGTTTCCGGCAATATTTCCGATTCCGGCAATATTTCCATTTCCGATAATATTTTCCGATACGTACCATGTTTCCGTTTCCGGCAACATCTACGACTTGGATAATATTTATTATTTCCGATACGATCCATATTTCCGTTTCCGGCAATATCATCGTTTCCGGAGTATTCATTTCTTGCCTTGTGACGATCTCAGCTCCCACTGAAACCAAGATCCGTCGATTCCGAATATCCATAGATGGAGTATTTAATGCCATTAAATACTTGATCCGTTTACGTACTATTTGTGTGACCCTACGGGTTCAGTCAAGAGTAAGCTGTGGATTATTATCATTAATTCCACTTGAACTGAAGCGGCCTCTAGCTAGGCATTCAGCTCACTTGATCTCACTGAATTATTAACTTGTTAATTAATACTGAACCGCATTTATTAGACTTAACATAGAATGCATACTTGGACCAAGGGCATTATTTCCTTCAGTCTCCCACTTGTCCTTAGGGACAAGTGTGCATTTCCTAATTCCTTTGTCGCTCGATGCTTGCTCTTGAACATAAGGTAAGAGTTGTCATCCTTATTATGTCCAGAGGTGTTTCTCGGTTTCAGAGTTCAACTGATCAAATAAACAGATAATCATAGCCTATGATTCATCCGAGCACGGCCATGCATTTCATAGTTTCTAGCTCTCCGAGTGGCCTTGTACAACTTTTAAGCATCTCATCCCGATTTATGGGAGGACAATCCCAATCTTGCGATCTTGAGATTAGACTTCGTTTGATAGGTGATTACCTGAGCGTTGCCTTTATAGCCTCCTTTTACGGTGCGACGGTTGGTCAACGTCAAAGCTACCAGTTCTCAAACAAGTAATCTCAAATCACTCAGGTATTGAGGATTTAGTGTCTAATAATTTTAATGAAATTTACTTATGACAGATTTTCATCTCTTACAGTAAAGTTTCATAGGTATTGTCCGATACTAGTCTTCCCAAAGTAAGTATCTTTGCAAATGATTATGACATTGCCATGTCCACATAGTTCAAGAAACAGAACTACTAGTCATCTTGCATTCTAGTCGTCTAACGTTTTCTATGCGTCCATCTTTATAGAAAACTCCGACCAGGGACCATTTTCAACTTTTGACATTCAAGTTCAATTGATAGACATTTCTTAGTCACAGGACTGGTCCTGACAGTCTATCTTGAATATATCGTCAAATTGAAGGGACTCATCATTCAATACTAAACCAAGATTAAATGGAATATGAAAATCCATTTCATATATGATAAATGTTCAACCCCAATGTTTTACAACCATGGGCCTCAAACCCATCTTTAAAATAGTTCATGGAATTCAAAGCTATGCTTGATTTCCAGTGCTACAATGTGAGTGTTGCTTCTCACTTGTTGCATAGGTTTAGTTATTATGCTTTGCTAATCTTAATATCCCTTTCATCGAATGTTTTCGAGATAGGATGATAAGATCTTTTGAGTTTGTTTATTATGTGATCTAGTCTTTCTTACTTAAATAGTGGTTCTACGCATTTTGCAATGAAGAACCATCAAGTCAGCAGACATGTGATCCAGCCAAGTTCAGTGAAGAACTTTTTAATGTAAACAACTCAGTTTTATTGCTTCTTAGGCAATAAGTACTTCTACTTCAACTGTTTAGGTTGCTAGTGATGCTTTGTTTGGATTTACTTATCCAAGCAGTTTACAGATATGTGGAAGACTTTCGAGCTGTATCTTTGGAACATAGAAATTAATATTTTAATTTCCCACGCAACAACTCATGGTCTCCAATCCATGTTGCCATTACAAAACACGATGCTCTATAGCTCGTCCTTATCAATGGTTAACTCCAAAGGGTCTTGCTTGATCCTTTGCCAGTGTTTATGCGTGTAGCATCAATATTTAGCATATCTTTATTTCCTTGAATCAAGAACTAATCCTATGTACCTTTTCAAGTACCATAAGTTTTTCTTGATCTCAATCTGGTTGATCTTCACTTAGATCAATAGAGATTGGTATATGTTCGTCATGCCTAAAGTCATACGATACGTTTTTGGCGATCCTCATATTATATTATATACATGATAAATCCTTTTGCAGAATAATTCCCAATTGAATTCTATTCATGTAACTTTAGCTCATTCAGTTACAGTAGATACTGAATCCAACTAAATTCTTTGACATATAATATAGGTGAAGAATCTCATTAGATTCTTTGATGTTTAACTTAGTAAATGCTTATACATAGTTCAAACATTCATTACTTAAATTTATTCATATGGATCGAATATCTCCAATGGAGTCTTTCGTGTTTGATTTAGTAAATGCCATTACTAAACAATATCATAAGATCTTTGTAAATAGATCTTAATACCCAGTATGTACTAAGTTTCGCCTTGGTCCATCATTGATGAATAATTTCAAACTGTTGACCCACAGGGTTTTGATGATGACAGGCAAACTTAACTAATAAATGTTTAAGTTTCTATGCTAAGAAAACCAGGAGTTCCAGAGCAGGAACAAGAGAAGGCCAAAGCATGTAGACTTGGACAATCAGAGAAACTGATCAAGCAGGCATAAATAAGTTCCTGATGGGAACATGGTTCGAGAAGTTCCAGAGGTGGAACAACCAACATGCGGAGCAGCATGGAACATGAAGACAGGAAATAAGAGTTTATTTTCTAGGATTCATGTAAGTATGTAGTAGCGTGAAAGGTAATGGAACAAGGTGTCAAAAGGAACTCGTGGAACTTAGAGTCAAAAGCATCTAAGAGTCAGTGAATATGTTGCATATTATTATCGTAATCTGTAGGGATTTATTTAGAGTTTTGTTTCTTAATAAATCTCTACTTGGTTAAGAGTTTTAGATAATATGCACTAGTTATTTTAGGATAAGATTTAGTTTTAAATAAAAGATAAGTTTTAAATTAAATCAACTTTAATTAGGATTCTGATTTTAATTTCATCTTTTATTTATTTTTATCTTACCTGCTTTTGGAAAATAAAGAGTCAAAATTTAAAATACGTATAATGAGTTTGTGAGTGTTGGAACTTGTAATGCAAGTTCCTGCACGAACGAAATCTCATGTATTTATTTCACGTTTATGAAAAGGTTTTCAGTAAAATATTTTTGCATAAGAAAATAAATAAAAAGTGAGTTTTGGAAAAATATCTCCTGGATTATGTTTTGATAAAACGTTGCTTTTTCTCCAAGTATTTATTTTCTTTTTATTTCCTATTTTTACTCTAACTGTTTTACTGTAAACGTGGTATAAGTTGTGCCCAAGACTTTGACTGCTTTCTCCCCAAGTTTCTCCCCAACTAACTGATCATGGGTAAGTGCCTAGAAGTTAGGAAACTTACTGTTAGTGGAGGAATTAGTGGGATTATGGTTAAGTCTTGTACACGCTATAAATAGAGGCTTATATCTTCATTCCAAACTGTCTGACTTGTGTCATTCCATAAGGGTTGGCTGTGGAATAATGTTATAGAAGAATATGTTTTTCATTCCACATTTTTGAGTCAGTTCCTACGAGTTCCAAGTTCCTACGAGTGACATGTTCCCCATTGGTTTTTCACGTGCTACATTCTAGAGGGATACTAATCAATTATCAATCATCAATATTTTGAGAGTTGGTCAAGGGTTGAGTGAACTCTTGTAATGGGGAATTGGTCAAGGGTTTGAGTGAATTCTTGTATCAAGTTTTGGGCTGGAACTTGAGTGAGTTCCTGATGTGTATGGGGCAGGAACGTGAGTGAGTTCCTGATATGTATTTGGGTAGGCTTTGAGTGAAGTCTATGAGAGAGAAGCAGAGAGGCTTTGAGTGAAGTCTAAGAGTCAAGAGAGACTTCTAGGGAAGTCAGTGAGAGCGTAGTTGTTTGAGGGAACAACTATTGGGAACTTGAGTTCGTAGAGGAACTCAAGTAATGGCCAAGTTTCTTATAGGATTGTAACTGAGTTGTTGCCCTATAGTGAAAAGAGTTTGAGTTGAAATCCCTAGTGGGTCGAGGTTTTCTTTCCAGTTGGGCCCTGGAAAGTTTCCTCGTAAAATCTCTCTTGCATTGTTTCTATACTTGCTTATGTTCTTTATAATTCCGCAAAAATTGGCTAGCAAGTTCCATATTACAATTCACCCCCCCTCTTGTAGTGTTCCATCCAAATAACAATTGGTATCAGAGCCGGAACTCGCTGATAAGCAGGCAACCCTGCCGAGTTAAGTTCCTGGAAGGAGGAACAATTACAAGAAACTTGATGAAAGGAACTCGATCCTACCCATTCAAAGGAACAAGGCAGATCTGACTTTTATTGTTGAATAAAAGTCAGTCAAGGTGTAACAGGCGATCTTCTAAGGTAAATATCTATTCCTTTAGACCTTCTTTGTGTGCATGCATTAATTTATTGTGTGTTCCTTGCATTGTTTCTAATGGAACTTCTGTTTTGTTTTGATTTAAAATTAAATTTGAAAAATCTAAAATCTATATTTAATAAATGATTTTTCAATTTATTTTTTCAAACTTCAGTACATTAAAATTATGTCAAGGAAACGTATTTTGAAAAATGCATATATGTGGAACTCGGAGTTTTTAATTTTTAGGCAACAAAATATTCTTCTTATTTTTTCTCTGCCTAAGAACTATTATTTTATATGCTTCATGAATATATTGAATATCATTTATATGAAGGCTTATTGTATCTTGGTAGTAGTTGTTGTGTTGATTATTTTCTTAACAGTTACTACTAACAAGAAGGGACCCAAATCTGTTGGGTTCCCTTGACAAAGAAATTGGTACAGGAACAAACAAAGATGCACATTAATATGTCAGAGTTCCTATGAATATAAGTTCCACATTGAGGAACTCACTGGATCACTGTTGACCCACGAGTTACACTTAGTAACTCATGAGGGTGTGACATTATTAAAGATACATTACATCAGCACCCCACTTCGGAACAAGGATCAAAATCCGAAGAGGAACATCTAGATAAAGGAACTCATTCCAGCACCATTCCAAGGAACAGATAAAGGCTGCAACTAAAAGATCCTTAATGATATATTTAAGGTAAACATCTAATGTTTGAGATCTTTATATGCATACGCTATTTATTTAACTCAAGTTCCTGACAACGTTTTATGAAAATTATTCAAATGTATTTTGAATTTGTTTAATCGATTTTGGATCTTCTCAAATATGTTTTTGTGAGACAAATTTCAGATTCTAAAATTGATTTTACATTTATGCATTATTTGTTTAATAAGAATGGTTCAATGAACAAGACAAAGGAACAATGCATATAGCCACTCTTGGAACTTGGTTTCCCTGCGAAGGGAACTTTATTCTTTGGGCTACATAATCTAATGTTATATCATTTATTGTCCAAAGAACGATTTTTCCATGTATTATGAGTATATTGAATATTTATTACATGTATGCATGTTGAATCTTAGATCCAGCAGTTTAAAATAATCATTTTCTAAGATGCTAATGCTAAAAACAAAGGAACTGAAATCATGTCAAGTTCCCAAGACCATTAATTGTTTACAGGTCTGTTAGTTTACAATTTTTGTATACTTTAATCTTCTAAATTATGCTACTTAAATATATTTACTACTAATGCATGATTATGGAACGTAGTAGAAGAGAAATGATTTTTACAGGTTTATAACTCATGATTGAGTGTGTGTATGAAGTAAAGGAACAACATCAGAATTACACCAAGGAAAAATGAGTTGGAAATCCATTAGATTCGTTGGAATAGTGAAGAGGAACTCAGGCTCGGAACTTGGAACTTCAGATGTAAACTAGTTCCAGTTCCACCAGCATGTAAGTTCCTTCCAAATATGATGGGTCATATCAACGAATCAACTCACATGCACTATATAATTGGAAGTCACTTTGAACATCTCAAAGGAACTCAATCATGTGAAATGCTAGTAAGGTTGTTCCCTCATTTTACTTGTGTTAATTAATGTTGAATTTTTTATAAACCTGTTTCTCTTAAATTATTGTGCAAACTAACCTTATTTGTGTTATAGGTTTTGTTTTGGAATTTAATATGTATAAAATGCATAATAATAAGTTTCATTGATCAAAGGAACTCTTTCTAAGTTCTGGTGAAACAATCAGCGAACTCAAGGTTACAGTAACTTGATAAATGGTGCATAAACTATTTGATAGCAAATTTTTGGTGTCAAAGTTTTTCATGTACAAGTTCTTGGTTCTTGTTAACCTAAGTTCCATGGAATATATGTTTCATGTTTCTTTCGTGAAGTAACTTTTCAGGAACATCATATTTTGTTATTATGTTTGAGTATATATATATATTTATTTTAGACTAACCTGCTAATCATAACTTTGCACAAAAGTACTACACTTGAGTGTTATTTTTTCCCAGATTACTCATATTAAAATAACTCAAGATGGAGAATGGTCATGAAGACCATAGGAACATGTTCTAGCTTACTTGTAACATGAAAAATGAGGTGGCTACAACTAAGGGGGAACAACTCGTTATATCTCGACAATGATTGTTCTATGAAAGAAAATTCACTATTATCGTTTGGTTGCTACCTACAGTGGAAACTTATAACTTTTGACAGTTAAGGTAAGATTGGTTCCAAATGAAAAGTTGGTAAGTCAAGTTCCTGTTCCATTGTGAATTTTTATTGTCGAGTAATTAATGCACATTTGTTTAGAGTTTCCAAAATTATGTTTTCTCTGGTAATTTTAAAAACAAATTACATCATTAGTAATAAATGTCATAGTTGAAGGGAATCAAAGAGGGAACACATACTTTGTGGATCACAATTTGGTTCCTAACAATAATTTGATATTTCTAGGGGTTATTGAAGATGATCCAGAGTTTACAACAAATATAAAAATGTGCGTTGAAATAAGTGAATATATTACTTGTGATTGAAACTAACATGACTATTCCCAGCAACAGGTTAAAGTTTATTTCAATATTGAACTCGCAAGTTCCTGTAGAACTAATCGAGTTTCTAATGATAAAATATGTCACTATTAAAAGCAACAGTAGCCAGCTACATAAGCTCATGTCGAGGAACCTCAAACTAAGGTTCAAGTTCCAGTTCATGAAGCTGAAGATCAACTCGATCAATCAATATCATGCAACAAGTTCCACGACTGCTCTAGTAGTAGAGGAATTGCCAGATTCATTTATCGAGTTCCTGTGTGCACTACAACATTCATTCAATCAATTTATCAATGACATCGACAAAGGAACTCAGAGAAGGTTGGTTCTTGAAAGGAACAACCAGTCAGAAAGATGTGAGGGCATCAAGATGGTGGAACTAGCACTCTAGGAACTCGAACATAAAGTCATCAAAATCAGTCCAGCACTTCAAAGAAATCATATACATGGTGAAAATTTATATAAGGTAAATTTTTCTTATTCATATCATAGCATGTTTTAATGCGTTATATTGTTAACTTATTAATACAAGTGTACAAGTTTTGCAATGCATTATGTGAATATGCTTTCTTTATGATTTCATCTACTCATGGACTGTTTGGAGGATCAAGACTTAGTGAAGCATGACATGAGCATAACATAGTCTTTAACAAGAGTTTTGTTGATTTGGAACGCATACACATATTTAAATAAGGCACTTATGTATGCTTAAAGTAAATGTGTCACACTTGTATTTTGTGCTGTAAAAGGAAAACGCATTATAGCTTATTTTTCCAAAGAATTATTCTTCATGCATCATGAATTTTCTTTAAAAATCCTTCATATGAATGCATGTTATAATTTGGTTGTTGTACGTATTTATCACTGATTATATATTCTTTGGTACAACTAACAAATCTTTGTGTAAGTACTTTACTAAACTCATAAAGTAACATGAGCGTAAGAATGCAGAGACGCATCACACTCCCACAGGAACACGAGCAAGACTAGATGAAGGTTCCTAAGGGATGATTGTGAGCCATACACAAAGCTTCAGAGGTATGATTGTTAAATTGTCCAATATTTAACCGCTAATAGACCAAATATTGCCATATCCATAGGTCTAAGCGAGAGGTTCCAATCAAATCTCCGAAAGTCGCATTTTACCATCCTATAACTCTTGATCAGAAGCACGAGAAAATGTGACTGGAACTCAGTATATTCAAGCTGGATATATTTTCCTTGAAGTTCCCCAAATATGGCAAAACTGTAAGTATTTAGCTTTTGGTAAAATTAATCCCACGCAATTCTTGTGTGTGAACATAGATCAGAATTGTACATTGTGAAGGACTCTCCTAATTTCTCGTTTTTTGGTTCATAATTACTTGTGCTAACTGATGAAAAGGTAAAAAGAAGAGTCATAAGCCATGTTGTTTTGTGTGTTCCTATTACTAGTACGACAAGCAATTTTTTATATTTTTTCTTTTGATTCAATCTTCGTTTATTCTTTTTCCTTTACAATTTTTCGTATTTGCTTAATGAAAGGACTCCTTGCCGATCTCAATTTTCCTCAAGGATGTTCCATCTTCTGTTAAGTTACACCCAATAAAATAAAATTTTATCTTTTAAATGTTTCAATCTATCATAAACACCTAAAACACTTAAAATCTCTTTCACCTATATCCTAAAAGACTTATGCACCAATTAAGTTTTGTTCCTCACAAAAATGTTTCCCAATATTCTCTTACCATATCAACCTATTAGAAACCACAAAAGCCAAATCAATACCACACGTTGATTTATTTGTTCTCTTCAAAAACATTCTCAAAAATTCATCACTATACAAAACCCTCTACAAAATATTCCTCCTTTGTCACTAAATCGATGCAGCAACAACTGAGGGGGAACTAATGAGGAAGGTGATTAATAGAGCGTTAATGTACATTTTGAAAAAAAAAAAAGGGAGATGAAAAAAAAAAAAAAAGGAGACAAAAGAAATCGAAAAAAAAAAGGGTAATAAAAGGAGAGATATGTGAAAATAGAAAGAGAAGGGATCATAAGTTCCTACAAGCATTTCAAGTTTCCAAGTTGAAATGCAAATGAAGCTGTCTATACCTTAAAGAATTATCTCAAAAATTATGTAGTTCCTTCAAGATTCACATGGGAACTTACACCATAAATGTAAGTTCCTACAAAAATTGAATCAAGGAACTATCAAAAAGCTTCAAAGAATTTATACGTACTGCTAAAGAAGAATAGAAGAAAGAAAGGAACAACGGTGTATTTTATGGCGAGGATCTTCAGTTGAAAATCCGTAAAGAAGGAGACATGCAGAGAAACAAGTGACAAAGGAATACATTCATTAAAATCATGAGCCATGCCTAACCTTTACCTCATAAATTGCCTATCCCTGCAAAATACAAATTGATGGTGTTTATGTATTTTGAAATAATTTTTCATTATTTTTATTTTGCTTTTCTGTTTTTTTTGGGTGAACTTATTTCTTTCTTTTCTGCTTGTTGCTAAGGAACATTGGCTTATGATAATTTCTTTTCACTTTGAATTCTATTCGCTTGAGTATGATTGTCTAAACAGTACAACATTGAGGGAGATATTTTGCTTTGTCTCTGATTCTGACTAACCATTCTCGTTAGTATGGTGCTGTGATGGGATTAAATTAATACAATTAGCTAAACCTTTTTGATGATGCCAAAAGGGGGAAAAGAAAGGCAAACATTGAAGGCAAAATATTTTGAGTTCCTAGTCTCAAATATCTGCTTTTCTCAAGTATGTTACAACTATGTATATTCTTTTAACTCTTGTAAATATTTTGTTTTAAGATTTCTATGCATGTTGGATTTATTTTCTCTATTAAGTTTGCTTGGTTTGTCATCACCAAAAAGGGGGAATTTGTTGACCCACAGGGTTTTGATGATGACAGGCAAACTTAACTAATAAATGTTTAAGTTTCTATGCTAAGAAAACCAGGAGTTCCAGAGCAGGAACAAGAGAAGGCCAAAGCATGTAGACTTGGACAATCAGAGAAACTGATCAAGCAGGCATAAATAAGTTCCTGATGGGAACATGGTTCGAGAAGTTCCAGAGGTGGAACAACCAACATGCGGAGCAGCATGGAACATGAAGACAGGAAATAAGAGTTTATTTTCTAGGATTCATGTAAGTATGTAGTAGCGTGAAAGGTAATGGAACAAGGTGTCAAAAGGAACTCGTGGAACTTAGAGTCAAAAGCATCTAAGAGTCAGTGAATATGTTGCATATTATTATCGTAATCTGTAGGGATTTATTTAGAGTTTTGTTTCTTAATAAATCTCTACTTGGTTAAGAGTTTTAGATAATATGCACTAGTTATTTTAGGATAAGATTTAGTTTTAAATAAAAGATAAGTTTTAAATTAAATCAACTTTAATTAGGATTCTGATTTTAATTTCATCTTTTATTTATTTTTATCTTACCTGCTTTTGGAAAATAAAGAGTCAAAATTTAAAATACGTATAATGAGTTTGTGAGTGTTGGAACTTGTAATGCAAGTTCCTGCACGAACGAAATCTCATGTATTTATTTCACGTTTATGAAAAGGTTTTCAGTAAAATATTTTTGCATAAGAAAATAAATAAAAAGTGAGTTTTGGAAAAATATCTCCTGGATTATGTTTTGATAAAACGTTGCTTTTTCTCCAAGTATTTATTTTCTTTTTATTTCCTATTTTTACTCTAACTGTTTTACTGTAAACGTGGTATAAGTTGTGCCCAAGACTTTGACTGCTTTCTCCCCAAGTTTCTCCCCAACTAACTGATCATGGGTAAGTGCCTAGAAGTTAGGAAACTTACTGTTAGTGGAGGAATTAGTGGGATTATGGTTAAGTCTTGTACACGCTATAAATAGAGGCTTATATCTTCATTCCAAACTGTCTGACTTGTGTCATTCCATAAGGGTTGGCTGTGGAATAATGTTATAGAAGAATATGTTTTTCATTCCACATTTTTGAGTCAGTTCCTACGAGTTCCAAGTTCCTACGAGTGACATGTTCCCCATTGGTTTTTCACGTGCTACATTCTAGAGGGATACTAATCAATTATCAATCATCAATATTTTGAGAGTTGGTCAAGGGTTGAGTGAACTCTTGTAATGGGGAATTGGTCAAGGGTTTGAGTGAATTCTTGTATCAAGTTTTGGGCTGGAACTTGAGTGAGTTCCTGATGTGTATGGGGCAGGAACGTGAGTGAGTTCCTGATATGTATTTGGGTAGGCTTTGAGTGAAGTCTATGAGAGAGAAGCAGAGAGGCTTTGAGTGAAGTCTAAGAGTCAAGAGAGACTTCTAGGGAAGTCAGTGAGAGCGTAGTTGTTTGAGGGAACAACTATTGGGAACTTGAGTTCGTAGAGGAACTCAAGTAATGGCCAAGTTTCTTATAGGATTGTAACTGAGTTGTTGCCCTATAGTGAAAAGAGTTTGAGTTGAAATCCCTAGTGGGTCGAGGTTTTCTTTCCAGTTGGGCCCTGGAAAGTTTCCTCGTAAAATCTCTCTTGCATTGTTTCTATACTTGCTTATGTTCTTTATAATTCCGCAAAAATTGGCTAGCAAGTTCCATATTACAATTCACCCCCCCTCTTGTAGTGTTCCATCCAAATAACACAAACCTAAGTCATTAGCATTTGAATGTTATTTCACAATAGAGAGATATGTGTGATACACATAGGACCAAATAAGTTTTACGTACTCCCACTAAACTTCTTATATATCTATAAGAATCATGTATATTTTATGAAACTAAAATGCTTATTAGCTTCACTAAAATACAGTTCCAATTCCCAATTGCTTGCTTAAATCTGTACTTAGATTTCATAAGTTAGCATTCCTTTTCAAGCATTTATTTGGATCCACAAATCCTATTACATGCCATGTACATAGTTTTCTTCCGACATTTGATTGAGGAATACGTTTTGTCATCCAATTGTCATATGTACCAATATGCAATCATTGCTTGAGTTATAGATTTGAGCATTACGATTATGCATGAGGTTTCAACACAATCCATGCCATGAATTTGCTTGTAACCTTTAGCAACTAATCTAGCTTTGTGTGTGAACACAATTCCATGTTTGATGGTTTTTATCCTTAAAACAAACTTGCAACCAATAGGTGTGAAACTATTCTTGCAAATCAACAAAATTTCAATTTTGTCATCAAAACATTGGTTATGTTTTATGGCCTTTAACCATCTAAAACATTTGGGTCTATATATGGCCTCTAACCATTTTAGGGAATCTGGGTTTCGTCATAGCTTTCTTACAGGTCACAAACTCATTAATCTTTATGATAATAGTTTGACTGTAAGTTGTAGGTTTCTTCACTATCTAATAGAAGAATTGCATAGTTTCAGTGACTTGAACTCTATGCCTACTTGGGTATGGAACATCAAACAATAGAATATCAATAGCCACTTGAAAGTCCTTTGAATATTCTGTTCTCCTTGAAGCACTTGTAAAGTCTTCTAAGAGATGTTTATTCTTTAAAGCCACTTCTAAAGTCCTTAAAGAATACGTGTTCGGATTTTCTAAAGAACTTCGAAAATCCTCCGGAATGTCCGTCTATGTTTGTTGTTCGCCTCGAAGACTTTCGAGGTCTATTTTCTCCCACTTGTCATTTTGGAAACGAATCTCCAAAAGGACATTATTTCGAGCAAACAAACATTATGTTCTCAAAAATTCGTGGTAGAAACAATACCCTTGTGTCTCATTTGAATAAATCACAATGAAACATATATCTATACTTGGGCCTTAGTTAGTCGAATGACAAACACTAAGCTCCCACTGAGTTTTGCAACTCTCAAGATATATTTTATGAAAAGTTATTCTGAAATTACCTTTCAATAGCTTTGACGAATTTGGTTTAGTTTGGTGGTTAGTTGAGCATTTTGTTTTAGAAATTATAGGAAAAGTCTTTATGATTCATCATTAATCGAATCAAGTACTAATTGACTTCGATTATTCCAACTAAGATATGCCATATCTTATGGACCTAGATTGTGAAATTACAACACACAATCATTGATGATCATATTTGGTCTCAAGTAATCATGATCTAACCTAGATCTTTATGATTTCTTGCCAAGTGGATTTTATACTTCTGAATCTTTGAACTAGCCAAACAGATTCAACTTATATCACATTTGAGTAAATAAACCTATATTCACTCAAATCCATGTGAAATAATTAAGTCATAAAATCTTTCTTTAGCTTTAAACTCTATTGTTTAGTCGTTCTAACAATAGTTCATATCTTTTGTTACTTTCAACAAGTAAGACTAGCTGTCTTAAATTGATCTAGAAATCAATCAACTTTCAAAAGTCCATCAAAATATAGCTTTTGAATGTTAACTTGTTGATATGGTCTAAGCAACAATGCCAAAGATTAGTGGAACTCAAATCAAGGGGTTGATTTGAACCTAGTAAAGTTTTATTGTTAAAGAGTTGTTTGTTTTAATCAAGCATATTGACTCAACCCGTAATTGACCATTTTATTCAAATAAACAAACAAACATTGTTTTTGTTTTTCTTGAATGTGAGTCTTTCTGTGTTTGAAAACAGAAATTTAGGTATGTTGATCATGGAACAAAATAGCCATTAAGTTCCAGCCTTTAAAAGGACTTAAAACAAACTATATGACCCTACAACTAATGTAGCATTGCCATGCTTCATTTCCCACTTGTAGGCCATTAGTGTAGCCTAGCTTCCATTGTTTGAGTTATTACCGAAGTAAGAACCTCAAGCGGTATATGATACCAAGGAAGTTTGATTGCTAGGTCACTACTTTTTAAACATAAACTTATAGGTAGAAACGGAATTGTAAATTCCTGTCATCTGTTCCTTTGTTTTCCTATTTCTTAAACCCTTTCTTATAGTCTTAAGAATTGAATTCTTTAGTGTTGACTTTTATACTTTGTTAGACATGTCCAATGTCACTACGACAAGGTTCTTACCATTTAATTTATGTTAAATATTCTGTTTCAACTAGATGATCTTACCAGAAGCTTCTAAAGTTCTCTAAGCATCGATCTATTCGAATGTCTAGGGACTAGACTCATTCGAGAATTAAATGGACAAAGATATTAGGTTGTTAACCATTGGTAAAGCTGAGTGTTTAAACTCAATGCTTTATGATCTCAAAACTACATTGTATTTTGAATTCACAAGCACCAATCGGTTTGCCATTCGGCTTTGATACTCGAAAACAACCATAAAAGTGCTAAAAGAAACGTACATTTTAAATTGCTCATTTTCTCTCATTTCCGTGAATCGTTCTTGGATTCACTACCAATCGAGGAAATTTACTGTTACCTTTCTAAAAGGATTTATTGCAGTGCAAGATATTTAATTAAAACAATAATTAAAACATACATTGAAGCATGCAAAGTCTAAACATTTATCATGAGTAATAACTTGAAAATTAAAGCAATCATGCAATTTAAACAAGTCATTAGCATTTTATTCGAGTTATGTGTTCCGGCAGGTGTGAATAAAATGATTCCAAGATCCTAAAATCATTGAAGAACTAAGCACAGTTTGTCGACTTAATCCTAAAACATTTTAGGTAAGCAAAAGCCTTTTGCTAATAGTCTAGAAACTACTCTTGGTTGATAGGTACGTCTAAGAACTTATTAGGTAAACCTATCGATTTTGCCACGACATAAAAGGACTCCTTACTTATATCGTTGAGTTTCACCAAAACTAACATGTACTCACAATTATTTGTGTACCTTGCCCCTTTAGGACCAATAAGTAACACCTCGCTGAGCGAAAACTATTACTAGATTGATGTAAAGGATATCCAAGCAAGTGTATATTTTGGCATGACACCTTTTAACTCAATTTTTAAGTTTAGAACTTAAGGCTCTTACTATGTTGGTTAGATTTTAAGTGAACTAAAATCCTTAATCATGCAACATAATCAAGCTTTGATCTCATGCATTTTAAGACATATTTAAAAGCAATAAATAACTTAAAACATGCATAAGATAAATGTGATCTAGTATGGCCCGACTTCATCTTGAAGCTTTAACTTCAAAGTCCGTCTTGAAAATCTCCATGGGAGGAACCATTTTCTTCAAATAGGATAAGCTATAATTAAAACTAATTACAACTATTTGATGGTACGCAGACCATATTTGAATTGAAAAACAACTTTGGTACTTTAGACCAATTACATTCAAATTAATGGTACGCAAACCATATTTTCTATCCTATTTGGGCCATACTAGTCACTTCATAACCTGCAAAACAGTACATATACAATATATACCATTCAACCATTCATTATCATGAATGGCCCACATAGCTGGTTAGTAAAACACATTATGCATCACATAAACATTTGCAGCAATTAATCAAGGGCACCAATAATCTACAAATTATTCAGTCCTTATTAATTCTAATCAAGTTGTTTTAACCTTAAGGATTTGTAGACCTAATCAAGATTTTATTACTAAAAATGGCTCCCACTTAAACCAATAAATTCATATGCTTTACTAATTTTAAACATAAAAATGTATTTCTAGTCTAACCGTAAACATACAAATTTAATTAAAATTTAAAGCTCATATAAATTTATAATTGAATCCAAAAAGTTTAATTTAATTTCAGTCGTATTTAAATTAATTCATGATTTTAATTTTAGTAAAATAATTAGAATAAATAAAATTTATTATAATTACAATATTCAAAATTAAAATCCAAGAAAATAATTTAAATTATGAATTTTAAAATTAATTAAAATTACGTAAACTGAAAATTTCAAATTAAAATTTCAAAACGATCTAATTGCAACGCAACAATCCCACGCAACGCACGCCCATGGGCCACACGCACACAGCCATCGCTGGCCATGTGCGCGCAACCCTATGCGCTGCGTCGCATCGCTGCTGCTCACCATCGCAAGGCATCACGCGAGCTGATGCTCGCTGCGCGCGCCAGCGCTCGACGCAACAAGCATGCTGCCGCAGCCCATCGCTGGGCGCAGCGCGCGTCGCACGTCGCAACAAGCAAGCTGCTTGCCATCGCTGGGCGCAGCGCTCGTCGCACGTCGCAACAAGCACGCTGCACGCCATCGCTGGGCGCAGTGCTTGTCGCACGCACAATAGCGCTCGCTGCGCGCGAGCGATCGGTGCTGGGCGTAGCACTCGTGGCACGCGAGCTTGCGCTCGCTGCGCGTGAGGCTCCGCACGCTTGCGCGAGGCAGTGCGCGCTGTGGCGCAGCTCGCTTGCTGCCCACACGCGACTGCTCGTGCCTTGCTCTCGCCCTCGCCCATTCGCCCATTGCACACAGCCCACGACAGAAGGCAGGGCTGCTGCCTTGTGCTCGTGCACCATGGCCTTGCTCATTGCATTCGTACCGCATGGGCGACGAGCTCCTTTGCTCGTCGTCGCATGCCCGCACTATACAACACCCCTTAAGGGTAACACGTAGCGTCCATTGCTTTGTGCGTGCAAGTTATATGAGCGAGTCGCATAAAAATTAAAATTTTATATTCAAAATTAATGACAAATTAAGAAATAATATTAATTTCATAATTGTAGGGCGAAAAATCGAAAATTTATTATTTAATTGATTTCCGATTAACATGGATTCAAGTCTAGGTCATAAAAATTTAAAATTTAACATAAATTTACAATTTTTATGGTGATTTTTAATCATAGGTATCTAATTAAATTATAACTAATTATGAAAATCAAATTAATTCTAAATTATTCCAATTTTCAACAAATTAATCATAATTACAAATTAGATTGCATAATTAACAAGGCTAGGCATTCAAACTTGTTAAACATATACAGTAGGTCAATCAAAAATTCAAGATTTATCAACAAGAATCGCAAATATTTAATTTAACATCTTAAATTTACGAAATTTTGCATTCGAAAAACTAAAACCTCCGAAAAGTCATAGTTAGGCTTCGAATTTGAGAATTCTGGGTTCGGCCGAAATTTTTTATTTTTGTCAAAATTTTAGAATGCCTTTTACATGCGGAATTGACACAAAAATCACTCGATTTGGATGAGTAACGAAGAAACTGCCGAAAAACTGCGTACGTATAATTAAATAAACGCAATTTGCAATTAATTAACAATTACGAAAATTAATCACCCCTTTTAATTCTTGCAAATTTGTAATATTTAACCATGTTCATGCAATTTAGATTATGAAAATAATAAGAGGCTCGTGATACCACTGTTAGGTTATGATACATATGACAATACATAAATCATGCGGAAAAACCATAAAGCCAGGAAAGCATATTATTTACACATAATCATTTAGCATAGTTTAGATGCATACACTTTGTTGCGTGCCTTCCCTAGCTGCGCCCGAACCGAACAAGAACAAGTCTTTAGGACTCCAAGTGTCGTCCCTCCGTAGATAGTCCACAGCACGTCCGGATCCGCCTTAAGCTTGACCAACTAGGATCGCCCTTAAGGTACTTAGAATTTTCGGCTAGTATAGGCAATTGTATGACTGAATTTTTGCTCTCAAAAATCACTTTGAATAATTGAATTCTCTATCCAAAATAATGACCCTAGGCCTTTATTTATAGAGGTATGGAAAGGGAATCGTTATCCTATTAGGATACGAATTAATTAAACTAGAATCCTAATAGAATTCTTATTTAATTAATTAATCCTTTTAGGTTTAGGAATTTAATCGTTAGTCGAAACCTGATAGCTTTAGGATTCGTATAGCACACCAACACACACGCACGCACAGCAGCCCACGAGGGGCGCCATGCGCGCGCGCGCAGCCCGTGAGCTCGCAGCCCATTGCTGCGAGGCCCATACGCTGCCGCAGCGTTGGCGCGCGCTGGGCCTGCCTTGCGGTGGGCCTGGCGCAGCCTTGGCTGGTGCGTTGTGGCGCGCTGGCTTGCTGGGCGATGGCCCGGCTTCGTGCTGGGCCTTCGTCTGGCAGGCCTCGTCCGATGTTAATTCGTACGATACGCTTCCGATTAATTTCCCGATTCCGGAATTCATTTCCGATACGAACAATATTTAATATTTCCGATTCCGGAATTAATTTCCGTTTCGAACAAATATTTAATATTTCCGTTTCCGGAATTATTTTCCGATTCCGGCAATATTTCCGATTCTGACAATATTTCCGTTTCCGGCAATATTTCCGATTCCGACAATATTTCCATTTCCGATAATATTTTCCGATACGTACCATGTTTCCGTTTCCGGCAACATCTACGACTTGGATAATATTTATATTTCCGATACGATCCATATTTCCGTTTCCGGCAATATCATCGTTTCCGGAGTATTCATTTCTTGCCTTGTGACGATCTCAGCTCCCACTGAAACCAAGATCCGTCGATTCCGAATATCCATAGATGGAGTATTTAATGCCATTAAATACTTGATCCGTTTACGTACTATTTGTGTGACCCTACGGGTTCAGTCAAGAGTAAGATGTGGATTATTATCATTAATTCCACTTGAACTGAAGCGGCCTCTAGCTAGGCATTCAGCTCACTTGATCTCACTGAATTATTAACTTGTTAATTAATACTGAACCGCATTTATTAGACTTAACATAGAATGCATACTTGGACCAAGGGCATTATTTCCTTCACAACTATGCATAAAAACTAGCAGATGCAGTTAGCCATACATCCATACAAGGCAGTGTTGCCAGCAAGTCAGCAACTCGAAATTACAAGTCTTCAACAACGTTTAGTCGTTTACAGATCTAAACAAGTGAAATATGATAATTATAAATAATCATCAACTGCTAAAACTGATGGCTGCTCCACTAATGTGTACAATTCTACAAAAGAAAAAAAAACATATGTTAGTATTTTACTAAGTTAACTAACCAAATAAACTAGAATAAAATGCAACGGAATCTATAGATTAATTTACTCATTATGAACAATCGGTCAATTAGTAATAAAGAGATATATTGATATAATCAAACCCGATTTAAGTTGGCTAACTACTAACTAGTGTTAGAAACTGTTTCTTTTTTCCGTATTTACATTAGTTCCCATTTGGAAGCACATCTTTAGATGTGTATTGTATTCAGAATCTTTAAATGTGCTAGTTGAATCGTAATTTCTAAATTGCAAAGAAAACAACAGTCGATTAATTAACTAAATAGGAAATTCAGTTTACACAACCATCGACATCATCATTAACACATCAGAACATTCCCATAAGTCATAACACATAAATTCACCAAATTAAAACTAAAACACTAGAAAACAGAGCAAACTTTACATAATTAGAGAAAAAGGCGATTATTCAGCCAGAAAAGTCAAATGCAAACTAAAGGATTTAACAATTACCCGATCAATTGTGTGGTGTGCGATGTCTGGTGGTCGGAGATAGGAAACCAGTCGTGAGACGTTGCCGTGAAGTTGTGAGAGATAAGAGGGTCGGACGCACGCCGGTGTGAGGTGAGTGTCTCGCCGGCGAGAGATGAGACTGAAGAGAGCCCAGAACTCCAGAAGGCCAGGAGAGTCAGGAGACTAGAAGAGAGAGAAGGTGAGAGGATTTGAAGTGCGGCGTGAGGGATGAGAATATGAGATAATTTTGAGTTTTAGGGCAAAGAGTTTATTTGGTTTGACCCTGAAAAATAAAAATAGTGATTCTTTCGGATCTTCAAATTGGATATCCGATATCCGATATTTCGATGTCTGCTAATTTTTCGGATATCGGATATCCGAATTTTTCAAAAATCAAAATCCGTATCCGATCCGATATCCGATAATTTCGGATCGGGCATCCGATCCGAAATTGATTTCGGATCGGATATCCAAAAAAATCGGATCAAATGCAGATCGGGTATTCGGATTTTCGGATTTTCAGATAGTTTTGCTCAGCCCTACCTATTTCTTTAGTTTTTTGTGATTTCGAATTTCTTTTATTCATTCTTGTAAGAGCGAATTCTTTCGAGGGGTGCTCGAATTTAGTTGTAACCTGAACGTGGGCTGACAACGTGTTCAGACGGATCTTTGTCTTGCGACCGTCCGCTTTCGTGATTTTGAGCTAGTCTTTACGGCTCGACTTGGTCTTTGATCAGAGGACCGTGCACAAGCGTCAGTGACGTCCTTTTGATGAGGTCGAACCTATTTGTTGTTCTTTTTTGAGATATCCAAACATGATATGGTGTATGGCGTAGTCTGGGAATGTGATTTTGATCGCGCGCTCCTCGTTGGAGTCTATTTTTTTCGCGAGCCCCCAAGCACTGGAGCTCGTCGGTTGTTTTTCGCATCTTGTAATCATGGTTGGGGTCATGCTCGTATGTGCGAGCGACCTTCTATAGTAGTGTGCTGCTTTAGCGAAGCCGTGGAGTGCGACTTTAGTTTTCAGGCGACGTCCGGTTTTAGCTTGGCCCGAATTAACCCTTTGACAGACAAACATTTTTTATTTGGAAAACCAATGACTTGACGACACATATTTTTGGTGTTTCAAAGAATGACCATGATATTTAATTTGCTTTTTTTTTTTGAAAAGTTTACATAAGCATTTTCTGAGGCGAGTCTAAGTTTTGACCAAGTTTTATTATATTTTTTATTATATATTTTTTCTTGCTTATTTGGGAGCTAAAGGTGCTTTGGGCTTGATCCTACTTGCAATAGGGCCTCGTGTTTAGCAACACGGTCTTAAGTCCTTTCCTGTTCCGTGTTTTGTGAAATCTGGGCCTTGGGCTGCATTTTCAGCGCCCAAGTTCAGGCGTTAAACATTTCGGCGCCCAGCCTTGGGCGCTGAAAGTCCTTTCCTGGTAATATTTGATTTTCGGATTTCCTAACACGTTTCCGAATGGGATCAGGATGTCATTGGGTGCGTTCAGCTATATATAGGGGGCTAGATACGTCCTTATTTTCCACCACTCTCAAATTCTTTCTCTCCTTTTGCTGTGCTCTAATTATTCACTGCTTTTGCCATGTCGATCCCTACTTTCTCACTCCAACGGACTGTTAGGCGTTGGCTGCGGGCGCTTACTCCCACAGAAAAAGCTTTGTTAAAAGCATACCACTTAGAGGCACTTTTAGGTTTACAACAAATTAATATTGATTATAACTTTCTGCATGCTGCCCTAAGCTTTTGGGACTCCGATCATCATGTTTTTGCCTTTCGGGGCAATGAAATATGTCCTTTGCCTGATGAATTTGCTGCGATCCTTGGTTATCCTACTAATGCTACTCCTGTTACCCCTGGCACTATTTAAGAGGGTAAAACAACCATAAGGGCTTTCCTAGGGCTAGATGATAACATGTTTGCTGAAATTGTTGTAGGGCGAAACTTGTAAAACATCACTTTAGGCCTAGTAAGAATATGACCGAACAAAAATTGAACATTCGAGCCCTTGTATTTTGCTTGTTGAATCATTATTTGCTATCGAATAATAATGGTGAGTTCGGTGACATAAGGTTGATCCCCTTGATTAGCCAGATGGAAAGTTGCTATTCTATTATGCTGTTGGTTGTTGCTGAGACTTTGCTGAGTGCGGATGAACTAAAGAAGGGCGCCAAATCTGAATATTTTAAGGGGAGCCCCCTATTGCTGCAGGTAATCGATCTTTTCCTTGCGCACATGTATGTTTTTTTTGCATATATTTCTTTTTGCCTGGGGTTGCGTTTCAGCGCCCAGGGCTGGGCGCTGGAATATTCGGCGCCTGGTCCTGGGCGTTGAAACTGCGCCCCAAGAACAGTTTTTTCCTTCTTTTCATTCTTTTGATTCGATCGTACCTGTTTTTGCAGATTTGGCTTGCGGAACAGCTTAGACTTTTAGAAGCTCCTGCCGATCCTAAACATTATCGCCCTATAGCTATGGGTAACCAAAAATACTTGCACCAAGGCCAGGACGAGGCCGAATGGACCTCCTTTTTTACTTATGGCATTTGTTCTATTAAATGGGTGGTACCATGGTGGGGTTTGACCACTATGACAGGGGGGTCTGATGTATCGGTTTATGTATCTTTGCTGGGGCTATCTCGACCCATTTACATCTTTCCTTACCGAGTCATGCGTCAATACGGCTTAAGGCAGACTATCCCATTTTCTGATACAGTACCACCTAAAGTAGCGGCCTTTTCACAAGCACGGGTTCAAGCATGGGCTAAATATTATGATGGTCTCCCGCGTTGGGCTGTGGCTACAAATGGCTTTGTGGGTCTTTCCGAAAACTACAAGTTGTGGATGAGTTCCGATGATAAAGCTGTGAGGACCGAGGCTCGAAATGGGGAGCCGGCTGAGCTTTTGATACCTCGTATTCGGGTTAAGTATGAGGGCCGTGATTCTGCCAATCCTCGCACCCATGGTATTAAGACTGTGAAAGCTCGTCCTGATCGAAAGCGAAAGGAAATTCCTCCCCGTTCCAGTTTCAGGCCTAAGAAGATGCCTAACATGAAGGGGCCTGCCGTTGCTAAAAGAAATGCAAGATCTCGCGGAGATCGTCGCCGGAACAATGTATGGGTTAGGAAGGCTCAGCCGCCTGTAGAAACAGCGGCTAGTCTAGTTGATGATAATAACCCTTCTCACATCATTGCCTGTGCCCTCGAGGCTGAGCGGGCTATAACTGAGAATGTTTCTGAAGCCTTGGAATCTTTGGAAGTTAGTGTCCAGGAGCCGGTTCTTATGGAGATTGACATTGGGGCAGCGCAGAGGACTGTGGGGGTGGATCCTGCGAATATTGCCCTCTACAAGACTTTATTTGATGATCCAGAAGAACTAGAGTAATGTAGTTCTTGCTAGGGTGTAGGTGCCCTTTATTTATTTCAGTTGTGTTTGTTTTTTTATTCCTAGCACTTTGTTTTCCTTCTTATTATATTTTAATAAAGGCGTATTTTTAGTTTTCATTTAATTTTGTTTCTCCTCTTTTATATGTCTAACACTTTTTTACACAAAGAATATATTTTTTTTATATTATTTGGACCGAATCCTTGGTAAGGATTGCCTACGTATCTTGTCAGAATCAGGTCGCGCGTAGTTCTAGCTTTAGAATAAGTTCTAGTATGCCGGATTTCGGTAGATATGTCCTGAAGTGGAAACATATTACTTAATTGGTCAAATGAGTGAAGTATTTATTTGCATCTGCCGTTTTTTGTTTGCCATAGGTTGCGTGAAATTCGACTAATTTGTATAGCTATATTCTTGGTAAACCTATTTGGATACGTACTGTACCCCCCAAGTGTTCGTTATTTTTCCGTTGTGTGCGGATAAAATGACGAGCACTTTCGAAAAAGAAAACTTTGGCAGGCAGAGAGTTTCAACGCCCAGGCCGGGGCGTCAGAAATTTCGGCGCCCAGCCCTGGGCGCTGAAAATGACTTGGGCGGTCAATTTTTGACGCTTTGCTTCACATGTTCTTGCGTTTATTTCTATTCCCTTTTTTTTGTGCCTTGATATTTTGCTTCGTATTTAAAGTTAATTTTAAGGCTATCTTGGAGGCTTTTTTGACTGTTAGCGTGAAATGTACTTTTGTCTGGATTAATTTTTTCTATTGGTGACTTGAAATAGTTTTGAAAATGGAGTTAGGGTGCGGAAGTTATGAAGATCTTTGTGAATGCTTTGGAGGTGGGTTGTTAGTGAAGGGTATGATGGAATCTATGTTTTATGAATCTGTTTTTTTTGGTAACATTTGCATTGTTTTAAATTTTTGATTTCCTTTGATTTTGGGTTGCATGGATTGGCACTGGTTGGCTTTTTAGGTTTTGGGGATATGAACGGGATAGTGTGGTTTATTTTGTGGGTTTCGGGAATTGGTTCCCATGGCACTATTTCAAAACCGAGTGGGCTTTGTTTGTTGGGCCTAGAGTGGGCCGTCTCTTTATTTTTGTATTTTGCAAGTACATTTGGTGTTTATTTAGTGTTAGAATAAAATTTTTAGGAGAAATATTACGCCTTTATTGATTCGGAAAGTAAGGAAAACACACTGAAATAAAACTGACCCATATTCTAAAGGGTCTTAGGACCATCTAAAGTCTCTATTATTTTTTCTATCAATCTAAAGAACTACTAGGCGCTTTTTACTAATGGTGCTCTATGTGGCTCAAGCCTGTGGTTTAGTCTCATAAAACTTCGGTCCTTCACCGGTACTCATCTTGAATTTCATTCCTTTTGCGTTGACCCACTGATATGTCTTCACCCATCCGTTCTCGACCTCTTCTAGTGTTGATGCAGGAGAGATTAACCGGGTTGGATTGAAACCTTCATCTTGTAAAGCTAGGGTAGTCATCATAGTCTCGTCCTCCATAGGCCTCGATTCGTTAAACAATGTCCATAGAGCCTGGTTGTCCAATATTTCAGCTGTTTTAGTCTTGGTGAGGTGGGGTGCCTCATCCAAGGTGTGGCAGTCATGGAAAATTTCAAATCCGGGTTTTAGCAAGCCATCCTGAACGAAGGGTTCAGGGAAATCACAGCATGGGTGTTCTTCTCCTTCCCGAATGAACATCCCGTTAAGGGTCCTTTGATATGGGGGAAGGAGGGTGGTTTGTTTGGCTTTGTTAACGCGTAGCCTAGATAGGCGGTCAGCAATATCTTCCTCCGTTGGTTCATAACCTAAGCCAAAGGGAGTAGATTTATCGGGAAAAGGATGGAACGTGTATTCCTTCTTCCTTATGCCCAATGGGGTTCCTGGGAAATAACCTTGAGCTAACAGCATTCTAGGGATGACTCGGGATGCATGCGGGTCTAGGAATGCTGGATCATAATCTTCGATGAACTGGATTGTTTCTTCCATTTGAAACCCATAAAGGTCATCTGTAGTTTCGGCCGTTCCAACCATAGTACAACTGACGTCGAGAGGAGGGGCGCGGATTTCTAGTATTACCTCGTTATGGTTAAGTTTAACCATTTGGTGCAAGGTAGAAGCTACACCTCCTAAGTCATGGAGCCAAGGTCGCCCCAAGAGGAGGTTGAAAGTGGGCTTGATGTCGATTATTTGAAACTCCGTGGTGCGTGCTACAGGCCCGGTTTGTATGGTAAGGTTGATTTTTCCCAATACAGGCCTTCGGGAGTTATCATAAGCTCGTACCCCTTGCGTGGAGGTTTGGAAGTCATCGTTTCCTAGCCCCAAGCAATGGGCGGTTCGCAATGGGCAGACGTTAACCGCCGAACCATTATCTACGAGCGCTAGGGGGATGTTTTGTCCTTTGCATCCAACCACTAGGTAAAGGGCTTTATTGTGAGCACCCCCCTCTTTGGGTAAGTCTTTATCGGTGAAAACTATGGCCTTTTCTCCGGCATCTCTCGTGACATGGCTAACCAATGAGTCAGGTGTGATATCTGTAGGTACTGAGATGAGGTCAAGTGAGCGAATAAGCTTTTCGCGATGTTCCTTTGAAGTACACATAAGATCCCAGATGGTAATCTCAGCCTTGGTTCTTTTTAGTTGTTTCAGGAGAGGATTTTCAATGACTTCCGCGACGGTAGCGTGCCGTCCATTCTCAGGAGTTTGCCTAACCGGGATGTCGCCCATAGGAGGTGGGTGAATGTCCGGTTGGTATATTCTTCCAGATCGGGTGAGGTTGTCGACCTCGGGCTCCTGAGGGGTGGTGTCAATGAGAGCATACCCGGGCCAAGTTTCAGTGAAGAAGTCCTGGCCTGAGACTTGAGATAGGTAAATATCTTCAGCATCATCGTTCCACACACCGCACACTTCCCTCTCGATTCGATCCATAGGGACCACAGCGAGTGGTGCACCTTGAGGTGTAATATACACCGTGGGGTCGAAATTCTCTGGTTGGTCGAGAGAGATGTGACAAGAGCCGAGTGGGCTCTTGTTGTTGTTGGGTTTGTCAATGTTAGGGAGAGATATCACTTCATCCTCTATCATGTCCTGGATCGTATGTTTTAGACTCCAGCAGTTTTCAGTGTCATGCCCATTTCCTTGATGGAATTTGCAGTAAGTACCCTCGACCCAATATTTTCTTTTGACAGGAGGGTCACGGGTGGGGCCTATAGGTCTCAACTTTCCTTGATTGGTTAGTCTTTCAAAGGCTTGTACCAAAGTTGACCCGAGTGGGGCAAACTTTCGGTCTCGGACCCATCTTACAGGGTTTCTTCGGGCGGGAGTCTCTTCTACAGCATGGACTTCTTGGGCTTGGGATGTGTTACCCCGATTATAGGTGTTGGTCTTATATGTGGGTTTGCTCTGTATGGTTTTGGCGAGGTCGTCCTCGATCTTTATTCCCACATCATAAACTCTTTTGAAAGTGTCGAGTCCCAGGTACCTAAGGTGTTGTCTGTAAGCCGGGTCCAGGTTGTCAATGAATTTTTGGACCAATTCTGTTTCGGGAGGCCTATTGATTAGCTGGGCCGCCTGGTCCCTCCATCTAGCAAAGTAGGTTGTGAAACCCTCATTTTTCTTTTGGAAGAGAACTTCCAGCTCGCGCATGGTGACTTGGAAATCCATGTTCGACGAGTATTGCTTGATGAAGACATTGACAAAGTTTCCCAAGTGGGGAAGAGCTTAGGGTCCTGGTGATAGTACCATTTGAGCGGCACAGGTTCCAAGGACAAAGGAAAGGCAGGTAAGTACATGGACTTGTCCACGCCTTTCAAGTTCATGGTATTCACAAAGCTCAGTAGTTGATCACGGGGGTTGTCCGTGGCCTTGAACTTTGGTAAGTCAGATGAACTGAACTTTTCTGGTAATTTGCCAGGAAAAGGTTCAGGATCGAGGGAGAAGTATTTGCTCCCCATGGTTTGTTGTAGGACCATTTTTTCAATCCTCTTCTCGTTATCGAGGTCATTTTTGGCTTGCGCAGCCGCTAAAGCTTCATTTTCCATTTTCAGTTGGCCCATAAGTTGGGTAATTTGGACCATCTGATCTCGCAAATCTTCGATGGACATGTTTGAAGGTGCGAATCGAGGTTGGGGAAGCGGAGATCCTTGAAATGAGGGACGACGGACGGAGCTTGGAGTTACTAAACCTGGTGTTGGCGATGTATCTTCGAGACGCACTAACCGTTGATTCCCTGATCGGCACCAAGTGGCAGGACCAGTCCTAGGCATAAGATAAGCTAAAGTTTAGGTTCCCAAAGTTTCAAGCATTACTTAGTCTAGACTTCGACTCTCTAAGTTGGTTTTTTACTCTTTCTTTTGTCGGTACACTTTTTGGTTTTTTTATTTTGGTCATTCTTTGGATTTTCGAAACACTTGCCCGTGTGACATTCATGGTTATTAGCACGTTCGGTTTTGGTGTCGGGTATTGCCGTCGTAGGAGGCCTAACAACGACACAAAAAGTTATTAATTTTTTACGAGTCGCTTTTGAAATTGAGTGCTTTTCTTACGCCCTCGTAGCAATTCTTTTTTACGAACGTTTCTTGTGCTACGTATTTTCCTTTTGCGTGGGTACCGAGGCTGTTGTGCTTGACCAGAAGGCCAAGCAGCAACTTCAGCGCCCAGCGAGGGGCGTTAGAAATTCTGGCGCCCAGCCAGGGGCGTTGAAAATGCGTCCCTGGCTGGTTCTCGTTTTCTGTCTTCTGTTTATGCGACTTCGATTTGCGTGCTTGCCTAATAACGTCCTTTACGCGTAGCAGCGTTTGTGGGATTCGTTACAGGCCATCCCGAGCGTCGCTTATTTTTGTGGCGATCATTCGGGTTTGCGGAACACGTGTTTCGGTATAACTCTTTGGCAAATTAGTCTATGAATGTTTGGGCAATTTTTTAAGGTCGTTGGTTTTCTAGGATAGTTTGTCACACACAATCACATATTTCGCTACACATAACTACATTACAAACACGAATTTGAAAATTAAATATGCCACGTAGTTTATAATAGGCTTCTATGGGTAGTTTATTTGCGCCTGGCTTGGTACCGCTTCTATCGTAGATCCAACACATGCCCCGGTCGAGGTAGTGTCTTCAACAGACGAATTTCGCTCAAGAGGCCAACCCGCAAGTGCAAGCCAAGGGGGCATGCAGGCGAGAGGGACCTAATGAGCGAGCGATTGGGTTCGGGATAGGTGTACTACCTGCACAAGTACCGAGTGGGAAACATGCGCGGCGTATGCACCCCCCTATTGCTGAAAAAAGGTATCCTTAGTCCCAACTCCCGAGGGAGCCGAGATTCGTTATGCGGTTCTGCCCGTTCACATTAATATGCTGATTTTCAGGTCGTCCCAACTTGATGGGGAAATAAACGCGGGGTAGGATCGTTTCACCCTTCGGCTATTTTGATTACCTACAAGCACGAGTATTTCCTTCACTATCCCCAGTGGAGTCGCCACTGTGAGGGGGTCGAAAAAGCACGAGGCTAATGCGTGACCTTGTCCCTCGTGGGTGTGACGATTCTTTTTATTCAATCAAGTGTAATTTGAATTTCCTGTGAGTATACACCCAATTGACTAGTAATATAGGAGTCGCCATTCAGTTTTTAACGACAATGAGAAAAACTGACAAAACCCGGTTATCGTGACATAAAGGGAGTGCAATTATGTTTGACCACGACGGACGTAGGTTCCCTTGTGATCCCTGGTGTGGGGATCTCTCAATATACACCCGCAAGGTAGAGATTGAGGGTTCGGGGGACTGTAACTACCGAGAGGAGTACTTCGCTCGTCGATAACTCCAGAGGCAGGATATCCTTACTAGCTCAGCATAAATAATTAAAGGGACATGCGTTAACTATTAAACTAATCTGAGTTGATTTTAGCAACATGCAACATATAATACTAATTCGATCGTGATTATCTGAATTAAATAGCATTAAGGGACCTAGCATGATAATCCGATTTCCCAAAAATATCATATTTGTTAGGCGTGATAGAACAATCAGATTTAGTTAGTTTAACAGTTCATAAAAAGGGCGAGGAAAGCAATTAAATCATCGAAAAGGGACACATTACGACGCACCCTTGAGAGGTGCGTCACGGTTCTCAGAAAACTAACCACTTTGACTTTGCTATTTCTCCTTTTTATTTAACGAATCTCAATTATGGGACAGGATACGTTCTATTCGATTTATGGATCGATTGCGACAGAACGCGTGAACAATTTCGCAGCGAGAGGCTTAGGCTAAGGGGTTTAGAGTCAATACTCAGAATATAATTATGTGTTATTGTGTGTTCTTTCACGTCGAATTTAGGGGCCTATTTATAGGGAAGAGTTCGTGGAAAGATATAATTGCAGAGTTCTAATCCACAAAGAATTAGGAAAAAACACGTACCCAGGTATTTGCAGCGCCCAGGCTTGGGCGCCGAAGATTTCGGCGCCCAGAGCCAGGCGTTGAAAATAGGGTCTGGGCTGTTTTCTTTAGTCAGATTCGGATTCCTGAAATCCGTAGAGTTTGAGATTAATTCGAGTCTTTTAGCGCGTATCAATTTTATGACGGAATGCGTCTGGGCCCGTTACGAACTCTAGGCTCGTTAGGATTTTAATTAATACGTAACTCTTATTTCTGAATCATATTAGGAATAGGATTCTCGCAGTTTTCTATCTCATTTAGGATTTATGTTGGAATGCAACACCTAATTCTGACAGGTTTCTATCTTTTATGATTTGCCACTTTTAGAAGCTACCTTTTACGGCAGTTACTATTTTTAGCAGGTTTCCATAAATAGCAGGTTTCGGGTGAAATGAAATGGGGAATCGTGATTCGTTTATTTTATAGGAGATGCGTTGTCAAGTGGAGATTTACGTTTTCATCATCGAACCTTTCCCTTGCGGGAATGGGGACAAAAGTAGGTGTCTACAGTATCAAGACCATGTCTCACCAAAGAAGAGATCTCGTTTTATATTCCTCTGCTTCTATTTAACTTTTGGACTAAGCGTATAGATTTATTAGCATAACTGACAACCATGTTTAACAAGGGGGTGATGAAAGACTATTTCAATGTTTTGGAAAATGGTTTCAATTATGAGAGACTATTTTCTACAATTTTAGGTAGCAAAATTATTGATCCATCTTAGATGAATTCATTCTTTTGCGGGCTTAAATTGGCATTCTCTTTGTAAATATATGCATTCGTAGGTAGAATGTCGTTATTATAAACATTATAATAGCAGCTTGTGCAATTGCGCTTAATTTAACTTATCATTTGTTTGAAAAATTGTAGTTTCTTCCTCAAAAAAATAGTTTTAAGTATCAAGTGAGTAAAAGCCCGTGCGAAAAACGGGCACAAAAGCTAGTTAGATCCATACAAAGGTATTTTATCCAGATTCTTATGCTCCACTCGTACTTAATAAGCTAACATCACATTTTAATAACTTCAATCACGCATATGAAGAGAAAGCTATACAAATGATAATGCATATAGAAAATCATAGTTTAATGGTAAAACTATCGCATAAATGCAAGCTCAGGTATTTCCAAAAAGAAGCTCTAAGCCACGTGGCCCATGTACTATTAAAAGATGATCACTCTGAAGTCTCAAGCAATATCAAATCAATTATACCAGGAAGATTAGAGTTTATGGAGTGGAGGTTACAATGGCAACTAGTGGAATTACCATTTCATGGAAGTCAATACACTTGGTGTAATAACAGAATGGCAGAGGATCGTATCTATGAAAGGCTAGATAGGAGTTATGCCTCCGAAGAGTGGTGCCATTCATTCCCTGAGGCAAGTGTCATGCACCTACCTATTTTGGTGTCTGATCATGCTCCAATAATCATGGATACAAGTCCAGCAAAAAAGAAAAGAGTGAGGACAAATAAAGTGGAAAGTTGGTGTTTGGACATGGAAAAGCCAAAAGAGATAATTTCAAAGGGATGGCAACGATGTACTGAAGGATCACCTATGTATAAATGTGCGAGAAAACTTCAGTTAATACGACATGATCTTTTTAACTGGTGCAAAGAGTATCAAATGACGAATAATATTGTATGGGAGGATGCAGTAGAAAAATGCAGCAAAGCACAATCCAAAGTGGAGGATATAGAAACTGTAGAGTTGGAAAGATCCGTAAGGGAAGAAGCGGTGGGACACTCATTAATAAGATTGGCCTACTGGAAACAGCGAGCAAAAGGCAAATGGGCAGCTCTAGGTGATCAAAATACTTCTTTCTTCTTCAGGTGTGCTAAGCAGCGAAAAACAAGAAATGAAATACGAATGCTGCAAGATGAAGCTGGCGTGTGGACTACAGATCAAGAGCGAATGAAAGAAGTAATTTCCAATTACTTCAAAACTCTGTTTAGAGTGGAGAATACAACAGAAGAAGAATGGAGTTGCCCTTCTGATTTTACTTCCATAATCCCGACCATCACTGTTGATCATATAAGAAGGCTTAATGATGATTTTTCAGAACAAGAAGTACAAAATGCTATCTTTCAGATGGGGGGTTTAAAGGCACCAGGTCCAGATGGAATTCCAGCAATTTTTTATCAGAAATCATGGGAGATTGTAGGCAAAGATATTACTGAGGCAGTCCTTCATTTCTTTAGAACAGGGTTTCTGTTAAAAGAATGGAATCAAACCCTAATTGCTCTCATACCAAAGGTGGAAAGTCCAGAAAAAGCAACTCAATTCCGCCCTATTAGTTTATGCAATGTGATCTACAAAATTGTGTCCAAATGCATAACTAATAGATTAAAGCCAATCATGCAAGATATAGTGAGCCCTTTTCAGAATGCTTTTGTACCAAAGAGATACATGGGGGATAATTGTTTACTAGCCCACGAGATTATAACATTTATGAAGGGGAAAAGATCAGGGCCAAGCAAATATGCTGTTTTGAAGGTAGATGTGAATAAAGCATATGACAGAATCAGATGGGAGTTTGTTGAATGGCTCCTGAATACAATGCATTTCCCAGCAAAATGGAGACACTGGATAATGCAATGCATAACCACATTCTCTTATGCAATACTTGTGAATGGGGAACCAAGCCAACCTTTCAAACCAAAATGTGGCTTATGACAAGGTGACCCAATGTCTCCCTATATTTTCATTTTGGTTATGGAGGTTCTTTCAAGGATGATTATGAAATTGGAAAGTCACGGTTAGCTCAAAGGCATTAAGATATCGAGAAGTGCCCCCCAAATTTCGCACTTACTATTTGCAGATGACTCACTATTTTGCTTTAAAGCCAACAATCGATCATGCAGGAAACTGAGAGAAGTAATTGATACTTTTTGTAAATTTTCTGGAGAAGCGATCAATTTTGACAAGTCCACAATTATGTTCAGTCCTAACACTTCAGAGGAGGAGAAAGCGGAAATGAAGAGGATAGTTGGAACTCCATGCTCCAATCAGCTTGGCAAATACCTTGGATGCAATGTTGAAGTAGATGGTAGGTCTTCAAAAGTGTTCCAACCACTGGTGGATAAAGTGCAAAAAAGGGTGCTATCTTGGAAGAATATGTGCCTCTCTCAAGCAGGAAGATTGTTACTCATCAATGCAATTCTTGCACATTTGTGCTCCAATGAATTAGCAATCTTCCTAGTTCCAAAAAAAATCGACAAGCAAATTGATTCAATTCTTATGCACTACTGGTGGAAAGGAATACCAGAAGCAAGGGGTATATGTTGGACAAAGCGAGGTAAACTGGAGTTGCCCAAGGGTCTAGGGGGAGTTGGTTTACAAAATATAGAAAGTTACAACAAAGCTTTATTGGTCAAGCAAGCTTTCAGGATTCATAATGAGCCTTCGTTACTCATTTCAAAAATAATGAAAACAACCTACAAGAAGTCACCAATTGAGACTGTACTCACGAATAATATGCAAAAGAAAGTGTCATGGGGATACCGTGGGCTGTGTAGGAGCACTCAAGAAGTCAAGGATGGTATAGGGAGAATAATTTACAAGGGTAACACAAGAATAAGAGAGGCAAATTGGATACCATCGAAAAATGTTGTGTTTAACCCACATAGGATAGATCTGCAAAACAGGCTGATGTTTGTAAGTGACCTTTTTCGACCAAATGAAAGAATGTGGAATGCAAATATGGTTTGGAATGCTTTCACGCCTGATACAGCAAGGGAAATTTTAAGCATTCCTCTTCCCACGGAGGTTAAGGAGGACCAATACCATTGGATGGCAAACAAAAAGGGAGAGATTACTGTAAAGAATATATACAATTTCCTCATTTTGTTAAAAAATCAACAAATCAGTACAGCTGGTCAGCCTTCTTTCTGGAAAAAGATGTGGGCAAGTGATCTCCCACCCAAATGGAAAGTGTTTGTTTGGAAAATTATCAACAATGCCCTCCCCACGAAACTCAATTTACAAAGAAGAGGGGTGGGAAGGGATGGAGAGTGTAGCATGTGTCGAGATCAAGGTGAAAGTAGCTCTCATTTGTTCAGAGACTGTGTAATCTCTTCTCATGTGTGGAAAGTTTCCCCCCTGGGGATTTCTGGAGAAAACAGTCAATACATAGATATTTCAACATGGGTTACAAACTTCCTTCAGTTATTCTGGAAGGAGGATGGTGGTGAGAGTTTAAGAGCTATGATGTTTGTTGCCACCCTTTGGGCCATTTGGTTACATAGGAACAATATTATCTTTAGGGGTGCAGCAACACATCCAATATCAATTATCCAGATGGCTAGAACGTTTACAGCAGAAGGAATAGAAGCAGCAAGAATGAGGAAGAACATTTCTGGCAATAAAAGGAGATTGCAGAATACAAGGTGGATGAATTCTGAGATAAGTATTATTCTTAAGGGGAAGCATTGCCATGATCCTCATGTTATTTTGGTGGATGGAGCATGGAAGAGGAATAAAAAGAATGGTAAAGTGAAAGCTGCAGTGGGGTGGGTTATTAAAAATGAAGACAGAATTATCCACCATGGAGCAAAAAGAGTCCATACCTTGAATCCAAGACAAACAGAGATGCAAGCGGTGCTGCATGGTCTGAGCAAGGAGAAACAAATAATGCTAAGGAATGTTGTTATCAACACGGATAGCTTGGAAGTAATTGCAGTTTTAAGAGCCTTTCCAACATGTGGAATGGAGTTGGTTACAATCTGCAGGGAGATACAGATTCTCATGGAAGATTTTGATTTCTGCAATATTAGAAAATGTAATAGAAATAATGTGAAGGAAGCTCATGACCTAGCTAATAAGGCTAGGAGATTGGGCTGATTTTGTTGTTTGTGTGTAATAGCTGACAAAAAAAAAAATATCAAATCAATAAACAACATACACAACTCACAATCAATTATTTCTAAAATCATAAGATCTAGATGATTAACTTTCCTTATTATTAATATGTTCGCAATGAAAAACCTTTTCATATCTTAATATAAATGATTGCAATGTCATATTAAAATTTTGTGGAAATTAAATTTATATATGTAAATGGCGCATCACACTTGATGATGCCGCTAGTTTAGGTTTTAGATTGGCTGATGATTGACTAATGTTGACCAATGCTGACTAACAAATAGAGATTTGTTGTTGGTAGACGGGTATAAGGATAACATGTACCCACCTTGATGATAGGACGAGTTTGAATTGATTGGATTTGAGAACACTCACCTAACCCTAGCTAATACCATCAATTTTAATACTTCGTAATAGATTTATGTTAATATATTTAATTAAAAGTTAGTTGAAAGAAAAAGTGGATTGTTTATGGAATATAGGGATGTCAGATTGTCAGTGGGGCGGATTTTTTGGAAGATACCCCGTGGTTCCGCTCCCAAGTGGTCGGGGATGTAGAAAGTTTGGTGGATGATGGAGGTTAAAAATGTATACGTCACGTATGACGGGGTGAGATTGAATTTTATATCGGACCCCGTGTGTCTCTAATCCTTCATCTAATTGATTATGAATATATTAAAAAAAAATTACTACTTACTTATATATTATAGTGTTTTGTTTATTTACTCAATATAATTACTCTGTACTCTAATAAGACAAACTAATTGCCAAAGACTCTAGAATAGAGTTGTAAAATTCAAAACTCCCTTACCAAAGTTGAGTCTAGGTGTGGGTTTGAGGCGGGTATAGATACACGCGAGGGTGGTGATAAAGAGGGTATAAATTTTATTTTGTACATCTCGAGACGGTGATTGAGAGCAGTGCGTATCGTTCCAATTGTGGATGGAGGGGATGGGTATGAGAACTGTAGGCAGGTTCGGGTGTGTAGGCCTGAAGGAAATAATGCCCTTGGTCCAAGTATGCATTCAATGATAAGTCTAATATATGCGGTTCAGTATTAATTAACAAGTTAATAATTCAGTGAGATCAAGTGAGCTGAATGCCTAGCTAGAGGCCGCTTCAGTTCAAGTGGAATTAATGATATTAATCCACAGCTTACTCTTGACTGAACCCGTAGGGTCACACAAATAGTACGTAAACGGATCAAGTATTTAATGACATTAAATACTCCATCTATGGATATTCGGAATCGACGGATCTTGGTTTCAGTGGGAGCTGAGATCGTCACAGGCAAGAAATGAATACTCCGGAAACGATGATATTGCCGGAAACGGAAATATGGATCGTATCGGAAATATAAATATTATCCAAGTCGTAGATGTTGCCGGAAACGGAAACATGGTACGTATCGGAAAATATTATCGGAAATAGAAATATTGCCGGAATCGGAAATATTGCCGGAAACGGAAATATTGTCTGAATCGGAAATATTATCGGAATCGGAAAATTAATTCCGGAATCGGAAATGTTAAATATTGTTCGTATCGGAAATGAATTCCGGAATCGGAAAATTAATCGGAAGCGCGTCGTACGAATTAGCATCGGACGAGCTTGCTAGACGAAGGCCCAGCACGAAGCCAGGCCCACGTCCAGCAAGGGAAACGCGCGCCACAACACGCCAGCCCAAGGCTGCGCCAGGCCCACCGCAAGGCAGGCCCAGCGCGCGCCCAAGGCTGCGGCAGTCGTGGGCTGCGATGCTCGGGCTGTGCGCGCGCGCGCATGGCGCCCCTCGTGGGCTGCTGTGCGTGCGTAGGTGTTTGTGTTCGCATACGAAACCTAAAACGTACAGGATTCGTTTAATGATTAAATTCCTAATTCTATTTGATAAATTAATTAAATAAGAGTTTCATTAGGATTCTAATTTAATTAATTCGTATCCTAATAGAATTCCAATTCTCGTTCCATACCCCTATAAATATGTGGCCTGGGTTCACAATTTAAAACGAGTTTTCAAGTATTCAAAGTGAGTTTTTGAGAGAAAAACTTCAGACACATTCCTTGCTCAAAAGTGCCGAAATCTTTAGTACCTTAAGGGCGATTCTAGTTGGTCAATCTTAAGGCGGATCCGGACGTGCTGTGGACTATCTACGGAGGGACGACACTTGGAGTCCTAAAGACTTGTTCTTGTTCGGTTCGGGCGCAGCTAGGGAAGGCACGCAACAAAGAGTATGCATCTAAACTATGCTATATGATTATGTGTAAATAATATGTATTCCTGGCTAAATGGTTTTTCCGCATGATTTATGAATTGTCATATGTATCATAACCTAACAGTGGTATCAGAGCCTCTTATTATTTTCATAATCTAAATTGCATGAACATGGTTAAATATTACAAATTTGCAAGAATTAAAAGGGGTGATTAATTTTCGTAATTGTTAATTAATTGCAAATTGCGTTTATTTAATTATACGTACGCAGTTTTTTCGGCAGTTTCTTCGTTACTCATCCAAATCGAGTGATTTTTGTGTCAATTCCGCATGTAAAAGGCATTCTAAAATTTTGACAAAAAAAGTATTTTTCTGCCGAACCCAGAATTCTCAAATTCGAAGCCTAACTATGACTTTTCGAAGGTTTTAGTTTTTCGAATGCAAAATTTCGTAAATTTAAGATGTTAAATTAAATATTTGCGATTCTTGTTGATAAATCTTGAATTTTTGATTGACCTACTGTATATGTTTAACAAGTTTGAATGCCTAGCCTTGTTAATTATGCAATCTAATTTGTAATTATGATTAATTTGTTGAAAATTAGAATAATTTAAAATTAATTTGATTTTCATAATTAATTATAATTTAATTAGAAACCTATGATTAAAAACCACCATAAAAATTGTAAATTTATGATAAATTTTAAATTTTTATGACCTAGGCTTGAATCCATGATAATCGGAAATCAATTGAATAATAAATTTTCGATTTTTCGCCCTAAAATTGTGAAATTAATATTAATTTATTAATTTGTCATTAATTTTAAATATAAATTTTTTAAATTTTATGCGATTCGTTCATATAACTTGCACGCACAAAGCAATGGACGCTACGTGTTACCCTTAAGGGGTGTTGTATAGTGCGGGCATGCGACGACGAGCAAGGGTGCTCGTCGCCCGTGCGGCACGAATGCAATGAGCAAGGGCATGGTGAACGAGCACAAGGCAGCAGCCCTGCCTTGTGTCGTGGGCTACGAGCAATGGACGAATGGGCATGGGCGAAGGCAAGGCACGGTAGTCGCGTGTGGGCAGCAAGCGAGCTGCGCCACAACGCGCGCTGCCTCGCGCAAGCGAGCGCAAGCTCGCGTGCCACGAGTGCTGCGCCCAGCGTCGATGCCTCGCGCAGCGAGCGATGGCTCGCGCACAGCGAGCGCTGGCGAGCGCGCACATCGAGCGCTGGCGAGCGCGCACAGCGAGCAATGGCTCGCGCACAGCGAGCGATGGCTCGCGCACAGCGAGCGATGGCTCGCGCACAGCGAGCGCTGGCTCGCGCACAGCGAGCGCTGGCGAGCGCGCACATCGAGCGCTGGCGAGCGCGCACAGCGAGCGATGGCTCGCGTGCATCGAGCGCTGGCGCGCGCGCAGCGAGCACCAACTCGCGCGATAGCTTGCGAAGGGTAGAGGCAGCAGCTATGCGACGCAGCGCATGGGCTGCGCGCACATGGCCAGCGATGGCTGTGTGCGTGTGGCCCATGGGCGTGCGATGCGTAGGGTGTTTGCGTTGCGATTAGATCATTTTGAATGTTTAATTTGAAATTTTCAGTTTACGTAATTTTAATTAATTTTAAAATTAATAATTTAAATTATTTTCTTGGATTTTAATTTTGAATATTGTAATTATAATAAATTTTATTTATTCTAAGGAAAATTTGGTAATATTAATCCAACCTTTGACCGATTTTCTTTTATTAAGCCCACCTACGACATATTTTTTAATAATCCCACCTTTATTACCCAACAACTTTTATTGGGCCCAACAGGTCATAAAACTGTTGTAAGCGGCATTATTTCTCTACATGGCAGTACTCTCTCTCGATATATTCAGTCATCATCATCAATTCATCACCATCTCGTTGACTTTTTCACCGATTACCGGCCACTTAAGCCCAATAAAAGTCGTCGGGTAGTAAAGGTGGGATTATTAAAAAATATGTCGTAGGTGGGATTAATAAAAGAAAATCGGCCAAAGGTTGGATTAATATTACCAAATTTTCCTTATTCTAATTATTTTACTAAAATTAAAATCATGAATTAATTTAAATACGACTGAAATTAAATTAAACTTTTTGGATTAAATTATAAATTTATATGAGCTTTAAATTTTAATTAAATTTGTATGTTTCCGGTTAGACTAGAAATACATTTTTATGTTTAAAATTAGTAAAGCATATGAATTTATTGGTTTGAGTGGGAGCCCTTTTTAGTCATAAACTCTTGATTAGGTCTACAAATCCTTAAGGTTAAAACAACTTGATTAGAATTAATAAGGACTGAATAATTGGTAGATTATTGGTGCCCTTGATTAATTGCTGCAAATGTTTACGTGATGCATAATGTGTTATACTAACCAGCTTTGTGGGCCATTCATGATAATGAATAGGTGAATGGTACATATTGTATATGTACTGTTTTGCAGGTTATGAAGTGACTAGTATGGCCCAAATAGGATAGAAAATATGGTCTGCGTACCATTAATTTGAATGTAATTGGTCTAAAGTACCAAAGTTGTTTTTCAATTCAAATATGGTCTGCGTACCATCAAATAGTTGTAATTAGTTTTAATTATAGCTTATCCTATTTGAAGAAAATGGTGCCTCCCACGGAGATTTTCAAGACGGACTTTGAAGTTAAAGCTTCAAGATGAAGTCGGGCCATACTAGATCACATTTATCTTATGCATGCTTTAAGTTATTTATTGCTTTAAATATGTCTTAATTATTCATGAGATTGTGGCTTGATTATGTTGCATGATTAAGGATTTTAGTTCACTTAAAATCTAACCAACATAGTAAGAGCCTTAAGTTCCAAACTTAAAAATTGAGTTAAAAGGTGCCATGCCAAAATATACACTTGCTTGGATATCCTTTACATCAATCTAGTAATAGTTTTCGCTCAGCGAGGTGTTACTTATTGGTCCTAAAGGGGCAAGGTACACAAATAATTGTGAGCACATGTTAGTTTTGGTGAAACTCAACGATATAAGTAAGGAGTCCTTTTATGTCGTGGCAAAATCGATAGGTTTACCTAATAAGTTCTTAGACGTACCTATCAACAAAGAATTGTTTCTAGACTATTAGCAAAAGGCTTTTGCTAACCTAAGATGTTTTAGGATTAAGTCGACAAACTGTGCTTAGTTCTTCAATGATTTTAGGATCTTGGAATCATTTTATTCACACCTGCCGGAACACATAACTTGAATAAAATGCTTAATAAACATTGAATTATGCATGTATGCTAGAATTTAAGTTTATTAAGAGAAACTGTGAATGGTTATTTATTTGTTTATTCTTTTCAAATGTAGTTTTTAATATGGCAAACAACAATTCATTCAACATTCGATCAATTCTCGAAAAGGAGAAGTTGAACGGGAAAAACTTCCTTGACTGGCAAAGGAAATTGCAAATAGTTCTTATGCAGGAAGAAAAGGAGTATGTCCTAGATGAGGTGATGCCCGAAGCCGCAGGCGACGGGGTCACTCAGGCAGCCCTCAATCGTTGGATTGATGCCAACAAGGATGTGAAATGTCTAATGCTCGCCACCATGAGTGCGGATCTGCAGAAAACGTTCATCAACTCAGATGCTTTCACAATCATCAGTGAGTTGAAGAACATGTTCCAAGATCTGGCTCGAGTCGAAAGATTCGAGACTCATAGGCAAATTCTTGAGACCAAGCTTAAGAAAGGCGAGCCCGTAAGTCCACATGTTCTCAAAATGATTGGACTCATTGGGAATATGAGTCGGCTGGATCAGCAATTTTCTCAGGAAATGGCTATAGACACCATCCTCCATTCTCTTCATAGCGGGTATGATCAGTTCAAACTGAACTACAGTATGAATAGTCTGGACAAAACGATCACTGAGCTTCACGGTATGCTGAAGACCGCTGAAAAGACGCTCAAAAGTGATAAGCAGGATGTGCTTATGGTGCGTGGGGGCAAGTTCAAGAAATCTGGAAAGAAGAGGAATGCTAAGAAAGGTGGCAACAAGGCCAGCCCAACTAAGCAAACTGGCGCCAAATCTGTAAAGAGGAAGGTCAGTCAACCCACTTCTGAATCCGAATGCTTCTACTGCAAGAAGAAGGGGCATTGGAAGAGAGATTGCTTGAAGCTAAAGGAAGATCAGAAGAACGGAACAGTCGTTCCATCTTCAGGTATTTTCGTTATAGACTGTATACTTGCTAATTCAACTTCTTGGGTATTAGATACAGGTTGTGGCTCACACTTATGTTCCAATCCACAGGGACTAAGAAGAAGTAGAAAGTTAAGCAAGGGTGAAGTCGACCTACGAGTGGGAAATGGAGCACGGATTGCTGCATTAGCTGTAGGAACTTACTATTTGTCGTTGCCCTCCGGGCTAGTTTTGGAACTGGAAGAATGTTTCCATGTTCCAAGTCTTACTAAAAAACATCATTTCAGTTTCTTGCTTAGATGCTAAGGGATTTTCCTTTTTAATAAAAGACAATAGTTGTTCGTTTTATTTTAAAGAGATGTTTTATGGATCTGCTAGATTAGTCAATGGACTTTATTTATTAGATCACGACAAACAAGTATATAACATAAATACCAAAAAGGCCAAAAAGAATGATTCAGATCTCACCTATCTGTGGCATTGTCGATTAGGCCATATAAACTTGAAACGCTTAGAAAGACTTCAAAAGGAAGGAATTCTAGAACCATTTGACTTAGACGATTATGGTAAATGCGAATCATGTTTACTTGGCAAAATGACAAAGCAACCTTTCTCTAAAGTTGGAGAAAGAGCAAATGAACTATTGGGTTTAATCCATACAGATGTATGTGGACCAATGAGTACAAATGCTAGAGGTGGTTTCAGCTACTTTATCACTTTCACTGATGACTTCAGTAGATATGGTTATGTCTACCTAATGAAGCATAAGTCTGAATCCTTTGACAAATTCAAGGAATTTCAGAGTGAAGTAGAGAATCAATTAGGCAAGAAGATTAAGGCACTGCGGTCTGATAGAGGCGGTGAATATCTGAGCTATGAATTTGATGACCATCTGAAAGAATGTGGAATTCTATCAGAATTGACTCCTCCTGGAACACCACAATGGAACGGTGTGTCAGAACGGAGGAACAGAACCTTGCTAGACATGGTCAGGTCAATGATGGGTCAGGCCAAACTTCCATTAGAATTTTGGGGACATGCACTAAATACAGCTGCACTCACTATAAATAGAGCTCCATCTAAAGCTGTCGAAAAGACTCCATACGAATTATGGTTTGGAAAGCCTCCAAATGTGTCTTTTCTTAAGATTTGGGGATGTGAAGTATACGTCAAACGATTAATTTCAGACAAACTTCATCCAAAATCTGACAAATGTATCCTTGTGGGCTATCCAAAGGAAACAAAGGGGTATTACTTCTACAATACATCTGAGAACAAGGTGTTTGTTGCTCGAGATGGTGTCTTTTTGGAGAAAGATCACATTTCCAAAATGACAAGTGGGAGAAAAGTAGACCTCGAAGAAATTCGAGTCGAACAACAAACTCTAGAGAATGCTCAAGATGACATTCAGGATGAAACTCAGAGATCTTTAGAAGAATCTGGTGAGAATCATGGTCAAACTAGAAATGTTACCCCGCGTAGATCGCAAAGATATAGATCTCAACCGGAAAGGTACTTAGGTATTTTGACGAACGAGAGCTATGACGTTCTATTACTTGAAAGTGATGAACCTGCGACTTACAAACAAGCTATGACGAGCCCTAGCTCCAAGCAATGGGAAGAAGCCATGCAATCTGAATTAGACTCCACGTCTGAAAACCAAGTATGGGATTTGGTCGATTTGCCAGATGGCTACCAAGCCATTGGAAGCAAATGGGTTTTCAAACTGAAAAAGGACAAGGATGGGAAACTTGAAGTTTTCAAAGCTAGATTGGTTGCAAAAGGTTACAGGCAAGTCCACGGTGTGGATTACGATGAAACCTTTTCACCAGTTGCAATGCTAAAGTCTATTCGGATAATGTTAGCAATCGCTGCATATTATGATTACGAAATATGGCAGATGGATGTCAAAACTGCTTTCTTAAACGGCGTTTTAACAGAAACTGTGTTTATGACACAGCCTGAAGGTTTTGAGGATCCAAAGAATGCTAAAAAGGTATGCAACCTAAAGAAGTCAATCTACGGATTGAAGCAGGCATCCAGGAGCTGGAATATACGTTTTGATGAAGCAGTAAGTGACTTTGGTTTCATCAAGAACGCAGACGAATCTTGTGTATACAAGAAGGTCAGTGGGAGCAAAATTGCTTTCCTAGTATTATATGTCGACGACATATTACTTATCGGAAATGACATTCCTATGTTGAACTCTGTCAAGATTTGGCTTGGGAAATGTTTTTCGATGAAAGATCTAGGAGAAGCACAGTACATATTGGGCATCAAGATTTACAGAGATAGATCTAAAAAGATGATTGGACTTAGTCAAAGCACTTATATCAATAAGGTGCTTGATAGGTTCAAGATGGCGGACTCCAAGCGAGGCTACCTACCCATGTCTCATGGAATAACTCTAAGCAAGACTCAGTGCCCAAAAACACTTGATGAGCGTAGACGAATGAATGGGATTCCATATGCATCATTGATTGGTTCAATAATGTATGCTATGATATGTACACGCCCGGATGTTGCGTACGCACTCAGTGCTACGAGCAGATACCAGTCAGACCCAGGAGAGGCGCATTGGACTGCTGCCAAGAATATTCTGAAGTACCTGAAAAGGCACAAAGATGACTTCCTGGTCTATGGTGGAGATGATGAATTAATTGTTAAAGGCTATACGGATGCAAGTTTCCAAACCGACAAAGATGATTTCAGATCACAGTCTGGGTTTGTCTTCTGCCTCAACGGAGGAGCAGCAAGCTGGAAAAGTGCTAAGCAAAGCACCATTGCGGATTCTACAACTGAAGCGGAGTACATTGCTGCACATGAAGATACCAGTCGAAAGATACCAGTCGAAAGATTCGAGACTCATAGGCAAATTCTTGAGACCAAGCTTAAGAAAGGCGAGCCCGTAAGTCCACATGTTCTCAAAATGATTGGACTCATTGAGAATATGAGTCGGCTGGATCAGCAATTTTCTCAGGAAATGGCTATAGACACCATCCTCCATTCTCTTCATAGCGGGTATGATCAGTTCAAGCTGAACTACAGTATGAATGGTCTGGACAAAACGCTCACTGAGCTTCACGGTATGCTGAAGACCGCTGAAAAGACGCTCAAAAGTGATAAGCAGGATATGCTAATGGTGCGTGGGGGCAAGTTCAAGAAATCTGGAAAGAAGAGGAATGCTAAGAAAGGTGGCAACAAGGCCAGCCCAACTAAGCAAACTGGCGCCAAATCTGTAAAGAGGAAGGTCAGTCAACCCACTTCTGAATCCGAATGCTTCTACTGCAAGAAGAAGGGGCATTGGAAGAGAGATTGCTTGAAGCTAAAGGAAGATCAGAAGAACGGAACAGTCGTTCCATCTTCAGGTATTTTCGTTATAGACTGTATACTTGCTAATTCAACTTCTTGGGTATTAGATACAGGTTGTGGCTCACACTTATGTTCCAATCCACAGGGACTAAGAAGAAGTAGAAAGTTAATCAAGGGTGAAGTCGACCTACGAGTGGGAAATGGAGCACGGATTGCTGCATTAGCTGTAGGAACTTACTATTTGTCGTTGCCCTCCGGGCTAGTTTTGGAACTGGAAGAATGTTTCCATGTTCCAAGTCTTACTAAAAAACATCATTTCAGTTTCTTGCTTAGATGCTAAGGGATTTTCCTTTTTAATAAAAGACAATAGTTGTTCGTTTTATTTTAAAGAGATGTTTTATGGATCTGCTAGATTAGTCAATGGACTTTATTTATTAGATCACGACAAACAAGTATATAACATAAATACCAAAAAGGCCAAAAAGGATGATTCAGATCTCACCTATCTGTGGCATTGTCGATTAGGCCATATAAACTTGAAACGCTTAGAAAGACTTCAAAAGGAAGGAATTCTAGAACCATTTGACTTAGAGGATTATGGTAAATGCGAATCATGTTTACTTGGAAAAATGACAAAGCAACCTTTCTCTAAAGTTGGAGAAAGAGCAAATGAACTATTGGGTTTAATCCATACAGATGTATGTGGACCAATGAGTACAAATGCTAGAGGTGGTTTCAGCTACTTTATCACTTTCACTGATGACTTCAGTAGATATGGTTATGTCTACCTAATGAAGCATAAGTCTGAATCCTTTGACAAATTCAAGGAATTTCAGAGTGAAGTAGAGAATCAATTAGGCAAGAAGATTAAGGCACTGCGGTCTGATAGAGGCGGTGAATATCTGAGCTATGAATTTGATGACCATCTGAAAGAATGTGGAATTCTATCAGAATACTCCTCCTGGAACACCTCAATGGAACGGTGTGTCGGAACGGAGGAACAGAACCTTGCTAGACATGGTCAGGTCAATGATGGGTCAGGCCAAACTTCCATTAGAATTTTGGGGACATGCACTAAATACAGCTGCACTCACTATAAATAGAGCTCCGTCTAAAGCTGTCGAAAAGACTCCATATGAATTATGGTTTGGAAAGCCTCCAAATGTGTCTTTTCTTAAGATTTGGGGATGTGAAGTATACGTCAAACGATTAATTTCAGACAAACTTCATCCAAAATCTGACAAAATGTATCCTTGTGGGCTATCCAAAGAAAACAAAGGGGTATTACTTCTACAATACATCTGAGAACAAGGTGTTTGTTGCTCGAGATGGTGTCTTTTTGGAGAAAGATCACATTTCCAAAATGACAAGTGGGAGAAAAGTAGACCTCGAAGAAATTCGAGTCAAACAACAAACTGTAGAGAATGCTCAAGATGACATTCAGGATGAAACTCAGAGATCTTTAGAAGAATCTGATGAGAATCATGGTCAATCTAGAAATGTTACCCCGCGTAGATCGCAAAGATATAGATCTCAACCGGAAAGATACTTAGGTATTTTGACGAACGAGAGCTACGACGTTCTATTACTTGAAAGTGATGAACCTGCGACTTACAAACAAGCTATGACGAGCCCTAGCTCCAAGCAATGGGAAGAAGCCATGCAATCTGAATTAGACTCCATGTCTGAAAACCAAGTATGGGATTTGGTCGATTTGCCAGATGGCTACCAAGCCATTGGAAGCAAATGGGTTTTCAAACTGAAAAAGGACAAGGATGGGAAACTTGAAGTTTTCAAAGCTAGATTGGTTGCAAAAGGTTACAGGCAAGTCCACGGTGTGGATTACGATGAAACCTTTTCACCAGTTGCAATGCTAAAGTCTATTCGGATAATGTTAGCAATCGCTGCATATTATGATTACGAAATATGGCAGATGGATGTCAAAACTGCTTTCTTAAACGGCGTTTTAACAGAAACTGTGTTTATGACACAGCCTGAAGGTTTTGAGGATCCAAAGAATGCTAAAAAGGTATGCAAGCTAAAGAAGTCAATCTACGGATTGAAGCAGGCATCCAGGAGCTGGAATATACGTTTTGATGAAGCAGTAAGTGACTTTGGTTTCATCAAGAACGCAGACGAATCTTGTGTATACAAGAAGGTTAGTGGGAGCAAAATTGCTTTCCTAGTATTATATGTCGACGACATATTACTTATCGGAAATGACATTCCTATGTTGAACTCTGTCAAGATTTGGCTTGGGAAATGTTTTTCGATGAAAGATCTAGGAGAAGCACAGTACATATTGGGCATCAAGATTTACAGAGATAGATCTAAAAGGATGATTGGACTTAGTCAAAGCACTTATATCAATAAGGTAAGGTGCTTGATAGGTTCAAGATGGCGGACTCCAAGCGAGGCTACCTACCCATGTCTCATGGAATGACTCTAAGCAAGACTCAGTGCCCAAAAACACTTGATGAGCGTAGACGAATGAATGGGATTCCATATGCATCATTCATTGGTTCAATAATGTATGCTATGATATGTACACGCCCGGATGTTGCGTATGCACTCAGTGCTACGAGCAGATACCAGTCAGACCCAGGGGAGGCGCATTGGACTGCTGCCAAGAATATTCTGAAGTACCTGAAAAGGCACAAAGATGACTTCCTGGTCTATGGTGGAGATGATGAATTAATTGTTAAAGGCTATACGGATGCAAGTTTCCAAACCGACAAAGATGATTTCAGATCACAGTCTGGGTTTGTCTTCTGCCTCAACGGAGGAGCAGCAAGCTGGAAAAGTGCTAAGCAAAGCACCATTGCGGATTCTACAACTGAAGCGGAGTACATTGCTGCACATGAAGCAGCAAAGGAAGCTATATGGATAAGGAAGTTCATAGGTGAACTTGGTGTAGTCCCCTCCATTAAAGGACCAATAGCCCTGTATTGTGACAATAACGGAGCTATTGCACAGGCAAAGGAGCCTAGACACCACCAGAGAGTCAAGCATGTACTTCGTAGATTTCACCTTCTACGAGAGTTCGTTGAAAGAAAAGAAGTCGAGATAAGCAAAATTGGAACTGATGACAACATATCAGATCCATTGACTAAACCTCTGCCGCAGGCGAAGCACAACTCGCACACTGCAGCTATGGGAATCAAGCATATTGGAGAATGGCTTTGATGTCTCTGTTTAATGTTTTAAAGTTTTAGAGTTTAAATCTTTGTAAAACATTATTGGTTAATCATTCACAATAAATGAAAAGAATTCATTTTTCCATTTAATTTGTGGTTTATTAAATGATGAGTCCCTTCAATTTGACGATATATTCAAGATAGACTGTCAGGACCAGTCCTGTGACTAAGAAATGTCTATCAAGTGAACTTGAATGTCAAAGGTTGAAAATGGTCCCTAGTCGGAGTTTTCTATAAAATTGGACGCATAGAAAACGTTAGACGATTAGAATGCAAGATGACTAGTAGTTCTGTTTCTTGAACTATGTGGACATGGCAATGTCATAATCATTTGCATAGATACTTACTTTGGGAAGACTAGTATCGGACAAGACCTATGAAACTTTACTGTAAGAGATGAAAATCTGTCATAAGTAAATTTCATTAAAATTATTAGACACTAAATCCTCAATACCTGAGTGATTTGAGATTACTTGTTTGAGAACTGGTTACTTTGACGTTGACCAACCGTCGCACCGTAAAAGGAGGCTATAAAGGCAACGCTCAGGTAATCACCTATCAAACGAAGTCTAATCTCAAGATCGCAAGATTGGGATTGTCCTCCCATAAATCGGGATGAGATGCTTAAAAAGTTGTACAAGGCCACTCGGAGAGCTAGAAACTGTGTAATGCATGGCCGTGCTCGGATGAATCATAGGCTATGATTATCTGTTTATTTGATCAGTTGAACTCTGAAACCGAGGAACACCTCTGGACATAATAAGGATAACTCTTACCTTATGTTCAAGAGCAAGCATCGAGCGGCAAAGGAATTAGGAAATGCACACTTGTCCCTAAGGACAAGTGGGAGACTGAAGGAAATAATGCCCTTGGTCCAAGTATGCATTCAATGATAAGTCTAATATATGCGGTTCAGTATTAATTAACAAGTTAATAATTCTGTGAGATCAAGTGAGCTGAATGCCTAGCTAGAGGCCGCTTCAGTTCAAGTGGAATTAATGATATTAATCCACAGCTTACTCTTGACTGAACCCGTAGGGTCACACAAATAGTACGTAAATGGATCAAGTATTTAATGGCATTAAATACTCCATCTATGGATATTCGGAATCGACGGATCTTGGTTTCAGTGGGAGCTGAGATCGTCACAGGCAAGAAATGAATACTCCGGAAACGATGATATTGCCGGAAACGGAAATATGGATCGTATCGGAAATATAAATATTATCCAAGTCGTAGATGTTGCCGGAAACGGAAACATGGTACGTATCGGAAAATATTATCGGAAATAGAAATATTGCCGGAATCGGAAATATTGCCGGAAACGGAAATATTGTCTGAATCGGAAATATTATCGGAATCGGAAAATTAATTCCGGAATCGGAAATGTTAAATATTGTTCGTATCGGAAATGAATTCCGGAATCGGAAAATTAATCGGAAGCGCGTCGTACGAATTAGCATCGGACGAGCTTGCTAGACGAAGGCCCAGCACGAAGCCAGGCCCACGTCCAGCAAGGGAAACGCGCGCCACAACACGCCAGCCCAAGGCTGCGCCAGGCCCACCGCAAGGCAGGCCCAGCGCGCGCCCAAGGCTGCGGCAGTCGTGGGCTGCGATGCTCGGGCTGTGCGCGCGCGCGCATGGCGCCCCTCGTGGGCTGCTGTGCGTGCGTAGGTGTTTGTGTTCGCATACGAAACCTAAAACGTACAGGATTCGTTTAATGATTAAATTCCTAATTCTATTTGATAAATTAATTAAATAAGAGTTTCATTAGGATTCTAATTTAATTAATTCGTATCCTAATAGAATTCCAATTCTCGTTCCATACCCCTATAAATATGTGGCCTGGGTTCACAATTTAAAACGAGTTTTCAAGTATTCAAAGTGAGTTTTTGAGAGAAAAACTTCAGACACATTCCTTGCTCAAAAGTGCCGAAATCTTTAGTACCTTAAGGGCGATTCTAGTTGGTCAATCTTAAGGCGGATCCGGACGTGCTGTGGACTATCTACGGAGGGACGACACTTGGAGTCCTAAAGACTTGTTCTTGTTCGGTTCGGGCGCAGCTAGGGAAGGCACGCAACAAAGAGTATGCATCTAAACTATGCTATATGATTATGTGTAAATAATATGTATTCCTGGCTAAATGGTTTTTCCGCATGATTTATGAATTGTCATATGTATCATAACCTAACAAGGCCCCGACTCTCCTAAAAGTCATCTTTAACTTAATAAAGCAAATAATGTAGGTGTTAAGAGATCGGGTAATGAGGTGATTGGGCGATTTTGCGAGTATTAAGTGTGTATTACTATCGAAGTAAAGAGTGGATGAGATAACTTTATGATTAACACAAATGGTGAATGAGAATGCAAATAATTTTGTCTACGAAAATTTCATGAAAGAATCCAAACGCACGCTGGTCGAAGCTCCAGTAGGTAGCCACTCCCTTCTCAGGGAACCGTACGCGCCGCGCACTTGTCTGGTCTGGCGAGGCTTATTTGTCTTATGAGGCGGGGTGGGCATCGGATTAGCAGGTATTTATTTTGTTTCTTGCTCTCTCTTAGCAGCGAAGCTTAAGTTGACTCGCTAAAGCGAAGTTTTTGGAAGGTGCTCAATTTACTTGGAGTAGCTTTCCCGCTGCCCTCCCAGTAAGAAAATTCTGCTCAAAAGCTTGGGTGTACTACCTAAAAAAAATGAGGAGATGTAATAGCTAAAGCTATTGTGAATCGATTTAAAGTTGAAAAAAGAATCAAATATTCATAAAATAATTCACTCCATAGTTTGATAGATCTTTGGGACGTCGGGTTACTCTCAGAGTTTCTTCTTCTAAGAGAGATCGCGGGCGGAGCGCTCGTTATCCTTACTGTTCTCTCTGCGGGGGGCCAACGAGTTTTACCATAATTCACCAAATGCCCATCAAGTTTCAATAATTCATAAAATACCCCAAATACCCCTTCATGACGTCATCATCCCTAATTAACTCAACTAGCTTTTTGGCCCGTTTAATGAACGGGCTGATTACAGGAAGAAGAAAAATGAACCTTTTTTTTGTTTTTTTTAAATGAACTCCTTTTATTGTTTTTTTTTTTGGTTGTATTTTCCTTTTTTTCGCACACTTTAATATTTCCTCTGTTCTTATTTACATGACACAATTGGGTTATGGACACTATTCATACAAGCGTCTTTGACTTCATTTTGTGATTTATACTTAAGAAAAAACATAGTTGTGTGTGGTCTTATTAGATTCGTCTCAATAAATAGTTTTTAAATATCAACTTTTTATAATTTTTTCTTATCCATAATTGAAGATATTAGTGTTTGAAATCGTGGATTGGCAAACGTGTCTAAATAATTGTGTCATTTAAAAAAGAACGGAGGAAGTATTAGTCTTCACATTCATATATTCATCATTGATGAACACATTTTTTTTTTGATAGTATGATGATAACATAGTTAATCATACATGCTACTACGTATATTACATAAAAATTATGCCAATATCTCTTGTGCCTTGAATTAAAAATAAATACTTCATATATCACAAACCATAAAACCGTAAATGAAAATGAAAATTTTGATATTTTGTTCACAAAAAGAAGTTGATGCTCATATTTTCCACCTGCTGTAAAATCTTGCTTTTGCCATTAAAATTTAGATGCACCTAAATCTCTAAAATAGATGTTATTGTCCTGTTCTCAAAGTCATGCATATAATCCAGTTTCTTTACGTCACTCCGGGTATTCCACTTTTACGCTTAAAATGGTTGTTTACACCATGTAAATAAACTGTTTGATGAAATGCTTGAAAGAAATGTACGTAGACTCTTAATGACGGTCATGGCGTCATTGTTGCCCACTTAAAGTCGTATTAATATTAAAGACAAATGATATTCCCCTTTCACATTTGACTTTTGATGTGAGGAAAAGTGTAAGAGGAACCACGAATGGGCATTAAAATACCCTTGGGTGCATGGTGCACCCTGATGCACCTAATAATTTTCAAATTCATCCATTTATTAATTGATTAATTGATTAATGATTTTAAAATTGCTAAAAACCTTTCAGTGAAGGAATGAATGAATTTGAATGAAACCATATGAATTAACTATGTCATCGTTTTTGAAAGTTGAAGAAAGTTAGGGAGATAATGAAGGTGAAACATTTATCATAAATCTTTGTAGCATCACGAAGTTTTTTTTTCTATTATTTATTATTCATTTATAAAAAAGGAAAGGAGATGCCATGTGTCATGAGAAGATTTTAAAAATAAAAAGAGGAGTAAAGGAAGGAGATGCCAAATGTCATTGTGTCATGAATGGTTTGAGTTTTTAAATATTAGGTATAGATTAACATATAATTAACCCACCCATTTACCCATCTTTCCTAATTAACCCATCTTCTTCCTCTCCCTTCTTCCGCCACCGCCTCTTCTTCCTTTCCCTTCTTCCGCCACGACCTCGCCCCCGTTTTTACCCTAAAAACACTGTTGACACCATTCTCTCTCATCCTTAAGCCGGTCTCCACAAGAAAGTCGTCTCTCTACTCTTCGCCGCCCCATACCCCTTCGGTCTCTCCCTTTACGGCCGCCACTTCCACCTTTGCGCCGCCCTATACCACCGAATTTTGGGGGTTTTGGTGGGCGACGATAGGCGTGAGAGGAATCGGGGTGGTGGTGGGTTGTAGGGGAGGTGAGAAGGAGACGAGAATGGCAATGAGCAAGGGGGCAGCATGGAAAAAAGCTCTCTCCCTCGCCGGAAAATCAAACTCCGGCGGAATCCTGTAGATGGGTGGTGGGTTAATGGAAGAAGGATGGGGAGAGAGAAACGAAAAAGAAATGGGTATTAATGGGTGGGTTAATGGGAAATTAGGTGGGTAATTAGGGATTAGGTGGGTACTTAGATGTTAAGGGATTTAATTAGGGATGATGACGTCATGAATGGGTATTTGGGGTATTAAGTCATTTGTGAGGGGTATTTTATGAATTATTGATAATTGATGGGCGTTTGGTGAATTATGGCAAAACTCAGGGGTATTTCACGAAATTTCCGTTTTATCTATGTACTCTTATTTGTTTTAATTGTTTTGATAAATAAGACACCGAATGAGCAATGATAAATTTATCAGTAACTAATTTTAATTTGGAGAATATACGTAAGCTCTAATTTGGTGATAATTTTCTAACAGATTTCATACAAATTTTGTTAGGTTATGATACATATGACAATTCATAAATCATGCGGAAAAACCATAAAGCCAGGAAAGCATATTATTTACACATAATCATTTAGCATAGTTTAGATGCATACACTTTGTTGCGTGCCTTCCCTAGATGCGCCCGAACCGAACAAGAACAAGTCTTTAGGACTCCAAGTGTCGTCCCTCCGTAGATAGTCCACAGCACGTCCGGATCCGCCTTAAGCTTGACCAACTAGGATCGCCCTTAAGGTACTTAGAATTTTCGGCACATATAGGCAATTGTATGACTGAATTTTTGCTCTTAAAAATCACTTTGAATACTTGAATACTCCATATAAATTGTGAGCATTGATCACCTATTTATAGGGCATGGGTATCGGATATTAGAATCCTACTAGGAAACGATTTAGTGAATCTGAATTAATCTAAAATTCAATCACTTAATTTATCTAGTAGACTTAGGAAATCAATCTTATACGAATCCTAACCGATCAAGGTTTCGTACGCAAGCACAAACACACACGCAGGCGCAGCAGCCCACGAGGGGCGCCATGCGCGCGCGCGCGCTGAGCCCAGGCCCAGCAAATGCTCGCAGCCCACGAGGGGCGCGCGCCTGCTGGCCTTGCTCTCGCGTTTGGGCTTTGCTTGCTTTGGTCGCGCGCGGGCTTTGCTAGGCGTTGGGCCTAGCTTCGTGCTAGGCCTTGCGTCTAGCAAGCTCGTCCGATGTTTATTCGTACGATACGCTTCCGATTAAATTCCCGGTTCCGGAATTCATTTCCGATACGAACAATATTTAATATTTTCGATTCCGGAATCAATTTCCGTTTCGAACAAATATTTAATATTTCCGTTTCCGGAATTATTTTCCGATTCCGATAATATTTTCGATTCTGACAATATTTCCGTTTCCGGCAATATTTCCGATTCCGGCAATATTTCCATTTCCGATAATATTTTCCGATACGTACCATGTTTCCGTTTCCGGCAACATCTACGACTTAGATAATATTTATATTTCCGATACGATCCATATTTCCGTTTCCGGCAATATCATCGTTTCCGGAGTATTCATTTCTTGCCTGTGACGATCTCAGCTCCCACTGAAACCAAGATCCGTCGATTCCAAATATCCATAGATGGAGTATTTAATGCCATTAAATACTTGATCCGTTTACGTACTATTTGTGTGACCCTACGGGTTCAGTCAAGAGTAAGCTGTGGATTAATATAATTAATTCCACTTGAACTGAAGCGGCCTCTAGTCAGGCATTCAGCTCACTTGATCTCACTGAATTATTAACTTGTTAATTAATACTGAACCGCATTTATTAGACTTAACATTGAATGCATACTTGGACCAAGGGCATTATTTCCTTCAGTCTCCCACTTGTCCTTAGGGACAAGTGTGCATTTCCTAATTCCTTTGTCGCTCGATGCTTGCTCTTGAACATAAGGTAAGAGTTGTCATCCTTATTATGTCCAGAGGTGTTCCTCGGTTTCAGAGTTCAACTGATCAAATAAACAGATAATCATAGCCTATGATTCATCCGAGCACGGCCATGCATTTCACAGTTTCTAGCTCTCCGAGTGGCCTTGTACAACTTTTAAGCATCTCATCCCGATTTATGAGAGGACAATCCCAATCTTGCGATCTTGAGATTAGACTTCGTTTGATAGGTGATTACCTGAGCGTTGCCTTTATAGCCTCCTTTTACGGTGCGACGGTTGGTCAATGTCAAAACAACCAGCTCTCAAACAAGTAATCTCAAATCACTCAGGTATTGAGGATTTAGTGTCTAATAATTTTAATGAAATTTACTTATGACAGATTTTCATCTCTTACAGTAAAGTTTCATAGGTCTTGTCCGATACTAGTCTTCCCAAAGTAAGTATCTATGCAAATGATTATGACATTGCCATGTCCACATAGTTCAAGAAACAGAACTACTACTCATCTTGCATTCTAATCGTCTAACGTTTTCTATGCGTCCAATTTCATAGAAAACTCCGACTAGGGACCATTTTCAACTTTTGACATTCAAGTTCACTTGATAGACATTTCTTAGTCACAGGACTGGTCCTGACAGTCTATCTTGAATACATCGTCAAATTGAAGGGACTCATCATTTAATAAACCACAAATTAAATGGAAAAAATGAATTCTTTTCATTTATTGTGAATGATTAACCAATAATGTTTTACAAAGATTTAAACTCTAAAACTTTAAAACATTAAACAGGGATATCAAAGCCATTCTCCAATATGCTTGATTCCCATAGCTGCAGTGTGCGAGTTGTGCTTCGCCTGCGGCAGAGGTTTAGTCAATGGATCTGATATGTTGTCATCAGTTCCAATCTTGTTTATCTCGACTTCTTTTCTTTCAACGAACTCTCGTAGAAGGTGAAATCTACGAAGTACATGCTTGACTCTCTGGTGGTGTCTAGGCTCCTTTGCCTGTGCAATAGCTCCGTTATTATCACAATACAGGGCTATTGGTCCTTTAATGGAGGGGACTACACCAAGTTCACCTATGAACTTCCTTAGCCATATAGCTTCCTTTGCTGCTTCATGTGCAGCAATGTACTCCGCTTCAGTTGTAGAATCCGCAATGGTGCTTTGCTTAGCACTTTTCCAGCTTACTGCACCCCCGTTGAGGCAGAAGACAAACCCAGACTGTGATCTGAAATCATCTTTGTCGGTTTGGAAACTTGCGTCCGTATAGCCTTTAACAATTAATTCATCATCTCCACCATAGACCAGGAAGTCATCTTTGTGCCTTTTCAGGTACTTCAGAATATTCTTGGCAGCAGTCCAATGCGCCTCTCCTGGGTCTGACTGGTATCTGCTCGTAGCACTGAGTGCGTACGCAACATCCGGGCGTGTACATATCATAGCATACATTATTGAACCAATCAATGATGCATATGGAATCCCATTCATTCGTCTACGCTCATCAAGTGTTTTTGGGCACTGAGTCTTGCTTAGAGTTATTCCATGAGACATGGGTAGGTAGCCTCGCTTGGAGTCCGCCATCTTGAACCTATCAAGCACCTTATTGATATAAGTGCTTTGACTAAGTCCAATCATCTTTATAGATCTATCTCTGTAAATCTTGATGCCCAATATGTACTGTGCTTCTCCTAGATCTTTCATCGAAAAACATTTCCCAAGCCAAATCTTGACAGAGTTCAACATAGGAATGTCATTTCCGATAAGTAATATGTCGTCGACATATAATACTAGGAAAGCAATTTTGCTCCCACTAACCTTCTTGTATACACAAGATTCGTCTGCGTTCTTGATGAAACCAAAGTCACTTACTGCTTCATCAAAACGTATAATCCAGCTCCTGGATGCCTGCTTCAATCCGTAGATTGACTTCTTTAGCTTGCATACCTTTTTAGCATTCTTTGGATCCTCAAAACCTTCAGGCTGTGTCATAAACACAGTTTCTGTTAAAACGCCGTTTAAGAAAGCAGTTTTGACATCCATCTGCCATATTTCGTAATCATAATATGCAGCGATTGCTAACATTATCCGAATAGACTTTAGCATTGCAACTGGTGAAAAGGTTTCATCGTAATCCACACCGTGGACTTGCCTGTAACCTTTTGCAACCAATCTAGCTTTGAAAACTTCAAGTTTCCCATCCTTGTCCTTTTTCAGTTTGAAAACCCATTTGCTTCCAATGGCTTGGTAGCCATCTGGCAAATCGACCAAATCCCATACTTGGTTTTCAGACATGGAGTCTAATTCAGATTGCATGGCTTCTTCCCATTGCTTGGAGCTAGGGCTCGTCATAGCTTGTTTGTAAGTCGCAGGTTCATCACTTTCAAGTAATAGAACGTCGTAGCTCTCGTTCGTCAAAATACCTAAGTATCTTTCCGGTTGAGATCTATATCTTTGCGATCTACGCGGGGTAACATTTCTAGATTGACCATGATTCTCATCAGATTCTTCTAAAGATCTCTGAGTTTCATCCTGAATGTCATCTTGAGCATTCTCTAGAGTTTGTTGTTTGACTCGAATTTCTTCGAGGTCTACTTTTCTCCCACTTGTCATTTTGGAAATGTGATCTTTCTCCAAAAAGACACCATCTCGAGCAACAAACACCTTGTTCTCAGATGTATTGTAGAAGTAATACCCCTTTGTTTCCTTTGGATAGCCCACAAGGATACATTTTGTCAGATTTTGGATGAAGTTTGTCTGAAATTAATCGTTTGACGTATACTTCACATCCCCAAATCTTAAGAAAAGACACATTTGGAGGCTTTCCAAACCATAATTCATATGGAGTCTTTTCGACATCTTTAGACGGAGCTCTATTTATAGTGAGTGCAGCTGTATTTAGTGCATGTCCCCAAAATTCTAATGGAAGTTTGGCCTGACCCATCATTGACCTGACCATGTCTAGCAAGGTTCTGTTCCTCCGTTCCGACACACCGTTCCATTGAGGTGTTCCAGGAGGAGTATTCTGATAGAATTCCACATTCTTTCAGATGGTCATCAAATTCATAGCTCAGATATTCACCGCCTCTATCAGACCGCAGTGCCTTAATCTTCTTGCCTAATTGATTCTCTACTTCACTCTGAAATTCCTTGAATTTGTCAAAGGATTCAGACTTATGCTTCATTAGGTAGACATAACCATATCTACTGAAGTCATCAGTGAAAGTGATAAAGTAGCTGAAACCACCTCTAGCATTTGTACTCATTGGTCCACATACATCTGTATGGATTAAACCCAATAGTTCATTTGCTCTTTCTCCAACTTTAGAGAAAGGTTGCTTTGTCATTTTGCCAAGTAAACATGATTCGCATTTACCATAATCCTCTAAGTCAAATGGTTCTAGAATTCCTTCCTTTTGAAGTCTTTCTAAGCGTTTCAAGTTTATATGGCCTAATCGACAATGCCACAGATAGGTGAGATCTGAATCATCCTTTTTGGCCTTTTTGGTATTTATGTTATATACTTGTTTGTCGTGATCTAATAAATAAAGTCCATTGACTAATCTAGCAGATCCATAAAACATCTCTTTAAAATAAAACGAACAACTATTGTCTTTTATTAAAAAGGAAAATCCCTTAGCATCTAAGAAAGAAACTGAAATGATGTTTTTAGTAAGACTTGGAACATAGAAACATTCTTCCAGTTCCAAAACTAGCCCGGAGGGCAACGACAAATAGTAAGTTCCTACAGCTAATGCAGCAATCCGTGCTCCATTTCCCACTCGTAGGTCGACTTCACCCTTGCTTAACTTTCTACTTCTTCTTAGTCCCTGTGGATTGGAACATAAGTGTGAGCCACAACCTGTATCTAATACCCAAGAAGTTGAATTAGCAAGTATACAGTCTATAACGAAAATACCTGAAGATGGAACGACTGTTCCGTTCTTCTGATCTTCCTTTAGCTTTAAGCAATCTCTCTTCCAATGCCCCTTCTTCTTGCAGTAGAAGCATTCGGATTCAGAAGTGGGTTGACTGACCTTCCTCTTTACAGATTTGGCGCCAGTTTGCTTAGTTGGGCTGGCCTTGTTGCCACCTTTCTTAGCATTCCTCTTCTTTCCAGATTTCTTGAACTTGCCCCCACGCACCATTAGCACATCCTGCTTATCACTTTTGAGCGTCTTTTCAGCGGTCTTCAGCATACCGTGAAGCTCAGTGAGCGTTTTGTCCAGACCATTCATACTGTAGTTCAGCTTGAACTGATCATACCCGCTATGAAGAGAATGGAGGATGGTGTCTATAGCCATTTCCTGAGAAAATTGCTGATCCAGCCGACTCATATTCTCAATGAGTCCAATCATTTTGAGAACATGTGGACTTACGGGCTCGCCTTTCTTAAGCTTGGTCTCAAGAATTTGCCTATGAGTCTCGAATCTTTCGACTCGAGCCAGATCTAGGAACATGTTCTTCAACTCACTGATGATTGTGAAAGCATCTGAGTTGATGAACGTTTTCTGCAGATCTGCACTCCTGGTGGCGAGCATTAGACATTACACATCCTTGTTGGCATCAATCCAACGATTGAGGGCTGCCTGAGTGACCCCGTCGCCTGCGGCTTCGGGCATCGCCTCTTCTAGGACATACTCCTTTTCTTCCTGCATAAGAACTATTTGCAAGTTCCTTTGCTAGTCAAGGAAGTTTTTCCCGTTCAACTTCTCCTTTTCGAGAATTGATCGAATGTTGAATGAATTGTTGTTTGCCATATTTAAAACTACAATTGAAAAGAATAAACAAATAAATAACCATTCACAGTTTCTCTTAACAAACTTAAATTCTAGCATTCATGCATAATTCAATGTTCATTAAGCATTTTATTCAAGTTATGTTTTCCGGCAGGTGTGAATAAAATGATTCCAAGATCCTAAAATCATTGAAGAACTAAGCACAGTTTGTCGACTTAATCCTAAAACATCTTAGGTAAGCAAAAGCCTTTTGCTAATAGTCTAGAAACTATTCTTGGTTGATAGGTACGTCTAAGAACTTATTAGGTAAACCTATCAATTTTGCCACGACATAAAAGGACTCCTTACTTATATCGTTGAGTTTCACCAAAACTAACATGTACTCACAATTATTTGTGTACCTTGCCCCTTTAGGACCAATAAGTAACACCTCGCGGAGCGAAAACTATTACTAGATTGATGTAAAGGATATCCAAGCAAGTGTATATTTTGGCATGGCACCTTTTAACTCAATTTTTAAGTTTGGAACTTAAGGCTCTTACTATGTTGGTTAGATTTTAAGTGAACTAAAATCCTTAATCATGCAACATAATCAAGCTTTTGATCTCATGCATTTTAAGACATATTTAAAAGCAATAAATAACTTAAAACATGCATAAGATAAATGTGATCTAGTATGGCCCGACTTCATCTTGAAGCTTTAACTTCAAAGTCCGTCTTGAAAATCTCCGTGGGAGGCACCATTTTCTTCAAATAGAATAAGCTATAATTAAAACTAATTACAACTATTTGATGGTACGCAGACCATATTTGAATTGAAAAACAACTTTGGTACTTTAGACCAATTACATTCAAATTAATGGTACGCAGACCATATTTTCTATCCTATTTGGGCCATACTAGTCACTTCATAACCTGCAAAACTGTACATATACAATATATACCATTCACCCATTCATTATCATGAATGGCCCACATAGCTGGTTAGTAAAACACATTATGCATCACATAAACATTTGCAGCAATTAATCAAGGGCACCAATAATCTACAAATTATTCAGTCCTTATTAATTCTAATCAAGTTGTTTTAACCTTAAGGATTTGTAGACCTAATCAAGAGTATATGACTAAAAAGGGCTCCCACTTAAACCAATAAATTCATATACTTTACTAATTTTAAACATAAAATTGTATTTCTAGTCTAACCGGAAACATACAAATTTAATTAAAATTTAAAGCTCATATAAATTTATAATTGAATCCAAAAAGTTTAATTTAATTTCAGTCGTATTTAAATTAATTCATAATTTTAATTTTAGTAAAATAATTAGAATAAATAAAATTTATTATAATTACAATATTCAAAATTAAAATCCAAGAAAATAATTTAAATTATTAATTTTAAAATTAATTAAAATTACGTAAACTGAAAATTTCAAATTAAAATTTCAAAACGATCAAATCGTAACGCAACAACCCCACGCAACGCACGCCCATGGGCCACACGCACACAGCCATCGCTGGCCATGTGCGCGCAGCCAATGCGCTGCGTCGCATCGCTGCTGCTCACCATCGCAAGGCATCACGCGAGCTGGTGCTCGCTGCGCGCGCCAGCGCTCGACGCACGAGCATGCTGCCGCAGCCCATCGCTGGGCGCAGCGCTCGTCGCACGTCGCAATAGCGAGCTGCTTGCCATCGCTGGGCGCAGTGCTCGTCGAACGTCGCAACAAGCATTCGCACGCCATCGCTGGGCGCAGCGCTCGTCGCACGCACAACAAGCACTCGCACGCCATCGCTGGGCGCAGCGCTCGTCGCAACAAGCACTCGCACGCCATCGCTGGGCGCAACGCTCGTCGCACGCACAACAAGCACTCGCACGCCATCGCTGGGCGCAGCGCTCGTCGCATGTCGCAACAAGCACTCGCACGCCATCGCTGGGCGCAGCGCTCGTTGCACGCACAACAGCGCTCGCTGCGCGCGAGCGATCGATGCTTGGCGTAGCACTCGTGGCACGCGAGCTTGCGCTCGCTGCGCGCGAGGCAGTGCGCGCTGTGGCGCAGCTCGCTTGCTGCCCATACGCGACTGCTCGTGCCTTGCTCTCGCCCTCGCCCATTCGCCCATTGCACACAGCCAACGACACAAGGCAGGGCTGCTGCCTTGTGCTCGTGCACTATGGCCTTGCTCATTGCTTTCGTGCCGCATGGGCGACGAGCTCCCTTGCTCGTCGTCACATGCCCGCACTATGCAACACCCCTTAAGGGTAACACGTAGCGTCCATTGCTTTGTGCGTGCAAGTTATATGAGCGAATCGCATAAAAATTTAAAATTTATATTCAAAATTAATGACAAATTAATAAATAATATTAATTTCATAATTTTAGGGCGAAAAATCGAAAATTTATTATTCAATTGATTTCCGATTAACATGGATTCAAGTCTAGGTCATAAAATTTAAAATTTAACATAAATTTACAATTTTTATGGTGGTTTTTAATTATAGATATCTAATTAAATTATAACTAATTATGAAAATCAAATTAATTCTAAATTATTCCAATTTTCAACAAATTAATCATAATTACAAATTAGATTGCATAATTAACAAGGTTAGGCATTCAAACTTGTTAAACATATACAGTAGGTCAATCAAAAATTCAAGATTTATCAACAAGAATCGCAAATATTTAATTTAACATCTTAAATTTACGAAATTTTGCATTCGAAAAACTAAAACCTCCGAAAAGTCAAAGTTAGGCTTCGAATTTGAGAATTCTGGGTTCGGCCAAAAAATACTAGTTTTGTCAAAATTTTAGAATGCCTTTTACATGCGGAATTGACACAAAAATCACTCGATTTGGATGAGTAACGAAGAAACTGCCGAAAAACTGCGTACGTATAATTAAATAAACGCAATTTGCAATTAATTAACAATTACGAAAAATAATCACCCCTTTTAATTCTTGCAAATTTGTAATATTTAACCATGTTCATGCAATTTAGATTATGAAAATAATAAGAGGCTCGTGATACCACTGTTAGGTTATGATACATATGACAATTCATAAATCATGCGGAAAAAACCATAAAGCCAGGAAAGCATATTATTTACACATAATCATTTAGCATAGTTTAGATGCATACTCTTTGTTGCGTGCCTTCCCTAGCTGCGCCCGAACCGAACAAGAACAAGTATTTAGGACTCCAAGTGTCGTCCCTCCGTAGATAGTCCACAGCACGTCCGGATCCGCCTTAAGATTGACCAACTAGAATCGCCCTTAAGGTACTACTTATTTTCGGCTAAATGGGCAAGAGTTATGGCTGATTTTTCTGCTTAAAAATCTTAGCTTTGAATACTTGAAAACTTGTGTATAAATAATGACCCTAGGCCCTTATTTATAGAGGTATGGAAAAGGAATTGTAATCCTACTAGGATGTGGATTTGTTAATTAGAACTTTATTAGGACTCTAAATAACAAAGCAAATCTAATAAGATTAGGATTTTAATCTTCGCACGAATCCTAATAGAATTAGGATTTCCCGCACACGCATCGTACAAGCCGTGCACCCGCGCAGGCCTTGCGGCCCACGACAAGCGCACAGCCCATGTGCGGTGCTACGTGCGCGCGTGCCCTTGGCTGGGCCTGGCCTTGCGCTGGGCCTGGTCGAGGCGTGCGTTGCTGCGTGCGGCTCGCTGGGCGATGGCCTGGCTTCGTGCTGGGCCTTCGTCTAGCGGGCCTCGTCCGATGCTAATTCGTACGATACGCTTCCGATTAAATTCCCGATTCCGGAATTCATTTCCGATACGAACAACATTTAATATTTCCGATTCCGGAATTAATTTCCGTTTCGAACAAATATTTAATATTTCCGTTTCCGGAATTATTTTCCGATTCCGATAATATTTCCGATACTGACAATATTTCCGTTTCCGACAATATTTCCGATTCCGGCAATATTTCCATTTCCGATAATATTTTCCGATACGTACCATGTTTCCGTTTCCGGCAACATCTACGACTTGGATAATATTTATATTTCCGATACGATCCATATTTCCGTTTCCGGCAATATCATCGTTTCCGGAGTATTCATTTCTTGCCTGTGACGATCTCAGCTCCCACTGAAACCAAGATCCGTTGATTCCGAATATCCATAGATGGAGTATTTAATGCCATTAAATACTTGATCCGTTTACGTACTATTTGTGTGACCCTACGGGTTCAGTCAAGAGTAAGCTGTGGATTAATATCATTAATTCCACTTGAACTGAAGCGGCCTCTAGCTAGGCATTCAGCTCACTTGATTTCACTGAATTATTAACTTGTTAATTAATACTGAACCGCATTTATTAGACTTAACATAGAATGCATACTTGGACCAAGGGCATTATTTCCTTCAAATTTATGTAAGCAATAAAGCGCAACCAGAAGGATCCATAGCTGAAGGGTACCTTTTATGGGAAACAATTGCTTTTTGTTCGAGATATTTAGAAAGTGTGGAGACCATATTCAACAGACCGAAAAGGAATGAAGATGGTGTTCCAGACATCAACAACTATTTATATGACTCTGCTGGTCGTGTAGTGGGGATGAAAAAGAATGTCCGTGTTGATGACAAAAGTTTAAAGCAAGCACATCGTTATGTTTTGCTTCATTCAGATGAGATGAAACCGGTGCTTGAGTAAGTAGTGTCATGGGTTATTTTAGAGCGTATCGGTCATTACTGTTAGTAATTCGAATTTTTTTATTTCTAAAGGGCCTTCCTACAAGAAAAACGGCAAGAGAATCAAGTTGAAGAAGTTCAAGAAAGTCGGTGGATAATCAATGAATTTTCCGATTGTTTGCTAAACAAGGTCATATGCTTTTAAATTTGGGATTTCCTTATTTATTTTTTATATTTACCAATCTAAAACTTATGTTTTTCGAATTATAGGCCAATGACCTAGATGATAGCACAAAAGAAGGAAAATTAAGAAAAGCCTTGGCCTATGGTTTAAGCAATCGCGGCAAAAGGATGAAAAGTGTTATTATCAATGGCTATAAGTTTGACACCGTGGACCGTGAGCGATCTCGAAAGACTCAAAATTCCGGAATTATGGTAGAAGCTGATGGCCAAGAGTATTACGGGAAACTTAATGAAATATTAGAACTGGATTATTATGGTTCTTTCAAGGTTCTAATGTTCCGATGTGACTGGGTTGATGTACGGAGGGGTGTCAAAACATACACGAACGGTAGAGTTCGTGTCAATTTCTCAAAGTTGATGCACACTGGTCAAAATTTGGATGATGATCCATTTATTTTCTCTTCTCAAGCAAAACAAGTTTTTTACATTGAGGATGAGATACAAAAAGGATGGCTTCATGTTATTAAGACTAAGCCTAGGGACTTGTTTGATATTCCTGATGATGAGCTTCTAAATGATAGTGTTTTGGATTTATAGAATTCTTTGTCATAGTTTATAGAGTTCATTATTTTTCTTTTGGATTCGAGTTATGAATTTCTTTTTCACCGTGTAAAATGATATTTCATTTAGTTATACTAATTTCAGTTAAACGTTGTCATTATATTTATATTACTTATTGAATGGTGTTTTGCTTATCTGTTTTATGAGATTTCCTTTTCTATTTCGTATCCTGCTTAACTGCTACAGCTCTTTATTTAACACAAAACTTGACTTATAGCTGACATGTTTTTTTTTGGCTTATGCAGAACACAAAGTAGTGCTTTTAGTTTTGGGGATGAACTTGTAGTACCTGATCAACTCTGAATCTAGAAGTAAGTCTTTCAACAGATTCTTGCTGCTGCCTTGCTGTGTTGCCAACTTTATAACACTTGCTTTGATCTGGATAATAGTTTCTGTATTTTACAAGTCAACGCCCTAGAAAAACTAGGGTTAAGCCTCCTCCATAATGGTTTTCTGATGCGCACAGTCTACTTTTGAGTAACCACTAGTGTCCTGTTGTGTGGGCTTTAGTGACTTCTATCAGTTGAGTGTATTTTTTATTGTTTTATCGCTGAGAAATCAAATTTGGATGAGAAATTGGATGCGTTGGAGTCATTTATAAAGCCAATCTCCATTGAGTAATAACTGGTGTTCTATAGTGTGGGCTTTAGTGAGCTGCTATCAATTGAGTGTATTGGTTTTTTATCGCTGACATATCAAACTTTGATGAGAATCTGGATGTGTTGGAGTCATTTATAAGCCAATCTCCATTTCTGTTTGTTAACTTGAGTATAATATATGAGTTAGGACTTAGGAGTCCTGGGACTGGCAATTTTAAAGTGATTTGACATCAAATTTGATTGAAGTAATCAACTACTGTGATTGAAGTGATCAAAATATTATAGTGATGGGACTGGCAGTAAGCCTAGATTTTCTTATGATTTGGATGTATTTGCTGAAATACTGAAATCATATTCTGGACGATCAACAAGATTTGTTGCTAGTTTGTGTTTAGTAACTCTGTTTAAAGCTCCAGGTTTGAGTCGTGGAGTAAGTTTGTCAGAAAGTTACTTGCAAGCATCCAATTCAGTAAAGAAGCCATTCACTTGCTTTGATCTGGATAATAGTTTCTGTATTGAATGTGGATTATTATGATGTTTGCAGAAGCTTCCCGAGACTTTCTAGGGGCAGATTAATACATGTTCTTTATGTTTAAATCCGGAATCACAATAGAGGAATCTTATCTGCATTCTTGATTGTGGAAGAACTAATAACTAATTCATTCATTTCTTTTTGGCAACGAGGTTGAAATTACATGTGCTTCTTGCATATTTCGTTCTTCTTTTCTCTTAAGCTCTTTTGCTTCTGTTGGATAGTGAAATGATCAATAGATTCTTACATGGCCAGTGTCATTGCATGGTGCATTGAGCTTGATTTTGCATATAGGTCATTGTTGTTTATTTCAACGTTAACTGTTTATATTGTGTGATTGAAGAGTTTATATGCTCAAATTAAATGTTGAACTTCATTATATGCCATACACATCACTTCCTCCAAGGGTGCCCCCTTGTTTTCATTGATTCTTTTGCCCTGTTTTGCCCTGGTTGATGGTTCTGTTAGACCTGCTATATTTTATCTGATTAGAAGTAAACATTTGTTAAGTTTCTGCCTGTTGTTTATGTAATTGGTTTTAATTCCTGATAGTTATGCAGAATTTCATGAGTTCTAACTGTCAGTTTAGAGTTCTTGAACAAAGAGGTAGAATATTGTGGCTATGGTAGCCGTCATCATATCAGGCAAATTAGAATATAATACCAGCTATAGGCCTAAAAAAATGAAGTTGAACTGGGGTGGGATTGCATGTGTAAGAGCTGGTTCTCGACTAGCTGTGAGTAGTACAACCAATTATCTTGTCAATCATGCTAGCTATATACATATTCTCTTCTGAGCTCCTATACCTGCAGCAACCATATTAGAAAAATACCTCTCCTTTCTCTTTGCCGGTTTCATCATCCAGATAATGCAATTGATAATTTGATTACTTACAAAATACTCCTTCAAATCAATATAATGCAATATAATTTGATTACTTACAAAATACTCCTTCAAATCAATATAGAGTCATACTATAGATTGTTTCTAGAAATGCAATGTTGTATCTACAGTCTGCACTCCTGCTTCTTCTACTTTTCTTCACAGCTCTTTGCACTTCTACCAAATGCTTCTACTAACACCCAAACACTGCAAAACCAGACTCTAAACTTCCTGTGAGAACTGGCATGAGAAGAACAGGTGGGAAAGAGTTTCATCGGCCAACTGACATAAGCCACAGTTGCCAACAATACTCAAATTCCACTTCAGTAGTCTGTCCTTTGTTGCTAATCTATTCTGAACAGCTGGTCACTCAAAGGCTCACTTCCATATAATTTGTTTTCATTATTTCCGTTGTTCTGATTTGTTCATTTTAGTTGTTTCCATTAGTTCAGTTGTTCATTTGTCCATTTCAGTTGTTTTCATTAGTACAGTTGCCTTGCTTGCTAATATTCTGTTTTTTTGTGACTTGTCTTGCAGTTGCTACATAGTAAGGATGACTTATCGCAAGAGGGTTAGAGTCAAAATTGAAACAGATGCTACTAGATCAGCATCAAATTCGCTACCATCACGTACCTCATCTTTGAGTGAAGATGCATCACAGCCAACCAAAAAGCATGCTACTCAATCACAACCATCTGAGGTTCCTAAGTCTGTTAGATTTGGACCATTCTCTCCACCAGGTACCACTGCATCAATGGTTGCACCTCCATGTCCGAGTACTGCTAAAGTGCACAGCAAGCTATATGGAAAACACCACCTACTGGATCAACATCAAATTCACTCGAGGCATCAACTGGAAATAAAATTCCACCTAAGATTACTTCCAAGATTTCAATTCAACCTAGTATCCCTCCTTCAAAACCAATGAAATACCCTTCTCCTTCCTCCGGTCAGAACACACCTAATATTCAATCTAGTATCCCACCTTCAAAACCACCGAAATACCCTTCTCCTTCCTCCGGTCAGAACACACCTAATATTCAACCTAGTATCCCACCTTCAAAACCACCGAAATACCCTGCAGAAGGTATTCAAGAACCAAAAGGGAACTCAAAAAAATCGAAGTCCTTACGGCAATATCCAGAATGGCGTGATAATGTAGATTTTGATGACAAGGAAGAGGTTATGACCATCGGTAAGTTCAATTTTTAACCATTAGATATAGTTTCCCTTGTCCTTATATCTTAAAGTTTAATAAAAGCATCTCATGATAATCGTAATGTTTTTAGAAGTTAATAATAGTCCATATTAAATGATTTCCTGATTTCCTGATTTCCTGATTTTTGTTTTAAGCTCAACCGATTTCAGAAAAACGACCTGTTGGTGAATAAGAAGAAATAAAATTACAGAAAACTAAGTTTAGTATTAGGTATCAAAACATTGCAACCGTTATTCAAGTGTATCTTATATGCTAACTTAAATAAGACGACAATTTACTTGTCAGATAGCAAACAAGCAAACTGATTATACCTCTCGCGTTAAATGCAAGCAGAGATTATCATTGAATACATAGACTATCATCAATTTATATGATTGCTTTAATCGTGGGCTGTTTAAAGATGTCTGAACTCTTTTTATGCAGATGCTAAGGGTAATTATGGAGTGGGCAGTGGTCCTATTCAGACAATCGATGTCTGGAGTAACAATGGCATCAAGTACTTTGTTGAATTCAATGACTTGTGTCAACCGCTTAGGAAAGGTGGACAGATCTTGGTCAGATTCATTGGGAGCCTTGCAAAGATGGAGGCTTACTGTCCAGTTGGATACAAGAACTGGAAAAAGGTCGATGCGGCTCTAAAATCTAAATTGTTATAAGAGATAGATGTAAGTATAATCTTAGGAAATCATCTGCTTCAATTTACTTAAAAGAGACCTATAAACTGCAATAAACTTGCAAGAACCACCTGCAGAAACAGAATGAAAAGGACACAGCAACTAGGAAAGAGAGCTTGATTGATTTAATTGATAAAGGTTCATACATAAATCAGTAGCTTGAGGCCACTATTCTCCAAGTTAGTAACTTTAGGTTACAAGTCTCTTAATTGTACTGCAAACTCCTTAACTACTGCTCTCTTCTTTCTTCCTCTATTTCCTGTGCCTCTTGCTGCCCTTTGTTATGGTTGTTGTTCTGCAGGTCTGCTGTTATATGTTGTCCCCTCTTGTTTCTTCTGTGATAGACTATGTGAGTAGGTGGCTTGGTGGTACGGCCTGTACGGTCCATCACATAAACTGAATTGATACTCCCATGAAATGCATCTGTTTCGTTTTACTTAATTAGACCTATAAACGTCAATAAATCATCAGATTATTCAATGTTGAAATGCATCATTCACCCACAAAAAGTAAATACCATGTATTATTGGAAATCAGCAGCACCTGAAATATGGTTGGAAATCTGAAATATGATTGAAAACCAGCAGTCTGACTTGATTCCTATGCTGATTGTGGTAAATCATTTTTTGCAGGATCGCTTTGTTATTCCTGATGGTCCAGTATACGTCACACAAATTCTCAAGCGTGCCAATAAAAGCTGGAAGCAGTATAAATACTCTCTCAAGAAAGATTACTACAAACCAGAGGAGAAAACAGAAACACAGATGACCACAGAAGCAGTTCCGCAACATGGAATTAGCAGTAAGGAGTGGATAAAGTTGGTTAGATTTTGGTATTCAGATGAAGGGCAAGTAAGTACCATGTTTTTAATTGAAGTTTGATTAATCTTTGTTTATTGTTTTCTTAATAAATCTCTTTGAATGTGAGTGCAGAAATTGTCAGACTGTGGAAAAGAAGCACGAGCCTCCCAAACTCAATTTCATAGATCTGGTTCTAATAGCTATGCGAACCAACAAGCTGATTATGTACAAATCATTAATTCTTTTATTTATTTCATGATGGTTTCATCTTTCTAGATTTTCTTTAATACTTCTTACATTGCTACTCATGTATAGGAAGACGAGCATGGAGTAAAAATGAGCTTATTAGCCCTTTGGATAAAGACTCATACGGGCAAGGACGGGACCTTTCTTCCAAACACACTCACTGAAGATTTTGTTGTATGAGTCCATATTATTAAGCTATTTGATTTAAATACTTGCAGTCCACACTACACTAAATGTGTTTCCGAAACAGTTTCTGAAATTAATCTTGCATTGTTATCCTATTTTTTTTGTGCAGGATGATGCAAAGGCCATGGTTGAATCGCTGAAGAATGTAGACCCTTCTAAGTCTCAACAAGAACTCGAGAATATTGCCTTTGAGGACACTATGCATGGTGGAAAGGTACCAGAACGTCCTGTTGGTTACGGACTTGGAGTTCGAACGAGCGACGTTTATGGAGTGCAGGGTGTGCTAAGGAAGAATGGGTATGGAAAAGTTCGACATAGGACCGTGGTGATGTTAAATGTAAAAGAAGAAGTGTCAGCTATCAACAAGAAAAACAAAACACTTGAGAAGGAAAATGGAAAGCTGCAAGAGCAAGTGAATGAGAATAATTGGCTGCTTAAAACTCTTATTGGACAATTTGCTCAACTAGTAGGTCAAGTTCGTACAGGAACTGCTTCAACAAAAGCTCTTGATTGTGCACAAGAAGTCTTGGGAATGGCACACAAAAGGGTAATTATTCTAATTTCATCTCATTTAACTCTTTTTGCATTTGGTTACTTCGAATATCTGAATTGTCTTGGAGCATCTTGTCTGCATCTACCTTCTGTACTTGATATCTGTATAAGCCATAACAATCCAGGTTGTTTCTAGGTATTCATGATCATGTTCCCTGTTGTGTGTGTGTTCTGTTGTGTGTGTGTTCAAAACAGATAAACACAGCTGAAAACAAAAACAGATAAACATAGCTGAAAACAAAAACAGATGCTTGAAACTGATCAGAACTGATTTGTCTAAAACTGATCAGAACAAAGCTTAAAAACCAAGTTTTATTGATAGTTAATGCACGGAACTGAAAAGGTAGTATATGAAGTGCGCTTTAGCATTCTAAAAGAAGTGCGCTTTAGACTGTAGACAAATACCAGCTCTAGACTTTCACATTATAAAATATCTATTCAAATTACCCAATTCAAGAGATAAAATATCTACAGCAACTCAACCCTAGTGTGATTGTAGTTGTAGAAAATTGAATGAACCATGTGAAAATCATGTGTAAATCTGGATATTAATTTCTACATCAATGCTCCTTGTGGAATGTGAATCTGGATATTAATTTCTACATCAATGCTCCTCTCTTGGGTGTAACTATATACTCATTTGATTTTCATGTTTGTGGTGGTTGATTAGATGGTACCAAGATTCCAAGAAGGACTATTTGTAACGTATGAGGGGAAACAATATATTTTGCACCCGTTTTCAGAATACCTGTCAATTCTCATATAGATTCATAGTATATAGCTCACACTCAAATATGTTAATAGCCTAATTAATAGAAACCAAATACTCATTCGATATTTGTTTATGTGTGTTGTTATTTTGTCAAGTAGTATTAACTGCACAATTCCACCATCATTTTGATTGACAGTTGACTTGAATGAAATGTCAAACCAACTGTTCATGCCAAACTTCCAATTAAAAATGTGATAGTTGGTTTGGACCATTGCTTAGGTCACATGGGAATATTAGGCAGTTGTTCATAATCTGCTAATTTGAATGCTCAATTTCGTTTATGAGTTTTATTTCTTGCTTTCTATAAGTTTTTTAAAATCAACTCAGCTTACTGACTAGCATGAGAAATTCATTAGCATATCACCGTCATCATGACAAAAGAAAAACAGAAATCTCAGAATCCAACATCTTGATGTTTAAATTGTGCACATGATGCCGCTTCCTGAATTTAGCCTAGGTTTCTTAATTGCTGCCCTAAACTCTTTCATATGATATCAGACTAGGTTTCTTAATTGCTGCACATTGTTCGAACCTGTTGGATCAAGTACAACTTGTTTAGCTTAATAATATCAGCCGTATGACTGTAAAATTCCCCATTTTACTTGTTTAGCTTAATTGGGATCTGTTTGTTGAGGGTTATGGACTTATGGGTGCGATCATACCAGTTCTGCAGTATGATAACATCAGATCTGTTTGCTCAGAACTGCAGAACTGATGCAACTATGATAACATCTGAGCAGGAACAGTTTGCTCATATACTGCAGAATTGTTTCCTCCAAGGGTTCTTCCAACATCTTGAAATGAAACAACGCGCTTCACGGGTTCCTGAAGTTAGTAGACAACCAAATATCAGAAAAGTGAAAGATAATATATATGTATGATGCTAGAAAAGATAGTATGAACATGATGTATCATCATCAGTTACAAAATGTGTGTTTTATACACCTGGTCATTGACATGATCACTCCCTGCATGTTGTGTGTGTGTTCTGCTGTGTGTGTGTTCAGCTGTAGTATTTATACCCCTGGGTCTTTGACATGTTCTTGGCTCTGCTATGCTTTTGCTCATTTATAACAGACATTCTGTGAATGATATAGAACAAACTAGAATTGAATGTTGTATTTAATTTCCTTCGTAGTTCAAGTTTCCGACTTATTATGTACTTATTACATTTTGTATTTTTCTTTGAAGGTCGTCCAACGTGATAATGTGCAAAAGCAAAATGAAGGCCAAGACACTTGAGCTTCATATGAGCTACTACCATCGATCATCTACATATAGTATATATATGTACGTAGTACATCTTAGCTAGTTAGTTTTTCTAAGTTTTAGTTTTTCTTGGCCTAGCTGGTTTGATTTATGATATCATGTTGTTTTGGACTATTTGGTTAGGATTTCGATTAGTGATATATATGCGTTTATGTTTGGATTCTGGTTAGTAACATACGTGTACGTACTATGAATTATAAGTTAATTTTATTGTTAATTGAAGACCAAGTATTCACAATTCAGGTTAATTAATTGATCGATGTTGTGTTACGTTGCACTTTAATTTTAAATTTATAATTGTACGTGATGAATAATGTTATATATATATATATATATATATATATATATATATATATATATATATATATATATATATATATATATATATATATATATATATATATATATATGATACAGGAATTAATATATAGGTACGTGGAAAAAAAAAGGTTAATCATACAAATAATTTGGACGTTTTTTGGGGTCGTATTATCGTGCTCATTATGAATTAAATATCCCGCCAAAATAAATTTCTGGACGCCTGTAGGTGTCGAGGACATTAAATAGGAAAATGTTAAAACAGGAAAAAATCTTGTGGCGTCTAAGCTGAAGAAAACATGACGCGAAAAAGCGTCGAGGACATTGATTAAGAAAAGATAGGCTGAAGAAAACATGGACGACAAAAAGCGTATAGGACATTGATTAGGAAAAGACCTGTGGACGCATATAAGCGTCTAGGCTGATGAAATTATGGACGCCAAAAAGCGTCGAGGACAATGATTAGGAAAAGGGTGGGGCAAAGCGGGAAAATCTTGTGGACGGCGAAAAGCGTCGAGGTTGTCGACGCTGAAGGATGAAAGTGGACGCCAAAAAGCGTCCCCGTGCACGACGCCATAAAGCGTCGAGAATATTCTCGACTTTAATTTTCTCGACGCTTCCTTAAAGCGTCGAGGGCTAATTTATCGACGCTATTTAGCGTCGAAAAACGGTCCAAAAAGCGTCTTCAAAAGGCGGGATTTGTAGTAGTGTGTACTGTTTTGCAGGTTATGAAGTGACTAGTATGGCCCAAATAGGATAGAAAATATGGTCTGCGTACCATTAATTTGAATGTAATTGGTCTAAAGTACCAAAGTTGTTTTTCAATTCAAATATGGTCTGCGTACCATCAAATAGTTGTAATTAGTTTTAATTATAGCTTATTCTATTTGAAGAAAATGGTGCCTCCCACGGAGATTTTCAAGACGGACTTTGAAGTTAAAGCTTCAAGATGAAGTCGGGCCATACTAGATCACATTTATCTTATGCATGTTTTAAGTTATTTATTGCTTTTAAATATGTCTTAAAATGCATGAGATCAAAAGCTTGATTATGTTGCATGATTAAGGATTTTAGTTCACGTAAAATCTAACCAACATAGTAAGAGCCTTAAGTTCCAAACTTAAAAATTGAGTTAAAAGGTGCCATGCCAAAATATACACTTGCTTGGATATCCTTTACATCAATCTAGTAATAGTTTTCGCTCCGCGAGGTGTTACTTATTGGTCCTAAAGGGGCAAGGTACACAAATAATTGTGAGTACATGTTAGTTTTGGTGAAACTCAACGATATAAGTAAGGAGTCCTTTTATGTCGTGGAAAAATTGATAGGTTTACCTAATAAGTTCTTAGACGTACCTATCAACCAAGAATAGTTTCTAGACTATTAGCAAAAGGCTTTTGCTTACCTAAGATGTTTTAGGATTAAGTCGACAAACTGTGCTTAGTTCTTCAATGATTTTAGGATCTTGGAATCATTTTATTCACACCTGCCGGAACACATAACTTGAATAAAATGCTTAATGAACATTGAATTATGCATGTATGCTAGAATTTAAGTTTATTAAGAGAAACTGTGAATGGTTATTTATTTGTTTATTCTTTTCAATTGTAGTTTTAAATATGGAAAACAACAATTCATTCAACATTCGATCAATTCTCGAAAAGGAGAAGTTGAACGGGAAAAACTTCCTTGACTGGCAAAGGAACTTGCAAATAGTTCTTTTGCAGGAAGAAAAGGAGTATGTCCTAGAAGAGGCGATGCCCGAAGCCGCAGGCGACGGGGTCACTCAGGCAGCCCTCAATCGTTAGATTGATTCCAACAAGGATGTGAAATGTCTAATGCTCGCCACCATGAGTGCAGATCTGCAGAAAACGTTCATCAACTCAGATGCTTTCACAATCATCAGTGAGTTGAAGAACATGTTCCAAGATCTGGCTCGAGTCGAAAGATTCGAGACTCATAGGCAAATTCTTGAGACCAAGCTTAAGAAAGGCGAGCCCGTAAGTCCACATGTTCTCAAAATGATTGGACTCATTGAGAATATGAGTCGGCTGGATCAACAATTTTCTCAGGAAATGGCTATAGACACCATCCTCCATTCTCTTCATAACGGGTATGATCAGTTCAAACTGAACTACAGTATGAATAGTCTGGACAAAACGCTCACTGAGCTTCACGGTATGCTGAAGACCGCTGAAAAGACGCTCAAAAGTGATAAGCAGGATGTGCTTATGGTGCGTGGGGGCAAGTTCAAGAAATCTGGAAAGAAGAGGAATGCTAAGAAAGGTGGCAACAAGGCCAGCCCAACTAAGCAAACTGGCGCCAAATCTGTAAAGAGGAAGGTCAGTCAACCCACTTCTGAATCCGAATGCTTCTACTGCAAGAAGAAGGGGCATTGGAAGAGAGATTGCTTGAAGCTAAAGGAAGATCAGAAGAGCGGAACAGTCGTTCCATCTTCAGGTATTTTCGTTATAGACTGTATACTTGCTAATTCAACTTCTTGGGTATTAGATACAGGTTGTGGCTCACACTTATGTTCCAATCCACAGGGACTAAGAAGAAGTAGAAAGTTAAGCAAGGGTGAAGTCGACCTACGAGTGGGAAATGGAGCACGGATTGCTGCATTAGCTGTAGGAACTTACTATTTGTCGTTGCCCTCCGGGCTAGTTTTGGAACTGGGAGAATGTTTCCATGTTCCAAGTCTTACTAAAAACATCATTTCAGTTTCTTGCTTAGATGCTAAGGGATTTTCCTTTTTAATAAAAGACAATAGTTGTTCGTTTTATTTTAAAGAGATGTTTTATGGATCTGCTAGATTAGTCAATGGACTTTATTTATTAGATCACGACAAACAAGTATATAACATAAATACCAAAAAGGCAAAAAAGGATGATTCAGATCTCACCTATCTGTGGCATTGTCGATTAGGCCATATAAACTTGAAACGCTTAGAAAGACTTCAAAAGGAAGGAATTCTAGAACCATTTGACTTAGAGGATTATGGTAAATGCGAATCATGTTTACTTGGCAAAATGACAAAGCAACCTTTCTCTAAAGTTGGAGAAAGAGCAAATGAACTATTGGGTTTAATCCATACAGATGTATGTGGACCAATGAGTACAAATGCTAGAGGTGGTTTCAGCTACTTTATCACTTTCACTGATGACTTCAGTAGATATGGTTATGTCTACCTAATGAAGCATAAGTCTGAATCCTTTGACAAATTCAAGGAATTTCAGAGTGAAGTAGAGAATCAATTAGGCAAGAAGATTAAGGCACTGCGGTCTGATAGAGGCGGTGAATATCTGAGCTATGAATTTGATGACCATCTGAAAGAATGTAGAATTCTATCAGAATACTCCTCCTGGAACACCTCAATGGAACGGTGTGTCGGAACGGAGGAACAGAACCTTGCTAGACATGGTCAGGTCAATGATGGGTCAGGCCAAACTTCCATTAGAATTTTGGGGACATGCACTAAATACAGCTGCACTCACTATAAATAGAGCTCCGTCTAAAGCTGTCGAAAAGACTCCATATGAATTATGGTTTGGAAAGCCTCCAAATGTGTCTTTTCTTAAGATTTGGGGATGTGAAGTATACGTCAAACGATTAATTTCAGAAAAACTTCATCCAAAATCTGACAAAATGTATCCTTGTGGGCTATCCAAAGGAAACAAAGGGGTATTACTTCTACAATACATCTGAGAACAAGGTGTTTGTTGCTCGAGATGGTGTCTTTTTGGAGAAAGATCACATTTCCAAAATGACAAGTGGGAGAAAAGTAGACCTCGAAGAAATTCGAGTCAAACAACAAACTCTAGAGAATGCTCAAGATGACATTCAGGATGAAACTCAGAGATCTTTAGAAGAATCTGGTGAGAATCATGGTCAATCTAGAAATGTTACCCCGCGTAGATCGCAAAGATATAGATCTCAACCGGAAAGATACTTAGGTATTTTGACGAACGAGAGCTACGACGTTCTATTACTTGAAAGTGATGAACCTGCGACTTACAAACAAGCTATGACGAGCCCTAGCTCCAAGCAATGGGAAGAAGCCATGCAATCTGAATTAGACTCCATGTCTGAAAACCAAGTATGGGATTTGGTCGATTTGCAAGATGGCTACCAAGCCATTGGAAGCAAATGGGTTTTCAAACTGAAAAAGGACAAGGATGGGAAACTTGAAGTTTTCAAAGCTAGATTGGTTGCAAAAGGTTACAGGCAAGTCCACGGTGTGGATTACGATGAAACCTTTTCACCAGTTGCAATGCTAAAGTCTATTCGGATAATGTTAGCAATCGCTGCATATTACGATTACGAAATATGGCAGATGGATGTCAAAAGTGCTTTCTTAAACGGCGTTTTAGCAGAAACTGTGTTTATGACACAGCCTGAAGGTTTTGAGGATCCAAAGAATGCTAAAAAGGTATGCAAGCTAAAGAAGTCAATCTACGGATTGAAGCAGGCATCCAGGAGCTGGAATATACGTTTTGATGAAGCAGTCAGTGACTTTGGTTTCATCAAGAACGCAGACGAATCTTGTGTATACAAGAAGGTCAGTGGGAGAAAAATTGCTTTCCTAGTATTATATGTCGACGACATATTACTTATCGGAAATAACATTCCTATGTTGAACTCTGTCAAGATTTGGCTTGGGAAATGTTTTTCGATGAAAGATCTAGGAGAAGCACAGTACATATTGGGCATCAAGATTTACAGAGATAGATCTAAAAGGATGATTGGACTTAGTCAAAGCACTTATATCAATAAGGTGCTTGATAGGTTCAAGATGGCGGACTCCAATCGAGGCTACCTACCCATGTCTCATGGAATAACTCTAAGCAAGAATCAGTGCCCAAAAACACTTGATGAGCGTAGACGAATGAATGGGATTCCATATGCATCATTGATTGGTTCAATAATGTATGCTATGATATGTACACGCCCGGATGTTGCGTACGCACTCAGTGCTACGAGCAGATACCAGTCAGACCCAGGAGAGGCGCATTGGACTGCTGCCAAGAATATTCTGAAGTACCTGAAAAGGCACAAAGATGACTTCCTGGTCTATGGTGGAGATGATGAATTAATTGTTAAAGGCTATATGGACGCAAGTTTCCAAACCGACAAAGATGATTTCAGATCACAGTCTGGGTTTGTCTTCTGCCTCAACGGAGGTGCAGTAAGCTGGAAAAGTGCTAAGCAAAGCACCATTGCGGATTCTACAACTGAAGCGGAGTACATTGCTGCACATGAAGCAGCAAAGGAAGCTATATGGCTAAGGAAGTTCATAGGTGAACTTGGTGTAGTCCCCTCCATTAAAGGACCAATAGCCCTGTATTGTGATAATAACGGAGCTATTGCACAGGCAAAGGAGCCTAGACACCACCAGAGAGTCAAGCATGTACTTCGTAGATTTCACCTTCTACGAGAGTTCGTTGAAAGAAAAGAAGTCGAGATAAACAAGATTGGAACTGATGACAACATATCAGATCCATTAACTAAACCTCTGCCGCAGGCGAAGCACAACTCGCACACTGCAGCTATGGGAATCAAGCATATTGGAGAATGGCTTTGATGTCCCTGTTTAATGTTTTAAAGTTTTAGAGTTTAAAATCTTTGTAAAACATTATTGGTTAATCATTCACAACAAATGAAAAGAATTCAATTTTCCATTTAATTAGTGGTTTATTAAATGATGAGTCCCTTCAATTTGACGATATATTCAAGATAGACTGTCAGGACCATTCATGTGACTAAGAAATGTCTATCAAGTGAACTTGAATGTCAAAGGTTGAAAATGGTCCCTAGTCGGAGTTTTTTATAAAATTGGACGCATAGAAAACGTTAGACGATTAGAATGCAAGATGACTAGTAGTTCTGTTTCTTGAACTATGTGGACATAGGCAATGTCATAATCATTTGCATAGATACTTACTTTGGGAAGACTAGTATCGGACAAGACCTATGAAACTTTACTGTAAGAGATGAAAATCTGTCATAAGTAAATTTCATTAAAATTATTAGACACTAAATCCTCAATACCTGAGTGATTTGAGATTACTTGTTTGAGAACTGGTTGCTTTGACGTTGACCAACCGTCGAACCGTAAAAGGAGGCTATAAAGGCAACGCTCAGGTAATCACCTATCAAACGAAGTCTAATCTCAAGATCGCAAGATTGGGATTGTCCTCCCATAAATCGGGATGAGATGCTTAAAAGTTGTACAAGGCCACTCGGAGAGCTAGAAACTGTGAAATGCATGGCCGTGCTCAGATGAATCATAGGCTATGATTATCTGTTTATTTGATCAGTTGAACTCTGAAACCGAGGAACACCTCTGGACATAATAAGGATGACAACTCTTACCTTATGTTCAAGAGCAAGCGTCGAGCGACAAAGGAATTAGGAAATGCACACTTGTCCCTAAGGACAAGTGGGAGACTGAAGGAAATAATGCCCTTGGTCCAAGTATGCATTCAATGTTAAGTCTAATAAATGCGGTTCAGTATTAATTAACAAGTTAATAATTCAGTGAGATCAAGTGAGCTGAATGCCTGACTAGAGGCCGCTTCAGTTCAAGTGGAATTAATTATATTAATCCACAGCTTACTCTTGACTAAACCCGTAGGGTCACACAAATAGTACGTAAACGGATCAAGTATTTAATGGCATTAAATACTCCATCTATGGATATTCGGAATCGACGGATCTTGGTTTCAGTGGGAGCTGAGATCGTCACAGGCAAGAAATGAATACTCCGGAAACGATGATATTGCCGGAAACGGAAATATGGATCGTATCGGAAATATAAATATTATCCAAGTCGTAGATGTTGCCGGAAACGGAAACATGGTACGTATCGGAAAATATTATCGGAAATGGAAATATTGCAAAGGGCGCGCGCGCACGCAGCACCGCACATGGGTTGTGCGCTTGTCGTGGGCCGCAAGGCCTGCGCAGGTGCACGGCTTGTACGATGCGTGTGCGGGAAATCCTAATTCTATTAGGATTCGTGCGAAGATTAAAATCCTAATCTTATTAGATTTGCTTTGTTATTTAGAGTCCTAATAAAGTTCTAATTAACAAATCCACATCCTAGTAGGATTACAATTCCTTTTCCATACCTCTATAAATAAGGGCCTAGGGTCATTATTTATACACAAGTTTTCAAGTATTCAAAGCTAAGATTTTTAAGCAGAAAAATCAGCCATAACTCTTGCCCATTTAGCCGAAAATAAGTAGTACCTTAAGGGCGATTCTAGTTGGTCAATCTTAAGGCGGATCCGGACGTGCTGTGGACTATCTACGGAGGGACGACACTTGGAGTCCTAAAGACTTGTTCTTGTTCGGTTCGGGCGCAGCTAGGGAAGGCACGCAACAAAGAGTATGCATCTAAACTATGCTAAATGATTATGTGTAAATAATATGCTTTCCTGGCTTTATGGTTTTTTCCGCATGATTTATGAATTGTCATATGTATCATAACCTAACACTTTCTACGCCACTTTTTCCTATAAATAGACCCCTAAAGCCGACGTGAAAAGGACACAACACAACACACAATTCCATAACCTGAGTATTGACTCTAGCCTTAAGCCTAGCCTCACGTTGCGAAATTGATCCAGCGTTCTGTCGCAATCGACCCAAAAGTCGAACAGAACGCATCCTTCCCCTTGTAGCTGATGAATTAAGCCTAAATACTGGAACACTGCTTAGAAACCCGAGATTCGTTAAATAAAAGGAGAAATAACAAAGGCAAGTGGTTAGTTTTCTGAGAACCGTGACGCACCTCTCAAGGGTGCGTCGTAATGTGTCCCTTCATAAGATTTAATCGCTTTCATCACCCTTTTATAAAATAGTTAAACTATTAATTTGATTCATCTATCACGCCTAATAAAGTAATACCTTGGACAATTGAACTATCATGCTAGGTACCTTAAATCAATCTAAATAAGATAATCACGATCGATTTAGTGTTATGTGTTGCATACTGCTAAAATCAATTCAGAATAGTTTAATAGTTTAACGCATGTCCCTTCAATTATTTATGCTGAGCTAGTAAGGATAACCTGCCTCTGGAGTTATCGATGAGCACTCCTCTCGGTAGTTACAGTCCCCCCGAACTCTCAATCTCTGCCCTGCGGGTGTACGTTTAGCGATCCCCACACCAGGGATCACAAGGGAACCTATGGCCGCCGTGGTCGAACATAATTGCACTCCCTTTATGTCACGATAACCGGGTTTTGTCAGTTTTTCTCATTGTCGTTAAAAACTGAATGGCGACTCCTATATTAGTAGTCGATTGGGTGTAAACTCACAGGAAATCTAACTACACTTGATCTGACGACGTCAAGCCCACGAGGGACGAGGTCATGCATTAGCCTCGTGCTTTTTCGACCCCCTCACACTATGTCGTCCTTTGTTAATAGGACTTTTATTGCTCTCATACCGTATCCCCTAAAAATGAAAAGGAAAACTTGCAAATTACTACCTAGGTCTTTAGTGACTTTTCAAATTACTTCATAGTTTGATAAAACTTGTCAATTACTACCTAGGTGTTTAGTTATTGTTGTTAATTACATAATACTATCTTATCCGGCCAATTAATGACTAATAATATCATAATCAACCTCTAATCATACAATTATTTTAATTAATAAATATTTTTTTTAAAAAAATGCTTTTAAAAAAATTCTTTAATTAATTCTTTTTAAAAAAATCATTTTTTTTTTTCTAATCAACCGTTAATCAAATTTTAAAACTTCAACTTTTTTTAATCTAAAATTTTATTAATTAATTATAAAATAATTAAAGTATGATTAACCATTGATTACTTGATTATGATATAATTGGTGACTAATTGTCCGAAATATGGGCTAAGGTAGTACTTCTTCCGTTCCACGATACATGCATCATTTCTTTTTGCACGTACGTCAACGCGCTTCTTTGAACATTAATATCTCTAAATGCGTATAAGTAAAAATCATAAAAAGTTGATATTTGGAATCCTTGCATTAATACGAATTTAGCAAGATCTCACTTGACTATATTTTTTTTACACAATTGTGAAAGAAAGGCTGTCAAAGTTGATTGATAAATAGTGCGCAAATGAGAAATGATGCATCTATTGTGGAACGGAGGAAGTAATTAACAACAATAACTAAACACCGAGGTAGTAACTGAAAACTTTTAACAAGTTAGGTAGTAATTTGCAAAGTCACTAAAGACCTAGGTAGTAATTTGCAAAATTTGCAAAATTAAAAGATTATTGACATACTAACAATATGTGCCCAGCTGACTAATTGACAAGGGACTTACTCAGAGCTCCTATGAAGTCAGCTAGACCTGTTCAAAAGTCGGAACGGGTCGAGTTTAAGCCGGGTCGCGACCAAAAACTTTACCACATCATGTTGGACCGGAGCGCGCACGCCTAACTTTGGGCTGATTTTTTGTGCCCAAAATCCGCTATCTTAGGCCAAAATTAGCAAGCTTCAGGCCTTTCCCGACCGGGCCAATTTTATAAATAAAATTCTAGTTTTGAGTTTCTCAAAACCGTCCAAAATAATACAAAATTGGAAACAGCCTAAAAATATACTTCGCTATTTTTGGGTCACGTCAGAGGGTCAGGCTCAAGATGATCAGGTCTAAACTCCACATAAGATTCCGAAACGTTACATGTTTTAGTCATGGATCCAACTAAGAGGAAGTAGCTTTTGGACATTCGATGAGAGAATTTTTTCGAGTTCAATCGACAATAAGTGGGTGTGTTGGTTGTCATTTACAGTCACTCAAACAAGTTCACATGACCGCTCTGACCACTACTCACAGCTTGATTGCGCTTCTTTGGAGGATGTGTACGATCTTGATATTAGTTTCGAGGCCGGTTTGTTAGGTGCTAAACCAAGTTGATTTCCAATTAAGAAAAATCACATACTTAGGCTCGCCAATGGAGAATTACTTGCGGATCCAGAGCCCTTACGGTGCCTAGTGACAGGCTAAATTCGTATCACCTAATCAAAGATAAACCTAATTCCACTAACTAGATAACAAGGGAAGTCATGATGGAATCCACAGGAAAACATCATTCTTTCTACTATTAAAATAAAGGTTTAGACTATTGGGAAACAAGAAGTTTGTTTGGTTTGAGTATTAAACTACTATAATAATTAAACAAGGAGAAATCAATTAATAAAAGGCCTAGGGTTAGGTTCACCAATGAACAATAATCCGGGATGAGAAAAAACGATTAACAGGTAATAAAGAAATTAATCAGACTAGCATGCTCTCTCGAATCGATACTAATCATAGACTTGGAATTAACAGGCTCTCGCAATTTACTAACCCCAATTCTACCTATTGAAACTAGCCTAAACATCAAATTGCATCTCTCGAATTTTAACTTGATATTGCTAGACTAATACAATTAAACCTGCATAAATCTAATTGCATAGTATATGAAATCAATCAATAGGAAATTAACCAACAATACCAACAATTTACAATAACCAATCATCCCTTCATATTAGTTCATAGATTCCCAAAACCCTAGATTAAAACTACTCAGGCATAATTGAAGTAAACAAAGCAATCATATTAAATAAAAACATAATTAGAATTGAATAACAAAGGGAGGAAATAATCAATACCTAATTGAAAATAAACTAAGTGTTTTACAATCGAAAGATTGAAATTTTCAATTGAAAATAAACTAAGTGTTTTACAAGAGTGGAGAGCAATAATAAAACCAAGTAAAAGTTTAAGTGCTGAAAAATATGATTGTTACAAATAACTAAGGGCCTAGTATTTATGGCCTTGCCTAAAAAACCAAACAAAAACAGAATAATTAAAGCTAAAACGCGCCTATAGGTTGTCATCTCCCGATCGGGCAATGGGCCGCCCGATCAAGCAATCGGCTCGCAGGCCACCCGATCGAGCGCGCGTACAAACTGCACGATCCCCTATCTTCAAAACGCCATATCTCCTTTTGTTATTCGTTGAAATTAGGCGAGTCACCACTCGTTGGAAAGCTCTTGAAGTCTAAAATTCAACCCAATTGGAATCACTTCGTTTGAATTTTTATTACTTGATTTATAATTAAAATAGTGGACTATAGTCATTTTTGTACTTCTTTCGTTATTCGCTTTGCTTCAAACCTCTTCCAACTCAATGTTCGTGCTCTCTAAAGTACATCACCTCTTGCAGTGGTTCAAATGAGTAGGAAATGAATTCAAATATGCTAATTCCTATAATGATAAACCTGAAACTACAAACACACTACAAGGAGCACATTAGTACTAAAAATGGCTCCGAAGAGCTCATTTGAGATCGAAAAGTACTACGGGACGGGGGTAAAAACACTATAAAATATGAACTTATTACCTAGTGGGTCGCATGATTTTTCTTGCTATGTCACTCGTCTAGATTTGGCTTACTCAGTTCACATATTTTTACAGTTTATACAAGAACCCCGGAGTGAGCATTGGGAGGCGGTTTTACGAGTTGTTCGTTGTTTAAAAGGCACGTCTGGGCAGGTGATTCTCTTACGTGGTGATAAAGACTTAACTTTAGAAGGACTGTGTGATTCTGTTTTGGTGGTTTGCTCTATTTCTCGTCGATTTTTGACATGTTGGCTTATTTTTCTTGGGCAATCACCTATTCTTGGAAGTCAAATAAGCAACATTCAGTGTCTCGTTCTTCCACGGAGGTTGAGTGTTGTACCATGGTAACTATTTCTTGTGAGCTTAAATGACTAAATGGGTTACATTTTATTAAGCTTAGGTGTGCATCATCCTAAGGCGATTAAGTTATTTTGTGATAGTCAATCTGTACTGCACATGACTAATAATCCTATTTTTTATAAACACACAAAACACATTGAAGTTGATTGTTTATGTTGCACGCAAAACAATTACAGATGTTATGATTGTTCAGTCATATGTTCCTATATCAATACAATTGGCGCACATTTTTACTAGGACACTTAAGAGGACATTTTCACACCCCTAATATTGTGCAAGATACCCGTAATAACCATAAATTATGGTTTTTTAATGCAAAATAAATTTATGGATTAGAACTATCCTTCAGAGAAGAGTTGGTACACAAGTACCGACCAAACAAAACAAAACAACACACGAGAACATCACGTTGAAAGTAAGCCTATTTTATGCTGGATGATATCATTGATATGATTCATGATTGGATTAACTATCTAATACCGCGTCGATCCTTAATTTGTCAACTACTGTGAGTTGCATCACTTGCATGACAATAATATTAATAAAATGCAACTATAAAATAATAAAAGTACTTTAAATTACAATGGCAAATTAAAGGTCAAAACTCAAGGCGGACTTTTTTTTTGTGATCAAATGGCGCAGAGCCCGTAAAACAATCGAAAATCATACTACCTCCGTTTCAGAAAGTTCTTTACGCTTTGGAAAATATATCCAAAATATAAAAACTTTGACCGTAAATTCTCACCATTATATACATCAAAATGTTACATGTAAGATCTTGTTAAGTTGGTCTAGGGATGTATTTTCAGAATATCAAATTTTTATAATTTTTTCACATACGAAATTGGATATATTAGTAGTTAAATATTACATTGGAATCCGTGCAAATAGTAACTGTAAATATCTTTTTGAAACAGAGGCAGTAACACAGAACAACAAAAGAAAAATAAACTATAGCAAGAACCAAATCTAGCAGCTCAGTCGTTATCGTTGTGAATTAAAACAATTAGAACAAACTTATCTCAAAGTTGTAATGAATCGATTGAACAACTATCTTTGTCGTGGAGCACCATTGTCATAAAAAAAAACTATGCTAGCAAGCCGCAGTTGAACTCATGCCGTTGCCTTCCGTGACTAGTATGACATCAAGATTTGTGTGCATTCACAAAACTCGATTGAAGACCAGGATATTTGCCCAAAAACGTAGAATTAGGGAGAAGATAAATTTGTTTCAAATTTCAGTGCGTTGTGGTATATTTGCGCAAAAACCAAAGATAGGCGGATTAGGGAGAAGAGAAATGTGTTGTGATTTTAACGGATCAAAAAGGGTTTTTTTTGAAGGTAAATAGAAAGGGAGATTAATATAACCTAGTACAGACTTATGATTTTTTTTTTTTAGAAACTCATGCATTTCTAGCTTGTACCATGGTACAGACTTATGAATTTTAAGCTTATACCATGGTACAGACTTATGAGTTTTTAGATTCGACCATGGTATTGACTTATGCAGTTTAAGCTTGTACCATGGAAGGAGCTAAAAATTCATAAGCATGTACCACGGTACAAGCTAAATATTCATAAGTCTATATTATTTAAGGTTTTGATTTGTTGTTGCATTTGATTTAATGTAATTAGAAAAAAATAGAGACTTATGAAATTTTAGCTCTTTCCATGGTACGAGCTAATGAATTTTAAGCTCCTTCCATGGTACAAGCTTAAACTGCATAAGTCAATACCATGGTCGAAGCTAAAAACTCATAAGTCTATACCATGGTACAAGCTTAAAATTCATAAGTCTGTACCATGGTACAAGCTAGAAATGCATAAGTTTCTAAAAAAAATTCTGGAAAAAAAAAACCTCTTGTAAAGACTCGGCCATTTTGTCGCCGACAACGTGATAGTGGTGGCCGGAGGTGGTGGTCGACGGTGGTGGGAGAGAATTGGAAAGTAAGATTAAGTAAGGATACTTATGGAAAATAAGGGAAAATAGTGAGGAGGTTTTGAGTAATGTTGGGCGGTAAATAGTAAGCCCCTTAAAATAAAATACGGAGGGAGTATGACTCTTGGAGAAAAAGTGCAGTTTATGTAAAGAGGACTAGACTTCGATCATGAACGGATTATTTCAGACAAAATAAGGTGTTGTTCTATTCAACTTATTCTTATTGCTTATTACGGAGTTCTTATTTTCATAAGGAAAATTTGCCAATTACTAACTAGGATTTTGGTGACTTTGCAAATTACTACCTAGCTTGTTAAAAGTTGTCAATTACTACCTAGGTCTTTAGTTATTGATGTCACTTACTACAAATTTCGGACAATTAGTCACTAATCATCTCCTAATCAACCGTTAATTATATTTTAATTAAAAATTTAAAATAAAATAAAAAAATTCAAAACTAAGTAAGTTATTTCCATCAAAAAAAAAAAAAATTCAAATACCAGAAAAAAAAAAAAAAAACTCCTAAAATCGCTACTTCCTCTTATGTTTTTTTTCTACTGCCATTATTGTTAGAGCTTCTCTTATGATTTTTCTACTGTTCTTCATCCAAAAACACGAAATTTGCTAATTTACATGCTAATTTGCTGCTAGTCGTTCTCTCTCTGCTCGATCTCTTTGCTGGCGTCTCTGCCTATCTCCCTTCTCCTCTCTTTAATTTTGGCGGCATTGCATTACTGCTTTTGCTAATTCTCCTTCTCCTTCTCTAACGAGCGAAATTGTATTCTTGCTCTTTCTACTGAGGTTCGTTTTCTTGCAAACCACATTTCGTGTATAGAGGTAAGGTCAATTTTCTGGTAGTGTTTAATTTCATCAATTAGAGTTCTTATTTCAATGAAATTGGGGTTATTTTGGAAATTTTCGGGCTTTTATGTTTCTTGGCCAATTAAGGATATAATTAAACACTTTGGGTGTAGAACTTACTCAATCATTCTGCATTTGAAGAATTATTCAAGGAAGGATTTTGTAGATTTTCCTTAGTCCCACTGAGATTGTCAATGATGGTTTTGGAAATAAAATTTAAGGAAATGCATAAACTCTATAACTATCCCTGTGTTTATGGTAGCTATGAATGTATTGGGGTGAGCTTGAGTATATAGGGAATAAGAGTAATTTTAGCAATCTATACAAACTCTTAATGTTGTACGAATTATGTGATACTTTTTTGGCAGGTCCGAAGAAAGTAGTGGCATTCTTTTCATTGCTAATGGCTTATAGCTAGTTTATCAAAAGAACTCAAAATGATTAAAATTTGAGCACTTAACTGACATGTTGATTCACTGTGATTTATGATACAGGAGAGGACGCGTATACTTTATATGGTATGATGAGGAAATGACATTTTGGCAGATAGCAGTAGCTGGATCAAAGGAGCTATGAAAGGAGAATAAATAGCTCATGAATAATAGTAGTAGCAGAGTTAATGAGAAGAGAGAACTTCGTTATTGTTTTGGTGATTTTGGGATTATTCTTTTCCCCATTTTTTTTGGTAATTTGTAGTGGGAATTTGTTAAATTTGAGACTTTTTTAAATTAATTACGGAGTTTATTTTTTCGATTTTTTTGGGTTATTTTTCAATTGATTAATTAATTAGAATAATAAAAATATGATTAACGATTGATTAAGAGATTATTAGTGACTAATTAACCAGAATTTTGACTAAAGTAGTAATTGACAACAATAACTAAAGACCTAGGTAGTAATTGATAACTTTTAACAAGCTATATAGTAATTTGCAAAGTCACCAAAGACCTAGGTAGTAATTGACAAATTTCCTTTTCATAAAGTTAGATCGGATGAATTTAGACATGACTAGACCAGGCCATACCAGAAAAATAAAACAAGAGACCATATCAGATAAAGGCAAATTCACTCACACAAAACATTTGAATCAGATCGGATTAAATCAAATAAGAAAAATTAGATCAGATCCAATCAAACTAGGAAAATTCAAATTAGACCATATAACAAAATAGAAAAATCAGATGAAGATGCCAAAGTTTAAGTTAAATGGCGACCAACTTTTCAGTCTCCATGTGGTCAAACCAATATGGTATAATGGAGAGTATGGGAACCATTAGGCATTAGCTTTCGCCTTTACCGCCGGCCATCTAGAAAACCATAAAAAAATAAAAACGCGGATTCAATCATTCAACCTTACTAGATCGAGTAAAGGAGTAATTTTCCGTTCAAAAAATAAAAATAAAAAAAGGGTCAAAGATTTGACTAGAAAGAAATAATAAATGCACCAAAGATATTATGAAGTTACTTAGAAATTTCAATATGTATCAACTACTAATTCAGACAACTAGCTACAAACGTAATTTTATTCCTATTTACATACGGATTATATCTCTCTATGACTATATATATATCTAGTCCGTCCTTTAAAAACATCATTCAGTTCAATAAACAACCACTGCACGTCTGCACCCTTTTCCCTCTCCTCCTAGACTCCTAGTGTTGCCGCCTTGCCGGCCACCACGCACCACCGTACCAGTTTGTCGACGACGATGGCGTCCTATTATTATGTTGTTGTTATGATAATATTTAGTAGTTTATTAATGTCATGTATTACTGTCGAGGCTGCTGAAACCCGGTATTACAAGTGGGATGTTAAATATGAACTAAAATCTCCAGATTGTTACAGGAAGTTAGTGATTACTATTAATGGCATGTTTCCTGGACCCACTATTACTGCTGAAGAAGGTGACACTATTGTTGTTCAAGTTACCAACAGCTTGTTAACTGAGAACACTGCTATCCATTGGCATGGTATTCGTCAGGTGAGTTTTATTTTATTTTATTGCCTCGATCACTCACTTTTTAGTCGATATTATATATTTTAATGTGTTTTGATTCATCGAATTTGTGTTTTACAGATTGGATCACCATGGTCTGACGGAACCGAAGGCGTTACACAATGTCCTATTGTACCCGGAGACACTTTTGAATACAAATTTGTTGTTGACAGGGTAAGATTGAATTTCACTATTTTTTTGTTTTGTTTGTTAAGATATTACACAATATAAAAGATATGCTCGAAATATTATAAGATATTTTTTTATATCTGTTAAGATATTACAAGATATCAAAAGATATGCTCTTTATATTATAACATACTCCGTAATGTTTAGATCCAATGTAAGAAAGTGTAATACGGAGTATTCGATAACGTTAAATGATTGTTTATTAGTTTTTATACAAAGTATTAATGGAACACATGTGCACATAAATGAACAGGCTGGAACATACTTGTACCATGCCCACTACGGGATGCAGAGAGAAGAAGGATTGAATGGGATGATTCAAGTTAAGCCTGCTCGTGGACAGCGAGAGCCCTTTGTGTATGACTTTGATCGTAGTATCATGCTTACAGATTGGTACCACAAGACTGCTCTTGAACATGCCATTGGCTTGAGTTCTGTTCCCTTTGTCTGGGTCGGTGAACCTCAGGTAATTAATATTTAAAAGGTCTTGTGCACATAAATAAAGTGTATATAAATATTGTTTTAATTGATGAATATTTTAAAGAGTTACATAGTTATTTTGACGGGATAATTTTATTAAAACGATTTTTTTGTCACGTACTGGGTAATTTTAAATGTTTTGACTTAGCTTTTACTCCGATTTATAATAAATTATACCGCATTTCAATAAGAATTTGTGATTACTAATTAGCATTCCAACCATGTTAATACTTGTTCTTAAGTTTGCATATTCAATTGACTAATTCAATCGCTTACCTGTTTGATCCAGTCACTCCTAATCCAAGGAAGAGGTCGGTACAACTGCTCGTCTGTCAGCATTGCCTCTGACCCTGATGTCTGTAACGCTACCCGATCCGATTGCTCGCCGTTTGTCTTGACTGTTGTTCCTGGGAAGATTTATCGCCTAAGGATTGCTAGCTTAACTTCATTATCTGCACTCAACTTTGAGATTGAGGTAACAACTAATACTACATAATTACGTATTCTACTTACTGTTTAATTGTTTATGTTAGTATGTTAATGTTACTGATTGTATATATATTGTTAATCAGGGGCATAACATGACGGTGGTTGAGACAGATGGGCATTTCGTTGAGCCATTTGAAGTCAAGAACTTGTTCATCTACTCAGGAGAGACGTACTCTGTCCTTGTGACGGCCAACCAAGACCCTTCAAGGAACTATTGGGCCACAACTAATGTTGTCAGCCGAAGGCCCGGAACTCCAACGGGTCGAGCCATCTTCAACTACTACCCAAATCACCCGGAGAAGAACCCACCAACTGTCCCTACCACAGGCCCGATGTGGAACGACTCCACATCAAGGGTAGCCCAAAGCCTAGCCATTAAGGCGCGGGAGGGGTTCATTGAAACCCCACCTGCGACCTCTGACAGAGTAATAATGCTCCTCAACACTCAAAATAGAGTTAATGGGTTCACGAAATGGGCCGTTAATAATGTATCCTTCACCTTACCCACCACCCCATACCTAGTGGCTCTCAAGGAAAACAGGCTGAGGAACAAACTCCACCACGTGTTCGACCAAAGCCCGCCTCCTACGGGCTATGATTGGCTAAACTATGACATCCATGTCAACCAATCTAATGTCAATGCCACCACAAGTAACGGCATCTATCGTCTTAAGTTTAACACTACTATTGACATTGTGTTACAAAATGCAAACATGATCAACCCGAACAACAGTGAGACCCACCCGTGGCATTTGCATGGGCATGACTTTTGGGTGTTGGGACATGGAGTGGGAAAGTTTGACCCGTTCAATGACCCGAAGAAATACAACTTGGTTAACCCGATATTGAAGAATACGGTTCCTCTTCATCCATACGGGTGGACTGCTATAAGATTCCAAGCTAATAATCCGGGTGTTTGGTTGTTCCATTGTCATATTGATTCTCATTTCGCAATGGGTATGGGAATTGTTTTTGAAGAAGGAATTGAAAGAGTTGGAAAATTGCCTACCTCCATTATGGGCTGTGGACTCACCAAACGCCTCATTACTCCTTAGTTCTTCCTTGGGCTAATTTAGCACTCTTTACTCCCAATACCAAAAACATTCTTTTATTTTTCATACCAAGTGTTTGTGTATATACATCAATACATGTATAGGGAGTGTAAGTTATTCGGATAAAGACCCAAGTATAGTCGAATGCGAAACATTTTGTATTAAATCTGGATTCAGAAAATTTTAATGAAGACTTCCTTGATAATAAAAGTTCGGAAATTTGATTTGAGTTTTGTGCAAATACTTTATAATCTTGAGACATTTTGTATTATTAAGTTTCAGTTTGCAAAGTCCCTCTTTTCAAACATTAATAGTTTGATATGAATTATATTGTGGATGTCAATTAGCTTAGTTGGTAAATTGTTGAGATGGCGGTATCCAAGTCCCATGACCATTGAACCCCATCAACATCATTTGCCCTATTTTTATAGAAATTATTAGTCTATTTATTGGTCAGTTCAAGTTTGGATAACCCACAGTTGACAAACATCAGTTAGTTGATAAACTCAGACCATGACATACCTTTGAGCTGACTTGATTAAGACTGCAAATCATGACTGCAACCGCGCAGAAAACTCTCTACTCCAGATTAAGCTACTATAACCGTAGAAATAGTCGGTGATCTTAAGCTGTTTTGCAATGCTTTTTTGTCAAGATTAATAATCTTTGCCTAATAAAGATCTGAAACTAGATGATTATGACAAGTCAAAAGTTATTAGTACTCACTCTCAAAGATCCGTGACAAAGTCCTTTATAATTAAAGTACATTAAGTATTGATAGGTAGTTTTTCAACTGTTGATTTTATACAATTAAGTTGCAAAATGCTAAATATACCCACTAGTATATCATTTAGTCAAGCATCATGCACCTGTTTTTGAGGGGGGAGGGGCTTTAACTAAGTGGAAAGAATCACAAGCACACGGCTGCTGCGCCTTTAGAAACAGCCAGTAGGCCAGTAAGTTACAAGGCTTACAACAATCGTAATACAAGGGTATCACAGAAACTATTAGGATTTAGGAGTATATTTGCATCATTGCATATTAAGTTGTGGAATTTTATGGTCAAAATTTGATGCAGAGGTGGTGGAATGATCAGCAGAAGCATCTTCACTGCATCCGACTCCCACACCGCCTCCTATTACTCCACATCCCATGGTTGCAGAAATCACTTCTGCTTGCTGTCCTGTAACAATATCAGATATTGCTCCTCCTACACCAGCAGGTACCCCTCCCATTTCGTGCTGTCAATTATATATGTATCAGTTCAATTAGCACTACTTGTATCTTTTCATCTGAATTTCCCCTTAGATAAATTAGTTATGTTAGTATTATTAAGGTAAACAAACCAAAGGGTATCTAATACCTTGATAAGAGAAGAATAAGAGGTGGTATTAGATTGCATAAAAGCATCGAGAAGCTCATTAGAAGTGTAAGTCTGATGCCATGTTGAAAGTCCTCCAATCCCTCCTCCTGCAGTCTGATCATGAGGATGAGGATGATGTTGGTGTTGATTATGTTGTTGATGAACAGCTGTTGTCCCTCCCATCTGATTGTTTTTCTGATCCATGGGAACGTTTATGGCGTTCCCCCCTCCTCGCTCATGAGTGAATGTTTCATATATTGTTGTCCCTGGTATTGCTGAAGAATGATTTGGCCTTCATTTTTGTACCAATTCAACATAGATCCAGAGTAATAGTCATTCATAAGGTAAAACCCAAACAAAAAGTTAATCATGTTTTAAGAAGTAACAAAAGAAATTCACCTCACAGCAATGGTATTAGAAGGGTCAGAGCTAGTGAAAATTTGGGCTTGGTTGTGACCATTTTCTGGCAACCAACCCATGTCCTCAAACGACGTTGGCATCCCTTCACTTGTATCCAAGAAAATCTTGCAATTTCATAATGAGAATCATACTTAGCCGAGGTATTACAACTTACAAGCACACAAAGCAAAAGAGAATATCATTGATCAGTATGAGTACTTGTATTTACCTGAACACCTGCAGGGTCATAGCTCGACATATGATTGCTCAACAAGTATTTCTGCAAAGGAAAGAAACAATTAAGATGAACAATAGAGTACTTAAGGCTCCATTTGGCAGCTGTAAAATATTTTCGTGGAAAATAATTCTCCTCTTTTCAATCATTATACATTGTTTGGTTTGACAAGGGATGAACAATTTTCAATAACTCCCTCAAAGGTGGAAAAACCTTTTCCAACAAAGAAAAATCAAGTAGTCTATGTCTTAAGTGGCATAGAACTTTCCAGAAGAGTTCACTTCTTGAACAACTTAGCGAATGGGTTGGCAGCAAGTTGTAAGAAGGACCTAGATGATTCTTGACATGTTTGTCTTCTAGACAAATTGTATATTATTATTAGTCGAGTTTCATCTTTGGAGATTGGGATCGTGGTTTTCCCCCTTATTGTCGAGAAGGGTATTTCACGTAAAATCGTGTGTGGTTTGTTTTTCATACTTTGTTTTCTTCTCGTTATTATGTTTATAGTTTCTCTTTCCCAACAATTTGTAATTGTGTTTCAGAAAAAACGTTTTACACCAAACAAAAAGATGAGGTGTCAATAATAAGATATGACATCGGAATTCTTCACATCAGTGTGTCTAAACTAATACCTTTCGTTGAGAGACGTGTGATAAAGCATCCATGAGGTTCTTCTCACACGATTCAAGCTCTCCCATTGATGTGAAGCCCATTGGATCCGGTTCATAAATCCTAATTATCACATTGTTCAACATTCAGGTTAATCATTAAAACTCAACAACAACCATTTCTAAAGAAGCATAGACATTGTGTTGGTAGTCGTAGACAAAGTTCTATAACCTTAATTGATCCTCAGCCATCTGAAGCTGGTGTTGCAAGTTATTCACTTCTTGCTGAAGATCCTACATGAAAAATAAATCCAATGCAATATGAAACTTTTAAAAAAGCAAAGTTTTTGTTGATGGTAAAAAAAAGAAGATAGATAAATTCCAACCTCCAAGTTTGAGTTACATGCTCCTGGGCTGCAGCAAAATCATCTTGGCCATCAGGAAAAGTAAAAAAAAAAAAAAAAACGACATGAACAAAAACCGGTAATTTAGAACTACTAGTACATCTTAATTAACAATCTTGAAAGGAGAGAAATAAGAATGAGAGATACGAACTTGGCAAGTTGAAGAGCAATGTCATTTTCCGTCTTGAGCTTTTTGAGAGTGCTGAGTAAGTACTACACCAACATTGAAATTGAATGATTATTTCCAATAACGGGACGTAGGGGTACGTGTACAAGGGTAAGTAACGAACAATATAATCAATACTCGTAATTAGATGGGATGGTAAAAGGAAAGAATTCTCTTTTCAATATAGGTTCATTATTACAAAATTAACAAAGTATGTAACAATATTTACCTCTTTATTATGAACGAAGCTTGAAGGGTTGGCAGAAGAAAAAAAATTCACTAAAAAGGTCAGTAATTAAGTAATTGCACTATTAATCCTTACGAGATAATTTCAATGAAAAAAATACCTAAAATTAACAACTGATAAAATGAAGAAATCTTACTTTCCCCTGTCATGGTCTGGGAGATTAATGTAACGCATTAATACATCCTCAATTCTAAACACGAACACACCCAAATTCCCAAATTCAGAAAAATAAATAAAACAATAATTAGTCCTCCATTAAAAAAAAAAACTAAAATAGCAAAATATGCGTAAATTTAATTAAACCAATGCTAAGAAATAATAATAATAATAATAATAATAATAATAATAATAAAAAAAAACAAACCTTTTTCTACCAGAAAAATGGCTCAGACGGCCGGAAGGGGAGAACATAATAAGGGCAATATCAATGTCACATAAAATAGACAGTTCATAAGCCTTCTTGATGAGTCCATTTCTTCGTTTGGAGAAGGTAACTTGACGATTGGTAGTGTTCTCAATCCTTTTTATCTGAAGTTTAACACGACCCATAATAACGAGAACAATAACAATAACGAGAATAATAACAATAACAATTACAGCAATGTAATGGAAGAAACAGAGGATGGATGTATTATGCGAAAACGAAAGAAACAGAGGAATTGATCGAAGTGGGGAAATGGGAATGGGGAAAATGAAGGGACAAGAGAAAATAGAGATGCGATGAAAGAGGAGAGGAGCAAAGGATTTACGCTCAGGATTTCAAGAGTTTTCAGTCAAATTATTTTTTTGTTAAATTAACTGTCATGGCGATTTGGCGGGTGATGTGGAAAACCCCATGCATTTATTACGCGTATGTATATTTCCAATGGTTAGGGACGATACATAATCTTCTTTGCGGCGTTGGAAAATGAGATAACACAATCTACAATAATTACGGCCAGCGTATCAGTATGCAACCAAATTTTGAGTATTCAGTGAATTACATTATGGGTAATTTTTATAACTTACTTTGGTTTACTTTTTACTCCCGAAATACTCACACAATTTTGACTTTTACACTATTTACATAGTTTATTCACAAATTCTTATTTACAAAGGGTGTACAATAAATATTGTACAACGGAGTAAAAGTTAACTCAAAATGTTTAAAAGTTAAGCTTATATAGGTAAAAATTATCTATTTTTTAGTGACAATTTTTTTATTTCAGTAAAAACATATTTATTCAAAACCACTAATAATGTATAAAATTAATCATTTAATCATTTCTATCAATTTTTTTTACTAATATAAAAGTTAATCAAAACTAGGTTAAAGTTACGAAAATATGGGTAAAAGTTATCTTGGTGTACAATAAATTTATTGTACACCTTTGTGCGCGCAAGACCTTTTGTAGTTTATTTTGATCCTACTTTATTTCTACTATATATGAAAATAATTGTGAGTATATATAATATATTGTTGTTTTCATCTTAAAATATGTTTTTAAAATATTAAAATTTTATAAGTTTTTATAATTAAAGATATTGGTGGTCAAAGTTGTGCATTGACAAACGTGTCCAGTCAAAACGATGCGAGTATTTTGGGACGGAGAGAGTATATTATAAAGTACTTTTTGATGGATAAGCATTTTAAAGAGCTATATTACCTTATAGTTCACTTTTTACATTACTAGTGATTTTGAAGGGATAACTTTTATTTCAAAGAAAAACTTTATCACTAAAAAGAACTTTCGCTTATATCGGTATAACTTTTAAGTATTTTAGTGTAAGTTTCCATTCATCTTACAATGTTTATTGTACACTAAGTGTAATAAAGAACTTGTGTTACGCTAAAGACGGTCTTAGGCCGTGTTGAGCCTGCGTGCCTTGGGATTGAACGAGTCCGACCTACGCCATACCCACATGTCTCGTGTCGGGCCAAAAATTTCAAAAGGGCAGCTCGGGCACGACTCGAATCTGCATGCCCTCGTATCGGGTCGTGATGGGTCTTCATGTTTAAGCCTAATTTCACTAAACTTAATGTGATTTGTCGTGTCGTGTTGTACCTTGTCGCGTGTTTTTTTAAATAATTGCAGCCCGATCCACGACTTCATGCTCGTGTTGGACGTTCTTTATATGCCCATGTCGCGTCTTGCTTTTTCAGTGTTGGTCCACGCCAGTCGTGCCTCGGCCAAACATGAACTAATGCCATCTTTAGTTTATGCATGGACGCATGGCAAAATCGATTGTATATAGTATACCCGGTTATATGATAAAAGTATTTTTCGATGTTATAAATGTTTAATTTTTTGCTACAAAAAGTATTCCGCGTTAATATTTGATTATAATTTTCATAACAATGTTTAATTGTATTTTCTTGGTTTCTTTTTATTCTTTACGTTTGGCATCATATATACACGAATTAATTAAGAATTATTAAAGTAGGAATAGATTCCTTTTTTTTAATGCAAATTCTATATTAATTTATTATTGCTTTTTCACGATAATCGACAAGTAGACAATTTAGCCTTGGGAGATGAATTGAAAACGGATTTCTACGAATATAAAATAAAACTAAGAAAAAAATGATGGGAACAAGTCAATTTTTGGGTCGTGTATCAATATTTGAATAAGTCTATTTTTTATACCCATCTTTTTAAAACAAGTCAAACCAAGTTGTTACCTGTTGTTGCAGGTTACGTATCAGGCAATAATTGTTTTTTTTAATAATTTTTCACACATTTTTCAAAACATATTTTTGAAACAATTTTCGGTGTAACTTAATTTTGGACACTTTTCCCGCATATATTTTGACAAATTCTTCACGACACATTTTTTGAGGTGAATTTTTTATATGTTTTCGAGGCGACTTTTTCAACGTACCTTCGAGACGACTTAATGACAGGTTTTCGGTATTTATATTTGTTCTCTTTAACCTAAAAATAAGTAGAAATTTTAATGACACCAAAAACCAACTTAAATAGAATAAAATTTTGATGCTACTTTTTTATGAGTTTTTCGAGGTAACTTAGTGAAATATTTTTCAAAGTAAATTATTGACAATTTTTTTGCGACATGATTCCTGATACAATTTTTAGGCACGTTTATCGAGACATAATTTTGACACTTTCCTCATGGCACGTTTTTCGAGGAGAATTTTTGACATATTATTAAATTGACAATGATCAGAGCAAAATTGACATTTTTATCAAACAATAATGCCAAAAACTCAAAATAGATCCTTCATTTAATTTTTTTTAGCTTCATTAAAATAAAAGAAAATTATAAAAATTACAAAAAATTAGCGTAGAAAATACAAAAAATAAAGTTAGACGTTTACCTATAAATCGTTCACTTAACTTAATTAAAATTGATGAAGATTCAAGTTTGAAATATAAAAAAAAAATTAACTCATTTTTAATAGACGGTCTAAATATTGACTTATTTCCATCAATTCTTACAAATCAAAATACTCGATACCGCGACCTGATCTCGTTTACCGCATGGGTTTCCTAGTATCACCAATAAAAATAACAAGAATCCGTCGTGTTACGTACCATCAAAGTCCCTTCAGAATTTGAGTGTGGTAACGTATTAAAAAATCAAAATCCCTTGTACCGCGTGGACAGAGATGGCGCCACGTAAGTTTACCGGTACCCCCCATGTCGGTAACAAGAAATCAACGCGCTATGTCCATGGTTCCTTCGGGTTTTGGGCGCAGTACTGTGTAAAAAAATATTGAATTTTCTTGGCATTATACATGGTGACTGCGGTTGAGGCAATGACATCAACTTTTGCGGAGCGAGGTAGTTAGGCTTTTGCTTCTTCTTTGTAGTCATGGTGTCCGATGACGATGGTGTGCGGAGATCCCCCAGTACGCTGGTGTGTTATGGTGCTTTTATTTAATTTAATCATCATGTGGTGTGTTGGTGAGGACGTTAGTGGTTAAGGAGCTAATGTTGGTCGTGTGGTTTGGGTGTTCATCAGCCTAACCTCGGACCGGACAGATCCAGACCAAATACCACAAAATTTTAATAATTCAAGACTCAGAGACTAGACCGGTCTATTTTTCTAGCCGAGACATTTTTTGAACACCCCAATTGTGACGCCGATGGTGGTAATGGTGATGATGGAAATAAAATGTAGGAAGTGAGGAGATGAGATTGCAATATAGATGGTGGACCATAGTGCACGATAAAGATGGAGCACCTTAAGAACGCAAATATGTAGTTAAAAAACATTACCTTACTTGAAAAGAACATGAATAATAATATGGATATTTTGATATTTACTACCTTAAAAATACACCATTTTTGTATTTACTACCTTATGAAAAATTTATTTTAAATTACTACCTTAAAGTTCCATTTTTTTTGTATTCACTACCATTTTACAGTTTTCTCATTTTAAAATTGAGATATCTCTTTCGTTTCTTAATCATTTTAAGTGATTCAAAGCTCATTCTTCTCATTTATGTGTAAGGATTCCATAGGGATCCGACTTTTTAACATTTCGTAAAAGTTTAAACAAATTAAATATTATTTGTAAAATTTTAAAATATTTATGAATTATCAAACGAAATTTTTTGAAATGACGTTCTCAATGAAATCCCTATAGAAAAAGGAAAATAATGAACTTTGAATCACTCTAAACGATTAAGAAACGAAAGAGATATCTTAATTTTAAAATGAGAAAACTGTAAAGTGGTAGTAAATAAAAAGAAATTGGAAGTTTAAGGTATTAATTTAAAATAAAAATTTCATAAGGTAGTAAATACAAAAGTGGTGTATTTTAAAGGTAGTAAATACCAAAATTTCCTAATAATATTTATATTTTAAAAAAAAGTGAAATAATTTTTTTATTTTTTTATTTTGATAACAAAAAAGTGAATAATATGTGACATGTTCTTCTGTCGCAATGTCATGATCTTTTACATGTGCACATATGTTATTTTAGGTGCACCATGCTCATTGCACACCACAATTCATAATCTACGAATTGGGTGAAGATCGAGGTTGTGGGAAATTTATGGTTGTGAGAGAAAGGAAAAGGATGGACGAGGGGGTGAAGAGAATATCCTTTATAAAGGATTAAAGGGTCACTGTAGTGGTTTTTTTTGAGTGTTTCATTTGTATTTCGGATACTTGTATTTCGAATTTTGTAAATGCAAGTTTTGGGACCTTGACATGTTCCAATTAGGATATGCCAAGAACACAAACTTGGTCAACAAAATTCGAGAAACTCTACACTTGGGTTCGACTTGATTTTCGCATTCCCACCCCAAAAGGGAGTCGAATGCCAAGGTTTGATCAAATGATTGAATATTGATTTGAGCATTTAGAAAATAGGAGACCCAAATTATAGGAAATAAGATAGAAACTAACCCCTACGGCTTTGGATTTTTGAACTTCGATGGAGTCGCCACCAAACAAGTTTTTGGGTCCGGTTTAGAAAGACCAAATGTGACCCGGGATAAGGCATTGGAATTGAAACAGATTGAAACTCGGGTAAGGGAACGAAATACTTATTTGAGTAAATTTTGCAATTGGTTCATACAATACAAGCATCATTTTCGGAGTATAATCCTAACATGACACTAAGGTTTAGGCGGGTGAGCATGCATAATTAGGACATTGAAATGGCTAAGTTTGTATGGTGATCACTTTGCTTTAAGTCAAATTTATGGAACCTAAACCGTTTTGTCTAAAAATTATCTTTGTTAAGCGTGATTAGAACTTGTAGATTTTTTTAGCATGTTGGGTGATGAAAACGATAAACAAGTAAAACATCATCAAAATAGAAAATAGAATGCGGAATTAGTAAAGATTATACATCACCACCTAGAAAAGGACTAGGTGTAAACCACATCGCCTAGAAGGACTAGGCGAGTAAAATTGCATAAATAGTAAGTGCGGAATTAAAATAAGCAATAAATAAGCAATAAATAAGCAATAAAGCATTGAACTTGTATAATAGAAGTTAAATAACTTGAATATTGAAAATCCGATTGAGGAACACTTGCTCAAATGTGATTTGGCTCCTCACGAATCCAATTGTATATTTAATCTCACTTTAAAATGAGTTGCTCATTAAAAAGTATCATCGATTTTGCACATTAAATATTGAAATAGAACTTGAATATAGAACTTGAATATAGAAATTAGGAGATTTTTATTCTCAAAGGCCAAGACTTTATGTAAAGGCTCCACCTTTGGTAAACTCCATACTTGTATTTGATTCTAGTTTTAAGGGAATGATTCCCATTGAAACATCATTGAATATTTGAACTTGAAACTTTCCTTTGTACATGAAATTGGATGATTCATGTGTTCTAACTTAAAGAATGGGTTGCACTTCTTCAAGTATTATAGAACTTTGTATAAAGATTGAAGCTTTTTGAAAACTTGAGCCATGGTTGTTAGAAGGAATGTTTTCAAGAATGAAAACTTCACTTTCTTAACCAAGTTTTATTGAAATAATGCATAAAAATTGAATCTTGAACTTGAAATAGGAGTATGGAAGATCATTTGAGGATATTTTCAAGTATAAAATCCCCTCAAAGATTACCTCTTTAATACATAACCTAGTTCAAGTGAGTATGAACATCACATGTACATCTTTGGTTTTAGAAATTAGCAAAATAGATTAGAAAAATAATGGATTAGTAAGGATTCAGATTAGCTAAGTAGGCTAGATTGATTTCTCCAAGGTGATTTCCCAATTTCAAAATAGTAGAAAAGTTTGTGTTATTAGAAATTTGAAGATTTTAGAGGATTTGTTAATTGTAGATTGATTTTGGCATTACGATATTGTATTGATTGTGTGATTATCCGTCTCCTTGATGCTTGGGGGTTTATATAGAAAAATGGATGAAAAGACGACAAAAGCTTGGCGTCTGGCGCTGATGCCTTGCTGGAGCCTGGCGTTAGCAAACGCTGCCAAAAAAGGACGATGATACCGTCCTTTTGAGGCGCGCCTGATTTTTACCTTTGTACATTTGGATTGTACTGAGGAAGGCTTTCCTTAAGGAGGTTGCTTGTTTGTTTTTAGACGCAATTTCTTTGCGCCCATTTTTTACAATTTGAATCCGGTTTTACGGGTCGGTGCCTAGGATGCTTGGTTTTGTGGGTCGGCGCCTGAATTTGGATTTATTAATGTCATTTTGATTGGAAATGTGGCTCGGAGACCAATGGAGAGTTCCATTTTGAGCGTTTGTGTTTGAATTTCGGATTTGTGTTTAGAAATTGAATTTTGTACCAAGTTCCGGGATGGGAACAGACTTGGGGATTGGATTTTAGACTTTTGAACTCATCATAATTTCATTGTATTCTAACAATTTTGGACTTCCACTCGGAGTTGTACCAATCTTGGCACTAGGCTAATGGTTTTATCATCGACCTTGAGGAGAGACACAAATTAGGTGTCTACAGAAGCCCCACTTTGATTGAGTGTTCGGTGAGGAAAGCGCAAGTCAAAGTATTCAAACTGGGATGGAGAACGGTCAAGATGTTATGAAATCGAGACCATTCTTAGTACGTCGGTACCTTCATAAAACAAGCGTTAGAAAAAGGTCGAGTCTACCTCCGGCCTGGCTTGACGACTCAATCTTTGTGTGGTATGAACTGAAGGAAATAATGCCCTTGGTCCAAGTATGCATTCAATGTTAAGTCTAATAAATGCGGTTCAGTATTAATTAAACAAGTTAATAAATTCAGTGAGATCAAGTGAGCTGAATGCCTAGCTAGAGGCCGCTTCAGTTCAAGTGGAATTAATAATATTAGTCCACAACTTACTCTTGACTGAACCCGTAGGATCACACAAATAGTACGTGAACGGATCAAGTATTTAAGTGAATATATTATTCATTAAATACTCCATTTATCAACATTCGGAAACAACAGATCTCGGTTCCAGTAGGAGCTGAAATCGTCAAAAAGAAAAATATAGAATGCTCCGGAAATGATGATATTGCCGGAAACAGAAATATGGATCATGACGGAAATATAAACATTATCCAAGTCGTAGATGTTGCCGGAAACGGAAACATGGTTTGTATCGGAAAATATTATCGGAAATAGAAATGTTGCCGGAATCGGAAATATTGCCGGAAACAGAAACATTGCCGGAATCGGAAATATTAACGGAAACGTAAATATTTGTTCGAATCGGAAATGAATTTCGGAATCGGAAAACGAATCGGAAGCGCGACGTGCAAACGCTCGACAAACGAGCTTGCGAGACGCAAGGCCCAGCGCCAAGAAACCCCGCGCGGAGTAGCAAGGCATGGGCCGAGCAAAGGCAGCAGTGCCCAATGAGTGGGCCGCGTGCTGCTTGCTGCTACGCCCAGCGCGCATGGGCCGAGCAAGGCAGCAACGCCCATTCGTGGGCTGCGGGCTGCGTGCTACACGACCAAGCAACGTGGGCTCAAGGCCACATGTGCAAAGCCTTGGCCGGCTAGGTTGCTTGCGAGTCAAGTAATCGTGTTTTCCTAATTTTACTAAAATTAGATGTTTTAGGTAATCTGAAATACTTAATATTTGATTATCCCTAGAATTCTAATGTTATTAATTAATTATAATCCTAATGGATTTAGTTAATCGATTCCTAGTAGGATTCAAACTCTTCTATTTCCACCCTATAAATATGTGGTTCATGATTACAATTTATAATGCAATTCAATATACTATTCTAACACATTAGATTCAAGAGAGAATTTAATACTTTCTTATCACTATTGTGAGTTTCCCGAGTGCACATAAAACCTTAGAGAATATTCTAGTTGGTTGAATCTAAGGAGGATTCGAACGTGCTGTGGACTATCTACGGAGGGGCGACATTTGGAGTCCTATACTTGTTCTTGTTCGGTTCGTAAGCAGCTAGGGAAGGCACGCATCACATTGTATGTATACTAAATTGTGCTGGTTGACTATGTGGCAATTAATTTGGATTCCTGGTTTATGGTTTTTCGCATGAATTATATTGTTTATATTATTCATAACCCTATATGAACATCCTCTGAAAATTTTGAATTTTGAATATGTCGTTTGAGTTTTACCCGACTTGATCCACCGGCGAGTGGATTTTAGAATTTCCACTGGGGAAAGATTTGAACACATGTCGCGACGCTTCGACTTTCTCAGAGCGTGAGTCCGTTGGGAGTGTTTTGCTTAATCTTGTATATTTTTCGGGGTTTGGACGCTTGAGATATTTATCCGTTGTTGTAGCCGAAACAAATATATACCCGTCCCTACCGGAAAGAACTTTGATTTGCTGTTTGATGCTTGGAACAGAAAACCGTAGCAACAAAACACGTACGTTTAATACAGGGAGGTGCGCAGAGATTTGCGCATGCGCCAACCTTGGGCCCAGCGCCTGGAACCAGGCAAACTCCTGGCGCAGGCTTGGAGTTATAAATACCCCCGTGAGCTCGGCTGCATTTGCTCATTCTTGCTCATTTTTTTCTCAAAATTTTTCTCTTATTCTTTCTCTTGCTCGTTACAAGGTTGCTCTTTGCCCCTCTTACTTCAATCCATGTAAGTATTTCAAGTTTTTCTTATGAAAATACTTAGGTGCATGTGTAGGATGTTTTCTTGTATTTTGAATTGCTTTTGTGTGTATGTGGCCTAGAATTGTTGCTCCTTGGGTATATATGATGAAGGGATCTTGATTTTGTATGTGGAATTGAAAAGTGTTGAATTTTTTTACCACTTTTGGGGGAGGTCACCGATACCTAAGGGATAGATATATTAGAAAGGGTTGATGGTATTATGTATTTCCAAATGCTGGAATGTTGATAGTAGTAGGTGCTAGCTTCTTGTGCTTTGTATTGGAAATTGTTTGGTAGCCATCTTGAACATGAACTGTTGGAATTTGGAACTTGGAACTTTGTACCTTGTATTTGAATTTTGTATTGGGAATTTGTAGATGCCTTGCCTGACATGGCCTTTAAAGGGGGTAACAATTTTTTATGCGTGGCTCTCCGTATTTGTTTTGAGCATAGATCTTGAGGAGTCTTGTAAGGAGATGGTAGGCTTGGCTAGCCTAGGCTTGATGTAGACTTGAAATAACTGCTTAGGCACGAATAGCCTAGGCGTTGGTGTAGACTTTGAATATTTGTATGAGGATCCTTGGCTGTAATTGTAATGCCACTAGGGATGTTAAGTTTTGAAAATCGAACAAACTAGTATAAGATAGCCCCCAGGATTGAATGTTGACTTTTTATTTGAATATTTTAGTAAGCCTATTCTCCGTACCCGATGAAAAATTATCGAGAGCTCGCTTAGTCGGGCTGCCGCGGAGGATGCCTCTGGCATGGAGGTAAGGGAGCTAGAGGACGTTGAGGTCGGGGGTTTGGTCCCGCATGAGAGGACCATTTTTTACTACAGTGGCTGGAGTCCGAAGGATTTAGTCTTCAACCGGACATCATCTGTCCCATCGGCCGGCTATGGGCGTGGTATGCTCATTGTATTTTGCTTCGGTTGAATTCTGTTTGGATTATGCTCATTTGTATTGACTTATTGTTATTGTAGACCGAGCCCGTGGGTATCCAAGTATTCTGGTATCAGAGAGAGCTTGAGAGATCTTTCAGGTATATCCAGGATCATGAGGATACGAGAGTTTTTTTGGGAACGATCAGGCTTTGCCCCGTTCTGGGAGGCGGTCCAAGGCTTCGAGGGTGTCGCCGGGACACATGTCCTTTTAGAGTGGTGGGGGGACACCACTAACTCGGTCCACATGCGTTGGGGAGAGATTACGATCACCCCTTTGGACTTTGTTATGATTACGTGACTCCATTTTTCTGAGAGGGAGGTTGCATTTAACCAAGACTTGAAGTGGGGGCAGTCCGGGTGTCAGAGATTTGTTGGGGCTTGTTGTGAGGAGATTGGAGCGTGAGGGTAACTCGTGTCCCTTGATGCATATTTTGGCTAGTATTGAGTTGCCTGGTGCAACAACGAAGCATAGGGTTCACATCTTATTGCTAGTGCCCGTTTGCCGGATGTTCATTCCGGGTAGGAACAGTCGCGTACTGATACGCTATTTGGGATCCTCTGAGGAACAAACTTTTGCATAAGATGAAGAACGCTTCGAGGACTGCCTTTTAAGACCCGGCTGCCATGGCTGCTATGTGGAGAGTGTTGGAGGTATTTACGACTCCTTTTGTATTTTGCATGTGTATGTTTGACTGATTCCTCACTTGTTTGCAGATTTGGGCGTATGAGCATTTTCTTGGCATGGTGCCTGCTCGCCCTCATGGTGCGGCTTACCAGTTTGCAGCTTCTTGGCGGGGAGCAGAGCGTACCCGTGATACTATGCAGGTATTCCGCAAGGCTTTGCGGACCACACCTATTGATGAGGTATGATTGTATCTTGAAAAATCCTAAACTTCTTGCTATTTCTTGTATATCAATTGAACTTTTTGTTTTTATAGGTGATATTCCGCCGCTTTGATGGGGTGCCCAAGCCTGAGTCGGCAGTTCGTGCCCACTTTTTGACTAGGAGGAGGGTACTGATTCCAGGGCTCAACTACCCTATATGGTATATGGGTGAGCGAGTTTCCATCCAGCATAGCTCTACATCCTAGCTGGTTCCTTTCGATCCTCCAGAGTCCATGATGCTGAGTGTTCCGGCTGCGAATCGGTTCTATGTGACAGTTTTGGATCAAGGCGATGCTGATTCGCTGTGTCTTCCCTGGGAGGGTTTTGTAGATAAGGGGACTAGCTACCAGGCCTTCCTAGATAGGCTTGCTCCAGCCGTCTGGTTCGAGCGACCGGTAATTTTGAATTTTTGTACCTTGTATTTTGTACTTTTGAACTGTCCTTTTGTACTGACTCTGTTGATCTGTTTGCAAGTTGAGGAGGCGTACCCCGATGATATCCCCTATGCTGACAGGGTTCTCCGTTATGCGGATGATGATGGGAAACAGGTAGAGGTTCCTGTGCCTGAGGCTCCTTCTTCGAATTGGGTGGCTCCCAAGGCCATCCCTTAGTGCCCAGTGCCTGGTTCTATTTTAGATTTGACCATTGTACCGTTATATTGTAATTTGGAAATTAAAACTTAAATTTCATGTGCAGCCTTCTCGCGGAAAGGTACACCGTTGGATGGTGGTGATTGACTCTCTGAAGAGGCATTGCGTGAAGCTGACCAAGAAGCTTGCTGGCCGTGGTCGCACAGTGATTTTCCTATTTCCGTGTTATTGTATCTTGAATTTTGTATGTTGGAAATCGGATGCTTGAATTTTGAATTTTGTATAGGAGCGCAGGGAGGCTCGTAGAGAGACCCAGGGTGCCGATGAGCACGCGGAGCAGACTGAGTTGAACTTGGATCTTGGCCTTAATATTGCTACAATGGGAGACTCTCGGAGGCACTCGGATGTTGGTGGCCTGAGAGATGTGGCTTCCTCCTATGATCAGGCTGGCAGGTATTCATTCTCGTATGGGGAGACTGGTGGTCAGGCACTTTATGTGACTCCTCCCGAGGGTTGCTATGGGGTGGGCAACTCTAAGCCATGGGGACCCGACTATGGTATGTCATCTTGGGTTCAGTTCCAGGAAATGGAGCGGGTGCGTCTTTTAAGGAGATGGAGAGGCGGCGCAGGTTCGATGTGGCTTAGCAGGCCTACCAGTTCTATTCCCGTTAGCAGGGACCTCTGTAGTTTCCTCTTGACTTTCTCGGCCAGGGATCTAGTACTCTTCGTATTTCAGAGCAGGAGCCAGCTATCCCGGAGACAAAGCTTGATCGGGATGTGGAGCGGTACATGAGCCGGAACAGAGGCAAGGCACCTGCTGAGACTCTGGTACTAACTGATGATGATTCAGACTGATCCTACATGGTAGCGAGATCTAGATTTGCCGGTGTAACACTCTAATAATTCCTTGCCTTTATAAAATTATTTTCCAACTTAAAATAAAGGAATTACTAAAGTATTACAGCCACCGTGATAACGGTTAAGACTAGTACCAGAATTACGCAGCGGAAATAACTAACATTCAAAACCTTAAATAGTAGTTAATGGCCTCCATACAAATTGGAACCATAACGACCCAAAACCAAATCCGTTAAAAATCCATTAACTAACAGTTTAAGTAGTTTAAGTAGTCTAGACTAATAGAATAACAGAGTTTAAACAATGAAGGAGAAAACAACGCTCAACCAAAATCCCCATGCTAGATAACTTTTCTGGCAAGTTATATCTACAAACCTGTTATTTGAAATCTACTCCCAACAGCACAAGTGCAATGGTGGATCATCATAGGGTCATTAAGGCGAAGGCCATGACCAAAGAGACATGAAGCACGAAGTCAACGAAAGCTGAGTACGAACAAGTTAGAATGAAATCCTAGTACTAACATGCTTCACTCGAATAATAAATAATCCACATGAAAAAGCCATATAATAAACAATTAATCATGAAGACAAGACTCGACTCTTGACACGACTCTTGACTCCTTGATTAATTTAGAATAAGCTTCAAACGGGCCTAAAAGAAATATCCATTAAAGGAAGGGTGTTGGGAGGCCACCAAACACCAAAATATAAAAATAAACCACTTGTCGGACTATACCGACGGAATTCCAGCGCATAAAAAGAAATGAAACAACGTCTTGTATCATTAGTAGGAGTACAAGTTTTCCGGAAAGACTCCCCCCATTGTTCATACTCAAGGTATATACATTCCAAGAGTTTTAAAGCTTGTTCGGGTTGCATTTAACGTTTATTAAAATTTTATTGACAAGGTCAACTCGAGACACAACAAAAGCATTTAATAAACGAACAACCAAACAACACTTCTTTTAGATTCATTAGGACTTATGATCAAACAATCACGACTCAAGTGAAGTTACTACCAATGTTCATTCTCAATATACCATTGAGATTCCACAACATGCATGTTAACATGTGGTTGTGCACTAGGCACGAATAAATCCTAATTCAATTCACATAGACCTCCCAATCATACCCTACAAACAGGGTAGAATAAATAGTGCAACAAGGTACGAACAACTTGGCTCAATATATGCTAGACATTACGTACGATAACATAACAATATTCCCTTGCATGTGAAACAACCATACATGCATAAAAACTTGAACAAAATGCTTGACATTAAATTCAACGATTCTAAGTAATCACAACATGTTTGTTCACATAGAATTCATAAATTAAATAATAATCCAAAACATGTTCGTTCACAATATCAAACATGAATCCATAATAATCCAAGTCACATGAATCACAATAATAAAGTATCATATGTATCCTCATGGAAACGGTGGCCACCTTAGACATGTACGTAAGTACCTCGAATATCTAAGTACGGGGGCCACTTTGTGATCAAGGCTCTAGATTAGAAATCACCTCCTATAATTAAAATAAAGAAATTCAATTACTATTCATGTTCATTAAATTTCCAGCAACTTTATTAACTTTTAAACCACTTGAATTAATTAGAAATCAATCGTTTGTTACTAAAATAATAGTCCCAATTGAAAGATTAAAACCCTAACATGAAATTAATTTATTCCCATGCTAAAAACCATTTAAAATTGACACTTTAAGTCTTGAAAATAGTCTGAAAAATATAATTGATTATCATAATTAAAATAGTCATCTAATTATGCTAATCAATTAGTCATTAGACTTAGATTAAAACCCTAACCCTAAATCACTATTAAAACAAATTTAAACCTTCAAAAATCAACACTTTATTTAATATTTCAAATCTGAAAATTATAATACTCCAATTCAAAATATCCTTCAATATTCTAAACATATAAATCCTCAAAATTTGGTATTCATAAATCCCAGTAGTATAATCAATCATTATTCAATAATAATAATAAAAATCCATAATTTGAAAACATAATTTGAAATATAATAGATTAGGAAGAAGAGAATTATACCAATCCGGCCTATAGATCACGAATTAAATGTGATCGGGCAAAAAAGGACAAAAATATACGGAGTAGTGTGCATGCGGCACAACAGCAAGAATGCTGTTGCTTGAGGGTGTGGGGCGCGGGACGCGAGCAAGGTAGCAGCAGCACTCGACAGTGGGCGCGAGGCTGTGTGGGGCTTCAACGGTGAGGGCAGCGAGCAAATTAGAGGGGCGAGGGCGTCGAGTGCAGGGAAGAACGAGTAAGGGTGCTCGGCTGGGGCTGTGCGACGCGAGGGAAGGGAAGCAAATGGGGTGTGCGGTGTGGGTTAAGAAAAGAGGGAGATAGAAATCTTTCAGGGTTTAATGAATTGGGGATTTAATGAAACATAAGGGGTATTTATAGGCTTCCATAATCCCTAGTGGGCCAAGCTTAGTAAATTGGGTATCGGGCTTACATTTAACGATTGGGTTTGAATTAGGATTTTAAACTAGAAACTTTGGTTGGGCTTAACCATGAAAACGAGCTGGGCTTAAAATTAATTCAAACCTTTTTAAAATCGAAACCCAATTAATTTCCCAACTTATAATAATAAATTTGTTTTGTAATTAATTAAAATAATAAATATTCTAATTAATAAAAATACATTTAAATAATATTTAAATGCAATTTAAATGTTAAAAATCAGAAAAATGCTTTATAAATATAATAAAATATATTTATAATTACGTAAAAATACGAGGTATTACAGCCGGCTTGGCTTTTGTATTTGGATTGTTTGTATTGGATATTTCTGGTTCGTATTTGCGGATATTAGCATTTGTATGGTTTATGTTTTGGATATTTATATATTTTGGATTTTGTATTTGAATGATTTGGATATTTGCTGTGAGCCTTTTGTTTTTGTTTTCAGGGTTTGAATTGAACTGGTATGCGTTGTGTGTGATTTTGAAATTTGTAGGTAAATGTATGCATGAAAAATGAAAACATTTGCCCATTTTTTCCGGTGTATGAGGTATTTTGGTATTGGAAAAAAAAGCGCAAGTCAAAGTATATTCAACTTTTGCTAATGTGAATGCTGACTCGACTTAGGACGCCGATCTTAGGATTCGAACTTGACGTATGCATGATTTTGCAAACATAAACCTTGAAATTGGCCCCGAGCGCTGAAATTGGACTGGTTTTTGTAATTACTGGTGCGCGACTTGCAATTTTGAAGATTCCGTTCTGATTTGGACTAGCATTTAGCTGATATGTATTGTACTAGGTATTGAATATGAACCATGGTATGTCATAAAGGGGAAAATTTTGAATTGTCCTTCAGCCTGACCTGCGCCTCCAACGCCTGGCGCTGGAGCAGCTGTTTGGTACAACTTCGTAAATGTCTCGTGTTGTATAAATAGGGTGCTTTGGAGATGGTTTTCAGTGCACCTTTTGATAGGTTATGATTCATATGACAGTCCATAAATCATGCGGAAAAACCATAAAGCCAGGAAACATATTATTTACACATAATCATTTAGCATAGTTTAGATGCATACTCTTTGTTGCGTGCCTTCCCTAGCTGCGCCCGAACCGAACAAGAACAAGTCTTTAGGACTCCAAGTGTCGTCCCTCCGTAGATAGTCCACAGCACGTCCGGATCCGCCTTAAGATTGACCAACTAGAATCGCCCTTAAGGTTCTAATATTTTCGGTTGGGTAGGCAAGAATATTGGCTGATTTTTCTGCTTAAAAATCTTAGTTTTGAATACTTAAAAACTTGTATATAAATAATGACCCCTAGGCCTTTATTTATAGAGTTATGGAAAAGGAATCGCAATCCTAGTAGGATACGAATTAATTGAAATTAGAATCCTACATGAATTCTATTTAATTAATTTATCTAATTAGGAATAGGAATTTAATCACACACTAACTCTTGCAGTTTTAGGAATCACGCATGAGCACAAACTCACACACACACACGGCAGCCACAAGGGCTGCCCATGCGCATGCGAGCAGCAGCCCATGCAGCGCGGCCCACGCATCCGTGGCCTTGGTGCGCGCTGGGCTTGTGGCGTGCGTGCTTGCTGGGCGATGGCCCGGCTTCGTGCTGGGCCTTCGTCCGGCAGGCCTCGTCCGATGCTAATTCGTACGATACGCTTCCGATTAAATTTCCATTTCCGGAATCTATTTCCGATACGAACAATATTTAATATTTCCGATTCCGGAATTAATTTCCGTTTCGAACAAATATTTAATATTTCCGTTTCCGGAATTATTTTCCGATTCCGGTAATATTTCCGATTCTGACAATATTTCCGTTTCCGGCAATATTTCCGATTCTGGTAATATTTCCATTTCCAATAATATTTTCCGATACGTACCATGTTTCCGTTTCCGGCAACATCTACGACTTGGATAATATTCATATTTCCGATACGATCCATATTTCCGTTTCCGGCAATATCATCGTTTCCGGAGTATTCATTTCTTGCCTGTGACGATCTTAGCTCCCACTGAAACCAAGATCCGTCGGTTCCGAATATTCATAGATGGAGTATTTAATGCCATTAAATACTTGATCCGTTTACGTACTATTTGTGTGACCCTACGGGTTCAGTCAAGAGTAAGCTGTGGATTAATATCATTAATTCCACTTGAACTGAAGCGGCCTCTAGCTAGGCATTCAGCTCACTTGATCTCACTGAATTATTAACTTGTTAATTAATACTGAACCGCATTTATTAGACTTAACATAGAATGCATACTTGGACCAAGGGCATTATTTCCTTCAGTCTCCCACTTGTCCTTAGGGACAAGTGTGCATTTCCTAATTCCTTTGTCGCTCGATGCTTGCTCTTGAACATAAGGTAAGAGTTGTCATCCTTATTATGTCCAGAGGTGTTCCTCGGTTTCAGAGTTCAACTGATCAAATAAACAGATAATCATAGCCTATGATTCATCCGAGCACGGCCATGCATTTCACAGTTTCTAGCTCTCCGAGTGGCCTTGTACAACTTTTAAGCATCTCTTCCCGATTTATGGGAGGACAATCCCAATCTTGCGATCTTGAGATTAGACTTCGTTTGATAGGTGATTACCTGAGCGTTGCCTTTATAGCCTCCTTTTACGGTGCGACGGTTGGTCAACGTCAAGGCAACCAGTTCTCAAACAAGTAATCTCAAATCACTCAGGTATTGAGGATTTAGTGTCTAATAATTTAATGAAATTTACTTATGACAGACTTTCATCTCTTACAGTAAAGTTTCATAGGTCTTGTCCGATACTAGTCTTCCCAAAGTAAGTATCTATGCAAATGATTATGACATTGCCATGTCCACATAGTTCAAGAAACAGAACTACTAGTCATCTTGCATTCTAATCGTCTAACGTTTTCTATGCGTCCAATTTTATAGAAAACTCCGATTAGGGACCATTTTCAACCTTTGACATTCAAGTTCACTTGATAGACATTTCTTAGTCACAGGACTGGTCCTGACAGTCTATCTTGAATATATCGTCAAGTTGAAGGGACTCATCATTTAATAAACCACAAATTAAATGGAAAAATGAATTTCTTTCATTTATTGTGAATGATTAACCAATAATGTTTTACAAAGATTTAAACTCTAAAACTTTAAAACATTAAACAGAGACATCAAAGCCATTCTCCAATATGCTTGATTCCCATAGCTGCAGTGTGCGAGTTGTGCTTCGCTTGCGGCAGAGGTTTAGTTAATGGATCTGATATGTTGTCATCAGTTCCAATTTTGCTTATCTCGACTTCTTTTCTTTCAACGAACTCTCGTAGAAGGTGAAATCTACGAAGTACATGCTTGACTCTCTGGTGGTGTCTAGGCTCTTTTGCCTGTGCAATAGCTCCGTTATTATCACAATACAGGGCTATTGGTCCTTTAATGGAGGGGACTACACCAAGTTCTCCTATGAACTTCCTTAGCCATATAGCTTCCTTTGCTGCTTCATGTGCAGCAATGTACTCCGCTTCAGTTGTAGAATCCGCAATGGTGCTTTGTTTAGCACTTTTCCAGCTTACTGCTCCTCCGTTGAGGCAGAAGACAAACCCAGACTGTGATCTGAAATCATCTTTGTCGGTTTGGAAACTTGCGTCCGTATAGCCTTTAACAATTAATTCATCATCTCCACCATAGACCAGGAAGTCATCTTTGTGCCTTTTCAGGTACTTCAGAATGTTCTTGGCAGCAGTCCAATGCGCCTCTCCTGGGTCTGACTGGTATCTGCTCGTAGCACTGAGTGCGTACGCAACATCCGGGCGTGTACATATCATAGCATACATTATTGAACCAATCAATGATGCATATGGAATCCCATTCATTCGTCTACGCTCATCAAGTGTTTTTGGGCACTGAGTCTTGCTTAGAGTCATTCCATGAGACATGGGTAGGTAGCCTCGCTTGGAGTCCGCCATCTTGAACCTATCAAGCACCTTATTGATATAAGTGCTTTGACTAAGTCCAATCATCTTTTTAGATCTATCTCTGTAAATCTTGATGCCCAATATGTACTGTGCTTCTCCTAGATCCTTCATCGAAAAACATTTCCCAAGCCAAATCTTGACAGAGTTCAACATAGGAATGTCATTTCCGATAAGCAATATGTCGTCGACATATAATACTAGGAAAGCAATTTTGCTCCCACTGACCTTCTTGTATACACAAGATTCGTCCGCGTTTTTGATGAAACCAAAGTCACTGACTGCTTCATCAAAACGTATATTCCAGCTCCTGGATGCCTGCTTCAATCCGTAGATTGACTTCTTTAGCTTGCATACCTTTTTAGCATTCTTTGGATCCTCAAAACCTTCAGGCTGTGTCATAAACACAGTTTCTGTTAAAACGCCGTTTAAGAAAGCAGTTTTGACATCCATCTGCCATATTTCGTAATCGTAATATGCAGCGATTGCTAACATTATTCGAATAGACTTTAGCATTGCAACTGGTGAAAAGGTTTCATCGTAATCCACACCGTGGACTTGCCTGTAACCTTTTGCAACCAATCTAGCTTTGAAAACTTCAAGTTTCCCATCCTTGTCCTTTTTCAGTTTGAAAACCCATTTGCTTCCAATGGCTTGGTAGCCATCTGGCAAATCGACCAAATCCCATACTTGGTTTTCAGACATGGAGTCTAATTCAGATTGCATGGCTTCTTGCCATTGCTTGGAGCTAGGGCTCGTCATAGCTTGCTTGTAAGTCGCAGGTTCATCACTTTCAAGTAATAGAACGTCATAGCTCTCGTTCGTCAAAATACCCAAGTACCTTTCCGGTTGAGATCTATATCTTTGCGATCTACGCGGGGTAACATTTCTAGATTGACCATGATTCTCACCAGATTCTTCTAAAGATCTCTGAGTTTCATCCTGAATGTCATCTTGAGCATTCTCTAGAGTTTGTTGTTCGACTCGAATTTCTTCGAGGTCTACTTTTCTCCCACTTGTCATTTTGGAAATATGATCCTTCTCCAAAAAGACACCATCTCGAGCAACAAACACTTTGTTCTCATATGTATTGTAGAAGTAATACCCCTTTGTTTCCTTTGGATAGCCCACAAGGATACATTTGTCAGATTTTGGATGAAGTTTGTCTGAAATTAATCGTTTGACGTATACTTCACATCCCCAAATCTTAAGAAAAGACACATTTGGAGGCTTTCCAAACCATAATTCGTATGGAGTCTTTTCGACAGCTTTAGACGGAGCTCTATTTATAGTGAGTGCAGCTGTATTTAGTGCATGTCCCCAAAATTCTAATGGAAGTTCGGCCTGACCCATCATTGACCTGACCATGTCTAGCAAGGTTCTGTTCCTCCGTTCTGACACACCGTTCCATTGTGGTGTTCCAGGAGGAGTCAATTCTGATAGAATTCCACATTCTTTCAGATGGTCATCAAATTCATAGCTCAGATATTCACCGCCTCTATCAGACCGCAGTGCCTTAATCTTCTTGCCTAATTGATTCTCTACTTCACTCTGAAATTCCTTGAATTTGTCAAAGGATTCAGACTTATGCTTCATTAGGTAGACATAACCATACCTACTGAAGTCATCAGTGAAAGTGATAAAGTAGCTGAAACCACCTCTAGCATTTGTACTCATTGGTCCACATACATCTGTATGGATTAAACCCAATAGTTCATTTGCTCTTTCTCCAACTTTAGAGAAAGGTTGCTTTGTCATTTTGCCAAGTAAACATGATTCGCATTTACCATAATCCTCTAAGTCAAATGGTTCTAGAATTCCTTCTCTTTGAAGTCTTTCTAAGCGTTTCAAGTTTATATGGCCTAATCGACAATGCCACAGATAGGTGAGATCTGAATCATCCTTTTTGGCCTTTTTGGTATTTATGTTATATACTTGTTTGTCGTGATCTAATAAATAAAGTCCATTGACTAATCTAGCAGATCCATAAAACATCTCTTTAAAATAAAACGAACAACTATTGTCTTTTATTATAAAGGAAAAATCCCTTAGCATCTAAGCAAGAAACTGAAATGATGTTTTTAGTAAGACTTGGAACATGGAAACATTCTTCCAGTTCCAAAACTAGCCCGGAGGGCAACGACAAATAGTAAGTTCCTACAACTAATGCAGCAATCCATGCTCCATTTCCCACTCGTAGGTCGACTTCACCCTTGCTTAACTTTCTACTTCTTCTTAGTCCCTGTGGATTGGAACATAAGTGTGAGCCACAACCTGTATCTAATACCCAAGAAGTTGAATTAGCAAGTATACAGTCTATAACGAAAATACCTGAAGATGGAACGACTGTTCCGTTCTTCTGATCTTCCTTTAGCTTCAAGCAATCTCTCTTCCAATGCCCCTTCTTCTTGCAGTAGAAGCATTCGGATTCAGAAGTGGGTTGACTGACCTTCCTCTTTGCAGATTTGGCGCCAGTTTGCTTAGTTGGGCTGGCCTTGTTGCCACCTTTCTTAGCATTCCTCTTCTTTCCAGATTTCTTGAACTTGCCCCCACGCACCATAAGCACATCCTGCTTATCACTTTTGAGCGTCTTTTCAGCGGTCTTCAGCATACCGTGAAGCTCAGTGAGCGTTTTGTCCAGACTATTCATACTGTAGTTCAGTTTGAACTGATCATACCCGCTATGAAGAGAATGGAGGATGGTGTCTATAGCCATTTCCTGAGAAAATTGCTGATCCAGCCGACTCATATTCTCAATGAGTCCAATCATTTTGAGAACATGTGGACTTACGGGCTCGCCTTTCTTAAGCTTGGTCTCAAGAATTTGCCTATGAGTCTCGAATCTTTCGACTCGAGCCAGATCTTGGAACATGTTCTTCAACTCACTGATGATTGTGAAAGCATCTGAGTTGATGAACGTTTTCTGCAGATCCGCACTCATGGTGGCGAGCATTAGACATTTCACATCCTTGTTGGCATCAATCCAACGATTGAGGGCTGCCTGAGTGACCCCGTCGCCTGGAGCTTCGGGCATCGCCTCATCTAGGACATACTCCTTTTCTTCCTGCATAAGAACTATTTGCAAGTTCCTTTGCCAGTCAAGGAAGTTTTTCCCGTTCAACTTCTCCTTTTCGAGAATTGATCGAATGTTGAATGAATTGTTGTTTGCCATATTAAAAACTACAATTGAAAAGAATAAACAAATAAATAACCATTCACAGTTTCTCTTAATAAACTTAAATTCTAGCATACATGCATAATTCAATGTTTATTAAGCATTTTATTCAAGTTATGTGTTCCGGCAGGTGTGAATAAAATGATTCCAAGATCCTAAAATCATTGAAGAACTAAGCACAGTTTGTCGACTTAATCCTAGAACATCTTAGGTAAGCAAAAGCCTTTTGCTAATAGTCTAGAAACTATTCTTGGTTGATAGGTACGTCTAAGAACTTATTAGGTAAACCTATCGAATTTGCCACGACATAAAAGGACTCCTTACTTATATCGTTGAGTTTCACCAAAACTAACATGTACTCACAATTATTTGTGTACCTTGCCCCTTTAGGACCAATAAGTAACACCTCGCTGAGCGAAAACTATTACTAGATTGATGTAAAGGATATCCAAGCAAGTGTATATTTTGGCATGGCACCTTTTAACTCAATTTTTTAAGTTTGGAACTTAAGGCTCTTACTATGTTGGTTAGATTTTAAGTGAACTAAAATCCTTAATCATGCAACATAATCAAGCTTTTGATCTCATGCATTTTAAGACATATTTAAAACAATAAATAACTTAAAACATGCATAAGATATTTGTGATCTAGTATGGCCCGACTTCATCTTGAAGCTTTGACTTCAAAGTCCGTCTTGAAAATCTCCGTGGGAGGCACCATTTTCTTCAAATAGGATAAGCTATAACTAATTACAACTATTTGATGGTACGCAGACCATATTTGAATTGAAAAATAACTTTGGTGCTTTAGACCAATTACATTCAAATTAATGGTACGCAGACCATATTTTCTATCCTATTTGGGCCATACTAGTCACTTCATAACCTGCAAAACAGTACATATACAATATATACCATTCACCCATTCATTATCATGAATGGCCCACATAGCTGGTTAGTAAAACATATTATGCATCACGTAAACATTTGCAGCAATTAATCAAGGGCACCAATAATCTACCAATTATTCAGTCCTTATTAATTCTAATCAAGTTGTTTTAACCTTAAGGATTTGTAGACCTAATCAAGAGTTTATGACTAAAAAGCGCTCCCACTTAAACCAATAAATTCATATGCTTTACTAATTTTAAACATAAAATTGTATTTCTAGTCTAACCGGAAACATACAAATTTAATTAAAATTTAAAGCTCATATAAATTTACAATTGAATCCAAAAATTTAATTTAATTTCAGTCGCATTTAAATTAATTCATGATTTTAATTTTAGTAAAATAATTAGAATAAATTCCATTTATTATAATTATAATATTCAAAATTAAAATCCAAGAAATTAATTCAAATTATTAATTTTAAAATTAATTAAAATTACGTGAACTGAAATTTTCAAATTAAACATTCAAAATGATCTAATCGTAACGCAAACACCCTACGCGTTGCACGCCCATGGGCCGTACGCACACAACCATTGCTGGCCATGTGCGCGCAGCCCATGCGCTCGTCGCATAGCTGCTGCTGTCCTATCGCAAGCCTCCGCACAGCGCCCCATCGCACGCGAGCTATCGCTCGCAGTGCGCGCGCGCGAGATCGCTCGCTGGGCGCGCTGGCTCGCTCGCTGTGCGCGCGAGCCATCGCTCGCTGGGGCGCGACATCGCTCGCTGGGCGGGCGACATCGCGCGCTGTGCGCGCGAGCCATCGCTCGCTGGGGCGCGACATCGCGCGCTGTGCGCGCGAGCCATCGCTCGCTGGGGCGCGACATCGCTCGCTGGGCGAGCGACATCGCGCGCTGTGCGCGCGAGTAGTGCTGGGCGCAGCGCTCGTGGCACGCGAGCTTGCGCTCGCTGCGCGCGAGGCTGCGCGCACTTGTGCGAGGCAGCGCGCGTTGTGGCGCAGCTCGCTTGCTGCCCACACGCGACTGCCTTGGCTCGCCCCTCGCCCATACCCATTCGTTCATTGCTCGTGGCACACGACACAAGGCAGGGCTGCTGCCTTGTGCTCGTGCACTACGCCCTTGCTCATTGCATTCGTGCCGCACGGGCGACGAGCTCCCTTGCTCGTCGTCGCATGCCCGCATTATACAACACCCCTTAAGGGTAACACGAAGCGTCCATTGCTTCGTGCGTGCAAGTTATTTGAACGAATCGCATAAAAATTTAAAATTTATATTTAAAATTAATGACAAATTAATAAATAATATTAATTTCATAATTTTAGGGCGAAAAATCGAAAATTTATTATCCAATTGATTTCCGATTGATATGGATTCAAGTCTAGGTCATAAAAATTTAAAATTTATCGTAAATTTAAAATTTTTATGGTGGTTTTTAATCATAGGTTTCTAATTAAATTACAATTAATTATGAAAATCAAATTAATTCTAAATTATTCTAATTTTCAACAAATTAATCATAATTACAAATTAGATTGCATAATTAACAAGACTAGGCATTCAAACTTGTTAAACATATACAGTAGGTCAATCAAAAATTCAAGATTTATCAACAAGAATCGCAAATATTTAATTTAACATCTTAAATTTACGAAATTTTGCATTCGAAAAACTAAAACCTTCGAAAAGTCATAGTTAGGCTTCGAATTTGAGAATTCTGGGTTCGGCAGAAAAATGCTATTTTTGTCAAAATTTTAGAATGCCTTTTACATGCGGAATTGACACAAAAATCACTCAATTCGGATGAGTAATGAAGAAACTGCCGAAAAACTGCGTACGTATAATTAAATAAACGCAATTTGCAATTAATTAACAATTACGAAAATTAATCACCCCTTTTAATTCTTGCAAATTTGTAATATTTAACCATGTTCATGCAATTTAGATTATGAAAATAATAAGGGGCTCGTGATACCACTGATAGGTTATGATTCATATGACAGTTCATAAATCATGCGGAAAAACCATAAAGCCAGGAAACATATTATTTACACATAATCATTTAGCATAGTTTAGATGCATACTCTTTGTTGCGTGCCTTCCCTAGCTGCGCCCGAACCGAACAAGAACAAGTCTTTAGGACTCCAAGTGTCGTCCCTCCGTAGATAGTCCACAGCACGTCCGGATCCGCCTTAAGATTGACCAACTAGAATCGCCCTTAAGGTTCTAATATTTTCGGTTGGGTAGGCAAGAATATTGGCTGATTTTTCTGCTTAAAAATCTTAGTTTTGAATACTTAAAAACTTGTATATAAATAATGACCCCTAGGCCTTTATTTATAGAGTTATGGAAAAGGAATCGCAATCCTAGTAGGATACGAATTAATTGAAATTAGAATCCTACATGAATTCTATTTAATTAATTTATCTAATTAGGAATAGGAATTTAATCACACACTAACTCTTGCAGTTTTAGGAATCACGCATGAGCACAAACTCACACACACACACGGCAGCCACAAGGGCTGCCCATGCGCATGCGAGCAGCAGCCCATGCAGCGCGGCCCACGCATCCGTGGCCTTGGTGCGCGCTGGGCTTGTGGCGTGCGTGCTTGCTGGGCGATGGCCCGGCTTCGTGCTGGGCCTTCGTCCGGCAGGCCTCGTCCGATGCTAATTCGTACGATACGCTTCCGATTAAATTTCCATTTCCGGAATCTATTTCCGATACGAACAATATTTAATATTTCCGATTCCGGAATTAATTTCCGTTTCGAACAAATATTTAATATTTCCGTTTCCGGAATTATTTTCCGATTCCGGTAATATTTCCGATTCTGACAATATTTCCGTTTCCGGCAATATTTCCGATTCTGGTAATATTTCCATTTCCAATAATATTTTCCGATACGTACCATGTTTCCGTTTCCGGCAACATCTACGACTTGGATAATATTCATATTTCCGATACGATCCATATTTCCGTTTCCGGCAATATCATCGTTTCCGGAGTATTCATTTCTTGCCTGTGACGATCTTAGCTCCCACTGAAACCAAGATCCGTCGGTTCCGAATATTCATAGATGGAGTATTTAATGCCATTAAATACTTGATCCGTTTACGTACTATTTGTGTGACCCTACGGGTTCAGTCAAGAGTAAGCTGTGGATTAATATCATTAATTCCACTAGAACTGAAGCGGCCTCTAGCTAGGCATTCAGCTCACTTGATCTCACTGAATTATTAACTTGTTAATTAATACTGAACCGCATTTATTAGACTTAACATAGAATGCATACTTGGACCAAGGGCATTATTTCCTTCACCTTTTATCCCTTCTATTATTTCTTTTTGAAAAATGGCTCACAAATTTGAAAATGCCACGCATGAATGGCTTATCTCCTTGAATAAGCTAGAAAAGAGACAGCTAATGTTAGGTTATGAATAATCTAATTCATTTGCAAAAACCATAAATAGCTAGAATCCAAATTAATTGCCACATAATCAATTAAGATAATTTAGTACACATACTATGTGATGCGTGCCTTCCCTTGATGGTCTCGAACCGAACAAGAACAAGTATAGAGCTCCAAATGTCGCCCCTCCGTAGATAGTCTACATCACGTTCGGATCCGCCTTAGGTTCAACAAACTAGGATATTGGCTAAGGTATTATGCAATCGGGAACTCACTATAAGTGATAGGCAAGAATATTGAACATATTTAATTCAAGTTGTGTGTATAAATTATGAACACGGGTCATATATTTATAGGAGGATAGAATAGTCATATCCTACTAGAATTTGAATACATAAAACCCTTAGATTTAGGATTTTAGTCAATCTCAAGTTCTTGGTCTTTTAGGAAAGTGTGAGGGGGTCGAAAAAGCACGAGGCTAATGCATGACCTCGTCCCTCGTGGGTGTGACGCTTCTTTTTATTCAATCAAGTGTAATTGGATTTCCTGTGAGTTTACACCCAATTGACTAGTAATATAGGAGTCGCCATTCAGTTTTTAACAACAATGAGAAAACTGACAAAACCCGGTTATCGTGACATAAAGGGAGTGTAATTATGTTTGACCACGACGACCGTAGGTTCCCTTGTGATCCCTGGTGTGGGGATCTCTCAACATACACCCACAAGGTAGAGATTGAGGGTTCGGGGGACTGTAACTACCGAGAGGAGTACTTCGCTCGTCGATAACTCCAGAGGCAGGATATCCTTACTAGCTCAGCATAAATAATTGAAGGGACATGCGTTCACTATTAAACTAATCTGAGTTGATTTTAGCAATATGCAACATATAATACTAGATCGATCGCGATTATCTGATTTAAATAGCATTAAGGGACCTAGCATGATAATCCAATTTCCCAAAATATTATATTTATTAAGCGTGATAGAACAATCAGATTTAGTTAGTTTAACAGTTCATAAAAAGGGCGAGGAAAGCAATTGAATCATCGAAAAGGGACACATTACGACGCACCCTTGAGAGGTGCGTCACGGTTCTCAGAAAACTAACCACTTTGACTTTACTATTTCTCCTTTTTATTTAACGAATCTCAAATTATGGGACAGGATACGTTCTGTTCGATTTATGGATCGATTACGACAGAACGCGTGAACAATTTCGCAGCGTGAGGCTTAGGCTAAGGGTTGGAGTCAATACTCAGAATATGAATTGTGTGTGTTCTTTTCACGTCGAATTTGGGGCTGTATTTATAGGGAAGAGTTCGTGGAAAGATAGAATTGCAGAGTTCTAATCCACAAAGAATTAGGAAAAAACACGTACCCAGGTAATTCCAGCGCCTAGGCCTGGGCGCCGAAGATTTCGGCGCCCAGAGCCAGGCATTGAAAATAGGGTCTGGGCTGTTTTCTTCGGATTCCTGAAATCCGTAGTGTTTGAGACTTAATCGAGTCTTTTAGTGCGTATCAATTTCATGACGGAATGCGTCTGGGCCCGTTACGAACTCTAGGCTCGTTAGGATTTTAATTAATACGTAACTCTTATTTCCGAATCATATTAGGAATAGGATTCTCGCAGTTTTCTATCTCATTTAGGATTTATGTTGGAGTGCAACACCTAATTCTGACAGGTTTCTATCTTTTATGACTTGCCACTATTAGCAACTACCCGTTACGGCAGTTACTATTTTTAGCAGGTTTCTATAAATAGCAGGTTCGGGTGAAATGAAAAGGGTGATCGAGATTCGTTATTTTATAGGAGATGCGTTGCCAAGTGGAGATTTATGTTCTCATCATCGAACCTTCCCTTTCGGGAATGGGGACAAAAGTAGGTGTCTACAGTTAGCCCCCACTTTGACTGAGTCTCGGGATGAGACGATGGTCAAAGTACTGGGCGGAGTGCGTCACACAAGCCATAGTGTATGTGACTTGTTTTGCGAGGGTCTCACGAGCCCTCGAGTGATAAAATTTGACTTAAGGGTCATCACTTGAAGTGTCGGCATATCCCTCACGTGTCATTGGGATTTGTTAACCGATAGTATAGAAACTTCCTCACTTTGTCATTGGAAGGATCTAAAGGTGCGTAGAAACTCCCTCACTTTGTCATTGGGAGTAGCTACAGATGTTTTCGAAATCAAAGCTATAAAGTGTAATTGGGCCTGGCCAAGCCCAATCACGAGGTAAAAATGTTTTTAAAGATTCTCATTTTCAGTTCTAGTTAAACGAGAAAACCCCCTTGTTTTTATGGGACGTAAAACGAAGGAAAATCCAGAACATCGCTCTTTTTTGGAAAAAACGGAAAACCGATCCTTTTAATTTTTGGAAAAGGGAAAACCAGAAAAAGTTATTGCTGCAGCGACTAAGGACCTACGCGGCTTGTGACGTAGACCCCGCCGGCTAAAGATGGCGAGCCTGTCCGCTAAGGGTGGACGCCCCGTCCGAAAAAGTGGACGAATCTTGTTTTTGAATATTTGAAAATAAGGACCTACGCAGCTTGTGACGTAGACCCCGCCGGCTAAAGATGGCGAGCCTGTCCGCTAAGGGTGGACGCCCCATCCGAAAAAGTGGACGAATCTTGTTTTGAAATTTGTTTTGTGTTTATTTTTTGAAAATAAGGACCTACGTGGTTTGCGCCGTAGACCCCGCCGACTAAAGATGGCGAGCCTGTCCGCTAAGGGTGGACACCCCGTCCGATAGAAGTGGACGAATCTATTTTGAAATTTGTTTGTGCTTTTTGAAAATAAGGACCTACGCGGCTAGTGACGTAGACCCCGACGGCTAAAGATGGCGAGCCTGTTTTGAATTTGAAGATTTTATTTTACGAAAACTGAGGATCTGCGCGGCTAGTGACGTCCCTGAATTCGTTTTTCTATTTGGAACTCGCGCGGTTCGTGGCGCGATCTTGCCCGATTGAGGTGGGCAAGTCCCTATTTCATTTGTTCTTGCGATTTCTTTGAGAATTTCTTTTCTTATTCATTCTCGCATGAGCGAATTCTTTCGAGGGATGATCGGATTTAGTTGTAACCTGAATGTGGGTTGACAACGTGCTTAGACGGACCATTGTTTTGTGGTCATCTTTTTTCGTGGTTTTGAGCTAGTCTTTATGGCTCGATTTTGCCACTACCTGGGTCCTTGATTAGGGGAATATGTATAAGTATCAACGGCGACCTTTGTCTTGAGGTCGTAGTCCGGTCTTATTATTTCTTTTTTAAGATTATCCAAACATGGGACTTCGTACAACGTAGTCTGGGAATATCGTTTTAACCTTGCATACTCCCTTTTTTTTTTGAGATATATTTTTTCTTTCGAGCCACCAAGTACTCGTGCTTGGCGGTGAGTTCTTGTCAAAGAGGTTCCTTGGGGATACGCATTCTGTAATGTCCTTGACCGTGTTTGGGATTGTGCTCGTAAGTGCGAGCGATCTTTGTAGTGGTGTGCTACTCTTGACAAAGCCGTGAGGTGCGACTTTCAGTAAAGAAATCGGCAATTTTCGAGTCGAAAAGATACGGCAGGGCCCTAAAGAAGTCAGGGGCCTTTTGGGGTCTGGGATCATTTTCGGCGCCCATGCCTGGGCGTTAAAGATTTCGGCGCCCAGCTCTGGGCGCTGAAAATGATTTCTGGCGAGGTTTCTTGATGGCACAATTGGCTTCTTGTTCGTTCGTTTTCTTTTTTTTTCTTTTCGTCTAGAGATTCTTTTTTTTTTTTGGGAACTAACCGTTCATTTTAGATCACCGTTGATTGGTGAATAATTATTTCTCGAGAAACCGTAGCCGATTGGTGGACTACGGTGTTTGTCGCTTTGGGGCGATTATTTAAAGGAACTGTCGCTCTTTAAGGTGTACAGTTATTGCAATAGTTGGGCGAGTCTATATGGCCCGAGGAACATACCTTGAGGCGTAAGACTTTGATCGCTCTTGTATATATTTTCCTTTTGAACGCGTTCGTGAATGATGTTATGTATGTGCGAACGAGCGTTCATAGAATGGCCGTTGTGTGCGGTCCATTAATCAGTTCGCTTGAATTATTTCATTTTTTTTTGAGCAACGACTTATTTTGAATAGTTTGCTTAGAAGCTTGATAGGGTTCAGGCCCATTCATGAAGTGGGCTCAAACATCGTGCCCTTTCGATTGTTCAAACATTTGCTTCGAGATTTTTTTTTTATTTTGCTATGGTTGTTTCGTAGCTTGGAACCCCCAAGTATGCATGTTGGGATGCTTTCCTTCTGGCGTACGATTTTTGTAGGTTCTTTTGAGAAAGATGCCTTGGGGTTCCGCTCGTGTAGGTGCGAGCTATCCCTTCCGTGGTAGGTAATATTTTGCTACCTTTAATCCTTAATGTAGAAGTCGTGTGGCTTGCATTTTGAATTTGGGCTATAAGTAGTCTTTGCCTCTTTTACACATGCTCTTGGTCGTGCCTGCATTAGTGCAATATGCCTTACTCTCTTTTTTAGACTTGTACCGTGGGATGGTTGAACTTATGGTGCAACGTAGGCTTGTGTGGCCTAACGACGTGTCTTAGAACATTCCTCCAAGCGTTAAGATATCATTATTATTTTTGCATTGGAGTACTTCATCATGCCTCGTTCAGGTGTTCGAACAAGTGTAGCACCTTCCGCATGGGTTTGCACGGCTTATTACTTTGTTCGATGCGAGGATTCATAGATGTTTCTTTCTCTTTTTTTTATATCTGGGCAAAACTTGGCTAGAAGAAAGAATCAGCGCCCAGGCTGGGGCGTTAAGGATATTGGCCCCAGCTCTGGGCGTTGAAAATGATTTCTGGGCAGACAGTTTTTTATATATATTTTTTATTTTTATCCTTGAATTTTCTTTTGCTTTTGCTTTGGAACGACGTAAACTGTGTAACGGACGCTTGTAGGGCGAGCGTTATGTGCAGTAGTTTGATCGGAGTTTTGGTGACTCGCGATTTTCAGTTACCCTTGATAGTGGGGTGACTTTATATATTCTAAGTAGTTCTTTAGAATTTGGGAGGGGTTGTAGCCATTCTAAGGTTCGTTTTACACGATTAAAGCTTAGGATTGTGCCCCTATGACATATGTATAGCATTAGCGTCGAGAATTTGCGATGAAATCGTCATTTCGAGCATTTTTAGAGTGTTTTTCTCAAGCCCCCAATTGTAGCTACGGGATTGGCTTGGTGCTATAATGCTTTGCATACGTTTTTATGCATTGATGGTGACATGGATCATGAATAGTTTGAACCAGACTCGTTTAGTGCGAGGTACGTTGGAGTAGTGATTTTGCTGCTTCTCTTGTAAATGTCGTATTGTGCGACATTGCCATGGTCAAGGTAGTCACATGTTGAAGTGTGCCTTGTCCAAAAGCTAGGTGCCTTTCTTTACCCATAATCATATTTGGAAATCTTTTGACTCACTTGCAAAATTGAGATAAACGCATATTTAGCTTAAACCAACGACACTTTATTATGTTCGAAAAAGTCTTTGAAAATTATTTGAAAATTATTTAAAATCCGAATCCTACTGTGTACAATCCGAGGTGTCCTAAGTAAGTTGACTTATAGAAGGGTTATATGAGTGAATCAAAATACTATTACGTTTTTTGGAATGCTGTCTAAGGATTTGCTGGAAGCCAGGGTGCAGGCGTCAAGATATACTTGTGCCCGTTTGGCATATGCTTTCAGGCTTTTAGGGCCATCTTTTCCAGAATTGCGGGAATATAAACCGTTTTCAAATTGACTTAGATTTACTTGGTGTATGTCTGTACAAAAGGTCAAGGTATACCTAGTTCTCTCCCTAGCTCTTTCATTTCAATTTTTAGCCCCCAGTTGCTATCATGTCTTCCCATTAATGATGGTTTTAGATTTCGATTTTAGATGCCCGTGTCATATGTCTGAGTAGGGTGAGCCTTGGTTAAGTGCCAAGTCCTATTGACAATGTCTGATTTTTCCAAAGGAGATTAGCAAGCATTTGAATTACCATGAACGGGTGCCCTGAGTTCGAAGGAACGATGGGGTGATGCCGTAGAACAATCTCTTTATTGCAAGCTTACTGCCTTTACTACTTGTCGGCGACTATGACAGTGTCTAGGGGTGAAAGAAGGTCTTTAAGCAAACGACTATGTCTAGTGGTGAAAGAAGGTCTTTAAGTGAGTTAGTTCGCTTTAGGGAGGGTCAAGTCGAGTACTTTAGAGGTCATGGACGCTTGCGCTAGCCCCCACTTAATTGAGGCAAAGCGATCTTTTGAGTCTTGGCTAGGTGCCTAGGAGTGTGAGTGCTCTTTCTGGCAAGGGTACGTGCCCTTATTATTTTTCGATGTGTGCTCATTAATTTTGGCATTTTGATGACTTGGATTCTTGCTTTGACTTAAATTTTTCTTTCGACTTGGATTGCAAGTAATTAAACTTCAATAAGGGACTTTTTATTCTTGTTATTCTATAGGCTTTAACATCTTTGCAAATTGGTTGGACCGAATCATGGATTGCCTACGTATCCGCCTTAAATAGATTTAATTTGGAATCAGGTCTTGCGTAGTTCTTAGCCTAGAAAATGGTTTCTTAGAATGCCGATTTTAAACAAGTACGTTCCGAGGTGGAAACATATTATTTGAAATGGTAGAATAAGTGAAGTTTATTATTATTTAAATCTGCTGCCAAAAATTTGTTTTATATTTTTTGATTGAGTACATGTATTTCTTTGGTGGTACGTATATCTGAATACGTGCTGTACCCCTCCAAGTGTTCGTTATTTTTCCGTGCATGTGCGGATAAAATGACAAGCACTTCTGGACAAAATTTTAGCAAGCAGAGAGATTCAGCGCAAAGGCTGGGGCGTCAAAGTTTTCGGCGCCCAGGTGTGGGCGCTGAAAATGTTTTCTGGGCGGATCTTTTTTGGTGCGCTAAATGCTTATTATACTATTTTTAGACTAACTTTAGAGGCGCTTTGCAAAGTTCCTTTTTTATTTTTTATTATTTTTTGTACTTTTCATTTGTTTTCTTTTTTACTCGTGACTCAAGACGGTTTGAAAGATGGGTTGAATGAGATAGGATAATTTGTATAGGCATTGGTCAAGCATTAGGATTATATCTGCTAGGACTCACAATTTGCAGACTTAAGCTAGTGTCACGAGTTTACATCAATCAAGGCCAATGAGTAGTATGGGGACGGCTCAAGGGTATATCAACAGGATGTATTCAAGCAAGTTATATGATCATTATACTAGTGGTGATGTAAGAGCAGGTTTTGGAAATAATGGGTATGACACACGTGTCAATGGCCGTGCGTGGTTTGCGGTTGACAACAAGTTCGAGAACAAGAGTCGAGGTAATGGTTTCTTGGGTTATGGCGATGAGAACATGGATGGGTTAAATGAGCTGAACAGGGGCCCCAGAGCGAAGGCGTCTAAGAACATAAGGACTGGAAAGGGTAGACATCGTAGAACTTTATGTAGCTTTTGTGGCATGATTTGGATTGGTTGACTCAGCTCTTTTCCATCGTTCACTTTGGTAAATTCCGCACTTTGGGAGGTACGGGCTAAGTATTTCATGGCTCGCTCTTTTCGCTCTCCCTTTTTTCTTTCTATTTTTTCCTTTTTGCTCGGGATTTCTCCCCAACATAAATCCTTCAATCAATTTTTTATTTGGGCTAAAAGGTAGATGGTTGTGGTCTTTGAGTCACGAGGCTAGACTGAGTGAGCCTCGTTTGGTAGGCCTATAGTGGACTTTTAATTTTAGTAGGCCTAGGGTGGACCTTTAATTTTAGTTGGCCTAGGGTGGACCTTTAAATTGTCTTACTTTGCAAGCGTATTTAGTCATTTCTTAAAATGTGCAAATAGCGTAGATTCAAAATGTTGTTTTTACCTTATTGAAATTTAACGAAAGAATTGCATCGAAAATAATTTTTTATTTCTTTTCAGATTCCAGTTTCTGGGATTTAATTGGAAGTTGTGATTTAGACTCAAACTTTCATTAATCTTTCTGATTATAACCCGTGTATGAATACAAGGAGGTGGCCTAGACTCAAACTACTGACATGGCGTAAGCCTATAATACTTGACCAAGCGACTCTCAGACTTAGGCTAATTGGACCATAACTTTCGTTGGCTGACACTTTAGATTTTAACCCCTGGGTGTTCATTTGTCATGCGCCATTTTGCTTAATGTTGGCAAGGTAGTTAATTGGGGAGATCGAATTTTTATTTTTGCAAGACTAGAATCATTAGTGCGGCTTCTCTCTTAGTGTGTATTGCTTTACCCCAATGGTAGCCTTATGGTATGCCTATTTGGGTATTTTCATGGTTGGTCATGTTGCATTCATGGAAAATCTTTTAGTCCGTACTTAGGAGTATTTAAAGGAGCGAGTGGCTCGAGAGGACTATGATAGTCGTGACCCAATGTGATCATAAGCCTTGAGGCCATTAATTTTTTGCTAACGGTATTGACACCTTAGGTTCACTTTGGGGGTTGTGCGACTACGGGGGAATGATTTTCAGAATGTGACTGTTTCCATTTTGCAAATACTATAATGTATTATTTTTATTGGTGAGAGAGAGTATTGAGGCCGTGGATTCCTAGCAAGGGATGACAATTACATATGGATGCTCATTGATTTAAATGTTAGGAAGGGAGACTCAATATGGTTTAACCTTTTAGCTTGCAGAACGACACCAAGTATTAGGACCGATTCTATGGATAAGACAACTAAGACTTAGGATTTAGATTGTACTTCGGCATAACCTAGTCTAGACTCGGATTTTTTTTTTCGAACATTATTTTTTCTTGAAGATTCCATTTGAACATTATTTTTTGAATACTTTGCCCATGTGACATTCAAGGTCGTTTAATTAGCATGCTCGGTTTTGGTGCCGAACATCGTCGTCGTAGGAGGCCTAACAACGACACAAAGAGTTATTTATTTTTATGAGTCGCTTTTAGAATCGAGTGCTTTTTCATACGCCCTCGTAGCAATTTTTTTTTCACGAAAAGTTTTTTTTTGCTACGTATTTTCTTCACGCGTGGGCACCGAGGCTGCTGTGCCTGACCAAAAGGCCAGGCAGCAACTTCAGCTCCCAGCGAAGGGCGTGAGAAATATCGGCGCCCAGCCAGGGGCGTTGAAAATGCGTCCCTGGCTGGTTCTCTTTTTCTGCTTTCGTCTACTTTGTTTTTGCGACTTTAATTTTGCGTGCTTGCCTTATAACGTCCTTTACGCGTTGCAGCGTTGTGGGATCCGTTATAGGCCATCCCGAGCGTCGCTTATTTTTGTGGCGATCGTTCGGGTTTGCGGAACACGTATTTTGGTATAACTCTTTGGCTAATTGATTCATGAATGTTTGGGTAATTTTTAAGGTCGTTGGTTTTCTAGCATTATTTGTCTAGCATTATTCGTACGCACAATCATAACATAGTCACATAGTTCGCTACACATAACTACATTATAAACATGGATTTGAGAATTAAATATGTCACGTAGTTTATGATAGGCTTCTATGGGTAGTATTTGCGCCTGGCTTGGTACCGCTTCTATCGTAGATCCAACACATGCCCCGGTCAAGGTAGTCTTTTCAACAGACGAATTTCGCTCAAGAGGCCAACCCGCAAGTGCAAGCCAAGGTGGCATGCAGGCGAGAGGGACCTAATGAGCGAGCGATTGGGTTCGGGAAAGGTGTACTACCTGCACAAGTACCGAGTGGGCAACATGCGCGGCGTATGCACCCCCCTATTGGCGAAAAAAGGTATCCTTAGTCCCAACTCCTGAGGGAGCCGAGATTCGTTATGCTGTTCTGCCCGTTCACATTAATATGCTAATTTTCAGGTCGTCCCAACTTGATGGGGAAATAAACGCGGGGTAGGATCGTTTCACCCTTCGGCTATTTTGATTACCTACAAGCACGAGTATTTCCTTCACCATCCCCAGTGGAGTCGCCACTGTGAGGGGGTCGAAAAAGCACGAGGCTAATGCATGACCTCGTCCCTCGTGGGTGTGACGCTTCTTTTTATTCAATCAAGTGTAATTGGATTTCCTGTGAGTTTACACCCAATTGACTAGTAATATAGGAGTCGCCATTCAGTTTTTAACAACAATGAGAAAACCTGACAAAACCCAGTTATCGTGACATAAAGGGAGTGCAATTATGTTTGACCACGACGGCCGTAGGTTCCCTTGTGATCCCTGGCGTGGGGATCTCTCAACATACACCCGCAAGGTAGAGATTGAGGGTTCAGGGGACTGTAACTAATGAGAGGAGTACTTCGCTCGTCGATAACTCCAGAGGCAGGATATCCTTACTAGCTCAGCATAAATAATTGAAGGGACATGCGTTCACTATTAAACTAATCTGAGTTGATTTTAGCAATATGCAACATATAATACTAGATCGATCGCGATTATCTGATTTAAATAGCATTAAGGGACCTAGCATGATAATCCAATTTCCCAAAATATTATATTTATTAAGCGTGATAGAACAATCAGATTTAGTTAGTTTAACAGTTCATAAAAAGGGCGAGGAAAGCAATTAAATCATCGAAAAGGGACACATTACGTCGCACCCTTGAGAGGTGCGTCACGGTTCTCAGAAAACTAACCACTTTGACTTTGCTATTTCTCCTTTTTATTTAACGAATCTCAAATTATGGGACAGGATACGTTCTGTTCGATTTATGGATCGATTGCGACAGAACGCGTGAACAATTTCGCAGCGTGAGGCTTAGGCTAAGGGTTGGAGTCAATACTCAGAATAAGAATTGTGTGTGTTCTTTTCACGTCGAATTTGGGGCTGTATTTATAGGGAAGAGTTCGTGGCAAGATAGAATTGCAGAATTCTAATCCACAAAGAATTAGGAAAAAACACGTACCTAGGTAATTCCAGCGCCTAGGCCTGGGCGCCGAAGATTTCGGCGCCCAGAGCCAGGCGTTGAAAATAGGGTCTGAGCTGTTTTCTTAGTCAGATTCGGATTCCTGAAATCCGTAGTGTTTGAGACTTAATCGAGTCTTTTAGTGCGTATCAATTTCATGACGGAATGCATTACGAACTCTAGGCTCGTTAGGATTTTAATTAATACGTAACTCTTATTTCCGAATCATATTAGGAATAGGATTCTCGCAGTTTTCTATCTCATTTAGGATTTATGTTGGAGTGCAACACCTAATTCTGTCAGGTTTCTATCTTTTATGACTTGCCACTTTTAGCAACTACCCGTTACGGCCGTTACTATTTTTAGCAGGTTTCTATAAATAGCAGGTTCGGGTGAAATGAAAAGGGTGATCGAGATTCGTTATTTTATAGGAGATGTGTTGCCAAGTGGAGATTTATGTTCTCATCATCGAACCTTCCCTTTCGGGAATGGGGACAAAATTAGGTGTCTACAGAAAGTCCAAATGCTTAAGTGTTAGGATAATCCTAAAACTCTAAACCAAGTAGGATATGGAAAACGGATAGCTTGTGGCCCAAGCTACTTGCCGCGCAAGTAGTCTTCGCTCCCAAGCCTATGGGCCATGCACATAGCAGCCTTGGCACGCAAGGCTTCCCTTGCCTCCCAAGTCCATACGCGCAGACCTCGCTGGGCGTTGGGCGTTGGGCCTTGCGCTTGGTGCTAGTGCTAGGCCTCGCGCCTGAAGCTGGCCTGTCGAGCCTTGCGGGATTTTCTCGTCGAGCGATGAGCTGGCTCGGTTGCCGGCCTTTCGCTCGTCGTGCTTCCGATTTGCTTTCCAATATCCGAAATTTATTTCTGTTTTGAACAATACTTACGTTTCCGATAATATTTCCGATTCCAACAATATTTTTTCATTTCGATAGTATTTCTGTTTCCAGCAATATTTCCGATTCCGACAATTTCTATTTCCATTAATATTTTATGAAACGAACCATATTTATGTTTTCGGAAATATCTTCGACTTCGTTAATATTTATATTTCCGTCATGAACAATATTTTCGTTTCCGGCAATATCTTCATTTCCGGAAAATATTCTTTCTTTGCCTTTTGATGATTTTACCTCCCACTGGAACCAACATCCATCATTTCCGAACATCCATAATTCGAGTGTTTACTAAATATTGCATTCACCTAAATACTTGACCCGTTCACGTACTATTTGTGTGACCCTACGGGTTCAGTCAAGAGTAAGTTGTGGTATTAATATTATCAATTCCACTTGAAATAAAGCGGCATCTAGCTAGGCATTCATATCACTTGATCTCACTAAATTATTAACTTGTTAATTAATACAGATTCGCATTTATTAGACTTAGCATTAAATGTATTAAATGCAAACTTGGACCAAGGGCATTATTTGCTTCAGCTAGATAGTATGAATTTAGGAGCCTTGGTCTCTCTCCGCTTTGTTAAACTTGATTGGAATTTTCTTCGTGCTACAATAGGCTTATGGGATGTTCAAACTCATGTTTTTCGGTTCAAGACCGATGAAATATGTCCCCTTCCTGAAGAGTTCGATGCAATTATTGCGTGGCCAGCCTTGGCGGAACCCTGTGTTTCAAGTCTAGAAGAGCACTTCTTTTCATCTTTTGGGAGGTTTTTAGGCTTGGAGCCCTTGGCTTTGAGCTCTATTGTGTATGATAGAGGGGTTGATCTTTCCCTCCTTATAGCTCATTTTTCAAAAGGGGATGCTCATAAGGTATTTCGCATGAGAGCTATGCATTTTTGCTTGTTCACCCGATTTATATTATCCAACTATGGTCTTGAATTTGGTTAGGATGCCTTTGTAGAGGTGGTGGAACAATCCACCCTTGGAAAAGATCCGAAGCCACTTGTGATCGGAGAGCCTTGATGGGCCTAGATGTGGCCAGGACTAACCCTTCCTCCATGCTTTCAGGAAGTCTGGAGCTTCTTCAAGTAAGTGTCCAAAGCCTTCTTTTGAATTTTGAATTTGTAACTTGAATTTTGAATTGGTTAATTGAACATTGCTTTTTTATTTTGTATTTCTCCAAGATCTGGCTTATGGAGAGACTCATGTTGGTGGCACCACCGGAGAACATGGAGATCTATAATAAGAAGGGTGTTCAATATGCGGCCCTTTATGTATGGTCGACTATCTCAGCATGAGTGGGAGAGCATTCTCCAAGAGGTAGAGCCTTCCATTAGATGAGTAGTTCCATGGAGGGGTATTTCTTCCATGAGGTATACCTTTGAGTCCTCTGTCTTGAGGGTACCTAGCCTTACTGTTTTGAGCTTCTACTCTCCTGTTCGAGTGATGAGGCAATTTAGCTTGAGGCAAGAAATTTCGGACAGTGTTATGGAGAATCCGGAGCCAATCATGTTGAATGTTGACCGCCTTAAACGGTGGGTAAGGTATTGGGCTTCCAAGCCCTTTCTCAATGTTCAATTCCCATCTGAGCATGCTACTCTTTCTGATGGGTATGTTGTATGGATGAAAGGTCAAAGCCAAAGGTATACTCCTCTTCCCGGGTCTATGAAAGTTAGGGACTCTAGAGCTAGACACCTTGCATCAATCAATATTGTGGGAAGTGATGGAGCAAGGGCCATCCTGTTCGTGGCCGTTTGGGACCCAAAGGAGGCTCGTCATCGACTCACCTTGGTAAGATTGCTATTGCTTCCTCCCGCTGATGGTCAAAGAGGAAATGGATGTTGATGATTGCGGGAAGGGTAAAGGGAAATTGCTCAAGGTGTCAAGGCTCAAGAGAATTATCAGTAAACCCCGAATGGATTCCTTTAAGTGGAATTTGAGTTTGATTTGCATGTTTGAAGAAAGTGTTTGAAGATTGTGTTTCAGAAGTGTGTTTATAAAATGTGTTTTAGAAGTGTGTTCGGAAAAGATGTTTGGTGGAAGTGAAGAGGCTTAAACAACTTTGCTTCACTTGATTCCGACCTTGTAATCGTATTAGCTTTTGAATTAAAGTTTTAGAACCATTTGTACTCGTTCAAAGTTTGAATAAAGAATCATCATCATTTTCTCGCATTTGAAAGTTGTGTCCGATTCCGCCCGAACATGCTTTTTATTTTCACATTTGGACTAAGGGAAACAATATCATTTGTATGGCACATTTGGACTTGTATTTTGAAAAAATGACTTTGAACTTTTAATTATTCTTTAATACCTTTAATTGAGGAGACTTGAATTTTTTGAATATTATAGTGGCCGAGCCTCGGGATAAGGTTGCCTACGTGTCCCGTTAAGGAATCAGGCCGAACGTAGTTTTAAGTACATAACCCTTTGAAATGTTATTTGAATCTAGACATAGAATTTCTTGAGTTGATTCATGTTTGTCAAGGAACGGAACTTGGTTCCGTCGACATCGGTTAGCTCAACTGCTCCCCCGGAGAAGATCTTTTTGACAATGTACGGTCCGGCCCAGTTGGGTCTGAAATTTCCCCTTGGATCCATGACACTTTTGTGAAGGGCTTTCAGGACATGCAAGCTCTCCTTCTTTGATGTTGCGAGTTCTGAATTTCTTGTTGAAATGCCTGGTGACCCGTCGTTGATATATTTGGACATGGTGGGCGGCCTGGAGCCGACTCCCATCTAGTAGAATTAGCTCATCGTACCTAGCCTGTACCCATGTATCTTCTAGGAATTTTCTTTCTAGAACTATTCTCGGAAAAGGTATCTCTAATTCGATGGGTTGCACGGCTTCCACTCCAAGGGTATTTACTTATTCGACAATCATTACATCGACAACTTTGGATTGACATTCGGCCTGTATGGGTATTGACTGATTGATGCAAGAGTCTAACTCTAGACTCATATACTCACTTAGAACTCGAAAATTGAAAACATAGACTCTTGACTTGCACTCTAAATATGATTATTAAGCACAAACTTCATCAAAGACACAGTTGCAAGGGCGCTTCCAATGATCACCGTCGTCGTCAACGTTGAGGAGGTCACCACCATAATAGAAAGAAGCCCTGTCCCGTACTTGGTCCCAAGTGCTGTATGGAAACATGGAGAAGTGGCCTTTGTCTGTCTTGTTTAAGCTGAGAAGAAAAATTAAGACCAATTTCCTTTCTGGAAGGTTAGGCTGGATCCAATTAGCAACACCCACCTGTGAGGGGGTCGAAAAACAAGACGGGAGTACCTTTCCAAAGAAATTGGCTCGAACGACTTTCCCCTCGGGATGTGGAAATCATATTAAGTAAATAGGGACTAACTGCTGGCATTATCCTCTTTTTACTAGTCTGTAGGAGTCTCTATTCAGTTCTACAACAACATTGAAGAAAACTGACAAAACCCGGTTATCGTGATATGCATGGAGTGCAAACATATTTGAGTCATAATGGCCATAGGTCCCCTTGTGATCCCTGTTGGGGAGATCGCTCAACGTACATCCAGTGGAGTAGAGATTGAGAGTTCGCGGGACGTTTACTAATACAAGGAGTGCCTAGCATTAGCCCACGCGGCGGTCCTAACTAGTTCAATGTGGCAACGAAAAAGGGATATGCGATATACTTTATTACTAATATGAGTTAGTTTTAATGCACAGATAATTAGCTAAACAACACCAAAATAGTTATTTAGATTGACTTAAGGTGCTTAGCAATAAACCAATTTGTCTAGAGATTACCTTATTAAGCGTGATTAATAAAATAGATTATGTGAACAGATTTATATGGTGATGAAAGCTAAAAAAAGGTAGATTTCAGGTTACAGTATCGCGTAGGCTATACTGCGGTTCTCAAGAACACTAACCACTTGACTTTTCTAGCTTTCCTTTTAGCTTTCGAACCTCTTGTTAACTGATTGACTGTGGGGTGGGATTCTTCCAGAGTTTTCGTGTGTTTAGGCTAGTAATTGGGTCAGAACTTCGGAAACACTTGAACTGAACTGGGCGATCGTGCGGTCAGGGTCTGCTTAACAGTGTGTTAATATGGCAGACAGTTGAGAATACGGGACAGAGAGAGATAGAGAAGCTTCGGTCAATACTCAAGCTTAGGGTATTATGTGGGGCTTGTGTGTGTTCTTTTCCGGATTTCAGAGGCCCTATTTATAGTATAACAGGCCGGAATAAGAAAAGTTCGAAGAAATGAGAGTTTTCTGAAAAGTAACCTGCAGCGCTACAGTTTTATAGCGCTCTGATCAGGAGCGCTATTATTTTCCAGCGCTTAGTAGGGAAGCGCTAGATCAGTTTTTTAACAGCTGGATAGAAACTTTATTTTTGCGTGATTGGGTGAGAACCAAATTGTAGCCCCAGAATATTCTGGCGCTAGCTTTGATGCGCTGGAATAAGTGTGGCGCATGTGTGCCTAGCGCTGGTGTGTTACTTCCACTTTTCTAGATTTATCCGATTTTATCCGAATCTTACTCACGGTTTTATCTCTTTTTAAGACCATCGGTTAGAATGCAACTTTTATTTTTTATTCGAGGATTAATTGTGATGCAACGTAATTACTTGAATATATATCTTACACGGTTACCATTTCGGGCAACAGTTGAGCATATAATCTACTATAAATAACAGTTACTAAAAATGGAAATATTGTTTTTGGACTGTCAGTCAGTCACAGGTTGTTCGTCGCATGCTTAGGAAATCTTAATCAAGAGTGTTTGGTTTCATCATTGAACGCACCGCTTTGGGCCTAGGGACAAATGTAGGCGTCTACAGTCAGCCCCCACTTTGATTAAGTATGGGCAAGACGATAATCAAAGTATTGGTAGACAGAGTGCGTCTGAAACTTAGTCCGGTGAGGACCAAATTTAAGCGAGGGTCTCACGAGCCCCCGAGTGATAACGTTTGACTTAAGGGTCATCACTAGGAATGCCAATAGTTCCCTCAAGAGTCATTGGGAACCTACTGACTTGAACTAACTTTTCACAAAGTCATTGAAGACGTTCAAACGTTGAAGGGAGTTTTTCGAAAACGCATACTTAGCTTAACTTTGGATGACGGAATACGGGAACAGATAAAGTAGGATAAAAGACCTTTTCTAGTGAGGAAACCTCAAACGAGGACGATTAACGGGTAAACCTTAAGCTAGGAACAAGGATCGGGACCTCAATGAGAACAAGGATTGGGACCTCTTCTGGGAAGAAGATCGGGACTTCTAACTTGGAACGAGGATTGAGAACTCTAATGGGAAGAAGATGGGGACTTCTAACTTGGGACAAGGATTGAGACCTCTAATGGGGAGAAGATCGGGCCTTCTAACTTCAGGCGAGGATTGAGACCTCTAGTGGGAAGAAGATCGGGACTTCTAACTTGGGACGAGGATTGAGACCTCTAATGGGAAGAAGATCGAGACTTCTAACTTAGACCGAGGATTGATACCTCTAATGGGAAGAAGATCGAGACTTCTAACTTGGGACAAGGATTGAGACCTCTAATGGGAAGAAGATCGGGACTTCTAACTTGGGACGAGGATTGAGACCTCTAATGGGAAGAAGATTGGGACTTCTAACTTGGGACAAAGATTGAGACCTTTAATGTGAAGAAGACCGTGACTTCTAACTTTAGAATGAGGATCGGGACCTCTAATGGGAAGAAGATCGGGACTTCTAACTTGAGAATGAGGATCGGGACCTCTAATGGGAAGAAGATCGCGACTTCTAACTTGAGAATTCCTTGGGATTATGATTTTTTAGAAAATCGTTACCTAAAGTGGGGCACGGTTATTTCCCGAAATGTCGTTTCTTGTCAGTGGGCTTAACGAAATAAGTTATTATTTTTTGAAAAGAATAATAAAAAAATATTTTTCTTTTGAAATACCGTTACTTTTTCCACGGGAAGGAAAATGGAATAGGTTTAAATGGTTATTTGGCGTGAAAAAGGGTGAAATGGCCCGACAGTTTGTCTGAATGAGAATATTGGTGCGTTGGAAAATTCTAGCCCGTACATTGTTGCGCTGGAAATTTTCCAGGGCATGCATTCGAGCGCTGGAAATTTCCAGCGCATATATTCCTTAAATACGAACAGCGCATGCGAGGGGGTCGAAAAAGCGCGAGGCTAATGCGTGACCTCGTCCCTCGTGGGTGTGACGATTTTTTTTATTCAATCAAGTGTAATTAGATTTCCTGTGAGTATACACCCAATTGACTAGTAATATAGGAGTCGCCATTCAGTTTTTAACGACAATGAGAAAAACTGACAAAACCCGGTTATCGTGACATAAAGGGAGTGCAATTATGTTTGACCACGACGACCGTAGGTTCCCTTGTGATCCCTGGTGTGGGGATCTCTGAATATACACCCGCAAGGTAGAGATTGAGGGTTCGGGGGACTGTAACTACAGAGAGGAGTACTTCGCTCGTCGATAACTCCAGAGGCAGGATATCCTTACTAGCTCAGCATAAATAATTGAAAGGACATGCGTTAACTATTAAACTAATCTGAGTTGATTTTCGCAATATGCAACATATAATACTAATTCGATCGTGATTATCTGATTTAAATAGCATTAAGGGACCTAGCATGATAATCCGATTTCCCAAAAATATTATATTTGTTAGGCATGATAGAACCATCAGATTAGGTTAGTTTAACAGTTCATAAAAAGGGCGAGGAAAGCAGTTAAATCATCGAAAAGAGACACATTACGACGCACCCTTGAGAGGTGCGTCACGGTTCTCAGAAAACTAACCACTTTGACTTTGCTATTTCTCCTTTTTATTTAACGAATCTCAATTATGGGACAGGATACGTTCTGTTCGATTTATGGATCGATTGCGACAGAACGCGTGAACAATTTCGCAGCGAGAGGCTTAGGCTAAGGGTTGGTGTCAATACTCAGAATATAATTGTGTGTTGTGTGTTGTTGTTGTTCCTTTCACGTCGAATTTAGGGGTATATTTATAGGGAAGAGTTCGTGGAAAGATAGAATTGTAGAGTTCTAATCCACAAAGAATTAGGAAAAAACACGTCCCGAGTATTTTCAGCGCCTAGGGCTGGGCGTCAAAGATTTCGGCGCCCAGCTCTGGGCGTTGGAAATAGGATCCAGACAATTTCAGCGCCCAGGGCTGGGCGTTGAAATTGCTGTTTGGGCCGTTTCTTTGTCAGATTCGGATTCTTAGAATCCGGAGTGTATGAGACTTAATCGAGTCTTTTAGTGCGTATCAATTTCATGACGGAATGCGTCTGGGCCCGTTACGAACTCTATGCTCGTTAGGATTTTAATTAATACGTAACTCTTATTTCCGAATCATATTAGGAATAGGATTCTCGCAGTTCTCTATCTCATTTAGGATTTATGTTGGAGTGCAACACCTAATTCTGACAGGTTTCTATCTTTTATGACTTGCCACTTTTAACAACTACCATTACGGCAGTTACTATTTTTAGCAGGTTTCCATAAATAGCAGGTTTCGAGTGAAATGAAAAGGGGAATTGAGATTCGTTATTTTGTAGGAGATGCGTTGTCAAGTGGAGATTTATGTTTTCATCATCGAACCTTTCCCTTTCGGGAATGGGGACAAAAGTAGGTGTCTACAGTTAGCCCCCACTTTGACTGAGTCTTGGAGTAAGACGATGGTCAAAGTACTAGACGGAGTGCGTCACACAAGCCATGTTGTATGTGACCTGTTTTGCGAGGGTCTTACGAGCCCCCGAGTGATAACATTTGACTTAAGGGTCATCACTTGAAATGTCGACATATCCCTCACGTGTCATTGGGATTTGTCAACGGATAGTATAGAATACTCCCTCACTTTGTCATTGGAAGTATCTAAAGAGGCGTAGAAACTCCCTCACTTTGTCATTGGGAGTAGCTACATATGTTTTCGAAATCAAAGATATAAAGTGTAATTGGGCCTGGCCAAGCCCAATCACGAGGTAAAATGTTTTTAAAGATTCTCATTTTCAGGGCTAGCTAAACGAGAAAACCCCCTTGTTTTTATAGGACGTAAAACGAAGGAAAATCCAGCACCCTTGTTTTTATAGGACGTAAAACGAAGGAAAATCCAGCAAAAGTTATCGCTGCAGCGACTAAGGACCTGCGCGGTTTAATGGCGCAGACCCCGCCGGCTAAAGATGGCGAGCTTGTCCGCTAAGGGTGGACTCCCCGTCCGATAGAAGTGGACGAATCTGTTTTTGAAATTTGAAAATAAGGACCTACGCGGTTCGTGGCGTAGACCCCGCCGGCTAAAGATGGCGAACCTTGTCCGCTAAGGGTGGACACCCCGTCCGATAGAAGTGGACGAATCTATTTTGAAATTTGTTTTGCTTTTTTGAAAATAAGGACCTACGTGGTTTGTGACGTAGACCCCGCCGACTAAAGATGGCGAACCTTGTCCGCTAAGGGTGGACACCCCGTCCGATAGAAGTGGACGAATCTATTTTGAAATTTGTTTGGCTTTTTTGAAAATAAGGACCTACGTGGTTTATGACGTAGACCCCGCCGGCTGAAGAGGGCGAGCCTATTTTAAATTTGAAGACTTTATTTTTCGAAAACTGAGGACCTGCGCGGCTAGTGACGCAGACCCCGCCCGCTGAAGGTGGGCGAGCCCTGTCCGCTAAGGGTGGACGCCCCGCTCGCTGGAGGTGGGCGAACCTGAATTCGTCTTTTCGATTTGGGATTCGTGTGCCGCGATCTTGCCCGATTGAGGTGGGCAAGTCCCTATTTCATTTCTTTTCTTGTGATTTCTTTTGAGAATTTCTTTTCATTTATTCTTACAGGAGCGAATTCTTTCGAGGGATGCTCGGATTTAGTTGCAACCTGAATGTGGGTTGACAACATGCTTAGACGGACCATTGTCTTGTAGTCATCATCCTTTATGGTTTTGAGTTAGTCCTTACGGGTCAATTTTGCCACTACCTGGGTCCTTGATTAGGGGACTATGTATAGGTATCAACGACGACCTTTGTCTTGAGGTCGTAAACCGGTTTATTTTTTATTTTTTGAGACATCCAAACACGGGACTTTGTATAGCGTAGTCTGGGAATATTGTTTTTAACTTTGTGTACTCTATATTTTCTTTCGAGCCCCCAAGAATTCGTGCTTGACGGTCATTTCTTGTTGAAGAGGTTCCTTGGGGATACGCATTTCGTAATGTCCTTGATCGTGTTTGGGATTGCGCTCGTAAGTGCGAGCGATCTTTGTAGTGGCGTGCTACTTTTAACAAAGCTGTGAGGTACGACTTTCGGCAATTTTAAAGTCGAAGGAATATGGCAGGGCCCTATAGAAGTCAGAAAGGGTCTGGGATCATTTTCGGCGCCAAAGCCTGGGCGTTAAAGATTTCGGCGCCCAGCGCTGGGCGCTGAAAATAGTTCCTGGCGAGCTTTCTTGATGACACAATTGGCCTCTTATTCATTCGTTTATTGCACGTGGAAGTTCTATGTATTCTCTTCTCTTTTGTTTTTTCTTTATTTTTAGAACGTGATGATTTTCTTAAGAAGCTGTAGCCGATTGGTGGACTACGGCGCTTGTCGCTTTGGGGCGATTATTTTAAGGAACTGTTGCTCTTTAAGGCGTACAGTTATTGCAACAGTTGGGCGAGTCTATATGGCCCGAGGAACATACCTTGAGGCGTAAGACTTTGATCGCTCTTGTATATATTTTTTTTTTCTTTTGAATGCGTTCGTGAATGATGATATGTATGTGTGAACGAGTGTTCATAGAATGGCCGTTGTGTGCGGTCCATTAATCAGTTTGCTTGAATCATATTTTTTTTTGAGCAATGACTGATTCTGAATAGTTTGCTTAGAAGCTTGATAGGGTTTAGGCCTATTCATGAAGCGGGCTCAAACATCGTACCCTTTCGATTGTTCAAACATTTTCTTTTTCGATTTTTTTTATTTTGCAATAGTCGTTTCGTAGCTTGGAGCCCCCAAGTATGCATGTTGGGATGCTTCCTTTTGGCGTACGATTTTTGTAGGTTCTTTTGAGAAAGATGCCTTGGGGTTCTGCTCGTGTAGGTGCGAGCTATCCCTTCCGTGGTAGGTAATATTTTGCTACCTTTAATCCTTAATGTAGAAGTCGTGTGGCTTGCATTTTGAATTTGGGCGATAAGTAGCCTTTGCCTCTTTTACACGTGCTCTTGGCCGTGCCTACATTAGTGCAACATGCCTTACTCTTCTTTTAGACTTGTACCGTGGGACGGTTGAACTTATGGTGTGACGTAGGCTTGTGTGGCCTAACGGCGTGTCTTAGAACATTCTTCCAGGTGTTGGGATATCATTTGTATTGGAGTATTTCATCATGCCTTGTTCAGGTGCTCGAATAAGTGTAGCACCTTCTGCGTGGGTTTGCACGGCTTATTACTTTGTTCGATGTGAGGATTCATAGGTGTTTCTTTCTTATTTTTATATCTGGGCAAAACATGGCTAGCAGAAAGATTCAGCGCCCAGGCTGGGGCGTTAAAGATATCGGCGCCCAGCTCTGGGCGTTGAAAATGATTTCTGGGCAGAACTTTGACAGTTTTTTCTTTCACTTTTGCTTTGGAACGATGTAGACTGTGTAACGGGCGCTTTATAAGGCGAGCGTTATGTGCAGTGGTTTGATCGGAGTTTTGGCGACTCGCGATTTTCAGTACCCTTGATAGTGGGGCGACTTTATATACTCTAAGTAGTGCTTAGAATTTGGGAGGGGTTTTAGCCATTCTAAGGTTCGTTTTGCACGATTAAAGCTTAGGATTGAGCCCCTATGACATATGTATAGCATTAGCGTCGAGAATTTGCGATAAAATCGTCATTTCGAGCATTTTTAGAGTGTTTTTCTCAAGCCCCCAATTGTAGCTACGGGATTGGCTTGGTGGTATAATGCTTTGCATATGTCTTTATGCATTCATGGTGACATGGATCATGAATAGTTTGAACCAGACTCATTTAGTGCGAGGTACGTTCGAGTAGTGATCTGCTACTTCTCTTGTAGATGTCGTATTGTGCGACATTGCCTATGGTCAAGGTAGTCACGTGTTGAAGCGTGCCTTGACCAAAAGTTAGGTGTCTTTCTTTACCCATAATCATATTTGGAAAGCCTTCGACTTACTTGCAACGTTGAGATAAACGCATACTTAGCTTAAACCAACGACACTTTATTTGTCCGAAGAAGTCTTTAAAAATCATTTGAAAATTATTTAAAATCCGAGTCCTACTGTGTACAATCCGAGGTGTCCTAAGTAGGTTGACTTATAGAAGGGTTCGTACAGGATTACTTGAGTGAATCAAAATACTGTTACGATTTTTGGAATGTTGTCTAAGGATTTGCTGGAAGCCAGGGTGCAGGCGTCAAGATATACTTGTGCCCGTTTGGCATGTGCTTTAGGCTTTTAGGGCCATCTTTTCCAGAATTGCGGGAATATAAACCGTTTTCAAATTGACTTAGATTTTCTTGGTGTATGTCTGCACAAAAGGTCAAGGTATACTTAGTTCTTTCCCTAGCTCTTTCATTTCACTTTTTAGCCCCCAGTTGCTGTTATGTCTTCCCATTAATGATGCTTTCAGATTTCGATTTTAGATGCCCATGTCATATTCCTGAGTAGGGTAAGCCTTGGTTAAGTGCCAAGTCCTGTACCATTTTTTTTTTATTTTTTTTCAAAGGGGATTAGCAAGCATTTGAATTACCATGAACGGGTGCCCTGAGTTCGAAGGAACGATGGGGCGATGCCGTAGAACAATCCTCTTTATTGCAAGCTTACTGCCCTTACTACTTATTGGCGATCATGACTGTGTCTAGTGGTGAAAGAAGGTCTTTAAGCGAACGACTATGTCTAGTGGTGAAAGAAAGTCTTTAAGTGAGTTAGTTCGCTTTAGGGAGGGTCAAGTCGAGTACTTTAGAGGTCATGGACGCTTGCGTTAGCCCCCATTCAATTAAAGCAGAGTGATCTTTTGAGTCTTGGCTAAGTGCCTAGGAGTGTGAGTGCTCCTTCTGGCAAGGGTACGTGCCCTTATTATTTTTCGATGTGTGCTCATTAATTTGGCATCTTGGTGACTTGGATTCTTCCTTTGACTTAAATTTTTCTTTCGACTTGGGTTGCAAGTAATTAAATTTCAATAAGGGACTTCTATTTTTATTCTTGTTATTCTATAGGCTTTAATATTTTTGCAAATTGGTTGGACCGAATCATGGATTGCCTACGTATCCGCCTTTAAATAGATTTAATTTGGAACCAGGTCTTGCGTAGTTCTTAGCCTAGAAAATGATTTCTTAGAATGCCGATTTTAAACAAGTACGTTCTGAGGTGGAAACATATTATTTGAAACGGTAGAATAAGTGAAGTTTATTATTATTTTAATCTGCTGCCTTGCCGTAAGCCAAAAAATTGTTTTATATATATATATTTTTTTGAGTACATGTATTTTTTGGTGGTACGTATATCTGAATACGTGCTGTACCCCTCCAAGTGTTCGTTATTTTTCCGTGTATGTGCGGATAAAATGACGAGCACTTCTGGACAAAATTTGGCGAGCAGAGAGAATCGGCGCCCAGGCTGGGGCGTTAAAGATTTCGGCGCCCAGCTGTGGGCGCTTAAAATTATTTCTGGGCGGATCTTTTTTGGTGCGCTAAATGCTTATTATACTATTTTTAGACTAACTTTAGAGGCGCTTTGCAAAATTTGCTTTTTTATTATTTATTATTTTTTGTACGTTTCATTTGTCTTCTTTTTTACTCGTGACTCAAGACGGTTTGAAAGATGGGTTGAATGAGATGGGATAGTTTGTATAGGTATTGGTCAAGCATGAGGATTACATCTGCTAGGATTCACATTTTACGGCCTCAGGCTAGTGTCACGAGTTTACATCAATCAAGGCCAACGAGTAGCGTAGGGACGGCTCAAGGGTATATCAACAGGACGTATCCAAACCAGTTATATGGTCATTATGCTAATGGTGGTGTAAGAGCAGGTTTGGACTTTGGAAATTATGGGCATGACGCACGTGTCAATGGCCGTGCGTGGTTTGCGGTTGATAACAAGTTCAAAAACAAGAGTTGAGGTAATGGTTTCTTGGGTTATGGCAATGAGAACATGGATGGGTTAAATGAGCTGAACAGGGACCTCAGCGAAGGCGTCTAAGAACATAAGGATTGGAAAGGGTAGACATCGTAGAACTTAATGATTTGGATTGGTTGACTCAATTCTTTTCCTTCTTTTACTTAGGTAAATTTCGCACTTTGGGAGGTACGAGCTAAGTATTTCATGGCTCGCTCTTTTCGCTCTCCCTTTTCTCTTTCTATTTTTTCTTTTCGTTCGGGATTTCTCCCCAACATAAATCCTTCAATCAATTTGGGCTAAAAGGTAGATGGTTGTGGTCTTTGAGTCACGAGGTGAGACTGAGTGAGCCTCGTTTGGTAGGCCTATAGTGGACTCTAATTTTAGTAGGCCTAGGGTGGACCTTTAATTTCAGTAGGCCTAGGGTGGACCTTTTAATTGTCTTACTTTGCAAGCGTATTTAGTCGTTTCTTAAATGTGCAAATAGCGTAGATTTAAAATGTTGTTTTTACCTTATTGAAGTTTAACGAAAGAATTACATCGAAAATAATTTTTACAGTTTTCGGGATTTAATTGGAAGTTGTGATTTAGACTCAAACTTTCATTAATCTTTCTGATTATAACCCGTGTATGAATATAAGGAGGTGGCCTAGACTCAAAATAATGACATGGCGTAAGCCTATAATACTTGACCAAGCGACTCTCAGACTTAGGCTAATTGGACCATAACTTTCGTTGGTTGACACTTTAGATTTTAACCCTTGGGTGTTCATTTGTCATGCGCCATTTTGCTTAATGTTGGCAAGGTAGTTAATTGGGGAGATCGAATTTTTATTTTTGCAAGACTAGAATCATTAGTGCGGCTTCTCTCTTAGTGTGTATTGCTTTACCCCAATGGTAGCCTTATGGTATGCCGATTTGGGTATTTTCATGGTTGGTCATGTTGCATTCATGGAAAATCTTTTAGTCCGTACTTAGTAGTATTTCAAGGAGCGAGTGACTCGAGAGGACTATGATAGTCGTGACCCAATGTGATTATAAGCCTTGGAGCCATTAATTTTTTCTTTGCCAATGGTATTAACACCTTAGGTTCACTTTGGGGGTTGTGCGACTATGGGGGAATGATTTCCAGAATGTGACCGTTTCCATTTTGCAAATACTATAATATATTCTTTTTATTGGTGAGAGAGAGTATTGAGGCCGTAAATTCTTAGTAAGGGATGACAATTACATATGGGTGCTTTATTGATTTAAATGTTAGGAAGGGAGACTCAACATGGTTTAACCTTTTAACTTGCAGAACGACACCAAGCATTGGGACCGATTCTATGGATAAGACAACTAAGACTTAGGATTTGGATTGTACTTTGGCATAGCCTAGTCTAGACTCGGATTTATTTATTTTTTATTTGAACATTATTTTTTGAAAACTTTATTCGAACATAATTATTTTGAATACTTTGCCCATGTAACATTCAAAGTTATTTTGATTGGCATGTTCGGTTTTTGGGTGCCGAACATCGTCGTCGTAGGAGGCCTAACAACGACACAAAGAGTTATTTAATTTTTTATAGGTCGCTTTTAGAATCGAGTGCCTTTTCATACGCCCTCGCAGCAATTTTTTTTTCGAAAAGTTTTTTTTGCTGCGTATATTTTTTCATTCGCGGGCACCGAGGCTGATGTGCCTGACCAAAAGGCCAGGCAACAACTTCAGCGCCCAACAGTGGGCGTGAGAAATTTCGGCGCCCAGCCAGGGGCGTTGAAAATGCGTCCCTGGCTGGTTCTCGTTTTCTGTTTGCGTATACTTTGTTTTTGCGACTTTAATTTTGCGTGCTTGCCTTATAACGTCCTTTACGCGTTGTGCAGCGTTTGTGGGATTCGTTACAGGCCATCCCGAGCGTCGCTTATTTTTGTGGCGATCGTTCGGGTTTGTGGAACACGTATTTTGGTATAACTCTTTGGCCAATTGGTTTATGAATGTTTGGGTAATTTTTTTTACGGTCGTTGGTTTTCTAACATTGTTTGTCTAGCATTATTCGTACGCACAATCATAACATAGTCACATAGTTCACTACACATAACTACATTACAAACATGGATATGGAAATTAAATATGTCACGTAGTTTATGATAGGCTTCTATGGGTAGTATTTGCGCCCGGCTTGGTACCGCTTCTATCGTAGATCCAACACATGCCCCGGTCGAGGTAGTGTCTTCAACAGACGAATTTCGCTCAAGAGGCCAACCCGCAAGTGCAAGCCAAGGGGGCATGCAGGCGAGAGGGACCTAATGAGCGAGCGATTGGGTTCGGGATAGGTGTACTACCTGCACAAGTACCGAGTGGGCAACATGCGCGGCGTATGCACCCCCCTATTGGCGAAAAAAGGTATCCTTAGTCCCCACTCCCGAGGGAGCCGAGATTCGTTATGCGGTTCTGCCCGTTCACATTAATATGCTGATTTTCAGGTCGTCCCAACTTGATGGGGAAATAAACGCGGGGTAGGATCGTTTCACCCTTCGGCTATTTTGATTACCTACAAGCACGAGTATTTCCTTCACTATCCCCAGTGGAGTCGCCACTGTGAGGGAGTCGAAAAAGCGCGAGGCTAATGCGTGACCTCGTCCCTCGTGGGTGTGACGATTCTTTTTATTCAATCAAGTGTAATTGGATTTCCTGTGAGTATACACCCAATTGACTAGTAATATAGGAGTCGCCATTCAGTTTTTAATGACAATGAGAAAAACTGACAAAACCCGGTTATCGTGACATAAAGGGAGTGCAATTATGTTTGACCACGACGGCCGTAGGTTCCCTTGTGATCCCTGGTGTGGGGATCTCTCAATATACACCCGCAAGGTAGAGATTGAGGGTTCGGGGGAGTGTAACTACCGAGAGGAGTACTTCGCTCGTCGATAACTCCAGAGTCAGGATATCCTTACTAGCTCAGCATAAATAATTGAAGGGACATGCGTTAACTATTAAACTAATCTGAGTTGATTTTAGCAATATGCAACATATAATACTAATTCGATCGTGATTATCTGATTTAAAAAGCATTAAGGGACCTAGCATGATAATCCGATTTCCCAAAAATATTATATTTGTTAGGCGTGATAGAACCATCAGATTAGGTTAGTTTAACAGTTCATAAAAAGGGCGAGGAAAGCAGTTAAATCATCGAAAAGGGACACATTACGACGCACCCTTGAGATGTGCGTCACGGTTCTCAGAAAACTAACCACTTTGACTTTGCTATTTCTCCTTTTTATTTAACGAATCTCAATTATGGGACAGGATACGTTCTGTTCGATTTATGGATCGATTGCGACAGAACGCGTGAACAGTTTCGCAGCGAGAGGCTTAGGCTAAGGGTTGGAGTCAATACTCAGAATATAATTGTGTGTTGTGTGTTGTTGTTGTTCCTTTCACGTCGAATTTAGGGGTCTATTTATAGGGAAGAGTTCGTGGAAAGATAGAATTGCAGAGTTCTAATCCACAAAGAATTAGGAAAAAACACGTCCCGGGTATTTTCAGCGCCCAGGGCTGGGCGTCAAAGATTTCGGCGCCCAGCTCTAGGCGTTGGAAATAGGATCCAGACAATTTCAGCGCCCAGGGCTGGGGGTTGAAATTGCTGTTTGGGCCGTTTCTTTGTCAGATTCGGATTCTTAGAATCCGGAGTGTATGAGACTTAATCGAGTCTTTTAGTGCGTATCAATTTCATGACGGAATGCGTCTGGGCCCGTTACGAACTTTAGGCTCGTTAGGATTTTAATTAATACGTAACTCTTATTTCCGAATCATATTAGGAATAGGATTCTCGCAGTTCTCTATCTCATTTAGTATTTATGTTGGAGTGCAACACCTAATTCTGACAGGTTTCTATCTTTTATGACTTGCCACTTTTAACAACTACCATTACGACAGTTACTATTTTAGCAGGTTTCCATAAATAGCAGGTTTCGGGTGAAATGAAAAGGGGAATTGAGATTTGTTATTTTATAGGATATGCGTTGTCAAGTGGAGATTTATGTTATCATCATCGAACCTCTCCCTTTCGGGAATGGGGACAAAAGTAGGTGTCTACAGCGCAGTGGCAGTTCGCCATTTCTACTGCTGCTGTTTCGTATTTTCGAGAGTTTACTCTCAATTTTCTTTGTCAATCTTGCTCGAATTTGCTTGCTTGCTTCACCAAAATCGTTCCCAAATCATCTTAGATCACATATATGTAAGTAATTTCAGATTTAACTCGAGTTTTTGCTTAATTTTGAGTAAAAATTCGTATGAAATTTCACGCTCAAATTGAATTGGGGTTTCTTGATTTTTCCTCAATTTCTTTCAATTGTTTGCTTGCATGTGATATTTATAACATATATAACGGCCTAGGCATGTTAATTTTTCCAAGTATATTGCTCAAAATTAGCCCCCAAGTATGCCTACAAATTGGTATTGGGACACAATGTAGGTGTTCTTGATGCGTTGCTTGCGGTTTACATGGTCTATGAATGATAGAAAATTCATGAATTTGATATTCGCAGTTGTTTGTGATCAATTTCGCATGTATGATTTTATTACTAATTTTAAACTTAGTAACATGTTCATACTTAGGGAACAAAATTGTTTGATGCCACTGGTCCGATTTTGCTTAGAATTTTGGAATGTAATTGCTTACATTGTTTGGTTTAAGGTATGATGCCTTATAGTCTTTTAGTGCTTTTGCTTGTGAATTTTTAGCAGGTCAGGTGATCCCACATCTTCCTCCAAGGAGGGGAATTCTTCGGACTACGTGGTACACCCCCGTGTAGTTCCTTCTCGTTCGATGAGACGTGATCCCACTCGTCGGGCTACTCGGACGTCACGGAGGGATAAAAGTAGCCCTTCGACCTCTCTAGTGGAGGCTGCAGGAGAGGGTGAGCCTGACCCGGAGGAGGAGCCGACTTGGTTGGGCCCACTCGAGTTTGACGGAGTTGATCTGCACCATGATCTAGGACATCACATGGTGTCTCGGGTTCGGGCTGGTAGAGCCGGGTCGGATGCTGCTTATCGGCCTTTACGTTGGGTCCGTGTTCTCGGAGTGCTTGGATAAGCTAGACGAGCGGACGCGGGGGGTGGTGGAGAACTTCCCATTGTATCAGACCGTGCGCGTTTTTAGGGAGGTGGTGCGCCCGAACGTGTCTAGGCGGTTCCTGAGGTTGATCTTGGAGTGGTGGTGGGATACCACCAACACATTTCCCTTTCCCTGTGGGAAATGACTATTACCCCTGAGGACTATACCTCGCTAGCTTACGGGTTTGTCCTTCACGGGTACTTCGATTTTTACCCTTAGGGACGGGGAGATGCCTTCAGAGAGGACGGTTATTGGAGAGGAGCTGGCCATCGAGGTGGTGAAGTATGGAGGAAAGGGGATGCCTTCTTGCTGGTATCGGTCCTGGCGGAGGGCCGTGAAGGAAATAATGCCCTTGGTCCAAGTATGCATTCTATGTTAAGTCTAATAAATGCGGTTCAGTATTAATTAACAAGTTAATAATTCAGTGAGATCAAGTGAGCTGAATGCCTAGCTAGAGGCCGCTTCAGTTCAAGTGGAATTAATGATATTAATCCACAGCTTACTCTTGACTGAACCCGTAGGGTCACACAAATAGTACGTAAACGGATCAAGTATTTAATGGCATTAAATACTCTATCTATGGATATTCGGAATCGACGGATCTTGGTTTCAGTGGGAGCTGAGATCGTCACAGGCAAGAAATGAATACTCCGGAAACGATGATATTACCGGAAACGGAAATATGGATCGTATCGGAAATATAAATATTATCCAAGTCGTAGATGTTGCCGGAAACGGAAACATGGTACGTATCGGGAAATATTATCGGAAATGGAAATATTACCAGAATCGGAAATATTGCCGGAAACGGAAATATTGTCAGAATCGGAAATATTACCGGAATCGGAAAATAATTCCGGAAACGGAAATATTAAATATTTGTTCGAAACGGAAATTAATTCCGGAATCGGAAATGTTAAATATTGTTCGTATCGGAAATGAATTCCGGAATCGGAAATTTAATCGGAAGCGTATCGTACGAATAAGCATCGGACGAGGCCTGCCGGACGAGGGCCCAGCACGAAGCCAGGCCATCGCCCAGCAAGCCAAGCGCGCCGCACAAACAGCAACGCCAGGCCCAGCGCAAGGCCAGGCCCAGCAGGCCGTGGCAGCGCGCACAGCGCGCGCAGCGCGCGCGGGAGCTGCATGGGCTTGCAGCTCGCGCAGGCCTCGCTGCGTGGGCCGCTGCTCGTGCGCACGCATGGGCGGCCCATCGTGGCTGCCGTGTGTGCGTGTGTAAGTGTTTGTGTTCGTGCACGTTTCCTAAAACGTACAGGGTTCGCAATTTATAACGAGTTTCAAGTATTCAAAAGTGAGTTTTTGAGAGAAAAAAAATTCAGCCACACATCTTGCTCAAAAGTGCCGAAAATTCTAGTACCTTAAGGGCGATTCTAGTTGGTCAATCTTAAGGCGGATCCGGACGTGCTGTGGACTATCTACGGAGGGACGACACTTGGAGTCCTAAAGACTTGTTCTTGCTCGGTTCGGGCGCAGCTAGGGAGGGCACGCAACAAAGAGTATGCATCTAAATTATGCTATATGATTATGTGTAAATAATATGTAATCCTGGGTTAATGGTTGTTTCCGCATGATTTATGTAATATCATATGTATCATAACCTAACAGTGGTATCAGAGCCCCTTATTATTTTCATAATCTAAATTGCATGAACATGGTTAAATATTACAAATTTGCAAGAATTAAAAGGGGTGATTAATTTTCGTAATTGTTAATTAATTGCAAATTGCGTTTATTTAATTATACGTACGCAGTTTTTCGGCAGTTTCTTCGTTACTCATCCGAATTGAGTGATTTTTGTGTCAATTCCGCATGTAAAAGGCATTCTAAAATTTTGACAAAAATAGTATTTTTCTCAAATTCGAAGCCTAACTATGACTTTTCGAAGGTTTTAGTTTTTCGAATGCAAAATTTCGTAAATTTAAGATGTTAAATTAAATATTTGCGATTCTTGTTGATAAATCTTGAATTTTTGATTGACCTACTGCATATGTTTAACAAGTTTGAATGCCTAGTCTTGTTAATTATGCAATCTAATTTGTAATTATGATTAATTTGTTGAAAATTAGAATAATTTAGAATTAATTTGATTTTCATAATTAATTGTAATTTAATTAGAAACCTATGATTAAAAACCACCATAAAAATTGTAAATTTATGATAAATTTTAAATTTTTATGACCTAGACTTGAATCCATAACAATCGGAAATCAATTGGATAATAAATTTTCGATTTTTCGCCCTAAAATTATGAAATTAATATTATTTATTAATTTGTCATTAATTTTAAATATAAATTTTAAATTTTTATGCGATTCGTTCATAAAACTTGCACGCACGAAGTAATGAACGCTTTGTGTTACCCTTAAGGGGTGTTGTATAATGCGGGCATGCGACGACGAGCAAGGGAGCTCGTCGCCCGTGCGGCACGAATGCAATGAGCAAGGGCGTAGTGCACGAGCACAAGGCAGCAGCCCTGCCTTGTGTCGTGTGCCACGAGCGATGGACGAATGGGCATGGGCGAAGGGCGAGCCAAGGCAGTCGCGTGTGGGCAGCAAGCGAGCTGCGCCACAACGCGCGCTGCCTCGCACATGAGCGCGCAGCCTCGCGCGCAGCGAGCGCAAGCTCGCGTGCCACGAGCGCTGCGCCCAGCATTGCTCGCGCGCACAACGAGCGAGGACTCGCGCGCACAGCGAGCGATGTCGCCCGCCCAGCGAGCGATGTCGCGCGCCCAGCGAGCGATGGCTCGCGCGCCCAGCGAGCGATGGCTCGCGCGCCCAGCGAGCGATGGCTCGCGCGCCCAGCGAGCGATGTCGCGCGCCCAGCGAGCGATGTCGCGCCCGCACTGCGAGCGATAGCTCGCGTGCGATGAGCGCTGGCGCGCGCAGCGAGCACCAATGCGTGCGGAGGCTTGCGATGGGGATGCAGCAGCTATGCGACGAGCGCATGGGCTGCGCGCACATGGCCAGCAATGGCTGTGTGCGTGCGGCCCATGGGCGTGCAACGCGTAGGGTGTTTGCGTTACGATTAAAGATCGTTTTGAATGTTTAATTTGAAAATTTCAGTTCACGTAATTTTAATTAATTTTAAAATTAATAATTTAAAATATTTTCTTGGATTTTAATTTTGAATATTGTAATTATAATAAATTTTATTTATTCTAATTATTTTACTAAAATTAAAATCATGAATTAATTTAAATACGACTGAAATTAAATTAAACTTTTGGATTCAATTATAAATTGATATGAGCTTTAAATTTTAATTAAATTTGTATGTTTCCGGTTGGACTAGAAATACATTTTTATGTTTAAAATTTGTAAAGCATATAAATTTATTGGTTTAAGTGGGAGCGTTTTTTAGTCATAAACTCTTGATTAGGTCTACAAATCCTTAAGGTTAAAACAACTTGATTAGAATTAATAAGGACTGAATAATTGGTAGATTATTGGTGCCCTTGATTAATTGCTGCAAATGTTTACGTGATGCATAATGTGTTTTACTAACCAGCTATGTGGGCCATTCATGATAATGAATGGGTGAATGGTATATATTGTATATGTACTGTTTTGCAGGTTATGAAGTGACTAGTATGGCCCAAATAGGATAGAAAATATGGTCTGCGTACCATTAATTTGAATGTAATTGGTCTAAAGTACCAAAGTTATTTTTCAATTCAAATATGGTCTGCGTACCATCAAATAGTTGTAATTAGTTATAACTTATCCTATTTGAAGAAAATGGTGCCTCCCACGGAGATTTTCAAGACGGACTTTGAAGTCAAAGCTTCAAGATGAAGTCGGGCCATACTAGATCACAAATATCTTATGCATGTTTTAAGTTATTTATTGCTTTTAAATATGTCTTAAAATGCATGAGATCAAAAGCTTGATTATGTTGCATGATTAAGGATTTTAGTTCACTTAAAATCTAACCAACATAGTAAGAGCCTTAAAGTTCCAAACTTAAAAATTGAGTTAAAAGGTGCCATGCCAAAATATACACTTGCTTGGATATCCTTTACATCAATCTAGTAATAGTTTTCGCTCAGCGAGGTGTTACTTATTGGTCCTAAAGGGGCAAGGTACACAAATAATTGTGAGTACATGTTAGTTTTGGTGAAACTCAACGATATAAGTAAGGAGTCCTTTTATGTCGTGGCAAAATCGATAGGTTTACCTAATAAGTTCTTAGACGTACCTATCAACCAAGAATAGTTTCTAGACTATTAGCAAAAGGCTTTTGCTTACCTAAGATGTTCTAGGATTAAGTCGACAAACTGTGCTTAATTCTTCAATGATTTTAGGATCTTGGAATCATTTTATTCACACCTGCCGGAACAATAAAATCGAATAAAATGCTAATAACTTGTTTGAATTGCATGGTTGCTTTAATTTCAAGTTATTATTCATGATAAATGTTTAGACTTTGCATGCTTCAATGTATGTTTTAATTATTGTTTATAATTAAATATCTTGCACTGCAATAAATCCTTTTAGAAAGGTAACAGTAAATTTCCTCGATTGGTAGTGAATCCAAGAACGATTCACGGAAATGAGAGAAAGTGAGCAATTTAAAATGTACGTTTCTTATATCGACTTTTATGGTTGTTTTCGAGTATCAAAGTCGAATGGCAAACCGATTGGTGCTTGTGAATTCAAAATACAATGTGGTTTTGAGATCATAAAGCATTGAGTTTAAACGCTCAGCTTTACCAATGGTTAACAACCTAAAATCCTTTTTCCATTTAATTCTCGAATGAGTCTAGTTCCTAGACATTCGAATAGATCGATGCTTAGAGAACTTTAGAAGCTTCTGGTAAGATCATCTAGTTGAAACAGAATATTCAACATAAATTAAAATGGTAAAGAACCTTGTTGGTGACATTGGACATGTCTAACAAAGTATAAAAGTCAACACTAAAGAATTCAATTCTTAAGACTATAAGAAAGGGTACAAGAAATAGGAAAACGAGGAACAAATGAAAGGAATTTACGATTCCGTTTCTACCTATAAATTTATGTTTAAAGAGAAGTGACCTAGCAATCAAACTTCCTTGGTATCATATACCGCTTGAGGTTCTTACTTCGGTAATAACTCAAATAATGGAAGCTAGGATACACTAATGACCTACAAGTGGGAAATGAAGCATGGCAATGCTACATTAGTTGTAGGGTCATCTAGTTTGTTTTAAGTCCTTTCAAAGGCTGGAACTTAATGGCTATTTTGTTCCATAATCAGCATACCTAAATTTCTGCTTCAAACACAGAAAGACTCACATTCAGAAGAACAAAAACAATGCTTGTTTGTTTGTTTATTTGAATGAAATAGTCAATTACTGGTTGAGTCAATATGCTTGATTAAAACAAACAACTCTTTAAAGAACTTTACTAGTTCAAATCAAACCCTTGATTTGAGTTCCATTAAATCTTTGGCATTGTTGCTTAGACCATATCAACAAGTTAACATTCATAAGCTCTATTTTGATGGACTTTTGAAAGTTGGTTGATTTCTAGATCAACTTAAGACAAGCTAGTCTTACTTGTTGAAAGTAACAAAGAATATGAACTATTGTTAGAACGCCTAGATGATAGAGTTCAAAGCTAAAGAAAGGTTTTATGACTTTATTATTTCACATGGATTTGAGTGAATATAGGTTTATTTACTCAAATGTGATATAAGTTGAATCTGTTTGGCTAGTTCAAAGATTCAGAAGTATAAAATCCACTCGGCAAGAAATCATAAAGATCTAGGTTAGATCATGTTGATGATTACTTGAGACCAAATATGATCATCAATGATTGTGTGTTGTAATTTCACAATCTAGCTCCATAAGATATGGCATATCTACGTTGGAATGATCGAAGTCAATTAGTACTTGATTCGATCAATGATGAATCATAAAGACTTTTCCTATAATTTCTAAAACAAAATGCTCAACTACCACCAAACTAAACCAAATTCGTCAAAGCTATTGAAAAGTAATTTCAGGATATCTTTTCAATTATATATATCTAAAGAGTTGCTAAACTCAGTGGGAGCTTAGTGTTTGTTATTCAACAAACTAAGGCCCAAGTCTAGATATATGTTTCATTGTGATTTATTCAAATGAGATACAAGGGTATTGTTTCTACCACGAATTTTTGAGAACATAATGTTTGTTTGCTCGAAATAATGTCCTTTTGGAGATTCGTTTCCAAAATGACAAGTGGGAGAAAATAGACCTCGAAAATCTTCGAGGCGAACAACAAACATAAACGGACATTCCGGAGGCTTTTCGAAGTGCTTCAGAAAATCCGAACATATTCTGTAAGGACTTTACAAGTGGCTTTAAAGAATAAACATCTCTTAGAAGACTTTACAAGTGCTTCAAGGAGAACAGAATATTCAAAGGACTTTCAAGTGGCTATTGATATTCTATTGTTTGATGTTCTATACCCAAGTAGGCATAGAGTTCAACTCACTGAAACTATGCAATTCTTCTATTAGATAGTGAAGAAACCTACAACTTACAGTCAAACTATTATCATGTAGATTAATGAGTTTGTGACTTGTAAGAAAGCTATGACGAAACCCAGATTCCCTAAAATGGTTAGAGGCCATATATATAGACTATATGTTTAATTGGTTAAAGGCCATAAAACATACTCAATGTTTTGATGACAAAAATTGAAATTTTCTTGATTTTCAAGAATAGTTTCACACCTATTGGTTGCAAGTTTGTTTTAAGGATAAAAACCATCAAACATGGAATTGTGTTCACGCACAAAGCTAGATTAGTTGCTAAAAGGTTACAAGCAAATTCATGGCATGGATTGTGTTGAAACCTCATGCATAATCGTAATGCTCAAGTCTATAATTCAAGCAATGATTGCATATCGGTACATATAGCAATTGGATGACAAAACAATTCCTCAATAAAATGTTGGAATAAACTATGTACATGGTATGTCATAGGATTTGTGGATCCAAATAAATGCTTGAAAAAGAAAGCTAGCTTATGAAATCTAAGTACAGATTTAAGCAAGCAATTGGGAATTAGAAATGTATTTTAGTGAAGCTAATAAGTATTTTAGTTTCATAAAATGTACATGATTCTTATAGATATATAAGAAGTTTAGTGGGAGTACTTAAAACTTAATTGGTCCTATGTGTATTACACACATATCTCTCTATTGTGAAATAACATTCAAATGCTAATGACTTAGATTTGAAATAATTCATCAATGATGGACCATGGCGAAACTTAGTACATACTGGGTATTAAGATCTATTTACAAAAATCTTATGATATTGTTTTGGATTAAGTAATGGCATTTACTAAATCAAACACGAAAGTCTCCATTGGAGATATTCAACCCATGTGAATAAATCTAAGTAAAGGATGTTTGAACTATGTATAAGCATTTACTAAGTTAAACATCAAAGAGTCTAAATGAGATTCTTAACCTATATTATATGTCAAAGAATTTAGCTGGATTCAGTATCTGCTGAAATTGAATAAGCTAAAGTTACATGAATAGAATTCAATTGGGAATTATTCTGCAAAAGAATTTATCATGTATGATATAATATGAGGATCGCCAAAAACGTATCGTATGACTTTAGCCATGACGAACATATACCAATCTCTATTGATCTAAGTGAAGATCAACTAGATTGAGATCAAGAATACTTATGGTACTTGAAAAGGTACATAGGAATAGTTCTTGATTCAAGGAAATAAAGATATGCTAAATATTGATGCTACACGCAGAAACACTGGCAAAGGATCAAGCAAGACCCCTTTGGAGTTAACCATTGGCAAGGACGAGCTATAGAGCATCGTGTTTTGAAATGGCAACATGGGTTGGAGACCATGAGTTGTTGCGTGGGAAATTAAAATAATGATTTCTATGTTCTAAGATATAGTTGAGAGTATTCCACATATCTGTGAACTGCTTGGATAAGTAATTCCAAACAAAGCATCACTAGCAACCTATAAAGTTGAAGTAAAAGTAATTATTGCCTAAGAAGCAATAAAACAGGGTTGTTTAAAGTTCTTCACTGAACTTGGGTAGATCACCTATCTGCTGGCTTGATGATTCTTCATTGAAAAATGCGTAGAACCACTCTTGAAGCAAGAAAAACGTCTGCTAACTTGATGGTTCTTCATTGCAAAATGAGTAAAACCACCATCGAAGTAAGAAAGACTAGATCACATAATAAACAAACTCGAAAAGATCTTATCATCATATCTCGAAGAACATTCGATGAAAAGGATATTAAGATTGGCAAAGCATGATAACTAAACCTATGCAACAAGTGAGAAGAAACACTCACATTGTAGCACTGGAAATCAAGCATAGCTTTGAATTCCATGAACTGTTTTAGAAGATGGGTTTGAGGCCCATGCTTGTAAAACATTGGGGTTGAACATTTTTCATATATGAAATGTATTTTCATATTCCATTTAATCTTGGTTTAGTATTAAATGATGAGTCCCTTCAAATTTGACGATATATTCAAGATAGACTGTCAGGACCAGTCCTGTGACTAAGAAATGTCTATCAAGTGAACTTGAATGTCAAAGGTTGAAAATGGTCCCTGGTCGGAGTTTTCTATAAAATTGGACGCATAGAAAACGTTAGACGATTAGAATGCAAGATGACTAGTAGTTCTGTTTCTTGAACTATGTGGACATGGCAATGTTATAATCATTTGCATAGATACTTACTTTGGGAAGACTAGTATCGGACAAGACCTATGAAACTTTACTGTAAGAGATGAAAATCTGTCATAAGTAAATTTCATTAAATTATTAGACACTAAATCCTCAATACCTGAGTGATTTGAGATTACTTGTTTGAGAACTGGTTGCTTTGACGTTGACCAACCGTCGCACCGTAAAAGGAGGCTATAAAGGCAACGCTCAGGTAATCACCTATCAAACGAAGTCTAATCTCAAGATCGCAAGATTGGGATTGTCCTCCCATAAATCGGGATGAGATGCTTAAAAGTTGTACAAGGCCACTCGAAGAGCTAGAAACTGTGAAATGCATGGCCGTGCTCGGATGAATCATAGGCTATGATTATCTGTTTATTTGATCAGTTGAACTCTGAAACCGAGAAACACCTCTGGACATAATAAGGATGACAACTCTTACCTTATGTTCAAGAGCAAGCATCGAGCGATAAAGGAATTAGGAAATGCACACTTGTCCCTAAGGACAAGTGGGAGACTGAAGGAAATAATGCCCTTGGTCCAAGTATGCATTCTATGTTAAGTCTAATAAATGCGGTTCAGTATTAATTAACAAGTTAATAATTCAGTGAGATCAAGTGAGCTGAATGCCTAGCTAGAGGCCGCTTCAGTTCAAGTGGAATTAATGATATTAATCCACAGCTTACTCTTGACTGAACCCGTAGGGTCACACAAATAGTACGTAAACGGATCAAGTATTTAATGGCATTAAATACTCTATCTATGGATATTCGGAATCGACGGATCTTGGTTTCAGTTGGAGCTGAGATCGTCACAGGCAAGAAATGAATACTCCGGAAACGATGATATTACCGGAAACGGAAATATGGATCGTATCGGAAATATAAATATTATCCAAGTCGTAGATGTTGCCGGAAACGGAAACATGGTACGTATCGGGAAATATTATCGGAAATGGAAATATTACCAGAATCGGAAATATTGCCGGAAACGGAAATATTGTCAGAATCGGAAATATTACCGGAATCGGAAAATAATTCCGGAAACGGAAATATTAAATATTTGTTCGAAACGGAAATTAATTCCGGAATCGGAAATGTTAAATATTGTTCGTATCGGAAATGAATTCCGGAATCGGAAATTTAATCGGAAGCGTATCGTACGAATAAGCATCGGACGAGGCCTGCCGGACGAGGGCCCAGCACGAAGCCAGGCCATCGCCCAGCAAGCCAAGCGCGCCGCACAAACAGCAACGCCGGGCCCAGCGCAAGGCCAGGCCCAGCAGGCCGTGGCAGCGCGCACAGCGCGCGCAGCGCGCGCGGGAGCTGCATGGGCTTGCAGCTCGCGCAGGCCTCGCTGCGTGGGCTGCTGCTCGTGCGCACGCATGGGCGACCCATCGTGGCTGCCGTGTGTGCGTGTGTAAGTGTTTGTGTTCGTGCACGTTTCCTAAAACGTACAGGGTTCGCAATTTATAACGAGTTTCAAGTATTCAAAAGTGAGTTTTTGAGAGAAAAAAAATTCAGCCACACATCTTGCTCAAAAGTGCCGAAAATTCTAGTACCTTAAGGGCGATTCTAGTTGGTCAATCTTAAGGCGGATCCGGACGTGCTGTGGACTATCTACGGAGGGACGACACTTGGAGTCCTAAAGACTTGTTCTTGCTCGGTTCGGGCGCAGCTAGGGAGGGCACGCAACAAAGAGTATGCATCTAAATTATGCTATATGATTATGTGTAAATAATATGTAATCATGGGTTAATGGTTGTTTCCGCATGATTTATGTAATATCATATGTATCATAACCTAACAGGCCGCCCTTCTGGTGCTTCGGTGAGGTTATACGCTCGTATTTTCTACCTGTTGTTCCTGAGTTTGACGAACTTGTCGAACTGTTTTGAGAGGGTCGACCCTTGGATGATTCCGTTGGTGCGGAATCTTTCTGAGATGGGTTCGTTTTGCTAGGGTGAGCCAGCTTATGCGAAATTAATCGGTCATATCAGTGTGGCCGTGAGGGGTTTAGATGGTCTAGATAGGCCTATGAGGCCTTTTTCTCATTGTGCCGTGCCGCAGCTTATTGAGGTACGTGCCTCGTTTAATTTTTTAGGAATGCTAAATAGACTGAGTATTTATTTCACACCCGTTCTTTACTGTTATAATTTTTTGTAGCTGTGGGCTTTTGAGCACCTGCCATTTCTTGCTCCTTAGTCTGGCAGAGTGGACGGGGGTTACCTCGTGGCTAACTGCAGGGGTGGTGCCCGGAAATTGAAAAAGCGGCCCCCAATGGAAAAATTCAGGGATATGATCGCGGCCGAGCACCCCGACATGGTAAGTGTAGAGAACTTGTCTTTTCATGTTGTCTCGTTTTCTGCGAGTTATTTGATATGTCCGTTTTTTGTTGATTCTGCAAACACGTGGGTTGGTCTTGTTGGGAATAGTTGGGCGAGACAGAGGAGTTGACGGAGGCTCGGAACCAGTCCCGATGTCGGATTTTGTATCAGGGCCTCAGGGGTCCCGCCTGGTTCTTGGGGGGAGCGGGTCCGGCCTTAGGCAGACGATGGGTCTCGTGCGAGTGCCTCGGTCGCTGCCTACTAGCATGTTGCGCCCCACCGGTATTCTTCCCAGTTGTCGGGCGGTGCTGCGACAGGGCGTGCATGTAGGACAGCTGGTGCTTGTTGTTGCCAACTACTCAGATTTCGTTCGCGACCGGATCTTGCTTCCCCTGCTAGTTGAGGTACGTGTAATTTTAGATTGCTTTGATATGCACGTGTTTACTTTTTCTTGTTGTGTTTGACTCGTAGTTTGTATGTATTGCAGCCTGAGCCTACTGATCATGACGGTTGGGTGCCGCCTGACTTTGTGATCCATTACACCACGGCGGGTGGTTCTAGGACGACGGAGGAGGTGCTTGTCATCCTCGGCGAGGAGGGAGTTCACCCGTTAGTTCATGCAAATGGTCGCGCGGTATGATATCTTATTTTTCTAGCAATTTACTTATTATATGCTTCTTTTATGTATGATTGCTGACGTTTCCGCTCCTGTCAGGTACCTGTTAGGATAGTCAACTAGGTACTCAGGGTGGTCAACCGGTTGAAGGCCGCGTTATCCTCGACTCGGGAGGCTCTTTCTTGCAGCAACCCGGGTTCCACTCAGGTACTGTGCTTGATGATTTTATTTCAGTTTGTTAGTTGATTGTATGCTTGCTGACTTGTCACATGTGTTTGCTTAGACATGTAGTATTTTTCGTATTTGGTATCCTATTTTGTACATAATTTTGCATTTTACATACTTAGCTTCTGCTTTTTGTTCGTGCATTGAATCCATTTTGCGAAAAATAGGCCATTTTTCAGCTTCTTGCCTTAGTCTGAGGCATTTCCTTTCTTGGAGGTATACCTGTAGGGTTATGAATAATATAAACAATATAATTCATGCGGAAAAACCATAAAGCCAGGAATCCAAATTATTTGCCACATAATTAATTAGCATAATTAGGATACATGCAATGTGATGCGTGCCTTCCCTAGATGCTCCTGAACCGAACAAGAATAAGTATAGGACTCCAAATGTCTCCCCTCTGTAGATAGTCCACAACACGTTCGGATCCGCCTTAGATTCAACCAACTAGAATATTCTCTAAGGTTTTGTGTGCACTCGCGAAACTCACAATAATGTTAGGAAAATATTAAATTCTCTCTTGAATTTAGTGTATTGGAATACTATTGAATTGCATTATAAATTGTGATCATGAACCACATATTTATAGGGTGGAAACAAAGGAGTTTTGGATTCTACTAGGAATCGATTAACTAAATCCGGCCCCATTAGGATTCTAGTTAATTAATATCATTAGAATTTTAGGTTTAATCAAATACTTAAGTATTTCAGATTTAACTAAAACATCTAAATTTTTTGGTCGTGTAGCACGCAGCCCAACAACCCGCAGCCCACGAGTGGGCGCTGCTGCTTCACTCGGCCCATGCGCGCTGGGCGTTAGCAGCAAGCAGCACGCGGCCAACTTGTTCGGCGCTGCTGCTCGGCCCTTGCCTCGCTGCTCCGGCGCGGGCTTGTTTGTTGTTGGGCCTGACGTTTACGGTGGGCCTTGCGTCTCGCAAGCTCGTTCGTCGAGCATTCGCACATCGCGCTTCTGATTTGTTTTCTGATTCCGTAATTCATTTCCGATTCGAACAAATATTTACGTTTCCGTTTAATATTTCCGATTCCGACAATATTTCCGATTCCGGTAATATTTCCGTTTCCGGCAATATTTCCGATTCCAACAATATTTCAATTTCCGATAATATTTTCCGATACGTACCATGTTTCCGTTTCCGGCAACATCTACGACTTGGATAATATTTATATTTCCGTCTGAAGGAAATAGTGCCCTTGGTCCAAGTACGCATATAATATTAAGTCTAATAAATGCGGTTCAGTATTAATTAACAAGTTAATAATCCAGTGAGATCAAGTGAGCTGAATGCCTAGCTAGAGGCCGCTTCAGTTCAAGTGGAATTAATTATATTAATCCACAGCTTACTCTTGACTGAACCCGTAGGGTCACACAAATAGTACGTAAACGGATCAAGTATTTAATGGCATTAAATACTCCATCTATGGATATTCAGAATCGACGGATCTTGGTTTCAGGGGGAGCTGAGATCGTCACAAGCAAGAAATGAATACTCCGGAAACGATGATATTACCGGAAACGGAAATATGGATCGTATCGGAAATATAAATATTATCCAAGTCGTAGGTGTTGCCGGAAACGGAAACATGGTACGTATCGGAAAATATTATAGGAAATGGAAATATTGCCGGAATCGGAAATATTGCCGGAAACGGAAATATTGTAAGAATCGGAAATATTATCGGAATCGGAAAATAATTCCGGAAACGGAAATATTAAATATTTGTTCGAAACGGAAATTAATTCCGGAATCGGAAATATTAAATATTGTTCGTATCGGAAATGAATTCCGGAATCGGAAATTTAATCGGAAGCGTATCGTACGAATTAGCATCGGACGAGGCTCGCTAGACGAAGGGCCCAGCATGAAGCCAGGCCATCGCCCAGCAAGCCACACGCATCACCAACACACGCCAAGCCTCGACCAGGCCCAGCGCAAGGCCAGGCCCAGCCAAGGCCTTGGGCGCGCGCGCGGACACAGGCAGCTAGCATGGGCCGAGCGTTGTGCGCTCAGCGTGGGCCGCAAGGCCTGCGCGAGTATGCGGTGCTCGTGCGATGCTCGTGTGCGTGCTATACGAATCCTAAAGCTATCAGGATTCGATATATGATTAAATTCCTAATCCTAATAAGTTTATTATTTAGAGTTCAAGTTGGATTCTAATTAATAAATCCAAATCCTAGTAGGATTATAATTCCCTTTCCATACCTCTATAAATAGGAGCCTAGGGTCATAATTTATAGACACAATTGAAGTATTCTAAAGGTAAGATTTTGAAGAAAAATCAGCCATACACTTGCACCTAATAGCCGAAATTCCTAAGCTACCTTAAGGGCCATCTAGTTGGTCAAGCTTAAGGCGGATCTGGACGTGCTGTGGACTATCTACGGAGGGACGACACTTGGAGTCCTAAAGACTTGTTCTTGTTCGGTTCGGGCGCAGCTAGGGAGGGCACGCAACAAAGTGTATGCATCTAAACTATGCTAAATGATTATGTGTAAATAATATGCTTTCCTGGCTTTATGGTTTTTCCGCATTATTTATATTTTGTCATATGAATCATAACCTAACAGTGGTATCACGAGCCTCTTATTATTTTCATAATCTAAATTGCATAAACATGGTTAAATGTTACAAATTTGCAAGGAATTAAAAGTGGTGATTAATTTTCGTAATTGTTAATTAATTGCAAATTGCGTTTATTTAATTATATGTACGAAGTTTTTCGGCAGTTTCTTCGTTACTCATCCAAATCGAGTGATTTTTGTGTCAATTCCGCATGTAAAAGGCATTCTAAAATTTTGACAAAAAAGATATTTTTTGGCTGAACCCAGAATTCCCAAATTCGAAGCCTAACTATGACTTTTCAGAGGTTTTAGTTTTTCGAACGCAAAAGTTTGTATATTTAAGATGTTAAATTAAGTATTTGCGATTCTTGTTGATAAATCTTGAGTTTTTGATTGACCTACTGTATATGTTTAACAATTATGAATGCCTAGACTTGTTAATTATACAACCTAATTTGTAATTATGATTAATTTGTTGAAATTCGAATAATTTAGAATTGATTTGATTTTCATGATTAATTAATAATTTAATTAGGTATCCATGATTAAAATCCACCATAAAAATTGTTAATTTATGTTAAATTTTTAATTTTTATGACCTAGATTTGAATCTATGTTAATCGGAAATTAATTGATTAATAAATTTTTGATTTTTCGCCCTAAAATTATGAAATTAATATGGTTTATTAATTTGTCATTAATTTTGAATTAAAAATTTTAATTTTTTATGAAAACGCTCATTAATGTTGCACGCACAAAGCAATGGAAGCTACGTGTTACCCTTAAGGGGTGTTGTATAGTGCGGGCACGCGACGACGGGCACGCGACGACGAGCAAGGGAGCTCATCCCCCGTGCGGTATGAATGCAGCGAGCAACCTAGTGCATGGCGCGCCCACGAGGCAAGGGAGCCTGTGCGTGTGTGCTGTGTGCTGTGGCGATGGGCGAAGGGCGAAGGCATGGCACGAGGAGAGGCGCGCGCGCGCGCGAGGGCGAGAGCTGGTCGCCCAACGATCGCTGCTCCGCGCACCAACACGCGTGGCCTCGAGGGCTTGCTTGCGCGCGAGCGAGCGAGCGCTCCCATCGTAGCTGCTGCGATGCATGCGAGCAAGCAGGCTGCGCGCAAGCGTGGCTTGGCTTGCTGCGTTTGCGCGTGGCTGCTGCTGCGATGAGCCATGGGCCAGCGATAGGTCATGCGCACGACGGGGCTTGGGCGCAAGCCCAAGTGCTCGTCATGTTACGATTGTCGAGTTTTAAATTTTAATTTGAGATTTTCAGTTCATGTAATTTTAATTAATTTTAAAATTAATATTTTAAATTGTTTTCTTGGATTTTAATTTTGAATATTATAATTATTATAAATTATAATTTATTCTAATTAGTTTACTAAAATTAAAAACCTTGAATTAATTTAAATTCGACTGAAAATAAATTAAATAAGTGGATTCAATTATAAATTTATATCAGCTTTAAATTTTAATTAAATTTGTATGTTTCCGGTTAGACTAGAAATACTTTTTTATGTTTAAAATTAGTAAAGCATATGAATTTATTGGTTTAAGTGGGAGCATTTTAGTCATAAACTCTTGATTAGGTCTACAAATCCTTTAAGGTTAAACAACTTGATTAGAATTAATAAGGACTGAATAATTGGTAGATTATTGGTGCCCTTAATTAATTGCTGCAAATATTTATGTGATGCATAACGTGTTTTACTAACCAGCTATGTGGGCCATTCATGATAATGAATGGGTGAATGGTATATATTGTATATGTACTGTTTTGCAGGTTATGAAGTGACTAGTATGGCCCAAATAGGATAGAAAATATGGTCTGCGTACCATTAATTTGAATGTAATTGGTCTAAAGTACCAAAATTGTTTTTCAATTAAAATATGGTCTACGTACCATGAAATAGTTGTAATTAGTTTAATTATAGCTTATCCTATTTGAAGAAAATGGCGCCGGAACACATAACTTGAATAAAATGCTTAATGAACATTGAATTATGCATGTATGCTAGAATTTAAGTTTATTAAGAGAAACTGTGAATGTTTATTTATTTGTTTATTCTTTTTCAATTGTAGTTTTAACTATGGCAAACAACAATCAAAACATCATCATGGGTTCTGAGCTTATGGTCAAGCTGAACCTAACAAATTTTCTTGAATGGGAAGCTAAGCTAGTTGAAATAGTCAGACTCAATGGACTTGAGTATGTACTGTTACATCCCATGCCAAGCTACTATGCCAGAGACATGACCCCTGAAAGATTTTCCGCCTGGGATGCGGATCTCAAAAAGGTTATGAGTCTCATGCTGAACAATGTCCCTGATGAATGGGCTAGAAGGTTTGTAGCTTATGAACCTTTTACGCTCATCAAGAATCTGAGGGATATCTGTCGTGGAAGCACGGAGGACAGGGACCTAAACGTCCATGAGTTGATTGAATCAATGTCTGGTCTAAAGGTTAGTTCTCCCAACAAGTGTTATAGGATGGAGGTCCAAGAAACACATGTTCAGCTCCTTCGCACTAAACAAAGGGTAGGCGTCCCACTAAGGTTCCATGTGGATCTTATGCTTTCATATTTCGATCGCCTAAGTCTGCTAGGAACACCAATAAGCGAAAGGATGGCAGTCTCTATCTTGCTCAATTCACTGCACAGTGGGTTTGGTCGCTTCAAGCAACTATACCTAAGTGAACCAAGAGAAGAAACAGTTGCAGAATTTGTTCACCTTGTCAGAAAGGCTGAGATAATACTGGACTGTGAAGCCAAAGATTTACTCAAGGCTAAAGGGAGATCGTTCAAGAAAAGTGGAAAGTCCAAGGGCAATGCTAAATCAAAGCAGGACAAGTCCACATCAAGCTGTCTTTATTGTGATGGAATAGGCCATTACAAAAGAGAGAGTCCAAAGCTAAAGGAAGATCAGAAGAACGGAACAGTCGTTCCATCTTCAGGTATTTTCGTTATAGACTGTACACTTGTTAATTCAACTTCTTGGGTATTAGATACAGGTTGTGGCTTACACTTATGTTCCAATTCACAGGGACTAAGAAGAAGTAGAAAGTTAAGCAAGGGTGAAGTCGACCTACGAGTGGGAAATGGAGCACGGATTGCTGCATTAGCTGTAGGAACTTATTATTTGTCGTTGCCCTCTGGGCTAGTTTTGGAACTGGAAGAGTGTTTCCATGTTCCAAGTCTTACTAAAAACATCATTTCTGTTTCTTGCTTATATGCTAAGGGATTTTCCTTTTTAATAAAAGACAATAGTTGTTCGTTTTATTTTAAAGAGATGTTTTATGGATCTGCTAGATTAGTCAATGAACTTTATTTATTAGATCACGACAAACAAGTTTATAACATAAATACCAAAAAGGCCAAAAAGGATGATTCAGATCTCACCTATCTGTGGCATTGTCGATCGGTTAGGCCATATTAACTTGAAACGCATGGAAAGACTTCAAAAGGAAGGAATTCTAGAACCATTTGACTTAGAGGATTATGGTAAGTGCGAATCATGTTTACTTGGCAAAATGACAAAGAAACCTTTCTCTAAAGTTGGAGAAAGAGCAACTGAACTATTGGGTTTAATCCATACAGATGTATGTGGACCAATGAGTACAAATGCTAGAGGTGGTTTCAGCTACTTTATCACTTTCACTGATGACTTCAGTAGATATGGTTATGTCTACCTAATGAAGCATAAGTCTGAATCCTTTGACAAATTCAAGGAATTTCAGAGTGAAGTAGAGAATAAATTAGGCAAGAAGATTAAAGCACTGCGGTCTAATAGAGGCGGTGAATATCTGAGCTATGAATTTGATGACCATCTGAAAGAATGTGGAATTCTGTCAGAATTGACTCCTCCTGGAACACCACAATGGAACGGTGTGTCGGAACGGAGGAACAGAACCTTGCTAGACATGGTTAGGTCAATGATGGGTCAGGCCGAACTTCCAATAGAATTTTGGGGACATGCACTAAATACAGCTGCACTCACTATAAATAGAGCTCCGTCTAAAGTTGTTGAAAAGACTCTATATGAGTTATGGTTTGGAAAGCCTCCAAAAGTGTCTTTTCTTAAGATTTGGGGATGTGAAGTATACGTCAAACGATTAATTTCAGACAAACTTCATCCAAAATCTGACAAATGTATCCTTGTGGGCTATCCAAAGAAAACAAAGGGGTATTACTTCTACAATACATCTGAGAACAAGGTGTTTGTTGCTCGAGATGGTATCTTTTTGGAAAAGGATCACATTTCCAAAATGACAAGTGGGAGAAAAGTAGACCTCGAAGAAATTCGAGTCGAACAACAAACTCTAGAGAATGCTCAAGATGACATTCAAGATGAAAATCAGAGATCTTTAGAAGTATCTGGTGAGAATCATGGTCAATCTAGAGATGTAACCCCGCGTAGATCGCAGAGATATAGATCTCAACCGGAAAGGTACTTAGGTATTTTGACGAACGAGAGCTATGATGTTCTATTACTTGAAAGTGATGAACCTGCGACTTACAAACAAGCTATGACGAGCCCTAGCTCCAAGCAATGGCATGAAGCCATGCAATCTGAATTAGACTCCATGTCTGAAAACCAAGTATGGGATTTGGTCGATTTGCCAGATGGCTACCAAGACATTGGAAGCAAATGGGTTTTTAAACTGAAAAAGGACAAGGATGGGAAACTTGAAGTTTTCAAAGCTAGATTGGTTGCAAAAGGTTACAGGCAAGTCCACGGTGTGGATTACGATGAAACCTTTTCACCAGTTGCAATGCTAAAGTCTATTCGGATAATGTTAGCAATCGCTACATATTACGATTATGAAATATGGCAGAGGGATGTCAAAACCGCTTTCTTAAACGGCGTTTTAACAGAAACTGTGTTTATGACACAGCCTGAAGGTTTTGAGGATCCAAAGAATGCTAAAAAGGTATGCAAGCTAAAGAAATCAATCTACGGATTGAAGCAGGCATCCAGGAGCTGGAATATACGTTTTGATGAAGCAGTCAGTGACTTTGGTTTCATCAAGAACGCAGACGAATCTTGTGTATACAAGAAGGTCAGTGGGAGCAAAATTTCTTTCCTAGTATTATATGTCGACGGCATATTACTTATTGGAAATGACATTCCTATGTTAAACTTTGTCAAGATTTGGCTTGGGAAATTTTTTTCGATGAAGGATCTAGGAGAAGCACAGTACATATTGGGCATCAAGATTTACAGAGATAGATCTAAAAGGATGATTGGACTTAGTCAAAGCACTTATATCAATAAGGTGCTTGATAGGTTCAGAATGGCAGACTCCAAGCGAGACTACCTACCCATGTCTCATGGAATAACTCTAAGCAAGACTCAGTGCCCAAAAACTCTTGATGAGCGTAGACGAATCAATGGGATTCCATATGCATCATTAATTGGTTCAATAATGTATGCTATGATATGTACACGCCCGGATGTTGCGTACGCACTCAGTGCTACGAGAAGATACCAGTCAGACCCAGGAGAGGCACATTGGACTGTTGCCAAGAATATTCTAAAGTACCTGAAAAGGCACAAAGATGACTTCCTGGTCTATGGTGGAGATGATGAATTAATTGTTAAAGGCTATACGGATGCAAGTTTCCAAACCGACAAAGATGATTTCAGATCACATTCTGGGTTTGTCTTTTGCCTCAACGGAGGTGCAGTAAGCTGGAAAAGTGCTAAGCAAAGCACCATTGCGGATTCTACAACTGAAGCGGAGTACATTGCTGCACATGAAGCAGCAAAGGAAGCTATATGGATAAGGAAGTTCATAGGTGAACTTGGTGTAGTCCCCTCCATTAAAGGACCAATAGCCCTGTATTGTGATAATAACGGAGCTATTGCACAGGAAAAGGAGCCTAGATGACTTCCTGGTCTATGGTGGAGATGATGAATTAATTGTTAAAGGCTATACGGATGCAAGTTTCCAAACCGACAAAGATGATTTCAGATCACATTCTGGGTTTGTCTTCTGCCTCAACGGAGGTGCAGTAAGCTGGAAATTAAAAGTGCTAAGCAAAGCACCATTGCGGATTCTACAACTGAAGCGGAGTACATTGCTGCACATGAAGCAGCAAAGGAAGCTATATGGATAAGGAAGTTCATAGGTGAACTTGGTGTAGTCCCCTCCATTAAAGGACCAATAGCCCTGTATTGTGATAATAACGAAGCTATTGCACAGGCAAAGGAGCCTAGACACCACCAAAGAGTCAAGCATGTACTTCGTAGATTTCACCTTCTACGAGAGTTCGTTGAAAGAAAAGAAGTCGAGATAAGCAAGATTGGAACTGATGACAACATATCAGATCCATTGACTAAACCTCTGCAGCAGGCGAAGCACAACTCGCACACTGCAGCTATGGGAATCAAGCATATTGGAGAATGGCTTTGATGTCCTTATTTAATGTTTTAAAGTTTTTGAGTTTAATTCTTTGTAAAACATTATTGGTTAATCATTCACAATAAATGAATAGAATTCATTTTTCCATTTAATTTGTGGTTTATTAAATGATGAGTCCCTTCAATTTGACGATATATTCAAGATAGACTGTCAGGACCAGTCCTGTGACTAAGAAATGTCTATCAAGTGAACTTGAATGTCAAAAGTTGAAAATGGTCCCTGGTCGGAGTTTTCTATAAAATTGGACGCATAGAAAACGTTAGACGACTGGAATGCAAGATGACTAGTAGTTCTGTTTCTCGAACTATATGGGCATGGCAATGTCATAATCATTTGCATAGATACTTACTTTGGGAAGACTAGTATCGGATAGACCTATGAAACTTTACTGTAAGAGATGAAAATATGTCATAAGTAAATTTCATTAAAATTATTAGACACTAAATCCTCAATACCTGAGTGATTTGAGATTACTTGTTTGAGAACTGGTTGCTTTGACGTTGACCAACCGTTGCACCGTAAAAGGAGGCTATAAAGGCAACGCTCAGGTAATCACCTATCAAACGAAGTCTAATCTCAAGATTGGGATTGTCCTCCCATAAATCGCGATGAGATGCTTAGAAGTTGTACAAGGCCACTCGGAGAGCTAGAAACTGTAAAATGCATGGCCGTGCTCGGATGAATCATAGGCTATGATTATCTGTTTATTTGATCAGTTGAACTCTGAAACCGAGAAACACCTCTGGACATAATAAGGATGACAACTCTTACCTTATGTTCAAGAGCAAGCATCGAGCGACAAAGGAATTAGGTAATGCACACTTGTCCCTAAGGACAAGTGGGAGACTGAAGGAAATAGTTCCCTTGGTCCAAGTATGCATATAATATTAAGTCTAATAAATGCGGTTCAGTATTAATTAACAAGTTAATAATTCAGTGAGATCAAGTGAGCTGAATGCCTAGCTAGAGGCCGCTTCAGTTCAAGTGGAATTAATTATATTAATCCACAGCTTATTCTTGACTGAACCCGTAGGATCACACAAATAGTACGTAAACGGATCAAGTATTTAATGGCATTAAATACTCCATCTATGGATATTCGGAATCGACGGATCTTGGTTTCAGTGGGAGCTGAGATCGTCACAAGCAAGAAATGAATACTCCGGAAACGATGATATTACCGGAAACGAAAATATGGATCGTATCGAAAATATAAATATTATCCAAGTCGTAGATGTTGCCGGAAACGGAAACATGGTACGTATCGGAAAATATTATCGGAAATGGAAATATTGCCGGAATCGGAAATATTGCCGGAAACGGAATTATTGTCAGAATCGGAAATATTATCGGAATCGGAAAATACTTCCGGAAACGGAAATATTAAATATTTGTTCGAAACGGAAATTAATTCCGGAATCGGAAATATTAAATATTATTCGTATCGGAAATGAATTCCGGAATCGGAAATTTAATCGGAAGCGTATCGTACGAATTAGCATCGGACGAGGATCGCTAGACGAAGGGCCCAGCATGAAGCCATGCCATCGCCCAGCAAGCCACACGCATCACCAACACACGCCAAGCCTCGACCAGGCCCAGCGCAAGGCCAGACCCAGCCAAGGCCTTGGGCGCGCGCGCGGACACAGGCAGCGAGCATGGGCCGAGCGCTGTGCGCTCAGCGTGGGCCGCAAGGCCTGCGCGAGTGTGCGGTGCTCGTGCGATGCTCGTGTGCGTGCTATACGAATCCTAAAGCTATCAGGAATTGATATATGATTAAATTCCTAATCCTAATAAGTTTATTATTTAGAGTTCAAGTTGGATTCTAATTAATAAATCCAAATGCTAGTAGGATTATAATTCCCTTTCCATACCTCTATAAATAGGAGCCTAGGGTCATAATTTATAGACACAATTGAAGTATTGTAAAGGTAAGATTTTGAAGAAAAATCAGCCATACACTTGCACCTAATAGCCTAAATTCCTAAGCTACCTTAAGGGCCATTCTAGTTGGTCAAGCTTAAGGCGGATCCGGACGTGCTGTGGACTATCTACGGAGGGACGACACTTGGAGTCCTAAAGACTTGGTCTTGTTCGGTTCGGGCGCAGCTAGGGAGGGCACGCAACAAAGTGTATGCATCTAAACTATGCTAAATGATTATGTGTAAATAATATGCTTTCCTGGCTTTATGGTTTTTCCGCATGATTTATGCTTTGTCATATGAATCATAACCTAACACCGTCATGATCCATATTTCCGTTTCCGGCAATATCATCATCTCCGGAGCATTCTATATTTTGCCTTTTGACGATTCAGCTCCCACTGGAACCGAGATCCGTCGTTTCCGAATGTTCATAAATAGAGTATTTAATGAATAATATATTCACTCAAATACTTGATTCGTTCACGTACTATTTGTGTGACCCTACGGGTTCAGTCAAGAGTAAGCTGTGGATTAATATTATTAATTCCACTTGAACTGAAGCGGCCTCTAGCTAGGCATTCATCTCACTTGATCTCACTGAATTATTAAATTGTTTAATTAATACTGAGCCGCATTTATTAGATTTAGCATTGAGTGCATACTTGGACCAAGTGCATTATTTCCTTCAATACCGACTCACTTAAACAGAAAAAACACGTAAAAGGAAATGACACATTTCAAGTTTTAGGGTCAACAATGCTTTTAGAGTCATTGTCGAAGAGAAATTTTTATTTAGAAATCGATTCTGAGTACAATTACAAATCCTTAGAAAAGTAGCTGAGTCCTAACTGTCCGGAATAGCTGAATTATAACACAGTTTGCATCGAATTAACAATCGATTGAGAATCAAGATCCGTGAGGCTGGGAGAGTTTGTTGGTGTAGGAGGTTGTTTTTCCCGCATTGTGGTTTTGTTTTCCCCTACGGGTTTTGTAGATTTTGAATTTCGAAGGAGTCGCCACCAAACAATATTTAAGGGTCCAGTTCGGAAGGACCAAAATTGACTCTTGTGGAAAAGGCATTGAATCTTAGAAACCGAATGGGTGAGATTCGGGCACGGGAGCGAACCTTTTATTTAGCGAGCTTTAAAAGTACATTCGAATGCAAGACAATGATCGTTTTCAAATAATCCTAATCATGACACTAAGTTGGTTGGAGCATGCATTATAGAACATAGGAATTTCTACTTGAATGTGGTTTCTTTGCTTTAAAGTTAATTAAAGGAACCTAAGGTCGGTTTGTCCAATAATTATCTTTGTTAAGCGTGATGTAACCTTTTGTATGTTGTTGAATTTAGCATGTGAGGTGATGAAAGCAATAAACATGTAAAGCATCATCACTAGAAATAAAGGAATTATTGAAATGCGTACAAAACCACATCACCTTAAAAAAGGTGAGTAAAGAGTGCGGAATTGAAATTGCAAAAATGAAGGTGCGATAAAGTGCGTTATTGAAATACGATATTAAAAGTGTGGTTTTGAAAGTGTGATATTAAAATTGCGGTATTGAAAGTGCGATATTGAAATGCGATATTAAATGCGATATTGAAATTGTACTATTGTATTTGAGATCCGAACACCAAACAACTACTTAATAATAAGTGTGCCCGACACATATTCAATTCTCTAGAAAACCTCAACTTTAGATGAGTTGCTCATCATAAAGCATCCTTGACTTTGATTATTGAAATAGAACATGAATATAGAACTTGAATATTGAAATTAGGAGACTTGTTTCTTAAAGGTTATGCCTTTTAATGTTAAAAAGGCCTTACCTTTAATATGCTCCATAACTTGAAATTTATTCTAGTTCAAGGAGTGATTACAAACAACCTTAAACATCATAGAATCTTGAAAATGGGACTTGCATTTGAACATAAAAGATGAATGTTCATGAGTTCTAGTTTGGAAAAGGGTTTGCATTTTCCAAACATCTTTGAACTTTGAAAAGATTTGTATTTTGCACTAGTATATAATTAACCTTAAGTAACACCCAAGAAGTGATACATAAAGTGGTAAAAGTGTTACTATAGACAATAGATAACACTTTAGTGGGCGATACATCCGCCCATGTTCCCTAAGGTCTTATGTAATAGTTTGGGTAACTTATGGTAACACTTTTAAAAGTGTTACCATAAACCCTCTTATGTAACACTTTTTTATATCAATTGTATCATTTTTAAAGTGTTACTTTTTATTTCTTAGGTAACACTTACTTATCTTTAGTAACATTTTGCAATCATATAGTAACATTTTATCCGACATTATGTATCACTTTTGCGAACTAATGTAACACCTTTTTTATTCTCGTCCTCAACCCTTGGATTTTGATCTACGGCCAAGATTAACACGCTAAATAAAAATCATTATGATGCCTCGCTAAAGTATAGTAGAAAAAATAGCCGGTCAATTTTTAATAACAGCCCTTTTGTTAGTTTCTTAATCACAAGGTTCTTCAAATCTACCAATCATCTTCATAATCATCATATTAGGAAATTGCAGTACAATACTCGACAACCTATGTAGGAATCGAACCCACATCCCCTATGCATAATTTGCATAGTGTTCTACCACTTGAGCTAATAGGTTATAGCACAACTCTAACTACAGATTATTAAAAGAAAGCAAGAACAAGACTGCAATTTTCACCCATATATCACAAATTTCATAATTTCAAAATACAGAGCAGTCATGAATTTCAGAGTTCATTCTTGATCTAGTAAATAATACAATTCCCAACTCCCTACTTTTCCCCTTTGGCCCTTTGATGCAATCACAACCAGATTTAGGGAAAAGGAGAGGATCTCCTCCCACAAATTAGAAGCAAAACAATAATCCTTTTTTTAACTAAATCCAAACAATAAGAAGGGTAGACAGTAGCAAGAAGCAACAACCACAAAATGCATATATTTTTAAATTAAGATCAGGAGATAAATACTCATAACAAAATTAATATCGACCTTCCCATGATCAATATCTACAAATCACGGTTGGGATTTTCTTCCAAAATCTCTTTGTCGCCCACCATTTCCAAACCAAAATAAATGAATTAATGTAAGAAAAATTAATGTAAGCAATTCATCATCACCGCTACTTTACCTAAATGAATTAGACCACTAATTTACCTAAATGAATTAGACCACTAATTTACCCAAATGAATTCACTAATTTCCCAACTACTATCTGAAAATGGCGAATTAATGTAATAGATTCATCATCACCAATTTCTTTTTATCATTGATTCGCTGATCAGAGAAGTCTCAAGAAAAAAAATCATACCTTATTCGGCTTAGTAACTACACTTCGAAGTGTTGTTTCTGCTGTTGAGGCCGAATACTCCATGATATTTGAATGTTTACAATTTTGCAGGGAGTTGGGAACTGGGAAAAGATTAAAGGGAAGGAGGAGGGTAATGAATCGAGAGGAGAGAAAGTATAAGAGAGATCTGATTTTAGACTTTCATATTCTTATATTATTTTTTTAATCTTAATGAGTTTTAGTTAGCGTGTTAATCTTGGCCGTACATCAAAATCCAAGGGTTGAGGACGAGAGTTCTCATTAAAATAGGGGTTCTCATTATAAGAGGGGTTCTCATGAGAACCGGCCCCTATATATATATATATATATATATATATATATATATGTATATATATGTATATATATATATGTATATATATGTATATATATATATATATATATAGAGGAAGGCTCTCGTGAAACACTTCCTTACGGTGAGAACACTTTCTTACGGTGAGAACACTTTCTATAATGGCATTTTCGTAATTAATTATAACAAATACCCCCAATTTATTTTTTCACGACACTTTTTTTTTCATTTCAGATTCATCTCTCTCTCTCCAATTCTTCCCCCTCTCTCTCTCCAACTCTCTCGCCGTCGGTCGCCACCAACACTCGCCGGTCAATTCTCGCCGGTCAATTCTCGCCTCTCGCCGCCGATGATCGCCTCTCTTCGCCGCCGCTGATGATCGCCTCTGGCCGCCGCCGATGGCAGCATTTCAATCGCAATTACAATCGGTAAAATCGAACCAGAAATCCATCAATTTCACCGTTGTTCGAACAAATTCTCCATCTCGCGGTGATTTCTTCTCGTTGCTCGCCGCCGCTCAAACAAATTCGCCGATGTTCGAACAAAATCGCCGGTCGCGAAACCTGAACTCGAACCAAAAATGCTGGTGGCGGTGGTTGTGTTTCGCGAATCAGGTAAACACAATTCCAATTCAGCAATTCTCATTCGATTTTTCTTTAAAATCGATTTCAAAATCAGTTTCATTCAATTTCTAAATTTTAAAATTAAAATCTATTTCAATCGATTCTTCGACCGGCGCCGCTCATTGCTCGCTGCTCTCAGTTCGCCGCTCGCAGCAATCCGGCCACATATCATCTCCTCCTTCCTCCTCCAATTCATATTATATTTTCGCAGCAATTTTGATTATCTCCTCTCGCCGACGACGCTGGTGGCCTCTCACCGCCGCCGCCGCTGCTCGCAAGAATTCAATCACAGTTCCTTGTTCCTTGTTCCTCCACCACGTCCCCTGTTTTGGTTGATTTTTATTTTGTAATTCTTCTTATATTTGTTTCAAATGAATTATTCCAAATTTTGGTTTAGTTATCAATTTTGTAATTTCAATAACTTATTTTATTGATTTATGTGGTTGATTTATTTTTTCAATTCGCATTATAATTTGATTGAATCTCTTGATAATTAACTTGTACCGCTTTTATTGTGCTAGGAAAGCATATAATAAATTTAGAACATGTTTGAATAAATTTAGAACATGGTTGAACAAATTTAGAACATCGTGAATAAATTTAGAACATGCTTGAATAAATTTAGAACATGCTTGAATAAATTTAGAACATGAGCTTAAAAATTTAGAACATGATTGAATAATTTTAGAACATGAGCTTACAAATTTAGAACATGGTTGAACAAATTTAGAACATGGTTGAACAAATTTAGAACATGGTTGGACAAATTTAGAACATCGTTGAATAAATTTAGAACATGCTTGAATAAATTTAGAACATGCTTGAATAAATTTAGAACATGAGCTTACAAATTTAGAACATGGTTGAACAAATTTAGAACATCGTTGAATAAATTTAGAACATGCTTGAATAAATTTAGAACATGCTTGAATAAATTTAGAACATGAGCTTACAAATTTAGAACATGGTTGAATAAAATTAAAACATGCTTGAATAAATTTAGAACATGGCTGAACCAATTTAGAATATAGTTAAATAAGTTTAGAACATGGTTGAATAAATTTAGAACATGATTTTGAAAATTTAGAACATTGTTGAACAAATATAGAACATAGAGAGTGTAAAAGTGTTCTCACCATAAGAAGTGTTCTCACATAAGGAGGTGTTCTCACCGGATCCCTCCCCTATATATATACATATATATATATATATATATATATATATATATATATATATATATATATATATATATATATATATATATATATATATATATATATATATATATATATATATTCGATTTATGGGTTTGTAAATTTAAATTACTGTTAAAATATTTAATTCTCGATTCTGGAGTATATGTTTAAATCAATTGGGATGAAAATGTGTTTATACATGTTTATTTCATGAATCTAGTTACATAATTAGTTTCTAAAAAAATCACCTATTGTTCTTGGTTATGTTCAATTCTAAAAACTCATTGTTCAGTTTTAGAAATTTAATGTTCATACTATGTTTGATATCCAGTTCAAAAGTTCTTTTTTAATTTAAAATGGTTCAATGTTCAATTTTCATAATTTAACAAGGAGGAAAGAAAGACAGCGCTGAAAAAGAAGTGAAGAAGAAGTTGGTGAACTCAATCCGTTTGTATTTGTTGGTAGAAAATTCATTAGTGAGGAGGGGAAAATGAGAACTATTAAGATATATGGAGAAAAGTTGTAGAGGAGAGAGAGAAACATAGAGGAAAGAGGAAGATAGAAGAAGAAAAAGATTCATCAATGTTCATATTTTTTATTTGTTTATTTTCCGAATGATAATTTTCTCCCGAAATATAGCGTAGTGATTAAACTTGTGATGGCGTACTAGAGTTTCTGATATATTGATTAATATTACTTAATTAGTCTAAATTATTACGGAGTATTATTTTTTAAGCATGATTTTTTTCATGTTCATTTTTTTATCATCGTGTTCAATTTTAACTCGATGTCGATAAAAGCTCATATATGCAGCCAGCTCTACATGCATAGGTATGCAGCCAAAAATCTCTGCAGAAAATTTTACCGAATGTTAACTTAAGTAGCAATAATAATAATCATACAAAAGATTTTTAAAGTAGCAATTGACAAAACAAAAAAAAACAAAAAACTTGTGCAGTAACTAGTAAGTGACAAAGTGGCTTAAAATTTTCAAATAATGATAATAATAATAAAAAATTTTAAAAAAAAGGGTAATGATAAAGCAATCTTACGTGTCGGAGTTTAATTAGTACATAAAGGCGACATATAGGTTATGCGTCATCGAAATATTTTTACTATGAAAATCTCTATTATATATATCTCTATTATATAAAGGAACAGCTGAGGGCGTTTTGGTAACATCACTTTTCGTGTCCCTTTTGAAAAGACTACAATACCCTTTGCATCTTCAATTCTTCACAAAGCTAACAGTTCCCGTGCGGCGCATCAGCTACCCTACCACCATTTTCTTCAACCTAAAACATTAAACCCCCAATTTCTCTCCTATTTTCGCTCTAATTTTCACCCCAATTTCTTCAATTTTCTTGCCGGAATATGCTTCAAATATGCATCAACCAAACATTCAGCACAATGGAACCAAAAAATTCATGAAACAAAACCCTAGAAATTTCAAATTTCAAATTCAAGTGAAGTAACAAATGGATCGAAACGAAGAACGAGAGAATCAGCGTAAAGTAAAAGAACAAGGTCAGTAATGGTGGATTTTTCTAACAATTTAAGCATTTTTTCGTTTTTGTTGATATTTGTTGATTTTCTTTCTATTTTCGATTTTTCAAAAAATAATTATTTCGATTTGATTTATAAGGATCTTAATTTCTTTTGTGTTGTGATTTATAAGGATATTTGTTGATTTTTCGATTTTCGATTTTTCAAAAAATAATGATTTCAATTAGATTTTGGTGAAGACGATGATGATGGAGGAGAGAGAAAGGCATATGGGGTTTCATACGCTTCATACCTCACCGGTGCCTCGCCCAACATTTCATCCAATTCTACCCATTCTAACCATCTCACTCACTTCCCCTTTTTTGGTTTCATACGACAAACCAGAAGCGAGAAATACAAAGAGAAATAACTATGAAGCCCCATTTTTTTTTGGAAATGTATGGAGTTAGATGATCAATTTACCTGGGTTTTTTGTTTTGTTTTTTGCAGGGATAGATTTTGCAAAGAAAGAGTACGCATTTCTAAAGGAGATTGATATTAGCTCGCGTAACCTAGGATGCCATGTGAACGGAAAAGGGAAGGCTAATGGTCCTGTCATCTCAACTGTTAACCCTGCTAACAATCAGGTATATACCATTTCTTGAATTTATGTCATTTGTAAAAAGCAATTGACAAAGATGGATTTTGTTTTATTATCTGGGTGAGTAGATTGAAATTAGAGCAATTTATTCTGTACTATATTGTTGAACTGGGTTTTGATTGTCTGATTTATCACCTTTGTTTGTATGTTGGGTTGTAATTTTATCATGATTTTCCGAGCTTAAATTTTAGGTTTTTGACTTTTGTTGTGACTTCATCGTTATACCTCCTTCTTAAAGTTTTGGTTTTTGTCATAATTCTGTGAATCATACACATGTTTCAGCCACAAAAAAAGTTGATGTTGTTGATTAGTTGATGGGATGAGGGGCATGGTGGAAGTAGTTTACTAGAGAAATATGCTGTATTTTGTTGGTGTTTTATATGTTTATATGCTAAACTAGAAATTTGCTTATTATTGGTAAGCTTTTGGGGCTTTATTTTAGAATTTCAGATTTAATTGAAGTTGTTGATGTTTATTTTATAGCTTTGATGATGAATTGGTTACCCGCTTCATCTTTGAATTTCGTCGTTTTTTATTGAAATAATTCATATTTTCGTTAAAAATGGAGTTAATCTGATCTGAGTTTGCTGTAATGTGGGATAATTGAAGTTATCGTGAATTTATTTCTTCAAATTCGTCAGGAATTTTACTGAATTTTAGTCAAGTGAAGGTTTCGTACAAATGGGTGACTCGATTTTTTGTGAAAATTTAGGAAATTCATGGGTAACTGAAATTATGTCTCATGATTATGCTATGAAAAGTATTAATTTTGTCTCCTCAAATTCAATTAGAATTAGTTCATTTTAGTTAAGCAAAGGCTTTTGCATAATTGGGTGACTCAATGCAAATTTTGGAATTTAATGGATACCTATTAGTTCTTATTTTCGTCAAACATGGAGTAATATGATCTGGGGTTTGCTGTAATTTGATTTTTGGATGATGGGAAATAACCTAATGTGGGTAATTGAAATTATGGCTCATGGTTATGCTATGTGAAGTATTGATTTGTTTCTTGAAATTTGTTTGTTAAGTGAAGGTTTTGCACAATTGGGTGACTCGATTTTTAGTGCACATTTAGGAATATTGTGGATGACTTTGCCTATTGTTTTGTGCAAATTCTGAATTTTCAGATTGGACATCTGCTATCAAAACTAAACACTAGGGCAGATTTCTATGCAACTGAGTGGCCAAATAAAAGTCTTTTTTTGTAACACCAGTAAGACGATTTAAAGAGTGTAGATTTCTAGATTGCAACTTTGAAAGAGAAAACCCATATAAAGGGTGTTGCATTGTTATAACAAGAAAACAAATGTTTGCAACTGACTAACAAAAAGAGTTGCAGGAAATATAAGCAATTATACAAAATTTGAGTACATGGCAAGTTTGGTAACAAGTATTCAGACCCTTGGCATAACAAATTCTAAATATACTTTCTGAAAAACAATAGTCTTTAACAAATCCAACCTATCAATCTATTCTCGCTACATTTGGAATAATAAAAGTACTCCTGCAGGACCTTTAACTTGATGGACCAACCCACTAAAGATCACAAAAAAATAAATAAGGAAAATGATCCTAATAATTGCCTGAGGCCTTCTCTCCAGGAACCAGAAGACAACTTCAATCATCTACCGAAATATCTTTAGCTCGGTCACAAACACTGCAACTCCACAACATACTTTCTCATCTGCTTTCTGGAAATTTCCAGAGCAACACTCTACTGATATCAAAGCTATCACTTTCAATAAGTGTTTTGGGTAGTTTGGCTGTTTATATGAACTATGAAAACTCTGTTATTTACTTATTTGTGTTTGGTTGATTAGACAGGAACATAATTTGTAGTTCTTTAATTTATTTTTGTTAGAATTAAGTTTTGCACTTGGGTGACTCCTTACACGGACTCCTCTTATATGTAGCTCTTATCCCTTTGTGTTGATTGGGATGTTTGTAGTGATTTCTTGAATAATTTGATCCAATTTTGATAAATTACCATCGTTTTGGTTATATAATAGAGATTTGCAACATGGAATATGTAAAATAATCAGTAATTTGATATAACTGAAATGCTCTATAATTGATTTTACATCATGTATTTGAATGGTTAATTTGTTGTTAAATTAGAGTGGCTTGCAGAGTTGCGGTATGTAATGGTGGGATATGTTGACAGGTTCCCGAGTTCCCTTCAAATTTGTTTTTCTATTGTGAAGTAGAGGATGAAAGATGGAGGAGAAACTCCAATTGTTCTTAACCATATCATTTATGAGAGGATGAAAGAAAAACACCCAGAATTTGTTCGAGAACTCTGGTATTGGGAGAAGGGATAATCCCGAATCCCCTATAAGTCGTGGATGGAAATCAACTTTCTTGACTAATGATAAGAGCATTGCCGAGCAAAGGTTTGTGGGTTATTTGATCTTTTCAGTGATAATTTTTTCGGTCATTTAACAAAATGTTCAACAGTATGTGCATTTTTATGGAAGATGCCAGAAATTCTAGATAGAGCTCAACTAACAATCATGTATGTCTGTTGGGACTTGGGAGTGAGTTACAGTGTTAATGTATTGCAGTAACTATGTAGTTTAGAATAGGCTATCTATTGGAATGATCCAATGAACTTTGTGAACAATATGATGCATACTTTTATTAAGACTAACTTTGTGAATAATTTTTATTGTCTAAAACTTTGCGGTGATATATATAATAGCATAATTTTTAATTTTTTTTTAATACTCCCGCACGCATCGCGTGCATATAAGACTAGTATTATATAAAGGAACAGCTGAGGGCATAAGAGTAAAATCACTTTTCATGTCCCTCTGTAAATTGACGAAATTACCCCCCTAATTAAACTCCCCATCCTTTCACTCTCACACAATTACACATAGCTTCGGCAGTTCGGCGTCCCTAACCTTTCCTACTCCCTCCCATTTCCTCTCTCCTTCCTCTCTCTCTCTCCTTCCTCTTCATCTTCTTCGATCTTCTTCCTCTAATCATCTTCCACCAAACCCCATCCTCCATTCCAAACCCTAAATATTTTGTGTCTGTTTCACTGCACACACAGACTCTCTCTCCTCCACCTCTCGCCTTCGCCATCGCCATCACCACCACCATCAGCGTCTGATCTTCTGGAGATGCGGGTGAGATTTCAACAATTTGTTCGAATTTTCAAATTTATTTCCAATTGTTTATAGAGATTTTGTTGATTTGATGTGTTTTTTTCCAATTGTTTTTTCAATTCTCAGTTCTTTCGATTTCAATTAATGAGAATTGGCCACTGCACTCTGTCGTTGTCTCCTCCCTGAGCAGTTCCGCTCTTTTCCTGCCTTTAAATCGGTACTCTTTCTCTCTATATTACCTGGACTAGGGTTTTGGTTTATTTGTTTCGTTGATGTATAATCATTTATTGATCTATTTATAGTCATGAATGATCAATTGTTTCTTCATTTTACTATCTTCAAGTTTGATTTTGATTTTGGATGACAATCATTTTCAATACTGGTAAATCGAGTTCCAAATCACGCTCTTTCTCTCTCTTAGGAAAATCACTCAATTTCTTTCATTTCTTAAATCTTTCGATTTCAAATTTGTAAGATTTGGGGGTTTAAATCTTTATTTTTTTTAATTATGCAGATTTTATGATTTAAATTTCTTTCAAAATCAAAGTTTCGTTGAAGATTTACCAGTATTTTCTGCAAGTTTTAGTTTGATTTTTTTTATCTGTTTGTATTTTCTTTTGGGATTTGTTAATTAGTGTTCTTTGCCTTTTAGTGGGCCTCGCCTAGCTTTGTTTCTGATTATGTTTCTTAGATCTGTGATTTTTGTTGGATCAATGTCTCATTCTGTTTGTTTCTCGATTTTGCAGGTGTTTTATGAGGTGGGTTTTCATAAAAATCGAAGCTTCCTACAATCTGCAAGATACCCAGATCACGAATTTGGAGATTATGCAATTTCTGATTTTGGAATACCTTTTCTGGTAATTTCATTATTACTCCCTCAATTAATTTTTCTTTTTCCTTACATTTTTTTTTGTTTTTTTGTGTGCTAATTTTAGTTTTTTTTGTGTGTGTTAATTTCCTAATTTTGGAATTCACCAATTGATGTTTAATTGTGTATTTGGGGTTCATGGAAAATTGTGATTATTTTTCACCATTAGCTCATTTTTAGAACATAGGTAATGTTTGAACTTGGTATTCGTCTCATTTCGTTGTCCCCTTCAATTCGTCTCATTTTACTGCCCCCTTATATATGCATCTGAATCTTCTTCGACTTATTTCTCTGCCCCCTTCAATTCGCCGGAACTCTGGTGCACCAACTGAAACTATTGTTGATGAATCACATTTTATCATCAAACCCTCAATCTCTATTATATCAGGTAATTAAGGTTTATGAATTGGGGCTTTTTAAAATAAATAAATTGATTAAATGTTGAAATTTGAGACTGTCATTATAAACAAATTGACATAAATGTCATTATAAATAAATTATTGTTGGAGTCCAGATCATAGTTTCTCCACTTTGGCTTCTTTTCATATCTCCAACATTGTAAGTTCGCAACTATCCATTAAATGGACTGGTAACCCCTGATATTGGCATTAGATACATCAAAACGACCATAACAGATTCGCATTTATCCCTGCTAGCTGCCACTTCCACCCTATTGTATGCAACTGCTATGCATATTAACTAAGTGGGCTGCATATATGTCTCAGTTTTCGTTCACGCCTATCTTTGTTAAGTAACTACGTACCTTTCTAGACCTTTATAATGACAATTTTGTTGTTCAAATTGGTAGGAAGTGGTTCAAATGTTCGAGAATGGAAGAAAATGAGTTCCAAAGAACTTGGATACATCAATGATTTCTGAGCCTACCAAGGTGGCCCTTGAGAATCTGAAGAAAAATGGTACTGTATTTTGTGATAATCTTGCATGTTCTGTGTTATGCTGCTTACATATCTGAAAATTGGTATTTTAACAATTGTGATGTTCGTTGGATTTGCTTGATTGTATTTTAACATCCTTCTCTCTCTCTTCTGTCTTATTCATTAAGGGCTTAAGTCTTATTGATTTTTCGCTTAAGTCTTATTGATTGTTTGCTTAAGTCTTATATCCCAGAAAGTTAAGATAGTCACGCATGTTAGTTCGTCACTAATTAGTCATTTTATTCATTTCTCATGATTATCTTTTCTAATTAGTCATGACTTTACTATGCAGACATTTAAGATAGTCCAGAAAAGTACATTTTGAGATAGTCCAGAAATTTAAGATAATCATGAGAAAAGATAATCCAGAAATTTAAGATAGGCATGCATGTACTTTACGATGCAGCTGTAACAAATTGTATTCCAATTATTCGATATCTGAACTCAAAAAGCAGAAAATCATGCACACATGTATTTGACACTCAAGAACATAAGAAATTTGCTTCCAAATAAGACCACAATGGATAACCTGTAAGATTGGAGTTGATCTCTTTGAAAACATTGCCTACACTGTGATTTTCTACAAACGTCATGCCTGACATTGATGCTGGACTGGGATGGTCTATTGGCTTCCAAAAATTTTCATGATAACTACTGCATACGGATGCAAGACTAGCCGGAAGCTCAGTGGAGTTGTCCTACAATTACATTACAGGTGAAACAAAATTTGAATCATTGATCTTTCTAAGTGAGCCACTAAAAAAGAATAGCTACATAAACTTGGAATATAATGTTGGTTTACATTCCTGTCACTGAAGCTTGACATAACTGTGGGTCCATTCATTATATCTTTTGCTGAATCAAATTGATTTCTCTCTATAGAAATCCATCTACTCGAGCTTTCTGCTACTACTAGAAAAAGGACATTTAACGACGAACAATTTCGTCGTTAAAAGCCTCAATTTTCGTCGTTAAAACCTTTAATGACGGTCATGATGTTCGTTGTAACAGATTCCGTCGTTATTGGCTTTAACGATGATGTTTGTCGTTAATATTTAATGAACATTAACGATGAAACATCATGTCGTCGTTAAACATTAACGACGAATTACCGTTTCGTCGTTAACAATTAACGACGAATTATGGTTTCGTCGTTAATTGTTAACGACGATTTTAGAATTTCATCGTTAAAAGTTAATGACAAACTATTGTTTCATCGTTAAAAGTTAACGACGAATTATTATTTCATGGTTAAAAAATAACGACAACATGATATTTCATCGTTAAATACTTGTTCACGATGAACAATTAAGAAATAACGACAAAAAAAACCATCGTAAAATGTCATTCCAACTGTAAAAAGATAAATTGTTTGGCAATCATAATAACATTATTTAAATTCTTCAAAACACCTACCTTTTCTCTATGAAACAATATACAAAACTAAAATCAATAAATTAAAACAAATGAAAATTTCATTACTCAAAAAAAGTTTGACAATAGAACTTCAAGTTATGTGAACCCAACAATCACATCTCCTTGTCTTTAAATTCTAAAAAACTAATGTTAATAGAACAAAATAAAATCTAAATAGTTGAAGTGTCCTCTCTTGGAGCCTTAAGCCGTTGTAGTGACACTTCTTTAAATATTTAAGTTCATCTTCAACTGAACTCATGTGGCTCTTAAGTGCATTGTTTTCTTCCTGTACCGTATCCACGGAATTGGTTCTTTTGCCATTATTTTTTGAATTTCCTCCTATAACACATATAACCATGGCATTTAGTAGGAGAAAATAAAAAAAATAGAGAGTAAAGTGCAGTATCAGTTGGTGTAGGATCAGGTTGTGGATGAAATATATCAGTTTTTGTAGCAGTATTATAAATATGTCACTCATAACCTCCCCACTCACCAAATATGTAACATAATTTTTATTCTCCCCAATCTGCTCCATTGTGTAACACAGAAGAGCCACGAAGAAAGCAGTAAAAGACCAAGTTTGATAGCATCAGACATAAGCAAGACAGAAGAGGTTGGTAGAGATAACCATTGTCACCTAGCTAAAGGACAAGCATCAATTAAGGAGAAGTACTTGGCATAACTCTAGGAAAAAGTAGGAGAATCAAGAATCAAGAATAATAAAACTGTTGAAACAAGTATGCCAAGGTTCTGTTGAAACAGTTTGTGTAGTAGTAAAATCCGTCACTCATAAGTCATACCCTCCCAACTCCCCAAATATGTAAGAGAAGCTAACATAGGTGAGAAAGGACATACGCATTTTTGTGTCGTTTCTGCATTTGAAGAGAGAATCTTTGAACTTATTTCAGTTTCTACATTTTCAGTTTATGAAGTTATTTCTCGTTTTTCTTCCCCCAGTATGTTTATTAGATCTATTTTTTTCCAATGAATTTCTTATGTATATCTTTTTCTATGATTATTTTTATCTTGTCACTTGCACGTTGCTAAGCCTCAACGAATTGGCTGAGTGAAAAACATTGCCAAGCCTCAACGAATTGGCCGGCTATATAAGTTCAACCAGGAAAAAAAGAAAGAAAGAGATAACAGTTCAATAAACCAACTATAAGAGCTTAAAGCAATGATTGCAGATGGAAGATAAGGTATATACCTGTATCGAGTACATGAAGTGAGCAATTACCGGAAATCTTCAAGTCGTGCATGATAGCCTAAACTATTCATATTTTTGAGATCTCGTCCTTCTACTGCTTGTTTTTGTTTGACCGGTGTCTCCTTTTTTGCATTGTTGGTCAGTGAACTGTAGAAAATAATTTATTACACATGATGGAATGTTGATTCTTAACTGTTGTACCTTATAATGAAGATTTACTTAATCAGTTGTTCGACCTAATTGACTATCAATCACTAAGCCTAACTTCATTATGCAGCTACGATACTATTTATTTCTGACATTTATCCTTCATAAAAGTGCAGACTTCTGCTGCATTAAGTTAACTACTGAACATGCGCTAAGAAGTTGCAAGACCTAACATGCATCATGAGTTCATGATATCCGTGAGAGCTAAATGTGGATTGTGGAAGTAGGCTGATCAGTTTTTTATTGAAGAATTAAGAATAGAAGTAATGGTGTTCCTATTTCTGATTATTCGACTAATGAATTTTCTGAATTTTAATAAGAGCACGGTTTTTTGAGAGCAAAAGAAAAGGTCACAGTCTATGGGTAAACATTGGCATATATATAGATGAATTGTCTCAACTCTTCTACATCAGATCACACCCATTTTCTTTTTTATTTACTTGCTGATTGTAATGGAGGAGGTGCAGAAATCATAGAAAGATAACAAATGTGTTCGCCTTGAAATAAAAAATCCCTACCAATCTACACCACAAATTATGTAATGCTAATGCAGCCAGTATAAAACTTATTGAAAAGCCTAGGCATTATGCAGGAAAGTTAAACAAAATAGAATCAAGGAAAGGTCAGGTATTCCTTACCAAATGTTGTTGAGCAGTTGTCCCTCTTTCCACTGCAACAACATGAGTATCATTAGGCAGGCCATGTTGTACCAATTTCTGGGCAAGAGTAGGAAGTGTTGCCAAACCCATATATACAACCAGGGTACATTCAGGGTCAATAACATTCTCTGCTACATACAACGGATCAGTTCCCCCATACCTTGAGTGTCCGGTGAGATATCTAACACTAGTTGCGATGCCTCGATGAGTCAACAAAATCCCTAGTTCAGCTGATATACCTGAAGCAGCAGTAATACCTAACATGGAAGAAAATTTCAGACTACCAATTATGGTAAATAATATTTGCTTCAGCATTTAGTCAGTATTAAAGTAAAGCAACTTTTTCATAGGTGCGACAAAGGGAGAACAGTGAGAAAACCAAAGGGACCCTTATGATATCATATAATGGCCGAGAAATAACTACCTTTTCTTTGTTATAGAGACTGAAAATAACTTTATACAAGTAGTTGACCAAATTCAAAAATAAGTATGCAAAGTGTAATGAAAAGAAAGAGTGGAAGACAATCAGATCACCAATTCTGGCAAGATCAATAAGTAAATCGAGAAGAGGAAGGATTTGGATTCATGTGTGATCCAATGTTTAACGCATTGATGTGATCTGGTAACAATGGAAAACAAAAAATAAAACTGTAAATAGTCACAAGCTAAGACCTGAGTCGAGTGGAGTTAAAGTCATCACCTTCTCAAAGTCCAAATTTATGCTTCATATAGGCTCTGTTTGGTAGGGCGTAAAACGTTTTCATGGAAAACGATTTTCCCCTTTTCAATCATTTTACGTTGTTTCGTTGGGAAAGGGATGGAAAACAATTTTCCATTACTCCCTCAAAGTTGGAAAACCCTTTTCCATCTGAAAGGGAGGGAAATTAAACCAGTTTTCCTTCTTTCCTCTTTACCTCCCTCTCCTTTCTTCCCCTCAATCTTCACCATCTTCTCCCATTTTCCTTTAAGATACCAAACAAAGGAAAACTAGTTTGAAATTGTGTTTTCCCTTGAAAAGTGTTTTCCATGGAAAATTATTTTACAATGAAAACGTTTTACGCCCTATGTAGACACCTACTTTTGTCCCCATTCCCGCAAGGGAAAGGTTCGATGATGAAAGCATAAAAACTCCACTTGACAACGCATCTCCTATAAAATAAACGAATCTCGATTCCCCATTTCATTTCACCCGAAACCTGCTATTTATGGAAACCTGCTAAAAATAGTAACTGCCGTAAAAAGTAGCGTCTAAAAGTGGCAAATCATAAAAGATAGAAACCTGTCAGAATTAGGTGTTGCATTCCAACATAAATCCTAAATGAGATAGAAAACCGCGAGAATCCTATTCCTAATATGATTCGAAAATAGGAGTCACGTATTAATTAAAATCCTAACGAGCCTAGAGTTCGTAATGGGCCCAGACGCATTCCGTCACAAAATTGATACGCGCTAAAAGACTCAAATTAATCTCAAACTCTACAGATTTTAGGAATCCGAATCTGACTAAACAAAGCTGCCCAGACCCTATTTTCAACGCCTGGCTCTGGGCCCCGAAATCTTTGGCGCCTAGGCCTGGGCGCTGAAAATACCTGGGTACGTTTCTTTTCCTAATTCTTTACGGATTAGAACTCCGCAATTCTATCTTTCCACGAACTCTTCCCTATAAATAGGCCCCTAGTTTCGACGTGAAAGAACACACAACAACACATGATATATTCTGAGTATTGACTCTAAACCCCTTAGCCTAAGCCTCTCGCTGCGAAACTGTTCACGCGTTCTGTCGCAATCGATCCATAAATCGAACAGAACGTATTCAGTCCCATAATCGAGATTCGTTAAATAAAAAGGATAAATAGCAAAGTCAAAGTGGTTAGTTTTCTGAGAACCGCGACGCACCTCTCAAGGGTGCGTCGTAATGTGTCCCTTTTCGATGATTTAACTGCTTTCCTCGCCCTTTTTATGAACTGTTAAACTAACCTAATATGATTGTTCTATCACGCCTAACAAACATAATATTTTTGGGAAATCGGATTATCATGCTAGGTCCCTTAATGCTATTTAAATCAGATAATCACGATCGAATTAGTATTATATGTTGCATATCGCTAAAATCAATTCAGATTAGTTTAATAGTTAACGCATGTCCCTTCAATTATTTATGCTGAGCTAGTAAGGACGTTCGCTCGTGGAGACTCTAGGGCCATTATCTCAGTTTTTTTATTTATTATTTATCGCGTAAACCGTTTTCACCACCATTATCTCTCGATCCTGTTTTTGAAAATAAGGACCTACGCGGTTTGTGACGTAGACCCCGCCGGCTGAAGATGGCGAACCTGTCCGCTGAGGGTGGACCCCCCGTCCGATAGAAGTGGACGAATCTGTTTTGAAATTTTTGTTTTTTTTTTAAAATAAGGACCTACGTGGTTTGCGTCGTAGACCCCGCCGGCTGAAGATGGCGAGCCTATTTTAAATTTTGAAGACTTTATTCTTCGAAAAACTAAGGACCTGCGCGGCTAGTGACGCAGACCCCGCCCGCTGAGGGTGGGCGAGCCCATTTTGAATTTCTTATTTTGCCTATGTAGAAGGGCTTTTGTGATTACAACCTGTTGGTGGGTCGTAATATTTCCTGATTAGATGTGTCCTATAAGTGGGTCCACATTGTGTATATTTTTGTTTAACGATATTTTATTTTATTATTTTTTATTTATTATTTTTTTCAAAATACCGTTTTTTTCTTTTTTTGGGATAGAAATAAGATAACGGATATCTTTACACAAAATAGGGGAGTACGCGTGCCCGACAGCGAATATTCGCTGTCTGGGAAGCATTTTCAGCGCCCAGGCCTGGGCGCGAGAATTTCTAACGCCCAGAGCTGGGCGTTGAAAATGCGAAAGGGGGACTGGTCTTTAAATTCGCGGACCGTCTCCTTCCTTTCCCATTTCCACCATTTTCGCTCAAACTCTTCAGTTTTCTCTACTGATCTTTGCTCGTTTCTTTCACTTTTCTTCACAAGTTCTACTCCAAATCACTTCCTAATCTTCCCAATGTAAGTAATTTTCAATAATTTCGAGCTTTTTTTGTCAATTTCAGTATTTTGTCAAGTATTTTTGTGCATGAAATGGATTTGGGGTTTTTGATTTTGTGCCCCTTTCCTTCAATTGGATAGTTGGAAATGCTCCACATAACATGTTAATTAGTTTGTGCATGTTAATTTTTTGCAAGTATGTTGATTTTTGTTGAATTTGGGCATTTTCATGCTAGCCCCCAAGTATACCTACGACCCTAGTATTTCTTCATAATGTAGGTATTCTTGGTATGTTGCTTGCGTTCCTCATAATTCATGGGTGACAAATCATGGGGGAATTTTGGTTTTGCTGGAGTTAAATTTTACTTAGGGAATTTTGCTAAGTATGAACTTAGTATCATGTTTTTAGGGAACAAAAATTGTATGACTCCATTTCATGAGTGAAATGCACTCTTTTTAGGGGTCGGTATGAGTGCCGATTTTGTCAAAGGTATAATGCCTTGTTGTATTGTTGATCAGCATGTCTGACGAGTCGTTACCCCCTCCTGGTGGCCACGAGGTGCGTGGCATGACGCGTCAGTCGACTGGCCCGGGTCCCCTATGGGTGGGCCCTGAGCTTTACGATGGTCGTGATCTGCACTACGACCTAGAGCACCATGTGACTTCCCGCCTTCACGCGAGGAGAGAGACTACGGTTCGCGGCTATGGCGCCGCGACGAGTGAGACCGTTTTTAGCTATCTGAGTTCGGACGCCCAGGCCTTGGTGAGGGCGAGCTCACTGTTTCCGGTGGTTGAGACCTTCTGGGAGATACTGCGGCTCAACATCTCCCTGTCCTTTCTGCGGTCGTTCATGAGGTGGTGGTGGGATACCACCAACACCTTCCATTTTCCTTGGGGCGAGATGACGATCACTCTTGAGGACTACACAGCTTTGACGGGTTTGACCTTTACAGGGAACCCCGTTCGTCTGAGGTCGGACGGCCCATCGCCGACTGTTGCTGAGGGTACCAGGCTCCTGGGCTCGTGGATGGGTAGTAGGTTACCTTCGTACCAGCCCCGTGGGATACCTTTCGCTGACCCTATGTGGGCTTTGGAGCATGGGGTAGAGGAGTCGCCTTCGAGACAGGCTCGGCTGTTCTACCTCCATTTTATTACTTCCACTTTTCTATCGGGTCCGACTGACACCTTTGACCCGAGGTGGATAGGCATGGTGGAGGACGTGTCTACACTGGGTGACTATCGCTGGGGCGATTTGGGCTATGCGACGCTTGTCGGCCAGATGAGTTTGTCGGTGCGCGTCTCGGACCCGAGTGTACGTCACTTTGTGATTACATTAGCGGGAGTGCCGCGTTTGATCGAGGTATGTGCCTAGACTTTCTTTTTTTCTTGCTTTTACCCGGCCTCTCTTTTTTTTAACGTTCTATTATCCTTTTCTTTTTGCAGCTGTGGGCCTTTGAGCACTTACCCTGGCTGGCTCCCCGAAAGGGGCAGAGGCCTTTGGAGTTCCCTGCCGGTCGCCGTTGGGGTTGGAAGAAGAAGCTGACAGTGCGTCCACCGCCCGATACCGCGTGGGATCTTATCCGGGACGGGAACCCTTAGCATGTACAGAATCTTATCCTCTCTCTCGTATTTCGTCATTTTTTTCATGTGCGAGATCTGACTGCATTTTGTACTAAAACAGGTGGTTTGGACCCCATGGCTCTCTTTTAGGGGTACCCATGCTTCGGTCAGGGAGAGTTATGCCCTGAGCCAGATGCGGGTCTTGTTCGTTGGCCGCCGGGACCCTGTCTGGTACCTGGGAGAGCGGGTACGTATGCAGACGGTCGGGGTTTTTTCGGTGCCCAGGCCTCCGCCTGCGACCATGCTGTCTACTCGCTTGATAGGCGAGTCGTGGAGGGTCCACTCGAGGACTTGTGTGCCGGCGACAGAGTTGGTGATAGAGGGAGCTAGCTATTACTAGTTTATCCAGGATTCTCTTCGTCTCCCGGAGCCTAGCCCTGTAAGTTGCCTCTTCCCTTTGTATTGATTTTAGTGTTTTCATGTTCGTGCCCATGTGTTTATGCCTACTGTGTTTTGTGCAGGAGGGTCCTGACCCTTTGTTGGGGGGTTGGGTGCTTCCCGATGCTCGGATCTCGTATACCGGAGAGAGTGGATCCGAGATTGTGGAGACTTTCCCGGAAGACCGGGTTTTCCATGCTCCACTCCCTGAGGGAGTAGAGGCGGTATGCACCTTTTATTTGTGTAATCTTCTTTATATTTTTTCTTTCTTTTTTACTGACATTCTTGTTTTAGGTTCCGGCCCGTACGGCCAATGCGATGGTGGGGGTGATCAACCGGTTGAAGTCCGCGTTGGTTCGAGCTCGGTCTGCACTTTCTTGCAGGAGCCCCCACTCTACTCGGGTAATGTGCCCTCTTTTTTTTTTCTTTTGATCTGTACCCTTGGTTTGGCCTTCGGTTACTCACTCTCTTTTTGTCCCTTTTTGCAGACGGCTACCGGGCGTGCTGGGGCCGACGACGCGGGTCCCTCGGGCGGGGAACACGGTCGTCGCGAGAGAGAGAGAGCACGACACTCGCCCCTACGGCATCGCCGTTCTGACGCGGGGGTGAGTTCTTCCGGGGAGAGGTCCGAGCCGGAGCGTAGGCGGCGTTCCGTGTCGGTGGCCCGAGAGCCTAGCCCCGATTTGCAGTCGCAACCTCATTTTTGGGGTGACTCTGGCTGGGGTCCCTCATACCACGGGGAGTGGAGTGGATGGACCGGCGAGGCTTGGAGACATGGAGCCGATGACGAATCTTAGGCTTACCTCCATATTCATTCTTGTGTTCCGCATGTATATATATTTTTTGCGATTTTTGGTGCAAGAATGTTTTGAGCCTTCCGTGGGCTTTGTTTTAACATATTATAGCAATATTAGCTTCCTAAACCAACGACGAATTTCGAAAGGGAAAAGACTTTCGTAAAAATAATGAGTTCATATAAGAGTGCACATATATATTTAGACTAACCGACTACTTGGGGTATTACATATGCATGTTCACTATTTTTGTTTTTTGCCGACTCGTGTCATACTCCTTTGTTGGGCTTGTTCCTAAAAACTCTTGTGGCTTTTTCATTTTATTTGGTCTTGCCCGTGCATGGGTTAGGGTAGAGTGCCCTTTGCAATATCTTTTCTTCTTGATGCGTTGCATGACTTTATTATTATTTTTTTAATTTTTTATTGGACCGAATCCTTGAGAAGGATTGCCTACGTATCTTTGTCAGAATCAGGTCGCGCGTAGTTCTAGTTTTTTCAAAAAAACTTTTTGAAAGGGGTGTTCATTACTCGTCTGCTCCCCCCCCCCCCCCAAGTGTTCGTGGTTCTTTTGAGGGTTTGAAAAAGGAGTACGAACACTTTGTAGAAGCGGGAGGGTAGGTGCCAAGAGAGAAAGACGCCCGACTTAGGGCGAAGGAAATATCGGCGCCCAGGCCTGGGCGTGAGAAATAACAACGCCCAGTCCTGGGCGTTGAAGTTTTGTCCTTCGCTTTTTCTACTTTATCGAGTTTTATGCCGTTTGTGCAGAATGTTTGCTTATGAGTCTTAATATGTTTTATTAGATGCCTTAACTCCGGACTGAATTTTATTAAATATAGTACTTTTTCAGTAGGTCTAAGTTCGTGAGGTTAGCGAATTCCGCTCCATCTATGTCGGCTAGTGTTAGGTTATGATACATATGACAATTCATAAATCATGCGGAAAAAAAACCATTAAGCCAGGAATACATATTATTTACACATAATCATATAGCATAATTTAGATGCATACTCTTTGTTGCGTGCCTTCCCTAGCTGCGCCCGAACCGAACAAGAACAAGTCTTTAGGACTCCAAGTGTCGTCCCTCCGTAGATAGTCCACAGCACGTCCGGATCCGCCTTAAGATTGACCAACTAGAATCGCCCTTAAGGTACTATTATTTTCGGCTAAATGGACAAGAGTTATGGCTGATTTTTCTACTTAAAAATCCTAGTTTTGAATACTTGAAAACTTATATATAAATAATGACCCCTAGGCCCTTATTTATAGAGGTATGGAAAAGGAATTGTAATCCTACTAGGATGTGGATTTGTTAATTAGAACTTTATTAGGACTCTAAATAACAAAGCAATTCTAATAAGATTAGGATTTTAATCTTCGCACGAATCCCAATAGAATTAGGATTTCCGGCATACGCATCGCACAAGCCGTGCACCCGCGCAGGCCTTGCGGCCCACGACAAGCGCACAGCCCATGTGCGGTGCTGCGTGCGCGCGCGCGCCCTTGGCTGGGCCTGGTCGAGGCGTGCGTTGCGTGCGGCTCGCTGGGCGATGGCCTGGCTTCGTGCTGGGCCTTCGTCTAGCGGGCCTCGTCCGATGCTAATTCGTACGATACGCTTCCGATTAAATTCCCGATTCCGGAATTCATTTCCGATACGAACAACATTTAATATTTCCGATTCCGGAATTAATTTCCGTTTCGAACAAATATTTAATATTTCCGTTTCCGGAATTATTTTCCGATTCCGATAATATTTCCGTTTCTGACAATATTTCCGTTTCCGGCAATATTTCCGATTCCGGCAATATTTCCATTTCCGATAATATTTTCCGATACGTACCATGTTTCCGTTTCCGGCAACATCTACGACTTGGATAATATTTATATTTCCGATACGATCCATATTTCCGTTTCCGGCAATATCATCGTTTCCGGAGTATTCATTTCTTGCCTGTGACGATCTCAGCTCCCACTGAAACCAAGATCCGTCGATTCCGAATATCCATAGATGGAGTATTTAATGCTATTAAATACTTGATCCGTTTACGTACTATTTGTGTGACCCTACGGGTTCAGTCAAGAGTAAGCTGTGGATTAATATCATTAATTCCACTTGAACTGAAGCGGCCTCTAGCTAGGCATTCAGCTCACTTGATCTCACTGAATTATTAACTTGTTAATTAATACTGAACCGCATTTATTAGACTTAACATAGAATGCATACTTGGACCAAGGGCATTATTTCCTTAAGTCTCCCACTTGTCCTTAGGGACAAGTGTGCATTTCCTAATTCCTTTGTCGCTCGATGCTTGCTCTTGAACATAAGGTAAGAGTTGTCATCCTTATTATGACCAGAGGTGTTTCTCGGTTTCAGAGTTCAACTGATCAAATAAACAGATAATCATAGCCTATGATTCATTCGAGCACGGCCATGCATTTCACAGTTTCTAGCTCTCCGAGTGGCCTTGTACAACTTTTAAGCATCTCATCCCGATTTATGGGAGGACAATCCCAATCTTGCGATCTTGAGATTAGACTTCGTTTGATAGGTGATTACCTGAGCGTTGCCTTTATAGCCTCCTTTTACGGTGCGACGATTGGTCAACGTCAAAGCAACCAGTTCTCAAACAAGTAATCTCAAATCACTCAGGTATTGAGGATTTAGTGTCTAATAATTTTAATGAAATTTACTTATGACAGATTTTCATCTCTTACAGTAAAGTTTCATAGGTCTTGTCCGATACTAGTCTTCTCAAAGTAAGTATCTATGCAAATGATTATGACATTGCCATGTCCACATAGTTCAAGAAACAGAACTAGTAGTCATCTTGCATTCTAGTCGTCTAACGTTTTCTATTCGTCCAATTTTATAGAAAACTCCGACTAGGGACCATTTTCAACCTTTGACATTCAAGTTCACTTGATAGACATTTCTTAGTCACAGGACTGGTCCTGACAGTCTATCTTGAATATTTCGTCAAATTTGAAGGGACTCATCATTTAATACTAAACCAAGATTAAATGGAATATGAAAATACATTTCATATATGATAAATGTTCAACCCCAATGTCTTACAACCATGGGCCTCTAACCCATCTTTAAAACATTTCATGGAATTCAAAGCTATGCTTGATTTCCAGTGCTACAACGTGAGTGTTGCTTCTCACTTGTTGCATAGGTTTAGTTATCATGCTTTGCCAATCTTAACATCCTTTTCATCGAATGTTCTTTGAGATATGATGATAAGATCTTTTCGAGTTTGTTTATTATGTGATCTAGTCTTTCTTACTTCGATGGTGGTTTTACTCATTTTGCAATGAAGAACCATCAAGTTAGCAGACGTTTTTCTTGCTTCAAGAGTGGTTCTACGCATTTTTCAATGAAGAACCATCAAGCCAGCAGATAGGTGATCTACCCAAGTTCAGTGAAGAACTTTAAACAACCCTGTTTTATTGCTTCTTAGGCAATAATTACTTTTACTTCAACTCTATAGGTTGCTAGTGATGCTTTGTTTGGATTTACCTATCCAAGCAGTTCATAGATATGTGGAAGACTCTCCAACTATATCTTAGAACATAGAAATTTAATTTCCCACGCAACAACTCATGGTCTCCAACCCATGTTGCCATTTTCAAAACACGATGCTCTATAGCACGTCCTTATCAATGGTTAACTCCAAAGGGTCTTGCTTGATCCTTTGCCAGTGTTTATGCGTGTAGCATCAATATTTAGCATATCTTTATTTCCTTGAATCAAGAACTATTCCTATGTACCTTTTTCAAGTACCATAAGTATTCTTGATCTCAATCTAGTTGATCTTCATTTAGATCAATAGAGATTGGTATATGTTTTCGTCATGCCTAAAGTCATACGATACGTTTTTGGCGATCCTCGTATTATATCATACATGATAAATTCTTTTGCAGAATAATTCCCAATTGAATTCTATTCATGTAACTTTAGCTTATCTAGTTTCAGTAGATACTAAATTCAGCTAAATTCTTTGACATATAATATAGGTTAAGAATCTTATTTAGATCCTTTGATGTTTAACTTAGTAAATGCTTATACATAGTTCAAACATCCTTTACTTAGATTTATTCACATGGGTCGAATATCTCCAATGGAGACTTTCGTGTTTGATTTAGTAAATGCCATTACTTAATCCAAAACAATATCATAAGATCTTTGTAAATAGATCTTAATACCCAGTATGTACTAAGTTTCGCCATGGTCCATCATTGATGAATAATTTCAAATCTAAGTCATTAGCATTTGAATGTTATTTCACAACAGAGAGATATGTGTGTAATACACATAGGACCAATTAAGTTTTAAGTACTCCCACTAAACTTCTTATATATCTATAAGAATCATGTATATTTTATGAAACTAAAATGCTTATTAGCTTCACTTAAAATACAGTTCCAATTCCCAATTGCTTGCTTAAATCTGTACTTAGATTTTATAAGCTAGCTTTCTTTTTCAAGCATTTATTTGGATCCACAAATCCTATGACATAGCATGTACATAGTTTCTTCCAACATTTGACTGAGGAAGATGTTTTGTCATCCAATTGCCATATGTACCAATATGCAATCATTGCTTGAATTATAGACTTAAGCATTACGATTTTGCATGAGGTTTCAACACAATCCACATCGTGAATTTGCTTGTAACCTTTAGCAACTAATCTAGCTTTGTGTGTGAACACAATTTCATGTTTGATGGTTTTTATCCTTTAAAACAAACTTTGCAACCAATAGGTGTGAAACTATTCTTGCAAATCAACAAAATTTCAATTTTGTCATCAAAACATTGAGTATGTTTTATGGCCTCTAACCATTTAAAACATTTGAGTCTATATATGGCCTCTAACCATTTTAGGGAATCTGGGTTTCGTCATAGCTTTCTTACAAGTCACAAACTCATTAATCTACATGATAATAGTTTGACTGCAAGTTGTAGGTTTCTTCACTATCTAATAGAAGAATTGCATAGTTTCAGTGACCTGAACTCCATGTTTCTTCACTATCTAATAGAAGAATCTCATAGTTTCAGTGACTTGAACTCTATGCCTACAAGGGTATAGAACATCAAACAACAGAATGTCAATAGCCACTTAAAAGTCCTTTGAATATTCTGTTCTCCTTGAAGTACTTGTAAAGTCTTCTAAGAGATGTCTATTCTTTAAAGCCACTTCTAAAGTCCTTAAAGAATACGTGTTCGGATTTTCTAAAGAACTTCGGAAAGCCTCCGGAATGTCCGTTTATGTTTGTTGTTCGCCTCGAAGACTTTCGAGGTCTATTTTCTCCCACTTGTCATTTTGGAAACGAATCTCCAAAAGGACATAATTTCGAGCAAACAAACATTATGTTCTCAAAAATTCGTGGTAGAAACAATACCCTTGTGTCTCATTTGAATAAATCACAATGAAACATATATCTATACTTGGGCCTTAGTTTGTTGAATAACAAACACTAAGCTCCCACTGAGTTTAGCAACTCTCTAGATATATATTATCGAAAAGATATTCTGAAATTTCTTTTCTATAGCTTTGACGAATTTAGTTTAGTTTGGTGGTAGTTGAGCATTTTGTTTTAGAAATTAAAGGAAAAGTCTTTATGATTCATCATTGATCGAATCAAGTACTAATTGACTTCGATCATTCCAACGTAGATATGCCATATCTTATGGACCTAGATTGTGAAATTACAACACACAATCATTGATGATCATATTTGGTCTTAAGTAATCATCAACATGATCTAACATAGATCTTTATGATTTCTTACCAAGTGGGATTTATACTTCTGAATCTTTGAACTAGCCAAACAGATTCAAACTTATATCACATTGAGTAAATAAACCTATATTCACTCAAATCTGTGTGAAATAATAAAGTCATAAAACCTTTCTTTAGCTTTGAACTCTATTGTCTAGGCGTTCTAACAATAGTTCATATCTTTTGTTACTTTCAACAAGTAAGAATAGTTGTCTTAAAATGATCTAGAAATCAATCAACTTTCAAAAGTCCATAAAAATAGAGCTTTTGAATGTTAACTTGTTGATATGGTCTAAGCAACAATGCCAAAGATTAGTGGAACTCAAATCGAGGGGTTGATTTGAACCTAGTAAAGTTCTTTAAAGAGTTGTTTGTTTTAATCAAGCATATTGACTCAACCTGTAATTGACCATTTCATTCAAATAAACAAACAAACATTGTTTTTGTTTTTCTTGAATATGAGTCTTTCTGTGTTTGAAGCAGAAATTTAGGTATGCTGATTATGGAACAAAATAGCCATTAAGTTCCAGCCTTTGAAAAGGACTTAAAACAAACTTAGATGACCCTACAATTAATGTAGCAATGCCATGCTTCATTTCCCACTTGTAGGTCATTAGTGTATCCTAGCTTCCATTGTTTGAGTTATTACCGAAGTAAGAACCTCAAGCGGTATATGATACCAAGGAAGTTTGATTGCTAGGTCACTTCTCTTTAAACATAAACTTATAGGTAGAAACGGAATCGTAAATTCCTTTCATTTGTTCCTCGTTTTCCTATTTCTTGTACCCTTTCTTATAGTCTTAAGAATTGAATTCTTTAGTGTTGACTTTTATACTTTGTTAGACATGTCCAATGTCACCCCAACAAGGTTCTTACCATTTAATTTATGTTGAATATTAAGTTTCAACTAGATGATCTTACCAGAAGCTTCTAAAGTTCTCTAAGCATCGATCTATTCGAATGTCTAGGGACTAGACTCATTCGAGAATTAAATGGACAAAGATATTAGGTTGTTAACCATTGGTAAAGCTGAGCGTTTAAACTCAATGCTTTATGATCTCAAAACTACATTGTATTTTGAATTCACAAGCACCAATCGGTTTGCCATTCGACTTTTATATTCGAAAACAACCATAAAAGTCGATATAAGAAACGTACATTTTAAATTGCTCACTTTCTCTCATTTCCGTGAATCGTTCTTGGATTCACTACCAATCGAGGAAATTTACTGTTACCTTTCTAAAAGGATTTACTGCAGTGCAAGATATTTAATTATAATAATTAAAACATACATTGAAGCATGCAAAGTCTAAACATTTATCATGAGTAATAACTTGAAAATTAAAGCAATCATGCAATTTAAACAAGTCATTAGCATTTTATTCGAATTATGTGTTCCGGCAGGTGTGAATAAAATGATTCCAAGATCCTAAAATCATTGAAGAACTAAGCACAGTTTGTCGACTTAATCCTAAAACATCTTAGGTAAGCAAAAGCCTTTTGCTAATAGTCTAGAAACTATTCTTGGTTGATAGGTACGTCTAAGAACTTATTAGCTAAACCTATCGATTTTGCCACGACATAAAAGGACTCCTTACTTATATCGTTGAGTTTCACCAAAACTAACATGTACTCACAATTATTTGTGTACCTTGCCCCTTTAGGACCAATAAGTAACACCTCGCTGAGCGAAAACTATTACTAGATTGATGTAAAGGATATCCAAGCAAGTGTATATTTTGGCATGGCACCTTTTAACTCAATTTTTAAGTTTGGAACTTAAGGCTCTTACTATGTTGGTTAGATTTTAAGTGAACTAAAATCCTTAATCATGCAACATAATCAAGCCACAATCTTATGCATAATTAAGACATATTTAAAGCAATAAATAACTTAAAGCATGCATAAGATAAATGTGATCTAGTATGGCCCGACTTCATCTTGAAGCTTTGACTTCAAAGTCCGTCTTGAAAATCTCCGTGGGAGGCACCATTTTCTTCAAATAGGATAAGCTATAATTAAAACTAATTACAACTATTTGATGGTACGCAGACCATATTTGAATTTGAAAAACAACTTTGGTACTTTAGACCAATTACATTCAAATTAATGGTACGCAGACCATATTTTCTATCCTATTTGGGCCATACTAGTCACTTCATAACCTGCAAAACAGTACATATACAATATATACCATTCACCCATTCATTATCATGAATGGCCCACATAGCTGGTTAGTTAAAACACATTATGCATCACGTAAACATTTGCAGCAATTAATCAAGGGCACCAATAATCTACCAATTATTCAGTCCTTATTAATTCTAATCAAGTTGTTTTAACCTTAAGGATTTGTAGACCTAATCAAGAGTTTATGACTAAAAGGGCTCCCACTTAAACCAATAAATTCATATGCTTTACTAATTTTAAACATAAAAATGTATTTCTAGTCTAACCGGAAACATACAAATTTAATTAAAATTTAAAGCTCATATAAATTTATAATTGAATCCAAAAAGTTTAATTTAATTTCAGTCGTATTTAAATTAATTCATGATTTTAATTTTAGTAAAATAATTAGAATAAATAAAATTTATTATAATTACAATATTAAAAATTAAAATCCAAGAAAGTAATTTAAATTATTAATTTTAAAATTAATTAAAATTACGTAAACTGAAAATTTCAAATTAAACATTCAAAACGATCTAATCGCAATGCAAACACCCTACGCATCGCACGCCCATGGGCCACACGCACACAGCCATCGCTGGCCATGTGCGCGCAGCCCATGCGCTCGTCGCATAGCTGCTGCATTTTCCCATCGCAAGCCATCGCACAAGTGGTGCTCGTTGCGCGCGCGCCAGCGCTCGACGCACGCGAGCCATCGCTCGCTGTGCGCGCTGGCCAGCGCTTGCTGCGCGCGCTTCAGCGCTTGATGCACGCGAGCCATCGCTCGCTGTGCGCGAGCAATTGCGCGCTGCGCGCGATCAGCGCTGGGCGCAGCGCTCGTGGCACGCGAGCTTGCGCTCGCTGCGCGCGAGGCTGCGCGCGTTTGCGCGAGGCAGTGCGCGTTGTGGCGCAGCTCGCTTGCTGCCCACACGCGACTGCCATGCCTTGCCTTCGCCCATGCCCATTCATCCATAGCTCGTGGCTCACGACACAAGGCAGGGCTGCTGCCTTGTGCTCGTGCACCATGCCCTTGCTCATTGCATTCGTGCCGCACGGGCGACGAGCTCCCTTGCTCGTCGTCGCATGCCCGCACTATACAACACCCCTTAAGGGTAACACGAAGCGTCCATTGCTTTGTGCGTGCAAGTTATATGAACGAATCGCATAAAAATTTAAAATTTATATTTAAAATTAATGACAAATTAATAAATTAATATTAATTTCACAATTTTAGGGCGAAAAAATCGAAAATTTATTATTCAATTGATTTCCGATTATCATGGATTCAAGCCTAGGTCATAAAAATTTAAAATTTATCATAAATTTACAATTTTTATGGTGGTTTTTAATCATAGGTTTCTAATCAAATTATAATTAATTATGAAAATCAAATTAATTCTAAATTATTCTAATTTTCAACAAATTAATCATAATTACAAATTAGATTGCATAATTAACAAGGCTAGGCATTCAAACTTGTTAAACATATACAGTAGGTCAATCAAAAATTCAAGATTTATCAACAAGTATCGCAAATATTTAATTTAACATCTTAAATTTACAAAATTTTGCATTCGAAAAACTAAAACCTTCGAAAAGTCATAGTTAGGCTTCGAATTTGAGAATTCTGGGTTCGGCAGAAAAATACTCTTTTTGTCAAAATTTTAGAATGCCTTTTACATGCGGAATTGACACAAAAATCACTCGATTTGGATGAGTAACGAAGAAACTGCCGAAAAACTGCGTACGTATAATTAAATAAACGCAATTTGCAATTAATTAACAATTACGAAAATTAATCACCCCTTTTAATTCTTGCAAATTTGTAATATTTAACCATGTTCATGCAATTTAGATTATGAAAATAATAAGAGGCTCGTGATACCACTGTTAGGTTATGATACATATGACAATTCATAAATCATGCGGAAAAAAACCATTTAGCCAGGAATACATATTATTTACACATAATCATATAGCATAATTTAGATGCATACTCTTTGTTGCGTGCCTTCCCTAGCTGCGCCCGAACCGAACAAGAACAAGTCTTTAGGACTCCAAGTGTCGTCCCTCCGTAGATAGTCCACAGCACGTCCGGATCCGCCTTAAGATTGACCAACTAGAATCGCCCTTAAGGTACTATTATTTTCGGCTAAATGGGCAAGAGTTATGGCTGATTTTTCTGCTTAAAAATCCTAGTTTTGATTACTTGAAAACTTATATATAAATAATGACCCCTAGGCCCTTATTTATAGAGGTATGGAAAAGGAATTGTAATCCTACTAGGATGTGGATTTGTTAATTAGAACTTTATTAGGACTCTAAATAACAAAGCAATTCTAATAAGATTAGGATTTTAATCTTCGCACGAATCCCAATAGAATTAGGATTTCCGGCATACGCATCGCACAAGCCGTGCACCCGCGCAGGCCTTGCGGCCCACGACAAGCGCACAGCCCATGTGCGGTGCTGCGTGCGCGCGCGCGCCCTTGGCTGGGCCTGGTCGAGGCGTGCGTTGCGTGCGGCTCGCTGGGCGATGGCCTGGCTTCGTGCTGGGCCTTCGTCTAGCGGGCCTCGTCCGATGCTAATTCGTACGATACGCTTCCGATTAAATTCCCGATTCCGGAATTCATTTCCGATACGAACAACATTTAATATTTCCGATTCCGGAATTAATTTCCGTTTCGAACAAATATTTAATATTTCCGTTTCCGGAATTATTTTCCGATTCCGATAATATTTCCGTTTCTGACAATATTTCCGTTTCCGGCAATATTTCCGATTCCGGCAATATTTCCATTTCCGATAATATTTTCCGATACGTACCATGTTTCCGTTTCCGGCAACATCTACGACTTGGATAATATTTATATTTCCGATACGATCCATATTTCCGTTTCCGGCAATATCATCGTTTCCGGAGTATTCATTTCTTGCCTGTGACGATCTCAGCTCCCACTGAAACCAAGATCCGTCGATTCCGAATATCCATAGATGGAGTATTTAATGCTATTAAATACTTGATCCGTTTACGTACTATTTGTGTGACCCTACGGGTTCAGTCAAGAGTAAGCTGTGGATTAATATCATTAATTCCACTTGAACTGAAGCGGCCTCTAGCTAGGCATTCAGCTCACTTGATCTCACTGAATTATTAACTTGTTAATTAATACTGAACCGCATTTATTAGACTTAACATAGAATGCATACTTGGACCAAGGGCATTATTTCCTTCAGCTAGTTGGACTGCTCCGCCAGGTAGGATGGTCTTTACAAAATATGGTCCTGTCCAGTTAGGCCGGAATTTTCCTCGAGGGTCCGTAGTAGGTGCGCGGACTTCTTTTAAAACAAAATCGCCTTCTTTGATGTTTCGAGGTTTGACTCTTTTTTTGAATTGCCTTGCGATGCGCTTTTGATACACTTGCACGTGATGTAGAGCTCTCAACCTCCATTCGTCTAAAAGGACGAGTTCGTCGTACCTAGCTTGAACCCAATCAGCTTCGGGTAGCTTGCTTTCTAGGACGATCCGGAGGGAGGGAATCTCCATCTCGACCGGTTGGACTGCTTCCATTCCGTATACCAAGGAGTAGGGTGTTACTCCAATGGAGTGCGGATTGAGGTTCGATAGCCCCATAATGCGAAGTGTAATTTATTGGGCCAATCCTTATAATTTTCGGCCATTTTTTCGATTATGACTTTAATATTTTTGTTGGCCGCCTCTACCGCGCCGTTCATTTGCGGCCTGTAGGGAGAGGATTTATGGTGTTTGACATGATATTTTTTGAGCAGGTCTTGGACTTCGGTCCTGAAGTGGGAACCTTGGTCACTTATGATTTCATGTGGAACCCCGTATCGACAGAATATGTTCTTTTCTAGGAATCGAGCGACATGTTTGGCTGTTAACATGGCAAAAGCAGTAAATAATTAGAGCACAGCAAAAAAGAGAGAAAGAATTTGAGAGTGGTGGAAAATAAGGACGTATCCAACCCCTATATATATAGCTGAACGCACCCAATAACATCCTGATCCCATTCGGAAACGTGTTAAGAAATCCGAAAATCAAATATTACCAGGAAAGAACTTTCAGCGCCCACCTCTGGGTGCCGAAATTTTTAACGCCTGAGCTGGGGCGCTGAAAATGCAGCCCAAGGCCCAGATTTCACAAAAACACAGAATAGGAAAGGACTTAAGACCGTGTTGATAAAACACGAGGCCCTATTACAAGTAAAAATAATAATAACATTGAAACTTGGTCGAAACTTAGACTCATCTCAGAAAACGCTCATGTACACTTTTCAAAAAAAGCAAGTTAAATATCATGGTCATTCTTCGAAACACCAAAAATATGTGTCGTCAAGTCATTGGTTTTCCAAATAGGAAATGTCTGTCTGTCAAAGGGATAATCCGGGCCAAGCCAAAACCGGATGTCGCCTAAAAGCTAAAGTCGCACTCCACGGCTTCACTACAATAGCACACTACTATAGGAGGTCGCTCGCACATACGAGCGTGACCCCAAACATGATTACAAGACGCGAAAAACAACCGACGAGCCCCAACATTTGGGGGCTCGCGAAAAGTGGACTCCAACAAAGAGCGCGCAATCAAAATCACATTCCCAGACTGCGCCACGCACCATATCATGTTTGGATATCTCAAAAAATGTATTGTTAAATATACACAGTGTGGACTCACTTATAGGACACATCTAATCCGGAAATATTACGACCCACCAACAGGTTGTAATCACCAAAAGCTCTTCTACATAGGCAAAATAAGAAATTCAAAATGGGCTCGCCCACCCTCAGCGGGCGGGGTCTGCGTCACTAGCCGCGCAGGTCCTCAGTTTTTCGAAGAATAAAGTCTTCAAATTTAAAATAGGCTCGCCATCTTCAGCCGGCGGGGTCTACGGCGCAGACCACGTAGGTCCTTATTTTCAAAAAAAAACAACAAAAATTTCAAACAGATTCGTCCACTTCTATCAGACGGGGGGTCCACCCTCAGCGGACAGGTTCGCCACCTTCAGCGGGCGGGGTCTACGTCACAAACCGCGTAGGTCCTTATTTTCAAAAACATCAAACAGATCCATCCACTTCTATCGGACGGGGGGTCCACCCTCAGCGGACAGGTTCGCCACCTTCAGCGGGCGGGGTCTACGTCACAAACCACGTAGGTCCTTATTTTCAAAAACATCTAACAGATTCGTCCACTTCTATCGGACGGGGGGTCCACCCTCAGCGGACAGGCTCGCCCACCTTCAGCGCGCGGGGTCTGCGTCACTAACAGCGCAGGTCCTTAGTCGCTGCAGCGATAACTTTTATTGGTTTTCCCTTTTTCCAAAAATTAAAGGATTGGTTTGTTGGATTTTCCTTCGTTTTACGTCCTATAAAAACAAGGGGGTTTTCTCGTTTAGCTAGCCCTGAAAATGAGAATCTTTAAAAACGTTTTACCTCGTGATTGGGCTTGGCCAGGCCTAATTACACTTTACAGCTTTAATTTCGAAAACATCTGTAGTTACTCCCAATGACAAAGTGAGGGAGTTTCTACGCATCTTTAGATCCTTCCAATGACAAAGTGAGGAAGTTTCTATACTATAACTTGACAAATCCCAATGACACGTGAGGGATATGTCGACACTTCAAGTGATGACCCTTAAGTCTAATGTTATCACTCGGGGGCTCGTGAGACCCTCGCAAAACAGGTCACATACACCATGACTTGTGTGACGCACTCCGTCTAATACTTTGACCATCGTCTTACTCCAAGACTCAGTCAAAGTGGGGGCTAACTGTAGACACCTACTTTTGTCCCCGTTCCCGCAAGGGAAAGGTTCGATGATGAAAGCATAAAAACTCCACTTAACAACGCATCTCCTATAAAATAAACGAATCTCGATTCCCCATTTCATTTTACCCGAAACCTGCTATTTATGGAAACCTGCTAAAAATAGTAACTGCCGTAAAAGGTAGCTTCTAAAAGTGGCAAATCATAAAAGATAGAAACCTGTCAGAATTAGGTGTTGCACTCCAACATAAATCCTAAATGAGATAGAAAACCGCGAGAATCCTATTCCTAATAGGATTCGGAAATAAGAGTTACGTATTAATTAAAATCCTAACGAACCTAGAGTTCGTAACGGGCCCAGACGCATTCCGTCACAAAATTGATACGCGCTAAAAGACTCGAATTAATCTCAAACTCTACGGATTTTAGGAATCCGAATCTGACTAAACAAAACTGCCCAGATCCTATTTTCAACGCCTGGCTCTGGGCGCCGAAATCTTCGGCGCCCATGCCTTGGCGCTGAAAGTACCTGGGTACGTCTCTTTTCCTAATTCTTTGCGGATTAGAACTCTGCAATTCTATCTTTCCACGAACTCTTCCCTATAAATAGGCCCCTAGTTTCGACACAACAACACATGATATATTCTGAGTATTGACTCTAAACCCCTTAGCCTAAGCCTCTCGCTGCGAAACTGTTCACGCGTTCTGTCGCAATCGATCCATAAATCGAACAGAACGTATCCTGTCCCATAATTGAGATTCGTTAAATAAAAAGGAGAAATAGCAAAGTCAAAGTGGTTAGTTTTCTGAGAACCGCGACGCACCTCTCAAGGGTGCGTCGTAATGTGTCCCTTTTCGATGATTTAACTGCTTTCCTCGCCCTTTTTATGAACTGTTAAACTAACCTAATCTGATTGTTCTATCACGCCTAACAAATATAATATTTTTGGGAAATCGGATTATCATGCTAGGTCCCTTAATGTTATTTAAATCAGATAATCACGATCGAATTAGTATTATATGTTGCATATTGCTAAAATCAACTCAGATTAGTTTAATAGTTAACGCATGTCCCTTCAATTATTTATGCTGAGCTAGTAAGGATATCCTGCCTCTGGAGTTATCGACGAGCGAATTACTCCTCTCGGTAGTTACAGTCCCCCGAACCCTCAATCTCTACCTTGCGGGTGTATATTGAGAGGTCCCCACACCAGGGATCACAAGGGAACCTACGGCCGTCGTGGTCAAACATAATTGGACTCCCTTTATGTCACGATAACCGGGTTTTGTCAGTTTTTCTCATTGTCGTTAAAAACTGAATGGCGATTCCTATATTACTAGTCAATTGGGTGTATACTCATAGGAAATCCAATTACACTTGATTGAATAAAAATAATCGTCACACCCACGAGGGACAAGGTCACGCATTAGCCTCGCGCTTTTTCGACCCCTCACAGTGGCGACTCTGCTGGGGATAGTGAAGGAAATACTCGTGCTTGTAGGTAATCAAAATAGCCGAAGGGTGAAACGATCCTACCCCGCGTTTATTTCCCCATCAAGTTGGGACGACCTGAAAATCAGCATATTAATGTGAACGGGCAGAACATCATAACGAATCTCGGCTCCCTCGGGAGTTGGGACTAAGGATACCTTTTTTTCGCCAACAGGGGGGTGCATACGCCGCGCATGTTTCCCACTCGCACTAGTGGAAAAAATACTTGTTGAGGGGGGCTTTTTGGGTTTATTGAGGCGAACAAGGCCCGCTGCGACAGACGTAGCTTCAACAGCTCAGTGATCTGTTGAGGCGGGCTTTGTTCGCCTCAACAGGTGATCTGTTGTGGGGGGCTTTCAAAAGCCCGCCTCAACAACCTCTACAGAAACGCGAAAAATAAGGACCTGTTGAGGGGGGCATTTAAGAAGCCCGCCTCAACAGCCTCCTCTGTTGAGGCTCACTTCTTAAATGCCCCCCTCAGCAGGTCCTTATTTTTGCGCCAATACCTGTACATTGGCGCCATAAATTCATATGTTGTTGAGGCGTACATTAAAAGCCCCCTTCAACAACATTAATTTTTTTTTTCCAAATTCTTTTAAAATATAAAATAGGCGGCAATAACCACAACTAGATATATACTCCATTGAGTATTGAAACCTGTACCCAATCAACACCAAAATAGCAAAGGTATGAATCTGCTTATCTTTGATAAATAAATCATTACATTAACTTCATTTATATTAACCCAACAAAGCAAAGCGTATATATAGTACGTATGTTTACAATTTTTAAACACCTAGCTAGTCTAACAAATTACAACTAATATTAACAACTAAAGACAAAAGGCTAGAGAGCTAATCTAACAAATGTCTCTAATCCAGCCACTTAGGTCCCTTTAGATCATGCATTACAAACCTTAAGTAAGGTCGTGTTGACTTTCTTCCAATCAACTCGATCCCTAGCCTGCAAGTTGCATGGAAGGAAAATATATATGAGTACCAAAGTTTACACTCACGATATTGTCTTTACATTCCATTGAAGCATAAAATTAAAAGATATAGTTGCAGACTATAGAGATAATTAAGTACGTTGTTGACCTATAACGACCCAATGAGCCTTAAATGTGCATACGTAGATTAGAATGAGTTTTAGAAAGTTAAAACTATGTATATTAGTCATGTAATAAGAATCAAATGAGTCCTTAGGTTCTTTAGTTCAAAGTTGGGAGCGGAAATGTCATTTTAGCTCTAAACATGACCTATAACGACCTAATGAGCCTTAAATGTGCATAAATAGATTCGAATGAGTTTTAGAAAGTTAAAACTATGTATATTAGTCATGTAATAAGAATCAAATGATTCCTTAGGTTTTTTAGTTCAAAGTTGGGAGCGGAAATGTCATTTTAGCTCTAAACATGACCTATAACGACCTAATGAGCCTTAAATGTGCATAAATAGATTCGAATGAGTTTTAGAAAGTTAAAACTATGTATATTAGTCATGTAATAAGAATCAAATGAGTCCTTAGGTTCTTTAGTTCAAAGTTGGGAGCGGAAATGTCATTTTAGCTCTAAACATGACCTATAACGACCTAATGAGCCTTAAATGTGCATAAATAGATTCGAATGAGTTTTAGAAAGTTAAAACTATGTATATTAGTCATGTAATAAGAATCAAATGAGTCCTTAGGTTCTTTAGTTCAAAGTTGGGAGCGGAAATGTCATTTTAGCTCTAAACATGACCTATAACGACCTAATGAGCCTTAAATGTGCATAAATATATTCGAATGAGTTTTAGAAAGTTAAAACTATGCATATTAATCATGTAATAAGAATCAAATGAGTCCTTAAGTTCTTTAGTTCAAAGTTGGGAGCGGAAATGTCATTTTAGCTCTAAACATGACCTATAACGACCTAATGAGCCTTAAATGTGCATAAATAGATTCGAATGAGTTTTAGAAAGTTAAAACTATGTATATTAGTCATGTAATAAGAATCAAATGAGTCCTTAGGTTTTTTAGTTCAAAGTTGGGAGCGGAAATGTCATTTTAGCTCTAAACATGACCTATAACGACCTAATGAGCCTTAAATGTGCATAAATAGATTCGAATGAGTTTTAGAAAGTTAAAACTATGTATATTAGTCATGTAATAAGAATCAAATGAGTCCTTAGGTTCTTTAGATCAAAGTTGGGAGCGGAAATGTCATTTTAGCTCTAAACATGACCTATAACGACCTAATGAGCCTTAAATGTGCATAAATAGATTCGAATGAGTTTTAGAAAGTTAAAACTATGTATATTAGTCATGTAATAAGAATCAAATGAGTCCTTAGGTTCTTTAGTTCAAAGTTGGGAGCGGAAATGTCATTTTAGCTCTAAACGTACATGACCTATAACGACCTAATGAGCCTTAAATGTGCATAAATAGATTCGAATGAGTAGAAACAATAACATACAGAGCAGCAACAGAAGCAAACAGAGGAGAAACACACAGATGGAAGTGAAATTCTAAAGACCACCAGATCAGAATTCACATGCAGCAGCAGCAAGACCAGCAGATTAGTATTCAAAGCAATAAATTAGCAAATCCAGCAGACTTGTAATTATGGAAAAATTAAAGAACTTTACCAAATCCTTGAAGATATAAACGCTTCCATCTTTGTGTCTAAACAACCTAAGTAAATAAATACTCGGTTGTAAAAAACTTAGCCCATTGCTCACGAACCACATCTATTTCCTCATCGGTATAAGGCGCATTTCTTGGAGTGTAAGCCTGAAATAAGTAACATGATAAGTAATGCTACTTGTAAATTAAGAATTCTACTACGTAAAAGTACTAGTATTAGTAGTTCAACTAACATATGGTAAAAGAACGAACATTATCTAACCGCTCATCAGTGTTATGGTGTAACGTGACTATTTCATGCATGAACTTCATAACGTAATAGCCACACTCGCGGGCGCCGACTTGTTGAGCACACTGATTTGGAGATAAATCATAAATTATATATCCAAGTAGTTACCCAAAAAAAAAAGTAAAGCTAATTAGTAAGCATGATATACCTTTACATGGAAGCCTTTCAACCCCTGCATAGTCGCTCTATTCGGACAAATCCCATCATTAAACTTGTACACTTGGTATGCCCTGGAAGTTGAGTAAAACTTCATGAATCTGATTCGGCACGAAAAGAAATAACTTAAAAAGAATTGAAAGTAACTTACAAACACAAGATTCCCCATGCACTATTTTCTCGGTTGGAACCTATCGCAGAGTCGAAAATATACGCACAACCTCTACGTAGGTCTAACACGTACAAAATCCAATGATTTCTGCATTATATATAAATGTTATTGCAACCTTATGCATGAAAATAACAATAACATAGCTATTTACCAAATATCGATCAATCTCTAACACTTACTCTTGATGGTATGGGATCAAAAACCACTTGGTAATGTTAGGATCACCCTTCTTCTCCTTTTCAATTTCAGCATTGAAAACTACTTTCAAATACATTGATGCAGCCTGAGGGTTGGCCTTGATTCTAGAGCTTGACATTGCCTCGGGACAATCAAACCCAATCTGAGAGTTGTCAAATGCAAAGGTGTGTTCGTGGAATAAACACCTACAAAGTAAATGTATAATGCAAAAATTTCAAAAACTATTATAGTTGACAAAACCAAAAACAAAAATATCGATGGAAAAGTTTACATCATATAGACTTGGATCACTGAAATGTTGAGGCACGCCCCTCTAAGGAACTCTTCAACGTCAACCTCATTTACATAAGTTTGTCGATCTTCGTCATAATGCCAAACCGAAGCGGGCAATGGGATTGAAGTATTTTTATATACATCACCGGGCGCCGTATTGATGATAAACTTCAAATAATTGCATGATGGGCCAAGACCTTGAATTGTGTCGTCTGCCAAATTTTGCTTCTTACTTTTGGCGGCTGATTCAAGTGATCTTTCACCGCATCCATCATTTCATTTATTTCATTATCTTCTTGCTCATCATCATCCATCTCATTATTCTCAGAAATATCAGAATCACTCTCATCACTCTCATCACTCTCTGCCAGAACATCAAATTCATTCACACTAGAACTTGGACGATCAAGTATTTTCTCACCATGCCAAAACCAGACATGGTAATCTTGCTTAAACCCACGACGAAATAAATGATCCTCAATTTCATCAATATCACCTAACCGCCTTACATTGTTACAATCACGGCAAGGACAATAGATCTTTGCGGCTTTCGTATTCCGTTGGTGTGCTAAAGCACATCTAAGGAACTCCTCAACCCCACTCAAGTATTCCACCGTAGTATGGTCACCGTACATCCAACGACGACTCATTTCTAATAACACAGGGTTTTACACAGAATTAGATAAATCAAGCCACAAATTCTTAATTTTGACACAAGAACTATACATCAGAAAAATGGTAAGACCTCATCTCAATTTTAAAACCAAACAAAACAGGAATATGTGTCAACATTAACATTTATTAGCTTCACATAAGATTTCACAGGAATAAACTAAAATCGATTTAAGTATAAACTAGCTTGGCATAAGATCTTTGTTCTCTAATGATGCAATCTTATCCAAAGATAAAATATCAGTAAAAACCATCCTCCAGTACTCAATCAATAGATCCCAGCGATGCTCATGTTTAGGTTTTAAATTAGTTACGAAACCCGCATTCAGTGTAAATAAACCCATTTGCACATTAGGTTAGCGGAATTGGGAGACTACACTTTGAAACACTAACAGGGTAGCAGAAAAAAGGCAACGTATTCACTGGATTGGGTTCTGTTCGGGTTAATTCGGTTTACTTCATATTCATTCAGCTAAAATCAGATCAATCTAGCGATATCCTCAAACTCTGACTACCTTTTTTCAAGTACAATACAGGTCCAATAAGAAATCTTGAAGTAAATAATCCAGTGAAGGCCAGGTTTATTACCACCAAGTCATATACAAGTAACCTCGTAGATGTCATTTTAGCATAATATCAAGGCAATCTGGCAGACAGTCAGTCAGCTCTAAGTATCAGAGAATAGTGATAAACAAAAGAAAGGTGCTACCTCATAAACAAAAGAAAGTATCAGAGAACCTCATAACCTACCTCTACAACGGGTGCTATAGCACTTGAGCCACTATTTCCTCCCTTCCCAACATCAAGTTGAATTGAGATGTTGGCCTGAGACAAATCCACCCCAAATTCAGTCGCTCCTGGGTACTTAAGTCTCTTTAGTAGTCTGTCCAATGCCAAAAGCCAGACATTAAATCAAATGGCATTTCACCAAAAGCCATGTAATCCAAAACAGAAAACTAACCTAGCACGAGAAATTCAAACAAAAATGAAATTCAAGCAGGAATTCAAACAAAAAACAGATGAGCCAATGAGCAAAGATAATGGCCAATGTGCCATGTAATCTGTGCCTCAAATAATACTCAGTCAACTCAAGCCTATAAAGTGCACGAAGGACAACAAAAATCAACCTAACTAGAATTCAAAAAACAAAAACTATCCTTTTTCTTTATTTGAAGCTACGTGAGGAAGTTTAAGGATAATTGAAGTCTGTTTAAGACTTGCTATAAATGCTCTAGCATCACCTGGGAAGTTGTTACCTTCTGTTTAATAAATTGGATTTTTGAGCAATTTTGCCCTAGCTTTTTTTAGTACTGTATCATGTCCTTAGATATCTTAATTCATAATAAAGGATATGAAGAGGGAAGGCTCTCCCCCTTACCCATCCACAAACAGGAATTCAAACAGGAATTCAAACAACAAACAGGGGCAATTAGGTCGATGAACAAGGGAAATCAAACAAAAATGAAATGAAGTGGAAAATGCACGAGAAAAAAGAGGATTATTACCCAAATAATTGCAAATAAAAACTAACCTAGCTTCACAAATCGATTGTGTGAAACAGATGGAGTCGCGCGAAGGTAGGAAAGACGACGGTGGGGAAACTCTCCTTCAGATGGTGGTGGTGGAGCCGCGCGGTGAGAAGGGTGGTGGTGGTGGTTATGGTGGTGGTGGAGTCGCGCGGCGAGGATAGGTATGCGTTGGAAGAGCTAGATGTGAAGTACGACGACGAGATGTGAAGAGAAGAGAAGCTTATCTGTTTGGCGGTGGTTTTATTTTTTTAAAATTTAATGTAGCCTATTGAGGCGGGCAATTAAAAGCCCCCTTCAACAGAGAGACCCTATTGAGGCGGGCAATTAAAAGCCCCCTTCAACAACTTCTCTCTATTGAGGCGGGCAAGGAAAGCCCCCTTCAACAGCTTCTGTAGAAGCGAACAGAAAAAAAGCCCGCCTCAATAGAATAGTAAAATATTTGACCCGCGTTGACTAAGTAGCTATTGAGGCGCGCTTATGTATGCCCCCTCAACAAGGGGGCTACAACAGGGGTTTTTTCCACTAGTGTCGGTACTTGTGCAGGTAATACACCTATCCCGAACCCAATCGCTCGCTCATTAGGTCCCTCTCGCCTACATGCCCCCTTGGCTTGCACTTGGGGGTTGGCCTCTTGAGCGAAATTCGTCTGTTGAAGACACTACCTCGACCGGGGCATGTGTTGGATCTACGATAGAAGCGGTACCAAGCCAGGCGCAAATACTACCCATAGATGCCTATCACAAACTACGTGGCATATTTAATTTTCAAATCCATGTTTGTAATGTAGTTATGCGTAGCGAAATATGTGATTGTGTGTGACAAACTATCCTAGAAAACCAATGACCTTAAAAATTGCCCAAACATTCATAGACTAATTTGCCAAAGAGTTATACCGAAACACGTGTTCCGCAAACCCGAATGATCGCCACAAAATAAGCGACGCTCGGGATGGCTTGTAACGAATAACTTTACAAACAAAGTTTTTACCACCATTATTACATAGAAATAACAGCGCGCAGTCCTGGGCGTTGAAGTTTTGTCCTTCGCTTTTTCTACTTTATCGAGTTTTATGTCGTTTGTGCAGAATGTTTGCTTATGAGTCTTAATATGTTTTATTAGATTCCTTAACTCCGGCCTGAATTTTATTAAATATAGTACTTTTTCAGTTGGTCTAAGTTCGTGAGGTTAGAGAATTCCGCTCCATCTATGTCGGCTAGTTGGACTGCTCCGCCAGGTAGGATGGTCTTTACAAAATATGGTCCTGTCCAGTTAGGCCGGAATTTTCCTCGAGGGTCCGTAGTAGGTGCGCGGACTTCTTTTAAAACAAAATCGCCTTCTTTGATGTTTCGAGGTTTGACTCTTTTGTTGAATTGCCTTGCGATGCGCTTTTGATACACTTGCACGTGATGTAGAGCTCTCAACCTCCGTTTGTCTAAAAGGACGAGTTCGTCATACCTAGCTTGAACCCAATCAGCTTCGGGTAGCTTGCTTTCTAGGACGATCCGGAGGGAGGGAATCTCCAACTCGACCGGGTGGACTGCTTCCATTCCGTATACCAAGGAGTAGGGTGTTACTCCAATGGAGGTGCGGATTGAGGTTCGATAGCCCCATAATGCGAAGTGTAATTTATTGGGCCAATCCTTATAATTTTCGGCCATTTTTTCGATTATGACTTTAATATTTTTGTTGGCCGCCTCTACCGCGCCGTTCATTTGCGGCCTGTAGGGAGAGGATTTATGGTGTTTGACATGATATTTTTTGATCAGGTCTTGGACTTCGTCCCTGAAGTGGGAACCTTGGTCACTTATTATTTCATGTGGAACCCCGTATCGACAGAATATGTTCTTTTCTAGGAATCGAGCGACATGTTTGGCTGTTAACTTTGCATAGGAGACTGCCTCTACCCATTTAGTGAAGTAATCAATTGCAACTAAAACGTACTCGTGTCCCCCTACGCCTGTTGGTGTTACCTTGCCGATTATATCTATACCCCAGGTGGAAAAGGGCCATGGAGAAGTGAAGGTGTATAGTTCTGAGGGAGGCAAATGGTTAAGGTTACTGAAGATTTGGCATTTTGGGCAAGTTTTTACAAAGTGATGGCAATCGGTTTCCATAGTGGTCCAATAGTACCCTGAGCGGGATATTTTTCGGGATAGCATTTTTCCGTTCATATGGGGTCCGCACACGCCGTTATGGTATTCTTCCATTAGTCTTTGGGCTTGGTTTTGATGGACACAAAGTAACTTGATTTTATTCGGCGTGTATTTGTACAGTTCTCCCAGAATTATGCTATATTGTGAAGCGAGGAGGCGTAGGGCCTTTTGTGCTCGCGGGGAAGTGTTTGGGGGGAATTCCCCACTTGTTTTGTAACGAAGGATGTCGGTGTACCATGGTTCTTCTTCGGTGTTTTCAGGTTCGGAGTCTATGGCACAAAAATAAGCCGGCTCTTTCCTTCGCTCGACCCGAAGGGTCATTCCGTCCCATTCATTCGGGATGTTGAGCATTGAAGCTAGCTTCGCTAATGCATCCGCGAATTGGTTGTCGTCTCTTGGAAAGTACGTATACTCGATTTTTTCAAATTGCTCGACTATTTGGTCCAAGTGAGCTTGATATTTTGAGAGACTAGTGGTTCGGACCTTCCATCTTTTGGCTATATGGTGGGTTATTAGGGAAGAATCCCCGAAGACTTGTAGGTATTTGACTCCGAGGCTAACTGCAGCCTCTAGCCCGACTATGCAGGCCTCGTATTCGGCGGCATTGTTTGTGGCCTCGAAGTCAAGTTTGACGGAAATTGGTATATGGGCTCCTTCGGGACTGACTAGGAGAACTCCGACGCCGCATCCTTTTTGGTTGGACGCGCCATCGAAGTATAGTGTCCAATAGTCATCTTGTATCATCAGAAGTTCCTCGTCGGGGAGGAGGTAAGCTTCCGGGGTTTCCTCATTCGTGGCATGCTTGGCCAAGAATTCGGCTACCGCTCTTCCTTTGATTGTTTTTTCCGGCATGAATTTTAGGTCGAATTCTGAGAGCATGACCAGCCACCTGGACAGGCGACCACTCAGGGCGGGCTTTTCGAACACGTATTTTAAGGGATCTAGTTGTGACACTATATGAACAGTGTGGGCCAATAGGTAATGTCTGAGTTTTTTGGATGCCCAGACGAGGGCGAGACAGGTTTTCTCAAGTTCTGTGTATCTCGTCTCGTACTGTATGAACTTCCTGCTCAAGTAGTAAATGGCTCGCTCGGTGGGACTGCAAATCGGGGCTAGCCTCTCGGGCCACCGACACGGAACGCCGCCTACGCTCCGGCTCGGACCTCTCCCCGGAAGAACTCACCCCTGCGTCAGAACGGCGATGCCGTAGGGGCGAGTGCCGTGCTCTCTCTCTCTCTCACGACGACCGTGTTCCCCGCCCGAGGGACCCGCGTCGTCGGCCCCAGCACGCCCGGTAGACGTCTGCAAAAAGGGACAAAAAGAGAGTGAGTAACCGAAGGCCAAACCAAGGGTACAGATCAAAAGAAAAAAAAGAGAGGGCACATTACCCGAGTAGAGTGGGGGCTCCTGCAAGAAAGTGCAGACCGAGCTCGAACCAACGCGGACTTCAACCGGTTGATCACCCCCACCATCGCATTGGCCGTACGGGCCGGAACCTAAAACAAGAATGTCAGTAAAAAAGAAAGAAAAAATATAAAGAAGAGTACACAAATAAAAGGTGCATACCGCCTCTACTCCCTCACGGAGCGGAGCATGGAAAACCCGGTCTTCCGGGAAAGTCTCCACAATCTCGGATCCACTCTCTCCGGTATACGAGATCCGAGCATCGGGAAGCACCCATCCCCCCAACAAAGGGTCAGGACCCTCCTGCACAAAACACAGTAGGCATAAACACATGGGCACGAACATGAAAACACTAAAATCAATACAAAGGGAAGAGGCAACTTACAGCGCCAGGCTCCGGGAGACAAAGAGAATCCTGGATAAACTAGTAATAGCTAGCTCCCTCTATCACCAACTCTGTCGCCGGCACACAAGTCCTCGAGTGGACCCTCCACGACTCGCCTATCAAGCGAGTAGACAGCATGGTCGCAGGCGGAGGCCTGGGCACCGAAAAAACCCCGACCGTCTGCATACGTACCCGCTCTCCCAGGTACCAGACAGGGTCCCGGCGGCCAACGAACAAGACCCGCATCTGGCTCAGGGCATAACTCTCCCTGACCGAAGCATGGGTACCCCTAAAAGAGAGCCATGGGGTCCAAACCACCTGTTTTAGTACAAAATGCAGTCAGATCTCGCACATGAAAAAAATGACGAAATACGAGAGAGAGGATAAGATTCTGTACATGCTCAGGGTTCCCGTCCCGGATAAGATCCCACACGGTATCGGGCGGTGGACGCACTGTCAGCTTCTTCTTCCAACCCCAACGGCGACCGGCAGGGAACTCCAAAGGCCTCTGCCCCTTTCGGGGAGCCAGCCAGGGTAAGTGCTCAAAGGCCCACAGCTGCAAAAAGAAAAGGATAATAGAACGTTAAAAAAAAGAGAGGCCGGGTAAAAGCAAGAAAAAAAGAAAGTCTAGGCACATACCTCGATCAAACGCGGCACTCCCGCTAATGTAATCACAAAGTGACGTACACTCGGGTCCAAGACGCGCACCGACAAACTCATCTGGCCGACAAGCGTCGCATAGCCCAAATCGCCCCAGCGATAGTCACCCAGTGTAGACACGTCCTCCACCATGCCTATCCACCTCGGGTCAAAGGTGTCAGTCGGACCCGATAGAAAAGTGGAAGTAATAAAATGGAGGTAGAACAGCCGATCCTGTCTCGAAGGCGACTCCTCTACCTCGTGCTCCAAAGCCCACATCAGGTCTGCGAAAGGTATCCCACGGGGCTGGTACGAAGGTAACCTACTACCCATCCACGAGCCCAGGAGCCTGGTACCCTCAGCAACAGTCGGCGATGGGCCGTCCGACCTCAGACGAATGGGGTTCCCTGTAAAGGTCAAACCCGTCAAAGCTGTGTAGTCCTCAGGAGTGATCGTCATCTCGCCCCAAGGAAAATGGAAGGTGTTGGTGGTATCCCACCACCACCTCATGAACGACCGCGGAAAGGACAGGGAGATGTTGAGCCGCAGTATCTCCCAGAAGGTCTCAACCACCGGAAACAGTGAGCTCGCCCTCACCAAGGCCTGGGCGTCCGAACTCAGATAGCTAAAAACGGTCTCACTCGTCGAGGCGCCATAGCCGCAAACCGTAGTCTCTCTCCTCGCGTGAAGGCGGGAAGTCACATGGTGCTCTAGGTCGTAGTGCAGATCACGACCATCGTAAAGCTCAGGGCCCACCCATAGGGGACCCGGGCCAGTCGACTGACGCGTCATGCCACGCACCTCGTGGCCACCAGGAGGGGGTAACGACTCGTCAGACATGCTGATCAACAATACAACAAGGCATTATACCTTTGACAAAATCGGCACTCTTACCGATCCCTAAAAAGAGTGCATTTCACTCATGAAATGGAGTCATACAATTTTTGTTCCCTAAAAACATGATACTAAGTTCATACTTAGCAAAATTCCCTAAGTAAATTTTAACTCCGGCAAAACCAAAATTCCCCCATGATTTGTCACCCATGAATTATGAGGAACGCAAGCAACATACCAAGAATACCTACATTATGAAGAAATACTCGCGTAGTAGGTATACTTGGGGGCTAGCATGAAAATGCCCAAATTCAACAAAAATCAACATACTTGCAAAAAATTAACATGCACAAACTAATTAACATGTTATGTGGAGCATTTCCGACTATCCAATTGAAGGAAAGGGGCACAAAATCAAAAACCCCCAAATCAATTTCATGCACAAAAATTACTTGACAAAATACTGAAATTGACAAAAAAAAAGCTCAAAATTATTGAAAATTACTTACATTGGGAAGATTAGGAAGTGATTTGGAGTAGAACTTGTGAAGAAAAGTGAAAGAAACGAGCCAAGATCAGTAGAGAAAAGTGAAGAGTTTGAGCGAAAATGGTGGAAATGGGAAAGGAAGGAGACGGTCCGCGAATTTAAAGACCAGTCCCCCTTTCGCATTTTCAACGCCCAGCTCTGGGCGTTAGAAATTCTCGCGCCCAGGCCTGGGCGCTGAAAATGCTTCCCAGACAGCGAATATTCGCTGTCGGGCACGCGTACTCCCCTATTTTGTGTAAAGATATCCGTTATCTTATTTCTATCCCAAAAAAGAAAAAAAACGGTATTTTGAAAAAAATAAAAAATAAAAAATAATAAAATAAAATATCGTTAAACAAAAATATACACAATGTGGACCCACTTATAGGACACATCTAATCAGGAAATATTACGACCCACCAACAGGTTGTAATCACAAAAGCCCTTCTACATAGGCAAAATAAGAAATTCAAAATGGGCTCGCCCACCCTCAGCGGGCGGGGTCTGCGTCACTAGCCGCGCAGGTCCTAAGTTTTTCGAAGAATAAAGTCTTCAAAATTTAAAATAGGCTCGCCATCTTCAGCCGGCGGGGTCTACGGCGCAAACCACGTAGGTCCTTATTTTAAAAAAAAAACAACAATTTCAAAACAGATTCGTCCACTTCTATCGGACGGGGGGTCCACCCTCAGCGGACAGGTTCGCCATCTTCAGCCGGCGGGGTCTACGTCACAAACCGCGTAGGTCCTTATTTTCAAAAACATCAAACAGATTCGTCCACTTCTATCGGACGGGGGGTCCACCCTCAGCGGACAGGTTCGCCATCTTCAGCCGGCGGGGTCTACGTCACAAACCGCGTAGGTCCTTATTTTCAAAAACATCAAACAGATTCGTCCACTTCTATCGGACGGGGGGTCCACCCTCAGCGGACAGGTTCGCCATCTTCAGCCGGCAGGGTCTACGTCACAAACCGCGTAGGTCCTTATTTTCAAAAACATCAAACAGATTCGTCCACTTCTATCGGACGGGGGGTCCACCCTAAGCGGACAGGTTCGCCATCTTCAGCCGGCGGGGTCTACGTCACAAACCGCGTAGGTCCTTATTTTCAAAAACATCAAACAGATTCGTCCACTTCTATCGGACGGGGGGTCCACCCTCAGCGGACAGGCTCGCCCACCTTCAGCGGGCGGGGTCTGCTTCACTAACAGCGCAGGTCCTTAGTCGCTGCAGCGATAACTTTTATTGGTTTTCCCTTTTTCCAAAAATTAAAGGATTGGATTTTCCTTCATTTTACGTCCTATAAAAACAGGGGGGTTTTGGAAAAAGGGAAAACCAATAAAAGTTATCGCTGCAGCGACTAAGGACCTACGCTGTTAGTGACGCAGACCCCGCCCGCTGAAGGTGGGCGAGCCTGTCCGCTGAGGGTGGACCCCCGTCCATTAGAAGAGGACGAATCTGTTTGATGTTTTTGAAAATAAGGACCTACGCGGTTTGTGACGTAGACCCCGCCGGCTGAAGATGGCGAACCTGTCCGCTGAGGGTGGACCCCCCGTCCGATAGAAGTGGACGAATCAGTTTGATGTTTTTGAAAATAAGGACCTACGCGGTTTGTGACGTAGACCCCGCCGGCTGAAGATGGCGAACCTGTCCGCTGAGGGTGGACCCCCCGTATGATAGAAGTGGACGAATCTGTTTGATGTTTTTGAAAATAAGGACCTACGCGGTTTGTGACGTAGACCCCGCCGGCTGAAGATGGCGAACCTGTCCGCTGAGGGTGGACCCCCCGTCTGATAGAAGTGGACGAATCTGTTTTGAAATTTTTTTTTTTTTTTAAAAAAAAATTAAGGACCTACGTGGTTTGCGCCTTAGACCCCGCCGGCTGAAGATGGAGAGCCTATTTTAAATTTTGAAGACTTTATTCTTCGAAAAACTGAGGACCTGCGCGGCTAGTGACGCAGACCCCGCCCGCTGAGGGTGGGCGAGCCCATTTTGAATTTCTTATTTTGCCTATGTAGAAGGGCTTTTGTGATTACAACCTGTTGGTGGGTCGTAATATTTCCTGATTAGATGTGTCCTATAAGTGGGTCCACATTGTGTATATTTTTGTTTAACGATATTTTATTTTATTATTTTTTATTTATTATTTTTTTTCAAAATACCGTTTTTTTTTCTTTTTTGGGATAGAAATAAGATAACGGATATCTTTACACAAAATAGGGGAGTACGCGTGCCCGACAGCGAATATTCGCTGTCTGGGAAGCATTTTCAGCGCCCAGGCCTGGGCGCGAGAATTTCTAACGCCCAGAGCTGGGCGTTGAAAATGCGAAAGGGGGACTGGTCTTTAAATTCGCGGACCGTCTCCTTCCTTTCCCATTTCCACCATTTTCGCTCAAACTCTTCACTTTTCTGTACTGATCTTTGATCGTTTCTTTCACTTTTCTTCACAAGTTCTACTCCAAATCACTTCCTAATCTTCCCAATGTAAGTAATTTTCAATAATTTCGAGCTTTTTTTGTCAATTTCAGTATTTTGTCAAGTATTTTTGTGCATGAAATTGATTTGGGGGTTTTTGATTTTGTGCCCCTTTCCTTCAATTGGATAGTTGGAAATGCTCCACATAACATGTTAATTAGTTTGTGCATGTTAATTTTTTGCAAGTATGTTGATTTTTGTTGAATTTGGGAATTTTCATGCTAGCCCCCAAGTATACCTACGACCCTAGTATTTCTTCATAATGTAGGTATTCTTGGTATGTTGCTTGCGTTCCTCATAATTCATGGGTGATAAATCATGGGGGAATTTTGGTTTTGCTGGAGTTAAATTTTACTTAGGGAATTTTGCTAAGTATGAACTTAGTATCATGTTTTTAGGGAACAAAAATTGTATGACTCCATTTCATGAGTGAAATGCACTCTTTTTAGGGATCGGTATGAGTGCCGATTTTGTCAAAGGTATAATGCCTTGTTGTATTGTTGATCAGCATGTCTGACGAGTCGTTACCCCCTCCTGTTGGCCACGAGGTGTGTGGCATGACGCGTCAGTCGACTGGCCCGGGTCCCCTATGGGTGGGCCCTGAGCTTTACGATGGTCGTGATCTGCACTACGACCTAGAGCACCATGTGACTTCCCGCGAGGAGAGAGACTACGGTTCGCGGCTATGGCGCCGCGACGAGTGAGACCGTTTTTAGCTATCTGAGTTCGGACGCCCAGGCCTTGGTGAGGGCGAGCTCACTGTTTCCGGTGGTTGAGACCTTCTGGGAGATACTGCGGCTCAACATCTCCCTGTCCTTTCTGCGGTCGTTCATGAGGTGGTGGTGGGATACCACCAACACCTTCCATTTTCCTTGGGGCGAGATGACGATCACTCCTGAGGACTACACAGCTTTGACGGGTTTGACCTTTACAGGGAACCCTGTTCGTCTGAGGTCGGACGGCCCATCGCCGACTGTTGCTGAGGGTACCAGGCTCCTGGTCTCGTGGATGGGTAATAGGCCCCGTGGGATACCTTTCGCTGACCTGATGTGGGCTTTGGAGCACGGGGTAGAGGAGTCTCCTTCGAGACAGGCTCGGCTGTTCTACCTCCATTTTATTACTTCCACTTTTTTATCGGGTCCGACTGACACCTTTGACCCGAGGTGGATAGGCATGGTGGAGGACGTGTCTACACTGGGTGACTATCGCTGGGGCGATTTGGGCTATGCGACGCTTGTTGGCCAGATGAGTTTGTCGTTGCGCGTCTCGGACCCGAGTATACGTCACTTTGTGATTACATTAGCGGGAGTGCCGCGTTTGATCGAGGTATGTGCCTAGACTTTCTTTTTTTCTTGCTTTCACCCGGCCTCTCTTTTTTTTAACGTTCTATTATCCTTTTCTTTTGAGAGCTATGGGCCTTTGAGCACTTACCCTGGCTGGCTCCCCGAAAGGGGCAGAGGCCTTTGGAGTTCCCTGCCGGTCGCCGTTGGGGTTGGAAGAAGAAGCTGACAGTGCGTCCACCGCTCGATACTGTGTGGGATCTTATCCGGGACGGGAACCCTGAGCATGTACAGAATCTTATCCTCTATCTCGTATTTCGTCAATTTTTTCATGTGCGAGATCTGACTGGGTTTTGTACGAAAACAGGTGGTTTGGACCCCATGGCTCTCTTTTAGGGGTACCCATGCTTCGGTCATGGAGAGTTATGTCCTGAGCCAAATGCGGGTCTTGTTCGTTGGCCGCCGGGACCCTGTCTGGTACCTGGGAGAGCGGGTACGTATGCAGACGGTCGGGGTTTTTTCGGTGCCCAGGCCTCCGCCTACGACCATGCTGTCTACTCGCTCGATAGGCGAGTCGTGGAGGGTCCACTCGAGGACTGGTGTGCCGGCGACAGAGTTGGTGATAGAGGGAGCTAGCTATTACCAGTTTATCCAGGATTCTCTTCGTCTCCCGGAGCATGGCGCTGTAAGTTGCCTCTTCCCTTTGTATTGATTTTAGTGTTTTCGTGTTCGTGCCCATGTGTTTATGCCTACTGTGTTTTGTGCAGGAGGGTCCTGACCCTTTGTTGGGGGGATGGGTGCTTCCCGATGCTCGGATCTCGTATACCGGAGAGAGTGGATCCGAGATTGTGGAGACTTTCCCAGAAGACCGGGTTTTCCATGCTCCGCTCCCTGAGGGAGTAGAGGCGGTATGCACCTTTTATTTGTGTACTCTTCTTTATATTTTTTCTTTCTTTTTTACTGACATTCTTGTTTTAGGTTCCGGCCCGTACGGCCAATGCGATGGTGGGGGTGATCAACCGGTTGAAGTCCGCGTTGGTTCGAGCTCGGTCTGCACTTTCTTGCAGGAGCCCCCACTCTACTCGGGTAATGTGCCCTCTTTTTTTTTCTTTTGATCTGTACCCTTGGTTTGGCCTTCGGTTACTCACTCTCTTTTTGTCCCTTTTTGCAGACGGCTACCGGGCGTGCTGGGGCCGACGACGCGGGTCCCTCGGGCGGGGAACACGGTCATCGCGAGAGAGAGAGAGCACGGCACTCGCCCCTACGGCATCGCCGTTCTGACGCGGGGGTGAGTTCTTCCGGGGAGAGGTCCGAGCCGGAGCGTAGGCGGCGTTCCGTGTCGGTGGCCGGAGAGCCTAGCCCCGATTTGCAGTCGCAACCTCATTTTTGGGGTGACTCTGGCTGGGGTCCCTCATACTACGGGGAGTGGAGTGGATGGACCGGCGAGGCTTGGAGACATGGAGCCGATGACGAGTCTTAGGCTTACCTCCATATTCATTCTTGTGTTCCGCATATATATATATTTTTTGCGATTTTTGGTGCAAGAATGTTTTGAGCCTTCCGTGGGCTTTGTTTTAACATATTATAGCAATATTAGCTTCCTAAACCAACGACGAATTTCGAAAGGGAAAAGACTTTTGTAAAAATAATGAGTTCATATAAGAGTGCACATATAAATTTAGACTAACCGACTACTTGGGGTATTACATATGCATGTTCACTATTTTTGTTTTTTGCCGACTCGTGTCATACTCCTTTGTTGGGCTTGTTCCTGAAAACTCTTGTGGCTTTTTCATTTTATTTGGTCTTGCCCGTGCATGGGTTAGGGTAGAGTGCCCTTTGCAATATCTTTTCTTCTTGATGCGTTGCATGACTTTATTATTATATTTTTTATTTTTTATTGGACCGAATCCTTGAGAAGGATTGCCTAAGTATCTTTGTCAGAATCAGGTCGCGCGTAGTTCTAGTTTTTTCAAAAAAACTTTTTGAAAGGGGTGTTCATTACTCGTCTGCTTCCCCCCCCCCCCCAAGTGTTCGTGGTTCTTTTGAGGGTTAGAAAAAGGAGTACGAATACTTTGTAGAAGCGAGAGGGTAGGTGGCAAGAGAGAACGACGCCCGACTTAGGGCGAAGGAAATATCGTCGCCCAGGCCTGGGCGTGAGAAATAACAGCGCCCAGTCCTGGGCGTTGAAGTTTTGTCCTTCGCTTTTTCTACTTTATCGAGTTTTATGCCGTTTGTGCAGAATGTATGCTTATGAGTCTTAATATGTTTTATTAGATATAGTACTTTTTCAATTGGTCTAAGTTCGTGAGGTTAGCGAATTCCGCTCCATCTATGTCGGCTAGTTGGACTGCTCCGCCAGGTAGGATGGTCTTTACAAAATATGGTCCTGTCCAGTTAGGCCGGAATTTTCCTCGAGGGTCCGTAGTAGGTGCGCGGACTTCTTTTAAAACAAAATCGCCTTCTTTGATGTTTCGAGGTTTGACTCTTTTGTTGAATTGCCTTGCGATGCGCTTTTGATATACATGCACGTGATGTAGAGCTCTCAACCTCCCTTCGTCTAAAAGGACGAGTTCGTCGTACCTAGCTTGAACTCAATCAGCTTCGGGTAGCTTGCTTTCTAGGACGATCCGGAGGGAGGGAATCTCCAACTCGACCGGTTGGGCTGCTTCCATTCCGTATACCAAGGAGTAGGGTGTTACTCCAATGGAGGTGCGGATTGAGGTTCGATAGCCCCATAATGCGAAGTGTAATTTATTGGGTCAATCCTTATAATTTTCGGCCATTTTTTCGATTATGACTTTAATATTTTTGTTGGCCGCCTCTACCGCGCCGTTCATTTGCGGCCTGTAGGGAGAGGATTTATGGTGTTTGACATGATATTTTTTGAGCAGGTCTTGGACTTCGGCCCTGAAGTGGGAACCTTGGTCACTTATGATTTCATGTGGAACCTTGTTGACCCTAAAGTTTTGATGATGACAAAGCAAACTCCTGACAATTGGTTAAGTTATGTTGCATAATAGGTTCCGAGATCCTTAGAGGGATAATGCTAAGTTAAGGAGATCCTGAGTTGGATAAACTAAGCAACGTGGAATATAAGCAAGTAATTGATCCATGTCAGACACTACATTGAAGATATAATCATTAAGCAAGTTTACAAAGGCGAGATCCTTAGGCGAGTTCCTAAGGCGAGATCCTCATATATTATGTGGATCCTCGATGTTCCAGAGAAGGAACAAATTGGGAAGTCTTCGAGTGAAGCTTCTAAAGGTGCAACATGAAGACTACAACATATGAGTTTATGTTTAGGATTTGGAACGAAAGGAACCTAAGTATTTTGGTACGTTTTAAATTGAAATATATTAACTGTAATTATAAAAGAGTTTTAACTTGGAAAATCTTTTTAATAAAAATGAATGCAAACTTAACTTAAATTGATCACTTGAGTCCGTCTCACTACTCTCTTCTCGATGTAAGTTTATAAAATTTTATTTCTCGTTTTTAATTTTATTTTCGTTTATTAAAATTAATTTCAATTTTCCTTGATTTCATTTAGGAAGTTTAGATTAATTTTTATAAAAATAATTTATTTAATTTATTGCTTTATATTTATGCTAATTGATTATTGTTACATTTAGTGAAAGTTTGCTTTTGTTGTCATCACCAAAAAGGGGGAATATTGTTGACCCTAAAGTTTTGATGATGACAAAGCAAACTCCTGACAATTGGTTAAGTTATGTTGCATAATAGGTTCCGAGATCCTTAGAGGGATAATGCTAAGTTAAGGAGATCCTGAGTTGGATAAACTAAGCAACGTGGAATATAAGCAAGTAATTGATCCATGTCAGACACTACATTGAAGATATAATCATTAAGCAAGTTTACAAAGGTGAGATCCTTAGGCGAGTTCCTAAGGCGAGATCCTCATATATTATGTGGATCCTCGATGTTCCAGAGAAGGAACAAATTGGGAAGTCTTCGAGTGAAGCTTCTAAAGGTGCAACATGAAGACTACAACATATGAGTTTATGTTTAGGATTTATGTAAGTATTTAATATTGTTTATACGTAATTTGGAACGAAAGGAACCTAAGTATTTTGGTACGTTTTAAATTGAAATATATTAACTGTAATTATAAAAGAGTTTTAAGTTGGAAAATCTTTGTTAATAAATAAAATGAATTTAATTAATAAATGTAAACATAGGATTCTGTTTTCATTCTCCTTGTTTCTCAAGCAAAAGATTTTCTATGATCCTTAAAACTCTCCCACGTATTTCTGTTTAAACGTGCATTTAGTGTTTTGATTTGGTCTCCCCTGTTTCTCTCTGCTTGTTTACTTTGCAAGATTCTTGCAAAAACTTTCATTAGTTGTACGAAACAGTAAATTATCAAAGTAAATTTGTACAACTAGTGAATCAGATCCTTTTGATTTTAAAAATAGAATTTTATCAATTCTTCCTCGTTTAAAATCATTTTGTAAAAGAAACTTGCATAATCTCTCGTACCACGATCTCGGAGCCTGCTTTAACCCATAGAGAGCTTTGTCAGGCTTATAGATGTGATTCGGAAATTCGGGATTCTCGAAACTGGGGGGTTGTTCCATATAGACGTCTTTTTCAAGAAAATCATTTAAGAAAGCATTGACGTCCATATGATACAACTTAAATCCCATAAAGGCTGCAAAAGCAATTAGAGTTCGAATAGCTTCTAATCTAGCAACAGGTACAAACGTTTCTTCGAAATCAATACCTTCCTGTTGATTGTAGCCTTTGACTACTAACCTTGCCTTGTTCCTGATGATCGTTGTATGCTCATCAAGCTTGTTCCTGAACACCCACATCGATCCTATGACCTTTTGATTCTTTGATTTGGATTCCACATGCCATACCTTGTTCCTTTGGAACTCGTTTAACTCATTTTGCTTGGCAGTGATCCAATCAGTATCTTTCAAAGATTCAGTGTGGTTCCTTGGCTTGATTGTGGAGAGGAACGCATGAAAAGCACAAAAGTTCCTTAGTTGAGACCTTGTTTGAGTTCCTTTCCTAATATCACTGATAATCAGATCCATTGGGTGAGAACTTTGATGTTTCCAGGGCTTAGGTTGAAATTGTGCCACTGGAACATCTAAGGTCTCCTCAGTTCCTTCTGTTTCCTGAGATCCTTGTTCCTCTGCATCAGAGGTTTCTTGATCTTCTTCCGGTTCCTCAGAATCATCATTTTCTGGTTCCTCATGATTAGCATTTTCTGGTTCCTCAGTATCAGCATTTTCTGGTTCCTCAGGATCAGCATTTTCTAGTTCCTCAGGATCAGCATTTTCTAGTTCCTCAGGATCAGGGGCTCTTGGATTTCTTTGTACAGGAACTTTTTGGTTAGAAGCAGTTTCTTGTGTTTGTGGATATGCTATTCCATTTTGATGTCTTCCAGGAGAGATTTCCTCATCATTATCTGTAAAACGAATTAAACCAATTTCGAAATCTTCTTGTTCCTGAATTTCATCAACATTGTTAGCTTCATCAAGCATAATATATACATTTTTAACTCTTTCGAAAGAGTCTTTAAGAGAGGTATTCCTGACAGGCAACTGAAAGAACCTACCATGTACATTAGATTTAACATTATCGAGGTAGGTTGTGTGTTCTTTGCTATGTTCCATTGCCTTGTCACTTTGAGCCTTTATTACGACAAGCTTTTTAAAATTGTCTAGAGTTTCTATCAATAATTCCACTAATTTATTTACAGACAGAGATTGAAGAGTTGAGGAACTTACTTCACTTGATGGATCTTGGGTTGATTCATCGATCTTTGCCATAAGACAAAGGTTTGCTGTTTCTTCTGGTTGATCCTCATCTTCTTCCGAGTCAGTGGCTTCTTCCCAAGCTTCGATCATTGCCTTCTTTAAGTTGGGCTTGGCAAAGGTGGATTTGTTGAATGTTTCCTTTTATTGATCCTTTCCCTTGCCTTTCCCTTTTTCATTTATCCAATGAGGGCAGTCTTTGATTTGATGGTCAGAATCACCGCACTTGAAACATCCTTGGTCAGACTTGGAACCGCTTGATTTTCTCAATGAGTTCCTTCCTTTTAGATTTCCAGGTTTAGAGTTCCTGTAAAATCTTCTAATTCTTCTTACCAACGTGGCAACCTCATCTTCATCAGGTTCTGAGTCCTGCTGTTCCTCAGCCTTGAGAGCAAGGCCTCGGTTCTCAGGAACAGCTGCTCCTAGATGTAATTCATGAGTCATCAAGGATCCCGCCAATTGTTCAATGTTGAATTTGGTGAAGTCCTTTGTTTCAAACAGTGTCGTGACCTTGGTTCTCCATCTATCATCTTGTGGCATGCTCCTTAGGATCTTCTTAACCTGTTCATCAGAGGGAATAATTCTTCCAAGAGAAACTAGTTCATTAGAAATGTTAGTGAAACGAGTAAACATTTCTTGTATTGTTTCTCTTGGTTGCATTTCGAAACGTTCATACTTAGACATTAATAAATCAATTTTTGAACGTTTGACTTCATTAGTTCCTTCATGAGTTATTTGAAGGAGATCCCAGATTTGCTTTGCGCTCTTGCACCCCATAACTCTGTTATGTTCGTGAGGTCCAAGGCCGCAATGCAAGATTTTCACAGCCATTGCGTTGATCTCAAATTTCTCAAAATCTTCCTTAGTAAATTCAGACATGGGTTTAGGAACTACCTCATTTTGAGCATTGGTCATTGTTACCTCGAAATCACCGACTTCTATGACTCGCCAGACTTGATAGTTCTCTGCCTTGATATAGATCTCCATCCTGTTCTTCCAGTAGGTGTAGAATTTCCCGTTGAACATTGGAGGTCTTTGAGTGGAATAACCTTCCTCGAGTTTCTCGTAAGCGTTCATACTTTCCAGGAACTTTTTCTCAACAGGGTTTCCTGTATTTTTGTGAGAACCTGGCTCTGATACCAACTGATAGTTGAGTAGGAACACTTGACAAGAGGGGGGGGTGAATTGTTTCTTGGGAACTTGAGTAAGTTTCTTGCGGAATTTAAACAATAAAGAGACTGAGAACAATGAGCGAAGAAAGATATAAAACGGAGGAACCTTCTTGACCCTAATCAAGAAGAACCTCACTACTCTTTTGTATTAATGCAATAACTCTATTACAAATACACTCTTTAACTCGAGTTCCTCTCGAACACGAGTTCCCCACAGCAATCCCCTTCGATTACTGTGCTACTCTTTCTCTCTCTGACTTAACTCTAAGTCGCTCCTTTTCTCTTTGACTTAACTCTAAGTCATTGTTTCTCTCTTTGACTAAACTCTTAGTCGCTCTTTCTCTCTTTGACTTAACTCTAAGTCACTCAAGGATCACTCAATCCTTAAACCCAAAATACAATATGATAGATAGATTCTAGTACGTAATAAAGCTTATAATAATAAGGAACTCAAGGAACACTCTATTTTGCCAACTGATTCTTTTAAAACGTTTAAGCTCTTTAAGATAGATTTTGTAGAAATCAGTTGTGTTTTGAAAAGCTAAAAATCTTCTCCTTTTATAGGAGAGTTTTACCTAGGGTTGGGCACCCATGTTCTCCTCAACTACCCACTAACAGTTACTGCTCAGTAACATGGACATAGTTGGAGAGAAACAGGGGAGACCAAATCAAAACACTAAATGCACGTTTAAACAGAAATACGTGGGAGAGTTTTAAGGATCATGGAAAATCTTTTGCTTGAGAAACAAGGAGAATGAAAACAGAATCCTATGTTTACATTTATTAATTAAATTCATTTTATTTATTAACAAAGATTTTCCAACTTAAAACTCTTTTATAATTACAGTTAATATATTTCAATTTAAAACGTACCAAAATACTTAGGTTCCTTTCGTTCCAAATTACGTATAAACAGTATTAAATACTTACAGACCACAACCACCGGAGGCGCGGCTCGGCGACCGGCGACTACCCCGACACCCGACCGTGCACCACTGCGTCGGCACCCGCACCTGACTTCAGCCACGAACCACCGAAAACCGCAAAGAACCGAACTCAGAACCGCGGGCCACCAGCGACGGCGACCCACATGCCTTCGTTGGTGGTTGTCGCAGCCTCTAACCGACCCGTGTGCCTTGACCCATACACCCAAGCCGACCCTTTTCGCCAAACCACCGCCGACAGCAGCCTGCACACCACCCCTTTCGCGACCCAGTTTCCCTCATCCAGACCCTTTGCTACCGCAAACCCCAAACCCCACACCAAACCTGTCAGCAAACTCCACACCCAACACCGACCCGAATCCCACCCTCACCACCTATCTCTCTCTCTCACCTGTTCGACGCAAGACAGCAAGGAAGAGCCAAAAAAAAAAAAAAAAAAAAAAAAAGAAATAAGACGGATTGTTCTAAGGGGGAAGTTACCTCGTTCCGTGTTCCTTCGGTTGAGGATGCACATTTGGTGAAGGATTTGAAATTAATCAGATTGGGTGCGACACATGTACTGAGGAATTCGTTGAATGATATGGTGGGTTATGTTTTTTATTAAAGGGATGTCGTTGTTTAAAAAAAAAAAAAAAAAAAAAAAAAAAAAAAAAAAAAAAAAAAAAAAAAAAAAGGTAGAATTATGTTGATTGTTGATATATCTTTTGATAATGAGAATAATGATGAGAAGGTGGGAGACTCAATGGAGGCAGTAGAAATTGAGACAGGGTGTGGATCGATATGCAGTTGAGAAATGACCAACCTAAACTTGCTACATACCTAAACCATCTTCCATGATCCTAGCTTTTGTGTTACATTATGCTTTTGATTTTTTTTGGAACCTTTTATTTTATTTTTTTATATTCCTTTGGTATGTAACTCTTTGTTGGGGAACATACGATTTTTATTCTTTTATTTCTGTGGAACTCCTAAAAAATCGTATCTCTAAAATCTTGACTTGTTAATTATTATGTTTTATATTCGAATTTAGTACGTTGGAACTTAACTTTGAGGCTAACTTAGTTTGCCAACCGTTGATCGGAGGGCGCTATAATCGGTATATATTAGTACTGTATTTTTCTACTTTTTGTTAATGCCAACAGGGGGAAATGAATGCAAACTTAACTTAAATTGATCACTTGAGTCCGTCTCACTACTCTCTTCTCGATGTAAGTTTATAAAATTTTATTTCTCGTTTTTAATTATATTTTCGTTTATTAAAATTAATTTCAATTTTCCTTGATTTCATTTAGGAAGTTTAGATTAATTTTTATAAAAATAATTTATTTAATTTATTGCTTTATATTTATGCTAATTGATTATTGTTACATTTAGTGAAAGTTTGCTTTTGTTGTCATCACCAAAAAGGGGGAATATTGTTGACCCTAAAGTTTTGATGATGACAAAGCAAACTCCTGACAATTGGTTAAGTTATGTTGCATAATAGGTTCCGAGATCCTTAGAGGGATAATGCTAAGTTAAGGAGATCCTGAGTTGGATAAACTAAGCAACGTGGAATATAAGCAAGTAATTGATCCATGTCAGACACTACATTGAAGATATAATCATTAAGCAAGTTTACAAAGGCGAGATCCTTAGGCTAGTTCCTAAGGCGAGATCCTCATATATTATGTGGATCCTCGATGTTCCAGAGAAGGAACAAATTGGGAAGTCTTCGAGTGAAGCTTCTAAAGGTGCAACATGAAGACTACAACATATGAGTTTATGTTTAGGATTTATGTAAGTATTTAATATTGTTTATACGTAATTTGGAACGAAAGGAACCTAAGTATTTTGGTACGTTTTAAATTGAAATATATTAACTGTAATTATAAAAGAGTTTTAAGTTGGAAAATCTTTGTTAATAAATAAAATGAATTTAATTAATAAATGTAAACATAGGATCCTGTTTTCATTCTCCTTGTTTCTCAAGCAAAAGATTTTCCATGATCCTTAAAACTCTCCCACGTATTTCTGTTTAAACGTGCATTTAGTGTTTTGATTTGGTCTCCCCTGTTTCTCTCCAACTATGACCATGTTACTGAGCAGTAACTGTTAGTGGGTAGTTGAGGAGAACATGGGTACCCAACCCTAGGTAAAACTCTCCTATAAAAGGAGAAGAGTTTTAGCTTTTCAAAACACAACTGATTTCTACAAAATCTATCTTAAAGAGCTTAAACGTTTTAAAAGAATCAGTTGGCAAAATAGAGTGTTCCTTGAGTTCCTTATTATTATAAGCTTTATTGCGTACTAGAATCTATCTATCATATTGTATTTTGGGTTTAAGGATTGAGTGATCCTTGAGTGACTTAGAGTTAAGTCAAAGAGAGAAAGAGCGACTAAGAGTTTAGTCAAAGAGAGAAATAGTGACTTAGAGTTAAGTCAAAGAGAAAAGGAGCGACTTAGAGTTAAGTCAGAGAGAGAAAGAGTAGCACAGTAATCGAAGGGGATTGCTGTGGGGAACTCGTGTTCGAGAGGAACTCGAGTTAAAGAGTGTATTTGTAATAGAGTTATTGCATTAATACAAAAGAGTAGTGAGGTTCTTCTTGATTAGGGTCAAGAAGGTTCCTCCGTTTTATATCTTTCTTCGCTCATTGTTCTCAGTCTCTTTATTGTTTAAATTCCGCAAGAAACTTACTCAAGTTCCCAAGAAACAATTCACCCCCCCCCCTCTTGTCAAGTGTTCCTACTGAACTATCAAACCTCGTATCGACAGAATATGTTCTTTTCTAGGAATCGAGCGACATGTTTGGCTGTTAACTTTGCATAGGAGACTGCCTCTACCCATTTAGTGAAGTAATCAATTGCAACTAAAACGTACTCGTGTCCCCCTACGCCTGTTGGTGTTACCTTGCCGATTATATCTATACCCCAGGTGGAAAAGGGCCATGGAGAAGTGAAGGTGTATAGTTCTGAGGGAGGCAAATGGTTAAGGTTACTGAAGATTTGGCATTTTGGGCAAGTTTTTACAAAGTGATGGCAATCGGTTTCCATAGTGGTCCAATAGTACCCTGAGCGGGATATTTTTCGGGATAGCATTTTTCCATTCATATGGGGTCCGCACACGCCGTTATGGTATTCTTCCATTAGTCTTTGGGCTTGGTTTTGATGGACACAAAGTAACTTGATTTTATTCGGCGTGTATTTGTACAGTTCTCCCAGAATTATGCTATATTGTGAAGCGAGGAGGCGTAGGGCCTTTTGTGCTCGCGGGGAAGTGTTTGGGGGGAATTCCCCACTTGTTTTGTAACGAAGGATGTCGGTGTACCATGGTTCTTCTTCGGTGTTTTCAGGTTCGGAGTCTATGGCACAACAATAAGCCGGCTCTTTCCTTCGCTCGACCCGAAGGGTCATTCCGTCCCATTCATTCAGGATGTTGAGCATTGAAGCAAGCTTCGCTAGTGCATCCGCGAATTGGTTGTCGTCCCTTGGCAAGTACGTATACTAGATTTTTTCAAATTGCTCGACTATTTGGTCCAAGTGAGCTTGATATTTTGAGAGACTAGTGCTTCGGACCTTCCATCTTTTGGATATATGGTTGATTATTAGGGAAGAATCCCCGAAGACTTGTAGGTATTTGACTCCGAGGCTAACTGCAGCCTCTAGCCCGACTATGCAGGCCTCGTATTCGGCGGCATTGTTTGTGGCCTCGAAGTCAAGTTTGACGGAAATTGGTATATGTGCTCCTTCGGGACTGACTAGGAGAACTCCGACGCCGCATCCTTTTTGGTTGGACGCACCATCGAAGTATAGTGTCCAATAGTCGTCTTGTATCATCAGAAGTTCCTCGTCGGGGAGGAGGTAAGCTTCCGGGGTTTCCTCATTCGTGGCATGCTCGGCCAGGAATTCGGCTACCGCTCTTCCTTTGATTGTTTTTTCCGGCATGAATTTTAGGTCGAATTCTGAGAGCATGACAAGCCACCTGGACAGGCGACCACTCAGGGCGGGCTTTTCGAACACGTATTTTAAGGGATCTAGTTGTGACACTATATGAACAGTGTGGGCCAATAGGTAATGTCTGAGTTTTTTGGATGCCCAGGCGAGGGCGAGACAGGTTTTCTCAAGTTCTGTGTATCTCATCTCGTACTGTATGAACTTCTTGCTCAAGTAGTAAATGGCTCGCTCGGATCCATGTACACACTGTGAGAGCATAGCTCCTGCTGCAGAATCCGTGACGGTTAGGTATTGGCGTAAAGGGATTCCAGGCAAAGGTGGGGAGAGGACGGGTGGCTTGCTTAGGTATTCTTTTATTTTATCGAAGGCGGTTTGGCATTGTTCATCCCATTCGGCCTTTTCCTCTTTTCTTAATTTTTTGAATATTGGCCCACAAGTCATAGTAAGCTTGGAAATGAACCTACTAATGTATTGCAGCTTTCCTAGGAAGCCCCTTATCTGTTTTTCAGTTTTTGGTGGGGGCATTTCGGTAATGGCTTTGATCTTAGATGGGTCAATCTCGATTCCTCGCGTACTAACAACATATCCTAGCAATTTTCCCGAGGTTACCCCGAACACACATTTTTGTGGATTTAGCCTCATGTTATATTTCAAGATTCGGGTGAAGAATTTTTTAAGTGCCGGGAGGTGACCGCGCCGGTCTTTAGATTTGACGATCATGTCGTCCACGTAGACCTCGATTTCTTTATGTATCATGTCATGGAGTAACGTGGTGGCTGTTCTTTGATAGGTGGCCCCCGCATTTTTCAAACCAGAAGGCATTACAGTGTAACAATATGTTCCCCAAGGGGTAATGAAAGTTGTTTTTTCCATGTCTTCTTCTGCCATGAGTATTTGGTTATATCCGGCGTACCCGTCCATAAAGGAGAGGAGCGCGTGTTCTGCGGTGTTGTCTACTAGTATGTCTATGTGAGGTAGGGGGAAGTCATCTTTAGGACTGGCTTTGTTGAGGTCTCGAAAGTCTACGCACATTCGCACTCGTCCATCTTTTTTAGCTACGGGGACAATATTGGCCACCCATTCTGGGTAGTTGGAGACTTTTATAAAGCCGGCGTCTAATTATTTAGTGACTTCTTCTTTTATTTTCAAGGCTATCTCTGGTTTGAGCTGTCGTAGCTTTTGTTTTACTGGCGTCATTTTGGGATCTAGCGGAATTTTATGCTCAGCGATTTCTCGATCTATTCCCGGCATGTCTTTGTAGGACCAAGCAAAGACACCCTCGAATTCCCGCAAAGTGTAGATTAGATCGGCTTTTTCAGTGGGAGTTAAGGTGAGGCCAATTTTAATAATTTTAGGATTTTCTTCTGTTCCAATATTTACCGATTCTGTGTCCTCAATTATAGGAGTTTTGAGTTCTTGTTCATTTACAGCTTTTATTAGTTCGGTATATTCCTCTTCTGGCTCTTTTTCGTGCTCATTACTGGCGAGACATTCTGCATTATTACTCTGATTTTTAAGCGGCACATACTCAAAAGTTTTGTTTATCTTATTAAAGTCATGAAGCATTACATCAAAAAGATCTCCCGGAGTAGAGATTTCCGGGTTTAAACTATTTTTGGGAGGGGTTACAATTTTGCTAGGTTCGGACTCGGAGTCAGACTCGGATTCAGACTCTAATTCTTCGTACATCGGACCCTCTCCCGCAGATATCTTGAACTTCATCCCACGAGCATTAGTCCATTTGAAAGTCTTGCGCCACCCTCGTTTGATTTGGTCATCTTTTGAGGGTGATGGAGCGATCAATTTAGTAGGATCGAACACTTCATCTTGGAGAGCTAATGCCATAATTTCTGTTTCTTTCTTCGCTCTTTTCTTTTCTAACCCAAACAATAGCCCGAAAGCATGTGAGTTGGGGAGCGTTTTTGGCATAGCATGGTTCTTTGGGGCGAGTGGCCTTTGAGAACGTAAAGGGTCGTGTCCCAGAGCATGCATCTCTTGGGTTTGTGCGACCTCTAGGTACAGATGTTCGGGATATGCTTCTTCCATCGCGTTTCTTGATGGCTATCACGGGCAAGTACTCAGGGGCCCTGCATTATTGTTGTGGAGTAGGAGACACATTAGTTTGCTTCGTGAGTCGGTTTTTTTAGGCATTCTATGACTACCCTTAAGTCGGACTAGTATATTTGGACTGTTATGTGTGCACTTTGAACTCTTTATGTTTTTTTGAAAATCTCTGCCCGTGTGACATTCATGATTATTTGCATGGTCGACTTTTAGTGTCGAGCATTGTCGTCGTAGGAGGCCTAACAACGGCGCGAAGAGTTATTAATTTTTCGCGAGTCGCTTTTGAAATCGAGTGCTTTTCTTACGCCCTCGTAGCAATTCTTTTTTTTTATGAATATTTTTTGCTACGTATTTACCTTTCGTGCGGGCACCGCAGCTGCTGCGCCTTACCAGGCGGCCAAGCAGCAACTTCAGCGCCCAGTTAGGGGCGTGAGAAATTCTGGCGCCCAGCCAGGGGCGTTGAAAATGCGTCCCTGGCTGGTTCTCGTTTTCTGTCTTCTGTTTATGCGACTTCGACTTGCGTGCTTGCCTAATAACGTCCTTTACGCGTAAAAACTTGGTTGATGGCCACCTGGGAGATAATGGCCCTAGAGTCGCCACTGTGAGGGGGTCGAAAAAGCGCGAGGCTAATGCGTGACCTTGTCCCTCGTGGGTGTGACGATTATTTTTATTCAATCAAGTGTAATTGGATTTCCTGTGAGTATACACCCAATTGACTAGTAATATAGGAGTCGCCATACAGTTTTTAAAGACAATCAGAAAAACTGACAAAACCCGGTTATCGTGACATAAAGGGAGTGCAATTATGTTTGACCACGACGGCCGTAGGTTCCCTTGTGATCCCTGGTGTGGGGATCTCTCAATATACACCCGCAAGGTAGAGATTGAGGGCTCGGGGGACTGTAACTACCGAGAGGAGTAATTCGCTCGTCGATAACTCCAGAGGCAGGATATCCTTACTAGCTCAGCATAAATAATTGAAGGGACATGCGTTAACTATTAAACTAATCTGAATTGATTTTAGCGATATGCAACATATAATACTAATTCGATCGTGATTATCTGATTTAAATAGCATTAAGGGACCTAGCATGATAATCCGATTTCCCAAAAATATTATGTTTGTTAGGCGTGATAGAACAATCATATTAGGTTAGTTTAACAGTTCATAAAAAGGGCGAGGAAAGCAGTTAAATAATCGAAAAGGGACACATTACGACGCACCCTTGAGAGGTGCGTCGCGGTTCTCAGAAAACTAACCACTTTGACTTTGCTATTTCTCCTTTTTATTTAACGAATCTCGATTATGGGACAGGATACGTTCTGTTCGATTTATGGATCGATTGCGACAGAACGCGTGAACAGTTTCGCAGCGAGAGGCTTAGGCTAAGGGGTTTAGAGTCAATACTCAGAATATATCATGTGTTGTTGTGTGTTGTTTCACGTCGAAACTAGGGGCCTATTTATAGGGAAGAGTTCGTGGAAAGATAGAATTGCGGAGTTCTAATCCGCAAAGAATTAGGAAAAGAGACGTACCCAGGTACTTTCAGCGCCCAGGCCTGGGCGCCGAAGATTTCGGCGCCCAGAGCCAGGCGTTGAAAATAGGATCTGGGCAGTTTTGTTTAGTCAGATTCGGATTCTTAAAATCCGTAGAGTTTGAGATTAATTCGAGTCTTTTAGCGCGTATCAATATTGTGACGGAATGCGTCTGGGCCCGTTACGAACTCTAGGTTCGTTAGGATTTTAATTAATACGTAACTCTTATTTCCGAATCCTATTAGGAAAAGGATTCTCGCGGTTTTCTATCTCATTTAGGATTTATGTTGGAGTGCAACACCTAATTCTGACAGGTTTCTATCTTTTATGATTTGCCACTTTTAGAAGCTACCTTTTACGGCAGTTACTATTTTTAGCAGGTTTCCATAAATAGCAGGTTTCGGGTAAAATGAAATGGGGAATCGAGATTCGTTTATTTTTTAGGAGATGCGTTGTTAAGTGGAGTTTTTATGCTTTCATCATCGAACCTTTCCCTTGCGGGAACGGGGACAAAAGTAGGTGTCTACAGTTAGCCCCCACTTTGACTGAGTCTTGGAGTAAGACGATGGTCAAAGTATTAGACGGAGTGCGTCACACAAGTCATGGTGTATGTGACCTGTTTTGCGAGGGTCTCACGAGCCCCCGAGTGATAACATTTGACTTAAGGGTCATCACTTGAAGTGTCGACATATCCCTCACGTGTCATTGGGATTTGTCAACTGATAGTATAGAAACTTCCTCACTTTGTCATTGGAAGGATCTAAAGATGCGTAGAAACTCCCTCACTTTGTCATTGGGAGTAACTACAGATGTTTTCGAAATTAAAGCTGTAAAGTGTAATTGGGCCTGGCCAAGCCCAATCACGAGGTAAAACGTTTTTAAAGATTCTCATTTTCAGGGCTAGCTAAACGAGAAAACCCCCTTGTTTTTATAGGACGTAAAACGAAGGAAAATCCAACAAACCAATCCTTTAATTTTTGGAAAAAGGGAAAACCAATAAAAGTTATCGCTGCAGCGACTAAGGACCTGCGCTGTTAGTGACGCAGACCCCGCCCGCTGAAGGTGGGCGAGCCTGTCTGCTGAGGGTGGACCCCCCGTCCGATAGAAGTGGACGAATCTGTTTGATGTTTTTGAAAATAAGGACCTACGCGGTTTTTGACGTAGACCCCGCCCACTGAAGGTGGCGAACCTGTCCGCTGAGGGTGGACCCCCCGTCCGATAGAAGTGGACGAATATGTTTGATGTTTTTGAAACACTACTAGAAAAAGGGGTTTTAACGACAAACTTTTTCGTCGTTATAAGTCGAAAAAGTCGTCGCTAAAACCTTTAACGACGAACAAAGTTCGTCGTGATTTTTGTCGTAATAGCTTCCGATGTATTAGTATTAACGTCAATGTTCGTCGTGAATTTTACACGAAGAAATTATTGTTCGTCGTTATTTTTTAACGACAAAAAGGTTGTTTGTCGTTATTTATTAACGACAAAAAGGATGTTCGTCGTTATTATGTACTCAATGACGTCAAACAAACAACAAATAGTGACCAACATAGTTGACGTAAAAAGAGAATCAAATGGACACAATAATTTTAATTATCGTCCAACAACTACTATTTCGACGTTAATGTGGATAAAATAAATATAGTTTGTCGTAAATATAAAAAATATATATAACCTGCAATTCATTCAAAACCATAAAAAGTATATATAGAATATTACACTGAATTTATATTATTTAACGTAATAAATCACAAAAGATTTATAATAAACAAATTCAATGTGAACAAAACAACCAAACTAATAAGGTCAAATATATAACTTGGTCCATACTAAGAATTAAATCTCAATGATTCCTTGTTCTTAAAAAAAATTAAGAAAATTTGCACCAAATATCTAGAATTGATGTGTAGCAGCTTCGACCTATTTTTGCATTTCTGATCCAGCTTGTGAAGTTGGAATAGTAACATTAAGTCCATTCATGTCTTGACAACAGCATATTTGATCAGGATACATCCAGTACTCACCTTTCCCTACTTGGAAAAGAAATCCTCAAGTTCTCTATGAGTGACTCTAGAGGATCTCAATCCTGCTATAGAATAAAGAGTTAGCAGTCAAGCAGAAAGCGAACAACAAATGTGCCTTTTAAGCTTCAAGCCAACCTTCCACGGCTCGCAAACCTTGACCTGGGACGAGAATGGGACCGGTATCTAGGAGGAGACATAGATATGGACCTAGAGTGAGACGTAGATATTTTTTTCATAGGTGATGGAGACCTAGAATACCTACAGTGTCCAACAAGTAGAATAAGTTTAAGTGAAATGAAAATATAAACCATACAACATTGGACTACAGTCGAGAAACATAATACATAATTAAATATCATAATTGAATAAGAATATCTTTTGAACAGTCTCTTATAAAAGAGTAAGAAAATCCTCTACAAACTTTAGAAAACACAAGTTTCACAATGAAAAACAATCTCAATTAGCCAGATTCACATGATAACTAAGCAGCTCAGCTATAGCTACAAAACCTTGAAAATGTTCAACAGTATAAAACGGTGCCAGATAACATACTTGCATGCACAAACATATATATGCGAGGCTCTAGTACCCCAGCCCCCTCACAATCTTTCAGCACCGCAACCACTTACATTTCGCACCAACAAACAAGGTTCAATATTAGTATGATGAGGAATAAGCAGCCATATCATCTAAAACCAGAAAAACAAAAGTGACCATTAACATGTTGTCTTTGCTTGCAATGTTCTTGTGCTCTTTATCAGAACTAAGATATAACCGAAGAGAGAAAGTTTGTCGTTAATATATTGTCGTTAAATACCCATAATCTAATAGTGAATTGAATGTTAATGAAATTACCTAAGCTGCTTCCAGTTCTGTTTCTTGAACTTGGATGTTAAAGGACAGAGGTTGTTGCAGACAGATGAAAAACAGATCTGACTTCTGAAAAAATGTCATGTGGTGTTCTCTGTGTATGTAAAGGGAGTTGAATGTCAGCAAAAGTTACAGTGTATGAAATGTGTAGAGACAGGGAAAACTAGATTACAAGTTCTTACAATACAAGAAGAATGAATAATTTCTCAAACTTTATCCTCCATTATCTACTTCTTTCAGCGTGCTAGGAAATTAGTAACTCAATAATAGGCAATATTTATAAGTAGAAGAAGCCACAACTCTTGAAAAGGATCATGTGAAAAGGTGGGAACTATTTACCTGAATGTCAGCACTTCCATAAATTTAGTGTCAATCTGCAGTGAAGTATGGAGTATCAAATATTTGAACTACTCACAATTCCAAGGAAGGGAAAGTTAGAGAAAAACGCGGCTAGGGACTTTACTTACTCCAGTCTGATGCTTCTTAGGGTGTGATGTTACTACTTTACTGAGCACAAAATAGTAACAAAGCATTAAAGCCTAGCTGATGCTACTTCACGTCTTCATCAACCTACAAAAGCCTGCAAACTAATCTGAACCAGAACACACAGGTCAAGCTAATGAACACTCCCAGTCCTAGATGGCGTATCATGTACATGTATGATATCAAAATAAGAAAGCACCTCATGTTCAAAAAGAGTCAGCCAAGCATTCTAAATACCTAGTTTACTTGTTCCAATCATATACACTGCCAGGCGATGAAAGTTTGAAACTTTTAAACCAATTCAACGCCTCCAGCTGGTACTGAACTCATCTCCAATGTTCTAGCATTACCAGTGCAAGAGCAAGACTCATATTAACCGATCGAGCAAGACTAGCTGCAAGTTCTGTGTCTATTGACTCTATTCAGGAGGGAAACAAACTTGAAAATATAGAAGTAAGAGAGATCAAAGATAAAAAAAATATAATCTATCAAAATAGGTGGATTAAGTGGGAAATAAAAGATATACTCTTTGTAGTTTTATACATATTCTCATCCTTGAATCAAGTCATATGAAAATACAGCAAGTAGGGTAGAACTTCATTACGACATGCTTCTACACAACGTACACCTATATATATTTACTTATAACCACAGATATACAAACCTTCTAGAAGAACCCTGGTGATCAAAACCAGCAAATGACATTACTCGATTCATCTGCAAGAAATTGGCGACATATCCGATTATTAAGTTCCTTATAGCCGCATTGTGTAAAATTGTTTAGAGATAAATAAGAAAACACATGAGTTTTACAAGGTCGATGCTGTCAAAAAAAAAAAAAAAACAAGGTCGACCATCAATATGATACAGGCTAGTAAACAGGCTAATCTTTCAACAAAAAATATCACAAATTAATAAACAATCTCAATCAAACCTAGGAAGCAGTGAGCAATTAAACCAATAAAAAAGCCAAACTGCTCAATCTTTATACTATAATTTTCATCCAACAAAAAAGCCAAACAACTCAATCTTATACTATAATTTTCAACCTGAGAGTAAGATTGAACGAATAAACCAAAAAAAATTATTGCATTTCACCCAATTAATGGTACCAAGCCACAAAGGTTAACATACGGGAACCAAGAAATTCGTTAATCAACCTTCTGTTTCGGATAAATTGACATAATCTCGTTCTAACTAGCACAAATGGGGATATCTTAGAATTTTTTTTTACCAAAATAAGGAATTGGTTATATTGGAATTGGAATTGAATTAAACATTAGAAAACCCGTAAACAATAAGTAACAATTTGTAATAGTACGAAATAATTCATTGCCATATATAAACCCTAGATTATGATTATTTTGGGTGAAAATAAGAACACAAATTTAATTAGTTGAACCAGACAGCAAAACCAAAACCTAAATCCTCTTGTAGAGGAGCAGAAATCGTAATTCAGAAATAAAGAGGGAAAATACCAATGGAACGTTGCCTCCTGAATGCTGTTTGAGTCTTAGAAGCAAATATGAGAAATCAAGGCTTCATGTGCTTGCAAAAACTGACGAAGAAGCGGAGAAAGATGGAGATACTCTCATACTCGAATCCATATGTGATGAAGTTTTGGGGAAAATTGAGAATTGTGGTAACCTAGTTAGCCGCAACCGAGTCTTTGAATCTGATTTTAGTGAGAGAAGAAATAAATGAAATTTGAGCGGACTTCAAAAATTAAAACCAGCGCTTAGAAAGTGGGAACAACGACAAACAGATTTTAATTTACTTTTTATTAATTTTTTTTAATTTAACAATTACGAGGGTCATTAACTCTGGTCGTTATATGGCAGCGCAATTAGGCATTTAACGACAAATTTTTGATAATGACGTAATCGATTTGTCGTTAAACATGTATTTTCTAGTAGTGAAAATAAGGACCTACGCGGTTTGTGACGTAGACCCCGCCCGCTGAAGGTGGCGAACCTGTCCGCTGAGGGTGGACCCCCCGTCTGATAGAAGTGGACGAATCTGTTTGAAATTTTTGTTGTTTTTTTTTTTAAATAAGGACCTACGTGGTCTGCGCCGTAGACCCCGCCGGCTGAAGATGGCGAGCCTATTTTAAATTTGAAGACTTTATTCTTCGAAAAACTGAGGACCTGCGCGGCTAGTGACGCAGACCCCGCCCGCTGAGGGTTGGCGAGCCCATTTTGAATTTCTTATTTTGCCTATGTAGAAGAGCTTTTGGTGATTACAACTTGTTGGTGGGTCGTAATATTTCCGGATTAGATGTGTCCTATAAGTGAGTCCACACTGTGTATATTTAACAATACATTTTTTGAGATATCCAAACATGATATGGTGCGTGGCGCAGTCTGGGAATGTGATTTTGATTGCGCGCTCTTTGTTGGAGTCCACTTTTCGCGAGCCCCCAAGTGTTGGGGCTCGTCGGTTGTTTTTCGCGTCTTGTAATCATGTTTGGGGTCACGCTCGTATGTGCGAGCGACCTCCTATAGTAGTGTGCTATTGTAGTGAAGACGTGGAGTGCGACTTTAGCTTTTAGGCGACATCCGGTTTTGGCTTGGCCCGGATTATCCCTTTGACAGACAGACATTTCCTATTTGGAAAACCAATGACTTGACGACACATATTTTTGGTGTTTCGAAGAATGACCATGATATTTAACTTGCTTTTTTTGAAAAGTGTACATGAGCGTTTTCTGAGATGAGTCTAAGTTTCGACCAAGTTTCAATGTTATTATTATTTTTTTGCTTATTTGGGAGCTAAAGGTGCTTTGGGCTTGATCTTACTTGTAATAGGGCCTCGTGTTTTAGCAACACGGTCTTAAGTCCTTTCCTATTCTGTGTTTTTGTGAAATCTGGGCCTTGGGCTGCATTTTCAGCGCCCCAGCTCAGGCGTTAAAAATTTCGGCGCCCAGAGGTGGGCGCTGAAAGTTCTTTCCTGGTAATATTTGATTTTCGGATTTCTAAACACGTTTCCGAATGGGATCAGGATGTTTATTGGGTGCGTTCAGCTATATATAGGGGCTAGGTACGTCCTTATTTTCCACCACTCTCAAATTCTTTCTCTCTTTTTTGCTGTGCTAATTATTTACTGCTTTTGCCATGTCGATCCCTACTTTCTCACTCCAACGGACTGTTAGGCGTTGGCTACGAGCCCTTACTCCCACAGAAAAAGCTTTGTTAAAAGAATACCACTTAGAGGCACTTTTAGGCTTACAACAAATTAATATTGATTATAATTTTCTACATGCTGCCCTAAACTTTTGGGACTCCGATCATCATGTTTTTTCCTTTCGGGGCAATGAAATATGTCCTTTGCCTGATGAGTTTGCTGCGATCCTTGGTTATCCTACTAATGCTACTCCTGTTACCCCTGGCACTATTGAAGAGGGTAAAACAACCATAAGGGCTTTCCTAGGGCTAGATGATAACATGTTTGCTGAACTTGTTGTAGACGATAAGGTTAACTTGGCAAAACTCGTAAAACATCATTTTAGGCCTAGTAAGAATATGACCGAACAAAAATTGAACATTCGAGCCCTTGTATTTTGCTTGTTGAATCATTATTTGCTGTCGAATAATAATGGTGAGTTCGGTGACATAAGGCTGATCCCCTCGATTAGCCAGATGGAAAGTTGCTATTCTATTATGCCGTTGGTTGTTGCTGAGACTTTGCTGAGTGCGGATGAGCTGAAGAAGGATGCCAAATCCGAAATTTTTAAGGGAAGCCCCCTATTACTGCAGGTAATCTATTTTTTCCTTTGCGTACACATACGCCACTTTTATATATTTCCTTTTGGCCTGGGGCTGAGTTTCAGCGCCCAGGGCTGGGCGCTGGAATATTCGGCGCCTGGTCCTGGGCGTTGAAACTGCGCCCCAGGAACCTTTTTCTTTCTTTTCATTCTTTTGATTCGATCGTACCTGTTTTTGCAGATTTGGCTTGCGGAACGGCTTAGACTTTTAGAAGCTCCTGCCGATCCTAAACATTATCGCCCTATAGCTTTGGGTAACCGAAAATACTTGCACCAAGGCCAGGACGAGGCCGAATGGACCTCCTTTTTTACTTATGGCATTTGTTCTATTAAGTGGGTGGTACCATGGTGGGGTTTGACTAATATGACAGGGGGGTCTGATGTATCGGTTTATGTTTCTTTGTTGGGGCTATCTTGTCCCATTTATATTTCCCTTACCGAGTCATGCGTCAATATGGTTTAAGGCAGACTATCCCCTTTTCTGATACGGTACCACCTAAGGTAGCGACCTTTGCTCAAACACGGGTCTTAGCGTGGGCTAAGTATTATGATGGTCTCCCGCGTTGGGCTGTAGCTACAAATGGGTTTGTGGGTCTTTCTGAAAACTGTAAGTTGTGGATGAGTTCCGATGACAAGGATGTGAGGACCGAGGCTCATAATGGGGAGCCGACTGAGCTTTTGATACCTCGTATTCTTGTTAAGTATGAGGGTCCTGATTCCGCCAGACCTCGTACCTATAGTTTTAAGACTGTGAAAGCTCGTCCTGATCGAAAGCAAAAGGAAGTTCTTCCCCGTTACAGTGTCAGGCCTAAAAAGATATCTAACAAGAAGGGGCCTGCTGTTGTTAAAAGAAATGCAAGCTCTCGCGGAGATCGTCGCCGGAATAATGAATGGGTTAGGAAGGCTCAGCCGCCTGTAGAAACAGTGGCTAGTCCAGTTGATGATAGTAATCCTTCTCCCACCACTGTTTGTGCGCTTGAGGCTGAGCGGGCTATAACTGAGAATGTTTCTAAAGCTTTGGCATCTTTGGAAGTTAGTGTCCAGGAGCCAGTTCTTATGGAGATTGATATTGGGGCAGCGCAGAAGACTATGGGGGTGGATCCTGCGAACATTGCTCTCTTCAAGACTTTATTTGATGATCCGGAAGAACTAGAGTAGTGTAGTTCTTTGCTAGGGTGTAAGTGCCCTCTATTTATTTCAGTTGTGTTTGTTTTTATTCCTAGCACTTTGTTTTCCTTCTTATTATATTTTAATAAAGGCGTATTTTTAGTTTCCATTCAATTTTGTTTATATGTCTAACACTTTTTTACACAAAGAATATAATTTTTATTATTATTATTTGGACCGAATCCTTGGTAAGGATGGCCTACGTATCTTGTCAGAATCAGGTCGCGCGTAGTTCTTAGCTTTAGAATAAGTTCTAGTATGCCGGATTTCGGTAGATATGTCCTGAAGTGGAAACATATTACTTAATCGGTCAAATGAGTGAAGTATTTGCCATTATTTTCATCTGCCGTTTTCCATAGGTTGCGTAAAATTCGACCAATTTGTTGGTGAACCTATTTGGATACGTACTGTACCCCCCAAGTGTTCGTTATTTTTCCGTTGTGTGCGGATAAAATGACGAGCACTTTTCGAAAAAAGGAAAACTTTTGGCAGGCAGAGAGTTTCAATGCCCAGGCTGGGGCGTCAGAAATTTCGGCGCCCAGCCCTGGGCGCTGAAAATAACTTGGGCGGTCAATTTTGACATTTTTGCTTCACATGTTCTTGCGTTTATTTCTATTTCGGTTTTTTTTTTGTGCCTTGATATTTTGCTTCGTAGTTAAAGTTAATTTTGAAGCTATTTTGGAGGCTTTTTTGACTGTTAGCGTGAAACGCATTTTTGTCCAGATTAATTTTTTTCTATTAGTGACTCAAAACAGTTTTGAAAATGGAGTTAGGGTGCGGAACTTATGAAGATCTTTGTGGAGGGTATGATGGAATCTATGTGAAACAGCTGTCGATGGATTCTATGTTTTATGAATTTATTTTTTGGTAACATTTGCATTTGTTTTAAATTTTTGATTTCTTTTTGATTTTGGGTTGCATGGATTGGCTCTCATGATGCTATTGGTTGGCTTTTTAGGTTTTGAGGATGGGATAGTGTGGTTTATTTTGTGGGTTTCGGGAATTGGTTCACATGGCATTATTTCAAAACCGAGTGGGCTTTGTTTGTTGGGCCTATAGTAGGCCGCTTCTTTATTATTTTTTTTTATTTTGCAAGTACATTTGGTGTTTATTTAGTGTTAGAATAAAAATTTTAGGAGAAATATTACGCCTTTATTGATTTGGAAAGTAAGGAAAACACACTGAAATAAAACTGAAAACCCATATTCTAAAGGGCCTTAGGACCATCTAAAGTCTCTATTATTTTTTTCTATCAATCTAAAGAACTACTAATGGTGCTCTATATGGCTCAAGCCTGGGGTTTAGTCTCATAAAACTTCGGTCCTTCACCGGTACTCATCTTGAATCCTATTCCTTTTGCGTTGACCCACTGATATGTCTTCACCCATCCGTTCCCGACCTCTTCTAGTGTTGATGCAGGAGAGATTAACCGGGTTGGATCGAAACCTTCATCTTGTAAAGCTAGGGTAGTCATCACAGTCTCGTTCTCCATAGGCCTCGATTCGTTAAACAATATCCATAGAGCCTGGTTGTCCAATATTTCAGCTGTTTTAGTCTTGGTGAGGTGGGGTGCCTCATCCAAGGTGTGGCAGTCATGGAAAATTTCAAATCCGGGTTTTAGCAAGCCATCCTGAACGAAGGGTTCAGGGAAATCACAGCATGGGTGTTCTTCTCCTTCCCGAACAAACATCCCGTTAAGGTCCTTTGATATGGGGGAAGGAGGGTGGTTTTTTTGGCTTTGTTAAGGCGTAGCCTAGATAGGCGGTCAGCGATATCTTCCTCCGTTGGTTCATAACCTAAGCCAAAGGGAGTAGATTTGTCGGGAAAAGGATGGAATGTACATTCCTTCTTCCTTATGCCCAATGGGGTTCCTGGGAAATAACCTTGAGCCAACAGCATTCTAGGGATGACTCGGGATGCATGCGGGTCTAGGAATGCTGGATCATAATCTTCGATGAACTGGATTGCTTCTTCCATTTGAAACCCATAAAGGTCATCTGCAGTTTCGGCCGTTCCAACCATAGTACAACTGACGTCGAGAGGAGGGGCGCGGATTTCTAGTATTACCCCGTTATGGTTAAGTTTAACCATTTGGTGCAAGGTTGAAGCCACACCTCCTAAGTCATGGAGCCAAGGTCGCCCCAAGAGGAGGTTGAAAGTGGGCTTGATGTCGATTATTTGAAACTCCGTGGTGCGTGCCACAGGCCCAGTTTGTATGGTAAGGTTGATTTTTCCCAACACAGGCCTTCGGGAGTTATCATAAGCTCGTACCCCTTGTGAGGAGGTTTGGAAGTCATCGCTTCCTAGCCCCAAGCAATGGGCGGTTCGCAATGGGCAGACATTAACCGCCGAACCATTATCTACGAGGGCTAGGGGGATGTTTTGTCCTTTGCACCCAACCACTAAGTAAAGGGCTTTATTGTGAGCACCCCCCTCTTTGGGTAAGTCTTTATCAGTGAAAACTATGGCCTTTTCTCCGGCATCTCTCGTGACATGGCTAACCAATGAGTCGGGTGTGATATCTGTGGGTACTGAGATGAGGTCAAGTGAGCGAATGAGCTTTTCGCGATGTTCCTTTGAAGTACACATAAGATCCCAGATGGTAATCTCAGCCTTGGTTCTTTTCAGTTGTTTCAGGAGAGGATTTTCAATGACTTCCGCGACGGTGGCGTGCCGCCCGTTCTCAGGAGTTTGCCTAACCGGGATGTCGTCCATAGGAGGTGGGTGAATATCCGGTTGGTATATCCTTCCGGATCGGGTGAGGTTGTCGACCTCGAGCTCCTGAGAGGTGGTGTCAATGAGAGCATACCCGGGCCGAGTTTCAGTGAAGAGGTCCTGGCCCGAGACTTGAGATAGGTAAATATCTTCAGCATCATCGTTCCACACACCGCACACTTCCCCCTCGATTCGATCCATAGGTACCACAGCGAGTGGTGCACCTTGAGGTGTAATATACACCGTGGGGTCGAAATTCTCTGGTTGGTCGAGAGAGATGTGACAAGAGCCGAGTGGGCTCTTGTTGTTGTTGGGTTTGCCAACGTTAGGGAGAGGTATTACTTCATCCTCTATCATGTCCTGGATCGTATGTTTTAGATGCCAGCAGTTTTCAGTGTCATGCCCATTTCCTTGATGGAATTTGCAGTAAGTACCTTCGACCCAATATTTGTTTTTGACAGGAGGGTCACGGGTGGGGCCTATAGGTCTCAACTTTCCTTGATTGGTTAGTCTTTCAAAGGCTTGTACCAAAGTTGACCCGAGTGGGGCAAACTTTCGGTCTCGGACCCATCTTACAGGGTATCTTCGGGCGGGAGCCTCTTCTACAGCATGGACTTCTTGGGCTTATAGGTGTTGGTCTTATATGCAGGTTTGCTCTGTATGGTTTTGGCGAGGTCGTCCTCGATTTTTATTCCCACATCATAAACCCTTTTGAAAGTGTCGAGTCCCAGGTACCTAAGGTGTTGTCTGTAAGCCGGGTCCAAGTTGTCAATGAATTTTTGGACCATTTCTGTTTCGGGAGGCCTATTGATTAGCTGGGCCGCCTGGTCCCTCCATCTAGCAAAGTAGGTTGTGAAACCCTCATTTTTCTTTTGGAAGAGAACTTTCAGCTCGCGCATGGTGACTTGGAAATCCATGTTCGACGAGTATTGCTTGATGAAGACATTGACAAAGTCTTTATAGGTGGGGAAGAGCTTAGGGTCCTGGTGATAGTACCATTTGAGCGGCACAGGTTCCAAGGATAAAGGAAAGGCAGGTAGGTACATGGACTTGTCCACGCCTTTCAAGTTCATGGTATTCACAAAGCTCAGTAGATGATCACGGGGGTTGTCCGTGGCCTTGAACTTTGGTAAGTCAGATGAACTGAATTTTTCTGGTAATTTTCCAGAAAAAGGTTCAGGCTCGAGGGAGAACTATTTGCTCCCCATGGTTTGCTGTAGGACCATTTTTTCGATCCTCTTCTCGTTTTCGAGGTCATTTTTGGCTTGCGCAGCCGCTAAGGCTTCGTTTTCCATATTCAGTTGGCCCATGAGTTGAGTCATTTGGACCATCTGGTCTCGCAAATCTTCGATGGACATGTTTGGAGGTGCGAATCGAGGTTGGGGAAGCGGAGATCCTTGAAATGGGGGACGACGGACGGAGCTTGGAGTTACTAAACCTGATGTTGGTGATGTATCTTCGAGACGCACTAGCCTTTGATTCCCTGATCGGCACCAAGTGGCAGGACCGGTCCTAGGCATAAGATAAGCTAAAGTTTAGGTTCCCAGAGTTTCAAGCATTACTTAGTCTTGACTTCGACTCTCTAAATTGGTTTTTTACTTTTTCGCTCTTTCTTCTGTCGGTACACTTTTTGGGGGGTTTTTTTTTTTTTTTGGTCATTCTTTGGATTTTCGAAACACTTGCCCGTGTGACATTCATAGTTGTTAGCATGTTCAGTTTTGGTGCCGAGCATTGCCGTCGTAGGAGGCCTAACGACGACACAAAGAGTTATTAATTTTTCGCGAGTCGCCTTTTGAAATCGAGTGCTTTTCTTACGCCCTCGTAGCAATTCTTTTGATGAACATTTTTTGTGCTACGTACTTTCTTTTTGCTTGGGCACCGAAGCTGCTGCGCCTGACCAGAAAGCCAAGCAGCAACTTCAGCGCCCAGCAGTGGGCGTGAGAAATTTTGGCGCCCAGCCAGGGGCGTTGAAAATGCGTCCCTGGCTGGTTCTCGTTTTCTATTTTCTGTTTATGCGACTTCGATTTGCGTGCTTGCCCAATAACGTCCTTTACGCGTAAGAGCGTTTGTGGGATTTGTTACAGGCCATCCCGAGCGTCGCTTATTTTGTGGCGATCATTCGGGTTTGCGGAACACGTGTTTCGGTATAACTCTTTGGCAAATTAGTCTATGAATGTTTGGGCAATTTTTAAGGTCATTGGTTTTCTAGGATAGTTTGTCACACACAATCACATATTTCGCTACGCATAACTACATTACAAACATGGATTTGAAAATTAAATATGCCACGTAGTTTGTGATAGGCTTCTTTGGGTAGTATTTGCGCCTGGCTTGGTACCGCTTCTATCGTAGATCCAACACATGCCCCGGTCGAGGTAGTGTCTTCAACAGACGCAAGGTAGAGATTGAGGGTTCGGGGGACTGTAACTACCGAGAGGAGTAATTCGCTCGTCGATAACTCCAGAGGCAGGATATCCTTACTAGCTCAGCATAAATAATTGAAGGGACATGCGTTAACTATTAAACTAATCTGAATTGGTTTTAGCGATATGCAACATATAATACTAATTCGATCGTGATTATCTGATTTAAATAGCATTAAGGGACCTAGCATGATAATCCGATTTCCCAAAAAGATTATGTTTGTTAGGCGTGATAGAACAATCATATTAGGTTAGTTTAACAGTTCATAAAAAGGGCGAGGAAAGCAGTTAAATCATCGAAAAGGGACACATTACAACGCACCCTTGAGAGGTGCGTCGCGGTTCTCAGAAAACTAACCACTTTGACTTTGCTATTTCTCCTTTTTATTTAACGAATCTTGATTATGGGACAGGATACGTTCTGTTCGATTTATGGATCGATTGCGACAGAACGCGTGAACAGTTTCGCAGCGAGAGGCTTAGGCTAAGGGGTTTAGAGTCAATACTCAGAATATATCAGGTGTTGTTGTGTGTTGTTTCACGTCGAAACTAGGGGCCTATTTATACGGAAGAGTTCGTGGAAAGATAGAATTGCGGAGTTCTAATCCGCAAAGAATTAGGAAAAGAGACGTACCCAGGTACTTTCAGCGCCCAGGCCTGGGCGCCGAAGATTTCGGCGCCCAGAGCCAGGCGTTGAAAATAGGATCTGGGCAGTTTTGTTTAGTCAGATTCGGATTCCTAAAATCCGTAGAGTTTGAGATTAATTCGAGTCTTTTAGCGCGTATCAATTTTGTGACGGAATGCGTCTGGGCCCGTTACGAACTCTAAGTTCGTTAGGATTTTGATTAATACGTAACTCTTATTTCCGAATCCTATTAGGAATAGGATTCTCGCGGTTTTCTATCTCATTTAGGATTTATGTTGGAGTGCAACACCTAATTCTGACAGGTTTCTATCTTTTATGATTTGCCACTTTTAGAAGCTACCTTTTACGGCAGTTACTATTTTTAGCAGGTTTCCATAAATAGCAGGTTTCGGGTAAAATGAAATGGGGAATCGAGATTCGTTTATTTTATAGGAGATGCGTTGTTAAGTGGAGTTTTTATGCTTTCATCATCGAACCTTTCCCTTGCGGGAACGGGGACAAAAGTAGGTGTCTACAGTTAGCCCCCACTTTGACTGAGTCTTGGAGTAAGACGATGGTCAAAGTATTAGACGGAGTGCGTCACACAAGTCATGGTGTATGTGACCTGTTTTGCGAGGGTCTCACGAGCCCCCGAGTGATAACATTTGACTTAAGGGTCATCACTTGAAGTGTCGACATATCCCTCACGTGTCATTGGGATTTGTCAACTGATAGTATAGAAACTTCCTCACTTTGTCATTGGAAGGATCTAAAGATGCGTAGAAACTCCCTCACTTTGTCATTGGGAGTAACTACAGATGTTTCGAAATTAAAGCTGTAAAGTGTAATTAGGCCTGGCCAAGCCCAATCACGAGGTAAAACGTTTTTAAAGATTCTCATTTTCAGGGCTAGCTAAACGAGAAAACCCCCTTGTTTTTATAGGACGTAAAACGAAGGAAAATCCAACAAACCGATCCTTTAATTTTTGAAAAAAGGGAAAACCAATAAAAGTTATCGCTGCAGCGACTAAGGGCGATCCCCACTGTGAGGTTTGAATTTATCTCCTTTTTCGCTCGCTCGGTGGGACTGTGAGGGGGTCGAAAAAGCGCGAGGCTAATGCGTGACCTTGTCCCTCGTGGGTGTGACGATTATTTTTATTCAATCAAGTGTAATTGGATTTCCTGTGAGTATACACCCAATTGACTAGTAATATAGGAGTCGTCATTCAGTTTTTAACGACAATGAGAAAAACTGACAAAACCCGGTTATCGTGACATAAAGTGAGTGCAATTATGTTTGACCACGACGGCCGTAGGTTCCCTTGTGATCCCTGGTGTGGGGATCTCTCAATATACACCCGCAAGGTAGAGATTGAGGGTTCGGGGGACTGTAACTACCGAGAGGAGTAATTTGCTCGTCGATAACTCCAGAGGCAGGATATCCTTACTAGCTCAGCATAAATAATTGAAGGGACATGCGTTAACTATTAAACTAATCTGAATTGATTTTAGCGATATGCAACATATAATACTAATTCGATCGTGATTATCTGATTTAAATAGCATTAAGGGACCTAGCATGATAATCCGATTTCCCAAAAATATTATGTTTGTTAGGCGTGATAGAACAATCATATTAGGTTAGTTTAACAGTTCATAAAAAGGGCGAGGAAAGCAGTTAAATCATCGAAAAGGGACACATTACGACGCACATTTGAGAGGTGCGTCGCGGTTCTCAGAAAACTAACCACTTTGACTTTGCTATTTCTCCTTTTTATTTAACGAATCTCGATTATGGGACAGGATACGTTCTGTTCGATTTATTGATCGATTGCGACAGAACGCGTGAACAGTTTCGCAGCGAGAGGCTTAGGCTAAGGGGTTTAGAGTCAATACTCAGAATATATCATGTGTTGTTGTGTGTTCTTTCACGTCGAAACTAGGGGCCTATTTATAGGGAAGAGTTCGTGGAAAGATAGAATTGTGGAGTTCTAATCCGTAAAGAATTAGGAAAAGAAACGTACCCAGGTATTTTCAGCGCCCAGGCCTGGGCGCCGAAGATTTCGGCGCCGAGAGCTAGGCGTTGAAAATAGGGTCTGGGCAGCTTTGTTTAGTCAGATTCGGATTCCTAAAATCTGTAGAGTTTGAGATAAATTCGAGTCTTTTAGCGCGTATCAATTTTGTGACGGAATGTGTCTGGGCCCGTTACGAACTATAGGCTCGTTAGGATTTTATTTAATACGTAACTCTTATTTCCGAATCCTATTAGGAATAGGATTCTCGCGGTTTTCTATCTCACAGTTAACATGATATGACGTGTTAGTAGAATCATCGCATGGGTTAGGGCGTTCCTCGCATTAATAATCCAAGAATATGTTCTTTTCCCTTTCGAAATTCGTCGTTGGTTTAGGAAGCTAATATTGCTATAATATGTTAAAACAAAGCCCACGGAAGTCTCAAAACATTCATGCACCAAAAATCGCAAAAAATATATATACATGCGGAACACAAGAATGAATATGGAGGTAAGCCTAAGACTCGTCATCGGCTCCATGTCTCCAAGCCTCGCCGGTCCATCCACTCCACTCCCCGTGGTATGAGGGACCCCAGCCAGAGTCACCCAAAAAATGAGATTGCGACTGCAAATCGGGGCTAGGCTCTCGAGCCACCGACACGGAACGCCGCCTACGCTCCGGCTCGGACCTCTCCCCGGAAGAACTCACCCCCGCGTCAGAACGGCGATGCCGTAGGGGCAAGTGCCGTGCTCTCTCTCTCGCGCGACGACCGTGTTCTCCGCCCGAAGGACCCGCGTCGTCGGCCCCAGCACGCCCGGTAAACAGATTAGTCCACTTCTATCGGACGGGGGGTCCACCCTCAGCGGACAGGTTCGCCATCTTCAGTCGGCGGGGTCTACGTCATAAACCGCGTAGGTCCTTATTTTCAAAAACATCAAACAGATTCGTCCACTTCTATCGGACGGGGGGTCCACCCTCAGCGGACAGGTTCGCCCACCTTCAGCGGGCGGGGTCTGCGTCACTAACAGCGCAGGTCCTTAGTCGCTGCAGCGATAAATTTTATTGGTTTTCCCTTTTTCCAAAAATTAAAGGATTGGATTTTCCTTCGTTTTACGTCCTATAAAAACAAGGGGGTTTTCTCGTTTAGCTAGCCCTGAAAATGAGAATCTTTAAAAACGTTTTACCTCGTGATTGGGCTTGGCCAGGCCCAATTACACTTTACAGCTTTAATTTCGAAAACATCTGTAGTTACTCCCAATGGCAAAGTGAGGGATTTTCTACGCATCTTTAGATCCTTCCAATGACAAAGTGAGGAAGTTTCTATACTATCAGTTGACAAATCCCAATGACACGTGAGGGATATGTCGACACTTCAAGTGATGACCCTTAAGTCAAATGTTATCACTCGGGGGCTCGTGAGACCCTCGCAAAACAGGTCACATACACCATGGCTTGTGTGACGCACTCCGTCTAATACTTTGACCATCGTCTTACTCCAAGACTCAGTCAAAGTGGGGGCTAACTGTAGACACCTACTTTTGTCCCCATTCCCGCAAGGGAAAGGTTCGACGATGAAAGCATAAAAACTCCACTTGACAACGCATCTCCTATAAAATAAACGAATCTTGATTCCCCATTTCATTTCACCCGAAACCTGCTATTTATGGAAACCTGATAAAAATAGTAACTGCCGTAAAAAGTAGCGTCTAAAAGTGGCAAATCATAAAAGATAGAAACCTGTCAGAATTAGGTGTTGCATTCCAACATAAATCCTAAATGAGATAGAAAACCGCGAGAATCCTATTCCTAATAGGATTCGGAAATAAGAGTTACGTATTAATTAAAATCCTAACGAGCCTAGAGTTCGTAACGGGCCCAGACGCATTTCCGTCACAAAATTGATACGCGCTAAAAGACTCGAATTAATCTCAAACTCTACAGATTTTAGGAATCCGAATCTGACTAAACAAAGCTGCCCAGACCCTATTTTCAACGCCTGGCTCTCGGCGCCGAAATCTTCGGCGCCCAGGCTTGGGCGCTGAAAATACCTGGGTACGTTTCTTTTCCTAATTCTTTACGGATTAGAACTCCGCAATTCTATCTTTCCACGAACTCTTCCCTATAAATAGGCCCCTAGTTTCGACGTGAAAGAACACACAACAACACATGATATATTCTGAGTATTGACTCTAAACCCCTTAGCCTAAGCCTCTCGCTGCGAAACTGTTCACGCGTTCTGTCGCAATCGATCCATAAATCGAACAGAACGTATCCTGTCCCATAATCGAGATTCGTTAAATAAAAAGGAGAAATAGCAAAGTCAAAGTGGTTAGTTTTCTGAGAACCGCGACGCACCTCTCAAGGGTGCGTCGTAATGTGTCCCTTTTCGATGATTTAACTGCTTTCCTCGCCCTTTTTATGAACTGTTAAACTAACCTAATATGATTGTTCTATCACGCCTAACAAACATAATATTTTTGGGAAATCGGATTATCATGCTAGGTCCCTTAATGCTATTTAAATCAGATAATCACGATCGAATTAGTATTATATGTTGCATATCGCTAAAATCAATTCAGATTAGTTTAATAGTTAACGCATGTCCCTTCAATTATTTATGCTGAGCTAGTAAGGATATCCAGCCTCTGGAGTTATCGACGAGCGAATTACTCCTCTCGGTAGTTACAGTCCCCCGAACCCTCAATCTCTACCTTGCGGGTGTATATTGAGAGATCCCCACACCAGGGATCACAAGGGAACCTACGGCCGTCGTGGTCAAACATAATTGCACTCCCTTTATGTCACGATAACCGGGTTTTGTCAGTTTTTCTCATTGTCGTTAAAAACTGAATGGCGACTCCTATATTACTAGTCAATTGGGTGTATACTCACAGGAAATCCAATTACACTTGATTGAATAAAAATAATCGTCACACCCACGAGGGACAAGGTCACGCATTAGCCTCGCGCTTTTTCGACCCCCTCATAATTCATGGGCTTGAGAAAAACACTCTAAATATGCTCGAAATGACGATTTTATCGCAAATTCATGCACATACAATGACACGAGCTTTGGGAAATCGGAGTCAATATTCACGCACGATTTGTCAACTGACGAGTCTTCGGCTTACCTCCATATTCATTCTTATTTGTATTACATATGCATGTTTACTAGAACTACGCGCGACCTGATTCTGACCAAGATACGTAGGCAATCCTTCTCAAGGATTCGGTCCAATAAAAAATTAATAAAATAATAATAAAGTCATGCAACGCATCAAGAAGAAAAGATATTGCAAAGGGCACTCTACCCTAACCCATGCACGGGCAAGACCAAATAAAATGAAAAAGCCACAAGAGTTTTCAGGAACAAGCCCAACAAAGGAGTATGACACGAGTCGGCAAAAAACAAAAATAGTGAACATGCATCTGTAATACCCCAAGTAGTCGGTTAGTCTAAATATATATGTGCACTCTTATATGAACTCATTATTTTTACGAAAGTCTTTTCCCTTTCGAAATTCGTCGTTGGTTTAGGAAGCTAATATTGCTATAATATGTTAAAACAAAGCCCACAGAAGGCTCAAAACATTCTTGCACCAAAAATCGCAAAAAATATATATACATGCGGAACACAAGAATGAATATGGAGGTAAGACTAAGACTCGTCATCGGCTCCATGTCTCCAAGCCTCGCCGGTCCATCCACTCCACTCCCCGTGGTATGAGGGACCCCAGCCAGAGTCACCCCAAAAATGAGGTTGCGACTGCAAATCGGGGCTAGGCTCTCGGGCCACCGACACGGAACGCCGCCTACGCTCCGGCTCGGACCTCTCCCCGGAAGAACTCACCCCCGCGTCAGAACGGCGATGCCGTAGGGGCGAGTGTCGTGCTCTCTCTCTCTCGCGATGACCATGTTCCCCGCCCGAGGGATCCGCGTCGTCGGCCCCAGCACGCCCGGTAGCCGTCTGCAAAAAGGGACAAAAAGAGAGTGAGTAACCGAAGGCCAAACCAAGGGTACAGATCAAAAGAAAAAAAAGAGAGGGCACATTACCCGAGTGGAGTGGGGGCTCCTGCAAGAAAGTGCAGACCGAGCTCGAACCAACGCGGACTTCAACCGGTTGATCACCCCCACCATCGCATTGGCCGTACGGGCCGGAACCTAAAACAAGAATGTCAGTAAAAAAGAAAGAAAAAATATAAAGAAGAGTACACAAATAAAAGGTGCATACCGCCTCTACTCCCTCGGGGAGCGGAGCATGGAAAACCCGGTCTTCTGGGAAAGTCTCCACAATCTCGGATCCACTCTCTCCGGAATACGAGATCCGAGCATCGGGAAGCACCCATCACCCCAACAAAGGGTCAGGACCCTCCTGCACAAAACACAGTAGGCATAAACACATGGGCACGAACATGAAAACACTAAAATCAATACAAAGGGAAGAGGCAACTTACTGCGCCAGGCTCCGGGAGACGAAGAGAATCCTGGATAAACTGGTAATAGCTAGCTCCCTCTATCACCAACTCTGTCGCCGGCACACCAGTCCTCGAGTGGACCCTCCACGACTCACCTATCGAGCGAGTAGACAGCATGGTCGTAGGCGGAGGCCTGGGCACCGAAAAAACCCCGACCGTCTGCATACGTACCCGCTCTCCCAGGTACCAGACAGGGTCCCGGCGGCCAATGAACAAGACCCGCATCTGGCTCAGGGCATAACTCTCCCTGACCGAAGCATGGGTACCCCTAAAAGAGAGCCATGGGGTCCAAACCACCTGTTTTTGTACAAAACGCAGTCAGATCTCGCACATGAAAAAAATGACGAAATACGAGATAGAGGATAAGATTCTGTACATGCTCAGGGTTCCCGTCCCGGATAAGATCCCACACAGTATCGGGCGGTGGACGCACTGTCAGCTTCTTCTTCCAACCCCAACGGCGACCGGCAAGGAACTCCAAAGGCCTCTGCCCCTTTCGGGGAGCCAGCCAGGGTAAGTGCTCAAAGGCCCACAGCTGCAAAAAGAAAAGGATAATATAACGTTAAAAAAAAAAGAGGCCGGGTAAAAGCAAGAAAAAAAGAAAGTCTAGGCACATACCTCGATCAAACGCGGCACTCCCGCTAATGTAATCACAAAGTGACGTATACTCGGGTCCGAGACGCGCACCGACAAACTCATCTGGCCGACAAGCGTCGCATAGCCCAAATCGCCCCAGCGATAGTCACCCAGTGTAGACACGTCCTCCACCATGCCTATCCACCTCGGGTCAAAGGTGTCAGTCGGACCCGATAGAAAAGTGGAAGTAATAAAATGGAGGTAGAGCAGCCGAGCCTGTCTCGAAGGCGACTCCTCTACCCCGTGCTCCAAAGCCCACATCAGGTCAGCGAAAGGTATCCCACGGGGCTGGTACGAAGGTAACCTACTACCCATCCACGAGCACATGAGCCTGGTACCCTCAGCAATAGTCGGCGATGGGCCGTCCGACCTCAGACGAACGGGGTTCCCTGTAAAGGTGAAACCCGTCAAAGCTGTGTAGTCCTCAGGAGTGATCGTCATCTCGCCCCAAGAAAAATGGAAGGTATTGGTGGTATCCCACCACCACCTCATGAACGACCGCAGAAAGGACAGGGAGATGTTGAGCCGCAGTATCTCCCAGAAGGTCTCAACCACCGGAAACAGTGAGCTCGCCCTCACCAAGGCCTGGGCGTCCGAACTCAGATAGCTAAAAACGGTCTCACTCGTCGCGGCGCCATAGCCGCGAACCGTAGTCTCTCTCCTCGCGTGAAGGCGGGAAGTCACATGGTGCTCTAGGTCGTAGTGCAGATCACGACCATCGTAAAGCTCAAGGCCCACCCATAGGGGACCCGGGCCAGTCGACTGACGCGTCATGCCACGCACCTCGTGGCCACCAGGAGGGGGTAACGACTCGTCAGACATGCTGATCAACAATACAACAAGGCATTATACCTTTGACAAAATCGGTACTCATACCGATCCCTAAAAAGAGTGCATTTCACTCATGAAATGGAGTCATACAATTTTTGTTCCCTAAAAACATGATACTAAGTTCATACTTAGCAAAATTCCCTAAGTAAAATTTAACTCCAGCAAAACCAAAATTCCCCCATGATTTGTCACCCATGAATTATGAGGAACGCAAGCAACATACCAAGAATACCTACATTATGAAGAAATACTAGGGTCGTAGGTATACTTGGGGGCTAGCATGAAAATGCCCAAATTCAACAAAAATCAACATACTTGCAAAAAATTAACATGCACAAACTAATTAACATGTTATGTGGAGCATTTCCAACTATCCAATTGAAGGAAAGGGGCACAAAATCAAAAACCCCCAAATCAATTTCATGCACAAAAATACTTGACAAAATACTGAAATTGACAAAAAAAAGCTCGAAATTATTGAAAATTACTTACATTGGGAAGATTAGGAAGTGATTTGGAGTAGAACTTGTGAAGAAAAGTGAAAGAAACGAGCAAAGATCAGTAGAGAAAAGTGAAGAGTTTGAGCGAAAATGGTGGAAATGGGAAAGGAAGGAGACGGTCCGCGAATTTAAAGACCAGTCCCCCTTTCGCATTTTCAACGCCCAGCTCTGGGCGTTAGAAATTCTCGCGCCCAGGCCTGGGCGCTGAAAATGCTTCCCAGACAGTGAATATTCGCTGTCGGGCACGCGTACTCCCCTATTTTGTGTAAAGATATCCGTTATCTTATTTCTATCCCAAAAAAAGAAAAAAAACGGTATTTTGAAAAAAATAATAAATAAAAAATAATAAAATAAAATATCGTTAAACAAAAATATACACAATGTGGACCCACTTATAGGACACATCTAATCAGGAAATATTACGACCCACCAACAGGTTGTAATCACAAAAGCCCTTCTACATAGGCAAAATAAGAAATTCAAAATGGGCTCGCCCACCCTCAGCGGGCGGGGTCTGCGTCACTAGCCGCGCAGGTCCTCAGGTTTTCGAAGAATAAAGTCTTCAAAATTTAAAATAGGCTCGCCATCTTCAGCCGGCGGGGTCTACGGCGCAAACCACGTAGGTCCTTATTTTCAAAGAAAAAAAAAACAAAAATTTCAAAACAGATTCGTCCAGTTCTATCGGACGGGGGGTCCACCCTCAGCGGACAGGTTCGCCATCTTCAGCCGGCGGGGTCTACGTCACAAACCGCGTAGGTCCTTATTTTCAAAAACATCAAACAGATTCGTCCACTTCTATCGGACGGGGGGTCCACCCTCAGCGGACAGGCTCTCCCACCTTCAGCGGGCGGGGTCTGCGTCACTAACAGCGCAGGTCCTTAGTCGCTGCAGCGATAACTTTTATTGGTTTTCCCTTTTCCCAAAAATTAAAGGATTGGATTTTCCTTCGTTTTACGTCCTATAAAAACAAGGGGGTTTTCTCGTTTAGCTAGCCCTGAAAATGAGAATCTTTAAAAACGTTTTACCTCGTGATTGGGCTTGGCCAGGCCCAATAACACTTTACAGCTTTAATTTCGAAAACATCTGTAGTTACTCCCAATGACAAAGTGAGAGAGTTTCTACGCATCTTTAGATCCTTCCAATGACAAAGTGAGGAAGTTTCTATACTATCAGTTGACAAATCCCAATGACACGTGAGGGATATGTCGACACTTCAAGTGATGACCCTTAAGTCAAATGTTATCACTCGGGGGCTCGTGAGACCCTCGCAATACAGGTCACATACACCATGGCTTGTGTGACGCACTCCGTCTAATACTTTGACCATCGTCTTACTCCAAGACTCAGTCAAAGTGGGGGCTAACTGTAGACACCTACTTTTGTCCCCATTCCCGCAAGGGAAAGGTTCGATGATGAAAGCATAAAAACTCCACTTGAAAACGCATCTCCTATAAAATAAACGAATCTCGATTCCCCATTTCATTTCACCCGAAACCTGCTATTTATGGAAACCTGCTAAAAATAGTAACTGCCGTAAAAAGTAGCGTCTAAAAGTGGCAAATCATAAAAGATAGAAACCTGTCAGAATTAGGTGTTGCATTCCAACATAAATCCTAAATGAGATAGAAAACCGCGAGAATCCTATTCTTAATAGGATTCAGAAATAAGAGTTACGTATTAATTAAAATCCTAACGAGCCTAGAGTTCGTAACGGACCCAGACGCATTCCGTCACAAAATTGATACGCGCTAAAAGACTCGAATTAATCTCAAACTCTACAGATTTTAGGAATCCGAATCTGACTAAACAAAGCTGCCCAGACCCTATTTTCAACGCCTGGCTCTGGGCGCCGAAATCTTCGGCGCCCAGGCCTGGGCGCTGAAAATACCTGGGTACGTTTCTTTTCCTAATTCTTTACGGATTAGAACTCCGCAATTCTATCTTTCCACGAACTCTTCCCTATAAATAGGCCCCTAGTTTCGACGTGAAAGAACACACAACAACACATGATATATTCTGAGTATTGACTCTAAACCCCTTAGCCTAAGCCTCTCGCTGCGAAACTGTTCACGCGTTCTGTCGCAATCGATCCATAAATCGAACAGAACGTATCCTGTCCCATAATCGAGATTCGTTAAATAAAAAGGAGAAATAGCAAAGTCAAAATGGTTAGTTTTCTGAGAACCGCGACGCACCTCTCAAGGGTGCGTCGTAATGTGTCCCTTTTCGATGATTTAACTGCTTTCCTCGCCCTTTTTATGAACTGTTAAACTAACCTAATATGATTGTTCTATCACGCCTAACAAACATAATATTTTTGGGAAATTGGATTATCATGCTAGGTCCCTTAATGCTATTTAAATCAGATAATCACGATCGAATTAGTATTATATGTTGCATATCGCTAAAATCAATTCAGATTAGTTTAATAGTTAACGCATGTCCCTTCAATTATTTATGCTGAGCTAGTAAGGATATCCTGCCTCTGGAGTTATCGACGAGCGAATTACTCCTCTCGGTAGTTACAGTCCCCCGAACCCTCAATCTCTACCTTGCGGGTGTATATTGAGAGATCCCCACACCAGGGATCACAAGGGAACCTACGGCCGTCGTGGTCAAACATAATTGCACTCCCTTTATGTCACGATAACCGGGTTTTGTCAGTTTTTCTCATTGTCGTTAAAAACTGAATGGCGACTCCTATATTACTAGTCAATTGGGTGTATACTCACAGGAAATCCAATTACACTTGATTGAATAAAAATAATCGTCACACCCACGAGGGACAAGGTCACGCATTAGCCTCGCGCTTTTTCGACCCCCTCACACCCTATCAAACGGAGCCATAATCATAACGCAATAATTCATGCTAATGAAAACCAATGACCTGACCTTTTAAGCTATGATTTGCCTAATTCGGTCCTGATTTTCTGTTTCTGAACTCTCAAGCCAATGAAGAATAAAAAAATCTCAAATTGGGATCAATACACAAGTCAATTCAGTAAAACAAAGGGCAAGATCAATATACCAGAACGATTAACTACTCGATTGAGAGAATCCTACCTTCAAGCCTCGAAATTTTGCTAAAATACCCAAACCTCCAATTTGAAATTTAACAATTAAAACATGAAAAAAATAGAAATACACATATTTAGCCTAACATAATCCATCAAAACAATCAAGGACGATTAAAAAAATTTAAATGTAAAAAGAATACAAGAAATAATCTCGCGTACCATTGCGGAATCACCTACTTGCTCTCCAGAATATCAACGAGCTGATTAAGAAGATCTACCACCAAGCCTTCCAATTAAATCGCAACACGTTCCAATTCCACCCCCCAAAACGCCATCTAGTACATGATCCACCACCAATTAAGCATTTACCCATTTCGATTCTACCACCAACATCGTCTCCTTTGCCAATTACACCACCAAAACAATGCCCAGAGGTTGAAGTTGTTTCTCGTTGAAGATCGATATGAATGAAAGGCGGTTTAGTCGATAGAAAGGTGGGCAAGATTTGGGCTTTGATTTCCACTTGCCACCATATCTTGAATCAGAGAAAAATAAACTTAGGTTTTGGTGTGAGTTTGGTGGAATATTATAAACTTATTAAAAATGAACAATAACGACGACGATAATGTGAAAATGCAAATTCAATTTTTCTTTTTAAATTTTTTAGATGTCCCGCGCCACTTTTTTAACGTGAATTACATTTTAGCTCTTTTAACGAGAATGTTTTTGCTCCCGTCGTTAGTTAGTGGTCGTTGAAAGCATTAATTCTAGTAGTGTAAAGAGAGGCTATGCTTGAGACTGGGAATCCTCTCTAGAAAATTAAAACTTTCTTTCCTTTGCTCTTTGCAATCAATTGGAAAAGTTTCAAATGCCTCATGCTTCCTTTTAATGTGATTCCCAGGTGATCAAACAAATCTGTCCTCTAGAAGAAGCTTCCCAAATGACATTCCTGATAATGGAGTTGACAAAGATCGAACCAGATTCCAAGGAGATAGCTGGCTGGAGAGAACATTGTTGATGTATTGTATGACGGTCAGTTAGCAGTGTCTCTTCACATTCATAATGACTTCGGAGATCAGCTGGTAAGATATCAGCTCATTCTTTTAAATCTTTGGCATTATTTTCCCCTTTATATCTTGAAATTCTTATAAGTTGTGTTTGGGATTGATAACTGCTGAGTTGATTGAATAACCTTCAGAGAGGGTTAAAATACTATTCTTTGGGTATTGCATTTTAATATGTAGTTTTTTTGGTTAATAGATGTGAGTTAGTGGTTTTTTGTTGAAGGAGTGTTTAATTTATAAGTGTTCTATTTTAATTGTTGCAGGAGTTCGTGTTGCATCTATTGATTTCATATAGTTTGAAGAGAAATCGGTGTTGAAATACGGTTATAGGGAGTATATAAATTTCTTTATCTATGGCAAGGCCACCCGTGTAAAATTTATAACACGGGTACATAATTTAATTAATACGAAGTATATGTTTTTGTTTCATTTTGTTGGATTTGACCCAAGTTGGATCTGTATTTAATTTTTGACACCAAGGAAAATTGGTGATTGCTTATCTATATTGTTTTATTTTTTTTCTTTCCTTTCCTTTTACAGTGTTGTTTGCCTTCAAAATTAAGTCTATATGTAATGGAGATAAAACTAATATAAAATGTTTATTACTTTGTATTATTATGTAAATTCTTACATATTTTTTATTGATGCAATCGTTGTGATTAGTTAAATATGAACTTAGATTGCAAAATTGACCTATAGCATGACCTTAATGTTTTTAAATATGAACTTTGCGAATATTTTCTTGCCTAATATTTGTTGTGATTAGTAGTAATAATAAAATTTTAAGTTTTTATATAATTTCGCATGCATCGCGTGCATATAAGACTAGTGTGTAAATAAGGTAGTCGATATGAAGAAGAAAACAAATTAGAATATTAAGATGTTACTACATTTTTTGTAACATGTATAATAAGTTATATAAGTTAAATATTTTAGTTTCCAATTTAAATAATGACACATAAAAATGTCATGTATCATTGTAACACGGCTTAAAAGTCGCATGTTGCAACCTTTATCACTCTTGTATAAAATAAAAAAGATGACCAAAATAACAAAAGTATAGTCGATATGAAGAAGAAAACAAATTAGAATATTAAAATTTTCCTACCTTTTTTTTGTAACATGTATAATAGGTTATATAAGTTAAATATTTTAGTTTCCAATTTAAATCATGTCACATAAAAATGTCATGTCATCATTGTAACACGGCTTAAAGGTCGCATGTTACGACCTTTATCACTCTTGTATAAAATAAAAAAGATGACCAAAATAACAAAAGTATAGTCCGTACTTGTATAAGAAAACCATATAACCTATCCAAATAAAACCATGTATTTGTCTACTACCATGTCTTTGTGATAAGAAGAGTGTGTGTGAGTGAGGCAGTCCACTCCAACCAGAAGAAGAACAGAGCAAAAAAAAAAACAATGGCAGTATGTGCAACCGCAACAACTGCAGCACTGACATCCATTGCCAATGCCAATTCAAGCACCACCAAGAAACTCCCTCAACTTCAGCTTCGTACTTTTAAACCAACTTCTTCCAAATTAAACCCAATTCCTAACAGAATTGATAAGGAAACATCAACAACAAGAAGCATTTCCGGGAGGCGAAAAGTACTAGAAATGGGAATTATTGGTGTCATGGCAGCTTCTTCCATGTTCTTTGGGTTTCCAACAGAAGCAGATGCTCTAAGAGTAGAATACTATGCCACTACTGCTGAGCCTTCTTGTGAACTCAATTTAGTTCGTTCTGGTTTAGGTTACTGTGATCTCGTTGTTGGTTCTGGTGTTCCTGCCCCTTATAACACCCTTATCAATGTACTACAACCTCATCTTCCTTCTTTCAGACTACTTCTGCTTATTTCCAACTTTTCTTCCTAACTATAACTTCAGTTTACTGGGTTTATGGATTTCAGGTGCACTACACTGCTAGGTTTAGTGATGAGACTGTTTTTGATAGCAGCTATAAACGCGGTAGACCTCTCACTATGCGCATTGGTGTAGGCAAAGTATGATATGATGTTCTCCTCTTTTCATTCTTAAGAAAACATTACATAATCACAGTTGTTAAACCAGTTTCGCGCTTACTGTTTAGTAAGTACATACTTCTGATTAACGGTGTTAGTTTTTGTGCTGAGAATTTGTACTTTTCATTTCTGACATTCAGGTCATAAAAGGATTGGATCAAGGGATTTTTGGTGGTGATGGGGTACCCCCTATGCAAGTTGGTATGGCAGCTTGAAAGATTTGATTTTTTTTGTACCAAATGCTTTGTAAATCTTCCAATATTGTATTTCCCTGCATTTAAATTTTGGTATTTACATGCAGGTGGGAAACGTAAGCTTCGTATTCCTCCCCATCTAGGATATGGACCAGAACCAGCTGGTTGTTTTTCAGGTAGAATGAGGGAAAACTATGTGTTAATCAAACCAAGAAATAGAATAGGAGGAAAAAGACTTCAACTTGTTAATTAGCTTCTGCTATGAAAGTGCTTCTAACTTGTTGAGCTAATTACTAGGTGATTGCAACGTACCAGCCAACGCAACTCTGCTATATGACGTTACTTTCATGGGTGTTTACTCCGGGAATAGGGCGAGATGAACACAATCATACTCGGTGCTCATATAATGGACCTTGTGAGAACATTGTCCAAGTGAGTCCTCACTCTTCAATTATAATTTCTATGAGATTAAGTCATGTTTAGCCATTCATATGAGATTGTACCAAATTACCATATGACCTTATGCTCAGGGGAAATAAGCAGCGCCTTAAAGTGTAAATATGTTTCTTCCAGCATAGACCTGGAAATGATTATGTGCACAGCTAAGAGTAAGAGTGTAAGACTATATAGTCAATTTACAGAACGAAAATGATAAAGGTCGCAACATGCGACCTTTAAGCCGTGTCACAATGATAACATGGCATGCTTATGTGTCATGATTTAAATTGGAATCTAAAATATTTAACGTATATATCCTATTATACCTGTTTAAAATAAAAGTAGGAAAATCTTAATATTCTAATTTGTTTCTTTTTTTATATCAATTACCTTATTTACATATTTTCATAGTAAAAATTTTGCATTGATAGTAAAAATATTATGATGACTCATAGCCTACGTGGCGCATATATGTACCAGTTAAACTCCGACACGTAAGATTGCGACAACTAAATGTTGTCGCAACTTGCGACCTTTATCATCACCCTTTACAGAAATGTATTCTTGAATGTCATCAGTTTGAGTATTCATCCTTTAGAGAAACCAGAAATTATTTGAACTGAATATGTGTTCTGCTAAATCCACCCAACAGAATTCTTATTGTAGTAACAGACTAACAGGTACTTGAACAGCATGGGAGACACCAGATAGGCACTCCTAGCAGATGACTGCAAAACATAGTTCAAGAATCATCATGCATGACTTTAACTAGTCATGCGATGCAGATAAGCTGTAAAGAAGGTTTTACTTTTTGCTTCTTTCAAAATAGAGCAGTGAGTCCTCTCGAATCCCACTGCAGCAAAACATTCATTAGGGCCTGCTGAGAGTTTGGAATTTCCTTGTTAATCCACCTCTCTATGTTACTTCAGATTATACTGAATAGTACTAATAATAAGATGTCAGGATTAATTTCATTTTCTCTGCTGCTGTGTAAAGTGTATAAAAGATACAGTAAGTACATGTTTATAGAAAGTACACATGAATTGTTATACTGTGAACTGTTTTGCACATTCTCTTACTTCTTTTCAGAGATACTTGATGAATACGATGCAGGAAATGATGTACATTTTCTTTCAAGCTTAATTTCAGACACGTTTGTTGTTCTGATTATAGATTTTTGAACTAATTGCCTTTTCAGAGGTCCTTTTGACAAGGTATTTCAATCTAGGCATCATGATTACTGGTACGTTGCAGGGAAAATTATAGGAGTATATTTATCATTCGAAATTAGTCTGAGAAAATTTACATAGCATAGCTAAAAGTCTTACAAAACCAAGATGAAACCATCAAAATTGGAAGAAAAAACAGAAGTGATCTACATGATAGAGCAAGCATTTGGATTATCATCACTGAACATGGAGATAAGAGGGTCCTGATCATATCGGGAGACTGTCCCAGTTTTCGGGGTTTCAACAAAATCCACCTTCCTGACATGACCAGGAGGAGCTTTCTTATCATAAGAAGCCAAAGCATAAGGCTGAGATACCAAATTGTAAGGCACATATGGCCATATTTCTGCCTTCTTCCCTGTTGATTTCGCCTTCTTCAACACCTTATTTGCTTCTACATATCCTGATACTGTCACCTTCTGCTGCTTCCTGTTTATCTCCACTTTCTTCACCCCTGCAAAACCAACAATATTTCACCACCATTAGAATACCAGAACCTTAATCTCAAAAGATGAAACAAGAAATATAACAAAAGGGAAGAAGAAATAAGAAATTTACCAGAGAGTGAAGATAAAGCTTTCCTGACTTTAAGCTCACATCCATCACAGTCCATTCTGACTTTGAGCTCAACAGTTTGAAACTGCTTCCTGTTCTTCTTCTTGTGCATATGCCGCCTACCACTACCCATCATTTCTGAAATAAACTCCAATGTACCTCCTCCAACTCCCATATCTCTTTTAATTCTTTACAATACAAATTCGGAAAACCCCTCTGAACAAAGTTATATCGATCTTGCTAACTTCACCTAGGAGAATTTCTTACGCAACCAAGGATTTGCAACGTATGCTTACAGAAAGTAAAATACTATGTGGTAATCTTGTGCTTTAAGGTAGATATTTTCACCCAAGATTTATACTTCGTAGTATATGATGATGTATTATATATTGTGTTGTAGGTGGTTGAAGAATGATCATATAATCATACGTAGTATATATATAAGGGGAAGGAGGCAGGTGAAGTTTTATAGCTGAAATGACATGGTTTCAGACTTTTGAAGGAAACTTCTCTCCAACAAACTAGATTCCTTTCTTTGTTACGTAGGAATCCCTAGTTTCATAACAATAATGCTAAATTAAATAAAATATACTAGGCTGCTTTCTGAAATAAAGAAGTTGTGATCTCAATTCTATCTCCTTTTTTGCTACGAAGTGTAGAAACTTTCTCTTTTATCTGTTGTTTCTTCACTAGCTTTCTTCGTACACCTTTTTTTTTAGACACGGCTGTGGTCTGTGGCGATTCAAAAGTTCAAACACGTACTTGAACAGTTGAAGAGCAGATTGCCAGATATTTATGATTAAACAGTCACGATATTGTAGTATAGCTGTATAGGCAACCGGAAACAGAGTGACGATTAATCCCTATTGAACTAATTCTTTGTATTTCATACTCTATTTGTTACAAATGTATTAGAGGGGGTTATAACCGACACAAGTCGATAGATTTGGTGGAAAACTCACTTTGTGACTTAGATGTCACAAAATGTTTGTAAGTGGTTCAAGCGTAAATTTGCGTTTAGCTGAATTGACTAATCTGATATAGGTGTTTGTTCAATAAGGTTCTTTTTCTCACCTTTACAAAAAAAAAGGCAAGATTTTATACCAACTTTTTAATTACATACACGTTACACGCCCTCTGCCTCCTACCCTTAATAGGTACTAACTTCACTAGTGTTGAAGTACAAGACTTCAAGCCATACCCGACTAACCACCCAGGCACCCACTTGGGTATCCATCAACCATACCCCGCATGCCTTCCTTAAGTAGTAAGTTCACTAAAAGTAGCTTTTCTTCTTGGAAAGAAATTACTCCGTAGAATTAACTTAGCTCTTAATTTAGGCTTCTTAACTTAATCAAGATATATAGCCTTTATGCCCTTTAATGGAAATTTTAAGACGAATAGGCCAGAATTATGCGCATCTTGTACGGAGTAGCATTATTGCGAAAAAATCGTTTCAAATTCTTCCACGAAAAATGTTAAAATAGGGGGGTGATGCTGATGGCCGGACTATACAGATGAATGGATCACAAAGCTAATGTAGGTATGAATCTGAGAAGGTGTCACGTAGTCACGTTTTAAAATTGTGTAGGATGTGGAACATCGTTGAAATATGAGGATGACACGTGGCTAACATCAGAACTCAGAAGCTGGCCCTTTTCCTTTTTCTGGATACCTTCATCTGTGGGTTGTCCGCTTATTGGTTGATATAACAGGTGGGGCCCGTGCACACTTAGTGGGTCCATTTTCTTAACAATTAAGGTAGGGACTAGGGGCTGTGATTATTTATGTAAATTTATGCTAGAGGCAGGCCACCCTTAACAGTGTTTTTAGTTTAATAACCATACCATGTACTCCCTCCGTCCCGGAATACTTGACCTGTTTTCCTTATCGGGCCGTCCCTTAATATTTGACCTGTTTCTAAAAATGGAAATATTCTAACAATATTATATTATTTCTCACTCCACCCCTATTAACCCACCTACCCCCTACAAAAAATAATTAAAAATTCAACCCCTATTCAACCCCTTTACACATTTCTCACTAACTACATTAAAATAATACCCCACTATCAACTACTACCTATTAAATTAAATAAGTCAATTCAAGTCCCTTAAACTCTGTGCCGGTCAAACCGGATCGAGTATTCCAGGACGGAGGGAGTATCTAAACTAAAGGTTGGCAAACACCAACCATACAACTACTAGCTGGCAATTACGGTCTGTTTTTTAAGGCAATACAAATTACAAATTAGGGACTGCAAATTCGAATATGAAAACTATTGTATACTGCCATACAGGCTCTCGATCTTAACTATTAGGCCAAGACTTCATTTGCAGTACAGGAATAGTTAAATGTTAATATTTGGGAATAGATAGAGTTGTATTAGTGTATTACCATTTACCATCGACGTGTGATGTTTTGTTTTTGTGAATAACAGATTACAGATACTCCATAGTATTAGTCATTGGCCGCCTACTAAACAAGCCGTTATATTATTAGCTTAGAACCTACTCCTTAAGACATAAGCTGGTTTAATTAGTTAATGTGTAAATTCTCAGTGTCTAGCATGTACGACAACATCACCTTGCAACAACAAAATTAAAGTACCATAAGTACATTCCACAAGGAACACACAACCCACAGAAAAGGGTCACTATACACCCTATATGAAATCTGAAATCCTATCAATAACAACAGAAGAACTCCATCTAAAGGATATAAAACTCTAACTTATGTACACAGCTTTAATCGAGAATTACAGAAGACCTAGGTGGGAGGCAGGAGAATAAGGGTATGTCACGTATCCAATGACTTCTCGGGGAAAAATGTGAAGCCATGGGATATCTGGACTGATATAAAATGCAAGGACGGTATTTTACACCAGGTCTTGGGAAATTACTGGTTCTAAATACCATAGTAGATGAAAGGACGCGAGCATGGAAAGCAGTACAGTTAGCCGCATCCAAAATGAAAATGGTGCATGCATTGCTGAGGCTGAAGAGGCTATTGGAGGAGTCCTTCCAGCAATAGCAGGAGGCACAGCCTGTGCACCAGGAATTCTCTGTTGTTCATTAGTAGGCAATGCATTAGGTGGTTTACCCCCTGCTGATGATGGCGTTCTTTTCTGGTTGCTTAAATCTTGACCTACAGTATTGCCATATAGGCATAATTAAATGTTTTAGATTCTTACACAGTTGCTGACTTTAACTAATAATAGCAAAGATAACTAGCTAGCTATGCTGAATTTCAAAGTAATTTTGCAGTTTTAAGCCTATTCCAACCCGTCACATATTTTTATTCATGCAACACAAAAGCAAGTTAACATGTAATGATACATTCCATGGTGCAGAAACCAAATGAAAACCTCCACACAAGCCTCGCCAAAGCAGAATACAAATTGAAGTATTAAAACATCAAAGTTTGAATCAAAGCAGAATACAAATTGAAGTATTAAAACATCAAAGTTTGAATACTTACAATCGGAATGAGACCAGCCAAGTTTCATATTCTCCCTATCAAACACCATGCGATAACCCGTCATGAAGTTCTCTGCACAATAATTTATCATTTCCACATAAGAAACACATCGGTGAAATGCACGTTTTATGGAAGATAAACATACCCCCCCACCCACCCACTCCCACTTACGGCCAATAATTGCCATATCTCCTTCAGCACGCTCTATGGCTAGACAATATCCCACAATTCCCTGCAGCATTAGCATTAGCTAGATCATCAGGTTCAGGAAAGTAGGAATACTAGATACTTCAATTCAAAGCTACAATAATGATGCAATAACCTGAAGGAAAAATTGACATAAATAATGCCAACTTTCACACATCTTCTAAAAATAATCCTAACTTTGGATTATTTTTTAATAATCCAAACTTTACGGGTTACCTTCTCAAAATAATCCGAAGTCTTTTTTTCTTGTCATTACTAATCCATTTTGGGTCTATTGTACATAGGCAAATTGATAGTTGGGATTATTTTGAGAAGGTAACCCCCAAAGTTTGGATTATTCTAAAATAATCCTAAGTAGGGATTATTTTGAGAAGATGAGTGAAAGGTGGGATTATTTATGTCAATTTTTCCTAACCTGAAAGATCCATGGTTTCCACTGATTTAATATTTAACAAAATTACAAATCCAAATTACACCAATGATTCCCATCAACACTAGAACCCATTGCAAGAGTTCACAATTTCACGTATAAAAGAGATGCTTAAATGGACTCTAGTCCACTCTACTACAGGAAGAATGCTCTGGGTACTGATATGCTTATTGACAGCTGCTTTACTAACAGATACACCATAAAACAGAGCAAACATAATACGGCTCCAAAATTGCTAAAGGTAACTGATAACTAAGTTACATGGACTCTTCAGTTTACCTCAGTACCCGTGTCAGATCCTTGACCATCGGACATGGGTGTGGACACCGGACACTTTATTTTGGACCAGAATCATGAACTATTCCACAAAAGAGCAGAGTCGGATACTTGGACACACCCATGTCCGACATTGGTACTTGAGTCCGGGTAACATAGACGGATAATTACTACTGCAGCGAAACAAATGCAAGACTAAGGCAGGCTGCTGAGATAATGATACAAGCCATGTTTTAAAAGAAACTAACTAAAAGGCTTTGATATTGAAGAACTTGGGACTAGTTGTTTGTCACGTGAAACTGTAAATATGAAGAGAGATCAAAAATGAAACAAATATAGTATAAGCTAGCTTTAATGTGATACTAACCTGATCCCCAGTGACAGGAAAAGTTGGATATTGGACCACAAAACTCTGGTTAGATGGCAGCATCAGCTCCACTGAAGGAAAATTTAGTTGCTCCTCTCCACTGTTTCAAACAAGAATAGCTTAAACATGTCAAAGTGCAAAGAAGTAACATCAAAGAAACGTATGACGAAGATAAAACAACAATTTACCTTGACTCGTAACAATATTCCCATGGATATCCATCATAACTAACTCTAGAAGCTTTAATATCCCTGTCAAACTATCAAAGAAGGCATTGCTTCAGCACTGGATCGTCACAAACTAAACTAGATTTAAAACCAAGTGACTAACAATAAGTACCTCCTTGGTAACTTTTTTATACACATCATCTGGTATAAAAGTGAAAGAAAATCCGCTGTCGACAACAGCATGAAAACTTGTTTGTTTGAGACAAGTGCTCTTCCCAACACAGACAGAATCCACGCCAACAACATAAGTTGAACTGAATGTTTATGTTAGAAGTGGGACAGAGAGAGCCAACCCCAACGAATGAATGAGAATTAGTCCGACGAGATTCCAGCCCTATATAATGAGTGGACAATATAAGAAGTATAAGAAACATACAATTTTCCATCTAGTGGCACAAATGGAGTCCACTGGTGGGTAGTGAGTCCTTGGTCACCAAAAAATATTCTCCCAGAGCCATTATCATTGAAACATAATGAGAAGGTGTTCCTAATCAATCCAGATTTTGCTAGAATACTAGGCACAGAAATGTCACCAAGGCCTAGACCCATCAGACCATCAGGAGCAACCCCCTCATCCAGATAAGCACCACTTTGCTTCTTACCACACCTGTACAAGATCAAACAGGTTACGTTCAGATTTCCTGGACATAACTCATATGTTCAACAAGCTATTTAAACAGGTTTTATTAAAAAAAATAGTTATATTGAACATGATCTACTTGTATATGACAACACGTGTAAAATAATAGGCCTAAAACCAGTCAACATAGCATACCCAAATACAACTGAAGCTTTTATATTTGATGGGCTGTTACTGCTCGATGATAGATGTAACACATCTTCAACAAGCTGACCCGAACTTGATGTATCCTCTGAATAGTATTGGACATTGTAAGGGCATGACTGATTGGGAGCTTTACAGTTTGCTTGCTGTGTGCATAGTCGATGACTGCAGGTCAGAAGCTTACTGGTACTTGAGCTAGATGGGCTGAACTCATTTAGATTCTTATCCTGCATAATAAATGCCCCCATAGACCAAGGAGCACCTGCCAATCAATCACTGGTAATAAGTGCTAACACTGTTCGAAGTATTAGCAGGTATAATGCTCACAAAGCATCACTCTACAACTCAAATCACAATAGTGAAGGTCGTAAAACAATACTTTTGCGAGTAAATAAAAGGGGTACAAATCATACTGCATGCTCATCAAAGTCATCATCAGCCTTTTCACATAATTGTGTCGAGTTCTTCCTATTTCTCTCCCGAACACCATCCTTCAGCTCTATTTACTTATTCCTTACACTAATCTTCAGTGTAAGGATAAAACTTTAAGAACACCAATGCTATGAAATCCAGATGCAATACAAAGAGCAGTTTAAAACTTCATAACATGAAGATGGGACAAAGTGGAGTGGTGCCACCTGATGCTGAATTGCCCTGTATTTCAACCTATTTGAACTCATCCTAACTTATCACCCTAACCAAGACTAATGAACTTATCTCAACTTACATTAGTTACAAAATGAACTCGGTAGCCCTAATCTGAACGTATCGGTCCTTATGTGAAAGTTGACCTTATCTAAACTTATATTTCTTGAAGGTGAAAAGAACATGACTATTAATCTGTAGAATTTCTATCAGTTTCCGTTGCTTAAAAGATACTCGTATATGGTAGCAATTTCATTATAATAACACAGATCCTAGCTAAATGAAACAAAAGAAAGGGCTGACCTCATATGCTAAATAATATAGGTATAGTGAAGAAAATAAAGAAAATAAACAAGAAAAATAAAATGCAGGCATAAGGAAAAACACATACCAAACTGCTATAATGAGTGGCAGAGAGGGAAGCGCATTGGACACAATCACACGGAACCCACAGTAGATCACTTCCAGCATCCAACGCAACCAAAAAAGACACATTTGGTGTTCCTACATCAATCCAAGTATAGTGTAACCTGCAATTTTACACCTCATAATTACAATAACAAACACCAGAAGCAGTAATCCACATTAACTTGATTGCTGCAAATTTATGCAGATATGCCCATTCATCATGCTCCCTCGGTCTGCAAATAAGTGCCATATAGACTATTTAAAGACGTCAAAACAAATAAAAACATCGTCAACAAATCCCATTTAAAACTTTAAATTGAGGAATGCAGAAAGTGTGGTAATATCTAAGCTACAATCATATAGTTTTATTAAGATTATGGTATATCCTTCATTGCGAGGGTAGGATAATGATATTCTTGGATGAAGTACAAAATATTGCAGAAAGACAGAAATTCACATTTATCAAACACGCCATCAGTCGCCATCCACAAACATTTATCAAACTAAGATTGTTACACACTTTATTAAAAAAAATCAGAATAAAACTATCACATAACTTGAAATAGATTGTGATAGTACTTTGTGAAAAATCTGTTAATGACTCATTGTTATTAAAGTCTTGAAGTAAAATCATGTCATATCCTCATTGATATAGCCGTGTAGCCATGTCAGGTTAAGGCAATGTGACGGGTACTTTCAGCGGGAGGTAGTATTATTTAGCTATTTACTTTGTCTATACTCCTTATTAGAATATCCCATCACAAACCAATGTTGTTTTAGATAAGTCGACTCCAAACCTCCTTTTTTTTAAGTCAGGGAGGTGGAGAGATTTTCGTGAGTATAACCAAGCCATGATATGCATATCAAGAATAATATCATGATATAATATTATTCTCAACATGCCCCCGCAAGACGGACGGCAGATCGGAAAGTCCGATCTTGGTGAGTAATACATCCAATTGTGGTCTAGTGAGTGGTTTTGTGAGGAAGTCCGCTAGCTGGTCACCGGTTTAGACATGAATAACACGAAGAGCACCCTTTTGAACTTGTTCACGGATGAAGTAGAATGCTAGTACAAGATGTTTCATTTAAAGTGGAAGACCTAGATGGGACTTTCCGATTTGCGGAGATATGTGGAGAAGAATATCATATCATGATATTTTTCTTGATATGCATATCATTACTTGGTTATACTCACGGCAATCTCTCCACATCTTTGACTTAGTTATAGTCTTGATAAGCAAATGTTATCTTTTATATTTGTAAAGTATATTCTCTTGATTGATTTGAAAATTGTAATTGATTCCCTTAGTTGTGCATTACGTAATTGGTTCCTTAAGTCATTTTTATATACAGCTTGTAATAGTCTTCTATAATACTAATCATTCCTAAACCTTATATGGTATCGAGTCCAAACCTCCTCTTTTTTCTTTTGTTTTTTCTATCAACAAAATTCTCATGGCTTCAAACAACACCGTTCTCGTATCTTCGCATCCCCTGGTTGTAAGCCTTCTTACGCAAACAAGACAAACTATGATGTCAGCTCATACCACCATCCACTCACCTTCTGATGATACAATGGCAGCACCCAAGAATCTCATTGCCACAGCTAGTTGCGCCACACGTCTCACATTTTGGCTCCTTGATACCGACTCCACTCATCGTGTCACTCATGACGTGTCAAACCTAGTCTCCCTGCATCCCTATGCTAGAACATAAGAGATATTAATCGACAATAGTAGTTGTGTCCCAATCACTCACATTGGTTCGCTTACTCTCCCTACCTCTTCTAAATCCATTCATTTACTGAATGTTCTGTGTATCCCTGTTTTCGAATTATGTTCTGATAATAATCTTGTCGTTGAGTTCTTATCTAATTCTTTCATAATCAAGCCATCAAGGGTAGTCTCACGGGGCACATCTTATCGAAGGTCCAACTAAACAAGGGGTTATGAATTGTCATCCCCTTCATCTATCTTAGCTCTATCTACCGGAAAATCTCCGGCAATAACTTGGCATCATAGACTTGATCACCCTTCATTGCCTACTTTTAAGAGTCTAGCATCGAATTTTAAGCTTGATGTGTCCAAATCATTTTCCTTCAATTGTAATGCATTTCAATGTACCAAAAGCCACAAGCTTCCTTCAATAAACCCACCTTAGTTTCTCATGCTCCTCTTGGAATAGTTTACACCGATATATGGACTTTAACGTTTATTCTCATTGTACTATGTTGTGTTTGTTGATCATTTTACCAAGTACATTTGGTTTTACCCTCTCAAAACAAGTTAGACACAAAATTAGTATTTGTTAGGTTCAAGGCCTTAGGTCAAAAATTCTTTGCGAAGTCCGTTAAAATCCTACACTCGGATTATGGGGGAATACGACGCACTAGCCTCTTTCTTAACTATGGATGGAGTATCTCATATCACTTCTCCTCCTCATACACCGGAAAACAATGGTTTTGCAGAATGATGTCATCTCCACATTGTAGAAACTAGGCTATCCCTCTTATCTCATGCTCATTTACCACTAACATTTTGGTCTCATGCCTTCGGTCATAGCTTCGTACTTAATCAATAGGCTTCCAACTTCTACTCTATCAAACAAATCACCTTATCATTGTTTATTTTGAGATGTGCCTAATTACTCCAAATTCAGAAACTTTGGTTGTCTATGTTGTCCATGGCTCAAACCGTACACTAAACACAAGCTAGACCCTAAATCAAAGCCTTGCATTTTAATTGGGTATTCTAAAACCAAAGTTCTAATCAATGTCTTGATCCCATTTCCAATCGGGTGTACATGTCTCGCCATGTACAATTCGGAGAATCTGAATTTCCTTATACTCGCTTAAGGTCCCAAACTTATTCACAACCTATTCCTACTTTAGATGCTTGGTGCTCTATTTCTGTGCCTACTTATCAATGTATCATAATAAGATGATTTTCCTCGGCCAAAGTAAATTATATGAAGAATAATTTAGAAATTTCAAACCAATTCTTTACGTAAAAATTACCGCTAATAAACAGAAATTTCCACCTACTGACTAAGTGAGTATATAATCAGACGAAATAAAAGCAAAAAATCATCATCTCATCAAATAAATCATGAAATTTACTTGTAGTTCGTATTAAATTAAAGCAGAAATTAACATTTACAGTAAAAAGAAATTAACATACCAACCAAGATCATTGCCAAAAGAAAGAGCTTGACTACCCTGAGAAGGGAAAAGCAACTGACGTTGATGACCGATTTTCATCTTCTGCCTTTGAAAATCGCCGATCAACAACCTTTGATAATACTCTCTGCTCATCTTCTCCGGCCACATTTTCTCACCGGAAAAACCTCTAAGCTCGTCGGAAAATCGGTGCACTAATCTTGATGTATACATCATACTACTCTCTCTCACGGTAATCAACGCCGACAACATCCATAACCACACCGCTAACCTCCTCGCCATTTTCTGGCGATTGCGGGAGTTCAATCGACGAACAGAATACTTATTTGAGGATTTGCAGAGATCTAGAAACAAATCGCAGCGAAGAAGAAGACGAAGAAAGTAGTAATTAGTGAGTGAGGAGTGAAGAGTGTGGAGTGAAGTAGCACGAAAATCAATAGAGGAGAGAGAAAAGGAAATCACGCCTGACGCTAATTACGCTCCTTCATCCATGTGTATCGTCATTTGAATTCCAACAAGTCGCCTTTTTTGTATTTCTGTCTTGCTTTATTGTTTTGGTTTAACGGAGGAGTATTTAATTATGGAAAGGGTAAGTTGGGAATTGTCATTTCCATAGCACACATGACATGATACATCACATCATATACAGGGCCACAGGGGGAATTCTTTCTTTTCTAAAAAAATTTATGAGAGGCATCTTCAAGTCCTTGTGCGATATTCACTAGAAAAAGTACAAGCGTATATCAGATATGTATGGACAAATAAATATCAGAACAAAAGACAAAATAAGAAAACAGGACAAAAAAATATAAATTGTTATGAAATATAATATGGATGCCCATTATGCCCCCGTCAATAATTCCGGAATATTCTATGGTTCAGTAAAACCCTAACTATTGTATCCTTTATATACCTGGTACTATATGGAATAAGACACACAACCCTATTCTCTCTTATCTCTCCTGTTTATTCACAACACGTTATCAGCACCAAACCCTAACCGACTGAGCAGACGAGAAACAAAGGAAGGTATCCATCGCTGAGGTAAATATTATTATACTCGCTAATCTTATTATTGAATATTTGAGATTGATATTATACGTTTGTGGCTATATGCAATTATATTAGCGTAGTATTGTATGTGATATGATTGAATTTTTGTTAATACTTGCGACTGTATATTGGAGTAGTTTCGGCAATGAATCTGACTGTATATTACTTTTGCTCCTTTTAATACTGTTACTTTGCGGCTATAAATCTTTAATCAATGCTATTACTAGAGCTGTCAAAAACTGACCCGACCCGAAAACCCGACCTGAACCGACCGAACCCGTAACCGACCATGACCCGAAATTACGGTAAAACAGGTAACCCGAAACCCGACCTGTACCCGACCCGAAAAAACCGATAACCGATTTTAACCCGATGTTGTAACACCTGAACCCGAACCCGACACCCGACCCGAAAATGACCGATAACCGAACTGACCCGACCGAACAATGACCCGAACCCGATTTGATACCCGACCCGATGTCAACCCGAAATCGATTGTTACTCGATGAAACCTGCTATTGACCCGACCTGTGAGAACCCGCTACTCGATTTACCCGAGTTATCAATGACACGACCAAATATTAACTTCATTGATATATCTATTTTAATTATTTATTGCTAAATATTGAAAAATTTAACTCTAAAATAAGTTAAACAAAATTTTTTAGAATATAAAATCCTTAAAATGTATAGGTTAATTATCAGACCCGAGTTTGACCCGTCCCTGAGAGTGACCCGATCTGAATTCTATTTGATCGGATTATTATCCGATCCAAACTAAGACCCGAACCCGAAAATAACTGTATTGCAAACCGACTTAAACCCGACTCGATAAGACCCGAACTCGAAATTATCTGCTACAAACCGACTTAAACCCGACCCGATAAGACCCGAACCCGAAATCAAACCTGACCGAAATGTGACCCGACTCGAACCCGACCTGAACCCGGGATAGGAAAAAACCCGATATGACCCGACCTGAAATCGACCCGACCGAACCCGAACTCAACCCGAATGAAATATTGACCCGACACGACCCGACCTGATCATGACCCGAAACCCGAGATGACCCAACCCAAACCCGACCCGATGACCTGTTTTGACAGCTCTAGCTATTACTCTTGCTGTTTTGATTGGAATAATCGATTGGAATTAATTGGGCTTTGTGATAATTGGCATGGATCGTGTAGAATAATATTTGACGGTATGCCATCAAAGTGATTGCTTGCTATGGACACAGTAATAGATTACTTATTCCCACTATTAATTATTTTCTTTATTAATTCCTTATGATGGTTTTGTCCCGCACTAACACGCATTAGACAATGACGATCTCACTTTAATTTATTTATTTTTGTTGTATATATATCACGCTTTAGATGTCAATTACTTCGTATGCATTAATCACAATCACATGCTTTATTTGCGTATCTGCTGATTATTGTACGTGATCGATCCGTTTTAATATTACAGTTTATTACGCTTCAAATTATATTTCTCTTGCCATCACTACCTTAAATAATTTATGTGTATAAATTCGATCTTTTGAATTACGGTAGTAAATTACAACTTGATATGGGAATATATGTTTAGTATCTAAGTCCTAATTTTCAATATTCAATTGTAGTGTGAACTATGTCGAACCTTACAAAACTCGAATTTGCGGCCCTTGATATTACTGGAAAGAACTATTTATCTTGGGTGTTAGACGCTGAAATTCACCTAGATGCAAAATACCTTGGTGATACAATCAAAGAAGGAAATAAAGAAACAAGTCAAAACAAAGCTAAGGCTATGATATTTCTTCGCCATCACCTCCACGAGGGCCTTAAGATTGAGTACTTGACTATAAAAGATCCACAAGTCCTTTGGAGTAATCTAAAGGAAAGATATGACCACCAGAAAACTGTGATATTACCTAAAGCTCGTTATGACTGGTTACATTTAAGACTACAAACCTTTAAGTCTGTAAGTGAATATAACTCAGCTATGTTCAGAATTACTTCACAATTGAAGTTATGTGGAGAGAAAATCACTGATGCAGAAATGTTAGAGAAAACATACTCTACCTTTCACGCAAACAACATTGTCCTGCAGACACAATATCGTGAAAAGGGATTTAAGAAATATTCTGAACTTATATCATGTCTCCTTGTGGCTGAGCAAAATAACGAGCTATTACTGAAAAATCATGAATCACGTCCAACTGGCTCTACTCCATTCCCTGAAGCGAATGTGACATCCCATAATGGGAAAGAAAAATATCATGCCAACAATAGTGGTCGAGGACGTGGTCAAGGACGTGGACGTGGACGTGGATATGGATATGGTCGAGGTCGAGGTCGAGGCTGAGGCGGTTCTTTCAAGAACTCGTATCCCCACCAGAAGTGGGACAATAAAGATGGTAACAAACAAGAGAAAGATAAAAGCGAGAATGTGACTAATGTATGTTATCGATGTGGAGGAAAAGGTCATTGGTCTCGTACATGTCGTACACCAAAACACCTGGTTGAACTCTATCAACAATCATTAAAGCAAAAGGGAAAGAAAGTAGAAACAAATCTTGTGTACGAAGATGGCGAAGGTGACTTTGATTGTGGCGATACAACTCACCTGGAAGTTGCTGATTTCCTCACCACCCCTGAAGGGAATAATTAATACTTATAGTCGTTTATGGTCATTCGGGAATAAAACTTTGTTTTCTTGGATTCAAGTTATTTTATTTTGGATTTTGTTTGTTTGAATTATGATTTTATATGACATTGTTTTCGGTTATTAAATTATTCTTATTGATATTTCATTTATTTGAAGAACATGAATACTCCTCAAGTTCAGTTAGCAATGAATGGTGAAGATTTATGCCTAGCAGACAGTGCAACTACTCATACCATACTGAAAAGCAAGAGATATTTCTCTTATTTGACAATGAAAGAAACTAGTGTGAGTACAATATCAGGTAGTACAAATATAATTGAAGGCTCCGGAAGAGAAAATATATTATTGCCTACGGGAACGAAATTTGAAATTATTGATGCATTATATTCTCCCAAGTCTCAAAGAAATTTATTGAGCTTTAAAGATATTCGACATAATGGATATCACGTTGAGACAATAAGTAAAGGAAATGTTGAATACCTTCACATCATGAGTATTACCCAAGGCACTAAGCATATTTTGGAGAAATTACCTGCATTCTCCACTGGTTTGTACTACACTAAAATCAATACAATTGAAACATATGCTACAGTAAACCAGAAGTTTATAGATAATTTCACTGTTTGGCATGACCGGTTGGGCCACCCCGGTTCAATAATGATGCGAAAAATAATTGAAAGTTCATGTGGATATTCATTGAAGAACCAGAAGATTCTTCCTAATGATTTCTCATGTGCTGCTTGCTCACAATGCAAGTTGATAATACGACCTTCACCAGCCAAAATAAATTTTGATCTATCAATTTTCTGGAACGTATACAAGGAGATATTTGTGGGCCAATTCACCCACCGTGTGGAACATTTAGATATTTTATGGTTTTAATTGACGCATCGAGTAGATGGTCACATGTATCCTTGTTATCAACTCGCAACCTGGCGTTTGCGAGACTACTTGCTCAGTTGATTAGATTACGAGCACATTTTCCAGACTTCCCTATGAAGGCAATCCGTCTTGATAATGCTGGTGAATTCACTTCTCAAGCCTTTGATGATTATTGCATGTCCATTGGGCTAAGTGTTGAACATCATGTAGCACATGTTCATACACAAAATGGTCTGGCTGAATCATTAATCAAGCGTCTCCAGTTGATTGCTAGACCATTACTTATGAAGTCCAAACTCCCAATCTCTGCTTGGGGACATGCTATATTACATGCAGCAACATTAATTCGCATCAGGACAACGAGTAATCAAAAGTTCTCCCCATCACAATTGGTTTTTGGTCAGGAACCAAATATTTCCCATCTGAAAATCTTTAGATGTGCTGTATATGTTCCAATTGCTCCACCACAGCGTTCTAAGATGGGCCCTCAAAGGAGGTTAGGAGTATATGTTGGATTTGAATCCCCCTCAATAATTAAATATCTAGAGCCATCTACAGGGGATCTATTTAAGGCTCGATTTGCAGACTGTCATTTTAATGAGTCAGTCTTCCCAACATTAGGGGGAGAAAATAAGCAGCTGGAGAAGGAAATCAGTTGGAATGAATTATCATTGTCTCATCTTGATCCTCGTAATAAACAATGTGAATTAGAAGTACAAAAGGTAATTCATTTACAAAGCTTAGCAAATCAATTGCCAGGCGCATTTACAGACCCAAATAGAGTGACTAAGTCACATATACCAGCTGTAAATGCTCCAGTTAAAATTGATGTCCCAGCAGGACAATATCAAACTGCTAGTGAGTCTATAGCACGCATGAAGCGTGGTAGACCTATTGGTTCCAAAGATAAGAATCCTCGGAAAAGAAAAGGAGCGGCGATTGAAAATGACCAAACCGAGGAGGCAAAGAATTTTGAAGGATCTCCAGAAGAGACTTTAGACATGACGAATGAAGAAATTCAGGTACCTGATAATGAAGAGATCTCAACTAATTATGTCATGTCTGGAATAAAATGGAACCAAAATAAAATCGACGTCGATGAAATTTTTGCATGCAATGTAGCAGTTGATGTTATGGATGAAAATGAGGATCAAGAACCAAAGTCTATTGAAGAGTGTACACAAAGTGATAATTGGCCAAAATGGAAGGAAGCAATTGAGGCAAAATTAAAATCTCTTGCAAAGAGAGAAGTATTTGGACCAGTAGTCCGTACACCTAAAGGTTTAAAACCAGTGGGACATAAATGGGTCTTTATGCGAAAGAAGAATGAAGATGGATAAATTGTGCGATACAAAGCACGTTTAGTTGCACAAGGATTCTCACAAAGACCTGGAACCGATTATGAAGAAACATACTCTCCTGTAATGGACGCAACTACTTTCAGATTCCTTATCAGTCTGGCAATTAGAGAAGGACTTGATTTACGTTTAATGGATGTAGTCACAACCTACTTATATGGGCCACTGGACAATGAAATTTATATGAAAGTCCCAGAAGGATATAAACTGCCAGAAGCAGCAAATTCTAGTTCTCGAGAACATTACTGCATAAAATTAAATAGATCTCTTTATGGATTGAAACAATCAGGGCGTATGTGGTATAATCGCCTAAGTGAGTACTTGTTAAAGGAAGGCTATAAGAATGACCCCATCAGTCCATGCATTTTTATAAAGAGATTTGGAGCATGATTCGTAATAATTGCAGTGTATGTTGATGATTTAAACATTGTTGGGACTCCTGAAGAGATATCACATACAGTGGAATATTTGAAGAAAGAATTTAAGATGAAAGATCTTGGAAAGACAAAATTTTGCTTAGGGCTACAAATTGAGCACCTAAAGAATGGAATCCTTGTGCATCAAACAACATACACAGAAAAAGTACTGAAAAGATTCTCCTTGGATCAAGCACATCCGCTGAGTAGCCCAATGGTTGTAAGATCACTAGATGTGGATAAAGACCCATTTCGCCCTCGAGAAAACGATGAAGAAATCCTTGGTCCTGAAGTACCATACTTAAGTGCAATAGGGGCATTAATGTACCTTGCTAGTCATACGAGACCCGACATATCATTTACAGTAAATTTGTTAGCAAGGTTTAGCTCATGTCCAACTCGAAGGCATTGGAATGGGATAAAACATGTACTTCGTTACCTCCAAGGAACGAAAGATATGGGATTATTCTTTTCTAACCAGACCAAAGAAGACTTAATTGGTTTTGCAGATGCAGGTTATTTGTCTGATCCCCATAATGCTCGATCACAAACAAGATATGTTTTCACATGTGGTGGTACTGCCATTTCTTGGCGTTCCATGAAGCAAACTATTGCAGCTACTTCTTCTAACCATGCAGAAATTTTAGCTATTCACGAAGCTAGTCGTGAATGTGTATGGTTAAGGTCTGTAATTCAACATATACGAGAAGATTGTGGCATATCCACAGGGAAAGAAGCTCCAACAGTTATGTATGAAGATAATGCAGCATGCATTGCACAGCTCAAGGATGGATACATCAAAGGTGATAGAACAAAGCACATTTTACCAAAATTCTTCTTCACCCATGACCTGCAGAAGAATGGTGATGTACAAGTTTTGCAGATTCGTTCAAGTGAAAATTTGGCAGACCTATTTACCAAGGCGCTTTCAACTGCTACTTTAAAGAAATTAGTTTACCAGATTGGATTGCGTCGTCTGAAAGATCTCAAGTTATGTAATCATGAGGGGGAGTAGATGCGCGCTGCACTCTTTTTCCCTTAACCATGGTTTTTCCCACTGGGTTTTCCTGGTAAGGTTTTTAATGAGGCAGCATCGTTCGCGCATTAGGAAATATTTTATTTTAAGAGAGAAATTTTATTTTTGCATAATGGACATCCAAGGGGGAGTGTTATGAAATATAATATGGATGCCCATTATGCCCCCGTCAATAATTCCAGAATATTCTAGGGTTCAGTAAAACCCTAACTATTGTATCCTTTATATACCCGGTACTATATGGAATAAGACACACAACCCTATTCTCTCTCTTATCTCTCCTGTTTATTCACAACACAAATGGTATTTTTTAAAATAAAAATGGTACTTTTTTTTACAGAACGGTACTTTTTTTAACATGAATGGTACTTTCTTTTTTTGTGTTTTAGCTATTTGTCTTTTAGGTAATATGTGTATTGCCACACATATCTGATATGCGAAAAAACAACCTCATATTCACTCCGCCTCTTGATAGATTGTCCTAAATGTTTTTATTCACTCTATTAAAAATTGGGTATACATAAAAGTACTCCGTAATGAATTATTAGATGTGTTATGGTTATAGGAACTAGAAAAAGATCTTTTAATTGGTGTAAGTATAGTGATTACAACATTAGGTACTTTCACTTAATTGCTAAGATCAAAAAATTTGAAAATTTGTTGCTTTACAGTGTATTAATTCTCATGATTGGATTACCGATCAAAATGATCCGAAGATTCTTGCTTCTAATCATTTTGAGAAGCTTTTCACTACTACCCCTATTAATTGTAAAAGAAAATTAAATTTTTAAAAAGAGATATGCTTTGACCGCCATGTAATTTTAGGAGAGTGAGTTGAATTTATTAGAATAAGATGAAAGTGGGGGTAGTGGGTGAATTATTTATTATAATAAAAATATGATATGAGTAAGCGTGGGGACCATAAACAAGAGAGAAATATTAATATAATTGGAAGTGATGACTAAGACATGTCAAAAAAGAAAAGGGTGTCTCTTTTTAAAATACGGTCGTTTAAGGAAAGTGTATCTCTTTTTAAAATACGGAATGAGTAATAGCATTGTTGCTATCATGTTTACCCAATGATATTGATGTTAAAAATTGTCTTTTTAGCATGGATGCCATGAAATGTCCGGGCCCAGATGGCATTCAACCAATATTCTTCAAACGTCATTGGGATTTGGGACCCTCTTAAGAATATTATACTTCGTAGTTGACTTTGTTATATCGTGTTTTTTCAATTCTAGTATCCCACAGGACATAAATAGATCGTATTTATCCCTCATCCCGAAAACGGTCAATCCTATTTTCATCTCAAATTTTAGACGAATATGACTTTGTAATACTATTTATAAATTGATTACTAAGGTCATAGTGGACAAAATGAGACTTGTCCTTGAGAATTTCATTAGCCCCCTTGAATCGAGTTTTGTCCCTAATAGAGGCATAGAGGAAAATATTATAATTGTGAAGGAGGTTGCTCACATGTTTCACAAAGCCAAAAAACGAAAAAATATTATGGTTCTTAAACTTCACGTAAAGCTTATGACAGTTTAGAGTGGAGCTTTATCATGGATGCTTTACTGGGTTATTCTTTTCCACTTCCTTTGATTAATTCAATTATGAATTGTATTTCTACTCCTATTATTTCTGTGTTTTGGAATGGTGAGATTACCAAGGACTTTAACCTTTCTAGAGGATAAGGCAGGGAGATCAGTTGTCTTCGTATATTTTTGTTCTTTGTCTAGAGAGTTTATCCTTAATGATAGAAAATAGGGTTCAAATCAAAGCTGGATACCTCTAAGGATTACCAAATCAATAAAACTCTCGCATATTTTTGTATGCTGATGATGTTTCCTATTTGGGTATGCAGGTACTGAAAACCTTAAGGTAATTATGGATACTTTGGATGATTTTGGTAATATGTCTGGTTTCAGACTAAACCTTAACGAATCCACCTTGATTTTCCCAAGCAAAATGAGTCATCTTATTAGGGAAGACCTGAGTGCTACTTTTAATTTAAAGGCTTCTACTTATTTTGGGAAATACTTGGGAGTTCATATTAGCCCTAACAGACTTAAAATAACTAACTTTACAGATTTTATTTAGAAAACAACGGATAGAATTAGAGGATGACATGCTAGCTATTAAATATGGCTGGAATATGTACCCTAATTAAATATGTTCTTAGTTCTTGTCCTGTTTATGCCATGCAAACATGAATTCTTCCCTCTGCAATTCTTTCTATAATAGAGAAAAGTTGCAAAAAGTTCCTTTGGAATAAGGTTGACAGGTCTAGATTTGGAGGGAGGCTACATCGCTGGTTACCAGCGATGTTTTGTGCCCATACCCAGCCTAAAAATAAAAGGAAATGAATAAATTAAAAAAGCTGGCCCACTTTTAATGAATTGGGGTAAATTTTACTTCCCCTGAGCTCTGGTCATTGGAAGGCAAAAAAGAAGGTCCTCCTTGAATCGTAAACAAGCGCAACAAAGAAGAGGGAGAAAGAGGTAGAGGAAGAAAATGACGGGAAGAAGCTCCTCCTTTTATGAGCATCAACAATAAAGCAATCTCGTTAGAAATTTCATCAAAGAACTACTATTTAAAGTTCCCGTATTTTTTAGTCTGAAATTGAAAGGTTAGGGTTTATTACCAAAAATGGAGGAAATTTCTAATTTATGCTCAAGCTCAGATGGTGAAGAAGATGAGAACGGAGATGAGGTAAGAATTCTTGTACATTCTCAATGTCAACAATTTCATGTACATTTCTTGTACATCTCTGAATTTCAACACATTCATGTGTAAAAGTAATTCAATTCAATCTGACTACATATGTATAGCCCTTCATGGTACTTTGATATACTGTCATATGTTATTTATTTTTTGTCATTGTTGTATTAAATTCTGCCCATTGATTATTTGGTACCTTAGGTATTTCATTTCGTATTCCGGATATGTTCCTTTAGAATTATGTTGGTGTTTATTTGACAGCTGTGTTATGTTAAGATATTGGATTTAGAATACATGTCATTGTGGGACAAATACTGTCACTGGTTTTTAAATATTGTCATTGATGATGATGTTGAAATATTTTCGGAATGTATAATTCGGTAGGTTGTATCTGACTGGTTGGATGCTAATGACGATGACATTCTAGTACCGTGTGGGGATGCAGAATTGGGAAACTATGATGAAGTGGGAAACTTAGGAGATGAAATTTGATGTCGTACACCATCGGAGAAAATTGTGAATTGTGAGGGCAAAGGTGTAGTGGAGGAGGTAGTTGTGGCTACCCCTGTAGTTGGTATGACGTTTTCATCATGGGATAGAGCTGATGAACATTTTAGGAAATACGAAAAGCAATGTGGTTTTGGGGTTGTTCATGCTTATGGTAATAACAGTCGCAAAGCTGGTGAGAAGAGGACCTTGAGGAGCTATGTTTGGAAGCGTGATTGTGGAGGCAAACCAGATTTACGATTCCCGGCGAAGGGGGTGAAAGCTACGAGGGAGATGATTACCGCCCCTGGTGTCCTTGACCAGAGGAATAGTAAGTCAAAAAAGTGTGGATGCCCTGTTCATATGTATGCGGTGGCAGACACTTCTGGAACTTGGGAAGTAAGGAAAGAAGTTGTAGAACACTTGAATCACAAGCCAACGCCCCTTAAGTCTCGTTATATCTCAATGTATAAGAGAGATAGTATTACTTCTGTTGTGAGGAGGAGGTTATTCAATGGTGTTGGTGGTGGTTCCAAGATCAGTAACATTCACAGGAGCTTAGCTAAAGAGAGAAATGGTGTAGAAAATATGCCTATAACTGTGAAGGACTTGAGGAACATAGTGGCGAAGGAAAAGAAACTCAAGATGAGAGGTGGAGATGCGAAACCCATGTTTGATTATTTCGATAAGATGACTGCCGGAAACCAGAATTTTTTCCATCGTTATAGATTAAATTCTAAGAACCGCTTGACTGGTGTTATGTGGGTTGATGCAAGGTGTTAGTATCTAACCTTCCTTTACTTGTATTTCTCCTTTCTATTTCTTTCTAGGATCTTTATAATATTTTTCTAGGCTTTAGGGAGAATTATTATGTTACTGTAATTCCAGCATTCACTGGCAAGTTTTAGCTAATTCAAAATAAACCTCTATGAGGGGTATGAACCAATACCTCTCATCAGAATTTGCCTTTGCTTAATTCATTTGTTGTTGCTAGCCTTTATAGATATTGTGTTGTCGCATGCTTTAAGCTTTCTAAGACCCAACAAAGTCTCCCTCAAAACAGGTACACTCTCGTCGACGGTCCCGCTTGTGCCTGCTGTGCGCACACAAGCGCCCCGTTCAACCCTCGACCCTCGCTCTTATCGCCAATAGGCAAGAGTGCTCTTCAGAATCAGACGCTTACTCGTCCCCCTACGAGTCACAAGACACTCATTCCGCACAAGGCTTGCCTCCTTGCCGCCAATAGGCCAGAGGGCGCCGCACGGATCTGGTGTCAAAATATTTGGACCGTGACAGTTGGTATCAGAGCCAAGGCTCGACCTAGGCCCCGAAAGACCCAAGGAAGAAAGAGATGGAAACGATCGAAGAAAGACTAGCCTGGCTAGAGGGCAAGTCAGAGCTAGACCCCACTCGAGGAAATTGTGATTGGCCAAGCCAAAGAGATAGAAAGACTCGACGGTGCGGTCGATGAGCTCATGCAAGAGAAAGAAGCGCTTCAGGAACAACTCAACTTTGTCCAGAAGCAAGCTGAAGATGCCCAAGACAAATGCGCGACACTTATGCGCGCTGCAAGGACTGACTCGGGTGGGGGTGGTGCGATGAAGATCAAACCTCCAAAACCTCGAGACTACAGTGGGGCTAGAGACTCAAAGGAAGTTGATAACTTTCTCTTCGACATGGAGTAGTATTTCAGAATTTGTCAACTGAGTGACAATCTAAAGGTGGATACCGCGACCATGCATTGGTCGGATGATGCGAAGCTGTGGTGGCGCACCAAGCACGCCAATATCGAAGAGGAGAAAATAAAGATAGACACCTGGGAAGAGTTCAAGAAGGAACTCAAGGATCAATTCTACCCCGAGAACACCGAGTTTGTTGCAAGGATGAAGCTACAGGAGATCCGCCACAAGGGCTCCATACACGACTATGTGAAGGAATACTCGACCTGCATGTTGGACATCCGATACATGAATGAGAAGGATCAGTTATTTAACTTTGTTCATGGGATACAAGAATCGGCGCAGCGTGAAGTATTGAGGGGGAAAGTCGACATTCTTTTGGCCGCTATGACTGTTGCAGAGCGATTAAGGGACTACTCCGTAGGGAGGGGACATCGCTCGGAAGAAGGAACAAGAGGGATGCCTACAAGCTTGGAGGGACCGACCCCAAGCTCACCCAAGAGTGCGAGAAGTGACTCAAGGGTGTCATCCAGCTCAGTCGGAGGATTCAAGAAAGGAAATTGGGGAGGAGATTCACAAAAATCCTGGTCATCACCTTCCGTATCAACAAAGGAATCCAAGATCGGCAGGACCTTACGAAACATTAGTAGACTTAACTGTTTGCTATGTCGAGTCCACACAAATGGTGGGAGTGCAAACACAAAGGGGAGATCGATAACCTACAGAGGAAGTTGTCGGCCATGTCCGTGGAGGAAACCCTAAAAGAGACAGACGAAGAAGCATGCAATGAGGACGACGAACCCCGCAGAATGAGTTCCGTCTACATGATGTATGCAATGGGGAAAGAGGCCCCGAAAACAAGAGAGGAATCCACAAACATGATGTATGTGGACCTCGTGGTAAATGGGAGGAATGCTCGAGCCATGGTAGACACCGGCGCCTCTCACAACTTTGTGACCGAAGCAGAAGCCCGAAGATTGGGGTTAGTGCTCAAGAAAGGAGGCGGTAGCATGAAATTCGTCAACTCCAAAGCCAAGTCGATTCTCGGTGTGGCAGAACAGGTGGAAGCAAAGTTGGGAGACTGGGAAGGAAAAATGAACTTCACTGCCGTCAACATGGACGACTTCAACCTGGTACTTGGATTGGAGTTCCTCCGCTCCAGCAAAGCAATTTTAATGCCTCACTTGAATTCTTTGCTTGTAGCAGGTGGACAAACTTGTCTAGTTCGAAGTACAGGTACCCCCACAAATATAAAAGAGAAGGGCAGATTCCTTTCGGCAATGCGAGTGATGGAGCCACTCAGAAAGGCGACATCCCAGATACCCCCTCGCATCAAAAACAAGAAACAAGATACAAGCTCAAGCCAAGCCACTCCGAGCTAGAAACCAAAAACAAGGAAGACTTGGATTCACAAGATTCACCATCCTATCAAGACACAACAAGATTCAAGAAGACTCCAGCAACCGCCATCAACCAACGACACAGAGAAGACTACAGAGTTTAGAATAGGAGCTTTTTCTTTCATCTTTTGTAACTCTTGTAAGTCGACGAGGGCGTCGACAGCTTAAGTGGGGGAGGATGTTAGAATCCAACCTTCCTTTACATTCTCCTTTCTATTTCTTTCTAGGATCTTTCTAATAGTTTTCTAGGCTTTAGGGAAAATTATTATGTTACTGTAATTCCAGTGTTCACTGGCAAGTTTTAGCTAATTCAAAATAAACCTCTATGAGGGGCATGAACCAATACCTCTCATCAGAGTTGCCTTTGCTTAATTCATGTGTTGTTGCTAGCCATTATAGATATTGTTCTATCGCATGCTTTAAGCTTTCTAAGACCCAACAAGGTCTCCCTCAAAACAGGTACACTCTCATCGACGGTCCCGCTTGTGTCTGCTGTGCGCACACAAGCCCCCCGTTCGACCCTCGCTCTTGTCGCTAATAGGCAAGAGTGCCCTTCAGAATTAGAGGCATACTCGTGCCCCTACGAGTCACAAGACACTCATTCCGCACAAGGCTTGCCTCCTTGCCGCCAATAGGCCAGAGGGCGCCGCACAGATCCGGTGTCAAAACATTCGGACCGTGACACAAGGAGTAGAGTAGCCTACCAAGAATTTGGGGATGTAGTATGTTTTGACTCTTCATACGTTACAAACAATTATGAGCTTCCATTTTCTAATTTTGTGGGAGTCAATCATCATGGGCATACTATTTTGCTTGGTTGTGCAGTAGTGTCTCATGAAGACACTGAAACATTTGTTTGGTTGTTCAAAACATGGCTCCTTTGTATGGGAGGCAAAGCTCCTATAAGTTTTTTGACTGATCAATATGCAGCAATGAGGAGGGCTCCTGAAATAGCTATGTATATTCTAACCACTAAGCATCGATGGTGCTTGTGGCACATACTTCAGAAATTTGGCAAAAAGTTGGGTAACTATGCAAAATATTCGGAGTTCAAAGGTGTGTTACATAACGTGATTTATGATTGTTTAACAGAAGAAAAGTTTGAGGTGAATTGGACTTCTTCTATAGAGTTATATGGACTTGGTGCAGACGATTAGTTAAGTGGTACTTATGTCATCCTTTTATCTCATTTAAAGGATCAATTTATTTCATGTTTTAAATGGTAAAGATAGTAAGTTGGTTATTCTGTGCTAAACACTTATGACTCTTTGATAGGTAAAATCTAGGAATTGACTCATGACATTCGCGTTTTTACGTCATTGTTGTACTAATTATTTAGTTAGATGGTGTTTACAGTTATATTATCATAAGCAGTGTTCACTGTAGTCTAAATACTTCCATCAATTTTGTTATTCATTTCCCGTGACTTCATTTTAAATACTGTCAAGGGATTTATAAATATTGTCACTTCTGTATAAATACTGTCATTGGTTTATCACACTTTATCCATATTGGTTTTGCTTTATATATTTTTGGAGTTCATTAAAATCTTTTAGGAGGTTAAATATTTTGTATAAGTCCAGGCTTGTACGACCAGAGACACATGTGGGTCCCAGCGTACATGAAACACTTGTTTTGGGCTGGAATGAAGACCGCACAACATTCTGAGAGTATCAACAGCTTTTTTGATAAGTATGTGAAAAGGGACACCCGTTTGCATCAGTTTGCAGAGAGCTACATTGATGCTATGGAACATAGAGTTAATACCGAGAAAGAAGCTGATGCAAACACATCCATTAACATTAAGGATCTGGTAACTGGTTTTCCAGCAGAAAGAGTATTTCAAAAGTTGTACACAGATGCGAAGTTTTTGGAGGTCCAAGTTCAATGCATGAGATTATTATATATCCAATGGCTTAGAAGAATTGAGTTGTCAGAAATTGAAATGGAACACCATTTGGAAGACAGGGTTTGGATTTACATAAAGGAAATTAGGAAGGAGATTATAACCGATAAGAGGAGAACATACGCAGTGCACTTGAATACCGAGACCAAACAAGCTTGTTGTTATTGCAAGTTGTTTGAAGCCCATGGAATTATTTGTAGGCATATGATTAATGTTTTTGACAGAGAGAAAATCACCGAGGTACCAGATGGATGATACTTAGGCGTTGGCGCAAGGATATTCATAGGCCGTATACCCGTGTCAAAGTGGCTTATCATGACCCAAGCAAAACTGAAGAAGTATTGCGGTATGACACCCTTTTGGTCAAGTTCGAGTCCATTTTCTTGAAGGCGGCCACCCTCCCCTAATATGTGAAAATTGCAGCTGCAACTTTAGATCAGTTGGACATCTAGCTTGATGAGATTATCAAAGTGAATGCTCAGAATAAGGAGAATGGCCAAGAAGATGAAGGAGAAAATCAGGAACATACTCCTCAGTCAGTGAACAATGGAGAATGCACCACATCAATGAACAAGGATGGAGAAGAAGTTATTGGTTTGGATAATCTTGTCATGGATGATGAAACTCAAATTTTCACTACACTTGGTGAACAACAAAGTTGTGCACCATTAGTATCTAACACACCAAGTAGTGTTGGAAATGCACCATTGAGTATTGGTAGTGCACCAAGTAGTATTGGTGTTGGTGTTGGTAGTGCACCAAGTAGTATTGGCCTGCAACCCTTTAGTGGTAATGATAATAGTTTTGTTATGGATCCCTTACCTCGACGGTAGAAAACATCTAAAAGATTGAAGTCCAATATTGAAAATATTAAAAAAAAATCGAAGAATACCAAAGACACGGTAGTAGGTCAACAACAAGTTCTAATTGATAACGAGGTTAGTGTTTATTCTGATAGCTTTGATTTAGTTCCTTATTTTATGGCATGGTGTTGGTTGCTTTTATCTCATACCTTATATTTGTTTTGTTGTAGATGTTGAATGAAGTTGTTCAAACACTAATTGATAAGACTAAACCCAAACGAAAGAGGGCACCAAAAAAACAAAGCAAAATTATTCCTACAATTGAGGTATTTGTAGTAGCAAAGTTATGTTTTTCTCTTGAAATCATTGTGTTTATATATCTTATCTTACGTTATTTGTACAAGGTTATACCACCGAGTTACGTGCCACCGCCAACCAATTACAACATGGGAACTTACGAGGAAAATACTACGTACCAGGGATCTTTTGGTGGTATTGGTTTTGGACAACAGCAGGATAGAGTTTGTTATTTCACACGCAACTGTTTTCCAAAATGCCCTGAGTGGGTTGTTAGAGATTGTTTTCAATATAGAAGAAAGAATCCGGTGGAATATGCTACTGCACCAACGATCGCATCACTAATGGATGTAACATCACCCGGTGTAATGGAAAATTCAATTCCAATAGAAAACCGGATGCAATTCCAAACGCCAAACCAAACTCAAACGCCAATCCATATGCAAACGCCAATGCAAATGCGAATACCTTGGGTGGACAAAAATTATTATGTTAATGGGAACAAGTAACATTTGTGGAATACTCGCGCCATATTCTGTAAGGGTTATCTATCTTTATGACAGTATTAGTATATTCTATGACAAGTAGCTAGGGAAGGTTTGACAGTATTATGGTAAGACTACAATTTCTCTAACATTTTATTATTGTTCAACTACACTGGATTTAAAAGAACCATAATAAAACAAGTTTAGCTGATAATTATGAAGAAGAATATTATAAAACAAAAATTATGACAATCCCTTAAAATGCAATATTACATATATTCCGAGGTTAAATAACCCCTTAAACATCAATAATAATACGACAAAAACTCGACTTTATAACCGTACAAACCGTTGATCACCAGTGCGCATAGTAACGTAGCCTGAATTAATAATTTTTTACCCTTTAATCATCATAATGTCGGTGTCGATCATAATAAATGCCCGCGAGAACAAAGCGTAGGACCGCCCCATCATAAAATTGAGCCTCTTAAAAAGTCTTACGATCATCAACGTTATTAGCGTCTGAGATAAGTCAGACTCTATTATTTGCAACTTCACGGATATTGGCAACACGATTGAATATAATTCTTGTCGGGTCAACCTTTTTAACACGATATTGGTAAGTGGCAGGGATTGTGGTACATTCCACAATAGTGAAAATGATGAATTCCCCCATTCCTCCAGTTGGATTCACCGGCTCTCCACGTCTATTCTGTTCAAATTCACGTTGAAAAAAAGTAAAATGGTGTCAATTTAAATCTTTTTCTGTCAAAGTTTACTTTTAAAGTTTACTTATAATCAATAAATGAATAAATTGTGCATGTAAATACAATCTTTCCTTATCTTGTGCAAGGACAACGTCATTTCCTACAAAGCTAAGGCCAAATGGGGTTTCAATGAGTGTTATAAGTGCAGCCTGATAAAATAACCTGAGGTCAGTTGGCCTCATTTATGTCCTTCTTGCATAATCTTTATAAATACGGTTGAATGAACCGTCAATGTCGATAGTGTATTTTTCTCCCAAATCGTCGACATTACTACCCTTCACGAGAAATTGGATACGTGTTTTTAGTGAGCTTTGGATCACTGAACTCTCAACGGTTTCCACAGACTCGTTATCCGAAGATGCAATAGAAGAAGGAATTGAATTAGTGGATGAATCAGTAGACATTTTAGATTATCTGTTTTGATTTTTGTTATGAAAACATAGATAGTATTTTTCTTTAAGAGTACCTACAAGTTATGATGTCTATTTATATTACAAGTGGTAGTACTTGCAGCTTTTTAAAACAAAATCAGCTCTCACACAATGAAGTTTTGTATTCCTGACCATGATGGATGACAATATTTGATTCCAAGTTGACAGTATAGTATACTTTTGTGACATGTCCGTATTATATTTCAAGTATAACGTGTCACTCTTCACATGTCTAGCTTCTATTTTTTTAAGGGAATTCAATATTGGAATAATATTCACGTCGAAATTTGTAAGAGCGTGATAATTTATTTGTATACCCTCTTATCAGTTTAATTTTATGTTTTTGTAGTTGTTGTTAACTAATACTTAAATAACTTACATTAAGATTAAGATTTTTGTAAATTAAATTGTCATATCAAATTGGTTAAATTAAGACTTAAATTTCCTTAGAAAGTTACATATACTATACTATTACAAATTACGCACGGGCACTTAAACGTAAATAACACCAAACATGTAATTCAAACAAACTACAAGTACTTAGATTACATGGAAGAATAGTTACACTACATTTCGGTAACATAAATTGACCCTTAAATAGGGTCGTGTTTTCCATCCATCCACTATGTAAAGAGACGTCTACTAGGTCCAGTTTTGTCTTCTAAGATTCTCGCCTATTTGAAGCAGATGAAACATAACATTTGTTATAATTTTTTTGTATATAACAAATGATATAATGGATAAAAGAACCATGAACATATAATATATTTGTCAAACAAATGATATAATGGATAACATGACCAATTTACCTTCTCCAAGCTCCATTTAATCCTGATAATGGTTGGATCTATCATAGGAAATTCCTTCCTGAACTAATTGAACAGTTGCCCCGTCGTAAATGGGTGACTCCTCAATCGTTTGCCGGTCGTCAATATTCTTGTTGTCCAAAATAAGGCGTACCCTATTTTCTGCAACTTGAAAGGCGGCCGCGACCTTTTTGAATTTTTTTTCTGTACTGTCCACCTTTTTAAATCTATATTGCTCAGTTATCGGATTGGTGCGACAATCTGACACAGTGAACATTACATGCTCTGGACTATATGACCTAATTGCGTCCACTAGTAGTCCACTACCATTCTACCAAACCAGAAACAATAGGAGTGATTGTTTAAATTAACAGCAACAGTAATTTAAAGTAAATGAAACAAAACATTAATTTTGAGTTAAACAAAAGGGAGTGTATATAATTTCATGTACATTTTATTACCTTATGCATTGCTAATAAGATTTCATTGCCATGGAAACCACTCCTCATCGGGGTATCGATCGGAGTAGTTAGTTGTCCCTTATGGTATAACCTCAGGTCATTCATGCTTATTTCCACTTTCCTAGCGTAGTCCTTGTAAATACTATTGAATGGCCCGTCAAAGTTCATTATGTACCTTGCTCCTTTGTCATCCACGTGCCCACCCTTGACGAGAACGCCAATGGTCGTGGTTAGTGATTTCCCAAGAATCACACAACTCTCATCTGATGAGTCTGAGTCATTTGCATAATGGTTGGAGGAAGAGTTTGAAGACATTTAAAATTTATGCCAAAAATAAGGAAAACAATATGTAGTTTTTTACCTAAGAGTTTCTAAATGTACTGTGATGTCCACCAACTTGTAATACTATTCTATTTATAGTATGAGTACATATATATTTTATGATGACAGGATATATACACCGCATGATCATTATTCATTGTATAAAATAGAAAACGAAGTCCAACAACATATTTAGGGTTTAGGGTTTAGGGTTAAGGGTTTTCAGTTGGAGTGGACATAATATTTGGACAAAATGTATGAGTTTGATCTGGACATAATTTGCACATGATCTGCGTATACTCACATATTCTCATAAGTACACATCGAACGGTTAAAACTTGTTAACGAATCCAATGACACGATCCGTTTGTAACTGAACGGAAACAGTGCAACTACGGACGTTGCTTTAGAAATGTAAGTCAGTGAAGTTTTCCTTTGTGTTGGAAAGGAAAACTTCAGATAAAGCTGTATCTAGGAAAGAATATCTCAGAAATTTTCATTCGATTCCTTTGAAAGAATATCTCATAAATTATATGACAGTATATAGATAGGCTTTAACAGATTTCTTAGGTACAATGACCCAGTTTAAAGGACAAAGAATAATATGTTTGGATTATGTGGTAAGTGTCGTCAATTCAGGGGAATAATATTTTGGGCCCACAAATGTAACGCGTTTCATCACAATTTCACATCATCAAGCATGTGTTAGGTTATGATACATATGACAATTCATAAATCATGCGGAAAAACCATTTAGCCAGGAATACATATTATTTACACATAATCATATAGCATAGTTTAGATGCATACTCTTTGTTGCGTGCCTTCCCTAGCTGCGCCCGAACCGAACAAGAACAAGTCTTTAGGACTCCAAGTGTCGTCCCTCCGTAGATAGTCCACAGCACGTCCGGATCCGCCTTAAGATTGACCAACTAGAATCGCCCTTAAGGTAATAAAGATTTTCGGCACTTATAGTCAAGGAATGTGTCTGAATTTTCTCTCAAAAACTCACTTTGAATACTTGAATAATCTCTGAAAATATGTGACCCTAGGCACTTATTTATAGAGTTATGGAAAGGGTTTTGGAATCCTATTAGGATACTAATTTATTTAATTATAACCCTACTAGGACTCTAATTAAATAATCATTATCTAATAGTTTTAGGATTTAATCACACTTTGAATCCTGATTGCTTCAGGATTCCCGCACAAGCAATGCACGAGCATCGTACACCCGCGCAAGCCTTGCGGCCCACGCTAGGCGCACAGCGCTCGGCCCACTGCTGTGCTCCGCGCGCGCGCCCAAGGCCTTGGCTGGGCCTGGCCTTGCGCTGGGCCTGGTCGAGGCTTGGCGTGCGCTGGTGTGCGTTGGCTCGCTGGGCGACGGCCTGGCTTCGTGCTGGGCCTTCGTCTAGCGGGCCTCGTCCGATGCTAATTCGTGCGATACGCTTCCGATTAAATTCCCGATTCCGGAATTCATTTCCGATACGAACAATATTTAATATTTCCGATTCCGGAATTAATTTCCGTTTCGAACAAATATTTAATATTTCCGTTTCCGGAATTATTTTCCGATTCCGATAATATTTCCGATTCTGACAATATTTCCATTTCCGGCAATATTTCCGATTCTGGCAATATTTCCATTTCCGATAATATTTTCCGATACGTACCATGTTTCCGTTTCCGGCAACATCTACGACTTGGATAATATTTATATTTCCGATACGATCCATATTTCCATTTCCGGCAATATCATCGTTTACGGAGTATTCATTTCTTGCCTGTGACGATCTCAGCTCCCACTGAAACCAAGATCCGTCGATTCCGAATATCCATAGATGGAGTATCTAATGCCATTAAATACTTGATCCGTTTACGTACTATTTGTGTGACCCTACGGGTTCAGTCAAGAGTAAGCTGTGGATTAATATCATTAATTCCACTTGAACTGAAGCGGCCTCTAGCTAGGCATTCAGCTCACTTGATCTCACTGAATTATTAACTTATTAATTAATACTGAACCGCATTTATTAGACTTAACATAGAATGCATACTTGGACCAAGGGCATTATTTCCTTCAGTCTCCCACTTGTCCTTAGGGACAAGTGTGCATTTCCTAATTCCTTTGTCGCTCGATGCTTGCTCTTGAACATAAGGTAAGAGTTGTCATCCTTATTATGTCCAGAGGTGTTCCTCGGTTTCAGAGTTCAACTGATCAAATAGACAGATAATCATAGCCTATGATTCATCCGAGCACGGCCATGCATTTCACAGTTTCTAGCTCTCCGAGTGGCCTTGTACAACTTTTAAGCATCTCATCCCGATTTATGGGAGGACAATCCCAATCTTGCGATCTTGAGATTAGACTTCGTTTGATAGGTGATTACCTGAGCGTTGCCTTTATAGCCTCCTTTTACGGTGCGACGGCTGGTCAACGTCAAAGCAACCAGTTCTCAAACAAGTAATCTCAAATCACTCAGGTATTGAGGATTTAGTGTCTAATAATTTTAATGAAATTTACTTATGACAGATTTTCATCTCTTATAGTAAAGTTTCATAGGTCTTGTCCGATACTAGTCTTCCCAAAGTAAGTATCTATGCAAATGATTATGACATTGCCATGTCCACATAGTTCAAGAAACAGAACTACTAGTCATCTTGCATTCTAGTCGTCTAACATTTTCTATGCGTCCAATTTTATAGAAAACTCCGACTAGGGACCATTTTCAACCTTTGACATTCAAGTTCACTTGATAGACATTTCTTAGTCACATGACTGGTCCTGACAGTCTATCTTGAATATATCGTCAAATTGAAGGGACTCATCATTTAATACTAAACCAAGATTAAATGGGAATATGAAAACACATTTCATATATGATAAATGTTCAACCCCAATGTTTTATAACCATGGGCCTCGAACCCATCTTTAAAACATTTCATGGAATTCAAAGCTATGCTTGATTTCCAGTGCTACAATGTGAGTGTTGCTTTCTCACTTGTTGCATAGGTTTAGTTATCATGCTTTGCCAATCTTAATATCTTTTTCATCGAATGATATTCGAGATAGGATGATAAGATCTTTTGAGTTTGTTTATTATGTGATCTAGTCTTTCTTACTTCGATAGTGGTTCTACGCATTTTGCAATGAAGAGCCATCAAGTTAGCAGACATGTGATCCACCAAAGTTCAATGAAGAACTCATTATTATAAACAACTCTGTTTTATTGCTTCTTAGGCAATAAGTACTTTTACTTCAACTGTTTAGGTTGCTAGTGATGCTTTGTTTGGATTTACTTATCCAAGCAGTTCACAGACATGTGGAAGACTTTCCAGCTGTATCTTAGAACATAGAAATTAATATTTTAATTTCCCACGCAACAACTCATGGTCTCCAACCCATGTTGCCATTTCAAAACACGATGCTCTATAGCTCGTCCTTATCAATGGTTAACTCCAAGGGAATCTTGCTTGATCCTTTGCCAGTGTTTATGCGTGTAGCATCAATATTTAGCATATCTTTATTTCCTTGAATCAAGAACTATTCCTATGTACCTTTTTAAGTTCCATAAGTTTTTCTTGATCTCAATCTAGTTGATCTTTACTTAGATCAATAGAGATTGGTATATGTTCGTCATGCCTAAAGTCATACGATACGTTTTTGGCGATCCTCATATTATATCATACATGATAAATTCTTTTGCAGAATAATTCCCAATTGAATTCTATTCATGTAACTTTAGCTTATCTAGTTTCAGTAGATACTAAATTCAGCTAAATTCTTTGACATATAATATAGGTTAAGAATCTCATTTAGACTCTTTGATGTTTAACTTAGTAAATGCTTATACATAGTTCAAACATCCTTTACTTAGATTTATTCACATGGGTCGAATATCTCCAATGGAGACTTTCGTGTTTGATTTAGTAAATGCCATTTACTTAATCCAAAACAATATCATAAGATCTTTGTAAATAGATCTTAATACCCAGTATGTACTAAGTTTCGCCATGGTCCATCATTGATGAATAATCTCAAATCTAAGTCATTAGCATTTGAATGTTATTTTACAATAGAGAGATATGTGTGTGATACACATAGGACCAATTAAGTTTTACGTACTCCCACTAAACTTCTTATATATCTATAAGAATCATGTATATTTTATGAAACTAAAATACTTATTAGCTTCATTAAAATATAATTCCAATCCCCAATTGCTTGCTTAAATCTGTACTTAGATTTTATAAGCTAGCTTTCTCTTTCAAGCATTTATTTGGATCCACAAATCCTATGACATACCATGTACATAGTTTATTCCAACATTTGATTGAGGAATACGTTTTGTCATCCAATTGCTATATGTACCAATATGCAATCATTGCTTGAATATAGACTTGAGCATTACGATTATGCATGAGGTTTCAACACAATTCACACCATGAATTTGCTTGTAACCTTTAGCAACTAATCTCGCTTTGTGTGTGAACACAATTTCATGTTTGATGGTTTTTATCCTTAAAACAAACTTGCAACCAATAGGTGTGAACCTATTCTTGCAAATCAACAAAATTTCAATTTTGTCATCAAAACATTGAGTATGTTTTATGGCCTCTAACCATTTAAAACATTTGAGTCTATATATGGCCTCTAACCATTTTAGGGAATCTAGGTTTCGTCATAGCTTTCTTACAAGTCACAAACTCATTAATCTACATGATAATAGTTTGACTGCAAGTTGTAGGTTTCTTCACTATCTAATAGAAGAATCTCATAGTTTCATTGACCAGAACTCTATGTTTCTTTACTATCTAATAGAAGAATCTCATAGTTCCAGTGACTTGAACTCTATGCCTACTTGGGTATAGAACATCAAACAATAGAATATCAACAGGCACTTGAGAGTCCTTTGAATATTCTATTCTCTTTGAAGCACTTGTAAAGTCTTCTAAGAGATATCTATTCTTTAAAGCCACTTCTAAAGTCCTTAAAGAATAAGTTCGGTTTTTCTGAAGCACTTCGAAAAAGCCTCCGGAATGTCCGTTTATGTTTGTTGTTCGCCTCGAAGACTTTCGAGGTCTATTTTTCTCCCACTTGTCATTTTGGAAACGAATCTCCAAAAGGACATCATTTCGAGCAAACAAACATTATGTTCTCAAAAATTCGTGGTAGAAACAATACCCTTGTGTCTCATTTGAATAAATCACAATGAAACATATATCTATACTTGGGCCTTAGTTTGTTGAATAACAAACACTAAGCTCCCACTGAGTTTAGGAACTCTCTAGATATATATTATCGAAAAGATATTCTGAAATTTCTTTTCTATAGCTTTGACGAATTTAGTTTAGTTTGGTGGTAGTTGAGCATTTTGTTTTAGAAATTATAGGAAAAGTCTTTATGATTCATCTTTAATCGAATCAAGTACTAATTGACTTCGATTATTCCAACTAAGATATGCCATATCTTATGGACCTAGATTGTGAAATTACAACACACAATCATTGATGATCATATTTGGTCTCAAGTAATCATCAACATGATCTAACCTAGATCTTTATGATTTCTTGCCAAGTGGATTTTATACTTCTGAATCTTTGAACTAGCCAAACAGTTTCAACTTATATCACATTTGAGTAAATAAACCTATATTCACTCAAATCCATGTGAAATAATAAAGTCATAAAATCTTTCTTTAGCTTTGAACTCTATTGTCTAGGCGTTCTAACAATAGTTCATATCTTTTGTTACTTTCAACAAGTAAGACTAGTCGTCTTAAATTGATCTAGAAATCAATGAACTTTCAAAAGTCCATCAAAATAGAGCTTTTGAATGTTAATTTGTTGATATGGTCTAAGCAACAATGCCAAAGATTAGTGGAACTCAAATCAAGGGGTTGATTTGTACCTAGTAAAGTTCTTTAAAGAGTTGTTTGTTTTAATCAAGCATATTGACTGAACCTGTAATTGACCATTTCATTCAAATAAACAAACAAACATTGTTTTTGTTTTTCTTGAATGTGAGTCTTTCTGTGTTTGAAAACAGAAATTTAGGTATGTTGATTATGGAACAAAATAGCCATTAAGTTCCAGCCTTTGAAAGGACTTAAAACAAACTAGATGACCCTACAGCTAATGTAGCATTGCCATGCTTCATTTCCCACTTGTAGGTCATTAGTGTATCCTAGCTTCCATTGTTTGAGTTATTACCGAAGTAAGAACCTCAAGCGGTATATGATACCAAGGAAGTTTGATTGCTAGGTCACTTCTCTTTAAACATAAACTTATAGGTAGAAACGGAATCGTAAATTCCTTTCATTTGTTCCTCGTTTTCCTATTTCTTGTACCTTTTCTTATAGTTTTAAGAATTGATTTCTTTATTGTTGACTTTTATACTTTGTTAGACATGTCCAAAGTCACCAACAAGGTTTTTACCATTTTAATTTATGTTGAATATTCTGTTTCAACTAGATGATCTTACCAGAAGCTTCTAAAGTTCTCTAAGCATCGATCTATTCGAATGTCTAGGGACTAGACTCATTCGAGAATTAAATGGACAAAGATGTTTAGGTTGTTAACCATTGGTAAAGCTGAGCGTTTAAGCTCAATGCTTTATGATCTCAAAACTACAGTGTATTTTGAATTCACAAGCACCAATTGGTTTTCCATTCGATTTTGATACTCGAAAACAACCATAAAAGTCGCTAATAGAAACGTACATTTTAAATTGCTCATTTTCTCTCATTTCCGTGAATCGTTCTTGGATTCACTACCAATCGAGGAAATTTACTGTTACCTTTCTAAAAGGATTTACCGCAGTGCAAGATATTTAATTATAAACAATAATTAAAACATACATTGAAGCATGCAAAGTCTAAACCTTTATCATGAGTAATAACTTGAAAATTAAAGCAATCATGCAATTTCAACAAGTTATTAGCATTTTATTCGAATTATGTGTTCCGGCAGGTGTGAATAAAATGATTCCAAGATCCTAAAATCATTGAAGAACTAAGCACAGTTTGTCGACTTAATCCTAAAACATCTTAGGTAAGCAAAAGCCTTTTGCTAATAGTCTAGAAACTATTCTTGGTTGATAGATACGTCTAAGAACTTATTAGGTAAACATATCGATTTTGCCACGACATAAAAGGACTCCTTACTTATATCGTTGAGTTTCACCAAAACTAACATGTACTCACAATTATTTGTGTACCTTGCCCCTTTAGGACCAATAAGTAACACCTCGCTGAGCGAAAACTATTACTAGATTGATGTAAAGGATATCCAAGCAAGTGTATATTTTGGCATGACACCTTATAACTCAATTTTTAAGTTTGGAACTTAAGGCTCTTACTATGTTGGTTAGATTTTAAGTGAACTAAAATCCTTAATCATGCAACATAATCAAGCCACAATCTTATGCATAATTAAGACATATTTAAAGCAATAAATAACTTAAAGCATGCATAAGATAAATGTGATCTAGTATGGCCCGACTTCATCTTGAAGCTTTGACTTCAAAGTCCGTCTTGAAAATCTCCGTGGGAGGCACCATTTTCTTCAAATAGGATAAGCTATAATTAAAACTAATTACAACTATTTGATGGTACGCAGACCATATTTGAATTGAAAAACGACTTTGGTACTTTAGACCAATTACATTCAAATTAATGGTACGCAGACCATATTTTCTATCCTATTTGGGCCATACTAGTCACTTCATAACCTGCAAAACAGTACATATACAATATATACCATTCACCCATTCATTATCATGAATGGCCCACATAGCTGGTTTAGTAAAACACATTATGCATCACGTAAACATTTGCAGCAATTAATCAAGGGCACCAATAATCTACCAATTATTCAGTCCTTATTAATTCTAATCAAGTTGTTTTAACCTTAAGGATTTGTAGACCTAATCAAGAGTTTATGACTAAAAGGGCTCCCACTTAAACCAATAAATTCGTATGCTTTACTAATTTTAAACATAAAAATGTATTTCTAGTCTAACCGGAAACATACAAATTTAATTAAAATTTAAAGCTCATATGAATTTATAATTGAATCCAAAAAGTTTAATTTAATTTCAGTCGTATTTAAATTAATTCATGATTTTAATTTTAGTAAAATAATTAGAATAAATAAAATTTATTATAATTACAATATTCAAAATTAAAATCCAAGAAATAATTTAAATTATTAATTTTAAAATTAATTAAAATTACGCAAACTGAAAAATTTCAAATTAAACATTCAAAACGATCTAATCGCAACGCAAACACCCTACGTATCGCACGCCCATGGGCCACACGCACACAGCCATCGCTGGCCATGTGCGCGCAGCCCATGCGCTCGTCGCATAGCTGCTGCATCTTCCCATCGCAAGCCATCGCACAAGTGGTGCTCGCTGCGCGCGCGCCAGCGCTCGACGCACGCGAGCTATCGCTCGCTGTGCGCGCTCGCCAGCGCTTGCTGCGCGCGCTCCAGCGCTTGATGCATGCGAGCCATCGCTCGCTGTGCGCGAGCAATTGCGCGCGATCAACGCTGGGCGCAGCGCTCGTGGCACGCGAGCTTGCGCTCGCTGCGCGAGAGGCTGCGCGCGCTTGCGCGAGGCAGTGCGCGTTGTGGCGCAGCTCGCTTGCTGCCCACACGCGACTGCCATGCCTTGCCTTCACCCATGCCCATTCATCCATAGCTCGTGGCCTACGACACAAGGCAGGGCTGCTGCCTTGTGCTCGTGCACCATGCCCCTGCTCATTGCATTCGTGCCGCACGGGCGACGAGCTCCCTTGCTCGTCGTCGCATGCCCGCACTATACAACACCCGTTAAGGGTAACACGAAGCGTCCATTGCTTTGTGCGTGCAATTTATATGAACGAATCGCATAAAAATTTAAAATTTATATTTAAAATTAATGACAAATTAATAAATAATATTAATTTCATAATTTTAGGGCGAAAAATCGAAAATTTATTATTCAATTGATTTCCGATTATTATGGATTCAAGCCTAGGTCATAAAAATTTAAAATTTGACATAAATTTACAATTTTTATGGTGGTTTTTAATCATAGGTTTCTAATTAAATTATAATTAATTATGAAAATCAAATTAATTCTAAATTATTCTAATTTTCAACAAATTAATCATAACTACAAATTAGATTGCATAATTAACAAGGCTAGGCATTCAAACTTGTTAAACATATACAGTAGGTCAATCAAAAATTCAAGATTTATCAACAAGAATCGCAAATATTTAATTTAACATCTTAAATTTACGAAATTTTGCATTCGAAAAACTAAAACCTTCGAAAAGTCATAGTTAGGCTTCGAATTTGAGAATTCTGGGTTTAGCAGAAAAACACTATTTTTGTCAAAATTTTAGAATGCCTTTTACATGCGGAATTGACACAAAAATCACTCGATTTGGATGAGTAACGAAGAAACTGCCGAAAAACTGCGTACGTATAATTAAATAAACGCAATTTGCAATTAATTAACAATTACGAAAATTAATCACCCCTTTTAATTCTTGCAAATTTGTAATATTTAACCATGTTCATGCAATTAATCACCCCTTGGCTGGGCCTGGCCTTGCGCTGGGCCTGGTCGAGGCTTGGCGTGCGCTGGTGTGCGTTGGCTCGCTGGGCGACGGCCTGGCTTCGTGCTGGGCCTTCGTCTAGCGGGCCTCGTCCGATGCTAATTCGTACGATACGCTTCCGATTAAATTCCCGATTCCGGAATTCATTTCCGATACGAAAAATATTTAATATTTCTGATTCCGGAATTAATTTCCGTTTCGAACAAATATTTAATATTTCCGTTTCCGGAATTATTTTCCGATTCCGATAATATTTCCGATTCTGACAATATTTCCGTTTCCGGCAATATTTCCGATTCTGGCAATATTTCCATTTCCGATAATATTTTCCGATACGTACCATGTTTCCGTTTCCGGCAACATCTACGACTTGGATAATATTTATATTTCCGATACGATCCATATTTCCGTTTCCGGCAATATCATCGTTTCCGGAGCATTCATTTCTTGCCTGTGACGATCTCAGCTCCCACTGAAACCAAGATCCGTCGATTCCGAATATCCATAGATGGAGTATCTAATGCCATTAAATACTTGATCCGTTTACGTACTATTTGTGTGACCCTACGGGTTCAGTCAAGAGTAAGCTGTGGATTAATATCATTAATTCCACTTGAACTGAAGCGGCCTCTAGCTAGGCATTCAGCTCACTTGATCTCACTGAATTATTAACTTGTTAATTAATACTGAACCGCATTTATTAGACTTAACATAGAATGCATACTTGGACCAAGGGCATTATTTCCTTCAGCATGATCCAAAACATCACATTTTTTGGCGCCACTTATGCTAATTTATTTCCCACCAAAACCACATCATGTTATATTTATTCATCACATGTTTTTGGAATGTCTAAATAGTAATGGATGTAATTATAATGCAGAGCTCATTAATGGAGAACCACAAAGTAAAAAATGTTGAGCATGTAGATGTTATACTCAAACCAACTCTTACATTGCAATTAAGCGAGTAAAAAATAGTTAAATACGACAAGTTTTTCCCGAACCATGATTCAAAATCAATATTTGTTGTTAGTCAACCAAGCTCTTCTAAAAACCTCCTCAAAGTCACTTACTTAACAAAAAAACAGTGCGTAGATTTCATATTATATCCATCTCAGATTGACCCACAATTCACCAATGTATTGCAGATTTCTACCACGGGGATTATTAAACCATTCCATTTGCTGGATCTACCCGATCTAGCATTATTTCCAACCCCTTTGAAGATTTTATACACTTGGTATATTAAAGAGTCAAAGGCTATTGACATATTAACAAGAATTGATACAATTATGTCAATGTGCTATCCAAAATTACCGCTCACCTACGAGACAATGATACTATCCGAAGGTTCATACCATTTTGAAATGTCTACTTTATCGGATGATCTGAAAACAATGAAGTTTGATTTGAGGCAGTTGCACAACATTCATATTAAGGCAAGGTCCAAGTCTATCACCACTGATCTTCGGGATGGGAGGCGCTTAGAGGTTGATGTGGATGTGATTTCAGAACAGTTCAGAAAACAGACAACCGATGTTTTGATTTGGAATTGTAAGGGAATGGCATTGGAATGTTTTCCTACAAGAATGAACAACTTATCAACGCAGTTGAACCGGGCCTGCTAATTATCGGAGAAACAAGAGTAAAAAAAACTATGTGTAAGTGGATAATGAAGGATTACCATCCAAATTTGCAAAGGTTGCAGAACCACAAGGTTTGTCGGGTGGGATTGCGGTAATAGGATTGTCTAACATTGTTTCAGCCAAGTCTATTAAGGTGTCCACTAATAAATGGATGGGGGTTATTCATGTCGCTTAATGACAACAACTTATTTTACGAGTTACTACTTTTATTTTTAAGGTATTGTACACTTAGTTCTTTATTTCGTTATTTTTAACGTTTTGTTTTGTAATTGGACTAGTTGAACTAGTTTTGTAGTTGGACTAGTAAATCTGATGATAAACCTGATTGTAATATTGTACGGTTTTATAATATGGTAGTTGAAAAATGATGGTCATGGTCCAATTTTCATTTCCTTCTGATCAGATTCCACTGCTTTAGCTGTCATATTTTGGAGTTGTAGTTGTAGCGATTGGTCATTGTCAAATAGTGTGTTGTCAGCAATCCTGCAAATACTGTCATGTACCCTTCTAAATCTACGACTCTGAGATTCCTCTACGAGCATTAATCTACTACTACTATCCATATTATAAAAGGGAAGATGTGGTACTATCTTTTTGTTTTAAGGAACACCATCAAGGATTGCTTATTAGTGTCGTAAAGGTATGTTAATCTCCTCTTATTTACTTTATTATTAGTAAGATTTTTTGTAGTAACACCATCAAGCATTGTTAAATTTCATGTTTACTTTATGTTTAAATGATTTATAGATGGAAAATCTGGTTGGGAGTAGCACCTACGTTTTTAACTTTCCTCCTATCAAGAAAAACACCAGCCCTGAGAAAAATTGTGCGGTGCTGATGAATGCCATCATGGATGGCCCACCGGAACTGCGAGCTAAGTTGGGGTACCACACGCTGATGGCACGAAACAGAAAAAATATGTTCTCACACCAGTTGGCTACCGTTTCTCAGATTGGTTATCATGTAGTTAACAGTATAGTGTTTCACCCAGAGTTTCCCGTTATTGAACCTTTCAAGCTTAGCAATCCACTATGATTTCGCCGTGAAGCTTATTGTCTTATGTACTATCTATTAGATATGTACAATATTATGCTTTCTTGCTGCTTTTGAGGATACCTCGGACCAAAAGAGCTTTGCTGTTGCAGCTTTGTTCCAAGATCCAAACCTTCCTCTTCGGAGCGGAAAGGGGCGTGGATTCAGGTGCTTCACCAGACGATGCTTTTTCTACAGATCCTACAATGGCAATTACAATGGGAGGCCAGTAGGATCCTCCACCCACACAGTCTCTGGTTTTGGGGTCTGAGGCTTTACTTTACCTCACCCTATCTCGCTTCTTCAACAAGAGAAAGGCATCCAGCCTAACCCCAGCTCCTGTATTTGTTTCTCCTTCAACCTAATTCAACTCTGTGGTGATCTCCGTTAGTGTGTTGATGATGAAAGGAGGTATCGACCCTTGGTCAATTTTTTCATCTTACATCCACAATCCCCAAATGGGTGGGGATGGTAGATGAACTTATTTTAACCCATGGCGACTGTTGGGGAATGGTGATGCTAAGGAGGGAATTTTGCGGGGGCCTAACCACCGGTGAGGTATATAAAACTATCAACTGGATTAAATTTGGTCCAACTGACATCTACGAGGACATCAAGACCAACCAGCACGCGTTCAAGGACTTCAAGATTAGAATGCTTGAAGTAAATGGATTTGACTCAACTAAGCACCGAGAGTTGGTCACATCTAACCGATTGGTTCTTGACGACTACCCAGTCAACTATATGGAGAACCATTGCAATGCAGCTGTTACTTTTGGTGAAAGGATGTATGATGGTATTAGGGGATCATCTTCTTCGGATCGTGAGGAGGGGGAATCAAGCGACGATGAGGAGTACTAATTTTGTTGTAGATTGTAATTTCGAAAATTATCTGGAATTGGAATTTGTCTATGTTGTTATATTATTGTGACAAGCATGCAAATGCAAGATTAATATATGTTTGTGTGTGAATTTGTCATTTATTAATCAACATTTGTTATTTGAATATAAAATAATGTCATAGTTGACTAAGTTGAAATAAAATTACATGGGGTCATAGGTGACTAAGTAAAGTTAAAGGTTTGTAATAGAAATTACATCATTTTAACAACGTTATTACAATGGCAAAGATAAGCCATGACACAAGAAAACCAATTGTAAAGGTTTTTTCGTTTCTTTTCGTATTGAGCAATTCAACTCGCATTTGACAAAGTTCATCCCTCATCTGTTGCACATCACTTTCAAGATCCTCCTTTCTCATTTACAACTTTTGATATTTTGCCTCCAGATTCTTCTTTTGAGCTTCCATTTCAGCTACATTATGGTCCTTCTCAAATAGTTGGTAACGCAAATCTTCTATTTCTTTTAAGGGAACACTATCGTCACCTTCCCACCTAAAAAATTGCATGGAGAATTCTAATTGAAAAAATAATAGAAGAACAATAATTAGTATTAACGACATGATAAAAGCATATTTTTTAAATTCCAAGAACTTAACTATAAACTTACAGGCCATAAAGGACATGCATAAAATTTCTTGCCAATATTTTCACCTCGCTTGTAGGTTTGGAGAGGAGATTCCAAGTTATGATAACATTTCACCATTCCCCTACAACCCTTTCGTGAAACTGAACCAGACCGCGACTCAGTTGACATAAGATTGAAGATTCAGATTTAAGGTGAAGAGGGAGATGGAGGAGGAATGAAGAGGGAGATGGAGAGGAGATGAAAAATAAATGCAATTACAAAGCAAGGAAGCGGGGTGGTATTTATTAAGGAGGGTGGGTGGTATGATTAAATTAAGATTGAGATTTAATAAAGTGAATAACTCTATTTCTTTATGATATGTCACCAATGACATATATACTTTCATATCTGGGATCTATTATGTCATTTGTTAATGTACCTTATCCGATAAAAACCGTATAGTCTTACAAATAATTACCAAAATTCTGAATAATAAAATTTTAGTCACACCTACTTATTTACCCTTTTCTTTTAGTTTTAAATCAAACGTAACATATTTACAATCTTAGATATAAAATGTCAACGAATTAGATACTTGTTTTTCAAAATGAATGCGTCTAATGTAGTAAATTAACCAACACATTTACAAAATGGCCTATAATTTACCCATACATATACGAATGGCAGGCCTATAATTTACCCATACCTTACAAAATGGCCTTTATCAACAAAATGCAACGAATTTCCAATAATTTACAAAGTGAGCCAATAATTAATTAGCCTAACGGCCCAAACTTTACTGTAACAGCCTATTAATATGTCACTAGGGATAGTTTTTTACAAAAGGACCCATATTAATTAGCAAGTGGCCTATACTGTCACATGATAGATAACTATTTTCAGAATTTGGATTAAGGTTGTCATGACCGTGGAATGTCCATTCTTTTGAACACCTTTAGTGCTTGTCACTCTATGCAAAATAAATGTATCGATACTCTACAAAATGTGTCCGGAACGAGGGTTTACAAACTGGTTTGTCAGTCTATCTAGGCTTCTTGAATCCATTTAATCACGTCTTTCTTGGCATCGTTGAAATCCGACATAATGTCTTCACATAATAGCCATTTCCTTTCTTCTGGAAAACTGGGAACCTATAATAATCCAAGTCACACGATGTCACGAAAGTGAGTTGGGAACAAAAATAGTGATTTGTCATGTCATATAAGCAAAAAAAGAATATTTTACCGAATCCATGCGAGTTCTGATCCTATCCGCTTACCGTTTAATACAAAGTAGCATCCATATACCACAACTGTGCATGGATAATACATACTTACAATATAAGAACACTGTAAAACATATAACACCATATGAACAAGGTTAGTCACGTTCGGATGAAACACATACCCGTCCTCTTGTTGTTCCATGGCCAATTATGTTCTAGGCTATTCACTTCTAATTGTATCAGAAACCCACTCCGGATCTAACAATGAAAATGTAGTGTCCATCGCATAGGCCTGGATATTGTTGAAAATACTTAGCTGACACATTTACATTATACTACAAAGAAATCTATAGGTAAGTTTTTGCATACCAATTGGGTGAACTCTAATGAGTGAACATTAGCCGCATCGGTGGTGCTCAGTGAGTCCATTACTAGGATCTCTTGTCTATTCATTGAGAATGCAACACACCACCATTGCCTATTCACTAGAACTGGCACAAACACCTTTAAAAAACAAAACTTAGTCATCAAACAGTTATCAATTAAAATAAAATAATTACCATGTTACAGTGTTTATAAATAAATGTGAAGCACTTATACTTACCACATTTATTCTAGTGAGAGGTGTTCCACTCAGGTATTTAGTGTTCCATTGCGCAAGGCTATTAATTTTATCAGAATCACCTTTAGCACCCACAACTAATGTGTGTCTCATAGAAGTAAGAATATCAGTGAATGTTGAAATAATAGGGGAGGAAGGGGGGGGGGGGGAATGACAAAGAAATTTGACATAGCTCTCACCCCAAACGCAGGATCTAACATGAAACGCCTACTTCGTTTCGGAAATTGTAATTTCCGTGTTTCCTCATAGATCTGTCTTACAACCCTCACATAGTTTGTGGAAATAAATTGTGGAAACATATTAAATTAGGTAAAAAAATTAACATAATGGAACAAATACAAGCTAGTACACAATGCATACCCGGTCACTAACTTCACGATTACTTCTTACAACACCCATACTCAGGTTTGCGTTCACATAATCTCCGTCAAACTCCAACACTTTAGGTCCGACCCTTCAAGCACAACCAATGAATAATGAGTATAGAATAAAACATAACCCATGAAACAACAAACCATAAGAAATTAAGTTCCTTACTTTCCATTTAGATTTCTAGATGACCCACTACTGTTGTCCATAACGAACTGGGTTATCATATCAACGTACGCACAGATATTTTTCGGCCGCCAAATCTAAATATTCGAATCACTAAGCGTCGGGGAGGGTCCCATCATCCTCTTCTTGCGACTTTCCTTCATTTCACATAATTTTTTTGTCATACGAAACTGCTCTCTCTTCAACGCTAGGGTCATGGGACGGGAGGAGTACACTATTTCATTCTCCGAATCATATGTGCCCACCTTTTCACTAACTTCAGGACTTGCTACAAAACTCCCGTCATTGTGGTTTGGAACGATATTACCTAGATCAAGATATTAATATAAGATTTACGGTCATAAAATATATACAAACTGTCATATAGTATATGCGTGCTGTCATTGTCTTGTAATATATAAACTGTCATAATGAAATATAAACTGCATTGAGTGTTTTCTTGAAGTTTGAAATATAACTACTTTTTTATTCAATAATATCTACAAGTTTGAAGAACCCAATTTTAGAAAATCTTGAAGAACCAACCAATTTTCAGAATATTGCTGCATAGTGTGGTTTGGAACGATATTACCTGGATCAAGGTGCAGTGCCTCATCAGATTGGTTCGTCTCGGTCTGAGTTGGATCGTCAAGGTGTAGTACCTCATCAGGTTGCTTTGTCCCAATCTGAGCTGGATCAAGGTGCAGTGCCTCATCAGATTAGTTCGTCTCGGTCTGAGTTGGCTCATCAAGGTGTAGTGCCTCATCAAATTGGTTTGTCCCAATCTGAGCTGATTCACCAAGGTGCAGTGGCTCATCAAGGTGTAGTGCCTCATCAGATTGCTTTGTCCCATTATGAGCAAGTTTACATGTCCTTCTTTTCTTCCTGGTGTACTGGTTCGTCAAGATGGTCTTCTCAATAATACTTGTTCTCTCAGATGGTATATCAAGTTCTGCTACTGGTTGTTGTAGATCAGTTAGTTTAAGGGACTGTGGAAAAGAAAAAGAACAAAAATACCAAGTAACAGGACTGTACCTTGTGCTTTGGACTTTCCTTTGACCTTTTGTGGAATGCATTTTGATGTCCCACCACGCAGTGGTGGATCTAGAAATTGTACTAAATGGGGTCACTATTACAAAATTACTGAGAAATTAACTAAATTAGGTACTTTTTAATACAAATTAGTCGAAAATTAACTAAAATTATGCAAAAAATTTGGCCAAGTGGGGTCAAGTGACCCCACTCCCTATACACTAGATCCGCCAATGCCACCACGCCTTCATTTTTTTTGCCCGGGACATTTATAAAAACAGAAACGTCATAGTCATCCTCGTCATTGGTGTCCAATGCAGCCTTCACGGTGTTCATTAACTACAAACATCAAGGCGCATCTTCAAAATTCAATTGAATCCAAAGATCATAAATTATAAATTAAACTTAACACTCCATGAAAAGGGAGACAGATCATGAACCATATAAAAAGCTATTAATAATAGATTTACGGTCATAAAATATATATAAATTGTCATATAGTATGATAATATTGTAAAAACAGATTTGCTGTCATAAATGATATATTTACTATCATATTGTAATATATATTTACTGTCAGATTTACGGTCATAAATGATATATTTAAGGGTCTGTAGACACCTACTTTTGTCCCCATTCCCGAAAGGGAAAGGTTCGATGATGAAAACATAAAATCTCCACTTGACAACGCATCTCCTATAAAATAAACGAATCTCAATTCCCGTTTTCATTTTGAAGGAAATAATGCCCTTGGTCCAAGTATGCATTCTATGTTAAAGTCTAATAAATGCGGTTCAGTATTAATTAACAAGTTAATAATTCAGTGAGATCAAGTGAGCTGAATGCCTAGCTAGAGGCCGCTTCAATTCAAGTGGAATTAATGATATTAATCCACAGCTTACTCTTGACTGAACCCGTAGGGTCACACAAATAGTACGTAAACGGATCAAGTATTTAATGGCATTAAATACTCCATCTATGGATATTCGGAATCGACGGATCTTGGTTTCAGTGGGAGCTGAGATCATCACAGGCAAGAAATGAATGCTCCGGAAACGATGATATTGCCGGAAACGGAAATATGGATCGTATCGGAAATATAAATATTATCCAAGTCGTAGATGTTGCCGGAAACGGAAACATGGTACGTATCGGAAAATATTATCGGAAATGGAAATATTGCCGGAATCGGAAATATTGCCGGAAACGGAAATATTGTCAGAATCGGAAATATTATCGGAATCGAAAAATAATTCCGGAAACGGAAATATTAAATATTTGTTCGAAACGGAAATTAATTCCGGAATCGAAAATATTAAATATTGTTCGTATCGGAAATAAATTCCGGAATCGGGAATTTAATCGGAAGCGCGTCGTACGAATTAGCATCGGACGAGACTTGCTAGACGAAGGCCCAGCACGAAGCCAGGCCTACGCTCAGCAAGCCCAAGCGCCCAAAAACACGCTGCCAAGCCACGCCCGGTCCAGCGCAAGGCCAGGCCCAACAATGGCCTAAGCGCGCGCGCGGGGCTGCGACGAGTGGGCTGGCGCTGTGCGTGGGCCGCAAGGCCTGCGTGCGGTGCTAGCGTATCACTCGAAGTGTGTTACTCGAATCCTAAGGCTACCGGGATTTGTCATATGATTAAAACTAATCCTAAAAGATTTAGTTTATTTAATTAGAGTCCTAGTAGGATTATAATTAAATAAATTAGTATCCTAATAGGATTCCAAATCTTTTTCCATAACTCTATAAATAGGTGCCTAGGGTCACATATTTACATCGAGTATTCAAGTATTCAAAGTGATTTTTGAGAGCAAAAATTCAGTCACACAATTGCCTATAAGTGCCGAAAATTCTAAGTACCTTAAGGGCGATCCTAGTTGGTCAAGCTTAAGGCGGATCCGGACGTGCTGTGGACTATCTACGGAGGGACGACACTTGGAGTCCTAAAGACTTGTTCTTGTTCGGTTCGGGCGCAGCTAGGGAAGGCACGCAACAAAGAGTATGCATCTAAACTATGCTATATGATTATGTGTAAATAATATGTATTCCTGGCTAAATGGTTTTTCCGCATGATTTATGAATGGTCATATGTATCATAACCTAACAGTGGTATCACGAGCCTCTTATTATTTTCATAATCTAAATTGCATGAACATGGTTAAATATTACAAATTTGCAAGAATTAAAAGGGGTGATTAATTTTCGTAATTGTTAATTAATTGCAAATTGCGTTTATTTAATTATACGTACGCAGTTTTTCGGCAGTTTCTTCGTTACTCATCCAAATCGAGTGATTTTTGTGTCAATTCCGCATGTAAAAGGCATTCTAAAATTTTGACAAAAAAAAGAATTTTCGGTCGAACCCAGAATTCTCAAATTCGAAGCCTAACTATGACTTTTCGGAGGTTTTAGTTTTTCGAATGCAAAATTTCGTAAATTTAAGATGTTAAATTAAATATTTGCGATTCTTGTTGATAAATCTTGAATTTTTGATTGACCTACTGTATATGTTTAACAAGTTTGAATGCCTAGCCTTGTTAATTATGCAATCTAATTTGTAATTATGATTAATTTGTTGAAAATTGGAATAATTTAGAATTAATTTGATCTTCATAATTAGTTATAATTTAATTAGATACCTATGATTAAAAACCACCATAAAAATTGTAAATTTATGTTAAATTTTAAATTTTTATGACCTAGACTTGAATCCATGTTAATCGGAAATCAATTGAATAATAAATTTTCGATTTTTCGCCCTAAAATTATGAAATTAATATTATTTATTAATTTGTCATTAATTTTGAATATAAATTTTAAATTTTTATGCGATTTGCTCATATAACTTGCACGCACAAAGCAATGGACGCTACGTGTTACCCTTAAGGGGTGTTGTATAGTGCGGGCATGTGACGACGAGCAAGGGAGCTCGTCGCCCATGCGGTACGAATGCAATGAGCAAGGCCATGGTGCACGAGCACAAGGCAGCAGCCCTGCCTTGTGTCGTGGGCTGTGTGCAATGGGCGAATGGACGAGGGCGAGAGCAAGGCACGAGCAGTCGCGTGTGGGCAGCAAGCGAGCTGCGCCACAGCGCGCACTGCCTCGTGCAAGCGTGCGGAGCCTCGCGCGCAGCGAGCGTAAGCTCGCGTGCCACGAGTGCTGCGCCAAGCATCGATCGCTCGCGCGCAGCGAGCGCTATTTTGCGTGCGACGAGCGCTGCGCCCAGCGATGGCGTGCGGGTGCGTGTTGCGACGTGCGACGAGCGCTGCGCCCAGCGATGGGCTGCGGCAGCATGTTCGTGCGTCGAGCGCTGGCGCGCGCAGCGAGCACCATGCGTGATGCCTTGCGATGGTGAGCAGCAGCGATGCGAGGCAGCGCATGGGCTGCGCGCACATGGCTAGCGATGGCTGTGTGCGTGTGGCCCATGGGCGTGCGATGCGTGGGATTGTTGCGTTGCGATTAGATCGTTTTGAAATTTTTAATTTGAAATTTTCAGTTTTTATAATTTTAATTAATTTTAAAATTAATAATTTAAATTATTTTCTTGGATTTTAATTTTGAATATTGTAATTATAATAAATTTTATTTATTCTAATTATTTTACTAAAATTAAAATCATGAATTAATTTAAATACGACTGAAATTAAATTAAACTTTTTGGATTCAATTATAAATTTATATGAGCTTTAAATTTTAATTAAATTTGTATGTTTCCGGTTAGAATAGAAATACATTTTTATGTTTAAAATTAGTAAAGCATATGAATTTATTGGTTTAAGTGGGAGCCCTTTTTAGTCATAAACTCTTGATTAGGTCTACAAATCCTTAAGGTTAAAACAACTTGATTAGAATTAATAAGGACTGAATAATTGGTAGATTATTGGTGCCCTTGATTAATTGCTGCAAATGTTTACGTGATGCATAATGTGTTTTACTAACCAGCTATGTGGGCCATTCATGATAATGAATGGGTGAATGGTATTGTATATGTACTGTTTTGCAGGTTATGAAGTGACTAGTATGGCCCAAATAGGATAGAAAATATGGTCTGCGTACCATTAATTTGAATGTAATTGGTCTAAAGTACCAAAGTTGTTTTTCAATTCAAATATGGTCTGCGTACCATCAAATAGTTGTAATTAGTTTTAATTATAGCTTATTCTATTTGAAGAAAATGGTGCCTCCCACGGAGATTTTCAAGACATACTTTGAAGTTAAAGCTTCAAGATGAAGTCGGGCCATACTAGATCACATTTATCTTATGCATGTTTTAAGTTATTTATTGCTTTTAAATATGTCTTAAAATGAATGAGATCAAAAGCTTGATTATGTTACATGATTAAGGATTTTAGTTCACTTAAAATCTAACCAACATAGTAAGAGCCTTAAGTTCCAAACTTAAAAATTGAGTTAAAAGGTGCCATGCCAAAATATACACTTGCTTGGATATCCTTTACATCAATCTAGTAATAGTTTTCGCTCAGCGAGGTGTTACTTATTGGTCCTAAAGGGGCAAGGTACACAAATAATTGTGGGTAAATGTTAGTTTTGGTGAAACTCAACGATATAAGTAAGGAGTCCTTTTATGTCGTGGCAAAATCGATAGGTTTACCTAGTTCTTAGACGTACCTATCAACCAAGAATAGTTTCTAGACTATTAGCAAAAGGCTTTTGCTTACCTAAGATGTTTTAGGATTAAGTCGACAAACTGTGCTTAGTTCTTCAATGATTTTAGGATCTTGGAATCATTTTATTCACACCTGCCGGAACACATAACTTGGATAAAATGCTTAATGAACATTGAATTATGGATGTATGCTAGAATTTAAGTTTATTAAGAGAAACTGTGAATGGTTATTTATTTGTTTATTCTTTTCAATTGTAGTTTTAAATATGGCAAACAACAATCAAAACATCATCATGGGTTCTGAGCTTATGGTCAAGCTGAACCTGGCAAATTTTCTTGAATGGGAAGCTAAGCTAGTTGAAATAGTCAAACTCAATGGACTTGAGTATGTACTATCACATCCCATGCCAAGCTACTATGCCAGAGACATGACCCCTGAGAGATTTTACGCCTGGGATGCGGATCTCAAAAAGGTTATGAGTCTCATGCTGAACAATATCCCTGATGATTGGGCTAGAAGGTTTGTAACCTATGAACCTTTTACGCTCATCAAGAATCTGAGGGATATCTGTCGTGGAAGCACGGAGGACAGGGACCTGAACGTCCATGAGTTGATTGAATCAATGTCTGGTCTAAAGGTTAGTTCTCCCAACAGGTGTTATAGGATGGAAGTCCAAGAAACACATGTTCAGCTCCTTCGCACTAAACAGAGGGTAGGCATCCCACTGAGGTTCCATGTGGATCTTATGCGTTCATACTTTGATCGCCTAAGTCTACTAGGAACACCAATAAGCGAAAGGATGGCAGTCTCTATCTTGCTCAATTCACTACACAGTGGGTTTGGTCGCTTCAAGCAACTATACCTAAGAGAACCAAGAGAAGAAACAGTTGCAGAATTTGTTCACCTTGTCAGAAAGGCTGAAATAATACTGGACTGTGAAGCCAAAGATTTACTCAAGGCTAGAAGGAGACCGTTCAAGAAAAGTGGAAAGTCCAAGGGCGATGCTAAATCAAAGCAGGACAAGTCCACATCAAGCTGTCTTTATTGTGATGGAATAGGCCATTACAAAAGAGAATGTCCAAAGCTAAAGGAAGATCAGAAGAACGGAACAGTCGTTCATCTTCAGGTATTTTCGTTATAGACTGTATACTTGCTAATTCAACTTCTTGGGTATTAGATACAGGTTGTGGCTCACACTTATGTTCCAATCCACAGGGACTAAGAAGAAGTAGAAAGTTAAGCAAGGGTGAAGTCGACCTACGAGTGGGAAATGGAGCACGGATTGCTGCATTAGCTGTAGGAACTTATTATTTGTCGTTGCCCTCCGGGCTAGTTTTGGAACTGGAAGAGTGTTTCCATGTTCCAAGTCTTACTAAAAACATCATTTCAGTTTCTTGCTTAGATGCTAAGGGATTTTCATTTTTAATAAAAGACAATAGTTGTTCGTTTTATTTTAAAGAGATGTTTTATGGATCTGCTAGATTAGTCAATGGACTTTATTTATTAGATCACGACAAACAAGTATATAACATAAATACCAAAAAGGCCAAAAAGGATGATTCAGATCTCACCTATCTGTGGCATTGTCGATTAGGCCATATAAACTTGAAACGCTTAGAAGGACTTCAAAAGGAAGGAATTCTAGAACCATTTGACTTAGAGGATTATGGTAAATGCGAATCATGTTTACTTGGCAAAATGACAAAGCAACCTTTCTAAAGTTGGAGAAAGAGCAAATGAACTATTGGGTTTAATCCATACAGATGTATGTGGACCAATGAGTACGAATGCTAGAGGTGGTTTCAGCTACTTTATCACTTTCACTGATGACTTCAGTAGATATGGTTATGTCTACCTAATGAAGCATAAGTCTGAATCCTTTGACAAATTCAAGGAATTTCAGAGTGAAGTAGAGAATCAACTAGGCAAGAAGATTAAGGCACTGCGATCTGATAGAGGCGGAGAATATTTGAGCTATGAATTTGATGACCATCTGAAAGAATGTGGAATTCTATCAGAATTGACTCCTCCTGGAACACCACAATGGAACGGTGTGTCGGAACGGAGGAACAGAACCTTGCTAGACATGGTCAGGTCAATGATGGGTCAGGCCAAACTTCCATTAGAATTTTGGGGACATGCACTAAATACAGCTGCACTCACTATAAATAGAGCTCCGTCTAAAGCTGTCGAAAAGACTCCATACGAATTATGGATTGGAAAGCCTCCAAATGTGTCTTTTCTTAAGATTTGGGGATGTGAAGTATACGTCAAACGATTAATTTCAGACAAACTTCATCCAAAATCTGACAAATGTATCCTTGTGGGCTATCCAAAGGAAACAAAGGGGTATTACTTCTACAATACATCTGAGAACAAGGTGTTTGCTGCTCGAGATGGTGTCTTTTTGGAGAAAGATCACATTTCCAAAATGACAAGTGGGAGAAAAGTAGACCTCGAAGAAATTCGAGTCGAACAACAAACTCTAGAGAATGCAGAAGATGACATTCAGGATGAAACTCAGAGATCTTTAGAAGAATCTGGTGAGAATCATGGTCAATCTAGAAATGTTACCCCGCGTAGATCGCAAAGATATAGATCTCAACCGGAAAGGTACTTGGGTATTTTGACGAACGAGAGCTATGACGTTCTATTACTTGAAAGTGATGAACCTGCGACTTACAATCAAGCTATGACGAGCCCTAGCTCCAAGCAATGGCAAGAAGCCATGCAATCTGAATTAGACTCCATGTCTGAAAACCAAGTATGGGATTTGGTCGATTTGCCAGATGGTTACCAAGCCATTGGAAGCAAATGGGTTTTCAAACTGAAAAAGGACAAGGATGGGAAACTTGAAGTTTTCAAAGCTAGATTGGTTGCAAAAGGTTATAGGCAAGTACACGGTGTGGATTACGATGAAACCTTTTCACCAGTTGTAATGCTAAAGTCTATTCGGATAATGTTAGCAATCGCTGCATATTACGATTACGAAATATGGCAGATGGATGTCAAAACTGCTTTCTTAAACGGTGTTTTAACAGAAACTGTGTTTATGACACAACCTGAAGGTTTTGAGGATCCAAAGAATGCTAAAAAGGTATGCAAGCTAAAGAAGTCAATCTACGGATTGAAGCAGGCATCCAGGAGCTGGAATATACGTTTTGATGAAGCAGTCAGTGACTTTGGTTTCATCAAGAACGCAGACGAATCTTGTGTATACAAGAAGGTCAGTGGGAGCAAAATTGCTTTCCTAGTATTATATGTCGACGACATATTACTTATCGGAAATGACATTCCTATGTTGAACTCTGTCAAGATTTGGCTTGGGAAATGTTTTTCGATGAAAGATCTAGGAGAAGCACAGTACATATTGGGCATCAAGATTTACAGAGATAGATCTAAAATGATGATTGGACTTAGTCAAAGCACTTATATCAATAAAGTGCTTGATAGGTTCAAGATGGCAGACTCCAAGCGAGGCTACCTACCCATGTCTCGTGGAATAACTCTAAGCAAGACTCAGTGCCCAAAAACACTTGATGAGCGTAGACGAATGAATGGGATTCCATATGCATCATTGATTGGTTCAATAATGTATGCTATGATATGTACATGCCCGGATGTTGCGTACGCACTCAGTGCTACGAGCAGATACCAGTCAGACCCAGGAGAGGCGCATTGCAGCCAAGAATATTCTGAAGTACCTGAAAAGGCACAAAGATGACTTCCTGGTCTATGGTGGAGATGATGAATTAATTGTTAAAGGATATACGGACGCAAGTTTCCAAACCGACAAAGATGATTTCAGATCACAGTCTGGGTTTGTCTTCTGCCTCAACGGGGGTGCAGTAAGCTGGAAAAGTGCTAAGCAAAGCACCATTGCGGATTCTACAACTGAAGCGGAGTACATTGCTGCACATGAAGCAGCAAAGGAAGCTATATGGCTAAGGAAGTTCATAGGTGAACTTGGTGTAGTCCCCTCCATTAAAGGACCAATAGCCCTGTATTGTGATAATAACGGAGCTATTGCACAGGCAAAGGAGCCTAGACACCACCAGAGAGTCAAGCATGTACTTCGTAGATTTCACCTTCTACGAGAGTTCGTTGAAAGAAAAGAAGTCGAGATAAACAAGATTGGAACTGATGACAACATATCAGATCCATTGACTAAACCTCTGCCGCAGGCGAAGCACAACTCGCACACTGCAGCTATGGGAATCAAGCATATTGGAGAATGGCTTTGATATCCCTGTTTAATGTTTTAAAGTTTTAGAGTTTAAATCTTTGTAAAACATTATTGGTTAATCATTCACAATAAATGAAAAGAATTCATTTTTCCATTTAATTTGTGGTTTATTAAATGATGAGTCCCTTCAATTTGACGATATATTCAAGATAGACTGTCAGGACCAGTCCTGTGACTAAGAAATGTCTATCAAGTGAACTTGAATGTCAAAGGTTGAAAATGGTCCCTAGTCGGAGTTTTCTATAAAATTGGACGCATAGAAAATGTTAGACGACTAGAATGCAAGATGACTAGTAGTTCTGTTTCTTGAACTATGTGGACATGGCAATGTCATAATCATTTGCATAGATACTTACTTTGGGAAGACTAGTATCGGACAAGACCTATGAAACTTTACTGTGAGAGATGAAAATCTGTCATAAGTAAATTTCATTAAAATGATTAGACACTAAATCCTCAATACACTACTACAAAAATAGGCGAAGAGACCTGTCAAAATATGCCAAAGAAACCTCCTTTGGACAGGTCTCTATCTCACAGGTCTCTTTGATAAAGAGACCCCCTCTAATAAAGAGGTCTCTTATTAAGAAAGAAAAGACCCTTTATTAGAGAGAGGGGGTCTGTTATACTAGTGATGCGAAAAATAATTTAATAGAGGAAAAGACCCATCTTTAGAGAAATGGGGTCTCTTTGCTAAATAAAATAGACCCATCATTAAAGAAAGGGGGTCTCTTTGTTAAATATATTCAGACCCCATATAAAAGAAAGGGGGTCTCTTTGATATTTAAACATTTTTTTTATTATGAAAAGTGGGAGACCAATTTTTATAGACAACGGGTCTCTTTTGACCTATATTTAATAAAAAAAAATAGCATTTATACACAAAAAGGGAAGCGTCAAAATAAATTATCATAATAATTAATATCACGTACAATAATTTACAACAACAATAAATCCTACATATATACAATTAAGCCTGGTTAAAACTTCAAATGGCATTAACCCTTTTCATACCATCTACATTTTCCTAAGTTGTCTCTGCTCCTGCATAGTATCTAATCCACAAGCACACCCTTGATCTCATCTACATTAGTTTGCAGAAGTAGGCACTAGGAGCTCAAAGAAACAACTACAAAGAAACTAAAGCAGGTGAGAGAGATTCGGAGGATCAAAAATTTACAAGCCATAATCATAAAGCCGGATATCACTGATTCACAAGCCAAAATCGTGCAACTCAGATTAAAAAAGCAGAACAAGAAGATAAACTGATCAGCACAAAATTGCAGAACTGAATCAGCAGTATAGAAACTCAATTTATGTTAGTAGATAAATCGATGTACACAATAAAATTCACCACCTGGTTTGAAAATAAGTTAGCTCATGCTCATTAAACGAAAGCGTAACACCAATTAAAAAAAACTCGGTGCAGTCAATTCACTACTTTACAAGCCATAATCATAATCCAAAGCTTTTCTGAAGCTGAATACAACATAGAAAAAAGTGCTTTCTCACACACGAGGTATAAATTCATGCATTCCAAACCAATACATAAAATGTGGACAAAGAAAACCTCTACAGAATAAGTTTCTGGTAACATGACTGAGACAAAAAGGAAAGGAAAAAATGTCTTTACTTAAGTTAAAAAAAATTTAGCAGTATGTTTAGCAAGCGGGAAGGTCATTCGACTAAGATAAGCAGCATGCTGACTTTACCTTGGCTGAATTAGTAGGTCCCTTTTCAACCAATCCCAAACACACAGTTGCTGACAGAAACCCAAGACATCGGTGTACCAAACAAAGAAGAAAAGCAGGAAAACATCACACTAAACAGACCGCATCATAAATTAAGCCTCTAAACAACTAAAACCAGCATAGATTTTACTTCAATTACTGACCTAGAAAGTTTTAAAGTTCTTAAGAATTATGCCTTGTACGAAAAAGCCAGATACTTTGCTTGCATATGTTGTTAAAACCATAATTTTCCCAAGCAAATTGAAAAGCTAACCCAAAATTAACTACATCCCAAATCTCAATCTTGTTGGTTCGACAGACATTCAACCAGGTATTCAGACAATTACAGACACCCATAACTTATAACTAACATTATGAAAGATAAAGGTTTCTGGACCAGATTCCAAAGTCAAACTAACATTTCATCTGCTTTTAGTAATAGATTATCCAAAAACAAGAGTGACAAAAGTTATGATGTTACGACAAAACTTGGACAAACACAAACTTGAACAATATTACTATCCATAATAAGTCGAGTTTTCTACGAGATTTCCTAAATACACATCCATTTATAACAAACAGAAAGACGCTAGTCACGCTACAAATATATCAGGCTGCAGAAATTATATCAACCCAACAAATAAAACCAGTCTTGAGCTCACAGCAGAATTCAGCACCAATGTAAGCAAATTGAAAAATCTGTTATCTTGGTTTTGGGGGGTACACCAAATGGCTTTCAGATTTATGTTAAAAATACAGATACTGGATACTGCTTACCATCAGACGTCTTCTAGTATACTGATGGCTTCCCTAAGTTTCTTTAGTCGTGTACCTGCACCTCTACTTGCACAGGAGTGCAATGTCTGATTGAACCTGTCACCAAAATCAAGAAAGCATTGTTAACGATGAAGAGATAATCTGACTGAAGAAAAGGTCAGGGGCTAAAATATGTTAAAGATTTAGCTCTCCGACGCCTGAGAATGACTATAAAACACATCTACAAGCTGAAGACCAAGTGAAACTCTTCCAAACATTTTGAGTTCCATCTTGATTATCACAACAACCAATTCCCTAATAGGAACTACACCCACGCCGGTTATGACGTTCACAACAGTTGATACACCATCATATTAACTAGCGTAGGCATAAGAAGGAAGGGATGTATTCTTCATAATGGATAAAGTTATACTATAACTTCAAGAGAAGCAATGACAAAAACAAGGCAAGTTGGGTTTACCTTGACACTGAACTTCTTCTCTAGCTCCATGACCAACCCGATGTGAATTTTGCGCTTTTCTCAATCTGTATGGAACATGGACAACAGTAGGCTTCTTGTTTTTGAAATGTCAACCTGACTGCATAAAGGTAAAAGACAACCTTATTAAACCTCAAGGAAAGCCTAATTTTCATGGAATCAAACAAAAAACTATGTAGCAATTACGAAGCAAAGTTGATAAACAGATCCTTCAACTCATTTCCCATATCCTTGTTGTTGGTCTCAAGGTCAAATATTACTTGCAAAATATAAATCCACATTTCTAGCTTTGCCACAAATTAATTCTCAGTTGATCACATCACAATTTCCAGAATTTACCTGAGCAAGATTCTCCTCAAGGTCAGTTGGGTCAACACCCCTTTATTTTTTAATCTTCCTCGAAGCAGTAAACATCTGGACAGTGTTGATTTACACACACAAAAACATTAATCAAATACTGCAATTTTAAATTTCAACGACAATGCTATCGTATTATCCAGTATTTAGTTGTTTATAACACTTGAATCCAAATGACACAATTCAGTACTGAACTAAACCTAAAAATCCGTAAAATGTCTTTAATTCCCAAACATTGAAAATGCATATGCAATATGGTATGCAACGAATTGGGGATCATCATACTTTTCAACTTTCACTACCATTAATCCCCAACTAAAATAGACATCCTTAATTTTCACACAAAAAACCTCAAATTCCAATCACTACACTAAAATTGGCAGCTATAGTATACCGTTGTGCCAGCCACAAAGACAATTAAACTAGTAACACTCCTGCCAACAATCAAGAAAAACTATCAAACTCCAGATTAAAAATTCAATCTTGTATTAAGTAATATCAGCAAAATTAAGCTAACGTTCTAACAAGGTTCATGCTTCAAAGTGACTTGATTTACCTCTCAGATTCATACTTTTGAACTTCTTTTTCTACTTATTCCTTTTCTACTAGATTGAGTGATTTTTGGTAGTTGGATTTGTTTTCATGAAAAACATATTAATATGGAATTTATGAGTTGATTAATGGGTCGTGTGAAATTGGGGAAATCAAATAGAAAAGGGTTTCATTCAACAAACGACACTTGCTGCACAAACAAACCGAAATTCAATCATTTTCCCATTAGTTCCTCAATTACCTTCAAACCACGAAACTTTTAAACCAATATGAATTCCTAATTCAACTCAAACCCGCTTGAAGATCAATTCCTTAAAACCCTAACCTCACACAACATACCCGTACAGTAAAACAAACCCTAAATTCCGCAAAACACAGAACATATAAGAAAAAAGCAACACAAATGCGGCAAAATCAACAAAAAGTTCACACGAAATCAACAAAAAGAATAACAAAAATCAATGATTGAATCTAAAAAATTACCAACCTGGAAATTATGAGAGCAGTGAACTTTTGTAGCTCGAGAAGGTTGATGCCATAACTTCTTCAGGTACAGATCTGTGAGATTATCCAGTACTGAAGAGCCTACATCGACGAGTTCACTCTCTTGCTTATCTGATCGAGAGGGGCGGTGGGGAAATTGGGAGAGGAAGAGAGATGGAGAGGAGAGAGAGTTTTTTTTTTTAATGAAAAATAGTTGGGAAAGAGACCCGGTAACACAAATAAGGGTCTTTCCCTTTTCTGCATTTGTTTGTACATGGGCCCATTTAATATAAGAGACCCGTTATTTAAATTAACGGGTCTTTAGTTTATTTCTCTTTATTTTTCGGAAATGAATGGTGGGCCCTTTGACATAAAAGAGACCCGTTAAATCAAATAACTGATCTCTGGTTTCTCTCATTTTATTTTCAGCGGAAAAATGGTGGAACCTTAGTTTTATTAGAGACCTGTTAACTTTAAAATTAGATCACTTATATTAAAGAGACCCGTCATCTCGACTATAGGGTCTTTTATTGAAGATCTCTTTGCCCATTTTTGTAGTAGTGATACCTGAGTGATTTGAGATTACTTGTTTGAGAACTGGTTGCTTTGGCGTTGACCAACCGTCGCACCGTAAAAGGAGGCTATAAAGGCAACGCTCAGGTAATCACCTATCGAACGAAGTCTAATCTCAAGATTGCAAAATTGGGATTGTCCTCCCATAAATCGGGATGAGATGCTTAAAAGTTGTACAAGGCCACTCGGAGAGCTAGAAACTGTGAAATGCATGGCCGTGCTCGGATGAATCATAGGCTATGATTATATGTCTATTTGATCAGTTGAACTCTGAAACCGAGGAACACCTCTGGACATAATAAGGATGACAACTCTTACCTTATGTTCAAGAGCAAGCATCGAGCGACAAAGGAATTAGGAAATGCACACTTGTCCCTAAGGACAAGTGGGAGACTGAAGGAAATAATGCCCTTGGTCCAAGTATGCATTCTATGTTAAAGTCTAATAAGTGCGGTTCTGTATTAATTAACAAGTTAATAATTCAGTGAGATCAAGTGAGCTGAATGCCTAGCTAGAGGCCGCTTCAGTTCAAGTGGAATTAATGATATTAATCCACAGCTTACTCTTGACTGAACCCGTAGGGTCACACAAATAGTACGTAAACGGATCAAGTATTTAATGGCATTAAATACTCCATCTATGGATATTCGGAATCGACGGATCTTGGTTTCAGTGGGAGCTGAGATCGTCACAGGCAAGAAATGAATGCTCCGGAAACGATGATATTGCCGGAAACGGAAATATGGATCGTATCGGAAATATAAATATTATCCAAGTCGTAGATGTTGCCGGAAACGGAAACATGGTACGTATCGGAAAATATTATCGGAAATGGAAATATTGCCGGAATCGAAAATATTTTCGGAAACGGAAATATTGTCAGAATCGGAAATATTATCGGAATCGGAAAATAATTCCGGAAACGGAAATATTAAATATTTGTTCGAAACGGAAATTAATTTCGCAATCGGAAATATTAAATATTGTTCGTATCGGAAATAAATTCCGGAATCGGGAATTTAATCGGAAGCGCGTCGTACGAATTAGCATCGGACGAGACTTGCTAGACGAAGGCCCAGCACGAAGCCAGGCCTACGCTCAGCAAGCCCAAGCGCCCAAAAACATGCTGCCAAGCCACGCCCGGTCCAGCGCAAGGCCAGGCCCAGCAATGGCCTTGGCGCGCGCGCGGGGCTGCGACGAGTGGGCTGGCGCTGTGCGTGGGCCGCAAGGCCTGCGTGCGGTGCTAGCGTATCACTCGAAGTGTGTTACTCAAATCCTAAGGCTACCGGGATTTGTCATATGATTAAAACTAATCCTAAAAGATTTAGTTTATTTAATTAGAGTCCTAGTAGGATTATAATTAAATAAATTAGTATCCTAATAGGATTCCAAATCTTTTTCCATAACTCTATAAATAGGTGCCTAGGGTAACATATTTACATCGAGTATTCAAGTATTCAAAGTGATTTTTTAGAGCAAAAATTCAGTCACACAATTGCCTATAAGTGCCGAAAATTCTAAGTACCTTAAGGGCGATCCTAGTTGGTCAAGCTTAAGGCGGATCCGGACGTGCTGTGGACTATCTGCGAAGGGACGACACTTGGAGTCCTAAAGACTTGTTCTTGTTCGGTTCGGGCGCAGCTAGGGAAGGCACGCAACAAAGAGTATGCATCTAAACTATGCTAAATGATTATGTGTAAATAATATGCTTTCCTGGCTTTATGGTTTTTCCGCATGATTTATAAATTGTCATATGTATCATAACCTAACACATTTCACCCAAAACCTGCTATTTATAGAAACCTGCTAAAAATAGTAACTGCCGTAAAAGGTAGCTTCTAAAAGTGGCAAGTCATAAAAGATAGAAACCTGTCAGAATTAGGTGTTGCACTCCAACATAAATCCTAAATGAGATAGAAAACTGCGAGAATCCTATTCCTAATATGATTCGAAAATAAGAGTTACGTATTAATTAAAATCCTAACGAGCCTAGAGTTCGTAACGGGCCCAGACGCATTCCGTCATGAAATTGATACGCACTAAAAGACTCGATTAAGTCTCAAACACTACGGATTTCAGGAATCCGAATCTGACTAAGAAAACAGCCCAGACCCTATTTTCAACCCCTGGCTCTGGGCGCCGAAATCTTCGGCGCCCAGGCCTGGGCGCTGAAAATACCTGGGTACGTGTTTTTTCCTAATTCCTTGTGGATTAGAACTCCACAATTCTATCTTTCCACGAACTCTTCCCTATAAATACAGCCCCAAATTCGACGTGAAAAGAACAACACACAATGATATTCTGAGTATTGACTCCAACCCTTAGCCTAAGCCTCACGCTGCGAAATTGTTCACGCGTTCTGTCGCAATCGATCCATAAATCGAACAGAACGTATCCTGTCCCATAATTTGAGATTCGTTAAATAAAAAGGACAAATAGCAAAGTCAAAGTGGTTAGTTTTCTGAGAACCGTGACGCACCTCTCAAGGGTGCGTCGTAATGTGTCCCTTTTCGATGATTTAATTGAAGGAAATAATGCCCTTGGTCCAAGTATGCATTCTATGTTAAGTCTAATAAGTGCGGTTCAGTATTAATTAACAAGTTAATAATTCAGTGAGATCAAGTGAGCTGAATGCCTAGCTAGAGGCCGCTTCAGTTCAAGTGGAATTAATGATATTAATCCACAGCTTACTCTTGACTGAACCCGTAGGGTCACACAAATAGTACGTAAATGGATCAAGTATTTAATGGCATTAAATACTCCATCTATGGATATTCGGAATCGACGGATCTTGGTTTCAGTGGGAGCTGAGATCGTCACAGGCAAGAAATGAATGCTCCGGAAACGATGATATTGCCGGAAACGGAAATATGGATCGTATCGGAAATATAAATATTATCCAAGTCGTAGATGTTGCCGGAAACGGAAACATGGTACGTATCGGAAAATATTATAGGAAATGGAAATATTGCCGGAATCGGAAATATTGCCGGAAACGGAAATATTGTCAGAATCGGAAATATTATCGGAATCGGAAAATAATTCCGGAAACGGAAATATTAAATATTTGTTCGAAACGGAAATTAATTCCGGAATCGGAAATATTAAATATTGTTCGTATCGGAAATGAATTCCGGAATCGGGAAATTAATCGGAAGCGTATCCTACGAATTAGCATCGGACAAGGCCTGCCAGACGAAGGCCCAGCACGAAGCCGGGCCATCACCCAGGAAGCCAGCGCGCCACAACGCACCAGCCAAGGCTGCGCCAGGCCCACCGCAAGACAGGCCCAGCGCGCGCCAACGCTGCGGCAGCGTGTGGGCCTCGTGGCAATGGGCTGCGAGCTCGCGGGCTGCGTGCGCGCGCATGGCGCCCCTCGTGGGCTGCTGTGCGTGCGTGTGTGTGTTGGTGTGCTATACGAATCCTAAAGCTATCAGATTTCGACATATGATTAAATTCCTAAACCTAAAAGGAAGAATTAATTAAATAAGAATTCTATTAGGATTCTAGTTTAATTAATTCGTATCCTAATAGGATTACAATTCCCTTTCCATACCTCTATAAATAAAGGCCTAGGGTCATTATTTTGTATAGAGTATTCAAGTATTCAAAGTGATTTTTGAGAGCAAAAATTCAGTCATACAATTGCCTATATTAGCCGAAAATTCTAAGTACCTTAAGGACGATCCTAGTTGGTCAAGCTTAAGGCGGATCCGGACGTGCTGTGGACTATCTACGGAGGGACGACACTTGGAGTCCTAAAGACTTGTTCTTGTTCGGTTCGGGCGCAGCTAGGGAAGACACGCAACAAAGTGTATGCATCTAAACTATGCTAAATGATTATGTGTAAATAATATGCTTTCCTGGCTTTATGGTTTTTCCGCATGATTTATGAATTGTCATATGTATCATAACTTAACAGTGGTATCACGAGCCTCTTATTATTTTCATAATCTAAATTGCATGAACATGGTTAAATATTACAAATTTGCAAGAATTAAAAGGGGTGATTAATTTTCGTAATTGTTAATTAATTGCAAATTGCGTTTATTTAATTATACGTACGCAGTTTTTCGGCAGTTTCTTCGTTACTCATCCAAATCGAGTGATTTTTGTGTCAATTCCGCATGTAAAAGGCATTCTAAAATTTTGACAAAAAGTGTATTTTTCGGCCGAACCCAGAATTCTCAAATTCGAAGCCTAACTATGACTTTTCGGAGGTTTTAGTTTTTCGAATGCAAAATTTCGTAAATTTAAGATGTTAAATTAAATATTTGCGATTCTTGTTGATAAATCTTGAATTTTTGATTGACCTACTGTATATGTTTAACAAGTTTGAATGCCTAGCCTTGTTAATTATGCAATCTGATTTGTAATTATGATTAATTTGTTGAAAATTGGAATAATTTAGAATTAATTTGATTTTCATAATTAGTTATAATTTAATTAGATACCTATGATTAAAAACCACCATAAAAATTGTAAATTTGTGTTAAATTTTAAATTTTTATGACCTAGACTTGAATCCATGTTAATCGGAAACCAATTAAATAATAAATTTTCGATTTTTCGCCCTAAAATTATGAAATTAATATTATTTATTAATTTGTCATTAATTTTGAATATAAATTTTTAATTTTTATGCGATTCGCTCATATAACTTGCACGCACAAAGCAATGGACGCTACGTGTTACCCTTAAGGGGTGTTGTATAGTACGGGCATGCGACGACGAGCAAGGGAGCTCGTCGCCCATGCGGCACGAATGCAGCGAGCAAGGGCATGGTGCACGAGCACAAGGCAGCAGCCCTGCCTTGTGTCGTGGGCTGTGAGCAATGGGCGTGTTGGCAGGGGCGAAAGCAAGGCACAGCAGTCGCGTGTGGGCAGCAAGCGTGCTGCGCCACAGCGCGCACTGCCTCGCGCAAGCATGCGGAGCCTCGCGCGCAGCGAGCGCAAGCTCGCGTGCCACGAGCGCTACGCACAGCGTCGATGCCTCGCGCGCAGCGAGCGCCAGCTCGCATACTGCTGCCTCGTGCGATGAGCGCAAGCTCGCGTGCGGGAAAGGTAGGCGCGCAGCGAGCGATGGCTCGCATGGATCGAGCGCTGGCGAGCGAGCGCAGCGAGCAATGGCTCGCGTGCGTCGAGCGCTGGCGCGCTCAGCGAGCACCAACTCGCGTGATGCCTTGCGATGGTGAGCAGCAGCGATGCGACGCAGCGCATGGGCTGCGCGCACATGGCCAGCGATGGCTGTGTGCGTGTGGCCCATGGGCGTGCGTTGCGTGGGATTTTTGCGTTGCGATTAGATCGTTTTGAAATTTTAATTTGAAATTTTCAGTTTACGTAATTTTAATTAATTTTAAAATTAATAATTTAAATTATTTTCTTGGATTTTAATTTTGAATATTGTAATTATAATAAATTTTATTTATTCTAATTATTTTACTAAAATTAAAATCATGAATTAATGTAAATACGACTGAAATTAAATTAAACTTTTTGGATTCAATTATAAATTTATATGAGCTTTAAATTTTAATTAAATTTGTATGTTTCCGATTAGACTAGAAATACATTTTTATGTTTAAAATTAGTAAAGCATATGAATTTATTGGTTTAAGTGGGAGCCCTTTTTAGTCATAAACTCTTGATTAGGTCTACAAATCCTTAAGGTTAAAACAACTTGATTAGAATTAATAAGGACTGAATAATTTGTAGATTATTGGTGCCCTTGATTAATTGCTGCAAATGTTTATGTGATGCATAATGTGTTTTACTAACCAGCTATGTGGGCCATTCATGATAATGAATGGGTGAATGGTATATATTGTATATGTACTGTTTTGCAGGTTATGAAGTGACTAGTATGGCCCAAATAGGATAGAAAATATGGTCTGCGTACCATTAATTTGAATGTAATTGGTCTAAAGTACCAAAGTTGTTTTTCAATTCAAATATGGTCTGCGTACCATCAAATAGTTGTAATTAGTTTTAATTATAGCTTATCCTATTTGAAGAAAATGGTGCCTCCCACGGAGATTTTCAAGACGGACTTTGAAGTTAAAACTTCAAGATGAAGTCGGGCCATACTAGATCACATTTATCTTATGCATGTTTTAAGTTATTTATTGCTTTTAAATATGTCTTAAAATGCATGAGATCAAAAGCTTGATTATGTTGCATGATTAAGGATTTTAGTTCACTTAAAATCTAACCAACATAGTAAGAGCCTTAAGTTCCAAACTTAAAAATTGAGTTAAAAGGTGCCATGCCAAAATATACACTTGCTTGAATATCCTTTACATCAATCTAGTAATAGTTTTCGCTCAGCGAGGTGTTACTTATTGGTCCTAAAGGGGCAAGGTACACAAATAATTGTGAGTACATGTTAGTTTTGGTGAAACTCAACTATATAAGTAAGGAGTCCTTTTATGTCGTGGCAAAATCGATATGTTTACCTAATAAGTTCTTAGACGTACCTATCAACCAAGAATAGTTTCTAGACTATTAGCAAAAGGCTTTTGCTTACCTAAGATGTTTTAGGATTAAGTCGACAAACTGTGCTTAATTCTTCAATGATTATAGGATCTTGGAATCATTTTATTCACACCTGCCGGAACAATAAATTCGAATAAAATGCTAATAACTTGTTGAAATTGCATGATTGCTTTAATTTTCAAGTTATTACTCATGATAAATGTTTAGACTTTGCATGCTTCAATGTATGTTTTAATTATTGTTTATAATTAAATATCTTGCACTGCAATAAATCCTTTTAGAAAGGTAACAGTAAATTTCCTCGATTGGTAGTGAATTCAAGAACGATTCACGGAAATGAGAGAAAATGAGCAATTTAAAATGTACGTTTCTTATAGCGACTTTTATGGTTGTTTCCGAGTATCAAAATCGAATGGCAAACCAATTGGTGCTTGTGAATTCAAAATACACTGTAGTTTTGAGATCATAAAGAATTGAGCTTAAATGCTCAGCTTTACCAATGGTTAACAACCTAAACATCTTTGTCCATTTAATTCTCGAATGAGTCTAGTCCCTAGACATTCGAATAGATCGATGCTTAGAGAACTTTAGAAGCTTCTAGTAAGATCATCTAGTTGAAACAAAATATTCAACATAAATTAAAATGGTAAAGAACCTTGTTGGTGACATTGGACATGTCTAACAAAGTATAAAAGTCAACACTAAATAATTCAATTCTTAAGACTATAAGAAAGGGTACAAGAAATAGGAAAACGAGGAACAAATGAAAGGAATTTACGATCCCGTTTCTACCTAAAAGTTAATGTTTAAAGAAAAGTGACCTAGCAATCAAACTTCCTTGGTATCATATACCGCTTGAGGTTCTTACTTCGGTAATAACTCAAACAATGGAAGCTAGGCTACACTAATGACCTACAAGTGGGAAATGAAGCATGGCAATGCTACATTAGTTGTAGGGTCATCTAGTTTGTTTTAAGTCCTTTCAAGGCTGGAACTAAATGGCTATTTTGTTCCATAATCAGCATACCTAAATTTCTGCTTCAAACACAGAAAGACTCACATTCAGAAGAAAAAAAACAATGTTTGTTTGTTTGTTTATTTGAATGAAATGGTCAATTACGGGTTGAGTCAATATGCTTGATTAAAACAAACAACTCTTTAACAATAAGAACTTTACTAGGTTCAAATCAACCCCTTGATTTGAGTTCCACTAATCTTTGGCATTGTTGCTTAGACCATATCAACAAGTCAACATTCAAAAGCTCTATTTTGATGGACTTTCGAAAGTTCATTGATTTCTAGATCAATTTAAGACAACTAGTCTTACTTGTTGAAAGTAACAAAAGATATGAACTATTGTTAGAACGCCTAGACGATAGAGTTCAAAGCTAAAGAAAGGTTTTATGACTTTATTATTTCACATGGATTTGAGTGAATATAGGTTTATTTACTCAAATGTGATATAAGTTGAATCTGTTTGGCTAGTTCAAAGATTCAGAAATATAAAATCCACTTGGCAAGAAATCATAAAGATCTAGGTTAGATCATGTTGATGATTACTTGAGACCAAATATGATCATCAATGATTGTGTGTTGTAATTTCACAATCTAGGTCCATAAGATATGGCATATCTTAGTTGGAATAATCGAAGTCAATTAGTACTTGATTCGATCAATGATGGATCATAAAGACTTTTCCTATAATTTCTAAAACAAAATGCTCAACTACCACCAAACTAAACCAAATTCGTCAAAAATATTGAAAAGTAATTTCAGAATAACTTTTCATAAAATATATCTAGAGAGTTGCTAAACTCAGTGGGAGCTTAGTGTTTGTTATTCAACAAACTAAGGCCCAAGTATAGATATACGTTTCATTGTGATTTATTCAAATGAGACACAAGGGTATTGTTTCTACCACGAATTTTTGAGAACATAATGTTTGTTTGCTCGAAATGGTGTCCTTTTGGAGATTCATTTCCAAAATGACAAGTGGGAGAAAATAGACCTCGAAAGTTTTCGAGGCGAACAACAAACATAGACGGACATTCCGGAGGCTTTTCGAAGTTCTTTAGAAAATCCGAACACGTATTCTTTAAGGACTTTAGAAGTGGCTTTAAAGAATAGACATCTCTTAGAAGACTTTACAAGTGTTTCAAGGAGAACAGAATATTCAAAGGACTTTCAAGTGGCTACCGATATTCTATTATTTGATGTTCTATACCCAAGTAGGCATAGAATTCAAGTCACTGAAACTATGAGATTCTTCTATTAGATAGTGAAGAAACATAGAGATCAGGTCAATGAAACTATGAGATTCTTCTATTAGATAGTGAAGAAACCTACAACCTGCAGTCAAACTATTATCATATAGATTAATGAGTTTGTGACTTGTAAGAAAGCTATGACGAAATATAGATTCCCTAAAATGGTTAGAGGCCATATATAGACTCAAATGTTTTAGATGGTTAAAGGCCATAAAACATAACAAAATCGAAATTTTGTTGATTTGCAAGAATAGTTTCACACCTATTGGTTGCAAGTTTGTTTTAAGGATAAAAACCATCAAACATGGAATTGTGTTCACACACAAAGCTAGATTAGTTGCTAAAGGTTACAGGCAAATTCATGGCATGGATTGTGTTGAAACCTCATGCATAATCGTAATGCTCAAGTCTATAACTCAAGCAATGATTACATATTGGTACATATGACAATTGGATGACAAAACGTATTCCTCAATCAAATGTTGGAAGAAAACTATGTACATGGTATGTCATAGGATTTGTGGATCCAAATAAATGCTTGAAAAGGAATGCTAGCTTATAAAATCTAAGTACAGATTTAAGCAAGCAATTGGGAATTGAAATTGTATTTTAGTGAAGCTAATAAGCATTTTAGTTTCATAAAATATACATGATTCTTAAAGATATATAAGAATTTTAGTGGGAGTACGTAAAACTTAATTGGTCCTATGTGTATCACACACATATCTCTCTATTGTGAAAATGCTAATGACTTAGATTTGAAATTATTCATCAATGATGGACCATGGCGAAACTTAGTACATATTGGGTTTTAAGATCTATTTACGAAGGTCTTATAATATTGTTTTGGATTAAGTAATGGCATTTACTAAATCAAACACGAAATACTCCATTGGAGATATTCGACCCATATGAATAAATCTAAGTAAAGAATGTTTGAACTATGTATAAGCATTTACTAAGTTAAACATCAAAGGATCTAAGTGAGATTCTTAACCTATATTATATGTCAAAGAATTTAGCTGGATTCAGTATCTACTAAAATTGAATGAGCTAAAGTTACATGAATAGAATTCAATTGGGAATTATTCTGCAAAAGAATTTATCATGTATGATATAATATGAGGATCGCCAAAAACGTATCGTATGACTTTAGGCATGACGAACATATACCAATCTCTATTGATCTAAGTGAAGATCAACTAGATTGAGATCAAGAATACTTATGGTACTTGAAAAGGTACATAGGAATAGTTCTTGATTCAAGGAAATAAAGATATGCTAAATATTGATGCTACACGCATAAACACTGGCAAAGGATCAAGCAAGATTCCCTTGGAGTTAACCATTGATAAGGACGAGCTATAGAGCATCGTGTTTTGAAATGGCAACATGGGTTGGAGACCATGAGTTGTTGCGTGGGAAATTAAAATATTAATTTCTATGTTCCAAAGATACAGCTGGAAAGTCTTCCACATATCTGTAAACTGCTTGGATAAGTAAATCCAAACAAAGCATCACTAGCAACCTAAACAGTTGAAGTAAAAGTACTTATTGCCTAAGAAGCAATAAAACAGAGTTGTTTATATTAATGAGTTCTTCATTGAACTTGGGAAGATCACATGTCTGTTGACTTAATGGTTCTTCATTGCAAAATGCGTAGTACCACTAAGTAGCAAGAAAGACTAGATCACAAAATAAACATACTCAAAAGATCTTATCATCATATCTCGAAGAACATTCGATGAAAAGGATATTAAGATTTGCAAAGCATGATAATTAAACCTATGCAACAAGTGAGAAGCAACACTCATGTTGTAGCACAGGAAATCAAGCATAGCTTTGAAATTCCATGAACTGTTTTAAAGATGGGTTTGAGGCCCATGGTTGTAAAACATTGGGGTTGAACATTTATCATATATGAAATGTATTTTCATATTCCATTTAATCTTGGTTTAGTATTAAATGATGAGTCCCTTCAATTTGACGAAATATTCAAGATAGACTGTCAGGACCAGTCCTGTGACTAAGAAATGTCTATCAAGTGAACTTGAATGTCAAAATTTGAAAATGGTCCCTGGTCGGAGTTTTCTATAAAATTGGACGCATAGAAAACGTTAGACGATTAGAATGCAAGATGACTAGTAGTTCTGTTTCTTGAACTATGTGGACATGGCAATGTCATAATCATTTGCATAGATACTTACTTTGGGAAGACTAGTATCGGACAAGACCTATGAAACTTTACTGTAAGAGATGAAAATCTGTCATAAGTAAATTTCATTAAAATTATTAGACACTAAATCCTCAATACCTGACTGATTTGAGATTACTTGTTTGAGAACTGGTTGCTTTGACGTTGACCAACCGTCGCACCGTAAAAGGAGGCTATAAAGGCAACGCTCAGGTAATCACCTATCAAACGAAGTCTAATCTCAAGATCGCAAGATTGGGATTGTCCTCCCATAAATCGGGATGAGATGCTTAAAAGTTGTACAAGGCCACTCGGAGAGCTAGAAACTGTGAAATGCATGGCCGTGCTCGGATGAATCATAGGCTATGATTATATGTCTATTTGATCAGTTGAACTCTGAAACCGAGGAACACCTCTGGACATAATAAGGATGACAACTCTTACCTTATGTTCAAGAGCAAGCATCGAGCGACAAAGGAATTAGGAAATGCACACTTGTCCCTAAGGACAAGTGGGAGACTGAAGGAAATAATGCCCTTGGTCCAAGTATGCATTCTATGTTAAAGTCTAATAAGTGCGGTTCTGTATTAATTAACAAGTTAATAATTCAGTGAGATCAAGTGAGCTGAATGCCTAGCTAGAGGCCGCTTCAGTTCAAGTGGAATTAATGATATTAATCCACAGCTTACTCTTGACTGAACCCGTAGGGTCACACAAATAGTACGTAAACGGATCAAGTATTTAATGGCATTAAATACTCCATCTATGGATATTCGGAATCGACGGATCTTGGTTTCAGTGGGAGCTGAGATCGTCACAGGCAAGAAATGAATGCTCCGGAAACGATGATATTGCCGGAAACGGAAATATGGATCGTATCGGAAATATAAATATTATCCAAGTCGTAGATGTTGCCGGAAACGGAAACATGGTACGTATCGGAAAATATTATCGGAAATGGAAATATTGCCGGAATCGAAAATATTTTCGGAAACGGAAATATTGTCAGAATCGGAAATATTATCGGAATCGGAAAATAATTCCGGAAACGGAAATATTAAATATTTGTTCGAAACGGAAATTAATTTCGCAATCGGAAATATTAAATATTGTTCGTATCGGAAATAAATTCCGGAATCGGGAATTTAATCGGAAGCGCGTCGTACGAATTAGCATCGGACGAGACTTGCTAGACGAAGGCCCAGCACGAAGCCAGGCCTACGCTCAGCAAGCCCAAGCGCCCAAAAACATGCTGCCAAGCCACGCCCGGTCCAGCGCAAGGCCAGGCCCAGCAATGGCCTTGGCGCGCGCGCGGGGCTGCGACGAGTGGGCTGGCGCTGTGCGTGGGCCGCAAGGCCTGCGTGCGGTGCTAGCGTATCACTCGAAGTGTGTTACTCAAATCCTAAGGCTACCGGGATTTGTCATATGATTAAAACTAATCCTAAAAGATTTAGTTTATTTAATTAGAGTCCTAGTAGGATTATAATTAAATAAATTAGTATCCTAATAGGATTCCAAATCTTTTTCCATAACTCTATAAATAGGTGCCTAGGGTAACATATTTACATCGAGTATTCAAGTATTCAAAGTGATTTTTTAGAGCAAAAATTCAGTCACACAATTGCCTATAAGTGCCGAAAATTCTAAGTACCTTAAGGGCGATCCTAGTTGGTCAAGCTTAAGGCGGATCCGGACGTGCTGTGGACTATCTGCGAAGGGACGACACTTGGAGTCCTAAAGACTTGTTCTTGTTCGGTTCGGGCGCAGCTAGGGAAGGCACGCAACAAAGAGTATGCATCTAAACTATGCTAAATGATTATGTGTAAATAATATGCTTTCCTGGCTTTATGGTTTTTCCGCATGATTTATAAATTGTCATATGTATCATAACCTAACACATTTCACCCAAAACCTGCTATTTATAGAAACCTGCTAAAAATAGTAACTGCCGTAAAAGGTAGCTTCTAAAAGTGGCAAGTCATAAAAGATAGAAACCTGTCAGAATTAGGTGTTGCACTCCAACATAAATCCTAAATGAGATAGAAAACTGCGAGAATCCTATTCCTAATATGATTCGAAAATAAGAGTTACGTATTAATTAAAATCCTAACGAGCCTAGAGTTCGTAACGGGCCCAGACGCATTCCGTCATGAAATTGATACGCACTAAAAGACTCGATTAAGTCTCAAACACTACGGATTTCAGGAATCCGAATCTGACTAAGAAAACAGCCCAGACCCTATTTTCAACCCCTGGCTCTGGGCGCCGAAATCTTCGGCGCCCAGGCCTGGGCGCTGAAAATACCTGGGTACGTGTTTTTTCCTAATTCCTTGTGGATTAGAACTCCACAATTCTATCTTTCCACGAACTCTTCCCTATAAATACAGCCCCAAATTCGACGTGAAAAGAACAACACACAATGATATTCTGAGTATTGACTCCAACCCTTAGCCTAAGCCTCACGCTGCGAAATTGTTCACGCGTTCTGTCGCAATCGATCCATAAATCGAACAGAACGTATCCTGTCCCATAATTTGAGATTCGTTAAATAAAAAGGACAAATAGCAAAGTCAAAGTGGTTAGTTTTCTGAGAACCGTGACGCACCTCTCAAGGGTGCGTCGTAATGTGTCCCTTTTCGATGATTTAATTGAAGGAAATAATGCCCTTGGTCCAAGTATGCATTCTATGTTAAGTCTAATAAGTGCGGTTCAGTATTAATTAACAAGTTAATAATTCAGTGAGATCAAGTGAGCTGAATGCCTAGCTAGAGGCCGCTTCAGTTCAAGTGGAATTAATGATATTAATCCACAGCTTACTCTTGACTGAACCCGTAGGGTCACACAAATAGTACGTAAATGGATCAAGTATTTAATGGCATTAAATACTCCATCTATGGATATTCGGAATCGACGGATCTTGGTTTCAGTGGGAGCTGAGATCGTCACAGGCAAGAAATGAATGCTCCGGAAACGATGATATTGCCGGAAACGGAAATATGGATCGTATCGGAAATATAAATATTATCCAAGTCGTAGATGTTGCCGGAAACGGAAACATGGTACGTATCGGAAAATATTATAGGAAATGGAAATATTGCCGGAATCGGAAATATTGCCGGAAACGGAAATATTGTCAGAATCGGAAATATTATCGGAATCGGAAAATAATTCCGGAAACGGAAATATTAAATATTTGTTCGAAACGGAAATTAATTCCGGAATCGGAAATATTAAATATTGTTCGTATCGGAAATGAATTCCGGAATCGGGAAATTAATCGGAAGCGTATCCTACGAATTAGCATCGGACAAGGCCTGCCAGACGAAGGCCCAGCACGAAGCCGGGCCATCACCCAGGAAGCCAGCGCGCCACAACGCACCAGCCAAGGCTGCGCCAGGCCCACCGCAAGACAGGCCCAGCGCGCGCCAACGCTGCGGCAGCGTGTGGGCCTCGTGGCAATGGGCTGCGAGCTCGCGGGCTGCGTGCGCGCGCATGGCGCCCCTCGTGGGCTGCTGTGCGTGCGTGTGTGTGTTGGTGTGCTATACGAATCCTAAAGCTATCAGATTTCGACATATGATTAAATTCCTAAACCTAAAAGGAAGAATTAATTAAATAAGAATTCTATTAGGATTCTAGTTTAATTAATTCGTATCCTAATAGGATTACAATTCCCTTTCCATACCTCTATAAATAAAGGCCTAGGGTCATTATTTTGTATAGAGTATTCAAGTATTCAAAGTGATTTTTGAGAGCAAAAATTCAGTCATACAATTGCCTATATTAGCCGAAAATTCTAAGTACCTTAAGGACGATCCTAGTTGGTCAAGCTTAAGGCGGATCCGGACGTGCTGTGGACTATCTACGGAGGGACGACACTTGGAGTCCTAAAGACTTGTTCTTGTTCGGTTCGGGCGCAGCTAGGGAAGACACGCAACAAAGTGTATGCATCTAAACTATGCTAAATGATTATGTGTAAATAATATGCTTTCCTGGCTTTATGGTTTTTCCGCATGATTTATGAATTGTCATATGTATCATAACTTAACAGTGGTATCACGAGCCTCTTATTATTTTCATAATCTAAATTGCATGAACATGGTTAAATATTACAAATTTGCAAGAATTAAAAGGGGTGATTAATTTTCGTAATTGTTAATTAATTGCAAATTGCGTTTATTTAATTATACGTACGCAGTTTTTCGGCAGTTTCTTCGTTACTCATCCAAATCGAGTGATTTTTGTGTCAATTCCGCATGTAAAAGGCATTCTAAAATTTTGACAAAAAGTGTATTTTTCGGCCGAACCCAGAATTCTCAAATTCGAAGCCTAACTATGACTTTTCGGAGGTTTTAGTTTTTCGAATGCAAAATTTCGTAAATTTAAGATGTTAAATTAAATATTTGCGATTCTTGTTGATAAATCTTGAATTTTTGATTGACCTACTGTATATGTTTAACAAGTTTGAATGCCTAGCCTTGTTAATTATGCAATCTGATTTGTAATTATGATTAATTTGTTGAAAATTGGAATAATTTAGAATTAATTTGATTTTCATAATTAGTTATAATTTAATTAGATACCTATGATTAAAAACCACCATAAAAATTGTAAATTTGTGTTAAATTTTAAATTTTTATGACCTAGACTTGAATCCATGTTAATCGGAAACCAATTAAATAATAAATTTTCGATTTTTTCGCCCTAAAATTATGAAATTAATATTATTTATTAATTTGTCATTAATTTTGAATATAAATTTTTAATTTTTATGCGATTCGCTCATATAACTTGCACGCACAAAGCAATGGACGCTACGTGTTACCCTTAAGGGGTGTTGTATAGTACGGGCATGCGACGACGAGCAAGGGAGCTCGTCGCCCATGCGGCACGAATGCAGCGAGCAAGGGCATGGTGCACGAGCACAAGGCTGCAGCCCTGCCTTGTGTCGTGGGCTGTGAGCAATGGGCGTGTGGGCAGGGGCGAAAGCAAGGCACAGCAGTCGCGTGTGGGCAGCAAGCGTGCTGCGCCACAGCGCGCACTGCCTCGCGCAAGCATGCGGAGCCTCGCGCGCAGCGAGCGCAAGCTCGCGTGCCACGAGCGCTACGCACAGCGTCGATGCCTCGCGCGCAGCGAGCGCCAGCTCGCATACTGCTGCCTCGTGCGATGAGCGCAAGCTCGCGTGCGGGAAAGGTAGGCGCGCAGCGAGCGATGGCTCGCATGGATCGAGCGCTGGCGAGCGAGCGCAGCGAGCAATGGCTCGCGTGCGTCGAGCGCTGGCGCGCTCAGCGAGCACCAACTCGCGTGATGCCTTGCGATGGTGAGCAGCAGCGATGCGACGCAGCGCATGGGCTGCGCGCACATGGCCAGCGATGGCTGTGTGCGTGTGGCCCATGGGCGTGCGTTGCGTGGGATTTTTGCGTTGCGATTAGATCGTTTTGAAATTTTAATTTGAAATTTTCAGTTTACGTAATTTTAATTAATTTTAAAATTAATAATTTAAATTATTTTCTTGGATTTTAATTTTGAATATTGTAATTATAATAAATTTTATTTATTCTAATTATTTTACTAAAATTAAAATCATGAATTAATGTAAATACGACTGAAATTAAATTAAACTTTTTGGATTCAATTATAAATTTATATGAGCTTTAAATTTTAATTAAATTTGTATGTTTCCGGTTAGACTAGAAATACATTTTTATGTTTAAAATTAGTAAAGCATATGAATTTATTGGTTTAAGTGGGAGCCCTTTTTAGTCATAAACTCTTGATTAGGTCTACAAATCCTTAAGGTTAAAACAACTTGATTAGAATTAATAAGGACTGAATAATTTGTAGATTATTGGTGCCCTTGATTAATTGCTGCAAATGTTTATGTGATGCATAATGTGTTTTACTAACCAGCTATGTGGGCCATTCATGATAATGAATGGGTGAATGGTATATATTGTATATGTACTGTTTTGCAGGTTATGAAGTGACTAGTATGGCCCAAATAGGATAGAAAATATGGTCTGCGTACCATTAATTTGAATGTAATTGGTCTAAAGTACCAAAGTTGTTTTTCAATTCAAATATGGTCTGCGTACCATCAAATAGTTGTAATTAGTTTTAATTATAGCTTATCCTATTTGAAGAAAATGGTGCCTCCCACGGAGATTTTCAAGACGGACTTTGAAGTTAAAACTTCAAGATGAAGTCGGGCCATACTAGATCACATTTATCTTATGCATGTTTTAAGTTATTTATTGCTTTTAAATATGTCTTAAAATGCATGAGATCAAAAGCTTGATTATGTTGCATGATTAAGGATTTTAGTTCACTTAAAATCTAACCAACATAGTAAGAGCCTTAAGTTCCAAACTTAAAAATTGAGTTAAAAGGTGCCATGCCAAAATATACACTTGCTTGAATATCCTTTACATCAATCTAGTAATAGTTTTCGCTCAGCGAGGTGTTACTTATTGGTCCTAAAGGGGCAAGGTACACAAATAATTGTGAGTACATGTTAGTTTTGGTGAAACTCAACTATATAAGTAAGGAGTCCTTTTATGTCGTGGCAAAATCGATATGTTTACCTAATAAGTTCTTAGACGTACCTATCAACCAAGAATAGTTTCTAGACTATTAGCAAAAGGCTTTTGCTTACCTAAGATGTTTTAGGATTAAGTCGACAAACTGTGCTTAATTCTTCAATGATTATAGGATCTTGGAATCATTTTATTCACACCTGCCGGAACAATAAATTCGAATAAAATGCTAATAACTTGTTGAAATTGCATGATTGCTTTAATTTTCAAGTTATTACTCATGATAAATGTTTAGACTTTGCATGCTTCAATGTATGTTTTAATTATTGTTTATAATTAAATATCTTGCACTGCAATAAATCCTTTTAGAAAGGTAACAGTAAATTTCCTCGATTGGTAGTGAATTCAAGAACGATTCACGGAAATGAGAGAAAATGAGCAATTTAAAATGTACGTTTCTTATAGCGACTTTTATGGTTGTTTCCGAGTATCAAAATCGAATGGCAAACCAATTGGTGCTTGTGAATTCAAAATACACTGTAGTTTTGAGATCATAAAGAATTGAGCTTAAATGCTCAGCTTTACCAATGGTTAACAACCTAAACATCTTTGTCCATTTAATTCTCGAATGAGTCTAGTCCCTAGACATTCGAATAGATCGATGCTTAGAGAACTTTAGAAGCTTCTAGTAAGATCATCTAGTTGAAACAAAATATTCAACATAAATTAAAATGGTAAAGAACCTTGTTGGTGACATTGGACATGTCTAACAAAGTATAAAAGTCAACACTAAATAATTCAATTCTTAAGACTATAAGAAAGGGTACAAGAAATAGGAAAACGAGGAACAAATGAAAGGAATTTACGATCCCGTTTCTACCTAAAAGTTAATGTTTAAAGAAAAGTGACCTAGCAATCAAACTTCCTTGGTATCATATACCGCTTGAGGTTCTTACTTCGGTAATAACTCAAACAATGGAAGCTAGGCTACACTAATGACCTACAAGTGGGAAATGAAGCATGGCAATGCTACATTAGTTGTAGGGTCATCTAGTTTGTTTTAAGTCCTTTCAAGGCTGGAACTAAATGGCTATTTTGTTCCATAATCAGCATACCTAAATTTCTGCTTCAAACACAGAAAGACTCACATTCAGAAGAAAAAAAACAATGTTTGTTTGTTTGTTTATTTGAATGAAATGGTCAATTACGGGTTGAGTCAATATGCTTGATTAAAACAAACAACTCTTTAACAATAAGAACTTTACTAGGTTCAAATCAACCCCTTGATTTGAGTTCCACTAATCTTTGGCATTGTTGCTTAGACCATATCAACAAGTCAACATTCAAAAGCTCTATTTTGATGGACTTTCGAAAGTTCATTGATTTCTAGATCAATTTAAGACAACTAGTCTTACTTGTTGAAAGTAACAAAAGATATGAACTATTGTTAGAACGCCTAGACGATAGAGTTCAAAGCTAAAGAAAGGTTTTATGACTTTATTATTTCACATGGATTTGAGTGAATATAGGTTTATTTACTCAAATGTGATATAAGTTGAATCTGTTTGGCTAGTTCAAAGATTCAGAAATATAAAATCCACTTGGCAAGAAATCATAAAGATCTAGGTTAGATCATGTTGATGATTACTTGAGACCAAATATGATCATCAATGATTGTGTGTTGTAATTTCACAATCTAGGTCCATAAGATATGGCATATCTTAGTTGGAATAATCGAAGTCAATTAGTACTTGATTCGATCAATGATGGATCATAAAGACTTTTCCTATAATTTCTAAAACAAAATGCTCAACTACCACCAAACTAAACCAAATTCGTCAAAAATATTGAAAAGTAATTTCAGAATAACTTTTCATAAAATATATCTAGAGAGTTGCTAAACTCAGTGGGAGCTTAGTGTTTGTTATTCAACAAACTAAGGCCCAAGTATAGATATACGTTTCATTGTGATTTATTCAAATGAGACACAAGGGTATTGTTTCTACCACGAATTTTTGAGAACATAATGTTTGTTTGCTCGAAATGGTGTCCTTTTGGAGATTCATTTCCAAAATGACAAGTGGGAGAAAATAGACCTCGAAAGTTTTCGAGGCGAACAACAAACATAGACGGACATTCCGGAGGCTTTTCGAAGTTCTTTAGAAAATCCGAACACGTATTCTTTAAGGACTTTAGAAGTGGCTTTAAAGAATAGACATCTCTTAGAAGACTTTACAAGTGTTTCAAGGAGAACAGAATATTCAAAGGACTTTCAAGTGGCTACCGATATTCTATTATTTGATGTTCTATACCCAAGTAGGCATAGAATTCAAGTCACTGAAACTATGAGATTCTTCTATTAGATAGTGAAGAAACATAGAGATCAGGTCAATGAAACTATGAGATTCTTCTATTAGATAGTGAAGAAACCTACAACCTGCAGTCAAACTATTATCATATAGATTAATGAGTTTGTGACTTGTAAGAAAGCTATGGCGAAATATAGATTCCCTAAAATGGTTAGAGGCCATATATAGACTCAAATGTTTTAGATGGTTAAAGGCCATAAAACATAACAAAATCGAAATTTTGTTGATTTGCAAGAATAGTTTCACACCTATTGGTTGCAAGTTTGTTTTAAGGATAAAAACCATCAAACATGGAATTGTGTTCACACACAAAGCTAGATTAGTTGCTAAAGGTTACAGGCAAATTCATGGCATGGATTGTGTTGAAACCTCATGCATAATCGTAATGCTCAAGTCTATAACTCAAGCAATGATTACATATTGGTACATATGACAATTGGATGACAAAACGTATTCCTCAATCAAATGTTGGAAGAAAACTATGTACATGGTATGTCATAGGATTTGTGGATCCAAATAAATGCTTGAAAAGGAATGCTAGCTTATAAAATCTAAGTACAGATTTAAGCAAGCAATTGGGAATTGAAATTGTATTTTAGTGAAGCTAATAAGCATTTTAGTTTCATAAAATATACATGATTCTTAAAGATATATAAGAATTTTAGTGGGAGTACGTAAAACTTAATTGGTCCTATGTGTATCACACACATATCTCTCTATTGTGAAAATGCTAATGACTTAGATTTGAAATTATTCATCAATGATGGACCATGGCGAAACTTAGTACATATTGGGTTTTAAGATCTATTTACAAAGGTCTTATAATATTGTTTTGGATTAAGTAATGGCATTTACTAAATCAAACACGAAATACTCCATTGGAGATATTCGACCCATATGAATAAATCTAAGTAAAGAATGTTTGAACTATGTATAAGCATTTACTAAGTTAAACATCAAAGGATCTAAGTGAGATTCTTAACCTATATTATATGTCAAAGAATTTAGCTGGATTCAGTATCTACTAAAATTGAATGAGCTAAAGTTACATGAATAGAATTCAATTGGGAATTATTCTGCAAAAGAATTTATCATGTATGATATAATATGAGGATCGCCAAAAACGTATCGTATGACTTTAGGCATGACGAACATATACCAATCTCTATTGATCTAAGTGAAGATCAACTAGATTGAGATCAAGAATACTTATGGTACTTGAAAAGGTACATAGGAATAGTTCTTGATTCAAGGAAATAAAGATATGCTAAATATTGATGCTACACGCATAAACACTGGCAAAGGATCAAGCAAGATTCCCTTGGAGTTAACCATTGATAAGGACGAGCTATAGAGCATCGTGTTTTGAAATGGCAACATGGGTTGGAGACCATGAGTTGTTGCGTGGGAAATTAAAATATTAATTTCTATGTTCCAAAGATACAGCTGGAAAGTCTTCCACATATCTGTAAACTGCTTGGATAAGTAAATCCAAACAAAGCATCACTAGCAACCTAAACAGTTGAAGTAAAAGTACTTATTGCCTAAGAAGCAATAAAACAGAGTTGTTTATATTAATGAGTTCTTCATTGAACTTGGGAAGATCACATGTCTGTTGACTTAATGGTTCTTCATTGCAAAATGCGTAGTACCACTAAGTAGCAAGAAAGACTAGATCACAAAATAAACATACTCAAAAGATCTTATCATCATATCTCGAAGAACATTCGATGAAAAGGATATTAAGATTTGCAAAGCATGATAATTAAACCTATGCAACAAGTGAGAAGCAACACTCATGTTGTAGCACAGGAAATCAAGCATAGCTTTGAAATTCCATGAACTGTTTTAAAGATGGGTTTGAGGCCCATGGTTGTAAAACATTGGGGTTGAACATTTATCATATATGAAATGTATTTTCATATTCCATTTAATCTTGGTTTAGTATTAAATGATGAGTCCCTTCAATTTGACGAAATATTCAAGATAGACTGTCAGGACCAGTCCTGTGACTAAGAAATGTCTATCAAGTGAACTTGAATGTCAAAATTTGAAAATGGTCCCTGGTCGGAGTTTTCTATAAAATTGGACGCATAGAAAACGTTAGACGATTAGAATGCAAGATGACTAGTAGTTCTGTTTCTTGAACTATGTGGACATGGCAATGTCATAATCATTTGCATAGATACTTACTTTGGGAAGACTAGTATCGGACAAGACCTATGAAACTTTACTGTAAGAGATGAAAATCTGTCATAAGTAAATTTCATTAAAATTATTAGACACTAAATCCTCAATACCTGACTGATTTGAGATTACTTGTTTGAGAACTGGTTGCTTTGACGTTGACCAACCGTCGCACCGTAAAAGGAGGCTATAAAGGCAACGCTCAGGTAATCACCTATCAAACGAAGTCTAATCTCAAGATCGCAAGATTGGGATTGTCCTCCCATAAATCGGGATGAGATGCTTAAAAGTTGTACAAGGCCACTCGGAGAGCTAGAAACTGTGAAATGCATGGCCGTGCTCGGATGAATCATAGGCTATGATTATATGTCTATTTGATCAGTTGAACTCTGAAACCGAGGAACACCTCTGGACATAATAAGGATGACAACTCTTACCTTATGTTCAAGAGCAAGCATCGAGCGACAAAGGAATTAGGAAATGCACACTTGTCCCTAAGGACAAGTGGGAGACTGAAGGAAATAATGCCCTTGGTCCAAGTATGCATTCTATGTTAAAGTCTAATAAATGCGGTTCAGTATTAATTAACAAGTTAATAATTCAGTGAGATCAAGTGAGCTGAATGCCTAGCTAGAGGCCGCTTCAGCTCAAGTGGAATTAATGATATTAATCCACAGCTTACTCTTGACTGAACCCGTAGGGTCACACAAATTGTACGTAAACGGATCAAGTATTTAATGGCATTAAATACTCCATCTATGGATATTCGGAATCGACGGATCTTGGTTTCAGTGGGAGCTGAGATCGTCATAGGCAAAAAATGAATGCTCCGGAAACGATGATATTGCCGGAAACGGAAATATGGATCGTATCGGAAATATAAATATTATCCAAGTCGTAGATGTTTCCGGAAACGGAAACATGGTACGTATCGGAAAATATTATCGGAAATGGAAATATTGCCGGAATCGGAAATATTGCCGGAAACGGAAATATTGTCAGAATCGGAAATATTATCGGAATCGGAAAATAATTCCGGAAACGGAAATATTAAATATTTGTTCGAAACGGAAATTAATTCCGGAATCGGAAATATTAAATATTGTTCGTATCGGAAATGAATTCCGGAATCGGGAAATTAATCGGAAGCGTATCGTACGAATTAGCATCGGACGAGGCCTGCCAGACGAAGGCCCAGCACGAAGCCGGGCCATTGCCCAGCAAGCCAGCGCGCCACAACGCACCAGCCAAGGCTGCGCCAGGCCCACCGCAAGGCAGGCCCAGCGCGCGCCAACGCTTCGGCAGCGTGTGGGCCTCGTGGCAATGGGCTGCGAGCTCGCGGGCTGCGCGCGCGCGCATGGCGCCCCTCGTGGGCTGCTGTGCGTGCGTGTGTGTGTTGGTGTGCTATATGAATCCTAAAGCTATCAGGTTTCGACATATGATTAAATTCCTAAACCTAAAAGGATGAATTAATTAAATAAGAATTCTATTAGGATTCTAGTTTAATTAATTCGTATCCTAATAGGATTACAATTCCTTTTCCATACCTCTATAAATAAAGGCCTAGGGTCATTATTTTGTATAGAGTATTCAAGTATTCAAAGTGATTTTTGAGAGCAAAAATTCAGTCATACAATTGCCTATATTAACCGAAAATTCTAAGTACCTTAAGGGCGATCCTAGTTGGTCAAGCTTAAGGCGGATCCGGACGTGCTGTGGACTATCTACGGAGGGACGACACTTGGAGTCCTAAAGACTTGTTCTTGTTCGGTTCGGGCGCAGCTAGGGAAGGCACGCAACAAAGTGTATGCATCTAAACTATGCTAAATGATTATGTGTAAATAATATGATTTCCTGGCTTTATGGTTTTTCCGCATGATTTATGAATTGTCATATGTATCATAACCTAACATTAATTTCTTTCCTCGCCCTTTTTATGAACTGTTAAACTAACTAAATCTGATTGTTCTATCACGCATAATAAATATAATATTTTTGGGAAATTGGATTATCATGCTAGGTCCCTTAATGCAATCTAAATCAGATAATCGCGATCGATCTAGTATTATATGTTGCATATTGCTAAAATCAACTCAGATTAGTTTAATAGTTAACGCATGTCCCTTCAATTATTTATGCTGAGCTAGTAAGGATATCTTGCCTCTGGAGTTATCGACGAGCGAGTACTCCTCTCGGTAGTTACAGTCCCCCGAACCCTCAATCTCTACCTTGCGGGTGTATGTTGAGAGATCCCCACACCAGGGATCACAAGGGAACCTACGGCCGTCGTGGTCAAACATAATTTCACTCCCTTTATGTCACGATAACCGGGTTTTGTCAGTTTTTCTCATTGTCGTTGGGTGTAAACTCACAGGAAATCCAATTACACTTGATTGAATAAAAAAAAAAAAAAAAAAGAATCGTCACACCCACGAGGGACGAGGTCACGCATTAGCCTCGTGCTTTTTCGACCCCCTAACAGTGGCGACTCCACTGGGGATAGTGAAGGAAATACTCATGCTTGTAGGTAATCAAAATAGCCGAAGGGTGAAATGATCCTACCCCGCGTTTATTTCCCCATCAAGTTGGGACGACCTGAAAATCAGCATATTAATGTGAACGGGCAGAACCGCATAACGAATCTCGGCTCCCTCGGGAGTTGGGACTAAGGATACCTTTTTCCGCCAATAAGGGGGTGCATACGCCGCGCATGTTGCCCACTCGGTACTTGTGCAGGTAGTACACCTATCCCGAACCCAATCGCTCGCTCATTAGGTCCCTCTCGCCTGCATGCCCCCTTGGCTTGCACTTGCGGGTTGGCCTCTTGGGCGAAATTCGTCTGTTGAAGACACTACCTCGACCGGGGCATGTGTTGGATCTACGATAGAAGCGGTACCAACCCAGGCGCAAATAAACTACCCATAGAAGCCTATCATAAACTACATGACATGTTATTATCGCCTCATGATAATGCTAGTTATGTGTAGCGAAATATGTGATTGTGTGTGACAAACTATCTTAGGAAACCAACGACCTTAAAAATTGCCCAAACATTCATAGACTAATTTGCCAAAGAGTTATACCGAAGTACGTGTTCCGCAAACCCGAACGATCGCCACAAAAATAAGCGACGCTCGGGATGGCCGTAACGAATCCCACAAACGCTGCACAACGCGTAAAGGACGTTATAAGGCAAGCACGCAAAATTAAAGTCGCAAAAACAAAAGTAGACGAAAACTGAAAACGAGAACTAGCCAGGGACGCATTTTCAACGCCCCTGGCTGGGCGCCGAAATTTCTAACGCCCTACGCTGGGCGCTGAAGTTGCTGTCTGGCCTTTTGGTCAGGCACAGCAGCCTCGGTGCCCACGCATGAAGAAAATACGTAGCAAAAAAAAAACTTTTCGTAAAAAAAAATTGCTACGAGGCGTACGAAAAAGCACTCGATTTCAAAAGCGACTTATATATAAAAAAATAACTCTTTGTGTCGTTGTTAGGCCTCCTACGACGACAATGCTCGGTATCAAAACCGAACATGCTAATAACTATGAATGTCACATGGGCAAAGTATTCAAAAAATAATGTTCAAATGAAGTTTTCAAGAAAAATAATGTTCGAATAAAAAAAATAAATCCGAGTCTAGACTAGGTTATGCCGAAGTACAATCTAAATCCTAAGTCTTAGTTGTCTTATCCATAGAATCGGTCCTAATACTTGGTGTCGTTCTGCAAGCTAAAAGGTTAAACCATATTGAGTCTCCCTTCCTAACATTTAAATCAATGAGCACCCATATGTAATTGTCATCCCTTGCTAGGAATCCACGACCTCAATACTCTCTCTCACCAATAAAAAGAACATATTATTTAATTCAAGTATTTGCAAAATGGAAACGGTCATATTCTGAAAATCATTCATAGTCGCACAACCCCCAAAGTGAACCTAAGGTGTCAATACCATTGGCAAAGAAAAAATTAATGGCCCCAAGGCTTATAATCACATTGGGTCACGACTATCATAGTCCTCTCGAGTCACTCACTCCTTGAAATACTACTAAGTACGGACTAAAAGATTCTCCATGAATGCAACATGACCAACCATGAAAATACCCAAATCGGCTTACCATAAGGCTACCATTGGGGTAAAGCAATACACACTAAGAGAGAAGCCGCACTAATGATTCCAGTCTTGCGAAAATAAAAATTCGATCCCCCCAAATAACTACCTTGCCAACATTAAGCAAAATGGCGCATGACAAATGAACACCCAAGGGTTAAAATCTAAAGTGTCAACCAACGAAGGGTATGGTCCAATTAGCCTAAGTCTGAAAGTCGCTTGGTCAAGTGTTATAGGCTTACGCCACGTCATTATTTTGAGTCTAGGCCACCTCCTTGTATTCATACACGGGTTATAATCAGAAAGATTAATGAAAGTTCGAGTCTAAATCACAACTTCCAATTAAATCCCAGAAACTGGAATCTGAAAAGAAGCCAAAATTATTATCGATGTAATTCTTTCGTTAAATTTCAATAAGGTAAAAATAACATTTTGAATCTACGCTATTTTCACATCTTAAGAAACGACTAAATACGCTTGCAAAGTAAGACAATTAGAAGGTCCCCCCTATGCCTATTAAAGCTAAAGGTCCACCCTAGGCCTACTAAAATTAAAGGTCCACTATAGGCCTACCAAACGGGGCTCACTCAGTCTCGCCTCGTGACTCAAAGACCACAACCATCTACCTTTTAGCCCAAATTGATTGAAGGATTTATGTTGGGGAGAAATCCCGTGCAAAAAGAAAAAAAAATAGAAAGAGAAAAGGGAGAGCGAAAAGAGCGAGCCATGAAATACTTAGCCCGTACCTCCCAAAGTGCGAAATTTACCCAAGTAAACGAAGGAAGAGAATCGAGTCAACCAATCCAAATCATAAGATTCTACGATATCTACCCTTTCCAATCCTTGTGCTCTTAGACGCCTTCGCTCTGGGGTCCCTGTTCAGCTCATTTAACCCATCCATGTTCTCATTGCCATAACCCAAGAAACCATTACCTCGACTTTTGTTCTTGAACTTGTTGTCAACCGCAAACCACGCACGGCCATTGACACGTGCGTCATACCCGTTATTTCCAAAGCCCAAACCCATTGTTACACCACCATTAGCATAATGACCATATAACTTATTTGGATACGTCCTGTTGATATACCCTTGAGCCGTCCCTATGCTATTGGCCTTGATTGATGTAAACTCGTGACACTAGCTTGAGGCCGCAAATTGTGAATCCTAGCAGATGTAATCCTCGTGCTTGACTAATACCTGTACAACTCATTCAACTCATCTTTCAAACCGTCTTGAGTCACGAATAAAAAAGAAAAGAAATGAAAAGTGCATAAAATGTAAATAATAAAAAAGAAACTTTGCAAAGCGCCTCTAAAGTTAGTCTAAAAAGAAAAAGCATCTAGCGCACCAAAAAAGATCCGCCCAGAAATTATTTTCAGCGCCTACAGCTGGGCGCCGAAATCTTTAGCGCCCCAGCCTGGGCGCTGAATCTCTCTGCTTGCTAAAATGTGTCCAGAAGTGCTCGTCATTTTATCCGCACATACACGGAAAAATAACGAACACTTGGGGGGTACAACACGTATTCAGATATACGTACCACCAAAAAATACATGTACTCGAAAAAAATATAAAGCAAATTTTTGGCTTACGGCAAGGCAGCAGATTAAAATAATCATAAACTTCACTTATTCTACCGTTTCAAATAATATGTTTCCACCTCAGAACATACTTATCGAATTCGGCATTCTAAGAAACCATTTTCTAGGTTAAGAACTACGCAAGACCTGATTCCAAAATTAAATCTATTTAAGGCGGATACGTAGGCAATCCATGATTCGGTCCAACCAATTTGCAAAAAATATTAAAGCCTATAGAATAACAAGAATAAGAAATAGAAGTCCCTTATTGAAATTTAATTACTTGCAACCCAAGTCGAAAGAAAAATTTAAGTCAAAGGAAGAATCCAAACCATCAAGATGCCAAAATGAGCACACATCGAAAAATAATAAGGGAACGCACCCTTGCCAGAAGGAGCACTCAGACTGCTAGGCACTTAGCCAAGACTCAAAAAGATCGCTTTGCCTCAATTGAATGGGGCCTAGCGCAAGCGTCCGTGACCTCTAAAGTACTCGACTTGACCCTCCCTAAAGCGAACTAACTCACTTAAAGACTTTCTTTCACCACTAGACATAGTCGTTCACTTAAAGACCTTCTTTCACCCCTAGACACAATCATAGTCGCCGACAAGTAGTAAAGGCAGTAAGCTTGCAATAAAGAGGATTGTTCTACGGCATCACCCCATCGTTCCTTCGAACTCAGGGCACCCGTTCATGGTAATTCAAATTCTTGCTAATCCCCTTTGGAAAAAAAAAAGACATTGTCAATGGGACTTGGCACTTAACCGAGGCTCACCCTACTCAGACATGTGACACGGGCATCTAAAATCGAAATCTGAAAACATTATTAATGGGAAGACATAACAGCAACTGGGGGCTAAAAAAATTGAAATGAAAGAGCTAGGGAAAGAACTAAGTATACCTTGACCTTTTGTACAGACATACACCAAGTACATCTAAGTCAATTTGAAAACGGTTTATGTTCCCACAATTCTGGAAAAGATGGCCTTAAAAGCCTAAAGCATATGCCAAACGGGCACAAGTATATCTTGACGCCCGCACCCTGGCTTCCAGCAAATCCTTAGACAGCATTCCAAAAATCGTAACAGTATTTTGATTCATTCATGTAATCCTGTACGAACCTTTCTATAAGTCAACTTACTTAGGACACCTCGGACTGTACACAGTAGGACTCGAATTTTAAATAATTTTCAAATGATTTTTAAAAGACTTTTTCGAACATAATAAAGTGTCGTCGGTTTAAGCTAAGTATGCGTTTATCTCAATGTTACAAGTAAGTCAAAGGCTTTCCAAATATGATTATGGTTAAAGAAAGGCACCTAGATTTTGGACAAGGCACACTTCAAGATGTGACTACCTTGACCATGGCAATGTCGCACAATACGACATTTACAAGAGAAGCAGCAAAATCACTACTCGAACATATCTCGCACTAAACGAGTCTGGTTCAAACTATTCATGATCCGTGTCACCATGAATGCATAAAAACGTATGCAAAACATTATAGCACCAAGCCAATCCCGTAGCTACAATTGGAGGCTTGAGAAAAACACTCTAAAAATACTCGAAATGACGATTTTATCGCAAATTCTCGACGCTAATGCTATACATACATCATAGGGGCACAATCCTAAGCTTTAATCGTGTAAAACGAACCTTAGAATGGCTACAACCCCTCCCAAATTCTAAACGCTACTTAGAATACATAAAGTCACCCCACTAACAAGGGTAATTGAAAATCGCGAGTCACCAAAACTCCGGTCAAACTACTGCACATAACGCTCGCCCTATAAAGCGCCCGTTACACAGTCTACATCGTTCCAAAGCAAAAGCGAAAGAAAAAATCAAGGATAAGAGCTGTCAAAATATACCCATAAATCATTTTCAACGCCCAGAGCTGGGCGCCGATATCTTTAACGCCCCTGCCTGGGCGCTGAATCTTTCTGCTAGCCAACTTTTGCCCAGATAAAAAAAAAAGAGAAAGAAACACCTATGAATCCTCGCATCGAACGAAGTAATAAGCCGTGCAAACCCACGCGGAAGGTGCTACACTTGTTCGAGCACCTGAACAAAGCGTGATGAAATACTCCAATAAAAAAAAATGATATCCCAACACTTGGAGGAATGTTCTAAGACACGCCGTTAGGCCACACAGGCCTACGTTGCACCATAAGTTCAACCGTCCCACGGTACAAGTCTAAAAAAGAGTAAGGCATATCGCACTAATGCGAGCACGACCAAAGAGCATGTGTAAAAGAGGCAAAAAATTACTTATCGCCCAAATTCAAAATGCAAGCCCCACGACTCCTACATTAAGGATTGAAGGTAGCGAAATATTACCTACCACGGAAGGGATAGCTCGCACCTACACGAGCGGAACCCCAATGCATCTTTCTCGAAAGAACCTACAAAATCGTACGCCAAAAGGAAGCATCCCAACATGCATACTTGGGGGCTCCAAGCTACGAAACAACCATAGCAAAATAAAAATCTCGAAGCAAATATTTGAACAATCAAAAGGGCACGATGTTTGAGCCCACCTCGTAAATGGGCCTGAACCCTATCAAGCTTCTAAGCAAACTATTCAAAATCAGTCATTGCTCAAAAAAAAAATGATTCAAGCAAACTGATTAATGGACCGCACGCAACGGCCATTCTATGAACGCTCGTTCACACATATCATCTTTTCTAAGTATCGAACATTTACGAACGCGTTCAAAAGGAAAAAAAAGGGGAAAACGGACGAACAAGAGGCCGGCTGTGTCATCAAGAAACCTCGCCAGAAATTATTTTTAGCGCCCAGGCATGGGCGCCGAAATCATTAACGCCCAGGCATGGGCGCCGAAAATGATTCCAGACCCAAAAAACAGCTCTGACTTCTATAGGGCCCTGCCATATTTATTCGACTTGAAAATTGCCGATTCCTTTACTGAAAGTCGCACCTCACGGCTTTGTTAAGAGTAGCACACCACTACAAAGATCGCTCGCACTTACGAGCACAATCCCAAACACGATCAAGGACATTACGGAATGCGTATCCCCAAGGAACCTCTTTGACAAGAAATGACCGTCAAGCACGAATGCTTGGGGGCTCGAAAGAAAATATATATTATGCAAAGTTAAAACAATATTCCCAGACTACGCTGAACGAAGTCCCGTGTTTGAATGTCTCAAAAAATAAAACCGGTTTACGACCTCAAGACAAAGGTCGCCATTGACACTTATACATAGTCCCCTAATCAAGGACCCAGGTAGTGGCAAAATTGAGCCAAAAGACTAGCTCAAAACCATGAAAAGGTGATAACCACGAGACTATGGTCCATCTAAGCACATTGTCAAACCACATTCAGGTTGCAACTAAATCCGAGCATCCCTCGGAAGAATTCGCTCCTATAAGAATGAATAAAAAGGAATTCTCAAAAGAAATCACAAGAAAAAAAATGAAATAGGGACTTGCCCACCTCAATCGGGCAAGATCGCGACACGCAAATCCCAAATCGAAAAGACGAATTCAGGTTCGCTCACCTCCAGCGAGCGGGGCGTCCACCCTTAGCGGACAGGGCTCGCCCACCTTCAGCGGGCGGGGTCTGCGTCACTAGCCGCGCAGGTCCTCAGTTTTCGAAAAATAAAGTATTCAAATTCAAAATAGGCTCGCCATCTTCAGCCGGCGGGGTCTACGTCAAAAACCGCGTAGGTCCTTATTTTCAAAAAAAAAACAAACGAACTTCAAAACAGACTCGTCCACTTCTATCGGACGGGGTGTCCACCCTTAGCGGACAGGCTCGCCATCTTTAGCCGGCGGGGTCTACGTCACAAACCGCGTAGGTCCTTATTTTCGAATTTCAAAAAGAGATTCGTCCACTTCTATCGGACGGGGTGTCCACCCTTAGCGGACAGGCTCGCCATCTTTAGCCGGCGGGGTCTACGTCACAAACCGCGTAGGTCCTTATTTTCAAATTTCAAAAAACAGATTCGTCCACTTCTATCGGACGGGGTGTCCACCCTTAGCGGACAGGCTCACCATCTTTAGCCGGCGGGGTCTGCGCCACTAACCGTGCAGGTCCTTAGTCGCTGCAGCGATAACTTTTTCTGGTTTTCCCTTTTCCAAAAATTAAAAGGATTGGTTTTCCGTTTTTTCCAAAAAAGAGCGATGTGCTGGATTTTCCTTAGTTTTACGTCCCATAAAAACTAGGGGGTTTTCTCGTTTAGCTAGCCCTGAAAATGAGAATCTTTAAAAAACATATTTACCTCGTGGTTGGGCTTGGCCAGGCCCAATTAGACTTTATAGCTTTGATTTCGAAAACATTTGTAGCTACTCCCAATGACAAAGTGATGGAGTTTCTACGCCTCTTTAGATACTTCCAATGACAAAGTGAGGGAGTACTCTATACTATCCGTTGACAAATCCCAATGACGCGTGAGGGATATGTGGACATTTCAAGTGATGACCCTTAAGTCAAATGTTATCACTCAGGGGCTCGTGAGACTCTCGCAAAACAGGTCACATACACCATGGCTTGTGTGACGCACTCCGCCTAGTACTTTGACCATCGTCTTACTCCAAGACTCAGTCAAAATGGGGGCTAACTGTAGACACCTACTTTTGTCCCCATTCCCGAAAGGGAAAGGTTCGATGATGAAAACATAAAATCTCCACTTGACAACGCATCTCCTATAAAATAAATGAATCTCAATTCCCGTTTTCATTTCACCCGAAACCTGCTATTTATAGAAACCTTCTAAAAATAGTAACTGCCGTAAAAGGTAGCTTCTAAAAGTGGCAAGTCATAAAAGATAGAAACCTGTCAGAATTAGGTGTTGTACTCCAACATAAATCCTAAATGAGATAGAAAACTGCGAGAATCATATTCCTAATATGATTCGAAAATAAGAGTTACGTATTAATTAAAATCCTAACGAGCCTAGAGTTCGTAACGGGCCCAGACGCATTCCGTCATGAAATTGATACGCACTAAAAGACTCGATTAAGTCTCAAACACTACGGATTTCAGGAATCCGAATCTGACTAAGAAAACAGCCCAGACCCTATTTTCAACGCCTGGCTCTGGGCGCCGAAATCTTCGGCGCCCAGGCCTGAGCGCTGAAAATACCTGGGTACGTGTTTTTTCCTAATTCTTTGTGGATTAGAACTCCGCAATTCTATCTTTCCACGAACTCTTCCCTATAAATACAGCCCCAAATTCGACATGAAAGGAACAACACACAATGATATTCTGAGTATTGACTCCAACCCTTAGCCTAAGCCTCACGCTGCGAAATTGTTCACGCGTTCTGTCGCAATCAATCCATAAATCGAACAGAACGTATCATGTCCCATAATTTGAGATTCGTTAAATAAAAAGGAGAAATAGCAAAGTCAAAGTGGTTAGTTTTCTGAGAACCGTGACGCACCTCTCAAGGGTGCGTCGTAATGTGTCCCTTTTCGATGATTTAATTGCTTTCCTCGCCCTTTTTATGAACTGTTAAACTAACTAAATCTGATTGTTCTATCACGCTTAATAAATATAATATTTTTGGGTAATTGGATTATCATGCTAGGTCCCTTAATGCAATCTAAATTAGATAATCGCGATCGATCTAGTATTATATGTTGCATATTGCTAAAATCAACTCAGATTAGTTTAATAGTTAACGCAGGTCCCTTCAATTATTTATGTTGAGCTAGTGAGGATATCCTGCCTCTGGAGTTATCGACGAGCGAGTACTCCTCTCGGTAGTTACAGTCCCCCGAACCCTCAATCTCTACCTTGCGGGTGTATGTTGAGAGATCCCCACACCAGGGATCACAAGGGAACCTACGGCCGTCGTGGTCAAACATAATTGCACTCCCTTTATGTCACGATAACCGGGTTTTGTCAGTTTTTCTCATTGTCGTTAAAAACTGAATGGCGACTCCTATATTACTAGTCAATTGGGTGTTAACTCACAGGAAATCCAATTACACTTGATTGAATAAATAAGAATCGTCACACCCACGAGGGACGAGGTCACGCATTAGCCTCGTGCTTTTTCGACCCCCTCACAGGGTCATAAAATATATATAAACTATATTATAATTAGTTTTCTCACAGGTGGCACAATCATTTGAATCTAGACATAAAGAAAGATGCTTGGACATTAGATGAAGAACTATCGTATTTACGGGAACAAGTGGGCTGAAATATTTGAAATTATATACTGTCATAAATGAAATATATACTGTCAAATATGAATTATATACTGTCAAAATAGGAAGTGAACTTTATTGCTTTAACAGATACGAAAGTCACCTCAAAAGGCACTAGATCCAAGTAGTTGCTTAGATATGTAGAGTTTTCAGCATGTGTTAATCAAAGATAAGATTAATGAATAAACCACACTACCTCAGTCTCACAGGAATTTTCAGCAAGTGAAACAACAATATATTACAATGAGAACAACTTTGCCAGATTCATCCAAACCAACACATTATAGAAGACTAGCGATAAGGATTAGGTTACACGTAGCGTTGCCACCAACACATTCTCTTCGCTCAAGTGAAAGATAAGGTCTTTAAGATCTTTCCACCAGAGCATCACAACAAGAAGTCTATTACGTGTAATGTAACCAAATGACTGGAGACAAAATAAAACAAACAAGTAATACATAGTTTTTAGCATGTTTTAAAACAAACAAGTAATGCAGAGTTCTTAGCATGTTTTAATTATACAAGACAAGGATCAACACATAAACCACACCACCTCAGTCTCATAGGAATTTTCAGCTAGTAACTACATATTTATATTACAACACCAACAACTTTGCCTTCTATTCTGTCAAATAGTGGATGTATACTGTCACATAGTAGATGTATACTGTCACTATATCAAAAAATTTGCCACATTAGATAAATACAGTCACATATGTGTATATACTGTCACAAAAATTTATATACTGTCACATAAGTTTATATAGTATCACACTTAGTAAAGTTTGAGTTCGAGAAACTACTTATTGTCAATATAAAGTTTAGAAAGTTAAACACACACTTATTAATAATAAAATCAATAAAATCACCTTATCAACCTCATTCGAGGTTATCCTCTTCCCGAGCATAATATCCTTCATCATTGGATAGGTATGGCCGTACGCGACATCAACACACTATGCAAATACATTATAAATATTTTAATACAAGATATTAGGGATAATACAAAATAAATATTATAAGTACACCCTATTTCGATAAATACATTACAAGTAGACATTATAAGCAGAAACTTCGATGAATATTACTTACCCCTAGACACCCATAATCCCGAGATGGAAGACGATCCAGATTTTGTGCCTTGTTCATCTCTTCTATTGTCCATACCCTCATTCTCGGAAACACACCCCAATCAACAGGCGGTCTCTTAAGTCGATCTAGGTAAAAGATCTGTCAAAGCATAAACATTACTTTCCAACTTAACTTTACAAAGAACCCAATTTATAATGCAATGATATAAAAATATTAAATGCAATGATATGAAGATATGTAATTCAATGATAAGACATGTATTCATAAGGATTAAAATCTTACTGCGAGAAATATTAAGCATCCACCACATCCTCTAGCATAACCATCTGCGTAGAACCGTTTAATAAAGCTTCCAACAACATGCAACAATTGCTCAAGGACAAGACTACACCAGTCATACTCAGAGGCTTCATGTGCAACAGAAACACAGTGGAAAAATTTCATACTCAGTCGATGACATGTGGTGGGGGTAAGTACCGAGTCTAAAGCAAGCATAAAAAAGAGTCTCTTGAACTCGTTATCATCTTCACAGGGACCCTCGACATATTCCATCAAAGTCTTTTTGGTTATGCCACCACCTTTCTTGTGTACAATCCGCTACTTAGTAATAAGGTCTTTTTTCAAGATTACCATCCACAGTTTTAGTTGGGACCGGTCTCGGTCCCATTGGAATCCAACCCAATGGACTTGAATCGGTTTTAGAGGAAACTGGACCCCGTCTGGAGACATAAAAGACTTGAGAGCCACATCTACCCTTGTACATAGCCAAAAGGTTAGGTTTGCCGGCAGCCTTTTATCAATCATACTAAACAGGCCAGCAAATCCCATCTCATTAACTAACTTCCTTTTCCTATCATCGAACCCTCCTAAGATTCTTCCAAGGGCCTCAACAGCACAGTTCTGATTAGGAGGCTTCATACACAACATAAGAAAATCAGTTTAACATCACTCACTAAGACATTCATTTAATGAAGAAGGTCAAAGTGGTCCTACCTTTTATTCATCTCCTGAGAGCGTGTTTGAATAACTGTGTTAGCCGCCTTCGTCATACACCCCTTAGTGCAAGTAATATCCTGAATTAAATAACACAAATCAAATTATTTCAATTCTTGTAAACTCAGTAGATATTCAACAAGTAAATAACCACTTACTCTATACACATTAGCAACCACCTTTTCTCTTTTAGGAACAACCTCTTTTTTCCCGGGGGATGGCTGCATCCAAATAAGAATAAATTTATTACATCATAAGATCTATACAAGTAAAAAAAGGGTATTGCTTGGAATTATGTTGCCTCTTCATCACTTTGACAGGTATATTCAGAATCACTTTCACTATGCTCCTCATCAAAGTCAATGTCATCAAAGTTTAAATATTATAAAACACATAAAAATTAACTCACAAATAACACATTTGACATATAAAGAAAATGGAGAGGGGAGGAACATACCTTTCTTGCACTTACTTGTGGTTCTACCCTTCCTCGTCCACGACCCCTTCCTCGTCCACGGCCCCTTCCTCGTTCAGATAAACCTAATAATAATAACATCCATTATTAGTTCAGACCCCTTCCTCGTTTTCTCAGGGTTGAGTGTACACATTCTTATATTTGTAATAGCAAAAAGATTGTTCCCGATTGATACTAAATATATCATGAGGCAACCTTGTGTTACTTCACAATTTAGGAGTGCAGACAGAATAATGAGGGCTTATAATATACTTTGTCCCAATACCAAAACCATCATAACATTCTAATGTATGCCCACCTACCAAAGGTAAGGTATTCTCCACGTCTCAAGTATGTCAACCTTTTCTACTTACACTGCCAAGGCCATGAATTTCAGTTGAGCAAGGTCAAAAAATTTCAATTATGAAATTCTATATCTGAAACCAAATCTAGGTTGTAAAATTTAATCCTGACCCTGTAAAACCCACTTTGTAACTTTCCTTATCTTGGCCAACACCTGGGGTTCAACACTAATCTTCATATTTCTGGTAGTTTCTTAAAGGCCAACACCTGGGGTTCAACACTAATCTTCATATTTCTGGTAGTTTCTTAAAGGCCAACACCTGGGGTTCAACACTAATCTTCATATTTTTCCGGTTCTTCCACAAAAACCTTGTAACTTATCTTAGGTATTACTACATTAGTCACTGTTCTCTTGTAAGTAAGTGTCTACTAAAACCTTGTAACTGATCTTAGGTATTACTACATTAGTCATTGTTCTCTTGTAAGTAAGTATAGTTTTTCCTTTTTAAAAGCTTCAAAAACAACTGAGATAAGGATTGTTTAGGTCATCCGGCTAAAGGCATTGTCCCTTCCTCACGAATAACAGAATTAGAACAGAATTAGAATCATAAAACAGATTAAATCATAAAACAGGCACTGTCTATTTAGTTTGTTTAGTGTAGATTCGTAGAGTAAGTTTTATAATTAAGTACAATATATTTTTTTTGATTGAGAAATATAATTCTCTACATGATCATGATATTTTTCGGATTTTTGATAACTATGCTCGAGATTGTAGTTCCATTCATCCGTTGCAAATTGGAATACAAAATCTATTAACCTATTTTGAAGTCCTGTTCAATTGGGGATTGTACCAAAGTTGACCAAAATGGTAGGACATATCTCATATTGTCCGTGTAGTTTAAGTGTGGGTTTGAACTTTGAAGAAGGATCTCATATGTTATTCTAAGTCCTGATGGTTCACTGTTTGTTCGAGTTCCTTGTTTCCTCTTAATATTACTGATGTTACAAGGTCTGTCAGGAGTTGTTATCCACACTTGGAGGTCCATTGGTCTAATGACTGCTTTACAGTGGTTACTACTTAACTAGAAATGGCAGCTGCATACTGGTTTTGGTAGGATTTCACTTTCTAAATTGTTGGGGTTTCAGGTGGTAAAAGTCTTGTTTGGTCTCCGAGTAGTTTGGTACATCTCTGGACATGGATATGTTCCTCTGGTCTTGATTTTTCTGTGGACTACCATGTCATATAATCTGGTTCTCCTTCTTGGATAATAATATGCTTCACACTTTGTTTTAGATCTCATGTAGGATGAAGATGATTGTTACGTTTAGACAGACATTGAATGAAGCTAGTGTGTTTTAGTGGTGGTAGAGTTGTATGAATTTAGGGTGGAACATTCCAACACTCGTGAATCAAATGTATGACTCAGGGGAGCTTAAAAGAATATGGAATCCAGTGGAATATTTGCATATAACTAAGACTTTAAGGGTATGACTAATACCGAATCAGTAGGCTGACAGTCATGAACATAACTGCTAGAAAATGTGAATTGCATCAAATTTTGGACATTCAATAGAGTAGATAACAATGTAATTGAAAATTTCCATGATTTTTTTCAACTAGAATAGTCTGCATTTTTCTGTTCCTTGAATTGAGGAAAAATGGAAAACACCTTAAACCACAAACCAGCCAATCTGTTAATGAATTCAGATAAAAAGCAACACCCCACAAACCAGCCAATATCTCTGATTACAGGTTACACCAGTACCAAAAGAAAAGGCATCATCAAGTGACCTAATAAACTCCACTCAGTCTATACTGAGGTAATCAATTGTACTAAACAATCCATACATGATACCGCAAAAAAAAAACTCTGAACTTACTTGGAAAAAAACCTTAATTTTACTAAAACCCTAGAAATAAACCCCCAATTGACGATAACTTTCATTACAGAATTTCTTCAAGAACATAATTTGAATAATCAATTAAAGAACATCAACAACCACCCAATAAAATTGAATTACTAAACAAATTAGATTTGAATTACTAACCTCTAGCCATAGACTATCGTTTTTAAACAGAGAAGGTGGAGAAAACGTGTAACCGCGCCCTTTTCGGAGCCAAATGGTGGTTGTCGGAGAGGAAAAGGCTTTCTCGGAGATGCAAAAGCAAAAGAGAGAAAGAGGGTGTGCCGTCGGAGAAAGAGAGGAACTCAGGGATGAAGAGCAGTAACTTTGGAAGTTACTTTGTTGACTTTGTCACCAATAACCCGTGAATTGACGATTTTGTCCCGGGTATGGGCACAAAACATCGCTGGTAACCAGCGATGTAGACAACCTCTCTAGATTTGTGCCAAGGATTGCTTGGCACAATGTTGTTAAACCAATGAATGCAGGTGGCCTAGGTATTAGGAAGTTAAAGGATTGGAATTTAGCTTTTATGGAAAAATTAGGTTGGATTATGTTAACTCAACCTAATAAACTTTGGGTCAAAATAATGAACGAGAAATATTTTTAAAAAATTATGCTTTTATTGATGTTTCTCCAAAACCGTACAATTCTCCTTTATGGAAGTATATCCGATCCTCAAAGGTCTCTTTATTCTTGATAAAGGGATGCAAGTCGGGATAGGAAATGGAAGGTCCACTCCCCTTTGGTATCATCATTGGGTAGGTTCGGGCCCGATTTATAAACTTAGGGATGTGGAGGTGCCAAATATTACGGCCCATTAAATTGTGAATAATCATAACCCTTTAAAAAGTAAGGAATGCCTCAATTTTCCTTAATAATAGTGGAATTACCACCCCCACCCTTGAATTTCTTCATGAAAAAAACTCAATTTCTCTTAAGAACAATGTGTTTACCACCATACTCTTCCACCTTTATCTGAAACTATAGACAAGTGTTTATTTTGTGGAATATGGTTTCCAAACACTGATGGTAGATCGTGGAAGTAAGGCTTGCATCAAACCCTGGTCGTATATTTCAGGGCTTTGGCACACTTTAAAAGCAAGGAATGCCTCAATTTTCCTTAAGAATAGTGGAATACCTTTTTTTATAGGGGTAATACACCAACTTGCAAGAGAATGTGAAAGTTTTTTTTATATTCTTGAAGTTGTTACTTATAACTCACTATAGTTTGTTGGCTGATTCACATCAGTGATTGTACAAAATTTGTTGGTTGTTCCTTTGAGATAGTAATATTGTTACAGATCGTCAGAAAGAAAATTTTGCATTGTATGATAATTCATCTATGATCATTGCCAAAACATCTTGTTGTCACTATCCTCTATGATGTATTATCAGTTTTTATTAGAAGTTTCACATAAGAAACTGGAGAGATGAGGTTCTAAATCTTGTATATAGTGGCTTCTTTCCCAAGCTCATGTTAAAATTGTAGATTCTCTCTGCCTTTTAATTCTTTAAGTTATGAAATCTTATTGATTTAATCCCTACCCTTTAAAAAGACAAAAGTCTCCCCTTAATATTTCTATTAATACCCACTAAGACCCTTAAATCCTTCTTCAAAAAAATTTGAATTCTCTTAAGAATAGTGTGCTGACGATATCACCCTTACTACTACTGCATTTATGTTTTAGCCCTTACTCTTTATTTCTTTTCTCCCATGAACTGACTATAATATCCTCCCTTCTCTTTCCTCTTTACTTGTTTCCCCACTTGACCACTTCCATGGTTCTATCTGCAACCCACTTTCAACAGTTAGAGAGAGAAATTTTTAGAGAAGAACGACCCCTATATCCTATGAAACGCTTTGATTGGCTGACTTAGGTAATATCATGCTTTTGATTTACGTTTTCTCTCTCAAAATTACTAAGAAACCTTAAATATTTATTTTTTGGATGTTCAATTTGATGTCGAATGTTGGTTTTTAGCCGCTAAAAAAGATATGGGCTCGCCTTTTGCCGCGTTTGGCGGGTCATGGTGAGGAAGCGGCCACGAGGTGGAGGTGTGATGGGTTTTTTTAGGTATGGACTCCTTTTTTTCATATTTTTTGTAAAATTTGTTTGATGTTGGGAAGAAATTATTGGTATCTAACTCTACAATGTTTAAATTTCTAACGAACTGGGAAATTTTTTATGGGGTTTCTTAGTACTAAATGTTTAGAGTAAAATTGTAAAATTAAAGCCTAGACCCAAATCAATCAGATAATTAAAGGATCTTTTGCTTAACTTTACATTGCAGAAAAAGGAAGAGTGTAAATTTTCTCCAGGTCTTTTTTTGAGCCCCAGATTTGTTGTAATTTCCCGTAAGTTTTAAGCTGAATGTTGCGTTGTTCTGGGGTTTGTGATTCAATTTAGAAATTACCAATTTCGAATTTTATGTTTTCTGTGACAATGTTTAGCAGATTAAACGAATCGCATTGTCAATTTTGTTAATTTGGATAATAATATGTATCAAATTAGAAAGATAAGATTTACTGATTAATGGTTTGGATGATTGGATCTTATTTCAGATGTAACATGCCTCGTATTTCATGGTAAAATTTACCTTTCTGGGTGAATTTGTGTTGATACAATTTTTTTTTTCTTCTAAATTTGGGGTTTGGTTTGGGATGGTTGAAAGTTGATTAAATCAACAAGATTGAAGTTCAATTGCAAGATTAGGGTTTTATTATTGCTAAATTAATCATTATTTGTGTTCTAATAGTTGAATTGGTCAGTCATGAAAGTGGTTGGTAGCATGTCTGAAAGTACCTTTTTCTGGGTGTAATACAATATAGTGTAATTTAGCTTAAACAATTCGATAACGAAGTTTGGAATTGAGGGGGCAGGTAATATATTTTTGAAACAAAAGTAGTTTGATATGGTTCATATGAAGATACATGTGTTGATGGTGACAATAATTAGTTCTTCCGGTTGGATTATCAGTGTCGCAACTTCCTTTTTCGTCTAATAATTTCATTTGTTAGTAAAATTGTTATAGGAATTAGCAATAATATAAATACTAATTATTTGTATGAAAGATTCTTCTTTGAGTATTTGTTTAGGATTAGAATTTGTTGTGTCTCTTTTCTTTGTTGTGTCTCTTTTCTTTTAGTTATAGTTTAGATTAGATGATGATAACCAAATGATTAAATTAAACGCGAGATATAATGAAAGGTGGAGATAATTTTCTAAACTTGTTGAGTTGGATATTGTGGGATCTTCATTAGAATGAGTTAGGTAATAGTTTGTACTGGCTAGAGGTAAGGCTGTGTATATATCGACTTCTTTATACCTCATATACAGAGTACCGTACTATCATCTAGGGCAGGATCTATGTTGGGTTTTACAGTTGCTATATATAAGTTCGAGTACCGTTACTTGACTAGGATACTATATAGTGAGATGACAGTAGCTTGGTTTACGTATAGGAAATTTAATATCATCCTTGCAAGCAAATAGATGCGGCAAAGTGCATTAAAGCAAACTTTAATTAATCTTATAATGATTTCTCGTATTTATCAAGTTTTTGGCTCTTTCCATATGGAAATATGGATATATGCTAATTTAGAGGATACCCACATGAAATAAAACATGCATACTATCAGTTGGGAACCCTGTGATCCAAATGATCTCATACTTATCAACTAATTTTATGTTATGTTTTCTCGGCTTAATGTATTGTGTAAATTGCATATCTAATTCTTTGGTTACTTTTTGTGTAGTTTGAAGAGACAGTGCGTAGAATAAATTACCCAATTTTTATGCACTAAGATGTGGAGAGTCAGGTTGTTTGTGCATTTACAGAAATGAAGGAGGAAATTTGCAGAGAGCCCGAGGAAACCACTTCTCATTTACGCTGCTGGTAGTCGTATGTATGACCATATTTCTTTGGTCTTATGAGCGAAGACCTGTTTATAGAAATATAATATCGATCATCCCAAGATCACTTAATTTTACCTTCAGGTAAACATATTAATCAATTCCAAATTATTGCTCATTTTCCCTCTTTTTTCTCTCTAGCCATGGAATAGGCGCACGATAAGGTTTGTTTGCTATTGTGCACCCACCATTGAAATGACGAGGAAGAAGAAGAACCAGAAGCAAGAAGTTCGTGAAGTTAATGAGGAGGTCCCTACCCTTCTCCATATTGTGTCATCACATCCTAAGAACCAACACTTGTTGAGAAATGTGACACCCATTTATGGCGGAGAAGCGCGAGTGACGTTGGCGGTAATTTCTCCGTTTTCGTCGCATCCAAGTAATGGACCACCTTCTCCGAAATTCCAAGAAGCCATTGATGCCTACCATGCTGCGATTAACTACTCACACCCTCCATCGTTGGAAACCCAAGTAACTTCTCCGAAGATTCCTGAAATCGTGGAGGATCTGCAAGGAGGTAGGATTCTGGGAGGGTCTGCGTTGGAGAAGGTGCGAGAAATGGTGAGGAATGTGAATGTTGTGCTGGATTTGAGGAATGGTACGGGAAACCTTGTTGAAAAAGGGCATTTCGGCAACCCAAAAACAGAGCATGTTCGAATCAATGGTGAAGCTGAAGGAGAGGAATGTGACCACAACTAGAGCAACGTAGCATCAATGTGGACCCGAAAGCTCCTTGGGCGAACTTTTTTAAGCCTAAGAGTATGACTGCTAAAGGTACTCCCATATCTTTCATTGCTCCCACATTATCTGATGGTGACCTTGTGGTTGTGCTTGATAAATCTGACTTGAATGCAATGGCTGATAAGTGGGAGGCTGCCATTATCATGTATGTCGTGGGGGAGAGATCTTATATTGGGGCTGTTATTAGGTTTCTTGAGAAGGAATGGAGTTTTATTTCTAAACCTCGGGTCTTATTACATGATGATGGTTACTTTGTAATTAGATTTTCTTCGAAAAAAGAAAAGGATTCAGTGCTTATGGCCGGACCTCATTCCTTTTTTGGTAAACCCGTGATTGTGAAGTCATGGTCAGCTGATTTTAAATTTTAGCAAGAAGTTCTCAGGGTTGTTCCCATTTGGGTGAGACTACCTAACTTTCCTCTGAATTGTTGGGGAGTTGGTTCACTAAGCAGAATAAGTATCCTAATTTGAGCTCCTCTATTTGCTAACGAGTGTACAACTAACCAACAAAGGATCTCTTTTGCTAGAGTCCTCATTGGAGTAGATGTTACAAAAGAGTTGCCTATGATAGTAGTGCTGCATGACCCTCCAGGAAACACGTACAATCAAGCAACAAGTTGAGTATGATCGGCTCCCTCCATACCGTTCCACCTGTAAGATGGTGGGTCATGTTTGTGGGCAAGGGAAACAGAACACAACTAGGTTCATGTATGTTGCTCAGGTCTAGAAGAAAGTAAATAAGGTGTGGATGCCAAAGAAGATAGTTGCAACTGATGTTCCGAAGTCTAATAGTGCAGATGGTGACAAGGGTGATACTATTGTTGTGAAAAAGGAATCTAGTAATGATCGGGATAACTCTATGGCTACTGATCACACCAAAAATTCTTGTGCAAGATGAGGGGTGGAGGGTGGTATCAAGAAGGTGAAGAGTGTAGGGGAATACAGTTAAAACTATATTAACGCAGCGGAATAATCCCCGAAGCCAGGAACCATGTATAAAGTACAGATAAAGCAGAATTACGTTTGTAGCGTATTTTCCCTAGATTCAACGTATTACAAACACGAACAAGAACTCCAGATGTCGTTCCTCTATTTGGTTCACCGACACGTTCAAATTCGTCTTGAGATCGATGGCTTAGAAGTAACTCAAGATATTTTATTTTAGGGAAGAATAGTTTGAACAGAGGCTCAAAAGAGTTTAGGGTTTCTCTTTTGATTTAGGTTAAACTGATTACATAAAGTAAAGTGTTGGAAAAACATAAGGGGTGGGGTGGTGTTATAACCCTAAGGTTATAACACCAACTGGCCAAAACACAAAGGCCAAGGCTGGCCAGCTTGTCCGCACAAGCCCACGAGCATGCACAGCCACACAGCTATGGGCCTTGGGCCTCGCTGTTGTGCGCTGATGCTGCTGCTGTCCCGCACGCACCCAGTCGTAGGACATGGGCCTTGCTCCTCGCGCTGGCGCGCTGCTGCGCCTGATGGGCCTTGCGCGCTTGGCTCGTCGGGCCGGCAGCTTTGCCTTCTCGTATTCGCGACCAATGCCTTACGACGATTGTTTATCGTATAGTACTTGACGATTCATTGTTGTACGATACGATTATTCGTTTCTCCTAGCTTAAGAATATACGCAATACGATATACGATTTCGATCCAACGTCATATCGTATATTTATGTTTTTTTGAACTAATTCCCGAAAATCTAGTAAATGAATTTTCTATTCATTTAATCCGGTGATCTGTTACACGTCAATGGTGTGAACTTATAGGTTCATTCAAGAGTAAGCGATGAGCCTAATATAGATTAGAACTCACTGATCGGTAGCATTGCTCCAGCCAGCTGTTTCGATCACTTGATCTCACTGAATTAATTGTTCGTAATTAATCTGAACCTTGGTATTAGACTAATGGACCTTGGGTGAAGGAAATATTTCCTTCAGTATCCCACTTGTCATTCAGACAAGTGTAAACTCCGATTCCTTTGTCTCTTGGTGTTACTTACTGAAAATAAGGTAAGATCCAAGCCATCCTTATTAGGTGCAGAAGTGTTTCTCGAATTAATGAGTTCAAATGTTAAACTTTTACAAAAGGTTAAGCCTTAACCATTCTGAACATGGCCATGCATTTTCACAGTATCTAACTCTTCGAGAGGCCTTATACAACAACACAACCATATCCTATCAAAAGATAGGAGGATAATCCCTTTTGTAACTTATGAACAATTTACTTTGATTCATAGTACGCCCAATAACTGCTTTTATAGTCTCCTTTTATAGCGAGCATCAAAGCAAACTAATTCTCAAACAAGTAGCCATAACTACTCAGGTTCTAAGGAATAGGTTTCAATCAACATTAATGAGAACTACTTATGACATGACTTTAATCTCTTAAAGTGTTCTCATGGTCAATCCGATACAAGATCCAATAAGTATCTATGCAAATGATTTCTGACATCCAGTCCATCTAGTTCAAGAAACTGAACTATAAATCAACTTGCAATCTAATCTTCATTAGTCATTGGTCGTCCAACCTTTCAATGACCTGGATTAGGGATCCTTTTGTGATTCAATATTCAAGTCACTTATGGGTGTTTCTTTGTCAAAGAATCCATCTTGACATCTCATTTGAATATTTTGAATCACTTGGAGTTCATCATTTAATACTAAACCAAGATTAAATGAAATATGAAATATAATTTCATAAATGATAAATGTTCAAACCAAGTTCTTGTGGGCTTCAAACCCAAAAATCAAGAATTTAATATTTTGCAGATATAGGCCTTTCACCCAATACTTAAAACATTCATGGAACTCAAACTTGATTCCATTTCTGCATATGAGTGTTGTATCTCATTCGATGTAGAGGTATAGTTTATCATACTTTCCTATTCTTAGCATCCTTACTTTTGAAATCCATTCGATGTAAGATGAAAAGATCTTTGAATATGTTTATAGAATGATCTAGTCTTTCGTTGCTATTAGAATGATTCTCATATTCAAAATAGAAAATCATCTAAATAGCAGACTTGTGATCAACCTGGACACGAACTAGAACTCGAGATGTCGTTCCTCTATTTGGTTCATCGACACGTTCATCTCCGTCTTGAGATCGATGGCTTAGAAGTCACTCAAGACATTTGCTTTTAGGGAAGAACAGTTTGAAAAGAGGCTCAAAATAGTTTAGGGTTTCTATTTTGATTTAGGTTAAACTGATTACGTAAAGTAAAGTGTTGGAAAAACATAAGGGCGGGGTGGTGTTATAACCCTAAGGTTATAACACCAATCCGCCAAAGCACAAAGGCCAAGGCCGACCAGCTTGCCCACCAAGCCCACAAGCACGCACAGCCTCACAGCTGTGGGCCTTGGGCCTCGCTGTTGTGCGCTGCTGCTGCTGATGCTGTCCCGCGCGTACCCAGCCGCAGGCCATGGGCCTTGCTCCTCGCGTTGGCGCGCTGCTGCCCCTGATGGGCCTTGCGCGCTTGCGCGCTTGGCTCGTCGAGCCGGCATCTTTACCTTCTCGTATTCGCGACCAATGCCTTACGACGATTGTTTATCATATAGTACTTGACGATTCACCGTCATACGTCACGATTATTCGTTTTGCCTAGATTACGAATATACGCAATACGATTCCGATCCAACGTCATATCGTATATTTATGTTTTTCCGAACTAATTCCCGAAAAGCTATTAAATGAATTTCCGATTCATTTAATCCGGTGATTTGTTACATGCCAATGGTGTGACGTTATAGGTTCAGTCAAGAGTAAGCTGTGAGCCTAATATAGATTAGAAGTCACTAATCGGAAGCATTGCTCCAGCCAGCTGTTCCTATCACTTGATTTCACTGAATAAATTGTTCGTAATTAATCCGAACCTTGGTATTGGACTAATGCACCTTGGGTGAAGGAAATATTTCCTTCAAAAAGATGCTAAGAATCCTATGCTAAACATTGGCCTTGCTAATGTTGGTTTGTCTGTTGAGGGGGGTGGTGGTTTTGTTGGGTCTCCTCATAATCCACCATGAATATATGCACTTGGAATGTGAGGGGTATGAATGACCCCAACAAAGTAGTTGAATTAAAGAAGTTTTTAGCTCAGAATAAAGTCATTGTTATAGCTTTAGTGGAGACTAAAATAAAGGAAGGAAACTGTAGCAGGATTAAGAAGAAACTAGGTGCTGCTTGGCACTTGGCAGTGGGAGTTTATTTATTCTCACTCACCTAGAGGGAGGATTTGGTTGGGCTGGAAGCATGCTTTAGTGACTGTCCAGGTGAGGCAGAAAACTGATCATTTGATGCATACCTTTATCACAACCAAGAATAACCAATTTAGTGTTTTCTTCACTCCTATGTATGGCCTTCATACTGTGGATACAAGGAAGCCTTTATGGGCTCACTTGATCAATCTGAGCTCAGTGATTACTGGCCCATGGCTAGTTATGGGATAATTCAACTCCATTCTCCTTTCCGGTGATAGAGAGAATGGTAGTCTTGTCACTAATTCTGAAACAAGGGATTTTGAAGCATGTATTGATAGTGCTGCATTGTCTGAACTTAAGAGTTGTGGTCATTTCTTCTCTTGGAGAAACAAGGGCCAAGGGGATTGGAGAATTAGCTCTAGGATTGATAGAGCTCTTGGTAATGCAGGTTGGCACTTAGGGTTTACTAATACAGTGGTGGATTACCTTAACCCAGGTCTTTCTGATCACTCCCCTTTGTTAATGACCTGTAATGTCAACCTGAATAATGGAGGTAGACCTTTTAAGTTCTTCAATTATATGGAAGACCGCCCTAGTTTCCTCTAGGTAGTTCAAGCAGGATGGGAAGTTGAGCTTCATGGAAGTTCAATGTTCAAAATGTGGAACAAACTCAAAGCAGTCAAGCAAGGTCTTAAATCTCTTCATCATCAGGATTTTTCTAGACTTGAGGAAAGAATTGAGAGCATCAGGGAGGATTTGGGTAAAGTTCATACTCAATTGGCTACCAATCACACTGATGTTGCTTTGCAAGGTGCCAAAAGGGAGTATATTGCTAAATTGAAGAAATTTCTTTATGTTCAGGAGTCTGCTTATAGGTAGAAATCGAGAATTCGGTGGTTACAAGCTGGTATTTCAAATTCGAAGTTCTTCTTCAGTGCAATGAAAGAAAGGCATGCTAGAAATAGTATTGATATATTGTATAATAACACAAGTAAGAAGCTGACCACTATGCAGGAGATTAAAGGGGAGATTAGTGAGTTTTACAAGGGTTTGATAGGTACTGTTGCTTCGACTTTAACTGGGATTAATGTGACCGTAGTGAGGCAAGGTAAGCAGTTGTCTTCCAATGCTGATGAGTTATTGGTTCAACCAGTCACAATGAATGAAATAGACGAGGCTCTGAAAGGTATTGATGTCAATAAAGCCCCAGGGTTGGATGGGTTTAATAGCCTTTTCTTTCTTAAAGCTTGGGGGTTGTGAAAGAGGATGTGTATAAACCTGTTCAAGAGTTCTTTATCACTGGAGTTATGTTAAAGCAGTTTAATAACCCTTCTGTTACCCTCATTCCTAAAGTCCAGAATGCTTCAAGTGTTAAAGATTTCAGGTCCATTTCTTGTTGTTCAGTTGTCTACAAACTCATTTCAAAAATCATGACTTCCAGAATGCAGAGTGTGATTGGAGATGTGATCAACCCTTCGCAGGCTGGATTTATTCCTAGTAGAGTTATTTCTGATAACATTCTCTTGGCTTGCGAGTTAGTGAAATGCTATTTTAGAAGATAAGTCTCTCCCAAGTGTATGATTAAGGTTGATTCGAAGAAGGAATATGATTCTTTAGAATGGCCATTCTTGCAAGGTATGCTTTCCGAGTTGGGTTTTCCAACTAAGTTTTTTGGTTGGGTAACGCAATGCTTGAGCATAGTGTCTTACTCCATCCTGATTAATGGCATTCTCACTACTCCTATTCCTGCAAAGAAGGGTTTAAGGCAAGGAGACACAATGTCTCCTTATTTATTTGTTGTGGGCATGGAGTACTTGTGTAGACACCTACTTTTGTCCCCATTCCCGAAAGGGAAGGTTCGATGATGAAAACATAAATCTCCACTTGACAACGCATCTCCTATAAAATAACGAATCTCAATTCCCCTTTTCATTTCACCCAAAACCTGCTATTTATAGAAACCTGCTATTTATGGAAACCTGCTAAAAATAGTAACTGCCGTAATGGGTAGTTGTTAAAAGTGGCAAGTCATAAAAGATAGAAACCTGTCAGAATTAGGTATTGCACTCCAACATAAATCCTAAATGAGATAGAGATTATGAGAGAATCCTATTCCTAATATGATTCAAAAGTAAGAGTCACGTATTAATTAAAATCCTAACGAGCCTAGAGTTCGTAACGGGCCCAGACGCATCCCGTCACAAGGTTAATACGCACTAAAAGACTCGATTAAATCTCAAACACTCCGGATTCTAGGAATCCGAATCTGACTAAGAAAACAGCCCAGATCCTATTTTCAACGCCTGGCTCTGGGCGCCGAAATCTTCGGCGCCCAGGCCTGGGCGCTGAAATTACCTGGGACGTATTCTTTCCTAATTCCTCGTGGATTAGAGCTCTACAATTCTATCTTTCCACGAACTCTTTTCTATAAATATAGCCCAAGTTCGACGTGAAGAACACAACACACAATTATTATTCTGAGTATTGACTCTAAACCCCTAAGCCTAAGCCTCACACTGCAAAACTGATCACGCGTTCTATCACAATCGATCCATCAATCGAACAGAACGTATCCCGTCCCATAATTTGAGATTCGTTAAATAAAAGGAGAAATAGCAAAGTCAAAGTGGTTAGTTTTCTGAGAACCGTGACGCACCTCTCAAGGGTGCGTCGTAATGTGTCCCTTTTCTATGATTTAATTGCTTTCCTCGCCCTTTTATGAACTGTTAAACTAACTAAATCTGATTGTTTGATCACGCCTAATAAATATGATATTTTTGGGAAATTGGATTATCATGCTAGTTCCCTTAAAACAATCTAAATCAGATAATCCCGCTCGATCAAGTACTATATGTTGCATATTGTTAAAATCAGCTCAGATTAGTTTAATAGTTAACACATGTCCCTTCAATTATTTATGCTGAGCTAGTAAGGATATCCTGCCTCTGGAGTTATCAAAGAGCGAGTACTCCTCTCGGTAGTTACAGTCCCCCGAACCCTCAATCTCTACCTTGCGGGTGTATGTTGAGAGATCCCCACACCAGGGATCACAAGGGAACCTACGGCCGTCGTGGTCAAACATAATTGCACTCCCTTTATGTCACGATAACCGGGTTTTGTCAGTTTTTCTCATTGTCGTTAAAAACTGAATGGCGACTCCTATATTACTAGTCAATTGGGTGTAAACTCACAGGAAATCCAATTACACTTGATTTGACAAAAAGAAACGTCACACCCACGAGGGACAAGGTCACGCATTAGCCTCGTGCTTTTTCGACCCCCTCAGAGTGGCGACTCCACTGGGGATAGTGAAGGAAATACTCGTGCTTGTAGGTAATCAAAATAGCCGAAGGGTGAAACGATCCTACCCCGCGTTTATTTCCCCATCAAGTTGGGACGACCTGAAAATCAGCATATTAATGTGAACGGACAGAACCGCATAACGAATCTTGGCTCCCTTGGTGTTTCATCTCGGGAGTTGGGACTAAGGATACCCATCGCCAACTGGGGGGTGCATACGCTTCGAATGTTGTCCACTCGGCACTTTCGCTAGTAGTACACCCGTCCCAAACCCAATCGCTCGCCCATTAGGTCCCTCTCATTGGTGCATGCCCCCTTGGCTTACATCGTGATTGGCCTCTTGGGAGAAATTCGTCTGTTGAAGACACTACCTCGACAGGGGCATGTGTTGGATCTGCGATAGAAGCGGTACCAAGCCAGGCGCAAATAACTACCCATAGAAGTGAAGGAAATAATGCCCTTGGTCCAAGTATGCATTCTATGTTAAGTCTAATAAATGCGGTTCAGTATTAATTAACAAGTTAATAATTCAGTGAGATCAAGTGAGCTGAATGCCTAGCTAGAGGCCGCTTCAGTTCAAGTGGAATTAATGATATTAATCCACAGCTTACTCTTGACTGAACCCGTAGGGTCACACAAATAGTACGTAAACGGATCAAGTATTTAATGGCATTAAATACTCTATCTATGGATATTCGGAACCGACGGATCTTGGTTTCAGTGGGAGCTGAGATCGTCACAGGCAAGAAATGAATACTCCGGAAACGATGATATTACCGGAAACGGAAATATGGATCGTATCGGAAATATAAATATTATCCAAGTCGTAGATGTTGCCGGAAACGGAAACATGGTACGTATCGGAAAATATTATCGGAAATGGAAATATTACCAGAATCGGAAATATTGCCGGAAACGGAAATATTGTCAGAATCGGAAATATTACCGGAATCGGAAAATAATTCCGGAAACGGAAATATTAAATATTTGTTCGAAACGGAAATTAATTCCGGAATCGGAAATGTTAAATATTGTTCGTATCGGAAATGAATTCCGGAATCGGAAATTTAATCGGAAGCGTATCGTACGAATAAGCATCGGACGAGGCCTGCCGGACGAGGGCCCAGCACGAAGCCAGGCCATCGCCCAGCAAGCCAAGCGCGCCGCACAAACAGCCACGCCAGGCCCAGCGCAAGGCCAGGCCCAGCAGGCCGTGGCAGCGCGCACAGCGCGCGCAGCGCGCGCGGGAGCTGCGTGGGCTTGCAGCTCGCGCAGGCCTCGCTGCGTGGGCTGCTGCTCGTGCGCACGCATGGGCGGCCCATCGTGGCTGCCGTGTGTGTGCGTGTGTAAGTGTTTGTGTTCGTGCACGTTTCCTAAAACGTGCAGAGTTCGGTTAATGATTAAATTCCTAATTCTATTTGATAAATTAATTAAATTAGAGTTCTTGTAGGATTCTAGGTTTAATCAATTTGTATCTGAATAGGATTCCAATTCCCTTTCCATACCCCTATAAATATGTGGCCTGGGTTCACAATTTATAACGAGTTTAAAAGTATTCAAAGTGAGTTTTTGAGAAAAAAATTCAGCCACACATCTTGCTCAAAAGTGCCGAAAATTCTAGTACCTTAAGGGCGATTCTAGTTGGTCAATCTTAAGGCGGATCCGGACGTGCTGTGGACTATCTACGGAGGGACGACACTTGGAGTCCTAAAGACTTGTTCTTGCTCGGTTCGGGCGCAGCTAGGGAAGGCACGCAACAAAGAGTATGCATCTAAATTATGCTATATGATTATGTGTAAATAATATGTAATCCTGGGTTAATGGTTGTTTCCGCATGATTTATGTAATATCATATGTATCATAACCTAACAAGAAGCCTATCATAAACTACATGACATATTATTATTGCCTCATGATGGAATGTTAGTTATGTGTAGCGAAATATGTGATTGTGTGTGACAAACAATGTTAGCAAACCAACGACCTTAAAAAATTTCCCAAACATTCATAAACCAATTTGCCAAAGAGTTATACCGAAATACGGGTTCCGCAAACCCGAACAATCGCCACAAAAATAAGCGACGCTCGGGACGGCCTGTAACGAATCCCACAAACGCTGCACAACGCGTAAAGGACGTTATTAGGCAAGCACGCAAAATCAAAGTCGCATAAACAAAAGTAGACGCAAATAGAAAATGAGAACCAGCCAGGGACGCATTTTCAACGCCCCTGGCTGGGCGCCAGAATTTCTCACGCCCTACGCTGGGCGCTGAAGTTGCTGCTTGGCCTTCTGGTCAGGCGCAGCAGCCTCGGTGCCCGCGCAAAAGGAAAATACGTAGCACAAAAAAAACGTTCGTAAATTTTTTTTTGCTACGAGAGCGTAAGAAGAAGCACTCGATTCTAGAAGCGACTTAAAATAAATAAATAAATAAATAACTCTTCGTGTCGTTGTTAGGCCTCCTACGACGACAATGCTCGGCACCAAAACCGAACATGCTAATAACTATGAATGTCACACGGGCTAGTGTTTCTAAAATCCAAAGAATGACCAAAAGAAAGAACTAAAAGTGTACCAACAAAAGAAAGAGCGAAAAACCAATAGAGAGAGTCAAAGTCTAGACTAAGTAATGCTTGAAACTTTGGGGCCTAAACTTTAGCTTATCTTATGCATAGGACTGGTCCTGCCACTTGGTGCCGATCGGGAAATCAAAGGTTAGTACGTCTCGAAGATACATCGCCAACACCAGGTTTAGTGACTCCAAGCTCCGTCCGTCATCCCTCATTTCAAGGATCTCCGCTTCCCCAACCTCGATTCGCACCCTCAAACATGTTCATCGAAGAATTGCGAGACCAGATGGCTCAAATGACCGAACTCATGGGCCAACTGAAAATGGAAAACGAAGCCTTAGCGGCTGCACAAGCCAAAAATGACCTCGATAACGAGAAGAGGATTGAAAAAATGGTCCTACAGCAAACCATGGGGAGCAAGTACTTCTCCCTCGATCCTGAACCTTTTCTTGGCAAACTACCAGAAACGTTTAGTTCATCTGACTTACCAAAGTTTAAAGCCACGGACAATCCCCGTGATCATCTATTGAGCTTTTTGAATGCCATGAACTTGAAAGGCGTGGACAAGTCCATGTATTTACCTGCCTTTCCTTTGTCCTTGGAACCTGTGCCGCTCAAATGGTACTATCACCAGGACCCTAAGCTCTTCCCCACTTGGGAAGACTTTGTCAATGTCTTCATCAAGCAATACTCGTCGAACATGGATTTTCAAGTCACCATGCGCGAGCTGGAAGTTCTCTTCCAAAAGAAAAATAAGGGTTTCACAACCTACTTTGCTAGATGGAGGGACCAGGCGGCCCAACTAATCAATAGGCCTCCCGAAACAGAATTGGTCCGAAAATTCATTGACAACCTGGACCCGGCTTACAGACAACACCTTAGGTACCTGGGACTTGACACTTTCAAAAGAGTTTATGATGTGGGAATAAAGATCGAGGATGATCTCGCAAAAATAATACAAAGTAAACCCGCATACAAAAGCAACACCTACAACAGGGGCAACACATCCCAAGCCCAAGAAGTCCATGCCGTAGAGGAGACTCCCGCCCGAAGAAGCCCTGGAAGATGGGTCCGAGACCGAAAGTTTGCCCCACTCGGGTCGACTTTGGTGCAAGCCTTCGAAAGACTAACCAATCAAGGAAAGTTGAGACCTATAGGCTCCACCCGTGATCCCCCTGTCAAGAGCAAATATTGGGTCGAAGGTACTTATTGCAAGTTCCATCAAGGAAATGGGCATGACACCGAAAACTGCTGGAACCTAAAAAATACAATCCAGGACATGATAGGGGATGAAGTGATACCTCTCCCTAACGTTGGCAAACCCAACTACAACAAGAGCCCACTCAGTTCTTGTCACATTTCTCTCGACCAACCAGAAAATGAGAACTTCGACCCTACGGTGTACATTACGCCTCAAGGTGCACCACTCGCTGTGGTCCCTATGGATCGAATCGAGAGAGAAGTGTGCGTTGTGTGGGATAATGATGCTGAAGATATTTACCTATCTCAAGTGTCGGGCCAGGACCTCTTTACTGAAACTTGGCCCGGGTATGCTCACATTGACACCACCCCTCAGGAGCCCGAGGTCGACAACCTCACCCGATCCGGAAGGATATACCAACCGGATATTCGCCCACCTCCTATGGACGATATCCCAGTTAGGCAAACTCCTGAGAATGGACGGCACGCCACCGTCGCAAAAGTCATTGAAAATCCTCTCTTGAAACAACTGAAAAGAACCAAAGCCGAAATTACCATCTGGGATCTCATGTGTACTTCAAAGGAACATCGCGAAAAGCTTATTCGCTCACTCGACCTCATCTCAGTACCTACAGATATCACACCTGACTCATTGGTTAACCACGTCACGAGAGATGCCGGAGAAAAGGCCATAGTTTTCACTGACAAAGACTTGCCCAAAGAGGGGGGTGCTCACAATAAAGCCCTCTATCTAGTAGTTGGATGCAAAGGACAAAACATCCCCCTAGCGCTCGTAGATAACGGTTCGGCGGTTAATGTTTGCCCATTGCGAATCGCCCATTGCTTAGGGCTAGGAAACGATGACTTCCAAACCTCCACTATGATAACTCCCGAAGGCCTGTGTTGGGGAAAATCAACCTTACCATACACACCGGGCCTGTGGCACGCACCACGGAGTTTCAAATAATCGACATCAAGCCCACTTTCAACCTCCTCTTGGGGCGACCTTGGCTCCATGACTTAGGAGGTGTGGCTTCTACCTTGCACCAAATGGTTAAACTTAACCATAACGGGGTAATACTAGAAATCCGCGCCCCTCCTCTCGACGTCAGTTGTACTATGGTTGGAACGGCCGAAACTGCAGACGACCTTTACGGGTTTCAAATGAAAGAAGCAATCCAGTTCATCGAAGATTATGATCCAGCATTCCTAGACCCGCACGCATCCCGAGTCATCCCTAGAATGTTGTTAGCTCAAGGTTATTTCCCTGGAACCCCATTGGGCATAAGGAAGAAAGAATGCACATTCCATCCTTTACCCAACAAATCTACTCCCTTTGGCTTAGGCTATGAACCAACGGAGGAAGATATTGCTGACCGCCTGTCTGGGCTACGCCTTAACAAGGCCAAACAAACCACCCTCCTTCCCCCGTATCAAAGAACCCTTAACGGGATGTTCGTTCGGGAAGGAGAAGGACACCCATGATGTGATTTCCTTGAACCCTTCGTTCAGGATGGCTTGCTAAAACCAGAATTTGAAATCTTCCATGACTGCCACACCTTGGATGAGGCACCCCACCTCACCAAGACTAAAACAGCTGAAATATTGGACAACCAAGCTTTATGGACATTGTTTAACGAATCGAGGCCTATGGAGGACGAGACTGTGATGACTACCCTAGCTCTACAAGATGAAGGTTTCGATCCAGCCCGGTTAATCGCTCCTGCATCAACACTAGAAGAGATCGAGAACGGATGGGTGAAGACATATCACTGGGTCAATGCAAAAGGAATAGAATTCAAGATGAGTATCGGTGAAGGACCAAAGTTTTACGAGACTAAACCCAAGGCTTGAGTCACATAGAGAACCTTAGTAAAAGCCCCTAGTAGTTTTTTATTTCAGTGTGTTTCAGTGTGTTTCCCTTACTTTCCAAATTAATAAAGGCGTAATATTTCTCCTAAAATTTTATTCTAACACTAAGTAAGCACCAAATGCACTTGCAAAATACAAAAATAAAGAGGCGGCCCACTCTAGGCCCAATAAACGAGACCCACTCGGTCTTGAAATCGTGCCATGGGAACCAATTCCCGAAATCCACAAAATAAACCGCACCATCCCCTTCATATCCCCAAAACATAAAAGTCAACCAGTGTCATCATAAAAGTCAATCCATGCAACCCAAAGAAATCAAAGGAAATCAAAATCCAAAACAAATGCAAATGTTGCTTAAAAAGGGAATTAATAAAATGTAACCCCACCATACCCTTCAAAAACGACACGCACCTCAAACCCACCCAAAAGCCTACACAAAGATCTTCATAACTCCCGCACCCTAACTCCATTTTCAAAGCCGTTTCGAGTCACGAATAGAAAAAATTAATCCGGACTAAAATGTGTCTCACGCTAACAGTAAAAAAAAAAAGCCTCCGAAATAGCCTCAAAATCAATTTTTATACAAGTAAAAAGCAAAGCACTAAAACGAAGAAAGAAAAAAAATAAATAAAATGCAAGAACACGGGAAGCAAAGCGTCAAAAACGACCGCCAGAAATCATTTTCAGCGCCCAGGGCTGGGCGCCGAAATCTTTGACGCCCCAGCCTGGGCGTTGAAACTCTCTGTCTGCCTAAATTTTTTAGAAGTGCTCGTCATTTTATCCGCACATAACGGAAAAATAACGAACACTTGGGGGGTACAGCACGTATCCAAATAGGCTCACCAAAAAATATAGCCATACAAAAAATAGTAGAATTTCATTTTTTACGCGACTTACGGCAAAAAAAAAACGGCAGACGAAAATAATGATAATAATTCACTCATTTGACCGGTTAAGTAATATGCTTCCACCTCAGGGCATATCTATCAAAATCCGGCATCTTAGAATTTATTCTAGCTAGAACTACGCGCGACCGGATTCTGACAAGATACATAGGCAATCCTTACCAAGGATTCGGTCCAATAAAAAAAACATATATAAATTGTGCAAAAAGTGTTAGACATATAAAAATATAAAAAAGAGGAGAAACAAAAAAATAAAATGAAAAATAAAATACGCCTTTATTGAAAAATAATAAGAAGGAAAACAAAGTCCTAAGAAACGAAAAAACAAACACAACTGAAATAAATAAGGGGCACCTACACCCTAGCAAGAACTACACTACTCTAGTTCTTCCGGATCATCAAATAAAGTCTTGTAGAGGGCAATGTTCGCAGGATCCACCCCCACAGTCTTCTGCGCTGCCCCTATATCAATCTCCATAAGAACCGGCTCCTGGACACTAACTTCCAAAGACGCCAAGGCTTCAGAAACATTCTCGGTTATAGCCCGCTCAGCCTCAAGGGCACAGACAATGGTGGGAGAAGAATTATTATCATCAACTAGACTAGCCACTGTTTCTACAGGCGGCTGAGCCTTCCTAACCCATACATTGTTCCGGCGACGATCTCCGCGAGAGCCTGCACTTCTTTTAACAACAACAGGCCCCTTCATGTTAGGCACCTTTTTAGGCCTAGAACTGGAACGGGGAGGAACTTCCTTTCGTTTTCGACCAGGACGAGCTTTCACAGTCTTAATACCATGGGTGCAAGGATTGGCAGAATCACGGCCCTCATATCTGACCCGAATGCGAGGTATCAAAAGCTCAGCCGGCTCCCCATTTCGAGCCTCGATCCTCACGACCTTATCATCGGAGCTCATCCACAACTTGTAGTTTTCAGAAAGACCCACAAAGCCATTTGTAGCTACGGCCTAACGCGGGAGACCATCATAATACTTAGCCCACGCTTGAACCCGTGCTTGTGAAAAGGCCGCTACTTTAGGTGGTACCGTATCAGAAAAGGGGATAGTCTGCCTTAAACCGTATTGACGCATGACTCGGTAAGGGAAAATATAAATGGGCCGAGATAGCCCCAACAAGGAAACATAAACCGATACATCAGAACCCCCCGTCATAGTAGTCAAACCCCACCACGGTACCACCCACTTAATAGAACAGATACCATGAGTAAAAAAAGGAGGCCCACTCGGCCTCGTCCTGGCCTCGGTGCAAATATTTTCGGTTACCCAAGGATATAGGGCGATAATGTTTAGGATCGGCAGGAGTTTCCAAAAGCCTAAACCGTTCCACGAGCCAAATCTGCAAAAAACGGGTACGGTAAAAAAAAAAAAAAATAGAAAACGGTTCCTGGGGCGCAGTTTCAACGCCCAGGACCAGGTGCCGAAAATTCTAGCGCCCAGCCCTGGGCGCTGAAACTCAGCCCCAAGGCAGGACGAATAAAAAATATATATGCAAAAAAAAACGTATACGTGCGCAAAGAAAAAAAAATCGATTACCTGCAGTAATAGGGGGCTTCCCTTAAAATATTCAGATTTGGCATCCTTCTTCAGCTCATCCGCACTCAGCAAAGTCTCGGCAAAAACCAACGGCATAATAGAATAGCAACTTTCCATCTGGCTAATCAAGGGGATCAACCTTATGTCACCGAACTCACCATTGTTATTCGACAGCAAATAATGATTTAACAAGCAAAATACAAGGGCTCGAATATTCAATTTCTGTTCGGTCATATTCTTACTAGGCCTAAAGTGATATTTTACAAGTTTTGCCAAATTAACCTCATCACCTACAACAATTTCAGCAAGCATGTTAGCATCTAGTCCTAGGAAAGTGATGAGTCATATTTGTATAGGGTATTTTAGGCGCATTTAGGTTGCATTATTAGGCATTTATATCATTTTAGTTGCATTTAGGATCACATTTGCATAAGTTATCGTTGACGTACTCTATTACGCCCCGTTTGTGTTTTCTTAATGTTTCAGGTGATTTTACGGTCATTTGGATGCTTTCGGAGTGTTATGAGTTGATTTGGATGATGAACGGATGGAATGTTGACTCGAGGATCATTGCATATCTCTAGGGATAATTTTGAGTCAATAACGAAGCTAAACGCTATTTTTCTAAGCATCAAAACGGACAAGCGTTCACTCTTTTGATGATATCTCAAGTTCTACATGTCGGAATGAGGCGATTTTTATTGGCCTAGAAAGTAGACTTCAAGAGCTTTCCAACGACAGGTCACACGTCCTTATAGGCATTGTAGAACAAGAGTTATGACATAAACAAGATGGCTCGACTATCCGATTCGCCCGAAGCCCAAAACGATGGCCCAATCTTCCCCTTGGGCGCGAAAACCAGCGACCCACCAGCGGGCCCGCTGGTTTCTCCGCCCAGCTACTTCCATGCGGGTTCGTTGCGTCGTTTCTCGTGATTGTTCAATTAAATGATAACTTATGTAATTATTATTATATTCCTATTTTGTTTAGAATTTAAGAAAGACTAAAATACCTCAAGGGAATTAATGTATTCCCTTATGCTTTTATTTTCTTTTACGTTTTACAATTCCTTAGAACGCTCTTTCACGTTCTTTTTCTCTTCTCCTTCATGAACCCTAGATTTTCTTCAAACTCCATTAATGTAACTCTTTGAGGTATTATCGATTTTTCTCTTTATTTTATTTATTGCTTTTAATTATGTTTTCATTCTTAGATTTGGTTTTCATTGTTTGTTTCATGATTGAGTAGTTCGCTTTCTAGGGTTTGGGAATCCATGTTTATATTATGAATCTTATTATTATTGTTGATGGTTTGATTATTCATTGATATTTCTAGTTGATTAGGTTTATATTGTTAATCTTTGCAATCTGATCAATTGTTTGATTAAATCATGCTAATAGGATTTAGAATCGAAAGATCAAATTTTAGAAGCTTACCTACAACTAGCAATTCTGATTATGTTAGCGACCGTACTGCATATGTTGAATTGAGAGCGTTAAGACCCGACCGTAGGATTAACTCGTGCTCTAGATACTCTGAATACTTGAATTGTTGATGATGTTTTGATTGATTTTGAACTATAAACATGGTGAACCATTGCCCTAGATCTTTTAAATTTTTTCCTTTTTATTTTAGTTTAAACCTTCAATCCTAAATTTCGTGACATCGTTAGTTTCACCGTACTTTGAAAGCTAGATTTAAATAGCCATCTCTCTGTGGATTCGACCCTACTTACCCTACTACATTGTTAGGAGGATTCGTTAGGATTTTATTTTTGACAGGTGTACGACAACCTATCAAATTTTGGCGCCGTTGCCGGGGAGACGGTTTTACTTTTCTTTTTAGCTTTCATTTTTGGTGAGGCTACATTGTATATATTTTTTCGATTTGTGTATAAAATTCCTTTTTTATAAAAAATATACATGGCTTCTATCTGTTTTCCTCAATTTGAGAATGAAGTGTTTTGGAGGTATTATTATAGGCTCGGAGATTTTCTTGGTCCAAATCATCTTTTTGAACAATGGGAACTATGTATGGTGATTTATGAGGGATTGAATGAAGATACAAGATTGGTGTTGGATTCCATGAGTAGTTATATATTTGTGGAGAAGACTCCAGAAGAGTGTTGGGATTTGATTGAGTAATTAGCTAGGAATACACATGAGTGGGAAATGACAATGTTTGTTGAACCTACTCTGCAAAATTTCGCTTTTCCTATTCCTCAAACTCACTCCCCTCCCCCATATTATTGTTCTTATTGTCATTGTCATGACCATGATACTTCTCTTTGTCCCTATAACGAGTCATATGTTAGTACTGTCAACCCTTTCCTTCGATTTGATATGCAAAATTTCCAACTCAAACCATCTTATTGTGACATGAAAATCCTTTATAATGATGATGATAATGATGGTGGATTTGTTGAGAATGTTAGTTCATTAGAGGAAGGTTATCATTTGACTCTCCATACTGATGAGGAAAAGTTGGATATAACGGAGACTTTGCAGGATAAAGAATCACTAATGTTTGTAGAATCGATGATTGAGAAACCATTGGTTGCGAAACTTTTGGTTGAAGATTTTAGTGACAAGTTTATTCACGAGGGTGGAATTATAGGTAAAAGCATTAATGTTGAGCCTATATCTCCTCCCGCCTACGTCCCGTTCTCGCGGAGGCTTGATCTTTTTCCTACATCCCCCATGTTAAGTCTTTCGCACTTTATCAATAGGTCTCCATTCCATGATACATTTGACCTTGCCAACCTTGATGCTCATTCTAAAACGTTTACATTGCCCGAGGAGCAATTAGAGGGAAGTTGTAAATATTCTCTTTTTTCTTTTTCTTTTGATTTTTCTTCTACTTCTGATTCTTTTTCTTTTGGTTTTATTTTTTCTGCTTATCTATCTAATACCCTATTTGCGAGGATGAATGTGGTTTTACTCAAGCCATACGTAGTGCTCAATGACATGTTTGCAGGGGCATTTGATAAATTACTCAAGGCGTTGGATTCTTCTGATTAACCACTTGAGTGGAGTCAAGCTAAAGACTTAAAACGAGCGCTTATCGGGAGGCAACCTGATTCCTAACTTTCCCTCATTTCAATTTTCTTCATTTATTTCCATTTTAATTTAGTATTTTATTTCTATTTGCTTAATTTATTGAAAAAAAAAAATTTAAAAACAACAAAAGCACAAAAATATTTTCTTTTGAGTTCACTTGAATTCATAATTTTATTTTATTTTTAGATTAGTTTTCGTTAATCATATTTATTTATTTATTTTGCGTTTGATTTTACTAATTAATGATTTTTTTCCCCTTTGAGTTCGCTTGAATTCATAATTTTATTTTATTTTTAGATTAGTTTTCGTTCATCGTATTTATTTGTTTATTTATGTATTCTGTGTGTTTAGTTTTACTAACGATCCTAACTTTTGATTTCAGTGGTACTTGATAAAAAATTTCTAGGATGTATAGGTGCAAGTTCAAGTCAATTTGGAAATCCCGGTGCATCAAACGTGAAAGCAGCGCTCGCCCAGCGAGCAGCTTGGTCGTTGCCTCGTGCACGCATAAACCAGCGCCCATACAGCGGCCTCGCTGGCCAAATATGCCTCAATTGCTACACATTCTGCCTTGCGCGCTGGCCATACAGCGGCCTCGCTGGCCAAATATGCCTCAATTTTACACTTCCTGCCTTGCCCGCTAGCCGTCCAGCGCTCTCGCTGGAATTTCCGCCCCACCTGATTCAAAATAAGCATGAAAATACTGAGTCAGCCACCTTCGCAACTCCATCACCTTCGCAACTCCATCACCTTCGCCGTCCACCACCTCCTCTCTCGCCCAGTCCAACCACCGTCGCCCACCTTCGCACTCCGCCTCTCCCTCTCCCTCGTTCGTCACCCCCGCAACCACCGACGACCAGCCTGCGCACCATCAAACCACCCTCGAACCACCAGCAACCACCCCGCTACTCTCTCACCACCCCCACTCCAGCCCATCACCTTCCCTCCTCTCACGCAAAACACCCCTACCCTCGCCATCTTTCTCAGCGAACCGCCGCCGTTGCACTACCTTCGACGACGGCCACCACCCACGCGCCATCCCCTCCAACCTCTCTTACCCGCGCAACAACCACCTCAGACCAGCCACCATCCGCCACCATCCGCCACCTTCCCACCCCCTTCTTTACCTCTCAATTCTCCCTCCTTCACCATTATATTGGTTCATGAATTTAAAACCCTAACTTTTGAAATCAATTTGGGGGTTTTTAATTTATTTGGGCATTGGCAAATTGTAGTATTGGTGCTCGTTTCCGAAATTCATGAGAATTTGCAACCAAATTCTGGTCTTTGTGAAGCACAAAAGATATTAAAATTTCAATTTTTCTAACGTTTATTCACTTGAATCATATTTTGAAAAGAAAATTGGAATTTTTATGACAATATTGGTTTTTGAATTTAAATGGTTGTCGTTGTTGTGAATATTATATGAATCATTTGTTGAGCTTGGTTAACGCTTGTTGGTTTGAGTTTGAACTATTAGCATTGGCGAATATTATCTGGATTGCTTGTTGAGATTGTTTAATGTTTGTTGATTGTTGAGTTCAGATTGGTAGCATTGGGAAATTATTGATTATTGCATGAACTATTCGTTGGGATTGATCGTTGAATCTTGAAGCATGCACCGTCTTGGTTGAATAAAGTATTCTAAATTGTGATTGTTGCATCTATGGAGATTGGCTCTTTGCGTCGTCAGTTTGAAGCTTCTGGCCACACCGCTTCTACTGTCGACCGTTCTACCGAGTCTTACTCGGCCGACAAGGCTCATCACGAGTGAGCACTTTCCATCTCTCTCCCTTGTTCGAGTTATATTGTTGCTATTTTCACAGTGAGGGCACTGTGTTTTGTTTAGCTTGGGGGAGGGATATCTATCTTTGTTGCTTTCTAGTATAGTTTTATTGTTTTGTTTAGGTGTTGTACGCTTTGTACTGTCCATTAGGGGTGGGAGTTTACGTGCAACGAAAAAAATGTACTGCTTTCCTAGTGTTATTGTTCAATTTAGTTGCACTCTTACTCGCATTCTTACTTGCATTCATATGTCTTTATACCCTGCATTGTGCAATTGACTTTCAAACTATGTTCGGGCTTTATTTGACTCTCTTGAGCTTCTTTTGAACTTAGTTATAATTCTGAAATTCAGTCGGTCATGCTATACATTGATAACTGCTTGGCATTGTGTGAACCAATTGAATGGTATGCGGTAAGATGTTGGTCTCGTGTCAAGAATAGCTAGCCAATTATCTTGTAGGTCACCTTACTATGTGTTTGTGTGATTGATGTGACTTGTTATCGTATGATTTTGGCTTGAGATTCATTAGTAGTTTAGTTGCAACTCACGCATGCCGCGTATGACAGAGGCCATTCTCTTAGGAAGCCTTCAGACGAACTTAGAAACATCAGTTCCTGCCTTTCATTCCCATGTTGTAGCCTTGTCCGTTTATTGTTTTAACTCCACAAAATTGAGCCCTATTATCCCCGTTGGTTACTTGTCCCGAGTCTAGCTTGGGGGAGCTTCGGTGTTCGTAATGGTTTCATTGATGTTGATTGATTGGCACACTAAGCCAATAGTTCGTGGTTCGAGGCTATGTTTGGATTTGTGGTTCGGAAATGGTGTATATTATTGTTGGCACCCAAGCTTGTAACAGTTAGCATTAGATTTATTTATGTACTTTCGATTTCATTATCTAGTTTCATTTTCATACCAGACGTCAAAAAAAAAAAAAAAAAAAAAAAAAATGTTTTTCGTTTTTGTATGTAATTTGAAAGCAAGGAAAGGGGAATGAAGAAAGATCATTGACATTATATTATGTTTTCCCCTGGTTGTAACTTGGTTGATTGTTCGGGTTTCATGGTTCGATGGAGTTGGATTTGCGGCATTATCACGCCGACGCATATAGTTCACATTTGCTCCCCAAGTTGGACCTTACTCTCACTTTTTCCCAAATTATACCCTACCCTTCCTTTTCACCTAGCCCCATTACAAGCTTATTATAAAGACCTCTTGATCGGCATGTTTGTTTTGTGATTGAATGAAAATCGTTTCTTGCTATTGTCATCTTACCCTATGTTGCATCATATATTTATATTCTACAAGGTATGCGGCGACGACTAGCTTGATTGAGAATAGTTTGTGGCTAAGCTTGGTTGTTTCGATTGTGGATCACGATGCTTTGTGGTTCTATTTGTATCTGAGCTAGATTTCCGTCTCAATAACTCTGTTTGATTGTTTGCTCGAGAGTTAGGTTGGTCTTACCATGGTTTTATGAAAGTCAAGTGCGTCTTGCTTCTCTATCTTTGGTTTAGTGTTGCTTGGGGACAAGCAACAGTCTAGCTTGGGGGAATTTGATGAGTCATATTTGTATAGGGTATTTTAGGCGCATTTAGGTTGCATTATTAGGCATTTATATCATTTTAGTTGCATTTAGGATCACATTTGCATAAGTTATCGTTGACGTACTCTATTACGCCCCGTTTGTGTTTTCTTAATGTTTCAGGTGATTTTACGGTCATTTGGATGCTTTCGGAGTGTTATGAGTTGATTTGGATGATGAACGGATGGAATGTTGACTCGAGGATCATTGCATATCTCTAGGGATAATTTTGAGTCAATAACGAAGCTAAACGCTATTTTTCTAAGCATCAAAACGGACAAGCGTTCACTCTTTTGATGATATCTCAAGTTCTACATGTCGGAATGAGGCGATTTTTATTGGCCTAGAAAGTAGACTTCAAGAGCTTTCCAACGACAGGTCACACGTCCTTATAGGCATTGTAGAACAAGAGTTATGACATAAACAAGATGGCTCGACTATCCGATTCGCCCGAAGCCCAAAACGATGGCCCAATCTTCCCCTTGGGCGCGAAAACCAGCGACCCACCAGCGGGCCCGCTGGTTTCTCCGCCCAGCTACTTCCATGCGGGTTCGTTGCGTCGTTTCTCGTGATTGTTCAATTAAATGATAACTTATGTAATTATTATTATATTCCTATTTTGTTTAGAATTTAAGAAAGACTAAAATACCTCAAGGGAATTAATGTATTCCCTTATGCTTTTATTTTCTTTTACGTTTTACAATTCCTTAGAACGCTCTTTCACGTTCTTTTTCTCTTCTCCTTCATGAACCCTAGATTTTCTTCAAACTCCATTAATGTAACTCTTTGAGGTATTATCGATTTTTCTCTTTATTTTATTTATTGCTTTTAATTATGTTTTCATTCTTAGATTTGGTTTTCATTGTTTGTTTCATGATTGAGTAGTTCGCTTTCTAGGGTTTGGGAATCCATGTTTATATTATGAATCTTATTATTATTGTTGATGGTTTGATTATTCATTGATATTTCTAGTTGATTAGGTTTATATTGTTAATCTTTGCAATCTGATCAATTGTTTGATTAAATCATGCTAATAGGATTTAGAATCGAAAGATCAAATTTTAGAAGCTTACCTACAACTAGCAATTCTGATTATGTTAGCGACCGTACTGCATATGTTGAATTGAGAGCGTTAAGACCCGACCGTAGGATTAACTCGTGCTCTAGATACTCTGAATACTTGAATTGTTGATGATGTTTTGATTGATTTTGAACTATAAACATGGTGAACCATTGCCCTAGATCTTTTAAATTTTTTTCCTTTTTATTTTAGTTTAAACCTTCAATCCTAAATTTCGTGACATCGTTAGTTTCACCGTACTTTGAAAGCTAGATTTAAATAGCCATCTCTCTGTGGATTCGACCCTACTTACCCTACTACATTGTTAGGAGGATTCGTTAGGATTTTATTTTTGACAGGTGTACGACAACCTATCAGAAAGCCCCTATGGTTGTTTTACCCTCTTCAATAGTGCCAGGAGTGGCAGGGGTAGCATTAGTAGGATAACCAAGGATCGCAGCGAATTCATCTGGCAAAGGACATATTTCGTTGCCCCGAAAGACAAAAACATGATGATCGGAATCCCAAAAGCTTAGGGCTGCGTGCAGAAAATTATAGTCAATATTAATTTGTTGTAAGCCTAAAAGTGCCTCTAAGTGGTATTCTTTTAACAAAGCCTTTTCTGTAGGAGTAAGGGCCCGTAGCCAACGCCTAACAGCCCGTTGGAGTGAGAAAGTAGGAATTGAGATGACGAAAGCAAGGAGTAACTAAAACACAGCAAAGAAAGAAGGAAATTGAGAGTGATGGAAAATAGGAACGTATCTAGCCCCTATATATAGCTGAACGCATCAAGTGACATCCTGATCCCATTCGGAAACGCATTAAGAAATCCGAAAGTCAAAATTCGCCAGAAAAGGACTTTCAGCGCCCGAAGCTGGGCGCCGAAATAATTAACGCCCAGCCTTGGGCGCCGAAAATGCAGCCCAAGGCCCAGATTTCACAAAACGCGAAACAGGAAAAGACTTAAAACCGTGCTGCTAGACACGAGGCCCTATTGCAATTAAGATCAAGCCCAAAAGCACCTTTAAGCTCCCCAAATAGCAAAAATGAATGGTAAAACTTGGTCGAAACTTAGACTTGTCTCAAGGAACATAAATGTACACTTTTCAAAACAAATATGAAATATCAAGGTCATTCTTCGAAACACCAAAAAATGTTGTTAAGTCGTTGGTTTCTCAAAAAAAAATGTTTGTCTGTCAAAAGATTAATCCGGGCCAAGCTAAACCGGATGATATTAAACCTTGTCGCCCGAAGACTGAAGTCGCACCCCACGACTTCGCCAAAAAAGCACACCACTATGAAAGGTCGCTCGCACATACGAGCACGACCTCAAACATGATTAAAAGACGTTATGAAATATGCGAAAAATGACCAACCAAGCCCGAGTGCTTGGGGGCTCGCGAAAAGTATACTCCAACAAAGAGTGCGCAATCGAAATCACATTCCCGAACTCGCTATACGCCGTCCCATGTTTGGATGATCTCAAAAGAACAGGTTCGACCTCAGAAAAGGGTCGTCATTGACACTTGTACATGGTCCTCTGATCAAAGACCAAGTAGTGGCAAAAATCGAGCCGTAAAGACTAGCTCAAAACCACGAAAGCAGACGGTCGCAAGACAAAGGTCCATCTAAACCCGTTGACAACCCACGTTCAGGTCACAACTAAATTCGAGCATCCCTTGAAAGAATTCTCTCTTGCAAGAATGAACAAAAGAAATTCTCAAAAAAGAAATCACGATGAAAAAATAGGAAACTTGCCCATCTCAGTTGGCAAGATCACGTCACGAACCACGCGAGTTCCAAATCAAAAGACGAATTCAGGGACGTCCACCCTCAGCGGACAGGGTTCGCCCACCCTCAGCGGGCGGGGTCTGCGTCACTAGCCGCGCAGATCCTCAGTTTTCGAAAAATAGAGTCTTCAAAAAAAACAAAATGAAACAGGCTCGCCATCTTCAGCCGGCGGGGTCTACAGCGCAAACCACGTAGGTCCTCATTTTCAAAAAAAATAAACACAAAACAAATTTCAAAATAGATTCGTCCACTTCTATCGGACGGGGTGTCCACCCTTAGCGGACAGGTTCGCCATCTTTAGCCGGCGGGGTCTCGTCACAAACCGCGTAGGTCCTTATTTTCAAATTTCAAAAATAGATTCGTCCACTTCTATCGGACGGGGTGTCCACCCTTAGCGGACAGGCTCGCCATCTTTAGCGGGCGGGGTCTGCGTCACTAACCGCGCAGGTCCTTAGTCGCTGCAGCGATAACTTTTTCTGGTTTTCCGTTTTTCCAAAAAAGAACGATGTTAGTAGCTTTCCCTTTTTCCAAAGATTAGTTTTCCGTTTTTTCCAAAAAAGAACGATGTGTTGGATTTTCCTTCGTTTTACGTCCCATAAAAACAAGAGGGTTTTCTCGTTTAGCTAACCCTGAAATTGAGAATCTTTAAAAACATTTTTACCTCGTGATTGGGCTTGGCCAGGCCCAATTACACTTTATAGCTTTGATTTCGAAAAACATCTGTAGCTACTCCCAATGACAAAGTGAGGGAGTTTCTACGCACCTTTAGATCCTTCCAATGACAAAGTAAGGAAGTTTCTATACTATCCGTTGACAAATCCCAATGACACGTGAGGGATATGTCGACACTTCAAGTGATGACCCTTAAGTCAAAATGTTATCACTCGGGGGCTCGTGAGACCCTCGCAAAAACAGGTCACCATGGCTTGTGCGACGCGCTCCGTCTAATACTTTGACCATCGTCTTACTCCAAGACTCAGTCAAAGTGGGGGCTAACTGTAGACACCTACTTTTGTCCCCATTCCCGAAAGGGAAGGTTCGATGATGAATACATAAATATCCACTTGACAACGCATCTCCTATAAAATAACGAATCTCAATTCCCCTTTTCATTTCACCCGAGACCTGCTATTTATAGAAACCTGCTATTTATGGAAACCTGCTAAAAATAGTAACTGCCGTAATGGGTAGTTATTAAAAGTGGCAAGTCATAAAAGATAGAAACCTGTCAGAATTAGGTGTTGCACTCCAACAAAAATCCTAAATGAGATAGAGATTATGAGAGAATCCTATTCCTAATATGATTCGAAAGTAAGAGTCACGTATTAATTAAAATCCTAACGAGCCTAGAGTTCGTAACGGGCCCAGACGCATCCCGTCACAAGGTTAATACACACTAAAAGACTCAATTAAGTCTCAAACACTCCGGATTCTAGGAATCCGAATCTGACTAAGAAAACAGCCCAGATCCTATTTTCAACGCCTGGCTCTGAGCGCCGAAATCTTCGGCGCCCAGGCCTGGGCGCTGAAATTACCTGGGACGTATTCTTTCCTAATTCCTCGTGGATTAGAGCTCTACAATTCTATCTTTCCACGAACTCTTTTCTATAAATATAGCCCAAGTTCGACGTGAAGAACACAACACACAATTATTATTCTGAGTATTGACTCTAAACCCCTAAGCCTAAGCCTCACGCTGCAAAACTGATCACGCGTTCTGTCGCAATCGATCCATAAATCGAACAGAACGTATCCCGTCCCATAATTTGAGATTCGTTAAATAAAAGGAGAAATAGCAAAGTCAAAGTGGTTAGTTTTCTGAGAACCGTGACACACCTCTCAAGGGTGCCGTCGTAATGTGTCCCTTTTCTATGATTTAATTGCTTTCCTCGCCCTTTTATGAACTGTTAAACTAACTAAATCTGATTGTTCGATCACGCCTAATAAATATGATATTTTTGGGAAATTGGATTTTCATGCTAGGTCCCTTAAAACAATCTAAATCAGATAATCGCGCTCGATCTAGTACTATATGTTGCATATTGTTAAAATCAACTCAGATTAGTTTAATAGTTAACACACGTCCCTTCAATTATTTATGCTGAGCTAGTAAGGATATCCTGCCTCTGGAGTTATCGAAGAGCGAGTACTCCTCTCGGTAGTTATAGTCCCCCGAACCCTCAATCTCTACCTTGCGAGTGTATGTTGAGAGATCCCCACACTAGGGATCACAAGGGAACCTACGGCCGTCGTAATCAAAAATAATTGCACGCCCTTTATGTCACGATAACCGGGTTTTGTCAGTTTTTCTCATTGTCGTTAAAAACTGAATGGCGACTCCTATATTACTAGTCAATTGGGTGTAAACTCACAGGAAATCCAATTACACTTGATTTGACAAAAAGAAACGTCATACCCACGAGGAACAAGGTCACGCATTAGCCTCGTGCTTTTTCGACCCCCTCACAACTTGCCTAGGCGTTTATCTGTTGTCACTGACAACTCAGGTTTTAAGTTTCATCCAAGGTGTAAGAGAGTTCACATGATGTTTGCAGATGACTTGTTGCTATTTTCCAGAGCTGATGAACCTTCTGTGAAGGCTCTTTTTGATGCTTTCACTAGATTCTCTAAGGCTTCTAGTTTAGAAGAAAACTTGCATAAAAGTGAGGTGTATTTAGCTAGGGTGCCTGGTGATGTTGCAGATCATATTTTGGGGATGTTAGGGGTTCCTAAGGGTACTTTTCCAGTTAGGTACCTTGGTGTTCCTCTCAATACCAGGAAAGTAAGCTATAATGAGTGTAAACCACTTATAGAGAAGACTGTAACTCGAATCAAAAGATGGTCTGCCAGAATGATGTCTTATGCTGGTAGAATTCAACTGATTAAATCAATAGTGTTTGGAATTCAACTTTACTGGTGTCAAATTTTTGTAATTCCTAAGAAGGTTATGAAGGAGATCCAAATATTCTGTAGGTGTTTCTTGTGGACATGATCTTATGTAGGGTCTAGGAAAGATCCAATAGCCTGGGAGACTCTTTGTTTACCTAAGACTTGTGGAGGCTAGAACCTAAAGGAGCTGACAACTTGGAATAAAGTTGTTGTCCTTAAACACTGCTGGGCTTTATCTATGAATCAAGATAGACTATGGGTTAAATGGATGCACACCTATTATATACAGCATAGAGACTTCTGGTCAATGAAAATTCCTAATAGCCTGACTTGGTCAATGAGGAGGATTTGGCATCACAGGGACATTTTCCTTCAATCTGGTGGTGTGGATTAGTTTGTTGCTGCAGTAAAGTTCAAAATTAGTAAGATGTATAAATTTATGCATCAAAATGGTGTGCAAGTTCCTTGGAGGAGATTGGTTTGTAATAGTATGGCTAGCCCTAAGAGTATATTCATCATATGGCTAGCTGTGCAGAATAGATTGGCTACTAAAGACTGGCTGCTTAAATGGAACTTGCCTATTGTGAGCACTTGTGGGTTGTGCGAACAACATGATGAAGATCTGCCTCCTTTATTCTTATCTTTTCAATTCTCTTCTGAGGTGTGGATGATGGTGCTGTAGAATATGGGGATTAACAGGAGTATTCAGAATTGGCAGGAGGAGGTTCAATGGGCTGTGAAGAAAAGCAGAAGTTCCAGGAAGCTTGATATCAAGTGTGCCATGGCTTTTATTGAAACAGTGTATGACATTTGGCTTCAAAGGAATTCACAGGTGTTTTCTATTAAAGTGGAGTCTGTTACCACTGTTGTAAACATAATTCTTTTTTGTGTTGCTTGTAGGACTTAGTTGGTTCCTTGAGTTGTAAACGGTCTGTGTACCATTAGACTGTGTGTTTGGTGTTTTGGTGATTTGGTGATTTGGTGTAATGTTATACTTGGTAATGAAATAATATCTTTATTTGTCACACACACACACACACACACACACACACACACACACACACACACACACACACACACATATATATATTCAGGTTCGTGCCCATCCATGTGCATCTTCTATGTAATTTTTAGAATTTCTATTTTGTTCTATATGCGTTGATTGGTTCTGCTAGATACACATCGTAGGGAATGGTATATTCTATGACTTGGCCATTAAGTTTCTTTTTCCATTTTTAGATAAAAGACTCTGAAGATTATTAATATATATATATATATATATATATATATATATATAGGAGGAATAAGAGAGAGAATAGTGTGTGTGTATTATTCCACATAGTGTCGGGTATATAGGATACAATAGTCAGGGTTTTACTGAACCCTAGAATATTCCGGAAATATTGACAGGGGGTATAATGGGCATCCATATTATATTTCATAACACTCCCCCTTGGATGTCCATTATACAAAAATAAAATTTCTCTCATAAAATAAAATATTTCCTAATGCGCGAACGATTCACCTCATTAAAAATCTTACCAGGAAAACCCAGTGGGAAAAAACCATGGTTAAGGGAAAAAGAGTGCAGCGCGCATCTACTCCCCCTCTTGATTACATAACTTGAGATCTTTGAGACGACGCAATCCAATCAAGTAAACTAATTTCTTGAAAATAGCAGTTAGAAGAGCCTTGGTAAATAGGTCTGCCAAATTTTCACTTGAACGAAACTGCAGAACCTGTACATCACCATTCTTCTGCAGGTCATGGGTGAAGAAGAATTTTGGTAAAATGTGCTTTGTTCTATCACCTTTGATATATCCATCCTTGAGTTGTGCAATGCATGCTGCATTATCCTCATACATAACCGTTGGAGCTTCTATTCCTGTGGATATGCCACAATCTTCTCGTATATGTTGAATTACAGACCTTAACCATACACATTCACGACTAGCTTCATGGATAGCTAAAATTTCTGCATGGTTAGAAGAAGTAGCTGCAATAGTTTGCTTCATGGAGCGCCAAGAAATGGAAGTACCACCACATGTGAACACATATCCTATTTGTGATCGAGCATTATGGGGATCAGACAAATACCCTGCATCTGCAAAGCCAATTAAGTCTTCTTTGGACTGGTTAGAAAAGAATAATCCCATGTCTTTCGTTCCTTGGAGGTAACGAAGTACATGTTTTATCCCATTCCAATGCCTTTGAGTTGGACAAGAGCTAAACCTTGCTAACAAATTTATTGTAAATGATATGCCAGGTCTCGTATGACTAGTAAGGTACATCAATGCCCCTATTGCGCTTAAGTGTGGTACTTCAGGACCAAGGATTTCTTCATCGTTTTCTCGAGGGCGAAATGGGTCTTTATCCACATCTAGTGATCTTACCACCATTAGGCTACTCGGCGGATGTGCTTGATCCAAAGAGAATCTTTTTAGTACATTTTCTGTGTATGTTGTTTGATGCACAAGGATTCCATTCTTTAGGTGCTCAATTTGTAGCACTAAGCAAAATTTTGTCTTTCCAAGATCTTTCATCTCAAATTCTTTCTTCAAATATTCCACTGTATGTGATATCTCTTCAGGAGTCCCAACAATGTTTAAATCATCAACATACACTGCAATTATTACGAATCTTGCTCCAAATCTCTTTATAAAAATGCATGGACTAATGGGGTCATTCTCATAGCCTTCCTTTAACGGGTACTCACTTAGGCTATTATACCACATACACCCTGATTGTTTCAATCCATAAAGAGATCTATTTAATTTTATGTAGTAATGTTCTGGAGAACTAGAATTTGCTGCTTCTGACAGTTTATATCCTTCTGGGACTTTCATATAAATGTCATTGTCCAGTGGCCCATATAATTAGGTTGTGACTACATCCATTACACGTAAATCAAGTCCTTCTCTAATTGCCAGACTGATAAGGAATCTGAAAGTAGTTGCGTCCACCACAGGAGAGTATGTTTCTTCATAATCGATTCCAGGTCTTTGTGAGAATCCTTGTGCAACTAAACGTGCTTTGTATCGCACAATTTCTCCATCTTCATTCTTCTTTCGCATAAAGACCCATTTATGTCCCACTGGTTTTACACCTTTAGGTGTACGGACTACTGGACCAAATACTTCTCTCTTTGCAAGAGATTTTAATTCTGCCTCAATTGCTTCCTTCCATTTTGGCCAATTATCACTTTGTGTACACTCTTCAATAGACTTTGGTTCTTGATCCTCATTTTCATCCATAACATCAACTACTACATTGCATGCAAAAATTTCATCGACGTCGATTTTATTTCGGTTCCATTTTATTCTAGACATGACATAATTGGTTGAGATCTCTTCATTATTACGTACCTGAATTTCTTCATTCGTCATGTCTAAATTCTCTTCTGGAGATTCTTCAAAATTCTTTGTTTCTTCGTTCTGGCCATTATCAATCGCCGCTCCGTTTCTTTTACGAGGATTCTTATATTTGGAACCAATAGGTCTACCACGCTTCAGGCGTGCTGTAGACTCACTAGAAGTTTGATATTGTCCTGCTGGGACATAAATCAGTTAGAGCATTTACAGCTGGTACGTGTGATTTGGTCACTCTATTTGGGTCAGTAAATGTGTCTGGCAATTGATTTGCTAAGATTTGTAAATGAACTATCTTTTGTACTTCTAATTCACATTGTTTAGTACGAAGATCAAGATGAGACAATGATAATTCATTCCAACTGATTTCCTTCTCCAGATGTTTATTTTTTTCCCCTTAATGTTGGGAAGACTGGCTGATTAAAATGACAGTCTGCAAATCGAGCCTTAAATAGATCCCCTGTAGATGGTTCTAGATATTTAATTATTGATGGGGATTTAAATCCAATATATACTCCTAACCTCCTTTAAGGGCCCATCTTAGAACGTTGTGGTGGAGAAATTGGAACATATACAACACATCCAAAGATTTTCAGATGGGAAATATTTGGTTCCTGACCAAAAAAACCAATTGTGATGGGGAGAGCTTTTGATTACTCGTTGGCCTGATGCGAATTAATGCTGATGCATGTAATATAGCATGTCCCCAAGCAGAAATTGGGAGTTTAGACTTCATAAGTAATGGTCTAGCAATCAACTGGAGACGTTTGATTAATGATTCAGCTAAACCATTTTGTGTATGAACATGTGGTACAGGATGTTCAATACTTAGCCCAATGGACATGCAATAATCATCAAAGGCTTGAGAAGTGAATTCACCAGCATTATCAAGACGAATTGCCTTCATTGGGAAATCCGGAAAATGTGCTCGTAATCTAATCAACTGAGCAAGTAGGAGTTGATAACAAGGATACATGTGACCATCTACTAGATGCGTCAATTAAAACCATAAAATTTCTAAATGTTCCACACGATGGGTGAATTGGTCCACAAATTCTCCTTGTATATGTTCCAGAAAATTGATAGATTCAAAATTTATTTTGGCTGGTGAATGTCGTACTATCAACATGCCTTGTGAGCAAGTAGCACATGAGAAATCATTAGCAAGAACCTTCTGGTTCTTCAGTGAATGCCCACATGAATTTTCAATTATTTTTCGCATCATTATTGAACCGAGGTGGCCCAACCGGTCATGCCAAACAGTGAAATTATCAGTAAACTTCTAGTTTACTATAGCTTATGTTTCAATTGTATTGATTTTAGTGTAGTACAAACCAGTGGAGAATGCAGGTAATTTCTCCAAAATATGCTTAGTGCCTTGGGTAATACCCGTGATGTGAAGGTATTCAAAATTTCCTTCACTTATTGTCTCAACGTGATATCCATTATGTCGAATATCTTTAAAGCTCAATAAATTTCTTTGATACTTGGGAGAATATAATGCATCAATGATTTCAAATTTCATTCCCATAGGCAATAATATATTTGCTCTTCCGGAGCCTTCAATTATCTTTGTACTACCTGATATAGTACTCACACTAGTTTCTTTCATTGTCAAATGAGAGAAATATCTCTTGCTTTTCAGTATGGTATGAGTAGTTGCATTGTCTGCTAAGCATAAATCTTCACCATTCATTGCTAACTGAACTTGAGGGGTATTCATGTTCTTGATGATAGATGACTGATTTCCTTGGTTTCTCGTTCGCTCAGTCGGCTAGGGTTGGTGCTGATAACGTGTTGTGAATAAACAGGAGGAATAAGAGAGAGAATAGTGTGTGTGTATTATTCCATATAGTATCGGGTATATATCGGGATCTGGTGAGAACCACCCCTTAAGATGAGAACTGAGAACTAACCTCAGTCGTCGATCAAATCAAACTAACAGCTCATATTTCACCCACTCAAATCATTCATTAAGGGTGTTTTTGTAAATATACAGCCCTGAATGACCTCCTTCCTACACATTAGCGGTTCCCATAATTCTTTTTCTCTCTTCATTCAGTTTTCTCTCTCCTCCTACAAGTCCTCTCTCCTATTGGGCTTCATCTTCTTCAACTTCGTTGATTCTCGTTGTTCTTGCAAATATCTTCACCTCTTTTACAACTCTCTTCCAATTAATTTTCCAGGTACATATTTGATTTTTTGGATTTTGTTTCAGTTTTTGCTATTTTAATTTCTCTCTTCATTCAATTAGTATGCAGTTGTTCTTCGATTTTGATGATTATTTGGTTGTTTTTCGATTTTTATGTTCATGTATTTGATTTGTGTTCAATTAGGTTTTTGAATAATGTTTTGCTCCCTCATTCATGTTCCTTATCTTGTTCTGTTGATAATTTTGACAGAGTTTACAAATTAGGGTTTTGAATTAGTGTTTGTTTGTTTAATTCCGTTAAATTAGTGTTTTCTATTGATTAAGTTTTGTATTATTCAAATCTAATGTATATTTGTAAGAGCAATAATCGAGTCATCATAACACCACTCTAGAGCCAACGAAGATCTATTAAAAAAAAGGAGGATTTCTTGTATGTTTAAAACCATAAAGAATTGTATATTTTACTTTGAGTTGGTTTGCTGGGGTCTTGTACATGTTATGTCTGCAGTATGGTTCAGGTAAGGTCTACATATTGTGTGCATTTCATGTTCTTTTGAGAGGCAGCTGCTGGTATTCATATTGTGTTGAACATTTAGTGAAATCTTTTTGAAATTTGCAGCGATAACCGATGTATGCTCCCAGCTCTGCAAGTTTGATTTACGCTGTTTGTTAGAATAATGCCTTGAATCTGTCAAGCCCCTTACTACAACTTCCTATCAAGGGGTTCTCGCTATAGAGTACTATATAAACTCTATATGACATAACCTAGTTGGTATTCTATAATCTGTACTCCTCAAGATCAATAAAACTTTCCTCCCCTCTGCATGTGGACGTAGCTAACACATTGTTAGTAAACCACGTTAAATCTTTGCGTTCTTTATTTCTGTTATTTAATATTTCTTTGCATCCGTTATAACATTGTTCTCTTTATTTATTGTATTATAAACCTATCAGTCATCTGTCAGAATTAAGACTCTGCATATATCAGTCACAATGCAGACTGGAGATGTGCATATATTAGGAGTCTCCCTTTTAACTGGAGATGTGCAAGTGACAATGAAAGGTGTAGGAACTCTTGGAGAACTGACATTCACTGATAATTCAAGCTGGATAAGTAGCAGACATTTCAGATTAAAATGGAAACTATTGTATTTAGTATTTTCTTTGATCTTACCTTTCTGGATTACCAAATGTTATGTTGCACTGATAACGTTTCATCGTTGGCATGACATTTCTGTTGACTGAAGTTGGCTACAACACCTGTCATTGGTGAGACATCGGTCTATCTACCTTTGAATGTGATTCAAGAAGTGTAAAGCCTGTTTATGAGATGGTAATTTTCTTTTTCTGCTGCAGGTGTCATGTGATGGAGGTGCAATCCTTTGAGAGTGAAGAAGTTGCAAAGCTTGCTAGTATCAAGGTCGGCTTAATTTTTTATTCAAATCTTTTTGTCTCTGTAGATCCCTATTTGTTTTGCTGGAGGCATTGAGATCCTTGGAGCTATATCTATTTAGATATATTGTCTTCATACCTGGTTGTCAGGGTGAAAAGGCTGGATGTTAACAAGGTATGTGAAAACCTTTCTCTGGCATATATATGTCAGACCAGAGAATGGGGCTGCTAGGTAAAAAAAATAATTAATCGAGGCCTTTACTTTTGAATTATTTTGATTTACTTCTTTTGGTTTTTGCTTTACTTTTATTTATTATATTTAAAAACACTAGCCTACTAGCTCAATTGGTAGAGCATTGTGCGAAACGAATCCCACTTAGGTTCATTTAATTTTGAGTTTCCTTTATTTACTTTTGAGTCTATATTGTTTAGTTTTGCGTTTCCTTTATTTACTTTTGAGTCTATAGCACTGGAGCGCTTGCAACAGGTCTGCAGACCCTCAAAATTTTCTGCAACACTAAACATACCAACCGGAAAAATACTGATTTCATTTCTCAAACAAACAAAAAAAACTACCAATCTGCTTATATTTACTTTTATATTTTCTTACTCCCTCCGTCCCAAATTAGTTGGTACACTTATCTTGCACAAAGTTTTAGGTGATAAGTGGTTGTTTGGTTATCAATTGTTATTTTATTGGAAAAAAGATGTGATAGGAGTTAGTGGGGTATTTTTTTTAATTGAATGAGAGAGGGTGTGGGGACAAAAAAATAATTAATGGGAAGAGAGAGACAATATAATAATTGTGGGGTCATTCCTAATTTAGAAGTGTAACAACTAATCTGGGTCGGATGAAAAAGGAAAGTGTAACAACTAATCTGGGACAGAGGGAGTATTTACTTCTGAGTACTTTTAATTTACTTTTGAATATTTTTAATTTATTTTTGAGTTTATTATCCACTTTTGAGTTTTTTTTACGCGTGGGAATCACCAACCTATGTAGAAGTTGAACCTACATCCATATGCAATGACACATTGCTCTCCCATTTGAGCTAATAGGTTTCGGCTTAATATTTATGAAAAAAATTACAACCAAAGTTCCATTATCATTTTGTTTACTTTTAGAGAGATTTAGTTTACTTTTAGAGAGATTTAATTTACTCTTGCACAAATTAGTCACTTTATTTGTGTGGCCTGATTTGGTCAAAACACCATCTTAATTATATTCAAAGATGCCAAATGTAAAATTTATGGAAAAAGCTCATAAGTATTCATATAGAGACTTACAAATGAATTTACTTCTGAGCCTAATTTATTTACTTTTACCTAGTTTTGATCTACTTTTAAAATAAGAGAAGGAATTGGCGTTATTGCATTACTTATGTTGTTGCCTTACTAATTTAATTTAAAATAAAGTCCAATAAGGCCAAAATTTGATAAGTTTACCTTATGTGTCAGTGCTGATGGAGATGCAGACGCCTTTTATCCCGTTTATGTTGTATTTCTCCTCTGCTAGCATTTATGCGCCTGCCATCCAAACTCCGCGCTCTGAAGACTGAACTAAGTGTGGTCCAGATTTTAATGGAGCCCGATTTCAGCATTAGAAAATTGTTTATCTCGGCACCTGTAAGCGACCATGTGGATTGGCGCTGCCACTCGAGTCATGGATTCTACTAAAAATCCTTGTTACTTTAGTCAACAATATGATTGTTATAGTCCAAAAATCTACAAACCCACCAAGAAGAACCACAGTTGTCCAGATAAAGCCTAAAGTTCCTAACCCAGTAGTTACGTTCTTAAGAATAGCGAGACGGATAGTGAAAAGGGTTAACTTTTTCTCAGGGGAAGGAACTGATGCCCTTACTGAATGATCTCCTGCAGGGGGCAAGCGCTGCTACCTTTAAACCCATTACCGTTGTTGTTTTCTAGTTTAAAAATTTGTGCGCTTTGCGAATATGCATCACTGAGCCTCTTCACCTCAGATATGTGCAAATGTACACTCCCATCTGGTTCCTTGGGACTAGGATGATCCATAATTTTCTTTAGAAAAAAAAGTGGGATTCAACTGCTGACAGAAAGGGCGGGGGCAGGTAGAAAATATAAAGCTTAAGATGAACACATGAAAAGGGTAAACTAGACCCTAAAAGAATCAGGCTGCAAACAAGACCCTGAAAGTAAACTAATTCTCTTGAAAAGTAAAATTAATCTCTCCAAAAGTAAACTGAACACGTTAGGGTAAAAACTAATTGAACACAAGACTAAAGTTCAAAAAAAGAACCAGGCTGCAAACCAGACCCTAAAAGCAAACTAAATCTCTTAAAAAGTAAAATTAATCTCTCCAAAAGTAAACTGAACACGTTAGGGTAAAAACTAATTAAACACACGACTACCCTGGGTACACCGTCTCCCAAAAACCACTAAGAAACACCTCAACTTTACTGCATTTACACATGACCACGTCTGACAACAACTGCAACAACTAGACGCTTCCGAAAACTCTGAACCTAGTCCCGAGATTGATCCTAAGCCACAAACACTTAACAAACTGCAATCACACTGATGTTGGCTTGCTGCTAAGCAGAAACAAACCAAGCTCACAAAATGTACACTCCAAACCCAAGCTAGAAAAAAATAACTCCCAGCCACGAGCACTTACCTCTATCTTTGAGAAATTTTGTCAACATCTCTAAACATTGTACATTTTTAGCTCTGCATCCCAGGCTTACAACGTACACAAAAAAGACCGGAAGAAAAAAAGGCCGAACAAAAGAAGATATGCAGAAGCATAGAACAAAACAAAACACCCTCTATTAATCAGGCATCAGCCATTGCATTTCTCAAAATAGTCGTCATAAGAATTCAAAACCAAGAAACCAGCCTCATGAGTTTACTTTTGAGCATAATTGATTTACTATTACAAAGTTTTGATCTACTTTTTAAAATAAGAGAACAGAATACTTCATGAGAGACTATTTCTAGCAACTACCAACAACAATATCACCCTCAATTAAGAGCAGGATAAAGTCTATGTAATTGCAGGCTATAGAAGCAGCAACAAAACCATTAAGTCATCTGATTTTAAAGAGATTTAGGTTTAACTTTAGAGAGGTTTAGTTTACTTTATTGAGATTTAGTTTACTTTTGATCGAGTAGTTTGAAAGATCTGAAATTCAGTGAAAAATCTTTTTAATTATTCAATATAACAATAATCCATAACATTGAAATAAGCAGGGCCGGTATGGTGATAGAATAAGAAACTTAAAGAACGTACAAAGAATCTCATTTACTTTAAACAAAAGAATATTTAGTTTAAAATGGAATCAATCTACCCCGAGCAAATTTTACATACAATGATTAATTTTGAGATTTAGTTTACTCTAAGAGATCTTAACTTTACATTAGCATAAATTTAGTTAACTTTAACATATTCACTTTTAATAAAATTTTATCCATATTTGAAGTATGAGAACTACACCATAGAGATCTGTCATTAAAGATTAATCATCACTAACAAAAAAAAGCATTAAGTATTTTATCTTCTTGAAGGCCACATATTACTAATTTCTTTTACTTATTAATTTGATATCAATTGCACATATCCGAGCTCCAAAATTCACCAAAACAACAAGTAAACATCATTCCAAAAATCATAGAAGTTCGAGCGCAATAAAACCTCCACAAATTTAACTAAAAAATTACAAAATTCAGAATTATAGGTTGCGATTTGCAGAATTGTTGAGAAACATCAAATTCCAGTAAGAAACAATAATAATACCTGATTTTGAGCTTCATTTTTTTATTTGAGTGAATAATTGTTTGCCGCATAAATTCGAAGCAAATTCTTCAAATTACCTTCGAATTTTGCAGCAAAACCATGAAGAACTCCGAAAATTGAAGTTGGAAATTGATATCAACCGTTAAATTGCAAGATGAATATTGACAATTTACACCTAATTAGTACTAATTTGTTGGAATTCGAAGAAAATCGAAGAGCGGGAAGTTGGAAGAGAGAGAAATAATGTCGGGGAAGTAGAGAGAGAAAGGCAAATCGCGTTTTGTCGTTTTCACGAAGAGGGCTAGCATTTGGGATTTTCTGAGATTAAATCTGTCGATTCCATCTAAATCCTACTGTTGTTAAAGGTTCTCATCTATGTATATGTATATTTATATATATACCGGATCAGGATTTAGATGGAATCGATCAGGATATATATATATATATATATGGTCGATCAGGATCCGGTGAGAAGTAAACTTATCGTGAGAAAGTGAGAAGCAATCTTTATCGTACAACTAATCCATCTAATGATTCGTAATACGGTAAAACAGTAACATCCCGCGCGTGCAATATATAGAGAAATATCAACCCAATTATTCTCTCTCAACTCCTATCCCTTAATTATTTCAACCCATTTTTGCAGTTTCCCCTCTCACATTTTCACTCCAGCTTTCTCTCTCTCCTTCCTCAAACTTCCTCCTCTTTCTCTCTTCATCCTCCTCATCTCAATCATCAAGTATGTAAAATACAAATTAATTGAAAATACACCAGATGAATCAAGATACATCAATAATACATTATAAGTACATTGAGAATTAATATGAGATACATTGAGAATAAATATAAGATACATTGAGAATTTTTAGTCCACTTTATCTCTCCTCTTCAACCTTTCTTTCATGGATTCCATTTACTTCGCTGCAAATTGTTCCATTTCCACGAACGTTGTTCGAAATGCATAGAAAAATACCACGCATTGGGATTGAGCTTCATACAACAATGGAGAAACAATCATTTGTAAAATAGCATATCAAATTACTCTGCTCAATTGAAATAGAAATATTGGGGTAATGTTTTGGTAGTTAGATTTTTATAACTTAATTCTCACTAGATTAAATCTGAAATACATTGAAGATTTAATACGGATACATTGGGAATTCATTATAGATACATTGAAAATGCACTGTAGATAAATTACAGAGAAAAAGGTTGAAGATGACCACGGACGCCAAGGTCGGGCGGTCAAGGTAGCTCAGTATTTCAGAGTTCACAACTCACGAAGAAAAAAGAGGGGAAGACAAGGAAAAGAAGGGAGAGAAAAAATCAGACCATGCAGCAATTTCTTAACAATTTGAACACAATTAAGATCGATTAGGCGGCAATTTGAAACAATTAAGATCGATATCATCCTCCCAACTCTTCGAACATGGAGCAAATTGACAGGGAAGAAAGGACAAGGGATAGATAAACGTATATAGGACTTTTTTAGGTAACCGACGGGAGTGAATTGAAAGGAACAGGTGGACCAGATGCTTTAGAGTGTATTAATGATGCGAGTTTTATTTTTGCTGTCGGATTGACTTGATCTAAGATATATATATATATATATATATATATATATATATATATATATATATATATATATATATATATATATATATATATATATATATATATATATATATATATATATATATATATATATATATATATATATATATATATATATATATATATATATATATTATACAGACTACATAAATTAGTACAATCAAATGATGTGTTCTTTTTCGGACATAACTTAAATTTTAGACCGTTAATCCTTACAAAGTAAATGGTTTAATTAGTCGTGCATGTGGTTCTAGAGGATGTTGTGTTTTCCTTTATTCATTGTTTTATGTTCTGATGTATGCTAATTGCTTTTGATTCATATGTGTTTGATGTAGCTTCACACACCTTTGGTGATCTCAACAAACCAGAACATCAACATGTTCAAGAACCTCCACGTGTAAACATAGAAATAGAAGAAACAACAAAAACTACAGAACATCATATATCCGATGTTGGGAACAAAGAAGAAAATAGAAGATAAAATAAATCCCCAGATACCCGTTGTTGAAAGTACATATCCCGTGACTGAAGAGTCTTCTGTGATTATAGAGGATGTCAGGGTTTCACTATCATTATCTAGGAACTCTTCATCTAATAACAAATCTTTTGCGAAATTCATGATGCATGACAAGGTTTTTGTCCACACTAAAAGCCAAAGAATATGTTTGTGAAATTCATGAACTCTTCATCTTCTATATTAACCCCCACCCCCCCACCCCACCCGGCCCCACACACACACACCACACATACAAACACACACAAAGAAAAGTAACCTAAAATTGATTTGCAACTTGCATAACATGTTTTTGCCTAACTTGCTATTTTATATAGTGTTATGCTAAGACATTATGTTTAAACCTTGGCAGTTTGTAATTATGAAAAGGGAAGATGGGCTGTGAACAAAAAGCTACCGTTGTATTATGGCTTTAAGTGTAAGCAATGGCTATCGGATATGTGGGCTTGTAGACTAACACAACGCCTAGATTTTGGTTATTAATCCTATAAGTGGCAACCAGAAAATTATGACATGACAAACTTTGAAAGATCTGCATTTTTTAAAAGGTTAGGAGGTTTTGATCTTAATTCCTCTTCTATCAAAATGTTCTGCTTAGGGAAAGTTGGCCTGATTGAAATTGTGATTTCTTTAAAATAAATACTAGACAAAGCGTAAATATGAAGAGTTATAGGTTACTTGGATTTAGAACTTGCTTTTTGTGTTTGCCTACTGAGTTTGCAAGACTATTTGTAATCTCTCCCTCTTTCCCCTGTTTCTCCTCTTTCCCCTCTTCCCTTTAGGTTTTGGAAGAGATTACTTAAACAGTATCATATTTCTTGATTTCCTTACTTCGATTGAACAGGCCGGTGGGAAGCTAAAAATTATGGTTATCGTGGAGATGATGGACTACTGTACCGTGGTCATGGAAAAGGAGAACCGTTGGCCCAACTTTCACTACTAGTGATATAATTGGTGGAGGGAGCAATTATACTTCTCAAGAAGTCTTTTTACTTAAGATAGCTACCAATTATTACAACATTAGAATGAAATTAGTATTTCCATCTTTAATTAAGAAGTTTCAACTTGTTTTATTAATTGAAGTTGTAACTTGTAAGAAAATATATCATGCCGTTTTGTTAATATTTTTTGTTTGGTGTTAGTTCCTAACTTATTTGTCGTTATTTTCAGTGTTTTAAGTATATGTTGCTCATGGATCTTTACAACATTGGATTTTCAGCAAAAAATAGGATCATAGCGGGAACGGTGTACAAAGATGTGAAGTGTCAATTGTTTCCTACGATAGTTCACAGCCAAAATGAAGAGTATGTTTGCATTTCAACATCACACTTCATTCATGCCTCCTTTGTATGGAATTGAATGATAGTAATACTTTCAATTTCTTCCTTTTAAATGAGGGTGGGGTTGTGGATTTCTTCATGATGTTTGGAAACATCTGCTCGTCAATACCAAGTTATTTGTTACTCTAAGTTCTGAAATGAAGCTTTACGTTACCCAAATGTGATAAAACTGTAGTTTAGTTTCTTTGACATTCTTGTTTTGTGTATCTGTTGTAAGTTGTAACTCATGAAATAACTCTTCGGCGTTCTCCTTTGTGATATTTCAAAGCAAACATATTCAATTCCCTCGACTTCCATTGCTCATGTGTTCTATTTCTTTTATCATGTCGTGTTCCTTTGATTATATTTTATGCGACCATACCTGTTCTGCTTGCATAGCATCAACAAGCAGTTCATAAAAATCCGAACTAGTATCTAATTGTATAAAAAGATATTATGTTATTACTATTTTTTATATTTTGTTTGTGTTGGGTATTTTTTTTGTGGGGGGGTGTTAAAGGGTGTGGTGATGGAGTTCAGTAATGGAAAATGTAATGCAATTTCATACCTCCATGCATGTGTGTATCTTAGTAATGTAAAATGTAATGCAATTAAATTTTTTGTAGGCCTAATTATGCCAGTATGCAGTATAACCCAACTCCTTTTCTGAGTAGTCTGGGTCGTTCATTTCCAACGGCCAATCATGTTGAAAGCTGTGGATGGTCGTATTCGGGGGCGACCTTGTGTTACTTCTGGAAATAATCAAATTTCGTCCTTTCAAGGGTTTAATCGAGGCATGTGCTTGTGGCAAGCCATTTCTGTACCTGTCACCTATATCATGTGGTGCTTTGTTTGTGACGATGATGAGTTCACTGTATCTACTCTACTCAAGAAAGAAAATAGGATCATTGAGCTTAAACAACGATGATTCCTTGCAAGAAATAGTGTAAATTTAGTTCGCTCTTTGTCTATCAATTTTTTATTCCTCTACAATTTATATGGAAGGGTATTGTTGATTTACTTGTCAAACTGAAATGATCATTACCGACTAACAAAAAGATAATTCAGTGCAGACTTCAGCTTCAACGCCTTTAAGTTACTACATTGCATGAATATGGAATCAAGTTTGTCTTGTGTTATGTATTTTGGTTATACATTAGTTTAAAATTATTTTTGTTTGATTGTTCATATGTTAATCATGCAAGAGAAACATGCAGAAGTGAATTATAACTATATTCAACTCATTAACTCAATTAGTAGTGCCAATTGCTTGTAAGAGTGTAAGCTAACTTAAGAAAGTAATATGATACACCACCAATTGTGGCATATTGCAAATTCTCATCTCTAATTTACTTAGTTTTGTTTGGGGTTGTTCATTTTTGTAATATAGGTTGAGTTCAATCTGAATCGACCATCTATAATGACATTCTAAAGCTTAGAGACATCTGGCGTGCCAACTGCCAATGTTCATGACGTAGAAGAAGAGTGGCCTTTAAACATGCTAATGATAAGAAAATTGACCATTTCTTTAGTATTGTGTATCCTTAGTTACTCTTTTATTGCAAGCCTACGGATTAGAGGTTTGTTTCTCTTTTGACGGTTTAAAACCAAATCGGTTTTATGATTTTCATTTCACTTAATTATTGCTTCGTTTTATCTGATTTATTTATACTTTTTTTTTATCTTTTCTCAAAGACTAAGACCTTAAAATATATAGTGATCTACTCTCACACTAGCTGAAGTGTATAATGATATAGATATGACAAATTGTGGTTTAAGGGAAAAATTCATCATATTATTGAATTTGTAAATTGAGCATAATTTAGTATACAAAAGCATGATTCCCCCTTCTCAAATCCATTTTTGCTACTGTAGATAAATTAACATATAAAGCCCAAACTTAACATCAATATGAATCTTTGACCAGAATGCAAATGAGCCATGTTTCTACATATGGAATCGTAAAACGTAGAAGACAAATGAGGCTATAAACAAAACGGGAGATGGAACATCACAATAGCCCCTTTTGCGTTCAAAAATAGCATAGCAACTTGAGGGGTTGCAAGTTATTTCAACTAAATAATTTACTACCTAGTAATACCGCCCGGGCACGGTCAAGGCACACTAGTGTACAAAAAGCAACTGGTGGTGGATAAATTGTCGTACATCAATATTTTTACTAGAAAATGGTGTAGGGACTTGAATATCGTTTCCTCAAAGTATGCCACTGTTATTCTATTTTCTTTTTCCTTTAAATTAGTTCTCGTGTCACTCTTTCATCTTTGTCATGTATCAACTATTTGTTGTTTTAAGAGACGGAGTAAGAGAAAGGGAGATAGGAAAGCAAGGACCATAATAAAAACACTAAACTGCGTCGACCTTTTGGCCATATCAGTCTTGAAATGTGATGGTTTGTGAAGAGACTAAGAAAACATTGGCAGGGTAAAGATCTAAAGACCTTGCAAACATCAAGAAGTATTTTCTAAGGAGGGAAAAGGGGATGTCGGGTTCAGTTGTTTGTATAAAAGACATAAAACAATGGTCTAATTAGACTATAATGTGATCATGTAAGTTGCATTTATGTATGATTTTGGTTTGACTTCAAACTATTGGGAGGATTGTATTGTAACTTTTGATTTCGGAATTTATTTATAAGTATGTATAGAATTTTGGTTTTATGTTTGAACCTTCCTCCTAAATCAAGGAGATAAGAAGATAAACTTATTAATCTCAAATTTTTGTTATGAGGGAAAGACACACTATAAACTTTGCATGTGACCAGGAGGGAGATAGAAATTATTATTGGAGTTTCTGTTAGTAATTTTTCTGATTGTTGAGCATGAACTTCTCAAACAATAATATGCTAAAGAAAAACTCCCTCCGATCCTTAATACTCGACCCGTTTTGACTTTTTGCACTATTCACATAATTCACTTTGACCCTATTTTATTTTTACTATATAAAAAACAAATGTTAGTATATAATATATTGTTGGCTTATCTTAATATATATTTTCAAGATATTAATATTTTTATAAGTTTTTATAATATGTAGTTAAAGAATTTGGTGGTCAAAGTTGTGCATTGGGAAGCGTGTCCGGTCAAAACAGATCCAGTATTAAGGGACAGAAAGAGTATACAACTAAACGTTGTTGTTGATCTATATTTTCAGGTCTAAGTCAATGCCACCAAAATAGCTTATGTCTGATTTCGTTTTTGTTTGACTGATACTTTCTTTTCTTCCCTTTTCATGTCTGTTTGAGTTTTCATGAAAGCGCTGCATATTTTTGTACCTAAATCGTTTGAAGTTATACACTATTATTTTTATTTCGTTCTAATAAATAGGGCTTTGATTCACAATTTTATTATAATTGTTGTATCTGCCAATCATTGCATGGTTCCTGCTCACTGCAACACATGAACCTTCCCAATAATATCATCCAAAAAAAGGATTTATTTTTAAAAGAAAAGGAAGAATACATAACGATTATCTAACGCAATGGTTCCCTACTATGAAAAAAGAGAAATGATAAGTATGGTAATTGTGGTGTGCGTATTCCTTCTTCCTTACCTAAATTTAAAAAGGGAATTGAGAACGGTCATGTCAGTTTTCGTGAAAACGCCTCTTTCACCTGTTCAATAAAATTCATATGGTGTTTAACAAGAGAGTAATAATAAGACATTCTATAATGTATAATTTTAACATGTTAGAAAAACTATAATAACACAAATCTACTTTCTTATATTCGCATGCATCGCATGAAATATAAGACTAGTTAACGTATCGCTAGAAAGACTAGCTATAGATGAGTAGATAATGGGAAATATGTACTTGTATTTGTCACGCAGTCTACAATCATGTACCCCGGTCAAAAATCTTAGGATCACTAAAAAATAGCTAGGTTCCTAAGCAATCATTTGTCACGTGGGAAAGAAGTTTAATTACAAGTTTACAACCTTACACATTTCAATCACCAAGCTAGCAGACGAAGTAGTCAAAAACTGATAGGTCGAAGAAATTTAGATCGATACAAAAAATAGATCGACTAACTTGTTCTCCTTTACAAATTAGAATTAGCATAAATATGTGTAAACAAAATGACCAGTACTTGTATCTAATAAATTGAACTATCACGCCTAGCTCAATCGATCTCATCGGTTGTAATGTGCGCCTTTATAGAACATTTTTAGTCCATTAAACTTCAATGGACTCACTTTAACACTGCCGACCATAATATCGAACTCCTGCAACAAAAATAAACGTAATTATTGCATGAAATTAACGAACGAGATGATAAGCTATAAGTAATTAATGGTTATTTACATGTATTTTATGAAGGTCTTCTTCAATATTGAGCTAAAATACAAGTCTCTTGACTTTCTCAAAACTGCTGAACTCCTTTTTTTTTGACATCATAGTCGCAGACAATAATTATAAGGAACTATATAAATTAGTATAAAGTATGCAGGTCGGTTTCTATATATATTAAAACGAATTAAATATAAAATTTTGATACTATGAAGTGCTCATCAAAACAAATCAAATAAGACGCCACATGAATATTTCACTTTAGGTACTGAACATAATTTATAAGAGTTTCTTTAATTTAAAAAGTGTCAAAAATCTAAATTTAAATAATATTATGGATCGGGTAAATAATAATTAGGAATGACACAAGATATTTGAAACAAAAATACTATAAGGTCTATAATCTTGTGGTAATTTAAATCATATAATGTATCACACATATTATATATGAGTTCTAACTTAATCTTAAAAATATATGCTAAATACTATATTGATTTTAATCTACAATACGAATCTTTACCAAGACTCAAATTATAATTTAATACAATATAGGTTCTAAAGTTCCATCAAGTATGTATCTAATTCGGGCTCAAAGTTTAAATGGCTTAATTTAAAAATTGTAACTCTTGTGTTTCTTAAACATAATATTTCTTCAATTTTTCCACGAAAGAAATGAAAATAACAAGGTCTATGTGTGTTTTGCATGTACAAAATACAACGTACATCATGTTTATTTAATATTGACCAATTTAAACTAATTATGTTTTACACCAATTTAAAATTTTACTATGTCTTTATTTATAATTTGTACCCATACTTTATCAAACAAACATAACACAAACAAATAAAATTTATTTCAACAAAAATATTTTTTAATTATAAATTATTGTTTACGAATAATTAATATTACCCCGTAAACAAATTTAGTAACATTTATATGTTGCACGGGTCTTAACTTAGTTATGAGTATAAAAGTACTTGTAACAAAATAAAATGTTTTCCGACGAGAGCAGCAGACTGAGGAAAATGAAAAAGAAAACATCTAGTAATATATAAAGAAACAGACCTTCAAACTTTATACTAATTTATATTTATGTCACGTGGGAAAGAAGTTTAATTACAAGTTTACAACCTTACACATTTCAATCACCAAGCTAGCAGACGAAGTAGTCAAAAACTGATAGGTCGAAGAAATTTAGATCGATACAAAAAATAGATCGACTAACTTGTTCTCCTTTACAAATTAGAATTAGCATAAATATGTGTAAACAAAATGACCAGTACTTGTATCTAATAAATTGAACTATCACGCCTAGCTCAATCGATCTCATCGGTTGTAATGTGCGCCTTTATAGAACATTTTTAGTCCATTAAACTTCAATGGACTCACTTTAACACTGCCGACCATAATATCGAACTCCTGCAACAAAAATAAACGTAATTATTGCATGAAATTAACGAACGAGATGATAAGCTATAAGTAATTAATGGTTATTTACATGTATTTTATGAAGGTCTTCTTCAATATTGAGCTAAAATACAAGTCTCTTGACTTTCTCAAAACTGCTGAACTCCTTTTTTTTTGACATCATAGTCGCAGACAATAATTATAAGGAACTATATAAATTAGTATAAAGTATGCAGGTCGGTTTCTATATATATTAAAACGAATTAAATATAAAATTTTGATACTATGAAGTGCTCATCAAAACAAATCAAATAAGACGCCACATGAATATTTCACTTTAGGTACTGAACATAATTTATAAGAGTTTCTTTAATTTAAAAAGTGTCAAAAATCTAAATTTAAATAATATTATGGATCGGGTAAATAATAATTAGGAATGACACAAGATATTTGAAACAAAAATACTATAAGGTCTATAATCTTGTGGTAATTTAAATCATATAATGTATCACACATATTATATATGAGTTCTAACTTAATCTTAAAAATATATGCTAAATACTATATTGATTTTAATCTACAATACGAATCTTTACCAAGACTCAAATTATAATTTAATACAATATAGGTTCTAAAGTTCCATCAAGTATGTATCTAATTCGGGCTCAAAGTTTAAATGGCTTAATTTAAAAATTGTAACTCTTGTGTTTCTTAAACATAATATTTCTTCAATTTTTCCACGAAAGAAATGAAAATAACAAGGTCTATGTGTGTTTTGCATGTACAAAATACAACGTACATCATGTTTATTTAATATTGACCAATTTAAACTAATTATGTTTTACACCAATTTAAAATTTTACTATGTCTTTATTTATAATTTGTACCCATACTTTATCAAACAAACATAACACAAACAAATAAAATTTATTTCAACAAAAATATTTTTTAATTATAAATTATTGTTTACGAATAATTAATATTACCCCGTAAACAAATTTAGTAACATTTATATGTTGCACGGGTCTTAACTTAGTTATGAGTATAAAAGTACTTGTAACAAAATAAAATGTTTTCCGACGAGAGCAGCAGACTGAGGAAAATGAAAAAGAAAACATCTAGTAATATATAAAGAAACAGACCTTCAAACTTTATACTAATTTATATTTATGTCACGTGGGAAAGAAGTTTAATTACAAGTTTACAACCTTACACATTTCAATCACCAAGCTAGCAGACGAAGTAGTCAAAAACTGATAGGTCGAAGAAATTTAGATCGATACAAAAAATAGATCGACTAACTTGTTCTCCTTTACAAATTAGAATTAGCATAAATATGTGTAAACAAAATGACCAGTACTTGTATCTAATAAATTGAACTATCACGCCTAGCTCAATCGATCTCATCGGTTGTAATGTGCGCCTTTATAGAACATTTTTAGTCCATTAAACTTCAATGGACTCACTTTAACACTGCCGACCATAATATCGAACTCCTGCAACAAAAATAAACGTAATTATTGCATGAAATTAACGAACGAGATGATAAGCTATAAGTAATTAATGGTTATTTACATGTATTTTATGAAGGTCTTCTTCAATATTGAGCTAAAATACAAGTCTCTTGACTTTCTCAAAACTGCTGAACTCCTTTTTTTTTGACATCATAGTCGCAGACAATAATTATAAGGAACTATATAAATTAGTATAAAGTATGCAGGTCGGTTTCTATATATATTAAAACGAATTAAATATAAAATTTTGATACTATGAAGTGCTCATCAAAACAAATCAAATAAGACGCCACATGAATATTTCACTTTAGGTACTGAACATAATTTATAAGAGTTTCTTTAATTTAAAAAGTGTCAAAAATCTAAATTTAAATAATATTATGGATCGGGTAAATAATAATTAGGAATGACACAAGATATTTGAAACAAAAATACTATAAGGTCTATAATCTTGTGGTAATTTAAATCATATAATGTATCACACATATTATATATGAGTTCTAACTTAATCTTAAAAATATATGCTAAATACTATATTGATTTTAATCTACAATACGAATCTTTACCAAGACTCAAATTATAATTTAATACAATATAGGTTCTAAAGTTCCATCAAGTATGTATCTAATTCGGGCTCAAAGTTTAAATGGCTTAATTTAAAAATTGTAACTCTTGTGTTTCTTAAACATAATATTTCTTCAATTTTTCCACGAAAGAAATGAAAATAACAAGGTCTATGTGTGTTTTGCATGTACAAAATACAACGTACATCATGTTTATTTAATATTGACCAATTTAAACTAATTATGTTTTACACCAATTTAAAATTTTACTATGTCTTTATTTATAATTTGTACCCATACTTTATCAAACAAACATAACACAAACAAATAAAATTTATTTCAACAAAAATATTTTTTAATTATAAATTATTGTTTACGAATAATTAATATTACCCCGTAAACAAATTTAGTAACATTTATATGTTGCACGGGTCTTAACTTAGTTATGAGTATAAAAGTACTTGTAACAAAATAAAATGTTTTCCGACGAGAGCAGCAGACTGAGGAAAATGAAAAAGAAAACATCTAGTAATATATAAAGAAACAGACCTTCAAACTTTATACTAATTTATATTTATGTCACGTGGGAAAGAAGTTTAATTACAAGTTTACAACCTTACACATTTCAATCACCAAGCTAGCAGACGAAGTAGTCAAAAACTGATAGGTCGAAGAAATTTAGATCGATACAAAAAATAGATCGACTAACTTGTTCTCCTTTACAAATTAGAATTAGCATAAATATGTGTAAACAAAATGACCAGTACTTGTATCTAATAAATTGAACTATCACGCCTAGCTCAATCGATCTCATCGGTTGTAATGTGCGCCTTTATAGAACATTTTTAGTCCATTAAACTTCAATGGACTCACTTTAACACTGCCGACCATAATATCGAACTCCTGCAACAAAAATAAACGTAATTATTGCATGAAATTAACGAACGAGATGATAAGCTATAAGTAATTAATGGTTATTTACATGTATTTTATGAAGGTCTTCTTCAATATTGAGCTAAAATACAAGTCTCTTGACTTTCTCAAAACTGCTGAACTCCTTTTTTTTTGACATCATAGTCGCAGACAATAATTATAAGGAACTATATAAATTAGTATAAAGTATGCAGGTCGGTTTCTATATATATTAAAACGAATTAAATATAAAATTTTGATACTATGAAGTGCTCATCAAAACAAATCAAATAAGACGCCACATGAATATTTCACTTTAGGTACTGAACATAATTTATAAGAGTTTCTTTAATTTAAAAAGTGTCAAAAATCTAAATTTAAATAATATTATGGATCGGGTAAATAATAATTAGGAATGACACAAGATATTTGAAACAAAAATACTATAAGGTCTATAATCTTGTGGTAATTTAAATCATATAATGTATCACACATATTATATATGAGTTCTAACTTAATCTTAAAAATATATGCTAAATACTATATTGATTTTAATCTACAATACGAATCTTTACCAAGACTCAAATTATAATTTAATACAATATAGGTTCTAAAGTTCCATCAAGTATGTATCTAATTCGGGCTCAAAGTTTAAATGGCTTAATTTAAAAATTGTAACTCTTGTGTTTCTTAAACATAATATTTCTTCAATTTTTCCACGAAAGAAATGAAAATAACAAGGTCTATGTGTGTTTTGCATGTACAAAATACAACGTACATCATGTTTATTTAATATTGACCAATTTAAACTAATTATGTTTTACACCAATTTAAAATTTTACTATGTCTTTATTTATAATTTGTACCCATACTTTATCAAACAAACATAACACAAACAAATAAAATTTATTTCAACAAAAATATTTTTTAATTATAAATTATTGTTTACGAATAATTAATATTACCCCGTAAACAAATTTAGTAACATTTATATGTTGCACGGGTCTTAACTTAGTTATGAGTATAAAAGTACTTGTAACAAAATAAAATGTTTTCCGACGAGAGCAGCAGACTGAGGAAAATGAAAAAGAAAACATCTAGTAATATATAAAGAAACAGACCTTCAAACTTTATACTAATTTATATTTATGTCACGTGGGAAAGAAGTTTAATTACAAGTTTACAACCTTACACATTTCAATCACCAAGCTAGCAGACGAAGTAGTCAAAAACTGATAGGTCGAAGAAATTTAGATCGATACAAAAAATAGATCGACTAACTTGTTCTCCTTTACAAATTAGAATTAGCATAAATATGTGTAAACAAAATGACCAGTACTTGTATCTAATAAATTGAACTATCACGCCTAGCTCAATCGATCTCATCGGTTGTAATGTGCGCCTTTATAGAACATTTTTAGTCCATTAAACTTCAATGGACTCACTTTAACACTGCCGACCATAATATCGAACTCCTGCAACAAAAATAAACGTAATTATTGCATGAAATTAACGAACGAGATGATAAGCTATAAGTAATTAATGGTTATTTACATGTATTTTATGAAGGTCTTCTTCAATATTGAGCTAAAATACAAGTCTCTTGACTTTCTCAAAACTGCTGAACTCCTTTTTTTTTGACATCATAGTCGCAGACAATAATTATAAGGAACTATATAAATTAGTATAAAGTATGCAGGTCGGTTTCTATATATATTAAAACGAATTAAATATAAAATTTTGATACTATGAAGTGCTCATCAAAACAAATCAAATAAGACGCCACATGAATATTTCACTTTAGGTACTGAACATAATTTATAAGAGTTTCTTTAATTTAAAAAGTGTCAAAAATCTAAATTTAAATAATATTATGGATCGGGTAAATAATAATTAGGAATGACACAAGATATTTGAAACAAAAATACTATAAGGTCTATAATCTTGTGGTAATTTAAATCATATAATGTATCACACATATTATATATGAGTTCTAACTTAATCTTAAAAATATATGCTAAATACTATATTGATTTTAATCTACAATACGAATCTTTACCAAGACTCAAATTATAATTTAATACAATATAGGTTCTAAAGTTCCATCAAGTATGTATCTAATTCGGGCTCAAAGTTTAAATGGCTTAATTTAAAAATTGTAACTCTTGTGTTTCTTAAACATAATATTTCTTCAATTTTTCCACGAAAGAAATGAAAATAACAAGGTCTATGTGTGTTTTGCATGTACAAAATACAACGTACATCATGTTTATTTAATATTGACCAATTTAAACTAATTATGTTTTACACCAATTTAAAATTTTACTATGTCTTTATTTATAATTTGTACCCATACTTTATCAAACAAACATAACACAAACAAATAAAATTTATTTCAACAAAAATATTTTTTAATTATAAATTATTGTTTACGAATAATTAATATTACCCCGTAAACAAATTTAGTAACATTTATATGTTGCACGGGTCTTAACTTAGTTATGAGTATAAAAGTACTTGTAACAAAATAAAATGTTTTCCGACGAGAGCAGCAGACTGAGGAAAATGAAAAAGAAAACATCTAGTAATATATAAAGAAACAGACCTTCAAACTTTATACTAATTTATATTTATGTCACGTGGGAAAGAAGTTTAATTACAAGTTTACAACCTTACACATTTCAATCACCAAGCTAGCAGACGAAGTAGTCAAAAACTGATAGGTCGAAGAAATTTAGATCGATACAAAAAATAGATCGACTAACTTGTTCTCCTTTACAAATTAGAATTAGCATAAATATGTGTAAACAAAATGACCAGTACTTGTATCTAATAAATTGAACTATCACGCCTAGCTCAATCGATCTCATCGGTTGTAATGTGCGCCTTTATAGAACATTTTTAGTCCATTAAACTTCAATGGACTCACTTTAACACTGCCGACCATAATATCGAACTCCTGCAACAAAAATAAACGTAATTATTGCATGAAATTAACGAACGAGATGATAAGCTATAAGTAATTAATGGTTATTTACATGTATTTTATGAAGGTCTTCTTCAATATTGAGCTAAAATACAAGTCTCTTGACTTTCTCAAAACTGCTGAACTCCTTTTTTTTTGACATCATAGTCGCAGACAATAATTATAAGGAACTATATAAATTAGTATAAAGTATGCAGGTCGGTTTCTATATATATTAAAACGAATTAAATATAAAATTTTGATACTATGAAGTGCTCATCAAAACAAATCAAATAAGACGCCACATGAATATTTCACTTTAGGTACTGAACATAATTTATAAGAGTTTCTTTAATTTAAAAAGTGTCAAAAATCTAAATTTAAATAATATTATGGATCGGGTAAATAATAATTAGGAATGACACAAGATATTTGAAACAAAAATACTATAAGGTCTATAATCTTGTGGTAATTTAAATCATATAATGTATCACACATATTATATATGAGTTCTAACTTAATCTTAAAAATATATGCTAAATACTATATTGATTTTAATCTACAATACGAATCTTTACCAAGACTCAAATTATAATTTAATACAATATAGGTTCTAAAGTTCCATCAAGTATGTATCTAATTCGGGCTCAAAGTTTAAATGGCTTAATTTAAAAATTGTAACTCTTGTGTTTCTTAAACATAATATTTCTTCAATTTTTCCACGAAAGAAATGAAAATAACAAGGTCTATGTGTGTTTTGCATGTACAAAATACAACGTACATCATGTTTATTTAATATTGACCAATTTAAACTAATTATGTTTTACACCAATTTAAAATTTTACTATGTCTTTATTTATAATTTGTACCCATACTTTATCAAACAAACATAACACAAACAAATAAAATTTATTTCAACAAAAATATTTTTTAATTATAAATTATTGTTTACGAATAATTAATATTACCCCGTAAACAAATTTAGTAACATTTATATGTTGCACGGGTCTTAACTTAGTTATGAGTATAAAAGTACTTGTAACAAAATAAAATGTTTTCCGACGAGAGCAGCAGACTGAGGAAAATGAAAAAGAAAACATCTAGTAATATATAAAGAAACAGACCTTCAAACTTTATACTAATTTATATTTATGTCACGTGGGAAAGAAGTTTAATTACAAGTTTACAACCTTACACATTTCAATCACCAAGCTAGCAGACGAAGTAGTCAAAAACTGATAGGTCGAAGAAATTTAGATCGATACAAAAAATAGATCGACTAACTTGTTCTCCTTTACAAATTAGAATTAGCATAAATATGTGTAAACAAAATGACCAGTACTTGTATCTAATAAATTGAACTATCACGCCTAGCTCAATCGATCTCATCGGTTGTAATGTGCGCCTTTATAGAACATTTTTAGTCCATTAAACTTCAATGGACTCACTTTAACACTGCCGACCATAATATCGAACTCCTGCAACAAAAATAAACGTAATTATTGCATGAAATTAACGAACGAGATGATAAGCTATAAGTAATTAATGGTTATTTACATGTATTTTATGAAGGTCTTCTTCAATATTGAGCTAAAATACAAGTCTCTTGACTTTCTCAAAACTGCTGAACTCCTTTTTTTTTGACATCATAGTCGCAGACAATAATTATAAGGAACTATATAAATTAGTATAAAGTATGCAGGTCGGTTTCTATATATATTAAAACGAATTAAATATAAAATTTTGATACTATGAAGTGCTCATCAAAACAAATCAAATAAGACGCCACATGAATATTTCACTTTAGGTACTGAACATAATTTATAAGAGTTTCTTTAATTTAAAAAGTGTCAAAAATCTAAATTTAAATAATATTATGGATCGGGTAAATAATAATTAGGAATGACACAAGATATTTGAAACAAAAATACTATAAGGTCTATAATCTTGTGGTAATTTAAATCATATAATGTATCACACATATTATATATGAGTTCTAACTTAATCTTAAAAATATATGCTAAATACTATATTGATTTTAATCTACAATACGAATCTTTACCAAGACTCAAATTATAATTTAATACAATATAGGTTCTAAAGTTCCATCAAGTATGTATCTAATTCGGGCTCAAAGTTTAAATGGCTTAATTTAAAAATTGTAACTCTTGTGTTTCTTAAACATAATATTTCTTCAATTTTTCCACGAAAGAAATGAAAATAACAAGGTCTATGTGTGTTTTGCATGTACAAAATACAACGTACATCATGTTTATTTAATATTGACCAATTTAAACTAATTATGTTTTACACCAATTTAAAATTTTACTATGTCTTTATTTATAATTTGTACCCATACTTTATCAAACAAACATAACACAAACAAATAAAATTTATTTCAACAAAAATATTTTTTAATTATAAATTATTGTTTACGAATAATTAATATTACCCCGTAAACAAATTTAGTAACATTTATATGTTGCACGGGTCTTAACTTAGTTATGAGTATAAAAGTACTTGTAACAAAATAAAATGTTTTCCGACGAGAGCAGCAGACTGAGGAAAATGAAAAAGAAAACATCTAGTAATATATAAAGAAACAGACCTTCAAACTTTATACTAATTTATATTTATGTTACATTGGGTAATAATTTATTACGGAGTAGTTTTTCATATTTTTGTCCGCGGCTATGATGTCAAAAAAAGGCTTCAACGGTTTCGAGAAAGTCAAGATAATTGTACATGAGCTCTATACTAAAATGAACCTCCATAAAACACATGTAAATAAACATTAATTATTTATAGCTTATCATCTCAATCGATCGTTATTTTCATGCAATAATTAATACGTTTATTTTTGTTACAGGGGTTCGATATTATGGTAAACAATGCCAAAGTGGTTCAAAATTGAATGGACTAAAAATGTTCTCTAAAGGCGCACATACAACCGTTAAGATTGATCGAGCTATGCGTAATAAGATACAAGTGATGGTGGACATCTTACTGAGGAAAACTGCTATAAAACGTATTCATCAATTTTTGAGATTTATTGCTCTATTCGAAAAATATTTCATTTTGTTTTAGGCACTTTTATACTCATAACTAAGTTAGGACCTGTGAAATACACTAATGTTATTAAATTTGTTTACGGAGTATTATTAATTGAAAAATATTTTGGATAAATTATTTTTTAGGGAGTACCACCCTGAAAAATCAAAAAAAAAAAAAATTACCACCTAAAAAAAATTAAAAGTTGTGTTTTACCACCTAATAACGGAAATTTTGAAGAAATAGTTATGTGGGGTCCACAATAATGGTAATATTTCGTATTTTTTTCAGTTATTTTCCACAATTTCAGGTAATTACTAAGTTATTTTCTCTTCCATATCATTATGTTCTTCAAGTCTTTCTTCTGCTAATATTTTTACCCAGATATTTTCCATGAATTCACAAATATAAATTTTTTAATTTGATAATCTTTCCAGCTTTGTAAAGCAGATTCAAGAGTTTTTTGAAGTTATGATTTATTTGTGTAAAAACTAATATCTCATCAATTTGTAATGAATAATTGAAAATATGTTTATTGTGTTTTTTTTTTTAACTAATTTGTGTTCGGATTGATTCAGCAACATAGATATGTTAAGCAATTTGGTGAATTTATAATTCAGTAACTTAAATTAATCCCCAAAATTGAAAATAAAATTAGGGTTCATAACATCTTTGAATTGGAGATTTCTTGAATGTGAATTGTTTTTTTCAAATTAAGGTTGGGAAATGCTAATTTAATTTATTATGAACTAATCCAATGTTGTGTCGGACTAATTTGTATTCTTATAGCAAAATCATAAGTTAATAAGTTTAAAGGCATATCCTTTTCCAACCAAAAACATTGAGATGGAAAAAAAAAATTCTAGAGACGTGTTTTCTCTGTCTTGATATAAATATTGGGATTTGGTGAGGCTCGACAATATTGCATTGATCCCTTGAAAAAATTATTTTTTTTCTAGTGAAATATAGCGGGTAAGTAGAAAGTTTATAACCTGCAACTCATTACTCAACCCAGAAATATCTATAAGTTGTACATTCTTAAAGCATGGAAAGATGCAAGAGCCATCAATCTGAATTGATTGATCACCAGGGGCTTATGCAGGATTTGAAAACCAATTTTTTTATACACATTAGTAGATGCATCATGTAAGAGTGACAAAACGCTAATAAGAAACTTATTTTGAACTGAGATGGATAAAAGATGCAAGAACTTACTCCAATCTATAACTGCTCTACGTTTGGGAACCTCATAAATAAGCAAAGAGCAAGAGAAACACTGAAAAGACAGAACATTGATATTTGCACCAGTTTGAGGCTTATCCCACATAACGATTTCTTCAAAAATTTTGTTATTTACTGGTAAAATACAACTCTTTTTTAGATGGGAAAAAATAATTTTTTGATTTTTTTGAGTGGTAAAAAACAATTTGTCCAAATATTTTTCTTGAAACAAAATTATTTGTAGACAAAATATGAGTACAAATTTAAAATAACGATGTAGCAAAATTTTAAATTTTTGTATAACATAATTAGTTTAAGTTGATCAATATTAATTAAACATTGTTTACGTTGTACTATGTACGTACATAACACATACAGACCTTGTTATTTTCACTTTTTTTGGGGAAAATGAAGAAATATTATGTTTAATTAAGAGCATAATTATCCCCAAGTCTTAAAACTTGAAACTTGAATTGTGCTAACATGACATATGACCCACCAGTCTTAAAATCACACACGTAGAATTATAGCATTGGAGTATTTGAGTATTAACAAAGTCTTAAATTGAGTCTTGAAAAACTAAGACTCAACTTAAGACTTAGTTTGTGAGTTAAATTAAATAATAAAATAATATTGTACATATATATACAAGTCTTAAATGAATTTGATGGATGAAGAACTAAATTAGATTGAATCTTAAGAAAACTTAACAATAATTTAATTATTAAATATTAATGAAATATTTTCTGCAGCTATTCCCATTAACATATTGAGCTCAATAGTCATTTGTTCCAGTGAAATGAGCAGGTAAGTAGAAAGTTTATAAGCTGCAACTCATTACTTAACTCAGAAATATCTATAAGTTGTACATTCTTAAGGCATGGAAAGATACAAGATCCATCGATCTGAATTGATTGATCACCAGGCCATTGCTTCTGCAGGATTTGAATACTAATTTTTTTTATACACATTATTAGATGTACATGTAAGAGTGACAAAACGTTAATAAGAAACTTATTTTGAACTGAGATGTACAAAAGGTGCAAGAACTTACTCCAATCTATAACTGCTCTACGTTTGAGAACCTCATAAATAATCAAAGAGCAAGAGAAACACTGAAAAGACAGAACATTGATATTTCCACCAGTTTGAGGCTTATCCCACATAACGGTTTCTTCAAAATTTCTGTTATTTATGGTAAAATACAACTTATTTTTAGATCGTAAAAAAACAATTTTTTGATTTTTTTGGGTGGTAAATAACAATTTGTCCAAATATTTTTATTGAAACAAAAATTATTTGTAGACAAAATATGAGGACAAATTTAAAATAACGATGTAGTAAAATTTTAAATTTTTGTATAACATAATTAGTTTAAGTTGATCAATATTAATTAAACATTGTTTTCGTTGTACTATGTACGTACAAAACACATACAGACCTTTTTATTTTCATTTTTTTCGGGGAAAATGAAGAAATATTATGTTTAATTAAGAGCATGATTAGCCCCAAGTCTTAAAATTTGAAACTTGAATTGTGCTGACATGACATATGACCCACCAGTCTTAAAATCAGACACGTAGAATTGTAGCATTGGAATATTTGAGTATTAACAAAGTCTTAAATTGAGTTTTGAAAAACTAAGACTCAACTCAAGACTTAGTTTGTGAGTTATATTAAATAATAAAATAATATTGTACATAAATATACAAGTCTTAAATGAATTTGATGGATGAAAAACTAAATAAAGATTGAATCTTAAGAAAACTTAACAATAATTTAATTATTAAATATTAATGAAATATTTTCTCAGCTAATCCCATTAACATATTGAGCTCAATAGTCATTTATTCCAGTGAAATAGAGCGAGTAAGTATAAAATTTATAAGCTGCAACTCATTACTCAACCCAAAAATATCTATAAGTTGTACATTTTTAAGACATGGAAAAATGCAAGAGCCATCATTCTGAATTGATTGATCTCCAGGGGCTTCTGCATGATTTGAATACTAATTTTTTTATACACATTATTAGATGCATCATGTAAGAGTGACAAAACGTTAATAAGAAACGTATTTGGAACTGAGATGTACAAAAGGTGAAAGAACTTATTCCAATCTATAACTGCTCTACGTTTGGGAATCTCATAAACAAGAAAAGAGCAAGAGAAACACTGAAAAGACAGAACATTGATATTTGCACCAGTTTGAGGCTCATCCCACATAACGGTTTCTTCAAAATTCCTATTATTTAGTGGTAAAATACAACTTTTTTTTATATGGTAAAAAACAATTTTTTGATATTTTTGGGTGGTAAAAAACAATTTGTCCAAATATTTTTATTGAAACAAAAATTATTTGTAGACAAAACATGAGTACAAATTTAAAATAACGATGTAGTAAAATTTTAAATTTTTGTATAACATAATTAGTTTAAGTTGATCAATATTAATTAAACATTGTTTACGTTGTACTATGTACGTAGAAAACACATTCAGGCCTTGTTATTTTCACTTTTTTCGGGGAAAATGAAGAAATATTATGTTTAATTAAGAGCATGATTAGCCTCAAGTCTTAAAACTTGAAACTTGAATTGTGTTGACATGACATATGACCCACCAGACTTAAAATTAGACACGTAGAATTGTAGCATTGGTGTATTTGAGTATTAACAAAATCTTAAATTTAGTCTTGAAAAACTAAGACTCAACTTCAGACTTAGTTTGTGATTTAAATTAAATAATAAAATAATATTGTACATAAATATACAAATCTTAAATGAATTTGATGGATGAAGAACTAAATAAAGATTGAATCTTAAGAAACGTAACAATAATTTAATTATTAAATATTAATCAAATATTTTCTGCAGCTACTCCCATTGACATATTGAGCTCAATAGTCATTTGTTCCAGTGAAATAGAGCGGGTAAGTACAAAGTTTATAAGCTGCAACTCATTACACAACCAGAAATATCTATAAGTTGTACATTCTTAAGGAATGGAAAGATGCAAGAGCCATAAATCTGAATTGATTGATCACCAGGCCAGGGCTTCTGCAGGATTTGAACACTAATTTTTTTATACACATTATTAGACGCATCATGTAAGAGTGACAAAACGCTAATAAGAAACTTATTTTGAACTGAGATGGATAAAAGATGCAAGAACTTACTTTAATCTATAACTGCTCTACGTTTGGGAAACTCATAAATAAGCAAAAAGCAAGAGAAACACTGAAAAGACAGAACATTGATATTTGCACCAGTTTGAGGCTTATCCTCCATAACGGTTTCTTCAAAATTTCTGTTATTTAGTGGTAAAATACAACTTTTTTTTAGATGGTAAAAAACAATTTTTTGATTTTTTTGGTGGTAAAAAACAATTTGTCCAAATATTTTTATTGAAACAAAAATTATTTGTAGACAAAATATGAGGACAAATTTAAAATAACGATGTAGTAAAATTTTAAATTTTTGTATAACATAATTAGTTTAAGTTGATCAGTATTAATTAAACATTGTTTACGTTGTATTATGTACGTAGAAAACACATACAGACCTTGTTATTTTCATTTTTTTCGGGGAAAGTGAAGAAATATTATGTTTAATTAAGAGCATGATTAGCCTCAAGTCTTAAAACTTGAAACTTGAATTGTGCTGACATGACATATGACCCACCAAGCTTAAAATTAGACACGTAGAATTGTAGCATTGGAGTATTTGAGTATTAACAAAGTCTTAAATTTAGTCTTGAAAAACTAAGACTCAACTTAAGACTTAGTTTGTGATTTATCAAATATGAAGAATTTTACGTCTAAACTACAATAAACAGTCAGAAAATGGGTATTCATAAGCAAACAATAAGCAACGGCTAATATTCAAACACAAAACTAGCCGTTGAGCATCGAAATGGGTAATTTTAAGTTATGGGTATTTGGTGAATTATGTTTTAGAATAAGGGTATTTGGTGAAAAAGGTATTAACATAGGGGTATTTGGTGAATTTGCAACTAGGCTAACTGAGGACTAACGGCGCGTCACTAGTTAGGGTAGTTTGGGTATTAAGTTAAATGTGAGGGGCATTTCGTGAATTTATGAAAGTTGATGGGCATTTGGTGAATTTCACAAATATTCAGGTGTATTTCATGAAAAATCCGATAAAAATAAGTAAAGTTTAAAATAAATAAATAAGTAAAGTAAGTACATTTCAAAATAGCATGGAAGAAAAATGCAAGTAAAAGTAAGAAGAGTCAAAATGGAAGTTGTATAAGTCAAATGAAGTCAGTAATGTATTTTCTCTCTGTTAGGTTATGATACATATGACAATTCATAAATCATGCGGAAAAACCATAAAGCCAGGAAAGCATATTATTTACACATAATCATTTAGCATAGTTTAGATGCATACTCTTTGTTGCGTGCCTTCCCTAGCTGCGCCCGAACCGAACAAGAACAAGTCTTTAGGACTCCAAGTGTCGTCCCTCCGTAGATAGTCCACAGCACGTCCGCATCCGCCTTAAGATTGACCAACTAGAATCGCCCTTAAGGTACTACTTATTTTCGGCTAAATGGGCAAGAGTTATGGCTGATTTTTCTGCTTAAAAATCCTAGCTTTGAATACTTGAAAACTTGTGTATTAAATTTATGACCCTAGGCATATATTTATAGAACCTTGGAAAGGATTTCGAATCCTGTTAGAATACTAATTAATTAATTAGAATCCTATTAGAACTCTAAATAATTAATTTAATCTTTTAGGATTAGGATTTAATCTATGCACGAATTCCGATAGCTTTAGGATTCGTATAGCACGTACACACGCACCGCACGAGCATTGCACGCCCATGCGCAAGCCTTGCGGCCCACGCTGTGCGCACGGCGCACAGGCCCACTGCCCGCAGCCCATTTGTGCGCGCGCGCCAGCCTTGGCTGGGACTGGCCTTGCGCTGGGCCTGGTCGAGGCATTGGCGTGTTGTTGGATGCGTGTGGCTTGCTGGGCGATGGCCTGGCTTCGTGCTGGGCCCTCGTCCGGTAGGCCTCGTCCGATGCTTATTCGTACGATACGCTTCCGATTCAATTCCCGGTTCCGGAATTCATTTCCGATACGAACAATATTTAATATTTCCGATTCCGGAATTAATTTCCGTTTCGAACAAATATTTAATATTTCCGTTTCCGAAATTATTTTCTGATTCCGATAATATTTCCGATTCTGACAATATTTCCGTTTCCGGCAATATTTCCGATTCCGGCAATATTTCCATTTCCGATAATATTTTCCGATACGTACCATGTTTCCGTTTCCGGCAACATCTACGACTTGGATAATATTTATATTTCCGATACGATCCATATTTCCGTCTCCGGCAATATCATCGTTTCCGGAGTATTCATTTCTTGCCTGTGACGATCTCAGCTCCCACTGAAACCAAGATCCGTCGATTCCGAATATCCATAGATGGAGTATTTAATGCCATTAAATACTTGATCCGTTTACGTACTATTTGTGTGACCCTACGGGTTCAGTCAAGAGTAAGCTGTGGATTAATATCATTAATTCCACTTGAACTGAAGCGGCCTCTAGCTAGGCATTCAGCTCACTTGATCTCACTGATTTATTAACTTGTTAATTAATACTGAACCGCATTTATTAGACTTAACATAGAATGCATACTTGGAGCAAGGGCATTATTTCCTTCAGTCTCCCACTTGTCCTTAGGGACAAGTGTGCATTTCCTAATTCCTTTGTCGCTCGATGCTTGCTCTTGAACATAAGGTAAGAGTTGTCATCCTTATTATGTCCAGAGGTGTTTCTCGGTTTCAGAGTTCAACTGATCAAATAAACAGATAATCATAGCCTATGATTCATCCGAGCACGGCCATGCATTTCACAGTTTCTAGCTCTCCGAGTGGCCTTGTACAACTTTTAAGCATCTCATCCCGATTTATGGGAGGACAATCCCAATCTTGCGATCTTGAGATTAGACTTCGTTTGATAGGTGATTACCTGAGTGTTGCCTTTATAGCCTCCTTTTACGGTGCGACGGTTGGTCAACGTCAAAGCAACCAGTTCTCAAACAAGTAATCTCAAATCACTCAGGTATTGAGGATTTAGTGTCTAATAATTTTAATGAAATTTACTTATGACAGATTTTCATCTCTTACAGTAAAGTTTCATAGGTCTTGTCCGATACTAGTCTTCCCAAAGTAAGTATCTATGCAAATGATTATGACATTGCCCTGTCCACATAGTTCAAGAAACAGAACTACTAGTCATCTTGCATTCTAATCGTCTAACGTTTTCTATGCGTCCAATTTTATAGAAAACACCGACTAGGGACCATTTTCAACCTTTGACATTCAAGTTCACTTGATAGATATTTCTTAGTCACAGGACTGGTCCTGACAGTCTATCTTGAATATATCGTCAAATTGAAGGGACTCATCATTTAATACTAAACCAATATTAAATGGAATATGAAAATGCATTTCATATATGATAAATGTTCAACCCCAATGTTTTACAACCATGGGCCTCAAACCCATCTTCTAAAACAGTTCATGGAATTTCAAAGCTATGCTTGATTTCCAGTGCTACAATGTAAGTGTTGCTTCTCACTTGTTGCATAGGTTTAGTTATCATGCTTTGCCAATCTTAATATCCTTTTCATCGAATGTTCTTCGAGATAGATGATAAGATCTTTTGAGTATGTTTATTTTGTGATCTAGTCTTTCTCGCTACAATGGTGGTTCTACGCATTTCTCAATGAAGAACCATCAAGTTAGCAGACCTTTTTCTTGCTTCAAGAGTGGTTCTACGCATTTTTCAATGAAGAACCATCAAGCCAGCAGATAGGTGATCTTCCCAAGTTCAGTGAAGAACTCTTTAACATAAACAACCCTGTTTTATTGCTTCTTAGGCGATAAGTACTTTTACTTCAACTGTTTAGGTTGCTAGTGATGCTTTGTTTGGATTTGCTTATCCAAGCAGTTCACAGATATGTGGAAGACTTTCCAACTGTATCTTAGAACATAGAAATTAATATTTTAATTTCCCACGCAACAACTCATGGTCTCCAATCCATGTTGCCATTTCGAAACACGATGCTCTTTAGCTCGTCCTTGTCAATGGTTAACTCCAAAGGGTCTTGCTTGATCCTTTGCCAGTGTTTATGCGTGTAGCATCAATATTTAGCATATCTTTATTTTCTTGAATCAAGAACTATTCCTATGTACCTTTTCAAGTACCATAAGTGTTCTTGATCTCAATCTAGTTGATCTTCACTTAGATCAATAGAGATTGGTATATGTTCGTCATGCCTAAAGTCATACGATACGTTTTTGGCGATCCTCATATTATATTATATACATGATAAATTCTTTTGCAGAATAATTCCCAATTGAATTCTATTCATGTAACTTTAGCTCATTCAGTTACAGTAGATACTGAATCCAACTAAATTCTTTATAATATAGGTGAAGAATCTCATTAGATTCTTTGATGTTTAACTTAGTAAATGCTTATACATAGTTCAAACATTCATTACTTAGATTTATTCATATGGATCGAATATCTCCAATGGAGTCTTTCGTGTTTGATTTAGTAAATGCCATTACTAAACAATATCATAAGATCTTTGTAAATAGATCTTAATACCCAGTATGTACTAAGTTTCGCCTTGGTCCATCATTGATGAATAATTTCAAACCTAAGTCATTAGCATTTGAATGTTATTTCACAATAGAGAGATATGTGTGATACACATAGGACCAAATAAGTTTTACGTACTCCCACTAAACTTCTTATATATCTATAAGAATCATGTATATTTTATGAAACTAAAATGCTTATTAGCTTCACTAAAATACAGTTCCAATTCCCAATTGCTTGCTTAAATCTGTACTTAGATTTCATAAGTTAGCATTCCTTTTCAAGCATTTATTTGGATCCACAAATCCTATGACATGCCATGTACATAGTTTTCTTCCAACATTTGACTGAGGAAGATGTTTTGTCATCCAATTGCCATATGTACCAATATGCAATCATTGCTTGAATTATAGACTTAAGCATTACGATTTTGCATGAGGTTTCAACACAATCCACATCGTGAATTTGCTTGTAACCTTTAGCAACTAATCTAGCTTTGTGTGTGAACACAATTTCATGTTTGATGGTTTTTATCCTTAAAACAAACTTTGCAACCAATAGGTGTGAAACTATTCTTGCAAATCAACAAAATTTCAATTTTGTCATCAAAACATTGAGTATGTTTTATGGCCTCTAACCATTTAAAACTTTTGAGTCTATATATGGCCTCTAACCATTTTAGGGAATCTGGGTTTCGTCATAGCTTTCTTACAGGTCACAAACTCATTAATAGTTTGACTGCAAGTTGTAGGTTTCTTCACTATTAATAGAAGAATCTCATAGTTTCATTGACCTGAACTCTATGCCTACTTGGGTATCAAACAATAGAATATCAACAGGCACTTTGAGAGTCCTTTGAATATTCTGTTCTCCTTGAAGCACTTGTAAAGTCTTCTAAGAGATGTCTATTCTTTAAAGCCACTTCTAAAGTCCTTAAAGAATACGTGTTCGGATTTTCTAAAGAACTTCGAAAAGCCTCCGGAATGTCCGTTTATGTTTGTTGTTCGCCTCGAAGACCTTCGAGGTCTATTTTCTCCCACTTGTCATTTCGGAAACGAATCTCCAAAAGGACATTATTTCGAGCAAACAAACATTATGTTCTCAAAAATTCGTGGTAGAAACAATACCCTTGTGTCTCATTTGAATAAATCACAATGAAACATATATCTACACTTGGGCCTTAGTTTGTCGAATGACAAACACTAAGCTCCCACTGAGTTTTGCAACTCTCTAGATATATTTTATGAAAAGTTATTCTGAAATTACTTTTCAATAGCTTTGACGAATTTGGTTTAGTTTTGTGGTAGTTGAGCATTTTGTTTTAGAAATTATAGGAAAAGTCTTTATGATTCATCATTAATCGAATAAAGTACTAATTGACTTCGATTATTCCAACTAAGATATGCCATATCTTATGGACCTAGATTGTGAAATTACAACACACAACCATTGATGATCATATTTGGTCTCAAGTAATCATCAACATGATCTTACCTAGATCTTTATGATTTCTTGCCAAGTGGGATTTATACTTCTGAATCTTTGAACTAGCCAAACAGATTCAAACTTATATCACATTGATTAAATAAACCTATATTCACTCAAATCTGTGTGAAATAATAAAGTCATAAAATCGTTCTTTAGCATTGAACTCAATTGTCTAGGCGTTCTAACAATAGTTCATATTCTTTGTTAATTTCAACAAGTAAGACTATCTTGTCTTAAATTGATCTAGAAATCAACCAACTTTCAAAAGTCCATTAAAATAGAGCTTTTGAATGTTAACTTGTTGATATGGTCTAAGCAACAATGCCAAAGATTAGTGGAACTCAAATCAAGGGGTTGATTTGAACCTAGTAAAGATTTTATTGTTAAAGAGTTGTTTGTTTTAATCAAGCATATTGACTCATCCCGTAAATGACCATTTCATTCAAATAAACAAACAAACATTGTTTTTGTTTTTCTTGAATGTGAGTCTTTCTGTTTTTGAAACAGAAATCTAGGTATGCTGATTATGGAACAAAATAGCCATTAAGTTCCAGCCTTTGAAAGGACTTTAAAACAAACTAGATGACCCTACAATTAATGTAGCATTTTCATGCTTCATTACCCACTTGTAGGCCACTAGTGTATCCTAGCTTCCATTGTTTGAGTTATTACCGAAGTAAGAACCTCAAGCGGTATATGATACCAAGGAAGTTTGATTGCTAGGTCACTTCTCTTTAAACATTAACTTTTAGGTAGAAACGAAATTATAAATTCCTTTCATTTGTTCCTTTGTTTTCCTATTTCTTGTACCCTTTCTTATAGTCTTAAGAATTGAATTCTTTAGTGTTGACTTTTATACTTTGTTAGACATGTCTAATGTCACCAACAAGGTTCTTACCATTTAATTTATGTTGAATATTAAGTTTCAACTAGATGATCTTACCAGAAGCTTCTAAAGTTCTCTAAGCATCGATCTATTCGAATGTCTAGGGACTAGACTCATTCGAGAATTAAATGGACAAAGATATTAGGTTGTTAACCATTGGTAAAGCTGAGCGTATTAAACTCAATGCTTTATGATCTCAAAACTACAGTGTATTTTGAATTCACAAGCACAAATTGGTTTGCCATTCGACTTTGATGTTCGAAAACAACCATAAAAGTCGCTATTAAAAACGTACATTTTAAATTGCTCACTTTCTCTCATTTCCGTGAATCGTTCTTGGATTCACTACCAATCGAGGAAATTTACTGTTACCTTTCTAAAAGGATTTATTGCAGTGCAAGATATTTAATTATAAACAATAATTAAAACATACATTGAAGCATGCAAAGTCTAAACATTTATCATGAGTAATAACTTGAAAATTAAAGCAATCATGCAATTTAAACAAGTCATTAGCATTTTATTCGAATTATGTGTTCCGGCAGGTATGAATAAAATGATTCCAAGATCCTAAAATCATTGAAGAATTAAGCACAGTTTGTCGACTTAATCCTAAAACATCTTAGGTAAGCAAAAGCCTTTTGCTAATAGTCTAGAAACTATTCTTGGTTGATAGGTACGTCTAAGAACTTATTAGGTAAACCTATCGATTTTGCCACGACATAAAAGGACTCCTTACTTATATCGTTGAGTTTCACCAAAACTAACATGTACTCACAATTATTTGTGTACCTTGCCCCTTTAGGACCAATAAGTAACACCTCGCTAAGCGAAAACTATTACTAGATTGATGTAAAGGATATCCAAGCAAGTGTATATTTTGGCATGGCACCTTTTAACTCAATTTTTAAGTTTGAAACTTAAGGCTCTTACTATGTTGGTTAGATTTTAAGTGAACTAAAATCCTTAATCATGCAACATAATCAAGCCACAATCTCATGCATAATTAAGACATATTTAAAGCAATAAATAACTTAAAGCATGCATAAGATAAATGTGATCTAGTATGGCCCGACTTCATCTTGAAGCTTCAACTTCAAAGTCCGTCTTGAAAATCTCCGTGGGAGGCACCATTTTCTTCAAATAGGATAAGCTATAATTAAAACTAATTACAACTATTTGATGGTACGCAGACCATTTTTGAATTGAGAAACAACTTTGGTACTTTAGACCAATTACATTCAAATTAATGGTACGCATACCATATTTTCTATCCTATTTGGGCCATACTAGTCACTTCATAACCTGCAAAACAGTACATATACAATATATACCATTCACCCATTCATTATCATGAATGGCCCACATAGCTGGTTAGTAAAACACATTATGCATCACATAAACATTTGCAGCAATTAATCAAGGGCACCAATAATCTACAAATTATTCAGTCCTTATTAATTCTAATCAAGTTGTTTTAACCTTAAGGATTTGTAGACCTAATCAAGAGTATATGACTAAAAGGGCTCCCACTTAAACCAATAAATTCATATGCTTTACTAATTTTAAACATAAAAATGTATTTCTAGTCTAACCGGAAACATACAAATTTAATTAAAACATAAAGCTCATATAAATTTATAATTGAATCCAAAAAGTTTAATTTAATTTCAGTCGTATTTAAATTAATTCATGATTTTAATTTTAGTAAAATAATTAAAATAAATAAAATTTATTATAATTACATTATTCAAAATTAAAATCCAAGAAAATAATTTAAATTATTAATTTTAAAATTAATTAAAATTACGTAAACTGAAAATTTCAAATTAAAATTTCAAAACGATCTAATCGCAACGCAACAATCCCACGCAATGCACGCCCATGGGCCACACGCAAACAGCCATCGCTGGCCATGTGCGCGCAGCCCATGCGCTGCGTCGCATCGCTGCTGCTCCCCATCGCAAGGCATCAATCGAACACGCGAGCCAGTGCTCGCTGCGCGCGCCAGCGCTCGATGCACGCGAGCCATCGCTCGATGCACGCGAGCCATCGCTCGCTGCGCGCCCCAGCGCTCGATTCATGAGAGCCATCGCTCGCTGCGCTCGCTTGCCAGCGCTCGATCCATGCGAGCCATCGCTCGCTGCACGCGAGGCTCCGCACGCTTGCGCGAGGCAGTGCGCGCTGTGGCGCAGCTCGCTTGCTGCCCACACGCGACTGCTCGGCCTTGCTCTCGCCCTCGCCCATTCGCCCATTGCACACAGCCCATGACACAAGGCAGGGCTGTTGCCTTGTGCTCGTGCACCATGCCCTTGCTCGCTGCATTTGTACCGCATGGGCGACGAGCTCCCTTGCTCGTCGTGGCATGCCGGTGAAGGAAATAATGCCCTTGGTCCAAGTATGCATTCTTTGTTAAGTCTAATAAATGCGGTTCAGTATTAATTAACAAGTTAATAATTCAGTGAGATCAAGTGAGCTGAATTCCTAGCTAGAGGCCGCTTCAGTTCAAGTGGAATTAATGATATTAATCCACAACTTACTCTTGACTGAACCCGTAGGGTCACACAAATAGTACGTAAACGGATCAAGTATTTAATGGCATTAAATACTCCATCTATGGATATTCGGAATCGACGGATCTTGGTTTCAGTGGGAGCTGAGATCGTCACAGGCAAGAAATGAATACTCCGGAAACGATGATATTGCCGGAAACGGAAATATGGATCGTATCGGAAATATAAATATTATCCAAGTCGTAGATGTTGCCGGAAACGGAAACATGGTACGTATCGGAAAATATTATCGGAAATGGAAATATTTCCGGAAACGGAAATATTATCAGAATCGGAAATATTATCGGAATCGGAAAATAATTCCGGAAACGGAAATATTAAATATTTGTTCGAAACGGAAATTGATTCCGGAATCGGAAATATTGAATATTGTTCGTATCGGAACGAATTAGCATCGGACGAGGCCTGCCAGACGAAGGCCCAGCACGAAGCCGGGCCATCGCCCAGCAAGCCAGCGCGCCACAAACGCACCAGCCAAGGCTGCGCCAGGCCCACCGCAAGGCAGGCCCAGCGCGCGCCAAGGCTACGGCAGCGTGTGGGCTTGCGGCAGTGGGCTGCGAGCTCGCTGGCTGCGCGCGCGCATGGCGCCCCTCGTGGGCTGTTGTGCGTGCGTGTGTGTTTGTGTGCTACTCGAATCCTAAAGCTACCGGGATTTGTCATATGATTAAATCTAATCCTAAAAGATTTAGTTTATTTAATTAGAGTCCTAGTAGGATTAGAATTAAATAAATTAGTATCCTAATAGGATTCCAAATCCTTTTCCATAACTCTATAAATAGGTGCCTAGGGTCACATATTTAGATAGAGCATTCAAGTATTCAAAGTGAGTTTTTGAGAGCAAAATTCAATTACACAATTGCCTATAAAGTGCCGAAAATAAGTAGTACCTTAAGGGCGATTCTAGTTGGTCAATCTTAAGGCGGATCCGGACGTGCTGTGGACTATCTACGGAGGGACGACACTTGGAGTCCTAAAGACTTGTTCTTGTTCGGTTCGGGCGCAGCTAGGGAAGGCACGCAACAAAGAGTATGCATCTAAACTATGCTAAATGATTATGTGTAAATAATATGTTTTCCTGGCTTTATGGTTTTTCCGCATGATTTATGAATTGTCATATGAATCATAACCTAACAGTGGTATCACGAGCCTCTTATTATTTTCATAATCTAAATTGCATGAACATGGTTAAATATTACAAATTTGCAAGAATTAAAAGGGGTGATTAATTTTCGTAATTGTTAATTAATTGCAAATTGCGTTTATTTAATTATACGTACGCAGTTTTTTCGGCAGTTTCTTCGTTACTCATCCAAATCGAGTGATTTTTGTGTCAATTCCGCATGTAAAAGGCATTCTAAAATTTTGACAAAAATAGTACTTTTCGGCCGAACCCAGAATTCTCAAATTCGAAGCCTAACTATGACTTTTCGGAGGTTTTAGTTTTTCGAAAGCAAAATTTCGTAAATTTAAGATGTTAAATTAAATATTTGCGATTTTTGTTGATAAATATTGAATTTTTTATTGACCTACTGTATATGTTTAACAAGTTTGAATGCCTAACCTTGTTAATTATGCAATCTAATTTGTAATTATGATTAATTTGTTGAAAATAAGAATAATTTAGAATTAATTTGATTTTCATAATTAATTATAATTCAATTAGATACCTATGATTAAAAACCACCATAAAAATTGTAAATTTATGATAAATTTTAAATTTTTATGACCTAGACTTGAATCCATGTTAATCGGAAATCAATTGAATAATAAATTTTCGATTTTTCGCCCTAAAATTATGATATTATTTATTAATTTGTCATTAATTTTTAAATATAAATTTTTTAAATTTTATGCGATTCGCTCATATAACTTGCACGCACTAGGCAATGGACGCTACGTGTTACCCTTAAGGGGTGTTGTATAGTGCGGGCATGTGACGACGAGCAAGGGAGCTCGTCGCCCATGCGGCACGAATGCAATGAGCAAGGCCATGGTGCACGAGCACAAGGCAGCAGCCCTGCCTTGAGTCGTGGGCTGTGAGCAATGGACGAATGGGCGAGGGCGAAAGCAAGGCACAGCAGTCGCGTGTGGGCAGCAAGCGAGCTGCGCCACAGCGCGCACTGCCTCGCGCAAGCGTGCGGAGCCTCGCGCGCAGCGAGCGCAAGCTCGCGTGCCACGAGTGCTACGCCCAGCGTCGATGCCTCGCGCAGCGAGCGATGGCTCGCAGGATCGAGCGCTGGCGAGCGAGCGCAGCGAGCGATGGCTCGCGTGCATCGAGCGCTAGCGCGCGCAGCGAGCACCAGCTCGCGTGATGCCTTGCGAAGGAGAGCAGCAGCAGCGATGCGACGCAGCGCATGGGCTGCGCGCACATGGCCAGCGATGGCTGTGTGCGTGTGGCCCATGGGCGTGCGACGCGTGAGGTTCTTGCGTTGCGATTAAATCGTTTTGAAATTTTAATTTAAAATTTTCAGTTTACGTAATTTTAATTAATTTTAAAATTAATAATTTAAATTATTTTCTTGGATTTTAATTTTGAATATTGTAATTATAATAAATTTTATTTATTCTAATTATTTTACTAAAATTAAAATCATGAATTAATTTAAATACGACTGAAATTAAATTAAACATTTTGGATTCAATTATAAATTTATATGAGCTTTAAATTTTAATTAAATTTGTATGTTTCCGGTTAGACTATAAATACATTTTTATGTTTAAAATTAGTAAAGCATATGAATTTATTGGTTTAAGTGGGAGCCCTTTTAGTCATAAACTCTTGATTAGGTCTACAAATCCTTAAGGTTAAAACAACTTGATTAGAATTAATAAGGACTGAATAATTGGTAGATTATTGGTGCCCTTGATTAATTGCTGCAAATGTTTACGTGATGCATAATGTGTTTTACTAACCAGCTATGTGGGCCATTCATGATAATGAATGGGTGAATGGTATATATTGTATATGTACTGTTTTGCAGGTTATGAAGTGACTAGTATGGCCCAAATAGGATAGAAAATATGGTCTGCGTACCATTAATTTGAATGTAATTGGTCTAAAGTACCAAAGTTGTTTTTCAATTCAAATATGGTCTGCGTACCATCAAATAGTTGTAATTAGTTATAGGTTATCCTATTTGAAGAAAATGGTGCCTCCCACGGAGATTTTCAAGACGGACTTTGAAGTTAAAGCTTCAAGATGAAGTCGGGCCATACTAGATCACATTTATCTTATGCATGTTTTAAGTTATTTATTGCTTTTAAATATGTCTTAAAATGCATGAGATCAAAGCTTGATTATGTTGCATGATTAAGGATTTTAGTTCACTTAAAATCTAACCAACATAGTAAGAGCCTTAAGTTCCAAACTTAAAAATTGAGTTAAAAGGTGCCATGCCAAAATATACACTTGCTTGGATATCCTTTACATCAATCTAGTAATAGTTTTCGCTCAGCGAGGTGTTACTTATTGGTCCTAAAGGGGCAAGGTACACAAATAATTGTGAGTACATGTTAGTTTTGGTGAAACTCAACGATATAAGTAAGGAGTCCTTTTATGTCGTGGCAAAATCGATAGGTTTACCTAATAAGTTCTTAGACGTGCCTATCAACCAAGAATAGTTTCTAGACTATTAGCAAAAGGTTTTTGCTTACCTAAGATGTTTTAGGATTTAGTCGACAAACTGTGCTTAGTTCTTCAGTGATTTTAGGATCTTGGAATCATTTTATTCACACCTGCCGGAACATTAAATTCGAATAAAATGCTAATAACTTGTTTGAATTGCATGATTGCTTTAATTTTCAAGTTATTATTCATGATAAATGTTTAGACTTTGCATGCTTCAATGTATGTTTTAATTATTGTTTATAATTAAATATCTTGCACTGCGGTAAGTCCTTTTAGAAAGGTAACAGTAAATTTCTTCGATTGGTAGTGAATCCAAGAACGATTCACGGAAATGAGAGAAAATGAGCAATTTAAAATATACGTTTCTTTTCGCGACTTTTATGGTTGTTTTCGAATATCAAAATCGAAGGAAAACCAATTGGTGCTTGTGAATTCAAAATACAATGTAGTTTTGAGATCATAAAGCATTGAGTTTAAACGCTCAGCTTTACCAATGGTTAACAACCTAAAATCTTTTTTTTCCATTTAATTCTCGAATGAGTCTAGTCCCTAGACATTCGAATAGATCGATACTTAGAGAACTTTAGAAGCTTCTGGTAAGATCATCTAGTTGAAACAAAATATTCAACATAAATTAAAATGGTAAAGAACCTTGTTGGTGACATTGGACATGTCTAACAAAGTATAAAAGTCAACACTAAAGAATTCAATTCTTAAGACTATAAGAAAGGGTACAAGAAATAGGAAAACAAAGGAACAGATGAAAGGAATTTACAATTCCGTTTCTACCTGTAAGTTTATGTTTAGAGAGAAGTGACCTAGCAATCAAACTTCCTTGGTATCATATACCGCTTGAGGTTCTTACTTCGGTAATAACTCAAATAATGGAAGCTAGGATACACTAATGACCTACAAGTGGGAAATGAAGCATGGCAATGCTACATTAGTTGTAGGGTCATCTAGTTTGTTTTAAGTCCTTTCAAAGGCTGGAACTTAATGGCTATTTTGTTCCATAATCAACATATCTAAATTTTTGTTTTCAAACACAGAAAGACTCACATTCAAGAAAAACAAAAACAATGTTTGTTTGTTTATTTGAAAGAAATGGTCAATTACAGGTTGAGTCAATATGCTTGATTAAAACAAACAACTCTTTAAAGAACTTTACTAGGTTCAAATCAACCCCTTGATTTGAGTTCCACTAATCTTTGGCATTGTTGCTTAGACCATATCAACAAGTTAACATTCAAAAGCTCTATTTTGACGGACTTTTGAAAGTTGATTGATTTCTAGATCATTTTAAGACAACAAGTCTTACTTGTTGAAAGTAACAAAAGATATGAACTATTGTTAGAACGCCTAGACAATAGAGTTCAAAGCTAAAGAAAGATTTTATGACTTTATTATTTCACATGGATTTGAGTGAATATAGGTTTATTTACTCAAATGTGATATAAGTTGAATCTATTTGGCTAGTTCAAAGATTCAGAAGTATAAAATCCACTTGGCAAGAAATCATAAAGATCTAGGTTAGATCATGTTGATGATTACTTGAGACCAAATATGATCATCAATGATTGTGTGTTGTAATTTCACAATCTAGGTCCATAAGATATGGCATATCTTAGTTGGAATAATCGAAGTCAATTAGTACTTGATTCGATTAATGATGAATCATAAAGACTTTTCCTATAATTTTTAAAACAAAATGCTCAACTACCACCAAACTAAACCAAATTCGTCAAAGCTATTGAAAGGTAATTTCAGAATAACTTTTCATAAAATATATCTAGAGAGTTGCAAAACTCAGTGGGAGCTTAGTGTTTGTCATTCGACAAACTAAGGCCCAAGTATAGATATATGTTTCATTGTGATTTATTCAAATGAGACACAAGGGTATTGTTTCTACCACGAATTTTTGAGAACATAATGTTTGTTTGCTCGAAATAATGTCCTTTTGGAGATTCGTTTCCAAAATGACAAGTGGGAGAAAATAGACCTCGAAAGTCTTCGAGGCGAACAACAAACATAAACGGACATTCCGGAGGCTTTTCGAAGTGCTTCAGAAAACCCGAACTTATTCTTTAAGGACTTTAGAAGTGGCTTTAAAGAATAGACTTCTCTAAGAAGTGGATTTACAAGTGCTTCAAGGAGAACAGAATATTCAAAGGACTTTCAAGTGGCTATTGATATTCTGTTGTTTGATGTTCTATACCCAAGTAGGCATAGAGTTCAAATCACTGAAACTATGAGATTCTTCTATAGTGAAGAAACATGGTGTTCAGGTCACTGAAACTATGCAATTCTTCTATTAGATAGTGAAGAAACCTACAACTTACAGTCAAACTATTATCATGTAGATTAATGAGTTTGTGACCTGTAAGAAAGATATGACGAAACCCAGATTCCCTAAAATGGTTAGAGGCCATATATAGACTCAAATGTTTTAAATGGTTAGAGGCCATAAAACGTACTCAATGTTTTGATGACAAAATTGAAATTTTGTTGATTTGCAAGAATAGTTTCACACCTATTGGTTGCAAGTTTGTTTTAAGGATAAAAACCATCAAACATGAAATTTTTTTCACAACACAAAGCTAGATTAGTTGCTAAAAGGTTACAAGCAAATTCACGGTGTGGATTGTGTTGAAACCTCATGCATAATCGTGATGCTCAAGTCTATAATTCAAGCAATGATTGCATATTGGTACATATAGCAATTGGATGATAAAACGTATTCCTCAATCAAATGTATATCATAGGATTTGTGGATCCAAATAAATGCTTGAAAAGGAAAGCTAGCTTATAAAATCTAAGTACAGATTTAAGCAAGCAATTGGGAATTGGAATTGTATTTTAGTGAAGCTAATAAGTATTTTAGTTTCATAAAATGTACATGATTCTTATAGATATATAAGAAGTTTAGTGGGAGTACATAAAACTTAATTGGTCCTATGTGTATCACACACATATCTCTCTATTGTGAAATAACATTCAAATGCTAATGACTTAGATTTGAAATTATTCATCAATGACGGACCAAGGCGAAACTTAGTACATACTGGGTATTAAGATCTATTTACAAAGATCTTATATTATTGTTTTGGATTAAGTAATGGCATTTACTAAATCAAACACGAAATACTCCATTGGAGATATTCGACCCATGTGAATAAATCTAAGTAAAGAATGTTTGAACTATGTATAAGCATTTACTAAGTTAAACATCAAAGGATCTGAGTAAGATTCTTAACCTATATTTTATGTCAAAGAATTTAGCTGGATTTAGTATCTACTGAAACTAGATGAGCTAAAGTTGCATGAATAGAATTCAATTGGAATTATTCTACAAAAGAATTTATCATGTATGATATAATATGAGGATCGCCAAAAACGTATCGTATGACTTTAGGCATGACGAACATATACCAATCTCTATTGATCTAAGTAAAGATCAACTAGATTGAGATCAAGAAAAACTTATGGTACTTGAAAAGGTACATAAGATTAGTTCTTGACTCAAGGAAATAAAGATATGCTAAACTTTAATGCTACACGCATAAACACTGGCAAAGGATCAAGCAAGATCCCTTTGGAGTTAACCATTGACAAGGACGAGCTATAGAGCATCGTGTTTTGAAATGGCAACATGGATTGGAGACCATGAGTTGTTGCGTGGGAAATTAAATATTAATTTCTATGTTCTAAGATACAACTGGAAAGTCTTCCACATATCTGTGAACTGCTTGGATAAGTAAATCCAAACAAAGCATCACTAGCAACCTAAACAGTTGAAGTAAAAGTACTTATTGCCTAAGAAGCAATAAAAACAGGGTTGTTTGTTTATGTTAAAGAGTTCTTCACTGAACTTGGGTAGATCATATGTCTTCTGACTTGATGGTTCTTCATTGCAAGATGCGTAGAACTACTCTTGTAGCTAGAAGGAATAGATCACAAAATAAACACACTCAAAAGATCTTATCATCATATCTCGAAAAACATTCGATGAAAAGATATTAAGATTGGCAAAGCATGATAACTAAACCTATGCAACAAGTGAGAAACAACACTCACATTGTAGCACTGGAAATCAAGCATAGCTTTGAATTCCATGAACTGTTTTAAAGATGGGTTTGAGGCCCATGGTTGTAAAACAATGGGGTTGAACATTTATCATATATGAAATGTATTTTCATATTCCATTTAATCTTGGTTTAGTATTAAATGATGAGTCCCTTCAATTTGACGATATATTCAAGATAGACTGTCAGGACCAGTCCTGTGACTAAGAAATGTCTATCAAGTGAACTTGAATGTCAAAGGTTGAAAATGGTCCCTAGTCGGAGTTTTCTATAAAATTGGACGCACGTTAGACGATTAGAATGCAAGATGACTAGTAGTTCTGTTTCTTGAACTATGTGGACATGGCAATGTCATAATCATTTGCATAGATACTTACTTTGGGAAGACTAGTATCGGACAAGACCTATGAAACTTTACTGTAAGAGATGAAAATCTGTCATAAGTAAATTTCATTAAAATTATTAGACACTAAATCCTCAATACCTGAGTGATTTGAGATTACTTGTTTGAGAACTGGTTGCTTTGACGTTGACCAACCGTCGCACCGTAAAAGGAGGCTATAAAGGCAACGCTCAGGTAATCACCTATCAAACGAAGTCTAATCTCAAGATCGCAAGATTGGGATTGTCCTCCCATAAATCGGGATGAGATGCTTAAAAGTTGTACAAGGTTATGATACATATGACAATTCATAAATCATGCGGAAAAACCATAAAGCCAGGAAAACATATTATTTACACATAATCATTTAGCATAGTTTAGATGCATACTCTTTGTTGCGTGCCTTCCCTAGCTGCGCCCGAACCGAACAAGAACAAGTCTTTAGGACTCCAAGTGTCGTCCCTCCGTAGATAGTCTACAGCACGTCCGGATCCGCCTTAAGATTGACCAACTAGAATCGCCCTTAAGGTACTACTTATTTTCGGCTAAATGGGCAAGAGTTATGGCTGATTTTTCTGCTTAAAAATCCTAGCTTTGAATACTTGAAAACTTGTGTATTAAATTTATGACCCTAGGCATATATTTATAGAACCTTGGAAAGGATTTCGAATCCTGTTAGAATACTAATTAATTAATTAGAATCCTATTAGAACTCTAAATAATTAATTTAATCTTTTAGGATTAGGATTTAATCTATGCACGAATTCCGATAGCTTTAGGATTCGTATAGCACGTACACACGCACCGCACGAGCATTGCACGCCCATGCGCAAGCCTTGCGGCCCACGCTGTGCGCACGGCGCACGGGCCCAGTGCTCGCAGCCCATTTGTGCGCGCGCGCCAGCCTTGGCTGGGACTGGCCTTGCGCTGGGCCTGGTCGAGGCATTGGCGTGTTGTTGGATGCGTGTGGCTTGCTGGGCAATGGCCTGGCTTCGTGCTGGGACCTCGTCCGGCAGGCCTCGTCCGATGCTTATTCGTACGATACGCTTCTGATTAAATTCCCGGTTCCGGAATTCATTTCCGATACGAACAATATTTAATATTTCCGATTCCAGAATTAATTTCCGTTTCGAACAAATATTTAATATTTCCGTTTCCGGAATTATTTTCCGATTCCGATAATATTTCCGATTCTGACAATATTTCCGTTTCCGGCAATATTTCCGATTCCGGCAATATTTCCATTTCCGATAATATTTTCCGATACGTACCATGTTTCCGTTTCCGGCAACATCTACGACTTGGATAATATTTATATTTCCGATACGATCCATATTTCCGTCTCCGGCAATATCATCGTTTTCGGAGTATTCATTTCTTGCCTGTGACGATCTCAGCTCCCATTGAAACCAAGATCCGTCGATTCCGAATATCCATAGATGGAGTATTTAATGCCATTAAATACTTGATCCGTTTACGTACTATTTGTGTGACCCTACGGGTTCAGTCAAGAGTAAGCTGTGGATTAATATCATTAATTCCACTTGAACTGAAGCGGCCTCTAGCTAGGCATTCAGCTCACTTGATCTCACTGATTTATTAACTTGTTAATTAATACTGAACCGCATTTATTAGACTTAACATAGAATGCATACTTGGACCAAGGGCATTATTTCCTTCATTCTCCCTCCACTTTGTCATATCCAACGTCATATTTTCCTCAATCCCAAAAGGCTCATATCGTGTTCAATCACCTTCCTCCAAGTTTTCTTAGGTCTTCCCTTACCCCTTGCAATTCTATCACTTTGCAACCCTTCTAGCCTTCTAACCGGGGCATCACTTGATCTTCTGTTTACATTCCCAAACTATTTAAACGATTTTCCATCATCTTGAACTCAATTGGTGCAACCCCTACTTTCTTTCTAATAATCTCATTCCTCAAACGATCCTTTCTTGTATTCCAGACATCCAACGTATCATGCGCATCTCCGCCACAATCATCTTACGCACGTGACAATGTTTCACTGCCGAACATTTCGTGTCGTATAACAACATCGGTCGAATTGTCGTGCGGTAAAATTTTCCCTTTAATCTTTGGGGCATGCCTGAATCACATAGGAACTCTGTGTAACTTTTCCACTTCAAACAACTGCTTTGATTCTATGAGGCATATCGCCATCTAATTTTCATAAAAATGCAAAAACAAAAGGAATAAAGGGAGCAAGATACTAACCTTGTATCCACAATAAATCTAACTTTCAAGATAAATTACCACTTGAGCTATATTAGATTAGACATGTGGTTTTATAATTCATTTTTTATTTTTAAACATACCATGGGGGAGACCATGACCCGGCCAACCCCCTAATTTCGCCACGTATATCTTCATCGTCTTAAAACTAATTGTAATCACCGCAACATAAGCCAACCACTAGTATTATTAAAAATGGAGAGTGGTACCTTAATTACATTAATCATTTATTGAGCCCAAATTTGAAAAAGTTGATCTTGGTAACCCCCTTCTCTCAATCCTCCGATGTAGAGGATTTAATCATGTGGACCCCAACAAAAGAGAGTTTGTTTTCTATTAAATTCGCTTACCGTATCCTTAATTCTTCCAAGTCTTTTTTTTGATTGTTTTTGTTGGAAATCTTTTTAGCTCTCCTTTTAAATATAAAATTTTCCTGTGAAATTGTATTCATGAAATGCTTCATGTTGATGAAAATGTATCTAGATATATTCCTCAAATCTCTCCAAATTGTAGCAGTTGTTTGAATGCTTCTGAATCTCAACGCTATATATTAAGAGACTGTCCTTCTTCCTTTATTCTTTGGAACTTTTTTTTTTGAAAGGATGAATATCCCAAGTAAACCTGAATTTTACAAATTTTGCGAGTTCTAATTGGAAGGATTGGATCCATTATAATTTCAGTCTTAAAGATGATTTCACTCTAATCTTTATCACAACTTGTTGGCACATTTGGAAGCAAAGAAATTCAACAATATTTGATATAAAAATGGTGCATGCTTTCTCCCTTTACAATTCCTTTTATGTGGATTGGAAACTAACAGTCTTTACCTTTCAGGGAAAAGGAAAAGAGAAAGTTGGGGGGGGGGGGGGGTTTATACTCCAACCTATGCCTGGTTCCCACCTGCTGCTGGCTACATTAATTAAACTGAATACATGTGGGGCTTGGAAGAGCATTGATGTCTCTAGTGGAGGAGGTGTGATGAGAAAACCCTATGGTTCCTGGTATGCTGGCTTCTCCAGCAAGTACAATGCGAAAACTCCTCTAGCTACTGAGCTTCTTGTGTGAAAGAAGGATTGGAATTAGCCAGAACCTGCAATATTGGGAAGCTTGAGGTGGAAACTGATGCAGAATCTCTCATTTTTATGATAGATACTTCAGGTGCAAATCCTAATCCTTATCATGAGTTAATTGTTGTCATTGAGGATGTGAAAAAACTCATCCAGGAAGATGGGGTGGTTGAGTTCAAGCATATTCCTAGGTAGTATACATGAATATCGTTGCTCACCATTTGGCTGCTTATGCTATGGATATGGAAGTGGGCTACAAAGTACATGATGCGCCTCCTCCTAAGTGTATCCAGGACTATGAAAAGGAGCTTGCTAGTGTGCGCAGGGATGGTGTTTTAGCTTCTTCCACAAATGCTTAGTTTCTTAAATTTGTGGTTATTGTTCAAAGTGGGTATTGTATATTTTGAAAACTTGGTTAAGGTTGTTGGTTTATGCATGTTTGTCTAGGGCTTAATTGTAGGGCTTGGAACTTAGTTGGTTTTTGGTGGGGCAAGTTCCCTGCCCCTTCTAGTGTTTGCACACACGGAAGTGGTAGACATATTTCACTAGGTTATGATGTAACACAATTTTTATAATTTTATAATATAATCTTCGTAGTTATGTTAAAAAAATTTATGGTTAAAGTAAATAATAGTATGTGAGGAAAGACTACAAACCAAAAGTTGTGGGGCAAATAAATAACGACATTCATTTATGTTATATGGGCAATATTTTAGGGAAGAAACGAGTATGATATTACGAAGTACTTCATTTTTTGTAAAACTGGTGGAGCGCTAAACCTCGTCCAAATGTTACTCACATGCCTTATTAAATGATCATAAATCGTAGTTTCCCTATAATCTACTTTCTCTTTATATTTTCTTATCTACTACTCCCTCCGTTCCTAAAAGTTCTTTCCGTTTTTCGAATTGATGTTCCTTTTTGTTCTTCCCATTGTGAATCATTTCCTTTTTTTGGCAATTCCCCCCCCCCCCCCTCCAAATACCTTCATTTACACTTTAATTTTCTACCATATCATACCTTTATTCCATTCACCTATTAATTATTCTCATTGGTATCCCCACCCACCTTATTTAATTAATTCACAACCTAATTCATTCATCTATCTAATTTTATTATTCCTTTAATAAACACTCCTTTTCCTTCCTTTCTTTACTATTTTATCTCTTTTTCATTTATTCCAAAAAGTAGAATCTCTTGCACCCAATTATACCAAGATTCCATTTTTCTTAATCCCCTCCATGTTTCCAATCGCAGAGAACATTAAGCAACGGAGGGAGTACCTCTGTTCTTGGAAGATATGTACACTTTTGGAATATGTGTCCAAAGTATGAAAACTTTAATCGTATAGGTCAAACATTATCATGTAGGGTCTTATTAGATTTTCAAAATATCAACTTTTTATAATTATTCAAATACTCACTACAGTCCCGGAAAACTCGCACCGTTTGAATGGACACGCTTGCCAATGCACAACTTTGACCAACAATATCTTTAACTATATTATAAAAACTTTAATAATTTGAAAATATATATTAAGATTAAGCCAACAATATATTATACTATCACTTGTTTTCATATACTAGAAATAATATAGGGTCAAAATGAATTATGTGAATAGTGCAAAAATTCAAAACGGTGCAAGTATTCCGGGATGGATGGAATAAAAAATTGGATATATTAGTGGTTAAATATTGCATTTGATTCCTTAAAAATAGAGAGTGTACAGAACTTTAAAAACAAAAGTATATTTTTAAATTAGACAAGTTTTGGTACTCTTTTTGTCCCTAATTTTGGAAATATCTTCAAACTTTGATTAGGTTAAAGTTTTGTAAGTTGTCTTTTTATAATTTTAGAGTATAGTGTAGGGGCTTACAGTTAAATACATAACATGATAGCGGAATAATCCCAAAGCCAGGAAGTATGTATAAAGTACAGATTAAGCAATACTTACGTTTGTAGCGTGCTTTCCCTAGTTCAACGAATCACGAACACGAACAAGAACTCCAGATGTCGTTCCTCTACTCGGTTCACCGACACGTTCAGATCCGTCTTGAGATCGATGGCTTAGAAGTCACTCAAGATTGTTTGCTTTTGGGAAGAACACTTCTAACGCAGGCACAAAGAGATTTTAGGTTTTCTCTGTACTTAGGTTAGAAAATTGATTAGGTTAAAGTTGTGGAAAACATAAGTTGTGGATTAGTGTTATAAACTTTCGGTTATAAAACCAACCGGCCAAGGCACAAGGTCAAGACCGGCCAGCATTACTCGCAAGCCCATACGCGCACAGCCACACAGGCGATGAGCCTTGGGCCGCGCTGTGTGAGCTGCTGCTGTTGATCCGCGCGCGCCCAGCCGCAGGCTTGGGCCTTGCTTGTGGCGCTGCCACGCTGTTGCGCCTGATGGGCCTTGCGCACTTGGCTCGTCGGGCCGGCAGCGTTGCCTTCTCGTATTTGCGTCCAATGCCTTACGACAATTGTTTATCGTATAGTGCTTGACGATCCAATGTCGTACATATACGATAATTCGTTTCGCCTAACTTACAAATATACGCAATACGATATACGATTCCGATCCAACGTCATATCGTATATTTATGTTTTTCCGAACTATATTCTCGAGATATTAAATGAATTTCCGATTCATTTAATCCGGTGATCTATTACATGCCAATGGTGTGACCTTATAGGTTCAGTCAAGAGTAAGTTGTGAGCCTAATATAGATTAGAACTCACTGATCGGAAGCATTGCTCCAACAAGCTATTCCGGTCACTTGATCTCACTGAATTAATTGTTCGTAATTGATTTGAACCTTGGTATTAGACTAATGCACATTGGATGAAGGCCATATTTCCTTCAGTCTCCCACTTGTCATTTAGACAAGTATGCATTCACATTCCTTTGTCGCTTAGTGTTACTTGCTGAACATAAGGTAAGATCCAAGCCATCCTTATTAGGTCCAGAAGTGTTTCTCGAATTACTGAGTTCAACTGTTAAACTTTTACAGAAGGTTATGCATTTTCACAGTATCTAACTCTCCGAGAGGCCTTGTTACACCACAAAACCATATCATATCAAAGATAGAAGGACATTCCAATCTTGCAATCTATGAATACTCACTTTGGTTCATAGTACGCCCAATAACTGTTTTTATAGTCTCCTTTTACGGTGCGACGTTTAGCGAGAATCAAAGCGAACTAATCTTCAGACGAGCAATCATAATTACTCATGTTTTGAGGAATGGTTCTAATAACCATTAATGAGAACTACTTATGACATGACTTTAATCTCTTAAAGTGTTCTCATGGTCAATCCGATACAAGATCCAATAAGTATCTATGCAAAAGATTTCCGACATAACATGTCCATCTAGTTCAAGAAACTGAACTATAAATCTACTTGCAATCTAATCTTCATTAGTCATTGGTCGTCCAACCTTTCAATGACCTGGATTAGGGATCCTTTGTGACTTCAATATTCAAGTTCACTTATGGGTGTTTCTTTGTCAAAGAATCCATCTTGACATCCCATTTAAATGTTTTGAATCACTTGGACTTTTCATTTAATACTAAACCAAAATTAAATGAATATGAAATAAAGAATTTCATAAATATGAAATGGTTAAACCAATTGTTTTAAACACATATCTAACAGATGTTCTAAAACAAAACTTAGAAAATCAAAGCCATTCTCCAACATGCTTGATTCCCATGGTTTTTACATGTGCGTTGTGCTTCACTTGTAGAAACGTTTTAGTCAATGGATCTGCGACGTTGTCGTCAGTTCCAACCTTGCAAATCTCGATTTCCTTCCGTTCAACGATTTCTCGAAGTATGTGAAATCGCCGCAGTACGTGCTTGGACTTCTGGTTCCTCCTAGGCTCCTTTTCCTGGGCAATGGTGTAGGGGAATAAGTTAAACATAATAACATGTGCGGAAACAATCCCCAAAGCAAGGAAGCATGTATAAAGCACAGATTAAGCATACTTACGTTTGAAGCGTGTTTTCCACAAATTGTCAACGAACACGAACTTAGAACTCCACTTGTTGTTCCTCTACTTGGTTCACCGACACGATCAGATCCATCTTGATTATCGTAGCTTAGACAATCGATCAAGATACTTTGCTTTTGGGAAGAACTCACTTTGGAGGCACAGAGAGAATTAGGGTTCTCTATGACTCTAGGGTTTTAGTATTGAATTGTGTGTTGGAAAAATACAATTGACCTATTGTATTAAGTGATGTAACCGGCCAAAACTTAACAAGCCTTGACCGGCCACATACGAGCACACGGACCACACAGCCCGCCGCCCAGCAACACACACTGCAGGCCGAAGCCCACAGCACGCACGCGCCGAGCAACTGAGCCATGGGCCTGCTCGCTCGTCGCTGCGTGTTGCTGCTGTTGCGTGCTGTTGCGTGCTCGCGCCCAATGGGCTGGCCATGCTCGCCTTTGCTGGCTCGTTGGGCCTTGCACGCTTACGTGCTTGGCTCGACGGGCCAGCAACTCCGATGCCCTTCGTATTCGCGATTTAATATATTTCCGATATATTATTTATCGTTTCGTATACGACGAATCACCGTCGTACGATACGATTTATTTGTGTCGCCCAGCTTACGAATATTCGCGATACGATATACGGTTCCGATGCAAGGTCGTATCGTATAATACGTTTTCCAACTAATTCCCGAAAAGCTATTAAATGAATTTCCGATTCATTTAATCCGGTGATCTGTTACGTGTCATTGGTGTGACCTTGTAGGTTCAGTCAAGAGTAAGCTGTGAGTTTAATATTCATTAAAACTCACTGATCGGAAGCATTGCTCCAGCTAGCTGTTCCGATCACTTGATCTCACTGAATTAATTGTTCGCAATTAATCTGAACCTTGGTATTAGACTTAATGCACCTTGGGTGAAGGACATATTTCCTTCAGTCTCCCACTTGTCATTCAGACAAGTGTGCATTCACATTCCTTTGTCACTTAGTGTTACTTACTGAACATAAGGTAAGATCCAAGCCATCCTTATTAGGTCTAGAAGTGTTTCTCGGATTACAGAGCTCAACTGTTAAACTTTTACAGAAGGTTAAGCCTTAACCATTCTGAGCACAGCCATGCATTTTACAGTATCTAACTCTCCGAGAGGCCTTGTTACACAACAACACCATATCCTATCAAAGATAGGAGGACAATCCATTCTTGCAATCTATGAACACTCACTTTGATTCATAGTACGCCCAATAACTGATTTTATAGCCTCCTTTTAAGGTGCGACGTTTAGCGAGCATCAAAGCGAACTAATTCTCAAACGAGCAGACATAATCGCTCATGTTCTGAGGAACGGTTTCTAATCACCATTAATGAGAACTACCTATGACATGACTTTAATCTCTTAAAGCGTTCTCATGGTCAATCCGATACAAGATCCAATAAGTATCTATGCAAAAGATTCTGACATCCAGTCACTCTAGTTCAAGAAACAGAACTAAGTAATCTACTTGCAATCTAATCTTCATTAGTCATTGGTCGTCCACCTTTCAATGACCTGGATTAGGGATCCTTTGTGACTTCAATATTCAAGTTCACTTATGGGTGTTTCTTTGTCGAAGAATCCATCTTGACATCCCATTTGAATGATTTGAATCACATGGACTTATCATTTAATACTAAACCAAAATTAAATAAACTATGAAATATAATTTCATAAATGATAAATGTTTAAACCAAATGCTTACCAATTTGTGGGCCTCAAACCCAAAATCAAGCATTTAATGTTTTACAGATATAGGTCTTTCACCCAATACTTAAAACATTCATGGAACTCAAACTTGATTCCATTTCTTCATATGAATGTTGTGTCTCATTCAATGCAGATGTTTAGTTTATCATACTTTGCTATCCTTAGCATCTTTTCTATCGAAAGCCTTTCGATGTAAGATGAAAAGATCTTTGAATATGTTTCTAGAATGATCTAGTCTTTCGTTGCTGTTTAGAATGATAATCATATCTAAAATAGAAAATCATCCAGGTAGCAGACTTGTGATCAACCTGAGTTCATTGAAGAACTCCCACTAAAAACAATTTCCTTTCATTTCTTCTTAGGCAACAATGAATTCATTTCAATTATGTAGAATTTCAAATGATGCTTCCTTTTGGAATGCTCCAACCAGTTCACATAGATGTGGGAGATACAACTTTCAACTGAGAACTTGGAAACTAATCATTGATTCAGTTTCCCATGCATCACATATGGTTTAGAACCTATGTTACCACCTTTTAATCACGACGCCTGATTGCCCGTGTATGTTTGTGGTTTGCCTAACAACAAGATTCAACTTTTGCTTAGGCAAATGCATGTAGCATTAAAAATTTAGTTATCTTCACTTCCTCTTATCAAGTGCTCATCCTACATATCCAAATGTATTGGATATTCTTGATACTGTTCCAATGATCTTTGATCCAGATCAATAGAGATTGGTATAAACTCGTCACGATCCAATGTTCACGAGTTATCTTGGCGATCTATATATCACATTATACATGATTGGTTGTAATGCAAAAACCACTCGCATTTTAAAATCCATCCATGTAACTTTTAGCTTCATTCTGTTTCAAGAGACACTGAATCTTGCTAAAATCTTGGCATTGCCATGTGATATAAGGTGAAGGCACCTCTTTAAGGTCCTTCATGCTTAACTTTAGTGATAACAGCCTAGCTTTATACTTAGTTAAAGCATTCATAACTTAGACTTACTCATATGGGTTGAGAGTCTCTTTTGAGTCTCTCCGTTGTGTTTGATTTAGTAATTACTTTTACAGAATCCAAACAACGCTTTAGATCCTATCCAATAGATCTTTAACCCAGTATGTTCTAAGTTTCGCCATGGTTCTAATATTGACAAATACTTTCAAATCTAACCATTTAGAATTTGAATGTCATTTTCAATAGAGAGATATGTATCTCATATATATAGAACCAATAAACTTTACTTAGCTCCCACTAAACTCCTCATCTACAAGATGATCCATATTTTCATAAAGCTATGATTGCTCAATAGCCTTTTAGACAAATATGGTCCAATTCCCACTTGCATGCTTTAATCTACGAATAGATTTCTTAAGCTTGCTCTTTTATCTAGCATCCAAAACTTTTACATTGTGTGATGTACACAATTCCTTTCTACAAGTCCAATTGAGTCAGGTGTTTCGTTTTCCAATTGCCATATTTCCATATGCAATGATTGCTAGATTTATCCAAAATAGTTCAAGCATTCCGACTTGGTGAAAAATATTTCAACATTATCAACGCCGTGAAGTTGTTTACAATCTTTAACCACCAATCTAGCTTCTCTTTTGTATGTGTATACAATATCATCTCTGTGTGTTTTGAAAACATGTTTGCAACCAATGGGAGTAAACCCTTTATGCAAATCAACGTTGTATGTTTAGAAAACATGTTTGCAACTAATGGGAGTGAACCCTTTATGCAAATCAACCAAATCATAGATTTGATTCTTTAAGATGAAGGTACTTTGGATGAAATGGCCTCAAACCATTTTGTATGGCCTCGAACCATACTTATGTTTCTGATGGCCTCAAACCATACTTGGGAATTTTTAATTCGTCGTAGCTAACCTGTAAGTCGTATGTTCTTGAAGCACTTTCCAAAGTCTTCACAGTTTTCATTCCTCAAGATATCTATGTATCTATCTTGGTTGAATTCTATTCCTTATACGATTTACCTAGGTATTGAACATCAAACGTTAGTGTCTATAAAGACATTACTCAAGTCCTTTGAGTATTAGGATTCTCTTGAAGCACTTCTAAAGCCTTCCTGAAGCTCTTCCAAAGGCTTCTAAGTACGGAGCTTTTCCAAAGACTCCTAAGTATCCTATATTTGTTTGTTGCTTGACTCGAAGTCCATTCGAGGTCATTTTTCTCCCACTTGCCTTTTTGGAAATATGATGGTTTCCTAAAAGACATTATCTTAAGCAACAACAATATGTTCTCAGATTTGTGGTAGAATCAATACCTTTTGTTTCTATGAGTCGCTCATAAAGAAACATATATCTATCCTTGAGTTTGTTTGATGTAAACACTAACTCCCACTGGGTTTGACAACCTTAGATATATATATGTACTGAAAATATGTACTGAACCGAAGTTCAATCCTTATGACATCTTATCCTTAGCTTTGACAACTTTGTTTAGTGTGATAGTCATTTGAGAGTATCATTTAGAAACTATATAGGAAAATAGTCGTGATTATCGTTAATCGAATAGATTCCGATTTCTCCATCTGGACATACCATATTCTTATGGAGCTTCGATTGTTATAATGCCATATAAACAATCTAGATAATCTTTCTTGGCTCATGAAAACATCACCTTGACCCAGCCTAGATGTTCCAAACTTCTTGCCAAGTTGATTTTATACCCTTTTGTGAAACACATTGAAGCATTTCACATATTTCACTTTGAGTAAATATAGCCATATTTTCTCAAATTCTTGTGAAATAGGTAAGTCATAAAATCCATCTTTGGCCCATGAACTTCATTGTCTAGAAACTTCTAACAATAGTCCATTTCTATGTCATGTTCAACAAGCAAGACCCACGTGTCTTAAATTAACCAACTTTCAGAAATCCATGCCATGGAATCTTAGAATGTTGACTTGTTGATATGGTCGTATGACATGGCCAAAGATATGTGGAACACAAATCAAAATGTTTGATTTGAACCTTCTGAAGTTTGAGTGTGAAGAGATTCGTTTGTTTATTAATCAATCATATGACTCAACCCTTAAATGACCATTTCATTCAAATAAACACTCAACGAATGTTTTTGTTTACTTTGAATGTGAGTCTTTCCGTTGTCCAAACAGAAATTGATTATGATGATTAATAGAACATAATACCATTAAGTTCTAGCCTTTAGAAGGACTTTAAAACAAACATGATGACCCTACAATTAATGTAGCACAACTTTGCTTCATTACCCACTTGTAGGTCAATTACCAGACTTAGCTCCAGGAATTTGAGTTCTTAACAAGAGTTTAGAACCTCAAGCGGTAATCTAATACCATAGGAGTTTATTCGCTAAGTCGTTTCTCTTTAACACAAACTTTTAGGTAGAAATTGAATATTGAATTCATTTCTTTTGTTCCCCTTTCCTATCCTTTCTAGCACGTTTTCTTATAGTCCTAAAGATTTTACTCTTTGCTTGATCTTCTTACTTTGTTATGCGTACAAAGTCCCTTTCTTTTATTCATTTTGAATGACCGCATCCAATGAGTCTAGTTCATTATCGAATCAAAAAGAAAATTGGTTGTTAACCATTGGTTATACATGAGTCTTTAACTCAATACTTCATTATTTCAAAACTACACAGTATTCAGAATATATGAGGTCCAATTGGTCTACCATTCAAATTTTAGTTTGAAAACAACCATGAAGATCACTATAAGAAAATAGCATTCAAGATACGCTCTCACTCTCCTTTTCTTTGAGAATCGCTCCCAAAATAGTTACCAATTGACCGAGGAAATATTGCAGTTCTATCGTCCGAACGCAATAAAGTTGAAGATTTACGATTCTACAAAATGAACTAGCAAAGAAAACATTTATCATACTTTAATAACTTGAAATAAAAGCATTCATGCAATCATCAAAGCTATTAAACATTTCACTCATGCAAAAATAAAACATGGTCCAAAAAGAATGAAACGATTCCAAGACCCCAAAAGTCCTAAATCCTTGAGCAGCTTTGGCATGTCTTAAGTAGTTTAAGATTCTAGGAAAGCAAAACCTATTGCTAGTAATCTCCAAATTACTCTTGGTTAATAAATTAATACCATAATTTATCTCATTGCCACAACATAATGCCATTGTTGTTTGAGTTGAAACCACAATCAACGTGCTCCTTTGGGACGCCTTACCATCTAAGTCTACTAAAATAGCACCTCGCTTTGGCGGAAACCTACTATCTTAGATCCCTAGATTTTTGTAAGTGCTTGATTTGGAAGGCAACTTTTGAACTCAATATTACTTTGGACCTAGTTGTTTCTATGTTGGTTCGATTATTTAGTGAACTTAATATATATATATATATATATATATATATATATATATATATATATATATATATCAAAGTTCATAAATAAATGGTGATCTAGTATGGCCCAAACCATCTAGTCTTGAAGCATCCAATCTTCATCACCTCCTTGTTAGCTTGGCATCGTCTTGAATCTTCGTTCAAATGCTAACTTAAATTTCTAAACTTAGAAATACTTGAAAATAATAAAATTACATCAAAATTTCCATGGTACGCAGACCATATTTAAAACTTTACATTCAAAGATAGAACGGTTCGCAAACCGTATTTAACTATCCTAAATGGCCATATTAGTCACTTGGAGTACCTGCATTACAGAAAATTCTATGCATTCACTCTAGGGGGTTTTTTTTTCTCCCGTTTCCTACAAGGGGGGTCGGTATGCGGCGGTTCGTTTAGAGAACCGTTGAATTGTTTTTGCACCTCGAAGGAGTCGCCACCAAACTTTATTTTAGGTCCCGTTTGGGAAGACCGCAAAATGACTCTATTTTTGGATAAGGCCTTGAATCCTTGAAACAGATGGGTGAGATCCGGGCTCGGGAACGAAAATGCTTATTCGGCAAGCTTTAGAAATATTCAAGTACATTGGCACAACATTATTTCGAAAATAAACCCTAAGATTAGACTATGTGGGTTTGAGATTTAGAACAAAATAGAATTTCTAATTGTACGGTGGTCACTTTGCTTTAAAGATTGATTTAAGGAACCTAAGGCCGGTTTGTCCAAAAATATATTCGTTAAGCGTGATGTAACCTTTGTATTTTGTTGTATTTAGCATGTTGGTGATGAAAGCGATAAAGCACATAAAGCAACATCACAATACTAAATAAAGTGCGGAATTAGTAAATACAAGACCCCCTAGAAAAGGACTAGGGAGTAGGTCCACATTGCCTGAAATGGACTAGGCAAGTAAAGGTGCGGAATTGAAAGTGCGAAATTGAAATTGCGGTATTAAAATTACGGTATTGAAATTGCGGTATTGAAATTGCGGTATTGAAAGTGCGATATTGAAAGGTGCGATATTGAAATTGCGATATTGAAAGGTGCATAATTGAAATTTGTACTTGGGCACATGAGATTCGAACGCCAAGCGGCTCCTTAAAAATAAGTGCGCCCGACACGAATTCAAAGCCAAAAATCTCAACTTGGGAGAGGTTGCTCAACCCAAATGTCCTAGATTTTGCATATTGAAAGGTTTGAACTTGAAAAGATTGAAACTTGAACTTGAAATGATTGAAATTTGAACTTGAAATGATCCTAGTTTAGAGAGGTAGTTATGAACAACCCTAAACATGGTGGGATCTTTGAAATTTGAAAACTTGAACTTGTATATTGAAAAATGGAGTCTTGAATCTCAAAAGACTAAGCCTTTAAATGCTAAAAGGTGTCATCTTTGATTACTCCACACTTGAAGGTGATTCTAGTTCAAAGAGATGAATGTAAACAACTTTGAACATCCTTGAATCTTGAAAGTTTGTATTTTGTATTTGAAAAAGTTTGTATTTTTAAAAAAGCATGTATGATTGTTGCAAGTGGTGTTTTTTTATGACAAAAAAACACCAACATGCTAATCATTTGAAATCAAAATAGCATGATTGATTGAAATGGGATTCGGATTTACCTAGTTAGGCTTAGGCACGAGCTCCCAATTGCTCTTGAGTTTTGGAATTTTTGTATGTGTTTTTTGAGGAGTTTTGAAGTTTGTATTGTGAGGAGTAATGTCGAAATTACGACGTTGTATGTGTTGTGCTCCCCTTTTTTCGATGGAAATGAGGGGTATTTATAGGAGGGAAATGGTGCCAAACGCCAGCACACGCCAGCGCCTGGCGCCAGGCCAGCGCTGGGCGCTGCTGACGTGGCCTGAATGCCGCCAAAAAGGACGGAAAGATGTCGTTCTTGATTTGTCTTGTATGGGTGTACCTTCGTACGAATAGTACGATATTTTGCGTGTAGTGTTTGCTTGGAGGTTAAGACTTGAATTTGCGTCTAAAAACAAGCCTTTCTCGGGTTTTTGAATTCCGGTTTTACGGGGCGGGGCCCTGCATGCTCGGTTTTGTGGGTCGGCGCCCGAATTTGACTTGCCTTATATGATTTGGAGTGGAAAAGGCCTAGTAAAACCAATAGGATGGTCTACTAATTGAGATTGAACTTGGATTTTGAAATTGGATTTTGGAAGTTGTATTTTGTACCGAGTTCCGGGAGGGGAACGGTCTCGGGGATTGGATTTTGGACCTTGGACTTTGGAGGTGTTCTTAGCAATTGGGATTTCCGCCTGGAGTTACTCCAATCGCCTAACAAGGATAATGGTGTCGTCATCATCCCAAAGGGGAGACACAAATTAGGTGTCTACATTCACCCATTCGTATGCTAAAACGAATGGCCCATATAAATATGCAAGTATTTACGTGAATTAATTAAAATTCACGTTCACATAAACGCGTCCTAAAAGATTAATCAATTTCCAAATTATTAATCCTTAGACTTTATTCTAATTAAAATTGAATTTAATTAAAATAATGCGACCTACGAAAATAATTAAAATTAACGGATTTTTCATGAAATACCCCCGAATTTTTGCGTAATTCACCAAATGCCCCTCGACTTTCAGAAATACATAAAATACCCCTGTTTCAATACTTATTACACGAAATACCCCTATTTCAAAACTAAATACACCAAATATACTTAATGACGTCACCAACCCCATAATCAACCCCTTAACGTGTAATTAAAGTACCTAATCCCTAATTAACACCCCTAATTAACCCACCCACTAACAACCCACCCATTGACCCACCCATTAACCCATTAACCCACCAACCCACCAATTTCTTTTTCTTTTCTCTCTCCCTTCCTTCTTCCATTAACTCACTGGTCTCTTCCCCTTCCTTCTTCAATTAACCCCTCAAAATCTCCTCCTCCTGCCACCGTAACAACCACCACCACTGCTATTAAAATACCCCTCAAACATCAAACAACCCCGATTCACGAATCAAGCAACCCAGATTCCTCCACCACCTTGCCACCGTTTCATTTTTTCTCTGAATCTCTTCAATTTTCTCTTAATTCATTCCATATTTCTTCTCACTTGCGTTCCCAGGACTAGGATGCGGGACATGGAAACCCTCTTGAACCAGCCGTAGCAGCAGCCCAACAACAGCAGCAGGAAGGAATCTCTTCCGTCGATCATGTTATGGTAGATGATATATAGTTCATCACCCTCTATTGACAACATCATTAGAGATGATTAATCATAGGAACAATAGTATACCCTCTTCTCCTCTTTACTGTTTTCGCAATTTTGAAATTTGGGTTAGCTTTGTGTTTAATTGGATTTTAATTAATGTGAATTCTGGGTAAAGCTGGGAAGTTCGTTTAGAATTTGTTGGTAGTTTGTGGGATTACGTTTTGACAGAAAATCAAATTCGAACGATTTGGTAGTTTGTGGGGTTTCTTTTTGGAAGAAAATGCAAAGGATTGAAGAAAAATGGTCGGAATCGTTCAATCGAGTGATTCACCTCTGCTGTGAGTTCGACTCGGTGAACTCAACGGAAGTTCTGATTAGCGGCGAAATTACCGGCGGCGCCATCGTTTGGAGGAGGTGATTTGGTCGTTTCTGGGCTGCGGGTTCGACGAAGACGAAGGGCAGAGTAGCAGCAAAGTAACTTCCATGGAAGGAAGGGAAGAGGAAGGGGGTGAGAGAAACGAAAAAGTAATTAGGGGAAAAATGGGTTAATGGGTGGGTTAATTGGGTTAATTAGGGTTGATGACGTCATAAGGGTATTTCGTGTAATAAGTATTGAAATAGGGGTATTTTATGTATTTCTGAAAGTCGAGGGGCATTTGGTGAATTACGCGAAAATTCGGGGGTATTTCATGAAAAATCCGTAAAATTAATTATTTCATTTTAATTTCATTTAGTGGCTCCCACTCAGACCAATAATTATTCCGGATAATTAATTATAAAATATTAAATTAAAACTCGCGGCCCGGCCCAAGCAAATAAAATATTAAATTAAATATCCCGTTAGCCCAAATTAATGCAAATATGCGAAGCCCGACGAAATAAACAATTTTGAACGAAAAAGTCCAAGTGCATAGTTGGGCTAGGCTTGCGCCCAGCCCATTGCCCCTTGTGTGTGGCCTACGAGGCATACGAGCAACGCTCGCACACCCCGCAGCCGAGCATACGTGCCCACAGCGCTAGCTGCCCCTGCGCGCCCATCGTTGTGCCCATCGTTGTGCTGCACGTCGCAGGCCTTGCGCCTTGCTTCGTAGCAGCACTCGCAAGCCAAGGCACAGCCTTTCTTACCCTTTCCTCGCCCAGCGCGCACGAGGCACGCAGCTCGCTTGCTGCTGCCCGTGTCGCTGCGGCTCGGCACTCGTACAGCAGCCCGCATGGCTCGTCGAGCCATACGTCCACCACATATCGTGTTCGTGCCTTTGGTTCGTGCCTACGGACCAACTTAATTAAAAAATGAATTTTAATTTCACGAACTTTGCATTAATGTTATTTTCAAAGAAAAAAGTTACGATTTTTATTTTCGAAAACAACAATTTTTAACGATTTAATAAACTTTAACGACAATCCAATTTCATATAATTATTAAATCAAGGCTAACATTATTCAAATTTTTTAAGAGCGAACGAATCAACTTGAAAATTTTGAACTTTTTAAATAATAAAATCCAAAACTTTAAATCGTTCTTTAACATTTAAATTTCAGATTTTAATAATTAGGTTTAAGTGCGATTAAAATTAACGAAACCATTCAAATTTTTAATCCAATAATTTTTAAAATTAGCCACTGACCCATGAAATTATATTCCCTTTCCTAATTAACCGAATTATTAGACCAAAATTATTTAAAAATCAATTAGGGTTCTAAATTCTACGAATTGGGGAAAAGCAAAATTAGGGTTTATACTTATCGGAAAAATCTGAAATTTTTACCATAGATCAAAAATATACCTAGGTACATCGTGTCAAAATTCAAGAAATTCCGAGTAGATTAGGTCGACCTTTTAATTGAATTACTGTCCGACACTTTTAATTTTTATTAAAAAATTAACAAAAACGCCCAAAATACGTCACTTCGAGGCCTGTTTTTGCGATTTCGTTCTCATGAGTTGATCTTAGAAAATCGTTTTCAATCAGATTAGGGTTTGAAAAATTGAAAAAGCGAATCTTTTTGAAATCAGACCTTATTACGCATTCATCCAAAATTTCATAATGAATCCGAAAAATTCACAAAAAATTCCAAATTTTCGACAGATGCAAAAACAAATAAATCATGCTAAAAAATTCTTTGAATACATAAGGCTCATGATACCACTGTAGGGGAATACAGTTAAACATAATAACATGTGTGGAAACAATTCCCAAAGCCATGAAGCATGTATAAAGCACAGATTAAGCATACTTACGTTTGAAGCGTGTTTTCCACAAATTGTCAACGAACACGAACTTAGAACTCCACTTGTCGTTCCTCTACTTGGTTCACCGACACGATCAGATCCGTCTTGATTATCGTAGCTTAGACCATCGATCAAGATACTTTGCTTTTGGGAAGAACTCACTTTGGAGGCACAGAGATAATTAGGGTTCTCCGTGACTCTAGGGTTTTAGTATTGAATTTTGTGTGTTGGAAAAATACAATTGACCTATTGTATTAAGTGATGTAACCGGCCAAAACTTAACAAGCCTTGACCGGCCACATACGAGCACACGGACCACACAGCCCGCCGCCCAACAACACACACTGCAGGCCGGAGCCCACAGCGCGCACGCGCCGAGCAGCTGGGCCATGGGCCTGCTCGCTCGTCGCTGCGTGTTGCTGCTGTTGCGTGCTGTTGCGTGCTCGCGCCCAATGGGCTGGCCTTGCTTGCCTTTGCTCGCGAGCTTGCTGGCTCGTTGGGCCTTGCACGCTTACGTGCTTGGCTCGACGGGCCGGCAACTCCGATGCCCTTCGTATTCGCGATTTGATATATTTCCGATATATTATTTATCGTTTCGTATACGAAGAATCACCATCGTACGATACGATTTATTCGTGTCGCCCATCTTACGGATATTCACGATACGATATACGATTCTGATGCAAGGTCGTATCGTATAATAAGTTTTCCAACTAATTCCCGAAAAGCTATTAAATGAATTTCCGATTCATTTAATCCGGTGATTTGTTACGTGTCATTGGTGTGACCTTGTAGGTTCAGTCAAGAGTATGCTGTGAGTTTAATATTCATTAGAACTCACTGATCGGAAGCATTGCTCCAGCTAGCTATTCCGATCACTTGATCTCACTGAATTAATTGTTCGCAATTAATCTGAACCTTGGTATTAGACTTAATGCACCTTGGGTGAAGGACATATTTCCTTCAAATGGCTCCACATTTGTCACAATACAAAGCCATTGGTCCTTTTATGGAGGGGACAACCCCAAGTTCTTCGATGAACTTCTGAATCCAAACAGCTTTCTTTGCCGCTTCTGAGGTAGCAATGTACTTGGCTTCAGTTGTAGAATCCGCAATAGTGCTTTGCTTAGCACTTTTCACCTTACTGCTCCGCCATTGAGGTAGAACACAAAAACCAGATTGTGATCTGAAATCATCTCTATCGGTTTGAAATCTTGCGTCCGTATAGCCTTTAACAATCAACTCATCTATACCACCATAGACCAGAAATTGATCCTTTGTCCTTTTCAGGTACTTTAAGATATTCTTGGCAGCAGTCCAATGCGCCTCACCTGGGTCTAACTGGTACCTGCTCGTTGCACTGAGTGCGAACGAAACACCCGGCCTTGTACAAATTATAGCATACATGATAGATCCAATAGCCGAAGCATATGGAATCCTACTCATCGTTCTAGGCTCATCAGATGTCTTGGGACACTAAGTCTTGCTTAGATATATGCCATGTGACATGGGTAGATGGCCTCTCTTGGCTTCCATCATACTGAACCTAGCTAGCACTTTGTCAATGTAAGTGCTTTGGCTTAGCCCAATCATCCTCTATGATCTATCCCTATAGATCTTGATGCCCAATATGTATTGTGCCTCCCCTAAGTCTTTCATTGAGAAACACTTTCCAAGCCAAGTCTTTACAGACTCCAGTATAGGAATGTCGTTTCCAATAAGCAGTATGTCGTCTACATACAAGACTAGGAATGCAATTTTACTCCCACTGACTTTCTTGTATACACAAGATTCGTCCTGATTCTTGATGAAGCCAAATTCATTGGTTGCTTCATAAAATCGTATATTCCAACTCCTTGATGCCTGCTTCAATCCATAAATGGATTTCTTAAGCTTGCATCCCTTTCCTTGATTCTTTGGATCTATAAAACCCTCCGGTTGTGTCATAAACACAGTCTCTTCAAGAACACCATTCAAGAAGGCAGTTTTTACATCCATTTGCCATATTTCATAGTCATAAAACGCGGCAATCGCAAGGATTATCCGAATAGACTTAACCATAGCGACTGGAGAAAAGGTTTCATCGTAGTCAACGCCGTGAACCTGCCTGTAACCTTTTGCTACCAATCTATCCGTGTATATGAATACGATTCCATCTTTGTCTTTCTTCAATTTGAATACCCATTTGCTTCCGATAGGTTTAAACCCATCCGACAAATCAACAAGATCCCAGACTTGATTTTCAGACATGGAGTATATTTCAGATTTCATGGCCTGTAGCCATTTTGTGGAGTTTGGGATCGGCATAGATTGCTTGTAGGACATAGGTTCATCATTATCTAATATGAGAACTTCTAAGTTTTCAGTCAAAAGGACACATGTCCATCTGTCAGGCTCAACCTTTGTTCTATGTGACCTACGAGGGGCAACAACGTCTTAAGGAACTACTCCCACTGGCTCTTCTGAAGGCCTTGGAAGTTCTTCACCTTGAACTTCTTCTAAAGAGTTCTTGGTTCGTTGTTCGTCTCGAATCTCTTCGAGGTCTATTATTCTCCAACTTGTCAATTTGGAAATGTGATTTCTTTCCAAAAAGACACTGTCACGAGCAACGAATACTTTGTTCTCTGACTTGTTGTAGAAGTAATACCCCTTAGTTTCTTTTGGATACCAACGAAGAAACATTTGTCAGATTTTGGTGCAAGCTTGTCCGAAATTAATCGCTTGACATATGCTTCGCAACCCCAAATCTTTAGAAAATATAACTTAGGAAGTTTCCCAGTCCATAATTCGTATGGAATCTTTTCAACAGCTTTTGACGGAGCACGATTCAGTATGAGTACTGTTGTTTGCAACGCATGTCCCCAAAATTGTAAAGGAAGTTCGGCTTGACCCATCATTGACCTGACCATATCAAGTAAGGTCATGTTTCTCCGTTCCGACACTCCATTCCATTGAGGTGTTGATGAGTGAAATTTATGTCACTCATAGGGTAGTGATTTAAGAATTATTTGCTTGTCCCAAGTGATTGAATAAAAGCTTTAAAAAAGATTTGCTTGTCCAAAGAAAGAATCTCGATAATTTTTAATGTGGACTCCCTTGCTTGTCATTTGGATAATTGAGTAGATGTATTTCCGTTGGATATTTGCATGTGTGAGTTAGGGCGATTAGGGATAGCTTAATCTTTGTTGCTTGAGTCTCTACTTGAAAAAGTTTTCGATGATTGATAAGCTTTGGTTTGAAAAGAGTTAATTTTGTTCTCTTTTGGATGTTCTTTGCTACCTTAATTCCCTTTGGTGCACTTCATTCCCTCGAATAACCTATGCTAAGAGTTAAAAGGATTGTAAAAAGAACAAAAATATTATGATTTATGTTTTGAGTCCAATAAGTGGTGCATTTGAGCCCACAAGGCGAAAGCCAAAATGTCAAGTCCGAGTCAATAAGTGGCGCCAATGAGCCCACAAGGCATAATAAGCCTATTAAAGTTTACAAAACGAAAAAAAGAGAGTCAATAAGTGGTAAATACCACAAGTCCATGAGAAAGTGGGTTAGTTTAGATGATTGAGTGGGAGCTTGAAGATTTATTAAGTAAAGTTTTCCCTAGTGATGATGAATGTCATTGCGGCTCAAGAATCGAAACTTTAGACCCATTACTCAAATTCTTTAATCTTACAATCCAAGATTCTCTTAGCAAAAGTCAAGTTTGGGGGAGTCAATGTGCATTTTAGGTGGTCGTGATCATATTTATCCTTTTGAGAACAATTTTTAACTTTTGGATGCCTTAGTGAACCTAATTGATGATTCGGTGCTTTGATTGTGATTCTCTTGCACCTTAGATTAGTCTATCCCTTATATTCCTAATTCATGGATGCATTTTGATGATGGTTATGCTTTGAAAGTTTGTTTGAATGGACTATGTTTGGTGAACCATGCTTGATGAGATGACTTTGGGTGGAATGTCTTGATTGTGCTTAATAAGAGTTATGGGTTAATCTTGTGTGAAACCCTTGCGAGATCTCACTCGCCCACTAGAGCGATTTAGGGGTTTAAATAGCTTGTTGCATGTGCTTAAATGCAACCGTGATTCCTACGACACTGAGTTGGTGTATATTCTATCTCAATTTCTATTTTCCATTAGCTTTTGAATAACTCATTTTGCTCAAATCTTCTATCCCATCTCCCTTGGTGTTCCATTGTTTTGCTCGTGGACGAGCAAAAGCTCAAGTTTGGGGGCATTTGATGAGTGACATTTATGTCACTCATAGGGTAGTGATTTAAGCATTATTTGAGTCGGTTTTATTCTATTTTTAGCATTTTTAGTCTTTATTTTACTTGATTTCTCTTTTTAATTAATTATAGCTTAGTTTAGCATTTTTAACTATTTTTGTTTAGTTTTTAAATCTTAATTTCGTAATTTCATTTATTGTCTTATTTATTGTTTTATATGTTTCTTTGATTAGATTAGTTTCATGTTTAGTTTTATAATTTAATCTTCAAATTAGTTGTTGTTTTTGCTTAGTATCATGCTATTAGTTATTAAAGTCTTTAAATTTATTATTTTTATGTTGATTGGGTAGTGTTGTTGGTTAGGGTTTGGGTGAAAACCTAACAATGATTGATTTGGGTAAATGAGTTTGAATTTTGTGATGTTGCATGATTAAATTATTGTTTGTTTGAGCACACTCAAACTTTGTTGTATGCAAATTAGCTACTTGTGTATGACTTAGATTTTGGGGTAGTTGATTTTAGGAAAATCGAGGGATCGTGACCTAAGTTGACTATTGTTTGGTTTGTGCTTAACCATGACCTAAGGGTAGTTGTGTGTAGGACGGGAGTTCGCATTTGACTATTCTAAGAATTGATCCATGGCGGGAGTCATTTGGGGATCTATGTCTAACCAACGCATCATTCATACTTTGCTTATGCATCATCATTCTTAATTGTTGCTCATATACTTGTATTATTGTTGGTGTTTGACCTCATTCCTTGACCATGTTTGTCCTTTGGTAGTTAGTTTAGTTTTAGTTGGTTAGTTGACTTTTCCAACCCTATTCCGACCTAGCTTGTTGTTTGATTAGCATAAATTAGCGCACGTTGGTCCTTGTGGATTTCGACCCTTACTTGCCGCTTTACTTGGGTTTAGTGGTTAGTTTAGGTTTTTTATTTGATTAGGAGAGACTAGTAACGACCTAGTTTTCCCTTCGATCAGGTGTCCCCGGAGCAGCCAATTCAGAAAGAATACCGCATTTTTTTAGATGCTCATCAAACTCGTGGCTAAGATATTCACCTCCTCGATCCGATCTTAGAGCTTTGATTTTCTTGCCATGTTGATTCTCTACTTCATTTTGAAATTCTCGGAATTTCTCAAACGATTCATACTTGTGTTTCATTAAGTAAATATAGCCATATCTACTGAAATCGTCCGTAAACGTTATGAAAAGCTGAAATCACCTCTAGCTTTCGTACTCATAGGCCCACATACGTCTGTATATATTAGCTCTAGTAGTTTGCTTGCTCTTTCTCCCACTTTTGATAAAGGTCGCTTTGTCCTTTTTCCAAGTAAACAAGACTCGCATTGATCAATCTTCTCTAAGTGGAATGATTCTGGAATGCCCTTCTTTTGAAGTCTTTCCATGCGCTTTGTGTTTATATGGCCTAATCGACAATGCCACAGGTATGTGAAATCCGAATGCCTTACAGCGATTGTTTATCGTATAGTGCTTGACTATCCAATGTCGTACATATACGATTATTCGCTTCGCCTAGCTTACGAATATACGCAATACGATATACGATTCCGATCCAACGTCATATCGTATATTTATGTTTTTCCGAACTATATTCCCGAAAAGCTATTAAATGAATTTCCGATTCATTTAATCCGGTGATCTGTTACATGTCAATGGTGTGACCTTATAGGTTCAGTCAAGAGTAAGCTGTGAGCCTAATCTAGATTAGAACTCACTGATCGGAAGCATTGCTCCAGTCAGCTGTTCCGATCACTTGATCTCACTGAATTAATTGTTCGTACTTAATCTGAACCTTGGTATTAGACTAATGCACATTAGGTGAAGGACATATTTCCTTCATATAGGTCATTGAGATAAATGGTCGAACATTGAGCATTTTTTTGAATGGCAAATCAATCAACGTAACCTATTGAGATCATTGAGATATTTTTTGCTTTTATTAGTTACCTTTTTAGTACTCCTGTTATCAGTATAGTCCGTAACAGTTTTTGTGCAAACTTCATACCTACTTATACGTACTTTGTACAACAAACATCCTATTGTCGGTCTGCCTCGAAAAATATGTGGCAACCACTAGCATAGATAGCTAATCCACTAAAGAAAAACTGTTGGATTATTAACAGTGTCTTTCAGCTCAGATTACAAAAGAATGCACGAATCAATGTAATACATGTATACTACTAGTACAAACAAAACACAGGTATACTACAAATACAATCTCATCAATACTATGTACAAGATCACGACCGACACTAATAAAACAAGCATCAGCAAAAGAATAAATAGGAAGAGGAATTCTGAATGAGCAAGCCTCAATATACGGGACTACTGTATCTCGTGCCCTTGTGTTGATAGATAGATTATCATGTCTTTGTAACTCAACCATAATAAACTCTCATTTCAGTGTGGGAAAATTGGAGGATTCTGCTATTTGTTAGACCATTGGAATTCTATTTCAAGATTTCTTGAGGGACCGCTCTTGCTTTCAGGCAGCAGCGTGTACTCCCCAGCGACTGCTCCCAGCATTACTACTCGATCAATCTGGATCGTCACCTTACCAAATGAACTCTGCAAAAGCAAAGAAAATTTGAGTTAAAATAAACAATACAATCATGATTCAATTTATGTTATTCTATCTCCAAATCCCCTTTACCTTTCCCACTTTGCTCTTGTTCTTGCATGAAATATGTAGTTTCTGGCCCTTTGGAGGACTTTCAAACGACCATGTAAAGTTTTCATCCCATTCCGGGGCAGGACCAGTAGACACGACCTGGCAAAACCAAGCAGGGTTTAGGGCAAAAGTTAATTAGTAAAGCACTTAGTCGGAATGAAAAAGCTACTTCGTAGTTTGGTACACCCAAATAAAACGACCAAATAGATATGAAGAATGTACAAGCCAAGGTACGACTGCGAGTTTATGAGACAATATAGTGACCGGGAGCCTGGAGATGATTGCCTACCTCACACTCTCACAGGCTCAAATATTTCGTCAACGGTCATGGAATGATAAGTAGTGCATCTTCCTTTACAGTTCTCATGGGTTTGTGACCAAAAAAAAAGCTCATAATTTCACAGAGAATATATCATTCTACACATTAACGCATTAATGAAGACTGTTAAAATTTAAAAACATGTGAACGCAACGTACTAAGCTCTTGTGTAAGTGCAATACAAAGATGCAAAAAACATGAAACAATAATAATAATAATACTTCCAACGTTTTTTAATACTCGTAACGTTTGGACTTTTTACACTATTCACACATTCTATTTTGAATATGGTTAGTGATTTATACGTAAGATAAAACATAGTCATGCGAGATACTGTCAGATTTGTCTCAATGTGTGTTCTTAAAATATCAAATTTTTATATTTTTTGCTTAAAGGGAATTGAAGATTATTAATGATCAAAAGGAATGGCATGCGAAATTACCAATGTAGCAAGTAAAAAACAGAGGAAGTAGAACACAGTAATACAGAACCAGCAATTAGTAGGGAAAGAAAAAGATGAAACGCAAAAAACGCTTCAGAAAAACACAGCTCCCCCTTAAGTGTTGTAGCCCAGGGTCCAAAATTCCATCCAGTTGCCAGTGCACACTCTATTCTGGATCCTTACGGTTAAATGTTGAATTGTGAAAGACAACAAGGGAAAAGGGGGGGAAATGCAAGTATTAAAGTTCAAGTCATTTTCAACTAGGGAGTACTCTTGGATCCTCAGCTTCTCACTGTCACAGACTAAATCAAATATAAATAACTCTCAATTGTCTTGTACTCTTTTCCCCCTGGAAATATTCGTTCCCATTAAATTTTCTCACATTGTACAAGTAACGATTTTGCGAGTAACTAATCTAAAATGGATGTCTGAAGTATTAAAATGCTAATTGATCAATGCTTTTATGATAAAAAGTAATGTTCGGATATAGAGAGAAAGAGAAGGTTTAGAGAGTCACCAAAGTTGAATCTTACCTTGGTCTGTTTGGGAGTGGTATTCCCTAATGTAAGCTTACAATATACACTTGGATTTCCCACTGACTGCCTCATATTGTTTCCACGCTTTATTATTACAGTTAGAGTTCCTGGCAAACACTGCAACAGAAATTCAGCCTTCTCTTGGAAACGAGGTGGGCCAGATTGTATCAAATACTGCAGCAAAGGAATTGCATCTGCAGCAGCTATAGATTGAGCACGAGATACTTCTGCAGGGCATGCTGACCACGCTTGTCTTAAAAGAAACAGAGCATCTAAGGCAGCTTCTTGAGTTGCCTCAGAGCCTGTTTTGAGCGAGGTCACAAGGTGTGGTATACTAAGGGTAGCAGGTTCGGTGGCTCTTAAACGTGGGAAGTTACCAAAAAGTGCATTTAATGCTTTCAAATACTCCTCATTTACGGCTCCAGAGGCCCACAAATCCTTTTCAACAGCAGCTGCGAGAACAATAGCTAGTAAATCAACAGAAGTTTATAAAGAAATAAACCACTAATGCTGAGAAAAGTAACTGCCAGAGTAAGGGGAATGTTTCACTCCAATTTTGTCCCTCCTCTCATTGCATCAACAAATTTGGGCCCGGTGAAAGCATTTTAATTTTATTCTGAAGACTCTGTGGACTTAATTAAGGCAAAGAAGGATATAAATAAAAGGGGAGGTGAAGTAGCAGGGAGAATGATATTTATCTAGGTTCCAGGGAAGTAATCCCTCCAGGAGATAAATAGCAGGCTCCATTTGGTTTGGTGTAAAACATTTTCAATGGAAAATGATTTTACATGAAAAACATTTTCCAAGGGAAAACACAATTCCAAACTAGTTTTCCTTTGTTTGGTTCCTCTAAAGAAAATGGGAGAAGATGTGAAGATTGAGAGGGGAAGAAGGGAGAGGAGGTAAGGAGGAAAAGTAGTTTCCATCCCTTTCAAATGTAAAAGGTTTTTCCACCTTTGAGGGAGTTATGGAAAATTGTTTCCATCCTTTGCCAAACCAAACAACGTAAAATAACTGAAAAGGGGAAAATCGTTTTCCATGAAAATGTTTTACACCCTACCAAATACCAAATGGAGCCTGAGTTAGGGAAGTTTACCAGTTATGGCCCTGACAGTTTCACTGGAAGCATACTCCTGGATTGTATTGTTGGAGAAAAGAAGCTTAATAAACATAGCTGCCTGAATTGAAGTTTCTGGATCACTGGATCCTATCAGATCAAGTATAACTTGAACTCCACCAGCTTCTGCAACTGCTCTTTTATTTGCTCGACTGTATGTCACGAGGTTCTGAAGGGCACAGATAGCTACCACTTTCATTTCCTCAGTGGGCTGATCTTCAAGTAAATTTACCAGGGCCCGACAAGCTGAAACAGCATCAGCAGAACGAGCAAGAGTCTCATTCTGGAACAGATCACCCAAAGCCAATGTAGCCAATAACCTTGCTTGCTGACCTTGTGTTTGAGGGTCTAAAAGATATTGTGACAGCGGTACGATAGCAGCTCGACCAGCTTTTGACTCCCTGATTTTAACATTATTCAACAACACTTCAAGCAATCTTGCAGAAGCGTCCTCACATTGATGACATCTAAGTAGCTCCAACAGAGCCTCAATTGCACCACTTTCAGCCATTGCCTCGGCACTGGTTGAATCATCACTATCTAACACCAGAAGAGCATTCAATGCTCCAGTTACCGTACTTTCTGAACCAGAATGAAGCAACCTAACAAGCACAGCGATGGGCACCTCCAAATAAAATTCTGAACTGAATTGCAGAATACAAGATAAAACAGAGGCCGCGGATTCCCACAGAGCATGAGGAAGTGGAGGATCAACTTGCATTATCACCTGAGATAGCTCAATAACACCTCCCTCTTTTGCAATTTCATTTGCCCAAATAAGTGCAATACAAAAGAGAGCCTTAATAGCTCTCTGCTGTAATATGGGTATCCCAGATCCAAGAGCTTTTACAAGTGGACCTATAACTTGTTGTGTCAAGGGATCCTTCTGCAGGTTCTCCTCCAACAATAAATGGGACAAAAGTTCAGCAGCTAACTGTTGAACGGCCGGAACATTAGAGTCTAGTAACAAAGTAACAGGTTCAACAGCCTGATGAGTGGTCAAGTTGTGATCAGCACGACACTGAGGATGTTCTAAAAGATTAACTAGAACCTGTAAAGCACTGTGTTGCCCATCCGGGCCAAGATCTGGTCGTGACAGCAACATGAAAAGAGGCTCAACCACTCTAGCTGCTGATGGGCCTTTGGCAATTGTAGCATTATTTGTCAATATCCGGAGCAATTCTGCGAAAGCGGCAGAGAGAAAATTAGGTGCTTCATGGAGTATATCAAGTATGCTTTCAATGACCCCAGCTTTCACCATTTCCGTTTTGCAAGAAGGTCTGTCTTTTCCCAACTTTACCAAAGCTCTTGAAACAGCCTCGTGAAGCAAGTAATTCCTGCCGTATAAAAGGCCAACAAGAGGAATGACTGCACCGTGAGCAGAAACTAGTTCGGCTAATTGCTCATCATCCAAGAGTCTATCCAAAGCATGTACAACTGAATGCTGAGCAGGGGTGAATTCTGTAACAAGGAGAGAGACCAATGGCTCAACACAACGTGCTGCAGCTACTGTAGACCTGATCCTTGTATTTGTGAAGAGAACAGAGCATAGCTCCGCAGCATCACCCTTCAGCTCCATTGAACAATTTGATGACAGGATTTTGCAAAGAACATCCACAGCACTCATTTCAATATCTGCCACTCCTAGGGCTCTAGAAGGATTCTCACTTAATAGCCTGATCAGTGCTGCAATGGCAGCATGCTGTTCTCTCTCCGAGCCTGTACTCAAAACCTCCACCAATGGCTGCACAGCTTGTCTAGCTGTTTCTGCATTTCTTACATGATCTGCAGAAAACAAGCTTTCCAGTGCTTTTGCTGCACTATATCTAGCAGCTCTTCCACCTAAACGCAAGACAGCAACAAGCTGGGTTACTGAACCGAATGCAGATTCATGCCTACAAATTTCAGCACTGCTAAACAGAATTCCCAATAGATCTGTAGCAGCTTCCTCAGTTGCATCTTGAGGACCAAGTGAAAGATATTTGGTCACTGCCTCAAGTGCTCCTGACTCTACCATCACCATCTTATTCGATGGACAGTCTTTCGCAAGTTGGGTGAGAAGGCCCAGAGCAAGGAATGGTGCCCCTGGACGATCAGGAATTGGTTTGAGGAGATCAACGAGGGCAGGTATTGATTTCCGAGACATAGCTCCAACTCTAATGTCATCAACTCTAAACAATCTCTCAAGCGTCACTTGATCAGGATAACGAACCAAAGAAAACTCCTCAGACAATTTTAAGAGATCATATATATCTTCATCAGCACAGCCAAGTAAAGTAATTAGCCCGCCTGCTGCACCAGAATTTGCAACAGACAAAAGAGTTCCCCTGCTACCATTACAGACCAAACTGGCCAATGCTTGTGCTGCAAAATATCTGTTTGCCGACTCTTCCGACCGCAACAAATTTGCAAGAACTGGAATGGATTTCATTGTTGCATGTGCTCGTATGATATCTCTATCTTGAAACAGAATTGCCAGCAGCAAAGCATAAGTCCATATGCTACTATCTTCAATATAGTCACTCTGCAACATCCATATAAAAAACATGTATCAAGGATGTTTCCATGCAAGCGCCCCTCCCAAATAATAACTATTAATAAGCATTTAATAAAATCCAACGGTCCAACCAAACAAAACTAAATTTTATTAGCATAAGGAATCCCACTTTCAAACTGAGTAAAAGGCATTACCTGAGTATACAGTGAAATTTTCTCTGTGACAACCTCAGCCCCTCCAGCATCCATGATAACAAGTTTACTTTTCTCGTCATGAGTAGCAAGTATAGACAACAACCACACAGCGATATTGGTACCGCACATGATCTTTGTGCCAGGACTAGCTTCTGTATTCCTTCCCTCTTCTGTAACCAACTGAATGCGAATGTACACTGCCTCCTGCTCAATAGCCTCCTGATCTTCAGGTGAAGTTTTAGAGGTAGTAAGCACTTCAACCAGAGCCTGTATGAGATTACTAGATAATTTTGAGTCATTTAGATCCTCTACCACTCTCAGATGATTAACTCTGGCTGCACAAGAAAGGAGTGCTGCACCTCCAACAATAACATTTGTGTCCCTGGAACTAATAACTCTTCTAGAAATCGATACAATACAGCCAGAAGAACTACAAATGATCTCCCCTAGTGCAACTAATTGATCACGGCAAAGCCTTGACAATATTTCGATGGCTTTATCCTGCAATGCTGGTGCAGCATCAGCGATGCATGAAACTATTGGAGTGATGTGGCTTGGAGATTCTGCTAGAATTGCCCATGCTGGTCTGATGTTTCCATCCGGAACTCCAGCTCTCGCCAGATACGCAAGTGCATCCAAGGCTTCTGATGTTGCAAGGGATCCGGCATTGGCCAACTCCAAGAAAGAAACCAAAGAAAGAACAGTGCCAGCACGATTCACAGTGTCACATAGAGCATCCTCAATCACACGTCGACGAAGAAGACGAGCGACAGCAGCTGCTGCGTGAGTCTTGCCAGAAAGTGTACCCTCGCGCAAAACCCTTGTGGCAGGTAAAATCACTTCTTCAGGTACAGTTCTTTCTGAAAGTTCATCATCCAGTAGAAGGTTTGCTATTGCACATGTTGCCTGCTCTGCAACTTCAAGAACAGAAGAACTTGCAAGAGCAAGTAACCGAGGCAAAACATCTCTGGCAACAGAACCAATTTCAAGGTTTTCCCTTATTGAAAGAAAAATAGCAGCAAGACAACACGAGGTTGCAACTAAATTTTTTTCTGATTCTGAATTCAGGAGCTTCATGACTGACCAGAGAGTCTTAACTGCAATACTGCTCTCGCGTAAGTCTTTCCGGAGATGAAATATCCCAGCAAGAGTGTTGGCAGATTTTGCCTGGGTTTCTTCCTTGGCAGAGCCCAATATTTTAACCATTGTCTCAATAGCATCATTGGCAGCACTGCCTTCCCGTAAGATATCATTAAGGGGTACCACAGACAACATACTTTTCAAAGCATCTAGGACATAAATTTTAGACTCGGGAAGATCGCTGGTTAAAAGTGCAGTGAGTTGGCTGATGGTAGCAGTATCAGATTTGTGGATTAGATGATGCAATGTTTTGGCTGCAATCTCCTTCCCATTGGAGCTCCCATTCTTCAATAACCACAGGAGCGCAGGAACAGCATCAGCACTTTCAACACATGCTCGTATATCCTCACTATGATTACACAGGTTTCCCAATATAGTTGCAGAGTCTTCTTTGGCTTTTCCAGAACCAGTCTCCAGAATCTGGACCAATGGAGGTATTCCACCAGCTGCAGTAATTGCCCATTTACTCTCGTCATTTTCATTTGCAAGAAGGGAGAGCAACGCAACAGCACATTCCTGTTGCTGCTCAGACGACAATCCTAGAAGTGATATGAGTAGCTGGACACCATCACGCCCTTGAAGTGCATGCCAAAGACTACCTTCATCATCACAAATCTTCAAAAGGGATTTAACCAGCTCATCCTGAGCCTCATTTGAAGCCATTGTGATCAAACCAACCAACAAGCGCTTGGCATCAGCATTTGCAAGTTTTCTTGAAAGTACAGAATTCCCATACAAGCTGGCAAGTGCCTCGATGGTGCGCTCTTGGATGAGAAATGGCAAGTTAGGTTTGAACTGCTTAATTAATGTTTGTTCAACAGTTTCAGGGTCTGAAACTTTTGTAAACTCAGCTTCCTGATCATATATCATCAGAGCCGAAGCTAGAGCTCCTAAAGTATCAGCAACCTGTGTTGGCGAAGTGCAAGATTCAAGGCTTCTTCCAAGGCTTGATATGACAGAAGAAAGCCCACCTGATATGTTCGCAAGAGCACACATCGCATTTTCCTGCAATGCTTGGGCATGCTCCCCTTGCATAAATTCCTTTGAAGGAGCAATTGTAGCGTTTATGAGAGATGGTATACCATTATAGTTAGCAATCTCTTTCCTTGCCTCTTTACACTGTGCAGAAAGTGATTTAAGAGCACCTGCAGCTTCTGCTCTGACGGCTGCTTCATTTCCAGATCCTAACAACTTCAGGAGTTGTTTGACTGCCTCATCAGCCAAGACAGTAGGGCAGATTGATGCATCCTCCATCATCATACAAGCAAGAAGAAAACATACATTTGCTTGAGTACCAGGCTGTCCAGCTGTCAGCAATTTCACAAGTATATCCACTCCTCCAGCTCTGACTGTTGCTGGCCAAAATCCCTCTGTGCTTCCACAAAGATTTTTCAAAGCTCCAGTTAGTAATTCTTCAACCAATTTCCCAGCTTCCAGCCCTCGCTCTAGCTGTCCCCATAACACGGGAACAACACCTTCGGTGGAGAAAATTTTTGAACCAACATGATCCTTCGCATCACCTTGAGAAACTGCATATAAGGCCTTTGCAGCAGCAACCTGACCATCAGAGGAGCTGGACCTAAGAAGCCCAAGTAGAGGAGGTATGCAACCACCAAGCAAAACTTTCACCCTCAGTTCATTCTCCTTACAGAGAGACCCTAATACACGAGCAGCTTGTATTTTGACCACTAGCGACCCTGACCTCAAGAGAGAAACAAGTACAGGGACAGCCTGTGAATGAGATCCAACAGCACTCAATGCATTTTCTCGTGTTTCAATAAGTTGCAACAACTGCCTTAAAGAATACTCTTTCTCTTGAAAAGATGAAGAACTCTGCCTCAACTGCTCAATGCATTGGGCAACACTTGCTAGTGTCCCATCTGGATCCTCCATGCTGCTTGTACGGTCTCTACACATACAAATGGAAGAACAAGTTATAACAGATACCAGTTATTACTTTCATCAAATGCAAAAACTTGGAATTTTCTTGTTCAGTTGCTTTTATGTTTAATGTTCCTCTGATAGTTCAAGAGACAATCCTGATACATTCACTTTGGAAGTGAGGTTGACAAAGGGATAACATCAGAAGGTCTTCCCCGAGTCAAACATTTGAAACAAAACCAGCGAAACTACTTGGATTAGGACTTTAGTCGGTTGTTCTTCTGTGCACAACGACATTAGAAAAACACACACTTTTGTACCGCATCACTAAACCTTGCTTACAAGTTCCATAGTGACATTTAGGAATTTCATTCAAGCAAGTGAAATTTTGTTAATAACATGAGCATAAAGCAAGAAGCAAGATCCTACAAGGAATGGGCAGCTTTAAGGTGAAATTTTGTTTTCCAGTTGGTCCTGTAAACAGAACATTTAAATAAACACAAATGAAGCAACTAACCTTAACCCCATTTTGGCAACAGATCGATGTTCTGAGTCTTGGAGTTTCCCCTCCGTACTTCTTTCCTGCATTTAAATCAGAAATATTTTGTTGGAACGTCATTGGAAACCAGAAAGGTGTACGTTTCTGTAAAGCACACCCATAGAGAGGACTTAACTCTCATAGTTAAAGGCAATGAATTGCTGTATAAGTTCAGAAAGAGACATAGGGAACAATTAATAGGTGAAAGATAAAATATCACTTCGACCTCAAGATCATATATCCCACTATGTCATTCGGCACGAGTTCAAACCATGTAAACCTGTCCTTACTCCTTAGTTAAACAACCGACTTGAAAACACAACGTCCAAAATTTCAACTACCACTATATTCAATGAGTTCTAAGAAACAGAATTTTATGCCTATTATCCAATCCAGGTCTACTTAGATCATAAACCCCATTAATCAGCTCAAGCAAATTTCCAGTTCTCTCCAAATTCTATTTACACGAGATGATGTATGTCAGAAAGAAGACTGTGCAAACCCTAAACATCCTACAGCCTCGGAAACACGAGGTATCACAATGCAGGCGAGAGCAACAATTAACTTAATGTAGAACACACACGCGTGTGCATATGTATATTGTATATGTATGTGTATATTAGTATATAGCAACTGGCGGAAAATCAAAAAATACTCCTTCCTGTGACACAAGATCGTATACAAGTATATAACTCATAATACTGTATGCGATAGAATCAAAATTATGCAGAAACAAAGCCACATAAACATCCTCGAAAATGCAAGGGTTCACAGCACGGATAAGTGCCATTATGAACTTGTACAGTACACATAAATAACAAGATAGAAGTCATAACAGATCTGGCAGCACGGAGGGTTACCGGATCATTAGCAGCATGTCCGTTGCCGCTGCCATTGCCGTTGCCGGCAGCAAACCTCCAAGCAGTCGCGGCCGCCAGCTTGACAGGTCTTTAAATAAACACAGAGATGCAGGTGTAAGAAATTATCTTTTTCTCTCTCCAGACGCTCAATCAGCTATTAGTCTAGAAGCATCACTGCTTCCTGCAAAATCCAGCAACACGCCAAATCATTCAGTAACTTGATATCTCCAGCAACATTCATCACTCAAACAGTATCAATTTTAAATCCTCTTCATTCTCATTACATTTTAGGTATTTGCACTACTTTGCTAATCAAACTATTCGAATGAAACAAAATAAAAAAAACTGCAGAAAAGCAAAATTCAACAGTAAAACGATTGAACAAAAATCAAATCTGGAGCAGAAGTGAGTAGATCGACACATTTCGCATCAAAATTATTCAAATAACAATCACTCATAAATTAAAAACTCCGTAAATTGTTGAATTATGCAATGATAGTATAAGATTGATCAACACAACTACAAAAATCAAAAAAATAACAAAATGACAAACAATTAGAGTAGAATTAAGCAGATCAGAAGAAGAGTAAACCTGGAGAGAGAGTGAGTAGAAAAATGAGGAAGTAGGAGATTGAAGCATCAACTAATAATGAAAAATGATTGCGTAACAAAGAAGGGAAACAGAAATGAGTGAATTAGTAGAGATTTTAGAGAGAGAAATTGTGTGGGGCTGAAGAAAAGAGAAGAGAAGAAGAGAGAATATTGATTTATGGGAAAATAAATAAATATAGTTGTAATATCTTTAGAAAAATAAAAATAGTTGTAATAAAATTGAAAGTTTTGAGTAATAAATTGAATTGATTTGGTAGAGGTTTACAAATTTGGGAAGTGTAGTTTATAAGAACACATGCATGCGAGTGGGGAGAAAGAGACTGACAGAAAAGCTTGAGCTTTCAGTTTTTTTTTTGTTTTCCAGAAGGCCACCACCGACAGACCCGAATGTCTGCTAAAATTGTATGCAAATAAACCCATACTTTTTCTTTCCTGCAAAATAGGGTTTTTTTTTTTTTTTAGGGAACTCCGGCCATATTGGTTTTAATTACTCTTCTCGTGTTATTTAAGAATGAATACGGAGTAATAAATACTAGAGATAATAACAATAATAATAATAATAATAATAATAATCGGTTTCTTTCCTTTTTCCTTCTCTTCTTTTGGGGAATTAGATAAAGGGGCGGTTTCTTTGCTTAATCGGGTCCAGACGTACTCCAGGGCTCAAGACATTGGGGCACGGGCAGCTGCCCACATTTTCAGCAGGATCGGGTTCGCCATAGCTAGAGGAGTGGGGGCCCAGATTGTATCTCGGCTCCCCTCCAACTTCTTGTAGTTCACTTGATCTTTGTAGCTTGGTAAGCTTGTAACGTTTTGGTGTTTTCTCATAATAATAATAATAATAATAATAATAATAATAATATGTAATAGTTAATATGTATAATAACGGGTAAACATGCTATACACTTTGAGAATGAGGTGATGATAAGGGAACTCTTACTCAAATTATCGAACCCCTAACCTTTTGGTTGGAATGTATGATCTTTTTCATTAGGCCAATGTATTGTTTGATATGTATAGTAACGATATAATCCAATAATAATAAATAATGGTGAACTTTGCTCCATATAATATAGTGCGGAGTAATTTTTTTAACATTATAATAATTCGTAATATAAAAAAAAAAGTAGTAAAATAAGATTGTTATAAACAAAAATGAACATAACCTCGTTCTTTTGAATAGAACTGAACTGAATTGAATTAAATGAAGCTTAACTGAATTAAACCGAAACAAATGAAGTTTAGTTGAATTGAATTAAACTGAATGAAGCTTGACTGTTGCATTGGACTGGATGGAGTTGATCTGAAATAAAGTCCAGAAGAACATGGCCTAACTTCTCTTCCCGTTCAACTATTTAATTAGTATTTCATCCATTTTTTAATACTCTGTATGTGTTACACTTACCAAAAGCTGCATGAATTTAGTTCTATCCATCTTTTGCGGAGTTAAGCGAGTAGTTAGTATGACAAATTTTAGTCAAAAGATTTTTTTGTGCTATCTCTTTTGTCTATGCTGAATCAATGATGATATTAGTATAGGAAATGTAGTTTGATTCGTTTGTTTGCTTTTATGTGAGACTAGTGGCTTTGCCACGCGCGTTGGCGCGCGGTGTAGCCGGGAATTTTAGACCAGATACGAAGGAAGTTTTAGTGTTTATTAGTAATTCGGTATGATATATTATGAATGGTACAACAACATACTATGTGTATTTATTAGCTACAGAGTACAACATATAGAGTTGTGTTTTTTGCAAAACATAATACTAACGCAAAAGGTGTATTGTAGGAACACATAGATTGTTAAGGCCTCAAGGGTAATTGATTCTTGACCCATCTACATGAAAATCGATAGCATGAACAGTCATAGACAGTCATTTTCTGCAAAGAATGATTTTCATAGCTTTTTTTTTGTGATTTTTAGGAGGTTTAAGATGCCAAACTGCCAAAGTTTAACAATTGATCTCCTATTAGTCTATTACACCATATGCAAGAGTCATACATGCTCTCAATGCTAACTAATTATCAGCAAATTGCTCCAATGTGTAATTATCAGCAAATTGCTCCAATATCCAATTATACCTCTCTTATTTGAGTACACCAACGTAGAAATCGAGTTACAATCCTTCTAAATGCTCATGACCACCCTTTTTCTTGACATTCAGGGTTGCAGTTTCCAAGGATGGAAGTTTATACCTTAGTGCCCTTATCAATATACTGCCAGTAATAGAAAGATGTTTGGGTTTTACTTAACTCTCCACGCAACTTTCCCTAAAGAACCTTTTTGAACGAAATAACATTCCAGATCTTCAGATACATAGTTAAATACTTCTAATGTTAGAAAATTCATATTCTATTCTAGTAATTTCTTTAATGAAACCATCAAGAATTACCCAGATTCAAATTATGACCATCTAGCCAACGAAATATAGTAACATACGAGTAGCAATTTGTTCAATAAAATCAATTATCCAGAAACCACAGTTTTACACGCACACCAATGCATACCAGGTTTTGTAGTCCAAATACAGTTTTGAAAGGAAAAATAATGTACTGAAGGAACACAATTAAGAACTACTTGTTGTGCCAATTATAAAACAAAATAACAACTATGCTAATGTTGAAAGATAATTACAAATGATAGGATATAAATATTCGAAAATGATAAAGGTCGCAACATGCGACCTTTAAGCCGTGTCACAATGATGACATGTCATGCTTATGTGTCATGATTTAAATTAGAATCTAAAATATTTAACTTATATATCCTATTATACATGTTTAAAATAAAGGTAGGAAAATCTTAATATTCTAATTTGTTTCTTTCTTTATATCGATTACCTTATTTACATGTTTTCATAGTAAAATTTTTGCATTGATAGTAAAAATATTATGATGACTCATAGCATACGTGGCGCCTATATGTATCAATTAAACTCCGACACGTGAGATTGCGACAACTAAATGTTGTCACAACTTGTGACCTCTATCATCACCCATTAATATTATCAAAAATTCAAAACTAAAATAGATTACTTATGCAAAGATTAATTCAACAACTGTGACATAGGTTAACATTAACATAATACTAATTAATCTTTGCATAATTAATTGTGAAATTTGTAATGGTGTGCTACTGTTCATAAGGAACAGTAATTTGGATTCCAACTTTTTAAAGAGTAAAGAAAGATACAATGATTTAGTAAATGAATAAGTTGTAGGCCATGACAAACGGATCAAAGACCCAACATATGGTAAACATAATTAAGTTAATTAACTAACCCCAATCCACTAATAATAGGGAGTTACTGTTCATAAAAAACAATAGCATCTCCCATTTTTTAAGTGTAGAGATATGATTTTTTTTAATGAAAGCTAAGAAGAAAGGATCCTATTGAATCAGCATTTAGCACATGTTTTCGCTTGAGTCATTCCCAAATATTTTGCAGCTGATGGGGCTCGATCCTGTCATGGATGGAACCATAAATTATACATAGGCCCCCCGAAACTTAACATATATATTTTATAAATATGATAAACAAAAATTAAGGGAAAAAATCAAGTATAAAAGTGAGGGAGGTAAGATTTGAACCTTGTAACTCCAACAACGTATAACTTTTAAGTTAAAATAACCACTTAAGTTATATTAGACATATGTATTTAAGTGCATATTTAATTTTTAAACATATCATGGGGGGTAAAATAACCATGATTTAAGGTAAAATAACCACTTAAGCTATTTAAGTGTATTTAAGTGCATATTTAATTTCTAAACATATCAGCCCCCTTAATTCCGCCTTTGGACCCTGTGATCTTCAAGTCACAAGGTGAGTTTCCCACCAGCTCCACCAACTCCGCCAAACTATGTTGGTTTGTGAGATATGATGATGTTTTTAATTTTATGTAATCCAAAATCGATGAACAGCGTAACGAGCATACATCTATCTATATGAGGTTTGGTTGATGTTCACCTAGTAACAAGATGAGATTGTATGGATATTACTGAAATTTTTTGGAATGGACATATTTCTACTCCGTATTAGGCAATGCACAGGGACCAAAACTTAATACGAGGTATATGATTTTTATAAAAGTAAACAAAAAAAATTGAAAATAAATAAAGTATAAAAGTAAGGGAGGTAAGATTTAAACTTTGTACCTCCAACACAATCTTATCTCCAACAACTTCTAGCTTTCATAAAAAATACCATTAGACTTATATTATACATGTGATTTATAATGCATACGAACATGGGCAGAATTAGGGGGATGGCGGGGGCCATGGTCCCCCATGTTATGCTTAATAATTAAATATGCACTACAAAAGCACATGTCAAATATAAATCAAATAGTTAATTTATCTTACAAGTTAGAGGTACACTGTTTGAATCTTAGCTCCTTTACTGCTTTTTGTATTTTATTTTTGTTTTTCATTGCTATAAAAATTATAAGTTGGTCCCCTATAATTAATTTTTGGTAACGCCCCTGCATACGGAATGCTTAAAATCTTTAACTTTTAGAATATACTTGGTAAAAAAAAACAAATTTTTTGGATGGATTCAGAGCAACTTAAAAGACAATCTTTGGCCCGAGCCGAAAAGGCCGCTAATTTTAGCATGACACAATGAATTTTGGGCACATAAAATCAGCCCAGAGTTAGCCCAACTCGACATAATGGGCTGAATTTTAGGTCCCAGCCCGGTGTCTTTTGATCAGGTCCAAAGTAAGTAGTGTAGTTGGTAGTAATTTTTATTTTTTATTATTTTTTTTTATTTTTCCTGAGGGAATAGTGCAGTTAGTAGTTGCAAACTTGTAACTTGCAAATGAAGTTGATTTTCCACCAATCTTGTTTATCACTATGAACAAACAAAATTAATCAATATGTCTCCAACATTTTTGTCTGCTAGGCCGCTACCACAATTGACAAAATGCTCCAGCCATGTTAAAGTTGGCAACTGCAGTATTTCACGTGCTAATCATGCTTTTTCAGCTTAATCATTGAAGAACTTTGTTTATTAAATAATAATCTAATCAACCACGTTACATAATTTCAATTATCTAAGTGGAGTATGTTTTTGTTTAACTTATGATAACTGTCAATATACAACATTTCAAACTTCAGGTTCAACTAGTTTATTGTCATTTTTGCTTAATACAAATCCTCCCAAAGTAGAAACTTACAGCCAAAAACAGTCTTGAAAAGTTCCAAATGGTTTCCAACAAAACTGACAACCCAAAACTCGCAGCGACAACGATTCAGATACATGGTCACAGCTTCGCCATACTGTTGATTTCGGTCAAAAACAAGACGTAAACATCCAACCAATACTCAATTACTGAATCGTCTATTTCAGTGACACTCACCAGAACAAAGAAAACTAGCCTTCACCATACAAGTTTTCCCATCATATCATGTCACCTAGTCACATTAACGTATTTCGTTTACCAAACAAAAAAAAATACCGAACCAACAAACAAACAATAGGAGGAAAGAATACTTGTAAGAGTCAAAACTTCATTCTTTCCCATTTTCTTAGGAATCGCACCAGCAGCTTTCTCGTTGTTGACACTGTTAAGATACATAAGTAGTTTAGAGAGTATACACAAACCCTTTTCAGCCTTATACCTGTCTAATGAATGGTCCATTCATTGTTTTATTCTGTTGATGAAGTGTTGTTTTCCCGTACAATGGTCAAATGCTATGTCTTCTACAACTGACTCGATATTTTTCAAAAGTTGGAAGGGGGGAGAGTACCGGGAGACTTGCATTGCATGCAAAAGGGTTGCCCCAGACTTCACGAATGGCTGATAGAAGCAGCATAAGATTGAAGGAGAATTAAAGCTTGGTCAGCAATGGCTTTGTTTCTAGCTCTTCTCAACCAGTCACCAACAACTTCAGAGGCTTTGCTGCCTTTAACACCATCTTCAAGCACATCAGCTGCCTCCGCAAGCTTCCCTTGGGCTATTAGGCTCTCAACTTTATTTAGAACAGAATCAATACCATCCCCAGATTGATCAGCTTCTTTCACCTGAAATTTTTATAATATGAAAATAAAATGATGTAAGGGACTCTATAGTTAAACAAAAGTAATATCTCCCCCTCTTGTGAATGAGTATCGAGAAGCTTAATGTTTAATGTTTGGGAATGACACCTTCAAAAAGGATGCCACATGAGCCAAGGAGTGTGCCAAAATACCACCACCATCTGGAGGAATTAAGCTGAAGTGCCGCAATTTCCCTTTCAAGGCATCAAACTGTATATAGAGAGAAAAACAGAGATAAGAAGAGAAAAGGTCAAGCTAACTTTTAAAAGAAAATTAGGAAGGGAAGCACAAAGCATGAAAACTCTCCCAGCGAATCCCTGACAGATTCAAAGCTAAGTCTGAGAGTGTCTTTGGATGAGGAGATTGGAAGGAAAATATAATTTTCCTTGTTTGAAGTTTGGGTACAGATTGGAGGGAAGTGAATGGGAGTAGAGGGATCCATTCTCTCCTTTCCTTTCCTCTCGTTCTGCCCCCACCTCCTCCACGTTGTATAAGCAAACACACAGTGAAACTTGCCTTCTGATTTAATTGTAGAACAGTATCTGTGCCATGAAGTCGAACATCTTCAGGAATAGATGATAGAGCCAACTGCAGTAATGAGTCCTTATCAACATTCTCTATATACACATGCAAAGCATCTAATGCTGACTGAGCAGGCAGCCCATTTGATAGTGCATCTTCCAACTCAAGTGCACCCTGAACACAACCGAACACATAGGTTAAGGGCCACTGGAGCAAATAAATTTTACTTCAAGCAGCATGTAGAACAACATATAAGCTGAAACCATATCCACTACCAGGAAAAGGCAACAGTAGGAGGAAAGTAAACAGAAAGATCAAACACAATACCAAAGCAAGCTTGTGAAAACAGTGAGTCTGACGAGCCTCTTCAGATCCTGCATAGAATGCCATGCACAGGGCATTTATCTGCAAAAGTAAGTCTTCCAGGTATAAAGCTTGATTTAAAAGATATAATTAGAACTGCAACAGCAAAAAGATATAGGCGGGAGGAGACAGACAACTTAAGAACTAGCACAGGGGGGACATGTTGTGCTGCAAGACAATCCATTCAACTAAATGAGTTACAACATATACCGAATAATGCAACATGCACAATAACAACTTGACAAAGGAGTTCCCAAAACCGTTGTAAGATTAAACTGCAAAAATAGGACTTTGTTCTTGGGCTCTGCAATACATTAACATATACGGAGTAGCAAACACCTAATGGTACAATTACCTAGGAGTCCAGAACAACTTTCTCTTCTGACGGTGTAGATCTATCACTATAATCATTCCGATAAATATAACAAGGGAACAAGGTCAGAAATTTATTTGGGTATTTAAGAACCAATCCGTTCTTTCAGGACTGATTGAGCAAATATGGTTAATATCGCTTTTGGATCAAGACTGGTAGTATTTGGTTTAGATCCACACCAAGTACTATCATGACTGCACACAACAATTACTTATATCACAAGAATACACCATGCTTATAGTGAATTATATATCCCCAGAACAACTAATTCAAATACATTATTGTAACAAATGGCATTAAAGACTGATTTTTTGTCCACGTCTATCAGCATAATAGATTTAGAACCTCCATATAAAACATCTTCAAGTTCAAGGAATTTGCAGACCCTAGAAGATCTTTTACTTCAAAATAGCACAGAATAGAAGATCCTTCATGTTTATTAATCCCACACTTGTTTTTTTTTTAAGTAAATGCAAACATAAACAAATACAATAAAATAATATAGAAGCTAAAGTTGCTTGCTTACATTTAAATTTGCTTCAGCCATCTTCTCAATCTGTGCTGCCTTTTCTCGTGCAATTGACGCAGCTATTTCAGCTTTAGCTAAATCCTGGATTTCTTTCTGCTTTGACTCTGATTCTCTTTCCTGCAATGTAAAACACAAGAATCAGGATATTGAATTTAACAATTGCTTCACCACAATGAAATGCTGCAAAAGAGCTGATATTGCACCTTATCTTCAAGTTCTTTCTTCAGCCTTTCTTCAGCTCTTTCCTGAAGTGACTTTAAGGCTGCGGCAGCTTTAGCTCTTTCTTTATGTACCTCCTACAAGTCATGATAGCAACAAGAGTAAGACAGGTTAAAAGATCCAAAGTATTGTACAAACAAGCAGAAATTCAATAAAAGATTATCAGTGGAAACTTATGTAACCCTGAGCTAGTTAGTTTTGAAACAATAGCCATAACCTAAATTCTACCCGTCCTAAAAAAAATATAATCAGACCATTAGTTCTTGGAGAGTAGAAGTCGCTAATGATGACATGCAACAAAGTATGCAAGATCACGGACTCCCTAGCAAAGTTAAGCTGTAAAGGTCTTTCAAGAGACTTATCCATTTAAAATAGTGATGAGATTTTAAAAAAAGACCAGAAAACTGTGATGATGGTTGCAATACTACAAGACATTCACCACTCTAGTCAAAGATAGTAACTTCACCAGTTGGAAAGGAGAACACTCAAAATAGATAACAGAAACCTGAAGATAGTGACTCACAAATGTCTGAACCTTGGTCCTTGAACAACATTGCAAACAGTAATACAAAGTTGACACAGTGAACAAGATAAGCAAACATTTCAACACAAAATTTTTGGCTGATCATTACTTTTCAGGCAATGTTCATCAATCATCAGCAACCCAGCAAATGAATACGGTGGTTGCACCTAGGTCTGATACAAGGCAGATGTGAAATGCTAAGGACTGAATACAGCTGTGACTGTCACGGTGTTTTCAGAAATACTTTTACCTAGATGTCAAGAAAATAACAAGTCTATTAAGAAGCCTGTTCAAAAGCACAGAGTATGTTTCAAGTCATGTGTGTGTGTTTGGATATATGCACAAGTCAGGATAAAACTTTCGAAAGGAAGAAAAAAGTTGAAATGCCAGATGCAAGAAGCTAGTCGTTTCAAGAAAGGAATATTCATGAAGTAAAACTAAATTTGTCAATAGAAGCCAACCTAACTCAAATACAATCAACCGCTACTAAAAGTAAATGGTAAGAAGACGAACAATAGTACATTAGTAGATGAAAGCCATTTTAGGAAGGAAAAAAGACAGTACTCTGTACATGAAAGCACCATTTAGGCTCTGTTCTGTTCGACTTATTTCAGACAAAATAAGTTCAGATAAGTATAAGTTCAGATAATATAAGTTCAGCAAAAATAAGTTTTTTTTCAAACATTTTCATAAGTTTATTTCAGACAAAATAAGTTCTTTTCAGATAATTCAGTTAAGTTCAGATAAGTTCAGATAATATAAGTTCAGTCAAAATAAGTCTAATAGAACGGAGCCTAAGTTCAAGAGGGAGCTCAGAGTATAACGACAAAAACAATGTTCCAACTTCCAGACTTCATAGATTTAGTGCAACGTAATATCCGCTGACAAGTGACAACTTATACATTAGAAACACCTATACGCTTTAGGGATATGGGTGTCGGCAATACTTCAGCCAGCAATGTAGAAATCCCATAAACCCCAAAGCTTATGAAAGTGATATGTTATATGCCAACTAATAGAATATAACTTTTTCCAATCACATAATATTGACAATTAAGCAGAGCCTTATTTTCTTGAAGCAGAAGGTGGCGAAAGGCCCTAACTTCAGTAGCTCAAGCTTCATCCTTGCATAAGCTCTCAATCAGTTGAAAAACAGTAAATAAGCAAAGCTTCAGCAAGGCAGGGTTCAGCCTAATTTTGCAAGCTTCAGGATACCTCTCCATCTTGTGAACTGGTCATGTTCGAAACCCCCAAATGCCCAACGGAAAAGTTGCACAAAAAGCCCAGGAAAAAGTTGGGGGTCCCGTGTCTTCTTAAGCCATTAAAGAATGCTTTCAAAGGGCACACATTTTATTAACCTCAACATCCCTTTACCCCGTTGTTCTAACTTCTAAGTAAACAAGGGAGCCACAAACACTCCCATCCTTGGTCTTTTCCTTCCTCTTCCAGATGTTAAAAATGGTCGAGTTTAGCTCGCTAATGATTACAAACTTTCCCAAAGGATGGGAGGAAGGTTGATGACAAACATCAACAAGTATATGAATTAGTGATGCATCTTAACATGCAGTAAAGCTGTACAAGGGTACAACCTAGTTAGGATTTTATGGCTACGTGCTAGTTTTCCCACCTTTTCCTTTCAATACAGCTGCTATTTTTATAAAACGTATGTAGTACATTTTTGTAGCCTGTCATCCAATATTCAATATTGTCAGTTTCGGCCTAAACCCTCGAAAATTCTCTCCCTTTTTAGTCAACCTTTTTCGGAGAAAGATCCTAAAAGAGAAGGCCACAAAGCTACAGCATACAAATATACAACATTAATATAATTATTACTTTTTCTATAACACATTAACATAATTACTAATGAACAATAAAGGCTGAGCATATAATAGAAACACACACAACACTGACTAGTGAAAAGCGATACCAAATAAAGAACAGATCAGCAGTACAATACAAGTCAATTATGAAAATTGTAACAACCTTTTCTAACATCGCTGCTTCCTCAGCATACATGAGTTCCCTAGCCCTTGCATCCTTCAGCTCTTTTTCATATTTGTCCTATATTTTCCATGAAAGATTGAAATCCATAATCAGGACATATGTAGCAATAGTTATTAAGTAACAATATTTACTTGTCAAAAGAAATAGAGTAGAATTATTAGCAATCGTTAGCACTATAATTCACATCATTATTCAAATACAAGAACATTGTTCTCAGGATTTTAAGAGATATATATCACCTTCATTTCCCTCTTTTCTTCAGCAAAGACACGTGCATCCAATTCAGCTTGCCTTTTTTCAGCCGTATGGATGGCTTGCAGGAAATCCAGAATCAACTTTCCATCCTTCGATACGTAAGCATCTCCCAAGTCTCCTAATGTATCGGATGAAGTCTTGAATTGGGAAAGTCCATGAAATTAGAAATAGATCAAACACCAAAACAACACAAAAAGATTCACATAAACCATACACAATATAAATAGAGTTTACTGAAGATACATCCTCTATTTTTACCTCTTCCTTAGCAGAAGACTTTTTAATGGTATGCCCACTTTTGGTTGAAGCTTCGTCATCAGCCTTGTCTTCCAAATGATATGTGTCTAAAAGGGATGTTGATGGATCCTCTCCAGGATCAAGTTTGTCCTGCAAAGGGAAGATTTCAATTTCTAGGAACAAATTAAAACAAAAGGCAAGGGACTTGTCCTTCAAATCTATAAAGATATCTCCAGGCTACATTGTTTTCTTTCCTTTATATTTGAGAAAAATCTCTCATTTCTACAAATTTCCCCACAAAAAGGAGTGATGAAAAAAAAACAAAACACAGATAAAAGGAGCACACACAGATCACAATTTCAACACATTCAATTGTAACAGGAGTTACAAGATGCATCACCAACAACCTAGATAGAGTCCCAGACAGCAGGGACAGAAGCTAACACACCTTAGTCTCATTTCGTGATATGAGCTCTGTTAGTTCATCTTTATCAGCATTGTTTTCATGAATAGTGGCACCAACATCAGTAATTGTCGGCAGGATTTCATCAGCCACATGACGCTCAAGGTGATCTTTTTCTCCAGAAAATTTCATGTCTGCACTATCTTCAGTTAGTTTTTGAGAACTTGAATATTCATCCTTGACAGTTTCCTCCAAATCAGATTCAGATAACTGTTCTCCTTTTGCAGATACATCGTCAGAAATTTTTGACAGATCTTCCTCCTTGACATTTGTAGATGCGTCATTAGACAAACTTGATGAATTTTTGTTAATCAAATCACTTTCACCTTCATATTTGCCAGAATCTCCAACAAGGTCCATGGCAGACTGTCTTTCAGTACCATCCTTTGCATCCTTCAAATGAGAATTGAGAGTTTCAGAGTCTTCGCTAGTACGCACAGATATAGGCTCTTTAATGTTTAGGAAATCGTGGCCTCCATCACCTTTGGGCAATTTCTCGGTATTTGAGTTGTCAACCTTTAATGGATCAGAACTCTGCCCCTGAAGATATCCATTAGAATAAGCTGCATAGAAACATGCCCCAATTGCAACACTTCCAACAAGAACTTTCGTCAAATTATTCCCAGTTGGCTTGCTTGTTGAACCAGGACTTTGTGACGCATTCTGCGGAGGAATAGAGGAAAATTCCCTCCTAGGGTATACAGATGAAAATATCTGCTCAAAGTCAAGTGCAAAGAGTTCAGTCATTATGTTACACTACCCAACAAGACTTGCAAAGCTAACATACGATATACACGAAAGTTATGAATCCACAAGCACATTACATCAAAAGCAATATACAAAAGTCAGCATACATGGGAGTATGGCACCCAAATGTATACGTACAATTTAACAAGTAATAAAACAGTCCAAATAAACATACATGGTTGAGGTGTATCAGAAAAACTGAAGAGTTTAACACAACAAAAAATGCAACTGAGTGGCCTGAATCTATCACTTCAGAACAGTTAAAAAAAACTTTGAACATACACAATTGAAGTCAAGCAAGCCTTAACCCATCATGTATATTAGGTACATGGTTGCCCCAACAGAAACTGCGTCTGAAATTTATGAGGAGGTTGTGCTCGATTTCATAACGACCTCCTCACAAAATATGCAGCAATGGAAATGGCATTGTTAAGTAACAAGCTTCCCTTCTTCCCTAAATGCTTGACACACTTCCTTGATCAGGATGTCGCAAATTGATTTTTACATTTCCTTTTCGAGTTAAAGTGCTCATTTTATTCCTAAAGAAGGCTCTTGGGGGTAAAAATCTCAACTTGAAATGCACAAACCATCTCCAAGTGAGATGAGCGAAGTCTTAAATACTGAATTATACAATTCAAAACAAGTTCCACCCATCCTTCAACCAACCAATAAGCACATCATCAACCGCAAACTTTCCCACCCATCCACCTTTCGCCCACCCCACATTTGGAATATTACACAACCCGAATTCACCTGCATCAGGCATCGACTATCGAGCACTTGCAACCATTCAGAGGTTCACCCATGGCCGAAATGATTCATAGCAACAAGGTAATAGCAAGAGCAACCAAAACAAAACAAAACACTAATATATATTTTAAGTTGACAAACATATAACATGGCATCACTATTCCCTTTAATCCATAATGTAAGCCTGTATAATAAAAATTTCTTATTTTATTGCAAACTGTTAACTTTCACCTTTTCCCCCTATTACCATTGAATACAATGACTCAAAGGGCTATTCAAATCAATAAACCTTGTCATTTTCCAGATTCAAGAGCTCCATGATTAATTACTACTCATTACATTGTAATCACAACCTTAAATGCTGCTCTAAATTACTATACACTAGGAGTGACATTTATCTATAATTCACTAATCCACATTTTAAAACATTAGTAACCCACAAAAAAACCCTACTCCAGTATTTTATACATGCCTGAGGAGTTGAAGACTGCCCTGATGCTCTCCCGATGCTCGATCGACGGCGCGAAAGAGCCAAAGCACACCTGAAAATTGATAATGATAGTCAAAATGTATAGCTGGAAGTTGCTTGAAAAAGGCACAAAACAGACCTTCGACACAGGTTTACTAAGAAATTCAATAAAAAACAGTACAAATTCAAAGATATGCAACAAAATCGACAAAATTAAATATAATAGAGGCTCGATCAAAGCAATGAAAGCAAATTTTACAGCGGCGAGTAAGATTGGATGAGAGAAACAGCGGAAATGATTTCGTACCTCCGCAACATCATCAAATGGGGAAATTTAACACATAAAAAAACCCTAGAATTGGGGGTTTTGATGAAGGTTGTAGTAAATATTAACGCAATTAAAATCAGTAAGCAATGCAGTCGCCTGTCTCCGCGGAATAATTTGGGGTATCGACTCAAAGCAGCTTGTGCGTCATAAAACTCGGAATTGGAAAGCTTTTTCGCTTTGTGATGGAGAGGAAGCTCGAAATGAAAACGATTTCCCTAGTGGTTAAAACAAAAATCAATTCCCAAATTGCATTGGTAGAAAAACTAATTTTTACTGTATCGTCCACGTAGGATCGTTACTACTCCCTCCGTCCCTTAATACTCGCACCGGTTTGACCGGTGCGGAGTTTAAGACACTTGAATTGACTTATTAATTTAATGGGTGTTAATTGATAGTGGGGTATTTTTTTTAATATAGTTAGTGGAAAATGTGTAAGGGGTGGGGAGTGGGGAGTAGGGGGTGTGAATTTTTAAATGATTTTTTGTAGGGAGTAGGTGGGTTTGTAGGTAAGTGTGAGAAATAATATAATATTGGTAAAAAGTTTCCATTTATAGAAGCGGTGCAAGTATTAGGGGACGGCCCGAAAAGGAAAGCGATGCAAGCATTAAGGGACGGAGGGAGTACTTACTAGGCTCGTTTTTTCATTTTTGGTCAACTTGGAACCGCTGACACAGAAAGCGGATTTAGCATGGAACCGCTAACTGTATTGATATTAGCGGTTCTATACTTGCAAAAAAGTATGCAACACAATTTCCTTACTGTAGGACGTCCATAATAAACATGCAACAAAAATGTAACAAACCAACAACAATAAAATACAACAAATCAATAATCTTCAACCACTTGGGTGAGGAAACCTACTGATACGAGCAATCAGTATCCTGAAAACCGCGAGAACAACTTAGAAAAAAGAAACAAAGAACCATCAAGCTGAAAGACATGCTAATATGTGTAGGGTTTTTTTTTGGTACGTTGTACTTTGCTTTTCATAAAATTAAATATGTTGTATTTTTGAATTTCGTAATGCAAGTTAGGGAAATTTGATGAACTCCGATTAGAACTCATCAAAGACCTAAACTTTGCCCGGTATATCGAAGAGGAAAACTCGTAGTTTTGACTTGGTCTTTTACAACCCCACCCGATCAAAGGGAGCCAAAATCTAGAGTTGTCCTAATGACGTTAACCGGTTTTGAACATTTGAAATATCAAAACTCAATATATAAAAGTCTACGTAAAGACTCCTACTACTTTCAAATATTGAACTTTGACGGAGTCACCACCAAACATATTAAGGGTCCCGCTTGGAAGGACCATAGTTGACTCTTTTTTGGACAAGTCATTGAATCTTGAAACCGAATGTGTGAGATTCGGGTACGGGAACGAATTCCTTATTTTGATAGGCTTTAGAAATACATTCGAATACAAGACAAGGATTGTTTTGCGAAATACTAATCATGACACTAGGTTGGTTGAATCATGCATTTTAGAATCATTGAAATTGCTACTTGTACGTGGTCACTTTACTTTAAAGTTAATTTAAGTAACCTAAGGCTGGTTTGTCCAAAAATTATCTTCGTTAAGTGTAATGTAACCTTTTGTATTTTGTTGTATTTAGCATGTTGGGTGATGAATGTAATAAACCAATAAAGCGTCATCACAAGTAGAAAATGAATTATTGAAATGCGTACAACACCGTTTAGGTGCAAAACCACATCGCCTTGAAAATGGTGAGTAAAGAGTGCAATATTGAATTGCAATCATAGTAATAATAAGAGCAACAGTAATAGCAATCATCACTTAAGCAAATTAAGGGGACAAAGGTGCGTTATTGAAATAGCAATATCGAAATAGCACTATTATATTTGAAATCCAAACGCCAAGCAACTTCTTAATAATAAGTGTGCCCGACACGGATTCAATTCTCTAAAAATCTTAACTTTAGACGAGTCGCTCATCTTGAAGTGTCATTGATTTTGAACATTGAAATAGTACTTGAACTTGAAATAGAACTTGAACTTGAAAAGGGAGGTTCAACATCAAAGATTAAGAGATTTCATGCTAGAAAAATCTCATCTTTAACATACCCCATGATTTGAAATGTTCTAGTTTAAATAGAGTTTGCTCTAATTTAAACATCATTGAACTTGAACATTGAATTTTGTATTATGAACTTGAATATTCATATGTTCTAGTTTAGAAAAGGGATTGCACTTTTCATAAACATCCTTGAACTTTTGAAAAGGTTTAGATTTGGTAAGATTGTATGATGATTGTTGTAAAGAGAAAATCTTTCAAGAGTGAAAGTTCCTCATTTTACTAATCATTTTTGAAAACAAAGCTTGAAACTTGCATTTGAATATTGAAATGGTGCTCGGAAAATCATTTGAGAGAGATTTCAAGAATGAGATTCTCCCAAAGATTGCACCTTTGTATATTTTTCCTAGTTTGTCATGAGTATGAACTCAAACACGAACATCATTGGAGTTTGAATCTTGGATTAGAAAGGTAGGAGATTAGAATAGATCATAGTAATTTAGAATAGGGATTCAGATTACCTTGTTAGGATTAGGTTATGCCTCTGATTTGAACTCCCAGTTGCTCTTTATATTAGGGAAATTGTAGGATTCTTGAAGTTTTGAAGATTGAATTGTGGTTTGTTATTGATTTGTGTTGAGAGGAAATTTCTGGATTACGACCTTGTATTAAAAATCTCTCCCCCTTTTCCGGTCAAAATGAGGGGTTTATATAGGAGATTAGCCTGCTACAGGATCAAGCAGGTCAGCGCATGGCGCATGTGTTAGGTTATGATACATATAAATCATATATATTTCATGCGGAAAAACCATAAAGCCAGGAATCCAAATTAATTACCACATAACAATTACCATAATTTAGGATACATACACTTTGTAGCGTGCCCTCCCTATCTACGCCCGAACCGAACAAGAACAAGTTTAGGACTCCAAATGTCGTCCCTCCGTAGATAGTCCACAGCACGTTCGGATCCGCCTTAGATTTAATTAACTAGAATTTCAGGTATTATGAATATTCGAATATTTGAGGCAATATTAACGTTAGTTTTAATCCTTAAAACTAGGTGAATACTTGAAATTATATGTTCATAAATTGTGAAAGCCATCACATATTTATAGGGTAGGAATAACGGAATTAGAAGTCTACTAGGATTCAAATAATCTAAATCTATTAGAATTAGACTTTAGTTGAAACTAGTAACTTTAGGAAATTAATCTTTTAATCTAATCCTAATTGCTTAAGGATTCGATGCATGCACGAACTTCAACACACACACGAGCACGACCCACAAGAGTGCAGGCCATACCCGCGCGCGCGAAGAAGCCCATGGCTGGCTCGCAGCCCACGAGTGCTCGCAGCCCAAGGGCGCGCCGGGCCTGGCCTTGCGCTGGGCCTTGCGTGCCTTTGGCTGTTGCTGCTCATGCCTTGCGCACTTGGCTTGCTAGGCGTGGGCCTGGCTTCATGCTAGGCCTTCGTCTAGCAAGCTCGTTCGATGTTTATTTCGTAAGACGCGCTTCCGATTAATTTTCCGATTCCGAAATTCATTTCTGATTCGAACAAATATTTAATATTTCCAATTCCGGAATTAATTTCCGTTTCGAACAAATATTTAATATTTCCGATTCTGACAATATTTCCGTTTCAGGCAATATTTCCGATTCCGGCAATATTTCCATTTCCGATAATATTTTCCGATACGTACCATGTTTCCGTTTCCGGCAACATCTACGACTTGGATAATATTTATATTTCCGATACGATCCATATTTCCGTTTCCGGCAATATCATCGTTTCCGGAGTATTCATAATTTGCCTTTGACGATTTCAGCTCCCACTGGAACAGAGATCCGTCGATTCCGAATATCCATAAATGGAGTATTTAATTCACTTAAATACTTGATCCGTTCACGTACTATTTGTGTGACCCTACGGGTTCAGTCAAGAGTAAGCTGTGGATTAATATTATTAATTCCACTTGAACTGAAGCGGCCTCTAGATAGGCATACAGTTCACTTGATCTCACTGAATTATTAACTTGTATAATTAATACTGAACCGCATTTATTAGACTTAACATTGAATGCATACTTGGACCAAGGGCATCATTTCCTTCAGTCTCCCACTTGTCCTTAGGGACAAGTGTGCATTTCCTAATTCCTTTGTCGCTTGATGCTTGCTCATGAACATAAGGTAAGAGTTGTCATCGTGATGATGTCCAGAGGTGTTTCTTGGTTTCAGAGTTCAACTGATCAGATAAACAAATAATCATAGCCTATGATTCATCTGAGCACGGCCATGCATTTTACAGTTTCTAGCTCTCCGAGTGGCCTTGTACAACTTTCAGCATCTCATCCCGATTTATGGGAGGACAAACCCAATCTTGCGATCTTGATATTAGACTTTGTTTGATAGATGATAACTCGAGCGTTGCCTTTATAGCCTTCTTTTACGGTGCGACGGTTGACAACGTCAAAGTAACCAGTTCTCAAACAAGTAATCTCAAATGACTCAGGTATTGAGGATTTAGTGTCTAATAATTTTAATGAAATTTACTTACGACAGATTTTCATCTCTTACAGTAAATTTTCATAGGTCTGTCCGATACTAGTCTTCCCAAAGTAAGTATCTATGCAAATGATTGAGACATTGCCATGTCCACATAGTTCAAGAAACAGAACTACTAGTCATCTTGCATTCTAGTCGTCTAGCGTTTTCTATGCGTCCATCTTTATAGAAAACTCCGACCAGGGACCATTTTCAACTTTTGACATTCAAGTTCACTTGATAGACATTTCTTAGTCACAAGACTGGTCCTGACAGTCTATCTTGAATATATTGTCAATTTGAAGGGACTCATCATTTAATACTAAACCAAGATTAAATGGAATATGAAAATACATTTCATATATGATAAATGTTCAACCTTAATTTTTTACAACCATGGGCCTCAAACCCATCTTTAAAACAGTTCATGAAATTCAAAGCTATGCTTGATTTCCAGTGCTACAATGTGAGTGTTGCTTCTCACTTGTTACATAGGTTTAGTTATCATGCTTTGCCAATCTTAATATCCTTTTCATTGAATGTTCTTCGAGATACGATGATAAGATCTTTTGAGTTTGTTTATTATGTGATCTAGTCTTTCTTACTTCGATAGTGGTTCTACGCATTTTGCAATGAAGAACCATCAAGTCAGCATACATGTGATCCACCCAAGTTCAGTGAAGAACTCTTTAACGTAAACAACCCTGTTTTATTGTTTCTTAGGCAATAAGTACTTTAGTTCAATTGTATAGGTCGCTAATGATGCTTTGTTTGGTTTTACTCATCCAAGCAGTTCATAGATATGTAAGACTTTCCATATGTATCTTAGAACATAGAAATTAATATTTAATTTCCCACGCAACAACGATGCTCCAATCCATGTTGCCATTTTTAAAACACGATGCTCTTTAGCTCGTCCTTGCCAATGGTTAACTCCAAAGGGATCTTGCTTGATCCTTTGCCAGTGTTTATGCGTGTAGCATCAATATTTAGAATATCTTTATTTCCTTGAATCAAGAACTAATCTTATGTACCTTTTCAAGTACCATAAGGTTTTCTTGATCTCAATCTATTTGATCTTTACTTAGATCAATAGAGATTGATTTATGTTCGTCATGCCTAAAGTCATAAGATACGTTTTTGGCGATCCTCATATTATATTATACATGATAAATTCTTTTGCAGAATAATTCCCAATTGAATTCTATTCATGTAACTTTAGCTCATTCTAGTTTCAGTAGATACTAAATCCAGCTAAATTCTTTGACGTATAATATAGGTTAAGAATCTCATTTAGATCCTTTGATGTTTAACTTAGTAAATGCTTATACATAGTTCAAACATCCTTTACTTAGATTTATTCATATGGGTCGAATATCTCCAATGGAGTTTTTGTGTTTGATTTAGTAAATGCCATTACTTAATCCAAAACAATATTATAAGATCTTTGTAAACAGATCTTAATACCCAGTATGTACTAAGTTTCGCCTTGGCCCATCATTGATTAATAATTTCAAATCTAAGTCATTAGTATTTGAATGTTATTTCACAATAGAGAGATATGTGTGTGATACACATAGGACCAATTAAGTATTATGTACTCCCACTAAACTTCTTATATATCTATAAGAATCATGTACATTTTATGAAACTAAAATACTTATTAGCTTCACTAAAATACAGTTTCAATTCCCAATTGCTTGCTTAAATTTGTACTTAGATTTCATAAGCTAGCTTTCCTTTTCAAGCATTTATTTGGATCCACAAATCCTATGACATACCATGTACATAGTTTATTCCAACATTTGATTGAGGAATACATTTTGTCATCCAATTGCCATATGTACCAATATGCAATTATTGCTTGATTTATAGACTTGAGCATTACGATTATGCATGAGGTTTCAACACAATCCATGCCATGAATTTGCTTGTAACCTTTAGCAACTAATCTAGCTTTGTGTGTGAACACAATTCCATATTTGATGGTTTTTATCCTTAAAACCAATTTGCAACCAATAGGTGTAAACCATTCTTACAAATCAACAAAATTTTAATTTTGTCATCAAAACATTGGTTATGTTTTATGGCCTTTAACCATCTAAAACATTTGAGTCTATATATGGCCTCTAACCATTTTAGGGAATCTAGGTTTCGTCATAGCTTTCTTACAAGTCACAAACTCATTAATCTACATGATAATAGTTTGACTGCAAGTTGTAGGTTTCTTCACTATCTAATAGAAGAATCGCATAGCTTTAGTGACCTGAACTCCATGTTTCTTTACTATCTAATAGAAGAATCCCATAGTTTCAGTGACTTGAACTCTATGCCTACTTGGGTATAGAACATCAAACAAATAGAATATCAACAGACACTTTGAAAGTCCTTTGAATATTCTGTACTCCTTGAAGCACTTTGTAAAGTCTTCTAAGAGATGTCTATTCTTTAAAGCCACTTCTAAAGTCCTTAAAGAATAAGTGTTCGGAATTTCTGAGTTCACTTCTAAAATCCTCCAGAATGTCCGTTTATGTTTGTTGTTCCCCTCGAGGACTTTCGAGGTCTATTTTCTCCCACTTGTCATTTTGGAAACGAATCTCTAAAAGGACATTATTTCGAGCAAACAAACATTATGTTCTCAAAATTCGTGGTAGAAAAAATACCCGTGTGTCTTATTTGAATAAATCACAATGAAACATATATCTATACTTGGGCCTTAGTTTGTCGAATAACAAACACTAAGCTCCCACTGAGTTTAGGAACTCTTTAGATATTATATAAAAGTAATTTCAGAATATCTTTATTATATATATATATATATATATATATATATATATATATATATATATATATATATATATATATATATGTATATATATATATTATGAAAAGATATTCTGAAATTACTTTTCGATAGCTTTGACGAATTTGGTTTAGCTTGGTGCTAGTTGAGCATTTTTTTTAGAAATTATAGGAAAATTCTTTATGATTCATCATTGATCGAATCAAGTACTAATTGACTTCGATCATTCCAACGTAGATATGCCATATCTTATGGAGCTAGATCGTGAAATTACAACACACAATCATTGATGATCATTCTTGGTATAAGTAATCATCAACATGATCTAACCTAGATCTTTATGATTTCTTGCCAAGTGGATTTTATACTTCTGAATCTTTGAACTAGCCAAAAAGATTCAAACTTATATCACATTGAGTAAATAAACCAATATTCACTCAAATCTAGGTGAAATAATAAAGTCATAAAATATTTCTTTAGCTTTGAACTCTATTGTCTAGGTGTTCTAACAATAGTTCATATCTTTTGTTACTTTCAACAAGTAAGACTAGCTTGTCTTGAATGATCTAGAAATCAATCAACTTTCAAAAGTCCATCAAAATAGAGCTTTTGAATGTTAACTTGTTGACATGGTCTAAGCAACAATGCCAAAGATTAGTGGAACTCAAATCAAGAGATTGATTTGAACCTAGTAAAGTTCTTATTGTTAAAGAGTTGTTTGTTTTAATCAAGCATATTGACTCAACCCGCAAATGACCATTTCTTTCAAACTACAAACAAACATTGTTTTTGTCTTTCTTGAATGTGAGTCTTTCTGTGTTTGAAGCAGAAATTTAGGTATGCTGATTATGGAACGAAATAGCCATTAAGTTCCAGCCTTGAAAGGGCTTAAAACAAACTAGATGACCCTACAACTAATGTAGCATTGCCATGCTTCATTTCCCACTTGTAGGTCATTAGTGTAGCCTAACTTCCATTGTTTGAGTTATTACCGAAGTAAGAACCTCTAGCGGCATATGATACCAAGGAAGTTTGATTGCTAGGTCACTTCTCTTTAAACATAAACTTATAGGTAGAAACGGAATCGTAAATTCCTTTCATTTGTTCCTTGTTTTCCTATTTCTTGTATCCTTTCTTATAGTCCTAAGAATTGACTTCTCTAGTGTTGACTTTTATACTTTGTTAGACATGTCCAATGTCACTCCAACAAAGTTCTTACCATTTTATTTATGTTGAATATTCTGTTTCAACTAGATGATCTTACCAGAAACTTCTAAAGTTCTCTAAGCATCGATCTATTCGAATGTCTAGGAACTAAATTCGTTCGAGAATTAAATGGATAAAAGAAATTAGGTTGTTAACCATTGGTAAAGCTGAGTGTTTAAACTCAATGCTTTATGATCTCAAAACTACATTGTATTTTGAATTCACAAGCACCAATCGGTTTGCCATTCGACTTTGATACTCCAAAACAACCATAAAAGTCCATATAAGAAACGTACATTTAAATTTCTCATTTTCTCTTATTTCCGTGAATCGTTCTTGGATTCACTACCAATCGAGGAAATTTACTGTTACCCTTCTAAAAGGATTTACTGCAGTGCAAGATATTTAATTATAAACAATAATTAAAACACACATTGAAGCATGCAAAGTCGAAACATTTATCATGATTAATAACTTGAAAATTAAAGCAATCATGCAATTTTAAACAAGTCATTAGCATTTTATTCGAGTTTATTGTTCCGGCAGGTGTGAATAAAATGATTCCAAGATCCTTAAATCATTGAAGAATTAAGCACATTATGTATTTAGACTCAATTCTAAAATATTTTAGGTAAGCAAATCCTTTGCTAATAGTCTAGAAACTACTATTGGTTGATAGGCACGTCTAAGAACTTATTAGGTAAACCTATCTCATTTGCCACGACATAAAAGGACTCCTTACTTATATCGTTGAGTTTTACCAAAACTAACATGTACTCACAATTATTTGTGTACCTTACCCCTTTAGGATCAATAAGTAACACTTCGTTATGGCGGAAAACTATTACTAAGATTGATGTAAAGGTTATCCAAGTAAGTGTTATTTTGGCATGACACCTTTTAACTCAATTTTCAAAGTTTGGAACTTAAGGCTCTTACTATGTTGGTTAGATTTTAAGTGAACTAAAATCCTTAATCATGCAACATAATCAAGCCATAATCTCATGCATAATTAAGACATATTTAAAGCAATAAATAACTTAAAACATGCATAAGATATAAATGTGATCTAGTATGGCCCGACTTCATCTTGAAGCTTCAACTTCAAACTCCGTCTTGAAAATGGATTGGAAACTCCGTCTTGAATTTCACCATGGGAGGCACCATTTTCTTCAAATAGGATAAGCTATAATTTAACTAATTACAACTATTTGATGGTACGCATACCATATTTAAAGCAATAAAATTTGGTACTTTAGACCAATATTACATTCAAATTAATGGTACGCAGACCATATTTTCTATCCTATTTGGGCCATACTAGTCACTTTCCATAACCTGCAAAACAGTACATTTACAATATACCATTCACCCATTCATTTATCAATGAATGACCCACATAGCTGGTTAGTAGAACATATTATGCATCAGATAAATATTTGCATCAATTAATCAAAGGTTCCAATAATCTACCAATTATTCAATCCTTATTAATTCTAATCAAGTTGTTTTAACCTTAAAGGAATGTAGACCTAATCAAGAGTTTATGACTAAAACACTCCCACTTAAACCAATAAATTTACATGCTTTACTAATTTTAAACATAAAATTGTATTTCCTAGTCTAACCGAAAACATACAAATTTAATTAAAATTTAAAGCTCATATAAATTATTATTTGAATCCTTTAAGTTATTTTCAGTTTATTAAATTAATTAGTTTAAATTTAATCAAGGTTTTAATTTTAGTAAAATAATTAGTATAAATAAAATTTATAATAATTAAATTATTCAAAATTAAATTCCGAGAAAAAAATAAATTACGAATTTTAAATTTAATTATAAAACGTTTTCCAACTGAAAATTTAAAATTAAATTCAAAGCGCATCAATCGGATCAAGACGAGGCCATGGGCCTGCGCCCATGCCCCGTCGAGTCCACAAGGCAGCAGCTCCCCTCGACTGATCGCACAACAAGGCACGAGCAGCAGCCACGCCTAGACGCAGCAAGCCGAGCCATGCCTAGGCGCAACAGCAGCTCACTCGCTGTGGCGCAGCAGCGCTCGCTGGTGCGATGCATCCCTCGATGCCCGCGCGCGCCTGCCTGCTCGCTTGTGCCTTCCCCTTTCTCCCCATCCGCCCATGCTCGCAGCACACAACGGCTAGGGAAGCCCACTACCTTGCGTGCATGCCACGCTCCTTTGCTCGTTGCATTCGTACCGCTTGGGCGACGAGCTCCCTTGCTCGTCGTCGCATGCCCGCACTATACAACACCCCTTAAGGGTAACACGTAGCGTCCATTGCTTTGTGCGTGCAAGATTTATGAGCGGATTATATAAAAATCAAAACTTTTTAAGTCAAATTTATAAACAAATTAATAAATCATATTAATTTCATAAATTTAGGGCGAAAAATCAAAAATTTATTATTCAAATTAATTTCCGATTATCATGGATTCAAGTCTAGGTCATAAAAATTTAAAATTTACCAAATTTAACAATTTTTATGGTGGTTTTTAATCATGGATACCTAATTAAATTGTTAATTAACTATGAAAAACAAATCAAATTCTAAATTATTCGAATTTTAACAAATTAATTACAATTACAAATTAGGTTGTATAATTAACAAGCTTAGGCATTTAAATTTGTTAAACATATACAGTAGGTCAATCAAAAATTCAAGATTTACAAACAAGAATCGCAAATATTTAATTTAACATCTTAAAAATTACAAATTTTGCGTTCGAAAAACTTAAACCTCCGAAAAGTCATAGTTAGGCTTCGAATTTGGGAATTCTGGGTTTGGCATCAAATCTTTGATTTTAGTCAAATTTTTAAAACGCCGTTTACATGCGAAATTCACTATAAAATTATACGATTCCGACCATTATTGACTAAAATGCCGAAAATTCTGCAAACATATAATTAAATAATCGCACGAATTTGCAATTAATTACAAAAAATCGAAATTTCGAAATTAATCACCCCTTTTAATTCATTGCAAATTTATAAAATTTAACCATGTTAACTAATTATTATGGAATTAATTAGAGGCTCGTGATACCACTGTTAGGTTATTATACATATTAAATCATATATATTTCATGCGGAAAAACCATAAAGCCAGGAATCCAAATTAATTGCCACATAACAATTAGCATAATTTAGGATACAAACACTTTGTAGCGTGCCCTCCTTAGCTGCGCCCGAACCGAACAAGAACAAGTTTAGGACTCCAAATGTCGTCCCTCCTTAGATAGTCCACAACACGTTCGGATTCGCCTTAGATTTAATTAACTAGAATTGCACCTAAGGTATTATGAATATTCGAATATTTGAGGCAATATTAACGTTAGTTTTAATCCTTAAAACTAGGTGAATACTTGAAATTATATGTTCATAAATTGTGAAAGCCATCACATATTTATAGGGTAGGAATAATGGAATTAGAAGTCTACTAGGATTCAAGTAATCTAAATCTATTAGAATTAGACTTTAGTTGAAACTAGTAACTGTAGGGGTTTTTTTGTTGTTGTAGCAATTGTTTCCCATTCTACAAGAGGGGCGGTTCTTTAGAAAACCATTGTATTTTTGTACCTCGAAGGAGTCGCCACCAAACATTGTTCAAAGTCTCGTTTGGGAAGACCGCAAGTGACTCTTTTTTTTGGATAAGGCTTTGAATCCTCGAAACGGATGGGTGAGATCCGGGCACGGGAACGAAATGCTTATTCCGCGAGCTTTAGAAATATTCAAGTACGTTGGCATAACATTTTCGAAAATATACCCTAGATTAGACTATGTGGGTTTGAATTTAGAGCAAATAGAATCTCTAATTGTATGGTGGTCACTTTGCTTTAAAGATTGATTTAAAGGAACCTAAGGCCGGTGTGTCCAAGAAATTATCTTTGTTAAGCGTGATGTAACCTTGTATTTTGTTGTATTTAGCATGTGCGGTGATGAAAGCAATAAAGCAAATAAAGCAACATCACAATACTAAATAAAGTGCGGAATTAGTAAATACAAGACCCCCTAGAAATGGACTAGGGAGTAGGTCCACATTGCCTAGAAATAGACTAGGCAAGTAAAGATGCGGAATTGAAAGTGCGGAATTGAAATTGCGGTATTGAAATTGCGATATTGAAATTGCGGTATTGAAAGTGCGATATTGAAATTGCGGAATTAAAAGGTGCGATATTGAAATTGCGGAATTGAAAGGTGCGATATTGAAATTGCAATATAGAATGGTGCATAATTGAAACTTGTACTTGGGCACATGAGATTCGAACGCCAAGCGGCTCCTTAAAAATAAGTGCGCCCGACACGAATTCAAAGCCAAAAATCTCAACTTGGGAGAGGTTCCTCAACCCAAATATCCTAGACTTTGCATATTGAACTTGAACTTGAAAATTGAAGTATTGAACTTGAAAGCTTGAATATTGAAGTATTGAACTTGAAAAACTTGAATATTGAAGTTTTGAACTTGAAAAACTTGAACTTTGAACTTGAAATAATTGAAATTAAGAGGCTTGAATCTCAAAGGTCGGGCCTTTTAGTGTTGAAAAGGTTAGACCTTTGATATGCTCTCACTTGAAAGGATCCTAGTTTAGGGAAGTAGTCATGAGCAACCCTAAACATGGTGGGATCTTGAAATTTGAAAACTTGAACTTGTATATTGAAAAATGGAGTTTTGAATCTCAAAAGACTAAACCTTCAAGAGTTAAAAAGGTGTCATCTTTGATTACTCCATACTTGAAGGTGATTCTAGTTCAAAGAGGTGATTGCAAACAACTTTGAACATCCTTGAATCTTGAAAGTTTGCATTTTTGTATTTTGAAAAAGTTTGGGTTTTTGAAAAACATGTATGATTGTTGTAAGTGGCATTTTTAATAATAAAAATGCCAACTTGCTAATCATTTTGAAATCAAAACAACATGATTGATTAGAGTGGGATTCGGATTTACCTATTTAGGTTTAGGCAAGAGCTCCCAATTGCTTTTGAATTAGAGATTTTGTATGTGTTTTGAAGGGTTTTTGATTTGTATTTTGAGGCGTAATGTCAGTATTACGACATTGTATTCTGTTTTTTTTCTCCTCTTTTGATACTGAAAATGAGGGGTATTTATAGAAGGAATGGGTGCAAGACGCCAGCACAAGCCAGCGCAGCATGCCGAGGCAGCGCTGGGCGCTGGTGACGTGGCGTGAATGCCGCCAAAGCAAGGACGCGGGCTCCGTCCTTGTTTCGTCTTGTACTGCTGTACCTTTGTACGAATAGTACTAGGCTTGGCGTTTTGTGTTTGTTTGGAGGTTAAGGCATTATTTTGCGTCTAAAAACAAGCCTTTCTCGGGTTTTGAATTCCGGTTTTACGGGACGGGGCCCGACATGCTCGGTTTTGTGGGTCGGCTCCCGAATTTGACTTGCCTTATATGATTTTGAGTGGAAAAGGCCTAGTAAAACCAATGGGATGGTCTACTAGATGAGATTGTACTTGGAATTTGAAATTGGATTTTGAAAGTTGTATTTTGTACCGAGTTCCGGGAGGGGAACGACCTCGGGAATTGGATTTTGGATTTTGAATTTGGAAATGTTCTTAGCAATTTGGATTTCCGCCTGGAGTTATTCCAAACACCTAGTAAGGATAATGGTATCGTCATCATCCCAGAGGGGAGACACAAATTAGGTGTCTACAGTAACATTAGGAAATTAATCTTTTAATCTAATCCTAATTGCTTAAGGATTCGATGCATGCACGAACTTCAACACACACACGAGCACGACCCACAAGAGTGCAGGCCATGCCCGCGCGCGCGGGGAAATCCATGGCTGGCTCGCAGCCCACGAGTGCTCGCAGCCCATGGCTTGCTCGCAGCCCATGGCTTGCTCGCAGCCCGCGTGTTGCTCGCAGCCCAAGGGCGCGCTGGGCCTAGCCTTGCGCTGGGCCTTGCGTGCCTTTGGTTGTTGCTGCTCATGACTTGCGCGCTGGGCTTGCTAGGCGTGGGCCTGGCTTCGTGCTGGGCCTTCGTCTAGCAAGCTCATCCGATGTTTATTTCGTACGACGCGCTTCCGTGTAATTTTCCGATTCCGGAATTCATTTCCGATTCGAACAATATTTAATATTTCCGATTCCGGAATTAATTTCCGTTTCGAAAAAATATTTAATATTTCCGATTCTGACAATATTTCTGTTTCCGGCAATATTTCCGATTCCGATAATATTTTCCGATACGTACCATGTTTCCGTTTCCGACAACATCTACGACTTGGATAATATTTATATTTCCGATACGATCCATATTTCCGTTTCCGCCAATATCATCGTTTCCGGAGTATTCATAATTTGCCTTTGACGATTTCAGCTCCCACTGGAACCGAGATCCGTCGATTCCGAATATCCATAAATAGAGTATTTAATTCACTTAAATACTTGATCCGTTTACGTACTATTTGTGTGACTCTACTGGTTCAGTCAAGAGTAAGTTGTGGATTAATATTATTAATTCCACTTGAACTGAAGCGGCCTCTAGCTAGGCATACAGTTCACTTGATCTCACTGAATTATTAACTTGTATAATTAATACTGAACCGCATTTATTAGACTTAGCATTGAATGCATACTTGGACCAAGGGCATTATTTCCTTCAGCATGGGTAGCGCTCAGCGCTAGTGACGTGTGACAGAAGCCGACAAAAGAAGGACGATGACATCATCCTTCTTGATAGTTGGTATCATACCTTTGTACGATTTGGCTTTTAGCGCTTTGCTTGGAGATTAAGGCAAAGGCTTGCGGCTAAAAAACACCTTTTTGTATTCGGGATTTGAATTTGGACTCGGTTTTATGGGACGGGGCCCGGCATGTTCGATTTTGTGGGTCGGCGCCCGTTTTTGGATTGCTTAATGGCATTTTGATTGGAAATGGCCTTGTAAAACCAATGGAGAGGTCCATTGGGTGAGAATGTGTTTGGATTTTGAACTTGAATTTTGGAAATTGAATTTTGTATCGAGTTCCGAAATGGGAACAGGCTCGGGAGTTGGACTTTGGATATTGGATTTTTGAATATATCTTAGCAATTGGGACTTTCGCACGGAGTTGCACCAACCACCTAGTAAGGATAATGGTTTCGTCATCATCCCATTAGGGGAGACACGAGTTAGGTGTCTACAATATGTATGATCAATCAATATCCTGCACCAAACCAGCAAAAACTGACCAGGAACCATAAATGTTACGGCAGAACACACCACACCGTTGGCACAAAACACAGTCCAGCACAAGCACAGAAACAACAAATTGCAAATCTACAACCAAACTGACCTGCAAATCTGCAACTAACCCGGCCTGTAAACAACCCAATACAACAACCAGACCAAACTGCCAAACTAAACTGCAACCTTTAAGTTACTCCTTATTGAACAATTCAACAATGGTCCAAAGTTCCACCAGAAAGTACACCAAAAAAATTAAGTTCCCCAAAAAATCCCTAACTTTGGCGTTTCTCCAATGAAAATTAATTATATACAATTATACCAAATGTCAAAAAAAAGTTATGTTTACACATAGTCTACAAAAAAAATCTTTCAAAAGTCTAACAACCACGGAATATGTTGTTTCTTTCGTGCCGATGATCCCAAACATGAGTCATCCACCTCGATATGGAGTTTCGTAAGCGTCTTTAGTAGGCTCCCGAGAAGGTCGAGTGATATTAAGTCTCGTAATCTTCAGATACCATGATATATAGGCGTACAATGATGCTGATGTCATTTGACCCCTAGTCATGGTGCCACTTACAACTCTTTATCTTCCCGCCTATGCTTGTGTTCCAAATACTTGGCATGGATCTTCAACATAATTCTTGTGTTTTCTCTTTAATGATCAACACGGTGAAGTGAAGCACTAATGTTATGGAAGAAAAATAGTAAACTTGCACCTCACTGGATCATAATCAAGATGATGATACTCAACAATGTCAAAGTCAATCAATTGTAACTAAGTACGTCACACGTGTAATTAAATCAATTAAATCATACTATATAGAAATTATAATTAACAATCAATCAACAAAGAAACCAATCCAATCTCAATCAAACATTTATTGATCCCCTAAACCCTAAAAATAGACTAATCACACATAATAAACAAAACAATAATTAATTAAATTGCAAAACTGATTAATAAATAATGGAAATTGAAATAGAAAAAAACAATACTTAAATGATTAATTCATTAAAGAATGAAAGCTTGAATCTATAATTGAAATTAAGAATGTAAAATAATAAGGGTTTGGAGAATAGTTCTGATTGGAAAAATAAACCAAGGAAAATAAAACGTAGAATAATAGATATATAGTTTGGGCGTAAGACAACTTTAAGTATTTATAGACTCTTCAAATAAATAAAGAAACGAAAATAAACTAGAATCTGTGAAGAAACGTCGGCCCGATCAGGTCGGGCGACAGCGCTCGATCAGGTCGGGTGACAACGCCTGATCGAGCGCGACCCACACCTGCTGCTCCAGCACTGAAAACAACTTCGCCCGAAGGAACCGGGCTACTCCGCCTGAATAGGCGCGAGTGCCATTGGTTTTCTCAATAAATCTGCTAGGTCAGGCGGTGCTGCCTGAAGGGGCCGGAAGCGCGTGTATGTGCTCAATTTCCACGGGCTTTATTCCTCGAGGCCCACATCTAACTATTAGGCCTAAATAAGCGTTTGTGGCCTCTTGAAGTTGACTTAAACATCCGGAACATGCTCAGGATCCGTGTAGTCGTCCAAGCATATAAGAAATGGGTCTCAAAAGACCGATTTCCATCAAATGGATGTCCTACAACTATGCATATTACACAACTATATTAGTACTAAAAATGGCTCTAAATAGCTCAATTAAGACAAAAAGTGCACATGGGACGAGGTTAATACTCTATATAAAATGAACATATCTTCTCCAATAAACAAGATTCGTGGAACTTTATGAATAACACCCTTCTTCCTACGAATTTTACTCATTTTAGTAATTTATAGCAGCAATTTGTATTTCTATGTCAAAGCTAAACAACATTCTAGTTTAGAATCCACAAAATTCTCTTCGAAACCTTAGAAGACTCCTATCTAATTCATAAGCAGCTTAACAATGAACTACAAATCATTTCAAGTTGCAAGGGTTGTGCCCTTTAAAGAGACTGTAAGCAATAGACATCTTAATCTGATCACATTAACTACAAACCAGAATACCTAATTGTATAAGATACATCTTAGGATTAGATAAATGACAATATTTTTGTAGTGAAGACCACCATGCACTAAGAAATGCTCTTGTTACAACAAATATCAAATAGTAAAACTTGAAATTTAGAACTAACAAGCCAATATATTCACGAAATTTTGAATTAATTTTAAAGCTAACATCATATGTATAATAATTAAGAAAACTGGGATAAAAGGCATAATTATGAAATTGGGGCAAACCTCAAGGTGGGGAAAAAGTACAAATTTGATGTGAGTGGCGGCGAAAAGTCTTGGCGATGATGCAAGCATAACCTTTGCGTGGTGATTCTGGTTCTCCTAGCACCACCAACAAAATTGCATTGTCGCATGAGGGTTCCTTCTCTGTATTTTCTTTGTTGAGAATGGAAAGTAAAACACTTATTTTAGTTAAACAAAAACCTTTGCGGTAGCTATTTAATCTGTAAAGTCGCAAATAACTCGATTTTTAAACCGCTATCCACATTAGCGGTTCATTACCTTTTAAAAAAACTCATACCCAATCCTATGCTGACAGGTGCATGGGAATTAGTTTTAACCTATGCAATTTGGGAATTTGATTTTTTTTAAACCATTTCTAGGGAAAACGAATGACCTGTTTTACAGTTGGATTTTCCTTTATTAAATTATATCAATTTATGCCCTAATGTAATTTTTGGGATATTCTAATTAATTTGTGATAATAAAAAAAAATCAAATTTCATATTTTGGTGGTATCAGTAAAGTAAATTAAATTTAATAAAACCAGTGTAAGTAATTAAATACGAGTGTGTATTTTTTTTGTTTTTTTATGGTACAACCGTACAAGTATGGATCTCGAGTTGGTTCTTCTATCACGAATTAAAGAAAGATTTTGTTTCATACGTACTCAATAAACCGACTTGCTGGATATAGTAGATATTATCATTTAACAAACAAAAAGTTGGTAAATATTTCACTTTGGCCAGATAACTAGGGTCTAACTTTGTTTATGAACAATTTTTTTGATATGCTCCAAACTCGGAATAATTTAAATCAATAGGGTGTCTTGTATCTCACAAATTAAAATATTTTTATTTTGTAAGATATGTTTGGATACAATTTTAGATTCGTAAACATCGTAAATAACAACATTGAGGGTGATATATGAATCAAACTATTGTGAATTAAGCTCCTAATTAAGGTAAAGAATCTTAGTATGAAGTGGATAGATGGTAAATAACTGATGTGCTTGTAATTTGCATATATTTAGGAGCTAATTATGATCTCTTTTGTGTACATATTAGCACAATTTAGTTGCATATAGTTGTATTTAGAGTTATTCCTACTCTATTGACTTTCTTTGCTTGTTTTCTACAGAGAGCTTTCTCTCCCTATTTCAGGCCAAGTGATACACTCCAAGCGATCGTTAAACACTCGGAGCGCACGCAGGGATACAATGTTTCTCTACTTGAGTCAATCCTATGACACTATAACAAGTATAGTAGACAAGGGGTAAGTAAGGGGCCGAACTCTCGGGGATCAAGCATTTTCTATACAAGCAAGGAACATGTAGCTATTATCACACTTTACTCTAAACAACAATCAATTGTTGGGTTGTTTGCACAACTAGTCACCAATTGCACAAACGAGCAAAATAAAAATAATAAAAGATGAGACTAGGGAAGAGGGATTCCGCCTAGTATAGTTATGGATAGACACAACTCTTGCACTATGAATCGAAACATGGAAGAGAACTATGCACCCTATAAATAAGGGCCACTCGACTTTCACCGGCGAGACACGCTTCCTAGTATGTAATTTGCTCCCAGTGAAAGTCAAAATACTCCAAAGACATTAAGCACAATACTTTTGTCATCTTAATCCATCCTACAAAACATGAAAGGGACCTAGGCACCCTATAAATACGGGCCACCCAATTCACCGGCGTGACACGCTTCCTAGTGTTTAATCTACTCCCAACGGAATACTCCTAAGACATTGAGCACATCACTTTGGTCATCTCAATCCACCCTACGAACCATGAAGGGACCTAGACACCGTATAAATACGGGGCACCCGACTTTCACCGGCAAGTCACGCTTTCTAGTGTATAATCTTCTCCCAGCGAATAGTCAGAATACTCCTAAAACATTGAGCATGACACTATGGTCATTTCACCCTAAGGGGGTGAACATCAACATGGGTGAACACATAATCCTACCTAGCCCTGATGGTCATGGTCACTAGACTTCAGAGTCCACTTAGTAACATCTCATAAAAATGAGGCTATCAATACTCCTGAACCCTCCTAGGTACCACTGTAAGGTCACACAAGAGGTGTAGGAACAAAAGCATTGGGTAGGCATCTCGATGGTCATACTACTAAGAAAAAGGCACAAATCACCACAATAATTCATAGAAACGAAAATAGCATAAGAGAAAGAGAATCATGCCATAATTCTACTAGGGGTCACTGATGCACTCCAAGCGGTCATTAAACAGTCGGAGCACATGCAAGTGATACAATTTATTTTCAACTTGACTCAATCCCATGGAAATAACAATGTATAGTAGACAAGGGGTAAGTAAGGGGTCGAACTCTAGCGGATCAAGAATTTTCTACACTAGCAAGGGACATGCACTAACTAGACACTTTACTTAAACACAACAATCAATGTTGAGTTGTTTGCACAACTTGTCACTAATTGTACAAACGGGAGGTAATCAATATAAAGGATAGGACTAGGGAAGAGGAATTCCACCTAGTATATGTAATACCTCGTATTTTTATAATAATTATAAATATATTTTATTATATTTGTAAAGCATTTTATTATTTTTAGAATTTATTTAAATGTATTTTAATTAATTAGAATATTTATTATTTTAATTAATTACGAAACGAATTTAATTTTTGAGCTGGGAAATTTAATGGGTTGCAAGTAACTTTAAAGGTTTGGATTTTTAAATAAAAGTCCAACTCGTTTTATTAATCTAGCCCAATCAAAAGAATTTAATTCTAAGTTTAGGCTAGCCCAATCATTTAAATGCTAAGCCCAATGTCAAATTTCCAAGCCTAACCCACTAGGGATATGAGAGCCTATAAATAGGACTCTCCTCATTAAATGATCCCCTTGTTTTTCATTAAAGCCTCTCTCTTTTTCTTTCCTCACACTCTTCCTCTCTCTCCTCTCTTATGCCAGCTCACCCTCGCCCGCACACCCGCACACGGGCACTCGCGTGCCTTGTGTGTCATGTCGTGTTGCGTGCCTCGTTGCTCGCCCATCCCTCTCGCCCTCGCAGCCCGCCCATCCAGCATGCCTTGCTGCTGGTGCTGTGTTGTTGTGTTGATTCTAGTGTGTTGCTTCTCGCCCATCCACACACACACCTTGCCTCGTCTCTCTTGTTGCGCGCACAGCGCCAGCCTTCGTCCCTCGCCCCTTGTCCCGCAGCGCAGCGCCTCCCCTGCTCGTCGCCCCTGCCGCGCGCGCACACGCACCCAAGTGTGTGTGTGTGTGTGTGTGTTCTTGTTCGTTATTCAATTCTTTCGCCCAATCACAATTAATTCGTGGTTGTTCCGTGCTATAGGCCGGATTGGTATAATTTCGTATTTTAAATTATATTATTATTATTATTGTTTTGAATAATTAAAATGCTGGGAATCGGTTGTGAACACCGTATTTTAAGGATTTATATGTTTTAATTCATGAGGCGTGTTTTAATTATTAAATCATGAATTTTCAGATTTGTGTATGTAATAAAGAATTGATTTTTATGATGTTAAATTGGTTTTATTGAGAAATTCAAGTTAGGGTTTTAACCTAGACCTAATGGGTCAATTGATTAGCATAATTAGGTGATTAATTTAATTATGATAATCAATTATATTTTCAGATTTATAAAAAGGTTTAAAGTGTTGATTTTTATTGATTTTAAGGATGGAAAAAGTATGTTTTCATACTAGGGATTAGTTTTACAAATTGAGACGATTATTTTATTAAAGAACGATTGAATTCTAATTAATAACAAGGTTTTATATTTTATAAAGTTGCTGGAAATTTAATGAACATGGAAATAATTAAGTTTTCATTATTTTGATGATAGGTGGTGATTTCTAAGTGAGTGATCGTGTTTGCAAAGTGTGAGGGGGTCGAAAAAGCACGAGGCTAGTGCGTGACCTCGTCCCTCGTGGGTGTGACGTTTCTTTTTGCCAGATCAAGTGTAATTGGATTTCCTGTGAGTTTACACCCAATTGACTAGTAATATAGGAGTCGCCATTCAGTTTTTAACGACAATGAGAAAAACTGACAAAACCCGGTTATCGTGACATAAAGGGAGTGCAATTATGTTTGACCACGACGGCCATAGGTTCCCTTGTGATCCCTGGTGTGGGGATCTCTCAACGTACACCCGCAAGGTAGAGATTGAGGGTTCGGGGGACTGTAACTACCGAGAGGAGTACTCGCTCTTCGATAACTCCAGAGGCAGGATATCCTTACTAGCTCAACATAAATAATTGAAGGGACATGCGTGTTAGGTTATGATACATATGACAATACATAAATCATGCGGAAAAACCATAAAGCCAGGAAAGCATATTATTTACACATAATCATTTAGCATAGTATAGATGCATACACTTTGTAGCGTGCCTTCCCTAGCTGCGCCCGAACCGAACAAGAATAAGTCTTTAGGACTCCAAATGTCGTCCCTCCGTAGATAGTCCACAGTACGTCCGGATCCGCCTCAAGTTTGACCAACTAGAATCGCCCTTAAGGTAGTATAGATTTTCGGCTAGGTTAGTGCAAGTGTATGGCTGAATTTTTCTTTCAAAACTTACCCTTTATAATACTTCAATCGTCTCTGTAAATAATGACCCTAGGCACTTATTTATAGAGGTATGGAAAAGGAACTGGAATCCTATTAGGATACTAATTAATTTAATTAGAATCCTGCTAGGACTCTATTAAATAAACTTTATCTAATAGGTTTAGGATTTAATCTTTTATCGAATCCCGATAGCTTTAAGATTCGCACACGAGCATCGCACGAGCATCGCACAAGCACCGTACACTCGCGCAGGCCTTGCGGCCCACGCTGAGCGCACAGCGCTCAGCCCATGCTGCTGTCCGCGCGCGCCCATGGCTTCGGCTGGGCCTGGCTTGCGCTGGGCCTGGTCGAGGCTTGGCGTGTGTTGGTGATGCGTGTGGCTTGCTGGGCGATGGCCTGGCTTCGTGCTGGGCCTTCGTCTAGCGAGCCTCGTCTGACGCTAATTCGTACGATACGCTTCCGATTAAATTCCCGATTTCGGAATTCATTTCTGATACGAACAATATTTAATATTTCCGATTCCGGAATTAATTTCCGTTTCGAACAAATATTTAATATTTCCGTTTCCGGAACTATTTTCCGATTCCGATAATATTTCCGATTCTGACAATATTTCCGTTTCCGGCAATATTTCCGATTCCGGCAATATTTCCATTTCCGATAATATTTTCCGATACGTACCATGTTTCCGTTTCCGGCAACATCTACGACTTGGATAATATTTATATTTCCGATACGATCCATATTTCCGTTTCCGGCAATATCATCGTTTCCGGAGTATTCATATTTTGCCTTTTGACGATTTCAGCTCCCACTGGAACCGAGATCCGTCGATTCCGAATATCCATAGATAGAGTATTTAATGCCATTTAATACTTGATCCGTTTACGTACTATTTGTGTGACCCTACGGGTTCAGTCAAGAGTAAGCTGTGGATTAATTATCATTAATTCCACTTGAACTGAAGCGGCCTCTAGCTAGGCATTCAGCTCACTTGATCTCACTGAATTATTAACTTGTTAATTAATACTGAACCGCATTTATTAGACTTAACATTGAATGCATACTTGGACCAAGGGCATTATTTCCTTCAGTGCGTTAATTATTAAACTAATCTGAATTGATTTTAATAATATGCAACACATAATACTAGATCGAACGTGATTATCTTGTTTAGATTGATTTAAGGGACCTAGCATGATAGTTCAATTTCCCAAGATATTATCTTTATTAGGCGTGATAGAACAATAAGATTTAATAGTTTAACAATTTTATAAAAGGGCGAGGAAAGCGATTAAATCATGCGAAGGGACACATTACGACACACCCTTGAGAGGTGCGTCACGGTTCTCAGAAAACTAACCACTTTAGCTTTGCTATTTCTCCTTTTATTTAACGAATCTCAAGTTTCCGGGTTTAATTTTTCAACTACAAGGGACAGGATACGTTCTGTTCGATTTTTGGATCGATTGCGACAGAACGCGGGATCAATTTCGCAGCGTGAGGCTTAGGCTTAGGGGTTGGAGTCAATACTCAGAATATGAATTGTGTGTTGTGTTCACGTCGAATTTGGGGCTGTATTTATAGGGAAGATTTCCGGGAAAGATAGAATTGTAGAGCTCGAATCCAAGAAGAATTAGGAGAAAACACGTACCCCGGTAATTTTAGCGCCCAGGGCTGGGCGCCGAAGATTTTGGCGCCCAGAGCCAGGCGTTGAAAATAGGGTCTGGGCCGTATTTCCTTGTCAGATTTGGACTCGTGGAATACGGAGTCTTTGAGACTTATCCGAGTCTTTTAGCGCGTATTAACTTTATGACGGAATGCGTCTGGGCCCGTTACGAACTCTAGGCTCGTTAGGATTTTAATCAATACGTAACTCTTTATTTTGGAATTATACTAGGAATAGGATTCCTCTTGCAAATTCTATCTCTTTTAGGATTTATGTTGGAGTGCAACACCTAATTCTGACAGGTTTCTATCTTATATGTCTTGCCACTTTTAGCAACTACCCGTTACGGCAGTTACTATTTTTAGCAGGTTTCTATAAATAGCGGATTTGGGTGAAATGAAAAGGGTGATCGAGATTCGTTATTTTATAGGAGATGCGTTGCCAAGTGGAGATTTTATGTTCTCATCATCGAACCTTCCCTTTCGGGAATGGGGACAAAAGTAGGTGTCTACAGTTATCCCCCACTTTGACTGAGTCTTGGAGTAAGACGATGGTCAAAGTATTAGACGGAGTGCGTCATACAAGCCATGGTGTATGTGACCTATTTTGCGAGGGTCTCACGAGCCCCCGAGTGATAACATTTGACTTAAGGGTCATCACTTGAAGTGTCGATATATCCCTCACGTGTCATTGGGATTTGTCAACTGATAGTATAGAAACTCCCTCACTTTGTCATTGGAAGTATCTAAGGATGTGTAGAAACTCCCTCACTTTGTCATTGGAAGTAGCTACAGATGTTTTCGAAATCAAAGCTATAAAGTGTAACTGGGCCTGGCCAAGCCCAATCACGAGGTAAAATATTTTTAAAAGATTCTCATTTTCAGGGTTAGCTAAACGAGAAAACCCCCTTGTTTTTATGGGACGTAAAACGAAGGAAAATTCAGCACATCGTTCTTTTTGGAAAAAACGGAAAACCAATCCTTTAATTTTTAGAGAAAGGGAAAACTACTCACATCGCTCTTTTTTGGAAAAAACGGAAAACCAATCCTTTAATTTTTGGAAAAAAGAAAAACTACTCACATCGCTCTTTTTTGGAAAAACGGAAAACCAATCCTTTAATTTTTGGAAAAAAGGAAAACTACTCACATCGCTCTTTTTAGGAAAAACGGAAAACCAATCCTTTAATTTTTGGAAAAGGGAAAACCAGAAAAAGTTATCGCTACAGCGACTAAGGACCTGCGCGGTTAGTGGCGCAGACCCCGCCGGCTAAAGATGGCGAGCCTGTCCGCTAAGGGTGGACGCCCCGTCTGAAAGAAGTGGACGAATCTGTTTTGAAGTTTGTTTGCTTTTTTGAAAATAAGGACCTACGCGGTTTGTGACGTAGACCCCGCCGGCTAAAGATGGCGAGCCTATTTTGAATTTGAAGATTTCATTTTTCAAAAACTGAGGACCTGCGCGGCTAGTGACGCAGACCCCGCTCGCTGAAGGTGGGCGAGCCCTGTCCGCTGAGGGTGGACGTCCCTGAATTCGTTTTTTTTTTTTGATTTGGAACTCGCGTGGTTCGTGGCGCGATCTTGCCCGATTGAGGTGGGCAAGTCCCTATCGTGATTTCTTTTGAGAATTTCTTTTATTCATTCTTGTAAGAGCGAATTCTTTCGAGGGATGCTCGGATTTAGTTGTAACCTGAATGTGGGTTGACAACGTGCTTAGACGGACCATTGTTTTGTGGTCATCTTCCTTCATGGTTTTGAGTTAGTTTTTACGGCTCGATTTTGCCACCACTTGGTTTTTTATCAGAGGACCATGTACAAGTATCAACGGCGACCTTTACTCTGAGGTCGAAATCCGTTTTTTCTTTGAGATTATCCAAACATGGGACCGTGTATAGCGTAGTCCGGGAATATGATTTTAACTTCGCACACTCTTCGTTGGATTATATATTTTCTTTCGAGCCCCCAAGCACTCGTGCTCGATGGTCATTTCTTGCCAAGAGAGGTACGTATTTTATAACGTCTTTTAACCATGTTTGGGATCGTGCCCGTATGTGCGAGCGACCTTTATAGTGGTATGCTATTTTGACGAAGTCGTGGAGTGCGACTTCGTTTTCCGGGCGACAAAGTTTTTTTTTTTTTTTCAATAATATCAGATTTAGCTTGGCCCGGATTAATCTTTTGACAAACAAACACTTTTTATTTGAGAAACCAACGACTTAATAATTTTTTTGGTGTTTCGAAGAATGACCTTGATATTTATTTTGCTTATATTTGTTTTGAAAAAATGTACACGTATATTCCTTGAGATGAGTCTAAGTTTCGACAAGTTTTAACATTTATTTTCACTATTTGGGTGCTAAAGGTGCTTTTGGGCTTGATCTTGATTTCAATAGGGCCTCGTGTCTACCAACACGGTTTTAAGTCCTTTCCTGTTCCGCGTTTTGCGAGATCCGGGCCTTGGGCTGCATTTTCGATGCCCAAGGCTAGGCGTTAATCATTTAGGCACCCAGCCGTGGGCGCTGAAAGTTTTATCCTGGCAATTTTTGGTTTTCGGATTTCTTGACGCGTTTCCGAATGGGATCAGGATGTCACTTGATGTCTTCAGGTATATATAGGGGTTAGATACGTCCTTCTTTTCCATCACTCTCAATCTTCCTTTCTCTCGTAATTACTTAGCTTTAATCCTTCCTTGCTTTTGTCATGTCGATTCCTCCCTTCTCCCTCCAAAGAGCTGTCAGGCGTTGGCTAAGAGCCCTCACTCCTACAGAAAAGGCTTTGTTGAAAGAATACCACTTAGAGGTACTTTTAGGCTTACAACAAATTAATATTGATTATAACTTTCTGTATGCAGCCCTGAGCTTTTGGGATTCCGATCACCATGTTTTTGTCTTTCAGGGCAATGAAATATGTCCTTTTCCAGATGAATTTGCTGCGATCCTTGGTTATCCTACTAATGCTACTCCTGCCACCCCTGGCACCATTGAAGAGGGTAAAACAACCATAGGGGCTTTCCTAGGACTAGATGCTAACATGCTTGCTGAGATTGTTGTGGGTGATAAGGTTAATTTGGCAAAGCTTGTAAAACATCACTTTAGACCTAGTAAAAATATGACCGAACAGAAATTGAACATTCGATCCCTTGTATTTTGCTTGTTGAATCATTATTTGCTGTCGAATAACAATGGCGAGTTCGGTGACATAAGGTTGATCCCCTTGATTAGCCAGATGGAAAGTTGCTATTCTATTATGCCGTTGGTTGTTGCCGAGACTTTGCTGAGTGCGGATGAGTTGAAGAAGGATGCCAAATCTGAATATTTTAAGGGGAGCCCCCTATTACTGCAGGTAATCGATCTTTCTTTTGCGCATACATATTTTTTATATTTTTTTCGTTCGTCCTGCCTGGAGCTGATTTTCAGCGCCCAGGGCTGGGCGTTAGAATTTTTGGCGCCTGGTCCTGGGCGTTGAAACTGCGCCCCAGGTTTCGTTTGTTTATTTTTTTTTTTTTTTTATCTGATCGTACCCGTTCTTTCTGCAGATTTGGCTCATGGAACGACTTAGGCTTTTAGAAACTCCTGCCGATCCTAAACATTATCGTCCTATAGCCTTGGGTAATCGAAAGTATTTGCACCGAGGCCAGGACGAGGCCGAGTGGGCCTCCTATTTCACTCATGGTATTTGTTCTATTAAGTGGGTGGTACCGTGGTGGGGTTTGACTACTATGACAGGGGATTCTGATGTGTCGGTTTACGTATCTCTGCTGGGGCTATCTCGGCCCATTTATATCTTTCCTTACCGAGTCATGCGTCAATACGGCTTAAGGCAGACTATCCCATTCTCTGATACAGTACCACCTAAAGTAGCGGCCTTTTCACAAGCACGGGTTCAAGCATGGGCTAAGTATTATGATGGTCTCCCGCGTTGGGCTGTGGCTACAAATGGCTTTGTGGGTCTTTCTGAAAACTACAAGTTGTGGATGAGTTCCGATGATAAAGCTGTGAGGACCGAGGCTCGAAATGGGAGCCGGCTGAGCTTTTGATACCTCGTATTCGGGTTAAGTATGAGGGCCGTGATTCTGCCAATCCTCGCACCCATGGTATTTAAGACTGTGAAAGCTCGTCCTGATCGAAAGCGAAAGGAAATTCCTCCCCGTTCCAGTTCTAGGCCTAAGAAGATGCCTAACATGAAGGGGCCTGCCGTTGCTAAAAGAAATGCAAGCTCTCGTGGAGATCGTCGCCGGAACAATGTATGGGTTAGGAAAGCTCAGCCGCTAGTAGAACCAGTGACTAATCCAGTTGATGTTGATAATCCTTCCCCCACCATTGTTTGTGCCCTTGAGGTTGAGCGGGCTATAGCGGTTCAAACTGAGAATGTTTCTGAGGCCTTGGCATCTTTGGAAGTTAGTGTCCAGGAGCCGGTTCTTATGGAGATTGATATAGGGGCAGCGCAGAAGCCTGTGGGGGTGGACCCTGCGAACATCGCCCTCTACAAGACTTTATTTGATGATCCGGAAGAACTAGAGTAGTGTAGTTCTTGCTAGGGTGTAGGTGCCCTTTATTTATTTCGGTTGTGTTTGTTTTTCATTCCTTAGCACTTTTGTTTTCCTTCTTATTATTTTTTTGATAAAGGCGTGTTTTATTCTTATTTTCATTTTTTGCTTCTCCTCTTTTTTCATTTTTTATATATTTTCTTATGTCTAACACTTTTCCACAACGTATATATATTTTACTTGATTGGACCGAATCCACAAATAGGATTGCCTACGTATCTTTGTTAAATAATTTTAACTTAGAATCAGGTCGCGCGTAGTTCTAGCTAGAATAAATTCTAGGATGCCGAATTTAATAGATATGCTCTGAGGTGGAAACATATTATTTGATCGGTGAAATGAGTGAAGTTTTATCATTATTTTAATCTGCTGTTTTTTTTGCCGTAAGCCGTGTATCTGCACACGGAATTCCATGTGTTTTTTTTCCTTTTTTGTACGACTATTTTTCGGTACGCATATCTGAATACATGATGTACCCCCCAAGTGTTCGTTATTTTTCCGTTATGTGCGGATAAAATGACGAGCACTTCTGGAAAAAATTAGGCAGGCAGAGAGTTTCAACGCCCAGACTGGGGCGTCAAAGTTTTCGGCGCCCAGAGCTGGGCGCTGAAAATGATTTCTGGGCGGTCTTTTTTGACGCTTTTCTTCACATGTTCTTGCATTTATATATTTTTTTTCTTTTTTGTTTTACTTTTTTACTCGTATTGAAATCAATTTTGACGCTATTTCAGAGGCTTTTTTGATTGTTAGCGTGAGGCGCATTTTTGTCTGGATTAATTTTTTCTATTCATGACTCGAAACGGTTTTGAGAATGGGGTTAGTGTGCGGAAGATATGAAGATCTTTGTGTAGGCTTTTTGAGTGGGCTGAGGCGCGCGTTGACGTGGGGGGCGGTGTTTATTATTTTATGAATTTTTTTTTGAGCAACATTTGCATTGTTTGGATGTGATTTCCTTTTTGATTTCTTTGGGTTGCATGGGTTAGACCTTTATGTTTTGGCAATATGATAGTGTGGTTCATTTTGGGATTTTTTTGAATTTCAATGTCACGATTCAAGACCGAGTGGGCCTTGTTTATTGGGCCTAGAGTGGGCTGTTTCTTTGTTTTTGTATTTGCAAGTTTGGTGCTTATTTAGTGTTAGAATAAAAGTTTTTAGGAGAAATCTTACGCCTTTATTAATTTGGAAAGTAAGGAAAACATACTGAAATAAAATTTGCCTATATTCTAAGGGGTTTTAAGACCATCTAAAGTCTTTATTTTTTTCTATCAATCTAAAGAATTACTAGGCGTTTTTTTTTTTTACTAAGGTGCTCTCTATGGCTCAAGCCTTGGGTTTAGTCTCGTAAAACTTTGGTCCTTCACCGGTACTCATCTTGAATTCTATTCCCTTTGTGTTGACCCACTGATATGTCTTCACCCATCCGTTCTCGGCCTCTTCTAGTGTTGATGCAGGAGAGATTAACCGGGTTGGATCGAAACCTTCATCTTCTAAAGCTAGGGTAGTCATCACAGTCTCGTCCTCCATAGGCCTCGATTCGTTAAACAATGTCCATAGAGCCTGGTTGTCCAATATTTCAGCTGTTTTGGTCTTGGTGAGGTGAGGTGCCTCATCCAAAGTATGACAGTCATGGGAAATTCCAGATCTGGGCCAAGTTTCAATAAAGAGGTCCTGGCCCGATACTTGAGACAGGTAGACATCTTCAGCATTATCATCCCACACACTGCACACTTCTCTCTCGATTTGATCCATAGGGACCATGGCGAGTGGTGCACCTTGGGGCGTAATATACGTCGTAGGGTCAAAGTTCATATTTTCTGGTTGGTCAAGAGAGATGTGACAAGAACCGAGTGGGCTCTTGTTGTTTTTGGGTTTGCCAACGTTGGGGAGAGGTGTTATTTCATCCTCTATCATGTCCTGGATTGTGTTTTTTAGACTCCAGCAGTTTTCAGTGTCATGCCCATTTCCTTGATGGAACTTGCAGTAAGTACCTTCGACCCAATATTTACTTTTGACAGGAGGGTCACGGGTGGGGCCTATAAGCCTCAACTTTCCTTGATTGGTTAGTCTTTCGAAGGCTTGCACCAAATTCGACCCGAGTGGGGCAAACTTTCGATCTCGGACCCATCTTCCAGGGCTTCTCCGGGCTGGGGTTTCTTCCACAACATGGACCTCTTGGGCTTGGGGCGTGGGGCCCCTGTAGTAAGTGCTACTCTTGTATGCAGGTTTGCTTTGTACTGTTTGTGTGAGGTCATCCTCGATCTTTATTCCTACATCATAAACCCTCTTGAAGGTATCAAGGCCCAAGTATCTAAGATGTTGTTTGTAAATTGGGTCCAGGTTGTCAATGAATTTTTGGACTAATTCGGTTTCAGGAGGCCAAATGACCAGTAATGCAAAATGTTTGGCTTGCGCAGCCGCTAAGGATTCGTTTTCCATTTTCAGTTGGTTCATGAGTAGGGTCATTTGGGCCATTTGGTTCTGTAGCTCTTCTATAGACATGTTTGAGGGTGCGAATCGAGGTTGGGGAAGCGGAGATCCTTGAAATGAGGGATGACGGACGGAACCTGGAGTTACTAAACCTTGCGTCGGTGATGTAGCTTCGAGACGCATTAACCTTTGATTTTCAGATCGGCACCAAGTGGTAGGACCAGCCCTATGCATAAGATAAGCTAAAGTTTAGGCCCCAAAGTTTTAAGCGTTACTTAGTCTAGACTTTTGACTCTCTCTATTGGGTTTTTTTTTTATTCTCTCCTTTGTTGGTACACTTTTTGGTTTTTTCCTTGGTCATTCTTTGGATTTTCGAAACACTTGCCCGTGTGACATTCATAGCTATTAGCATGCTCGGTTTTGGTGCCGAATATTGTCGTCGTAGGAGGCCTAACAACGACACAAAGAGTTATTTATTATTTTTTAGTCGCTTTTAGAATCGAGTGCCTTTTCATACGCCCTCGCAGCAATTTCTTTTTTACGAAAAGTTTTTTTGCTACGTATTTTCTTTATGCGCGGGCACCGAGGATGATGTGCCTAACCAAAAGGCCAGGCAGCAACTTCAGCGCCCAGCGAAGGGCGTGAGAAATATTGGCGCCCAGCCAGGGGGGTTGAAAATGCGTCCCTGGCTGGTCCTCGTCCTTCGTTTGCGTATATCTTTTCGTTTATGCGACTTTGATTTTGCGTGCTTGCCTAATAACGTCCTTTACGCGTTGTGCAGCGTTTGTGGGATTCGTTACGGGCCATCCCGAGCGTCGCTTATTTTTGTGGCGATCGTTCGGGTTTGCGGAACACGTATTTTGGTATAACTCTTTGGCCAATTGGTTTATGAATGTTTGGGCAATTTTTAAGGTCGTTGGTTTTCTAACATTATTTGTCACACACAATCACATAATTCGCTACACATAACTAACATTACATCATGAGGCAGAATAATAATATGTCATGTAGTTTATGATAGGCTTCTATGGGTAGTATTTGCGCCGGCTTGGTACCGCTTCTATCGCAGATCCAACACATGCCCCGGTCGAGGTAGTGCCTTCAACAGACGAATTTCGCCCAAGAGGCCAATCACGATGTAAGCCAAGGGGGCATGCACCAATGAGAGGGACCTAATGGGCGAGCGATTGGGTTTGGGACAGGTGTACTACTAGCGAATGTGCCGAGTGGACAACATTCGAAGCGTATGCACCCCCCGGTTGGCGATGGGTATCCTTAGTCCCAACTCCCGAGATGAAACATCCAAGGGAGCCAAGATTCGTTATGCGGTTCTGTCCGTTCACATTAATATGCTGATTTTCAGGTCGTCCCAACTTGATGGGGAAATAAACGCGGGGTAGGATCGTTTCACCCTTCGGCTATTTTGATTACCTACGAGCATGAGTATTTCCTTCACTATCCCCAGTGGAGTCTCCACTGTGAGGGGGTCGAAAAAGCACGAGGCTAGTGCGTGACCTCGTCCCTCGTGGGCGTGACGTTTCTTTTTGTCAGATCAAGTGTAATTGGATTTCCTGTGAGTTTACACCCAATTGACTAGTAATATAGGAGTCTCCATTCAGTTTTTAACGACAATGAGAAAAACTGACAAAACCCGGTTATCGTGACATAAAGGGATTGCAATTATGTTTGACCACGACGGCCATAGGTTCCCTTGTGATCCCTGGTGTGGGGATCTCTCAACGTACACCAGCAAGGTAGAGATTGAGGGTTCGGGGGACTGTAACTACCGAGAGGAGTACTCGCTCTTCGATAACTCCAGAGGCAGGATATCCTTACTAGCTCAGCATAAATAATTGAAGGGACATGCGTTAATTATTAAACTAATCTGAATTGATTTTAATAATATGCAACACATAATACTAGATCGAACGTGATTATCTTGTTTAGATTGATTTAAGGGCCTAGCATGATAGTTCAATTTCCCAAGATATTATCTTTATTAGGCGTGATAGAACAATCAGATTTAATAGTTTAACAGTTTTATAAAAGGGCGAGGAAAGCGATTAAATCATGCGAAGGGACACATTACGACGCACCCTTGAGAGGTGCGTCACGGTTCTTAGAAAACTAACCACTTTGGCTTTGCTATTTCTCCTTTTATTTAACGAATCTCAAGTTTCTAGGTTTAATTTTTCAGCTACAAGGGATAGGATACGTTCTGTTCGATTTTTGGATCGATTGCGACAGAACGCGGGATCAATTTTGCAGCGTGAGGCTTAGGCTTAGGGGTTGGAGTCAATACTCAGAATATGAATTGTGTGTTGTGTTCACGTCGAATTTGGGGCTATATTTATAGGGAAGAGTTCGTGGAAAGATAGAATTGTAGAGCTCTAATCCAAGATGAATTAGGAGAAAACACGTACCTCGGTAATTTCAGCGCCCAGGGCTGGGCGCCGAAGATTTCGGCGCCCAGAGCCAGGCGTTGAAAATAGGGTCTGGCCGTATTTCCTTGTCAGATTTGGACTCGTGGAATACGGAGTCTTTGAGACTTATCCGGGTCTTTTAGCGCGTATTAACTTTATGACGGAATGCGTCTGGGCCCGTTACGAACTCTAGGCTCGTTAGGATTTTAATTAATACGTAACTCTTTATTTTCGAATTATACTAGGAATAGGATTCCTCTTGCAAATTCTATCTCTTTTAGGATTTATGTTGGAGTGCAACACCTAATTCTGACAGGTTTCTATCTTTTATGTCTTGCCACTTTTAGCAACTACCCGTTACGGCAGTTACTATTTTTAGCAGGTTTCTATAAATAGCGGGTTCGGGTGAAATGAAAAGGGTGATCGAGATTCGTTATTTTATAGGAGATGCGTTGCCAAGTGGAGATTTTATGTTCTCATCATCGAACCTTCCCTTTCGGGAATGGGGACAAAAGTAGGTGTCTACACAAAGTGGCCCCTACACTTAGATATTCAAGGTACGTACAAGTCTAGGGCGACCACATTATTTGTCAAGGGACATTACATGATTGTTATTGATGTGAATTATATTATGTGAACTTGGTGGATTCATATTTGTTTTGGTGAACGATCATGTGAATTATTATATTGGAATTATTGATTTATTGGTTGAACAAGCATGTCGGAACTGTTGTGAGTATGGATTTCATTGTCAATCATGTTGGTGAATATTTATGCATGTATGGTTTGTTTCACATGCAAGTAATGAATTATTTATTGTGATACTATTGTACGGGATGTCTAGCATACTTTTGAGCCAATTATTCGTACCTCGTCGTACTATTTATTTTACCACATGTGAAGGGTTAGCTCACGTAAGCCACCGCACATGTAGGGTTCAGTTGGGAATATTTTTATATGAAATGAATTAGGATTTGTCGTTCAAGGGCACAACCCTCATGTTAATAGGCATGTTGTGGAATCTCACCTTTTGTGAGAAGGAACTTGGTAGTAATTTCACTACGTCTTGATTTATTGATCACAAGTCCTAAAGGATTAAAATGAGATTGTTTTGGTTGTCGTTTATTAAATGTATGTATGTATGTATGTATGTATGTATGTATGTATGTATGTATGTATGTTTTTTGAGTCTCGAGTTCGCCATTAATAAAATATTAATAAACGTAAAGTGCAACCAGAACAAGCTTCAAAACTCTTGAAACGTATATACCTTGAGTATGAACAATGGGGGGAGTCTTGCCGGAAATCTCGTTCTCCTACTAATGATAAAAGACGTTGTTTCATTTAATTTATGCGCTGGAATTCCGTCGGTATGGCCCGACACTCGGTATGGTCCGATATTTATTATTTATTATGGTGTTGGTGGGCTCCCAACGCTCTTCCTTTATGGAATATTCTTTTGGCCCGTTCGAAGCTTATTCTAATTAAATTGTGAGTCAAGAGTCGAGTCTTGTATTCATAGTTTACTTGTTATTATTAAATGGCTTTTGCATGTTGATTAGTACTTTAGCAAGTGATGCATGTTTATAGTTTTATTTCACTCTAGCCTTGTGAGTACTCAGCTTTTGCTGACTACGTGCTTTATGTCTTTTGGTCATGGCCTTCGCCTTAATGACCCTATGATGCATCATTTGCGCTTGCATTGTTAGGGAGTAGATTAATTTAGCAGGTTGGTAGATCAAAGTACGATCGAAATCATGTAGCTTGGGATGATTGAGAGAGTTGTATTATTTTGTGCTTTGAAACTATTTTTAATACTTTACTTATGTTTTGAATTGTTGGATTTTTAAATACTTTACTTATGTTATGGTTCCAACTTGTAGGAGGCCTCAACAATTATTATTTATGTTGGTTTGAAAGTTAGTTGACATTAATTTCCGCTGCGTAATTCTGGTACTAGCATTAACCGTTATCACGGTGGCGGTAATACTTTAGTAATTCCTTTATTTTAAGTTGAAAATGGTTTTATAAAAGCAAGGAATTATTAGGGTGTTACAGTATAGCTATGACAAGTCAAGGTCTCTATACTCTAATACAGCATGAACAATTGGCGAATTACAAGTTAGTCTAGGGAGCATTATACACTACTACATACCATTCCCACTCGATGGCCATTGTGTGGTTCAAGAGTCAAGCATTGTGTTTCCGGTTTCCTACCTAGATTCTTGATGGTCACGGTAACAACTAGGTAAATAGAAATGAGGCTCAAAACACACTATAGTCACTCTTCTAGAGTCGACACGAAGAACGGGCGCTTTCTCGTGTCATAGGAAGCGTATCCGGTGTCAATGGCTCCGTGCTTAATGTCTCTCTAGGAGAACAACTATAGCACATGAATCGCTCTTTTTCTTGGGGTTTGGAACAAGGCAACAAGCAAGCAAGGTTCATTACTAAGGTACCTATCATGCAAGCAAGGATCAACCTAAGGTATTTCGCAAGCAAGGGTCAACCTTAAGGTACCTAACATGCTCATACACCCATATCAAGCAATGATATAATCCCACAACAATCACCAAAGTTACATACACAAGTAGAGAGAAATAGAAATCATTCCATAATTCTACTAGGGGTCATCCAACCCCTAGGCCTAAGTAAACTACTCATACATAGCTACACTTAAACCTAGTAGATCTAAGCAAACTACATATGAAAACATGATTTACTATTTTGGGTAAAGAAACTCAACCTAAAGTATGAACTTGGGGATGAACACCAAGAACATACCACTTTGGGTAAAGAAACTCAACCCCAAATCATGCACTAATCAGAAATTTAAACTAATGTAAATGCATAAAATCTATAAAGAAATAAGGCATGAAAGTATAACAATTACTTGAATTGAAAGTGGAGATCTTGCTCAAAGAATTAAGAAATCTAAAGACAATTAAGCTAATTAAACTAAACTAGAAATCAATAAAGGTGGTGAGAGTGTGTCTATAAGAGAGAAACTAAATGACTGAAAATAAACCTAAAGACACACTCCACATCTTACACTTAAGAGTAGCATTCTATTTATACTAAGGGGAACATGTGCCCGAAAATTAGGGGTGTTGTCATACTTTGCATGGGGCTCTTCAGCTTTGCACGACTCGTGCCAATCGTGTACGGCCTCGTGCTAGGTTTGGGTAGTAGGTGCTGCACGACCAGTGATAGGGTCATGCACCAGAACTGCATGACCAAAGTTGAATCGTGCACGACTTGTGCTCGGCTGCTTCCCATGGCGTTATTCCTTCCCAATGCAATGTAAGGGTTGAATCACCTATGCATGGATGATTACCCTAGCTTCCCTTATTCTCTTATTCACTTCTCTCATTGTATAGATATCGTGCTACTTCAAGTGCATAGGCTTGGCTTGGTGGAATCTTTCCATCTCATTTCTTTGTGAGAGCCTTCAATGATGGTGATGAGGTGGGATGACGAGGATGCCGCGAAGCTTGAACTCGAACCCCATTGTTGTGTTCAATCTCTCTTTTGGATTAACGAGACATACATCCTCCGTGTGTCGCTTTAGTTTGGCCTGAAAAATAGGGAGATATGAGCTCTTTGTAGAAAACAAGCAAAGAAAGGAAATAGAGTAGGAATAGCTCTAAATGCAACTATATGCAACTAAACTAAGATAATATGTACACAAAAAGGATCCTAATTGGCTCCTAAATATGGGCTAACTACAAGCACACCAAACACCCCCAAACTAAACTCTTTCTCGTCCTCGTGCAAGACTCATAAAATGAAGCTCGATTGAAGAAAGAGCACAAGGATGAACCATTAAGAGTTCGGCCACTTATATCTCTCATCATAACATAATGTACACAATAGGATGAAAGAGAAATCATGATCAGACATAAGGTAGTGACAACATCCAAGCTCAACAAAGTTCACTTAATGGCATGCTCTCTCGTGACAAAGTGTTTAGTGTGGGTGAACCTAATGCTAAAATAATCTAGATGATTCACTCTACTTTAGACTAAACATGGTTCAGAAAATGCTTGCAAACAAAGTAAACATGCTCATCTGGGGAGGAATTTATTTTGGCTGGGTGTTCTTTGTGGTGGCATAATATGCAAACAAAATTGGGAATGGGGTGAAGCTTCAACAATAAATGGGAAGACAATACACACATGCTTTGCAAAGTGACCTACAATACATCACATGATATATAGTATCCATCAACTACTTCAACTTACACTAACCTTCTCAATAAAGCACAAATACAATCACTAAGAACAAACAAAAATGTGGTATACAAGTGTAGACAAGCAAGAGAGAAAATTGCTTAAAGAAAATGTTACACAGCCACTTGAAGACTTCTTGAGAATATTGAACTAGACTACTTTTTTTTTTGTATGTCTCATTTCCGGAGTGAGGGTATACATTTCTTCTTCTTTTTTTAATTTTTTGACTTGAATTGACACGAAAAACAAAACATGAACACATGATTACAAACATGTTACAATCATGAGGTGAAGTTGAACACGACTTCTTGAGATGCTTAGAAGCTACCTTACTTCCATCACGAACTTATGCTTTCATGGAATGGGGTATCAAAGAAAGGTTAAGAATTGGGTTATCAAAGAAAGGTTATGGATTGGGGTATCAAAGAAAGGTTATGGATTGGGATATCAAAGAAAGGTTATGGATTGGGGTATCAAAGGAAGGTTATGGATTGTGTTTGGGAGTAGAGTTGGGTAGGATTCAACATGGGTATGCAAAGGATATATTCAAGAAGGGCTTGTGTTTACGCACAACATTATACGAAAAATGGCCTCCGACCTAATCGGCATGTAGTTCATAAAGACAAGTGCATATAAAGAGAATTAAAACAAATCCAAGTTTCATGAAGCATGGGATATGGGAAAATTATATTTTACACTACAATGACATTTGAGAAACTTTTGGGTGAGACTCTATTGAGAAAGCTAGACTAATATATATTGGAAGACAAAACATTTGGTTTTCGAAAAGCTATGCTTGTGTAGGGAAATTCCAAAGTTACACATGAAGGAAATATGTCCTTCACCCAAGGTGCATTAGTCCGATACCAAGGTTCAGATTAATTACGAACAATTAATTCAGTGGGATCAAGTGATCGGAACAGCTAGCTGGAGCAATGCTTCCGATCAGTGAGTTCTAATCTATATTAGGCTCACAGCTTACTCTTGACTGAACCTATAAGGTCACACCATTGGCATGTAACAGATCACCAGATTAAATGAATAGGAAATTCATTTAATAGCTTTCCGGGAAATTAGTTCGGAAAAACATAATTACACGATTAAACATTGGATCGTGAAATCGTATATCGTATTGTGTATATTCGTAAGCTAGGCGAGAAGAATAATCGAATCGTACGACATTGGATCGTCAAGTACGAAACGATAAATAAATTTTCGAAGGATAATTTAATCGCAATACGAAAGCAACCCATGAGCGGGAGAGCGCAAGCGCAAGGCCCATGGGCGCAGCGTGCATGGTAATGCAGCGCTGGCCCATAGGTGTCGCTGATGTGTGGCGCGCACGGACAAGGCTCAAAGCAAGCAGCAGCTCGCGGCCCGCATAAAGACCCTCGTGGGATTGCTGGCCGGCCAATGGCCTTTGGCCTTGGTCGGTTGGCTTGCTTATTATCTAGGTTATTTTATTAACCTAAAATTATATTTTTCTAACACACAATTCAGTTTACACATCAAACCCTAAGGAGGAGAGAGAAACCCTAATTCTCTTTTAGCCTCCATGGATGTGTTCTTCCCAAAAGCACAAACTCTTGATCATTGTCTAAGCTACGATTATCAAGATGGATCTGAACGTGTCGGTCGGTGAACCAAATAGAGGAACGACGATTGGAGTTCTTTGTTCGTGTTCGTGAATCATAAACTCGGGAAAACACGCTTCGAATGTAAGTTTGCTTAATCTGTGTTTTATACATGTTTCCTGGCTTTGGGGATTGTTCCGCACATGTTATATGTATTTAACTGTATTCCCCTACAGTGGTATCATGAGCCTTATGTATTCAAAGCATTTTTTAGCATGATATATTGTTTTTGCTGTTGTCGAATTTTTGAAACTTTTTTTTTTAATTTTTCGATTTATTATGGAATATTGGATGAATCGTATAATAAATTCGGAATTCAAAATGTTTCGTATTTTCGACTTTTCTGACCCTAATCTGATTGAAAACGATTTTCTAAGATCAAGTCATGAGAACGAAATTGCAAAAACAGGCCTCGAAGTATGTGTTTTTGTGCATTTTTGTTAATTTTCGTATTAAAATTAACAAATTCGGAAAGTTTTTCAATTAATTGGTCGACCTAAACTACTCGGAATTGATTGAAATTTTGAAAAAATTATGTTGGGTATATTTTAAAATCATGCTAAAAATTTCGGCCATTTTTGTTAAGTATAAACCCTAATTTTGCTTTCCCCAAACTGGTAAACTTTAGATCGCTAATTGATTTTTTAAATAATTTGGATCTGGAAATTTGGTTAATTGGGAAAGGGAATATAATTTCATGTAAAGTGGAAGATTTTAAAAATTATTGGATTAAAATTTTGATTAGATTGGTTAATTTTAATCAACACTTAAACCAAATTGCTAAAAATCTGAAATTTAAATGTTTAGAACGATTTAAAGTTTTAGATTCGATTATTTAAAAGTTCAAATTTTTGGTTGAAATTTTTCTTCCTTAAAATTTGAACAAAGTTAGCCTAGATTTAATAAATTTAACAAAATCGGATTGTTGTTCATATTAATTAAACCGTAAAGTCGTTATTTTTCGAAAATAAAAATTGTTAAATTTTGTGAAAAATAACTTAATGCAAATTTGTTCGTGATTTTTTTTTTAATTAGTTGGTCCTTAGGCACGAACCAAAGGCACGAACACGAGGGGTGTGTGTGGACGTGTGGCTCGTCATAGCCATGCGGGCTACCTCACCACTGCCGAGCCACAGCAACGAGGGCAGCAGCAAGCGTGCTGCGTGCCGCGCGCGCTGGGCGAGGAGAGCAAGCAAGGAAGCGATCCCTGGCTTACGGGATACGAGCAGACATGGGCAAGGCTGCCTTGCCTTGCGCGCAGCGTCGAGCACAACAGCAGCAGCAGTGCCACGGGCAGCGACGAGCTGCGGTACGTGTGCGCGCTGGCTGCGGGGGCATGGGCGCATGCTCGTGTGCCTCGTAGGCCACACACAGCACGAGCATTGTTGGGCTGGGCGCAAGCCTAGCCCGCGTTGCACTTGGGCATTTTTTTGTTTCGTTGGGCTTGAATAATTGTATTTGCATTAAATGGCTAACGGGATAATTAATAATTATTTTATTTAACTTGGGTCGGGCCGTGAGTTTAATTTAATATTTAAATATTTAATTATCCGGAATAATTATTGGTTTGAGTGGGAGCCGCTTAATGAAATTAAAATGAAATAATTATTTTCATAGGTCGCTTTATTTTAATTAAATTAAATTTTAATTAGAATAAATTCTAGGGATTAATAATTTGGAAATTGATTAATCTTTTAGGACGCGTTTATGTGAACGTGAATTTTAAATAATTCACGTAAATACTTGCATAATTAAATGGGCCATTCGTTTTAGGATACGAATGGGTGAATGCATAGAATATATATATTTTATGTAATGCAGGTACTCCAAGTTACTAGTATGGCCAATCTAGGATAGTTAAATACGGTCTGCGAACCGTTTTATCTTTGAATGTAAAGTTTTAAAATATGGTCTGCGAACCATTGAAATTTTGATGTAATTTTTATTATTTCAAGTATTTCTAGTTTAGAACTTTAAGTTAGCATTGAATGAAGATTCAAGACGATGCCAAGCTAACAAAATGTTGAACAATATTGGATGTTTCAAGACAAGAGTTTTGGGCCATACTAGTTCACCAATTTAATTTATGCAGTATATATTATGCTTGTATGAATGTATTGTGCACGAATGTTGTTTGTATGCTAGATTAGATTTAGTTCACTAAATAATCGAACCAACATAGAAACAACTAGGTCCAAAGTAATATTGAGTTCAAAAATTGCCTTCCAAATCAAGCACTTACAAAAATCTAAGGATCTAACGTAGTAGGTTTACGCCAAATCAATGTGCTATATTGGTTGACTTAGATGGTAAGGCGTCCCAAAGGAGCACGTTGATTGTGGTTTCAACTCAAACAACAATGGCATTATGTTGTGGCAATGGGATAAATTATGGTATTAATTTATTAACCAAGAGTAATTTGAAGATTACTAGCAAAAGGTTTTGCTTACCTAGAATCTTAAAATACTTAAGACATGCCAAAGCTGCTTAAGGATTTAGGACTTTTAGGGTCTTGGAATCGTTTCATTCATTTTTGGACCATGTTTTGCTTTTGCATGAATGAAATGTTTAATAGCTTTGATGATTGCATGAATGATTTTATTTCAAGTTATTAAAGTATGATAAATGTTTTCTTTTCTAGTTCATTTTGTAGAATCGTAAATCTTCAACTTTATTGCGTTCGGATAATAGAACTGCGATATTTCCTCGATCGATTGGTAACTAATTATGAGAGTGATTCTCAAAGAAAAGGAGAGTGAGAGTGTATCTTGAATGCTATTTTCTTATAGTGATCTTCATGGTTGTTTTCAAACTAAAATTTTAATGGTAGACCAATTGGACCTCATATATTCAGAATACTGGGTAGTTTTGGAATAATGAAGTATTGAGTTAAAGACTCATGTGTAACCAATGGTTAACAACCAATTTTCTTTTGATTCGATAGTGAACTAGACTCATTGGATGCGGTCATTCAAAGTGAATAAAAGAAAGGGACTTTGTAAGCACAACAAAGTAAGAAGATCAAGCAAAGAGTAAAATATTCAGGACTATAAGAAAACGTGATAGAAAGGATAGGAAAGGGGAACAAAAGAAATGAATTTAGATATTCTATTTCTACCTTGAGGTTTATGTTAAAGAGAAACGACTTAGCAAATAAACTCCCATGGTATTAGATTACCGCTTGAGGTTCTAACTCTTGTTAAGAACTCAAATTGCGGGAGCTAAGTCTGGTTATTGACCTACAAGTGGGAAATAAAGCAAAGTTGTGCTACATTAATTGTAGGGTCATCATGTTTGTTTTAAAGTCCTAAAGGCTGGAAATTAATGATATTATGTTCCATTAATCATCATAATCAATTTCTGTTTGGACAACGGGAAAACTCACATTCAAAGTAAACAAAAACATTCGTTGAGTGTTTATTTGAATGAAATGGTCATTTAAGGGTTGAGTCATATGATTGATTAATAAACATACGAATCTCTTCACACTCAAACTTTAGAAGGTTCAAATCAAATATTTTGATTTGTGTTCCACATATCTTTGGCAATGTCATACGACCATATCTACAAGACAACATTCTAAGATTCCATGGCATGGATTTCTGAAAGTTGGTTAATTTAAGACACATGGGTCTTGCTTGTTGAACATGACGTAAAAATGGACTATTGTTAGAAGTTTCTATACAATAAAGTTCATGGGCCAAAGATGGATATTATGACTTACCTATTTCACAAGAATTTGAGAAAATGTGGCTATATTTACTCAAGGTGAAATATGTGAAATGCTTCATGCAATTCACAAAGGGTATAAAATAAACTTGGCAAGAATTTTGGAACATCTAGGTTGGGTCAAGGTGATGTTTGCAGGAGCCAAGAAAGATTATCTAGATTGTTTATATGGCAATTGTAATACCTCGTATTTTTATAATATTTATAAATATATCTTATTATATTTATAAAGCATTTTACGATTTATTATCGTTTAAATAATATTTAAACGCATTGCATTTAATGTATTTTAATTAATTAGAATATTTATTATTTTAATTAATTACGAAACGAATTTATTCTTGAGTCGGGAAAATTAAATGAGTTGCAAATGATTTTTAAAGCTTCGGGTTTTAAATAAAAAGTCCAATTCGTTTTATTAAACGAGCCCAATCCAAACAGTTTAATTTAAATCTTAAGCTAGCCCAATTCATTTAATTCCTAAGCCCAACTCAAATATCCTAAGCCTAGCCCATCAAGGGATTAGGGAGCCTATAAATAAACTCCCCCATCATTAAATGAACCCCTAAAATTTCATAAAGCCCCTTTTTGATTTCGTGCACCTCACTCCTCTCCTCTCTTTGCTCGGCACACCGCACGCACGCACACAACCCCGTGCTCGTGCTGCTGCGCCCTCGTGCTGCTCGGCCTCACGCCCAGCGCGCACTACCTCTCGCTCTCTCCTCGCGCACGCCAGCGCCCACTCCCTCTCTCCCTCGCGCACAGCGCGCCCCTGCTTCGCTCGCCTTCCCTCGCGCACAGCGCCCACACTCTCGCCTTCTCTCGCTCTCTCCTCGCGCTCAGCGCGCGCCCCTGCTACCCTCGTCCCCTCGTCGTAGCGCGCGCCCCTGTGCCTCGTCCCCTCGCTGCTGCGTGCACACACACGGTCGTGTGTGTGTGTTGTTCGTTCGTTGTTCAATTCTTTTCGCCCAATCACATTATATTCGTGGTTGTTCCGTGCTATAGGCCGGATTGGTATAATTCTCTTCTTCCTTACCTATTCTATTTAAATTCCGTATTTTAAATTATTATATTAATTAAAATGCTGGGAACCGGTTATGAATACCGTGGTTTGAGGATTTGTGTGTTGTGATTCATTAGGTTTGTTTTAATTAATAAAGGATGAATTTTCAGATTTGTTTATTTAATAAAGCATTGATTTTTATGATATTAAACTAGTTTTATTGGAATTTTCAAGTTAGGGTTTTAACCTAGACCTAATGAGTCAATTGATTAGCATAATTAGGTGATGATTTTAATTATGATAATCAATTATATTTTCAGATTTGAATAAAGGTTTAAAGTGTCGATTTTTATTGATTTTAAAGGCGGAAAAAGTATGTTTTCGTACTAGGGATTGATTTTGCAAATTGAGACGATTTTATCATTGAAAAACGATTGAATTCTAAAGTCTAAAGGAGGTTTTAATTTTTATAAAGTTGTTGGAAATTTAATGAACATGGAAATAATTTAAGTTTCATTATTTTGATGATAGGAGGTGATTTCTAGTTGAGTGCTCGTTATTGCAAAGTGGCCCCTACGCTTAGGTATTCAAGGTACGTACAAGTCTAGGGCGACCACACCTTTTTGTCAATGACATTACATGATTGTTGATGATGTGAATTACATTATGTGGAATCATGTTTATTTTGGTGAACGAGCATGTGTTTTGTGATGTTGGATTTACTGGATTAATTGTTGAACAAGCATGTTGAAATTATTATGAGTATGGATTTCATTGTCAATCATGTTGTTCAATATTTATGCATGTATGGTTTATTTCACATGCAAGGGATGGATTATTTATTTGTATGCTATTGTACGGGATGTCTAGCATACTTTGAGCCATTTATTTGTACCTCGTTGTACTATTTATTTTACCACATGTGAAGGGTTAGCTCACGTAAGCCACCGCACATGTAGGGTTCAGTTGGGAATATTATGTATGAAATGAATTAGGATTTGTCGTGCAAGGGCACAACCCTCATGTTGTGGAGTCTCACTTTGGCGAGGAGGAACATGGTAGTAATATCACAAGTGTCTTTCTTGGTTGATCACAAGTCTTAAAGCATTAAAATAAGATTGTTTTGGTTGTCGTTTATTAATGGTATGTATGCATGTTGTCGAGTCTTGAGTTCGCCTTTATTAAAATATTAATAAACGTAAAGTGCAACCGGAACAAGCTTCAAAACTCTTGGAACGTATATACCTTGAGTATGAACAATGGGGGGGAGTCTTGCCGGAAAGCTCGTACTCCTACTAATGATACAAGACGTTGTTTCATTTATATTATGCGCAGGAATTCCGTTGGTATGGCCCGACACTCGGTATGGCCCGATTTTATTATTATTATATTTGGTGTATGGTTGGCTCCCATCACCTTTTCCCTTTGTGGATTATTCTTTTGGCCCATTCGAAGCTTATTCTAATTAAATTGTGAGTCAAGAGTCGAGTCTTGTGTCTCATGATTGTCTGTTAAGTATTATATGGCTTTTGCATGTTGATTAGTACTTAGTGAGTGATGCATGCTTTAGTTTCATTTACTCTATGCTTGTAAGTACTCAGCTTTTGCTGACTACGTGCTTTGTGTGTTTCTGGTCATGGCCTTTGCCTTAATGACCCTATGATGATCCATCATTTAAAATTGCATTTTTGGGGAGTAGATTAATATAGCAGGTTGGTAGATCAAGTACGATCGAAATCATGTGGCTTGGGATGATTGAGAGAGTTGCATGCTTTCGTTCTTTGAAACTATTTTATTTAATACTTTAATTATGTTTGAAATGTTTGAATTATTTATATTTTGGGTTTTGGGCCATTATGGTTCCAAATTGTAGGAGGCCTCAATATTTCATTAATTATGGTTTTTAAAAGTTAGTTGACATTTAATTCCGCTGCGTAATTCTGGTAATAGCCTTAACCGTTATCACAGTGGCGGTAATACTTTAGTAATTCCTTTATTTTAAGTTGGAAAATGGTTTTATAAAAGCAAGGAATTATTAGGGTGTTACAGCAATATGACAATCGAATATCCATAAGAATATGGTATGTCCAAATGGAGAAATCGGAATCTATTCGATTAACGATAATCACGACTATTTTCCTATATAATTTCTAAATGATACTCTCAAATGACTATCACACTAAACAAAGTTGTCAAAGCTAAGGATAAGATGTCATAAGGATTGAACTTCGGTTCAGTACATCTTTTCAGTACATATATATCTAGGGTTGTCAAACCCAGTGGGAGTTAGTGTTTACATCAAACAAACTCAAGAATAGATATATGTTTCTTTATGAGAGACTCAAAGAAACAAAAGGTATTGATTCTACCACAAATCTGATAACATGTGGTTGTTGCTTAAGATAATTTCTTTTAGGAAACCATCATATTTCCAAAAAGACAAGTGGGAGAAAAATGACCTCGGATGAACTTCGAGTCAAGCAACAAACAAATGTAGGATACTTAGGAGTATTTGGAAAAGCTCTGTACTTAGAAGCCTTTGGAAGAGCTTCAGGAAGACTTTATAAGTGCTTCAAGAGAGTGATAATACTCATAGGACTTGAGTAATGTCTTTATAGACACTAACGTTTGATGTTCAATACCTACGTAAATCGTATAAGGAATAGAATTCAACCAAGATAGATACATAGATATCTTGATGAATAAAAACTATGAAGACTTTGGAAAGTGCTTCAAGAACATACGACTTACATGTTATCTACGACGAATTAAAAATTCCCAAGTATGGTTTGAGGCCATCATAAATACGAAACGGTTTGAGGCCATTTCATCCAAAGTATCTTCATCTTAAAGAATCAATTAAATCTATGATTTGGTTGATTTGCATAAAGGGTTCACTCCCATTAGTTGCATAAATGTTTTCTAAACATACAACGTTGATTTGCATAAAGGGTTCACTCCCATTGGTTGCAAACATGTTTTCAAAATATACAAAGATGATATTGTATACACATACAAAAGAAAAGCTAGATTGGTGGTTAAATATTATAAACTACTTCACGGGGTTGATAATGTTGAAATCTTTTTCACCAAGTCGGAATGCTTGAACTATTTTGGATAAATCTAGCAATCATTGCATATGGAAATATGGCAATTGGAAAACGAAACACCTTCCTCAATTGGACTTGTAGAAAGGAATTGTGTACATCACACAATGTAAGAGTTTTGGATGCTAGATAAAAGAGCAAGCTTAAGAAATCTATTCATAGATTAAAGCATGCAAGTGGGAATTGAATAATATTTTTCAAGGCTATTGAGTAATCATGGCTTTATGAAAATATGGGTCATCTTGTAGATGAGGAGTTTAGTGGGAGCTAAGTCAATTTTATTGGTTCTATATATATGAGATACATATCTCTCTATTGAAAATGACATTCAAATTCTAATTGGTTAAGATTTGAAAGTATTTGTCAATATTAGAACCATGGCGAAACTAAGAACATAGTGGGTTAGAAATCTATTGGATAACATCTAAAGCGTTGTTTGGATTCTGTAAAAGTAATTACTAAATCAAACACAATAGAGAGACTCAAAACAGACTCTCAACCCATATGAGTAAGTCTAAATAATGAATGCTTTAACTAAAGTATAAAGCTAGGCTGTTATCACTAAAGTTAAACATGAAGGACCTTGAAGAGGTGCATTCACCCTATATCACATGGCAATGCCAAGATTTTAGCAAGATTCAGTATCTCTTGAAACAGAATAAAGCTAAAGTTACATGGATAGATTTTTAAATGCGAATGGTTTTTGCATTACAATAAATCATGTATGATGTGATATATAGATCGCCAAGATAACTCGTGAACATTGGATCGTGACGAGTTTATACCAATCTCTATTGATCTAATCAAAGATAATTAGAACCATATCAAGAACATCCAATACATTTGGATATGTACGATGAGCACTTGATAAGAGGAAGTGAAGATGAACTAAAGTTTTGATGCTACATGCATTTGCCTAAGCAAAAGTTGAATCTTGTTGTTAGGCAAACCACAAACATACAAGGGCAATTAGGCGTCGTGATTAAAAGGTGGTAACATAGGTTCTAAACCATATGTGATGCATGGGAAACTGAATCAATGATTAGTTTCCAAGTTCTCAGTTGAAGGATGTATCTCCCACATCTCCGTGAACTGGTTGGAGTATTCCAAAAGAGAAGCATCATTTGAAGTTCTACATAATTGAAATGAATTCATTATTGCCTAAGAAGCAATGAAAAGGAATTGTTTTTAGTGGGAGTTCTTCAATGAACTCAGGTTGATCACAAGTCTGCTATCTGGATGATTTTCTATTTTGAATATGAGTATCATTCTAACAGCAATGAAAGACTAGAACATTCCATAAACATATTCAAAGATCTTTCCATCTTACATCAAAAGGCTTTCGATAGAAAAGATGCTAAGAATAGCAAAGTATGATAAACTAAACCTCTGCATCGAATGAGATACAACACTCATATGCAGAAATGGAATCAAGTTTGAGTTCCATGAATGTTTTAAGTATTGCGTGAAAGGCATATATCTGTAAAACATTAAATGCTTGATTTTGGGTTAGAGGCCCAAAGATTGGTAAGCATTTGGTTTAAACATTTATCATTTATGAAATTATATTTCATAGATCATTTAATCTTGGTTTAGTATTAAATTATGAAGTCCAAGTGATTCAAAACATTCAAATGGGATGTCAATATGGATTCTTTGACAAAGAAACACCCATAAGTGAACTTGAATATTGAAATCACAAAAGGATCCCTAATCCAGCTCATTGAAAGGTTGGACGACCAATGACTAATGAAGATTAGATTGCAAGTTGATTTATAGTTCTGTTTCTTGAACTAGATTGACTGGATGTCAGAAATTATTTGCATAGATACTTATTGGATCTTGTATCGGATTGACCATGAGAACACTTTAAGAGATTAAAGTCATGTCATAAGTAGTTCTCATTAATTGTGATTGGAACCTATTCCTAAGAACCTGAGTAGTTATGGCTGCTTGTTTGAGAATTAGTTCGCTTTAATGCTCGCTAAACGTCGCAGCGTAAAAGGAGGCTATAAAAGCAGTTATTGGGCGTACTATGAATCAAAGAAAGTTGTTCATAAGTTACAAGAAGGGATTGTCCTCCTATCTTTGATAGGATATGATGTTGTTGTTGTACAAGGCCTCTCGAAGAGTTAGATACTGTGAAAATGCATGGCCGTGCTCAGAATGGTTAAGGCTTAACCTTCTGTAAAAGTTTAACAGTTGAACTCAGTAATTCGAGAAATACTTCTTCACCTAATAAGGATGGCTTGGATCTTACCTTATGTTCAGTAAGTAACACCAAGAGACAAAGAAATCGGAATGCACACTTGTCTGAATAACAAGTGGGAGACTAAAGGAAATATGTCCTTCACCCAAGGTGCATTAGTCCAATACCAAGGTTCAGATTAATTACGAACAATTAATTCAGTGAGATCAAGTGATCGGAACAGTTAGCTGGAGCAATGCTTCCTATCAGTGAGTTCTAATCTATATTAGGCTCACAGCTTACTCTTGACTGAACCTATAAGGTCACACCATTGGCATGTAACAGATCACCGGATTAAATGAATCAAAAATTCATTTAATAGCTTTTTGGGAAATTAGTTCGGAAAAACATAATTACACGATTAAACATTGGATCGTGAAATCGTATATCGTATTGCGTATATTTGTAAGCTAGGCGAGACGAATAATCGAATCGTACGACATTGGATCTTCAAGTACGAAACGATAAATAAATTGTCGAAGGATAATTTAATCGCAATACGAAAGTAACCCACGAGCTGGAGCGCACAAGCGCAAGGCCCATGGGCGCAGCGTGCATGGTAATGCAGCGCTGGCCCATAGGCGTCGTTGTTGTGTGGCGCGCGCGGACAAGGCTCAAAGCAAGCAGCAGCTCGCGACCCGTGGCCCACGTTCCTGTGCGCGCATAAAGCCCCTTGTGGGCTTGCTGGCCGGCCAATGGCCTTTGGCCTTGGTTGGTTGGCTTGCTTATTATCTAGGTTATTTTAATAAACTAAACTTATGTTTTTCTAACACACAATTCAGTTTACACATCAAACCCTTAGGAGGAGAGAGAAACCCTAATTCTCTTTTAGCCTCCATGGATGTGTTCTTCCCAAAAGCACAAACTCTTGATCATTGTCTAAGCTACGATTATCAAGACGGATTTGAACGTGTCGGTGAACCAAATAGAGGAACGACGATTGGAGTTCTTTGTTCGTGTTCGTGAATCATAAACTCGGGAAAACACTATTCGAATGTAAGTTTGCTTAATATGTGCTTTATACATGTTTCCTGGCTTTGGGGATTGTTACGCACATGTTATATGTATTTAACTGTATTCCCCTACAACACACACAAAAGTGCCAGAATTATTCAATCATGCATCACCACAATGTACAAGACATTTTATAGCATGAGACCCAAACACAAAATACTCCATAGTTATGTACTAACATTGAGAATGCCCAAGGAGCCAAAAAAAAAACTAATATGCATGATGATGCAACTAATGCAAGGGTTAGTACCTAGAATGCAAAATAATGCAAAAAGTAAGAAAAAAGTAAGAAAAAGAAAGCAGTAAACTAAATGCAATCCTATATGCAAAGAAAAACATCAAAGAGAAAATAAAAATGCTTCATATAAACCCCCCCCCCCCCCCAAGATGAACTGAGCACATCACCCCAATGTGGTTTAGCCGGGTGGTAGAGAGAAAGTACCTCATCATAAGGAGCGTGTCGAGTCTCTTCCTCACTCTACACTACTCCGCATCTCCAACAAACTTCTTTTGCCGTGACTAGTCATTCTCACACTGTTGGGGGGTATTTTTGTACTTCGATTGCGTCGCCACCAAATAAGTTTTCGAGTCCGGTTTGGAAAGACCATATACGACTCGGGATAAGGCATAGGAATTGAAACTGATTGAAACTCGGGTAAGGGAACGAGACACTTATTTGAGCAAAATTTGCAATTGGTTCATACAATACAAGCATCATTTTCGGAGTAAAATCCTAACATGACACTAATATTTAGGCGGGTGATCATGCTTTATTAGAACATTGAAATTGCTAAGTTTGTATCACTTTGCTTTAAGTCAAATTTAGGGAACCTAAGCCGGTTTTCCAAAAATTATCTTTGTTAAGCGTGATTAGAACTTGCATTTTGTTGATTTAGCATGTTGGGTGATGAAAGCAATAAACAAGTAAAGCATCATCACAATAGAAAATAAATGCGGAATTAGTAAAGATACATCACCACCTAGAAAAAGAACTAGGTGGAAACCATATTGCCTAGAAGGATTAGGCAAGTAAAGTTGCTTAAATAGTAAGTGTGGAATTGAAAGGTGCAATATTTAAAGGTGCAGAATTGAAATTAGCAATAAATAAGCAACAAAGCATTGAACTTGTATTATAGAAATTGCATAACTTGAATATTGAAAATTCGATTGAGGAACACTTGCTCAGAAGTGATTTGGCTCCCCATCAAATCCAATCGTGTAAAATAATCTCACTTTAAAATGAGTTGCTCATTAAAAAGTATCATCGAGTTTTTATTTGAATATTGAAATAAAACTTGAATATAGAACTTGAATATTGAACTTGAATATTGAAATTAGGAGGTTAAACTCTTAAATATTATAACTTTCATGTTAAAATTCTCATCTTTAATAAGCTCCATATTTGAAATTGATTCTAGTTTAAAGAGAAATTGATCTCATTTAAACATCATTGAATATTGAACATAGAAATTTGGATGTTCATATGTTCTAGTTTGGAAAAGGGTTTGCACTTTTCCAAACATCCTTGAACTTACATAAAGTTAGAGTTTTTGAATATTTTAATGATGATTGTTGTGAGGAACACTTTCAAGAATGAAAGCATCAACTTATTAATCATGTTTTATTGAAAACAAAGCATAAAGATTGAAACTTGTAAATGGAGTACGGAAGATCATTTGAGGGGGGGTTTCAAGCATGAAATCCCCTTAAAGATTACTCCTTTTTAAAAATGTTTCCTAGTTCAAGTGAGTATTAACATCACAAGAACATCATAGGATTAGTAAACTTGAAATAAGAAAGGTAGAAATTAGATTTGAAGAGTCCTCGGAAATGTACCCATATTTAGGTGTTGGTTGATTTCCGAGCTTGGACTCCCAAATTTCTTAGGACATTAGAAGATTGAACTTGTATTTGAAGAGTGTTTGTATAAGACTATTTTATAGATATTTTAGGTGAATATTGAAATATTTGAAGCTTGAATATTGAAGGATTTAAAGATTGGATTTTAGAGAGTTTCGAAATATGCAGCGCTTCGCTGCACGGAATTGAATGATTCTTGCCTCGTTTGTTCGTGAAAAGGGGGGATTTATATAGGAAAACATGATGGGGGAAGGGAACATCAGTGCCAGGCGCCAGTGCAGCTAGCACAGGGCAGCTGGTACAGGCCAACGCACTTCTTTTTGTCCTTTTGCGCGTTTTGGCAGTTTGCAAAAGATGCTCTTTGTATCTTCTCCGTCGTTTTGCTTGGAGGTCAAGGCATGGATATTTATGTATTTTAAATAGATATTTTTGAGGAAGATTCTTGAGATTGTTGATTTGTACGGGTTTCGCTCGGTTTTACGGGTCGACGCCCGTAATGCTGGGTTTTGGGGTCGGCGCCCGATTTTGACTTTCCTTATATGATTTTGAGTGGAAATACGCCACGGAGAATGACGGTGGCATATGTTTCTTGAGTTTAAACTGGGATTTTGAAATTTTATTTTAGAAATGTGTTTGATCTTGAATTGGAACCCGAGTTTAGGATTTGGGCCCAAGGTTTGTATCTTTGAAATGGAAGTTCGGAATACAAATTGAACTTGGGGATTGAATTTGTATGGATTTTATTTATGAATTGGAGTTGGATTTTTGGAATTAGAATGTGTTTTGATTGAAATTGTGTTTGCTTTGGGATTTGTACTTGAATTTTGAACGAAAGTTTGGAATTGAATTGAATTATGTCTTTTTGGAACTGGTAGCTTGCACTTAGAAATTAACTACCCAAATATATTGGCGATATCATCATTGGACTCTAGGGGATACACAAATTAGGTGTTTACAACTAGTGGTTATGTTTTTACTCTTGCTAGTGGTGCTATTTAATGGAAATCATCTAAACAAACTTGTATTGCTAAATCTACAATGGAATATGGGTTTATTGCTTTAGAATTGGCAGGTCAAGAAGCCGAGTGGCTAAGGAGTCTGCTAGCTGATATTCCATTATGGGGGAAGCCATCTCCATCAGTGTCTATGCATTGTGACTCACAAGCTGCAATTGGGGTATAGTGAACAAACAATCTTATAATGGGAAAATGAGGCACATTCGCATGAGGAATGCAATTGTTAAAGATTTGATCATAAATAATGTGATATCACTTGAGTATGTAAAATCAGAGAGGAATATTGCTGACCCTCTCAGGCTCTCACCAAAGGCCTTTGTAAGAGAAATGGTGCACGAGTCAGCACAAGGAATGGGTTCAAAGCCTATTGAGGAGTGAATTATGATGAATACCCATCTTGGAGAAATCTATGTTCATTGGGTCAAAAAAATTCACAATAGGACTCGCGTTTTGTATACTACTGCCATCCCTATTAATAAAGTGATGTAGTATTTTGTTTTACTGTCAAATGTGTAAGGATGAGCCAAAGCTTTTAATAAGTTCATAGCCTATTGAGGTGGTTTATGACAGTATAAACCTGACAAACTTACCTATGTGAATGTGGGGGCTACGTACGCCCAACCCCCTACAAGGTTCCTTAGTTTAGACCTCTAGAGCGTTCATGAAAGACCAGGAATTTATGGGGTACTGACTATTAAATTTCGTGAGAACACTACTTATTTTGAGAAAAGTTTGGTGCGTTGTTGTGTTACTATAATCCCCATGCAAGGTTCAAGGGTAAATCCACCTTATATGGTTGTATGACATACTAGTATGCACTAGGTATCAATTCAAGTCTACAAGACATTGATACTTGTAAAAGTAAGTATCCCTTGCCCAGAATATCTTTCATAATCAAGCCATTATTCTTTTGAATCATGTGGGGTGAATGTTGAAGTTTCTTTCCTTTCTTCAATATGATGCTTCAAAAGAAGGAAATTTCCTTTGTCCCGCATTGATAAAAAAAACCCACTTTTACCTTCTTTAAATATACCACTACCCTTTAATGATTTGTTAGAAAACTAGAGAGGTGGGTCTAGTAACCACACACGCGTGCGCGCACTGGGCCGTGCCGGGCTCGGGCGAGTGGCGCAGCGCGTTTGCGGGTGTGGGTGGGGCTCGTTTTTACTAACCGTTATTATTTTTGGTTGTGCAATCATGTAAGTAATGGTTAATTAATTTCTTTGACGATTTGGTTTCCGTCAAAGATGTTTTCCCGATTGTTGCTTCAGTTACGGAATCAATCAAAGACTAATTTATTGTGTTTCTGACACTTTGGGCTAGGTGCATCATCACAATAGAAATTAAAGTGCGGAATTAGTAACTGGGGTAGGCCACTTTGGGATTTGTACTTGAATTTGAACGAAAGTTTGGAATTGAATTAAATTATGTCCTTTGCAACTGGTAGCTTGCACTTAGAAATTAACCGCCCAAATCTATTAGCGGTATCGTCATTGGAATCTAGGGGAGACACAAATTATGTGTCTACAGAAGCCCCCACTTTGACTGAGCTTTCGGTTAGGAAAGCGCAAGTCAAAGTATTTCGAAAGGGCCGAAGAATGGTCAAGATGCTCTACAATCAAGACCATCATTTGTACGCCGGTACCTGCATAAGACAAGCGTTAGTATTCAAAAGGAAAACCTTACCTGCCTCCATTATGTCTTGATGGCTTTGAACTCATGATCTTGTATGACTTGAATTCTTCCGGTCCTTGCTTGGAACGGAGCTTAGCATCGAAAGTTTTGAATGCTTTTTAAGTTTTGAATCTTGAATACCCTGGGTTGAGTCCGTTGGGTGCTTGAAGTTTGCTTGAAGTTATGCTAGGGATTTGATCGGCTTAATCCACTAGGGAATGGTATTGAATATCTGCAAGGGAATGTTATAATATCCACCGGGAAATATAATTTAAAAGTCTTGAAATACACTTGAATTTCCGGGAGCTTGGGTCCGTTGGGGATATATTCTCGATTTTCCCGGAGCTTGGGTCCGTCAGGAATGTATTGATCTTTAAACTTCCCAGATCTTGGGTCCGCTAGGGATACGAGGCTTGAATCTGGTTTGTGCTTTTGAACTTCCTAGAGCTTGGGTCCGCTGGGAATATGTGTGTCGTATTGAAGATTACAGGTAGCCACCTTGAGCTTTGAACTGTTAGAACTTGTAGAGTAGGCGGTGTCGTTTCAGCTTCTCCCAATTCGACCAGGTCGCCGTTTTTAGAACTTGAACCTTTGAAATGTGTACCTTGGATTTTGTAATTGAATTGTAGATGTCTTTCTTGGCATAACCTTGCTCGGCCAGGGATCGTAGAATTTGAATTTTGCATAGGGACCTTAAATGGTTGCTTCTTGAATATATACTTTGAGGGATATCTCTAGGGAAAGGTAGGCATGGATAGCCTATGCATTGGTGTAGACTTCGGATAGATGCTTAGGCATGGATGTCATGGGCGTTGGTGTAAACTCTGAGTAGTCCTTTGACAAGGGGATTTTAGAAGTGCTTCGTATAGACTTAGGACAGTCTAGCTTGAATTATCTTTGCTAGTCGACTTTGTACATGTGTCACCCTTCCGTTGGGGATGGTGGAGCTCTTGATTTTGAAGTAGGCTTTGTATTAGCCTAGATTGAATTGACTCTGGTTAGTCAAACTTGTATCGGAGTCGTCCCTCCATTGGGGATGTGTTGTTGGCCTTTTGAAATGACTCTGAATAGTCGATCCTAGAGGTAGGTTCTGCATAGCCTTTTTGAAGATAGACTCTGAGTAGCCTAAATATTGAGGAGGCTCTAAATAGCCTTGACATATAGGAGGATCTGAATATCCTTGACATTGGAGAGGCTTTGAATAACCCTTTACCTGTTTCAATCATGCAAGGTAGCGAGATCTTAACTTTGCCTTAGGGTTTTGAGGCTTTTGTATTTAGATTTCGGATTGTTGGATATTTTTATTGCTTAAGTACAAATCCCAAAGTGGCCTATCCCAAAGGGTTTCCACTGACTGGCCTGTACCAGCTGGCATGGCCAAAGTGGCAGAATGCTCGAATTGTATTTTCTGCTCAAAACACAAGTTTGGAACTCCCCAGTGGAGTCGCCAGATTGTTGGGAAGACGTATGTTAGCGAACGGTCTCCATGCCAAATGCTGGGAGCATTATGACAAATGTCAAGTTTTGGTAGGCTCAGAAATGATCAAACACTTTGGCAGGGAGCCGTATGGAGAGTGATCAAGTTTTTGCCCCCATGGCTAGCCCGAATGTAGAACACATTCTTGTGGGAAAGGGTAGAAAAAATTGATTTTGAATTTTCGAAAAGCATGCATGAAATGCCTAAGAGACAATTGTATTGAACCAAAATTTGCAAATTTTACCGTTTCGGTGTCCATTCTCAAAGCTTGAAAGCGGCTCTTTCGAAGTTCAAAAATCGAACCAAGCTCCCATTTTGAACATTGAACCACGCAATGGGCAGCCTGCCATTGCCATCCACTACGCCAGACGCTGCGGGTACCAGGTGCTTCGGCCAGTCAGTGGCAGAATGTTCGAATTGTATTTTTTGCTCAAAACGCAAGTTTGGAACTCCCCAGTGGAGTCGCCAGATTGTTGGGGGTATTTTTGTACTTCGATGGAGTCGCCGCCAAACAAGTTTTCGGGTCCGATTTGGAAATACCATATGTGACTCGGGATAAGACATAGGACTTGAAACCGATTGAAACTCAGGTAAGGGAACGAGACACTTATTGAGAGAGAGAGAGAGAGAGAGAGAGAGAGAGAGAGAGAGAGAGAGAGAGAGAGAGAGAGAGAGAGAGAGAGAGAGAGAGAGAGAGGTGGGAGGCTGAGAGAAGTAGAAAATGAAGTGAAAGGTTAGGGTTTTCTATTTAAATCAGCTAATACATTTGGGTTTTGGCCTTTGGTCCAAATCTAAAATATTGCCAAATGATCGACATCTCTTTTGCGGTTCAGTAAATAGAAATTTTGTTGCTTCTTTTTTTATATTTCGCGTTATCAGGTCGGGTTGACCTGACCTGAAATTGACCCATTTAATTCGGGTTACATAGGTTAGTTTTGGGTTGGGTTCATGTCGACCCATTTAATTAACATGGTTGAAAATCTCAACCCAAACCCGTTATTCCAGGTTGGGTTATCAGGCTGGGTCAGCTTTTTCCAGCACTGGTCGTGTATGATTCGACTTACGTAGTGCACATTTGGCACGTGTTGTACTCCCAGCTTCGAGGTCATGTAACACTTGCACGGGTCATGCAGAGCTGGCGAGGATCGTGCAATGTATGAAGGCTAACCCACTTCTCGGGAACATATTCCCCCTTAGTATAAATAGAATGTTACCCTAAATCCCACATGTGTGGAGGGTATATTAGGTTTTGTTTTTCTGTCATTCTACTTTCTCTTAGTAACACACTCTCACCACTTTATTACTTTCTAGATTACTCTTTAATTGCTTTAATATGTCTTTTAATTTCTGCAATTTTAGGAGCAATATCTCCTTTTTTAATTCAAGCACTTTTGGTTGTTTACTTGCTTAATCTCTTTATTGCTTTCATTTATAACTTTCATGCAATTTTTTGGGTTTTTAGTTCATGATTTGTGGTTGAACTTCTTTACCCAATTTAGTATATGTTCTTGGTGTTTATCTCCAAGTTCATCTTTTAGGTTGAGTTTCTTTACCCAAATAGAAATTCATGTTTTCATGTATGGTTTGCTTAGAACTAAGTGCTACTATGAGTAGTTTTCTTAGGCATAGGGGTTGGATGAACCCTAGTAGAATTATGACATGATTGTTCTCTCTATATCTCCGTTTTTGTATGTAATTTTGGTGTTTGTTGACCTTTGCAAGTTTTTGTGGGATAATGTCCTTGCTTGAGATGGGTGTATGAGCATGCTATATGGACTTAGGTTGGTATTTCTTGTTTGTTGCCTTGTTCCAAACCTAAGAAAAAAGTGTGATTCATGTGTTATATCTATTTATTCCCCTAGATATATAGACATTGAGCACGGAGCTATTGATACCAGAAATGCTCCCTTGACAAGGGAGACATGTACTTCGTGTTGACCCTAGGAATGTGATTGTAGTGGGGGTTCAGTCTCATTTCTATTTACCTAGTTGTCACTATGACCATCGGGAACCTAGGTAGAAAATTAAACTCTTGAACCACACCGTGACCATCGGGTGTGAATGGTTTGTAGTAGTGCGCAATGCTCCCTAGACTAACTTGTATTCGTCAATTGTTCACGCTTGAGTAGAGTAGAGAGACCTTGACTTGCCATAGCTATACTAGGTGATATCCTAGCCTCTTCCCTAGTCCTATCCTTTATTATTGATTACCCCATTTGTGCAATTAGTGACAAGTTGTGCAAACAACCCAACTATTGATTGTTGTTTAAAGTGAAGTGTTCTAGTAGCTACACGTGTTTTGCTAGTATGGAAAATATTTGATCCCCGATAGTTTAACCCCTTACTCTCCCCTTGTCTACTATACTTTGTGTAGTGTCATAGAATTGAGCCAACTAGACTAAATTGTATTACTTATGTAGGAACCTCCCATGGTAACGACTAGTGAGAGGTCCTTCATTAACCATGAGTGAGTCAATTATACTAAAGTTGTGAGATGTAATGCGAGTCAAACTAAAGCGGTTATTTTATTTGAGCCAAAGGAAGTTAGTTAATAATGTGGATTCAAGCATTGCTTGTTGTACCTTTATTTGCGAATATGCCAACATTGTCGAATTTTACTGCCAACGAGGGTGAAAATACGCTAAGTATAAATTTTCAAATAACATATTAACATGCACAGAGTAATGGATAATGAGGTGTTTTTTGTTCAAGGTCTTCTTGGTCGAGTTTACATGATTTATATGAACCCCTTTTATGTAGTGTTTGGAATCAAAATGTTTCATTTCAGTTCCATAATTTCAATCTTGAAATTGAAATTCAAATAATTTGCTTGGCAAAAATTAGGAATTTGAAATGCATAATTAAAATTTTATTGTGTACTTTGGGGTTTAAACCCAAAGTAGAATTATAATTTGAAGTCCCCTTTCTCTCACCTCTGCCTACATTTTGGGATGTCAATCCAAAACAGAAATTATAATTGGAACTCCACTTTCCTCGCCTCTTCCTCCACATCCATATCCACCCCCTCCTTCACTCCCACCACCGCTATTACCACCTTCTCTTACCATCGGATATTCCCCCTACTAAATGTCCAACTTCTAAGTATGTATTTCAAATGATCAAATTAATTAAAATATCAATCTAATCTATCACTTGGAATAAACTGTTGGTGAGTAGAAAATAAAATCCCAAAGAATGGATTCATATCCAATTAGCTGCGGACTTTCAACATCTATGGTAGATAGGTCGGTGGTCGAGAATATGTTGGCGGTGGAGGCAAACCTTTGATGTCGATGATAAGTGATTAAGTTGTTGGCGGCGGCGGGAATGGAGGAGGAGAAGAACAAAGGTAGAGCCTAATGTAAATAGAAGGGAGAAGGAGAGAGTGTGAGTTTAAAGGTGGGAGAGGTTAACAAAGTTGTGAAGTGTTGATGGTGGTGACAATGGACCTATGATTCGAGGAGTACTTAGCAGAATTTGAAATGACAACATTTCAAGAGTAATTTGAAATGACATACATTTCAGGAGTACTTTAACTTTATTTTTTATTAACTTATGGATTTGACCAATTTCAGAATTGTAAACTAGTGTGTGGCCCAAGCGATGCCCCGATTGCTAATTTGAATAATTAAAATTCGAGATTCATTTTCAGCTCAATATTTGACCAAAATACAGGTGTTCCATTAGGCTTTATTTAGTTGGGAGGAATTAGAAGGGAAAGAAAAGAAAGTAAAGGAAAAACAAAGTTTCCTGTATTTGGTACAAAAAATTATACGGAAAGTGGAAGAAAAGGAAGGGATTTGGAAGGAAAACTCCCTTTATAAAAGATTCACTTTCCTTTCCTCCCAAAATTGGAGGAATTTGGAAGGAAAGATAAAATTAAAATCTGTCAAACAAAATATTAAATCCTAAACCCACGTTTTCCCTTTTCTTCCCTCCCCTTCCTTTACTAATGTTGTACCAAACATGGGATTCATATCATTTCCTTTCATTATACCAAACATGAGAAAATATATTTTATTTCCTTTCCTTTCTCTTCCCTTCTCTTCTCTTCCCTTCATTTACTAATATTGAACCAAATGAAGCCTAAAAGTGAAAAGATTCATTAAGTTCGTCACCTACACAATTTATCTTGCCAAGTAATTTTTCAATTAGATCATCTTACAATTCGATTTTTTTTAATGGAACTAAGTGTTTCAACTTAATTAACACAGAATTAGATATATGTAGAGAAATTTTATAGTTGATTCTTATGAAACTTATGATATTATGTTTACTTCATGGTTTTCTTAATGCTTTAATTATTATTTTTATTCCAATATAGTCCATAGGGAATAAAAGGTAACGTAAATATTTACTCCATCCGTTCTTAAATATTAGTCCCCTTTTGACTTTTTCATCCGTTTCAACTCAATATTTAAACGTAAATATCTCCAAATGCATATGTTAGAAAAATATAAAATTTTGATATTGTTAAACTACACACTGAGACGAACAAAACAAGATCACACATGAATATATTTTGTAATACGTATTGGAAGAAAATTAGAAGATTCTCTTCAATTGTGAATAGTATCGAGATTCCAAAAGGGACTAATATTCGAGAACGAAGGGAGTAGTTGTTTTAGACTTTATGTTAACATCTATTTATAAATTAATGTGCATAGATAAACAACAATTAGTGAGTGTTTAAGATGGTAATGAGAGTTAATTATTTCCAACCTCGGGGTCTTGTATTCAAATCTTACTAGCTTTTGAGCTCGTTCAATGAACGAACACTTATATAGTGGTTGTTAAGCCGTCTTTTAAAGTGCTAATTTTATTGAGGGTTTGTGATTTTAGTACGAATATATGATTTATAGAGAAGTGAAATTCAAAAGTTGAAAAATATACTCCGTATAAAATAAATGGTGAATTATGAGTGTTAAAGCGGGAGAAGGAGTGGAAGAGGTTGAATTATTGTGTGAATTAAATGTTGAAATGATGTTGAATGAGCAAGATGGAGTGAAAGAGGTGTTGAAAGATGGAGGTGACACTTGTCATATAATAATCAATGGTTTCCCTTTTTATAGACTAGGTATAGATTGTATTGATTTTTTTGCTGTCAATCACAACACATAACCTTGTTGAGAGGATGACATGGCGTAAATGAGAGAGTTCTACATGATACATAATTTTTTTAGCAATGCCTTTTAATATATTACTGTAGATTCCTTGTTTCCCAAACACCTAATTCACAAAATTTGGAATTTTATTCTAATATCCAAATAAACCATTAATTTTTTAAAATCTTTTTTCTACATGTGATTGTAAGTAAAAATAGGATACGAAAATTGGGTCCTTCATCTCGAGCGTCAATCCTAAAGTACCAAGTCAGGACCAGGTTTAGTGAGGATGCGACTACAATCTAAATCCATGTTTTGTTTGTAGGGGTGTATCAGCCTTATATGAGTTGGTTGTTATTGTTATTGTCCCACCTACAAGAGGTGGGCAGTTGTTTCAAATTTAGCCAAAGATGGCCGTTAGTGTATTTTATACGGAGTAGTTTATGCCTAATGTTTTAAAAAACATTAAGATAACGTATTTTTTGAAATGCGAAACACGCATCGTAAGGTTGTTCACCAAACCGCAAACCAAACAATGTTTTGTTACGGTTTGGTGTAATTACGAGTTTGAAATATTGACCAAATTGTGGTTTACAAAACATTTGAAATTGGACCACATCGCAAATCACAATTAAGGCGGTTTAAACGCTAACCATACTTTAAAGTCATTTTTAGTTTTTCAGAATAATGTGATGGTTCCATACTTTTTTTAGGCTTTGTTCTGTTTAACTTATGTTGACTTATTTGAGACAAAATAAGTTCAGATAAGCTCATATAAAATAAATTTATAAAAAATAAGCTTTTTTTTCATACATTTTCATATACGAATAAGTTTATTTCATACAAAATAAGTTCAGTTTAATTAAATTGGATAAGTACAGATAATATAAATTTAGACAAATAAATCGAATAAAACGAGTTTTTTTTATAATTTAAAATGGCATAAAAAGTATTCATTCGTGAAAAAACTAAAAACCCTATTTTGCCTATCCTTTGCTGATATTTTCTCCGAGTGAGACCAAAAAAAGAGTGTTAACTCACGGTCACGATCCTTCGGATCTCGATTGCCTTTACACCACCCCCTTCTTCCCAAATCCTTCTCTCTCTAACATCTTTTTCTCTCTCCCCTCGCCGTCGCCGCCGCTGCCGCTGCTGTCGTCATAAGTTACAAACCGCATCGCCGTCGTCTTATCGGCGTTCAGTTCTTCTGGCGTATCTTATTCATCTGTTTCCGGTATGTTCCTCCATTTCCTACTCTATTTATCTCTGTCTTTTTTTTCACAAAACTCTTTAATTGGATTTTTTCCCCCCAAAACCTAAATTTTCTGTGTCGTATATTGTAAACAATTTTGGTACGAATTTTGCTTGAAACTCAAAATTCGTTTAGTGATTTTGTTTTTTAAGTATAGTTTGTTTATCTTTTGGGAAAAGAATCGCATTTTGGTTATTTGAGATATTTTATGTTCCTAATTTTCTATTTATTGAAAGTATGTTCCATCAATTTGGTATTTTGATTTGTCATATTGACAATTTTTGGGATTTTGATTTTAGGGTTTTCAGTTAGGTTCGTCGTCCGTTCTTTTGCATCTAGGGTTTGTATGTTGTGGCTTGCAAGTAGTTTTTCTTTTTCATTAGTGCTGATTTTCAATCCACATTATTGTTGTTTTTATGTTTTATATGGGTGCTAAATTTTTTTTACGTTTATTTTATGGTGAAGTTCTGAAAGTTAGTCTACCTTATGTAGCAGTTCTAAAGATGAAAGGTTCGTCTGGATTCCCTGTTCTGGATAACCGGCCAATTGATCAGTGGAAAGTTACAGAACTCAAGGAAGAACTCAAGAGACGAAAGCTGACCACGAGGGGGTTGAAGGAAGAACTAGTCAGACGGTTGGATGAATCTCTGCGCGATGAAATGGAAGCTCAGAAAGAAGAGGATGAAGAGGATGACAATGGTGTTGAAGACATAGAGCCTAATAACATTCCCGAGGCTGCCCTAACTGAGCAAACTGGAGCTGAAACCGGTGAATTAGATGTAGGCAACCCTGTAATTGCTGAGGATAATGTGGGTGAATTAGGTTTAGGCAGTCCTGTAGCTGCTGAAAAAAATGTAGGTGAATTAGGTTTAGGAAATCCTTTAATTTCCGAGGAAAATGTGGGTGAATTAGGTTTAGGCAATCCTGTAATTGCTGAGGATGATGTGGAAAAATCAGGCAACAGTGGAATCACAAAGTTGGATGACATATCACTACAGGTGGATAACAAGGTGGGTGAATTAGATTCAGGCAATCCTATTATTGCTGAGGATAATGTGGGAGAATCTGGCAACAGTGGAATCACTAAGTTGGATGACATATCACTACAGGTGGATAACAATATTAGTATTGAGAGACCAGTTGAGGGGATAATCCATGAAGAACAGGAGTCAGAGGTAGTCACTCTTCAACCTCCAGTTGTGGGCACATTAGCTGCAGATGATGTGCCTTCTGTTGGTTTAGGAAATGAATTTAGTGAGAGTTTGTCATCTGAAATAGCAGTGGATGCGAAGGGGTTGCAGGATGGTATAGTGGAGAGGATTGATGAGGGTTCAAGAGCGCAGGAGCAATCAGAGGATTTAAAGCCACTACATGATGATGGGAAGCTGGACTCTTCTGATTCAAACATCCAGGTATCTGAGGTCAGCTCTAGTTTAGGGTTTCCCGTAAAATCTAATTCTATTTCTACTGATTCTGTGTCTTTTAATGAAAAGAATGACCTAAAGGATAACATAATTGCTGATAATGTTAAATTAGAATCTGATGTTAAGCCTGCGATGGTGCAACCATCGTCAAGTGATTTAGTCCTCGACGGTGGCAAATCACATCCAAGTGATGTTGAGGAGCCACACGAAAACAAGGTTTCTGTTCAAGAGACAAATAACAATGTTACAAATGCGGATGTGGGCCAGAAAAATTATAGTGCAGATTTGGGTTCTTCTGAAAAGTTGAACTTAGATCGAAGTTCAGGCGATGACTCCATGGAGGAAGATGCCTTGGAAAGTAAGCATATTGATTCAAATTATAATTCTGAAGAAATTGTAGAAAAGACTGATAAAAGTGAGGTCACTACAATTAAGGAAGAAAGGCCTGTTGCAACCATGGATATTGATATGCCTGCTAAAGAGAAAGGTACCCATCATGAAAATAATGTTGTTGCTGCAGTTTCAACTGACAAGAGGAAGCTTTCAGGTGAGACTTTTTTCATGGTACACTTAGTTATGAACCATGTTTTCAATTCTGATATTTATGTGTAACACTGTTCTTAGTTTTATGAACCATGTATTCAATTCTGATATGTATCGCTGTATGTTTTACACGTTAACATGATATACTGCTGCCTTTACTGCAATGAGACACTGATCTACATTTCCTTTACCATTCATAAAGTTTTCTAGAATGTTCATTACTGCAGCGGATATGACATTTGTTGGTTTCCAAAATATGTAGAGATTTTGTTTATTCATAGCTTTGCTGATTTTCATGGTTAAGGTTTTTCCTGTGGGATGAGTTGGAGGTAATGACTTGCTTGTTTCCTCTATCTGAACTTTCATGTGGTGGTATAAGTCTTAGTCTTAAAAAGGGCGCTAATTTGCGCTTAAAGCCCTAGAAGCTCGGAAGCTCACAACAAAACGCTTCTGCCAGCCGAAGCCTAGCGACATACAGGAAGCGCGCGCTTCCTAGCACTTCGGTGCTTCTGCGTTTCCTAACGCTTTTGCGCTTCCTAACGCTTTTGCGCTTCCTGTAGTCTAGGCACATCAGACCCTTCTTTTTTATAAAAAATAAAGTTACGTGACTCTAACCTTCTTTTTTAAAGTATCACGTGATTTCTTTTTTTAAAAAAGCGAATATTTGGGAAGTTTTTGAAAACCCTAGTGCAATTTTCTCCCGTAGCTGGATTTCTCTAGCCTTTTCGTCGGATTCTGAATTTTTCTTTTATCGTTTTGATTTCTCTTTTTTTCCCCATCTTTTCTTTCCATATTTTCTGAACTTCTGAAATTTTATTATTTCTTTCCGGGTGGGCTTCGCCTACGAAAAGCGTGCGCTTTTGCTTAAGCCCCAGGGCCCTTTTGCGCTTCAGTGCGCTTCGCGCTTTTTAAAACTATGGTATAAGTTCGGGGCTCATGTTAATTTCGGTAAATTTAATCCTATATCCAAACCTAATTTTCAAAGTATCTACGTTAAGCCAAGCCGCAGTAGTGAAGAGAAATGGAGGGCAGTAATATTTTTAAATTGAATGTCATAACAACAAGTGTTAGGTGATATTTTTAGGTGTAAATAAACTGGAGCAAGAGTCATTGGTTCCCTCTGCACCACCTCTTCTTGGGCTCTGACTGATAGTCCTGGATCTACTGGTTGATCAGTATAATATCTAGATAACTCTTTGCCATGCTTTATTTTCCTTTTACATTATTTATTTCTCTGTTGGTTAAGTTGGAGTTGTTAGCTGGGGCTGTCTACTTTTGGGTAGAGGTAAGTCAAATTGATGGCAGTGTTAAGAGACCATAGCCACAGGCCTGCTCCTTTTTTATTAAAAAGTTCAAAGTACCTCCTTTAATGTTGAGTTTTGACTCCCCAGTCTACTTCGGTGGAGGATGCTAACTAGGTTTCCCTGTGTTTTTGCATCTTCAGTAAAACACTTTACTAGGCTAGGCTGGTGCAAGAGACATTAGTTTCACATGGCTACCTGTTTGATTGTAATGCTATTTAACTTTTTAGATGTTTTCGTTCAGCTTCACCAAGCCCCACTTCTCTTTCTGAATTTCCATTTACCATTACTTAGTTGCGAATTCGTAGCAGTGTCATGTTAGCATTAATAATGCACGAAGTTAGAACATGAGTTTTTTAAGGCTCAAAAATCAAAAGTAAGTACTTAGTATATTCTTTAGCACTTGGCAGACTAGTAAAATTCTGAGATGGACCTGAGAATACGTTTTGACAAGTTGGTATTCACGGCTTCCCTTGTCTTGCATTGCCATGTTGGTGTGCATCAATCATTGACTGCACCAAATTGTGCTCCTGTCTTCTATAGATGAATATCTTATCATTTTACAATGGAGGAGCCATTGGTGGGGGGTAACTGAATTTGGGTGGAGGTGCAGCTCTGCTGACCTCACAACTCAATGTGTGCAAGTTTTACCTCAGAACTCAAGACTGATTGTTTTAGTTGCTAATTTTGTCGAATTAAGATTTGCTTAGAGGGAGAGAGAGAGAGAGAGAGAGAGAGAGGTCATATGGTAGAGATATAGTTTTGTCTTCAATCTGATAGCTTAACATGGTTCTTTATGTTACAGATCAAGCAGAAGTTTTGAATAATGAGCCCACAAAGAGGCAGCGTAGATGGAAAACTGAAAGTAATAATGTTAAGGAGCCTCATATCTCAAATATTCCTCCCCAATCTGCAATTAAGGATGTGCCGCAACCTGCTGTTTTGAAACGCAACCTCTCTGGATCCAAATCCATTCGTGGTGCTGCTGACACCCCTAAAGAGCGTGAAGGTCGGTCAAGTTTTTTTTGAGATTGAGTTTTGTTATGAAATCATCTGTACACCCTGATTCTGGTTAACTAACATGTTGGTTAAAATATTTACAGTTCCACCCTCTTCAAAACCTGCAACTAATTCCCTCAGGATTGATCGTTTTCTGCGCCCTTTTACCCTGAAAGCTGTCCAAGAACTTTTGGCCAAAACAGGGACTGTCACCAGTTTCTGGATGGATCACATTAAAACACATTGCTACGTCACCGTAAGTTCTTTTTCCTTGTACTTGAATGTGCTTCTGTGCAGTTGTTATTGTCGCTCATACAATTCTTTTGATGCAGTACTCAGCTGTGGAGGAAGCAACGGAAACAAGGAACGCTGTCTACAACTTACAGTGGCCTCCAAATGGTGGACGCCAACTTACGGCTGAGTACGTTGATCCCGAGGAAGTTCAATTACGTTCAGAGAAGCCAGCTCCTCCACCTCCAGCAGCTCCGGTAAGTTCTATCCCTACAGTTGCTGAACCACCCCCAACAATTCCACAACCTTCACCCCGCCAACTAAGTCTCAGACAGCAGATGGCACAACAACCTACTCTGCCGCCGCCACCTCCTTTAACAAACCCACCGCAGGCTAGGGAATGGGCTGTTCCACCACCGCCCCCACCAATGGAAAAGGTAGAGGCTTCTATTGTGACCTTGGATGATCTATTTAGGAAAACCAAAGCAACACCTCGAATCTACTACTTGCCTTTGTCTGAAGAGCAAGTGTCTGCTGTACTTGAAGCTCGGCGTAGAAACGCTATGCATTAGGAATCTGGCTGGTAAGTGTCTGCTCCTGGTTTAGGATGTAAATGTTGACAAAGAAATGATGTATTTGCAGCTTTCTTTGTCAATACAATAGTTAGTATTAGGAAGAAACTTATCCAGCTGAGGAGATCCTGATGGTCCGTGATGGATGATGTTTGCTTATTGTCTTGGGGGGTCTCCTGTAAGTTTTGTTTCGAGTTGAGAAATTTCTGGAGTGAACCCCATATGAATGAATTTTCATCCTTAGGGCTGGATTGTGGCTTTGGCGTGTCTCCATTTTTCTTTTATCAAACTGATTATTCTGTTTTTTCTTGAATTTTTTCTTTAGGACTATCGAATTATATGTTACTTGAGATGTTTGTGGATTTGAGATTGGTATATAGTGTATTGATATAATCAAGCAAAATATCAGATTTCTATCTGTCTGACTTGCATGTTTCCCTGTTTGTAGTTGCTGTCAAATTTGAGAAGTTTGGTTTGAAAAGTTAAAATACATAAGAATTTTGTTACAGTGGTGTGTTCGTTTGATGGTTCAGTACTTTTCTATGTCGGCCATATTAGAGCATGAGCAATGGTAAACTGAAAGGCTGTAGTTTTGCTTTGCCACATCATTTTGAAACTACAATCCATTTTCAAGATGCAATCTCTCCAATGGAAAGCTATAACTACTCGTAGTTTTTTTAGGCCTTACATATCAATAGGCCTGGTTATCGGGCGGGGCGGGTCAGGGTCGGTGCGGGTCAAAAGAGGGTCGGGTATTGAAAGGGTCATTTTTAGAGGGTCGATAATGGGCGGGTCAAAAGCGGGTCGCGGGTCAATAGCGGGTCATTATTGGGCGGGTCATTAAACGAGCAATGAAAAATGAAAAACAAAAGAGCCATGTGCAAGTACAAGTAAATACGAAGCTATGCATGTAATTTTTTGTATCATTACTATTTTTATTTTCAAAATAATTGTAGTATAAGTTTGACCCTATAATGACCCTGTCCAATAAAGGCCCTGTCCAATAAGAGCCCTGCCCAATAAAAGCCCTATTAACTTGACCCTAACCCTATATCCATTGGACTACCCTGTCCAATAACCAGGTCTACATATCAATCATCATTTCTAATTAATTCTACAACATCAAACTTACCGCAACAATAGAAATTGATGCTAGGAGTTTATCAGAAATTGCTAGCAGGTCCTTTGGATGCTCCAGTGCTGATGTTCTTACCCATTTTGTTAATTTTTGCATGCTAGTCCATGTTAGCGGGCAAGATCCTAAAGATTGTGTGATGCAAATCTGTCTTTGGTATCAATACATATTGTAAACTCAATATCATGGTTTCGTTTTCATAGAGTATCTTGGGCCTAAACATCCACTTTTTGAGATAAATATACTTCTTCCTCTTCCTCTTCCTTGATATGGAGCGAGAGAGACTTTAGTTGGAAAAGATAAACGTGTGAGAAAAACTTAAAATTAACATAGATGATAGTAGGGTTTAGAAAGTTTTTGTAACGGTTGATGATTGTGTTGAGGACCTTGAATTATGATTATTTTAAAGAAAATTTGTCTTTTATAATAGGGAACTTGTGAGAAATTGCTTTTTAACCAAAACATTATAAGAAAGAACATGATTTGTAATTATTTACCAAACGATACCTTAAGCTGTATTCCGGTGGTTGTTAAGTTTTCCCGCGTTGACCATGCATGCGTTACACATCACATATGTAACTACTAACAACTCCTTTGTCTTGATTTCCCCCTTTCCCCTCCATTTCTCTTTCTCTCCTTGTCGATCGTCATTCTTTCGCATCTAAACCAACAACCACTCGAATCTTCAATATACCGACATCCTAAAATTCATCTTCTAGACTTCCCAATGTTTGCTCAAATTTTCTCTCTTTTCAATAACAATGGTGGCGTGCCTGCAATATTCTTGTTTATTCTTCAACTGAATGTTTAATCCTTTCCAAACTCTTTCCCTAACCCCTTGTTAAATACATGACTTTTGGGCTCCACGAAATGGGTATTTCTAAGAGTGATGAGGTTTTGATAGATTCTCTTACCCAATTAAATACACTTGACAATTACATTACGAATGTTGTTGGTTTAGCCATAAATGTTACTCCTATAATTCCTATGTCTTTTATTCACGAGGCAAAAAAGAAGCATTTAGTTATAATGCTATTTTGGCCTTCACTCTTGCTAGAAATGCTCCAAATTTAGTGTATATGCCTTAATTAAAATCATTCAAGTGCTTCAAATGTTATGATTTTTGAAGAAATCTAGAAATTCCACGAATTCTTATATGTTATTTTGTGTAATTTAGCTGGAATTTTATATCAATGGTGGAGTAATTTGTAAGGTTTAAATCTTCACAGTGCACCCACTAGAATAGTGAGTTATAACAATAGGGGAAAACGAAGAGAAATAACAAAGGTGAGACGAAGAGGGTGGGGTAATCAGTCAATCATCGAAAGGAGTAATTGTGGTCTTCGGGGAAAAAACATAGCATAAAACAAGTTTCTTGCAATCAATTACTGCGTACTAAAAGATATACCAGGAATGACAAGTGTCGTCTCCTGGTGTGTCTTGCATTTTTTTTTAAAGTAAAGGATACTTATGTAGAAAAATTTTAAACATGAATAAAAATAATCTACATTAGGAAAATATTACATAGATTATACAGGTAAAAATTTAACATTTTTTTATAGTATATAAAAAATTAACATAATAAGCCTTAATAGTCTGATTAAAAGACATGAATGTCTTTCACAGAAGAATCAAATGACCTTTTATAGGAGAATCAAATGATTTACTAAACTAGTTTTAACCTCCGTGCGATACACGATTACTTTATTTTGCAAATTTTACTTTTAAAAATTTTGTAGTTGAGATTTCTTGTGTTGGTTTATTACTCCATCCGTTTTTTAATAACTATAACACTCATCTGAATTTTTCGTTTTTATTAAGTGTTACACTTCCATTTGTTTTGATTAAGGGAAACAAAATATACCAAATCCATACTACTCTACATAACCATTGAGATCATACGCAAGGGAAATTATTTTCGCAAATGGGAAAGAAATGTTATACTTTGTTTTTTTTTTTTTTTTTTTTTTTTTTTTTTTTTTTTTTTGACAAGTAATGTTATACTTTGTAGCTTGTTGCTGTTGCATCATATTATTTTCACAATATAATTCACATACTGACATACAACTAATTTTTTGTTGTCCCTCATACAATTCTTTTGATGCAGTCTTGTGTAATAAATAGTTTCCCAAATGGAGAAACTAAATACTACGCATGATAAATTATTTGATCGATTTCGAAAGGATATTATTGGAAATTATTACTCCCTTCATTTCTCTTTACTTGTCCCACCAATTAGGAATGCATGTATTACAATAGTGAGAAAAATGGTTAGGAAAACAAAAGTACAAAAGATGTATTTATTAGAAAAAAGTACACAAATTTTGATATTTTTGAAAAGAATAATAAAGTAGAAAAAGTGTTAGTTGTCTTAAAAAATAAGGGATTCCTTGATTATTTTTTTATCTTGAAAACAAATCGTGATTTTTAAATTCTAATTTGGTCATTATTTAGGTGAATCAGAGACTTAGATTTAGTCTTATGCAAACCAAAGAATGATAATTAATGAAATTTCATATTATATACCTGATGTAGGCACACAAGTTTATTTTTCGTTCTTTAAAATGTAAGCGGTTCACTCATTATATTTTCAAAATCAAGTGCTTGTCGATGAAGGAATATGTTAATTTACAAGTTCGTTGGGTTAATAAGAAAATTCCAAAGAATTATCTTTGAAAGGCCTATAATTCTAACATTGTTTATGTTACCCTTGTTTCAAACAAGCCACACTTGATTCATCTAAGTTGACTTTCTTTATCTTCGCACATTATCATACAAACCCCCGCAACAACATTTCACCGTAAATACTTTTAAAAGACAATATCTTAGTATTATACTATGTTCGTAGAAATTAACCAACTACAATGATAAGAGTGAACAAGATGCACATGCTTAGTTGTACGGATTATCCGTTTCTATCAAAGTAACTTCAAAGAAGTCTATTTTTTTGACAAATGAACACGTTCTTTTTCAACTAAATAAAATTTGAAAGTTTTTCATGATGTGATCACATGTCAAAGGAAATTTAAGGTTATCTTCCAATTTATAAAGTACGAAGTACTATTTAAAAGTGCATGACATGTCGATATTCACAACAAATTAACTCAAAATCCCTCTTTAATTAAATTTATTTTGCGCGACATTTAAGAATTCTAAATTCTCGAAAGGAGTTAGGATCGGAATTTCTACTACGATACAATAAATCTTTGCAAGGATTTCCTTCTTTCAATTAATTTGGCAAGATATTCAAGTTAACGTGTATTTAAAAATAAATTTTCGAATGGAATTAGGATCGGAATTTCCAGTAACGGGGACAAATGATGTAGGGTAGATGTAGTAGTTGTAAGATCCAATGTTAACACAAAAATGCCCTAGATTTAGTAAGAACACCCAGTTTCATAGTTTCCCATAGACCGTAGTAGTCACAGGTCTCACAGACATCCCAAAATCCAATTCCCCTTTTTCTCTCTCTTCTGCAACACTCTCTCAACTCTTCTGAGTTTGCGGCACTCTAAATCTTTGAAATCCCAATTCATCCTTTTCAGCTTGTTCAATTCTATTCATTTCTCAAATTTTCTACATCTTCAAATCTATCTCTTTTGATTTTTTTTGTTTTTGTTTTTGTGTGAATTTTTAATCAATCGAATTCTTCGCCTTGCCATTGTTCTTGCCTTTCTTTCTTTTGGGCGAATAAGAGTAGAGAGCCCCAAGATTCTTGCCTTTCTTCTAGTATCATTTTTTTCCTCCCCAAATTTTGTTTTCTTCTGCTCTTCATTTTCCTGTCCAAATTTGATTTTCTGTGTTCTGTAGAATAAATCCGAAGTTTGCATTTCTTTTTGAAATAATTCATTAGACCGTTGTCGATTCTTTTTTGTAAAAGTCGAACATTTATTGATGTTCGAATTTCATGTCTTCCTTCAGTTTCGAGGGGTTTTTAGGTTTTCTGGTTCATGAATTCAATTGAACAAGAGGGAGAAAAAGAGTGTGTGTAAGCCAATAAATTGAGGAACTTTCATCCGAATAGATCGAAATTTGGGGCAAATTTTATTAAATTTTTACTGCCAACTGCCAACTGCCAAGAAACTCAAGTTTGCTGGGATGAACAGTGTTTTCAGTGAACAGATATTAGCTGACAAGCTGTCCAAGCTCAATAGTACTCAACAATGTATAGAGAGTATCCTTCTTTTTCTCTATTATTAGCTAGGATTAATGCCATTTTTTTGCTCATTTCCCCCCCTCCCTCTCATACTGCTACTTTATCATTTCTTTGTTTCATGTTATGTCTTTGTTTGGTAGTGAGATATTTCTTGTATGATTTTCACCTTGATTTGGCTGTTCTATTTACGACCATTTGGCAGGCGGTGATAAATGGTGGTAAGGGTGATGAATTCATATTGATGCTACTCTGTGGCCAAATCTTAGTAGTATAGGATATACTGATTTGACATAGTCATGGTTTCTTGTCTACAACTTATACTACTATGTCGATAATTTTTTGTTGTTGCTAAATGAAATCTTAGTTCAATAGTAGGGCTCTTTTTAAATTCTATAATCGATTGCGAGCTATTATAGATGATGAATTTTGTAGATAATGTAGATGAGACTTTTGTTTGTGTAGTCTGAAAGGAGATCGGAAATTTGTGGATGTTTGTCACTGCGAGGGAGGACTTTATTGCTATATGGAGTTAGAATCTTTCATGCCTTTTGTGCATAGGTCATATATAATGGAGGTAGTTTATTCAACATTTGATTTGATTTTAATTTGAGCATTATAGGCAATGATTTGTAGAAAACTGAGATGCTATGTTTGGTCTATGTTTTCTGAAAGGAGATCAAAGGTTTGAGGATGTTTACCGTTGTGACTTGTGAGGTGTGCTTCATCTCTATAATTATTCAGTTAGAACATTGTTCAATGCCTTTAATGTGTAGGTCATATTTACTTCATGGAAGGATTTGGTTCTATTTTAGATAGTTGGTAAGGGGTTCTTGGTTTTTACGAGTTCGATTGGATGGTGATGAGATTTTGGTGCCAATAATTAGCATTCTAGAAAATATAAGCCGCAGCGCTAAGGAAAAACATGGAAAATATGCAGAGGTGATTGAACGCAAATATGTACTTTATTTTTCCATCTAGATATACTTCAAGCAAGCTAATAACTGTTGGTAGATGATCTTGTAATGCACGACGTGAGTGGATTTGGAGGCATTTGTAGTATTTTCTTTGTGACCTCCAAATTTTGTGAAGATTGGTACCTTGAACATTGCTTACATATAACTGTCTTTATTGTACCTCCTCTTTTGCTGTCTTTTCTCGCCATGCCATTCGGAGCTTAGTCTTCTTATCAGCAAAGAACTGTAACTCTGACTTCTTATTGATGACACACTGCGGTTTATATGATTCCAGCGGAATATTTTGGGAATGCGAATTGAGAGTGCTTGTATCCTCCTTAGTGGCCCTTTTCTTCTGTTACAAGCACTTACGATGGTGATAAACATCAGAGGCAAAGCTATCCCTTCCCTCCATCTTTAACATCTTTCGGGCCCCGGGCCTGGGGCATGGTTAGTGTGTAGATAGATCACTTGGCTGTAACAAGGCAACTCCACCTGATTCAAACGTCTATTTGATTTTGATCTTGCAATTTTTCCATAGTGAATTCTAGGTGTGTGTTTTATACTCTTCACATGTCAAGAACAAGTTTCTCCAATATGAGTACTGAATCACTAGTACTGATTCTTAAAGCAATTAGATATGCGAGCACGTCAGGAACTACACCTTATTGTGTAAATAATGCACTTTGTTGTCCCCTGCCACATTGCACAATCTGCATAAAATGAGACCTTGCTGTACACATTAGGAATATCCTTTTGAATGTATGGTTCATTTGTTTGGCTTAATATGCCAGCCCACTGTTGAAGTGCACACATCCTTAGGTGTCTTTCAAATCTGTAAGTGTGTAAGTCCTACCAAAACCATGATGCTTGATACACATTTTTTCATGTATGTGTTTCACATGTATGTTCTTTCCTTGAAGTCTTCTATTGAGTTTTTTTTTTTTAATATTTTGTGTTGAAGCTCTTTGTCATGTCCATAATGGCGCTGAAAGACTGTTAGGTTGTTAGCTTATCTATAGCTTCTGCAAAACATTCAGAATACTTGTCACCTTAACTCCTGTATAGCGCTGTCACACTGGTGTATATTTCACCGAAGCAAGGCAGAAGTGGTTGTAACAACGTGGAATCAACAATTCAACAGTTCTGAAATTGCGCAGAAAGTCCCCCTTTTATATCTTGCCAATGATATACTGCAGAACAGCAAACGTAATGGAAATGAGTTTGTTATTGAGTTCTGGAAGGTACTTCCTGCGGCTCTCAAGGATGTCAGTAACATGGGTGATGAGCAAGGAAAGAAGGCCGTCTCTAGACTGGTATGCCTTGTGTGTTTCTGGCATATCTCATTTGCTCCTATAATTAGATGATAAATTTCTTTTGTATCACATATCTCGTTTATCGGTTTATCCCATGCCGGATATCTTAAGTTTACACCAAGTAACTGAATGATTATGTTAAAATCTCTAGAGCATGAATAGTCCAATTTTGATATTACTCATATTCCAAATTGTAACGTGTGCTTTGCAGGTTAAAATATGGGATGAAAGAAAAGTTTTTGGAACCAAGGCACAGAACCTGATGGATATAATGCTTGGAGATGAGGCTCTTCCCCCCCTTGAGTTTAACAAGAAGCGATCACGCACAGTGAAGATTATGAGAAGGGATTCACGTTCCATAAGGACGGTGAGATCCTTTTTTATTTTAGTTCTTGTAATAAATTATTTCTACTTTTTTCCTGTATTTGTAATGTGCTTTCTGATGCTATTGGGGACCCTAATGATTATGTGTCGATACCTTTGACCTTGGGCGAGACACTAACTATTTTTAACCTACACTTCATTTTCTGCAATGCCATTCTCTTGTTTTGGTAATTCATATGTCTTAATCACCAGCAACTCACAATTATCAATGCAGAAATTATCTATTGGTGGCCCAGCGGAGAAAATTGTAACAGCTTTCCATATGGTGCTTAATGAGCATCTCACAGAAGAATCAGAGATGAATAGATGCAAGTCTGCAGTTAACCGTGTGAGGAAGATGGATCATGATGTAGAAATAGCCTGTACTCAAGGTGAAGTGTAAATTTAGCATGTCTGTAGCCAGATTTCCCTATTCAATATGAAGATAAATGCTCAGTTTCTTTAATAAAGAATGACTTTATTTGATTAGTGCAGTATGATGCATTTCTGAAAGCTTACCTTGATAATTCATTTCAGCAAAGGATCCAAAGCGGAAGACGTTTGCCAAAGGATTGGAGGAGGAAGAGGCTATTTTGAAAGAGTGTGTGGAGAAACTGAAATCAGTTGAAGCAAATAGAGCAGTGCTTGTTGCTCAGTTAAGAGAAGCATTGCAAGAACAGGTATGAATTTGGATTATATATTTACAAATCGTTGAATGATTTTTCTTGGAGTAAGTACAAGGTGGCTTAAGGTCATCTTTTATGTTTTGGAAGCTGTAGGAAAATTATGATTCTTTTATGTTATATAAGAAGAGGAAAACATAGGATACAGTATTTTTTGCTATGGTTATCTATTAATTGATCTAACTCACAATCACTGTGTCTCTCACATTGGCAGGAATCTGAATTGGAGAATGTTCGTACGCAAATGCAGGTACTTGCTAGTGTCTGGTCACTCAGGATTATGATCAAACATTGTTTTTGCTTCTCTAAGGTTTTCTTTTAACATGATTGTGCAAATACCCAGGGTTGAAAGGGTACACTTTAACCCTGAGATCCAAACTGACGGGGAGACCGAAAAAAGAGATAAAATAATAGCAATATTATGCAAATTGACGTCTCTACTTTTGTAGAGGGTTTAATTGAGTATATCTCATCCCCTAATCCTCTTGGCGCGAACCTGTCTAGGTACAGTTTATTTGTGTGTATTTCATCCCAGATTCTTTTGTCGGGAGTCTGATTAAGTATTGTATATATCTCATCCCAAATCCTCTTGGTGAGGACCTAATTAGGTGGATCAGTAGATAGATGTCTCCCCCTCTTGCCCCGTGACTGCATTGTGATTGAGTGTTTATCTGTGTGATTACGGTCTAACGAAACAGCGTCATTTTGTCAGCAGGAGATAACTTGATGAGGCTGTATATACATCTTAAGTCTTTTACGTTAGGTTACTGTCAAAAGCTGTCTGCTTTGGGGATTCTTGTAACAGACTACGTAGCATGGAAACTCTCATAACGGTCACGTGTCTTTTTTCCGGAACTTGGAAACCCAAAAAAACTGTGGGTGGGGGGCGGGGGGGGGGGGGGGGGGACATTGTCTTTAAAAGATCAGCAAGTTTTTTTATCTTTAGAGTAAAAATCATTTTATATAACCGAACTAACTGTTTTTTGGTGAAACAAACTGATTTCAATACCCTCTTCTTTTCCTTTTTTGTTGAGAATAAACAAAGTTACAAAGCAATATTGGATTTCTCAGAAAAAGTTAATGATGTACGGAATATTGCTTTAAATTTTGCATTTCCATGTTTCCTAATTGTATGACAGTTGCATTTCTGCGTATCCCTCTGCTTAGATTCAAGTCCTTGGGATCATTGTTGAAACTATTAAACTTTTCAGAGATATGTTAAATTGAGTTGTATATCTTTACTGGTAAAGAGAAGACCATATTCTACATACTGTTTAATGTCTGATTATCTCATGAAATACTTGCCTCTCTAACTTTTGTGGCAAATATGCCATGCTCATTGCCCTAGAAAATTTTGGCGAGCTACAATCATTAACATAAAACTATTTTGGTCAGATATCCTCTGCTTGTGTGCTTTATCACTTTTCATCAAAACTCAATGATTTTATTCAACCAAAGCATATTAGAAAAGCGGGAATATCTTTGATCTTATTGCTGCATTTGTTAAATATGTGGTGCATGAGTCACCACTCACCACTGAGAAAATATGTTGTGAAGGCTGAGTAAAACTGGAGTGCTGATGTGTATTGGACTATGAGCAGTTGTCCACCCATCAAGCTTTATGCTTGTATTAGAGCTTTTTGCCTGTAAACATGGATGTTCCCCTAAGATTTGTATATTGATTGACTTAGAAAATGGGATAACCATCTAAACTACAATGTTTGCTGTCCTCGGCAGCTTTTGCCTAAGAAATGTTAAAGAGTCAAATCCACTTGAGATACCCCACTAACCTTCTTCGCAACTCGCAAGATGCAATTCTACTCCCTGCAATTGAGCTCGTCTGCTTAAGTGGACTTCTAAAGGGGTTTGTAGGTGATTGTTTGAAGAGATTGGAAGCCCCTTGTTACTTCTCTTAGTCAACTTTATCTATAATTTTTTACTCTATTTTATATGGTTAAAAACACAGACAGAGTCGGAAGCCCTTCTTGCCTCTACTATATATCCAGCTGTGGACTTGCTGCTCTGATATGAGTTGGGGATAGGCCTGGTTATCGGGCGGGGCGGGTCAGGGTCGGTGCGGGTCAAAAGAGGGTCGGGTATTAAAAGGGTCATTTTTAGAGGGTCGATAATGGGCGGGTCAAAAGCGGGTCGCGGGTCAATAGCGGGTCATTATTGGGCGGGTCAATAAACGAGCAATGAAAAATGAAAAACAAAAGAGCCATGTGCAAGTACAAGTAAATACGAAGCTATGCATGTAATTTTTTGTATCATTACTATTTTTATTTTCAAACTAATTGTAGTATAAGTTTGACCCTATAATGACCCTGTCCAATAAAGGCCCTGTCCAATAAGAGCCCTGCCCAATAAAAGCCCTATTAACTTGACCCTAACCCTATATCCATTGGACTACCCTGTCCAATAACCAGGTCTAGTTGGGGATACTTGTTTGTTTCTTTGGATAACTACTGTTAATTGTTTGCTGATAAGGAATAAATACTTCCTTTCACATTTCTTTGGATATCTTCCTTCTGTCAAAGGACTATATACTTGCCTTTCCATTTTATGATATCAACTGCCGCCAACTTATCAAATATCAAAATATTGTACAATTTTGATTGTCAGATGATTTAGGAAAGTCATTAAAGACAATTAGATTATCTTTTGATTCAGGTTGCACAAGCACAAGCGGAGGAGGCTAACAACATGAGAAAGCGACTCAATGATGAAAATTATGTTGCAATTCCAAATGCCAATGCGGGAAAATCCAAAAAGACTGCTGCTGACATTGCAGCTGAGGTTGCTGACAAACTCACAGCTTCTAGTTCCTCTCAGTTGATCATGACTTCTGTTCTGTCAACATTTGCAGCTGAAGAGGCTAAGAAGAAAGTTGGGCTTGCTAAACCAAACTCAGTTTCAAATTCTTATCCACCCTCACAGTCTGTTAGTTCGGCCTCCAATTCAATGCCAAAGTTGGAGCAGCCCTCGTCAGTTTCACTGCCAGCTGCTGCTCCTCCTCCTCCTCCTAATCAATATCAATCAATGTTGGTAAATCAGCAAAACTTGCAAAATATGAGCTCAAATCCTCAGAATCAGTATCAGTTTCTTTCGAACACGAGTTCTCAACAGTATGCACAAACACCAAGAGGGATCAGTGCATATGGTTATGGGGGTCTTCCTCCACCAGGTCCGCCACCACCTCATGTAATGCATCAGATGATGCCTACACAAATGCAAATGAATCAACAGCAGTTGATGCCAATGGTGCAACAATCAGCTCCATTGTCACAGCATCAGCAATCGATGCTATTGATGCAGCAGCAGCAGCAGCAGCAGCAGCAGCAACCACCAGCCCCGCCAAGTTTCCGTCCGCTTCAACCTCCTGGTATGTTGTATTTTACACAATCCCACCAGCTTCAATGATGGTTTCTGTTGAGGCATTCAAATGTTGTTCACTCTGCCCCCATCCTGAAAGGGGGGGCATCAGAGTAGGAAGCTAAAAGGTAGAGCGATGCAATGTGTAATTACTGATTGAGCCTGTATTAGGTTTTCTGTCCCAATAGTTTGCTAATTTCTAACTGTAATCAGTGTTATATTGTCAGTAGTGTTCATGTATTAGTAGTTTAGTACACACAATCAGGTTTAATAGTTCCATTGCTATTCAATGGATATAAAGAGAATTTTTGTTAGCACCAAACTTAGGTTTACATATCTGACGCTGGAAATTTCTCTCAAGCCAAAAGAGCTGACAATTTTTTTACCATTATTTGAAAAAGTAAGTTATTTTACTCTTCACCCAATATTCAAATGTTTGAGCTAGCTGCGGGGGATTTAATGGCATTGTTGACGAGATGGAAAATTTTGACGGGAATAGAAGTGAAACCTCTGTATACTTTGGTGTACAAATGACAGCAACTGGTATACTCATTTGGCGTAAAGTCACGGAGAAATGAGCTTTGAAAGTAATGGCTAATTGCGTCGTATTTGATTAAGTTAAGATCGAGGTCCTGTACTCCTGTGTACAATAGGTCACAAGTTTGAACCCCCTCTCCTAGTTATAATTTGTATTGTCCTTGTGACTCATTTGCAGTTTTGCATCAAAAAAATTCTTCCTTCATTTTATTCATTTATTAATCAAATTATATGTAGTATATCTTTTCTTAAAAAATATTTAGATCAAAAATAAAAATTCTTAGAGAAAAGAATAGGAAAAAAAATAATTCGCCTTCCTTTAGCTAATCAAATAAAGTTTTACGCAAATACTGTAAATTACTAAAAAAAATTTAGCCTATCGATTGTTGATTAACCAATTTTATTTTTCAACTGCATATATATGAACTTCGTATTATTCTTTAAATACATACGTACAAAAATTTATACTCCGTAAGTTAATTTGAAATGAATAAAAAAAACTTAAACTATATGCAACACTAAGGGGCATCGCCCGGATCACTAACTAGTTGTTTTCTAAATTTACCTATGGCTCATGCTTTACAAAGTGAGCTCAATTGCTTCTAAATTTAGTTGTGAAACTATACAAATGAAAGTAGAAAAGTTCAAATCTACCAATTTAATGTACAAATAATCTTTTTTTTTCCAGCTAAATAAACAAACAAAAACAAGGTTGGATTCGAATAGAATTACCAAAAATATGATGAAAATTTACAAAAATTTCAGTCAATTGTTGTATTAGAATTCTTTGACAAACAAATCAGCATTTGGAGACAAGCCGCAATACGAAATCCCGGACAAAGATTGGCATATAATACATGATGTTCATCACTGTGGATTGATGGCCATAGGAGAACCAAGCAGGTGGGTTTTTCTTGAGTATAGCATTAACTGTTTTCTTTGCAAACTCTTCAGCTGATGTTGATTTAGGGCCCTGGGAAATGGTAGCTCTTTCGCGTATAGCTTCATCATATTGCTTGTATAGTTTCCATTCTGGAAATTTGCTATAGTTTGCAATGGCGGAATTCCCTATATTTGATTTGATAGCTCCAGGTACAACATTTATAACATCAATACCCAAAACCCGAAGTTCTAACCTGCACAACCAGGAAAACTCAATAATGATTTATACTTCGTATTACCAAAGTTCTTTATTTTTATCTAATGATGTTAAAACCACTTCTCGCAGAATCAAGATCTGGCATCTACTTATCCTAATCTCCTTGATTTATGCCAGTTGCAACAACCATACAACCGTTTTCTAGCAGTCACTTGACAGGTACATACCGTACATACCATTATGAGCAGGAAAACAGGTCTTCTACTCACTTGGTATCTTAGATCCAGTTTACAATCTATATGTTGCAAGTTTTTCTACATGTAAGCATGATTAGTGGCATCACATTGTATAAGGGTAAATGGGTATACTAGAGGAATTTTGTTTAAACAGGCTCCATAAAACAGGACTACAAATAAAGCAGGATGATCCTATGAGAATCGCGCAAAGGAAATCATTATTGTCATGCTTACGTATCAAGGTTTACTAGTTTAGCCACAGCCTGTTGAATTTATATATAGACTCAAATTATCACTGTTCGACATCAGAAAGCTAACAGAAATCAGAGAATTACTAAAATGATCAAGAAAAAATTACTTTTGAAATCGTTTTATGAAGTTGGAACTGATACCTTCAGTTTCAACTACCTTATCGGTTCCAACTAAATTTCAGCTAGTGCTGTCAAACAAAGCTAGCAAATTAATTCTCCAAGCTTGTACCTAGCTGAAAATTTACTCCCATCTAGCTGCCTATTGCTGTTTCAATAAAGGGCGCTATTTAGCCTTTTTACTAACAATCTATTGGTTGTAACCAAGACTTGGAATCAAATTCCTGTCTACATCATTGCTCGAAACCTCAGATGATAGCAATAAATTGCACAACATCATTTTATTCAAGTACTTGCAAAGTTGAATAACAAAAGGGGGTTCAACAATAACTAGCTAGGCAAATGAGAACAAACCTGAGAGAGTCTGTAAGAGCATGAATAGCAGCTTTTGATGCAGTATAAGCACCTGCCCATGGTAAAGGTGCCAATACAGTTACACTCCCAACATTTACAATCTTTCCCTTTCGCCTCAATGCCATGTGCGGTACCACAGCTTGAATCAATCGCATTGTACCTGTTTACAGAAAACCACAAATCAAATACAACCATTTTCAGTACCAATATTGCAATACAGAATATATAAGTACCAATAACACAAATGACTCGTATTAATACCACACCAGTATCAGTTCATTTTAGACGCAAGCCACTTTTGACATAGATTTCCTGGCAATAACAAGAAAATTACCAAAAACATTGGTATCAAAAGTGCGTTGCAGAGCAGGAATAGGGATTTCAGCAAGAGGGCCAACACACTGAACACCAGCATTATTAACAACAATATCAATCCGGCCAAAGTTGTCCAAAACGAAGGATATAACACGATTGACGCTGTCCTCCGACAAGACATCGAGTTCCATAAGCATAAAACGAGGATCTTGTTCCAACGACGACATAGTTGACAGAGATCTGGTGGTGGCTACAACCTGGCATTTCTCCGCCGCAAAAGCTCGTGCAAGGGCGTTTCCGATGCCCCCATCTGAACATCCGGTGATTAGTACTACTGGTGCTACTTCTTGCTTCTTGTTCACCTCCATTCAAATTTTAAGACTTTTAACTCTTTTTTTTTTTTTCTTTCTTTCAAGTTTGTGAATTGTGGTGGGTTTGTTGATGGAGAAAGTTGGCAAAAATAGTAATTTACGATGTTGATTTAATTTCCCACGAAAGACAAAGACAAGCCAACCCCCAACTCCAACTCCAACTCCAACTCCAACCTCCCATTTTCCGAATACATACGTAATTACGTACTCCTCTTCACGTGATTATCCTTTTTTAGGTGGAAATTCATTCATCTTTTCTACCATTGATCGTATGCAGTCCGTCCCGCTAGCAAAGTAATGAAAGTGAAAGTACGCACGCTCGAGTTTGGGTAGATTTTTTGAGGCAGCCCCAGCCCAGCCCGATTTTAAATAATTTTGGGTGGCTTTAGACTTATATTTTGCTTATAAGTTTTGGCCTTGTACTAAATTAATGGTCAGAAAGCTTGTTACTTCTGGAACGAAATAGCCGGTTTTAGACACTAAAATTGGTTTGACCCGATATTTACGACCTGGAACCATCAGTGGATCAAGTCTATACACATCTTCAATTTATTTAACAAAACTAGTTTTTGAGCCCGTTCAAAGAACGAGCGGTTGTATATTGGTTGTTCAGATGTCTTTTGAAGTTTTAATTAGACCCTATTCTGTTCACCTTATTTCCACTTATTTCAGGAAAAATAAGTTCAGATAAGTTCAGATAAGTCCAGTTAAGTTCAGATAAGTTCAGATAAGATAAGTTCAGGAAAAATAAGGGTTGACCAAGTACAATTTATAACTAAAATAAGTTTTGATAAGTTCTAATAAGTTCAGATAAGTTCAGATAAGTTCAGTTAAGTTCAGATAAGTTCAGATAAGATAAGTTCAGGAAAAATAAGTGGAAATCAGGTGAATAGAACGCAGCCTTAGTGAGTACTTGTGATTTTTGGTAACATATGAATTAAATAAATAAAGGTGTAATTTAATGGTTGGAAAAATATAAAAATTTTAATGATGAATAAATATTGGATGTTAAAGTGGTGGAGTGGAAGAGACTAATAAGTACTCCCTCGGTCCCAGATTAGTTGTTACACTTACCTTTGCACAAAGTTTTAGGTGATAAGTGGTTGTTTGGTTATCAATTGTTATTTTATTGAAATAGTAGATGTGATAAAAGTTAGTGGGGTATTTTTTTTAATTGAATGAGAGAGGGTGTGGGGACAAAAAAATATTTAGTGGGAAGAGAGACAATATAATAATTGTGGGGTCATTCCTAATTTAGAAGTGTAACAACTAATCTGGGACGGACGAAAAAGGAAAGTGTAACAACTAATCTGGGACGGAGGGAGTATAGTAGACTATCAATAACTTGATGTTGAATAAGGAAAATGGAGTGGAAGAGACATTAGAAATTGTAAAACATAGAAACAATAAAGAAAAATTGAAAAAAAAAACAAAATAAAATGATGGATGAAAGGAGAGATGTTACATGGCTTCTAATAATGATATACCACATGGCTTATAATAACCTATGGTTAGATGACCATTGATATGCTTATTCTGGCAATTGCTCTGTTGGAAAGTCGCTTTTTAGGCCAAGCCCAACCCCTTTTAAAAGATTTCCATGGTTTAGATAAGTTCCTACAAGTTGAATAAGATCCAATTAGTTCCAATAGTTCCTATAAATTTTAATAAAGTCTTAAATAAAATGTGCAATACTATGATTTGTGTTGTTATATTAAATAAATCATAGTTATATTATTAAATTAAAATAATTTGCGGTTACTAATTCACGATAATAATTATCAATGATACGTAAATATGAATTAATATGTTATTATTAATTACTATCAATATAATTATAAGAGAAAACTTAATAAACACTTTTAAAATTATGTATACATCACAAATTAATGGACAATTTTTTTAGTGAGACGCAAATAATCATAATATTACTTCTTTACATAAATGCATCATGTGAAATTCTCGTACATATTTCGTCCATGATAAAGTTACATTAAAGAGTATAAAGATGTTTATTAAAGAGTTAGTTACAATTTTTTTTTTACAAATTGGTCGAATTCGTACTTGGATTTTATAAATTTTGGATACTTATTACAGGGTAATAATATTAAGAAGTATTAAATATAATAAAAACGTAATTATTAATATAAGAACTAAATAATAATTGCTTTATTAACTTATACTCCCTCGGTCCCTTAATACTTGACCTGTTTTGACCGAACACGCTTGCCAATACATAACTTTGACCACCCATTTCTTTAACTACATATTATAAAAACTTACTTCGTATTAAGATGAAGCCAACAATATATTATATACTAACATTTGTTTTCATATACTAGAAATAAAATAGGGTCAAAGTGAATTATGTGAATAGTGAAAAAAGTCAAACTGGGTCGAGTATTAAGGGATGGAGGGAGTATTTATTAATATTTACAATCAACTATATATTTGTTGGAACATTTATAGAGTAAATGGATTTATGAGTTAAATGTGAAGTGTGTATTATACTAGGAGTTGAGGAGGTAGTATAATGTTTAGAGTTTATTCCAAGCGGATGCAACGGTTATTTGGGCTATTGCAATGGTTTTGGCGTTTGCATTAGCACGCTCGTCGGGCGAAGCACCGCCAGTCGGGCGAATTTCATGAGAAATTAAATGTTGCACGCGCGCCCGATCGGGCGAATCCCGCCCGTCGGGAAACTTTCTCCGCTCGCCCGTCGGGCAAAGCTCCGCCCATCGGGCGAATGGAGAAAGTGTCCGTTTTTGAGCGATTTTGTGACAGTTTCTTGGATGTAACCGTTGGATATTATTTCCAACTGTGACTCTTCATTAAGAACTCTATATATAGAGTACTTATGACACATTTAATATAAGGGTTAACATATTAATATACTTGCATACTTTTGAGAAATCCACTTGCAAATCTATACTATATATTAAAAGACGTTTACAATCAAGTTCATCAGCCACGTGGCGCCCTCCCTCTTCCTTCTTAAAGGGTCGTACTCCATGCATTTACATACAATAAAAAATAGAAATATTATTTACATACAATCAAGTTCATCAGCCACGTGGCGCCCTCCCTCTTCCTTCTTAAAGGGTCGTACTCCATGCTTTTACATACAATAAAAAATAGAAATATTATTTACATAAGACTCGAACTCTCAACCTCAAGTTTCAAACAATAAAGACTTATCCACCAAACTATATGTCATATTTGATGTCTTTTTTTCCAAACAAAATATAATAAATGAAAAAGTACTAAAGAAAGAAAAATAATATAAGCATTTAATTATGTTCTTTGTATGCAATGGTATTAATACGATTTTTCATGTAATGACCCGGGGCATCGCCCGGGATCAAAAACTAGTTATTTTATCAAAGTGAGACATTTGAGTGATAAAAACAAATTCTTGTTGGATTGATTTTGTGAGAACACACAAGATCAATTGATTCTTCATTGTATCTCAATAAGTCAATAGTATTATCGTGAACCCGATTGTTCCTTTGTGGGTCGATAAAATACTATTAAGAAAGCGTGTTATCTCGTGCCTTGAAGATTTTATCCGGTCTCTCCACAATGATATTTCCAACACTATTATCAATATTCTAATGGTTAAAAATTTACTAATAATCTAATAAACTTTAAATTGTAACACCCCAACCTCTAATTCAATTATTATAGCATAATTAGCAGCGGAATTAACCTAATCGGTCGGGACATTACCTGCCGTAACTCCCTCTTGGGAATTACAAGGCAACCATCAATCATAAACTATTAAAACTCCAAACTAATATAATAATCTTTTATATTCCCAAAATAAAAGTACATAACTTTCTAAAAAGCCTTTAATTAATTAATTACCAAAACATAGAACATTAACTAGGAGAATATTATTAAAGTGAAATCCGATCCTCGCCACTACTCGTTTCCATCGTTCCCAGCAGTACCTAAAACAGAAAACAAAAACGGTGAGCCGAAGACTCAGTAACGAACTATCCTAGCAACGTAAATTCATTTCAATTCATTTTATTTACTAACACAGGGAGAATAGAATAACGTAAAACATTTTATAAAGTCATTTATTTAATTCATTCATAACTTTTGGGTGCACATGCTAGTCGTGGCAAGTATGACATGGTGGAACGTCTTCCACGATGGACAGCTGTCCATAAACATGGGGCCTTGGCCCGAAAACATGAGAGCCTTGGCTCAATGGGCGGATGCCCCATGGGTACATGCATGACCGAGAATCGTAACCTGTGAACATATACTGCCAAACGGACTAGGTCTTTCACTTTCATTTATCATGTTTCGTTTAATTTTACATTTTAGCCTTTTTACTTCAGTTAAAGTAACATATTTCCTTTGGATCATAAGATCAAACATCCTTTCTTTGATGGTTTCTTATAAACAGCATTTTATAAGAAATTCAATCAATCATAATATCATTTTATAATCAATCATAAAATAAGGAATAATTCCATCAAATCATATTATAATAAATTATTCAATCAAAACATAATTCATTTCCCGCAATTCAATAAAACATGTCAAAGCATTCAGATCATAAATTCAATCATAATGTCATGATTTCATAAACACATTTAGAAGGGAATTGCGGGTACTAGCAATAGCCGTTACCTCACTTCCACGATAGCTAAGGATTTTCCTTGGTTCGTTCGTCATGAGCTCCGAGTCCAATTTCTTTCAAAATATTAAATCATAGAATTAGTACTAAATCGATAAATAATTTAAAATAAATATTTTATAAATAATAAATTCTATAAATAATGGTTTTATTAAATATAATTTCATAATTTAATGAAATTATTATTCAACGAAATTTTAATCGAAATATATTTATATATTTCATAAATAGATTTACGTGAAAATATTATATAAATTCGATTTTCGCTAAATAAAGCTAGTAATTTATTTTAATAAAATCGATAATTAAACCTGAAATATTAAACAATTTATTAGTGAATACTTATATCATAAAAATTTGTTGAAACATGAAAACCAACAATTAGGAAATCTGAAATAATAATTCAATTTTTTACTCACCATAGGCCCAAATTGAAAGGCCAAATCCTAAAATTGGATTTGGATGACAAAGCAAGGTTTCACAATTGAAACTCAATTTTGGGTTTACTGGGAAAGGAACGCGAGCAGCGGAAGGGGCCGAAACAGGGGAGGCACGAAGGGAAAAAAAAAGAGGAGGAGAGGAGGCGGCTGGGCTAGGTGGTTTGGCGTCGCAAGCCTGGCGCCGGTGAAGGCGGCAGTGAGGGTGGTGGTTGCTCGTGCGGTGGTGATACAGGCGAGAGAAGGAGGAGGGAGTGCAAGGGAGGCGAGAAAACAGGGGAGTTGGGGAGCGGTTTTCCGATCAGTTATGGGGAGGAGGGAGGTCGTTGGAGGCTGGCTAGGCGGCGCGGAAGGGTTGCGCCAGTGGTGGTTATGCTGGACGGTGGTGGGGCGTTGCGTTGGTGGTGTTGTGAGCAAGGAAAGAGAAAAGAAACAGGGGAGGGGCAGGGGAGTTCGAGGGAGGTGGAGAGCAGGGTGAGGGTGGTGGTCGAGTGGTTGAGGTGATTGCGGTGTGGTGGTGGCGTGGTGCTGGGTGGATGAGGCTAGGTGCAGTGGTCGGTGGTTGAGCAGTGGTGGTGGTGGGGGTTAGTTTGAACCAGAGAAACAAGAGAGGAGAGGAATTGGTTTTTGGTTGAATTCTTCAATCTGAATTTCTGGTTTTGAAAACATGTAGAGTAAAGGAGAAGGAGAAGAACTTGGGGCTTAAGCAAATGAATGTGGACAGATTCAAGGGAAGAGAGGAAGGAAGGAAATTGCTTCCTTCTTACTTTGTACGTGGAAAGCAAAGAGAATAAAAGAAATGGAATTTTGGCTCTTCTAAGGGCATTTTCGTAATTTCCCAAGATTAGGCTAAAATTTCTGAAATTTGTTGCCATTTTTGGAAACTACTAAAAATATAAATGTGTAGTAAAAATAATTCTTAATAAAAAAATATCGTTAACGAGACCTAAATAAATAAATTTTCGTTTATAAATTTATCGTTTAAAAATAAATCGTAAAAACGTTTAAATTAACGAAATTCGATTATTCGTAATTATTTAAAACAGAATCAAGCTAATAAATATTTTTAATTTTAATAAATCGAGTTTAAAAAATTTCGGGGTATTACATCCTTACCCCCTTTGAAAAAGTTTCGTCCTCGAAACTGGAGCTCAGTCGAACTTGCCGATTCTAGAAATCTTACTGTAGACACCTACTTTTGTCCCCATTCCCGAAAGGGAAGGTTCGATGATGAGAACATAAATCTCCACTTGACAACGCATCTCCTATAAAATAACGAATCTCAATTCCCCTTTTCATTTCACCCGAAACCTGCTATTTATAGAAACCTGCTATTTATGGAAACCTGCTAAAAATAGTAACTGTCGTAATGGGCAGTTGTTAAAAGTGGCAAGTCATAAAAGATAGAAACCTGTCAGAATTAGGTGTTGCACTCCAACATAAAACCTAAATGAGATAGAAGTTGCAAGAGAATCCTATTACTAATACGATTCGAAAATAAGAGTTATGTATTAATTAAAATCCTAACGAGCCTAGAGTTCGTAACGGGCCCAGACGCATCCCGTCATAAAATTAATACGCACTAAAAGACTCGATTAAGTCTCATACACTCCGGATTCTAAGAGTCTGAATCTGACAAAGAAACGACCCAAACATCAATTTCAACGCCTAGCCCTGGGCGCTGAAATTGCCTGGATCCTATTTTCAACGCCCAGAGCTGGGCGCCGAAATCTTTGACGCCCAGCCCTGGGCACTGAAAATACCTGGGACGTGTTCTTTCCTAATTCCTCGTGGATTAGAGTTCTACAATTCTATCTTTCCACGAACTCTTTTCTATAAATAGGGCCCTAAGTTCGACGTGAAAGGAACACAACACACAATTATTATTCTGAGTATTGACTCTAATCCCCTAAGCCTAAGCCTCACGCTGCAAAACTGATCACGCGTTCTGTCGCAATCGATCCAAACATCGAACAGAACGTATCCTGTCCTATAATTTGAGATTCGTTAAATAAAAGGAGAAATAACAAAGTCAAAGTGGTTAGTTTTCTGAGAACCGTGACGCACCTCCCAAGGGTGCGTCGTAATGTGTCCCTCTTCCATGGTTTAATTGCTTTCCTCGCCCTTTTATGAACTGTTAAACTAATTAAATCTGATTGTTCTATCACGCCTAATAAAGATAATATGTTGGGAAATTGGATTATCATGCTAGGTCCCTTAAAACAATCTAAATCAGATAATCGCGTTCGATCTAGTACTATATGTTGCATATTGTTAAAATCAACTCAGATTAGTTTAATAGTTAACGCATGTCCCTTCAATTATTTATGTTGAGCTAGTAAGGATATCCTGCTTCTGGAGTTATCGAAGAGCGAGTACTCCTCTCGGTAGTTACAGTCCCCCGAACCCTCAATTTTTACCTTGCGGGTGTATGTTGAGAGATCCCCACACCAGGGATCACAAGGGAACCTACGGCCGTCGTGGTCAAACATAATTGCACTCCCTTTATGTCACGATAACCGGGTTTTGTCAGTTTTTCTCATTTTCGTTAAAAACTGAATGGCGACTCCTATATTACTAGTCAATTGGGTGTAAACTCACAGGAAATCCAATTACACTTGATTTGACAAAAAGAAACGTCACACCCACGAGGGACAAGGTCACGCATTAGCCTCGTGCTTTTTCGACCCCCTCACAGTGGCGACTCCACTGGGGATAGTGAAGGACATACTCGTGCTCGTAGGTAATCAAAATAGCCGAAGGGTGAAACGATCCTACCCCGCGTTTATTTCCCCATCAAGTTGGGACGACCTGAAAATCAGCATATTAATGTGAACGGACAGAACCGCATAACGAATCTTGGCTCCCTTGGATGTTTCATCTCGGGAGTTGGGACTAAGGATACCCATCGCCAACCGGGGGGTGCATACGCTTCGAATGTTGTCCACTCGGCACTTTCTCTAGTAGTACACCCGTCCCAAACCCAATCGCTCGCCCATTAGGTCCCTCTCATTGGTGCATGCCCCCTTGGCTTACATCGTGATTGGCCTCTTGGGCGAAATTCGTCTGTTGAAGGCACTACCTCGACCGGGGCATGTGTTGGATCTGCGATAGAAGCGGTACCAAGCCAGGCGCAAAAACTACCCATAGAAGCCTATCATAAAATACATGACATGTTATTATTGCCTCATGATGTAATGTTAGTTATGTGTAGCGAAATATATGATTGTGTGTGATAAACAATCCTAGAAAACCAACGACCATAAAAATTCCCCAAACATTCATAAACCAATTGGCCAAAGAGTTATACCAAAATACGTGTTCCACAAACCCGAACGATCGCCACAAAAATAAGTGACGCTCGGGATGGCCTGTAACGAATCCCACAAACGCTGCACAACACGTAAAGGACGTTATTAGGCAAGCACGCAAAATCGAAGTCGCATAAACAAAAAGTAGACGCAAACAGAAAACGAGAACCAGCTAGGGACGCATTTTCAACGCCCCTGGCTGGGCGCCATAATTTCTCACGCCCTTCGCTGGGCGCTGAAGTTGCTGCCTGGCCTTTTGGTCAGGCACAACAGCCTCGGTGCCCACGCATGAAGAAAATACGTAGCAAACAAAAACAAAAACTTTTCGTGAAAAAAATTTGCTACGAGGGCGTATGAAAAAGAACTCGATTCCAAAAGCGACTTATAAAAAAAAACAACTCTTCGTTGATAGGCCTCCTACGACGGCGCTCCGAAACCGAGCACGCTAATTGAAATAACCTTGAATGTCACATGGGCAAAGTATTCAAAAAAATAATGTTCAAATAGAATCTTCAAGGAAAAATAATGTTCGAATAAAAAATAAATCCGAGTCTAGACTAGGCTATGGCAAAGTACAATCTAAATCCTAAGTCTTAGTTGTCTTATCCATAGAATCGGTCCTAATGCTTGGTGTCGTTCTGCAAGTTAAAAGGTTAAACCATATTGAGTCTCCCTTCCTAACATTTAAATCAATAAGCACCCATATGTAATTGTCATCCCTTGCTAAGAATATACGGCCTCAATACTCTCTCTCACCAACAAGAAGAATATATTATAGTATTTGCAAAATGGAAACAGTCACATTCTGAAAATCATTCCCCCATAGTCGCACAACCCCCAAAGTGAACCTAAGGTTTCAATACCATTGGCAAGAAAAATTAATGGCCTCAAGGCTTATGATCACATTGGGTCACGACCATCATAGTCCTCACGAGCCACTCGCTCCTTTAAATACTCCTAAGTACGGACTAAAAGATTTTCCATGAATGCAATATGACCAACCATGAAAATACCCAAATCGGCATACCATAAGGCTACCATTGGGGTAAAGCAATACACACTAAGAGAGAAGCCGCACTAATGACTCTAGCCTTGCAAAGACGAAAATTCGATCTCCCCAACTAACTACCTTGCCAACATTAAGCAAAATGGCGCATGACAAATGAACACCCAAGGGTTAAAATCTAAAGTGTCAACCAACGAAAGTTATGGTCCAATTAGCCTAAGTCTGAAAGTTGCTTGGTCAAGTATTATAGGCTTACTCCACGTCATTATTTTGAGTCTAGGCCACCTCCTTGTATTCATACACGGGCTATAATCAGAAAGATTAATGAAAGTTCGAGTCTAAATCACAACTTCCAATTAAATCCCAGAAACTAGAGTCTGAAAAAAAACAAAAAAAAATTATTTTCGATGTAATTCTTTCGTTAAATTTCAATAAAGTAAAAACAACATTTTGAATCTACGCTATTTGCACATTTTAAGAAATGACTAAATACGCTTGCAAAGTAAGACAATTTAAAAGGTCCACCCTAGGCATAATAAAGCTAAAGGTCCACTATAGGCCTACCAAACGAGGCTCACTCAGTCTCGCCTCGTGACTCAAAGACCGCAACCATCTACCTTTTAGCCCAAATAAAAAAAAATTGAAGGATTTATGTTGGGGAGAAATCCCAAACAAAAAGAAAAAAATAGAAAGAGAAAAGGGAGAGCGAAAAGAGCAAGCCATGAAATACTTAAAAAGAAAGAGAAAAGGGAGAGCGAAAAGAGCGAGCCATGAAATACTTAGCCCGTACCTCCCAAAGTGCGAAATTTGCCCAAGTAAACGAAGGAGAAGAATTGAGTCAACCAATCCAAATCATAAAATTCTACGATGTCTACCCTTTCCAATCCTTATGTTCTTAGACGCCTTCGCTCTGGGGCCCCTGTTCAGCTCATTTAACCCATCCATGTTATCATTGCCATAACCCAAGAAACCATTACCTCAACTCTTGCTCTTAAACTTGTTGTCAACTGCAAACCACGTACGGCTATTGACACGTGCGTCATACCCATTATTTCCAAAGCCCAAACCTGCTCTTACACCAGCATTAACATAATGACCATATGACTTGTTTGGATACATCCTGTTGATATACCCCTGAGCCGTCCCCATGCTATTCATTGGCCTTGGTTGATGTAATCCTCATGCTCGACTAAGACCTATACAACTTATCCTATCTCATTCAACCCATCTTTCAAGCCGTCTTGAGTCACAAATAAAAAAAGAGACAAATGAAAAGTACATTCTACGCTCAACGTAAGAAAAAATTAAAAAATAAAATGTGAATAATAAAAAAGGAACTTTGCAAAGCGCCTCTAAAGTTAGTCTAAAAAGAAAAAGAAGCATTTAGCGCACCAAAAAAGGATCCGCCCAGAAATAATTTTCAGCGCCCACAGTTGGGCGCCGAAATCTTTAACGCCCCAGCCTGGGCGCCGAATCTCTCTGCTCGCAAAATTTGGTCCAGAAGTGCTCGTCATTTTATCCGCACATACACGGAAAAATAACGAACACTTGGAGGGGTACAGTGAAGGAAATAATGCCCTTGGTCCAAGTATGCATTCTATGTTAAGTCTAATAAATGCGGTTCAGTATTAATTAACAAGTTAATAATTCAGTGAGATCAAGTGAGCTGAATGCCTAGCTAGAGGCCGCTTCAGTTCAAGTGGAATTAATGATATTAATCCACAGCTTACTCTTGACTGAACCCGTAGGGTCACACAAATAGTATGTAAACGAATCAAGTATTTAATAGCATTAAATACTCCATCTATGAATATTCGGAACCGACGGATCTTGGTTTCAGTGGGAGCTAAGATCGTCACAGGCAAGAAATGAATACTCCGGAAACGATGATATTGCCGGAAACGGAAATATGGATCGTATCGGAAATATAAATATTATCCAAGTCGTAGATGTTGCCGGAAACGGAAACATGGTACGTATCGGAAAATATTATCGGAAATGGAAATATTACCAGAATCGGAAATATTGCCGGAAACGGAAATATTGTCAGAATCGGAAATATTACCGGAATCGGAAAATAATTCCGGAAACGGAAATATTAAATATTTGTTCGAAACGGAAATTAATTCCGGAATCGGAAATATTAAATATTGTTCGTATCGGAAATGAATTCCAGAATCGGAAAATTTAATCGGAAGCGCATCGTACGAATAAGCATCGGACGAGGCCTGCCGGACGAGGCCCAGCACGAAGCCAGGCCATCGCCCAGCAAGCCAAGCGCGCCGCACAAACAGCCACGCCAGGCCCAGCAGGCTGCGCGCAGCGCGCACAGCGCGCACAGCGCGCACAGCGCGCACAGCGCGCACAGCGCGCACAGCGCGCACAGCGCGCGCAGCGCGCGCGGGCGCTGAGTGGGCTGCTGCTCGCGCGCACGCATGGGGCCCATCGTGGCTGCCGTGCGTGTGTGTGCAAGTGTTTGTGTTCGTGCACGTTTCCTAAAACATGCAGAGTTCGGTTAATGATTAAATTCCTAATTCTATTTGATAAATTAATTAAATTAGAGTTCTTGTAGGATTCTAGGTTTAATTAATTTGTATCTGAATAGGATTTCGATTCCCTTTCCATACCGCTATAAATATGAGGCTAGGGCTCACAATTTATAACACGAGTTTCAAAGTATTCAAAGTGAGTTTTTGAGAGAAAAATTCAGCCACACATCTTGCTCAAAAGTGCCGAAAATTCTAGTACCTTAAGGGCGATTCTAGTTGGTCAATCTTAAGGCGGATCCGGACGTGCTGTGGACTATCTACGGAGGGACGACACTTGGAGTCCTAAAGACTTGTTCTTGCTCGGTTCGGGCGCAGCTAGGGAGGGCACGCAACAAAGAGTATGCATCTAAATTATGCTATATGATTATGTGTAAATAATATGTTTTCCTGGGTTTATGGTTTTTCCGCATGATTTATGAATTGTCATATGTATCATAACCTAACAGTGGTATCACGAGCCCCTTATTATTTTCATAATCTAAATTGCATGAACATGGTTAAATATTACAAATTTGCAAGAATTAAAAGGGGTGATTAATTTTCGTAATTGTTAATTAATTGCAAATTGCGTTTATTTAATTATACGTACGCAGTTTTTCGGCAGTTTCTTCGTTACTCATCCGAATTGAGTGATTTTTGTGTCATTTCCGCATGTAAAAGGCATTCTAAAATTTTGACAAAATTAGTTTTTTTCTGCCGAACCCAGAATTCTCAAATTCGAAGCCTAACTATGACTTTTCGAAGGTTTTAGATTTTCGAATGCAAAATTTCGTAAATTTAAGATGTTAAATTAAATATTTGCGATTCTTGTTGATAAATCTTGAATTTTTGATTGACCTACTGCATATGTTTAACAAGTTTGAATGCCTAGTCTTGTTAATTATGCAATCTAATTTGTAATTATGATTAATTTGTTGAAAATTAGAATAATTTAGAATTAATTTGATTTTCATAATTAATTGTAATTTAATTAGAAACCTATGATTAAAAACCACCATAAAAATTGTAAATTTACGATAAATTTTAAATTTTTATGACCTAGACTTGAATCCATAACAATCGGAAATCAATTGGATAATAAATTTTCGATTTTTCGCCCTAAAATTATGAAATTAATATTATTTATTAATTTGTCATTAATTTTAAATATAAATTTTAAATTTTTATGCGATTCGTTCATATAACTTGCACGCACGAGGCAATGGACGCTTCGTGTTACCCTTAAGGGGTGTTGTATAATGCGGGCATGCGACGACGAGCAAGGGAGCTCGTCGCCCGTGCGGCACGAATGCAATGAGCAAGGGCGTAGTGCACGAGCACAAGGCAGCAGCCCTGCCTTGTGTCGTGTGCCACGACCAATGGACGAATGGGCATGGGCGTAGGGCGAGCCAAGGCAGTCGCGTGTGGGCAGCAAGCGAGCTGCGCCACAACGCGCGCTGCCTCGCACAAGAGCGCGCAGCCTCGCGCGCAGCGAGCGCAAGCTCGCGTGCCACGAGCGCTGCGCCTAGCATTGCTCGCGCGCACAGCGAGCGATGTCGCCCGCCCAGCGAGCGATGTCGCCCGCCCAGCGAGCGATGTCGCGCGCCCAGCGAGCGATGGCTCGCGCGCCCAGCGAGCGATGTCGCGCGCCCAGCGAGCGATGTCGCGCGCGCACTGCGAGCGATAGCCCGCGTGCGATGAGCGCTGGCGCGCGCAGCGAGCACCAATGCGTGCGGAGGCTTGCGATAGGGATGCAGCAGCTATGCGACGAGCGCATGGGCTGCGCGCACATGGCCAGCAATGGCTGTGTGCGTGCGGCCCATGGGCGTGCAACGCGTAGGGTGTTTGCGTTACGATTAGATCGTTCTGAATGTTTAATTTGAAAATTTCAGTTCACGTAATTTTAATTAATTTTAAAATTAATAATTTAAATTATTTTCTTGGATTTTAATTTTGAATATTATAATTATAATAAATGTTATTTATTCTAATTATTTTACTAAAATTAAAATCATGAATTAATTTAAATGCGACTGAAATTAAATTAAACTTTTTGGATTCAATTATAAATTTATATGAGCTTTAAATTTTAATTAAATTTGTATGTTTCCGGTTAGACTAGAAATACATTTTTATGTTTAAAATTGGTAAAGCATATGAATTTATTGGTTTAAGTGGGAGCGCTTTTTAGTCATAAACTCTTGATTAGGTCTACAAATCCTTAAGGTTAAAACAACTTGATTAGAATTAATAAGGACTGAATAATTGGTAGATTATTGGTGCCCTTGATTAATTGCTGCAAATGTTTACGTGATGCATAATGTGTTTTACTAACCAGCTATGTGGGCCATTCATGATAATGAATGGGTGAATGGTATATATTGTATATGTACTGTTTTGCAGGTTATGAAGTGACTAGTATGGCCCAAATAGGATAGAAAATATGATCTGCGTACCATTAATTTGAATGTAATTGGTCTAAAGTACCAAAGTTATTTTTCAATTCAAATATGGTCTGCGAACCATCAAATAGTTGTAATTAGTTATAGCTTATCCTATTTGAAGAAAATGGTGCCTCCCACGGAGATTTTCAAGACGGACTTTGAAGTCAAAGCTTCAAGATGAAGTCGGGCCATACTAGATCACAAATATCTTATGCATGTTTTAAGTTATTTATTGTTTTAAATATGTCTTAAAATGCATGAGATCAAAAGCTTGATTATGTTGCATGATTAAGGATTTTAGTTCACTTAAAATCTAACCAACATAGTAAGAGCCTTAAGTTCCAAACTTAAAAATTGAGTTAAAAGGTGCCATGCCAAAATATACACTTGCTTGGATATCCTTTACATCAATCTAGTAATAGTTTTCGCTCAGCGAGGTGTTACTTATTGGTCCTAAAGGGGCAAGGTACACAAATAATTGTGAGTACATGTTAGTTTTGGTGAAACTCAACGATATAAGTAAGGAGTCCTTTTATGTCGTGGCAAAATCGATAGGTTTACCTAATAAGTTCTTAGACGTACCTATCAACCAAGAATAGTTTCTAGACTATTAGCAAAAGGCTTTTGCTTACCTAAGATGTTTTAGGATTAAGTCGACAAACTGTGCTTAGTTCTTCAATGATTTTAGGATCTTGGAATCATTTTATTCACACCTGCCGGAACACATAATTCGAATAAAATGCTAATGACTTGTTTAAATTGCATGATTGCTTTTATTTTCAAGTTATTATTCATGATAAATGTTTAGACTTTGCATGCTTCAATGTATGTTTTAATTATTGTTTATAATTAAATGTCTTGCACTGCAGTAAATCCTTTTAGAAAGGTAACAGTAAATTTCCTCGATTGGTAGTGAATCCAAGAACGATTCACGGAAAAGAGAGAAAGTGAGCAATTTAAAATGTACGTTTCTTATATCGACTTGTATGGTTGTTTTCGAATATCAAAATCGAATGGCAAACCAATTGGTGCTTGTGAATTCAAAATACACTGTAGTTTTGAAATCATGAAGCATTGAGTTTAATACGCTCAGCTTTACCAATGGTTAACAACCTAATATCTTTGTCCATTTAATTCTCGAATGAGTCTAGTCCCTAGACATTCGAATAGATCGATGCTTAGAGAACTTTAGAAGCTTCTGGTAAGATCATCTAGTTGAAACAAAATATTCAACATAAATTAAAATGGTAAAGAACCTTGTTGGTGACATTGGACATGTCTAACAAAGTATAAAAGTCAACACTAAAGAATTTAATTCTTAAGCCTATAAGAAAAAGTACAAGAAATAGGAAAACGAGGAACAAATGAAAGGAATTTACGATTCCGTTTCTACCTATAAGTTTATGTTTAAAGAGAAGTGACCTAGCAATCAAACTTCCTTGGTATCATATACCGCTTGAGGTTCTTACTTCGGTAATAACTCAAACAATGGAAGCTAGGATACACTAATGACCTACAAGTGGGAAATGAAGCATGGCAATGCTACATTAGTTGTAGGGTCATCTAGTTTGTTTTAAGTCCTTTCAAAGGCTGGAACTAAATGGCTATTTTGTTCCATAACCAGCATACCTAAATTTCTGCTTCAAACACAGAAAGACTCACATTCAGAAGAACAAAAACAATGCTTGTTTGTTTGTTTATTTAAATGAAATGGTCATTTACGGGATGAGTCAATATGCTTGATTAAAACAAACAACTCTTTAACAATAAAAATTTTACTAGGTTCAAATCAAACCCTTGATTTGAGTTCCACTAATCTTTGGCATTGTTGCTTAGACCATATCAACAAGTTAACATTCACAAGATCTATTTTAAATGGACTTTTGAAAGTTGGTTGATTTCTAGATCAACTTAAGACAAGCTAGTCTTACTTGTTGAAAGTAACAAAGAATATGAACTATTGTTAGAACGCCTAGACGATAGAGTTCAAAGCTAAAGAAAGGTTTTATGACTTTATTATTTCACATGGATTTGAGTGAATATAGGTTTATTTACTCAAATGTGATATAAGTTGAATCTGTTTGGCTAGTTCAAAGATTCAGAAGTATAAAATCCACTTGGCAAGAAATCATAAAGATCTAGGTTAGATCATGTTGATGATTACTTGAGACCAAATATGATCATCAATGGTTGTGTGGTGTAATTTCACAATCTAGGTCCATAAGATATGGCATATCTTAGTTGGAATAATCGAAGTCAATTAGTACTTGATTCGATTAATGATGAATCATAAAGACTTTTCCTATAATTTCTAAAACAAAATGCTCAACTACCACCAAACTAAACCAAAATTCGTCAAAGCTATTGAAAAGTAAATTCAGAATAACTTTTCATAAAATATATATCTAGAGAGTTGCTAAACTCAGTGGGAGCTTAGTGTTTGTTATTCAACAAACTAAGGCCCAAGTATAGATATATGTTTCATTGTGATTTATTCAAATGAGACACAAGGGTATTGTTTCTACCACGAATTTTTGAGAACATAATGTTTGTTTGCTCGAAATAATGTCCTTTTGGAGATTCGTTTCCAAAATGACAAGTGGGAGAAAATAGACCTCGAAAGTCTTCGAGACGAACAACAAACATAAACGGACATTCCGGAGGCTTTTCGAAGTGCTTCAGAAAATCCGAACTTATTCTTTAAGGACTTTAGAAGTGGCTTTAAAGAATAGACATCTCTTAGAAGACTTTACAAGTGCTTCAAGGAGAACAGAATATTCAAAGGACTTTCAAGTGGCTATTTGATATTCTATTGTTTGATGTTCTATACCCTAGTAGGCATAGAGTTCAAGTCACTGGAACTATGAGATTCTTCTATTAGATAGTGAAGAAACATGGAGTTCAGGTCATTGAAGCTATGCGATTCTTCCATTAGATAGTGAAGAAACCTACAACTTGCAGTCAAACTATTATCATGTAGATTAATGAGTTTGTGACTTGTAAGAAAGCTATGACGAAACCCAGATTCCCTAAAAAGGTTAGAGGCCATATATAGACTCAAATGTTTTAAATGGTTAGAGGCCATAAAACATACTCAATGTTTTGATGACAAAATTGAAATTTTGTTGATTTGCAAGAATAGTTTCACACCTATTGGTTGCAAGTTTGTTTTAAGGATAAAAACCATCAAACATGAATTGTGTTCACACACAAAGCTAGATTAGTTGCTAAAAGTTACAAGCAAATTCACGATGTGGATTGTGTTGAAACCTCATGCAAAATCGTAATGCTTCAAGTCTATAATTCAAGCAATGATTGCATATTGGTAAATATGGCAATTGGATGACAAAAGTATTCCTCAATCAAATGTTGGAATAAACTATGTACATGGCATGTCATAGGATTTGTGGATCCAAATAAATGCTTGAAAAGGAAAGCTAGCTTATAAAATCTAAGTACAGATTTAAGCAAGCAATTGGGAATTGGAACTGTATTTTAAGTGAAGCTAATAAGCATTTTAGTTTCATAAAATATACATGATTCTTATAGATGTATAAGAAGTTTAGTGGGAGTACATAAAAACTTATTTGGTCCTATGTGTATAACACACATATCTCTCTATTGTGAAATAACATTCAAATGCTAATGACTTAGATTTGAAATTATTCATCAATGATGGACCATGGCGAAACTTAGTACATATTGGGTATTAAGATCTATTTACAAAGATCTTATAATATTGTTTTAGATTAAGTAATGGCATTTACTAAATCAAACACGAAAGTCTCCATTGGAGATATTCGACCCATGTGAATAAATCTAAGTAAAGAATGTTTGAACTATGTATAAGCATTTACTAAGTTAAACATCAAAGAGTCTAAATGAGATTCTTAACCTATATTATATGTCAAAGAATTTAGCTGGATTCAGTATCTACTAAAATTGAATGAGCTAAAGTTACATGAATAGAATTCAATTGGGAATTATTCTGCAAAAGAATTTATCATGTATGATATAATATGAGGATCGCCAAAAACGTATCGTATGACTTTAGGCATGACGAACATATACCAATCTCTATTGATCTAAGTGAAGATCAACTAGATTGAGATCAAGAATACTTATGGTACTTGAAAAGGTACATAGGAATAGTTCTTGATTCAAGGAAATAAAGATACGCTAAATATTGATGCTACACGCATAAACACTGGCAAAGGATCAAGCAAGACCCTTTGGAGTTAACCATTGATAAGGACGAGCTATAGAGCATCGTGTTTTGAAATGGCAACATGGATTGGAGACCATGAGTTGTTGCGTGGGAAATTAAAATATTAATTTCTATGTTCTAAGATATAGTTGGAGAGTCTTCCACATATCTATGAACTGCTTGGATAGGTAAATCCAAACAAAGCATCACTAGCAGCCTATACAGTTGAAGTAAAAGTAATTATTGCCTAAGAAGCAATAAAACAGGGTTGTTTAAAGTTCTTCACTGAACTTGGGTAGATCACCTATCTGCTGGCTTGATGGTTCTTCATTGAAAAATGCGTAGAACCACTCTTGAAGCAAGAAAAAGGTCTGCTAACTTGATGGTTCTTCATTGAGAAATGCGTAGAACCACCATTGTAGCGAGAAAGACTAGATCACAAAATAAACATACTCAAAAGATCTTATCATCTATCTCGAAGAACATTCGATGAAAAGGATATTAAGATTGGCAAAGCATGATAACTAAACCTATGCAACAAGTGAGAAGCAACACTTACATTGTAGCACTGGAAATCAAGCATAGCTTTGAAATTCCATGAACTGTTTTAGAAGATGGGTTTGAGGCCCATGGTTGTAAAACATTGGGGTTGAACATTTATCATATATGAAATGTATTTTCATATTCCATTTAATCTTGGTTTAGTATTAAATGATGAGTCCCTTCAATTTGACGATATATTCAAGATAGACTGTCAGGACAAGTCCTGTGACTAAGAAATGTCTATCAAGTGAACTTGAATGTCAAAGGTTGAAAATGGTCCCTAATCGGAGTTTTCTATAAAATTGGACGCATAGAAAACGTTAGACGATTAGAATGCAAGATGACTAGTAGTTCTGTTTCTTGAACTATGTGGACATGGCAATGTCATAATCATTTGCATAGATACTTACTTCGGGAAGACTAGTATCGGACGAGACCTATGAAACTTTACTGTAAGAGATGAAAGTCTGTCATAAGTAAATTTCATTAAATTATTAGACACTAAATCCTCAATACCTGAGTGATTTGAGATTACTTGTTTGAGAACTGGTTGCTTTGACGTTGACCAACCGTCGCACCGTAAAAGGAGGCTATAAAGGCAACGCTCAGGTAATCACCTATCAAACGAAGTCTAATCTCAAGATCGCAAGATTGGGATTGTCCTCCCATAAATCGGGATGAGATGCTTAAAAGTTGTACAAGGCCACTCGGAGAGCTAGAAACTGTGAAATGCATGGCCGTGCTCGGATGAATCATAGGCTATGATTATCTGTTTATTTGATCAGTTGAACTCTGAAACCGAGGAACACCTCTGGACATAATAAGGATGACAACTCTTACCTTATGTTCAAGAGCAAGCATCGAGCGACAAAGGAATTAGGAAATGCACACTTGTCCCTAAGGACAAGTGGGAGACTGAAGGAAATAATGCCCTTGGTCCAAGTATGCATTCTATGTTAAGTCTAATAAATGCGGTTCAGTATTAATTAACAAGTTAATAATTCAGTGAGATCAAGTGAGCTGAATGCCTAGCTAGAGGCCGCTTCAGTTCAAGTGGAATTAATGATATTAATCCACAGCTTACTCTTGACTGAACCCGTAGGGTCACACAAATAGTACGTAAACGGATCAAGTATTTAATAGCATTAAATACTCCATCTATGAATATTCGGAACCGACGGATCTTGGTTTCAGTGGGAGCTAAGATCGTCACAGGCAAGAAATGAATACTCCGGAAACGATGATATTGCCGGAAACGGAAATATGGATCGTATCGGAAATATAAATATTATCCAAGTCGTAGATGTTGCCGGAAACGGAAACATGGTACGTATCGGAAAATATTATCGGAAATGGAAATATTACCAGAATCGGAAATATTGCCGGAAACGGAAATATTGTCAGAATCGGAAATATTACCGGAATCGGAAAATAATTCCGGAAACGGAAATATTAAATATTTGTTCGAAACGGAAATTAATTCCGGAATCGGAAATATTAAATATTGTTCGTATCGGAAATGAATTCCAGAATCGGAAAATTTAATCGGAAGCGCATCGTACGAATAAGCATCGGACGAGGCCTGCCGGACGAGGCCCAGCACGAAGCCAGGCCATCGCCCAGCAAGCCAAGCGCGCCGCACAAACAGCCACGCCAGGCCCAGCGCAAGGCCAGGCCCAGCAGGCTGCGCGCAGCGCGCAGCGCGCACAGCGCGCACAGCGCGCACAGCGCGCGCAGCGCGCGCGGGCGCTGAGTGGGCTGCTGCTCGCGCGCACGCATGGGGCCCATCGTGGCTGCCGTGCGTGTGTGTGCAAGTGTTTGTGTTCGTGCACGTTTCCTAAAACATGCAGAGTTCGGTTAATGATTAAATTCCTAATTCTATTTGATAAATTAATTAAATTAGAGTTCTTGTAGGATTCTAGGTTTAATTAATTTGTATCTGAATAGGATTTCGATTCCCTTTCCATACCGCTATAAAATGAGGCTAGGGCTCACAATTTATAACACGAGTTTCAAAGTATTCAAAGTGAGTTTTTGAGAGAAAAATTCAGCCACACATCTTGCTCAAAAGTGCCGAAAATTCTAGTACCTTAAGGGCGATTCTAGTTGGTCAATCTTAAGGCGGATCCGGACGTGCTGTGGACTATCTACGGAGGGACGACACTTGGAGTCCTAAAGACTTGTTCTTGCTCGGTTCGGGCGCAGCTAGGGAGGGCACGCAACAAAGAGTATGCATCTAAATTATGCTATATGATTATGTGTAAATAATATGTTTTCCTGGGTTTATGGTTTTTCCGCATGATTTATGAATTGTCATATGTATCATAACCTAACATACAGCACGTATTCAGATATACGTACCACCAAAAAATACATGTACTCGAAAAAAAATATAAAACAAATTTTTGGCTTACGGCAAAGCGGCAGATTAAAATAAATAAACCTCACTTATTTCACCCTATTTCAAACATTAAGATTCCACTCGAACGTACTTGTTTAAAATCGGCATTCTAAGAAACCATTTTTCTAGGCTAAGAACTACGCAAGACCTGATTCCAAATTAAATCTATTTGAGGCGGATACGTAGGCAATCCATGATTCGGTCCAACCAATTTGCAAAAATGTTAAAACCTGTAGAATAACAAGAATAAAAATAGAGTCCCTTATTGAAATTTAATTACTTGCAATCCAAGTCGAAAGAAAAATTTAAGTCAAAGGAAGAATCCAAGTCATCAAGATGCCAAAATTAATGAGCACACATTGAAAAATAATAAGGGCACGTACCCTTGCCAGAAGGAGCACTCACACTCCTAGGCACTTAGCCAAGACTCAAAGATCGCTTTGCCTCAATTGAATGGGGGCTAGCGCAAGCGTCCATGACCTCTAAAGTACTCGACTTGACCCTCCCTAAAGCAAACTAACTCACTTAAAGACCTCCTTTCACCACTAGACATGCATAGTCGTTCGCTTAAAGACCTTCTTTCACCACTAGACACAGTCATAATCGCCAATAAGTAGTAAAGGCAGTAAGCTTGCAATAAAGAGGATTGTTCTACGGCATCGCCCCATCGTTCCTGCAGACTCAGGGCACCCGTTCATGGTAATTCAAATGCTTGCGAATCTCCTTTGAAAAAAATCAGACATTGTCAATAGGACTTGGCACTTAACCAAGGCTCACCCTACTCAGACATATGACACGGGCATCTAAAATCGAAATCTAAAACAATCATTAATGGGAAGACATAATAGCAATTGGGGGCTAAAAAATTGAAATGAAGAGCTAGGGAAAGAACTAAGTATACCTTGACCTTTTGTGCAGACATACACCAAGTAAATCTAAGTCAATTTGAAAACGGTTTATATTCCCGCAATTCTGGAAAAGATGGCCCTAAAAGCCCAAAGCATGTGCCACACGGGCACAAGTAATATCTTGACGCCTGCACCCTGGCTTCCAGCAAATCCTTAGACAACATTCCAAAAATCGTAACAATATTTTGATTCACTCATGTAATCCTGTACGAACCCTTCTATAAGTCAACTTACTTAGGACACCTCGGATTGTACACAGTAGGACTCGGATTTCAAATAATTTTCAAAGACTTCTTCGAACATAATAAAGTGTCGTTGGTTTAAGCTAAGTATGCGTTTATCTCGATGTTGCAAGTGAGTCAAAAAGATCTATAAATATGATTATGGGTAAAGAAAGGCACCTAGCTTTTGGTCAAGGCACGCTTCAACATGTGACTACCTTGACCATGGCAATGTCGCACAATACGACATTTACAAGAGACGTAGCAAATCACTACTCGAACATACCTCGCACTAAACGAGTCTGGTTCAAACTATTCATGATCCGTGTCACCATGAATGCATAAAAACGTATGCAAAGCATTATAGCACCAAGCCAATCCCGTAGCTACAGTTGGAGGCTTGAGAAAAACACTCTAAAAATGCTCGAAATGATCATTTTATCGCAAATTCTCGACGCTAATGCTATACACACGTCATAGGGGCACAATCCTAAGGTCAATCGTGTAAAACGAACCTTAGAATGGCTACAATCCCTCCCAAATTCTAAAGCACTACTTAGAATATGTAAAGTCACCCCACTATCAAGGGTAACTGAAAATCGCGAGTCACCAAAACTCCGGTCAAACTACTGCACATAACGCTAGCCCTATAAGCGCCCGTTACACAGTCTACATCGTTCCAAAGCAAAAGCGAAAGAAAAATCAAGGATAAGAAAAATAAAAAGAAATAAACATCTGAATCCTCGCATCGAACGAAGTAATAAGCCGTGCACACCCACGCAGAAGGTGCTACACTTGTTCGAGTACCTAAACGAGGCGTGATGAAGTACTCCAATGAAAAAAAATAATAATGATATCCCAACACCTGGAGGAATGTTCTAAGACACGCTGTTAGGCCACACAAGCCTACGTCGCACCATAAGTTCAACCATCCCACGGTACAAGTCTAAAAAAAAGAGAGAGTAAGGCATATTGCACTAACATGGGCACGACCAAAGAGCATGTGTAAAAGAGGCAAAGACTACTTATCGCCCAAATTCAAAATGCAAGCCACACGACTTCTACATTAAGGATTAAAGGTAGCAAAATATTACCTACCACGAAAGGGATAGCTCGCACCTACACGAGCGGAACCCCAGGGCATCTTTCTCGAAAGAACCTACAAAAATCGTACGCCAAAAGGAAGCATCCCAACATGCATACTTGGGGGCTCCAAGCTACGAAACAACCATAACAAAATAAAAATCTCGAAGCAAATGTTTGAACAATCGAAAGGGCACGATGTTTGAGCCCACTTCATGAATGGGCCTGAACCCTATCAAGCTTCTAAGTAAACTATTCAACATCAGTCATTGCTCAAAAAAAATATGATTCAAGCAAACTGATTAATGGACCGCACGCAACGGCCATTCTATGAACGCTCGTTCGCACATACATATCATCTTTTCTAAGTATCGAACATTTACGAACGCGTTCAAAAGAAAGAAAAAGGAAAACGAACGAATAAGAGGCCAACTGTGTCATCAAGAAACCTCGCCAGAAATTATTTTCAGCGCCCAGCGCTGGGCGCCGAAATCTTTAACGCCCAGGCATGGGCGCCGAAAATGATCCAAGACCCAAAAAAACAGCTCTGACTTCTATAGGGCCCTGCCATGTTCATTCGACTTGAAAATTGCCGATTTCTTTACTGAAAGTCGCACCTCACGGCTTTGTTAAGAGTAGCACACCACTACAAAGATCGCTCGCACTTACGAGCACAATCCCAAACACGATCAAGGGCATTACAGAATGCGTATCCCCAAGGAACCTCTTTGACAAGAAATGACCGTCAAGCACGAGTGCTTGGGGGCTCGAAAGAAAATATATATTATGCAAAGGTAAAACAATATTGCCAGACTACACTGTACGAAGTCCCGTGTCTGGATGTCTCAAAAAATAAAACCGGTTTACGACCTCAAGACAAAGGTCACCGTTGATACTTATACATAGTCCCCTAATCAAGGACCCAGGTAGTGGCAAAATTGAGCCATGAGGACTAGCTCAAAACCATGAAAGGATGATGACCACAAGACAATGGTCCATCTAAGCATGTTGTCAACCCACATTTAGGTTCCAACTAAATCCGAGCATCCCTCGAAAGAATTCGCTCCTACAAGAATGAATAAAAAGAAATTCTCAAAAGAAATCACAAGAACAAATGAAGTAGGGACTTGCCCACCTCAATCAAGCAAGATCGCGCCACGAACCACACGAGTTCCAAATCAAGAAAAAAACGAATTCAGGGACGTCCACCCTCAGCGGACAGGGCTCGCCCACCTTCAGCGGGCGGGGTCTGCGTCACTAGCCGCGCAGGTCCTCAGTTTTCGAAAATTAAAGTCTTCAAATTCAAAATAGGCTCGCCATCTTCAGCCGGCGGGGTCTACGTCACAAACCGCGTAGGTCCTTATTTTCAAAAAGCACAAACAAATTTCAAAATAGATTCGTCCACTTCTATCGGATGGGGTGTCCACCCTTAGCGGACAGGCTCGTCATCTTTAGCCGGCGGGGTCTACGTCACAAGCCGCGTAGGTCCTTATTTTCAAATTTCAAAAAACAGATTCGTCCACTTCTTTCGGACGGGGCGTCCACCCTTAGCGGACAGGCTACCATCTTTAGCCGGCGGGGTCTACGTCACAAGCCGCATAGGTCCTTATTTTCAAAAAAACAAACGAACTTCAAAACAGACTCGTCCACTTCTTTCGGACGGGGAGTCCACCCTTAGCGGATTGGTTCGCCATCTTTAGCCGGCGGGGTCTACGTCACAAGCCGCGTAGGTCCTTATTTTCAAATTTCAAAAACAGATTCGTCCACTTCTTTCGGACGGGGCGTCCACCCTTAGCGGACAGGTTCACCATCTTTAGCCGGCGGGGTCTACGTCACAATCCGCGTAGGTCCTTATTTTCAAAATTTCAAAAACAGATTCGTCCACTTCTTTCGGACTGGGCGTCCACCCTTAGCGGACAGGCTCGCCATCTTTAGCCGGCGGGGTCTACGTCACAAGCCGCGCAGGTCCTTAGTCGCTGCAGCGATAACTTTTTCTGGTTTTCCCTTTTCCAAAAATTAAAAGGATTGGTTTTCCGTTTTTTTCCAAAAAAGATGGATGTGCTGGATTTTCCTTCGTTTTACGTCCTGTAAAAACAAGGGGGTTTTCTCGTTTGGCTAGCCCTGAAAATGAGAATCTTTAAAAACATTTTTACCTCGTGGTTGGGCTTGGCCAAGCCCAATTACACTTTATATCTTTGATTTCGAAAACATCTGTAGCTACTCCCAATAACAAAGTGAGGGAGTTTCTACGCCTCTTTAGATACTTCCAATGACAAAATGAGGGAGTTTCTATACTGTCCGTTGACAAATCCCAATGACACGTGAGGGATATGTCGACACTTCAAGTGATGACCCTTAAGTCAAATGTTATCACTCGGGGGCTCGTGAGACCCTCGCAAAAACAGGTCATCATGACTTGTGTGACGCACTCCGTCTAATACTTTGACCATCGTCTTACTCCAAGACTCAGTCAAAGTGGGGGCTAACTGTAGACACCTACTTTTGTCCCCATTCCCGAAAGGGAAGGTTCGATGATGAGAACATAAATCTCCACTTGACAACGCATCTCCTAAAAATAACGAATCTCAATTCCCCTTTTCATTTCACCCGAAACCTGATATTTATAGAAACATGCTATTTATGGAAACCTGCTAAAAATAGTAACTGTCGTAATGGGCAGTTGTTAAAAGTAGCAAGTCATAAAAGATAGAAACCTGTCAGAATTAGGTGTTGCACTCCAACATAAAACCTAATGAGATAGAAGTTGCGAGAGAATCCTATTCCTAATATGATTCGAAAATAAGAGTTACGTATTAATTAAAATCCTAACGAGCCTAGAGTTCGTAACAGGCCCAGACGCATCCCGTCATAAAATTAATACGCACTAAAAGACTCGATTAAGTCTCATACACTCCGGATTCTAAGAGTCCGAATCTGACAAAGAAACGACCCAAACATCAATTTCAACGCCCAGCCCTGGGCGCTGAAATTGCCTGGATCCTATTTTCAACGCCCAAAGCTGGGCGCCGAAATCTTTGACGCCCAGCCCTGGGCGCTGAAAATACCTGGGACGTGTTCTTTCCTAATTCCTCGTGGATTAGAGTTCTACAATTCTATCTTTCCACGAACTCTTTTCTATAAATAGGGCCCTAAGTTCGACGTGAAAGGAACACAGCTCACAATTATTATTCTGAGTATTGACTCTAATCCCCTAAGCCTAAGCCTCACGCTGCAAAACTGATCACGCGTTCTGTCGCAATCGATCCAAACATCGAACAGAACGTATCCTGTCCTATAATTTGAGATTCGTTAAATAAAAGGAGAAATAGCAAAGTCAAAGTGGTTAGTTTTCTGAGAACCGTGACGCACCTCTCAAGGGTGCGTCGTAATGTGTCCCTCTTCCATGGTTTAATTGCTTTCCTCGCCCTTTTATGAACTGTTAAACTAATTAAATCTGATTGTTCTATCACGCCTAATAAAGATAATATGTTGGGAAATTGGATTATCATGCTAGGTACCTTAAAATAATCTAAATCAGATAATCGCGTTCGATCTAGTACTATATGTTGCATATTGTTAAAATCAACTCAGATTAGTTTAATAGTTAACGCATGTCCCTTCAATTATTTATGCTGAGCTAGTAAGGATATCCTGCCTCTGGAGTTATCGAAGAGCGAGTACTCCTCTCGGTAGTTACAGTCCCCCGAACCCTCAATCTCTACCTTGCGGGTGTATGTTGAGAGATCCCCACACCAGGGATCACAAGGGAACCTACGGCCGTCGTGGTCAAACATAAATGCACTCCCTTTATGTCACGATAACCGGGTTTTGTCAGTTTTTTCATTGTCGTTAAAAACTGAATGACGACTCCTATATTACTAGTCAATTGGGTGTAAACTCACAGGAAATCCAATTACACTTGATTTGACAAAAAGAAACGTCACACCCACGAGGGACAAGGTCACGCATTAGCCTCGTGCTTTTTCGACCCCCTCACACTTACATGACATACTTAATCGTTCTATTCGTTATTCATTGAAAACATACATGTCACAACCAATCATTTGATCTCACGCATAAGCATGGTTGATACATTACATATTCACAGAAAACATAGTGATTCGCACATTCTATCGTCCTTAGGCAACTATTTGAAGATATTTCATTTTCGTTTGTTATTAGGCTTCTTTGCTGCAGGGATCTTGTCGTTGACTTTCATCACTTGATTCGTTTTGCTTTCGAACTTCGATCTTTTCTTCTACACTAAATAACTTGTTGATTACGTTCGTTGCAGGGGTTCGAGTCCAATCATGTGACTAGAAATACATCGTTAGACATATGACTTTGTTACTTATCGTTTATATTCTAAGTCGACAAACCTCGGATTTTGCGGATAATGCTAAGCCATCAAGCGTGCCTTTATCACAAATAATCTAGCTCCCAGAAAACTTAGTTCAGATTACCTGGTCCTATAGACATGTCATATGTTGATTTTCTAATCTCAGTTCCATTGCAATCCTCAATCATTCATAATTCTTTTCGAAATTCTAACATTCAATGATATCGTCAACCTTATTGACAACATAATTCTTGATAACTTATTTGTTGTACAATCCTCAAAGCTTCATGTGTAAACTCAATTTCATATTTTTCACCATAAATCATGTTGGGTCCCGCATACTATTCTTGCATAACTTTAAAATTTCTAGCTTAGCTTCCCTAACATATATGAGAATACACTTAGGTACTTACATCCACAAAACAATCATTATGAAGGGTGCGGAAAGGTAACTCGAAAATCAACCATAACTTGAACGCTTTGAAACCCTGAATAACCTTGATTTAATTTGTGATTCGCCACTTATACAATACAAACTCGTGCTCTTTCGGTACTTTATCATTCAACCTTATTGATAGACCAATTATTGATAACTTCTTAGCTTCCTTAATAGAGGCATATCAATCATCCTTTAGCCCTTCAACATGCATTTCTTTGATTTCACTTTAACACAATGATGTTCAACATTCTCTCGCCTAAGTCAAATTCTTTCAACGATTGAGGCTCAACCCAAATCACGTGACTCGATCCTTGAACATGGCCTGGTTGAGGTCTCTACATATACTCAAAATATGCGGTAAAATACTTTAGCATAGATTAGTATAGGTTGTTCACTTTGGGTTGCCATTTCATAGCCTTCGAAACTACTTTCTTGCCAACATGACATATTTCGAAACTTCCTGAACTCCTGCGCTTTCCTCAAATTTGTTCCTTAGGGTTCTCCATAATTCTTAAACTATCCATAGGTAGGTTTACTAAATGTATCAAAGCACGGGTATTAATTGTGATTCATCAAGATCTCACATATAATTGAAAATCCCAAAATAGTTTCAGCTAACTTTATGGTGTTTGGTTTACAACCTCTAGTACATTCTTAATAGCTCAACGAACCTTCGAAAATACTTTTGTACCAATTCTATTGATACCAGATATATGACGCACAGTGGTAACTTATCTTGACCCTCTATAATACATTATCGTTTCTTTGCACATAAGATCGGGGTTCCCAAGTGACTTCTTTATGTTATCGTTCTTCAAATGATTACCTCAAATTAACTCATCTCACGACACAATGATAGGGTGAAACCTAAAATCTTGTTTGCTCTAAAGGGGTCTATCATATATTCTCTTTGAAATATATTCACGCACTTACTATAGGAAACTAAAATGTTCCTTTCCTTAGTTGTGTGATAAACTTTCAATCTCGACCTTTTGTCTCTTAGTCATTGGAGTAATTTACTCTTATTCTCACATACGCATAAATGTCAATCTTCTTCATAATCTCCAACCTATCATCCTTTCATTACATCCTCTAAATATGCCTGAACTTTCAGGTTACTTAGTACTCATTATCCTACCCATGTCAACCTATTTGGTATAAACTCTAAACATGTATGACAATAAATGAAGGAATATCAACGAGTATCACACATAATAATTAGAAAAGAGAATAACAAGGACCGTTGGTAACATTTCTGCCTGTTTCATGTGGTTTTGTCATAGAATCTACTCCAATCATGGGTTTCTGAGGAATTCTAACAATGTCATTGGTTCCATGTTCGTTGTCAATAGACGATCTTTTAGTATGTGTAGCTGATGGTGATAGCGCAAAATAATCTCGAATCTAATGGTCATGACTTCCACAACGATCATTAATTTGTTCCTATCGCAAATCCTTAATAATTCACAGTTGGCCTTGTTACTAACGCACTTAAACATTTCCTTTATTCTTAATGAACACGGATTTCATGTCTTACATATCATCTTGGTTGGCTCAGAAAAAGGTATGATCGGGTTTAGGTAAGATTTTGACTTAAAACATCTACAATAACATTAGCTTCTCTAGTAGGGTATTGTATACCAAGATCATAAGTAAGGTAGTTCTATTCAGGGACTTTGAGTTGGCGAAAAGCATCATATATGACCTTCTTATTCCATTTTGACACATCATATTCCATGTTTAGAAGTATTACGATAAATAACAAATCTCTCAGTTCCGGATGGAAGGCAAGGATATAGGCAATTGTGATACGTCTCTTAAGTTCTCGAATTGGATTCACAATCATCATTCCCCATAAATTTGATATTCTTTCTAATTAGTCTGGTCATAGGTAAGGAAATCTTAGAAAAGTCTTGACATTTGATAATATCCATCTAAACCAAATAAAACTTCATACTTCAGGGACATTGGTTGGTATAGGCCATTCCACAATTGCTTTTACTTCCTCGAATCCTCGGGATCAACAGATACACTTTTCTCAGAAATAATATGACCTAAAAACGATATTTCTTTAAGCCATAATTTATACTTTGACAACTTAGCACATAACTGGTTTTCAATCAACATATCTAACACTTTTCTCAGATGCTCCTCATGTTCCTTATTACTCTTAGAATATACCAAAATATCATCAATGAAACAACTACAAACTTATCAAGGTATGGTTTGAAAATGCGGTCCATTAAATCCATAAATACAGCTGATGCATTAGTTAACCCAAAAGGTATAACAACAAACTCATGATGACCATAGTTGGTTCTAAAGGTTGTTCTTGGAACATCCTCAAGTTTATTATAAAGTCGATGATATCCAGACCTCAAATCTATCTTTGAAAACACTTTTGTACCCCGAAGTTGGTCAAACAAATCATCAATGCGGAATAAAGGATATTATTCTTGTCCAACTCTCTACAATCTATGCATAACATCGATGTTTCATCATTTTCCTCATAAATATGACAGGGCTCCCAAAAGTGATGCACTCAGTTGAATATACCCTTATCCAAGTAAATCATCTAATTGATTCTTCAATTCTTTGCAACTCAGTTGATGCCATTCTATAGGTGATTTAGAAATAGGGGTGGATCTTGTGATTACTTTAATGTTAAAGTTTAATTCTCTCGGTGGAGGCATACTAAGTTTCTTTTCTGGAAAAAATTTGATATTCACAAACTATTGGTAGGTCAGTGATGGGTGAGTTGGAAGTGTTTAAGTCAACAATACTACAAAGATAACCGGAAAAAAAACTACTCTTAATCGTCTTTTGAGATCTTAAAGCGGTGACAACTTGCATCGTTGGTTTTCTCACTAACTTCTGAATGAAATCCTATCCTTATTTGGCGTTTTGGTCACATTATGCATGCCTCAAACAATTAATGTTAGCTTCATATTCAACTAATTTATTCCCAAAATCACATCAAATCTAGATAGGTTAAAGAATAATAGAACTCAAATTTCTCTAACATCATAGGATAATTTCTATGTCACAATTTCTCTATTAGGAAAGAAAACATTCATAAATGCATCGATATGTGCATAATACTCGTGGGTAATGTGGTTATCATTGTGAACATGGTGCTCGTTGCGAGCCCTTGGGAACATCATTAGTAGCCTCGATAAACAACATTCAGCATAATATGTCTCAACAAATTGAAGCAATTAAATCGTAGAAAATAAGCCCTTTTATCCCGTTCCTACGCTCACACTCATATTCATTTTGACATGATTTTAGAAAATTCTTTTTAACCAATTCCTTAAAACTCTTTGCTTAAAGCCTAATGAATTCTATTACGTGCAAAACCCGTAAGGTTTAGCACTTTATAGCCCAAAACCTTGGCTCTGAATACCAAACTGTAACACCCCGACCTCTAATTCAATTATTATAGCATAATTAGCAGCGGAATTAACCTAATCGGTCGGGACATTACCTGCCGTAACACCCTCTTGGGAATTACAAGGCAACCATCAATCATAAACTATTAAAACTCCAAACTAATATAATAATCTTTTATATTCCCAAAATAAAAGTACATAACTTTCTAAAAAGCATTTAATTAATTAATTACCAAAACATAGAACATTAACTAGGTGAATATTATTAAAGTGAAATCCGATCCTCGCCACTACTCGTTTCCATCGTTCCCAGCAGTACCTAAAACAGAAAACAAAAACGGTGAGCCGAAGACTCAGTAACGAACTATTCTAGTAACGTAAATTCATTTCAATTCATTTTATTTACTAACACAGGGAGAATAGAATAACGTAAAACATTTTATAAAGTCCTTTATTTAATTCATTCATAACTTTTGGGTGCACATGCTAGTCGTGGCAAGTATGACATGGTGGAACGTCTTCCACGATGGACAGCTGTCCATAAACATGAGGCCTTGGCCCGAAAATATGAGAGCCTTGGCTCAATGGGCGGATGCCCCATGGGTACATGCATGACCGAGAATCGTAACCTGTGAACATATACTACCAAACGGACTAGGTCTTTCACTTTCATTTATCATGTTTCGTTTAATTTTACATTTTAGCCTTTTTACTTCAGTTGAAGTAACATATTTCCTTTGGATCATAAGATCAAACATCCTTTCTTTTATGGTTTCTTATAAACAACATTTTATAAGAAATTCAATCAATCATAATATCATTTTATAATCAATCATAAAATAAGGAATAATTCCATCAAATCATATTATAATAAATTATTCAATCAAAACATAATTCATTTCCCGCAATTCAATAAAACATGTCAAAGCATTCGGATCATAAATTCAATCATAATGTCATGATTTCATAAACACATTTAGAAGGGAATTGCGGGTACTAGCAATAGCCGTTACCTCACTTCCAAGATAGCTAAGGATTTTCCTTGGTTCGTTCGTCCTGAGCTCCGAGTCCAATTTCTTTCAAAATATTAAATCATAGAATTAGTACTAAATCGATAAATAATTTAAAATAAATATTTTATAAATAATAAATTCTATAAATAATGGTTTTATTAAATATAATTTCATAATTTAATGAAATTATTATTCAACGAAATTTTAATCGAAATATATTTATATATTTCATAAATCGATTTACGTGAAAATATTATATAAATTCGATTTTCGCTAAATAAAGCTAGTAATTTATTTTAATAAAATCGATAATTAAACCTGAACATATTAAACAATTTATTAGTGAATACTTATATCATAAAAATTTGTTGAAACATGAAAACCAACAATTAGGAAATCTGAAATAACAATTCAATTTTTTACTCACCATAGGCCCAAATTGAAAGGCCCAATCCTAAAATTGGATTTGGATGACAAAGCAAGGTTTCACAATTGAAACTCAATTTTGGGTTTACTGGGAAAGGGACACGAGCAGGGGAAGGGGGCCGAAACAGGGGAGGCAGGAAGGGAAAAAAAAGAGGAGGAGAGGAGGCGGCTGGGCTAGGTGGTTTGGCGTCGCAAGCCTGGCGCCGGTGAAGGCGGCAGTGAGGGTGGTGGTTGCTCTTGCGGTGGTGATACAGGCGAGAGAAGGAGGAGGGAGTGCGAGGGAGGCGAGAAAACAGGGGAGTTGGGGAGCGGGTTTCCGATCAGTTATGGGGAGGAGGGAGGTCGTTGGAGGCTGGCTAGGCGGCGCGGAAGGGTTGCGCCAGTGATGGTTATGCTGGACGGTGGTGGGGCGTTGCGTTGGTGGTGTTGTGAGCAAGGAAAGAGAAAAGAAACAGGGGAGGGGCAGGGGAGTTCGAGGGAGGTGGAGAGCAGGGTGAGGGTGGTGGTCGAGTGGTTGAGGTGATTGCGGTGGGGTGGTGGCGTGGTGCTGGGTGGCTGAGGCTAGGTGCAGTGGTCGGTGGTTGAGCAGTGGTGGTGGTGGGGGTTAGTTTGAACCAGAGAAACAAGAGAGGAGAGGAATTGGTTTTTGGTTGAATTCTTCAATCTGAATTTCTGGTTTTGTAAACATGTAGAGTAAAGGAGAAGGAGAAGAACTTGGAGCTTAAGCATATGTATGTGGACAGATTCAAGGGAAGAGAGGAAGGAAGGAAATTGCTTCCTTCTTACTTTGTACGTGGAAAGCAAAGAGAATAAAAGAAATGGAATTTTGGCTCTTCTAAGGGCATTTTCGTAATTTCCCAAGATTAGGCTAAAATTCTGAAATTTGTTGCCATTTTTGGAAACTACTAAAAATATAAATGTGTAGTAAAAATAATTCTTAATAAAAAAAAAAAATATCGTTAACGAAACCTAAATAAATAAATTTTCGTTTATAAATTTATCGTTTAAAAATAAATCGTAAAAACGTTTAAATTAACGAAATTTGATTATTCGTAATTATTTAAAACAGAATCAAGCTAATAAATATTTTTAATTTTAATAAATCGAGTTTAAAAAATTTCGGGGTATTACATAAATAAAGTCTAATAAGATTTAATAAGGTCATATAAGTTCAGATAAATTCTAATAAGTTGGGGTCCTATAAATTGAAGAGAATACGCTCCTTTCGGCTTTAGTTTTTTCAATTTGGACACCGGCCGACATCCTGTTCTCGAAGGGTTGGAGTCCTAGAGCCTAGAATGGATGCAGGTGTCATTTGTGAAAAGACTACCCGAAAGCTTCGATACTGAATGCTTACCAAAAGAGGGGAATTTCGCGTAAGAATTAGTACGACTGTGTAGACATGAAGATATAGTTGAATCTTTTGTTATGCTCTTATGTGCAACTAATATTCCTCATTATTGGCATTAATACAAATTAAATAATACTCCCTCCGTCCCAAAATTATCTTCATGATTTTCTAAACGAGCGTCGCAAAATTATCTTCCTGTTTCTAATTTTGGCTACTAAGGTCCCCACTTTCTCATGTACTATATTAATTAAAATTGAATTGAAAACCCCACCCATGTACTATATTCCACCTTTCCCATGTACCATATTCTCTTTTACATGTACTTTATTGCACTTTTCCATACAACTCAATCATCATTTGTACTTTATTCCACTTTTTTATGTACTATATTTCACTTTTCTTAAAATTCGTGTTTTTGGTCAAATAGGAAGATAATTATGGGACGGAGAGAGTAGCTGCCCAAGTTGGAGGTTGGCGTAGCGGCAGCCTGTGAGGTTTTCATAATACCTCACAGGGGTATTTTCGTAAATTTACACCAATATCAAACAAATTAGGAATATGACAAAATGAGTAGGACAATAGGAAAATGACAAAATTAATAAATAAAAGATAAGAGAATGACAGAAAAAGAGAAGAGAGAAAGTGATATGAAGTACCATTTCTCTTTTACAATGTACCATTCTTTAAAAAACAAGTACCATTTTCTTTTAAAATGTACCATTCTTTAAAAAACAAGTACCATTTTTTAACAAAACACCATTTGTTTTTTACAAAATGCCATTCTTACTTAAAAAATACCATTTCATTTCATTTTTTGTACCATTACATCATTTATTCGATCCATAATCGGTCCAAAAAAATATGACAGCAAGCAGTTTTGTTTTTTCTCTATTTTGTCTCTTTGTTGGTGTTATGTTTTTGGTGATACATCACAGCATGGGATTTTTACTTCCTTTCCAAGTTGATGAGCTGACACATAGTTTTTGTACGGACAATACATTTTGAACATTTCTCTGAAACCTACTGCCTACCTACTGATTCGCTTATATTCTTCTAAAGATTCTTCAAAATTTTATTAATGTTAATTGGTGAATGATGAACCCCTGTAAGACCCGCCCGTTAAAATTTCTATGAATCCGTCATAAACCTTCTTGCTTAGATAAAAGGGTTGGGTCTCACCTGGTTAGTGATTGGCCGGGTCAGGACAGTGGTCTACTTAAAATGGTGCATTTAAAAGTGTGAACTAATAATTGTGATCAAAACTATGTAATACCATTACCTGTAAAACAGTAAAAATATTGGATTTCGTAGAGGTGTTTATAAAATAATTTTTTTTTCAAAAGGTCTTGCGCGCACTAGGTGCACAATAAATTTATTGTACACCAAAATAACTTTTACCCATTTTTTTGTAACTTTAACATAGTTTGGATTAACTTTTATATTCATAAGAAAACACGTTGATAGATAAACATTTTAAATAGTTAAATGATTAATTTTATACATTATTAATGATTTTGAAGAAATAAGTTTTATTAAAATGAAAAAACTTATCACTAAAAAATGGATAACTTTTACATATATGAGCTTAACTTTTAAACATTTTGAGTTAACTTTTACTCTGGTGTACAATATTTATTGTACAACCCTTGTAAACAAGAATTTGTGTTTTTTTTTACATATAAAATAAGTTTAGATAAGTTCAAGTTCAAATAAGTTCAGATAATATAAGTTCAGACAAAATAAGTTGAATGGATCGAAACATAATAGAAATGTCGACACAACTTGGTTAATTAATATAATGAACTCGGACGGTGAACAATAAATATTGTAAGATAAATAGAGTTAGTATAAACATTATGTACGTTTAGTGATAAACATTTATGTTTAATAAAATTACCTCTTCAAATTCAATATAATGTATAGTGAAATTATGTAACTTTTTAAAAAATTACTATCATTAAAAAGTCAATCAAAAATGTTAATAAAACTGAATAAAAATTATCCAACGTGCAATAAATTTACTGCTCCGTATATACCAGATTACCAGGTGCACACAACACAGCCTCATAGGTTCAATCCCCCTTCTTCATTTGCAATTGTTGTGTTGCAACTCAAATAAGAAAATAAAAAATCAATCCAAGACACGTTGAAAATTGACATCAACATATACAAGTTGGGTTAAAACAACAAAATAGAAATCACAATATCATCGGCTCATCACAAGTGTTGCAAAATACAAACTTTACAGTATCTAAATACAACAACGAACATAGTTACAACTGAAGAAAGAAAACTAACCATCCAAAGATGGAACATAACATAATCAACACTATTAGGGTGAGATTATGATTCAACAATATTTACAACAAGTAATTAGTGACTAATTAATTTGTTAATTAAGCAGAAAACAAGCCATCAAGAGCAGCAACACCCAGTTGACTCTTAGGATGATCAACAACCTTAATTTGTATGTGTGTTTCATGGAACAAATTATAATCCCTCAACCTTTCAAGAGGAGCCAAAAACGACGACGTTGGTTTCGTTTCATCAACACCTATACTCTTCTTCCTCATCATCTTCACCCTCCTCTCATACTCTTCAGCAACTATCATAGCAATATCTGCCATAGCTAATTGATCACGAACTTACTTAATTATATGACTTTGTAAAAACTTGTTTAAGAGAGATAAGTATGATGTGTTTGGATTGAGAATGTATATATAGTGGGAAAAAAGGTAGTGGAAATTATGGATAAGGTTTAGATTGAGCAAGTAGATTAGATAGATTCAACGTTCTGATGCCTTTTGTCAATTACTAGTATATTTTATGTTGTTGGTTGGACAATGGTTTTTGGAAACTGGTTTTTGGAAAATGGCTTTGGTTGTCTGCCCGTTTGTTGTTTACCAATGTGCGTATTCCACCGATTCTTAAGTAAAATGTTTGGCCTAAAAGAAGAGATTCTACCTTTAGATTCAATCACATGGCCTAATAGAAAAGATTCTACATTTCATTTTCAACCATATGGTTGGAGGTTTGGGGAGAGGATTCTCCCTTATCTTTCTCCGAGAGCGTCGATGTAGCTATCTGATATGTGTTGCAATATCATAGGAAAAAAATGAAGTACCATTCCTGTTAAAAAAAAAGTATCATTCTGCAAAAAAAAAGTACCATTTTTTTTAATAAAAAGCAACATTCAATTTTTATGTCTTTTTCCTATTTTGTATTTTGCTATGATATCTCAAAGTGACTATCTCGTTAATCAGATTTGAGTTAACTCGAGAGAAATTACGGCACTCTAAAGGAAGGTTTTTCCTTATCCTTCCCCCTTCTCTCAAAATATCTAACCCATTAATTTAGATCGGGTTAACCTGAGAAGAATTCCGGCCCGATAAACCTTCATCTAGCCTCACTTGTAACACTTGGGGCTGATTGTTGCCATTTCTTTTTAATTTGAAACTATTGGTACTAATCAAGTAGTAAAATAATAAGATAATACGCGTCATGTTTCATAGGATTGATGCTTTTGGGAGCATTTGCATGTGAAAATTGCATCCAGTGGGCTCTTTTGGTGGGGATATTATTATCAGCCAAATGTGGTTGTTTAATATATTTGCTCATAGTTTGTTCCCATCGAACATTCGTCAAGTGGGCTCAACATGCAATAAATTTTACAATTCGTATTCTTGTTTTTTATACTGCCTTTGGCCTTTTGGGTACGGTTTTGTTGCAATTTTTATTGTTTAATCCATCTTTTATAATATAAGTAAATAGATAGTAAATTATATTTATATCCCCTTTTGAGATATAATTAGTGAAAAAGATGAATTATTGGAATACGGATGAGGGTAGTATAGTCAAATCGATACAATAAAGGTTACAATTTTAAAAAAAAAACGTCTAATAAGAATATTACAACTAAAAGAGAATGGAGAAAGTAGTAAGTTTTGTGTTATACCGTTTTACACTCATAAGATTGTTATGTCAGGAAGCCATCATTTAATTACTAACAAGGATAAAAAAAAATTTACCACCTAAAAAAATCAAATGTTTTTTACCACCTAAAAAACTAAAACTTATATTTTATTACCTAAAAAAATTTAAAATTTGTTTTATACCACCTAAAAAATGGATAAATATATATAAATGTTATGTAGGGGACACAATAACAGTAATAATTCTTATATGTTCGATTCTTCCACGATTTCATGTATTTAACTCTTTTCTCTTTCCCAACTTCCTTATGTTCCATGAATTTACTTAATTTTTTACTATCATTAATTCACAAAATTGACAAAATATAATAGGAGTAAAGAGAGAAGGATGAAAGAGTTAAAAAAAATCACATAGAGAGTGTATAAAATTGGAGGAAAATTGAATTAGGTAGCCATATATAAAGTTTCATCTATTTTTTCGCTTTCAGGTGGTAAAAAACAAGATCTAATTTTTTTTAGGTGGTAAAATAAAAATTTTAATTTTTTTAGGTGATTAAATACAATTATTTTTGTAGGTGGTAAAAAATAATTTGTCCTAATATTTGCAGATAATATAAAACTTGTAATCCAACATAATGTTATAAACTGCGCAAGTGTTAGTTTTGTTTTGTTTTGATGCATGAGATAATCAATGCAACAAATAGCAACTAAGATATACAGAAGAGGAAGTGCAATAACTGAAGCATTTAACTGATTTTGATACTAGTACATGAAACTTAGGGCAAATCTTGAGTATCTACTCAAGTAGTTTCCCTTGTTTTTGGCTAGAAAAATCCAACTTATACGATACGAGTTGTTACACATTGACAATAGAATAAATGTACATCTACAAGGAACAGTTAGCATCAATTCATCACCAAAAAATGGGAAACAAGAGAACACCCTACACTTTCAATCTCACACAGAAGCCCCAAAGATGAGCCAGTTAAGTTTTATGAAGATATGACATTACGGTTTACAGGATACTCATCTATGAAATACATCGCACTTTCATGTGATGACAAAGTAATAGTAGCATATTGGTAACTTGGTATGTGCATGGAATCAGACTATACCTGTACAAAAACAATAAAGCAGGTGGCAACCATCACCAAAGTTTGCTCGCGTATAGGATCACTCGACCCCCTGTGACCAAACAAATTAAATGTCAAGCTTTGAAGCGCACTTCTACGGCCAAATAATATTCTGATTCAACATTACCTGCTTCTCCAGCAAATTAGTTTTACAGAAGCCCTAGTGATTTAAGCTGTTGCACATGCTCTGATGGGAGAGGCGGGGGAGCCCAATCCGATCCCGAAATCTCACCATCTACATCCTCGACTACATATTCCTGTAAAACAATCACGACAGTTTTGAGGAAAAAAGGTTTTAATAAAAATAAAAATAAAAATAAAGACCTATAACAAAACAATGCTTCAATATGCATAAGGAAATAAGTCTACTACAAAGCAAGTTTAAAAGCAGAAGCTCTGTTCTACCATCCCATCAACCACCACAGCATGAGCCGAGAGTGGGATTGTGTGGTAGTTCCACTACCTTCCAAAATCCAAACCTTAGATCCCAATTTGCACAATGATTCCTTATGTGAACATATATGCTCTAATGGAAATTTGCACCTCATTCAGCCTCATGCTTTATGTCTATGCCTAGATTCCAACAAACTATAACCTTCACTGTGCCCATGTTGCCCATGTTCCTATTGGCCACTTATGAGTAGAAAGATTAATCTCACGCCATTTAATTGTCAAAGTTGTTCTTCTAAACAAAAGAAGCCACCCAGAGATATCTTGTCATTAATTCATTCCTACAATTCAGTTCATGTATTCAAAAATGGGGTACTAGTAAACATATCTCTACATACAATTATCCATCCACAAACTTACTTCATTATATATTGTCTGACACTTGAGACTTCATGCGGATGATTTATTTTTCTACTACAATCCTTTAACTTATTTCTTGTAGCTCCATCAAATGCTTGCCTCTCTTGAACAATCACAGTTTACATTAAATGTGGGTAGTTATGTCAAACTGCTTAGTTGAGCCAGCTTCCAAGGAATACAAGGGTACCTTAATTTGAGAGCATAAACCATAAACAACCATCACCATCACTCAAGTATGTGCCATCCATTTCCAAATACCTATAGAAACTCTTTCTTCACCCATTCACCATTTTAGGATTTAACTTTGAACACAGTCTCCTACTCCCCATAACCCATTTTAATTTTCATGTCTACCTTGCATAGTTGCACGTTTATCCTGTCAAGCAAATGCCAACACTTAGAATCTTTTTCTCAAATGTGTCTTCTCTTCACACAACTAATCTGGCTACAGCCCCTGGAAATGCAATAAATCTATTCACATAATATAAATATGTAAATACCCCAATAAGGGAAGATATCCCAAGTTTAACTTAAAAAGTTAAACCAAGAAGCGAAGGGATTCGGCTTGTTGAAAGCAGCATATGCTTCATAGGCATCCTAGAATCATAATAAACAAGCTCATTCCATAGCAAGCTCATTCCATAGCTGATGAGGAGCATCCACCATACATCTTGCTCAGGGTAGCCCTTGAGAAGAACCTCATAACAAGGTTTTGGAATCATCTCGCTGCTGCCTGCTGGAGAAGACTAATTTTGCAGTCTGTCCAAATATTACCCAGTTTACAAAGACCATAAGCCGCGGAGGTATGCACACCGAGAAGGCAAGGCAGACTTTTTGTCCTGAGGAGAAAGCTGGTCGAAGACAGAGAATCACAGCGGGGTCGGAGGTTTTTAAGACGGCGCAAGAAAAGGAGGAAACTAAAGAAAGTTAAGGAAGAAGGTGATGGAGGCGTGAGCGTGGAAGAGGTCAGAAGGGAGAAGAGAGGAGAGAGAGGTAGATTCGGATAGGAGGAAGAGGATGGAAATGACGGCGGATAGGAGGGAGGTAACGTGGTTGGCTGGAGAAGAGAGTGGAGTTTGTATATGGAGTGCTGAAGGAGGGAGTGTAATCACTAATCAGGGGGGCAGATCTGGAGTTGCTAGGGGATAAGGATATTAGCATTTTGTCTTAAAAGCCAAATAAGGAAATGGCACGACTATTATGATGTTCTTGTTTCAGGGAATGGTGCAACTATTTCTAATTTTATTACTTCCTCTATGTTAAGTATTAGCTTCACCCGGAAATAAAGGCAAAACGTAACATGTTAGAATCAAGTTGAGGAATTGAGATAGTACGGAGTAGAATCCTGTGACTGAAAATCTGAAATACCCAAATGCCTCAGCTTAGATTGAGGAATTGAGATATTCTAGGCGGGATACAAGTATTATGATTTAAGAAAGGATTTTTTAAGATAACATTATGAAAAATTAAGACAATGGCCTTATTTGGCAATTAGCTAATGGCTTAGTTTTAGTTTACCAGCTTAGTTAAGCTTAGCTGTACAATGATTTTTGGTAAATCAACAGTAGAGAAAATGAACTACTTTCTAGTTTTAGGCTGAAAAGTGGCCACTAAGCTACCCAATATTCGGTTCAAAAGTCAACTTCTCAGCCAATCAGAAATCCGTATTTGGATTGTTAGACTTTGACCAAATCAGTTGCTAATAGCCAAACTCCAGTCGAGAAGCTGACCAAAAGCCCTTTGCCAAACAAACACAATAATCAGAATGCAACAAGGTTTCAAACGGTTTCAAAATATAGAGTTTCAATAATCAGAATCATCTTTGTCACCCACTAGGCCACACCAATGAAGCATATATCATTATCTCTACTCAATCATCTTTGACTTCATCCCTATTTTATGCTTCAGTTCTCTTATAAACTTGAATCTACATCTAACCATAGACGTCAATACCAGAGCTAAAGGACCATACTAAGGAAAATTTAGGAAATCACTACTGGTCTTGACTCCTAAACATCATTACAGACTCTTCCAATAATTTAAACAAAAAAATGATCTAATTAAAAAACAATATTCACCCTCCACCCAGGCACGAGTTACCATCAGGGCGTCAACTAAAACAGCATCAGGGAAATTACACTACCTAATAAAGTTGCATTACCCACTCACATTTGTCACAATTTGGAACTAACCAATATTTCTTCTTGCCACAATGGATTACACTAACAGCACATTTGAAAGACCGTAACAAATTATAGAACTGGTAACTCAAAGTAAATCTAATGCGTAAAGTCAACTACTTGCAATTGTCCACCATTCATTGGCTCTTCAAATCCTTACACACTCCTACTTCCAAGAGTCCCAACCCACCAAAAATAACGAATAAAGAAGAAGGCTAAGAAATACAGAAAGAGAACTACAAAAATGAAAGAGTAAAAATATAGTAGCACAGGATACAAAATGAAAAACAGCTTTTCGATTACCGCAATAGAAAAAAAAATAGCTTTGAGATTTGCACAACAACTACTTTAAACCATTTTAGCACTGGTAAGTAGGGGTGGACACGAACTGTCCGTGAACAGTTCGGAATCGGTTCGATAAAAGTTCGGCACGAGCTCGATTCGTTTGTAAATGAACCAAGCTTGAGCTTATATTTATGGTTCGATAAATAAACGAACCAAACTCAAACTCAATGGTGTTCGGCTCGAAAGCTCACAAGCTCGTTAATTTAAGAATAATAATGCATATATATGAGATTTTTATATATCGTTTAATACCATTATCCAAACTATCAATTAAATGACAAATAAGGGATAATATTTTACATAACTTGTCCAAGTAAAATACTAATATAATGTTAGATTAAGAAGATTATTAGTAATATTATAGTACCTGTTGGTAGAATATGGTTTATCGAATCAAGGCCCGAACAAGCTCGAAACTCGGCTCGAACTCGAAGAATTCTTATCAAGCCTGGCTCGATAAGGATTTTAAAGCTCGAGGTAAGTTCGAGCTCGAGTTCGAACTCGGGAAAAAATAACCAAACCAAGCCAAGCCTATTAGAGTTCGGCTCGGTTCGGCTCGTGTCCACCCCTACTGGTAAGTATGGTAACAATCAAACTAACTCTAAAAGTTAATTTGCAACCTCTTCCGGGAATTCTTGGTGAGTGATAGCACAAGACTCCATACAAGAAAGCTTACAAGGATAACACGGATCCAGTGAAAATAATCAATGCATAATAGATGGATATTCAAGTTGCTGCAGCATCAAAATAAAATGGTTCGTCATTAAATGCATATGCATCACTGATTTGACAAGGAGATTTACCTTTGTTAGCATCCTTTTAGCAAGAATGTGATAGTGTCGTTGCCAAATTCGTTGACCAACCATAGTGGCCACAAGTACACTGTAGAATATCCCAATCACAGTGAATAATCCCAGTACAACCAGAGCCATTATAAACAATAATGGTAATCCGGCTTCTCCAGCACCTCCCAAACAACTCCCACATTCACCAACTGAACCGGCACAACCTTCACAGCAAGCAGTACAGTCGGTCCAAATACAAAGCGTACCAGGTAAGTGGCAGTCTGCGCATAGCCTACAAAATGAAACAGATATTAACTGAAAGTTCAACAAGAAAGTAAAACCTTACCCAATCAACCATAAACATCCTACTCAAGTCAAGGCACTAGCTTAAAAGGAAATATACATGCGCATCATAAAAAGAATAAAGTTATTAAAATGCATACTATTAGCATCAATAGATGAAATTACAATGTAAAAAACCACATCCAGTAGCTATCCCACAAAATATTTAAGAATGACATTGACTAGTAGGCAAAAGCTGCTATTTACAGTATGCAGAAACCAACTAAAGTAGGCTGTATCAGTGGCGTATCTGAATCCTTCACTAGTTGCACGGGTGAGATTTCTCTTTAAAGATGAAGACCATTTAGTGACAGTTTGGGTCCCCATTTTTCAGCTTTTCGTGTTTAAGACTATTGTACATGGACCTTCAATCTCCCATATGCTGTATCAGTGTATAATTTAATCCCAACCAGGAGAAAGCATTTAGAATCTAAAGGTGTGTGGCGTAGTAACTTGTAATGTTATGTTTAGTGGTATGACCTAGACTAAGTTAGAGAAAAAAAACTACTCCATGCTAGCTAGTACCAATAGTTAGAGACCTTAGAGTTCAATGCTGGAATTCTCTGATGTTACAGGTACCAATGTTTTTATCAACAGGACTTGCTGTCCACATTTTTAATCAATATACACTTTGGTACGTTCTATTCACCTGATTTTCACTTATCTGGACATATTAAAAACTTTAAACTTATTTTAGTTATAAATTGAACTTGGGTTAACTGGATTTATTAACCCTCATCTGAACTTATTAGTCCGGAAATAAGTTGACCAAAACAGGGTCTTCCACTTTTATTGAACTCAACTCAAGGCAATCCCCACCCCCCTCCCTCCACCCACCCACACACACACAAACATAGCAGTTTCTTCAAGAAGAATGCATTTGTGGAGGGGCACACATATTCTGGATGTGTTCCTTTTGTGGCTAATGAGATGGACGATGATCTCCATTCTCCAAAGAGAGCATACAGTTCCTTTCTAAAGAGAACTTTAAGAAGGCCTATGACATAGTACTTTGGAATTTTAGGCATCTGGGTTATGCATCTGGGTAGAGAACATGCATTAGCTTCCTCTCCACCTCACTTTTCACAATGTTGGTCAACGGAGTCCTAGCCGTAAGAGGTGGTTTTAGGCATCTCGGGGTATAACTGTATAAGGCAAGGTGACCCCTTGATCCTTTCCCATTTGGGATTGATGTTTCAAGTAGGACTGGTGTTTAGAGGTATGGAGCTAGGAAGAGGAGTCACAGACATTTCGTGTGGGAAGGTAGGTGTAGTATTGTACTCCCTCCGTTTCTTTTTGTTTGTTACGTTTGGACTTTTGCACATTTATTAACGCATAATAAAGATTCTTTTTCTTTTTTATTAAAAAATAAACCCAAGTAAAACCTCAATCCACTAATATTTATAACAACCAATAAGATTGTTTTATTTATCAAAATGAACCAATAATGGAAAAGCACAAAGATTGCTAACTTAACATACTTGGGAAATTGCAAAGATATTTAATGAGTTGAAAAAATTGGACCAATTAAAATTAAAAGATGGCACAAAAAATGATAGTATAATAAGTTTATAAAAGGAAAGATTCTCTCACGTAACAAACTTTGTGAAACACCCTAAAAGGAATACGTAACAAACAAAAAGAAACGGAGGGAGTAGTAGTTTCTCAATCTCAGTTTGTTAATTGGTGATGATGAATCTTTGGAAAGTGGATTCGACCATCTTATGGGTTCTCCTCTCAAGTCTTAGTAAAAGAAATTATCCAAGTCTAGTGTACTCTTTGTTGGTTGGTTGTGTGAAAATACTAGATGTTCCACTTAAAAGGAGTTCCATGGAAGTTGGGTAGCTTACCAACTTGTTTTGCATCCTTGTATCCTATGTTACTTCGACACCTTGGTTGACCGGGATGACGGGTGTCGACACGACATGGCACTCGACATGACACTTTACAAGTGTCCGTGGAAGTGACGACACCCGTGTCAAAAAAAATCCGAAATCAAGTGTCCAGATCGGAGGAGTTTTTTTTTCAATTTTTGGCATCCAAGACGAAGGTGAAGCATCATCAGTGAATAAGTTAGTCTTATCATATATTACCCAGATAAAAAAGCTCTAAGGTAAAATAAAAAGATAGAAAGTTAGGTTAACACACTGTCCTCCTCTTCCTTTTCTTTTTACATATTAACTAACATGGGGTAGGAATTTCTCCGGCACTTTATATGATAGTCGTCGTGTCTAAAGAACTAGTCAAAGACACTCCATTGACCGTGTCGCCGTGTCTGCAAAATTTTGGTTGGAGTGTCAGATCGGACATGACCCTTAAATCTGTGTCTGAGCAACATAGCTTGTATCTCTATATGTTTAACAGACTCCTAAGACAGTTATGTTTCTTCATTTGTCATTCTTTCTACAGCACCAGCGAGAGTGCTAATTTGCAGCCTTTCTTTATTTCTACTTTTATTGAGATTTGGCAAGTCTGAGATTTTTTAAGTCAGGAGAAAGCCAAGTGTTTTGCTAGTTTTGAGCAGCTCAAATTAGCAATACAATATGCAGAGTTCCAACCGAAAGAGGCTGTCTGTGTGCGCATCTTGTGTTTTTCAATTGGAGAGACGGAAAACCAACTGTCCTTGCATTTTCTGATCTTACCTTTTAATGTTGTCGGAACTATCCCACCCACTGGGTTGGCTCATTTGCAAGTCCAACATGTGAGTTTGGGAGACACAAAAGGTATATAATATGTTGTGCCTGCTTTATTTTTTTATAGTTTTCTGGGTAGTAGCATTTTCCAAGAATACATGTCTTTTTCAAATCTTTATGCTATAGGTGTTGTTTATGTTTTAACTTCTCCTTAACCTCATGCAGTCATGCTCACAGGGCTTGTACTAAAGTGCCTATTTCACTGAGTTATACACTTGCACGTGATGAGAGCTCGTTTATATTCACTATTTCAATGGTTTTTCAGTCCCCCTCCTTGTGTTTTCTCTTTTCCTTCATAAATGGAGATTTCTTTGTCCAAAACAAAGTAACAAATGACAGGATAGTGGAAAAAAAAACATGATATTTGCCCATCCGAACTCCTACTCCCAGTGCTAATAACTGCGAATCTGTGATCAAGGGTCAAATCATAACAAGTGTTTGGAAGTACAAAAGGAACAACTACTTTCTTAAAGCAGGATTCTAATTTTGTATGTCCATACGTAGTATAAGTTTTTCTAAACGATTTGATGTCAAAATTAGCAAACTTTGACCTCTGATACCAATTTAAGATAATATGTATGGAATAAATAAGAAAATAAAAGTCATACCCGGGATGGCAGCAACAAAGGCAAAGCTCTCTACAAGGTTGAGCCAGATCATTCCGCACCCTTCTGTCATAACAAGTGATGAAACAACCCGACAAACCAAGCAAAGCAAAAAACAATAATGCGCCTGAAATCAATCAATGGCGATATGAGCAGAACATATTGTACATGTTTATGGCGCAAAAAAGAAAAATGCAAACAGAAAGTAGACTCCAACATATGAAAACCAGAGAACTTGCACCTACATTGATTAAAAAGAGTTAAAGAAACGGAAACATAATTTCTGAGATGGAGGCATCCACACTGATTATGTGGTAAAGAAGTAAAGAGCATAAATTTTAGGAAAAATTAACATTATTAATCCCAACTAGGTATTTTTCCGGAATAATCCTAACTATGTGGTTCCTCTTCTTTAAACAGTCCAGGTGAACAGGCAACCTTTAAAACCGGTTGCCAGATTTTACCTCCTTTCTTCTTCCTTCAGTAAATGCTTACTCCATTTCCCTTCTCAACTACAACTTTCTTGATCTCTTTGTATTAACTCCATGACCCTCCATGAATGAACTCCCTCCTCTGCCATTGTTTTTTCTTGTAACAGGCAGACTAAATTACAAACCATAAACAAAAGTACTACTAGCAAAAGCACGAACTAAATTGCTTGAAATAACATCAGGCATTAAAACATGGGAGTTGGAGCATAGTTTTTTTTTTTCCTTGCAGGGGTACCAAATCTCTTCGAAAAGGCTGGATGGATGACGCTTTTGAGCCAATATTGTTCCTGCAAAAACAAGAGTTTTTAAGGAATTCAATTCCTTATCCCACCAAAAACACCAATTGAACAAATATCATACTTGTTCGCTCTCGCCGGTGAAAAGTTCTCCACTTCTCCCCATAAGTTCATTGCTCAATTCAACTAATCACATCGAACACTTCCCCCTTTTATGTCTCTTCTAACCCTTCCTTAATTAAGCTTGACAAGATGAAGACTCATGGAAGACCCAAGTTTGACCCCAATCGGACCCTCGAGATTCTCCGCCACCCAACCGACGCCCAACAAGTCGTCGCTGATATGCAAAACGCTGCTTCAAACGGCAGAAAGATGATCCTGGTGGGCGGACTAGTTGGCGAGATCTTCTTTTGTGCGGTGCCTTTCTCCCCTGCCATTGTTCTCGTCGTTGTCCTCTTATCTATATGTTGCTGAAACTTTAGTCACTCTCTCTTCAATTCAATTGTTGCTGAAACTTTAGTCTCTCTCTTCAATTCAATAATAATTTGTAAGATTAAGGCAGAAGAATGAAGGAGAAGGCAGAAAAAATAGAGAAGGAAGAGAAGGAAAGAAAAAATAGAAAAGGAGAAGAAAAGAGAGCTTCAATGAGAAGGAAGAAGCCTTAACAACGAAGAAGAAGAAGAACAAGGGAGTGGGACCACAATTGATGAAGGTTACCGGCATTAAGGGGTTCTAAAATTACTAAGACTGTTTAAAGAAGGGGAACCACATAGTTAGGATTATTCCGGAATAATACCTAGTTGGGATTAATATTGGAAGACCACCCATAGTTGGGATTAATAATGTTAATTTATCCTAAATTTTAATTAACTAAAGAGATAGAAATGCAGTAGCTTGTAAAGGAAAGGATCCTCACTGCATGTCTGCATATAAACATACTTATAAAGGGCTACCAGGAGGAGACTGCACAACATTCTTGAGCTATTGGGCATTTGAGATATATGAAGGAAAAACCTCAAGCCACTCCTTGTTCACACTGATTACGGACAAACCCACACACATTAATCAAGGTATAGTCCTCGGCAAGTTAACTAAGTGACAGTGAAATAGCAGAGAAGAGCACTGGATAGGATCAACCCTGACTTTGATTTTCTGAAGCGGTATGGACGTATGGTGAGGAGAAGAATTACGTTGGAGAAGAGATGTTGCCTATGAGATTGAAGTTCATGTTCACCGAAAAGCAAGATTCAATTATGGGGTGTAGAATTGCAACTGATCTTTCTGAAAAGTTGAAATCAGCTCCACGTAAATATTCAGGTGGCAAGACCTAGGCTAGGCTATTCAAGTTTTAAGGAGATAGGGCAAGGAGCATCATGCAGAGACCGCACTAAATTGCTAAAGCCAGGAGTGCAAGGCCCAGATAAGTGATATAACCTAAAATCCAGATAAAACCCCTCGAGGAAAGAGGAAATAGAAAAGACAGAAGCACCGTATGGAATATGAAAAGAATAAATAACAGTAAGTAGAATGATTAACCAATTACCTAATACTAACAAAGTAATAAGTCACTACTTCAGATTTGTGCTGGTTAACTATTGGCTTGGTTTTTCTTCCTTTCTTCCTACAAACAAGTGAAGCAAAATACAAAGAACCCTTGATATGGGACAATGAATCCTCTAAAACAATTACCCTTAGATTCGTTTGAACTAGAGGTGATCAAAGGGCGGGTTAGGGTTGCCTTTTGCCACATAAAAAAGGGGCTTGCTTCGGTCCAAGATATGATCTAACTTTGGGACGGAGTTTTAAGCCCAAAACTATTTCAGGCCGGTCCAGTCGGACTTTCCATGCTATTTCAGATATTACTTTCCACCATCGACTGCAACTAATAAATCATCCTTGATCCCACCAAAGTAGCATATTATTGGCCAACTTTTTGTTCAGTAACTCTAAAACATTGTGTTCCAACAATATAGACAATGATTATTCAAACATACAACTAAAACACTTTTTGAGGCCGTCTACATGCACATTAAGAGTCTCCAACAATTGTCACCTTTTTTACCAAAGACATTAATCACCAATCATCTTAAAACTTAAAAGTCTATCAAAGAAAATAAGCGCACATGCGTACAACCTTCCACGGAATAAATATAACATTTCATCCAATTGGCATATTAAATAACAGTTAGGGCTACAATAACTATGATTCCAGAAACTTTACCACAAATGTAGAAGAAGCTGAAGTGTTTATCAAATCCCCAATAAATCTGAAGCCAAAAATCTTGATAGCCATCAACCATATAGACTAGATATGCCAATGAAGTAATCACCTGGAGAAAACCATTGTAGTTAAGAACATATTCATACTAATTTTCTGAAAATAAAGGAAACAGATGCACCAAGTAGGCAACATACAAGCTGAACAGCTAGAAATATAAACAAAATATCTCTCGTCACAAAAAAACGGAATTTCAAGGTCCGCCATTTTCGGTCAGCAAGAGCATGAACCCTCAGATGATAGGGAACCTTGCAGGTAGTGCAATGCGCAAAAGCAAATCCTTCCTGCACACAACAAATGTATACAATATAAGATGGGAAAGTACAATAATCATGAGATAACATTAACATGTACACTAAAAACTCCAAGGTTTATCTCAGTATTTGGTACACTGAAAAATAATCCCATTACCCCGACCGCGATTTCGCCGATTCGCCTCAAATCCAAGGTTCCAAGGAGCATTTTTTTTGCATACACCTGGAACCGGTCCTGCACAATCCATCAGCGGCCAGGACTATGCAAGCGTGAAACCATGGCCACCATTTGGTGTTGCTAAGTGCTAACAGATTCTGGCAGACCCATGCCGTATTTTCTAACAAGTTAACAGAAATTCTATCCCTGTATATAGAAAACCCCCCAACCCCCACCCCACTCAATATTGCATATTTTCATGTATATCATTTATCTATTTTTTGGTGTTAGCACCCGGTTCACCCTTAGGGCTAATTCGGATTCGGGGCGAGTTCTGGGTGGTTAGGTTTCAGTCCCCTCCCAATTGTTGTTGCGGGGGATCGAACACGGATTCTCCCTACCAAGTTCAGCCCCAATCACCACTGAACCAACAAGCAATTGGTATGCATATCATTTATACTTATACTAGCATCTTTTGAACACAAAACAATCATTATAATTATAATATTCCGAGGGAGTCGATACCCAAAAAACGTCCAAAATTGATCATTTAAAATTCTAACTCCTCTATTCCAAGTCAAACATATAAACTGCATTTGTAGATTTGCACTTTCATTTGGAGATTCCAGGTGAGTCAAATAACAACTACAGTCGACTATAGTTCCCACATTGTTCTCATGGTCTATCAACATGGTGAATGTTCTCATATTATACATGAATATCTGTGAAAATTAACCATGGATTGTTGCTCCAAAATTAACCCAATAAGTTTAAGAATACTTCATAACTTCCCTCGAAAGTTTTGGAACCAAAGCGCCCAGTTTCCATACAACATCAAAAAACCTAAGCCAAAGAACCCACTACAACTCTAGCTAATGCTTACTAACAACAGGCATTCACAGCTAAATTTTGTGAAGACAAATTGTACATATATGGCATACTATAACTTATAACACCTTAGTTTTAAAAGGCGCGCTTTTATGCGCTTAAAGCCCAGAAGCTCAGAAGCTCAGAAGCTCACAACAAAACGCTTCTTCCAGCCGAAGCCTAGCGACATACAAGAAGTGCGCGCTTCCTAGAGCTTCGGTGCTTCTGCGCTTCCTAGCGCTTTTGCGCTTCTTGTAGTCTGGGCAAATCAGACCCTTCTTTTTTATAAAAAATAGAGCCACGTGACTCTAATCTTCTTTTTTAAAATATCACGTGATTTCTTTTTTTTGAAAAGCGAATATTTGGGAAGTTTTTGAAAACTCTAGTGCAATTTTCTCCCGTAGCCGGATTTCTCTAGCCTTCTCGCCGAATTTCTCCCGTCGGATTCTGAATTTTTCTTTCGTGGTTTTGATTTCTCTTTTTTTTCATATTTTCTTTCCATATTTTCTCCATATTTTCTGAACTTTTGAAAATTTATTATTTCTTTCCGGGTGCGCTTCGCCTACGAAAAGCGTGCGCTTTCGCTTTGTGCTTAAGCTCCAAGGCCTTTTGCGCTCAAAAGGTCTTGCGCGCACAAGGTGTACAAAAAATTTATTGTACACCAAGATAACTTTTATGCAGTTTTTTGTAACTTTAACCTATTTTTCTGTAACTTTTATATTATAAAATTAAAAAGTTGATAGATAAATATTTTAAAGGGTTAAATGATTAATTTATACATTATTAGTGATTTTGAAGAAATAATTTTTATTCAAATGAAAAAATTTATCATTAAAAAATAGATAACTTTTACATATATAAATGTAACTTTTAATCATTTTGAGTCAACTTTTACTCCGGTGTACAATATTTATTGTACACCCATTATAAATAAGAATTTGTGTTTTGCGCTTCAGTGCGCTTCGCGCTTTTTAAAACTAAGTATAACACTAATGGTGGTGACATTCATGATATAATACTTATAAAGACAAACAAACAAACAAACAAACAAACAAGGGTGGACTTAAACAAAGTTCAATGCAGTAATGTAAACACAAATGAAATTTCCGAGGGAAGGCCTCCTATCAAGAAATACCTTCACAGCTCGCCATTGATCCAAGCACTCTCGGTGTACATATTTTGATGTACCCTTGCACTTACATGGAGCAATAAAGTCTCTACCTGAGAAACGTCCAAGCAATTCAGACCAAAATTACTCAAGCAAATCAACTACGGAGTAAAACTATAAACTTTATATGTAACAATCAAGATCATATGACCAATTTCTCATGTTTTCAACAAACAACTTCTAAAATGCAAGCAGAAATGGAATGCACGCCTTTTCTAAGAACAGCTAATCAATTCAACATACAAACGGGACAAACAAGTTCCAATTTTCAGATCAACAATCAAAATATTGTACAAGATTAATGAAGGTCAAATTAGGACAATTCGAATGATGATGATGATAAAACTAATTGATCAAGTACAATAAGAAGAAGAAACCCTAGAAGAAGGAATATATAGAGAAAGAGACCGTCAGTTTCAAGACAGATACGGCATTGAAATTGTTCAGAAGGACCGGCTTCAATGTCGATTGCAGCCGTTGGGATAATGGGAGATGGCGGTGACATTATCAGAGGAGCTGTATCCTCATCCGCGATTCCCGCCATTGTTGGGCTTTTCTTTCTCTCTCTTCCGTAAACTGTGTTTGTTTTTCTACTCCGATGAAAATGAACTGAAAATAATTGGATTCAACAACCCGATCAGTTGTTCGAAAATCGCAAATGGTGTGTTGCTTAACGCAAGTCTACGCCGTTGGCGGAATACGATACGACTCCAACCTCGTCACCTACTTGGTGAGTTGATTCCAGTGACTGTTTTAGACGTCAACACGTACCAACTCTGACCCAACCGGAATTACTCGATTCACGTCTAAATTCCGTATTGTTCGGGACCCCTGTGGCCCTGTGGTATCACTTTTTACAAAAATTATCAAAATACCCCTCATAAGATAAATCACTGAAATACCCTCAGACACAAACCCCCTAATGGGATCAGATATTAATTTCGGGGCTCATATCTTAGCCTTCTGCAGGCCCATGATTTCATATCCCTACACTTGCTCATATTTACTAATAATGCCTTCCGGTATTACTATAAATATGTATCACATAATCATTACTCAGGTATGCAATTATTCCCACACTGACTCTCTCACTACTTTCTCTCTCTACAAGAACTGACTTGAGCGTCGGAGAGGGTTTTCTCGGGAACCCCCGAGCCAGTTTACGTTTGCCCTTTTTGTAGGAAAAACAACAGCCGAGTGGAGTAAAACACCAGCCTGGTTGACGAGGCTTCCCCTATTTTCACACTTAGGTAGTGTTCTCTTCACCTGAATTTCACTTATCTTATCTAATCTTATTGGCCCTGAACTTATCTTATTTTATCTTATCTTATCTTATTGACCCTTATCTTATCTTATCTTATCTTATCTTATTAACCCTTATCTTATCTTATCTTATCTTATCTTATTGACCATTATCTTATCTTATCTTATCTTATTGACTCTTATCTTATCTTATCTTATTGAAACTTATAGTATTACCTTATGTAATATTTACCTCACCTTATCTTATCTTATCTTATCTTATCTTATCTTATTGGCCATGAACTTATCTTATCTTATCTTATTGACCCTGAACTTATCTTATTTTATCTTATCTTATCTTATGGGCCTGAACTTATCTTATCTTATCTTATTGGCCCTTATTTTATATTATTTTATCTTATCTTATCTTATCTTATCAGACCTGAAATAAGTGAAAATAAGGTGAAGAGAACAGAGCCTTAGCAATTTCTTCGTAGAAACAGTTGGCGCCGTATGTGGGGAAGTCAACTACAAGCCATAGTTAACACTCGACGAACCAGACCACACTCCTCCTCTCATCGATCAGAGTCTCATCCCAATTACATGTTAATGACTACTACGCGGAACGGAGATGATCACGATGGTGATCAGGAGCATGGGAACCAACAACCCGATGTCGAAGGTCACCTTGAGAACTTGGTCACCAGAAAGGATCTGGAGCATTTGGTTGCTCAAGTCAATGAGGCTATCCACAATCTCCAAGGAATGGGAGAGGGACCTTCAAGGAAACAGCCAAACCACCCTATCAGCTCAAGGGTGAGCACAGCATCTTATACCATCCACAGGGCACAGCCTCGGAGTGTGATGGACATGCTAGGTGACAGGGGTGGGGCACAGCCTCGTCCTCACCAACCAAGGGCCAGTCAAGATGCATGTCGGGTAATTGAAGAGCGACAACTGCACAGAGGAGACCTTGATGCTCGAGACCTCTTGCACAGGAGGCGCCTCGAACAAGCCAGAGAAGCCATCAGGAATGATAGGATCACCCGAAGTCTACCCCCCACTAGTGCTAAGACTACTGCCTCCGCACAAGACCACCCCACTCCTTCAAAGCAAGTCGAACCGATCGAGGTCAGCTCCCGAAGGACATCTCTCAGGAGGCCCCTCACCTTCTCCCACAAGGAGACGTTACTCACCCCCTAGCCGGGCTAGAGGCCATTCCCCCAAGACAAGGGTTTCACTCCCCGATCAACAGCCAGGGGCTCATTCATCCTCTCATCGCCCTAGGCATCGCTCACCCTCAAGAATAGGAAGGAGCCCTCCACGCCGTGAGCGAACATACTCGCATCTCCCAGATAGTAGAGGTATGTAGGGGAATACAATTAAACATAATAACATGTGCGAAAACAATCCCCAAAGTCAGGAAGCATGTATAAAGCACAGATTAAGCATACTTACATTTGAAGCGTGTTTTCCACAATAATCTGTCAACGAACACGAACTTAGAACTCCACTTGTCGTTCCTCTACTTGGTTCACCGACACGATCAGATCCGTCTTGATTATCGTAGCTTAGACAATCGATCAAGATAGTTTGCTTTTGGGAAGAACTCACTTTGGAGGCACAGAGAGAATTAGGGTTCTCTAAGTCTCTAAGGTTTTAGTATGTGTGAATTGTGTTGTTGGAAAATCGGGTTAGAAGGTTATTAACATAACCTTGCCAACCGGCCAAGCCACAAGGGCCAAGACCGGCCAGCAAGCCCGCGCAACACACACGAGCACATAGCGTGCTGGGCCGTGGGCCGCGCGCAACTGTTGTTGTGTCGTTGCTTTGGCCCCCGCGCACACTCGCGCAGTTTCTCGGCCATGGGCCAGCGCTGCCGTGTGATTTGCCTTGCTTGCGTGCCGAGCGCCAATGGGCCTTGAGTGCCTCGCGCACTCGGCTCGTGAGCCGCTCTTCGTATTCGCGACTTAATATCGTTCCGGATATTATTTATCGTTTCGTATACGACGAATCACCGTCGTACGATACGGTTTATTTGTTTCGCCTAGCTTACGAATATTCGCGATACGATATACGATTCCGATGCAAGGTCGTATCGTATAATACGTTTTCCAACTAATTCCCGAAAAGCTATTAAATGAATTTCCGATTCATTTAATCCGGTGATCTGTTACGTGTCATTGGTGTGACCTTGTAGGTTCAGTCAAGAGTAAGCTGTGAGTTTAATATTCATTAGAACTCAATGATCGGAAGCATTGCTCCAGCTAGCTGTTCCGATCACTTGATCTCACTAAATTAATTGTTCGCAATTAATCTGAACCTTGGTATTAGACTTAATGCACCTTGGGTGAAGGACATATTTCCTTCAGTCTCCCACTTGTCATTCAGACAAGTGTGCATTCACATTCCTTTGTCACTTAGTGTTACTTACTGAACATAAGGTAAGATCCAAGCCATCCTTATTAGGTCCAGAAGTGTTTCTCGGATTACAGAGCTCAACTGTTAAACTTTTACAGAAGGTTAAGCCTTAACCATTCTGAGCACGACCATGCATTTTACAGTGTCTAACTCTCCGAGAGGCCTTGTTACACAACAACACCATATCCTATCAAAGATAGGAGGACAATCCATTCTTGCAATCTATGAACACTCACTTTGATTCATAGTACGCCCAATAATTGCTTTTATAGCCTCCTTTTACGGTGCGGCGTTTAGCTAGCATCAAAGCGAACTAATTCTCAAACGAGCAGACATAATCGCTCATGTTCTGAGGAACGGTTATAATCACCATTAATGAGAACTACATATGACATGACTTTAATCTCTTAAAGTGTTCTCATGGTCAATCCGATACAAGATCTAATAAGTATCTATGCAAAAGATTCTGACATCGAGTCACTCTAGTTCAAGAAACAGAACTAAAAAATCTACTTGCAATCTAATCTTCATTAGTCATTGGTCGTCCACCTTTCAATTACCTGGATTAGGGATCCTTTTGTGATTTCAATATTCAAGTTCACTTATGGGTGTTTCTTTGTCGAAGAATCCATCTTGACATCCCATTTGAATGTTTTGAATCACATGGACTTATCATTTAATACTAAACCAAAATTAAATGAATATGAAATATAATTTCATAAATGATAAATGTTTAAACCAAATGCTTACCAATTTGTGGGCCTCTAACCCAAAATCAAGCATTTAATGTTTTACAGATATATGCCTTTCACCTAATACTTAAAAAATTCATGGAACTCAAACTTGATTCCATATCTGCATATGAATGTTGTGTATCATTCAATGCAGAGGTTTAGTTTATCATACTTTGCTATCCTTAGCATCTTTTCTATTGAAAGCCTTTCGATGTAAGATGAAAAGATCTTTGAATATGTTTCTAGAATGATCTAGTCTTTCGTTTCTGTTTAGAATGATAATCATATCTAAAATAGAAAATCATCCAGGTAGCAGACTTGTGATCAACCTGAGTTCATTGAAGAACTCCCACTAAAAACAATTCCCTTTTATTGCTTCTTAGCCTCTTAGGCAACAATGAATTCATTTCAATTATGTAGAATTTCAAATGATGCTCCCCTTTTGGAATGCTCCAACCAGTTCACATAGATGTGGGAGATACATCTTTCAACTGAGAACTTGGAAACTAATCATTGATTCAGTTTCCCATGCATCACATATGGTTTAGAACCTATGTAACCACCTTTTAATCACGACGCCTAATTGCCCGTGTTTTTTGTGGTTTGCCTAATAACAAGATTCAACTTTTGCTTAGGCAAATGCATGTAGCATCAAAACTTTAGTTATCTTCACTTCCTCTTATCAAGTGCTCATCCTACATCTCCAAATGTATTGGATGTTCTTGATACTGTTCCAATGATCTTTGATCCAGATCAATAGAGATTGGTATAAACTCGTCACGATCCAATGTTCACGAGTTATCTTGGCGATCTATATATCAAATCATACATGATTGATTGTGATGCAAAAACCATTCGCATTTTAAAATCCATCCATGTGACTTTTAGCTTTATTCTGTTTCAAGAGATACTGAATCTTGCTAAAATCTTGGCATTGCCATGTGATATAAGGTGAAGGCACCTCTTCAAGGTCCTTCATGCTTAACTCTAGTGATAACAGCCTAGCTTTATACTTAGTTAAAGCATTCATAACTTAGACTTACTCATATGGGTTGAGAGTCTCTTCTGAGTCTCTCCATTGCGTTTGATTTAGTAATTACTTTTACAGAATCCAAACAACGCTTTAGATCCTATCCAATAGATCTTTAACCCAGTATGTTCTAAGTTTCGCCATGGTTCTAATATTGACAAATACTTTCAAATCTAACCATTTAGAATTTGAATGTCATTTTCAATAGAGAGATATGTAGCTCATATATATAGAACCAATAAACTTGACTTAGCTCCCACTAAACTCCTCATCTACAAGATGATCCATATTTTCATGAAGCCACGATAGCTCAATGGCCTTGAAAAAATGTTCCAATTCCCACTTGCATGCTTTAATCTACGAATAGACTTCTTAAGCTTGCTCTTTTATCTAGCATCCAAAACTTTTACATTGTGTGATGTACACAACTCCTTTCTACAAGTCCAATTGAGTAAGGTGTTTCGTTTTCCAATTTCCATATTGCCATATGCAATGATTGCTAGATTTATCCAAAATAGTTCAAGCATTTCGACTTGGTGAAAAAGATTTCAACATTATCAACGCCGTGAAGTTGTTTACAATCTTTAACCACCAATCTAGCTTCTCTTTTGTATGTGTATACAATATCATCTCTGTATGTTTTGAAAACATGTTCTCAACCAATGGGAGTAAACCCTTTATGCAAATCAACGTAGTTTGCAACCAATGGGAGTGAACCCTTTATGCAAATCAACGTTCTATGTTTAGAAACATGTTTGCAACTAATGGGAGTGAACCCTTTATGAAAATCAACTAAATCATAGATTTGATTCTTTAAGATGAAGATATTTCGGATAAAATGGCCTCAAACCATACTTATGTTTCTGATGGCCTCAAACCATACTTGGGAATTTTAATTCGTCGTAGCTAACCTGTAAGTCGTATGTTTTTGAAGCACTTTCCAAAGTCTTCATAGTTTTCATTCCTCAAGATATCTATGTATCTATCTTGGTTGAATTCTATTCCTTATACGATTTACCTAGGTATTGAACATCACACGTTTGTGTCTATAAAGACATTACTCAAGTCCTTTGAGTATTAGGATTCTCTTGAAGCACTTCTAAAGTCTTCCTGAAGCTCTTCCAAAGGCTTCTAAGTATGGAGCTTTTCCAAAGACTCCTAAGTATCCTACATTTGTTTGTTGCTTGACTCGAAGTCCATTCGAGGTCATTTTTCTCCCACTTGCCTTTTTGGAAATATGATGGTTTCCTAAAAGACATTATCTTAAGCAACAACCATATGTTCTCAGATTTGTGGTAGAATCAATACCTTTTGTTTCTATGAGTCGCTCATAAAGAAACATATATCTATCCTTGAGTTTGTTTGATGTAAACACTAACTCCCACTGGGTTTGACAACCCTAGATATATATGTACTGAAAAGATGTACTGAACCGAAGTTCAATCCTTATGACATCTTATTCTTAGCTCTGACAACTTTGTTTAGTGTGATAGTCACTTGAGAGTATCATTTAGAAACTATATAGGAAAATAGTCGTAATTATTGTTAGGTTATGATACATATGACAATTCATAAATCATGCGGAAAAACCATAAACCCAGGAATACATATTATTTACACATAATCATTTAGCATAGAATAGATGCATACTCTTTGTTGCGTGCCTTCCCTAGCTGCGCCCGAACCGAACAAGAACAAGTCTTTAGGACTCCAAGTGTCGTCCCTCCGTAGATAGTCCACAGCACGTCCGGATCCGCCTTAAGATTGACCAACTAGAATCGCCCTTAAGGTACTATTATTTTCGGCACTTTATAGGCAAATGTGTGACTGAATTTTTCTCTCAAAAACTCACTTTGAATACTTTGAAACTTGTGTTATAAATTGTGAGCCCTAGCCTCATATTTATAGCGGTATGGAAAGGGAATCGAAATCCTATTCAGATACAAATTAATCAAACCTAGAATCCTACAAGAACTCTAATTTAATTAATTTATCAAATAGAATTAGGAATTTAATCATTAACCGAACTCTGCATGTTTTAGGAAACGTGCACGAACACAAACACTTGCACACACACGCACGACAGCCACGATGGGCCTCATGCGTGCGCGCGAGCAGCAGCCCACTCAGCGCCCGCGCGCGCTGCGCGCTGCGCGTGCTGTGCGCGCTGTGCGCGCTGTGCGCGCTGTGCGCTGCGCGTGCTGTGCGCGCTGTGCGCGCTGTGCGCGCTGTGCGCGCTGTGCGCGCTGCGCGCTGCGCGCAGCCTGCTGGGCCTGGCCTTGCGCTGGGCCTGGCGAGGCTGTTTGTGCGGCGCGCTTGGCTTGCTGGGCGATGGCCTGGCTTCGTGCTGGGCCTCGTCCGGCAGGCCTCGTCCGATGCTTATTCGTACGATGCGCTTCCGATTAAATTTTCCGATTACGGAATTCATTTCCGATACGAACAATATTTAACATTTCCGATTCCGGAATTAATTTCCGTTTCGAACAAATATTTAATATTTCCGTTTCCGGAATTATTTTCCGATTCCGGTAATATTTCCGATTCTGACAATATTTCCGTTTCCGATAATATTTTCCGATACGCACCATGTTTCCGTTTCCGGCAACATCTACGACTTTGGATAATATTTATATTTCCGATACGATCCATATTTCCGTTTCCGGCAATATCATCGTTTCCGGAGTATTCATTTCTTGCCTGCGACGATCTTAGCTCCCACTGAAACCAAGATCCGTCGGTTCCGAATATTCATAGATGGAGTATTTAATGCCATTAAATACTTGATCCGTTTACGTACTATTTGTGTGACCCTACGGGTTCAGTCAAGAGTAAGCTGTGGATTAATATCATTAATTCCACTTGAACTAAAGCGGCCTCTAGCTAGGCATTCAGCTCACTTGATCTCACTGAATTATTAACTTGTTAATTAATACTGAACCGCATTTATTAGACTTAACATAGAATGCATACTTGGACCAAGGGCATTATTTCCTTCAGTCTCCCACTTGTCCTTAGGGACAAGTGTGCATTTCCTAATTCCTTTGTCGCTCGATGCTTGCTCTTGAACATAAGGTAAGAGTTGTCATCCTTATTATGTCCAGAGGTGTTCCTCGGTTTCAGATTTCAACTGATCAAATAAACAGATAATCATAGCCTATGATTCATCCGAGCACGGCCATGCATTTCACAGTTTCTAGCTCTCCGAGTGGCCTTGTACAACTTTTAAGCATCTCATCCCGATTTATGGGAGGACAATCCCAATCTTGCGATCTTGAGATTAGACTTCGTTTGATAGGTGATTACCTGAGCGTTGCCTTTATAGCCTCCTTTTACGGTGTGACGGTTTGGTCAACGTCAAAGCAACCAGTTCTCAAACAAGTAATCTCAAATCACTCAGGTATTGAGGATTTAGTGTCTAATAATTTTAATGAAATTTACTCATGACAGATTTTCATCTCTTACAGTAAAGTTTCATAGGTCTTGTCCGATACTAGTCTTCCCAAAGTAAGTATCTATGCAAATGATTATGACATTGCCATGTCCACATAGTTCAAGAAACAGAACTACTAGTCATCTTGCATTCTAATCGTCTAACGTTTTCTATGCGTCCAATTTTATAGAAAACTCCGACTAGGGACCATTTTCAACCTTTGACATTCAAGTTCACTTGATAGACATTTCTTAGTCACAGGACTGGTCCTGACAGTCTATCTTGAATATATTGTCAAATTGAAGGGATTCATCATTTAATACTAAACCAAGATTAAATGGAATATGAAAACACATTTCATATATGATAAATGTTCAACCCCAATGTTTTACAACCATGGGCCTCTAACCCATCTTTAAAACATTTCATGGAATTCAAAGCTATGTTTGATTTCCAGTGCTACAACGTGAGTGTTGCTTCTCACTTGTTGCATAGGTTTAGTTATCATGCTTTGCCAATCTTAATATCCTTTTCATCGAATGTTCTTCGAGATATGATGATAAGATCTTTTGAGTTTGTTTATTATGTGATCTAGTCTTTCTTACTTCGATAGTGGTTCTACGCATTTTGCAATGAAGAATCATCAAGTTAGCAGACATGTGATCCACCCAAGTTCAATGAAGAACTCATTAATATAAACAACTCTGTTTTATTGCTTCTTAGGCAATAAGTACTTTTACTTCAACTGTTTAGGTTGCTAGTGATGCTTTGTTTGGATTTGCTTATCCAAGCAGTTCACAGATATGTGGAAGACTTTCCAGCTATATCTTTGAACATATTTAATTTCCCACGCAACAACTCATGGTCTCCAATCCATGTTGCCATTTCAAAACACGATGCTCTATAGCTCGTCCTTATCAATGGTTAACTCCAAAGGGTCTTGCTTGATCCTTTGCCAGTGTTTATGCGTGTAGCATCAATATTTAGCATATCTTTATTTCCTTGAATCAAGAACTATTCCTATGTACCATTTCAAGTACCATAAGTATTCTTGATCTCAATCTAGTTGATCTTCACTTAGATCAATAGAGATTGGTATATGTTTGTCATGCCTAAAGTCATACGATACGTTTTTGGCGATCCTCATATTATATCATACATGATAAATTCTTTTGCAGAATATTTCTCAATTGAATTCTATTCATGTAACTTTAGCTTATCTAGTTTCAGTAGATACTAAATTCAGCTAAATTCTTTGACATATAATATAGGTTAAGAATCTCATTTAGACTCTTTGATGTTTAACTTAGTAAATGCTTATACATAGTTAAAACATCCTTTACTTAGATTTATTCACATGGGTCGAATATCTCCAATGGAGACTTTCGTGTTTGATTTAGTAAATGCCATTACTTAATCCAAAACAATATCATAAGATCTTTGTAAATAGATCTTAATACCTAGTATGTACTAAGTTTCGCCATGGTCCATCATTGATGAATAATTTCAAATCTAAGTCATTAGCATTTGAATGTTATTTCACAATAGAGAGATATGTGTGTAATACACATAGGACCAATTAAGTTTTAAGTACTCCCACTAAACTTCTTATATATCTATAAGAATCATGTATATTTTATGAAACTAAAATGCTTATTAGCTTCACTTAAAATACAGTTCCAATTCCCAATTGCTTGCTTAAATCTGTACTTAGATTTTATAAGCTAGCTTTCTCTTTCAAGCATTTATTTGGATCCACAAATCCTATGACATACCATGTACATAGTTTATTCCAACATTTGATTGAGGAATACGTTTTGTCATCCAATTGCTATATGTACCAATATGCAATCATTGCTTGAATTATAGACTTGAGCATTACGATTATGCATGAGGTTTCAACACAATTCACACCATGAATTTGCTTGTAACCTTTAGCAACTAATCTAGCTTTGTGTGTGAACACAATTCCATGTTTGATGGTTTTTATCCTTAAAACAAACTTGCAACCAATAGGTGTGAAACTATTCTTGCAAATCAACAAAATTTCAATTTTGTCATCAAAACATTGAGTATGTTTTATGGCCTTTAACCAATTAAACATATAGTCTATATATGGCCTCTAACCATTTTAGGGAATCTGGGTTTCGTCATAGCTTTCTTACAGATCACAAACTCATTAATCTATATGATAATAGTTTGACTGCAAGTTGTAGATTTCTTCACTATTTAATAGAAGAATCTCATAGTTTCATTGACCTGATCTCTATGTTTCTTCACTATCTAATAGAAGAATCTCATAGTTTTAGTGACTTGAATTCTATGCCTACTTGGGTATAGAACATCAAACAATAGAATATCAATAGCCACTTGAAAGTCCTTTGAATATTCTGTTCTCCTTGAAGCACTTGTAAAGTCTTCTAAGAGATGTCTATTCTTTAAAGCCACTTCTAAAGTCCTTAAAGAATAAGTTTGTTTTTTCTGAAGCACTTCGAAAAGCCTCCGGAATGTCCGTTTATGTTTGTTGTTCGCCTCGAAGACTTTCGAGGTCTATTTTCTCCCACTTGTCATTTTGGAAACAAATCTCCAAAAGGACATTATTTCGAGCAAACAAACATTATGTTCTCAAAATTCGTGGTAGAAACAATACCCTTGTGTCTCATTTGAATAAATCACAATGAAACATATATCTAGACTTGGGCCTTAGTTTGCTGAATAACAAACACTAAGCTCCCACTGAGTTTAGCAACTCTTTAGATATATATAATTGAAAAGATATCCGGAAATTACTTTTCAATAGCTTTGACGAATTTGGTTTAGTTTGGTGGTAGTTGAGCATTTTGTTTTAGAAATTATAGGAAAAGTTTTTATGATTCATCATTAATCGAATCAAGTACCAATTGACTTCGATTATTCCAACTAAGATATGCCATATCTTATGGAGCTAGATTGTGAAATTACAACACACAATCATTGATGATCATATTTGGTCTCAAGTAATCATCAACATGATCTAACCTAGATCTTTATGATTTCTTGCCAAGTGGATTTTATACTTCTGAATCTTTGAACTAGCCAAACAGATTCAAACTTATATCAAATTGAGTAAATAAACCTATATTCACTCAAATCTGTGTGAAATAATAAAGTCATAAAATCTTTCTTTAGCTTTGAACTCTATTGTCTAGGTGTTCTAACAATAGTTCATATCTTTTGTTACTTTCAACAAGTAAGACTAGCTGTCTTAAAATGATCTAGAAATCAATCAACTTTCAAAAGTCCATCAAAATAGAGCTTATGAATGTTAACTTGTTGATATGGTCTAAGCAACAATGCCAAAGATTAGTGGAACTCAAATCAAGGGATTGATTTGAACCTAGTAAAGTTCTTTAAAGAGTTGTTTGTTTTAATCAAGCATATTGACTCAACCTGTAATTGACCATTTCATTCAAATAAACAAACAAACATTGTTTTTGTTTTTCTTGAATGTGAGTCTTTCTGTGTTTGAAAACAGAAATTTAGGTATGTTGATTATGGAACAAAATAACCATTAAGTTCCAGCCTTTGAAAGGACTTAAAACAAACTTAGATGACCCTACAATTAATGTAGCATTGCCATGCTTCATTTCCTACTTGTAGGTCATTAGTGTATCCTAGCTTCCATTATTTGAGTTATTAACGAAGTAAGAACCTCAAGCGGTATATGATACCAAGGAAGTTTGATTCCTAGGTCACTTCTCTTTAAACATAAACTTATAGGTAGAAACGGAATTATAAATTCCTTTCATTTGTTCCTTTGTTTTCCTATTTCTTGTACCCTTTCTTATAGTCTTAAGAATTGAATTCTTTAGTGTTGACTTTTATACTTTGTTAGACATGTCCAATGTCACCAACAAGGTTTTTTACCATTTTAATTTACGTTGAATATTTTGTTTCAACTAGATGATCTTACCAGAAGCTTCTAAAGTTCTCTAAGTATCGATCTATTCGAATGTCTAGGGACTAGACTCATTCGAGAATTAAATGGACAAAGATATTAGGTTGTTAACCATTGGTAAAGCTGAGCGTTTAAACTCAATGCTTTATGATCTCAAAACTACATTGTATCTTGATTTCACAAGCACCAATTGGTTTGCCATTCGATTTTGATATTCGAAAACAACCATAAAAGTCGATATAAGAAACGTACATTTTAAATTGCTCACTTTCTCTCTTTTCCGTGAATCGTTCTTGGATTCACTACCAATCGAGGAAATTTACTGTTACCTTTCTAAAAGGATTATTGCAGTGCAAGATATTTAATTATAAACAATAATTAAAACATACATTGAAGCATGCAAAGTCTAAACATTTATCATGAATAATAACTTGAAATTAAAGCAACCATGCAATTCAAACAAGTTATTAGCATTTTATTCGATTTTATTGTTCCGGCAGGTGTGAATAAAATGATTCCAAGATCCTAAAATCATTGAAGAACTAAGCACAGTTTGTCGACTTAATCCTAAAACATCTTAGGTAAGCAAAAGCCTTTTGCTAATAGTCTAGAAACTATTCTTGGTTGATAGGTACGTCTAAGAACTTATTAGGTAAACCTATCGATTTTGCCACGACATAAAAGGACTCCTTACTTATATCGTTGAGTTTCACCAAAACTAACATGTACTCACAATTATTTGTGTACCTTGCCCCTTTAGGACCAATAAGTAACACCTCGCTGAGCGAAAACTATTACTAGATTGATGTAAAGGATATCCAAGCAAGTGTATATTTTGGCATGGCACCTTTTAACTCAATTTTTAAGTTTGGAACTTAAGGCTCTTACTATGTTGGTTAGATTTTAAGTGAACTAAAATCCTTAATCATGCAACATAATCAAGCTTTTGATCTCATGCATTTTAAGACATATTTAAAAGCAATAAATAACTTAAAACATGCATAAGATATTTGTGATCTAGTATGGCCCGACTTCACCTTGAAGCTTTGACTTCAAAGTCCGTCTTGAAAATCTCCGTGGGAGGCACCATTTTCTTCAAATAGGATAAGCTATAACTAATTACAACTATTTGATGGTACGCAGACCATATTTGAATTGAAAAATAACTTTGGTACTTTAGACCAATTACATTCAAATTAATGGTACGCAGACCATATTTTCTATCCTATTTGGCCATACTAGTCACTTCATAACCTGCAAAACAGTACATATACAATATATACCATTCACCCATTCATTATCATGAATGGCCCACATAGCTGGTTAGTAAAACACATTATGCATCACGTAAACATTTGCAGCAATTAATCAAGGGCACCAATAATCTACCAATTATTCAGTCCTTATTAATTCTAATCAAGTTGTTTTAACCTTAAGGATTTGTAGACCTAATCAAGAGTTTATGACTAAAAAGCGCTCCCACTTAAACCAATAAATTCATATGCTTTACCAATTTTAAACATAAAAATGTATTTCTAGTCTAACCGGAAACATACAAATTTAATTAAAATTTAAAGCTCATATAAATTTATAATTGAATCCAAAAAGTTTAATTTAATTTCAGTCGCATTTAAATAAATTCATGATTTTAATTTTAGTAAAATAATTAGAATAAATAACATTTATTATAATTATATTATTCAAAATTAAAATCCAAGAAAATAATTTAAATTATTAATTTTAAAATTAATTAAAATTACGTGAACTGAAATTTTCAAATTAAACATTCAAAACGATCTAATCGTAACGCAAACACCCTACGCATTGCACGCCCATGGGCCGCACGCACACAGCCATTGCTGGCCATGTGCGCGCAGCCCATGCGCTCGTCGCATAGCTGCTGCATCCCCATCGCAAGCCTCCGCACGCATAGGTGCTCGCTGCGCGCGCCAGCGCTCATCGCACGCGGGCTATCGCTCGCAGTGCGCGCGCGACATCGCTCGCTGGGCGCGCGACATCGCTCGCTGGGCGCGCGACATCGCTCGCTGGGCGCGCGACATCGCTCGCTGGGCGCGCGAGCCATCGCTCGCTGGGCGCGCGACATCGCTCGCTGGGCGCGCGAGCCATCGCTCGCTGGGCGCGCGACATCGCTCGCTGGGCGGGCGACATCGCTCGCTGTGCGCGCGAGCAATGCTAGGCGCAGCGCTCGTGGCACGCGAGCTTGCGCTCGCTGCGCGCTCTTGTGCGAGGCAGCGCGCGTTGTGGCGCAGCTCGCTTGCTGCCCACACGCGACTGCCTTGGCTCGCTCTTCGCCCATGCCCATTCGTCCATTGCTCGTGGCACACGACACAAGGCAGGGCTGCTGCCTTGTGCTCGTGCACTACGCCCTTGCTCATTGCATTCGTGCCGCACGGGCGACGAGCTCCCTTGCTCGTCGTCGCATGCACGCATTATACAACACCCCTTAAGGGTAACACGAAGCGTCCATTGCTTCGTGCGTGCAAGTTTTATGAACGAATCGCATAAAAAATTTAAAATTTATATTTAAAATTAATGACAAATTAATAAATAATATTAATTTCATAATTTTAGGGCGAAAAAATCGAAAATTTATTATCCAATTGATTTCCGATTGTTATGGATTCAAGTCTAGGTCATAAAAATTTAAAATTTATCATAAATTTACAATTTTTATGGTGGTTTTTAATCATAGGTTTCTAATTAAATTACAATTAATTATGAAAATCAAATTAATTCTAAATTATTCTAATTTTCAACAAATTAATCATAATTACAAATTAGATTGCATAATTAACAAGACTAGGCATTCAAACTTGTTAAACATATGCTGTAGGTCAATCAAAAATTCAAGATTTATCAACAAGAATCGCAAATATTTAATTTAACATCTTAAATTTACGAAATTTTGCATTCGAAAAACTAAAACCTTCGAAAAGTCATAGTTAGGCTTCGAATTTGAGAATTCTGGGTTCGGCAGAAAAATACTATTTTTGTCAAAATTTTAGAATGCCTTTTACATGCGGAATTGACACAAAAATCACTCAATACGGATGAGTAACGAAGAAACTGCCGAAAAACTGCGTACGTATAATTAAATAAACGCAATTTGCAATTAATTAACAATTACGAAAATTAATCACCCCTTTTAATTCTTGCAAATTTGTAATATTTAACCATGTTCATGCAATTTAGATTATGAAAATAATAAGGGGCTCGTGATACCACTGTTAGGTTATGATACATATGACAATTCATAAATCATGCGGAAAAACCATAAACCCAGGAATACATATTATTTACACATAATCATTTAGCATAGAATAGATGCATACTCTTTGTTGCGTGCCTTCCCTAGCTGCGCCCGAACCGAACAAGAACAAGTCTTTAGGACTCCAAGTGTCGTCCCTCCGTAGATAGTCCACAGCACGTCCGGATCCGCCTTAAGATTGACCAACTAGAATCGCCCTTAAGGTACTATTATTTTCGGCACTTTATAGGCAAATGTGTGACTGAATTTTTCTCTCAAAAACTCACTTTGAATACTTTGAAACTTGTGTTATAAATTGTGAGCCCTAGCCTCATATTTATAGCGGTATGGAAAGGGAATCGAAATCCTATTCAGATACAAATTAATCAAACCTAGAATCCTACAAGAACTCTAATTTAATTAATTTATCAAATAGAATTAGGAATTTAATCATTAACCGAACTCTGCATGTTTTAGGAAACGTGCACGAACACAAACACTTGCACACACACGCACGACAGCCACGATGGGCCTCATGCGTGCGCGCGAGCAGCAGCCCACTCAGCGCCCGCGCGCGCTGCGCGCTGCGCGTGCTGCGCGTGCTGTGCGCGCTGTGCGCGCTGTGCGCGCTGTGCGCGCTGTGCGCGCTGTGCGCTGCGCGTGCTGTGCGCGCTGCGCGCTGCGCGCAGCCTGCTGGGCCTGGCCTTGCGCTGGGCCTGGCGAGGCTGTTTGTGCGGCGCGCTTGGCTTGCTGGGCGATGGCCTGGCTTCGTGCTGGGCCTCGTCCGGCAGGCCTCGTCCGATGCTTATTCGTACGATGCGCTTCCGATTAAATTTTCCGATTCCGGAATTCATTTCCGATACGAACAATATTTAACATTTCCGATTCCGGAATTAATTTCCGTTTCGAACAAATATTTAATATTTCCGTTTCCGAAATTATTTTCCGATTCCGGTAATATTTCCGATTCTGACAATATTTCCGTTTCCGATAATATTTTCCGATACGCACCATGTTTCCGTTTCCGGCAACATCTACGACTTTGGATAATATTTATATTTCCGATACGATCCATATTTCCGTTTCCGGCAATATCATCGTTTCCGGAGTATTCATTTCTTGCCTGCGACGATCTTAGCTCCCACTGAAACCAAGATCCGTCGGTTCCGAATATTCATAGATGGAGTATTTAATGCCATTAAATACTTGATCCGTTTACGTACTATTTGTGTGACCCTACGGGTTCAGTCAAGAGTAAGCTGTGGATTAATATCATTAATTCCACTTGACTAAAGCGGCCTCTAGCTAGGCATTCAGCTCACTTGATCTCACTGAATTATTAACTTGTTAATTAATACTGAACCGCATTTATTAGACTTAACATAGAATGCATACTTGGACCAAGGGCATTATTTCCTTCAATTATCGTTAATCGAAATAGATTCCGATTTCTCCATTTGGACATACCATATTCTTATGGAGGTTCGATTGTTATAATGCCATATAAAAATCTAGATAATCTTTCTTGGCTCATGCAAACATCACCTTGACCCAGATTAGATGTTCCAAAATTCTCGCCAAGTTGATTTTATACCCTTTTGTGAATCGCATTGAAGCATTTCACATATTTCACGTTGAGTAAATATAGCCATATTTTCTCAAATTCTTGTGAAATAGGTAAGTCATAAAATCCATCTTTGGCCTATGAACATAATTGTCTAGACTCTTCTAACAATAGTCCATTTCGATGTCATGTTCAACAAGTAAGACCCACGTGTCTTAAATTAACCAACTTTCAGAAATCCATGCCATGGAATCTTAGAATGTTGTCTTGTTGATATGGTCGTATGACATTGCCAAAGATATGTGGAACACAAATCAAAATGTTTGATTTGAACCTTGTGAAGTTTGAGTGTGAAGATATTCGTTTGTTTATTAATCAATCATATGACTCAACCCTTAAATGACCATTTCATTCAAATAAACACTCAACGAATGTTTTTGTTTACTTTGAATGTGAGTCTTTCCGTTGTCCAAACAAAAATTGATTATGATGATTAATGGAACATAATACCATTAAGTTCCAGCCTTTAAAAGGACTTTAAAACAAACATGATGACCCTACAATTAATATAGCACAACTTTGCTTCATTTCCCACTTGTAGGTCAATAACCAGACTTAGCTCCCGGAATTTGAGTTCTTAACAAGAGTTAGAACCTCAAGCGGTAATCTAATACCATGGGAGTTTATTTGCTAAGTCGTTTCTCTTTAACATAAACTTCAAGGCAGAAATTGAATCTTGAATTCATTTATTTTGTTCCTTTTCCTATCCTTTCTAGCACGTTTTTTTATAGTCCTAAAGATTTTACTCTTTGCTCGATCTTCTTACTTTGTTATGCTTACAAAGTCCCTTTCTTTTATTCACTTTGAATAACCGCATCCAATGAGTCTAGTTCATTATCGAATCAAAAGAAAATTGGTTGTTAACCATTGGTTATACATGAGTCTTTAACTCAATACTTCATTATTAGAAAACTACCCAGTATTCTGAATATATGAGGTCCAATTGGTCTACCATTCAAATTTTAGTTTGAAAACAACCATGAAGATCACTATAAGAAAATAGCATTCAAGATACGCTCTCACTCTCCTTTTCTTTGAGAATCGCTCTAAAAAATAGTTACCAATCGATCGAGGAAATATCGCAGTTCTATTGTCCGAACGCAATAAGGTTGAAGATTTACTATTATACAAAATGAACTAGCAAAGAAAACATTTATCATACTTTAATAACTTGAAATAAAAGCATTCACGCAATCATCAAGATATTAAACATTTCATTCATGCAAAAAATAAAACATGGTCCAAAATGAATGAAACGATTCCAAGACCCGGCCCTAAAAGTCCTAAATCCTTAAGCAGCTTTGGCATGTCTTAAGTAGTTTAAGATTCTAGGTAAGCAAAACCTATTGCTAGTAATCTCCAAATTACTCTTGGTTAATAAATTAATACCATAATTTATCCCATTGCCACAACATAATGCCATTGTTGTTTGAGTTGAAACCACAATCAACGTGCTCCTTTGGGACGCCTTACCATCTAAGTCTACTAAAATAGCACCTCGCTTTGGCGGAAACCTACTATCTTAGATCCCTAGATTTTTGTAAGTGCTTGATTTGGAAGGCAACTTTTGAACTCAATATTACTTTGGACCTAGTTGTTTCTATGTTGGTTCGATTATTTAGTGAACTTAATATAATCGAGTCATATGAAACAACCTATTCATGCAAAACATACATACATACATTCAAGCATAATATATATATCAAAATGCATAAATATTTGGTGAACTAGTATGGCCCAAAACATCTTGTCTTGAAGCATCCAATCTTCATCACCACATTGTTAGCTTGGCATCGTCTTGAATCTTCGTTCAAATGCTAACTTAAAGTTCTAAACTTAGAAATACTTGAAAATAATAAAATTACATCAAAATTTCCATGGTACGCAGACCATATTTAAAACTTTACATTCAAAGATAGAACGGTTCGCAGACCGTATTTAACCTAAATGACCATACTAGTCACTTGGAGTACTTGCATTACATAAAATATACATTCTATGCATTCACCCATTCGTATGCTAAAACGAATGGCCCATATAATTATGTAAGTATTTACGTGAATTAATTAAAATTCACGTTCACATAAATGCGTCCTAAAAGATTAATCAATTTCCAAATTATTAATCCTTAGACTTTATTCTAATTAAAATTGAATTTAATTAAAATAATGCGACCTACGAAAATAATTAAAAATTAATTATTTCATTTTAATTTCATTTAGTGGCTCCCACTCAAACTAATAATTATTCTGGATAATTAATTATGAAATGTTAAATTAAAACTCGCGGCCCGGCCCAAGTAAATAAAATATTAAATTAAAAATCCCGTTAGCCCAAATTAATGCAAACATGCGAAGCCCAACGAATTAAACAATTTCAATGAAAAAGTCCAAGTGCATGGTTGGGCTAGGCTTGCGCCCAGCCCATTGCTCCCTTGTGTGGCCTACGAGGCACACGAGCAAGCTCGCATACCCCGCAGCCTATGCGCGCGCGTGCCCACAGCTCGTCGCTGCCCTGCGCGCTCGTCGTGCTCATCGCAGCGCTGGACGTCGCAGGCTACGTACCTTGCTTCGTCGCAGCACTCGCAAGCCAAGGCGTGCCTTGCTTGCCCCTTTCCTCGCCCAGCGCGCGCGGCACGCACGTAGCTCGCTTGCTGCTGCCCGCGTCGCTGCGGCTCGACACACGTACAACAGCCCGCATGGCTCGTCGAGCCACACCTCCACCATACTCGTATGTTCGAGCCTTTGGTTCGTGCCTACGGACCAACTCAATTAAAAAAAATTTAATTTCACGAACTTGCATTAATGTTATTTTTCATAAAAGGTTACGATTTTATTTTCGAAAAACAACGATTTTTACCGATTTAATAAAATTTTTAACGACAATCCAATTTCGTAAAATATTAAATCAAGGCTAAAATTATTCAAATTTTTAAGAACGAACGAATCAACTTGTAAAATTTGATCTTTTAAATAGTAAAATCTAAAACTTTAAATCGTTCTTTAACATTTAAATTTCAGATTTTAATAATTAGGTTTATGTGCGATTAAAATTAACGAAACCATTCAAAATCTTAATCCAATAATTTTTAAAATTATCCACTGACCCATGAAATTATATTCCCTTTCCCAATTAACCGAATTATTAGACCAAAATTATTTAAAAAATCAATCAGGGTTCTAAATTCTACGAATTGGGGAAAATCAAAATTAGGGTTTATACTTATCGGAAAAATCTGTTATTTTTACTATAGATCAAGAATATACCCAGTGACATCGTGTCAAAATTTCAAGCAATTCCGATTAGTTTAGGTCGACCTTTTAATTAAATTATTTTCTGACACTTTTAATTTTTATTAAATTTTTTTCAAAAACGCTCAAAAAATGACACTTCGAGGCCTGTTTTTGCGATTTTGTTCTCATGAGTTGATCTTAGAAAATCGTTTTCAATCAGATTAGGGTTTGAAAAGTCGAAAAAGCGAATCTTTTTGAAATCATACCTTATTACGCAATTCATCCAACAATTCATAATAAATCCGAAAAATTCACAAAACATTCCAAAATTTCTACAGATGCAAAAACAAATAAAACATGCTAAAATATGCTTTGAATACATAAGGCTCATGATACCACTGTAGGGGAATACAGTTAAACATAATAACATGTGCGGAAACAATCCCCAAAGCCAGGAATCATGTATAAATCACATATTAAGCATACTTACATTTGAAACGTGTTTTCCACAATAATCTGTCAACGAACACGAACTTAGAACTCCACTTGTCGTTCCTCTACTTGGTTCACCGACACGATCAGATCCGTCTTGACTATCGTAGCTTAGACAATCGTCAAGATAGTTTGCTTTTGGGAAGAACTCACTTTGGAGGCACAGAGAGAATTAGGGTTCTCTGAGTCTCTAGGGTTTTAGTATGTGTGAATTGTGTTGTTGGAAAATCGGATTAGAAGGTTATTAACATAACCTTGCTAACCGGCCAAGCCACAAGGGCCAAGACCGGCCAGCAAGCCCGCCCAACACACACGAGCACACAACATGCTGGGCCGTGGGCCGCGAGCAGCTGTTGCTGTGTCGTTGCTTTGGCCTGCGCGTACACACGCGCAGTGGCTCGGCCATGGGCCAGCGCTTCCGTGTGGTTTGCCTTGCTTGCGTGCCGAGCGCCCATGGGCCTTGAGTGCCTCGCGCACTCGGCTCGTGGGCCGCTCTTCGTATTCGCGACTTAATATCGTTCCGGATATTATTTATCGTTTCGTATACGACGAATCACCGTCGTACGATACGGTTTATTCGTTTTGCCTAGCTTACGAATATTCGCGATACGATATACGATTCCGATGCAAGGTCGTATCGTATAATACGTTTTCCAACTAATTCCCGAAAAGCTATTAAATGAATTTCCGATTCATTTAATCCGGTGATCTGTTACGTGTCATTGGTATGACCTTGTAGGTTCAGTCAAGAGTAAGCTGTGAGTCTAATATTCATTAGAACTCACTGATCGGAAGCATTGCTCCAGCTAGCTGTTCCGATCACTTGATCTCACTGAATTAATTGTTCGCAATTAATCTGAACCTTGGTATTAGACTTAATGCACCTTGGGTGAAGGACATATTTCCTTCAAGGTAGGCATGCCTCCCCAAGAGGAAGATGGGGCTCCCCTCCACCAAGAAATGATAGGCACATGCATACTTCATCATTACCGGAGGCTCTCACTCCCTTCTCCCAAGAGATAATGAAGACCCCCCGCCGAGACAAAGTGAAGGTCCCTACCATCGAGCCTTTCGATGGAACTACGGATCCAGAAGAGCACATGGCTGCCTATGCGGCTCAAATGAACGTCCAGACTGGGTGTGGAGCCACTTGGTGCAAGTACTTCCCCACCACCTGAAGGAAATAATGCCCTTGGTCCAAGTATGCATTTAATGCTAAGTCTAATAAATGCGGTTCATTATTAATTATACAAGTTAATAATTCAGTGAGATCAAGTGAACTGTATGCCTAGCTAGAGGTCGCTTCAGTTCAAGTGGATTAATAATATTAATCCACAGCTTATTATTGACTGAACCTGTAGGTTCACACAAATACTACGTAAACGGATCAAGTATTTAATGGAATTAAATACTCCATCTATGGATATTCGGAATCGACGGATCTTGGTTCCAGTGGGAGCTGAGATCGTCAAAGGCAAATTATGAATACTCCGGAAACGATGATATTGTCGGAAACGGAAATATGGATCGTATCGGAAATATAAATATTATCCAAGTCATAGATGGGGAAACGAAAACATGGTACATATCGGAAAATATTATCGGGAATGGAAATATTGCCAGAATCTGAAATATTGCCGGAAACGGAAATATTGTCGGAATCGGAAATATTATCGGAATCGGAAAATAATTCCGGAAACAGAAATATGAAATATTTGTTCGAAACAGAAATTTATTCCGGAATCGAATATATTAAATATTTTTTAAGAACGAACGAATCAACTTGTAAATTTGATCTTTTAAATAATAAAATCTAAAACTTTAAATCGTTCTTTAACATTTAAATTTCAGATTTTAATAATTAGGTTTAAGTGCGAATAAAATTAACGAAACATTCAAAATTTTAATCCAATAATTTTTAAAATTAGCCACTGACCCATGAAATTATATTCCCTTTCCCAATTAACCGAATTATTAGACCAAAATTATTTAAAAAATCAATTAGGGTTCTAAATTCTACGAATTGGGGAAAATCAAAATTAGGGTTTATACTTATCGGGAAAATCTGATTATTTTACTATAGATCGAGAATATACCCAGTGACATCGTGTCATAATTTCAAGCAATTCCGAGTAGTTTAGGTCGACCTTTTAATTGAATTTTTTTCTGACACTTTTAATTTTTATTAAAAAATTTACAAAAACGCTCAAAAAATGACACTTCGAGGCCTGTTTTTGCGATTTTGTTCTCATGAGTTGATCTTAGAAAATCGTTTTCAATCAGATTAGGGTTTGAAAAGTCGAAAAAGCGAATCTTTTTGAAATCATACCTTATTACGCAATTCATCCAACAATTCATAATAAATCCGAAAAATTCACAAAAAATTCCAAAATTTCAACAGATGCAAAAACAAATAAAACATGCTAAAATATGCTTTGAATACATAAGGCTCATGATACCACTGTAGGGGAATACAGTTAAACATAATAACATGTGCGGAAACAATCCCCAAAGCCAGGAATCATGTATAAAGCACATATTAAGCATACTTACATTTGAAACGTGTTTTCCACAATAATCTGTCAACGAACACGAACTTAGAACTCCACTTGTCGTTCCTCTACTTGGTTCACCGACACGATCAGATCCGTCTTGACTATCGTAGCTTAGATAATCGTCAAGATAGTTTGCTTTTGGGAAGAACTCACTTTGGAGGCACAGAGAGAATTAGGGTTCTCTGAGTCTCTAGGGTTTTAGTATGTGTGAATTGTGTTGTTGGAAAATCGGGTTAGAAGGTTATTAACATAACCTTGCTAACCGGCCAAGCCACAAGGGCCAAGACCGGCCAGCAAGCCCGCCCAACACACACGAGCACACAACGTGCTAGGCCGTGGGCCGCGAGCAGCTTTTGCTGTGTCGTTGCTTTGGCCTGCGCGTACACACGCGCAGTGGCTCGGCCATGGGCCAGCGCTTCCGTGTGGTTTTCCTTGCTTGCGTGCCGAGCGCCCATGGGCCTTGAGTGCCTCGCGCACTCGGCTCGTGGGCCGCTCTTCGTATTCGCGACTTAATATCGTTCCGGATATTACTTATCGTTTCGTATACGACGAATCACCATCGTACGATACGGTTTATTCGTTTAGCCTAGCTTACGAATATTCGCGATACGATATACGATTCCGATGCAAGGTCGTATCGTATAATACGTTTTCCAACTAATTCCCGAAAAGCTATTAAATGAATTTCCGATTCATTTAATCTGGTGATCTGTTACGTGTCATTGGTATGACCTTGTAGGTTCAGTCAAGAGTAAGCTGTGAGTCTAATATTCATTAGAACTCGCTGATCGGAAGCATTGCTCCAGCTAGCTGTTCCGATCACTTGATCTCACTGAATTAATTGTTCGCAATTAATCTCAACCTTGGTATTAGACTTAATGCACCTTGGGTGAAGGACATATTTCCTTCAAGGTAGGCATGCCTCCTCAAGAGGAAGATGGGGCTCCCCTCCACCAAGAAATGATAGGCACATGCACACTTCATCATTACCAGAGGCTCTCACTCCCTTCTCCCAAGAGATAATGAACACCCCCCGCCGAGACAAAGTGAAGGTCCCTACCATCGAGCCTTTCGATGGAACTACGGATCCAGAAGAGCACATGGCTGCCTATGCGGCTCAAATGAATGTCCAGACTGGGTGTGGAGCCACTTGGTGCAAGTACTTCCCCACCACCTGAAGGAAATAATGCCCTTGGTCCAAGTATGCATTTAATGCTAAGTCTAATAAATGCGGTTCATTATTAATTATACAAGTTAATAATTCAGTGAGATCAAGTGAACTGTATGCCTAGCTAGAGGTCGCTTCAGTTCAAGTGGATTAATAATATTAATCCACAACTTATTCTTGACTGAACCCGTAGGTTCACACAAATACTACGTAAACGGATCAAGTATTTAATGGAATTAAATACTCCATCTATGGATATTCGGAATCGACGGATCTTGGTTCCAGTGGGAGCTGAGATCGTCAAAGGCAAATTATGAATACTCCGGAAACGTTGATATTGTCGGAAACGGAAATATGGATCGTATCGGAAATATAAATATTATCCAATTTATAGATGGGGAAACGAAAACATGGTACATATCAGAAAATATTATCGGGAATGGAAATATTGCCAGAATCTGAAATATTGCCGGAAACGGAAATATTGTCGGAATCGGAAATATTATCGGAATCGGAAAATAATTCCGGAAACGGAAATATTAAATATTTGTTCGAAACGGAAATTTATTCCGGAATTGAAAATATTAAATATTTTTTAAGAACGAACGAATCAACTTGTAAAATTTGATCTTTTAAATAATAAAATCTAAAACTTTAAATCGTTCTTTAACATTTAAATTTCAGATTTTAATAATTAGGTTTAAGTGCGATTAAAATTAACGAAACCATTCAAAATTTCAATCCAATAATTTTTAAAATTAGCCACTGACCCATGAAATTATATTCCCTTTCCCAATTAACCGAATTATTAGACCAAAATTATTTTAAAAATCAATTAGGGTTCTAAATTCTACGAATTGGGGAAAATCAAAATTAGGGTTTTTACTTATCAGAAAAATCTGATACTTTTACCATAGATCAAGAATATACCCAGTGACATCGTGTCAAAATTTCAAGCAATTCCGAGTAGTTTAGCTCGACCTTTTAATTGAATTATTTTCTGACACTTTTAATTTTTAATAAAAAATTTACAAAAACGCTCAAAAAATGACACTTCTAGGCCTGTTTTTGCGACTTTGTTCTCATGAGTTGATCTTAGAAAATCGTTTTCAATCAGATTAGGGTTTGAAAAGTCGAAAAAGCGAATCTTTTGGAAATCATACCTTATTATGCAATTCATCCAACAATTCATAATAAATCCGAAAAATTCACAAAAAATTCCAAAATTTCAATAGATGCAAAAACAAATAAAACATGCTAAAATATGATTTGAATACATAAGGCTCATGATACCACTGTAGGGGAATACAGTTAAACATAAAAACATGTGCGGAAACAATCCCCAAAGCCAGGAATCATGTATAAAGCACATATTAAGCATACTTACATTTGAAACGTGTTTTCCACAATAATCTGTCAACGAACACGAACTTAGAACTCCACTTGTCGTTCCTCTACTTGGTTCACCGACACGATCAGATCCGTCTTGATTTTCGTAGCTTAGACAATCGATCATGATAGTTTGCTTTTGGGAAGAACTCACTTTGGAGGCACAGAGAGAATTAGGGTTCTCTGAGTCTCTAGGGTTTTAGTATGTGTGAATTGTGTTGTTGGAAAATCGGGTTAGAAGGTTATTAACATAACCTTGCTAACCGGCCAAGCCACAAGGGCCAAGACCGGCCAGCAAGCCCGCGCAACACACACGAGCACACAACGTGCTGGGCCGTGGGCCGCGAGCAGCTGTTGCTGTGTCGTTGCTTTGGCCCGCGCGTACACACGCGCAGTTGCTCGGCCATGGGCCAGCGCTTCCGTGTTGTTTGCCTTGCTTGCGTGCCGAGCGCCCATGGGCCTTGAGTGCCTCGTGCACTCGGCTCGTGGGCCGCTCTTCGTATTCGCGACTTAATATCGTTCCGGATATTATTTATCGTTTCGTATACGACGAATTACTGTCGTACGATACGGTTTATTCGTTTCGCCTAGCTTACGAATATTCGCGATACGATATACAATTCCGATGCAAGATCGTATCGTATAATACGCTTTCCAACTAATTCCCGAAAAGCTATTAAATGAATTTCCGATTCATTTAATCCGGTGATCTGTTACGTGTCATTGGTATGACCTTGTAGGTTCAGTCAAGAGTAAGCTGTGAGTCTAATATTCATTAGAACTCACTGATCGGAAGCATTGCTCCAGCTAGCTGTTCCGATTACTTGATCTCACTGAATTAATTGTTCGCAATTAATCTCAACCTTGGTATTAGACTTAATGCACCTTCGATGAAGGACATATTTCCTTCAAGGTAGGCATGCCTCCCCAAGAGGAAGATGGGGCTCCCTTCCACCAAGAAATGATAGGCACATGCACACTTCATCATTACCGGAGGCTCTCACTCCCTTCTCCCAAGAGATAATGAACACCCCCCGCCGAGACAAAGTGAAGGTCCCTACCATCGAACCTTTCGATGGAACTACGGATCCAGAAGAGCACATGGCTGCCTATGCGGCTCAAATGAACGTCCATACTGGGTGTGGAGCCACTTGGTGCAAGTACTTCCCCACCACCTGAAGGAAATAATTCCCTTGGTCCAAGTATGCATTTAATGCTAAGTCTAATAAATGCGGTTTAGTATTAATTATACAAGTTAAAAATTCAGTGAGATCAAGTGAACTGTATGCCTAGCTAGAGGCCGCTTCAGTTCAAGTGGATTAATAATATTAATCCACAGCTTATTCTTGACTGAACCCGTAGGTTCACACAAATACTACGTAAACTGATCAAGTATTAAATGGAATGAAATACTCCATCTATGGATATTCGGAATCGACGGATCTTGGTTCCAGTGGGAGCTGAGATCGTCAAAGGCAAATTATGAATACTCCGGAAACGATGATATTGTCGGAAACGGAAATATGGATCGTATCGGAAATATAAATATTATCCAAGTCATAGATGGGGAAACGGAAACATGGTACATATCGGAAAATATTATCGGGATTGGAAATATTGCCGGAAACGGAAATATTGTTGGAATCGGAAATATTATCGGAATCGGAAAATAATTCCGGAAACGGAAATATTAAATATTTGTTCGAAACGGAAATTTATTCCGGAATCAAAAATATTAAATATTGTTCGTATCGGAAATGAATTCCGGAATCGGAAAATTAATCGGAAGCGCGACGTACGAAATAAACATCGGACGAGCTTGCAAGACGCAAGGCCCAGCACGAAGCTAGGCCAAAGCCTAGCAAAGCCTGCGCGCACAAGCACATAGGCGCAGCCCGCTGCGACCAAGCAAGCAAGCCCAGCCAAGCGAGAAGCAAGGCTAGGCCCGCGAGCAAGGCTAGCGAGCTGGCGCGCCCTTCGTGGGCTGCGAGCAGCTGCTGGGCCGAGCTCAGCGCGCGCGCACAGCGCCGTTCGTGGGTTGTGCGTGTGTGTTTGTGTTTTGTGTACGAAGCCTTGATCGATTAGGATTCGTTTAGATTAAATTCCTAAATCTACTAGAAATTAGGTGATTGAATTTAAGTTAAATTCAGATTAGCTAAATTGATTCCTAGTAGGATTCTAGAATCCGATTTCCCTACCCTATAAATAGGTGATCATATTCACAATTTATGGACAATCTAATTCAAGTATTCATAAAAGTTTTAGGCTTAAAACTCATATTTTTTTTTTTGCTATAAAATCCGAAAACTACATAGAACCTTAGGTGCAATTCTAGTTAATTAAATCTAAGGCGGATCCGAGCGTGTTGTGGACTATCTACGGAGGGACGAAATTTGGAGTCCTAGACTTGTTCTTGTTCGGTTCGGGCGCAGCTAGGGAGGGCACGCTACAAAGTGTATGTGTCCTAAATTATGCTAATTGTTATGTGGAAATTAATTTGGATTCCTGGCTTTATGGTTTTTCCGCATGATTTATATTCAATTATATGTATCATAACCTAACAGTGGTATCCCGAGCCTCTAATTAATTCCATAATAATTAGTTAACATGGTTAAATTTTATGAATTTGCAATGAATTAAAGGGGTGATTAATGTACGAAATTTTTGATTTTTTGTAATTAATTGCAAATTCATGCGATTATTTAATTATATGTTCGCAGAATTTTCGGCAGTTTAGTCAATAATGGTCGGAATCGTATAATTTTATAGTGTATTTCGCATGTAAACGGCGTTTTAAAATTTTGACTAAACACCTAAATTTGATGCCAAACCCAGAATTCCCAAATTCGAAGCCTAACTATGAATTTTCGGAGGTTTTATTTCGAACGCAAAATTTGTAATTTTTAAGATGTTAAATTAAATATTTGCGCTTCTTGTTGTTAAATCTTGAATTTTTGATTCACCTACTGTATATGTTTAACAAATTTATATGCCTAAGTTTGTTAATTATACAACCTAATTTGTAATTGTAATTAATTTGTTGAAATTCGAATAAATTTAGAATTTGATTTGATTTTCATAATTAATTGACAATTTAATTAGGTATCCATGATTAAAAACCACCATAAAAATTGTTAATTTTTGATAAATTTTAAATTTTTATGACCTAGATTTGAATCCATGATAATCGGAAATTAATTGATAATAAAATTTTGATTTTTCGCCCTAAATTTATGAAATTAATATATTTATTAATTTGTCAATAAATTTGAATTAAAAGTTTTAATTTTTTATATAATTCGCTCATGAATTTTGCATGCACAAAGAAATGGAAGCTACGTGTTACCCTTAAGGGGTGTTGTATAGTGCGGGCATGCGACGACGAGCAAGGGAGATCGTCGCCCATGTGGTACGAATGCAGCGAGCAACAAGCGTTGCGCGCGCGCAAGGCAGTGATGCCTGGGCGTGTGTGCTGCGCGCATGGGCGATTGGCGATGGGGGCAAGGCACAAGCCGAGCAAGCAGACGCGTGTGGGCAGCGATGGATGCTGCGCCACAGCGCGCGCTGCCTCGCCCAACGAGCAGACCAAAACGTGTTGAGCAAGGCGGGCTGCGCGCATGCGTGGCTGGGCTGGCTGCGTATGCGTGTGGCCTGCTCGTGCATTGCCATGCGATCATTCGAGGGGCATTGATGCCTCGTGCACTCGACGGGGCATGGGCGCAAACCCATGGGCTCGTCTTGATCCGATTGATGCGCTTTAACTTTAATTTTGAATTTTCAGTTCGGAAACGATTTTAATTAACTTTAAAATTCGTAATTTAAATTTTTTTTCTCTCGGAATTTAATTTTGAATAATCTAATTATTATAAATTTTAATTTATACTAATTATTTTACTAAAATTAAAACCTTGAATAAATTTAAATTTATTTATTTAATTCAACTAAAAGATTCAATTATTAATTTATATGAGCTTTAAATTTTTATTAAATTTGTATAATTCCGGTTAGACTAGGAAATACAATTTTATGTTTAAAATTAGTAAAGCATGTAAATTTATTGGTTTAAGTGGGAGCTTTTAGTCATAAACTCTTGATTAGGTCTACATTCCTTTAAGGTTAAAACAACTTGATTAGAATTAATAGGATTGAATAATTGGTAGATTATTGAAACCCTTGATTAATTGCTGCAAATGTTTATGTGATGCACAATATGTTCTACTAACCAACTATGTGGGCCATTCATTGATAAATGAATGGGTGAATGGTATATATTGTATATGTACTGTTTTGCAGGTTATTGAAAGTGACTAGTATGGCCCAAATAGGATAGTAAATATGGTCTGCGTACCATTAATTTGAATGTAATATTGGTCTAAAGTACCAAATTTTATTGCTTTAAAATGGTCTGCGTACCATCAAATAGTTGTAATTAGTTTAAATTATAGGTTATCCTATTTGAAGAAAATGGCGCCTCCCATGGTGAAATTCAAGACGGAGTTTCCAATCCATTTTCAAGACGGAGTTTGAAGTTGAAGCTTCAAGTTGAAGTCGGGCCATACTAGATCACATTTATATCTTATGCATGTTGTAAGTTATTTATTGCTTTAAATATGTCTTAATTATGCATGAGATTATGGCTTGATTATGTTGCATGATTAAGGATTTTAGTTCACTTAAAATCTAACCAACATAGTAAGAGCCTTAAGTTCCGAACTTTAAAATTGAGTTAAAAGGTGCCATGCCAAAATAACACTTACTTGGATAAACCTTTACATCAATCTTAGTAATAGTTTTCCGCCTAAGCGAGGTGTTACTTATTGATCCTAAAGGGGTAAGGTACACAAATAATTGTGAGTACATGTTAGTTTTGGTGAAACTCAACGATATAAGGAGTCCTTTTATGTCGTGGCAAATGCGATAGGTTTACCTAATAAATTCTTAGACGTACCTATCAACCAAGAGTAGTCTCTAGACTATTAGCAAAGGCTTTTCTTACCTAAAATATTTTAGAATTGAGTCTAAATACATAATGTGCATAATTCTTCAATTATTTAAGGATCTTGGAATCATTTTATTCACACCTGCCGGAACACATAACTTGAATAAAATGCTTAATAAATGATAAATTATGCATGTTTGCTAGAATTTAAGTTTATCAAGAGAAACTGTGAATGGTTATTTATTTGTTTATTCTATTTCAATTGTAGTTTTTACAATGGCAAACAACAATTCATTCAACATCCGATCAATTCTCGAAAAGGAGAAGTTGAACGGGAAAAACTTCCTTGACTGGATAAGGAACTTGCAAATAGTTCTTATGCAGGAAGAAAAGGAGTATGTCCTGAAAGAGGCGAGCCCGAAGCCGCAGGCAACGGGGTCACTCAGGCAGCCCTCAATCGTTAGATTGATGCCAACAAGGATGTGAAATGTCTAATGCTTGCAACCATGAGTGCAGATCTACAGAAAACGTTCATCAACTCAGATGCTTTCACGATCATTAGTGAGTTAAATAACATGTTCCAAGATCTAGCTCGAGTCGAAAGATTCGAGACTCATAGGCAAATTCTTGAGACCAAGCTTAAGAAAGGCGAGCCCGTAAGTCCACATGTTCTCAAAATTATTGGACTCATTGAGAATATGAGTCGGCTGGATCAACAATTCTCTCAGGAAATGGCTGTACACACCATCCTCCATTCTCTTCATAGCGGGTATAATCAGTTCAAACTGAACTACAGTATGAATAGTCTGGACAAAACGCTCACTGAGCTTCACAGTATGCTGAAGACCGCTGAAAAGACGCTCAAAAGTGATAAGCAAGATGTGCTTATGGTGCGTAGGGGCAAGTTCAAGAAATCTGGCAAGAAGAGGAAAGCTAAGAAAGGTGGCAAGAAGGCCAGCCCGACTAAGCAACATGGCGACACCAAGTCTGAAAAGAAGAAGGTGATCCAACCCACTTCTGAATCTGAATGCTTCTACTGCAAGAAGAAGGGGCATTGGAAGAGAGATTGCTTGAAGCTTAAGGAAGATCAGAAGAACGGAATTGTCGTTCCATCTTCAGGTATTTTCGTTATAGACTGTATACTTGCTAATTCAACTTCTTGGGTATTAGATACAGGTTGTGGCTCACACTTATGTTCCAATTCGCAGGGACTAAGAAGAAGTAGAAGGTTAAGCAAGGGTGAAGTCGACCTACGAGTGGGAAATGGAGCACGGATTGCTGCATTAGCTGTAGGAACTTATTATTTGTCGTTTCCCTCCGGGATAGTTTTGGAATTGAAAGATTGTTTCCATGTTCCAAGTCTTACTAAAAACATCATTTCTGTTCTTGCTTAGATGCTAAGGGATTTTCCTTTTTAATAAAAGACAATAGTTGCTCGTTTTATTTTAAAGAGATGTTTTATGGATCTGCTAGATTAGTCAATGGACTTTAATTTTTTTTTTAGATCACAACAAACAAGTTTATAACATAAATACCAAAAAGGCCAAAAAGAATGATTCAGATCTCACCTATCTGTGGCATTGTTGATTAGGCCATATTAACTTGAAACGCATAGAAAGACTTCAAAACGAAGGAATTCTAGAACCATTTGACTTAGAGGATTATGGTAAGTGCGAATCATGTTTACTTGGCAAAATGACAAAGCAACCTTTCTCTAAAATTGCAGAAAGAGCAACTGAACTATTGGGTTTAATCCATACAGATGTATGTGGACCAATGAGTACAAATGCTAGAGGTCGTTTCAGCTACTTTATCACTTTCACTGATGACTTCAGTAGATATGATTATGTCTACCTAATGAAGCATAAGTCTGAATCCTTTGACAAATTCAAGGAATTTTAGAGTGAAGTAGAGAATCAATTAGGCAAGAAGATTAAGGCACTGCGGTCTGATAGAGGCGGTGAATATCTGAGCTACGAATTTGATGACCATCTGAAAGAATGTGGAATTCTATCAGAATTGACTCCTCCTGGAACACCTCAATGGAATGGTGTGTAGGAACGGAGGAATAGAACCTTCTTAGACATGGTTAGATCAATGATGGGTCAGGCCGAACTTCCAATAGAATTTTGGGGACATGCACTAAACACAACTGCACTCACTATAAATAGAGATCCGTCTAAAGCTGTTGAAAAGACTCCATATGAGCTATGGTTTGGAAAGCCTCCAAAAGTGTATTTTCTTAAGATTTGGGGTTGTGAAGTATACGTCAAACGATTAATTTCAGACAAACTTCAACCAAAATCTAACAAATGTATCCTTGTGGGCTATCCAAAGGAGACAAAGGGGTATTACTTCTACAATACATTTGAGAACAAGGTGTTTGTTGCTCGAGATGGTATCTTTTCGGAAAGAGATCACATTTCCAAAATGACAAGTGGAAGAGAAGTAGACCTCGAAGAAATTCGAGTCGAACAACAAACTCTAGAGAATTCTCAAGATGACATTCAGGATGAAACTCAGAGATATTTAGAAGTATCTGGTGAGAATCAAGGACCATCTAGAAATGTAACCCCGCGTAGATCGCAGAGATATAGATCTCAACCGAAAAGGTACTTGGGTATTTTGACGAACGAGAGCTATGAAGTTCTATTACTTGAAAGTGATGAACCTGCGACTTACAAACAAGCTATGACGAGCCCTATCTCCAAGCAATGGCAAGAAGCCATGCAATCTGAATTAGACTCCATGTCTGAAAACCAAGTTTGGGATTTGGTCGATTTGCCAGATGGCTACCAAGCCATAGGAAGCAAATGGGTTTTCAAACTGAAAAAGGACAAGGATGGGAAACTGGAAGTTTTCAAAGCTAGATTGGTTGCAAAAGGTTACAGGCAATTCCACGGTGTGGATTACGATGAAACCTTTTCACCAGTTGCAATGCTAAAGTCTATTCGGATAATGTTAGCAATCTCTGCATATTACGATTACGAAATATGGCAGATGGATGTCAAAACCGCTTTCTTAACCGACGTTTTAACAGAAATTGTGTTTATGACACAGCCTGAGGGTTTTGAGGATCCAAAGAATGCTAAAAAGGTATGCAAGCTTAAGAAATCAATCTACAGATTAAAGCAAGCATCAAGGAGCTGGAATACACATTTTGATGAAGGAGTCATTGACTTTGGTTTCATTAAGAACGCAGACGAATCTTGTGTATACAAGAAGGTCAGTGGGAGAAAAATTTCTTTTCTAGTATTATATGTCGACAACATATTATTTATCGGAAATGACATTCCTATGTTGAACTCTGTCAAGATTTGGCTTGGGAAATGTTTTTCGATGAAGGATCTAGGAGAAGCACAGTACATACTGGGCATCAAGATTTACAGAGATAGATCTAAGAAGATGATTGGACTCAGTCAAAGCACTTATATCAATAAGGTGCTTGAAAGGTTTAATATGGCAGACTCCAAGCGAGGCTACCTACCCATGTCTCATGGAATGACTCTAAGCAAGACTCAGTGCCCAAAAACACTTGATGAGCGTAGACGAATGAGTGGGATTCCATATGCATCATTGATTGGTTCAATAATGTATGCTATGATATGTACACGCCCGGATGTTGCGTACGCACTCAGTGCTACGAGCAGATACCAGTCAGACCTAGGAGAGGCACATTGGACTGGGCTGCCAAGAATATTCTGAAGTACCTGAAAAGGCACAAAGATGACTTCCTGGTCTATGGTGGAGATGATGAATTAATTGTTAAAGGCTATACGGACGCAAGTTTCCAAACCGACAAAGATGATTTCAGATCACATTCTGGGGTCTTCTGCCTCAACGGAGGTGCAGTAAGCTGGAAAAGTTCTAAGCAAAGCACCATTGCAGATTCTACAACTGAAGCGGAGTACATTGCTGCATATGAAGCAGCAAAGGAAGCTATATGGCTAAGGAGGTTCATAGGTGAACTTGGTGTAGTCCCCTCCATTAAAGGACCAATAGCTCCATATTGTAATAATAATGGAGCTATTGCACAGGCAAAGGAGCCTAGACACCACCAGAGAGTCAAGCATGTACTTCGTAGATTTCACCTTCTACGAGAGTTCGTTGAAAGAAAAGAAGTCGAGATAAGCAAGATTAGAAATGATGACAACATCTCAGATCCATTAACTAAACCTCTGCCGCAGGCGAAGCACAACTCGCACACTGCAGCTATGGGAATCAAGCATGTTGGAGAATGGCTTTGATGTCCTTATTTAATGTTTTAGAGTTTTAGAGTTTAATACTTTGTAAAACGTTATTGGTTAACTATTCACATAAATGAATATAATTCATTTTTCTATTTAATTTGTGGTTTATTAAATGATGAGTCCCTTCAATTTGACGATATATTCAAGATAAACTGTCAGGACCAGTCCTGTGACTAAGGAATGTCTATCAAGTGAACTTGAATGTCAAAAGATGAAAAAGGTCCCTGGTTGGAGTTTTCTATAGAGATGGACGCATAGAAAACGTTAGACGACTAGAATGCAAGATGACTAGTAGTTCTGTTTCTTGAACTATGTGGACATGACAATGTCGCAATCATTTGCATAGATACTTACTTTGGGAAGACTAGTATCGGAAAGACCTATGAAACTTTACTGTAAGAGATGAAAATCTGTCATAGGTAAATTTCATTAAAATTATTAGACACTAATCCTCAATACCTGAGTGATTTGAGACTACTTGTTTGAGAACTAGTTACTTTGACGTTGTCAACCGTCGCACCGTAAAAGGAGGCTATAAAGGCAAAGCTCGGGTAACCACCTATCAAACGAAGTCTAATATCAAGATCAAAAGATTGGGATTGTCCTCCCATAAATCGGTATGAGATGCTGAAAGTTGTACAAGGCCACTCGGAGAGCTAGAAACTGTAAAATGCATGGCCGTGCTCAGATGAATCATAGGCTATGATTATCTGTTTATTTGATCAGTTGAACTCTGAAACCGAGAAACACCTCTGGACATAATAAGGATGACAACTCTTACCTTATGTTCAAGAGCAAGCATCAAGCGACAAAGGAATTAGAAAATGCACACTTGTCCCTAAGGACAAGTGGGAGACTGAAGGAAATAATGCCCTTGGTCCAAGTATGCATTTAATGCTAAGTCTAATAAATGCGGTTCAGTATTAATTATACAAGTTAATAATTCAGTGAGATCAAGTGAACTGTATGCCTAGCTAGAGGCCGCTTCAGTTCAAGTGGATTAATAATATTAATCCACTGCTTCCTCTTGATAAACATTTCTTAGTCACAGAACTGGTCCTGACAGTCTATCTTGAATATATCGTCAAATTGAAGGGACTCATCATTTAATAAACCACAAATTAAATGGAAAATTCATTAATGTGAATGATTAACCAATAATGTTTTACAAAGTATTAAACTCTAAAACTTTAAAACATTAAATAAGGACATCAAAGCCATTCTCCAATATGCTTGATTCCCATAGCTGCAATGTGCGACTTGTGCTTCGCCTGCGGTAGAGGTTTAGTCAATGGATCTGAGATGTTGTCATCAGTTCCAATCTTGCTTATCTCGACTTCTTTTCTTTCAACGAACTCTCGTAGAAGGTGAAATCTACGAAGTACATGCTTGACTCTTTGGTGGTGTCTAGGCTCCTTTGCCTGTGAAATAGCTCTATTATTATCCGAATACAGAGCTATTGGTCCTTTAATGGAGGGGACTACACCAAGTTCACCTATGAACTTCCTTAGCCATATAGCTTCCTTTGCTACGTCATGTGCAGCAATGTACTCCGCTTCAGTTGTAGAATCCGCAATGGTGCTTTGCTTAACACTTTTCCAGCTTACTGCACCTCCGTTGAGGCAGAAGACAAACCCAGACTGTGATCTGAAATCATCTTTGTCGGTTTGGAAACTTGCGTCCGTATAGCCTTTAACAATTAATTCATCATCTCCACCATAGACCAGGAAATCATCTTTGTGCCTTCTCAAGTACTTCAGAATGTTCTTGGCAGCAGTCCAATGTGCCTCTCCTGGGTCTGACTGGTATCTTCTCGTAGCACTGAGTGCATACACAACATCCGGGCGTGTACATATCATAGCATACATTATTGAACCAATCAATGATGCATATGGAATCCCATTCATTCGTCTACGCTCATCTAGTGTTTTTGGGCACTGAGTCTTGCTTAGAGTCATTCCATGAGACATGGGTAGGTAGCCTCGCTTGGGGTCTGCCACTTTGAACCTTTCAAGCACCTTATTGATATAAGTGCTTTGACTGAGTCCAATCATCTTCTTAGATCTATCTCTGTAAATCTTGATGCCCAGTATGTACTGTGCTTCTCCTAGATCCTTCATCGAAAAACATTTCCCAAGCCAAATCTTGACAGAGTTCAACATAAGAATATCATTTCCGATAAGTAATATGTCATCGACATATAATAATAGAAAAGCAATTTTGCTCCCACTGACCTTCTTGTATACACAAGATTCATCTGCGTTCTTGATGAAACCAAAGTCACTGACTGCTTCATCAAAACGTATATTCCAGCTCCTTGATGCTTGCTTCAATCCGTAGATTGATTTCTTAAGCTTGCATACCTTTTTAGCATTCTTTGGACCCTCAAAACCCTCAGGCCGTGTCATAAACACAGTTTCTGTTAAAACGTCGGTTAAGAAAGCGGTTTTGAAATCCATCTTCCATATTTCGTAGTCGTAATATGCAGAGATTGCTAACATTATCCGAATAGACTTTAGCATTGCAACTGGTGAAAAGGTTTCATCGTAATCCACACTGTGGACTTGCCTGTAACCTTTTGCAACCAATCTAGCTTTGAAAACTTCCAGTTTCCCATCCTTGTCCTTTTTCAGTTTGAAAACCCATTTGCTTCCTATGGCTTGGTAGCCATCTGGAAAATCGACCAAATCCCAAACTTGATTTTCAGACATGGAGTCTAATTCAGATTGCATGGCTTCTTGCCATTGCTTGGAGATAGGGCTCGTCATAGCTTGTTTGTAAGTCGCAGGTTCATCACTTTCAAGTAATAGAACTTCATAGCTCTCGTTCATCAAAATACCCAAGTACCTTTCCGTTGAGATCTATATCTCTGCGATCTACGCGGGGTTACATTTCTAGATGGTCCTTGATTCTCACCAGATACTTCTAAAGATCTTTGAGTTTCATCCTGAATGTCATCTTGAGCATTTTCTAGAGTTTGTTGTTCGACTCGAATTTCTTCGAGGTCTACTTTTCTCCCACTTGTCATTTTGAAAATGTGATCTCTTTCCAAAAAGATACCATCTCGAGCAACAAACACCTTGTTCTTAGATGTATTGTAGAAGTAATACCCCTTTGTTTCCTTTGGATAGCCCACAAGGATACATTTGTCAGATTTTGGATGAAGTTTGTCTGAAATTAATCGTTTGACGTATACTTCACATCCCCAAATCTTAAGAAAAGACACTTTTGGAGGCTTTCCAAACCATAACTCATATGGAGTCTTTTCAACAGCTTTAGACGGAGCTCTATTTATAGTGAGTGCAGCTGTATTTAGTGCATGTCCCCAAAATTCTATTGGAAGTTCGGCTTGACCCATCATTGATCTAACCATGTCTAGCAAGGTTCTGTTCCTCCGTTCAGAAACACCGTTCCATTGTGGTGTTCCAGGAGGAGTCAATTCTGATAGAATTCCACATTCTTTCAGATGGTCATCAAATTCATAGCTTAGATATTCACCGCCTCTGTCAGACCGCAGTGCCTTAATCTTCTTGCCTAATTGATTCTCTACTTCACTCTGAAATTCCTTGAATTTGTCAAAGGATTCAGACTTATGCTTCATTAGGTAGACATAACCATATCTACTGAAGTCATCAGTGAAAGTGATAAAGTAGCTGAAACCACCTCTAGAATTTGTACTCATTGGTCCACATACATCTATATGGATTAAACCCAATAGTTCATTTTCTCTTTCTCCAACTTTAGAGAAAGGTTGCTTTGTCATTTTGCCAAGTAAACATGATTCGCACTTACCATAATCCTCTAAGTCAAATGGTTCTAGAATTCCTTCCTTTTGAAGTCTTTCTATGCGTTTCAAGTTAATATGGCCTAATCGACAATGCCACAGATAGGTGAGATCTGAATCATCCTTTTTGGCCTTTTTGGTATTTATGTTATAAACTTGTTTGTTGTGATCTAAAAAAAAAATTAAAGTCCATTGACTAATCTAGCAGATCCATAAAACATCTCTTTAAAATAAAACGAACAACTATTGTATTTTATTAAAAAGGAAAATCCCTTAGCATCTAAGAAAGAAACAGAAATGATGTTTTTAGTAAGACTTGGAACATGGAAACAGTCTTCCAGTTCCAAAACTAGCCCAGAGGGCAACGACAAATAATAAGTTCCTACAGCTAATGCAGCAATTCGTGTTCCATTTCCCACTCGTAGGTCGACTTCACCCTTGCTTAAACTTCTACTTCTTCTTAGTCCCTGTGAATTGGAACTTAAGTGTGAGCCACAACCTGTATCTAATACCCAAGAAGTTGAATTAGCAAGTATACAGTCTATAGCGAAAATACCTGAAGATGGAACGACTGTTCCGTTCTTCCGATCTTCCTTAAGCTTCAAGCAATCTCTCTTCAAATGCCCCTTCTTCTTGCAGTAGAAGCATTCAGATTCAGAAGTGGGTTGGCTCACCTTCTTTTTTTCAGATTTGGTGCCGCCTGGTTTCTTAGTCTGGATGGCCTTGTTCCCACCTTTCTTAGAATTCCTCTTCTTACCAGATTTCTTGAACTTGCCCCCACGCACCATAAGCACATCTTGCTTATCACTTTTGAGCGTCTTTTCAGCGGTCTTCAGCATACCGTGAAGCTCAGTGAGAGTTTTGTCCAGACTATTCATACTGTAGTTCAGCTTGAACGGATCATACCCGCTATGAAGAGAATAGAGGATGGTGTCTACAACCATTTCCTGAGAGAATTGCTGATCCAGCCGACTCATATTCTCAACGAGTCCAATCATTTTGAGAACATGTGGACTTACAGGCTCGCCTTTCTTAAGCTTGGTCTCAAGAATTTGCCTATGGGTCTCGAACCTTTCGACTCGAGGCAGATCATGGAACATGTTCTTTAACTCACTGATGATCGTGAAAGCATTTGAGTTGATGAACGTTTTCTGTAGATCTGCACCCATGGTTGCAAGCATTAGACATTTCACATCCTTATTGGCATCAATCCAACGATTGAGGGCTGCCTGAGTGACCCCGTCGCCCGCGGCTTCGGGCATCGCCTCTTCCAGGACATATTCCTTTTCTTCCTGCATAAGAACTATTTGCAAGTTCCTTTGTCAGTCAAGGAAGTTCTTCCCGTTCAACTTCTCCTTTTCGAGAATTGATCGGATGTTGAATGAATTGTTGTTTTCCATAGTTAAAACTACAATTGAAAAAGAATAAACAAATAAATAACCATTCACAGTTTCTCTTAATAAATTTTAAATTCTAGCAGGCATGCATAATTTATCATTTATTAAGCATTTTATTCAAGTTATGTGTTCCGGCAGGTGTGAATAAAATGATTCCAAGATCCTTAAATCATTGAAGAATTAAGCACATTATGTATTTTGACTCAATTCTAAAACATTTTAGGTAAGCAAAAGCCTTTTGCTAATAGTCTATAAACTACTCTTGGTTAATAGGTACGTCTAAGAACTTATTAGGTAAACCTATCGATTTTGCCACGACATAAAAGGACTCCTTACTTATATCGTTGAGTTTCACCAAAACTAACATGTACTCACAAATATTTGTGTACCTTACCCCTTTAGAATCAATAAGTAACACCTCGCTATGGCGGAAAACTATTACTAAGATTGATGTAAAGGTTATCCAAGTAAGTGTTATTTTGGCATGACACCTTTTAACTCAATTTTTAAGTTTGGAACTTAAGGCTCTTACTATGTTGGTTAGATTTTAAGTGAACTAAAATTCTTAATCATGCAACATAATCAAGCCACAATCTCATGCATAATTAAGACATATTTAAATTAATAAATAACTTAAAGCATGCATAAGATAAATGTGATCTAGTATGGCCCGACTTCATCTTGAAGCTTCAACTTCAAAGTCCGTCTCGAAAATGGTAACTTCGTCTTGAATTTCACCGTGGGAGGCGCCATTTTTTCAAATAGGATAAGCTATAATTAAACTAATTACAACTAATTGATGGTACGCAGACCATATTTAAATTGAAAAACAAATTTAGTGCATTAGACCAATTACATTCAAATTAATGGTACGCAGACCATATTTTCTATCCTATTTGGGCCATACTAGTCACTCCATAACCTGCAAAACAGTACATATACAATATATACCATTCATCCATTCATTATCATGAATGGCCCACATAGCTGGTTAGTGCATCACATAAATATTTGCAGCAATTAATCAAGGGCACCAATAATCTACCAATTATTCAGTCCTTATTAATTCTAATCAAGTTGTTTAACCTTAAAGGAATGTAGACCTAATCAAGAGTTTATGACTAAAATTCTCCCACTTTAACCAATACATGCTTTACTAATTTTAAACATAAAAATGTATTTCCTAGTCTAACCGGAAACATACAAATTTAATTAAAATTTAAAGCTCATATAAATTTATAATTGAATCCATTTAATTTATTTTTCAGTTGAATTAAAATGAATTTAAATTAATTCAAGGTTTTAATTTTAGTAAAATAATTTGTATAAATAAAATTTATAATAATTAGATTATTCAAAATTAAATTCCGAGAAAACAATTTAAATTACGAATTTTAAAATTAATAGAAAAACGGTTTCGAACTGAAATTTAAAATTAAAATTAAAATTAAAATTAAAATTAAAATTAAAACGCATCAATCGTAACAAGACGAGGCACTTGGGCTTGCGCCCAAGCCCCATCGAGCCACGAGGCTTCCTTGCCCCGCACGACTGATCGCTGCACAAGGCACGAGCAGCAGCGTCACACGCACACGCAGCCATCGCAGGCCACGCTGCGCGCAGCCCCATTGCTCGTCGCGCCTGCTTGTTGCGCTTGTGCCTTGCCCCATCGCCCTCGCCCATCGCACAGCACACACGCCCAGGCGCTTATGCTTGTTGCTCGCTGCATTCGTACCGCACGGGCGACGAGCTCCGTTGCTCGTCGTCGCATGCCCGCACTATAGAACACCCCTTAAGGGTAACACGTAGCATCCATTGCTTTGTGCGTGCAACATTTATGAGCGTTTTTCATAAAAATTAAAACTTTTATTTTAAAAATTAATGAAAAATTAATAAATCATATTAATTTCATAATTTTAGGGCGAAAAATCGAAAATTTATTAATCAATTAATTTCCGATTAACATGGATTCGAATCTAGGTCATAAAAATTTAAAATTTATCATAAATTAACAATTTTTATGGTGGTTTTTAATCATGGATACCTAATTAAATCGTTAATTAATTATGAAAATCAAATCAAATTCTAAATTATTCGAATTTCAACAAATTAATTACAATTAAAAATTAGGTTGTATAATTTACAAGCTTAGGCATTCAAATTTGTTAAACATATACAGTAGGTCAATAAAAAATTCAAGATTTAACAACAAGAATCGCAAATATTCAATTTAACATCTTAAAATTACAAACTTTTGCGTTCGAAAAACTAAAACGTCCGAAAAGTCATTGTTAGGCTTCGAATTTGGGAATTTTGGGTTCGGCCGAAAAATTTTTTTTTTGTCAAAATTTCTGAATGCGTTTTACATGAGGAATTGACACAAATATCACCCGATTTCGTTGAGTAACGAAGAAACTGCCGAAAAACTGCGTACATATAATTAAATAAACGCAATTTGCAATTAATTAACAATTACGAAAATTAATCACCCCTTTTAATTCTTTGCAAATTTGTAAAATTTAACCATGTTAAGCAATTATTATGGAATTAATTAGAGGCTCGTGATACCACGTTTAGGTTATGATACATATAAACAAATATAAATCATGCCGAAATAACCATAAATGCCAGGATTCCAAATTAATTGCCACATAACAATTAGCATAATTTAGATGCATACACTTTGTAGCATGCCCTCCCTTGCTGCGCCCGAACCGAACAAGAACAAGTCTTTAGGACTCAAAGTTTCATCCCTCCGTAGATAGTCCACAGCACGTCCGGATCCGCCTTAAGATTGACCACCTAGAATCACCCTTAAGGTACTAGTAATATTCGGCTAATATGGGGCAATTGTTTGACTGAATTTTGCTCTCAAAAAGTCACTTTGAATACTTGAATGTTGTATATAAATTGTGAACCAGGGCCACATATTTATAGGGGTATGGAAAGGAAATTGGAATCCTACTAGGAAACTAATTAGCTTAATTAGAATTTTATTAAAACTCTTATTAACTAATTTATCCATTAGGATTAGGATTTTAATCTTTAAATGAATCCCATTAGATTTAGAATTTGTATCGGACACAAACACACACACACACACGAGCTTGGTCGTGCAGGCGCTCAGCCCACGCAAGCCTTGCGGCCCACATGAGCCTCGCAGCGAGCAACCATGCTCGGAGCCCATTGCGCGCGCAGCCATGCTGGTAGCCTTGGCATGGCCTTGCGCTGGGCCTGGCATGGCCTTGGTTGTCTCGTGTGGCGCGCTGGCTTGCTAGACGCCGGCCTGGCTTCGTGCTGGGCCTTCGTCTAGCAAGTCTTGTCCGATGCTAATTCGTACGAGGCGCTTCCGATTAATTTCCCGATTCCAGAATTCATTTCCGATACGAACAATATTTAACATTTCCGATTCCGGAATTAATTTCCGTTTCGAACAAATATTTAATATTTCCGTTTCCGGAATTATTTTCCGATTCCAATAATATTTCCGATTCCGACAATATTTCCGTTTCCGGCAATATTTCTATTTCCGATAATATTTTCCGATACGTACCATGTTTCCGTTTCCGGCAACATCTACGACTTGGATAATATTTATATTTCTGATACGATCCATATTTCCGTTTCCGGCAATATCATCGTTTCGGAGTATTCAAATCTCAGCTCCCATTGAAACCAAGATCCGTCGATTCCGAATATCCATAGATGGAGTATTTAATGCCATTAAATACTTGATCCGTTTACGTACTATTTGTGTGACCCTACGGGTTCAGTCAAGAGTAAGCTTGGATTAATATCATTAATTCCAGTTGATTTGAAGCGGCCTCTAGCTAGGCATACAGTTCACTTGATCTCACTGAATTTATTAACTTGTTAATTAATACTGAACCGCATTTATTAGACTTTAACATTAAATGCATACTTGGACCAAGGGCATTACTTCCTTCAGTAGGGTCACACGAATAGTACGTAAACGGATCAAGTATTTAATGGAATTAAATACTTCATCTATGGATATTCGGAATCGACGGATCTTGGTTCCAATGGGAGCTGAGATCGTCAAAGGCAAATTATGAATACTCCTGAAATGATGATATTGCCAGAAACGGAAATATGGATCGTATCGGAAATATAAATATTATTCAAGTCGTAGATGTTGCCGGAAACGAAAACATGGTACATATCGGAAAATATTATCGGGAATGGAAATATTGCCAGAATCTGAAATATTGCCGGAAACGGAAATATTGCCGGAATCGGAAATATTATCGGAATCGGAAAATAATTCCGGAAACGGAAATATTAAATATTTGTTCGAAACGGAAATTTATTCCGGAATCGGAAATGTTAAATATTGTTCGTATCGGAAATGAATTCCGGAATCGGAAAATTAATCGGAAGCGCGACGTACGAAATAAACATCGGACGAGTTTGCTAGACGCAAGGCCCAGCACGAAGCTAGGCCCAACGCCTAGCGAAGCCCGCGCGCACAAGCACATAGGCGCAGCCCGCTGTGACCAAGCAAGCAAGCCCAGCCAAGCGAGAAGCAAGGCCAATCCCGCGAGCAAGGCCAGCGAGCTGGCGCGCCCTTCGTGGGCTGCGAGCAGCTGCTGGGCCGAGCTCAGCGCGCGCGCACAGCGCCCTTCGTGGGCTGTGCGTGTGTGTTTTTGGCCATGATCGATTAGGATTCGTTTAGATTAAATTCCTAAATCTACTAGAAATTAGGTGATTGAATTTAAGTTAAATTCAGATTAGCTAAATTGATTCCTAGTAGGATTCTAGAATCCGATTTCCCTACCCTATAAATAGGTGATCATATTCACAATTTATGGACAATCTAATTCAAGTATTCATATAAGTTTTAGGCTTAAAACTCAGATTTTTATTTGCTATAAAATCCGAAAATTACATAGAACCTTAGGTGCAATTCTAGTTAATTAAATCTAAGGCGGATCCGAGCATGCTGTGGACTATCTACGGAGGGACGACATTTGGAGTCCTAGACTTGTTCTTGTTCGGTTCGGGCGCAGCTAGGGAGGCACGCTACAAAGTGTATGTGTCCTAAATTATGCTAATTGTTATGTGGAAATTAATTTGGATTCCTGGCTTTATGGTTTTTCCGCATGATTTATATTCAATTACATGTATCATAACCTAACACCACCTTGAAGGGTCTTGCACTTATCTGGTGTTCATCAGCCAATTCGCTGCAGGCCGAAGACATCAGAAGACAAGTGTTAACTTAATGGCGGTCAGACAGGGAGAGACAGAGACCCTTCGCAACTACATCAAGAGATTCAATGAAGAAGTCCTAAAAATACACAATCTCAAGGACGAGACCAAGTTCGCAGCCCTCTTGGCGGGGCTTCAACCAGATGACTTCAAATTTGAGCTAATCAAGTCCGGGGTGTCCAACCTTGAAGAAGCAATGGAGAAGGCGCAGATGCACATTCAAGCCACAGATATTTGTAAGATCAATTGGGGTGGTGAGCGTGGAACAAGGCAAAAACAAAAGCCCAATTGGGGAGAGACCTCCAAATCTGACAAGAAGAAGAAAGAAAACGGCAGCCACACTCAGCCCTCCCTCAAAAAGTCAGTTATGGTTGACGACCATGGTGAGGATCCAAGGTACAACCGCAATAGGTGGGAGATTTACCTTGATCTCAAAGGAAAAGACATCCTCCCTAAGCCACCTGCAATCCATACGCCCGAAGCAAAGCCAGACAAGTCACTTTGGTGTGAGTTTCACCACGAGTGCGGGCACACCACAAAGAACTGTAGGGAGCTGAAAAGGGCACTGGATCACTTGGCCGACAAGGGCGAGCTGAATAATTACTTAAGGAAGAATCCTCCCCCAAAAGAAAAAGCCAAAGAAAAGGAGTCCCCTAGTGTGAGGGGGTCGAAAAAGCACGGGGCTAATGCGTGACCTCGTCCCTCATGGGTGTGACGATTATTTTTATTCAATCAAGTGTAATTGGATTTCCTGTGAGTTTACACCCAATTGACTAGTAATATAGGAGTCGCCATTCAGTTTTTAACGACAATGAGAAAAACTGACAAAACCCGGTTATCGTGACATAAAGGGAGTGCAATTATGTTTGACCACGACGGCCGTAGGTTCCCTTGTGATCCCTGGTGTGGGGATCTCTCAACATACACCCGCAAGGTAGAGATTGAGGGTTCGGGGGACTTTAACTACCGAGAGGAGTACTCGCTCGTCGATAACTCCAGAGGCAGGATATCCTTACTAGCTTAGCATAAATAATTGAAGGGACATGCGTTAACTATTAAACTAAACTGAGTTGATTTTAGCAATATGCAACATATAATACTAGATCGATCGCGATTATCTGATTTAGATTGCATTAAGGGACCTAGCATGATAATCCAATTTCCCGAAAATATTATATTTGTTAGGTGTGATAGAACAATCAGAATTAGTTAGCTTAACAGTTCATAAAAAGGGCGAGGAAAGCAGTTAAATCATCGAAAAGGGACACATTACGACGCACCCATGAGAGGTGTGTCACGGTTCTCAGAAAACTAACCACTTTGACTTTGCTATTTCTCCTTTTTATTTAACGAATCTCAATTATGGGACAGGATACGTTTTGTTCGATTTATGGATCGATTGCGACAGAACGCGTGAACAGTTTCGCAGCGTGAGGCTTAGGCTAAGGGTTTGAGTCAATACTCAGAATATAATTGTGTGTTGTGTGTGTCCTTTTCACGTCGAATTTAGGGGTCTATTTATAGGGAAGAGTTCGTGGAAAGATAGAATTGCAGAGTTCTAATCCATAAAGAATTAGGAAAAAACACGTCCCAGGTAATTTCAGCGCCCAGCTCTGGGCGTCAAAGATTTTGGCGCCCAGGGCTGGGCGTTTGATAATAGAGATCCATGCAATTTCAGCGCCCAGGGCTGGGCGTCAAAGATTTCGGCGCCCAGCTCTAGGCGTTGAAAGTGATGTCTGGGCCGAATTCTTTGTCAGATTTGGACTCTTAGAATCCGGAGTGTTTGAGACTTGATCGAGTCTTTTAGTGCGTATCAATTTCATGACGGAATGCGTCTAGGCCCGTTACGAACTCTAGGCTCGTTAGGATTTTAATTAATACGTAACTCTTATTTCCGAATCATATTAGGAATAGGATTCTTGCAGTTTTCTATCTCATTTAGGATTTATGTTGTAGTGCAACACCTAATTCTGACAGGCTTCTAACTTTTATGACTTGCCACTTTTAGAAGCTACCCTTTACGACAGTTACTATTTTTAGCAGGTTTCCATAAATAGCAGGTTTCGGGTGAAATGAAAAGGGGAATTGAGATTCTTTATTTATAGGAGATGCGTTGTCAAGTGGAGATTTATGCTTTCATCATCGAACCTTTCCCTTTCGAGAATGGGGACAAAAGTAGGTGTCTACAGTTAGCTCCCACTTTGACCGAGTCTTGGAGTAAGACGATGGTCAAAGTATTAGACGGAGTGCGTCGCACAAGCCATAGTGACCTGTTTTGGCGAGGGTCTCACGAGCCCCCGAGTGATAACATTTGACTTAAGGGTCATCACTTTGAAGTGTCGAGATATCCCTCACGTGTCATTGGGATTTGTCAACTGATAGTATAGAAACTTCCTCACTTTGTCATTGGAAGGATCTAAAGGTGCGTAGAAACTCCCTCACTTTGTCATTGGGAGTAGCTACAGATGTTTTCGAAATCAAAGCTATAAAGTGTAATTGGGCCTGGCCAAGCCCAATCACGAGGTAAAAATGTTTTTAAAGATTCTCATTTTTAGGGCTAGCTAAACGAGAAAACCCCCTTGTTTTTATGGGACGTAAAAAGAAAGAAAATCCAGCACCCTTGTTTTTATAGGACGTAAAACGAAGGAAAATCCAGCACCCTGGTTTTTATAGGACGTAAAACGAAGGAAAATCCAGCAAAAGTTATCGCTGCAGCGACTAAGGACCTGCGCGGTTTAATGGCGCAGACCCCGCCGGCTAAAGATGGCGAGCCTGTCCGCTAAGGGTGGACACCCCGTCCGATAGAAGTGGACGAATCTGTTTTTGAAATTTGAAAATAAGGACCTACGCGGTTTGTGACGTAGACCCCGCCGGCTAAAGATGGCGAGCCTGTCCGCTAAGGGTGGACACCCCGTCCGATAGAAGTGGACGAATCTATTTTGAAATTTGTTTGTGCTTTTTGAAAATAAGGACCTACGCGGTTTATGACGTAGACCCCGCCGGCTAAAGATGGCGAGCCTGTCCGCTAAGGGTGGACACCCCGTCCGATAGAAGTGGACGAGTCTGTTTTGAAGTTCGTTTGTTTTTTTGAAAATAAGGACCTACGCGGTTTGTGACGTAGACCCCGCCGGCTGAAGATGGCGAGCGTGTTTCATTTTGTTTTTATATTTTTCGAAAACTGAGGACCTGCGCGGCTAGTGACGCAGACCCCGCCTGCTGAAGGTGGGCGAGCCCTGTCCGCTAAGGGTGGACGTCCCTGAATTCGATTTTTCGATTTGGAAACTCGCGCGGTTTGTGACACGATCTTGCCCAGTGAAGATGGGCAAGTTCCTATTTTTTGTTCTTTGTGATTTCTTTTGAGAATTTCTTTTTATTCATTCTTATAGGAGCGAATTCTTCCGAGGGATGCTCGGATTTAGTTGCAACCTGAATGTGGGTTGACAATGTGCTTAGATGGACCATAGTCTTGTGGTCATCACCTTTTCATGGTTTTGAGCTAGTCTTTTGGCTCAATTTTGCCATTACCTGGGTCCTTGATTGGGGGACCATGTATAAGTATCAACGGCGACCTTTGTCTTGAGGTCGTAAACCGGTTCTTTTTTCTTTTGAGATTATCCAAACACGGGACTTTGTACAGCGTAGTCTGGGAATATTGTTTGAACTTTGCATACCCCCTTTTTTTGAGATATATTTTTTCTTTCGAGCCCCCAAGCACTCGTGCTTGACGGTCATTTTTTGTCAAAGAGGTTCCTACGCATTTTTCAATGTCTTTGACCGTGTTTGGGATCGTGCTCGTAAGTGCGAGCGATTTTCGTAGTGGTGTGCTACTCTTGACAAAGTCGTGAGGTGCGACTTTCAGTAAGGAAATCGGAAATTTTCGAGTCGAATGGATGCGGCAGGGCCCAATAGAAGTTAGGGCCTTTTTTGAGCCTGGGTTCATTTTTGGCGCCCAGGCCTGGGCGTTGAAATAATTCACGCCCAGGTGGGGCGTTGAAAGTGTTGTTTGGGCTGGTCTTTTGATGACACAGTCGGCCTCTTGTTCATTCGTTTATTTCACTTGGAAGTTCTATGTATTCTCTTCTCTTTTGTTTTTTCTTTGTTTTTAGAACGTCATAATTTTCTTGAGAAGCCGTAGCCGATTGGTGGACTACGGTGCTTGTCGCTTTGGGGCGATTATTTTAAGGAACTGTTGCTCTTTAAGGCGTACAGTTATTGCCACAGTTGGGCGAGTCTATATGGCCCGAGGAACATACCTTGAGGCGTAACACTTTGATCGCTCTTGTTGTTGTATATTTTTCCTTTTGAACGCGTTCGTGAATGATACTTAGATTGATGATATGTATGTGCGAACGAGCGTTCATAGAATGGCCGTTGTGTGCGGTCCATTAATCAGTTTGCTTGAATCATTGTTTTTTGAGCAATGACTGATTTTGAATAGTTTGCTTAGAAGCCTGATAGGGTTCAGGCCCATTCATGAAGTGGGCTCAAACATCGTGCCCTTTCAATTGTTCAAACATTTGCTTCGAGATTTTTTTTTATTTTGCTATGGTTGTTTCGCAGCTTGGAGCCCCAAGTATGCATGTTGGGATGCTTCCTTTTGGCGTACGATTTTTGCAGGTTCTTTCGAGAAAGATGCCTTGGGGTTCCGCTCGTGTAGGTGCGAGCTATCCCTTCCGTGGTAGGTAATGTTTTGCTACTTTTAATCCTTAATGTAGAAGTTGTGTGGCTTGCATTTTTAATTTGGGCGATAAGTAGTCTTTGCCTCCTTTACACATACTCTTTGGTCGTGCCTACATTAGTGCAATATGCCTTACTCTCCTTTTTTAGACTTGTGCCGTGGGAGGGTTGAACTTATGGTGCGATGTAGGCTTGTGTGGCCTAACCGCATGTATGAGAACATTCCTCCAGGTGTTGGGATATCATTATTATTTTTTTGCATTGGAGTACTTCATCACGCCTCGTTCAGGTGCTCGAACAAGTGCAGCACCTTCTGCGTGGGTTTGCACGGCTTATTACTTCGTTCGATGCGCGGATTCATAGGTGTTTCTTTCTTATTTTTATATCTGGGGAAAATATGGCTAGCAGAAAGATTCAGCGCCCAGGCTGGGGCGTCAAAGATATCGGCGCCCAGCTCTGGGCGTTGAAAATGATTTCTGGGTATATTTTGACAGTTCTTATCCTTGATTTTTTTCTTTCGCTTTTGCTTTGGAACGATGTAGACTGTGTAACGGGCGCTTTATAGGGCGAGCGTTATGTGCAGTGGTTTGATCAGAGTTTTGGTGACTCACGATTTTCAGTTACCCTTGATAGTGGGGTGACTTTATATATATTCTAAGTAGTGCTTTAGAATTTGGGAGGGGTTGTAGCCATTCTAAGGTTCTTTTTACATGATTAAAGTTTAGGATTGAGCCCCTATGATGTATGTATAGCATTAGCGTCGAGGATTTGCGATAAAATCGTCATTTCGAGCATTTTTAGAGTGTTTTTCTCAAGCCTCCAACTGTAGCTACGGGATTGGCTTGGTGCTATAATGCTTTGCATACGTCTTTATGCATTCATGGTGACATGGATCATGAATAGTTTGAACCAGACTCGTCTAGTGCGAGGTACGTTCGAGCAGTGACCTGCTACTTCTCTTGTAAATGTCGTATTATGCGACATCGCCATGGTCAAGGTAGTAACATGTGGAAGTGTGCCTTGACCAAAAGTTAGGTGCCTTTCTTTACCCATAATCATATTTAGAAATCTTTTCGACTCACTTTGCAACATCGAGATAAACACATACTTAGCTTAAACCAACGACACTTTATTATGTTCGAAGAAGTTTTTTGAAAATTATTTTAAAATTATTTAAAATCCGAATCCTACTGTGTACAATCCGAGGTGTCCTAAGTAGGTTGACTTATAGAAGGGTTCGTACAGGATTACATACTGTTACGATTTTTGGAATGCTGTCTAAGAATTTGCTGGAAGCCAGGGTGCAGGCGTCAAGATATTGCTTGTGTCCGTTTGGCATATGCTTTAGGCTTTTAGGGCCATATTTTCCAGAATTGCGGGAATATAAACCGTTTTCAAATCGACTTAGATTTACTTGGTGTATGCCTGCACAAAAAGGTCAAGGTATACTTAGTTCTTTCCCTAGCTCTTTCATTTCAATTTTTTAGCCCCCAGTTTATGTCTTCCCATTAATGATGCTTTCAGATTTCGATTTTAGATGCCCGTGTCATATGTCTAAGTAGGGTGAGCCTTGGTTAAGTGCCAAGTCCTATTGACAATGTCTGTTTTTTTTTTCAAAGGAGATTCGCAAGCATTTGAATTACCATGAACGGGTGCCCTGAGTTCGAAGGAACGATGGGGTGATGCCGTAGGACAATCCTCTTTATTGCAAGCTTACTGCCTTTACTACTTGTCGGCGATTATGACTGTGTCTAGTGGTGAAAGAAGGTCTTTAAGTGAGCGACTATGTCTAGTGGTGAAAGAAAGTTTTTAAGTGAGTTAGTTCGCTTTAGGGAGGGTCAAGTCGAGTACTTTAGAGGTCATGGACGCTTGCGCTAGCCCCCATTCAATTGAGGTAAAGCGATCTTTTGAGTCTTGGCTAAGTGCCTAGGAGTGTGAGTGCTCCTTCCGGCGAGGGTACGTGCCCTTATTATTTTTCGATGTGTGCTCATTAATTTTGGCATTTTGATGACTTGGATTCTTCCTTTGATTTAAATTTTTCTTTCGACTTTGATTGCAAGTAATTAAATTTCAATAAGGGACTCTATTTCTTATTCTTGTTATTCTATAGGCTTTAATATTTTTGCAAATTGATTGGACCGAATTATGGATTGCCTACGTATCCGCCTTAAATAGATTTAATTTGGAATCAGGTCTTGCGTAGTTCTTAGCTTAGAAAATGGTTTAGAATGCCGAATTCGATAAGTATGTTCTGAGATGGAAACATATTATTTAAAACGGTAGAATAAGTGAAGTTTATTTATTATTTTAATCTGCTTCTTTGCCGTAAGCCAAAAATTTGTTTTATATTTTTTTAAGTACATGTATTTCTTGGTGGTACATATATCTGAATATGTGTTGTACCCCTCCAAGTGTTCGTTATTTTTCCGTGTATGTGCGGATAAAATGACGAGCACTTCTGGACAAAATTTGGCAAGCAAAGAGATTCAGCGCCCAGGCTGGGGCGCTAAAGATTTCGCCGCCCAGCTGTGGGCGCTGAAAATTATTTCTGGGCGGATCTTTTTTTGGTGCGCTAAGTGCTTCTTTTCCTTTTTAGACTTAAGTTTAGAGGCGCTTTGCAAAGTTTTCTTTTTTCTTTTTTATTATTTTTTATTGTACTTTTCATTTGTTTTCTTTTTTTATTCGTGACTCAAGACGGTTTGAAAGATGGGTTGAATGAGATAGGATAATTTGCATAGGTAAGCACGAGGGTTATATCTGCTAGGACTCACAATTTGCAGCCTCAAGCTAGTGTCATGAGTTTACATCAACCAAGGCCAATGAGTAGCATGGGGACGGCTCAAGGGTATATCAACAGGATGTATCCACACAAGTTATATGGTCATTATGCCAATGGTGGTGTAAGAACAGGTTTGGGCTTTGGAAATAATGGGTATGTCGCACGTGTCAATGGCCGTGCGTGGTTTGCGGTTGACAACAAGTTCAGGGACTAGAGTCGAGGTAATGGTTTCTTGGTTTATGGCAATGAGAGCATGGATGGGTTAAATGAGCTGAACAGGGATCCCAGAGCGAAGGCGTCTAAGAACATAAGGATTGGAAAGGGTAGACATCGTAGAATTTTATGATTTGGATTGGTTGACTCAATTCTTTTCCTTCGTTTACTTGGGTAGATTTCGTACTTTGGGAGGTACGGGCTAAGTATTTTATGGCTCTTTTCGCTCTCCCTTTTCTCTTTCTTTTTTTCTTTTTGCTGGGGATTTCTCCCCAACATAAGTCCTTCAATCAATTTTTTTATTTGGGCTAAAAGGTAGATGGTTGTGGTCCTTGAGTCACGAGACGAGACTGAGTGAGCCTCGTTTGGTAGGCCTATAGTGGACCTTTAATTTTAGTGGGCCTAGGGTGGACCTTTAGCTTTAGTAGGCCTAGGGTGGACCTTTTAAATTGTCTTACTTTGCAAGCGTATTTAGTCGTTTCTTAAAAGGTGCAAATAGCGTAGATTCAAAATGTTGTTTTTACCTTATTGAAATTTAACGAAAGAATTACATCGAAAATATTTTTGTTTCTTTTCAGACTCCAGTTTCTGGGATTTAATTGGAAGTCGTGATTTAGACTCGAACTTTCATTAATTTTCTGATTATAACCCGTGTATGAATACAAGGAGGTGGCCTAGACTCAAAATAATGACGAGGCGTAAGCCTATAATACTTGACCAAGCAACTCTCAGACTTAGGCTAATTGGACCATAACTTTCGTTGGTTGACATTTTAGATTTTAACCCTTGGGTGTTCATTTTTCACGCGTCATTTTGCTTAATGTTGGCAAGGTAGTTAATTGGGGAGATCGAATTTTTATTTTTGCAAGACTAGAATCATTAGTGCGGCTTCTCTCTTAGTGTGTATTGCTTTACCCCAATGGTAGCCTTATGGCATGCCGATTTGGGTATTTTCATGGTTGGTCATGTTGCATTCATGGAAAATCTTTTAGTCCGTACTGAGGAATACTTCAAGGGGCGAGTGGCTCGAGAGGACTACGATAGTCGTGACCCAATGTGATCCTAAGCCTTGAGGCCATTAATTTTTCTTGCCAATGGTATTGACACCTTAGGTTCACTTTAGGGGTTATGCGACTATGGGGGAATGATTTTCAGAATGTGACCGTTTCCATTTTGCAAATACTATAACATATTCTTTTTATTGGTGAGAGAGAGTATTGAGGCCGTAGACTCTTAGTAAGGGATGACAATTACATATGGGTGCTTATTGATTTAAATGTTAGGAGGGGAGACTCAATATGGTTTAACCTTTTAACTTGCAGAACGACACCGAGTATTAGGACCGATTCTATGGATAAGACAACTAAGACTTAGGATTTGGATTGTACTTTGGCATAGCCTAGTCTAGACTCGGATTTATTCATTTTCTATTTGAACATTTATTTTTTCTTGGAGACTTTATTCGAACATTATTTTTTGAATACTTCGCCCATGTGACATTCATAATTATTAGCATGTTCGGTTTTTAGTGCCGAGCATTGTCGTCGTAGGAGGCCTAACAACGACACAAAGAGTTATTAATTTTTTCGCGAGTCGCTTTTGAAATCGAGTGCTTTTCTTACGCCCTCGTAGCAATTCTTTTTATGAACATTTTTTTCCGCTACGTATTTTCCTTTCGCGCAGGCACCGAGGCTGCTGCGCCTGACCAGAAGGCCAAGCAGCAACTTCAGCGCCCAGCGAGGGGCGTGAGAATTTCTGGCGCCCAGCCAGGGGCGTTGAAAATGCGTCCCTGGCTGGTTCTCGTTTTCTGTCTTCTGTTTATGCGACTTTGATTTGCGTGCTTGCCTAATAACGTCCTTTACGCGTAACAGCGTTTGTGGGATTCGTTACAGGCCGTCCCGAGCGTCGCTTATTTTTGTGGCGATCATTCGGGCTTGCGGAACACGTGTTTCGGTATAACTCTTTGGCAAATTAGTCTATGAATGTTTGGGCAATTTTTAAGGTCGTTGGTTTTCTAGGATAGTTTGTCACACACAATCACATATTTCTCTACACATAACTACATTACAAACAGGGATTCGAAAATTAAATATGCCACGTAGTTTATGATAGGCTTCTATGGGTAGTTTATTTGCGCCTGGCTTGGTACGGCTTCTATCGTAGATCCAACACATGCCCCGGTCGAGGTAGTGTCTTCAACAGACGAATTTCGCTCAAGAGGCCAACCCGCAAGTGCAAGCCAAGGGGGCATGCAGGCGAGAGGGACCTAATGAGCGAGCGATTGGGTTCGGGATAGGTGTACTACCTGCACAAGTACCAAGTGGGCAACATGCGCGGTGTATGCACCCCCCTATTGGCGAAAAAAAGGTATCCTTAGTCCCAACTCCCGAGGGAGCCGAGATTCGTTATGCGGTTCTGCCCGTTCACATTAATATGCTGATTTTCAGGTCGTCCCAACTTGATGGGGAAATAAACGCGAGGTAGGATCGTTTCACCCTTCGGCTATTTTGATTACCTACAAGCACGAGGATTTCCTTCACTATCCCCAGTGGAGTCGCCACTGTGAGGGGGTCGAAAAAGCACGAGGCTAATGCGTGACCTCGTCCCTCGTGGGTGAGACGATTCTTTTTATTCAATCAAGTGTAATTGGATTTCCTGTGAGTTTACACCCAATTGACTAGTAATATAGGAGTCGTCATTCAGTTTTTAACGACAATGAGAAAAACTGACAAAACCCGGTTATCGTGACATAAAGGGAGTGCAATTATGTTTGACCACGACGGCCGTAGGTTCCCTTGTGATCCCTGGTGTGGGGATCTCTCAACATACACCCGCAAGGTAGAGATTGAGGGTTCGGGGGACTGTAACTACCGAGAGGAGTACTCGCTCGTCGATAACTCCAGAGACAGGATATCCTTACTAGCTCAGCATAAATAATTGAAGGGACATGCGTTAACTATTAAACTAAACTGAGTTGATTTTAGCAATATGCAACATATAATACTAGATCGATCGCGATTATCTGATTTAGATTGCATTAAGGGACCTAGCATGATAATCCAATTTCCCGAAAATATTATATTTGTTAGGCGTGATAGAACAATCAGATTTAGTTAGCTTAACAGTTCATAAAAAGGGCGAGGAAAGCAGTTAAATCATCGAAAAGGTGAAGGAAATAATGCCCTTGGTCCAAGTATGCATTCTATGTTAAGTCTAATAAATACGGTTCAGTATTAATTAACAAGTTAATAATTCAGTGAGATCAAGTGAGCTGAATGCCTAGCTAGAGGCCGCTTCAGTTCAAGTGGAATTAATGATATTAATCCACAGCTTACTCTTGACTGAACCCGTAGGGTCACACAAATAGTACGTGAACGGATCAAGTATTTAATGGCATTAAATACACCATCTATGGATATTCGGAATCGACGGATCTTGGTTTCAGTGGGAGCTGAGATCGCCACAGGCAAGAAATGAATACTCCGGAAACGATGATATTGCCGGAAACGGAAATATGGATCGTATCGGAAATATAAATATTATCCAAGTCGTAGATGTTGCCGGAAACGGAAACATGGTACGTATCGGAAAATATTATCGGAAATGGAAATATTGCCGGAATCGGAAATGGAAATATTGCCGGAAACGGAAATATTGTCAGAATCGGAAATATTATCGGAATCGGAAAATAATTCCGGAAACGGAAATATTAAATATTTGTTCGAAACGGAAATTAATTCCGGAATCGGAAATATTAAATATTGTTCGTATCGGAAATGAATTCCGGAATCGAGAATTTAATCGGAAGCGTATCGTACGAATTAGCATCGGACGAGGCCTGCCAGACGAAGGCCCAGCACGAAGCCGGGCCATCGCCCAGCAAGCCAAGCGCAACAACCACACGCCAAGCATACGACCAGGCCCAGCGCAAAAGCCAGGCCCAGCCGAAGCTTGGGCGCGCGCGCGGGGCTGCGACGAGTGGGCTGGCGCTGTGCGTGGGCCGCAAGGCCTGCGTGCGGTGCTAGCGTATTACTCGAATTGTGTTACTCGAATCCTAAGGCTACCGGGATTCGTCATATGATTAAATCTAATCCTAAAAGATTTAGTTTATTTAATTAGAGTCCTAGTAGGATTATAATTAAATAAATTAGTATCCTAATAGGATTCCAAATCCTTTTCCATAACTCTATAAATAGGTGCCTAGGGTCACATATTTACGACGAGTAATTCAAGTATTCAAAGTGAGTTTTTGAGAGAAAAATTCAGTCACACATTTGCCTAAAAGTGCCGAAAATAATAGTACCTTAAGGGCGATTCTAGTTGGTCAATCTTAAGGCGGATCCGGACGTGCTGTGGACTATCTACGGAGGGACGACACTTGGAGTCCTAAAGACTTGTTCTTGTTCGGTTCGGGCGCAGCTAGGGAAGGCACGCAACAAAGAGTATGCATCTAAACTATGCTAAATGATTATGTGTAAATAATATATTTTCCTGGCTTTATGGTTTTTCCGCATGATTTATGAATTGTCATATGTATCATAACCTAACAGTGGTATCACGAGCCTCTTATTATTTTCATAATCTAAATTGCATGAACATGGTTAAATATTACAAATTTGCAAGAATTAAAAGGGGTGATTAATTTTCGTAATTGTTAATTAATTGCAAATTGCGTTTATTTAATTATACGTACGCAGTTTTTCGGCAGTTTCTTCGTTACTCATCCAAATCGAGTGATTTTTGTGTCAATTCCGCATGTAAAAGGCATTCTAAAATTTTGACAAAAGTAGTATTTTTATGCCGAACCCAGAATTCTCAAATTCGAAGCCTAACTATGACTTTTCGAAGGTTTTAGTTTTTCGAATGCAAAATTTCGTAAATTTAAGATGTTAAATTAAATATTTGCGATTCTTGTTGATAAATCTTGAATTTTTGATTGACCTACTGTATATGTTTAACAAGTTTGAATGCCTAGCCTTGTTAATTATGCAATCTAATTTGTAATTATGATTAATTTGTTGAAAATTAGAATAATTTAGAATTAATTTGATTTTCATAATTAATTATAATTTAATTAGATACCCATGATTAAAAACCACCATAAAAATTGTAAATTTATGATAAAATTTTAAATTTTTATGACCTAGACTTGAATCCATGTTAATCGGAAATCAATTTAATAATAAATTTTCGATTTTTCGCCCTATAATTATGAAATTAATATTATTTATTAATTTGTCATTAATTTTAAATATAAATTTTTTAAATTTTATGCGATTCGTTCATATAACTTGCACGCACAAAGCAATGGACGCTACGTGTTACCCTTAAGGGGAGTTGTATAGTGCGGGCATGTGACGACGAGCAAGGGAGCTCGTCGCCCATGCGGCAGGAATGCAATGAGCAAGGCCATGGTGCACGAGCACAAGGCAGCAGCCCTGCCTTGTGTCGTGGGCTATGAGCAATGGACGAATGGGCGAGGGCGAATGCAAGGCACAGCAGTCGCGTGTGGGCAGCAAGCGAGCTGCGCCACAACGCGCACTGCCTCGCGCAAACGCGCGCAGCCTCGCGCGCAGCGAGCGCAAGCTCGCGTGCCACGAGTGCTGCGCCCAGCGTCAATGCCTCGCGCAGCGAGCGCTGGCTCGCATCAAGCGAGCGCTGGCTCGCATCAAGCGAGCGCTGGCGAGCGCGCACATCGAGCGCTGGCGAGCGCGCGCAGCGAGCGCTGGCGAGCGAACGCAGCGAGCGATGGCTCGCGTGCATCGAGCGCTGGCGCGCGCGCAGCGAGCACCAGCTCGCGCGATGGCTTGCGAAGGATAGCAGCAGCAGCTATGCGACGCAGCGCATGGGCTGCGCGCACATGGCCAGCGATGGCTGTGTGCGTGTGGCCCATGGGCGTACGTTGCGTACGGTGTTTGCGTTGTGATTAGATCGTTTTGAAATTTTAATTTGAAATTTTCAGTTTACGTAATTTTAATTAATTTTAAAATTAATAATTTAAATTATTTTCTTGGATTTTAATTTTGAATATTGTAATTATAATAAATTTTATTTATTCTAATTATTTTACTAAAATTAAAATCATGAATTAATTTAAATACGACTGAAATTAAATTAAACTTTTTGGATTCAATTATAAATTTATATGAGCTTTAAATTTTAATTAAATTTGTATGTTTCCGGTTAGACTAGAAATACATTTTTATGTTTAAAATTAGTAAAGCATATGAATTTATTGGTTTAAGTGGGAGCCCTTTTAGTCATAAACTCTTGATTAGGTCTACAAATCCTTAAGGTTAAAACAACTTGATTAGAATTAATAAGGACTGAATAATTGGTAGATTATTGGTGCCCTTGATTAATTGCTGCAAATGTTTACGTGATGCATAATGTGTTTTACTAACCAGCTATGTGGGCCATTCATGATAATGAATGGGTGAATGGTATATATTGTATATGTACTGTTTTGCAGGTTATGAAGTGACTAGTATGGCCCAAATAGGATAGAAAATATGGTCTGCGTACCATTAATTTGAATGTAATTGGTCTAAAGTACCAAAGTTGTTTTTCAATTCAAATATGGTCTGCGTACCATCAAATAGTTGTAATTAGTTTTAATTATAGCTTATCCTATTTGAAGAAAATGGTGCCTCCCACGAAGATTTTCAAGACGGACTTTGAAGTTAAAGCATCAAGATGAAGTCGGGCCATACTAGATCACATTTATCTTATGCATGTTTTAAGTTATTTATTGCTTTTAAATATGTCTTAAAATGCATGAGATCAAAAGCTTGATTTTGTTGCATGATTAAGGATTTTAGTTCACTTAAAATCTAACCAACATAGTAAGAGCCTTAAGTTCCAAACTTAAAAATTGAGTTAAAAGGTGCCATGCCAAAATATACACTTGCTTGGATATCCTTTACATCAATCTAGTAATAGTTTTCGCTCAGCGAGGTGTTACTTATTGGTCCTAAAGGGGCAAGGTACACAAATAATTGTGAGTACATGTTAGTTTTGGTGAAACTCAACGATATAAGTAAGGAGTCCTTTTATGTCGTGGCAAAATTGATAGGTTTACCTAATAAGTTCTTAGACGTACCTATCAACCAAGAATAGTTTCTAGACTATTAGCAAAAGGCTTTTGCTTACCTAAGATGTTTTAGGATTAAGTCGACAAACTGTGCTTAGTTCTTCAATGATTTTAGGATCTTGGAATCATTTTATTCACACCTGCCGTAACACATAACTTGAATAAAATGCTTAATAAACATTGAATTATGCATGTATGCTAGAATTTAAGTTTATTAAGAGAAACTGCGAATGGTTACTTATTTGTTTATTCTTTTCAATTGTAGTTTTTAATATGGCAAACAACAATTCATTCAACATTCGATCAAATCTCGAAAAGGAGAAATTGAACGGGAAGAACTTCCTTGACTGGCAAAGGAACTTGCAAATAGTTCTCATGCAGGAAGAAAAGGAGTATGTCCTAGAAGAGGCGATGCCCGAAGCCGCAGGCGACGGGGTCACTCAGGCAGCCCTCAATCGTTGGATTGATGCCAACAAGGATGTGAAATGTCTAATGCTCGCCACCATGAGTGCGGATCTGCAGAAAACGTTCATCAACTCAGATGCTTTCACAATCATCACTGAGTTGAAGAACATGTTCCAAGATCTGGCTCGAGTCGAAAGATTTGAGACTCATAGGCAAATTCTTGAGACCAAGCTTAAGAAAGGCGAGCCCGTAAGTCCACATGTTCTCAAAATGATTGGACTCATTGAGAATATGAGTCGGCTGGATCAGCAATTTTCTCAGGAAATGGCTATAGACACCATCCTCCATTCTCTTCATAGCGGGTATGATCAGTTCAAACTGAACTACAGTATGAATAGTCTGGACAAAACGCTCACTGAGCTTCACGGTATGCTGAAGACCGCTGAAAAGACGCTCAAAAGTGATAAGCAGGATGTGCTTATGGTGCGTGGGGGCAAGTTCAAGAAATCTGGAAAGAAGAGGAATGCTAAGAAAGGTGGCAACAAGGCCAGCCCAACTAAGCAAACTGGCGCCAAATTTGTAAAGAGGAAGGTTAGTCAACCCACTTCTGAATCCGAATGCTTCTACTGCAAGAAGAAGGGGCATTGGAAGAGAGATTGCTTGAAGCTAAAGGAAGATCAGAAGAACGGAACAGTCGTTCCATCTTCAGGTATTTTCGTTATAGACTGTACACTTGCTAATTCAACTTCTTGGGTATTAGATACAGGTTGTGGCTCACACTTATGTTCCAATCCACAGGGACTAAGAAGAAGTAGAAAGTCAAGCAAGGGTGAAGTCGACCTACGAGTGGGAAATGGAGCACGGATTGCTACATTAGCTGTAGGAACTTACTATTTGTCGTTGCCCTCCGGGCTAGTTTTGGAACTGGAAGAATGTTTCCATGTTCCAAGTCTTACTAAAAACATCATTTCAGTTTCTTGCTTAGATGCTAAGGGATTTTCCTTTTTAATAAAAGACAATAGTTGTTCGTTTTATTTTAAAGAGATGTTTTATGGATCTGCTAGATTAGTCAATGGACTTTATTTATTAGATCACGACAAACAAGTATATAACATAAATACCAAAAAGGATGATTCAGATCTCACCTATCTGTGGCATTGTCGATTAGGCCATATAAACTTGAAACGCTTAGAAAGACTTCAAAAGGAAGGAATTCTAGAACCATTTGACTTAGAGGATTATGGTAAATGCGAATCATGTTTACTTGGCAAAATGACAAAGCAACCTTTCTCTAAAGTTGGAGAAAGAGCAAATGAACTATTGGGTTTAATCCATACAGATGTATGTGGACCAATGAGTACAAATGCTAGAGGTGGTTTCAGCTACTTTATCACTTTCACTGATGACTTCAGTAGATATGGTTATGTCTACCTAATGAAGCATAAGTCTGAATCCTTTGACAAATTCAAGGAATTTCAGAGTGAAGTAGAGAATCAATCAGGCAAGAAGATTAAGGCACTGCGGTCTGATAGAGGCGGTGAATATCTGAGCTATGAATTTGATGACCATCTGTAAGAATGTGGAATTCTATCAGAATTGACTCCTCCTGGAACACCACAATGGAACGGTGTGTCAGAACGGACGAACAGAACCTTGCTAGACATGGTCAGGTCAATGATGGGTCAGGCCAAACTTCCATTAGAAATTTTGGGGACATGCACTAAATACAGCTGCACTCACTATAAATAGAGCTCCGTCTAAAGCTGTCGAAAAGACTCCATATGAATTATGGTTTGGAAAGCCTCCAAATGTGTCTTTTCTTAAGATTTTGGGATGTGAAGTATACGTCAAACGATTAATTTCAGACAAACTTCATCCAAAATCTGACAAATGTATCCTTGTGGGCTATCCAAAGAAAACAAAGGGGTATTACTTCTACAATACATCTGAGAACAAGGTGTTTGTTGCTCGAGATGGTGTCTTTTTGGAGAAGGATCACATTTCCAAAATGACAAGTGGGAGAAAATTAGACCTTGAAGAAATTCGAGTCGAACAACAAACTCTAGAGAATGCTCAAGATGACATTCAGGATGAAACTCAGAGATCTTTAGAAGAATCTGGTGAGAATCATGGTCAATCTAGAAATGTTACCCCGCGTAGATCGCAAAGATATAGATCTCAACCGGAAAGGTACTTAGGTATTTTGACGAACGAGAGCTATGACGTTCTATTACTTGAAAGTGATGAACCTGCGACTTACAAACAAGCTATGACGAGCCCTAGCTCCAAGCAATGGCAAGAAGCCATGCAATCTGAATTAGACTCCATGTCTGAAAACCAAGTATGGGATTTGGTCGATTTGCCAGATGGCTACCAAGCCATTGGAAGCAAATGGGTTTTCAAACTGAAAAAGGACAAGGATGGGAAACTTGAAGTTTTCAAAGCTAGATTGGTTACAAAAGGTCACAGGCAAGTCCACGGTGTGGATTACGATGAAACCTTATCACCAGTTGCAATGCTAAAGTCTATTCGGATAATGTTAGCAATCGCTGCATATTACGATTACGAAATATGGCAGATGGATGTCAAAACTGCTTTCTTAAACGGCGTTTTAACAGAAACTGTGTTTATGACACAGCCTGAAGGTTTTGAGGATCCAAAGAATGCTAAAAAGGTATGCAAGCTAAAGAAGTCAATCTACGGATTGAAGCAGGCATCCAGGAGCTGGAATATACGTTTTGATGAAGCAGTCAGTGACTTTGGTTTCATCAAGAACGCAGACGAATCTTGTGTATACAAGAAGGTCAGTGGGAGCAAAATTGCTTTCCTAGTATTATATGTCGACGACATATTACTTATCGGAAATGACATTCCTATGTTGAACTCTGTCAAGATTTGGCTTGGGAAATGTTTTTCGATGAAAGATCTAGGAGAAGCACAGTACATATTGGGCATCAAGATTTACAGAGATAGATCTAAAAAGATGATTGGACTTAGTCAAAGCACTTATATCAATAAGGTGCTTGATAGGTTCAAGATGGCGGACTCCAAGCGAGGCTACCTACCCATGTCTCATGGAATGACTCTAAGCAAGAATCAGTGCCCAAAAACACTTGATGAGCGTAGACGAATGAATGGGATTCCATATGCATCATTGATTGGTTCAATAATGTATGCTATGATATGTACACGCCCGGATGTTGCGTACGCACTCAGTGCTACGAGCAGATACCAGTCAGACCCAGGAGAGGCGCATTGGACTGCTGCCAAGAATATTCTTAAGTACCTGAAAAGGCACAAAGATGACTTCCTGGTCTATGGTGGAGATGATGAATTAATTGTTAAAGGCTATACGGACGCAAGTTTCCAAACCGACAAAGATGATTTCAGATCACAGTCTGGGTTTGTCTTCTGCCTCAACGGAGGAGTAGTAAGCTGGAAAAGTGCTAAGCAAAGCACCATTGCGGATTCTACAACTGAAGCGGAGTACATTGCTGCACATGAAGCAGCAAAGGAAGCTATATGGCTAAGGAAGTTCATAGGTGAACTTGGTGTAGTCCCCTCCATTAAAGGACCAATAGCCCTGTATTGTGATAATAACGGAGCTATTGCACAGGCTAAGGAGCCTAGACACCACCAGAGAGTCAAGCATGTACTTCGTAGATTTCACCTTCTACGAGAGTTCGTTGAAAGAAAAGAAGTCGAGATAAGCAAAATTGGAACTGATGATAACATATCAGATCCATTGACTAAACCTCTGCCGCAGGCGAAGCACAACTCGCACACTGCAGCTATGGGAATCAAGCATATTGGAGAATGGCTTTGATGTCCCTGTTTAATGTTTTAAAGTTTTAGAGTTTAAATCTTTGTAAAACATTATTGGTTAATCATTCACAATAAATGAAAAGAATTCATTTTTCCATTTAATTTGTGGTTTATTAAATGATGAGTCCCTTCAATTTGACAATATATTCAAGATAGACTGTCAGGACCAATCCTGTGACTAAGAAATGTCTATCAAGTGAACTTGAATGTCAAAGGTTGAAAATGGTCCCTAGTCGGAGTTTTCTATAAAATTGGACGCATAGAAAACGTTAGACGATTAGAATGCAAGATGACTAGTAGTTCTGTTTCTTGAACTATGTGGACATGGCAATGTCATAATCATTTGCATAGATACTTACTTTGTGAAGACTAGTATCGGACAAGACCTATGAAACTTTACTGTAAGAGATGAAAATCTGTCATAAGTAAATTTCATTAAAATTATTAGACACTAAATCCTCAATACCTGAGTGATTTGAGATTACTTGTTTGAGAACTGGTTGCTTTGACGTTGACCAACCGTCGCACCGTAAAAGGAGGCCATAAAGGCAACGCTCAGGTAATCACCTATCAAACGAAGTCTAATCTCAAGATCGCAAGATTGGGATTGTCCTCCCATAAAACGGGATGAGATGCTTAAAAGTTGTACAAGGCCACTCGGAGAGCTAGAAACTGTGAAATGCATGGCCGTGATCGGATGAATCATAGGCTATGATTATCTGTTTATTTGATCAGTTGAACTCTGAAACCGAGGAACACCTCTGGACATAATAAGGATGACAACTCTTACCTTATGTTCAAGAGCAAGCATCGAGCGACAAAGGAATTAGGAAATGCACACTTGTCCCTAAGGACAAGTGGGAGACTGAAGGAAATAATGCCCTTGGTCCAAGTATGCATTCTATGTTAAGTCTAATAAATGCGGTTCAGTATTAATTAACAAGTTAATAATTCAGTGAGATCAAGTGAGCTGAATGCCTAGCTAGAAGCCGCTTCAGTTCAAGTGGAATTAATTATATTAATCCACAGCTTACTCTTGACTGAACCCGTAGGGTCACACAAATAGTACGTGAACGGATCAAGTATTTAACGGCATTAAATACTCCATCTATGGATATTCGGAATCGACGGATCTTGGTTTCAGTGGGAGCTGAGATCGTCACAGGCAAGAAATGAATACTCCGGAAACGATGATATTGCCGGAAACGGAAATATGGATCGTATCGGAAAAATAAGTATTATCCAAGTCGTAGATGTTGCCGGAAACGGAAACATGGTACGTATCGGAAAATATTATCGGAAATGGAAATATTGCCGGAATCGGAAATATTGCCGGAAACGGAAATATTGTCAGAATCGGAAATATTTTCGGAATCGGAAAATAATTCCGGAAACGGAAATATTAAATATTTGTTCGAAATGGAAATTGATTCCGGAATCGGAAATGTTGAATATTGTTCGTATCGGAAATGAATTCCGGAATCGGGAAATTAATCGGAAGCGTATCGTACGAATTCGCATCGGACGAGGCCTGCCAGACGAAGGCCCAGCATGAAGCCGGGCCATCGCCCAGCAAGCCAGCGCGCCACAAACGCACCAGCCAAGGCTGCGCCAAGCCCACCGCAAGGCAGGCCCAGCGCGCGCCAAGGCTACGGCAGCGTGTGGGCTTGCGGCAGTGGGCTGCGAGCTCGCGGGCTGCGCGTGCGCGCATGGCGCCCCTCGTGGGCTGCTGTGCGTGCGTGTGTGTTTGTGTGCTACTCGAATCCTAAAGCTACCGGGATTTGTCATATGATTAAATCTAATCCTAAAAGATTTAGTTTATTTAATTAGAGTCCTAGTAGGATTATAATTAAATAAATTAGTATCCTAATAGGATTCCAAATCCTTTTCCATAACTCTATAAATAGGTGCCTAGGGTCACATATTTACATAGAGCATTCAAGTATTCAAAGTGAGTTTTTGAGAGCAAAAATCAGTCATACATTTGCCTATAAAGTGCCGAAAATTCAGAGTACCTTAAGGGCGATTCTAGTTGGTCAATCTTAAGGCGGATCCGGACGTGTTGTGGACTATCTACGGAGGGACGACACTTGGAGTCTTAAAGACTTGTTCTTGTTCGGTTCGGGCGCTGCTAGGGAAGGCACGCAACAAAGAGTATGCATCTAAACTATGCTAAATGATTATGTGTAAATAATATGTTTTCCTGGCTTAATGGTTTTTTCCGCATGATTTATGAATTGTCATATGTATCATAACCTAACAAAAACATCCCCCTAGCACTCGTAGATAACGGTTCAACGGTAAATGTTTGCCCATTGCGAACCGTCCATTGCTTGGGGCTAGGAAATGATGACTTCCAAACCTCCACGCAAGGGGTGCGAGCCTATGATGACTCTCGAAGGCTTGTGTTGGGAAAAATCAACCTCACAATACAAACCGGCCCTGTGGCACGCACCACGGAGTTTCAGATAATTGATATCAAGCCCACTTTCAACCTCCTCTTAGGGCGCCCTTGGCTCCATGACTTAGGAGGTGTGGCTTCTACCTTGCACCAGATGGTTAAACTTAACCATAACAGGGTAATTCTGGAAATACGCGCCCCTCCTCTTGACGTCAGTTGTACTATGGTCGGAACGACCGATGCTGCAGAAGACCTTTATGGTTTTCAAGTGGATGAAGTCATCCAGGTCATTGAGGACTACAACTTAGCATTTCTAGATCCGCGAGCGTCCCGGGTCATCCCTAAAATGTTGCTAGCTCAAGGCTATTTCCCGGGAACTCCATTGGGCATAAGGAAGAAGAACAACATGTTCCATCCCCCACCCAACAGAACTACTCCCTTTGGTCTAGGCTACACACCAACGGAAGAAGATATCGCTGACTACTTGTCTAGGCTACGCCTTAAGCCAGCCAAGACAAAACAAACCACCCTTCTTTCCCCATACCAAAGAACCCTTAACGGTATGTTTGTCCGAGAAGGAGAAGAACACCCATGCTCCGACTTCCCTGAACCCTTTGTTCAGAATGGCCTGCTAAAACCCGGATTTGAAATTTTCCATGACTGTCATACTATGGATGGGGCACCCCACCTCCCCATTCCCGAAAGGGAAGGTTCGATGATGAGAACATAAATCTCCACTTAACAACGCATCTCCTATAAAATAACGAATCTCAATCACCCTTTTCATTTCACCCGAAACCTGCTATTTATAGAAACCTGCTATTTATGGAAACCTGCTAAAAATAGTAACTGCCGTAATGGGTAGTTGTTAAAAGTGGCAAGTCATAAAAGATAGAAACCTGTCAGAATTAGGTGTTGCACTCCAACATAAATCCTAAATGAGATAGAAATTACAAGAAGAATCCTATTCCTAATATGATTTGAAAATAAGAGTTACGTATTAATTAAAATCCTAACGAGCCTAGAGTTCGTAACGGGCCCAGACGCATTCCGTCATAAAGTTAATACGCACTAAAAGACTCGGCTAAGTCTCAAACACTCCGATTCTAAGAGTCCAAATCTGACAAAGAACTCGGCCCAAACATCAATTTCAACGCCCAGCCCTAGGCGCTGAAATTGCCTGGATCCCATTATCAACGCCCAGAGCTGGGCGCCGAAATCTTTAACGCCCAGCCCTGGGCGCTGAAAATACCTGGGACGTGTTCTTTCCTAATTCCTCGTGGATTAGAGTTCTACAATTATATCTTTCCACGAACTCTTTTCTATAAATATAGCCCCAAGTTCGACGTGAAACACAACACACAATTCATATTCTGAGTATTGACTCTAACCCCTAAGCCTAAGCCTCACGTTGTGAAATTGATCACGCGTTCTGTCGCAATCGATCCAAAAATCGAACAGAACGTATCCTGTCCCGTAACTTGAGATTCGTTAAATAAAAGGAGAAATAGCAAAGTCAAAGTGGTTAGTTTTCTGAGAACCGTGACACACCTCTCAAGGGTGCGTCGTAATGTGCCCCTTCGCATGATTTAATTGCTTTCCTCGCCCTTTTATGAACTGTTAAACTAATTAAATGTGATTGTTCTATCACGCCTAATAAAGATAATATTTTTGGGAAATTGGATTATCATGCTAGGTCCCTTAATACAATCTAAATCAGATAATCGCGATCGATCTAGTATTATGTGTTGCATATTGTTAAAATCAACTAAGATTAGTTTAATAGTTAACGCATGTCCCTTCAATTATTTATGCTGAGCTACTAAGGATATCCTGCCTCTGGAGTTATCGACGAGCGAGTACTCCTCTCGGTAGTTACAGTCCCCTGAACCCTCAATCTCTACCTTGCGGGTGTATGTTGAGAGATCCCCACACCAGGGATCACAAGGGAACCTATGGCCGTCGTGGTCAAACATAATTGCACTCCTTTTATCAGTTTTTCTCATTGTCGTTAAAAACTGAATGGCGACTCCTATATTACTAGTCAATTGGGTGTAAACTCACAGGAAATCCAATTACACTTGATTTGACAAAAGGAAACGTCACACCCACGAGGGACGAGGTCACGCATTAGCCTCGTGTTTTTTCGACCCCCTCACAGTGGCGACTCTGCTGGGGATAGTGAAGGAAATACTCGTGCGCGTAGGTAATCAAAATAGCCGAAGGGTGAAACGATCCTACCCCGCGTTTATTTCCCCATCAAACGATAACCAGGTTTTGTCAGTTTTTCTCATTGTCGTTAAAAACTGAATGGCGACTCCTATATTACTAGTCAATTGGGTGTAAACTCACAGGAAATCCAATTACACTTGATTTGACAAAAGGAAACGTCACACCCACGAGGGACGAGGTCACGCATTAGCCTCGTGTTTTTTCGACCCCCTCACAGTGGCGACTCTGCTGGGGATAGTGAAGGAAATACTCGTGCGCGTAGGTAATCAAAATAGCCGAAGGGTGAAACGATCCTACCCCGCGTTTATTTCCCCATCAAGTTAGGACGACCTGAAAATCAGCATATTAATGTGAACGGACAGAACCGCATAACGAATCTTGGCTCCCTTAGAAGTTTCATCTCGGGAGTTGGGACTAAGGATACCCATCGCCAACCGGGGGGTGCATACGCTTCGAATGTTGTCCACTCGGCACTTTCGCTAGTAGTACACCCGTCCCAAACCCAATCGCTCGCCCACTAGGTCCCTCTCATTGGTGCATGCCCCCTTGGCTTACATCGTGATTGGCCTCTTGGGCGAAATTCGTCTGTTGAAGGCACTACCTCGACCAGGGCATGTGTTGGATCTGCGATAGAAGCGGTACCAAGCAGGCGCAAATACTACCCATAGAAGCCTATCATAAACTACATGACATATTATTATTTTGCCTCATGGTGTAATGTTAGTTATGTGTAGCGAATTATGTGATTGTGTGTGACAAATAATGCTAGAAAACCAATGACCTTAAAAATTGCCCAAACATTCATAAACCAATTGGCCAAAGAGTTATACCAAAATACGTGTTCCGCAAACCCGAACGATCGCCACAAAAATAAGCGACGCTCGGGATGGCCTGTAACGAATCCCACAAACGCTGCACAACGCGTAAAGGACGTTATTAGGCAAGCACGCAAAATCAAAGTCGCATAAACAAAAAGTAGACGCAAGCAGAAAACGAGAACCAGCCAGGGACGCATTTTCCGCGCCCCTGGCTGGGCGCTAAAATTTCTCACGCCCAAGGATGGGCGCTGAAGTTGTTGCCTGGCCTTTTGGTCAGGCACAGCAGCCTCGGTGCCCGTGCATAAAGTATACGTAGCAGTAAAGAAAATTCGTGAAAATTGCTGCGAGGGCGTATGAAAAGGCACTCGATTCTAAAAGCGACTTGTAAAAAAATAAAATAACTCTTTGTGTCGTTGTTAGGCCTCCTATGACGACAATGTTCGGCTCCAAAACCGAGCACGCTAATCGAAATAACCTTAAATGTCACATGGGTAAAGTATTCAAAAAAATGATGTTCGAATAAAGTCTTCAAGAAAAAATAAATGTTCAAATAAAGAATAAATAAATCCGAGTCTAGACTAGGCTATGCCAAAGTACAATCCAAATCCTAAGTCTTAGTTGTCTTATCCATAGAATCGGTCCTAATGCTTGGTGTCGTTCTGCAAGTTAAAAGGTTAAACCATATTGAGTCTCCCTTCCTAACATTTAAATCAATAAGCACCCATATTAATTGTCATCCCTTGCTAAGAATCTACGGCCTCAATACTCTCTCTCACCAATAAAAAGAATACATTATAGTATTTGCAAAATGGAAACAATCACATTCTGAAAATCATTCCCCCATAGTCGCACAACCCCCAAAGTGTGCCTAAGGTGTCAATACCATTAGCAAAAATTAATGGCCTCAAGGCTTATGATCACATTGGGTCACGACTATCATAGTCCTCTCGAGCCACTCGCCCCTTGAAGTATTCCTAAGTACGGACTAAAAGATTTTCCATGAATGCAACATGACAAACCATGAAAATACCCAAATCGGCATGCCATAAGGCTACCATTGGGGTAAAGCAATACACACTAAGAGAGAAGCCGCACTAATGATTCTAGTCTTGCAAAAATAAAAATTCGATCTCCCCAACTAACTACCTTGCCAACATTAAGCAAAATGGCGCATGACAAATGGACACCCAAGGGTTAAAATCTAAAGTGTCAACCAACGAAAGTTATGGTCCAATTAGCCTAAGTCTGAGAGTTTCTTGGTCGAGTATTATAGGCTTACGCCACGTCATTATTTTGAGTCTAGGCCACCTCCTTGTATTCATACACGGGTTATAATCAGAAAGATTAATGAAAGTTCGAGTCTAAATCACAACTTCCAATTAAATCTCAGAAACTGGAATCTGAAAAGAAGCAAAAAAAAAAAAAAGTTATTTTCGATGCAATTCTTTCGTTAAATTTCAATAAGGTAAAAACAAGATTTCAAATCTACGCTATTTGCACATTTTAAGAAACGACTAAATACGCTTGCAAAGTAAGACGATTTAAAGGTCCACCCTAGGCCTGCTAAAATTAAAGGTCCACCCTAGGTCCGCTAAAATTAAAGGTCCACTATAGGCCTACCAAACGAGGCTCACTCAGTCTCGCCTCGTGACTCAAAGACCACAACCATCTACCTCTTAGCCCAAATAAAAAAGTTTTGAAGGATTTATGTTGGGGAGAAATCCCAAGCAAAAAGAAAAAAAATAGAAAGAGAAAAGGGAGAGCGAAAAGAGCAAGCCATGAAGTACTTAAAAAGAAAGAGAAAAGGGAGAGCTAAAAGAGCGAGCCATGAAATACTTAGCCCGTACCTCCCAAAATGCGAAATTTACCCAAGTAAACGAAGGAAAAGAATTGAGTCAACCAATCCAAATTATAAAGTTCTACGATGTCCACCCTTTCCAAACCTTATGTTCTTAGACGCCTTCGCTCTGGGGCCCCTGTTCAGCTCATTTAACCCATCCATGTTTTCATTGCCATAACCCAAGAAACCATTACCTCGACTCTTGTTCTTGAACTTATTGTCAACTGCGAACCACGTACGACCATTGACACGTGCGTCATACCCATTATTTCCAAAGCCCAAAACCTGTTCTTACACCACCATTAGCATAATGACCATATAACTTGTTTGGATACATCCTGTTGATATACCCTAGAGCCGTCCCCATGCTACTCATTGGCCTAGGTTGATGTAAACTCATGACACTAGCACGAGGCTGCAAATTGTGAGTCCTAGCAGATGTAATCCTCACGCTTGACTAATACCTATACAAATTATCCTATCTCATTTGACCCGTCTTTCAAGCCGTCTTGAGTCACGAATAAAAAAAACAAGACAAATGAAAAGTACAAAAAAAAAAAAAAAAAATAATAAAAAAGCAAACTTTGCAAAGCGCCTTTAAAAGTTCGTCTAAAAAGAAAAAGAAGCATTTAGGGCACCAAAAAAGATCCGCCCAGAAGTCATTTTTCAGTGCCCACAGCTGGGCGCCGAAATCTTTAACGCCCCAGCCTGGGCGCTGAATCTCTCTGCTCGCCAAATTTTGTCCAGAAGTGCTCGTCATTTTATCCGCACATGCACGGAAAAATAACGAACACTTGGAGGGGTACAGCACGTATTCAGATATACGTACCAAAAAAACACATGAAAAGATTTTTGTGCAAATACATGTACTTAAAAAAATAAAACAAAATTTTGGCTTACGGCAGAGCGGCAGATTAAAATAATAATAAACTTCACTTATTTCACCCTATTTCAAACATTGCGATTCCACTCGAACGTACTTGTTTAAAATCGACGTTCTAAGAAACTATTTTCTGGCTAAGAACTACGCAAGACCTGATTCCAAATTAAATCTATTTAAGACGGATACGTAGGCAATCCATGATTCGGTCCAACCAATTTACAAAAATGTTAAAGCCTACAGAATAACAAGAATAAAAAATAGAGTCCTTTATTGAAATTTAATTACTTGCAATCCAAGTCGAAAGAAAAATTTAAGTCAAAGGAAGAACCCAAGTCATCAAGATGCCAAAACGAGCATACATTCGAAAAATAATAAGGGCACATACCCTTGCCAAGAAGGAGCACTCACACTCCTAGGCACTTAGCCAAGACTCAAAAGACCGCTTTGCCTCAATTGAATGGGGGCTAGCGCAAGCGTCCATGACCTCTAAAGTACTCGACTTGACCCTCCCTAAAGCGAACTAACTCACTTAAAGACCTTCTTTCACCACTAGACATAGTCGTTCGCTTAAAGACCTTCTTTCACCACTAGACACAGTCATAATCACCAACAAGTAGTAAAGGCAGTAAGCTTGCAATAAAGAGGATTATTCTACGGCATCGCCCATCGTTCCTTCGAACTCAGGGTATCCGTTCATGGTAATTCAAATTTTTGCGAATCCCCTTTGAAAAAAAAAAACAGACATTGTCAATAGGACTTGGCACTTAACCAAGGCTCACCCTACTCAGACATATGACACGGGCATCTAAAATCGATGTCTGAAAACATCATTAATGGGAAGACATAACAGCAACTAGGGGCTAAAAATTGAAATGAAAGAGCTAGGGAAAAAACTAAGTATACCTTGACCTTTTGTGCAGACATACACCAAGTAAATCTAAGTCAATTTGAAAACGGTTAATTCCCGCAATTCTGGAAAAGATGGCCCTAAAAGCCTAAAGCATATGCCAAACGGGCACAAGTATATCTTGACGCCTGCACCCTGGCTTCCAGCAAATCCTTAGACAGCATTCCAAAAATCGTAACAGTATTTTGATTCACTCATGTAATCCTGTACGAACCCTTCTATAAGTCAACCTACTTAGGACACCTCGGATGGTACACAGTAGGACTCGGTCTTCAAATAATTTTCAAAGACTTCTTCGAACATAATAAAGTATCGTTGGTTTAAGCTTAGTATGCGTTTATCTCGATGTTGCAAGTGAGTCAAAAGATTTCTAAATATGGTTATGGGTAAAGAAAGGCACCTAGCTTTTGCTCAAGGCACACTTCAACATGTGACTACCTTGACCCTGGCAATGTCGCACAATACGACATTTACAAGAGAAGTAGCAAATCACTACTCGAGCGTACCTCGCACTAGACGAGTCTGGTTCAAACTATTCATGATCCATGTCACCATGAATGCATAAAAACGTATCCCAAGCATTATAGCACCAAGCCAATCCCGTATCTACAATTGGGGGCTTGAGAAAAACACTCTTAAAATGCTCGAAATGACAATTTCATCGCAAATTCTCGACGCTAATGCTATACATATGTCATAGGGGCACAATCCTAAGCTTTAATCGTGTAAAACGAACCTTAGAATGGCTACAACCCCTCCCAAATTCTAAGCACTACTTAGAGTATATAAAGTCACCCCACTAACAAGGGTAACTGAAAATCGCGAGTCACCAAAACTCCGATCAAACTACTTCACATAACGCTCGCCCTGCAAGCACCCGTTACACAGTCTAAGTCGTTCCAAAGCAAAAGCGAAAGAAAAATCAAGGATATATAAGAAAATAAAAAGAAAGAAACATCTATGAATCCTCCAATCGAACGAAGTAATAAACCGTGCACGCCCACACAGAAGGTGCTACACTTGTTCGAGCACCTGAACGAGGCGTGATGAAGTACTCCAATGCAAAAAATAATAATGATATCCCAACACCTGGAGAAATGTTCTAATACATGCGGTTAGGACACACAAGCCTACGTCGCACCATAAGTTCAACCATCCCACGGTACAAGTCTAAAAAAGAGAGTAAGGCATATTGCACTAATGCGGGCACGACCAAAGAACATGTGTAAAAGAGGCAAAGACTATTTATCGCCCAAATTCAAAATGCAAGCCACACGACTCCTACACTAAGGATTAAAGGTGGCAAAACATTACTTACCACGGAAGGGATAGCTCGCACCTATACGAGCGGAACCCCAAGGCATCTTTTTCGAAACAACCTACAAAAATCGTACGCCAAAAGGAAGCATCCCAACATGCATACTTGGGGGCTCCAAGCTACGAAACAACCATAGCAAAAAAAAATCTCGAAGCAAATGTTTGAACAATCGAAAGGGCACGATGTTTGAGCCCATTTCATGAATGGGCCTGAACCCTATCAAGCTTCTAAGCAAATTATTCAAAATCAGTCATTGCTCAAACAAAAAATGATTCAAGCAAACTGATTAATGGACCATACACAACGGCCATTCTATGAACGCTCGTTCGCACATACATATCATCTTTTCTAAGTATCCAACATTTACGAACGCGTTCAAAAGAGAAAAAAAAAGAGAAAACGAACGAACAAGAGGCCAACTAATGTCATCAAGAAACCTCGCCAGAAATTATTTTCAGCGCCCAGCGCTGGGCGCCGAAATCTTTAACGCCCAGGCCTGGGCGCCGAAAATGATCACAGACCCAAAAAAACAGCTCTGACTTCTATAGGGCCCTGCCATATTCATTCGACTTTAAAATTGCCGATTTCTTCACTGAAAGTCGCACCTCACGGATTTGTTAAGAGTAGCACGCCACTACAAAGATCGCTCGCACTTACGAGCGCAATCCCAAACACGATCAAGGACATTACAGAATGCGTAACCCCAAGGAACCTCTTTTACAAGAAATGACCGTCAAGCACGAGTGCTTGGGGGCTCGAAGGAAAATATATATTATGCAAAGTTAAAACAACATTCCCAGACTACGCTGTACAAAGTCCCATGTTTGGATGTCTCAAAAAAAAAACCGGATTACGACCTCAAGACAAAGGTCACCGTTGATACTTATACATAGTCCCCTAATCAAGGACCCAGGTAATGGCAAAATTGAGCCATAAAGACTAGCTCAAAACCATGAAAGAAGATGACCACCAGACAATGGTCCGTCTAAGCACGTTGTCAACCCACATTCAGGTTACAACTAAATCCGAGCATCCCTCGAAAGAATTCGCTCTTACAAGAATGAAAAAAAAATTCTCAAAAGAAATCACGATGAACAAAATAAATATGGACTTGCCCACCTCAATCGGGCAAGATCACGCCACGAACCACGCGAATCCCAAATCGAAAAGACGAATTTAAGGTTCGCTCACCTCCAGCGAGCGGGGCGTCCACCCTTAGCGGACAGGGCTCGCCCACCTTCAGCGGGCGAGGTCTGCGTCACTAGCCGCGCAGGTCCTCAGTTTTCGAAAAATAAAATCTTCAAATTCAAAATAGGCTCGCCATCTTTAGCCGGCGGGGTCTACGTCATAAACCACGTAGGTCCTTATTTTAAAAAACCACAAACAAATTTCAAAATAGATTCGTCCACTTCTTTCGGACGGGGTGTCCACCCTTAGCGGACAGGTTCGCCATCTTTAGCCGGCGGGGTCTACGTCACAAGCCGCGTAGGTCCTTATTTTCAAAATTTCAAAAACAGATTCGTCCACTTCTTTCGGACGGGGTGTCCACCCTTAGCGGACAGGTTGGCCATCTTTAGCCGGCGGGGTCTACGTCACAAGCCGCGTAGGTCCTTATTTTCATAACTTCAAAACAGATTCGTCCACTTCTTTCGGACGGGGCGTCCACCCTTAGCGGACAGGCTCGCCATCTTTAGCCGGCGGGGTCTGCGTCACTAGCCGCGCAGGTCCTTAGTCGCTGCAGCGATAACTTTTTCTGGTTTTCCCTGTTCCAAAAATTAAAGGATTGGTTTTCCGTTTTTTTTTCCAAAAAAGAGTGATGTGCTGGATTTTCCTTCGTTTTACGTCCTATAAAAACAAGGGGGTTTTCTCCTTTAGCCAGCCCTGAAAATGAGAATCTTTAAAAATATTTTTACCTCATGGTTGGGCTTGGCCAGGCCCAATTACACTTTATAGCTTTGATTTCGAAAACATCTGTAGCTACTCCCAATGACAAAGTGAGGGAGTTTCTACGCTTCGTTAGATACTTCCAATGAAAAAGTGAGGGAGTTTCTATACTATCCGTTGACAAATCCCAATGACACGTGAGGGATATGTCGACACTTCAAGTGATGACCCTTAAGTCAAATGTTATCACTCGGGGGCTCGTGAGACCCTCGCAAAAAAACAGGTCACCATGACTTGTGTGACGCACTCCGTCTAATACTTTGACTATCGTCTTACCCCAAGACTCAGTCAAAGTGGGGGCTAACTGTAGACACCTACTTTTGTCCCCATTCCCGGAAGAGAAGGTTCAATGATGAGAACATAAATCTCCACTTGACAACGCATCTCCTATAAAATAACGAATCTCAATCACCCTTTTCATTTCACCCGAAACCTGCTATTTATAGAAACCTGCTATTTATGGAAACCTGCTAAAAATAGTAACTGCCGTAATGGGTAGTTGTTAAAAGTGGCAAGTCATAAAAGATAGAAACCTGTCAGAATTAGGTGTTGCACTCCAACATAAATCCTAAATGAGATAGAAATTACAAGAAGAATCCTATTCCTAATATGATTCGAAAATAAGAGTTACGTATTAATTAAAATCCTAACGAGCCTAGAGTTCGTAACGGGCCCAGACGCATTCCGTCATAAAGTTAATACGCACTAAAAGACTCGGATAAGTCTCAAACACTCCGGATTCTAAGAGTCCAAATCTGACAAAGAACTCGGCCCAAACATCAATTTCAACGCCCAGCCCTGGGCGCTGAAATTGCCTGGATCCCATTTTCAACGCCCAGAGCTGGGCGCCGAAATCTTTAACGCCCAGCCCTGGGCGCTGAAAATACCTAGGACGTGTTCTTTCCTAATTCCTCGTGGATTAGAGTTCTACAATTCTATCTTTCCACGAAATCTTTTCTATAAATATAGCCCCAAGTTCGACGTGAAACACAACACACAATTCATATTCTGAGTATTGACTCTAACCCCAAAGCCTAAGCCTCACGCTGCGAAATGGATCACGCGTTCTATCGCAATCGATCCAAAAATCGAACAGAACATATCCTGTCCCGTAACTTGAGATTCGTTAAATAAAAGGAGAAATAGCAAAGTCAAAGTGGTTAGTTTTCTGAGAACCGTGACGCACCTCTCAAGGGTGCGTCGTAATGTGCCCCTTCGCATGATTTAATTGCTTTCCTCGCCCTTTTATAAACTGTTAAACTAATTAAATCTGATTTTTCTATCACGCTTAATAAACATAATATTTTTGGGAAATTGGATTATCATGCAAGGTCCCTTAATACAATCTAAATCAGATAATCGCGATCGATCTAGTATTATGTGTTGCATATTGTTAAAATCAACTCAGATTAGTTTAATAGTTAACGCATGTCCCTTCAATTATTTATGCTGAGCTGGTAAGGATATCCTACCTCTGGAGTTATCGACGAGCGAGTACTCCTCTCGGTAGTTACAGCCCCCCGAACCCTCAATCTCTACCTTGCGGGTGTATGTTGAGAGATCCCCACACCAGGGATCACAAGGGAACCTATGGCAATCGTGGTCAAACATAATTGCACTCCTTTTATGTCACGATAACCGGGTTTTGTCAGTTTTTCTCATTGTTGTTAAAAACTGAATGGCGACTCCTATGTTACTAGTCAATTGGGTGTAAACTCACAGGAAATCCAATTACACTTGATTTGACAAAAAGAAACGTCACACCCACGAGGGACGAGGTCACGCATTAGCCTCGTGTTTTTTCGACCCCCTCACAATACTTATCAAATCCGGCATCCTAAAATTCATTCTAGCTAGAACTACGCGCGACCTGATTCTAAGTTAAAGTTATTTAACAAGGATACGTAGGCAATCCCATTTATGGATTCGGTCCAATCAAGGATGCACCCCCACAGGCTTCTGCGCTACCCCTATGTCGATCTCCATAAGAACAGGCTCCTTGACACTAACTTCCAAGGATGCCAAGGCCTCAGAAACATTTTCAGTTTGAACAGCTATAGCCCGCTCAGCCTCAAGGGCACAAATAATGGGAGGGAAAGGATTATCAACATCAATTCGATCAGCCACTGGTGCTACTGGGGGCTGAACTTTCCTAACCCATACATTATTCCGGCAACGATCTCCGCGAGAGCTTGCATTTCTTTTGGGAACAGCAGGCCCCTTCATGTTAGGTACCTTTTTAGGCCTAGAACTGGAACGTGCAGAAATTTCCTTTCGCTTTCGATCAGGACGAGCTTTCATAGTCTTAATGCCTGTAGACACCTACTTTTGTCCCCATTCCCGAAAGGGAAAGGTTCGATGATGAAAACATAAATCTCCACTTGACAACGCATCTCCTATAAAATAAACGAATCTCAATTCCCCTTTTCATTTCACCCGAAACCTGCTATTTATGGAAACCTGCTAAAAATAGTAACTGCCGTAAAAGGTAGCTTCTAAAAGTGGCAAATCATAAAGGATAGAAACCTGTCAGAATTAGGTGTTGCATTCCAACATAAATCCTAAATGAGATAGAAAACTGCGAGAATCCAATTCCTAATATGATTCGGAAATAAGAGTTACGTATTAATTAAAATCCTAACGAGCCTAGAGTTCGTAACGGGCCCGGACGCATTCCGTCATAAACTTGATACGCGCTAAAAGACTCGATTAAATCTCAAACTCTACGGATTTCAGGAATCCGAATCTGACTAAAGAAAACAGCCCAGACCCTATTTTCAACGCCTGGCTCTGGGCGCCGAAATCTTCGGCGCCCAGGCCTGCGCTCAAAATACCTGGGTGCGTGTTTCTTCCTAATTCTTTGTGGATTAGAACTCTGCAATTCTATCTTTCCACGAACTCTTCCCTATAAATAGACCCCTAAATTCGACGTGAAAAAGACACAACACACACAATTATATTCCGAGTATTGACTCCAACCCTTAGCCTAAGCCTCACGCTGCGAAACTGTTCACGCGTTCTGTCGCAATCGATCCATAAATCGAACAGAACGTATCCTGTCCCATAATTGAGATTCGTTAAATAAAAAGGAGAAATAGCAAAGTCAAAGTGATTAGTTTTCTGAGAACCGTGACGCACCTCTCAAGGGTGCGTCGTAATGTATCCCTTTTCGATGATTTAATTGCTTTCCTCGCCCTTTTTATGAACTGTTCAACTAACTAAATCTGATTGTTCTATCACGCCTAACAAATATAATATTTTTGGGAAATTGGATTATCATGCTAGGTCCCTTAATACTATTTAAATCATATAATCACGATCGATCTAGTATTATATGTTGCATATTGCTAAAATCAACTCAGATTAGTTTAATAGTTAACGCATGTCCCTTCAATTATTTATGCTGAGCTAGTAAGGATATCCTGCCTCTGGAGTTATCGACGAGCGAAGTACTCCTCTCGGTAGTTACAGTCCCCCGAACCCTCAATCTCTACCTTGCGGGTGTATGTTGAGAGATCCCCACACCAGGGATCACAAGGGAACCTACGACCGTCGTGGTCAAACATAATTGCACTCCCTTTATGTCACGATAACCGGGTTTTGTCAGTTTTTCTCATTGTCGTTAAAAGCTGAATGGCGACTCCTATATTACTAGTCAATTGGGTGTACACTCACAGGAAATCCAATTACACTTGATTGAATAAAAGAATCGTCACACCCACGAGGGACGAGGTCACGCATTAGCCTCGTGCTTTTTCGACCCCTCCAAAGTTGCGACTCCACTGGGGATAGTGAAGGAAATACTCGTGGTTGTAGGTAATCAAAATAGCCGAAGGGTGAAACGATCCTACCTCGCGTTTATTTCCCCATCAAGTTGGGACGACCTGAAAATCAGCATATTAATGTGAACGGGCAGAACAGCATAACGAATCTCGACTCCCTCGGGAGTTGGGACTAAGGATACCTTTTTCCGCCAATGGGGGGGTGCATACGCCGCGCATGTTGCCCACTCGGTACTTGTGCAGGTAGTACACCTATCCCGAACCCAATCGCTCGCTCATTAGGTCCCTCTCGCCTGCATGCCCCCTTGGCTTGCACTTGCGGGTTGGCCTCTTGAGCGAAATTCGTCTGTTGAAGACACTACCTCGACCGGGGCATGTGTTGGATCTACGATAGAAGCGGTACCAAGCCAGGCGCAAATACTACCCATAGAAGCCTATCATAAACTACGTGACATATTTAATTTTCAAATCCATGTTTGTAATGTAGTTATGTGTAGCGAACTATGTGACTATGTTATGATTGTGCGTACAAATAACGCTAGACAAATAATGCTAGAAAACCAACGACCTTAAAAATTGCCCAAATATTCATGAACCAATTGGCCAAAGAGTTATACCAAAATACGTGTTCCGCAAGCCCGAACGATCGCCACAAAAATAAGCGACGCTCGGGATGGCCGTAACGAATCCCACAAACGCTGCACAACGCGTAAAGGACGTTATTAGGCAAGCAGGCAAAATTGAAGTCGCATAAACAAAAGTAGACGCAAACAGAAAACGAGAACCAGCCAGGGACGCATTTTCAAAGCCCCTGGCTGGGCGCTTAAATTTCTCACGCCCACTGCTGGGCGCTGAAGTTGCTGCCTGGCCTTTTGGTCAGGCACAGCAGCCTCGGTGCCCGCGCATAAGAAAAACATACGTAGCAAAAAAAACTTTTCGGAAAAAATTGCTGCGAGGGCGTATGAAAAGGCACTCGATTCTAAAAGCGACTTGTAAAAAATAAATAACTCCTTGTGTCGTTGTTAGGCCTCCTACGACGACAATGCTCGGCACCAAAACCGAGCATGCTAATTAAACGACCTTGAGTGTCACATGGGCAAAGTATTCAAAAAATAATGTTCGAAAAAAGTCTTCAAGAAAAAAATAAATGTTCAAATGAAAAATAAGTAAATCCGAGTCTAGACTAGGCTATGACAAAGTACAATCTAAATCCTAAGTCTTAGTTGTCTTATCCATAGAATCGGTCCTAATGCTTGGTGTCGTTCTGCATGTTAAAAGGTTAAACCATATTGAGTCTCCCTTCCTAACATTTAAATCAATGAGCACCCATATGTAATTGTCATCCCTTGCTAAGAACCCACGGCCTCAATATTCTCTCTCACCAATAAAAGAATATATTATAGTATTTACAAAATGGAAACAGTCACATTCTGAAAATCATTCCTCCATAGTCGCACAACCCCCAAAGTGAACCTAAGGTATCAATACCATTGGCAAAAAATTAATGGCCTCAAGGCTTATGATCACATTGGGTCACGACTATCATAGTCCTCTCGAGTCACTCGCTCCTTGAAATACTACTAAGTACGGACTAAAAGATTTTCCATGAATGCAACTTGACCAACCATGAAAATACCCAAATCGGCATACCATAAGGCTACCATCGGGGTAAAGCAATACACACTAAGAGAGAAGCCGCACTAATGATTCTAGTCTTGCAAAAATAAAAATTCGATCTCCCCAATCAACTACCTCGCCAACATTAAGCAAAATGGCGCATGACAAATGGACACCCAAGGGTTAAAATCTAAAAGTGTCAACCAACGAAAGTTATGGTCCAATTAGCCTAAGTCTGAGAGTTGCTTGGTCAAGTATTATAGGCTTACGCCACGTCATTATTTTGAGTCTAGGCCACCTCCTTGTATTCCTACACGGGTTATAATCAGAAAATTAATGAAAGTTTGAGTCTATATCACAACTTCCAATTAAATCCCGGAAACTGTAAAAAATTATTATCGATGTAATTCTTTCGTTAAATTTCAATAAGGTAAAAACAACATTTTGAATCTACTCTATTTGCACATTTTAAGAAACGACTAAATACGCTTGCAAAGTAAGATAATTTAAAGGTCCACCCTAGGCCAACTAAAATTAAAGGTCCACCCTAGGCCTACTAAAATTAAAGGTCCACTATAGGCCTACCAAACGAGGCTCACTCAGTCCCGCCTCGTGACTCAAAGACCATAACCATCTACCTTTTAGCCCAAATAAAAAGAAATTTGAAGGATTTATGTTGGGGAGAAATCCCATGCAAAAAGGAAAAAATAGAAAGAGAAAAGGGAGAGCGAAAAGAGCAAGCCACGAAATGCTTAAAAAAGAGAAATAGAAAAGGGAGAGCGAAAAAGAGCCATGAAATACTTAGCCCGTACCTCCCAAAGTGCGAAACTTACCCAAGTAAACGAAGGAAAAGAATTGAGTCAACCAATCCAAATCATAAAATTCTACGATGTCTACCCTTTCCAATCCTTATGCTCTTAGACGCATTCGCTCTGGGGTCCCTGTTCAGCTCATCTAACCCATCCATGTTCTCATTGCCATAACCCAAGAAACCATTACCTCGACTCTTGTTCTTGAACTTGTTGTCAACCGCAAACCACGCACGGCTATTGACACGTGAGTCATACCCATTATTTCCAAAGCCCAAAACCTGTTCTTACACCACCATTAGCATAATGACCATATAACTTGTGTGGATACATCCTGTTGATATACCCTTAAGCCGTCCCCATACTACTCATTGACCTTGGTTGATTTAAACTCATGACACTAGCTTGAGGCTGCAAATTGTGAGCCCTAGCAGGTGTAATCCTCATGCTCGACTAATACCTATACAACTTATCCTATCTCATTCAACCCGTCTTTCAAACCGTCTTGAGTCACGAATAAAAAAAGAAGACAAATGAAAAGTACAAAAAAGTAATAAATAATAAAGAAGGAACTTTGCAAAGCGCCTCTAAAATTAGTCTAAAAGAAAAAGGAGCATTTAGCGCACCAAAAAAGATCCTCCCAGAAGTCATTTTCAGCGCCCATAGCTGGGCGCCGAAATCTTTAGCGCCCCAGCCTGGGCGCTGAATCTCTCTGCTCGCCAAATTTTGTCCAGAAGTGCTCGTCATTTTATCCGCACATGCACGGAAAAATAACGAACACTTGGAGGGGTACATCACGTATTCAGATATACGTACCACCAAAAAATACATGTACTCAAAAAATATATAAAACAAATTTTGGCTTACGGCAAAGCAGTAGATTAAAATAATAATAAACTTCACTTATTCTACCGTTTCAAATAATATGTTTCCACCTCAAAACATACCTATCGAATTCGGCATTCTAAGAAACCATTTTCTAGGATAAGAACTACGCAAGACCTGATTCCAAATTAAATTTATTTAAGGCGGATACGTAGGCAATCCATGATTCGGTCCAACCAATTTGCAACCAATATTAAAGCCTATAGAAATAACAAGAATAAGAAATAGAGTCCCTTATTGAAATTTAATTATTTGCAACCCAAGTCGAAAGAAAGATTTAAGTCAAAAGAAGAATCCAAGTCATCAAGATGCCAAAATTAATGAGCACACATCGAAAAATAATAAGGGCACGTACCCTTGCCAAAAGGAGCACTCACAATCCTAGGCACTTAGCCAAGACTCAAAAGACCACTTTGCCTCAATTGAATGGGGGCTAGCGCAAGCGTCCATGACCTCTAAAGTACTCGACTTGACCCTCCCTAAAGCGAACTAACTCACTTAAAGACTTTCTTTCACCACTAGACATAGCCGTTCGCTTAAAGACCTTCTTTCACCACTAAGACATAGTCATAATCGCCAACAAGTAATAAGGGCAGTAAGCTTGCAATAAAGAGGATTGTTCTACGGCGTCGCCCCATCGTTCCTTCGAGCTCAGGGCACCCGTTCATGGTAACTCAAATGCTCGCGAATCCCCTTTGAAAAAAAAATCAGACATTGTCAATAGGACTTGGCACTTAACCAAGGCTCAGCCTACTCAGACATATGACACGGGCATCTAAAATCGAAATCTGAAAACATTATTAATGGGAAGACATAACAGTAACTGGGGGCTAAAAATTGAAATGAAAGAGATAGGGAAGGAACTAAGTATACCTCGACCTTTTATACAGACATACACCAAGTAAATATAAGTCAATTTGAAAACGGTTTATATTCCCGCAATTTTGGAAAAGATGGCCCTAAAACCCTAAAGCATATGCCAAACGGGCACAAGTATGTCTTAACGCCTGCACCCTGGCTTCCAGCAAATCCTTAGACATCATTCTAAAAATCGTAACAGTATTTTGATTCACTCATATAATCTTGTACGAACCCTTCTATAAGTCAAACTTACTTAGGACACCTCGGATTGTACATAGTAGGACTCGGATTTCAAATAATTTTCAAAGACTTCTTCGAACATAATAAAGTGTCATTGGTTTAATCTAAGTATGCATTTATCTCGATGTTGCAAGTGAGTCAAAAAGATCTATAAATATGATTATGGGTAAAGAAAGGCATCTAGCTTTTGGTCAAGGCACACTTCAACGTATGATTACCTTGACCATGGCAATGTCGCACAATACGACATTTTCAAGAAAAGTAGCAAATTACTACCCGAATGTACCTCGCACTAAACGAGTCTGGTTCAAACTATTCATGATCCATGTCACCATGAATGCATAAAGACGTATGCAAAGCATTATAGCACCAAGCCAATCCCGTAGCTACAATTGGGGGCTTGAGAAAAACACTCTAAAAATGCTCGAAATGACGATTTATCGCAAATTCTCGACGCTAATGCTATACATACATCATAGGGGCACAATCCTAAGCTTTAATCATGTAAAACGAACCTTAGAATGGCTGCAACCCCTCCCAAATTCTAAGCATTACTTAGAGTATATAAAGTCGCCCCACTAACAAGGGTAACTGAAAATCGCGAGTCACCAAAACTCCGATCAAACCACTGCACATAACGCTCGCCCTATAAAGCGCCCGTTACACAGTCTACATCGTTCCAAAGCAAAAGCGAAAGAAAAAAAAAGAATAAAAAAAAAACTGTCAAAATTCTGCCCAGGAATCATTTTCAACGCCCAGAGCTGGGCGCCGATATCTTTAACGCCCCAGCCTGGGCGCCGAATCTTTCTGCTAGCCAAGTTTTGCCCAGATACAAAAATAAGAAAGAAACACCTATGAATCATCGCATCGAACGAAGTAATAAGCCGTGCAAACCCACGCAGAAGGTGCTACACTTGTTCGAGCACCTGAACGATTCAGCACGATGAAGTACTCCAAATAATGATATCCCAACACTTGGAGGAATGTTCTAAGACACGCCGTTAGGCCACACAAGCCTGCGTTGCACCATAATCCCACAGTACAAGTCTAAAAAAAGGTAAGGCACATTGCACTAATGCAAGCACGACCAAGAGTAAGAGGCAAAGACTACTTATCGCCCAAATGCAAGCCACACGACTTCTACATTAAGGATTAAAGGTAGCAAAACATTACCTACCACGGAAGGGATAGCTCGCACCTAGACAAGCGAAACCCCAAGGCATCTTTCTCGAAAGAACCTACAAAATCGTACGCCAAAAAGAAGCATCCCAACATGCATACTTGGGGGCTCCAAGCTACGAAACAACCATAACAAAATAAAAAATCTCGAAGCAAATGTTTGAACAATCGAAAGGGCACGATGTTTGAGCCCACTTCATGAATGGACCTGACCCCTATCAAGCTTCTAAGCAAACTATTCAAAATCAGTCATTGCTCAAAAAAAAATGATTCAAGCAAACTGATTAATGGACCGCACACAACGGCCATTCTATGAACGCTCGTTCGCACATACATATCATCATTCACGAACACGTTTAAAAAATATAAGAGCGATCAAAGTCTTACACCTCAAGGTATGTTCCTCGGGCCATATAGACTCGCCCGACTATTGCAATAACTGTACACCTTAAGAGCAACAGTTCCTTAAAATAATCGCCCCAAAGCGACAAGCACCGTAGTCCACCAATCGGCTACAGCTTCTCAAGAAAATCATCACGTTCTAAAAATAAAGAAAAAACAAAAGAAAAGAGAATACATAGAACTTCCAAGTGAAATAAACGAATGAACAAGAGGCCAACTGTGTCATCAAAAGACCAGCCCAAACAACACTTTCAACGCCCCACCTGGGCGTGAATTATTTCAACGCCCAGGCCTGGGCGCCAAAAATGAACCCAGGCTCAAAAAGGCCCTAACTTCTATTGGGCCCTGCCATATTCATTCGGCTTGAAAATTGCCGATTTCTTCACTGAAAGTCGCACCTCACGGCTTTGTTAAGAGTAGCACACCAATATAAAGATCACCCGCACTTACGAGCACGATCCCAAACACGATCAAGGACATTACAAATGCTTATCCCCAAGGAACCTTTTTGACAAGAAATGACCATCAAGCACGAATGCTTGGGGGCTCGAAAGAAAATATATTATGCAAAGTTAAAAACAATATTCCCAGACTACGCTGTACGAAGTCCCGTGTTTGGATGTCTCAAAAAATAAAATCGGTTTACGACCTCAAGACAAAGGTCGCCGTTGATACTTATGCATAGTGCCCTAATCAAGGACCCATGTAGTGGCAAAATTGAGCCGTAAAGACTAGCTCAAAACCATGAAAGATGATGACCACGAGACAATGGTCCGTCTAAGCACATTGTCAACCCACATTCAGGTTGCAACTAAATCCGAGCATCCCTCGGAAGAATTCTCTCCTACAAGAATGAATAAAAAGAAATTCTCAAAAAAAATCACAAGAAAAAAATGAAATAGGGACTTGCCCACCTCAATCAGGCAAGATCGAACCACGCGAGTTCCAAATTAAAAAACGTATTCAGGGACGTCCACCCTCAGCGGACAGGGCTCGCCCACCTTCAGCGGGCGGGGTCTGAGTCACTAGCCGCGCAGGTCCTCAGTTTTCGAAAATGAAAAGAAAATAAAATCTTCAAAATAAAACAGGCTCGCCATCTTCAGCCGGCGGGGTCTGCGTCACTAACCGCGCAGGTCCTCAATTTTCAAAAAATGAGATCTTCAAAATACAAACAGGCTCGCCATCTTCAGCCGGCGGGGTCTGCGTCACAAACCGCGTAGGTCCTTATTTTCAAAAAGCACAAACAATTTTCAAAATAGATTCGTCCACTTCTATCGGACGGGGTGTCCACCCTTAGCAGACAGGTTCGCCATCTTCAGCCGGCGGGGTCTACGTCACAAACTGCGTAGGTCCTTATTTTCAAATTTCAAAAACAGATTCGTCCACTTCTATCAGACGGGGTGTCCACCCTTAGCGGACAGGCTCGCCATCTTTAGCCGGCGGGGTCTGCGCCACTAACCGCGCAGGTCCTTAGTCGCTGCAGCGATAACTTTGTCTGGTTTTCCCTTTTTCCAAAAATTAAAGGACTGGTTTTCCCTTTTTCCAAAAATTAAAGGATTGGTTTTCCATTTTTCCAAAAAAGAGCGATGTGCTGGATTTTCCTTCGTTTTACGTCCCATAAAAACAAGGGGGTTTTCTCGTTTAGCTAATCCTGAAACTGAGAATCTTTAAAAACACTTTTACCTCGTGATTGGGCTTGGCCAGCCCCAATTACACTTTATAGCTTTGATTTCGAAAACATCTGTAGCTACTCCCAATGACAAAGTGAGGGAGTTTCTACGCACCTTTAGATCCTTCCAATGAAAAAGTGAGGAAGTATCTATACTATCAGTTGATAAATCCCAATGACACGTGAGGGATATGTCGACACTTCAAGTGATGACCCTTAAGTCAAATGTTATCACTCGGGGGCTCGTGAGACCCTCGCAAAACAGGTCACATATACCATGGCTTGTGTGACGCACTCCGTCTAATACTTTGACCATCTTCTTACCCCAAGACTCAGTCAAAGTGGGGGATAACTGTAGACACCTACTTTTGTCCCCATTCCCGAAAGGGAAAGGTTCGATGATGAAAACATAAATCTCCACTTGACAACGCATCTCCTATAAAATAAACGAATCTGAATTCCCCTTTTCATTTCACCCGAAACCTGCTATTTATGGAAACCTGCTAAAAATAGTAACTGCCGTAAAAGGTAGCTTCTAAAAGTGGCTAATCATAAAGGATAGAAACCTGTCAGAATTAGGTGTTGCATTCCAACATAAATCCTAAATGAGATAGAAAACTGCGAGAATCCTATTCCTAATATGATTCGGAAATAAGAGTTACGTATTAATTTAAATCCTAACGAGCCTGAGTTCGTAACGGGCCCAGACGCATTCCGTCATAAAATTGATACGCGCTAAAAGACTCGATTAAATCTCAAACTCTACGGATTTCAGGAATCCGAATCTGACTAAAGAAAACAGCCCAGACCCTGTTTTCAACGCCCGGCCTGGGCGCTGAAAATACCTGGGTACGTATTTTTTCCTAATTCTTTGTGGATTAGAACTCTGCAATTATATCTTTCCACGAACTCTTCCCTATAAATAGACCCCTAATTTCGACGTGAAAAAGACACAACACACACAATTATATTCTTAGTATTGACTCCAACCCTTAGCCTAAGCCTCACGCTGCGAAACTGTTCACGCGTTCTGTCGCAATCGATCCATAAATCGAACAGAACGTATCCTGTCCCATAATTGAGATTCGTTAAATAAAAAGGAGAAATAGCAAAGTCAAAGTGGTTAGTTTTCTGAGAACCGTGACGCAACTCTCAAGGGTGCGTCGTAATGTGTCCCTTTTCTAATTGCTTTCCTCGCCCTTTTTATGAACTGTTAAACTAACTAAATCTGATTGTTCTATCACGCCTAACAAATATAATATTTTTGGGAAATTGGATTATCATGCTAGGTCCCTTAATACTATTTAAATCAGATAATCACGATCGATCTAGTATTATATGTTGCATATTGCTAAAATCAACTCAGATTAGTTTAATAGTTAACGCATGTCCCTTCAATTATTTATGCTGAGCTAGTAAGGATATCCTGCCTCTGGAGTTATCGACGAGCGAAGTACTCCTCTCGGTAGTTACAGTCCCCCGAACCCTCAATCTCTACCTTGCGGGTGTATGTTGAGAGATCCCCACACCAGGGATCACAAGGGAACCTACGGCCGCCGTGGTCAAACATAATTGCACTCCCTTTATGTCACGATAACCGGGTTTTGTTAGTTTTTCTCATTGTCGTTAAAAGCTGAATGGCGACTCCTATGTTACTAATCAATTGGGTGTACACTCACAGGAAATCCAATTACGCTTGATTGAATAAAAGAATAGTCACACCCACGAGGGACGAGGTCACGCATTAGCCTCGTGATTTTTCGACCCCCTCACAATGCCATTTTCACGAGAGTTAGCAGGATTACGGTTTTCATACTTAGCCCTACCTCGAGGTATCAAAAGTTCAGCCGGCTCTTCATTTCGAGCCTTAGTTCTCACAACCTTATCATCGGAACCCATCCACAGCTTATAATTCGAGGAAAGGCCCACAAAACCATCAGTAGTCACGGTCCAACGCGGGAGGCCACCATAATACTTAGCCCACGCCTGAACCCGTGCTCGTGAAAAAACCGCTACTTTAGGTGGTACCGTATCAGCAAATGGGATAGTCTGCCTTAAGCCGTATTGTCGCATGACTCGGTAAGGAAAGATGTAAACAGGCCGAGATAATCCCAACAAAGAAACATGAACTACCGTCTCGGAACCCCCCGTCATATTAGTCAAACCCCACCACGGTACCACCCACTTAATAGAACATATGCCATGAGTAAAATAGGAGGCCCATTCGGTCTCATCCTGGCCTTGGTGCAAATACTTTCGGTTGCCTAAAGCTATAGGGCGATAATGTTTAGGATCGGCAGGAGCTTCTAGAAGCCTAAGTCGTTCCATGAGCCAAGTCTGCAAAAAACGGGTACGATCAGAAAAATAATAAGGCTTGGGACGCATTTTCAACGCCCAGGACCAGGAGCCAGAAATACCGACGCCCAGCCCTGGGCGCTGAAAATCAGCTCCAGGCAGAGGCAAACAAAGAAAAAAATAATAACAATTATATGCGCGCAAATAAACGATCAATTACCTGCAGCAATAGGGGGCTCCCCTTAAAATTTTCAGACTTGGCATCCTTCTTTAACTCATCCGCACCCAACAAGGTCTCAGCAACAATCAACGACATAATAGAATAGCAACTCTCCATCTGACTGATCAGGGGAATCAACCTTATGTCACCAAACTCACCATTGTTATTCGACAGTAAATAGTGGTTCAACAAGCAGAATACAAGTGCCCGGATATTCAATTTATGTTCAGTCATATTTTTACTAGGCCTAAAGTGATGTTTTGCAAGTTTCGCCAAATTAACCTTATCACCCACAATGATCTCAGCCAGCATGTCATCATCTATTCCTAGGAAAGCCCCTATAGTTGTTTTACCCTCTTCAACAGTGCCAGGGGTAGCAGGAGTAGCATTGGTAGGACAACCCAGGATTGCGGCAAATTCATCTGGCAAAGGGCACATCTCATTGCCCCGAAAAACAAAAACATGGTGATCAGAATCCCAAAAGGTTAGGGCGGCATACAGAAAGTTATAATCAATGTTAATTTGTTGTAAGCCTAAAAGTGCCTCTAAGTGGTATCCTTTCAACAAAACCTTTTCTGTGGGATTAAGGGCTCTAAGCCAGCGCCTAACAACTCGTTGGAGGGAGAAAGGAGGAATCGACATGGCAAGAGTAAAAAAAAATAAAGCTAGATAATTGTAGAGAGAAGAAGTTGGTAGTAGTGAAAAAGAGAAACGTACTTAACCCCCTATATATATATATACGACTAGAATGCAAGATGACTAGTAGTTCTGTTTCTTGAACTATGTGGACATGGCAATGTCGCAATCATTTTCATAGATATTTACTGTAAGAGATGAAAATCTGTCATAAGTAAATTTCATTACATTATTAGACACTAATCCTCAGTACCTGAGTGATTTGAGATTACTGAATTGATCGAGAAATGGTTACTTTGACGTTTTCAAGCATCGCACCGTAAAAGGAGACTATAACGGCAACGCTCAGGTAATCACCTATCAAACGAAGTCTAACCTCAAGATCACAAGATTGAGATTGCCCTCCGATAAATCGGGATGAGATGCTGAAAGTTGTACAAGGCCACTCGGAGAGCTAGAAACTGAAAAATGCATGGCCGCGCTAAGATGAATCATAGGCTATGATTATCTGTTTATTTGATCAGTTGAACTCTGAAACCGAGAAATACCTCTGGACATAATAAGGATGACTAAGGAATTAGGCAATGCACACTTATCCCTAAGGACAAGTGGGAGACTGAAGGAAATAATGCCCTTAGTCCAAGTATGCATTCAATGCTAAGTCTAATAAATGCAGTTCAGTATTAATTAATTATGCAAGTTAATAATTCAGTGAGATCAAGTGAGCTGTATGCCTAGCTAGAGGTCGCTTCAGTTCAAGTGGAATTAATAATATTATTCCACAGCCTTACTCTTGACTAAACCCATAGGGTCACACAAATAGTACGTGAATGGATCAAGTATTTAAGTGAGTTAATACTCTATTTATGAATATTCGGAAACGACGAATCTCGGTTCCAGTGGGACTTGAAATCGTCAAAAGGAAAAATATAAATACTCCGGAAATGATGAGATTGCCGGAAACGGAAATATAAATATTATCCAAGTCGTAGATGTTGCCGGAAACGGAAACATGGTACGTATCGAAACATATTAAGGAAATAGAAATATTGCCGGAATCGAAAATATTGTCGGAAAAGGAAATATTTCCAGAATCATAAATATTGTCGGAATCGGAAATAAATTTCGGAATCAGAAATAATAAAATATTTGTTTGAATCGGAAATAAATTCCGGAATCGAAAATATTAAATATTGTTCAAATCGGAAATGAATTCCGGAATCGGAAAACGAATCGGAAGCGCGACGTACGAAACGATCAACGAACGAGCTTGCTAGACGCAAGGCCCAGCACAAAGGCAGGCCTAACGCCCACCGAAGCCCGCGCGTGCAAGCGAGCAGCAAGGCAGTGAAGGAATTAATGCCCTTCGTCCAAGTATGCATTTAATGGTAAGTCTAATAAATGCGGTTCAGTATTAAAAATTCAGTGAGATCAAGTTAACTGTATGCCTAGCTAGAGGCCGCTTCAGTTCAAGTGGATTAATGATATTAATCCACAGCTTACTCTTGACTGAACCCGTAGGGTCACACAAATTGTACGTAAACGGATCAAGTATTTAATGGTATTAAATACTCCATCTATGGATATTCGGAATCGACGGATCTTGGTTTCAGGGGGAGATGAGATCGTCACAGGCAAGAAATGAATACTCCGGACACGATGATATTGCCGGAAACGGAAATATGGATCGTATCGGAAATATAAATATTATCCAAGTCGTAGATGTTGCCGGAAACGGAAACATGGTACGTATCGGAAAATATTATCGGAAATGGAAATATTGCCAGAAACGGAAATATTGTCAGAATCGGAAATATTATCGGAATCGGAAAATAATTCCGGAAACGGAAATATTAAATATTTGTTCGAGACGGAAATTAATTCCGGAATCGGAAATGTTAAATATTGTTCGTATCGGAAATGAATTCCGGAATCGGGAAATTAATCAGAAGCGCGTCGTACGAATTAGCATCGGACGAGCTTGCTAGACGAAGGCCCAACACGAAGCCAGGCCCGCGTCCAGCAAGCAATGGCGCGCCACACACGAACAGCCCAAGGCTGCGCCAGGCCCACCGCAAGACAGGCCCAGCGCGCGCCCAAGGCTGCAGGCAAGCCTCGTGGGCTTCGTGGCCGCGTGGGCTGCGTCGCTGCTCGGGCTTCGCGCGCGCGCTCATGGCGCCCCTCGTGGGCTGCTGTGCGTGCGTGTGTGTTTGTGTTTACATACGAAACCTAAAGCATATAGGATTCGTTTGATGATTAAATTCCTAATCCTAAAAGATAAATTAATTAAATAAGAGTTCTGCTAGGATTCTAACTTAATTAATTCGTATCCTAGTAGGATTCGATTGCTTATTCCATAGCCTATATATATGAAATCAGTGCTCATAATTTATAACGGTATTGAAGTATTCAAAGGTAAGAATTTTGAGCAAAAATTTAGTCATACACTTTGCCCATAATAGCCGAAAATATTAGAACCTTAAGGGCGATTCTAGTTAGTCAATCTTAAGGAGGATCCGGACGTGCTGTGGACTTTCTACGGAGGGACGACACTTGGAGTCCTAAAGACTTGTTCTTGTTCGGTTTAGGCGCAGCAAGGGACTGAACGCTACAAAGAGTATGCATCCTAATTATGCTAATTGTTATATGGCAATTAATTTGGAATCCTGACGTTTATGGTTTTTCCGCATGATTTATATTCGTTTATATGTATCATAACCTAACAGCTGTATCACGAGCCTCTAATTAATTCCATAATAATTGCTTAACATGGTTAAATTTTACAAATTTGCAAAGAATTAAAAGGGGTGATTAATTTTCGTAATTGTTAATTAATTGCAAATTGCGTTTATTTAATTATATGTACGCAGTTTTTCGGTAGTTTCTTCGTTACTCAATGAAATCGAGTGATTTTTGTGTCAATTCTGCATGTAAAAGGCATTCTAAAATTTTGAAGAATTCCAAAATTCGAAGCCTAACTATGACTTTTCGGAGGTTTTAGTTTTTCGAACGCAAAAGTTTGTAATTTTAAGATGTTAAATTAAAGATTTGCGATTCTTGTTGTTAAATCTTGAATTTTTGATTGACCTACTGTATATGTTTAACAAATTTGAATGCCTAAGCTTGTTAATTATACAACCTAATTTGTAATTATAATTAATTTGTTGAAATTCGAATAATTTAGAATTGTTATGATTTTCATAATTAATTAACGATTTAATTAGGTATCCATGATTAAAAATCACTATAAAAATTGTTAATTTAAGATAAGGAGAAGTTTTAACTATGGCAAACAACAATTTATTCAACATCCAATCAATTCTCGAAAAGGAGAAGTTGAACGGGAAAAACTTTCTTGACTGGAAAAGGAACTTGCAAATAGTTTTTATGCAGGAAGAAAAGGAGTATGTCCTGGAAGAGGCGATACCCGAAGCCGCGGGCGACGAGGTCACTCAGGCAGCCCTCAATCGTTGGATTGATGCCAACAAGGATGTGAAATGTCTAATGCTTGCAACCATGAGTGCAGATCTACAGAAAACGTTCATCAACTCAGATGCTTTCACGATCATCAGTGAGTTAAAGAACATGTTCCAAGATCTGGCTCGAGTCGAAAGATTCGAGACTCATAGGCAGATTCTTGAGACCAATTAAGCTTAAGAAAGGCGAGCCCGTAAGTCCACATGTTCTCAAAATGATTGGACTCATTGAGTATATGAGTTGGCTGGATCAACAATTTCTCAGGAAATGGCTGTAGACACCATCCTCCATTCTCTTCATAACGGGTATGATCAGTTCAAACTGAACTACAGTATGAATAGTCTGGACAAGACGCTCATTGAGCTTCACGGTATGCTGAAGACCACTGAAAAGACGCTCAAAAGTGATAAGAAAGATGTGCTTATGGTGCGTTGGGGCAAGTTCAAGAAATCTGGCAAGAAGATGAATGCTAAGAAAGGTGGCAAGAAGGCTAGCCCGACTAAGCAAACTGGCGGCACCAAATCTGAAAAGAAAAAGGTCAGCCAACCCACTTCTGAATCTGAATGCTTCTACTGCAAGAAGAAGGGGCATTGGAAGAGAGATTGCTTGAAGCTTAAGGAAGATCAGAAGAACTGAACAGTCGTTCCATCATCAGGTATTTTCGTTATAGACTGTATACTTGCTAATTCAACTTCTTGGGTATTAGATACAGGTTGTGGCTCACACTTATGTTCCAATTCACAGGGACTAAGAAGAAGTACAAGGTTAAGCAAGGGTGAAGTTGACCTACGAGTGGGAAATGGAGCACGAATTGCTGCATTAGCTGTAGGAACTTATTATTTGTCGTTGCCCTCTGGGCTAGTGTTGGAACTGGAAGACTGTTTCCATGCTCCAAGTCTTACTAAAAACATCATTTCTGTTTCTTGCTTAGATGCTAAGGGATTTTCCTTTTTAATAAAAGACAATAGTTGTTCGTTTTATTTTAAAGAGATGTTTTATGGATCTGCTAGATTAGTCAATGGACCTTATTTATTAGATCACGATAAACAAGTTTATAACATAAATACCAAAAAGGCTAAAAAGAATGATTCAGATATCACCTATCGGTGGCATTGTCGATTAGGCCATATTAACTTGACACGCATAGAAAGACTTCAAAAAGAAGGAATTCTAGAACAATTTGACTTAGAGGATTATGGTAAGTGCGAATCATGTTTGCTTGGCAAAATGCCAAAGCAACCTTTCTTTAAAGTTGGAGAGAGATCAACTGAACTATTGGGTTTAATCCATACAGATCTATGTGGACCAATGAGTACAAATGCTAGAGGTGGTTTCAGCTACTTTATCACTTTCACTGATGACTTCAGTAGATATGGTTATGTCTACCTAATGAAGCATAAGTCTGAATCCTTTGACAAATTCAAGGAATTTTAGAGTGAAGTAGAGAATCAATTAGGCAAGAAGATTAAGGCATTGCGGTGTGACAGAGGCGGTAAATATCTGAGCTATGAATTTGATGACCATCTGAGCGAAAGAATGTGGAATTCTATCAGAATTGACTCCTCCTGGAACACCACAATGGAACGGTGTGTCGGAACGGAGGAATAGAACCTTGTTTGACATGGTTAGATCAATGATGGGTCAGGCTGAACTTCCAATAGAATTTTGGGGACATGCACTAAATACAGTTGCACTCACTATAAATTGAGCTCCGTCTAAAGCTGTTGAAAAGACTCCATATTAGTTATGGTTTGGAAAGCCTCCAAAAGTGTATTTTCTTAAGATTTGGGGATGTGAAGTATACGTCAAACGATTAATTTCAGACAAACTTCATCCAAAATCTGAAAAATGTATCCTTGTGGGCTATCCATAGGAAACAAAGGGGTATTACTTCTACAATACATCTGAGAACAAGGTGTTTGTTGCTCGAGATGGTATCTTTTTAGAAAGAGATCACATTTCCAAAATGACAAGTGGGAGAGCAGTAGACCTCGAAGAAATTCGAGTCGAACAACAAACTCTAGAGAATGCTCAAGATGACATTCAGGATGAAACTCAGAGATCTTTAGAAGTATCTGGTGAGAATCAAGGACCATCTAGAAATGTAACCCCGCGTAGATCGCAGAGATAAAGATCTCAACCGGAAAGGTACTTAGGTATTTTGACAAACGAGAGCTATGAAGTTCTATTACTTGAAAGTGATGAAACTGCGACTTACAAACAAGCTATGAAGAGCCCTAGCTCCAAGCAATGGCAAGAAGCCATGCAATCTGAATTAGACTCCATGTCTAAAAACCAAGTTTGGGATTTGGTCGATTTGCCAGATGGCTACCAAGCCATAGGAAGCAAATGGGTTTTCAAACTGAAAAAGGACAAGGATGGGAAACTTGAAGTTTTCAAAGCTAGATTGGTTGCAAAAGGTTACAGGCAAGTCCACGGTGTGGATTACGATGAAACCTTTTCACCAGTTGCATTGCTAAAGTCTATTCGGATAATGTTAGCAATCGTTGCATATTACGATTACGAAATATGGAAGATGGATGTCAAAACCGCTTTCTTAGACGGCGTTTTAACATAAACTGTGTTTATGACACAGCTTGAGGGTTTTGAGGATCCAAAGAATGCTAAAAAGGTATGCAAGCTTAAGAATCAATCTACGGATTGAAGCAAGCATCAGGGAGATAGAATATACGTTTTGATGAAGCAATCAGTGACTTTGGTTTCATCAAGAACACAGACGAATCTTGTGTATACAAGAAGGTCAGTGGGAGCAAAATTGCTTTTCTAGTATTATATGTCGACGGCATATTACTTATCGGAAATGACATTCCTATGTTGAACTCTATCAAGATTTGGCTTGGGAAATGTTTTTCGATGAAGGATCTAGGAGAAGCACAGTACATACTGGACATCAAGATTTACAGAGATATATCTAAGAAGATGATTGGACTCAGTCAAAACACTTATATCAATAAGGTGCTTGAAAGGTTCAATATGGCGGACTCCAAGCGAGGCTACCTACCCATGTCTCATGGAATGACTCTAAGCAATACTCAGTGCCCAAAAACACTAGATGAGCGTAGACGAATGAGTGGGATTCCATATGCATCATTGATTGGTTCAATAATGTATGCTATGATATGTACACACCCGGATGTTGCGTATGCACTCAGTGCTACGAGAAGATACCAGTTAGACCCAGGAGAGGCACACTGGACTGCTGCCAAGAACATTCTGAAGTACCTGAAAAGGTACAAAGATGATTTCCTGGTCTATGGTGGAGATGATGAATTAATTGTTAAAGGCTATATAGACGCAAGTTTCCAAACCGACAAAGATGATTTCAAATCAAAGTCTGGGTTTGTCTTCTGCCTCAACGGAGGTACAGTAAGCTGGATAAGTGCTAAGCAAAGCACCATTGCGGATTCTACAACTGAAGCGGAGTATATTGCTGCACATGAAGCAGCAAAGGAAGCTATATGGCTAAGGAAGTTCATAGGTGAACTTGGTGTAGTCCCCTCCATTAAAGGAGCAATAGCTCTGTATTGTGATAATAATGGAGCTATTGCACAGGCAAAGGAGCCTAGACACCACCAGAGAGTCACGTATGTACTTCGTAGATTTCACCTTCTACGAGAGTTCGTTGAAAGAAAAGAAGTCGAGATAAGCAAGATTGGAACTGATGACAACATCTCAAATCCATTGACTAAACCTCTGCCGCAGGCGAAGCACAAGTCGCACACTGCAGCTATGGGAATCAAGCATGTTGGAGAAAGGATTTGATATCCTCATTTAATGTTTTAAAGTTTTAGAGTTTAATACTTTGTAAAACATTATTGGTTAATCATTCACAATAAATGAATAGAATTCATTTTTCCATTTAATTTGTGGTTTATTAAATGATGAGTCCCTTCAAATTTGACAATACATTCAAGATAGACTGTCAGGACCAGTCACGTGACTAAGAAATGTTTATCAAGTGAACTTGAATGTCAAAAGTTGAAAATGGTCCCTGTTTGGAGTTTTCTATAAAGGTGGACGCTTAGAAAACGCTAGACGACTAGAATGCAAGATGACTAGTAGTTCTGTTTCTTGAACTATGTGGACATGGCAATGTCGTAATCATTTGCATATATACTTACTTTGGGAAGACTAGTATCGGACAGACCTATGAAACTTTACTGTAAGAGATGAAAATCTGTCATAAGTAAATTCCATTAAAATTATTAGACACTAATCCTCAATACCTGAGTGATTTGATATTACTTGTTTGAGAACTGCTTACTTTGACGTTGTCAACCGTCGCACCGTAAAAGGAGGCTATAAAGGCAACGCTCGGGTAATCACCTATCAAACGAAGTCTAATCTCAATATCGCAAGATTGGGATTGTCCTCCCATAAACCGGGATGAGATGTTAAAAGTTGTACAAGGCCACTCGAAGAGCTAGAAACTGTAAAATGCATGGCCGTGCTTAGATGAATCATAGGCTACGATTATCTGTTTATTTGATCAGTTGAACTCTGAAACCGAGAAACTCCTCTGGACATAATAAGGATGACAAATCTTACCTTCAGTTCAAGAGCAAGCATCGAGTGACAAAGGAATTAGGAAATGCACACTTGTCCCTAAGGACAAGTGGGAGACTGAAGGAATTAATGCCCTTGGTCCAAGTATGCATTTAATGGTAAGTCTAATAAATGCGGTTCAGTATTAATTATGCAAGTTAATAATTCAGTGAGATCAAGTGAACTGTATGCCTAGCTCGAGGTCGCTTCAGTTCAAGTGGATTAATGATATTAATCCACATCTTACTCTTGACTGAACCCGTAGGGTCACACAAATTGTACGTAAACGGATCAAGTATTTAATGGCATTAAATGCTCTATCTAATGGATTTTCGGAATCAGCGGATCTTGGTTTCAGTGGGAGCTGAGATAATCAAAGGCAAATAAATGAATACACCGGACACAATGATATTGCCGGAAACGGAAATATGGATCGTATCGGAAATATAAATATTATCCAAGTCGTAGATTTTGCCGGAAACGGAAACATATTACGTATCGGAAAATATTATCGGAAATGGAAATATTGCCGGAATCGGAAATATTGCCGGAAACGGAAATATTGTCAGAATCGGAAATATTACCGGAATCGGAAAATAATTCCGAAAATGGAAATAAAAAATATTTGTTCGAGACGGAAATTAATTCCGGAATCGGAAATGTTAAATATTGTTCGTATCGGAAATGAATTATGGAATCGGGAAATTAATTGGAAGCGCGTCGTACGAATTAGCATCGGACGAGCTTGCTAGACGAAGGCCCAGCACGAAGCCAGGCCCGCGTCCAGCAAGCAATGGCGCGCTACACACGAACAGCCCAAGGCTGCGCCAGGCCCACCGCAAGGCAGGCCCAGCGCGCGCCCAAGGCTGCAGGCAAGCCTCGTGGGCTTCGTGGACGCGTGGGCTGCGTCACTGCTCAGGCTTCGCGCGCGCGCATGGCGCCCCTCGTGGGCTGCTGTGCGTGCGTGTGTGTTTGTGTTCACATATAGCTAGGATTCGTTTGATGATTAAATTCCTAATCCTAAAAGATAAATTAATTAAATAAGAGTTCTTCTAGGATTCTAACTTAATTAATTCGTATCCTAGTAGGATTCAATTTCTTATTCCATAGCCTATAAATATGAGATCAGTGCTCATAATTTATAACGGTTTTGAAGTATTCAAAGGTAAGAATTTTGAGCAAAAATTCAGTCATACACTTTGCCCATAATAGCCGAAAATATTAGAACCTTAAGGGCGATTCTAGTTAGTCAATCTTAAGGCGGATCAGGACGTGCTGTGGACTTTCTACGGAGGGACGACACTTGGAGTCCTAAAGACTTGTTCTTGTTCGGTTCTGTGAGGGGGTCGAAAAAGCACGAGGCTAATGCGTGACCTCGTCCCTCGTGGGTGTGACGATTCTTTTTATTCAATCAAGTGTAATTGGATTTCCTGTGAGTATACACCCAATTGACTAGTAATATAGGAGTCGCCATTCAGTTTTTAACGACAATGAGAAAAACTGACAAAACCCGGTTATCGTGACATAAAGGGAGTGCAATTATGTTTGACCACGACGGCCGTAGGTTCCCTTGTGATTCCTGGTGTGGGGATCTCTCAACATACACCCGCAAGGTAGAGATTGAGGGTTCGGGGGACTGTAACTACCGAGAGGAGTACTCGCTCGTCGATAACTCCAGAGGCAGGATATCCTTACTAGCTCAGCATAAATAATTGAAGGGACATGCGTTAACTATTAAACTAATCTGAGTTGATTTTAGCAATATGCAACATATAATACTAGATCGGTCGCGATTATCTGATTGAAATAGCATTAAGGGACCTAGCATGATAATCCAATTTCCCAAAAATATTATATTTGTTAGGCGTGATAGAACAATCAGATTCAGTTAGTTTAACAGTTCATAAAAAGGGCGAGGAAAGCAATTAGAAAAGGGACACATTACGACGCACCCTTGAGAGGTGCGTCACGGTTCTCAGAAAACTAACCACTTTGACTTTGCTATTTCTCCTTTTTATTTAACGAATCTCAAATTATGGGACAGGATACGTTCTGTTCGATTTATGGATCGATTGCGACAGAACGCGTGAACAATTTCGCAGCGTGAGGCTTTGGCTAAGGGTTGGAATCAATACTCAGAATATGAATTGTGTGTTCTGATTTCACGTCGAACTTGGGCTATATTTATAGAAAAGAGTTTGTGGAAAGATAGAATTGCAGAGTTCTAATCCACAAAGAATTAGGAAAAAAACACGTACCCAGGTATTTTCAGCGCCCAGGCCTGGGCGCCGAAGATTTCGGCGCCCAGAGCCAGGCGTTGAAAATAGGGCATGGGCTGTTTTCTTAGTCATATTCGGATTCCTGAAATCCGTAGTGTTTGAGACTGAATCGAGTCTTTTAGTGCGTATCAATTTCATGACGGAATGAATCTGGGCCCGTTACGAACTCTAGGCTCGTTAGGATTTTAATTAATACGTAACTCTTATTTCCGAATCATATTAGCAATAGGATTCTTGTAGTTTTTTATCTCATTTAGGATTTATGTTGGAGTGCAACACCTAATTCTGACAGGTTTCTATCTTTTATAACTTGCCACTTTTAGAAGCTACCCTTTACGGCAGTTACTATTTTTAGCAGGTTTCTATAAATAGCAAGTTTCTATAAATAGCAGGTTTCAGGTGAAACGAGAAGGGTGATTGAGATTCGTTATTTTTATAGGAGATGCGTTGTCAAGTGGAGATTTATGTTTTCATCATCGAACCTTCCCTTTCGGGAATGGGGACAAAAGTAGGTGTCTACAGTTAGCCCCCACTTTGACTGAGTGTTGGAGTAAGATGATGGTCAAAGTATTAGACGGAGTGCGTCACACAAGCCATGGTCACCTGTTTTTGCGAGGGTCTCACGAGCCCCCGAGTGATAACATTTGACTTAAGGGTCATCACTTTGAAGTGTCAACATATCCCTCACGTGTCATTGGGATTTGTCAACTGATAGTATAGAAACTTCCTCACTTTGTCATTGGAAGGATCTTAAGGTGCGTAGAAACTCTCTCACTTTGTCATTGGGAGTAGCTACATATGTTTTCGAAATCAAAGCTGTAAAGTGTAATTGGGCCTGGCCAAGCCCAATCACGAGGTAAAAATGTTTTTTAAAGATTCTCATTTTTAGGTTTAGCTAAACGAGAAAACCCCCTTGTTTTTATGGGACGTAAAACGAAGGAAAATCCAGCACATCGTTCCTTTTTTGGAAAAACGGAAAACCAATCTTTGAATTTTTTGTGGAAAAAGGAAAAACCACTCACATCGCTCTTCTTTAGGAAAACGGAAAACCAATAACTACTCACATCGCTCTTTTTTGGAAAAAACAGAAAACCAAAAGCTACTCACATCGTTTTTGGGAAAAAACGGAAAACCAAAGGTTACTCACATCGTTTTTGGGAAAAACGGAAAACCAAAGGCTACTCACATCGTTTTTGGGAAAAACGGAAAACCAAAAAGTGTTATCGCTGCAGCGACTAAGGACCTGCGTGGTTAGTGACGCAGACCCCGCCGGCTAAAGATGGCGAGCCTGTCCGCTAAGGGTGGATACCCCGTCCGATAGAAGTGGACGAATCTGTTTTGAAATTTGTTTGTGTTTATTTATTTTTGTTGAAAATAAGGACCTACGTGGTTTGCGCGATGGCGAGCCTATTTCATTTTGTTTTTGAAGATTCTATTTTTCGAAAACTAAGGACCTGCGCGGCTAGTGACGCAGACCCCGCCCGCTGAGGGTTGGCGAGCCCATTTTGAATTTCTTATTTTGCCTATGTAGAAGGGCTTTTGTGATTACAACCTGTTGGTGGTTCGCAATATTTCCTGATCAGGTGTGTCCTATAAGTGGGTCCACACTGTGTATATTTTTGACGATATTGCAAAATACCGTTCTTTGGGAAAGAAATATCAAGATAACAGATATTTTACACAAAATAGGGGATTGCGCGTGCCCGACAGCGAATATTCGCTGTCTGGGAAGCATTTTCAGCGCCCAGCTCTGGGCGCGGGAATTTCTAACGCCCAGAGCTGGGCGTTGAAAATGCGAAGGGGAGACGGGTCTTTAAATTCGCGGACCGTCTCCTTCCTTTCCCATTTCCACCATTTCGTTCAAGCTCCTCACCTCTTTCAACTGATTTCTTGCTCGTTTCTTCACTTTCCTTTACGAATTCTACTCCAAATCACTTCCTAATCTTCCCAATGTAAGTAATTTTCAGTAATTTTGAGCTTTTTTTGTCAATTTCAGTATTTTTGTCAAGTATTTTTATGCATGAAATTGATTTGGGGGTTTTTGATTTTGTGCCCCTTTCCTTCAATTAGATAGTTGGAAATGTTCCACATAACATGTTAATTAGTTTGTGCATGTTAATTTTCGCAAGTATGTTGATTCTTGTTGAATTTGGGCATTTTCATGCTAGCCCCCAAATATACCTACGACTCTAGTGTTTTCTTACAATGTAGGTGTTTTTGGTATATTGCTTGCGTTCCTCATAATTCATGAATGACAAATTATGGAAGAATTTTCATTTTGTTGGAGTTAATTAAAAAATTTCACTTAGGGAATTCTTTTGCTCGATATGAACTTAGTATCATGTCTTAGGGAACAAAAATTGTATGAATCCTTTTTATGAGTGGAATGCACTCCTTTAGTGATTGGTGTGAGTGCCAGTTTTGTTAAAGGTATAATGCCTTATTGTATTATTGATCACCATGCCTGACGAGTCGTCACCTCCTTCTGGTGGCCACGAGGAGCGTGGCATGACGCGTCAGTCTACTGGCGTGGGTCCCCTATGGGTGGGTCCTGAGCTCTACGACGGTCGTGATCTGCACTACGACCTAGAGCACCACATGACTTCCCGCCTTCACGCGAGGAGAGAGACTACGGTTCGCGGCTACGGCGCAGCAACGAGTGAGACCGTTTTTAGTTTCCTGAGCTCGGACGCCCAGGCTTTGGTGAGGGCGAGCTCACTGTTTCCGGTGGTCGAGACCTTCTGGGAGATACTGCGGCTTAACATCTCCCTGTCCTTTTTGCGATCATTCATGAGGTGGTGGTGGGATACCACCAACACCTTTCATTTTCCTTGGGGTGAGATGACAATCACTCCCGAGGACTACACGGCTTTGACGGGCTTGACCTTTACAGGGAACCCCGTTCGTCTGAGGTCGGATGGCCCACCGCCGACTGTTGCTGAGGGTACCAGGCTCCTGGGCTCGTGGATGGGCATGAGATTGCCTTCGTACCAGCCCCGTGGGATACCTTTCGCTGACCTGATGTGGGCCTTGGAGCATGGGGTAGAGGAGTCGCCTTTGAGACAGGCTTGGCTGTTCTACCTCCATTTTATTACTTCCACTTTTCTATCGGGTCCGACTGACACCTTTGACCCGAGGTGGATAGGCATGGTGGAGGACGTGTCTACACAGGGTGACTATTGCTGGGGCGATTTGGGCTATGCGACGCTCGTCGGCCAGATGAGTTTGGCGGTGCGCGACTCGGACCCGAGTAGACGTCACTTTGTGATTACATTAGCGGGAGTGCCGCGTTTGATCGAGGTATGTGCCTAGACTTTCTTTTGTTTTCTCGCTTTTACCGGGCCTCTTTTTTTGATGTTTTATTGTCTTTTCCTTTTGTAGATGTGGGCCTTTGAGCACTTACCTTGGCTGGCTCCCCGAAAGGGGCAGAGGCCTTTGGAGTACCCTGCCGGTCGTCGTTGGGGTTGGAAGAAGAAGCTGACAGCGCGTCCACCGCCCGATACCGTGTGGGATCTCATTCGGGACAGGAACCCTGAGCATGTGCAAAATCTTATCCTTTATCTCGTATTTCGTCATTCTTTTTATTTTCTATGTGCGAGATCTGACCGTGTTTGTACAAAAACAGGTGGTTTGGACCCCATGGCTCTCTTTTAGGGGTACTTACGCTTCGGTCGGGGATAGTTATGCCCTGAGCCAGATGCGGGTCTTGTTCGTTGGCCGCCGGGACCCTGTCTGGTACCTGGGAGAGTGGGTACGTATGCAGACGGTCGGGGCTTTTTCGGTGCCTAGGCCTCCGCCTGCGACCATGCTGTCTACTCGTTCGATAGGCGAGTCGTGGAGGGTCCACTCGAGGACTGGCGTGCCGGCGACGGAGTTGGTGATAGAGGGAGCTAGCTATTATCAGTTTATCCAGGATTCTCTTCGTCTCCCAGAGCCTGGCGCTGTAAGTTGCCCTCTCTTTTCGTATTGATTTTAGTGTTTTCATGCTCGTGCCCGTGTGTTTATGTCTACTGTGTTTTGTGCAGGAGTGTCCTGACCCTTCGTTGGGGGGATGGGTGCTTCCCGATGCTCGGATCTCGTATACCGGAGAGAGTGGATCCGAGATTGTGGAGACCTTCCCGGAAGACCGGGTTTTCCATGCTCCTCTCCCTGAGGGAGTACAGGTGGTATGCCCCTTTTATTTGTGCACCCTTCTTATATCTTTCTTTTTTTTCTTTTGTTACTGACATTCCTGTTTCAGGTTCCGGCCCGTACGGCCAACGCGATGGTGGGGGTGATCAACCGGTTGAAGTCTGTGTTGGTTCGGGCCCGATCTGCACTTTCTTGCAGGAGCCCCCACTCTACTCGGGTAATGTGCCCTCTTTTTCTTTTGATCTGTACCTTTTGTTTGGCTTTCTGTTACTCACCCTCTTTTTGTCTTTTCTTGTGGACGGGTGCTGGACGAGCCGGGGCCGACGACGCGGGTCCCTCGGGCGGGGGACACAGTCGTGAGAGAGAGAGTGCACGGCACTCGCCCCGACGGCATCGCCGTTCCGACGCGGGGGTGAGTTCTTCCGGGGAGAGGTCCGAGCCGGAGCGTAGGCGACGTTCCGTGTCGGTGGCCCGAGAGCCTAGCCCCGAGTTGCAGTCACAGCCTCATTTTTGGGGTGATTCTGGCTGGGGGCCCTCATACCACGGGGAGTGGAGTGGATGGACCGGCGAGGCTTGGAGACATGAAGCCGATGGCGAGTCTTAGGCTTACCTCCTGTTTTGTATATATTCATTCTTGTATTCCGCATGTATCTATATTTTTTTTGCGATTTTTTTTTGGTGCAAGAATGTTTTGAGCCTTCCGTAGGCTTTGCTTTAACATATTATAGTAATATTAGCTTTCTAAACCAACGACGAATTATGAAAAGAGAAAGAATTCCGTAAAAATAATGAGTTCATACAAGAGTGCACACATATTTTTAGACTAGCCGACTACTTGGGGTATTACATATGCATGTTCACTATTTTTATTTTTTTGCCGACTCGTGCCATACTCCTTTGTTGGGCTTGTTCCTGAAAATTCTTGTGGCTTTGTTTTTCATTCTATTTGGTCTTGCCCGTGCATGGGTTAGGGTATAGTGCCCTTTGCAATATCCTTTCTTCTTGATGCGTTGCATGACTTTATTATTTTTTAATTTTTATTGGACCGAATCCTTGATAAGGATTGCCTACGTATCTTGTCAGAATCAGGTCGCGCGTAGTTCTAGCTTTTTGAAATTTTTTGAAAGGGTGTTCATTACACGTCTGCTTCCCCCGCAAGTGTTCGTGGTTCTTTTGATGGTTCGAAAAAGGAGTACGAACACTTGCAGAAGCGGGAGGATAGGTGGCAAGAGAGAATGACGCACATACACGGGCGTAGGAAATATCGGCGCCCAGGCTTGGGCGTGAAAAATAACAGCGCCCATTCCTGGGCGTTAAAATGTGGTCCTTCGCCTTTTTCTACTTTATCGAGTTTTATGCCGTTTGCTTAGAGTAATGTGCAGAATCCTTGCTTATGAGTCTTAACGTGTTTTATTAGATGCCTTAACTCCGGACTGAATTTTATTAAATATATTACTCTTTCAATTGGTCTAAGTTCGTGAGGTTAGCGAATTCCGCTCCATCTATGTCAGCTAGTTGGACTGCTCCGCCAGGTAGGATGGTCTTTACAAAATATGGTCCTGTCCAGTTAGGCCGGAATTTTCCTCGAGGGTCCGTAGTAGGTGCGCGGACTTCTTTTAATACAAAATCTGTTAGGTTATGATACATATGACAATTCATAAATCATGCGGAAAAACCATAAAGCCAGGAAAACATAATCATTTAGCATAATCATTTACACATAATCATTTAGCATAGTTTAGATGCATACTCTTTGTTGCGTGCCTTCCCTAGCTGCGCTCGAACCGATCAAGAACAAGTCTTTAGGACTCCAAGTGTCGTCCCTCCGTAGATAGTCCACAGCACGTCCGGATCCGCCTTAAGATTGACCAACTAGAATCGCCCTTAAGGTTCTCTGAATTTTCGGCACTTTATAGGCAATTGTATGACTGAATTTTGCTCTCAAAAACTCACTTTGAATACTTGAATTCTCAATGTAAATATGCGACCCTAGGCACCTATTTATAGAGTTATGGAAAAGGATTCGGAATCCTATTAGGATACTGATTTATTTAATTATAATCCTACTAGGACTCTAATTAAATAAACTAAATCTTTTAGGATTAGATTTAATCATTTGACGAATCCCGGTAGCTTTAGGATTCGAGTAGCACACAAACACACACGCACGCACAGCAGCCCACGAGGGGCGCCATGCGCGCGCGCGCGCAGCCCGCGAGCTCGCAGCCCACTACCGCAAGCCCACACGCTGCCGCAGCCTTGGCGCGCGCTGGGCCTGCCTTGCGGTGGGCCTGACGCAGCCTTGGCTAGTGCGTTTGTGGCGCGCTGGCTTGCTGGGCGATGGCCTGGCTTCGTGCTGAGCCTTCGTCCGGCAGGCCTCGTCCGATGCTTATTCGTACGATACACTTCCGATTAAATTCCCGGTTCCGGAATTCATTTCCGATACGAACAATATTTAATATTTCCGATTCCGGAATTAATTTTCGTTTCGAACAAATATTTAATATTTCCGTTTCCGGAACTATTTTCCGATTCCGATAATATTTCCGATTCTGACAATATTTCCGTTTCCGGCAATATTTCCGATTCCGGCAATATTTCCATTTCCGATAATATTTTCCGATACGTACCATGTTTCCGTTTCCGGCAACATCTACGACTTGGATAATATTTATATTTCCGATACGATCCATATTTCCGTTTCCGGCAATATCATCGTTTCCGGAGTATTCATTTCTTGCCTGTGACGATCTCAGCTCCCACTGAAACCAAGATCCGTCGATTCCGAATATCCATAGATGGAGTATTTAATGTCATTAAATACTTGATCCGTTTACGTACTATTTGTGTGACCCTACGGGTTCAGTCAAGAGTAAGCTGTGGATTAATATCATTAATTCCACTTGAACTGAAGCGGCCTCTAGCTAGGCATTCAGCTCACTTGATCTCACTGAATTATTAACTTGTTAATTAATACTGAACCGCATTTATTAGACTTAACATTTATTAGACTTAATATCTGTATGGATTAAACCCAATAGTTCATTTGCTCTTTCTCCAACTTTAGAGAAAGGTTGCTTTTTCATTTTGCCAAGTAAACATGATTCGCATTTACCATAATCCTCTAAGTCAAATGGTTCTAGAATTCCTTCCTTTTGAAGTCTTTCTAAGCGTTTCAAGTTTATATGGCCTAATCGACAATGCCACAGATAGGTGAGATCTGAATCATCCTTTTTGGCCTTTTTGGTATTTATGTTATATACTTGTTTGTCGTGATCTAATAAATAAAGTCCATTGACTAATCTAGAAGATCCATAAAACATCTCTTTAAAATAAAACGAACAACTATTGTCTTTTATTAAAAAGGAAAATCCCTTAGCATCTAAGCAAGAAACTGAAATGATGTTTTTAGTAAGACTTGGAACATGGAAACACTCTTCCAGTTCCAAAACTAGCCCGGAGGGCAACGACAAATAATAAGTTCCTACAGCTAATGCAGCAATCCGTGCTCCATTTCCCACTCGTAGGTCGACTTCACCCTTGCTTAACTTTCTACTTCTTCTTAGTCCCTGTGAGTTGGAACATAAGTGTGAGCCACAACCTGTATCTAATACCCAAGAAGTTGAATTAGCAAGTATACAGTCTATAACGAAAATACCTGAAGATGGAACGACTGTTCCGTTCTTCTGATCTTCCTTTATCTTTGGACATTCTCTTTTGTAATGGCCTATTCCATCACAATAAAGACAGCTTGATGTGGACTTGTCCTGCTTTGATTTAGCATTGCCCTTGGACTTTCCACCTTTCTTGAACGGTCTCCTTCTAGCCTTGAGTAAATCTTTGGCTTCACAGTCCAGTACTATTTCAGCCTTTCTGACAAGGTGAACAAATTCTGCAACTGTTTCTTCTCTTGGTTCACTTAGGTATAGTTGCTTGAAGCGACCAAACCCACTGTGTAGTGAATTGAGCAAGATAGAGACTGCCATCCTTTCGCCTATTGGTGTTCCTAGTAGACTTAGGCGATCAAAGTATGAACGCATAAGATCCACATGAAACCTCAGTGGGACGCCTACCCTCTGTTTAGTGCGAAGGAGCTGAACATGTGTTTCTTGGACCTCCATCCTATAACACGTGTTTGGAGAACTAACCTTTAGACCAGACATTTATTCAATCAACTCATGGACGTTCAGGTCCCTGTCCTCCGTGCTTCCACGACAGATATCCCTCAGATTCTTGATGAGCGTAAAAGGTTCATAGGCTACAAACCTTCTAGCCCAATCATCAGGGATATTGTTCAGCATGAGACTCATAACCTTTTTGAGATCCGCATCCCAGGCGTAAAATCTCTCAGGGGTCATGTCTCTGGCATAGTAGCTTGGCATGGGATTGACAGTACATACTCAAGTCCATTGAGTTTGACTATTTCAACTAGCTTAGCTTCCCATTCAAGAAAATTTGCCAGGTTCAGCTTGACCATAAGCTCAGAACCTATAATGATGTTTTGATTGTTGTTTGCCATATTTAAAACTACAATTGAAAAGAATAAACAAATAAATAACCATTCACAGTTTCTCTTAATAAACTTAAATTCTAGCATACATGCATAATTCAATGTTTATTAAGCATTTTATTCAAGTTATGTGTTCCGGCAGGTGTGAATAAAATGATTCCAAGATCCTAAAATCATTGAAGAACTAAGCAAAGTTTGTCGACTTAATCCTAAAACATCTTAGGTAAGCAAAAGCCTTTTTCTAATAGTCTAGAAACTATTCTTGCTTGATAGGTACGTCTAAGAACTTATTAAATAAACCTATCGATTTTGCCACGACATAAAAGGACTCCTTACTTATATCGTTGAGTTTCACCAAAACTAACATGTACTCACAATTATTTGTGTACCTTGCCCCTTTAGGACCAATAAGTAACACCTCGCTGAGCGAAAACTATTACTAGATTGATGTAAAGGATATCCAAGCAAGTGTATATTTTGGCATGGCACCTTTTAACTCAATTTTTAAGTTTGGAACTTAAGGCTCTTACTATGTTGGTTAGATTTTAAGTGAACTAAAATCCTTAATCATGCAACATAATCAAGCTTTTGATCTCATGCATTTTAAGACATATTTAAAAGCAATAAATAACTTAAAACATGCATAAGATAAATGTGATCTAGTATGGCCCGACTTCATCTTGAAGCTTTAACTTCAAAGTCCGTCTTGAAAATCTCCGTGGGAGGCACCATTTTCTTCAAATAAGATAAGCTATAATTAAAACTAATTACAACTATTTGATGGTACGCAGACCATATTTGAATTGAAAAACAACTTTGGTACTTTAGACCAATTACATTCAAATTAATGGTACGCAGACCATATTTTCTATCCTATTTGGGCCATACTAGTCACTGCATAACCTGCAAAACAGTACATATACAATATATACCATTCACCCATTCATTATCATGAATGGCCCACTTAGCTGGTTAGTAAAACACATTATGCATCACGTAAACATTTGCAGCAATTAATCAAGGGCACCAATAATCTACCAATTATTCAGTCCTTATTAATTCTAATCAAGTTGTTTTAACCTTAAGGATTTGTAGACCTAATCAAGAGTTTATGACTAAAAGGGCTCCCACTTAAACCAATAAATTCATATGCTTTACTAATTTTAAACATAAAAATGTATTTCTAGTCTAACCAGAAACATACAAATTTAATTAAAATTTAAAGCTCATATAAATTTATAATTAAATCCAAAAGTTTAATTTAATTTCAGTCGTATTTAAATTAATTCATGATTTTAATTTTAGTAAGATAATTAGAATAAATAAAATTTATTATAATTACAATATTCAAAATTAAAATCCAAGAAAATAATTTAAATTATTAATTTTAAAATTAATTAAAATTACGTAAACTGAAAATTTCAAATTAAAATTTCAAAACGATCTAATCGCATCGCAACAACCCTATGCAACGTACGCCCATGGGCCACACGCACACAGCCATCGCTGGCCATGTGCGCGCAGCCCATGCGCTGCGTCGCATCGCTGCTGCTGCTTTCCCTCGCAAGACATCACGCGAGCTGGTGCTCGCTGCGCGCTCCAGCATTCGATGCACGCGAGCCATCGCTCGCTGCGCTCGCTCGCCAGCGCTCGCTGTGCGCGCTCGCCAGCGCTCGGGCCATTGCTCGCTGCGCGCGCTTGCCAGCGCTCGATCCTGCGAGCCATCGCTCGCTGCGCGAGGCATCGACGCTGGGCGTAGCACTCGTGGCACACGAGCTTGCGCTCGCTGCGCGCGAGGCTCCGCACGTTTTGCGCGAGGCAGTGCGCGCTGTGGCGCAGCTCGCTTGCTGCCCACACGCGACTGCTGTGCCTTGCTTTCGCCCTCGCCCATTCGTCCATTGCTCACAGCCCACGACACAAGGCAGGGCTGCTGCCTTGTGCTCGTGCACCATGGCCTTGCTCATTGCATTCGTGCCGCATGGGCGACGAGCTCCCTTGCTCGTCGTCACATGCCCGCACTATACAACACCCCTTAAGGGTAACACGTAGCGTCCATTGCTTTGTGCGTGCAAGTTAAATGAGCGAATCGCATAAAATTTAAAAATTTATATTTAAAATTAATGACAAATTAATAAATAATATTAATTTCATAATTTTAGGGCGAAAATCGAAAATTTATTATTCAATTGATTTCCGATTAACATGGATTCAAATCTAGGTCATAAAAATTTAAAATTTTACATAAATTTACAATTTTTATGGTGGTTTTTAATCATAGGTATCTAATTAAATTATAATTAATTATGAAAATCAAATTAATTCTAAATTATTCTCATTTTCAACAAATTAATCATAATTACAAATTAGATTGCATAATTAACAAGGCTAGGCATTCAAACTTGTTAAACATATACAGTAGGTCAATCAAAAATTCAAGATTTATCAACAAGAATCGCAAATATTTAATTTAACATTTTAAATTTACGAAATTTTGCATTCGAAAAACTAAAACCTCCGAAAAGTCATAGTTAGGCTTCGAATTTGAGAATTCTAGGTTCGGCAGAAAAATAATATTTTTGTCAAAATTTTAGAATGCCTTTTACATGCGGAATTGACACAAAAATCACTCGATTTGGATGAGTAACGAAGAAACTGCCGAAAAACAGCGTACGTATAATTAAATAAACGCAATTTGCAATTAATTAACAATTACGAAAATTAATCACCCCTTTTAATTCTTGCAAATTTGTAATATTTAACCATGTTCATGCAATTTAGATTATGAAAATAATAAGAGGCTCGTGAAACCACTGTTAGGTTATGATACATATGACAATTCATAAATCATGCGGAAAAAACCATAAAGCCAGGAAAACATATTATTTACACATAATCATTTAGCATAGTTTAGATGCATACTCTTTGTTGCGTGCCTTCCCTAGCTGCGCCCGAACCGATCAAGAACAAGTCTTTAGGACTCCAAGTGTCGTCCCTCCGTAGATAGTCCACAGCACGTCCGGATCCGCCTTAAGATTGACCAACTAGAATCGCCCTTAAGGTTCTCTGAATTTTCGGCACTTTATAGGCAATTGTATGACTGAATTTTGCTCTCAAAAACTCACTTTGAATACTTGAATTCTCAATGTAAATATGCGACCCTAGGCACCTATTTATAGAGTTATGGAAAAGGATTTGGAATCCTATTAGGATACTAATTTATTTAATTATAATCCTACTAGGACTCTAATTAAATAAACTAAATCTTTTAGGATTCGATTTAATCATATGACGAATCCCGGTAGCTTTAGGATTCGAGTAGCACACAAACACACACGCACGCACAGCAGCCCACTGCCGCAAGCCCACACGCTGCCGCAGCCTTGGCGCGCGCTGGGCCTGCCTTGCGGTGGGCCTGGCGCAGCCTTGGCTGGTGCGTTTGTGGCGCGCTGGCTTGCTGGGCGATGGCCTGGCTTCGTGCTGGGCCTTCGTCCGGCAGGCCTCGTCCGATGCTTATTCGTACGATACGCTTCCGATTAAATTCCCGGTTCCGGAATTCATTTCCGATACGAACAATATTTAATATTTCCGATTCCGGAATTAATTTCCGTTTCGAACAAATATTTAATATTTCCGTTTCCGGAACTATTTTCCAATTCCGATACTATTTCCGATTCTGACAATATTTCCGTTTCCGGCAATATTTCCGATTCCGGCAATATTTCCATTTCCGATAATATTTTCCGATACGTACCATGTTTCCGTTTCCGGCAACATCTACGACTTGGATAATATTTATATTTCCGATACGATCCATATTTTCGTTTCCGGCAATATCATCGTTTCCGGAGTATTCATTTCTTGCTTGTGACGATCTCAGCTCCCACTGAAACCAAGATCCGTCAATTCCGAATATCCATAGATGGAGTATTTAATGCCATTAAATACTTGATCCGTTTACGTACTATTTGTGTGACCCTACGGGTTCAGTCAAGAGTAAGCTGTGGATTAATATCATTAATTCCACTTGAACTGAAGCGGCCTCTAGCTAGGCATTCAGCTCACTTGATCTCACTGAATTATTAACTTGTTAATTAATACTGAACCGCATTTATTAGACTTAACATTGAATGCATACTTGGACCAAGGGCATTATTTCCTTCAAAATCGCCTTCTTTGATATTTCGAGGTTTGACTCTTTTGTTGAATTTCCTTGCGATGCGCTTTTGATACACTTGCACGTGATGTAAAGCTCTCAACCTCCATTTGTCTAAAAGGACGAGCTCGTCGTACCTAGCTTGAACCCAATCAGCCTCGGGTAGCTTGCTTTCTAGGATAATCCGGAGGGAGGGAATTTCCAACTCGATCCGTTGAACTGCTTCCATTCCGTATACCAAGGAGTAGGGTGTTACTCCAATGGAGGTACGAATTGAGGTTCGATAGCCCCATAATGCGAAGTGTAATTTGTTGGGCCAATCCTTATAATTTTCGGCCATTTTTTCGATTATGACTTTAATATTTTTGTTGGCCGCCTCTACCGAGCCGTTCATTTGCGGCCTGTAGGGAGAGGATTTATGGTGTTTGACATGATATTTTTCGAGCAGGTCTTGGACTTCGGCCCTAAAGTGGGAACCTTGGTCACTTATGATTTCATGTGGAACCCCGTATCGACAGAATATGTTCTTTTCTAGGAATCGAGCGACATGTTTGGCCGGTAATTTTGCATAGGAGACTGCCTCTACCCATTTAGTGAAGTAATCAATTGCGACTAAAACGTACTCGTGTCCCCCTACGCCTGTTGGTGTTACCTTGCCGATTATATCTATACCCCAGGTGGAAAAGGGCCATGGAGAAGTGAAGGTGTATAGTTCTGAGGGAGGCAAGTGGTTAAGGTTACTGAAGATTTGGCATTTTGGGCAAGTTTTTACAAAGTGATGGCAATCGGTTTCCATAGTGGTCCAATAGTACCCTGAGCGGGATAATTTTCGGGATAGCATTTTTCCGTTCATATGGGGTTCGCACACGCCGTTATGGTATTCTTCCATTAGTCTTTGGGCTTGGTTTTGGTGGACACAAAGTAACTTGATTTTATTCGGCGCGTACTTGTACAGTTCTCCCAGAATTACGTTATATTGTGAAGCGAGGAGGCGTAGGGCCTTTTGTGCTCGCGGGGAGGTGTTTGGGGGGAATTCCCCACTTGTTTTGTAACGAAGGATGTTTGTATACCATGGTTCTTCTTCGGTGTTTTCAGGTTCGGAGTCTATGGCACAGCAATAAGCCGGCTCTTTCCTTCGCTCGACCCGAAGGGTCATCCCGTCCCATTCATTCGGGATGTTGAGCATTGAAGCTAGCTTCGCTAGTGCATCCGCGAATTGGTTGTCGTCTCTTGGTAAGTACGTATACTCGATTTTTTTCAAATTGCTCGACTATTTGTTCTAAGTGAGCTTGATATTTTGAGAGACTAGTGCTTCGGACCTTCCATCTTTTGGATATATGGTTGATTATTAGGTGTGAGGGGGTCGAAAAAAGCGCGAGGCTAATGCGTGACCTTGTCCCTCGTGGGTGTGACGATTCTTTTTATTCAATCAAGTGTAATTGGATTTCCTGTGAGTATACACCCAATTGACTAGTAATATAGGAGTCACCATTCAGTTTTTAACGACAATGAGAAAAACTGACAAAACCCGGTTATCGTGACATAAAGGGAGTGCAATTATGTTTGACCACAACGGCCGTAGGTTCCCTTGTGATCCCTGGTGTGGGGATCTCTCAATATACACCCGTAAGGTAGAGATTGAGGGTTCGGGGGACTATAACTACCGAGAGTAGTAATTCGCTCGTCGATAACTCCAGAGGCAGGATATCCTTACTAGCTCAGCATAAATAATTGAAGGGACATGCGTTAACTATTAAACTAATCTGAGTTGATTTTAGCAATATGCAACATATAAAACTAATTCAATCGTGATTATCTGATTTAAATAACATTAAGGGACCTAGCATGATAATCCGATTTCCCAAAAATATTATATTTGTTAGGCGTGATAGAACAATCAAATTAGGTTAGTTTAACAGTTCATAAAAAGGGCGAGGAAAGCAGTTAAATCATCGAAAAGGGACACATTACGACGCACCCTTGAGAGGTGCGTCATGGTTCTCAGAAAACTAACTACTTTGACTTTGCTATTTCTCCTTTTTATTTAACGAATCTCAATTATGGGAAAGGATACATTCTGTTCGATTTATGGATTGATTGCGACAGAACGCGTGAACAATTTCGCAGCGAGAGGCTTAGGCTAAGGGTTGGAGTCAATACTCAGAATACAATTGTGTGTTGTTGTGTGTTCTTCCACGTCGAAACTAGGGGCCTATTTATAGGGAACAGTTCGTGGAAAGATAGAATTGCAGAGTTCTAATCCACAAAGAATTAGGAAAAGAGACGTACCCAGGTATTTTCAGCGCCCAGGCCTGGGCGCCGAAGATTTCGGCGCCCAGAGCCAGGCGTTGAAAATAGGGTCTGGGCAGTTTTGTTTAGTCAGATTCGGATTCCTAAAATCCGTAGAGTTTGAGATTAATTCGAGTCTTTTAGCGCGTATCAATTTTATGACGGAATGCGTCTGGGCCCGTTACGAACTCTAGGTTCGTTAGGATTTTAATTAATACGTGACTCCTATTTCCGAATCCTATTAGGAATAGGATTCTCGCGGTTTTCTATCTCATTTAGGATTTATGTTGGAGTGCAACACCTAATTCTGACAGGTTTCTATCTTTTATGATTTGCCACTTTTAGACGCTACCTTTTACGGCAGTTACTATTTTTAGCAGGTTTCCATAAATAGCAGGTTTCGGGTGAAATGAAATGGGTAATCGAGATTCGTTTATTTTATAGGAGATGCGTTGTCAAGTGGAGTTTTTATGCTTTCATCATCGAACCTTTCCCTTGCGGGAATGGGGACAAAAGTAGGTGTCTACAGTTAGCCCCCACTTTGACTGAGTCTTGGAGTAAGACGATGGTCAAAGTATTAGACGGAGTGCGTCACACAAGCCATGGTGTATGTGACCTGTTTTGCGAGGGTCTCATGAGCCCCCGAGTGATAACATTTGACTTAAGGGTCATCACTTGAAGTGTCGACATATCCCTCACGTGTCATTGGGATTTGTCAACTGATAGTATAGAAACTTCCTCACTTTGTCATTGGAAGGATCTAAAGGTGCGTAGAAACTCCCTCACTTTGTCATTGGGAGTAACTACAGATGTTTTCGAAATTAAAGATGTAAAGTGTAATTGAGCCTGGCCAAGCCCAATCCCGAGGTAAAACGTTTTTAAAGATTCTCATTTTCAGGGCTAGCTAAACGAGAAAACCCCCTTGTTTTTATAGGACGTAAAACGAAGGAAAATCCAGCACATCGTTCTTTTTTGGAAAAACGGAAAACCAATCCTTTAATTTTTGGAAAAAAGGGAAAACCAATCCTTTAATTTTTGGAAAAAGGGAAAACCAATCCTTTTATTTTTGGAAAAAGGGAAAACCAATCCTTTAATTTTTGGAAAAAGGGAAAACCGAAAAAAGTTATCGCTGCAGCGACTAAGGACCTGCGCGGTTAGTGACGCAGACCCCGCCCGCTGAAGGTGGGCGAGCCTGTCCGCTGAGGGTGGACTCCCCGTCCGATAGAACTGGACGAATCTGTTTTTTGAAAATAAGGACCTACGCGGTTTGTGACGTAGACCCCGCCGGCTGAAGATGGCGAACCTGTCCGCTGAGGGTGGACGCCCCGTCCGATAGAAGTGGACGAATCTGTTTTGAAATTTTATTTTGTTTTTTTTTTAAAATAAGGACCTACGTAGTTTCCGCCGTAGACCCCACCGGCTGAAGATGGCGAGCCTATTTTAAATTTGATGGCTTTATTTTTCAAAAACTGAGGACCTGCGCGGCTAGTGACGCAGACCTCGCCCGCTGAGGGTGGGCAAGCCCATTTTGAATTTCTTATTTTGCCTATGTAGAAGGGCTTTTGTGATTACAACCTGTTGGTGGGTCGTAATATTTCTTGATTAGACGTGTCCTATGAGTGGGTCCACACTGTGTATATTTTTGTTTAACAATATATTTTTTTGAGATATCCAAACATGATATGGTGTGTGGCGCAGTCTGGGAATGTGATTTTGATTGCGCGCTCCTTGTTGGAGTCCATTTTTTGCGAGCCCCCTGAAGGAAATAATGCCCTTGGTCCAAGTATGCATTCTATGTTAAGTCTAATAAATGCGGTTCAGTATTAATTAACAAGTTAATAATTCAGTGAGATCAAGTGAGCTGAATGCCTAGCTAGAGGCCGCTTCAGTTCAAGTGGAATTAATGATATTAATCCACAGCTTACTCTTGACTGAACCCGTAGGGTCACACAAATAGTACGTAAACGGATCAAGTATTTAATGGCATTAAATACTCCATCTATGAATATTCGGAACCGACGGATCTTGGTTTCAGTGGGAGCTAAGATCGTCACAGGCAAGAAATGAATACTCCGGAAACGATGATATTGCCGGAAACGGAAATATGGATCGTATCGGAAATATAAATATTATCCAAGTCGTAGATGTTGCCGGAAACGGAAACATGGTACGTGTCGGAAAATATTATCGGAAATGGAAATATTGCCAGAATCGGAAATATTGCCAGAATCGGAAATATTACCGGAATCGGAAAATAATTCCGGAAACGGAAATATTAAATATTTGTTCGAAACGGAAATTAATTCCGGAATCGGAAATATTAAATATTGTTCGTATCGGAAATGAATTCCGGAATCGGAAAATTTAATCGGAAGCGCATCGTACGAATAAGCATCGGACGAGGCCTGCCGGACGAGGCCCAGCACGAAGCCAGGCCATCGCCCAGCAAGCCAAGCGCGCCGCACAAACAGCCACGCCAGGCCCAGCGCAAGGCCAGGCCCAGCAGGCTGCGCGCAGCGCGCAGCGCGCACAGCGCGCACAGCACACGCAGCGCGCAGCGCACAGCGCGCGCGGGCGCTGAGTGGGCTGCTGCTCGCGCGCACGCATGGGGTCCATCGTGGCTGCCGTGCGTGTGTGTGCAAGTGTTTGTGTTCGTGCACGTTTCCTAAAACATGCAGAGTTCGGTTAATGATTAAATTCCTAATTCTATTTGATAAATTAATTAAATTAGAGTTCTTGTAGGATTCTAGGTTTGATTAATTTGTATCTGAATAGGATTTCGATTCCCTTTCCATACCGCTATAAATATGAGGCTAGGGCTCACAATTTATAACACGAGTTTCAAAGTATTCAAAGTGAGTTTTTGAGAGAAAAATTCAGCCACACATCTTGCTCAAAAGTGCCGAAAATTCTAGTACCTTAAGGGCGATTCTAGTTGGTCAATCTTAAGGCGGATCCGGACGTGCTGTGGACTATCTACGGAGGGACGACACTTGGAGTCCTAAAGACTTGTTCTTGTTCGGTTCGGGCGCAGCTAGGGAAGGCACGCAACAAAGAGTATGCATCTAATCTATGCTAAATGATTATGTGTAAATAATATGTTTTTCCTGGGTTTATGGTTTTTCCGCATGATTTATGAATTGTCATATGTATCATAACCTAACACCCCCAAGCGTTGGGGCTCGTCGGTTATTTTTTGCATCTTGTAATCATGTTTGGGGTCACGCTCATATGTGCGAGCGACCTCCAATAGTAGTGTGTTATTTTAGCGAAGCCGTGGAGTGCGACTTTTAGTTTTCAGGCGACATCCGGTTTTGGCTTGGCCCGGATTATCCCTTTGACAGACAGACATTTTCTATTTGGAAAACCAATGACTTGACGACATATTTTTGGTGTTTCGAAGAATGACCATGATTTTTAACTTGCTTTTTTTGGAAAGTGTACATGAGCGTTTTCTGAGACGAGTCTAAGTTTCAACTAAGTTTTTATATATATTTTTTTTGCTTATTTGGGAGCTAAAGGTGCTTTGGGCTTAATCCTACTTGCAATAGGGCCTCGTGTTTTAGCAACACGGTCTTCAGTCCTTTCCTGTTCCGTGTTTTATGAAATCTGGGCCTTGGGCCGCATTTTCAGCGCCCAAGGCCTGGCGTTAAACATTTCGGCGCCCAGGGTTGGGCGCTGAAAGTTCTTTCCTGGTAATATTTGATTTTCGGATTCTTAAACACGTTTCCGAATGGGATCAGGATGTTATTGGGTGCGTTCAGCTATATATAGGGCTAGATACGTCCTTATTTTCCATCATTCTCAAATTCTTTTTCTCTTTTTGCTGTGCTCTAATTATTTACTGCTTTTGCCATGTCGATCCCTACTTTCTCACTCCAACGGACTATTAGGCGTTGGCTACGAGCCCTTACTCCCACAGAAAAAGCTTTGTTAAAAGAATACTACTTAGAGGCACTTTTAGGTTTACAACAAATTAATATTGATTATAATTTTCTGCATGCTGCCCTAAACTTTTGGGACTCCGATCATCATGTTTTTTCCTTTCGGGGCAATAAAATATGTCCTTTGCCTGATGAATTTGCTGCGATCCTTAGTTATCCTACTAATGCTACTCCTGTTACCCCTGGCACTATTGAAGAGGGTAAAACAACCATAAGGGCTTTCCTAGGTCTAGATGATAACATGTTTGCTGAAATTGTTGTAGATGATAAGGTTAACTTGGCGAAACTTGTAAAACATCACTTTAGGCCTAGTAAAAATATGACCGAACAAAAATTGAACATTCGAGCCCTTGTATTTTGCTTGTTGAATCATTACTTGCTGTCGAATAATAATGGTGAGTTCGGTGACATAAGGTTGATCCCCTTGATTAGCCAGATGGAAAGTTGCTATTCTATTATGCCGTTGGTTGTTGCAGAGACTTTGCTGAGTGCGGATGAACTGAAGAAAGGCGCCAAATCTGAATATTTTAAGGGGAGCCCCCTATTGCTGCAGGTAATCGATCTTTTCCTTGCACACATGTATTTTTTTTTTTCACATATTTCTTTCTGCCTGGGGCTGAGTTTCAGCGCCCAGGGCTGGGCGCTGGAATATTCGGCGCCTGGTCCTGGGCGTTGAAACTGCGCCCCAGGAACCTTTTTTTTCTTTCTTTTCATTCTTTTGATTCGATCGTACCTGTTTTTGCAGATTTGGCTTGCGGAACGGCTTAGACTTTTGGAAGCTCCTGCCGATCCTAAACATTATCGCCCTATAGCTTTGGGTAACCGAAAATACTTGCACCAAGGCCAGGACGAGGTCGAATGGACCTCCTTTTTTACTTATGGCATTTGTTCTATTAAGTGGGTGGTACCATGGTGGGGTTTGACTACTATGACAGGGGGGTCTGATGTATCGGTTTATGTTTCTTTGTTGGGTGGTACCATGGTGGGGTACCATGGTGGGGTTTGACTATCTCGTCCCATTTATATTTTCCCTTACCGAGTCATGCGTCAATATGGTTTAAGGCAGACTATCCCCTTTTCTGATACGGTGCCACCTAAGGTAGCGGCCTTTTCACAAACACGGGTCTTAGCGTGGGCTAGGTATTATGATGGTCTCCCGCGTTGGGCCGTAGCTACAAATGGGTTTGTGGGTCTTTCTGAAAACTATAAGTTGTGGATGAGTTCCGATGACAAAGATGTGAGGACCGAGGCTCGTAATGGGGAGCCGGCTGAGCTTTTGATACCTCGTATTCGTGTTAAGTATAAGGGTCCTGATTCTGCCAGACCTCGTACCTATAGTTTTAAGACTGTGAAAGCTCGTCCTGATCGAAAGCGAAAGGAAGTTCTTCCCCGTTCTAGTGTCAGGCCTAAAAAGATGCCTAACATGAAGGGGCCTGTTGTTGTTAAAAGAAATGCAAGCTCTCGCGGAGATCGTCGCCGGAACAATGTATGGGTTAGGAAGGCTCAGCCGCCTGTAGAAACAGTGGCTAGTCCAGTTGATGATAGTAATCCTTCTCCCACCATTGCCTGTGCCTTCGAGGCTGAGCGGGCTATAATTGAGAATGTTTCTGAAGCCTTGACATCTTTGGAAGTTAGTGTCCAGGAGCCGGTTCTTATGGAGATTGATATTGGGGCAGCGCAAAAGACTATGGGGGTGGATCCTGCGAACATTGCTCTCTACAAGACTTTATTTGACGATCCGGAAGAACTAGAGTAGTGTAGTTCTTTGCTAGGGTGTAGGTGCCCTTTATTTATTTCAGTTGTGTTTGTTTTTTATTCCTAGCACTTTGTTTTCCTTCTTATTATATTTTAATAAAGGCGTATTTTTAGTTTTCATTTCGTTTCTCTTCTTTTACATGTCTAACACGTTTTTACACAAAGAATATATTTTTTTATTTGGACCGAATCCTTGGTAAGGATTGCCTACGTATCTTGTCAGAATCAGGTCGCGCGTAGTTCTGGTTTTAAAATAGGTTCTAGTATGCTGGATTTCAGTAGATATGTCCTGAAGTGGAAACATATTACTTAATTGGTCAAATGAAATGAGTGAAGTATTTGCCATTATTTTCATCTGCCGTTTTCCATAGGTTGCGTAAAATTCGACCAATTTGTATAGCTGTATTCTTGGTAAACCTATTTGGATACGTACTGTACCCCCCAAGTGTTCGTTATTTTTCCGTTGTGTGCGGATAAGATGACGAGCACTTTTTCGAAAAAGAAAACTTTTGGCAGGCAGAGAGTTTCAACGCCCAGGCTGGGGCGTCAGAAATTTCGGCGCCCAGCCCTGGGCGCTGAAAATAACTTGGGCGGTCAATTTTGACGTTTTTGCTTCACATGTTCTTGCGTTTATTTCTATTTCGTTTTTTTTTTTTTTTGTGCCTTGATTTTTTGCTTTGTAGTTAAAGTTAATTTTGAGGCAATTTTGGAGGCTTTTTTGGCTGTTAGCGTGAAACGCATTTTTGTCCAGATTAATTTTTTTCTATTGGTGACTCAAAACAGTTTTGAAAATGGAGTTAGGGTGCGGAATTTATGAAGATCTTTGTGTAGGCTTTGGAGGTAGGTTGGTAGTGAAGGGTATGATGGAATCTATGTTTTATGAATCTGTTTTTTCGGTAAGATTTGCATTGTTTTAAATTTTTTATTTCCTTTGATTTTAGGTTGCATGGATTGGTTCTGACACTGGTTGGCTTTTTAGGTTTTGGGGATATGAATGGGATAGTGTGGTTTATTTTGTGGGTTTCGGGAATTGATTCTCATGGCATTATTTCAAAACCGAGTGGGATTTGTTTGTTGGGCCTATAGTGGACCGCCTCTTTTTTTTTTTTTTTGCAAGTACATTTGGTGTTTATTTAGTGTTAGAATAAAATTTTCAGGAGAAATATTACGCCTTTATTGATTCGGAAAGTAAGGAAAACACACTGAAATAAAACTGACCCATATTCTAAAGGGCCTTAGGACCATCTAAAGTCTCTATTATTTTTTCTATCAATCTAAAGAACTACTCGGCGCTTTGTACTAATGGTGCTCTATGTGGCTCAAGCCTGGGGTTTAGTCTCATAAAACTTCGGTCCTTCACCGGTACTCATCTTGAATTCCATTCCTTTTGCGTTGACCCACTGATATGTCTTCACCCATCTGTTCTCGACCTCTTCTAGTGTTGATGCAGGAGAGATTAACCGGGTTGGATCGAAACCTTCATCTTGTAAAGCTAGGGTAGTCATCACAGTCTCGCCCTCCATAGGCCTCGATTCGTTAAACAATGTCCATAGAGCCTGGTTGTCCAATATTTCAGCTGTTTTAGTCTTGGTGAGGTGGGGTGCCTCGTCCAAGGTGTGGTAGTCATGGAAAATTTCAAATCCCGGTTTTAGCAAGCCATCCTGAACGAAGGGTTCAGGGAAATCACAGCATGGGTGTTCTTCTCCTTCCCGAATGAACATCCCGTTAAGGGTCCTTTGATATGGGGGAAGGAGGGTGGTTTGTTTTGTTTTGTTAAGGCGTAGCCTAGATAGGCGGTCAGCAATATCTTCCTCCGTTGGTTCATAACCTAAGCCAAAGGGAGTAGATTTGTCGGGAAAAGGATGGAATGTGCATTCCTTCTTCCTTATGCCCAATGGGGTTCCTGGGAAATAGCCTTGAGCTAACAGCATTCTAGGGATGACTCGGGATGCATGCGGGTCTAGGAATGCTGGATCATAATCTTCGATGAACTGGATTGTTTCTTCCATTTGAAACCCATAAAGGTCGTCTGCAGTTTCGGCCGTTCCAACCATAGTACAACTGACGTCGAGAGGAGGGGCGCGGATTTCTAGTATTACCCCGTTATGGTTAAGTTTAACCATTTGGTGCAAGGTAGAAGCCACACCTCCTAAGTCATGGAGCCAAGGTCGCCCCAAGAGGAGGTTGAAAGTGGGCTTGATGTCGATAATTTGAAACTCCGTGGTGCGTGCCACAGGCCCGGTTTGTATGGTAAGGTTGATTTTTCCCAATACAGGCCTTCGGGAGTTATCATAAGCTCGTACCCCTTGCGTGGAGGTTTGGAAATCATCGTTTCCTAGCCCCAAGCAATGGGCGGTTCGCAATGGGCAGACATTAACCGCCGAACCATTATCTACGAGCGCTAGGGGGATGTTTTGTCCTTTGCATCCAACCACTAGGTAAAGGGCTTTATTGTGAGCACCCCCCTCTTTGGATAAGTCTTTATCAGTGAAAACTATGGCCTTTTCTCCGGCATCTCTCGTGACATGGCTAACCAATGAGTCAGGTGTGATATCTGTGGGTACTGAGATGAGGTCAAGTGAGCGAATAAGCTTTTCGCGATGTTCCTTTGAAGTACACATAAGATCCCAGATGGTAATCTCAGCCTTGGTTCTTTTCAGTTGTTTCAGGAGAGGATTTTCAATGACTTCCGCGACGGTGGCGTGCCGCCCGTGCTCAGGAGTTTGCCTAACCGGGATGTCGTCCATAGGAGGCGGGTGAATATCCGGTTGGTATATCCTTCCGGATCGGGTGAGGTTGTCGACCTCGGGCTCCTGATAGGTGGTATCAATGAGAGCATACCCGGGCCAAGTTTCAGTGAAGAGGTCCTGGCCCGAGACTTGAGATAGGTAAATATCTTCAGCATCATCATTCCACACACCGCACACTTCCCTCTCGATTCGATCCATAGGGACCACAGCGTGTGGTGCACCTTGAGGTGTAATATACACCGTGGGGTCGAAATTCTCTGGTTGGTCGAGAGAGATGTGACAAGAGCCGAGTGGGCTCTTGTTGTTGTTGGGTTTGCCAACGTTAGGGAGAGGTATCACTTCATCCTCTATCATGTCCTGGATTGTATGTTTTAGAGTCCAGCAGTTTTCAGTGTCATGCCCATTTCCTTGATGGAATTTGCAGTAAGTACCTTCGACCCAATATTTGTTTTTGACAGGAGGGTCACGGGTGGGGCCTATAGGTCTCAAATTTCCTTGATTGGTTAGTCTTTCAAAGTCTTGTACCAAAGTTGACCCGAGTGGGGCAAACTTTCGGTCTCGGACCCATCTTACAGGGTATCTTCGGGCGGGAGCCTCTTCTACAGCATGGACTTCTTGGGCTTGGGATGTGTTACCCCGATTATAGGTGTTGGTCTTATATGTAGGTTTGCTCTGTATGGTTTTGGCGAGGTCGTCCTCGATTTTTATTCCCACATCATAAACCCTTTTGAAAGTGTCGAGTCCCAGGTACCTAAGGTGTTGTCTGTAAGCCGGGTCCAAGTTGTCAATGAATTTTTGGACCAATTCTGTTTCGGGAGGCCTATTGATTAGCTGGGCCGCCTGGTCCCTCCATGTAGCAAAGTAGGTTGTGAAACCCTCATTTTTCTTTTGGAAGAGAACTTTCAGCTTGCGCATGGTTACTTGGAAATCCATGTTCGACGAGTATTGCTTGATGAAGACATTGACAAAGTCTTCCCAAGTGGGGAAGAGCTTAGGGTCCTGGTGATAGTACCATTTGAGCGGCACAGGTTCCAAGGACAAAGGAAAGGCAGGTAAGTACATGGACTTGTCCACGCCTTTCAAGTTCATGGTATTCACAAAGCTCAGTAATCACGGGGATTGTCCGTGGCCTTGAACTTTGGTAAGTCAGATGAACTGAACTTTTCTGGTAATTTGCCAGAGAAAGGTTCAGGCTCGAGGGAGAAGTATTTTCTCCCCATGGTTTGCTGTAGCACCAGTTTTTCAATCCTCTTCTCGTTTTCGAGGTCATTTTTGGCTTGCGCAGCCGCTAAGGCTTCGCTTTCCATTTTCAGTTGGCCCATAAGTTGGGTCATTTGGACCATCTGGTCTCGCAAATCTTCGATGGACATGTTTGGAGGTGCGAATCGAGGTTGGGGAAGCGGAGATCCTTGAAATGAGGGACGACGGATGGAGCTTGGAGTTACTAAACCTGGTGTTGGCGATGTATCTTCGAGACGCACTAGCCGTTGATTCCCTGATCGGCACCAAGTGGCAGGACCAGTCCTAGGCATAAGATAAGCTAAAGTTTAGGTTCCCAAAGTTTCAAGCATTACTTAGTCTAGACTTCGACTCTCTAAATTGGGTTTTTTTTTTCGTTCTTTCTTCTGTCGGTACACTTTTTTGGTTTTTTTTTTTATTTTGGTCATTCTTTGGATTTTCGAAACACCTGCCCGTGTGACATTCATAGTTGTTAGCATGTTCGGTTTTGGTGTCGAGCATTGCCGTCGTAGGAGGCCTAACAACGACACAAAGAGTTATTAATCTTTCGCGAGTCGCTTTTGAAATCGAGTGCTTTTCTTACGCCCTCATAGCAATTCTTTTTTATGAACATTTTTTGCTACATATTTTCCTTTCGTGCGGGCACCGAAGCTGCTGCGCCTGACCAGAAGGCCAAGCAGCTACTTCAGCGCCCAGCGAGGGGCGTGAGAATTTCTGGCGCCCAGCCAGGGGCGTTGAAAATGCGTCCCTGGCTGGTTCTCGTTTTCTGTCTTCTGTTTATGCGACTTCGACTTGCGTGCTTGCCTGATAACGTCCTTTACGCGTAACAGCATTTGTGGGATTCGTTACAGGCCACCCCGAGCGTCGCTTATTTTGTGGCGATCATTCGGGTTTGCGGAACACGTGTTTCGGTATAACTCTTTGGCAAATTAGTCTATGAATGTTTGGGCAATTTTTAAGGTCATTGGTTTTCTAGGATAGTTTGTCACACACAATCACATATTTCGCTACACATAACTACAATACAAACATGGATTTGAAAATTAAATATGCCACGTAGTTTATGATAGGCTTCTATGGGTAGTTTATTTGCGCCTGGCTTGGTACCGCTTCTATCGTAGATCCAACACATGCCCCGGTCGAGGTAGTGTCTTCAACAGACGAATTTCGCTCAAGAGGCCAACCCGCAAGTGCAAGCCAAGGGGGCATGCAGGCGAGAGGGACCTAATGGGCGAGCGATTGGGTTCGGGATAGGTGTACTACCTGCACAAGTACCGAGTGGGAAACATGCGCGGCGTATGCACCCCCCTATTGGCGAAAAAAGGTATCCTTAGTCCCAACTCCCGAGGGAGCCGAGATTCGTTATGATGTTCTGCCCGTTCACATTAATATGCTGATTTTCAGGTCGTCCCAACTTGATGGGGAAATAAACGCGGGGTAGGATCGTTTCACCCTTCGGCTATTTTGATTACCTACAAGCACGAGTATTTCCTTCACTATCCCCAGCGGAGTCGCCACTGTGAGGGGGTCGAAAAAAGCGCGAGGCTAATGCGTGACCTTGTCCCTCGTGGGTGTGACGATTCTTTTTATTCAATCAAGTGTAATTGGATTTCCTGTGAGTATACACCCAATTGACTAGTAATATAGGAGTCGCCATTCAGTTTTTAACGACAATGAGAAAAACTGACAAAACCCGGTTATCGTGACATAAAGGGAGTGCAATTATGTTTGACCACGACGGCCGTAGGTTCCCTTGTGATCCCTGGTGTGGGGATCTCTCAATATACACCCGCAAGGTAGAGATTGAGGGTTCGGGGGACTGTAACTACCGAGAGGAGTAATTCGCTCGTCGATAACTCCAGAGGCAGGATATCCTTACTAGCTCAGCATAAATAATTGAAGGGACATGCGTTAACTATTAAACTAATCTGAGTTGATTTTAGCAATATGCAACATATAATACTAATTCGATCGTGATTATCTGATTTAAATAACATTAAGGGACCTAGCATGATAATCCGATTTCCCAAAAATATTATATTTGTTAGGCGTGATAGAACAATCAAATTAGGTTAGTTTAACAGTTCATAAAAAGGGCGAGGAAAGCAGTTAAATCATCGAAAAGGGACACATTACGACGCACCCTTGAGAGGTGCGTCACGGTTCTCATAAAACTAACCACTTTGACTTTGCTATTTCTCCTTTTTATTTAACGAATCTCAATTATGGGACAGGATACGTTCTGTTCGATTTATGGATCGATTGCGACAGAACGCGTGAACAATTTCGCAGCGAGAGGCTTAGGCTAAGGGTTGGAGTCAATACTCAGAATATAATTGTGTGTTGTTGTGTGTTCTTCCACGTCGAAACTAGGGGCCTATTTATAGGGAAGAGTTCGTGGAAAGATAGAATTGCAGAGTTCTAATCCACAAAGAATTAGGAAAAGAGACGTACCCAGGTATTTTCAGCGCCCAGGCCTGGGCGCCGAAGATTTCGGCGCCCAGAGCCAGGCGTTGAAAATAGGGTCTGGGCAGTTTTGTTTAGTCAGATTCGGATTCCTAAAATCCGTAGAGTTTTAGATTAATTCGAGTCTTTTAGCGCGTATCAATTTTATGACGGAATGCGTCTGGGCCCGTTACGAACTCTATGTTCGTTAGGATTTTAATTAATACGTGACTCCTATTTCCGAATCCTATTAGGAATAGGATTCTCGCGGTTTTCTATCTCATTTAGGATTTATGTTGGAGTGCAACACCTAATTCTGACAGGTTTCTATCTTTTATGATTTGCCACTTTTAGACGCTACCTTTTACGGTAGTTACTATTTTTAGCAGGTTTCCATAAATAGCAGGTTTCGGGTGAAATGAAATGGGGAATCGAGATTCGTTTATTTTATAGGAGATGCGTTGTCAAGTGGAGTTTTTATGCTTTCATCATCGAACCTTTCCCTTGCGGGAATGGGGACAAAAGTAGGTGTCTACATTAGGGAAGAACCCCCGAAGACTTGTAGATGTTTGACTCCGAGGCTAACTGCGGCCTCTAGCCCAACTATGCAGGCTTCGTATTCGGAGGCGTTGTTTGTGGCCTCGAAGTCAAGTTTGACGGAAATTGGTATATGGGCCCCTTCGGGACTGACTAGGAGAACTCCGACGCCGCATCCTTTCTGGTTGGACGCGCCATCGAAGTATAGTGTCCAATAGTCGTCTCGTATCATCAGAAGTTCCTCGTCAGGGAGGAGGTAAGCTTCCGTGGTTTCCTCATTCGTGGCATGCTCGGCCAGGAATTCGGCTACCGCTCTTCCTTTGATTGTTTTTTCTGGCATGAATTTTAGGTCGAATTCTGAGAGCATGACTAGCCACCTGGACAGGCGACCATTTAGGGCGGGCTTTTCGAACATGTATTTTAAGAGGTCTAGTTGTGACACTATATGAACAGTGTGGGCTAATAGGTAATGTCTGAGTTTTTTGGATGCCCAGACGAGGGCGAGGCAGGTTTTCTCAAGTTCCGTGTATCTCGTCTCGTACTGTATGAAATTCTTGCTCAAGTAGTAAATGGCTCGCTCGGATCCATGTACACACTGTCAGAGCGTAGCTCCCGCTGCAGTATCCGTGACGGTTAGGTATAGGCGTAAACGGATTCTAGGCAAAGGCGGGGAGAGGACGCGTGGTGTGCTTAGGTATTCTTTAATTTTATCGAAGGAAGTTTGGCATTGTTCATCCCATTCGACTTTTTCTTCTTTTCTTAATTTTTTTGAATATTGGCTCACAAGTCATAGTAAGCTTGGAAATGAACCTACTAATGTATTGCAGCTTTCCTAGGAAGCCCCTTATCTGTTTTTCAGTTTTTGGTGGGGGCATTTCGGTAATGGCTTTGATCTTGGATGGGTCAATCTCGATTCCTCGCGTACTAACAACATATCCTAGCAATTTTCCAGAGGTTACCCCGAACACACACTTTTGTGAATTTAGTCTCATGTTATATTTCAAGATTCGGGTGAAGAACTTTTTAAGTGCCGGGAGGTGACCGTGCCGGTCTTTAGATTTGACGATCATGTCGTCCACATAGATTTCGATTTCTTTATGTATCATGTCATGGAGTAACGTGGTGGCTGTTCTTTGATAGGTGGCCCCCGCGTTTTTCGAACCAAAAGGCATTACAGTGTAACAATATGTACCCCAAGGGGTAATGAAAGTTGTTTTTTCCATGTCTTCTTCTGCCATGAGTATTTGGTTATATCCGGCGTACCCGTCCATAAAGGAGAGGAGCGCGTGCTCTGCGGTGTTGTCTACTAGTATGTCAATGTGAGGTAGAGGGAAGTCATCTTTGGGACTGGCTTTGTTGAGGTCTCGAAAGTCTACGCACATTCGCACTCGTCCATATTTTTTGGCTACGGGGACAATATTGGCCACCCATTCTGGGTAGTTAGAGACTTTTATAAAGCCGGCGTCTAATTGTTTAGTGACTTCTTCTTTTATTTTCAAGGCTATCTCTGGTTTGAGCCGCCGTAGCTTTTGTTTTACTGGCGTCATTTTGGGATCTAGCGGAATTTTATGCTCAGCGATTTCTCGATCTATTCCTGGCATGTCTTTGTAGGACCAAGCAAAGACACCCTCGAATTCCCGCAAAGTGGAGATTAGATCGGCCTTTTCAGTGGGAGTTAAGGTGAGGCCAATTTTAATGATTTTAGGATTTTCTTTTGTTCCAATATTTACCAATTCTGTGTCCTCAATTATAGGAGTTTTGAGTTCTTGTTCACTTACAGCTTTTATTAGTTCGGTATATTCCTCTTCTGGCTCTTTTTCGTGCTCATTAGTGGCGAGACATTCTGCATTATTACTCGGATTTTTAAGCGGCATATACTCAAAAATTTTGTTTATCTTATTAAAGTCATGAAGCATTACATCAAAAAGATCTCCCGGAGTAGAGATTTCCGGGTCTAAACCATTTTTGGGAGGGGTTACAATTTTGCTAGGTTCGGACTCGGAGTCAGACTCGGATTCAGACTCTAATTCTTCGTACATCGGACCCTCTCCCGCAGATATCTTGAACTTCATCCCATGAGCATTAGTCCATTTGAAAGTCTTGCGCCACCCTCGTTGGATTTGGTCATCTTTTGAGGGTGATGGAGCGATCAATTTAGTAGGATCGAACACTTCATCTTGAAGAGCTAATGCCATAATTTCTGTTTCATTCTTCGCTCTTTTCTTTTCTAACCCAAACAATAGCCCGAAAGCATGTGAGTTGGGGAGCGTTTTTGGCATAACACGATTCTTTGGGGCGAGTGGCCTTTGAGAACGTAAAGGGTCGTGTCCCAGAGCATGCATCTCTTGGGTTTGTGCGACCTCTGGGTATAGATGTTCGGGATATGCTTCTTCCATCGCGTTCCTGAATGGCTATCACGGGCAGGTATTCAGGGGCCCTGCATTATTGTTGTGGAGTAGGAGACACATTAGTTTGTTTCGTGAGTCAGTTTTTTAGACATTCTATGACTACCCTTAAGTCGGACTAGTATATTTGGACTGCTATGTGTGCACTTTGAACTCTTTATATTTTCGAAAATCTTTGCCCGTGTGACATTCATAATTATTTGCATATTCGATTTTTAGTGCCGAGCATTGTCGTCGTACGAGGCCTAACAACGACGCAAAGAGTTATTAATTTTTTTACGAGTCGCTTTTGAAATCGAGTGCTTTTCTTACGCCCTCGTAGCAATTCTTTTTACGAACATTTTTTGTGCTACGTATTTTCCTTTTGCGCGGGTACCGAGGCTGCTGCGCCTGACCAGAAGGCCAAGCAGCAACTTCAGCGCCCAGCGAGGGGCGTGAGAAATTCTGGCGCCCAGCCAGGGGCGTTGAAAATGCGTCCCTGGCTGGTTCTCGTTTTCTGTTTGCGTCTACTTCTGTTTATGCGACTTCGATTTGCGTGCTTGCCTAATAACGTCCTTTACGCATTGTGCAGCATTTTGTGGGATTCGTTACAGGCCATCCCGAGCGTCGCTTATTTTTGTGGCGATCATTCGGATTTGCGGAACACGTATTTCGGTATAACTCTTTGGCAAATTAGTCTATGAATGTTTGGGCAATTTTTAAGGTCGTTGGTTTTCTAGGATAGTTTGTCACACACAATCACATATTTCGCTACACATAACTAACATTCATCATGAGGCGATAATAACATGTCATGTAGTTTATGATAGGCTTCTATGGGTAGTTATTTGCGCCTGGCTTGGTACCGCTTCTATCGTAGATCCAACACATGCCCCGTTCGAGGTAGTGTCTTCAACAGACGAATTTCGCTCAAGAGGCCAACCCGCAAGTGCAAGCCAAGGGGGCATGCAGGCGAGAGGGACCTAATGAGCGAGCGATTGGGTTCGGGATAGGTGTACTACCTGCACAAGTACCGAGTGGGCAACATGCACGGAGTATGCACCCCCCTATTGGCGAAAAAAGGTATCCTTAGTCCCAACTCCCGAGGGAGCCGAGACTCGTTATGCTGTTCTGCCCGTTCACATTAATATGCTGATTTTCAGGTCGTCCCAACTTGATGGGGAAATAAACGCGGGGTAGGATCGTTTCACCCTTCGGCTATTTTGATTACCTACAAGCACGAGTATTTCCTTCACTATCCCCAGTGGAGTCGCCACTGTGAGGGGGTCGAAAAAGCACGAGGCTAATGCGTGACCTCGTCCCTCGTGGGTGTGACGATTCTTTTTATTCAATCAAGTGTAATTGGATTTCCTGTGAGTTAACACCCAATTGACTAGTAATATAGGAGTCGCCATTCAGTTTTTAACGACAATGAGAAAAACTAACAAAACCCGGTTATCGTGACATAAAGGGAGTGCAATTATGTTTGACCACGACGGCCGTAGGTTCCCTTGTGATCCATGGTGTGGGGATCTCTCAACATACACCCGCAAGGTAGAGATTGAGGGTTCGGGGGACTGTAACTACCGAGAGGAGTACTCGCTCGTCGATAACTCCAGAGGCAGGATATCCGTACTAGCTCAGCATAAATAATTGAAGGGACATGCGTTAACTATTAAACTAATCTGAGTTGATTTTAGCAATATGCAACATATAATACTAGATCGATCGCGATTATCTGATTTAAATAGCATTAAGGGACCTAGCATGATAATCCAATTTCCCAAAAATATTATATTTGTTAGGCGTGATAGAACAATCAGATTCAGTTAGTTTAACAGTTCATAAAAAGGGCGAGGAAAGCAATTAAATCATAGAAAAGGGACACATTACGACGCACCCTTGAGAGGTGCGTCACAGTTCTCAGAAAACTAACTACTTTGACTTTGCTATTTCTCCTTTTTATTTAACGAATCTCAAATTATGGGACAGGATACGTTCTGTTCGATTTATGGATCGATTGCGACAGAACGCGTGAACAATTTCGCAGCGTGAGGCTTAGGCTAAGGGTTGGAGTCAATACTCAGAATATGAATTGTGTGTTCTGATTTCACGTCGAACTTGGCTATATTTATAGAAAAGAGTTTGTGGAAAGATAGAATTGCAGAGTTCTAATCCACAAAGAATTAGGAAAAAATACGTACCCAGGTATTTTCAGCGCCCAGGCCTGGGCGCCGAAGATTTCGGCGCCCAGAGCCAGGCGTTGAAAATAGGGTCTGGGCTGTTTTCTTAGTCAGATTCGGATTCCTGAAATCCGTAGTGTTTGAGACTTAATCGAGTCTTTTAGTGCGTATCAATTTCATGACGGAATGCGTCTGGGCCTGTTACGGACTCTAGGCTCGTTAGGATTTTAATTAATACGAAACTCTTATTTCCGAATCATATTAGGAATAGGATTCTTGCAGTTTTTTATCTCATTTAGGATTTATGTTGGAGTGCAACACCTAATTCTGACAGGTTTCTATCTTTTATGACTTGCCACTTTTAGAACCTACCCTTTACGGCAGTTACTATTTTTAGCAGGTTTCCATAAATAGCAGGTTTCTATAAATAGCAGGTTTCGGGTGAAACGAGAAGGGTGATTGAGATTCGTTATTTTTATAGGAGATGCGTTGTCAAGTGGAGATTTATGTTTTCATCATCGAACCTTCCCTTTCGGGAATGGGGACAAAAGTAGGTGTCTACAGGTTTGGGCGCAGCAAGGGAGGGCACGCTACAAAGAGCATGCATCCTAATTATGCGGCAATTAATTTGGAATCCTGGCGTTTATGGTTTTTCCGCATGATTTATATTCGTTTATATGTATCATAACCTAACAGGCAGGCCCAGCGCAGCGAGCAAGGCAGGCCTAGCGAGCAGCGCCCAACGATGGGCCGCGTGCTGCCAGCGCCCATGCCTTGGGCCGAGCCGAGCACTAGAGCCCCTTGTGGGCTGCGTGGCTACGAGGCTTCGTACGACCAAGTCCTTAGTCGTTTAGGATTGCTTGCTAAATATCGTTTTCCTAATTCTACTCGAATTGAATGTTTTTGTTAAATCTGAAACACTTAGGTGTTTGATTAAACATTAAATTCTAATGATTTAATTCAACTAGAATCCTAATGGATGTAGTTATTGGAATCCTAGTCGAATTCTAATTCCGTTATTTCCACCCCATAAATATGTGGTTCATAATCACAATTTATACAACAATTCAATAAGTATTCACATAGATTAAGTTTAAGTAAGAATTTAATAATTTGCCTAAATTAATAATTAAGCTTTCCGAATAAACATAATACCTTAGAGAATATCCTAGTTGGTTGAATCTAAGGCAGATCTGAACGTGTTGTGGACTATCTACGGAGGGGCGACATTTGGAGTCCTAAACTTGTTCTTGTTCGGTTCGGGAGCAGCTAGGGAAGGCACGCATCACATTGTATGTATCCTAATTATGCTAATTGACTATGTGGCAATTAATTTGGATTCCCGGCTTTATGGTTTTTCCGCATGAAATATATTGTTTATATTTGTCATAACCTAACACGAACCATATTTTCGTTTCCGACCACATCTACGACTTGGATAATATTTATATTTCCGTCATGATCCATATTTTCGTTTCCAGCAATATCAGCATTTCCGGAGTATTCTATATTTTGTCTTTTGACGATTTCAGCCCCCACCGGAACCGAGATCCGTCGTTTTCGAATGTTCATAAATGGAGTACTTAATGAATAATATATTCACTTATATACTTGGTCCGTTCACGTACTATTTGTGTGACCCTACGGGTTCAGTCAAGAGTAAGTTGTGGATTAATATTATTAATTCCACTTGAACTGAAGCGGCCTCTAGCTAGGCATTCAGCTCACTTGATCTCACTGAATTTATCAAATTGTTTAATTAATATTGAACCACATTTATTAGACTTAGCATTGAATGCATACTTGGACCAAGGGTATTATTTCCTTCAACCTTATCATACGCCTTCTCCAAATCAAGGAAAATCATATGCAAATACTTCTTCTTATCCCGATAATTCTCCATTAGTTGCCTTATAAGATAAATGGCCTCCATAGTCGATCTCCCAGGCATAAATCCAAACTGGTTCTCCAAAATTTTCACAGTTCTCCTTAATCTTTTCTCAATAATCCGCTCCCAAAGTTTCATAGTATGACTCATTAGTTTGATTCCTCAATAGTCGGCACAATCCTGGACATCACCCTTATTCTTGTACAAGAGGATGATAGTACCTTTCCTTCACTCTAATGGCATCCTATTACTTCTCTTGTTGAAATGATTTGTTAACCATACAACCCCTCTCTCTCCCAAGCATCTCCAGACTTCGGTAGGTATACCATCGGGCCCCACTTCCCTCTTGCGTCCCATCTTTTACAGTGCCATTTCGACTTCTCTCTTTTGAATTATTCGCATAATGTCTATGTTAACCATATCCCGAGGGATATTTGTATCCGCAATATCGTTCCCTTGATCCCCGTTGAACAAGATATCAAAGTAGAACCTCCATTTATCCTTGATTTCCTTATCTCCCACCAAAACTTTTTGATCAACATCTTTCACACATTTAATCCTCCCGATGTCTCGCGTCTTTCTATCTCTCATTCGAGCAAGTCTATAGATGTTTTTACCCTTATTTGTATCCAATCTTGCGTAAAGATTAAGATTCACCTTTGCTCTAGCCTCTCTTACGGCCTTCTTTGCTTCCCTTTTAGCCTCCTTGTACTTCTCGTAGTTCTCATCACTTCTACATTTTCCCAACTCTTTATAGCATTCTCGTTTTCTCTTTATAGCTTGTTGCACAACTTCGTTCCACCAAGATGTGTCCTTACTTGGTGGCATGATTCCTTTAGATTCCCCTAGGACCTCTTTCGCCACTCCCTTTATGGTGTGCTACATTCTTGTCCATAATGAGTCTATATCCAAATCCATATCACCGACCCAAATACCTTCACCTTTTCCACGAATTTTAGTTGTTGTTCCCCTTGAAGTTTCCACCACTTGATCCTAGGCTCCACTAGTGGTATTCTCCTCCTTATCTAACTTCTACCTCGAAAATCAAGTACCACAAGTCTATGTTGGGTTGCTGTACTCTCACCCGGAATCACCTTACAATCGGTTAGCACTATCTCAAAGAATTCCTTATAAAAAGAAGTCAATCTGGCTCGTATTACCTCCATTCCTATAGGTTACTAGGTGAGAGTCTCTTTACTCAAACCAAGTGTTCATTATACCCAGGTCATATGCCAATGCAAAATCCAAAATAGCATTTTCCGCTTCATTCTGATCCCCATACCCAAAACCACCATGAATGCTTTCAAATCCATCGCGACTCGAGCCTACATGTCCGTTGAGATCCCCACCAATGATCAGTTTCTCACTTCTAGGGACATGTTGCACCACTTCTTCTAAATCCTCCCAAAATTCTTGTCTAGTTGAAGCATCTAGTCCTGCTTGTGGTGCATAGGCACTCACAATAGTTACAACTTCATCCCCTATCACAAGCTTAATACTCATAATTCGATCACTCTTTCGGGACACGTCCACTATATCATCAATATATTCTCAGTCAATAAGGATACCTACCCCATTCCTACCCTTGTTTTTCCCGAATACCAAAACTTATAACCCCATGGAGCTATTGTTAGGTTATGATACATATGAAAAAACATAAATCATGCGGAAAACCTTAATGCCAGGAAACATATTATTTACACATAATCATTTGCATAATTTAGGTGCATACAATTTGTAGCGTGCCCTCCCTAGCTGCGCCCGAACCGAACAAGAACAAGTCTTTAGGACTCCAAGTTTCGTCCCTCCGTAGATAGTCCACAGCACGTCCGGATCCGCCTTAAGCTTGACCAACTAGAATCGCCCTTAAGGTTCTAAGAATTTCGGCTAAATAGGTTGCAAGTGTTTGGCTGGTTTTTGCTTCAAAATCTTACCTTTGAATACTTCAATGTTGTATATAAATTTGTAACCCTAGGCCCCTATTTATAGAGTTATGAAAAAGGACTTATAATCCTATTAGAATACTAATTTATTTTAATTAGAATCCTGCTAGGACTCTATTAAATAAACTTTATCTATTAGGATTAGAATTTAATCATATGTCGAATCCCGATAGCTTTAGGATTCGTATAGCACGCACACGAGCATCGCACGAGCACCGTACACCCGCGCGCAGGCCTTGCGGCCCATGCTGAGCGCACAGCGCCTCGGCCCAGCTCGCTGCCTGTGATCCGCGTGCGCGCCTGGCTTCGTGCTGCGTTGGGCCTGGTCGAGGCTTGGCGTGTGGTTTGTTGCGTGTGGCTTGCTGGGCGACAGCCTGGCTTCGTGCTGGGCCTTCGTCTAGCGAGCCTCGTGCGATGCTAATTCGTACGATACGCCTCCGATTAAATTCCCAATTCCGGAATTCATTTCCGATACGAACAATATTTAATATTTCCGATTCCGGAATTAATTTCCGTTTCGAACAAATATTTAATATTTCCGTTTCCGGAATTATTTTCCGATTTCGATAATATTTCCGATTGTGACAATATTTCCGTTTCCGGCAATATTTCCGATTCCGGCAATATTTCCATTTTCAATAATATTTTCCGATACGTACCATGTTTCCGTTACCGGCAACATCTACGACTTGGATAATATTTATATTTCCGATACGATCCATATTTCCGTTTTCGGCAATATCATCGTTTCCGGAGTATTCATTTCTTGCCTTTGACGATCTCAGCTCCCACTGAAACCAAGATCCGTCGATTCCGAATATCTATAGATGGAGTATTTAATGCCATTAAATACTTGATCCGTTTACGTACTATTTGTGTGACCCTACGGGTTCAGTCAAGAGTAAGCTGTGGATTAATATCATTAATTCCACTTGAACTGAAGCGGCCTCTAGCTAGGCATTCAGCTCACTTGATCTCACTGAATTATTAACTTGTCAATTAATACTGAACCGCATTTATTAGACTTATCATTAAATGCATACTTGGACCAAGGGCATTATTTCCTCCAGTCTCCCACTTGTCCTTAGGGACAAGTGTGCATTTCCTAATTCCTTTGTCGCTCGATGCTTGCTCTTGAACATAAGGTAAGAGTTGTCATCCTTATTACGTCCAGAGGTGTTTCTCGGTTTCAGAGTTCAACTGATCAAATAAACAGATAATCATAGCCTATGATTCATCTGAGCACGGCCATGCATTTTACAGTTTCTAGCTCTCCGAGTGGCCTTGTACAACTTTTAAGCATCTCATCCCGATTTATGGGAGGACAATCCCAATCTTGCGATCTTGAGATTAGACTTCGTTTGATAGGTGATTACCTGAGCGTTGCCTTTATAGCCTCCTTTTACGGTGCGACGGTTGGTCAACGTCAAAGTAAGCAGTTCTCAAACAAGTAATCTCAAATCACTCAGGTATTGAGGATTTAGTGTCTAATAATTTTAATGAAATTTACTTATGACAGATTTTCATCTCTTACAGTAAAGTTTCATAGGTCTGTCCGATACTAGTCTTCCCAAAGTAAGTATCTATGCAAATGATTATGACATTGCCATGTCCACATAGTTCAAGAAACATAACTACTAGTCATCTTGCATTCTAGTCGTCTAACGTTTTCTATGCGTCCATCTTTATAGAAAACTCCGACCAGGGACCATTTTCAACTTTTGACATTCAAGTTCACTTGATAGACATTTCTTAGTCACAGGACTGGTCATGACAGTCTATCTTGAATATTTCGTCAAATTGAAGGGACTCATCATTTAATACTAAACCAAGATTAAATGGAATATGAAAATACATTTCATATATGATAAATGTTCAACCCCGATGTTTTACAACCATGGGCCTTGAACCCATCTTTAAAACATTTAGTGGAATTCAAAACTATGCTTGATTTCCAGTGCCACAATGTGAGTGTTGTTTCTCACTTGTTGCATAGGTTTAGTTATCATGCTTTGCCAATCTTAATATCTTTTTCATCGAATGTTCTTCGAGATATGATGATAAGATATTTTGAGTTTGTTTATTATGTGATCTAGTCTTTCTTACTTCGATAGTGGTTCTACGCATTTTGCAATGAAGAACCATCAAGTCAGCAGACATGTGATCCACCCAAGTTCAGTGAAGAACTCTTTAACTTAAACAACCCTGTTTCATTGCTTCTTAGGCAATAATTACTTTTACTTCAACTGTATAGGTTGCTAGTGATGCTTTGTATGGATTTACTTGTCCAAGCAGTCCATAGATATGCGGAAGACTTTCCAGCTGTATCTTAGAACATAGAAATTAATATTTAATTTCCCACGCAAGAACTCATGGTCTCCAATCCATGTTTCTATTTGAAAACACGATGCTCTTTAGCTCGTCCTTGTCAATGGTTAACTCCAAAGGAATCTTGCTTGATCCTTTGCCAGTGTTTATGCGTGTAGCATCAATATTAAGCATATCTTTATTTCCTTGAATCAAGAACTACTCTTATGTACCCTTTTCAAGTACCATAAGTTTTTCTTGATCTCAATCTAGTTGATCTTCACTTAGATTAATAGAGATTGGTTATATGTTCGTCATGCCTAAAGCCTTACGATACATTTTTGGCGATCCTCATATTATATCATACATGATAAATTCTTTTGCAGAATAATTCCCAATTGAATTCTATTCATGTAACTTTAGCTTATCTAGTTTCAGCAGATACTAAATCCAGCTAAATTCTTTGACATATAATATACGTTTAAGAATCTCATTTTGACTCTTTGATGTTTAACTTAGTAAATGCTTATACATAGTTCAAACATCCTTTACTTAGATTTATTCATATGGGTCGAATGTCTCCAATGGAGTCTTTCGTGTTTGATTTAGTAAATGCCATTACTTAATCAAAAACAATATTATAAGATCTTTGTAAATAGATCTTAATACCCAATATGTACTAAGTTTCGCCTTGGTCCATCATTGATGAATAATTTCAAATCTAAGTCATTAGCATTTGAATGTTATTTCACAATAGAGAGATATGTGTGTGATACACATAGGACCAATTAAGTTTTATGTACTCCCACTAAACTTCTTATATATCTATAAGAATCATGTATATTTTATGAAACTAAAATACTTATTAGATTCACTAAAATACAGTTTTAATTCCCAATTTGCTTGCTTAAATCTGTACTTAGATTTCATAAGCTAGCTTTCCTTTTCAAGTAATCTAGCTTTCCTTTTCAAGTATTTATTTGGATCCACAAATCCTATGACATACCATGTACATAGTTTCTTCCAACATTTGATTGAGGAATACGTTTTTCTCATCCAATTTCCATATGGCTTAAATTATAGACTTAAGCATTACGATTTTGCATGAGGTTTCAACACAATCCACACCGTGAATTTGCTTGTAACCTTTAGCTACTAATCTAGCTTTGTGTGTGAACACAATTTCATGTTTGATTGTTTTTATCCTTAAAACAAACTTGCAACCAATAGGTGTGAAACTATTCTAGCAAATCAACAAAATTTCAATTTTGTCATCAAAAAATTGAGTATGTTTTATGGCCTCTAACCATTTAAAACATTTGAGTCTATATATGGCCTCTAACCATTTTAGGGAATCTAGGTTTCGTCATAGCTTTCTTATAAGTCACAAACTCATTAATATATATGACAATAGTTTGACTGCAAGTTGTAGGTTTCTTCACTATCTAATAGAAGAATCGCATAGCTTCAGTGACCTGAACTCCATGTTTCTTCACTATCTAATAGAAGAATCTCATAGTTTTAGTGACTTGAACTCTATGCTTACTTGGGTATAGAACATCAAACAATAGAATATCAATAGCCATTTGAAAGTCCTTTGAATATTCTGTTCTCCTTGAAGCACTTGTAAAGTCTTCTAAGAGATGTCTATTCTTTAAGCCACTTCTAAAGTCCTTAAAGAATAAGTGTTCGGATTTTCTAAAGAACTTCAAAAAGCCTCTAGAATGTCCATTTATGTTTGTTGTTCGCCTCGAAGACTTTCGAGGTCCATTTTCTCCCACTTGTCATTTTGGAAACGAATCTCTAAAAGGACATTATTTCGAGCAAACAAACATTATGTTCTCAATAATTCGTGGTAGGAACAATACCCTTGTGTCTCACAATGAAACGTATATCTATACTTGGGCCTTAGTTTGTTGAATAACAAACACTAAGCTCCCACTGAGTTTAGGAACTCTTTAGATATATGATGAAAAGATATTCTGAAATTACTTTTCAATAGCTTTGACGAATTTTGGTTTAGTTTGGTGGTAGTTGAGCATTTTGTTTTAGAAATTATAGGAAAAGTCTTTATGATCCATCATTGATCGAATCAAGTACAAATCGAGTTCGATCATTCCAACTTAGATATGCCATATCTTATGGAGCTAGATTGTGAATTTTACTACACACAATCATTGATGATCATTCTTGACTTAAGTAATCATCAACATGATCTAACCTAGATCTTTATGATTTCTTGCCAAGTGGGATTTATACTTCTGAATCTTTGAACTAGCCAAACAGATTCAAACTTATATCACATTGAGTAAATAAACCTATATTCACTAAAATCTGTGTGAAATAATAAAGTCATAAAACCTTTCTTTAGCTTTGAACTCTATTGTCTAGGCGTTCTAACAATAGTTCATATGTTTTGTTACTTTCAACAAGTAAGACTAGCTTGTCTTGAGTTGATCTAGAAATCAACCGACTTTCAAAAGTCCATCAAAATAGAGCTTTTGAATGTTAACTTGTTGATATGGTCTAAGCAACAATGCTAAAGGTTTGTGGAACTCAAATCAAGAGATTGATTTGAACCTAGTAAAGCTCTTATTGTTAAAGAGTTGTTTGTTTTAATCAAGCATATTGACTCAACCCGTAAATGACCATTTCATTCAAATAAACAAACAAACAAGCATTATTTTCGTTCTTCTGAATGTGAGTCTTTCTGTTTTTGAAGCAGAAATTTAGGTATGCTGATTATGGAACAAAATAGCCATTAAGTTCCATCCTTGAAAGGACTTAAAACAAACTAGATGACCCTACAACTAATGTAGCATTGCCATGCTTCATTTCCCACTTGTAGGTCATTAGTGTATCCTAGCTTCCATTGTTTGAGTTATTACCGAAGTAAGAACCTCAAGCGGTATATGATACCAAGGAAGTTTGATTGCTAGGTCACTACTCTTTTAAACATAAACTTATAGGTAGAAACGGAATTGTAAATTCCTTTCATTTGTTCCTTTGTTTTCCTATTTCTTGTACCCTTTCTTATAGTCTTAAGAATTGAATTCTCTAGTGTTGACTTTTATACTTTGTTAGACATGTCCAATGTCACTCCAACAAAGTTCTTACCATTTTATTTATGTTGAATATTCTGTTTCAACTAGAGATCTTACCAGAAGCATCTAAAGTTCTCTAAGCATCGATCTATTAGAATGTCTAAGGACTAGACTCATTCAAAAATTAAATGGACAAAGATATTAGGTTGTTAACCATTGGTAAATCTGAGCGTTTAAACTCAATGCTTTATGATCTCAAAACTACATTGTATTTTGAATTCACAAGCACCAATCGGTTTGCCATTCGACTTTGATATTCGAAAACAACCATAAAAGTCGCTATAAGAAACGTACATTTTAAATTGCTCATTTTCTCTCATTTCCGTGAATCGTTCTTGGATTCACTACCAATCGAGGAAATTTACTGTTACCTTTCTAAATGGGTTTATTGCAGTACAAGATATTTAATTATAACCAATAATTAAAACATACATTGAAGCATGCAAAGTCTAAAAATTTATCATGAGTAATAACTTGAAAATTAAAGCAATCATGCAATTCAAACAAGTTATTAGCATTTTATTCGATTTTATTGTTCCGGCAGGTGTGAATAAAATGATTCCAAGACCCTAAAATCATTGAAGAATTAAGCACATTATGTATTTTGACTCAATTCTAAAATATTTTAGGTAAGCAAAAGCCTTTTGCTAATAGTCTAGAAACTACTCTTGGTTGATAGGTACGTCTAAGAACTTATTAGGAAAACCTATCGAATTTTCCACGACATAAAAGGACTCCTTACTTATATCGTTGAGTTTCACCAAAACTAACATGTACTCACAATTATTTGTGTACCTTACCCCTTTAGGATCAATAAGTAACACCTCGCTGAGCGTAAAACTATTACTAGATTGATGTAAAGGTTATCCAAGTAAGTGTTATTTTGGCATGGCACCTTTTAACTCAATTTTTAAGTTTGGAACTTAAGGCTCTTACTATGTTGGTTAGATTTTAAGTGAACTAAAATCCTTAATCATGCAACATAATAAAGCCAGAATCTCATGCATATTTAAGACATATTTAAAAGCAATAAACAACTTAAAGCATGCATAAGATAAATGTGATCTAGTATGACCCGACTTCATCTTGAAGCTTCAAATTCAAAGTCCGTCTTGAAAATGGATTGGAAACTCCGTCTTGAATTTCACTGTGGGAGGCGCCATTTTCTTCAAATAGGATCAGCTATAATTAAACTAATCACAACTATTTGACGGTACGCATACCATATTTGAATTGAAAAACAAACTTTGGTACATTAGACCAATTACATTCAAATTAATGGTACGTAGACCATATTTTCTATCCTATTTGGGCCATACTAGTCACTTCATAACCTGCAAAACAATACATATACAATATATACCATTCACCCATTCATTATCATGAATGGCCCACATAGCTGGTTAGTAAAAACACATTGTATGCATCACATAAATATTTGCAGCAATTAATCAAGGGCACCAATAATCTACCAATTATTCAGTCCTTATTAATTCTAATCAAGTTGTTTAACCTTAAAGGATTTGTAGACCTAATCAAGAGTTTATGACTAAAAATGCTCCCACTTAAACCAATAACTTTATATGCTTTACTAATTTTAAACATAAAATTGTATTTCTAGTCTAACCGGAAACATACAAGTTTAATTAAAATTTAAAGCTCATATAAAATTATAATCAAATCCATTTAATTTATTTTCAGTTGATTTAAATGAATTTAAATTAATTCAAGGTTTTTAATTTTAGTAAAATAATTAATATAAATTAAAATTTATAATAATTATAATATTCAAAATTAAAATCAAAGAAAACAATTTAAATTATTAATTTTAAAGTTAATTAAAATTATTTCCGAACTGAAAATTTCAAATTAAAATTCAAGACAACTCAATCGTAACACGACGAGCACTTGGACTTGCGCCCAAGCCCTATCGAGTGCACGATCGATCGCACGCCCATGGCACATCGCAGCAGCAGCCACGCGCAAACGCAGCAAGCCAAGCGACGCTTTCGCGCAGCCTGCTCTCCTGCATGCATCGCAGCAGCTACCGAAGGAGTGCTCGCTCGCTAGGCGCAAGCAAGCCCTCGTGGCGAGGCAGCGCTCGTTAGTGCGCAGAGCAGCGATCGTTGGGCGACCCAGCTCTCGCCCTTGCGCGCGCGCCTCGTCATGTGCCACGCCCATCGCCCTTCGCCCATAGCACACAGCACACACGCCCAGGCTCCCTGGCCTCGTGCACGCGCCATGCCTTGGTTGCTCGCTGCATTCGTACCCCACGGGCGACGAGCTCCCTTGCTCGTTGTCGCGTGCCCGCACTATACAACACCCCTTAAGGGTAACACGTAACGTCCTTTGCTTTGTGCGTGCAACGTTTATGAGCGAATTTTATAAAAAAATTAAAATTTTTAATTTAAAACCTATGACAAATTAATAAATCATATTAATTTCATAATTTTAGGGCGAAAATCGAAAATTTATTAATCAATTAATTTCCGATTAACATGGATTCAAATCTAGGTCATAAAAATTTAAAATTTATCATAAATTAACAATTTTTATGGTGGTTTTTAATCATGGATACCTAATTAAATTATTAATTAATTATGAAAATCAAATCAATTCTAAATTATTCGAATTTCAACAAATTAATCATAATTACAAATTAGGTTGTATAATTAACAAGTCTATGCATTCAAAATTGTTAAACATACACTGTAGGTCAATCAAAAACTCAAGATTTATCAACAAGAATCGCAAATATTCAATTTAACATCTTAAATTTACAAACTTTTGCGTTCGAAAAACTAAAACCTCCGAAAAGTCATAGTTAGGCTTCGAATTTGGGAAATTTTAGAATGCCTTTTACATGCGGAATTGATACAAAAATCACTCGATTTGGATGAGTAACGAATAAACTGCCGAAAAACTGCGTACATATAATTAAATAAACGCAATTTGCAATTAATTAACAATTACGAAAATTAATCACCCCTTTTAATTCTTTGCAAATTTGTAAAATTTAACCATCTCATGCAATTTAGATTATGTAAATAATAAGTGGCTCGTGATACCACTGTTAGGTTATGATACATATGACAAAACATAAATCATGCGGAAAACCTTAATGCTAGGAAACATATTATTTACACATAATCATTTAGCATAATTTAGGTGCATACACTTTGTAGCGTGCCCTCCCTAGCTGCGCCCGAACCGAACAAGAACAAGTCTTTAGGATTCCAAGTGTCGTCCTTCCGTAGATAGTCCACAGCACGTCCGGATCCGCCTTAAGCTTGACCAAGTAGAATCGCCCTTAAGATTCTAAGAATTTCGGCTAAATAGGTTGCAAGTGTTTGGCTGATTTTTGCTTCAAAATCTTACCTTTGAATACTTCAATGTTGTATATAAACTTGTGACCCTAGGCCCCTATTTATAGAGTTATGGGAAAGGACTTAAAATCCTATTAGAATACTAATTTAGTTTAATTAGAATCCTGCTAGGACTCTATTAAATAAACTTTATCTATTAGGATTAGAATTTAATCATATGTCGAATCCCGATAGCTTTAGGATTCGTATAGCACGCACACGAGCATTGCACGAGCACCGTACACCCGCGCGCAGGCCTTGCGGCCCACGCTGAGCGCACAACGCCTCGGCCCAGCTCGCTGCCTGTGATCCGCGCGCGCGCCCAAGGCCTTGGCGTGTGGTTTGTTGCGTGTGGCTTGCTGGGCGACGGCCTGGCTTCGTGTTGGGCCTTCGTCTAGCGAGCCTCGTCCGATGCTAATTCGTACGATACGCTTCCGATTAAAATCCCGATTCCGGAATTCATTTCCAATACGAACAATATTTAATATTTCCGATTCCGGAATTAATTTCCGTTTCGAACAAATACTTAATATTTCCGTTTCCGAAATTATTTTCCGATTTCGATAATATTTCCGATTCTGACAATATTTCCGTTTCCGGCAATATTTCCGATTCCAGCAATATTTCCATTTCCAATAATATTTTCCGATACGTACCATGTTTCCGTTTCCGGCAACATCTACGACTTGGATAATATTTATATTTCCGATACGATCCATATTTCCGTTTTCGGCAATATCATCGTTTCCGGAGTATTCATTTCTTGCCTTTGACGATCTCAGCTCCCACTGAAACCAAGATCCGTCGATTCCGAATATCCATAGATGGAGTATTTAATGCCATTAAATACTTGATCCGTTTACGTACTATTTGTGTGACCCTACGAGTTCAGTCAAGAGTAAGTTGTGGATTAATATCATTAATTCCACTTGAACTGAAGCGGCCTCTAGCTAGGCATTCAGCTCACTTTATCTCACTGAATTATTAACTTGTCAATTAATACTGAACCGCATTTATTAGACTTATCATTAAATGCATACTTGGACCAAAGGCATTATTTCCTTCAGCTATTTCTCTTGCCTTGTTTCTAACCCACTTAGTCTCCTGCAAACATAATATGTTAATTCTCCTCCTTTTCGTAACCTTTACTAATTCGACTAATCTCCCTGCCAAAGATCCAATGTTCCAAGTCCCAAAACGCATCCTACTACCCTTACCCTTACCCCTACCCTTACCATGAAACCTTGGATAATTAACACCACCCTCGGGTGGCGCGCCGCTTCCGGACGACGGCCTAACAACCCTTGCATATTTTCCACTACACCCTGGCCTAGGAAGTGTAGCGCACCCTTGCATATTTGACACCACCCCCAGGTGTAGGGGTGGCGCGCCGCTTCTGGGCGACGACCTAGCAACCCTCACATATTTTTCACTACACCCGGGCTTAAGAGGTGTAGCGCGTCGCTGAGAAGGGGACGCCCCCGCGATATTCCATTGTCGATTCATGTCATGATATGTGACTTAGTTTTACTGCTGGCCGCCACCAACCTACCGCAAACCTCCTCCTTTATCCGGGCTTGGGACCAGCAGTGAATGCCGCATATGCGACACTCACAAGTGAATGCCGCATACGCGACACTCACAGGCGGAGTTAATATCCGATAATATTTCCGATATGAATCATATTTCCGTTTCCTACAATATCTTCATTTCAGACAAATATTCCCGTCTTTGCCTTTTGATGGTTTGTTCAGCTCCCATTGATACCAACACCCATCATTTTCGAATGTCCATAATTATAGTATTTACTGAATATATTATTCACCTAAATACTTGATCCGTTCACGTATTATTTGTGTGACCATAGGGGTTCAGTCAAGAGTAAGTTGTGGCATTAATATTATTAATTCCATTTGAACCGAAGCGGCCTTCTAGTTAGGCATTCAGATTACTTGATCTCGTTGAATAGTTAACTTGTTTAATTAATACTAAACCGTATTTATTAGACTTAGCATTAAATGCAAACTTGGACCAATGTCATTATTTCCTTTAAAGACAACCCGACCACTCTTACACACCCAGACTCATTTCAGGACACAACCTGCCAACCTCGAATATTTTTTAAATGTGGTGTGGGTCGAAGTTTTCCAACACGTACAACTCATTTCGACCATCCACCCGACCCGTTCCAACACACCAAGGCACACCCGACCCACCCAACCCATGAAACACAACCCACCCGACACACGAACACAACCCAATAGACCTTGTCACCCACCACCTCATCATCCTAATTTAAACTATTTTTATGTTTAAAATGGCTAATAAATTTTAAGTTCAATCTTTAAGTATACATTAATCAAATATATGTGAGTATATCAGTTATTAATATAAACGCTAGTTAATTTAAGTTCATAATAATTTTTTTAATTTTCATGTTTAAGTACTCGTCCAAACCCATCTAACCTGTTCAAACCTATTAGACTCGTACAACCCAAATTAACCCCAAAATACACATTCAAACCCACACAACCAACATCAACGTCTATACTTGTCTAAATTCATGGAACTCACTCAACCCGTATAACCCACCATGGCCCATGTAACCCATAAACCATCACATAACGTGTCCGTTATCCCCGACACAGTCCACGGCCCGATACACCCTGATCTACACTATGTCGGTTATGTATTAACCATCTCTAGTCCATGACCCACCAACCTCACTCATGAGTCATGACCCACCTAACTTATCTCGTTGACCATCTCAAGCCACAAGTAGGATCTTGTGGTATACTATGGCAGTTGCATTGGTGGTGGATTATTGACGTTTTTCTTTTTAAAAAACTACGGATCAAGTAGCTTTTTCCCATACGTTTATACTAACAAAAACTTGATTCCAAAGACGGTAGAAAATCGTTATTTAAAAATGACTTTTAACATGATTCGATTCAAACAAATAGTATCCTAAAGAATAAAAAGTTAAAGAGTTTTTTACATCTTTTATAAAACTCAGGCCACCAAACGAATAATAAAAGAAAAACTGTACTTGTTCTTCTTAATTCCTGATTTGCAGCCCACAAAAGAAATGACCCCTCGTTACTCCACAGGGTTAGCTATGAAAAGTAAAAAATTATAAGTAACCTTTTTTTATTTTTATAGAAGACTATCTGACTATCCATAATGGTTAGACTGCATGGCATGTCACCTACCTTCTACACAAATCTTTTTATTTCTTTTTTTAGGGAATCCATCAAAAAGAGATTATATTAATAAATTAATCGGGGCATCATCTAACCCACTACCCGGGAACTCGTCATCCCACAATCTTTTACCAATTTCCCAAATTGGAAATGAGTTAAATTATGAGCGACGTTGTAGCTACTACGCTTAACAAAAGACTAAATTACATCAACAAAAATAAGAACATAATTTGAAAAATATCCTCATGAATTTAACAAAGACTACTAGCTCGTAACATACTATTAATCATGATCTCGCAGTTAAATAAGTGTTAAACGGTAAGATACTGCAAGACAAACCGAAAATTCTAAGTAAGGTATGTTTTTAAAAAAAAAACAGAAAAACAAAAAACAAAGTGCAGGATGAATCACTTGATCTGGTTGGAGAAAGCAGAAATAATTTATAGAAAAAGGAAAAAGAAAATCCAATAAGCACATAATAATAAATAATTAGGAATGATAATTAGATAGAATGACGCTTCTGTGCGCTGAAAAGTCATGACATGCATACAAGTTTGGCTCTTTGATCCCACTATATCATACTCCATTTTCACACCACCACCACTATTTTTATTACTAACTGTATCAATATTATTATTTAAAAATAAAAATTAAAGGTTGAATTCAGACACTAAACGCATCTTAATACGTGATCATCACGCTCCTATCTTTCTAATTACAACTCTAATTTTATCCATAAAGTACATGCTTAAAGTTAGTTAATACTCCTTCTATTGTTGAAAGTGTATTTGCCCCCCACCCCCCACCATCCTTATTAGGGTTGGCTTTTGGACAAAGGAGGTTAATTAGTTGAATTGGAGTGTGTATAAGCATGTTTATGTTTTTGGGATTGACTTTGGTTGAACTAAAAAAAATTGTACAACTTAGGTTAGGGTAGTTAACTTTTCTGCCTCTTTTGTCAGGGATGTTATTATGTTAACGTACAACTTAGATTAGGGTAGAAGATTTTCTTTGAATTAACATCTAATATATAAATCAAAAGTTTTTTTTTTGCCTCATTTTACAATAACAATTTTGCAATCTCATCTCTTTTTGTATAGGCGGATCATTAATACATGTACTACATGGCGGGTCGAATAAGTTTTAACAATCAAAAGGAAAAGAAAAGAAAAGAAAAGCATTTTATTGAATGATATGTTCATACATAATAATCGATCAGTTACTATTGGCGTAGGAGAAAATAAACTTCTTTCCCTGAAGTACGTATTTAAAATTGCAATAATTTGACTGACATGTTATTTAGTGTGCAACTTAATTTGACCATCAACATTTTTAGTTACATTATTACTAGTGTTTATACACAAGATTTGTGTCTAATATTGCATATGAGCGTTATAATGGTGTATTATACGTAGTAAGTACTTTTTTTACTTAAAACAATTAACATGTCATTAAAGGTAAGACGGGAATTACATAAGGGACACAAAAGTACTCATAACTCTGTCCATTTTTTTTTTTTTTTTTTTTTTATAGGTATTCATTCTGGACATCCATTTTTATTACTTACGTTTGTAATATTTTCTTTTATTTTGTAACATAAATGTCTATAATATTCTATCATAAATCTCCAAGTGATATTTTAATCAATCAAATTCATCGGAAAATTAAATCTCTCACATTCTTCCATTAGGAAATTATATCTCTCACACCTTTTTCATTATCAGATAACGTAAGTTGATTTTTTTAAGTAAAAAAAAATATTTAGCCATATTAATTATTTGTTCGCATGCAGGAAGACAAACGTAAAGATTAAAGAGGGCAAAGGGAGTAGTGTTTAAACACGATATACATGCATGGCATTTTATACATAAATATTGTGATTTTATATTTTTGGTATGATTCCCCCCCTAAAAATAGATGAATAGTATTTTTTTAGTTTAGAAAAATTAACATGTTAGTACTACGTAAGGTATAACAAATTTTCACAAGGGGACACGAAAAGTCAAAGATCTCATAAGTTTTTTTACAAAATAGAGATAAAACTTTGGTACAATACTCCGCATTTTACAAAATTTAACATGCTAGTAAATGTTAATATGTAATCTCTATTTCATAGGGGTCATTACAAAGTCAAAGACCTTGTGTGTTTCTTTCTAAAACAAAGATAAAACTTTAACATATTACTCCGTACTTTACAAAGTTTTGAATGACAATTAACTTGAAACAGAAGGAGCTAGAATATTGCCACGCAATTTTTCTAGATAGACAAAGTCATTGTCCATGCTTTAGTTGATTGTCCATTACCTTTGCACCATGAGCTAAAACAATAATATTAGTGAGAAACGAATAAGAGTCACTGCAATTATTAGTTACAAGATGGTGTAGCTAAAATTTGCCACATTAAATTTTAATCACAATGTTTTTAAGCTATAAAGTTTTTCATTGGTTGGACAAAATACGTTGTAGCTCCTTATAATATTTTATTTAATAACAATTTTATTTATGTCTATTTTTCCACATTTTTATTCTTGAGCTACAATATTTTGATAGCTACTTACGTATTCACGTACCAATAATTAACTACTTGCTCATATATATATATATATATATATATATATATATATATATATATTTTGGCGTACGTATCACTTTTATTACTTAACTAAATTAATTGTAAAAGTAAATTAAAATCAAGACAATCACTTTAGTATCTCTAACACGAAACTCACTACAAACAATCATGAAACCTAACTTTTTCTCGTAACGTAGAACCCCAATCACATAACTTCCTTTCATCAACGCGCCAAAAAGCGCGTGGATAAACATCTTATCCACCCGCCCAAAAACGTCAACGATATTCCACCCCCCGAGTGGGGACATCTAACATGCGCTTAGTGCGCGTAGGATAACACCAATTGCTACTACTACTGACCTGGTGCGCATGATATGATCATTTTAAAAAAAAAAGGTTTGAAAATATGACGGCATCAACAATATCTACAGCAAATTTAGGAGAGAGAAAACGAGTACAAGTACAAAAATTGACGTTCAATTCGCTTACTTCATCATTCAAAAACTGTGGCAAGCGATAACCCAAAAACAAGTCCACTTATGAATCCTCTCCATTTAAAATTCTCATAAATTATTATTATTACTTATTTTATTATTTTATATTATCACTACTCATCCAATAACATCAAACATCACAACATCCCACCTATTACTTATTTCTTTCGTTTACGACAAACGTTTTTTAATTATTATATTCACAGCAACGTCAGTCCATTTAATAAATCAGCTCGTCTCCTATTAAACGATGTAAAACTTGTTTAATACTTGTTTCTTATCAAATAATTTAGGTAAAATTTGTTCATTAACACACTTGTTAGTTAAATGATGCACATTTTCAGAAACAGATGGAGTAATTTTCTGATTAAATTCATTCTCATAATAACTCAATTCATTTTATAAATCAGCTCGTCTTTTATAAAACGATAAATCTTAATATGTACCTAGCTACCTACTACCTATAGATAGAAGATGAGTGACGTGACATAATGTCTAATAAGTTCACAATTTTCTATCTTGAAGTAATTTTCTAATTAAATCCGTTCTTATAAAATGCTTTATACTTATTATTTAAAACTCTGTTTTCAAACCATTGATCAATAAGAGGAGGATATTATAAAATATACTGTATTTTTCTCTTTTAGTTGAGAGAGTAACAAAAAAACAAGGCGAAAGGACAAGCCGATAAGTGATATAGATGAAATTCGATGGAATTATATATATAAAAAAGCTACAAATAAAATATTAATAATGATGGTATCTTTTAAGCTAACCTTGCGTTCTTCTCGTTATTATTAATTCTCTTTCACTTGACAAAAAATGGATTCCATTTCTGGGTTTCGTTGGAAGATTCTCCCGCATTTATTTCTTCCAATTCCCACTTCAATCAATTTCTCCTCAAATTCCTTCAAGTTCTTGAGATAATTCCAACTTTAATTTCAGGTAATTTTTTTTAATCATTGAATTTGACTAAAATTGCTGTTAATTAGCTTACTAATAATAAGTTGATTCCTTTTTCCTTTTATTTCATTTTTTGGGGATTTGCTTTTGTTTGTCTTATGATTTGATATGTTTTTTAGTTTTAGCTATATAGACTATCTCTTTTGTACTATGTTTAGTTTTTATGCTTTTAGCTATTCTATACTAGAATTAGAAATGATTCTACACTATTATTGTCATAAATTTTCTTCTCTAAAATGGTTATTTCATGTGTTTTTCGGCGTAACGCTAGCTAGGGGGGTAAGGTTGCATACATCTTTCGCCTTCGAGCTTACGAAGGCGATGGTTATATATGGTTGTGGATGTTGGTGTTCATGTTTGTTGTAGTTAAATAGTGATGAAGATCATATAGTGGGAATAGTAATTGATTTTAATAAGTTGATCAGATATTGTATCAATTTATGTTTATGCTTTGACGTGATTATATGAGTCATACCTTAAGTTGTAGGTATATCGCTGATTTTTGATCTTCAGCTAAACATTATTGAGTAATAATCATACAAATTAATCGAATATTGCAACGCCGTTTTATGAATGAGATCAATGATTAGGCTTCTGAATTTGATTGTATTACATATCAAAGAATAAAGAAGGTTTAGTGGTTGGGTGATGAACCATATAAAATGTGTTGTATCTATGTGATAACTTCATTGACTTTACTATCTGTTCCGGTGTTGTAAAGATGGAAACAATGGGCTTCGAATGAAGGCCCTTTTGTATGTGTTGAAGATCTTGCTTGTTTGAATGAGTGGAATCCGAATTCACCTGCACAAGAGCAAAGTCACTAGCCTCGGGGGTGTTTCCGAGGAAAGCCCCTCCGATGCCTAAGTAAGAATGATGCTCGGATTCTAGAGAGAAGTTCTCTAGAAGAGTAGTCTTAAGGCGGTAAATTGGACGTACCTTGAGGTGTGAGCCTTGGCGGCCTATTTATAGTGTTTGCATAATAAATGCCCATAGGTCATTTATTGTTATTGGGCCTTGGGCCTTAATGGATGGCTGAATAGCCATTGGTAGGTTTGATGTTGTTGTTTAGAGCCATTGGGCTTTGGACTTAGTGGCCCAATTGAGAATCAATTGGGAGCCCAAACACTATCTATGCAAGCATTAGCTTTAATTTATTCCCAAAGCATACTAATTTGGTAGTATAGCAGGAATCCGACTAACAAACACTATTACCATTAAAGATTGATTCTTAAACATGATTTTCTAGTTGTTTTTATCAGATTCTCAAGTGGCAATGCAAGATGCTGTGTACATGTATGAGCGAACTTTTGGTGGGAGTTTTTCGTGATGGATTCTAAATGCTTAGCTGTTAATTTAACTGCAAAGAATCAACCACCAAAAAGTCTAGTCTTATGGGTTAAAACTTAGATAGTTTGCATTGTTGTTTGGTATCTTGTTAGTACCCGTACTTAACAATCTATAGTAACATAGTGATTTACAAGTTGCTGTTTAAGTAAGTGTTTATAGCGCGAGTAACATACCTTTCTTAACCTGCAGAGTTAATGTAGGATTTTTGTGTGGGAAGTTGAATATCATGTATATATTGTTGAGACTGGTATTGTTGTATTTACCCTGAGCTGATGTAAGGCTTTTCGGGCCAGGTGATGCAGATTCTTGAGGTTGATGAAGTTGATACCAGTAGTTGGCTAGAGAAGATTTGATTGTCATTTTAGATTTATAGAGACATGAATTCGCCAACTGCCCAATTTGTCGTGTCAAGAAGGATGAATCTATACGAGCCTCTTCACCAAATTAGTTCGTGGGTCGACAGTTTCAGAGATGATGGCTTTCCGAATGTGTCTCCATCCACTGTTGTAGAAGTAAATGAGAGACTAGACAGCCTGGTACATTACATCAACATTATGCTTTTCTTATAACCTAGTCAATTACTCGAATAATGCTTTCCTCGCATGCACTTCAGTTCTAATTAACAATTTGTTTCCTTAATTCAACATTGTAGTCAGAGGATACTTCATCACACGGAGGACAGGCCCCTTCAAACAGATATGACCAGGAAGCATCTAAACCTGTTGAAAAGGTAAACCCTCACTGAGCTTACCAAATTTGTCCCCAATTTTACCTATGTTTCCGTCATGGGTTGTTTCTAGTGGCTGTTAAACAGATTGGACAGGAGAGAAAATCACCATCTTTTAATTAGGGAGTCACTTCTTCAAAGGCAATTGGTTTTAAGACGAAATCTCACTTAGGCTATGTTTGGTTTGGCGTAAAACGATTTCAGTGCAAAATGATTTTCCACGGAAACCATTTTCCAAGGGGAAATACAATTACAAGCTAGTTTTCCTTTGTTTGGTTCCTTAAAAGAAAATGGGAGAAGATGGGGAAGATTGAGGGGAAGAAAAGGGAGGGAGGTAAGGAGAAAAGGAGAAAAGGTGAAAAAGTGAAAAAGTGATTTCCCTCCCTTTCAAATGGAAAAGGTTTTTTCACCTTTGAAGAAGTTATGGAAAATTGTTTTCCATCCCTTGTCAAACCAAACAATTTAAAATGATTGAAAAGGAAAAAATCGTTTTCCATGAAATCATTTTACATCCACCCAAACGGAGCCTTAGTCTTTTAAGTAGGTTGACTCTCCTTTGCCTTCACAGGTGCAGCCTCAGCCTTCTCAAACTCAACATGACTTGTGTCAAAATGTTTGCACAGTACACTGTCAATGTATAATTCATCTTATTGCTATCAGATAATACTCAGTTACATAAATGGCGAACCATTACAACCAACGCATAAACTATAAGAGCGGTTAATTGAAAACTGTAAATGAATAGATGATGTGACAGAAGTGCTGTCATAGTCAAGTTTGTAATGTGTTGCCATTCTTCGGCTCTCCGCCTGGAGGAGAGCATGGATCGAACACTTCTATAACTGTGTAGTCAGGCAGATAAATTTGATGATAATATGCATTTTCTCCATCAATCTTGTGGACTTTAATTTCTTTGCTTTGCCTTTTTCAAGGTACAAAGACGTCTTGCACAAAATCGTGAGGCTGCTCGCAAAAGCCGCTTGCGGAAAAAGGTGGGGGAAGAACTGTCACATGTTACATATATGAGTTTGGTTCCTGTTTTCTGCTGTTCTAATTCTATCTTGAAATTTCTTATAGGCCTATATTCAGCAGTTAGAGTTGAGTCGTTCAAAATTGATGCAAATGGAACAAGAGCTTGAACGAGTGAGACAACAGGTATGATAAAAGATTCCTTTGCCCCAAACAATTTGAGTCCATAATGGAAAAGCTTACGAGTACATGGTGGTTGATTCCAGGGAATGTATGTTGGAGGTGGGATTGATCCTGTTCCTTTTTCTGCAACTGTAAATTCAGGTTTGTATTTCAGTATGTTTGCTTCTAGAATTCTTTCATCTAAATATCTGCTTTAGTATTCATCAATTAAGAAATATGCACTCCTGGCGTCCTCCTAAGTGAAGTAATGTTTGATTCAAACAGATAGTCAATAGAGTGGAATGCCTTCTAATTCTGTGGAACTGTGGAAGTGGGTGCTGTTTGATAACCACAGGGTATATTAGCTATTTTCTTCTCAATAAGATTAATATAAAACATCAATAATTTGTAACCAGCTCACTGCCGAGTGCTGAGAGTTTGATTGTAAGATAATTTAGAGACAGCTAGACTATGAAAGTAATTTTTTTTTTTATTATGGTTTAGTCTATGGGAAGTGGAGTACAAAACTACAAATACTCCGTACTTGTTTCATTCTTGTGAATTCTATGTTACATTTACAGATTTACGTGTTTGCTCCTTTCCTTGAAGTACAGTAGGCTGAAGCTTATTAAATGTAGGAAGTACAGTGGATGATTAAAGTTGAAAAGTTATTGAGACTGAAGCGTGTCTAGTCTCAGTTTAAAAGCTTCATTTCCTGTCCCCATTCCTAGATTTTTAACGTTCCTCTGACTTCCCGAATGTTGGTTATGAATAAAAGTGACTATAAATGCTGCAAATCTCTCCAGCCTACATTGATTCATAAAACATACTTGTACTTCATAAGACTTATACAGTACTCTTCAACATTCTGTGTAGGAATTGTTGCATTTGAGATGGAGTATGGACATTGGGTTGAAGAACAGAATAAACAGATTTGTGAGCTTAGGAATGCATTGAATACACATATAACCGATGTAGAGCTTCGGATTTTGGTAGATGGCGGCATGAAACACTATTTTGATCTTTTCCAGTTGAAGGCTGGTGCAGCAAAGGCCGATGTATTTTATCTCATGTCTGGCATGTGGAAAACATCAGCTGAGCGTTTTTTCTTGTGGATAGGAGGGTTTCGTCCATCGGAATTATTAAAGGTAATACATTTTCTTTCCCTGATCAGATATTTGCGAAATATAATGAATTCAGATTTTTTTTTTTTTGGTTTAAAGGATAACATAAATTAGCTTAAAACATCTTGGCTCGTGAGTCGTGGCCATACAATCCTGGTTTTGACCCTGATGGTCAACCGAATTAACAGTGCAGCTAGCAATATCTGCTAAAACATAGTTAATACAAACTGAAGTAGGCATAGGAATCAAAGTTCTGTTAAAAATACAATCATGATTTCCACGTTCCACTTGATTAGTTGATCTTCCTTCAAACCTGATACTTGTTCTCGTAAGATGTTGTTGCAACTCCCTACACATAGATTAATGTTAGATAGGCCTGTGTGAACTTCTCCTGGATCGAGAATGGCACCTTTACAATCCGTGGAAATTATTTCCACGTTCCATGCTTTATCTTCCCCCCATTTCAATGCTTCAAAAACTGCACAAACAGTTAGTTAAGAAAAAAAAATGCTACGGTTGGTCATGTTTAAGATTGTCTGATACATGAAAGATAGTAATGCTGATTGGTGTGGTGTATGAGTCTTCTTCATAAAGAAAAAATTTGACATTTTCTGCTATTCCGAATAATAATATCAACAGGTACTTGGGCCACAACTGGACCCCTTGACAGATCAGCAAGTGATGGATGTGTATAACCTGAAACAATCTTGTGAGCAAGCAGAAGAAGCACTGTCTCAGGGAATGGATAAACTCCAGCAGACTCTGGCTGAAACTGTAGGAACAGATCGTTTGGGAGAAGGGATTTACACTTCAGAAATGGCTAATAATGCAATCGAGAAACTTGAAGCTCTAGTGAGCTTTGTAAACCAGGTAATACAATCATACATCATACAATTCCCATCCCATTACATTGTTGGAGGAAAAGTATCTACTAGTCTACTACCCCAATGGCTTCCCGTATACCTGGTTATTGGACAGAGTAGCCCAATAGGTATAGGGTTTGGTCATGTTAATAGGGTTATTTTTGGGTAGGGCTCTTGTTGGACAGGGCCAAACTTATAACACAATAATTTTGAAAACTAAAATAGTTATGATATAAAAAATTATATGGATAGATTCGTATTCACTTGTATTCGCATATGACTATTTTTTTTCATTTTTCCTCGTTTGTTATTGACCCGCCCACTATCAGCCTGCTATTAACCCGCCCATTATTGACCCCGGTAAAACTGACCCTTTCATTACCCAACCCTGACCCGACCCGCCCAATAACCAAGTCTACTTTCTGGTCCAACAGTGTGGGTAGGAGTTTTAACCTTTGTGCCTTTGTCCCCCAGGCAGATCATCTTCGACGAGAGACTCTGCAGCAAATGCACCGGATCCTGACTGTACGCCAAGCAGCTCGTGGTTTATTAGCACTAGGAGAGTACTTCCAGCGTCTAAGGGCTCTAAGCTCCCTTTGGTGTAGTCGTCCTCGCCAGCCAACTTAAGTTGAGCCGAGTATCAATTTTTCAGTTCCATCAAGGTGTGTTTGCAGCAATATTTTATTATTGCTCTTCATGTATAGCTTGTTGAATATATTCTTGAAGAACCGCGCCTTCCCTCAACTGGAAACTGTGTATATAACAGCAGCAATGCAATTGTTTCCGATGCTAGCTCGTATTGTTATGGACTTTAAGAATTATATTTTTGAAAGTTGGTTTACCCGTCTCAGTGTGATATGTGTATGTATATGTATATGTATATGTATATGTATGTGTACATGATGTAGGCAATTTTTGTGTACGGTCGTCAATTTTGTAAATCATTGTCTTAACTATTGCTATCCATTAAAATCAATGTGCTAGGCTTAAACATGGTTCAGTCTACCCAAGTGGATCAGGGTGTGGTTTGGTTTGGTTTACTAAAATCCGGTTTCTATGACGTTCTTTGACGGTTTTGACATAAGATGGAGATGCTATGAGCCTACGCCCTATGCTATGAGCCTACGACCAATTGGGCCTGCTGCTTAAAAGCCCACTTGACTAAACACAACATAAGTCAGCTCTCCCTTGTCAGGCTCTACGCCCATATAAGCGGCCCAATGCCCACTTGTAGTAAAGCCCTAGCTGCATTTAATACACAAACCCTATATGTATGTCGCCTGAGCGCATGTATCAAATTACGTTCATTTATTGCATTTACACTTATAATTCTCTAGAGAACTCTCTCTGATCCGAACCAAGTGCTTACTTAAGCATTAGAGGAGCTTTCCTCAGAAACACCCCCGGGGCTCGTAATCTTACTCGTGTGCAGGTATTCTTGGACCTACAACACAAAAGAGCAAGCTAGATCTTCCACACCAACCAAATGGGCCTTCAAGCCGAAGCCTATTGTTTCATACCTGGAACAATTTGGCGTCGTGTGTTAGCTTGGCACCGTCTTGAAATCCATTCAAATTGCTAACTTAAAATTTCTAAATTGCTACCTAGAGTACTTGAAATGAATAATCCAATTATTACATCAAAACTCCATGGTACGCAGACCATATTTAAAAAATTTACATTCAAAGATAAAACGGTTCGCATACCGTATTTAACTATCCTAGTTGGGTCATACTAGTCACGTGCATGGCTGCATAACTTGCAATACATGATAATATAATATGCATTCATCCATTCGAAATATAAGACGAATGGCCCAAGAAAGATTACACATAATTACATGATTAATAAAAATCATGTTCATTTAACGGCTTCTAAGAGATTAATTAATTCCAAATTGTTAATCCTTAAGCATATTCTAATCAAATGATTATTAATTAGAACAGTCGTCCTACGAGATATTAATTCAACGTAATTAATTTCAATAATTTCATTTAAAAGGCCCCCACTTAAACCAATATTTATTTTGGATCTTTTAATTTTAAATATTTAAAATCGCGGCCCGACCCAAGTCAAATAGAATAAAATAATGAAATGGTCCACAATTAGGCCCTTCGTGCAAAAATAAGCCCAAACCCCAAAAAATTGGGCCTCGTAATTTAAAATGAAGCAAAATACACAATTTGATGCAACGTGGGCTAGGCTTGCACCCAGCCTAAACGAAGCGATGTGCATGCTCGTACCGTACCAGGCACAAGCCGAGCAGCTGTGCTTCGACACGCATCATGCGCGACCTAGCACGCGAGCCCTGCTCGCTGTTGCGCTTCGCTGCTCCATCGCGTTCAGCGCGCGCTGGCACACCAGCTCTCTCGCTGGTGTCGCGTGTCGCTGCGCATTGCGTGCTGCGTGCAAGGAGCTATCCCGTAGGCTTCGCCCAATCCCTCGCACATGCCACACATATGCAGGCAGCAAGCCAAGCCTTGCGCGTGCCAGTGCTGGCTTGGTGCCCTGCCCTTGTTTCGTAGCTTTGTGCATGTTCGTGAAGGAAATAATGCCCTTGGTCCAAGTATGCATTCAATGCTAAAGTCTAATAAACGCGGTTCAGTATTAATTGATTAAAACAAGTTAATAATTCAGTGAGATCAAGTGAGCTGAATGCCTAGCTAGAGGCCGCTTCAGTTCAAGTGGAATAAATAATATTAATTCACAACTTACTCTTGACTGAACCCATAGGGTCACACAAATAGTACGTGAACGGATCAATTATTTAAGTGAACTAAATACTCTATTTATGAACATTCGAAAACGACGGATCTCTGTTGTGGGAGCTGAAATCGTCAAAAGGCAAAATATAGAATGCTGCGGAAATGATGATATTGCCGGAAACGGAAATATGGATCATGACGGAAATATAAATATTATCCAAGTCGTAGATGTTTGATGAGTCATATTTGTATAAGGTATTTTAGGCGCATTTAGGTTGCATTATTAGACATTTATATCATTTTAGTTGCATTTAGGATCACATTTGCATAAGTTATCGTTGTCGTACTCTATTACGCCCCGTTTGTGTTTTCTTAATGTTTCAGGTGATTTTACGGTCATTTGGATGCTTTCGGAGTGTTATGAGTTGATTTGGATGATGAACGGATGGAATGTTGACTCGAGGATCATTGCATATCTCTAGGGATAATTTTGAGTCAACAACGAAGCTAAACGCTATTTTTCTAAGCATCAAAACGGACAAGCGTTCACTCTTTTGATGATATCTCAAGTTCTACATGTCCGAATGAGGCGATTTTATTGGCCTAGAAAGTAGACTTCAAGAGCTTTCCAACGATAGGTCACACGTCCTTATAGGCATTGTAGAACAAGAGTTATGACATAAACTAGATGTCTCGACTATCCGCTTCGCCCGAAGCCAAAAATTATGGCCCAATCTTCCCCTTGGGCGCGAAAACCAGCGACCCACCAGCGGGCCCGCTGATTTCTCCGCCCAGCTACTTCCATGCGGGTTAGTTGCGTCGTTTCTCGTGATCGTTCAATTAAATGATAACTTATGTAATTATTATTATTTTCCTTTTTTGTTTAGAATTTAGGAAACACTAAAATACCTCAAGGGAATTAATGTATTCTCTTATGCTTTAATTTTCTTTTTTTACGTTTTCAATTCCCTTAGAACGCTTTTCACGTTAGTTTTGCTTTTCTTCCCTTTTCCATTATTGAACCCTAGCTTTTCAATTTTCAATTCATCAATCTAGAGGTAATTCAAGAATCGTTTTTTTTTTTTGCTTTAATTTATTATTATTGTTTTCGTTCATTAGTTTAATTTTTTTCTTTGATTATGATATTCATGTTTATTATTTCTATCATGTTTGTTAATTCAATTATGAGCGAGTAGTCGTATTCTAGGGCTAAGTAAGGGAAGCCATGTTTATACCATGATTATTATGCATAAAGTTTGTTAATTTATAGACTATTGCTTGAGTATTCCGATTGATTTGTTTTAATTGTTGATTCATGTTATCGGCCAATTTCATGAATTGATTATCTAGCTAATAGGAATTAGAATCGAAAGATCGTATTTTTAGAGGCTTAGTACAATTGGCAAATCTGATTATGTTAGCGACCGTACTGCATATGTTGAATTGAAAGTGTTAAGACCCGACCGTAGGATTAACATGTACTTTAATTACTCGGCTTAGTTTATTCATTTCTGGATTGATTTGTGTTCTTGGATTGGTATAAGCATGGTGAACCGAACAGACGCCCTATACCTTTTAATTCATTGATAATTTCACAGTTACATTATTGCTTTAGCTTCATTAGTTAATAATATCCAAAATCAACTTTCGTTATTGAAATAGTTCGTATAATTGGGCAAAAACTAATAGAACTTGTCTCCCTGTGGGATCGACCCGCATTTGCTAAGTATCTTCTAACAACAGACACCGTGCACTTGCGGTATCACTTTTTAATTCATCAAGTTTTTGGCGCCGTTGCCGGGGAGACGGCTAGATTCTATTAGTTTTAGTTTGATTATTTGAATTGTTTCCATTGTCTCATTGGAACTCTCAGTTCCAATTGAGGCAAATCTCACTGCGTTTTCTTTCGTTGTTGTTTATGCCCAGGTCTGCCAGAACGGGTACCTTGGTTCCTCCCGATCCCGATCTGGGAAAGACCATTCGTCAACTAAAAAAGCAACAGAAAAAGAAGAAGCAGTCAGGGTCCCAAGACTCACAGACTCCACCGAGTCACACGATGTTTAAATCCCTGAAATCATATGGGGTTCCTTCCTCGAATAGTGCTCCGACTGGGCTCACAATGCCAACTATTGATGCAGTCAACTTTGTGATCAAGCCCGCTCTAATCTCCATGGTCTCACAAAGTCAATATGGTGGCCATCCATCTGAGGAACCCACCAACCATTTGCAGAGGTTCAACCAACTGTGTGGTACTATCAAGCATCAAGGGGTCACTCAAGACTAATTGAAAGTCATGTTGTTTGGTTTTAGCCTTCGTGATAAGGCTCAAACATGATTGAATGATGTCAAGGAGACAGAGTGGAGTGCTATTTCACAGGCCTTTCTAGAAGAATTCTTTCCACCCACCAAGACTGCTGAAATAAGGCATAAGCTGACTACATTCACTCAAGAACTTGGTGAATCACTTCGAGAAGCCTGGGATAGATTCAAGGCTTTACAGCGGTCGTGTCCGCATCACAACTTTGAAAAATGGTTCTTGGTTCAGATTTTCTACCATGGTTTGCAAGATGAAACAAAGAACACAGTTGACTCTGCTGCTGGGGGTGTTTTTCTTGACAAAGAAGTGGATGCAGGTTATGATTTTCTTGCCAATTTAGCTGCCAACCAATACAGCACCACCAGAATCACATCTAAGAAGGGAAAATTGGATGTCGATGCTTATGCTCTATTGTCCTCACAAGTGGCAGCCTTGAACCTGAAGATAGATTCTTTGAAGGCTCCTCAGTCTGGTACTCCCCCAATGAGTATCAATGCTATGTCTAGTGTAGCTCCAGTGACAACTTCTTACTGCGAAGTATGTGGAATTCAAGGTCACTTTGGTCATGAGTGCTCTTATAGTTTGCAGGATACACAAATGGAGCAAGTGAATGCTTTTCAACAGAGGCAACCTAATGACACATATTCCAATTCATATAATCCGGGTTGGAGGAATCATCCAAATTTCTCATATCGGGGCAACAATGTTCAGAATCCTCAACCCCAGCAACAATGGTCGCAACCACAGTTCCATCCACCTCAACCACATGTTGCTAGGCCTCCATTTCAACAAGGAGCCTCACATAATGCTCCCCCGGGGTTTAATAGGCCCCCGCATCAAGGATATCAACAACCCCCTCAGAGCAGTGCTACTCCAAAGCCTAACATGGGTGATCTGTATAAGCTCATAGCAAATATGCAGAAGACCGCAGAGATAGCTCAAACGAACCATGATGAGAGCATCAAAGAGTTGAAGAATTAGAATAGAATGTTGGAGAATCAAGTTGCTCAACTTGCTGACACTCTATCTCAAAGGCAACCGGGTACACTACCAGGGCAACCTACTCCGCCCCAGAATAGAGAAAGTGCCAATGCTATCACTCTTAGAAGTGGCACTAAATATGATGGACCCCCAATGCCCATTGATGATGCAACTCTTGCTGAGGAGAACACAGATGGACCAGAGAAAGCAATTGATGCAGAGCCTCAAGTCCCGGAAGTTGATAATGCTGATGATGTTGGTGCAAATAAGGGGAAAGAGAAGATTTCTGATTCTCTCCCTATTGTGCCTAAGTTACCTTTCCCTCATCGGATGCAGAAAACTAAGGTCGATCAACAACTTGGTAAGTTCTTGGCAATGGTCAAGAATCTTGAGGTAACGGTCCCTTTTACTGATTTAATATCTCAAGTTTCTATTTATGCAAAATTTTTGAAAGAGATAATCACTAAGAAAAGGGATTATGGTGGTGTGGAGAGAGTCGCCCTAACCGAAGAGTGTAGTGCCATATTGCAAAATAAGTCTCCACCCAAACTTAAGGATCCGGGTAGTTTTTCCATCCCCTGTCATGTAGGTGCATTGTTCATTGATAAAGCATTATGTGATTTAGTTGCAAGTGTGTCTGTCATGCCCCTTTCTGTCTGTAATAGGTTGAATATAGGGAAATTAAAATGCACACAAATCACGTTGCAAATGGCAGATCGTTCTATAAAGTATCCCTTGGGTATTTTGGAGGATGTTCCAGTCAGGGTGGGGAAATTCTACATTCCTGTTGACTTTGTGGTACTAGATATGGAGGAGGATAGTCAAATCCCCATAATTTTAGGTAGGCCATTCTTATGTACTGCAGGTGCTGTTATTGATGTCAAGTCTGGGTCTCTTACTTTGAATGTTGGTGATGATACTGTTACTTTTAATCTAACCAAAGCTGTGAAGTCTCCTATGCTTGAGAATACTTGTTGCAGGATTGATATTGTAGAAGAGATTTCTCTAGACAACATCCCTAGAATGTTGTATGATGATCTATGTAATCCCCCGTAAATTTATAAATTTTATTAATATATTTTAACGTATATTATTTATATTTAAATAGAATTTATGGATTTTAATAATAAATATATAATTAACGTATATTTATTTATTACATTTTAATATTTTCAACGATTTACGAAATCGAAAATGATTTTAGAATTTTAAGTTAAAACGAATTCGAATTACAAAATCCCATTCGATTGAAATTAGAAAGCAATCCTAACTATTTTTGGATTCGATCAACCTCAATTCTAGTCCTAGCCCACTTGGGAAACACTAGTAGAAAAAACCCTTGTTGCATCCCCCTTGTTGCAGCGTACATGTCTTAATACGCTTCAATAACCAGTCGGTCAACGCGGGTCAAATCCTTTAAAGGGTTATTGCAGCGTACATTTTAATTGTTCGCAGCGAAAGTGTATGTTGCAGCGTACAAAATAAAAGCCCGCAATAACATCTAGACTTTGTCGCAGCGTACATGCTATTGCCCCCTGCAACAAGTCCGCGTTTCAAAATATTTTGCTGCAATAACATTATTTCGTCAATAGCTTTTTCCCAGCGCTCGCTCGACTCCTTCTCTCCAAGCATCTGGCCTTCGACCTCAGCCTTCGAACTCAGCTTCCGTCGAACTCAGCCGTCGAACTCAGCAGCCGTCGAACTCAGGCGTTGCTCGGCCCTGCGTCGCTGTCTTCGCCGATGGGTCTGTGTTCTCGCCTCATCTCCCCCATCGCGTTCTGTTCTCGCCGTCTCAGTCCCAAGTATTTCGATCCCTTACTCTCTCCTGCGCGAATCTGTTTGAGGAGGTATAGTTTTCTAACTTTTTGTATTTGTTTTTCCCTAATTTTGTATTTTTAGGGTTTGCTTTCAGTCAATTCTTGATTTTCCCCCTAATTTCGTATTTTTAGGGTTTGATTATATAAATTATTCTTATTTTTTGTGTTAATTGATACATTTTTTCCGATTTTGATTGTTAGGGTTTGATTTTTTTCCGATTTTGATTGTTAATTTAACTTGGGGACATTTATATGACGGTTTATTAATATAATGGGGAATGCCTTCATTATTGCATTTTAGACTTCAGAGATTCATATTTTGGTAAATGTATCAGTTTACTTGACTCAAGCTTGGTATGAAATGTGTGTGGATTATGATTGTATTGGACCATTGGTGTTTAATGTTTATGCTTCATGGTAATACATTGGGTTATAATGGTTTATGTTATTCAAGATTATATTCATTGACTGAAATAGCTGTTGTTGTTTAGCCTTGTTTTTCATTAAGAGATAAGCATGCTATGATTCGCTTTTCTGTTGTTGCTGCAAATTTCCCTACCTTTTTTCTTTAATAATCGACATGTGTTGGTTATGAAGCCTATTACAGATCTTAATTACTGTTTTATTTATTTATTTTTGTGCAATTTTGGCTAATTCTTTCAATTGGGTTGCTCTGGATTGATCTGCAGCAACACCTTGACTTCAATGTTGATCTGGATTGATCTGCAGCAACACCTGAACTTCAATGTTGTTTATGGTAGAGTGAGCAGGCGCAAGGTCCCAATCTCAAAGTTGTGGCAGCTAAGCTGGCTACTGATCTGCACGTACTAATCTGCACATCAGTTACTTGCATTTTCCATAATGAGATACAACTAGGATAGCCAACAATTTGGGCTGCTGTCTGACCGGTTTTCCTCCTCACGCGAACATCGAATACTGGTGAGCATGTTCATCAGTCTCTAAATATTTGCTCAGAGTTGTTCCAGATAAGTTCTGCAGTGAATGCTCAAAGGGGAGGACTCTATTGCATGCAAAATTCCGTATTTCAGATCCACAGCGAGTCTGTGACGTTTGATGTGTGCGTTTGGAGTTTGTGCAGGGGTATTTGATGGACCAAGTTAGCCGTGCTGCACAGTTGCCAACCTATGATTTGACTGATCTCAGTACCTTGAGATCTTGGCTGAATTTTCCGTGGAGCCAGTCCATGGAATATGAGATTTACAAGGCGACAAATGCACTCAAAAGCTATAACAAGGTATCTACGCATTTTTTCCGAATTAATATTTATAATTCTTACTTTGGCCGCACTTCAGGTGGGATTGAACTTGTGAACTCGTTATGCAGTGAGTAATATATATCTGATTTAAGTGTTGGGTTTTGTTTAAGGGTATGTATATATGCTTTAGTAGTAGCTTATGGCTTGGTAGTGTGGTGAACTGTGAAAGATCCTAGCTACTTGTTTTTAGTTGGCTTTGTATCAGTGTGTGTTGTGTACCTTGTAGTTTGGGTAACAGATACAATTTCCTGTTGTCTAGATACAGCAAACAAATGAATATCACCTAGTTGTTTCAGTTCATGGTTCAAACATCAGAACTTCAGAAGCTGTAAAAATGACCATGGACCTTCGTCTGAGGGTCAGTTGTACTCTTTTGTATCTGCTACATATACTAGATAGTTTGGCTAAAATGATATTTTCGTCCCCAACTTGAACTAAAGAATCTAATGACTCATTTCAAATTTATTACATGATAAATGTGCTTAGTTTTAAGTTTCCAAGACTCTTTGCAATGTATCTATGCACATTTAAGGCTCATTGGGTCGTTATAGGCTATATTTAGGCTCAAATGACATTTTTGCTCCGAACATTGAACTAAAGAATCTAATGACTCATTTTAAACCTTTTACATGATTAATATGCATAGTTTTAACTTTCTAAGACTCATTTCAATCTATTTATTCACATTTAAGGCTTATTGGGTCGTTATAGGTCATATTAAGGCTAAAATGAAGCATTTTCGCTCCCAACTTTGAACTAAAGAACCTAAGGACTCATTTTATACTTATTACATGTTTAATATGAATAGTTTTAACTTTCTAACACTCATTCCAATCTACTTATGCGAATTTAAGGCTTGTTTGGTCGTTATAGGTCATATTAGGCTAAAATGAGGCTTTTTTGCCCCCAAATATGAAATAAAGAACCTTAGGACTCATTTTAAACATATTAAATGTTTTATATGATTAGTTTTCACTTTACAAGACTTAATCCAATCTATTTATGCACATTCATGACTTCTTTGGCCGTTATAGGTCATATATAGGCTAAAATGACATTTTCGCTCCCAACTTTGATCTAACGAACTTAAAAACTAATTTCAAACTTATTACATGATTCATATGATTATTTTTAACTTTTCAAGACTCAATCCGATCTATTATGTACATTTCGGACTTGTTTGGTCGTTATAGGTCATATTTAGGCTAAAATGCGACATTTTCACTCCTAAGATTGAACTAAAGAATCTAATGACTCATTTGAAACCTTTTACATTATTAATATGCATAGTTTTAACTTTCTAACACTCATTTCAATCTATTTATTCACATTTAAGGCTTATTGGGTCGTTATAGGTCATATTAAGGCTAAAACGAAGCATTTTCCCTCCCAACTTTGAACTAAAGAACCTAAGGACTCATTTTATACTTATTACATGTTTAATATGAATAGTTTTAACTTTCTAACACTCATTCCAATCTACTTATGCAAATTTAAGGCTTGTTTGGTCGTTATAGGTCATATTAGGCTAAAATGAGGCTTTTTTGCTCCCAAATATGAAACAAAGAACCTTAGGACTCATTTTAAACATATTAAATGTTTTATATGATTAGTTTTAACTTTCCAAGACTTAATCCAATCTATTTTTGCACATTCGAGACTTCTTTGGCCGTTATAGGTCATATTTAGGCTAAAATGACATTTTCGCTCCCAACTTTGATCTAACGAACTTAAAAACTAATTTCAAACTTATTACATGATTCATATGATTATTTTTAACTTTTCAAGACTCAATCCGATCTATTATGCACATTTGAGACTTGTTTGGTCGTTATAGGTCATATTTAGGCTAAAATGAGAAATTTTCGCTCCTAAGATTGAACTAAAGAATCTAATGACTCATTTGAAACCTTTTACATTATTAATATGCATAGTTTTAACTTTCTAACACTCATTTCAATCTATTTATTCACATTTAAGGCTTATTGGGTCGTTATAGGTCATATTAAGGCTAAAACGAAGCATTTTCCCTCCCAACTTTGAACTAAAGAACCTAAGGACTCATTTTATACTTATTACATGTTTAATATGAATAGTTTTAACTTTCTAACACTCATTCCAATCTACTTATGCAAATTTAAGGCTTGTTTGGTCGTTATAGGTCATATTAGGCTAAAATGAGGCTTTTTTGCTCCCAAATATGAAACAAAGAACCTTAGGACTCATTTTAAACATATTAAATGTTTTATATGATTAGTTTTAACTTTCCAAGACTTAATCCAATCTATTTATGCACATTCGAGACTTCTTTGGCCGTTATAGGTCATATTTAGGCTAAAATGATATTTTCGCTCCCAACTTTGATCTAACGAACTTAAAAACTAATTTCAAACTTATTACATAATTCATATGATTATTTTTCACTTTTCAAGACTCAATCCTATCTATTATGCACATTTGAGACTTGTTTGGTCGTTATAGGTCATATTTAGGCTAAAATGAGACATTTTCGCTCCTAACTTTGAACTAAAGAACCTAAAGACTCATTTTAAACCCTTTACATGATTAATATGCTTAGTTTTAAGTTTCCAAGACTCTTTCCTATCTATTTAAGCACATTTATGGCTCATTGGGTCGTTATAGGTCATATTTAGACTAAAATAACATTTTCGTTCCCAACTGTGAACTAAAGAACCTAATGACTTATTTCAAACTTATTACATGTTTAATATGCTTATTTTTAAAGTTTTCAAATACTCATTTCAATCTATTTATGCACATTTAAGGATCATTGGGTCGTTATAGTTCATATTTAGACTAAAATGACATTTAATCTAATGCTCCCATCAAATTTTTGTTTTTGAAGGTCTACACTACGAGGAATGCGCCTTATGCTAGTGAGGAAATTGATGTGGTTCGTGAGCAATGGGCTAAGTTTTTTACCAGCAAGTATTTATTATTGGCCTAAGCGCGTTTGATCGAGTTGGCTTAGATGTTATAGAACAATATTTTGTATTAAAATGTATGCGTACGATAAAATTGGAACGTACATATATTTAAATGTATCAGTACGTGCACTTTGATTTTGGAATATATACAAAACTACAGTTATTGTTTATATATTTGTTATACAGGTTGCGATATTCTATTATTGTTATGACAAGTTTCTATATTTGGTGCAAAGTCCCTCAACAAAATTAGAATTTTCCCGCCAAAATTGTTTGTTGCAGCGTACATATATATGTGTACGCTGCAACAAGGGTGTAAATTTTGGCAAATTTTCAGACTTGTTGCAGCGTACAAATAGATGTACCCTGCAACAAGTGGAGTTTTTTACAGCGTACACTTCTTTGTACGCTGCAACAAGTCACTATTTTTGCCAAAATTTTGACACTTGTTGCAGGCCCCCCAGTTGCAGCATACGATGTACGCTGCAACAGGGGTCTAAAAGCCCGCTGCAATAAGGGTTTTTTCTACTAGTGAAAACCCAATAGTATAAACCCATAACCCCTTTTCTATTTCACGTAAAACAAAATAACACCAAACCACTTCTCTCTTCCTATTTCACGTGAACACCTCCAACCCTCAAGAACTCCTCCTCATTGCCGACTTGCTCAGCCGCCGGACCTCCGCCGCCGGTAAGCCCTCTCGTTCTCTTCTCCGTCTCCCCTTTTCCTTTCTTTTCTTTCTCTTCTCCCTCTGTTTCGTTCTTTCCCTTAACAATTGTTTTGGTTTTCGCACAGCACCACCGCAAGAACCACCTTCGCCGCACCACTTAGCGCCGCCTCCCTCCTTGCACCGTACCACTGCCGTCCTTCCCTACGGTAGTCCTTCTCCTCCCTCTCGGTCCTTCCTTCTCTTTCGTTCATTCGTTGCTTCCCTCTTTCTCACTCTGATTTCTTTGGTTGCTGCCCACGCAAAGCACCACCAATCCGCCGCGATTTCACCGCCCAGTCGCGTCGCCACCAGCCGCGCCTCCCTCGTCCCCGTGCCTGCACCTGCCGCCGGCAGTCTCTCTCTCTCCTCCCTATTTGGTTGTCTTTCTTAAACCCTAAGTTATTTAAATATTTTAATTAAGTTTATTAATTTGAATTTATGCTCTTGAATTTAAATTACGTTCTTGAATTTAAATTATATGTTTTTATGATTTAACTAGAATTTTCAGATTTACATATTATGTTTAAATAACGAATTTAATAACGTTTTAATAATTTAAGTTGCGTTTCTTGAATTTAAATTATAAGCTTTATGATTTATTGTGGATTTCAGAATTTTAGGTTTGCATAATAAATTATTAATTTTCAGATTAGGTAATTGAAATGAAATAATGATTTTAATTATTAAAGTGTGAATTTTTAAGGTTTTTAATGATTTAAATCATAATAGAATTATTATATATTATTAAGCTATTATTTTTATGATTTTAATAACGTTGATTATGTTTTGTGGACGTTTGAAATTATTTTATGTTGCTGGAAATTTTAAAAGGGATGTTTTATTGGAATTTAGAACGTTTTGGGATCATTAGTTTAATAAGTTATTATGCTTGAAGGTTATTTAGTTAAGTTTCGATATTTGGGATGGTTCAAAATATGTTTAGGATGTATTTAGAGTACTTTAGTATTGTTGTAAATGGTTGGATATTGATTGGGAATTTTATTGGTTGTTTTTAGGCGGAGAATTCTTTGTAGGCGACTTTTGAATTCGTTAAAGTGGCCTATCAGTTTGTTTACACAAGGTACGTACATACCTGTGTGCTTGGATGTGTGTTGTATTGAGAATATGATGAATATATTTATGAACTTGTTTATGTTGGAGTTTCATGTTCAATGTCGTTGAATTAATGCGTTGAGCATAGAACTTTATTTATAAGAATTGAATCATGTTAGCATTGAATATTGATGCAAGCATGTTGGTTTTGGGAACTTTATAGTATTTAATATTGGTTTAGATCTTTATTGATCGTTGTTCCGCTTTAGATTTTCACTACTTTATAAGGGCCGAGGACCTTGTTTGGTAGTTGAACCTTATACCTAATAAAGGTTTTTAAATATGGATAATTAAAGGAAGGATTAAAATAGTTGGAATTGGCTCTTGGTTTAACGTTGTGATCACTTGTTTAATTCAAAGATAAAAGAAGTTGTGTTTACTTGTTGAATATAATATTTATGTTTGATGAGTCATAACCAAGTATTAAAAGTTAAGTCATGTAAAGTGAAAATGAGTAGCAATAGCTTTAGACTGTGCACGTCTAAAGTGACGGACAATCAGGAGTTGGGGTCATGGGTAGCCTATGGCTTTTTCTGGGGCCGGATTGATCACCGGTTCTATTTTTATTTAAAAGTCCCTCGATATCGCAGGTCATTGGGGTTTACGGAGTCGCGCCCGTACCTCGTCTTCCTTAGTGAAGAAGAAGAAGTTTCTAGTAGACAACTCAGTCCATTGACTATTTCAATTAAAATAATGTTAATGATACAAAGGTCTAGTTCAGTCAAATATAGTCTTCAAGTCAATATATTCTGATTATCCTTGCTTATGTTTTATAAGTATCATGTTAGGTTTGTTCGTTCAATAGTATCATGCTAGGATTATTATTGTTTTAGTATGTAGTACTCAGCTTTGCTGATTACGTGCTTTGTTTGTGTATGTTGATCATGGCTATGCCTTATTGATCCTGTGATGACCCATCTTTGGTGAGAAGTCTCTAAGGATCAATAAGCGTTGTCCATCTACAGGTTTGAAGATGATGCATCATGGGGATCGGGATTAGAGAGCTTGTATTGTTTTTGTCTTGCTATGTTATTTGTTATTTGGGTTGGTTAATTGAGACTTTAAACTTGTCGTACTATTTATATTTCCTTATTTTCGTTGGTTGATTTTTGGGATTAAACCTGTAATCGATTATTTATAAACCTAAAGTTAATTTTATGTTTTCCGCTGCAAAATTCTGAATAAGCCGTTACGTTTTCACACGGGCGATAATGCCTTGATAATTCTCTACGTTTTATGTTAAAAAGTTGTTTTAGAAAAGAGAGAATTGTCGGGGTGTTACAAAGTGGTATCTAGAAGCTAAGGTTTTATTTTAATAAATTTTTAGGCGCCTAACTATCTAGTTATTAAAAATTAATTTCTTAAAAATCGAGATTCTACGTATTATAGTGTTAAAAAAATTGGTACTTTTTTTTAGGGGGCCGATTTCCTTTTATCTCGTTTGAAAGTATATAATATTTTTTATTAAAGTTCGAAATCAAATTTTTATTCGAATTAAAGTGATACTTTTGACATTTTTATTCTTCTTATTACTTATTATTCAAAAAAAAAAAAAACAAAAAAACAATATGAGTACACTTTGTTTTAAAGGAGTTCAAAGTTTTTCTTTAGTTGTTTCAAGAGTTAAAATTCGTTATTTAGGAAATATAAATCTTTTCGAATTAATAACTTTATTCTCGAATTTATTCGCTACGCATTCTCTTAACTTATTTCACTTTATTTATTTTATAATTTTATTTATGTTATTATTCTATGTTATAATTTTATTATATTTTCGTTCTTTTATTTCGTTATATAAATGATTCTAATGCTTTAGTTTATGAGAGATGGGTAGTATAAGAAGGGCATATAAGATAGAATTATATGTGCATTAGTAGCTAACCAATGATAAGAAATTGATTGTTATGTATGTGCATGTGCTAATTGTTTAAGTGTTACATTTACATGTGCATAAAGAATTGTTTGATTCCACCAAACTTATTGATTATTGAACCTTGTTTATGTTTTGGGTGGAAAATCGTTAGTGAGACCTTGAATTGTTTATTTCAGGAATAAAATGTTTCTTTCCAAGTATACCAACATAGGATCCTTCGAGAAACTTGATATAGAAACCCCTGATATTTACGTGAAGAAAATTGTGTTTGGATGTGAATATTATGCTAAAGTTCAAGGGCAACCTATCTTAATGAGAAAGGATATCATAGCAGCCACTATCATTAATTGCTTACCTAACAAATTTCCATACCTAGAACTCAAGGAAAAGTTTAAAGACATGCATTCTGATAATGGAACTCTAAACTTGGCTAAGTATGGAACTTGGGATGGTAGATGGAAATATGATTCAGAAATTCTGACCACCATTATTGAAGCGGCAGAAAGTGGGTTTAGAGACGGTAAAATCGTAGGGAGTCATGTTGGGGATTCAGTTACAGAAGAACCTATGGGAATAAGTGTAAATAATGACCTAGAGGAAAATGATGTAGCTGTGGAGAATGAGAATGTAAGTGTTGAGGCAGAGAATCCTAACCCAGCGGCTCATGAGCCAACCATTGAGATCTCTAGTGATTCGGATGCAGAGCTCGAAAGTGAACAGGAGATGGCAAGTGAGCCTAATCAAGATGAAGACATGGGAGAAGATGCAAACCCCGAGGAAGACCCCGATGAAGACCCTGAAGAAGAGTTCGATGATCTTGAGATCTAAATTTCACTCCGCAAGTTTCAGGAGCAATGGATAGGCAAGAGGCCACAAATATTTTGAAGTCATAAATAGTTAATTAGCTCTCTTATGTTTTAAAGAATAAGTAGCAAAGCTACAACTGTTTAAGGTTTAAGTTTATTGAAGTTTGAAATATTCTTTATTATTTTCAAGGATGTAATAAACCTCTATGGAGTTAGCAATAAATGTTAAAGTTTTCAAGGAATTGTTCTTTATTCTATTTTGAGGATTCCACAATACCCCAACCTCTAGGTAGTACGTCGTGGATTAATCTTCCTATTGGTTGCATACTCAGTGTGAATTGTAGATAAATTTAATTGCCACAAAAATATTAAATGATTTGAGTACATAAAGGAAGTGAGGGCCAATCTAGACCCTCATGACCAATATGATTCAAAATGTTATGCCTTATGTGCAGTGTGTAAATGTCTTTCGTGAATTATTGAGGATGATTATTTTTTCAATGATTATTGCATCTTGTAGACGATCGTTGCACCTTCGTAAACGATTGTCGTGCCTTCGTAAATGATGTGTATTAATGTGAACATTGTTGGTTGATGCGATCTTTATGGTCAATTCAAGTATTAAATTGTATGGGATAACGTATAAGTGATGTTTCAAACCTAAAGTAGAATATACTAATTGCAGGTCGCGTTCTAGAATGGCCAACAACAATGATCTAACTGCTGCGATTCGCCTCTTGGCGGAAAAGCTAACCCAAGAGAGAACTGAGCGCCCCGACTCTGCAGGGGAAATGTTTGAAAGACTTTCTAAGGTTAAGCCACCATATTTCAAGGGGCAAGCCGACCCAACCTTCCTGGAAGACTGGATTAGGGAGTTTGAGAAACTATTTGAGGCTGTGAGTTGCCCTGGGAGTATGAGAGTAAGTCAAGCTGTCCTTTATCTGAAAGATGAGGCCGACCTTTGGTGGAGGGAAAATGGAAATAGACTAAGTGCTGCTGAGGGATTCAATTGGGATTCATTTATTGTTGCATTGAGGGGGAAGTTTTATCCTCCTTTTATGAGAAAGCAGAAAGCGCAGGAGTTCATCAACCTTAGGATGGGGAATATGACTATTGCTGAATACTATAGCAAGTTTATAGCTTTATCGAGGTTTGCACCTGAGGTGGTAGCCACTGAGGAGCTGAAAGCTCAAAGGTTCGAGCAAGGGCTAACTGATGAAATTCAACTGGGATTAGGTGGAGAAACCTTTACATCCTTGGACATAGTGTATGGGAGAGCTGCTCATATTTATGGTCTCCAGTCTAGAAGGGACAAGAAAACTGTGGTAATTGGGGAAAAGAGAAAAGATTCTGATGCTGGGGGTAACCAAGAAAACTTTAAAAGGAATAGAAACGGAAATGGGAATGGAAATGGGAATTTCCAAGGGGGAAACAATCAGGGGCACCACAACAACTCGAACCAATCTAAGAGAGTGCACCATTGCAAGATGTGCAGTAACAATCACCCTGGTAAGAACTGCAAAGGAGAATTAGTGACCTGCAACTATTGTCAGAAAAGGGGGCATAGGGAGTATGAGTGCTTCACTAAGCACAGAAAGGAACAAAATAGTAATCGAGGTGAAAACCAAGTGAGGTTTAACCAATCTGGAGGTCAAAATTCAAAGCCTGAAGGGGCACAAAACAATCAAGAGAACTATAATAAGCCTGCAAATGATAACAACAACCCGAATAAGGCTCCAGGAAAGTTGTACACGATGAATCAGAATGAGGATGAACGATCTGCCGATATAGATTCTGGTACTTTTCTATTAACTCCGCGCAAGTTAAGCATTATTTAATTCGTGGTGACTTGTTCTTCTGTTTTGCCATCTGTAGTGAAAAGTCTAAAGTTAGTAGTTTTAGTGAAATAGGAATTTTGAGGATAAAATTCGTCGAAAGAGAATTTTGGTTAGTTATTCCCTGAAGTGATTTACGAGGGCGTAACTCGTTTTCTTTAAGGGGGGTAGAATGCGATTGAAATTCGCGCTTTTTACCTATTTTATGGCATTTTAATGCATTTTTATGCTTATTTTAGCAAATTTTACAAGTTGATGCAAAGCAAATAGATTCTCCGCATAAGAAAAGGTGTTCATGAGTAACACAAACAGCTTTGAGTTCGCAAAAGAGTGCACATAGGTGGCACAAGTACTTCTCTAGTAAGAATAAGTTAAAAGCTTTTGGGAAAATGTGGGAAATTTCGTGTCAAGTTTCGGGACGAAACTTCTTTTAAGAGGGGTAGATTGTAATCCCCCGTAAATTTATAAATTTTATTAATATATTTTAACGTATATTATTTATATTTAAATAGAATTTATGAATTTTAATAATAAATATATAATTAACGTATATTTATTTATTACATTTTAATATTTTCAACGATTTACGAAATCGAAAATGACTTTAGAATTTTAAGTTAAAACGAATTCGAATTACGAAATCCCATTCGATTGAAATTAGAAAGCAATCCTAACTATTTTTGGATTCGATCAACCTCAATTCTAGTCCTAGCCCACTTGGGAAAGCCCAATAGTATAAACCCATAACCCCTTTTCTATTTCACGTAAAACAAAATAACACCAAACCAATTCTCTCTTCCTATTTCACGTGAACACCTCCAACCCTCAATAACTCCTCCTCATAGCCGACTTGCTCAGCCGCCGGTAAGCCCTCTCGTTCTCTTCTCCGTCTCCCCTTTTCCTTTCTTTTCTTTCTTCTTTCTCTTCTCCCTCTGTTTCGTTCTTTCCCTTAACAATTGTTTCGGTTTTCGCACATCACCAACGCAAGCACCACCTTCGCCGCACCACTTAGCGCCGCCTCCCTCCTTGCACCGTACCACTGCCGTCCTTCCCTCCGGTAGTCCTTCTCCTCCCTCTCGGTCCTTCCTTCTCTTTCGTTCATTCGTTGCTTCCCTCTTTCTCACTCTGTTTTCTTTGGTTGCTGCCCACGCAAAGCACCACCAAGCCGCCGCGATTTCACCGCCCAGTCGCGTCGCCACCAACCGCGCCTCCCTCGTCGCCGTGCCTGCACCAGCCGCCGGCAGTCTCTCTCTCTCTCCTCCCTATTTGGTTGTCTTTCTTAAACCCTAAGTTATTTAAATATTTTAATTAAGTTTATTAATTTGAATTTATGCTCTTGAATTTAAATTACGTTCTTGAATTTAAATTATATGTTTTTATGATTTAACTAGAATTTTCAGATTTACATATTATGTTTAAATAATGAATTTAATAACGTTTTAATAATTTAAGTTGCGTTTCTTGAATTTAAATTATAAGCTTTATGATTTAATTGTGGATTTCAGAATTTTAGGTTTGCATAATAAATTATTAATTTTCAGATTAGGTAATTGAAATGAAATAATGATTTTAATTATTAAAGTGTGAATTTTTAAGGTTTTTAATGATTTAAATCATAATAGAATTATTATATATTATTAATCTATTATTTTTATGATTTTAATAACGTTGATTATGTTTTGTGGACGTTTGAAATTATTTTATGTTGCTGAAAATTTTAAAAGGGATGTTTTATTGGAATTTAGAACGTTTTGGGATCATTAGTTTAATAAGTTATTATGCTTGAAGGTTATTTAGTTAAGTTTCGATATTTGGGATGGTTCAAAATATGTTTAGGATGTATTTAGAGTACTTTAGTATTGTTGTAAATGGTTGGATATTGATTGGGAATTTTATTGGTTGTTTTTAGGCGGAGAATTCTTTGTAGGCGACTTTTGAATTCGTTAAAGTGGCCTATCAGTTTGTTTACACAAGGTACGTACATACCTGTGTGCTTGGATGTGTGTTGTATTGAGAATATGATGAATATATTTATGAACTTGTTTATGTTGGAGTTTCATGTTCAATGTCGTTGAATTAATGCGTTGAGCATAGAACTTTATTTATAAGAATTGAATCATGTTAGCATTGAATATTGATGCAAGCATGTTGGTTTTGGGAACTTTATAGTATTTAATATTGGTTTAGATCTTTATTGATCGTTGTTCCGCTTTAGATTTTCACTACTTTATAAGGGCCGAGGACCTTGTTTGGTAGTTGAACCTTATACCTAATAAAGGTTTTTAAATATGGATAATTAAAGGAAGGATTAAAATAGTTGGAATTGGCTCTTGGTTTAACGTTGTGATCACTTGTTTAATTCAAAGATAAAAGAAGTTGTGTTTACTTGTTGAATATAATATTTATGTTTGATGAGTCATAACCAAGTATTAAAAGTTAAGTCATGTAAAGTGAAAATGAGTAGCAATAGCTTTAGACTGTGCACGTCTAAAGTGACGGACAATCAGGAGTTGGGGTCATGGGTAGCCTATGGCTTTTTCTGGGGCCGGATTGATCACCGGTTCTATTTTTATTTAAAAGTCCCTCGATATCGCAGGTCATTGGGGTTTACGGAGTCGCGCCCGTACCTCGTCTTCCTTAGTGAAGAAGAAGAAGTTTCTAGTAGACAACTCAGTCCATTGACTATTTCAATTAAAATAATGTTAATGATACAAAGGTCTAGTTCAGTCAAATATAGTCTTCAAGTCAATATATTCTGATTATCCTTGCTTATGTTTTATAAGTATCATGTTAGGTTTGTTCGTTCAATAGTATCATGCTAGGATTATTATTGTTTTAGTATGTAGTACTCAGCTTTGCTGATTACGTGCTTTGTTTGTGTATGTTGATCATGGCTATGCCTTATTGATCCTGTGATGACCCATCTTTGGTGAGAAGTCTCTAAGGATCAATAAGCGTTGTCCATCTACAGGTTTGAAGATGATGCATCATGGGGATCGGGATTAGAGAGCTTGTATTGTTTTTGTCTTGCTATGTTATTTGTTATTTGGGTTGGTTAATTGAGACTTTAAACTTGTCGTACTATTTATATTTCCTTATTTTCGTTGGTTGATTTTTGGGATTAAACCTGTAATCGATTATTTATAAACCTAAAGTTAATTTTATGTTTTCCGCTGCAAAATTCTGAATAAGCCGTTACGTTTTCACACGGGCGATAATGCCTTGATAATTCTCTACGTTTTATGTTAAAAAGTTGTTTTAGAAAAGAGAGAATTGTCGGGGTGTTACAATCTATTGCTGTCGACTCTCACCTTGAAGGCCAAGAAAGGAGAAGGAGATTGTGAGATTGATTCCTTGATCTCGGATCTAGATGGAAGTGAAGCTGAGAAGGTAGACGGTTTTGAGGTATTGGAAACTGTTTGCTCTATTTCCGAGCCACATGTAACGAAGGTAGAACTAAAACCATTACCATCTCACCTTAAATATGCATTTCTTGATGATAATGAGGATTTTCCTGTGATCGTTAATGCTGCACTCGACGATAGCCAGCTTTCTAAGTTTCTGACCGTGCTACGTATGCACAAAAAGGCAATCGGGTATAGCATTGACGATCTCAAGGGCATTAGTCCTGACTTTTGTATGCATAGAATTAACTTGGAAGCAGATCACCGCCCTCGCATACATCCACAACGTCGTTTGAATCTTAATATGCAAGATGTGGTGAGAAAAGAGGTAGTAAAACTACTTGATGCGGGCATCATTTATCCCATTTCAGATTCTAAATGGGTGAGCCCGGTGCAAGTCGTTCCTAAGAAGGGGGGACAACGGTCGTTAAGAATGATAAGGATGAGCTTATCCCCACTTGTGTTGTCATAGGTTGGCGTATGTGTATAGATTATAGAATGTTGAATACGGCCACCTTGAAGGATCACTTTCCCCTCCCCTTTATTGACCAGATGCTAGAAAGATTAGCAAAACACAACTTTTTATGTTATTTGGATGGATATTCAGGTTTCTTTCAGATTCCCATTCACCCAGACAACCGGGAGAAGACGACGTTCACTTGTCCATATGGAACTTTTGCATACCGCAGAATGCCGTTTGGTTTGTGCAACGCCCCTGCTACATTTCAAAGGTGTATGATGGCCATTTTTTCTGACTTCATCGAGGATATCATGGAGGTATTTATGGATGATTTTAGTGTTTATGGTTTGCATAATCTTTCTAAAGTGCTTAAACGTTGTTCTGAAGTGAATTTGGTATTGAACTGGGAAAAGTGCCACTTTATGGTCAATGAAGGAGTGGTACTTGGTCATCTTATTTCTGAGCGTGGCATCCAAGTTGACCGAGCAAAAATTGAGGTGATTGAGAAACTCCCCCCTCTCGTGAATGTCAAGGGAGTGAGGAGTTTTCTCGGTTATGCGGGTTTCTATTGCCGTTTCATAAAAGATTTTTCTAAAATTGTGAAACCCCTCACTCAATTATTGCTCAAGGATGCCACATTTGAGTTCACTGATGCTTGTTTGGAGTCTTTTGACAGGATTAAGAAAGCATTGATAACTGCTCCAATCATTCAGCCTCCGGATTGGGATTTGCCGTTCGAAATTATGTGTGATGCGAGTGATTATGCTGTTGGAGCAGTGCTTGGCCAAAGAAAGAACAAGGTGTTGCATACCATCTATTATGCAAGCAAAACCTTGGATGGAGCTCAGATGAATTATGCTACTATTGAGAAAGAGCTCCTTGCGGTTGTTTATGCACTTGACAAATTTCGGACGTATCTTGTTGGTTCGAAAGTCATTATACACACTGATCATGCCGCTTTGAAGTATTTGTTGGCCAAGAAAGAGGCCAAACCGAGACTTATTCGATGGATTCTTCTTCTCCACGAGTTTGATTTGGAGATTCGGGATAAGAAGGGTGCTGAGAGTGTTGTTGCAGATCATCTCTATCGGTTGAAATTTCAATCTAGCACAGACGGGCCTATGAATGATTCATTTCCTGACGATCATCTATTCTCTGTGTCTACTCAATCCCCATGGTATGCGGACTTTGCGAACTATTGTGTTGGTGGCTCCCATCCTCCGGAGTTGACATATCAACAACGTAAGAGATTCTACCATGATGCTAAGCGGTATTTTTGGGATGATTCACATTTGTATCGGAAGTGTGCTGATGGTATGTTTCGTAGGTGTGTAGCGGATTGGGATACCCACGGGGTTCTTAAGCGTTGCCACAGTTTACCTTCTAGTGGTCATCTTGGTGCTATTCCGACCGCCCATCGAACTCTACAAAGTGGTTTCTGTTGGCCTTCTATATTCAAGGATGCTGGTTTCTTTTGCAATGCATGTGACGAATGTCAACGAACGGGCAACGTTGCGAAAAGGCAAGAGCTACCACAGACTGGAATTCTTGAGGTTGAGCCATTTGATGTATGGGGCATTGATTTTATGGGACCGTTCCCTTCTTCATGTGGGAATCGGTACATCTTGGTTGCCGTTGATTATGTTACAAAGTGGGTGGAAGCTATTGCATCGTCAACCAACGACTCTAACGTCGTAAAGAAGCTTTTCAAGAAAATCATCTTTCCGCGCTTCGGAGTCCCAAGGGTCGTGATTAGGGATGGTGGTTCACATTTTCATCAACGGACTTTTAAAGCTCTTCTGAAGAAGCACGGAGTTACTCAAAAGGTTGGCATGGCTTATCATCCTCAAACGAGTGGCCAAGTTGAAGTTTCTAATCAACAGATCAAGAGAATTCTCGAAAAAGTGGTCAACAAGTCTCGAAAAGATTGGTCGTTGAAGTTGGATAACACATTATGGGCGTTATGCACGGCCTACAAGACTCCGTTGGGGACAACTCCGTATAGCTTGGTGTATGGCAAAGCTTGTCATTTGCCAGTTGAAATGGAATATCTCTCTAATTGGGCCGTCAAGGAGATCAATATGGATTTAGAAGCGGCCGGTGAAGCGAGACTTCTTCAATTGAATGAGCTAGACGAACTTCGGTTTGAAGCTTACGAGAATCATAGACTCTACAAGGAGCAAACGAAGAAGTTTCATGATAAGATGATCCAATAACGAGAGTTCAACATCGGTGATAAGGTCTTGCTTTACAATTCACGATTACGGCTTTTTCCAGGAAAACTTAAGTCTAGATGGTCCGGACCTTTTACTATCACCGAAGTCAAGGAACATGGAGCTATTGAGGTTGCTAGTGAAAATGGCACCAAGTTCAAAGTGAACGGTCAACGTTTGAAGCTATACACCGAAGGAGCGTTTATTGGAAAATTGGAGGCGATCTATCTCTCCGATCCACCCACCGACGCTTGACTATTAAGGTTTGAAGTCAAACTAATGACTTAAAACGAGCGCTTATCGGGAGGCAACCCGATTTCTAACTCTTTTTCTTTTCAATTTTTTCATTTATTTCAATTTTTAATCTAATTTATTTTATTTATTTGGTTATTTTATTGAAAAAAAAAAAAATTAGAAACAACAAAAGAACAAATTTTTTTTATTTTTATTTCACTTGAATTCGTATTTTTATTTTATTTTTAGATTAGTTTTTCGTTCGTCGTATTTATTTATTTATTTATTTTTGCGTGTTTTAATTTTTACTAACGATTCTAACTTTTGAGTTTAGTGGTGCTTGAAATATTATTTTTTCAGAATTATAGGTGCAAGATCAAGTTCATTCCGAAAATCCGATGCATCGACAAGTTTTTGCAAGCCAAAATAAGGTAGCGAGCGAGCACTCGCGCCCAGCGAGGGAGCTCGTTGTGCGCGCATTTCCCAGCGCTGGCCGAGCGAGCCCGCTGGACTATTTTGCCCAAATTGCTTCGTTCTCTGCAAGCCACAATAAGGTAGCGAGCGAGCACTCGCGCCCAGCGAGGGAGCTCGTTGTGCGCGCATTTCCCAGAGCTTGCCGAGCGAGCCCGCTGGACTATTTTGCCCAAATTGCTTCGTTCTCTGCCTTGCCGGCTGGCAAACTAGCGAGGTTGCTGGATTTCCCGCCCCACCTGATTCAAAATAAAAATAAAAATACGAAGTCAGCCACCTGCTCGTTCTCTCGCCCAACCAAGGCACCACCGCCCACCAGCCTGCCACTTTCTCTCGCCCAGTCCGACCACCACCACCCGACCGGCAGTTACGCCGGCGCCGCACCACCTCTCTCCCTCGTGTCCAGTTCTCCCTCACCCACGACACCGCAGCCCCTTTCGCCCAGTCCACCCACACGAATCACCAGCACCGACCACCCTTTCCTCGCCCACCTACCCTCTGCCGACCGCCTGTACTACGGTGGTCGGCGCACCACTCCAGCCCACCACCTTCCCTCCTCTTCACCTCCACCATTATCTTGTTCATGAATCTTAAAACCCTAACTTTTAAAATCAATTTGGGGGTTTTTGATTCTTTGTGGGTGTAGACACCTACTTTTGTCCCCATTCCCGAAAGGGAAAGGTTCGATGATGAAAACATACATCTCCACTTGACAACGCATCTCCTATAAAATAACGAATCTCAAGCACCCTTCTCGTTTCACCCGAAACCTGCTATTTATAGAAACCTGCTATTTATGGAAACCTGCTAAAAATAGTAACTGCCGTAAAGGGTAGCTTCTAAAAGTGGCAAGTCATAAAAGATAGAAACCTGTCAGAATTAGGTGTTGCACTCCAACATAAATCCTAAATGAGATAGAAAACTGCAAGAATCCTATTCCTAATATGATTCGGAAATAAGAGTTACGTATTAATTAAAATCCTAACGAGCCTAGAGTTCGTAACGGGCCCAGACGCATTCCGTCATGAAATTGATACGCACTAAAAGACTAGATTAAGTCTCAAACACTACGGATTTCAGGAATCCGAATCTGACTAAGAAAACAGCCCAGACCCTATTTTCAACGCCTGGCTCTGGGCGCCAAAATCTTCGGCGCCCAGGCCTGGGCGCTGGTATTACCTGGGTACGTGTTTTTTCCTAATTCTTTGTGGATTAGAGCTCTGCAATTCTATCTTTCCACAAACTCTTTTCTATAAATATAGCCCAAGTTCGACGTGAAACAACAACACACAATTCATATTCTGAATATTGACTCAAACCCCTAGCCTAAGCCTCACGCTGCGAAATTGTTCACGCGTTCTGTCGCAATCGATCCATAAATCGAACAGAACGTATCCTGTCCCATAATTTGAGATTCGTTAAATAAAAAGGAGAAATAGCAAAGTCAAAGTGGTTAGTTTTCTGAGAACCATGACGCACCTGTCAAGGGTGCGTCGTAATGTGTCCCTTTTCTATAATTTAATGGCTTTCCTCGCCCTTTTTATGAACCGTTAAACTAACTAAATCTGATTGCTCTACCACGCCTAACAAATTGGATTATCATGCTAGGTCCCTTAATGCTATTTAAATTAGATAATCGCGATCGATCTAGTATTATATGTTGCATATTGCTAAAATCAACTCAGAGAGAGACAAAAAAGCGCAAGAGAGTTTAGCTTGCGAGGGTTCGAAGAGAGAACCTCCTTCGTCGCCATGGCAAACACGCGCAAGCAAGCTCAGAAACACAACAATGGTGGAAGCAAGTCAAAGAATAAGACAACTAAAGTGCAACAGAAGGGCCGACCTAATCCTAAGCTTGACAAGGGTACATCAATGGAAGATTCCGATGATGTTTCCGAACACTCGATAAACCCAGAAAATCAATCGGACGATTTCAATCAAATATTAACCCCAAAATCAAGCTTAAGAGATTTGCAACAACAATCACAAATCAGAGGAGACTTTAATGCGTGGCTAAGTGGATTACACAGTGGTAAGGATGTTCGTACCCATTTTTCACATTCAAATATTGGCGGGAATGGCACTACTCTGTTTCAATCTATGAATGATGATGATAATCTGTCTCAACATAATGCTGTGATTCTTGATGAAAATGTTGTTAATACTGTATCTAGTACCCAAACCCCCATAGTCCAGATTGAATTTGATGATATTAAAGATGAAATTGCTTACTGGGAATCAGCTGTTGTTTGCTATGTGATTGGGGCTAACCCACCCCAGAATGTTATGGAGGGCTATGTGCGCAGAATCTGGGGGAAGTATGGGGTAGATAAGGTTGCACAGGTGGGAACGGGTATCTACATGGTACGCTTTACAACAATGGAGAATTGCTCCAAGGTGTTGCAGGGGGGATACCAATTTTTTGATTCCAAACCACTTGTGGTGAAACCTTGGTCTGCTGATGTTAATTTTAGCAAAGATCCTGTTAAGAAACTGCCTATTTGGATTCAGTTGCATGGTTTGGATGTTAAGTACTGGGGGGAGAAAAGCCTAGGCAAGATTGTGAGCCAACTTGGATCATTGATCAAAGTTGATCAAGCCACAAAAAATAGGGACAAACTGATGTTTGCCAGAGTCATGATTGAGGTGCAGATTGATCAAGAATTCCCTAATGTGATCCATTTCAGGAATGAAATAGGCATTATGGTTAGCCAGCAGGTTAACTATGATTGGTTACCAATTACATGTTCTGTATGCAAGGGGATGGGCCACACTCATGATCATTGTAGCAAGAAACAAACTGGAAATGCTAGGAAAATTTGGGTAAAGAAAGCAACTCAACCAGTCACTGCACCTGTGCCACCTCCTGTGCCACTAGGAGATGGTTTTGTTCAAGCCACTAAGTTCAGCAAGACAATCAGCAGACAATTGAAACCAGTGGTCACTGCAAACTCATTCCAAACATTATCTGATTCCGATACTGAGGTTGTTCATGAAGAAAAGGAGGTGTTGTTAAGCACTGTGAGTCCATCAGACAGGGGGGTGACATCCCCTTTGTCTAATGGATAGAATTCTTTGCTGGAATGTCAGGGGGTTGAACAAACACTCAAAACAGATTAATGTGAGACAACTGATCCAATCTCACAACATTAAATTGTTTAGCCTCCTGGAAACAAGGGTTAAAGCACCAAGAATGGGTGATTTGTATCTCACAGTTTGCCCAAACTGGTGCTTTACCACCAATCTAAGTTGTCATTATAATGGTAGGATTATTCTTGCCTGGGACCCTGATGTGTTCAAAATGGATATCATCCATATGGGAAGTCAGTTGATCCACACATACATCACTGTAAGAAGCTCCGATAAGGGGTTTTTTTGTTCATTCATTTATGGTTTCAACACTCCTGCTGAGAGAGAACCTTTATGGTCCACCTTGTCTTCTTTTGCCTCCCTTAACCAGCATGCATGGTTGATTATGGGAGATTTCAATTCCATCATGGAAATGGAGGACAGAATTGGCTCACCTGTGAGGTTGGCTGATATCAAACCAATGAGGAACTGCATGGCCACTTGCAAATTCTCACAAGTCAAGACAGTTGGAAGGCATTTCACTTGGAATAACAAGCAGGAAGGGGAGGCTAGGGTTTTCTCCAGAATAGATAGAGTGTTGTCCAATACTGCTTGGGATGACATGTTTGCTACTGCTGAAGCAATGTATCTGCCAGAAGGGACCTATGATCATTGCCCTATGATATTGAATACCTTCACTACCAATCAGTCAAAGAAACCCTTCAGGTTTTATAACATGTGGACTTCATCTCCTGACTTTCTTCCACTGGTGGAAAGACACTGGCACAGGTTTGTCTATGGATGCCACACGTTTAGAATCACTCAGAAACTCAAATGGATCAAACAGGATCTAAGGGTCCTGAATAAATCTGGTTATAGTAATCTTGAAGCAACCAAAACTCAACTGCATCACCAACTTGCTGCTATTCAAAACAAGCTCCATAATGACCCTACCAATTTCACTCTAGCAACAGAAGAAAAAACAATTGCTGCTGCATACAGAACTGCAAATGAGAACCATCTTTCTTTCCTTCACCAAATTTCTAAAGCTCACTGGCTTCAACAAGGAGATGAGAATAGCAGAGCTTTCCACCAGAGTATCAGACAGAGAAGAAAATACAACAACATCCACTCTATTCAGAATTCCACTGGTGAATGGGTGAATTCAGTGGAAAAAGTTCAGGAAGCCTTTATGGATTTTTACAGAAACTTATTTGAGGCAAGAATGGATACTAGATCTCCTATCAAGAAGGCAATCATGGATAGAGGGCCAAGACTGACTGAGGATCATGTTAATATGTTGAATTGCAATTTCTCCATGGAGGATATTAAAAGAGTGTTAGATGATATCCCAAGCACTAAGGCACCAGGATTGGATGGGTTCAATAGTCACTTTTTTAAATGCACTTGGGATCTCATTAAGAATGATATGCATGCTGCCATTAATGATTTCTTCAGAACTGGGAAAATGTTGAAGGAGATTAATGTGACTTCCATCACTTTGATCCCCAAAGTCAGTGTCCCTTCTTCAGTTGGTGATTTTAGACCCATAGCATGCTGTTCAGTGCTTTACAAATGCATTTCTAAGCTTCTTTGTGGGAAGCTAGGTGGAGTTCTCCCTGACATTATCTCCCATAACCAAGGAGCATTTGTTTCTGGCAGATCCATTCTTCACAATGTTCTTGTGTGTCAAGACATTGTCAAGATCTATAGAAAAGGGCAACAGCAGGCTAACTGTCTTATGAAGCTGGATCTTAAAAAGGCTTTTGATACTGTTGAGTGGGATTTCATTGAGGAGATTATGCTTGATCTTGGTTTCCCTAGCCATTTTGTTAAACTCATTATGACTTGCCTCACCACCACTCAGTATTCCATCTTGATTAATGGTACCCCTTCTGCATTGATTCATCCTAGAAGAGGGTTAAGACAAGGGGACCCCTTGTCTCCCTTGCTCTTCACCCTATGCATGGAGTACTTTTCAAGGGCTATGCAAACAGTAGGTGAACACCCCTCTTTCAAGTTTCATTCCAGGTGTAGACCTATGAAACTTAATCATTTATGCTTTGCTGATGACCTCCTCATGTTCTGTAAAGGAGAAAAGGAAATAGTTCAACTCATGATGGATGGGTTTGGTGTGTTTTCTAACACCACTGGACTCATGGTTAACCCTCACAAGTCTTCCCTGTACTGCTGTGGAATTCCAGATCATCAACTCCCCTCTTTTACTGAGTTGACTGGTTTTGGCATGGGTTCTCTCCCATTCAAATATCTGGGTGTTCCTGTCTCCCCTCTGAAGTTGAAAGCTAGTGACTGTGATTCTCTCATTGTTAAAATGACCTCCAAAATAAAAACTTGGAGTTCAAGACATCTTTCCTTTGCTGGGAGAGCTCTATTGGTTAATACTGTGCTTATGAGTGTGACTCTCTATTGGTCACAAATGTTTATTTTCCCCAAAACTGTCCTGAAAAGAATCAACTCCATTTGCAGATCCTTCCTTTGGTATGGGAACTATGATGATTCCAGACCTGGCCCTGTGGCATGGGATAAACTTTGTCTTCCAAAAAATCAGGGTGGTTTGGGATTCAGAAATCTGCTTCTGTGGAACCAAGCTGCAGTGGGAAAATTAGCATGGGCTATTTCTAGAAAACAAGACAATCTGTGGGTGAAATGGATTCATTCTGTTTATGTGAAAAATAAGAATTGGGATGACTTCATTGCCCCTACTGCAGCAAGCTGGGTGGTGAAGTATGTTTGCTTGGTGAAGAACAGTTGCAACACTCTTTTGCATTCTCACCAGTGGCTGAGAACATCTAAGTACTCTATCAAAGGAACCTACACTACTCTATGTCATCAAACTGATAAGGTTCATTGGCAACAATATGTGTGGAACAGACTTTCTGTGCCAAAACACAGATTCATTCTTTGGCTTACTATGCTTGATAGACTGAAAACAAAAGACAGGTTGTATAAGTTAATGGTAGGGTCTGATGACCTTTGCCCCCTTTGTGGTACACATTCTGAAACAGCAAACCATCTCTTCTTTGATTGCCATTTCAGTGTCAACTGTAAGAACCAGATTATGAGTTGGCTTGGTTTCCAACACAACAGGAATTCTGTTGCTATCCTCCTCAAACATATTCAAAGATATGCCAAGAGCAAGGTACAGAAGACAGTTATGTACACAGCTATAGCTGGCCTAGTTTATCACATCTGGAAAGCTAGGAACTCAGCTGTTTGGAGAGCTCAAGTACCAGTGATCAAGAGCACTGTCAAAATCATCCAAACTGAAGTTAAGAGTAGAGTGACAAACTTGCTTAGCCAGAAAACTTGTAATAGAGATAAGGATTGGTTTTTTAGCCTTTGAGGAGCTAGGGTCTTGTTTGGCTTGGTGTTCCTAGCCTTTTGTTGTCCTGTTGCCTGTTTGGTCTGTTGGGACCATTCAGGGGACTGTTTGTAATGGTTGAGTTGGTTGATCAATAAAATTATTACTTGCTTGCCAAAAAAAAAAAAATCAACTCAGATTAGTTTAATAGTTAACGCATGTCCCTTCAATTATTTATGCTGAGCTAGAAAGGATATCCTGCCTCTGGAGTTATCGACGAGCGAGTACTCCTCTCGGTAGTTACAGTCCCCCGAACCCTCAATCTCTACCTTGCGGGTGTATGTTGAGAGATCCCCACACCAGGGATCACAAGGGAACCTACGGCCGTCGTGGTCAAACATAATTGCACTCCCTTTATGTCACGATAACCGGGTTTTGTCAGTTTTTCTCATTGTCGTTAAAAACTGAATGGCGACTCCTATATTACTAGTCAATTGGGTGTAAACTCACAGGAAATCCAATTACACTTGATTGAATAAAAAGAATCGTCACACCCACGAGGGACGAGGTCACGCATTAGCCTCGTGCTTTTTCGACCCCCTCACAGTGGCGACTCCACTGGGGATAGTGAAGGAAATACTCGTGCTTGTAGGTAATCAAAATAGCCGAAGGGTGAAACGATTCTACCCCGCGTTTATTTCCCCATCAAGTTGGGACGACCTGAAAATCAGCATATTAATGTGAACGGGCAGAACCGCATAATGAATCTTGGCTCCCTCAGGGAGTTTGGACTAAGGATACCCATCGCCAATCGGGGGGTGCATACGCTTCGAATATTGTCCACTCGGCACTTTCTCTAGTAGTACACCCGTCCCAAACCCAATCGCTCGCCCACTAGGTCCCTCTCGCCTGCATGCCCCCTTGGCTTGCACTTGCAGGTTGGCCTCTTGGGCGAAATTCGTCTGTTGAAGACACTACCTCGACCGGGGCATGTGTTGGATCTACGATAGAAGCGGTACCAAACCAGGCGCAAATAACTACCCATAGAATCCTATCATAAATTACATGACATGTTATTATCGCCTCATGATGAATGTTAGTTATGTGTAGCGAAATATGTGATTGTGTGTGACAAACTATCCTAGAAAACCAACGACCTTAAAATTGCCCAAACATTCATAGACTAATTTGCCAAAGAGTTATACCGAAATACGTGTTTCGCAAACCCGAATGATCGCCACAAAAATAAGCAACGCTCGGGATGGCCTGTAACGAATCCCACAAACGCTGCGCAACGCGTAAAGGGCGTTATTAGGCAAGCACGCAAATCGAAGCCGCATAAACAAAAGTAGACGCAAACAGAAAACGAGAATCAGCCAGGGACGCATTTTCAACGCCCCTGGCTGGGCGCCAGAATTTCTCACGCCCGACGCTGGGCGCTGAATTTGCTGCTTGGCCTTCTGGTCAGGCGCAGCAGCCTCGGTGGCCGCGCACAAGAAAAAAAACACGTAGCACCAAAAAAACGTTCGAAAAAAAAATTGCTGCGAGGGCGTATGAAAAGGCACTCGATTCTAAAAGCGACTTGGAAAAAATAAAATAACTCTTTGTGTCGTTGTTAGGCCTCCTATGACGACAGTGTTCGGCTCCGAAACCGAGCACGCTAATCGAAATAACCTTGAATGTCACATGGGCAAAATATTCGAGAAATAATGTTCAAATGAAATTTTCAAGAAAAAAATAATGTTCGAATAAAATAAATAAATCCGAGTCTAGACTAGGCTATGCCAAAAGTACAATCTAAATCCTAAGTCTTAGTTGTCTTATCCATAGAATCGGTCCTAATGCTTGGTGTCGTTCTGCAAGTCAAAAGGTTAAACCATATTGAGTCTCCCTTCCTAACATTTAAATCAATAAGCACCCATATGTAATTGTCATCCCTTGCTAAGAGTCTACGGCCTTAATACTCTCTCTCACCCATAAAAAGAATATGCTATGTATTTGCAAAATGGAAACATTCACATTCTGAAAATCATTCCCCCACAGTCGCACAAACCCCAAAGTAAAACTAAGGTGTCAATACCATTGGCAAGAAAAATTAATGGCCTTAAGGCGTATGATCACATTGGGTCACGACCATCATAGTCCTCTCGAGCCACTCGCTCCTTGAAATACTCCTAAGTACGGACTAAAAGATTTTCCATGAATGCAACATGACCAACCATGAAAATACCCAGATTAGCATACCATAAGGCTACCATTGGGGTAAAGCAATACACACTAAGAGGGAAGCCGCACTAATGATTCTAGTCTTGCAAAAATAAAAATTCGATCTCCCCAACTAACTACCTTGCCAACATTAAGCAAAATGGCGCATGACAAATGAACACCCAAGGGTTAAAATCTGAAGTGTCAACCAACGAAAGTTATGGTCCAATTAGCCTAAGTCTGAGAGTTGCTTGGTCAAGTATTATAGGCTTACGCCACGTCATTATTTCGAGTCTAGGCCACCTCCTTGTATTCATACACGGGTTATAATTAGAAAAGTTAATGAAAGTTCGAGTCTAAATCACAACTTCCAATTAAATCCCGAAAACTGGAATCTGAAAAGAAGCAAAAAAATTATTTTCGATGTAATTATTTCGTTAAATTTCAATAAGGTAAAAATAACATTTTGAATCTACGCTATTTGCACATTTTAAGAAACGATAAATACGCTTGCAAAGTAAGACAATTAAAAGGTCCACCCTAGGCCTATTAAAGCTAAAGGTCCACCCTAGGCCTACTAAAGTTAAAGGTCCACTATAGGCCTACCAAACGAGGCTCACTCAGTCTCGCCTCGTGACTCAAAAACCACAACCATCTACCTTTTAGCCCAAGTAATTTTTTTTTTTTTTGAAGTATTTATGTTGGGGAGAAATCCCACGCAAAAGAAGAAAAATAGAAAGAGAAAAGAGCGAGCCATGAAATACTAAAAAAGAAAGAGAAGAGGGAGAGCGAAAAGAGCGAGCCATGAAATACTTAGCCCGTACCTCCCGAAATGCGAAATTTACTCAAGTAAACGAAGGAAAAGAATTGAGTCAACCAGTCCAAATCATAAGATTCTACGATGTCTAGCCTTTCCAATCCTTATGCTCTTAGACGCCTTCGCTCTGGGCCCCTGTTCAGCTCATTTAACCCATCCATGTTCTCGTTGCCATAACCCAAGAAACCATTACCTCGACTCTTGTTCTTGAACTTGTTGTCAACCGCAAACCACGCACGACCATTGACACGTGCGTCATACACATTATTTCCAAATCCAAAACCTCCTCTTGCACCACCAATAGCATAATGACCATATAACTTGTGTGGATACATCCTGTTGATATACTCTTGAGCCGTCCCCATGCTACTCATTGGCCTTGATTGATGTAAACTCGTGACACTAGCTTGAGGCTGCAAATTGTGAGTCCTACTAGATGTGATCCTCATGCTTGACTAATACCCATACAAACCATCCTATCTCATTCGACCCAAGCCGTCTTGAGTCACGATTAAAAAAGAGACAAATGAAAAGTACATTCTACGCTCAACGTGAAAAAAAATATAATATAAAAAATATGAATAATAAAAAAGAAACTTTGCAAAGCGCCTCTAAAGTTAGTCTAAAAAGAAAAAGCATCTAGCGCACCAAAAAAGATCCGCCCAGAAGTCATTCTCAGCGCCCACAGCTGGGCGCCGAAATCTTTAGCGCCCCAGCCTGGGCGCTGAATCTCCCTGCTTGCCAAATTTTGTCCAGAAGTGCTCGTCATTTTATCCGCACATACACGGAAAAATAACGAACACTTGGGGGGGGGGGGGGGGGGTACAGCACGTATTCAGATATACGTACCACCAAAGAAATACATGTACTCAATCAAAAAAAATATAAAACAAATTTTTGGCTTACGGCAAGGCAGCAGATTAAAATAATAATAAACTTCACTTATTCTACCGTTTCAAATAATATGTTTCCACCTCAGAACGTACTTGTTTAAAATCGGCATTCTAAGAAACCATTTTCTAGGCTAAGAACTACGCAAGACCTGATTCCAAATTAAATCTATTTAAGGCGGATACATAGGCAATCCATGATTCGGTCCAACCAATTTGCAAAAATATTAAAGCCTATAGAAAAATAAGAATAAAAAATAGAAGTCCCTTATTGAAATTTAATTACTTGCAACCCAACTCGAAAGAAAAAATTTAAAAGGAAGAATCCAAGTCACCAAGATGCCAAAATTAATGAGCACACATCGAAATAATAAAGGCACGTACCCTTGCCAGAAGGAGCACTCACACTCCTAGGCACTTAGCCAAGACTCAAAGGATCGCTCTGCCTCAATTGAATGGGGGCTAGCGCAAGCGTCCATGACCCTCCCTAAAGCGAACTAACTCACTTAAAGACTTTCTTTCACCACTAGACATAGCCGTTCGCTTAAAGACCTTCTTTCACCACTAAGACACAGTCATGATCGCCAACGAGTAGTAAAGGCAGTAAGCTCGCAATAAAGAGGATTGTTCTACGGCATCGCCCCATCGTTCCTTCGTACTCAGGGCACCCGTTCATGGTAATTCAAATGCTTTCTAATCCCCTTTGAAAAAAAAAGAAACAGACATTGTCAATAGGACTTGGCACTTAACCAAGGCTCACCCTACTCAGACATATGACACGGGCATCTAAAATCGAAATCTAAAAGCATCGTTAATGAGAAGACATAATAGCAACTGGGGGCTAAAAGATTGAAATGAAAGAGCTAGGGAAAGAACTAAGTATACCTTGACCTTTTGTACAGACATACACCAAGTAAATCTAAGTCGATTTGAAAACGGTTTATATTCCCGCAATTTTGGAAAAGATGGCCCTAAAAGCCTAAAGCATATGCCAAACGGGCACAAGTATATCTTGACGCCTGCACCTTGGCTTCCAGCAAATCCTTAGACAGCATTCCAAAAATCGTAACAGTATTTTTGATTCACTCGTGTAATCCTGTACGAACCCTTCTATAAGTCAACTTACTTAGGACACCTCGGATTGTACACAGTAGAATTCGGATTTTAAATAATTTTCAAATAATTTTCAAAGACTTTTTCGAACATAATAAAGTGTCGTTGGTTTAATCTAAGTATGCGTTTATCCCGATGTTGCAAGTGAGTCAAAAAGATTTCTAAATATGATTATGGGTAAAGAAAGGCACCTAGCTTTTGGCCAAGGCATACTACAACATGTGACTACCTTGACCATGGCAATGTCGCACAATACGACATTTACAAGAGAAGTAGCAAAATCACTAATCGAACGTATCTCGCACTAAACGAGTCTGGTTCAAACTATTCATGATCCATGTCACCATGAATGCATAAAAACGTATGCCAAGCATTATAGCACCAAGCCAATCCCGTAGCTACAATTGGGGGCTTGAGAAAAACACTCTAAAAATGCTCGAAATGACGATTTCATCGCAAATTCTCGACGCTAATGCTATACATACATCATAGGGGCTCAATCCTAAGCTTTAATTGTGTAAAACGAACCTTAGAATGGCTACAACCCCTCCCAAATTCTAAGCACTACTTAGAGTATATAAAGTCGCCCCACTAACAAGGGTAACTGAAAATCGCGAGTCACCAAAACTCCGATCAAACCAATGCACATAACGCTCACCCTATAAAGCGCCCGTTACACAGTCTACATCGTTCCAAAGCAAAAGAGAAAGAAAAAAATCAAGGATAAGAACTGTCAAAATATACCCAGAAATCATTTTCAACGCCCAGAGCTGGGCGCCGATATCTTTAACGCCCCAGCCTGGGCGCTGATTCTTTCTGCTAGCGGAGTTTTTCCCAGATATAAAAATAAGAAAGAAACACCTATGAATCCTCGCATCGAACGAAGTAATAAGACGTGCATACCCACACAGAAGGTGCTACCCTTGTTCGAGCACCTGAACTAGGCGTGATGAAGTACTCCAATGCAAAAAATAATAATGATATCCCAACACCTGGAAAAATGTTCTAAAACATGTTGCTAGGCCACACAAGCCTACGTCACACCATAAGTTCAACTATCCCACGGTACAAGTCTAAAAAAGAGAGTAAGGCATATTGCACTAATGCGGGCACGACCAAAGAGCATGTGTAAAAGAGGAAAAGACTACTTATCGCCCAAATTCAAAATGCAAGCCACACGACTTCTACATTAAGGAATAAAAGTAGCAAAACATTACCTACCACGGAAGGGATAGCTCGCACCCACACGAGCAGGAACCCCGAGGCATCTTTCTCGAAAGAACCTACAAAAATCGTACGCCAAAAGGAAGCATCCCAACATGCATACTTGGGGGCTCCAAGCTACGAAACAACCATAATAATAAAAAAAAGGTCTCGAAGCAAATGTTTGAACAATCGAAAGGGCACGATGTTTGAGCCCACTTCATGAATGGGCCTGAACCCTATCAAGCTTCTAAGCAAACTATTCACAATCAGTCATTGCTCAAAAAAAAATTGATTCAAGCAAACTGATTAATGGACCGCACACAACGGCCATTCTATGAACACTCGTTCGCACATACATATCATCATTCACGAACGCATTCAAAAGAAAAAAAATATATACAAGAGCGATCAAAGTCTTATGCCTCAAGGTATGTTCCTCGGGCCATATAGACTCGCCCAACTGTTGCAATAGCTATACGCCTTAAAGAGCGACAATTCCTTAAAATAATCGCCCCAAAGCGACAAGCACCGTAGTCCACCAATCGGCTACGGCTTCTCAAGAAAATCATCACGTTCTAAAAACAAAGAGAAAACAAAAGAAAAGAGAATACATAAAACTTCCAAGTGAAATAAACGAATGAACAAGAGGCCAATTGTGTCATCAAAAGACCAGCCCAAACAACACTTTCAACGCCCCACCTGGGCGTGAATTATTTCAACGCCTAGGCCTGGGCGCTGAAAATGAACCCAGGTTCAAAAAAGGCCCTAACTTCTGTTGGGCCCTGCCGCATCCCTTCGACTCGAAAATTGCCGATTTCCTTACTGAAAGTCGCACCTCACGACTTTGTCAAGAGTAGCACACCACTACGAAGATCGCTCGCACTTACGAGCACGATCCCAAACACAATCAAGGACATCACAAATTGCGTATCCCCAAAGAACCTCTTTGACAAGAACTGACCGCCAAGCACGAGTGCTTGGGGGCTTGAAAGAAAATATATATTTCAAAAGAGAGTATGAAAAGTTAAAACAATATTCCCAGACTACGCTGTACGAAGTCCCGTGTTTGGATGTCTCGAAAAATAAAACCAGTTTACGACCTCAAGACAAAGGCCGCCGTTGATACTTGTACGTGGTCCTCTGATCAAAGACCCAAGTGGTGGCAAGATCGAGCCATAAAGACTTGCTCAAAACCATGAAAGAAGATGACCACAAAACAATGGTCCGTCTAAGCACGTTGTCAACCCACATTCAGGTTACTCCGAGCATCCCTCGAAAGAATTCGCTCCTGCGAGAATGAATAAGAAAAGAAATTCTCAAAAGAAATCACAAAGAACAAAAGAAATAGGGACTTGTCCACCTCAATCAAGGCAAGACCGAACCACGCGAGTTCCCAAATCGAAAAAACGAATTCAGGGACGTCCACCCTCAGCGGAGAGGGCTCGCCCACCCTCAGCGGGCGGGGTCTGCGTCACTAGCAGCGCAGATCCTCAGTTTTCGAAAAAATAAAATCTTCAAATTCAAAACAGGCTCGCCATCTTTAGCCGGCGGGGTCTGCGTCACTAACCGCGCGGGTCCTTAGTAGCTGCAGCGATAGCCTTTGGTTTTCCGTTTTTCCCAAAAACGATGTGAGTAGCCTTTGGTTTTCCGTTTTCCCCCAAAACGATGTGAGTAGCCTTTGGTTTTCCGTTTTTCCCAAAAACGATGTGAGTAGCCTTTGGTTTTCCGTTTTTCCCAAAAACGATGTGAGTAGCCTTTGGTTTTCCGTTTTTCCCAAAAATGATGTGAGTAGTTATTGGTTTTCCGTTTTTCCAAAAAAGAGCGATGTGAGTAGTTTTTCCTTTTTTCCAAAAATTAAAGTATTGGTTTTCCGTTTTTTCCAAAAAGAACGATGTGCTGGATTTTCCTTCGTTTTACGTCCTATAAAAACAAGGGGGTTTTCTCGTTTAGCTAACCCTGAAAATGAGAATCTTTAAAAACATTTTTACCTCGTGATTGGGCTTGGCCAGGCCCAATTACACTTTATAGCTTTGATTTCGAAAACATCTGTAGATACTCCCAATGACAAAGTGAGGAAGTTTCTATACTATCAGTTAACAAATCCCAATGACACGTGAGGGATATGTCGACACTTCAAAGTGATGACCCTTAAGTCAAATGTTATCACTCGGGGGCTCGTGAGACCCTCGCAAAAAATAGGTCACCATGGCTTGTGTGACGCACTCCGTCTAATACTTTGACCATCGTCTTACTCCAAGACTCAGTCAAAGTGGGGGCTAACTGTAGACACCTACTTTTGTCCCCATTCCCGAAAGGGAAAGGTTCGATGATGAAAACATAAATCTCCACTTGACAAAGCATCTCCTATAAAATAACGAATCTCAATCACCCTTCTCGTTTCACCTGAAACCTGCTATGTATAGAAACCTGCTATTTATGGAAACCTGCTAAAATAGTAACTGCCGTAAAGGGTAGCTTCTAAAAGTGGCAAGTCATAAAAGATAGAAACCTGTCAGAATTAGGTGTTGCACTCCAACATAAATCCTAAATGAGATAGAAAACTGCGAGAATCCTATTCCTAATATGATTCGGAAATAAGAGTTACGTATTAATTAAAATCCTAACGAGCCTAGAGTTCGTAACGGGCCCAGACGCATTCCGTCATGAAATTGATACGCTCTAAAAGACTCGATTAAGTCTCAAACACTACGGATTTCAGGAATCCGAATCTTACTAAGAAAACCGCCCAGACCCTATTTTCAATGCCTGGCTCTGGGCGCCGAAATCTAGTATTATATGTTGCATATTGCTAAAATCAACTCAGATTAGTTTAATAGTTAACGCATGTCCCTTCAATTATTTATGCTGAGCTAGTAAGGATATCCTGCCTCTGGAGTTATCGACGAGCGAGTAATCCTCTCGGTAGTTACAGTCCCCCGAACCCTCAATCTCTACCTTGCGGGTGTATGTTGAGAGATCCCCACACCAGGGATCACAAGGGAACCTACGGCCGTCGTGGTCAAACATAATTGCACTCCTTTTATGTCACGATAACCGGGTTTTGTCAGTTTTTCTCATTGTCGTTAAAAACTGAATGGCGACTCCTATATTACTAGTCAATTGGGTGTAAACTCACAGGAAATCCAATTACACTTGATTGAATAAAAAGAATCGTCACACCCACGAGGGACGAGGTCACGCATTAGCCTCGTGCTTTTTCGACCCCCTCACAGTGGGCATTGATAAATTGTGTAGTTTTGTGGCTTGTTTGTAGAATTCACGTGCTTTTGTAACCAAATTCTAGTCTTTGTGGTGCAAAAGGTATTAAAATTTCAATTTTTCTAAAAAGTTTATTCACTTGGCTCATATTTTGAAAAGGAAATTGGAATTTTGATGTCAATGTTGATTGTTGAATCGAATGGTTATCGTTGTTGGTGAATATTGATTGAATTGATTGGTTGAAATTGGTTGGCGTTAGTTGGTTGTTGAGTTTGAATTATTGCATTGGAGGATTATTGTTATTGTTGAGTTGTTTGTTGGGATTGATCGTTGAATATTGAATTGTGCGTCGATTTGGTTGATTAGAGACTTGGAGTACTTTGAATTGTGGTTGTTGCATCATGGGAACAACTAAACCAACTAGCTCTCACCCAAAATCCACCGCATCCCCACTTGCTCCTAAAAATTCCATTGCAAAGAAGCGTAATCCCACCCGCAAAGCAAGAGCCAAGCCACCACCAAAGAAATCCACCAAAGCACCATCTAAAGCACTCCATCCACTACACACAAACAACCACCCCACCCCACCATCACCTTCTACGTATCCCAATTATCCATGGTTGAGTGACACTCAACAAGAGACTTGCTTAGCCTTGCAAGGTCGGAGCATCATGCCCACTCTTCGTTATTCGGCCAAGCATGCTAAAGCCATAGGGATAGATGATTGCTTGCAAGGTCTTGCAAGCAAATATGGATGGTCCAAGGTTCTCAATTTGAAAGTCGAGGCTTATCCGGAATTGGTGATTGAATTTCTTGCTTCGATTGAGGTTGTTTCGGAGACAGGTGACATATCTTTTTACCTTGATGGGGTGGAAAGAACTATGACTTCGACGGAGGTCAATGAGCTTTTTGGATGGCCATGTGATGGGACCATCGTTCCTACGGAGTTCGAGTCATTCGACGGAGATAAGAATGGGCATCAATTCTTTTCAAAGGCCTTTTGGAAGGAGGTGACGGGTCGGGATGATTGGAGAGTTGGTCTTTCAAAGGCCTTCTCCTTTGTGAACCCGGCTATTCGTCTTTGACATCGGATCATGACACATGTGCTTTTTGCAAGGAAAGATCTGGGTAATCTCACAACCAAAGATTTCAAGATGCTATGGTGGTTTGTGCATGGTGACAAGGACAAAATGGGTCAACTTGACTTTGGGAAGTTCCTCATTGATGCGTTCATTCGAGAGCGCCAAAAGAAGAAGGAAAGCATCACTATAGGGAGTTTTGTCACTCTCTTTGCCGAGCATGTCGGAGTCCCCTTGTCTTCTTTTGCAACTTTGAAAAACATGGCTCCCCTTACTCATCAAAGGTTGGAAAAATTTGACTGGTTATCGGCATGTGGAACTAGCACATATATGTGGTATATAAAAGGGACAACGGAGGGCGCATGTAAGGTCCCTTATTCACTCCTCCCTAATCCCGCTACACGGTTGAGTTTGCCTAATGCTTTGTTGTTCACCCCTATTACCAACAAAACGACCACTATTCAAGCAAGCGTCGATCTCCGACAACATGATACCACTACTTCGGCGCATGAGCCCTCATATCCACCTGAGGTGCATGACCTTGTGACCCCGAGCTCTGCCCCAGTCACCATGGAAGCGTTCCGAACGCTCCTAGATTGCTTTACTCAGTTCTCCAAGGATATCAAGGCTAACTTTGATGGTCTTGACAAGAAGGTTGAGGCAATGGGCAAGGAGATTAGCTCTTTGCGTCGTCAGTTTGAAGCTTCTGGTCACACCGCTTCTACTTTCGACAGTCCTACCGAGTCTTACTCGGCCGACGAGGCTCATCACGAGTGAGCACTTTCCATCTCTCTCCCTTGTTTGAGTTATTTTGTTGCTATTTCCACAGTGAGGGCACTGTGATTTGTTTAGCTTGGGGGAGGGATATCTATTTTATTGCTTTCTAGTATAGTTTTATTGTTTTGTTTAGGTGTTGTACGCTTTGTACCATCCATTAGGGGTGAGAGTTTACGTGCAACGAAAAAAATGTACTGCTTTCCTAGTGTTATTGTTCAATTTAGTTGCATTTTTACTTGCATTCATATATCTTTATACCCTGCATTATGCAATTGACTTTCAAACTATGTTCGGGCTTTATTTGACTCTCTTGAGCTTCTTTTGAACTTAGTTATGATTCTGAAATTCAGTCGGTCATGCTATACATTGATAACTGCTTGGCATTGTGTGAACCAAATGAATGGTATGCGGTAAGATGTTGGTCTCGTGTCAAGAATAGCTAGCCAATTATCTTGTAGGTCACCTTACTCTGTGTTTGTGTGATTGATGTGACTTGTTATCGTATGATTTTGGCTTGAGATTCATTAGTAGTTTAGTTGCAACTCACGCATGCCGCGTATGACAGAGGCCATTCTCTTAGGAAGCCTTCAGACGAATTTAGAAACATCAGTTCCTGCCTTTCATACCCATGTTGTAGCCTTGTCTGTTTATTGTTTTAACTCCACAAAATTGAGCCCTATTAGCCCCGTTGGTTACTTGTCCCGAGTCTAGCTTGGGGGAGCTTCGGTGTTCGTAATGGTTTCATTGATGTTGATTGATTGGCACACTAAGCCAATAGTTCGTGGTTCGAGGCTATGTTTGGATTTGTGGTTCGGAAATGGTGTATATTATTGTTGGCACCCAATCTTGTAACAGTTAGCATTAGATTTATTTATGTACTTTCGATTTCATTATCTAGTTTCATTTTCATACCAAAATAAATAGAAAAAAAAAGAAAAAAAAAGAAAAAAAAAAGAAGAAAAAAAAAAGAAAAAAAAGAGAGAAAAATCAAAGAAAAATCAAAAAAATATGTTTTTCGTTTTTGTATGTAGTCTGAAAGCTGGGAAAGGGGAATAAAGAAATATCATTGACATTATATTATGTTTTTCCCTTGGTTATAACTTGGTTGATTGTTCGGGTTTCATGGTTCGATGGAGTTGGATTTGCGGCATTATCACGCCGACGCATATAGTTCACATTTGCTCCCCAAGTTGGTCCTTACTCTCACTTTTTCCCAAATTATACCCTACCCTTCCTTTTCACCTAGCCCCATTACAAGCTTATTATAAAGACCTCTTGATCGTCATGTTTGTTTTGTGATTGAATGAAAATCGTTTCTTGCTATTGTCATCTTACCCCATGTTGCATCATATATTTATATTCTACAAGGTATGCGGCGACGACTAGCTTGATTGAGAATATTTTGTGGCTAAGCTTGGTTGTTTCGATTGTGGATCACGATGCTTTGTGGTTCTATTTGTATCCGAGCTAGATTTCTGTCTCAATAACTCTGTTTGATTGTTTGCTCGAGAGTTGGGTTGGTCTTACCATGGTTTTGTGAAAGTCATGTGCGTCTTGTTTCTCTACCTTTGGTTTAGTGTTGCTTGGGGACAAGCAACAGTCTAGCTTGGGGGAATTTGATGAGTCATATTTGTATAGGGTATTTTAGGCGCATTTAGGTTGCATTATTAGGCATTTATATCATTTTAGTTGCATTTAGGATCACATTTGCACAAGTTATCGTTGTCGTACTGTATTACGCCCCGTTTGTGTTTTCTTAATGTTTCAGGTGATTTTACGGTCATTTGGATTCTTTCAGAGTGTTATGAGTTGATTTGGATGATGAGCGGATGGAATGTTGACTCGAGGATCTTTGCATATCTATAGGGATAATTTTGAGTCAACAACGAAGCTAAACGCTATTTTTCTAAGCATTAAAACGGACAAGCGTTCACTCTTTTGATGATATCTCAAGTTCTACATGTCGGAATGAGGAGATTTTTATTTTCCTAGAAAGTAGACTTCAAGAGCTTTCCAACGACAGGTCACACGTCCTTATAGGCATTGTAGAACAAGAGTTATGACATAAACAAGATGTCTCGACTATCCGCTTCACCCGAAGCCCAAAATGATGGCCCAATCTTCCCCTTGGGCGCGAAAACCAGCGACCCACCAGCGGGCCCGCTGATTTCTCCGCCCAGCTACTTCCCTGCGGGTTCGTTGCGTCGTTTCTCGTGATCGTTCAATTAAATGATAACTTATGTAATTATTATTATGTTCCTTTTTTGTTTAGAATTTAGGAAACACTAAAATACCTCAAGGGAATTAATGTATTCCCTTATGCTTTAATTTTCTTTTTTTACGTTTTCAATTCCCTTAGAACGCTTTTCACATTAGTTTTGCTTTTCTTCCCTTTTCCATTGTTGAACCCTAGCTTTTCAATTTTCAATTCATCAATCTAGAGGTAATTCAAGAATCGTTTTTTTTTGCTTTAATTTATTATTATTGTTTTCGTTCCTTAGTTTAATTTTTTCTTTGATTATAAAATTCATGTTTATTATTTCTATCATATTTGTTAATTCAATTATAAGGTAGTAGTCGTATTCTAGGGCTAAGTAAGGGAAGCCATGTTTATACCATGATTATTATGCATAAAGTTTGTTAATTTACAGACTATTGCTTGAGTATTCCGATTGATTTGTTTTAATTGTTGATTCATGTTATCGCCCAATTTCATGAATTGATTATCTAGCTAATAGGAATTAGAATCGCAAGATCGTATTTTTAGAGGCTTAGTACAATTGGAAGTTCTGATTATGTTAGCGACCGTACTGCATATGTTGAATTGAAAGTGTTAAGACTCGATCGTAGGATTAACATGTACTTTAATTACTCGGCTTAGTTTATTCATTTCTGGATTTATTTGTGTTCTTGGTTTGGTATAAGCATGGTGAACCGAAAAGACGCCCTAGACCTTTTAATTCATTGATAATTTCACATTTACATTATTGCTTTAGCTTCATTAGTTAATAATATCCAAAATCAACTTTCATTATTGAAATAGTTCGTATAATTGGGCAAAAACTAATAGAACTTGTCTCCCTGTGGGATCGACCCTTATTTGCTAAGTATCTGCTAACAACAGACACCGTGCACTTGCGGTATCACTTTTTAATTCATCAATGTTGCCGGAAACGGAAACATGGTACGTATCGGAAAATATTATCGGAAATAGAAATATTGCCGGAATCGGAAATATTGCCGGAAACGGAAATATTACCAGAATTGGAAATATTGTCGGAATCGGAAATAAATTCCGGAATCGGAAATATTAAATATTTGTTCGAAACGGAAATGAATTCCGGAATCGGAAAACGAATCGGAAGCGCGACGGACGAGCTTGCAAGACGCAAGGCCCAGCACAAAGCCAGGCCCAACGCACAGCAAGCCCGCACACGCCGAGCAAACAGGCCGAGCAGCAGCAGCGCCCACTGGGCCGCGTGCAGCTGCCAGCGCCCATGGGCCAGCGAGCAAGCAACAAGCACTCGTGGGCTGCGAGTTGCGAGCTGCGGGCTGCTTGGCTGCGGGCAACACAACAGCGTGGGCTCAAGGGCCACGCAAGCAATCCCTTGGCCGGATAGGATTACTTCCTTGTGAAGTAATCTCGTTTTCCTAATTCTACTCAAATTGGATATTTTGTTAAATCTGAAATAATTAGGTATTTGTTTAACGTAAAATTCTAATGATATAATTTAACTAGAATCCTAATAGATTTAGTTATTGGAATCCTAGTAGAATTCTAATTTCGTTATTTCCACCCTATAAATATGTGGTTCATAATCACAATTTATAATGCAATTCAATAAGTATTCACATACATTATGTTCAAGAGAGAATTTAATAATTTGCCTAAAATTAATAATAAGCTTTCCGAGTGCACATAAAACCTTAGATAATATTCTAGTTAATTGAATCTGAGGCGGATCCGAACGTGCTGTGGACTATCTACGGAGGGGCAACATTTGGAGTCCTAAACTTGTTCTTGTTCGGTTCGGGAGCAGCTAGGGAAGGCACACATCACATTGTATTTATCCTAATTATGCTAATTGACTATGTGGAAATTAATTTGGATTCCTGGCTTTATGGTTTTTCCGCATAAATTATATTTTTTATATTTTTCTTAACCTAACAGTTCGTAGCTAGGCACGAAGCCAAGCTACACGTACATATTCGGCCAACGAACATAAAAATTCTAAAAATAAATTTTTTTAATATATGTAACAATAAAATTTGCACGAATTATATTTTTCATAATTTCAACAATTCCGATCGTTTTTAATTACGAAAAATAATTAAAGCGGGCGATTTATATAATTTCAAACAATCCAATTAATGAAATTAATAAATCTAGGCTCACAATATTCAAATTTAATGAACGATGAACATCAACAAATATTTGAATAATTTTGATAAACCAATCCAAACTTTAAAACGTTCCAAACAATTAAATTTCAGATTTTTATCTAAAATTGGTTTAGGTGAACGATTAAAATTAACGAATTCAATCAAAATTTTAATATTTGAATTTTTAATTGAGCCAATTAAATATGAAATCATATTCCCCTTCTTACCTGAACAAATTTTTAGATCTAACCAATTAATCTAATTAATTTTCGACTAAAAATTTATTAGTCTAGGGTAAATAGGAATTAGGGTTTATAATTAAAACTAATGAACGAAAAAAATTAATTTAGGTTCATAATATTATAAACAAACAAAATATCAATTAATTATAAGTAGATTTTCTCATATAACTAATTTTTAATGCCGTCAAATTTAACGAATTAATTCATTAATTAACAAAAACGACCAAAAAATCCAACTTTGGGGCCTGTTTTTGACATTCTGATCTCATGAGTTGATTTTAAAACTCTGTTTCTAATCGGTTTAGGGTCAGAAAAGTCGAAGTTTCGACACTTTAGAATACAATACTTTCTTCAACGATTCATCCAATAGTCAAGAAAAAATTCGAAAAGTAACCCAAAAATTCTGAAAATTTCGACAGTACACAAACATATAAAACATGCTAAAAAGTACTCCATACTTAATTCACATGAACCTCATGATACTATTGTAGGGGTTTACAGTTAAATACATAACATGATAGCGGAATAACCCAAAGCCATGAAATATGTATAAAGTACATATTAAGTAATACATACGTTTGTAGCGTGTTTTAATTTCCTCTTATGTCTACGGACACGAACAAGAACTCCAATCGTAGTTCCTCTACTTGGTTCACCGACAGTGCAGATCCGCCATTTTGCTTCCAAAATGGAAAACATCAACTACACTAAATCCGAATCAGGGTCTGCGTCTGAATCGTGTGTCTTCACTAATCCAAGTAGGAGGACGCACAATCATACAATCATCTCTAGGCCTCCAGTGTCGACAAGGGAACAGCTGAGTGCGGCCATGACGATAATGCAAAACTTCTTTGCAAACGAAAAAGAGAAAAATGCAAGAAGCGACCGACGTACACGCCGGAGGACTAGGCGCCAATTGAATCTATAGCCACATCCAAGCGGCGAGCCTTCCAAGTCTAACCGAACTCTTCCACCATTATCGGGAACTCACCTGGGATCTCGATGGGTGGAAAGTACCTGGAACTCCAACTCAACGACTCAAAATCATCCAGAATGGTTCAGAGAACCCACTCCCCGGACCTTTTTAAGCAATGGGACGACCACAAGTCGACCCACGTGGATGAGAATTAGCGTGCACACCAGGCTAAGGCCATCGGTGCACGAAAGAATTGGTGAATCTAGCCGATCCACGACCAGCCAGAAACAAGCAACTGAGCTGCTAGGAGAGACAAGAGAAGGCGAGAGAGAACTCCTAGCCCATGTCGTACTCTCGAGTATTCTCGCGGGGGAACCTCAGGAAGTAGAAGAATCAGGGGGAGGCTAGGGAAGAAAGTAATGACGCCGAAGTCTTCTCCATTCATTGAGGAGCTGGTCATGGAGGATATCCCGAAGGTCAGGCTTCCAACACATTTTACCTACAACTGGACAACCGATCCGCGAGATAACGTGACATCTTACGAGAAGAACATGAACTTGACTCCTCACTCTGAAGCTTGCTGGTGTAAGTACTTCCCAACCACGCTAACCGGAGTAGCGAGATAATGGTTCAAGTTGCTTCTGAAGGGTTCGATCTTCAGCTTCGATGATCTACAAGAAAAATTCAAAGTTCAATTCGTTAGCAATAATCGAAGAAAACGAACTACTGCCGAGCTTACCTTACCTCGGTGCAACAGGGAATAGGCGAAAGTCTTGGGGACTTCATGGCCCGATTTATGTTGGAATCAACAAACATTCCTAACCTACAAGCTGATGTTGCAATCTTCGCGTTGAAGCACGCCCTTTTGGAAGGGAGGTTCCGTGACAAACTGTCAATGAAAAACCCTACCATAATAGCCGAAGTGCTAAACATGACAGACACATTCATCAGAATCGAAGAATTCAACAAAGCAGCGGTAAAGTTAAAAGGTTTCTCAGAACCGAAAGAATCAAAAGCAAGTAAGGGCAAGCCCGGAGACAGAAGCCAGCAAAATTGTATTCCAAGTACAGGAATAAATCCAAATGGTGCGAGTTCCACGATGACCACGAAAATTACACCGAAGAGTGTAAACAACTGAAGGACATCATCGAGGACCTCGTCCTCCAAGGATACCTCAAGAAATACTTGGCTGACCGAAGAGAATGAGCGCTCAAAAAAGAAAACAATCCTGCTGGAAAACCCCGAGACCTACGAGACCTAGGAAACCCGATATCTTAGTGGTCTTCGGGGGGAAGAGGTCCACCAATGCCAACAAAACACATTTGAGAAGCCTTTCCCACCGAGTCAATTTCAGCCCTGTTGGTGAAGTGGGACCCCATCCTCCAAACATGACCTTCACTGCCGATGATTGCCTCGGTGTCCAATACAAACATGACGATCCCTTGGTAATCTCCATGGATCTCAACAACGACAACGTTCACAGATTTTGTGAAGGAAATATGTCCTTCACCCAAGGTGCATTAAGTCTAATACCAAGGTTCAGATTAATTGCGAACAATTAATTCAGTGAGATCAAGTGATCGGAACAGCTAGCTGGAGCAATGCTTCCGATCAGTGAGTTCTAATGGATATTGAACTCACAACTTACTCTTGACTGAACCTACAAGGTCACCCCAATGACACGTAACAGATCACCGGATTAAATGAATCGGAAATTCATTTAATAGCTTTTCGGGATTTAAGTTGGAAACGTATTATACGATACGACCTTGCATCGGAATCGTATATCGTATCGCGAATATTCGTAAGCTAGGCGACACGAATAAATTGTATCGTACGATGGTGATTCGTCGTATACGAAACGATAAATAATATATCGGAAATATATTAAACGCGAATACGAAGAGCGGCCCACGAGCCGAGTGCACGAAGCACTCGAGGCCCATGGGCGCGCGCTAGGCAAGCAAGCAAGGACCAAGGCAACACGGCAGCGCTGGCCCATGGCCGAGCGAAGCTGCGCGTGTGCGCGCGGGCCGAAGCAGCGACACAGCCACAGCAGCGAGGCCCATGGCCCAACTCGCTGTGCTTGTCTCACGCGGGGCTTGCTAGCCGGCCTTGCCTCATGGCTTGGTCGGTTAGTAAGGTTATGAAAATAACCTTATAACCTAATTTCCAACTTAGCACAAGCACGATTCAGATTACACACAACCCTAGGAGAAAACAGAGAACCCTAATTCTCTCTGTGCCTCCACAGTGTGTTCATCCCAAAAAGGCAAAGTATCTTGATCGATTGTCTAAGCTACGATAATCAAGACGGATCTGAACGTGTCGGTGAACCAAGTAGAGGAACGACAAGTGGAGTTCTTTGTTCGTGTTCGTTGACATATTATTGTGGAAAACACGCTTCGAATGGAAGTTTGCTTAATCTGTGCTTTATACATGTTTCCTGGCTTTGGGGATTGTTCCGCACATGTTATTATGTTTAACTGTATTTCCCTACAGTGGTATCATGAGACTTATGTATTCAAAGCATGAATTAGCATGATTTTATTGTTTTTGCATCTGTCGAAAAATTTGGGATTTTTGTTGATTTTTCGGAATTTTTACGAATTATTGGATGAATTGCGTAATAATCAGGTCCGAAATAAAAAATATTTGTTTTTTCGAGTTTTAAAACCCTAATTTGATTTAAAACGAATTTTTAAGATCAACTCATGTGAACGGAATTGCAAAAACAGGCCTCAAAGTGTCGTCTTTTGGGCGTTTTTGTTAATTTTTCATTAAAAATTAAAAGTGTCGGACAGTAATTCAATTAAAATGTCGACCTAAACTACTCGGAATTGCTTGAAATTTTGGCACAATCTTGCTAGGTATATTCTGGATCTTTGGTAAGCATTTCAGATTTTTCGGATAAGTATAAATCCTAATTTTGCCTTTCCCCAATTCGTTAAATTTGAAACCCTAATTGAATTTTAATTAATTTTGGTTTAATAATTCGGTTAATTGGGAAAGGGGATATAATTTTATGGGTCAGTGGCTAATTTTAAAAATTATTGGATTAAAATTTTGAATGGTTTCGTTAATTTTAATCGCACGTAAACCAAATTATTAAAAATCTGAAATTTAATTGTTTATGAACGATTTAAAGCTTCGGATTTTATTAATTAAAAGTTCAAACTTTAAATGTTGATTCGTTCGTTCTTAAAAGTTTGAATAATGTTAGCCCTTGATTTAATAATTTTACGAAATTGGATTGTCGTTAAAGTTTATTGAATCGTTAAAAATCGTTGTTTTTCGAAAATAAAAATCTTAACTTTTTGAAAAATAAAATTAATGCAAGTTCGTGAAATTAAATTTAATTTTAATTAAGTTGGTCCGTATCACGAACCAAAGGCACGAACATGAGCATGGTGGACGTATGGCTCGTCGAGCCATGCGGGGCCATTGTGCTTGACCGAGCCGCATGCGACACGGGCAGCAGCAGCTACGCTGCGTGCCTCGTGCGCGCTGGGCGAGGAAGGGGCAGGCGGGTGTGCTTGCGGGGCTGCCACGAAGCAAGGCGCGAGCCGTGCGACGTCCAACACACACACGACGCACAACACACACGCAGGGGCAGCATAGCTGCGGGGACGCGGTGCGCGCGCGCGATGGGGCCTGGGTGTGCGATACTTGCTCGTGCGCTCTTGGGCCTCACGCAAGGCATGGGGCTGGGCGCAAGCCTAGCCCGACTACGTAATCGGACTTTTTTCGTTGAAAATTGTTTATTTCGTTGGGCTTCGTATATTTGCATTAATTTGGGCTAACGGGATATTTAATTTAATATTTTATTTGCTTGGGCCGGGCCGCGAGTTTTAATTTAATATTTCATAATTAATTATCCGGAATAATTATTGGTTTGAGTGGGAGCCACTAAATGAAATTAAAATGAAATAATTATTTTAATTATTTTCGTAGGTCGCATTTTTTTAATTAAATTCAATTTTAATTAGAATAAATTCTAAGGATTAATAATTTGGAAATTGATTAATCTTTTAGGACGCGTTTATGTGAACGTGAATTTTAATTAATTCATGTAAATACTTGCATATTAATATGGGCCATTCGTTTTAGCACACGAATGGATGAATGCATAGAATGTATATTTTATGTAATGCAGGTACTCCAAGTGACTAGTATGGCCAATTTAGGACAGTTAAATACGGTCTGCGTACCGTTCTATCTTTGAATGTAAAAGTTTTAAATATGGTCTGCGTACCATGGAAATTTTGATGTAATTTATTATTTTCAAGTATTTCTAAGTTTAGAACTTTAAGTTAGCATTTGAACGAAGATTCAAGATGATGCCAAGCTAACAAGGAGGTGATGAAGATTGGATGCTTCAAGACAAGAAGTTTTGGGCCATACTAGATCATCATTTATTTATGCAATTTGATATATATGTATATTATGCGTGAATGTATGAATGTATTTATGCTTTGCATGAATAGGTTGTTTCATATGACTCGATTAGATTAAGTTCACTAAATAATCGAACTAACATATAAACAACTAGGTCCAAAGTAATATTGAGTTTAAAAATTGCCTTTCAAATCAAGCACTTACAAAAATATAAGGATCTAAGATAGTAGGTTTACGCTAAAGCGAGGTGCTATTTTAGTTGACTTAGGTGGTAAGGCGTCCTAAAGGAGCACGTTGATTGTGGTTTCAACTCAAACAACAATGGCATTATGTTGTGGCAATGGGATAAATTATGGCATTAATTTATTAACCAAGAGTAATTTGGAGATTACTAGCAATAGGTTTTGCTTACCTAAAATCTTAAACTACTTAAGACATGCTAAAGTTGCTTAAGGATTTAGGACTTTTGGGGTCTTGGAATCGTTTCATTCCTTTTGGACCATGTTTTTGCTTTTTGCATGAATGAAATGTTTAATAGCTTTGATGATTGCGTGAATGCTTTTATTTCAAGTTATTAAAGTATGATAAGTGTTTTTCTTTGCTAGTTCATTTTGTAGAATCGTAAATCTTCAACTTTATTGCGTTCGGACAATAGAACTGCGATATTTCCTCGATCGATTGGTAACTATTTTTCAGAGCAATTCTCAAAGAAAAGGAGAGTGAGAGCGTATCTTGAAAGCTATTTTCTTATAGTGATGTTCATGGTTGTTTTCAAACTAAAATTTGAATGGTAGACCAATTGGACCTCATATATTCAGAATACTGGGTAGTTTTGAAATAATGAAGTATTGAGTTAAAGACTCATGTATAACCAATGGTTAACAACCAATTTTCTTTTGATGATGAATTAGACTCATTGGATGTTGTCATTCAAAGTGAACAAAAGAAAGGGACTTTGTAAGCATAACAAAGTACGAAGATCAAGCAAAGAGTAAAATCTTTAGGATTATAAGAAAACGTGCTAGAAAGGACAAGAAAGGGGAACAAAAGAAATGAATTCAATATTCAATTTCTACCTAAAAGTTTGTGTTAAAGAGAAACGACTTAGCAAATAAACTCCTATGGTATTAGATTACCGCTTGAGGTTCTAAACTCTTATTAAGAACTCAAATTCCGGGAGCTAAGTCTGGTTATTGACCTACAAGTAGGAAATGAAGCAAAGTTCTACTACATTAATTGTAGGGTCATCATGTTTGTTTTAAAGTCCTTCTAAAGGCTGGAACTTAATGGTATTATGTTCCATTAATCATCATAATCAATTTCTGTTTGGACAACGGAAAGACTCACATTCAAAGTAAACAAAAACCTTCGTTTAGTGTTTATTTGAATGAAATGGTCATTTAAGGATTGAGTCATATGATTGATCAATAAATAAACGAATCTCTTCACACTCAAACTTCAGAAGGTTCAAATCAAACATTTTGATTTGTGTTCCACATATATTTGGCAATGTCATACGACCATATCAACAAGTCAACATTCTATGATTCCATGGCATGGATTTCTGAAAGTTGGTTAATTAAAGACACGTGGGTCTTGCTTGTTGAACATGACATAGAAATGGACTACTGTTAGAAGTTTCTAGACAATGAAGTTCATGGGCCAAAGATGGATTTTATGACCTACCTATTTCACAAGAATTTGAGAAAATATGGCTATATTCACTCAAAGTGAAATGTGTGAAATGCTTCAATAATGCAATTCACAAAAGAGTATAAAATCAACTTGGCAAGAATTTCGGAACATCTAGGCTGGGTCAAGGTGATGTTTGCATGAGCCAAGAAGGATTATCTAGATTGTTTATACGGCAATATGACAATTGAAGCTCCATAAGAATATGGTATATCCAAATGGAGAAATCGGAATCTATTTCGATTAACGATAATCACGACTATTTTCCTATATAGTTTCTAAATGATACTCTCAAGTGACTTTCACACTAAATAAAGTTGTCAAAGCTAAGGATAAGATGTCTTAAGGATTGAACTTTGGTTCAGTACATCTTTTCAGTACATATATATCTAGGGTTGTCAAACCCAGTGGGAGTTAGTGTCTACATCAAACAAACTCAAGGATAGATATATGTTTCTTTATGAGCGACTCATAGAAACAAAAGGTATTGATTCTACCACAAATCTGAGAACATATGATTGTTGCTTAAGATAATGTCTTTTAGGAAACCATCATATTTCCAAAAAGGCAAGTGGGAGAAAAATGACCTCGAATGGACTTCGAGTCAAGCAACAAACAAATGTAGGATACTTAGGAGTCTTTGGAAAAGCTCCATACTTAGAAGCCTTTGGAAGAGCTTCATGAAGACTTTAGAAGTGCTTCAAAAGAATCCTAATACTCAAAGGACTTGAGTAATGTCTTTATAGACACTAACGTTTGATGTTCAATACCTTGTAAATCGTATAAGGAATAGAATTCAACCAATATAGATACATAGATATCTTGAGGAATGAAAACTGTGAAGACTTTGGAAAGTGCTTCAAAAACATACGACTTACAGGTTAGCTACGACGAATTAAAAATTCCCAAGTATGGTTTGAGGCCATCAGAAACATAAGTATGGTTCGAGGCCATACAAAATAGTTTGAGGCCATTTCATCCAAAGTACCTTCATCTTGAAGAATCAAATCTATGATTTGGTTGATTTGCATAAAGGGTTCACTCCCATTAGTTGCAAACATGTTTTCTAAACATACAACGTTGATTTGCATAAAGGGTTTACTCCCATTGGTTACAAACATGTTTTCAAAACATACAAAGATGATATTGTATACACATACAATAGAGAAGCTAGATTGGTGGTTAAAGATTGTAAACAATTTCACGGCATTGATAATGTTGAAATTTTTTTCACCAAGTCGGAATGCTTGAACTATTTTGGATAAATCTAGCAATCATTGCATATGGCAATATGGCAATTGGACGAAACACCTTACTCAATTGGACTTGTAGAAAGGAATTGTGTACATCACACAATGTAAAAGTTTTGGATGCTAGATAAAAGAGCAAGCTTAAGAAATCTATTCGTAGATTAAAGCATGCAAGTGGGAATTGGACCATATTTGTCTAAAAGGCTATTGAGCAATCAGAGCTTTATGAAAATATGGATCATCTTATAGATGAGGAGTTTAGTGGGAGCTAAGTCAAGTTTATTGGTTCTATATATGAGATACATGTCTCTCTATTGAAAATGACATTCAAATTCTAATTGGTTAGATTTGAAAGTATTTGTCAATATTAGAACCATGGCGAAACTTAGAACATACTGGGTTAAAGATCTATTGGATAGGATCTAAAGCGTTGTTTGGATTCTGTAAAAGTGATTACTAAATCAAACACAATGGAGAGACTCAAAAGAGACTCTCAACCCATATGAGTAAGTCTAAGTTATGAATGCTTTAACTAAGTATAAAGCTAGGCTGTTATCACTAAAGTTAAGCATGAAGGACCTTGAAGAGGTGCCTTCACCTTATATCACATGGCAATGCCAAGATTTTAGCAAGATTCAGTGTCTCTTAAAACAGAATGAAGCTAAAAGTTACATGGATGGATTTTAAAATGCGAATGGTTTTTGCATTACAATCAATCATGTAAAATGTGATATATAGATCGCCAAGATAACTCGTGAACATTGGATCGTGACGAGTTTATACCAATCTCTATTGATCTGGATCAAAGATCATTGGAACAGTATCAAGAACATCCAATACATTTGTATTTTTAGGATGAGCACTTGATAAGAGGAAGTGAAGATAACTAAAGTTTTGATGCTACATGCATTTGCCTAAGCAAAAGTTGAATCTTGTTGTTAGGCAAACCACAAACATACACGGGCAATCAGGCGTCGTGAGTAAAAGGTGGTACATAGGTTCTAAACCATATATGATGCATGGGAAACTGAATCAATGATTAGTTTCAAGTTCTCAGTTGAAAGATGTATCTCCCACATCTATGTGAACTGGTTGGAGCATTCCAAAAGGAAGCATCATTTGAAATTCTACATAATTGAAATGAATTCATTGTTGCCTAAGAAGCAATGAAAGGGAATTGTTTTTAGTGGGAGTTCTTCAATGAACTCAGGTTGATCACAAGTCTGCTACCTGGATGATTTTCTATTTTAGATATGATTATCATTTTAAACAGAAACGAAAGACTAGATCATTCTAGAAACATATTCAAAGATCTTTTCATCTTACATCGAAAGGCTTTCGATAGAAAAGATGCTAAGGATAGCAAAGTACGATAAACTAAACCACTGCATTGAATGATACACAACATTCATATGCAGATATGGAATCAAGTTTGAGTTCCATGAATGTTTTAAGTATTGCGTGAAAGGCCTATATCTGTAAAACATTAAATGCTTGATTTTGGGTTAGAGCACCACAAATTAAGCATTTGGTTTAAACATTTATCATTTAGGAAATTATATTTCATAGTTCATTTAATCTTGGTTTAGTATTAAATGATAAGTCCATATGATTCAAATCATTCAAATGGGATGTCAAGATGGATTCTTCGACAAAGAAACACCCATAAGTGAACTTGAATATTGAAGTCACAAAGGATCCCTAATCCAAGTCATTGAAAGGTGGACGACCAATGACTAATGAAGATTAGATTGCAAGTACATTACTCTGTTTCTTGAACTAGAGTGACTGGATGTCAGAATCTTTTGAATAGATACTTATTGGATCTTGTATCGGATTGACCATGAGAACACTTTAAGAGATTAAAGTCATGTCATAGGTAGTTGCCGGATCCTCTTCTTAGTAAAGGACCCTTTAGACGCCCAAGCCGACCTCTTGCATCTTACAAAACTTAGACCGACTTTATAGGTTGAGAACTGTGCATGTCGCATTCATATTCATGCTAGTGTGACAACGTGCTATTTGTGTATTGTGCGGGCGTCTTTGCATGCGTGAATGACTAACCCCGAGTTCTAGATTTGCCAAAACCATTAGCCTCCAACTAGGAAACCTAACCCCTAGGAGCATCATTCAAACCTCATGCATACAAAATCGCCGATTTAGGGTCTTTTAGGAGTGCCACTCCATTTGATTCAAAACCCCTAAACACTCCTCACGCACAAATGCCAAATTCAAATTCCAATTCAACGACGTTATAATGGCGGATTTTCAAATCAAAATTCCAAATTCAAGTTTCAAAAACCCAATCCAACGCCGGCATTATACCGGATTTTCAAGTCAAAATTCAAGTTTCAAATCCCAATTCAACGGCGTTATAATGCCGGATTTTCGAGTCAAATTTCCAAATCCAAATTTCAAAAAATCCCAACGGCATTGAAATGCCGGATTTTCCGAACCCAAGTTTCGAGTCCAAATCCTATGTTCAAAACCTCAAGTTCAAAATGTCCAAATTTATGATGGCGTAATGCCGGATTTTCAATTCAAGACTTTCGAGTCCGAATCCTATGTTCAAAACCCCAAGTTCAAAATGTCCAAATTTATGATGGCGTAATTCCGGATTTTAAAGTTTCAAATCCATATTCAAAACCTTTCGGAAATTGAGTTCCAATTCTAAATCCAAATGCCTAAAACCCATGGCGGCATAATGCCGGGTTTTCAAGTTAAAAAAAAAAGATATTCCAACACCTTCGAAATTCAAATTCGAAACCTCATATCCTATACAAAAATTCTCTTTTCAAATTCCAAGTTCAAATTCCAAATCAAACTCAAGTGTCAAAATTCAATGTTAAAGCTACGAAAAATTCTTGTCTCCCATTACTCTCAAATACCAATTCCAAGAACGAATTCTAATGGGTTGAAATTCCTCTGAAATATTCCTAGTTCTATTATATTATCGGGTTGAAAATCCTTAGAAATAATAAAAAAATTCAATGTCATTTCCAACGGGTTGGAAATCCCTAGAAATAATACAAAATTCAATTTCATTTCCAACGGGTTGAAAATCCCTAGAAATAATACAAAATTCAATTTCATTTCCAACGGGTTGAAAATCCCTAGAAATAATACAAAATTCAATTTCATTACCAATGGGTTGAAAATCCCTAGAAATAATACAAAATTCAATTTCCCTTCCGATCGGGTTGAAAGTCCCTTGAAATAATACAAATTCAATTTCCAAATTCTAATGGGTTGAAATCCCCTTGAAATATTCCAAGTTCTATTGCCGGGTTGAAATTCCCCTAAAACATTCCAAGTTCAAATGCCGGGTTGAAACTCCCTCTTAACTATTTTAAATTCTTATTCAAGATAATGTAGCTTTCAGTTAGTACAAAAGAATGATTCTCCTTTACAAACATTTCCAACGGGTTGCAAATCCCGATACAAGTACAAAGTCGAATGGGTTTAAATTCCTCTAAAATAGTTTCAACGTGGCAGCAGTGGCAAAAATCACAACCATGTTCGAAAGACTCGATACCCGTTTAAGAGTAGTTGAGGCTGAGCATTCCTTGACAAACATTACAAAGAAGATTGAGGCCATGGTGAACAAGGTCACCAACAATGAGCACTACTTTGATACCTTTAGTAATAATATATTCAAGGGGAAGGTGAACTTGCCTGAAGAGTTCTCCGCCAATGGCATTCCCAAGTTCAAGACAATTGACAATCCTAAATTCCATCTTCGAAACTTTCAAGCTGTGATGACCATCAAAGGAGTCGATCGGGAACTCTTTCCCGTCGTCTTCCCCATGTCTCTAGAGCCAGTCTGCCAAAGGTAGTTCTACTCTCTCAAAGACAAAAACACTAATACTTGAGAAGGTGTCGCTCAAGCATTCATAAGCCAGTACAAGCCTAACATTAAACTTCAAACCACTCTACGTGAGTTGGAAGTGCTCAGACAGGGCAGTCAAGAAAGGTTCATCGCCTACCTCAACAATTGGAGAAAGGTTGCTTCCTAAATGGTATCAAGGCCTTCAGAGAAGAAGCTGGTCAAAACATTCATTGCGAGCCTCCTTCCAAAGTACAAGAATCATATGGTCTACTTGGGCCTCGAGACTTTCGAAAGGGCCCACAACATTGGGGTCGATATCAAAGATGACCAAGACAATGAGGTCGGTACTGACACCGAAGAAGACGCATACAATGATAATCAACTCAGTGGTGACCCGTCAAGCGAGCCAAGGGAAATTAAGACTGATGGTTCCTACAATGATGATGACTGAAAAAGCCGCAAGCGCGCAAACTCGAGTCTAGCTCAGGATTGTATGTCTTTTTTTCTATGTTTTTCTAAGCTTACCCCACAAGTCTAGCATTAAGGACCTCCACGTATGCATTTTCAATTTCCATTCAATAACATGAGCATTTATTACCTAGCTTGATCGTCTTTACAAAAAAAGCATGTGTTCAAAAGATCTTTTCAAAAGGGCTCGAAATTTTACAATTGATTCAAGGCACTGGAACACCAATGATATATGGCAAGACCAAAACCTTCAAAAAAGAATCCTTCAAATACAAACCGGGAATTCAATCCCTATTTTCAAAATCAACCATACAAAAAGCATCACAAAACAACGTTACAAAACTACCTTACAAAAAGCCTTCCTATTCAACCTACCCTACCCTATCCTTAGGATGAGGAGAAGAATTACAACATCAAGTTCAAGAATCCAGCATTCAACATTCAAAGTTCAAAAGTGCCAAAGTATAAGAGGCACACGTACAAGATTCAAAATTGCTGAAAACTAAGGAGGCAAGCATTCAAGATACAAATTTCCAAAAACTGAAGAGGGAAGCATACAAGATTCAAAATTGCCGAAAACTGAAGAGGCAAGCATTCAAGATTCAATTTTCAACAATCAAGTTTCAAAGTTCAAAGTTCAAGGATCGAAGTGCCAGAACCTGACATGGAAATATCCAAGATCAAAGCATCAAAATCAAGCCTGGGGTGAGAACATAGAATCCTAAGTTCGGAATCGAGTAAGCGCATATTAATTCAAGATCCAAGATCTCATTCAGTCATATCTTGCTGGGGGCTTCTGTCACACCCAACGGCGTCAGACGAGCAATATTTTTCCAAGCACATCAATCATCTATTCGAAACATCAAAACCGCATGAGTCAAAGATTTCCAAGTTCAAGTGGCAACTCAGCGCAACCTTGCCTTATTGTGTCAAAGCGACTATGTATCGAGTTTTTACTCCCATCAAATATCTTGGTCTTTGACACATTAGCGCGCACATTCAATGTTCAATCTTCAAAATTTGTCAAAATCTTCCATGTTTCGAGTTCAAGTCAGTCAAAGGGAATTTCAAAAATCATGCATGAGTCAACTTCAAGTCCTAGATCGGCGTCCTAAGCCGAGATAGCATTTGCATCTGCAAGAGTCGAATATACTTTGAATTGCGCTTTTTCTAACCAAAAAAACTCAGTCAAAGTGGGGGCTTATAGTGGGTATATACACCCGAAAAATTGGGCAATTTTTTTTCATTTTTCATGCATACATGTAGCCTCAAATTTCAATTCACACACAATGCATACCAGTTCAATTCAAATTTTGCAAGCAAATACAAACGACACAGCAAATATCCGAGCCTTTTCCAACTCCAAGATCAAAATTTCAAACCATACAAATACAAAGTACAAAAACCTTTCAAGCCTTTTCAAATTTCAAACCTTTTTCCAAACCCATTTCAAAAATGCAATATCCAAAGAGCAATACAACTATCCAAAGAATCCGATATCCAAATACAAAAGCCTCAAAACCCTAAGGCAAAGCTATGATCTCGCTACCTTGCAGGATTGGAACAAGTAAAACAGCAATTCAGAGCCTCTCTACAAAAAGGTTGTTCAGAGCCTATTAAGGTACAAAAAGGCTATTCAAAGCCTCTTCAATGCCAAGGCTATTCAAAGACTCTCCAAATACAAGAAGGCTATTAAGAGCCTATTCAAGTACAAAAAGGCTATTCAGAGCCTCTCCAAATACAAAAAGGCTATTCAGAGCTTCTCCAAATACAAAAGGCTATTTAGATCCCATTCAAGTACAAAAAGGCTATTCAGAGCCTCTTAAATGCCAAGGCTGTTCAGAGCCTCTTCAAATCCAAAAAGGCTGTTCAGAGCCTCTTCAAGTACAAAAGGCTATTCAGAGCTTATTCTCAAGAGGCTACACAGAGCCTACATCGAAGATTGACTATCCAGAGTCAATTCAATCTAGGCTAATCCTAAGCCTAGTTCTAAATCAAGAGCACCAGCATCCCCGATTGAAGGGTGACACATGTATAAAGCCGACTAGCATAGTCAATTCAAGTTAGAATATCCTAAGTCTATACAAAGCAATCCTAACATCCCCAGTGGCAACACAAGTTTAGCTAGGGACTTCTATTTCAAAAGACTATTCATAGTCAACATCAACGCCTAGCCTATCCATGCCTAAGCTAGCATTGAAATTCTACACCAACGTCTAGGTTATCCAAGCCTATTCTTATACAAGACCCAAAAAGGTCCCCAGTGAAGTCGTCATCTACAAGTTCCAAGTACACGATTCAAAGTACAAAAATTCAAAATTCAAGTTCTATAATCTCCAACCGAGCAAGGTTGTGCCAAGCAAGGTATCTACAATTCCAAAGTACAAAATTCAAGGTACAAACTTCAAAGATTCACGTTCTAAAAATATCTACAAGCTTCAAAAGTTCAAACCTCAAAAGGGCTACCGTACAATCTTCAATATAATAATCCCATCGGACACAAGCTTCGGGAAGTTCAAAAGTGCAAAGCATTATCAAGCCTCATATTCCCAACGGACCCAAGATCCAGGAAAGTCAAAGAAATCCAAATTCCATGAGTCAGTAAAAAAACTCTTTTCCCTAGTGGATATATTCCCCAGCGGTTCAAGCCTCAGACTACATTTCAGGCAAGTACAAAAACCCAGCGGATTCACTCCAGGTATTCAAAGTTCAAAGTTCGAAATTCAAGATTCAAAATTTCGATGCCAAGCTCCGTTCTAGGTCAAAGGAGGTAGACTCTATCCCTTTTCTAATGCTTGTCTTATGCAGGTACCGACGTACAAAGAATGTGTTAGGTTATGATTCATATGACAAAACATAAATCATGCGGAAAAACCATAAAGCCATGATAACATATTATTTACACATAATCATTTAGCATAGTTTAGATGCATACACTTTGTTGCGTGCCCTCCCTAGCTGCGCCCGAACCGAACAAGAACAAGTCTTTAGGACTCCAAGTGTCATCCCTCCGTAGATAGTCCACAGCACGTCCGGATCCGCCTTAAGCTTGACCAACTAGAATCGCCCTTAAGGTTCCTTAGGAATTTCGGCTATTTAGGTGCAAGTGTATGGCTGATTTTTCTTCAAAATCTTACCTTTAGAATACTTCAATTGTGTCTATAAATTATGACCCTAGGCTCCTATTTATAGAGGTATGGAAAAGAAATTATAATCCTACTAGGATTTGGATTTATTAATTAGAATCCAACTTGAACTCTAAATAATAAATTTAATCTATTAGGATTAGGATTTAATCAATACACGAATTCCGATAGGATTAGGATTCGTTACGAACATGAGCATCGTAAGGCCACGAGCATCGCACCACCCGTGCAGGCCTTGCGGCCCACACGAGCAGTCGCTGCTCGCAGCCCAACAGCACGCCTAGCGTGCGCGCGCCAAGGCCTTGCTGGGCCTGGCCTTGCGCTGGGCCTGGCGAGCCTGTGGCAGCTCCATGTTGGGCGCTCGGCTTGCTGGGCGGGGGCCTGGCTTCGTGCTGGGCTTCGTGATGCTAATTCGTACGATGCACTTCCGATTAAATTCCCGGTTCCGGAATTCATTTCCGATACGAACAATATTTAATATTTCCGATTCCGGAATTAATTTTCGTTTCGAATAAATATTTAATATTTCCGTTTCCGGAATTATTTTCCGATTCAGATAATATTTCCGATTCTGACAATATTTCCGTTTCCGGCAATATTTCCGATTCCGGCAATATTTCCATTTCCGATAATATTTTCCGATACGTACCATGTTTCCGTTACCGGCAACATCTACGACTTGGATAATATTTATATTTCCGATACGATCCATATTTCCGTTTCCGGCAATATCATCGTTCCCGGAGTATTCATTTCTTGCTTGTGACGATCTCAGCTCCCACTGAAACCAAGATCCGTCGATTCCGAATATCCATAGATGGAGTATTTAATGCCATTAAATACTTGATCCGTTTACGTACTATTTGTGTGACCCTACGGGTTCAGTCAAGAGTAAGCTGTGGATTAATATCATTAATTCCACTTGAACTGAAGCGGCCTCTAGCTAGGCATTCAGCTCACTTGATCTCACTGAATTATTAACTTGTTAATTAATACTGAACCGCATTTATTAGACTTAATATTATATGCATACTTGGACCAAGGGCACTATTTCCTTCAGAATGGTCTTGATTACTGAGAATCTTGGCCATTCTCCATCCCTTTCGAAATACTTTGACTTGCTCTTTCCTAACCGAAAGCTCAGTCAAAGCGGGGGCTTCTGTAGACACAAAATTTGTGTCTCCCCTAAAGTTCAATGACGATATCTCCAATAGGTTTAGGCGATTGATTTCCAAGTACAAGCGACCAGTTGCAAAGGACATAATTCAATTCAATTCTGAACTTTCGTTCAAAATTCAAGTCCAAGTCTCAAAGCAAACACAATTCCAATCCAATCAAATTCTAATTCCAAAAATACAACTCCAATTAATAATTCAAATCCATAAAAGTTCAATTCCTAAGTTTAATTTCTATTCCAAACTTCCAATTCAAAGATACAAACCTTGGGCCCAAATCCTAACCTCGGGTTCCAATTCAGGCCCAAACACATTTCCAAAATAACATTTCAAAATCCAAGCTCAATCTCAAGAAACGAATTCCACCATCATTCTCTATGGCACTTTTCCACTCAAAATCATATAAGGAAAGTCAAATTCAGGCGCCGACCCATTAAACCGAGTCCAAAATACAAAATTCGAATACAAAAAAGGGAGTGTCTTAATTAGTCTCAAACTTCCTTAACCTCCAAGCAAAGCTACGTGCCAAAAATTGTACAAGCTCGTACAAGGTACAAAACTACAAGACAAAGCAAAAGGACGGTGTCATCGTCCTTGTTTGGCGCGACCTGGGACACGTCACCTGCGCCAGGCGCTGGCCCTGCGCTAGGCGCTGGCGTGTCTTGGCATTTAGCCCGATAACATTCTATTTAAACCCCCATTTTCACCCCAAATGGGGGGGGGGGAATTCAATACAACGTCGTAATACTGATTTTTCAAATAAAAATCAAAACACAAATCCAATTTCCCCATTTTCAATTCCCACAATTTTCTAAATTATTAAAGCAATTGGGAGCATTAATCTGAGATTTAACCTAAACCTAGCAAGGTAATCTGAATCCCTAATACAAAATCACTATGATTCAATCAAAGTTTCTACCTTTCTAATTTCAAGTTTACTAATCCTATGATGTTCTTGTGTTTATTCATACACTCTTGAACTAGGAAATACAAAAAAGGAGCAATCTTTGAAGGGATTTCATACTTGAAACCCCCCTCAAATGATCATCCATACTCCTTCAAAAAGTTCCAAGTTTCAATCTTTATGCTTTGCCTTCCAAAAATATGATTAGTAAGTTGAAGCTTTCACTCTTGAAAGTATTCCTTACAACAATCACCATACAGTTTTACAAAATACAAGTCTTTTCAAAAGTTCAAGGATGTTTGGAAAAGTGCAAACCCTTTTCCAAACTAGAACACACAAGCATTTTAATTTCTATCTTCAATATTCAAGTTCTATGTTCAATATTCAATGATGTTCAAGTGAGATCAACTTCTCCTTGAACTAGAATCGATTTTAAATCATGGAGTATATTAAAGGTGATGCCTTTTAACATGTAAAGTTCTAATCTTTAACAGTAAAAACTCCTAATTTCAATATTCAAGTTCTATATTCAAAATCAATGATGCTTCAAGATGAGCAACTCATCTAAAGTTAAGATTTTTAGAGAATTGAATCCGTGTCGGGCACACTTATTATTAAGAAGTTGCTTGGCGTTCGGATTTCAAATACAATAATAAATTTTAATATCGTCATTTCAATATTGCACTTTAAATATCATTATTTAAATATCGCACTTTAAATACATCACTTTCAATACCTCACTTTCAATTCCGCACTTTCAATATCGCAATTTCAATATCGCAATTTCAATATCGCAATTTCAATTCCGCAATTTCAATATCGCACTCTTTACTTCTCTTTTTTAAGCCGATGTGGTTTTGTACGCATTTCAATAATTCCTTCATTTTTGTGATGATGCTTTACATGTTTATCGCTTTCATCACCCAACATGCTAAATACAACAATATTCAAAGTTTACATCACGCTTAACAAAGATAATTTTTGGACAAACCATCCTTAGGTTCCTTTAATTAACTTTAAAGCAAAGTGACCATGTACAAGTAGTAATTTCAATGTTCTAAATGCATGATCCAACCAACTTAGTGTCATGATTAGGATTTCACGGAAACGATCCTTGTCCTGTATTCGAATGTACTTTAAAGGCTTGAAAAATAAGCGGTTCGTTCCCGTGCCCGAATCTCACACGTTCGGTTTCTAAGATTCAATGCCTTATCCAAAAGAGTCAATTTTGGTCCTTACAAACCGGACCCTTAAAATGTTTGGTGGCAAATCCTTCGAAATTTAAAATCTCAAAACCCGTAGGGTTTGGCCTATACAAAAAAAACACCCCTACAGTGCCTTTGTACGATTTTGGAGTGTAGTGATTTTCTTGGTGGTTAAGGCAAGAATTTGCGACTAAAACCCACCTTTTGAATGCGGAATTTGTATTTGGACTCGATTTTATGAGACGGGGCCCAACATGCCCGGTTTTGTGGGCAGTCCCCCATTTTTGGAATGCTTAATGGCACTTTGATTGGAAACGGCTTTGTAAAACCAATGGAGAGGTCCATAGGGTGAGATTGTGTTTGGGTTTTAATCTTGAATTTTGTATCGTGTTCAAAAATGAGAACGAGCTCGGTAGTTGGACTTTGGCTTTTGAAATATAACATAGAAATTGGGACTTCCGCACGGAGTTGCACCAACCACCTAGCAAGGATAATGATTTTGTCATCATCCCATTAGGGGAGACACGAATTAGGTGTCCACAGAAGCCCCCACCTTGACTAAGCGTTCAGTTATGAAAGTGAAAGTCAAAGTTTTCGAAACGGGACGGAGAATAATCAAGATGTTATGCAATCAAGACTATTCTTTGTACGTTGGTACCTGCACAAGACAAGTGTTAGAAAAAAGTGTAGGGGAATACAGTTAAACATACATAAGATGTGCGGAACATCCCTAAAGCCAGGAAACATGTATAAAGCACAGTTTAAGCATACTTACATTCGAACACGAACAAACAACTCCACTTGTCGTTCCTCTATTTGGTTCACCGACACGTTCAGATCCGTCTTGATTATTGTAGCTTAGACAACGCACGAGATATTTGCTTTTCGGGATGAACATTTTTTGTAGAGACGAAAACTTAAGAGCGTAATTTAGGAATTAGTTTAGGTTAACTTGGAAAACTGAATATGGGAGAGTGTGGAAAAATATAATAACCTAATTATTATATTAGTGTAACCGGCCAAGACCAAGGGCCTTGACCGGTCACACTCACACACAAGCACAAACACGCGTCCAGCCAACACACTGCAGACCGAAGCCCATAGCGCGCGCAGCCGAGCAGCATGGGTCGTGGGCCTTGCGTGCTCGCTGCTGTGTTGCTGTGCGGTTATGCGCGTTGCCACGCCCCGGGCTGGCTTGCTTGCTGCGTTGCGAGGTCGCTGGCTCGTTGGGCCTTGCACGCTTGGCTCGAGGGGCCGGCATCTCCGATGCGGCTCGTATTCGCGACGAACGCCTTACGGCTTATATTTATCGTATCGTATACGACGAATCACCGTCGTACGATACGATAATTTGTTTTTCCCAGCTTACGAATATTCGCGATACGATATACGATTCTGACGCAAGGTCGTATTGTATAATACGTTTTCTAAACTAATTCCCGAAAAGCTATTAAATAAATTTCCGATTAATATAATACGGTGATATGTTACATGTCATTGGTGTGACCTTATAGTTTTAGTCAAGAGTGAGTTATGAGCCTAATATAGATTAGAACTCACTGATCGGAATCATTGCTCCAGCTAGCTCTTCCAATCACTTGATCTTACTGAATTAATTGTTCGCAATTAATCTGAACCTTGGTATTAGACTTAATGCACCTTGGGTGAAGGACATATTTCCTTCAGTCTCCCACTTGTCATTCAGACAAGTGTGCATTCTCATTCCTTTGTCGCTTAGTGTTACTTGTTGAACATAAAGTAAGACCCAAGCCATCCTTATTAGGTCCAGAAGTGTTTCTCGGATTACAGAGCTCAACTGTTAAACTTTTACAAAAGGTTAAGCCTTAACCTTTCTGAGCACGGCCATGCATTTTCACAGTATCTAACTCTCCGACAGGCCTTGTTACACAACAACACCATATCCTATCAAAGATAGAAGGAAAATCCATTCTTGCAATCTATGAACACTCACTTTGATTCATAGTACGCCCATTAACTGCTTTTATAGCCTCCTTTTACGGTGCGACGTTTAGCCAGTATCAAAGCGAACTAATTCTCAAACGAGCAGACATAATCGCTCATGTTCTGAGGAATGGTTCTAATCACCATTAATGAGAACTACTTATGACATGACTTTAATCTCTTAAAGTGTTCTCATGGTCAATCCGATACAAGATCCAATAAGTATCTATGCAAAATATTCTGACATCCAGTCAATCTAGTTCAAGAAACCGAACTACAAATCTACTTGCAATCTAATCTTCATTATTCATTGGTCGTCCACCTTTCAATGACCTGGATTAGGGATCCTTTGTGACTTCAATATTCAAGTTCACTTATGGGTGTTTCTTTGTCGAAGAATCCATCTTGACATCCCATTTGAATGTTTTGAATCACATGGACTTATCATTTAATACTAAACCAAAATTAAATGAATATGAAATAATAAATTTCATAAATATGAAATGGTTAAACCAATTGTTTTAAACACAGATCTAATAGATGTTCTAAAAAAAACTTAGAAAATCAAAGCCATCCTCCAATATGCTTGATTCCTATGGTTGCTGCATGTGCGTTGTGCTTCACTTGTGGCAACAGTTGAGTCAATGGATCCGCGACATTTTCGTCAGTTCCAACCTTGCAAATCTCGATTTCTTTGCTTTCAACGATTTCTCGAAGTATATGAAATCGTCGCAGTACGTGCTTGGACTTCTGGTGGCTCCTAGGCTCCTTTGCCTGGGCAATGGCTCCGCTATTGTCGTAATACAAAGCCATTGGTCCTTTAATGGAGGGGACAACCCCAAGTTCTTCGATGAACTTCAGAATCCAAACAGCTTCCTTTGCTGCTTCTGAGGCAGCAATGTACTCGGCTTCAGTTGTAGAATTCGTAATAGTGCTTTGCTTAGCACTTTTCCAGCTTACTGCTCCGCCATTAAGGCAGAACACAAACCCAGACTGTGATCTGAAATCATCTATGTCAGTTTGAAACCTTTTTTCCGTATAGCCCTTAACAATCAACTCATCTGTACCACCATAAACAAGAAACTGATCCTTAGGATATTCTTGGCAGCATTCCAATGTGCCTCACCTGGTTCTGACTGGTACCTGCTCGTTGCACTGAGTGCAAACGAAACATCCGGCCTTGTACAAATCATAGCATACATGATGGATCCAATAGCCAAAGCGTATAGAATTCCACTCATCTTTCTACACTCATCAGATGTTTTGGGACACTGTGTCTTGCTTAGATATGTGCCATGTGACATGGGTAGATGGCCTCTCTTGGCTTCCATCATATTGAACCTAGCTAGCACTTTGTCAATGTAAGTGCTCTGGCTTAGTCCAATCATCTTCTTTGATCTATCCCTATAGATCTTGATGCCCAATATGTACTGTGCCTCTCCTAAATCCTTCATTGAGAAACACTTTCCAAGCCAAGTCTTTATAGACTCCAACATAGGAATGTCGTTTCCAATAAGTAGTATGTCATCTACATACAAGACTAGGAATGCAATTTTACTCCCACTGACCTTCTTGTATACACAAGATTTGTCCTGATTCTTGATGAAGCCAAAATTATTGACTGCTTCATCAAATCGTTTATTCCAACTCCTTGATGCATGTTTTAATCCATAAATGGATATCTTAAGCTTGCATACCTTTCCTTGGTTCTTTTGATCGACAAAACCCTCCGGCTGCATCATAAACACAGTCTTTTCAAGAACACCATTCAAGAAGGCAGTTTTGACATCCATTTTCCATATTTCATAGTCATGAAACGCGACAATCGCAAGGATTATCCGAATAGACTTAAGCATCGCGACTGGAGAAAAGGTTTCATCGTAGTCAACGCCGTGAACTTGCCTGTAACCTTTTTCTACCAATCTAGCCTTTTATATGTATACAATTCCATCTTTGTATTTCTTGAATTTGAAGACCCATTTGCATCCGGTAGGTGTAAGCCCATCCGGCAAATCTACCAAATCCCAGACTTCATTTTCAGACATGGAGTCTATCTCGTATTTCATGGCCTCTAACCATTTATTGGAGCTTGGGCTCGTCATAGCTTGCTTGTAAGTCATAGGTTCATCACTATCTAATATGAGAACGTCTAAGTTTTCAGTCAAGAGGACGCCTGTCCATCTGTCCGGCTGAACCTTAATTCTATTTGACTAACGAGGGGCAACAACGTTTTAAGGAACTACTCCCACTGGCTCTTCTAAAGACCTTGGAGGTTCTTCATCCGGAACTGCTTCTAAAGAGTTCTTGGTTCGTTGTTCGTCTCGAATCTCTTCGAGGTCTATTAATCTCCCACTTGTCAATTTGGAAATATGATTTCTTTCAAAAAAGACACAGTCACGAGCAACGAATACCTTGCTGTTTGACTTGTTGTAGAATTAATACCCCTTTGTTTCTTTTGGATACCCAACGAAGAAACATTTGTCAGATTTTGGTTCGAGCTTGTCCGAAATTAATCGCTTGACATATGCTGCGCAATCCTAAATCTTTAGAAAAGACAACTTTAGAAGTTTCCCAGTTCATAATTCGTATGGAGTCTTTTCAACAGCTTTTGACGGAGCACGATTCAGTGTGAGTGCTGCTGTTTGCAACGCATGTCCCCAAAATTGTAAAGGAAGTTCGGCTTGACCCATCATTGACCTGACTATATCAAGTAAGGTCCTGTTTCTCCGTTCCGACACTCCATTCCATTGAGGTGTCCCCGGAACAGTCAATTCAGAAAGAATACCGCATTCTTTTAGATGGTCATCAAAATCGTGGCTAAGATATTCACCTCCTATATCTGATCTTAAAGCTTTGATTTTCTTGCCATGTTGATTCTCTTCTTCATTTTGAAATTCTCAAAATTTCTCAAACGATTCAAACTTGTGTTTCATTAAGTAAATTTCTCAAACGTGGGCCTTGCGTGCTCGCTCCTGTGTTGTTGTGCGGTTATGCCCGTTGCTACCCCCCGCGCTGGCTTGCTTGCTGCGTTGCGAGCTCGTTGGCTCGTTGGGCCTTGCGCGCTTGGCTCGACGGGCCGGCAGCTCCGATGCGACTCGTATTCGCGACGAACGTCTTACGGCTATTATTTATCGTATCGTATACGAAGAATCACCGTCGTACGATGCGATTATTCGTTTCGCCCAGCTTACGAATATTTTCGATACGATATACAATTCCGAGGTAAGGTCGTATCGTATAATACGTTTTCCAAACTAATTCCCGAAAAGCTATTAAATGAATTTCCGATTCATTTAATCCGGTGATGTGTTACATGTCATTGGTGTGACCTTATAGGTTCAGTCAAGAGTAAGTTGTGAGCCTAATATAGATTAAAACTCACTGATCGGAAGCATTGCTCTAGCTAGCTGTTCCGATCACTTGATCTTACTGAATTAATTGTTCGCAATTAATCTGAACCTTGGTATTAGACTTAATGGACCTTGGGTGAAGGACATATTTCCTTCAAAAAGAAGATAGAGTGTACCTCCGCGCGGCTTGACGACTCTGATCTTTGTATGGATTGTATTTGACTTAGAACGGAGCTTGGCATCGAAAATTTTGAATCTTGGATTTTGAATTTTGAATTTTGAATAGCCGGAGTGAATCCGCTAGGTTTTTTGTATTTTCTTGAAATGCCTTCTAAGGCTTGATCCACAGGGAAAGTATACACTCGGGAAAAGAGTTTTTTACTGACTCTTGGAATTTGAATTTCTTTGACTTTCCCGAAGCTTGGGTCTGCTGGGAGTATGCGGAATAATAATGCTTTGCACTTTTGAATTTCCCGGAGCTTGGGTCCGCTGTGATTGTTATATTGAAGATTAAACGATAGACCTTTTGAAGTTTGAACTGTTGAAGCTTATAGATGTTTTTAGAACTTGCACCTTTGAAGTTCGTACCTTGAATTTTGTTGTAGATGCCTTTCATGGCACAACCTTGCTCGGTTAGAGATTATAGAACTTGAAATTTGAATTTTTGTACTTTGAATCTTGTACTTAGAACTTGTAGATGACGACTTCATTGGGGACCTAGCTTTATGGGTCTTGTATAAGAATAGGCTTGGATAGCCTAGACATTGGTGTAGAATTTGAATGCTAGCTTAGGCATGGATAGCCTAGGCGTTGATGTTGACTATGAATAGTCTTTTGAAATAGAAGTCCCTTGCTAAACTTGTGCTGCCACTAGGGATGTTAGGATTGCTTTGTATAGACTTAGGATATTCTAGCTTGAATTGACTATGCTAGTCGGCTTTGTACATGTGTCACCCTTCACTCAAGGATGTTGGTGCTCTTGATTTAGAATTAGGCTTAGGATTAGCGTAGATTGATTTGACTCTGGATAGTCAATCTTCGAGGTAGGCTCCGTGTAGCCTCTGGAGCGTATGCTCTGAAATGCCTTTTGTACTTGAAGAGGTTCTGAACAGCCTTTTTGCATTTGAAGAGGCTCTGAACAGCCTTGGCATTGAAGAGGCTCTAGATAGCCTTTTTGTACTTGAATGGGATCTAAGTAGCCTTTTGTATTTAGAGAGGCTCTGAATAGCCTTTTTTTATTAGGAGAAGCTCTGAATTGCCTTTTGTACTTGAATAGGCTTTGAATAACCTTTTTGTATTTGGAGAGGCTTTGAATAGCCTTGGCATTGAAGAGGCTCTTCATGGCTTTTTACTTGTTCCAATTCTGCAAGGTAGCGAGATCATAGCTTTGCCTTAGGGTTTTGAGGCTTTTGTATTTAGATATCAGATTCTTTCGATATTTTTATTGCTCTTGGATATTGTATTTTTGAAATGGGTATGGAAAAAGGTTTGAAATTTGAAAAGGCTTGAAAGGTTTTTGTACTTTGTATTTGTATGGTTTGAAATTTGAATCTTGTACTTGGAAAAGGCTCGAGTATTTGTTGTGTGGTTTGTATTTGCTTGCAGAATTTGAATTAAACTGGTATGCGTTGTGTGTGAATTAAAATTTGAGGCTAAATGTGAAGGAAATAATGCCCTTGGTCCAAGTATGCATTCTATGTTAAGTCTAATAAATGCGGTTCAGTATTAATTAACAAGTTAATAATTCAGTGAGATCAAGTGAGCTGAATGCCTAGCTAGAGGCCGCTTCAGTTCAAGTGGAATTAATGATATTAATCCACAGCTTACTCTTGACTGAACCCGTAGGGTCACACAAATAGTACGTAAACGGATCAAGTATTTAATGGCATTAAATACTCCATCTATGGATATTCGGAATCGACGGATCTTGGTTTCAGTGGGAGCTGAGATCGTCACAGGCAAGAAATGAATACTCCGGAAACGATGATATTGCCGGAAACGGAAATATGGATCGTATCGGAAATATAAATATTATCCAAGTCGTAGATGTTGCCGGAAACGGAAACATGGTACGTATCGGAAAATATTATCGGAAATGGAAATATTGCCAGAATCGGAAATATTGCCGGAAACGGAAATATTGTCAGAATCGGAAATATCGGAATCGGAAAATAATTCCGGAAACGGAAATATTAAATATTTGTTCGAAACGGAAATTGATTCCAGAATCGGAAATATTAAATATTGTTCGTATCGGAAATGAATTCCGGAATCGGGAATTTAATCGGAAGCGTATCGTACGAATTAGCATCGGACGAGGCCCGCTAGACGAAGGCCTAGCACGAAGCCAGGCCGTCGCCCAGCGAGCCAACGCGCACCATCGCACGCCAAGCCTCGACCAGGCCCAGCGCAAGGCCAGGCCCATCCAAGGCCTTGGGCGCGCGCGCAAGAGCACTGCAGTGGGCCGAGCGCTGTGCGCCTAAGCGTGGGCCGCAAGGCTTGCGCGGGTGTACGGTGCTCGTGCAATGCTTGTGCGGGAATCCTGAAGCAATCAGGATTCGAAGTGTGATTAAATCCTAAAACTATTAGATAATGATTATTTAATTAGAGTCCTAGTAGGATTATAATTAAATAAATTAGTATCCTAATAGGATTCCAAAACCCTTTCCATAACTCTATAAATAGGTGCCTAGGGTCACATATTTTCATAGATTATTCAAGTATTCAAAGTGATTTTTTGAGAGAAAATTCAGACACATTTCTTGACTAAAAGTGCCGAAAATCTTTAGTACCTTAAGGGCGATTCTAGTTGGTCAATCTTAAGGCGGATCCGGACGTGCTGTGGACTATCTACGGAGGGACGACACTTGGAGTCCTAAAGACTTGTTCTTGTTCGGTTCGGGCGCAGCTAGGGAAGGCACGCAACAAAGAGTATGCATCTAAACTATGCTATAAGATTATGTGTAAATAATATGTATTCCTGGCTAAATGGTTTTTCCGCATGATTTATGAATTGTCATATGTATCATAACCTAACAGTGGTATCACGAGCCTCTTATTATTTTCATAATCTAAATTGCATGAACATGGTTAAATATTACAAATTTGCAAGAATTAAAAGGGGTGATTAATTTTCGTAATTGTTAATTAATTGCAAATTGCGTTTATTTAATTATACGTACGCAGTTTTTCGGCAGTTTCTTCGTTACTCATCCAAATCGAGTGATTTTTGTCTCAATTCCGCATGTAAAAGGCATTCTAAAATTTTGACAAAAATAGTCTTTTTCTGCCGAACCCAGAATTCTCAAATTCGAAGCCTAACTATGACTTTTCGAAGGTTTTAGTTTTTCGAATGCAAAATTTCGTAAATTTAAGATGTTAAATTAAATATTTGCGATTCTTGTTGATAAATCTTGAATTTTTAATTGACCTACTGTATATGTTTAACAAGTTTGAATGCCTAGCCTTGTTAATTATGCAATCTAATTTGTAATTATGATTAATTTGTTGAAAATTAGAATAATTTAGAATTAATTTGATTTTCATAATTAATTATAATTTAATTAGAAACCTATGATTAAAAACCACCATAAAAATTGTAAATTTATGATAAATTTTAAACTTTTATGACCTAGGCTTGAATCCATGATAATCGGAAATCAATTGAATAATAAATTTTCGATTTTTCGCCCTAAAATTGTGAAATTAATATTAATTTATTAATTTGTCATTAATTTTAAATATAAATTTTAAATTTTTATGCGATTCGTTCATATAACTTGCACGCACAAAGCAATGGACGCTTCGTGTTACCCTTAAGGGGTGTTGTATAGTGCGGGCAAGCGACGACGAGCAAGGGAGCTCGTCGCCCGTGCGGCACGAATGCAATGAGCAAGGGCATGGTGCACGAGCACAAGGCAGCAGCCCTGCCTTGTGTCGTGGGCCACGAGCTATGGACGAATGGGCATGGGCGAAGGCAAGACAGGGCAGTCGCGCGTGGGCAACAAGCGAGCTGCGCCACAACGCGCACTGCCTCGCACAAACGCGCGCAGCCTCGCGCGCAGCGAGCGCAAGCTCGCGTGCCACGAGCGCTGCGCCCAGCGTTGATCACGCGCAATTGCTCGCGCACAGCGAGCGATGGCTCGCGTGCATCAAGCGCTGGAGCGCGCGCAGCAAGCGCTGGCGAGCGCGCACAGCGAGCGATGGCTCGCGTGCATCGAGCGCTGGCGCGCGCGCAGCGAGCACCACTTGTGCGAAGGCTTGCGATGGGAAAATGCAGCAGCTATGCGACGAGCGCATGGGCTGCGCGCACATGGCCAGCGATGGCTGTGTGCGTGTGGCCCATGCGCGTGCGATGCGTAGGGTGTTTGCGTTGCGATTAGATCGTTTTGAATGTTTAATTTGAAATTTTCTGTTTACGTAATTTTAATTAATTTTAAAATTAATAATTAAAATTATTTTTCTTGGATTTTAATTTTGAATATTGTAATTATAATAAATTTTATTTATTCTAATTATTTTACTAAAATTAAAATCATGAATTAATTTAAATACGACTGAAATTAAATTAAACTTTTTGGATTCAATTATAAATTTATATGAGCTTTAAATTTTAATTAAATTTGTATGTTTCCGGTTAGACTAGAAATACATTTTTATGTTTAAAAATTAGTAAGGCATATGAATTTATTGGTTTAAGTGGGAGCCCTTTTAGTCATAAACTCTTGATTAGGTCTACAAATCCTTAAGGTTAAAACAACTTCATTAGAATTAATAAGGACTGAATAATTGGTAGATTATTGGTGCCCTTGATTAATTGCTGCAAATGTTTACGTGATGCATAATGTGTTTTACTAACCAGCTATGTGGGCCATTCATGATAATGAATGGGTGAATGGTATATATTGTATATGTACTGTTTTGCAGGTTATGAAGTGACTAGTATGGCCCAAATAGGATAGAAAATATGGTCTGCGTACCATTAATTTGAATGTAATTGGTCTAAAGTACCAAAGTTGTTTTTCAATTCAAATATGGTCTGCATACCATCAAATAGTTGTAATTAGTTTTAATTATAGCTTATCCTATTTGAAGAAAATGGTGTCTCCCACGGAGATTTTCAAGACGGACTTTGAAGTCAAAGCTTCAAGATGAAGTCGGGCCATACTAGATCACATTTATCTTATGCATGCTTTAAGTTATTTATTGCTTTAAATATGTCTTAATTATGCATAAGATTGTGGCTTGATTATGTTGCATGATTAAGGATTTTAGTTCACTTAAAATCTAACCAACATAGTAAGAGCCTTAAGTTCCAAACTTAAAAATTTAGTTAAAAGGTGCCATGCCAAAATATACACTTGCTTGGATATCATTTACATCAATCTAGTAATAGTTTTCGCTCAGCGAGGTGTTACTTATTGGTCCTAAAGGGGCAAGGTACACAAATAATTGTGAGTACATGTTAGTTTTGGTGAAACTCAACGATATAAGTAAGGAGTCCTTTTATGTCGTGGCAAAATCGATAGGTTTACCTAATAAGTTCTTAGACGTACCTATCAACCAAGAATAGTTTCTAGACTATTAGCAAAAGGCTTTTGCTTACCTAAGATGTTTTAGGATTAAGTCGACAAACTGTGCTTAGTTCTTCAATGATTTTAGGATCTTGGAATCATTTTATTCACACCTGCCGGAACACATAACTTGAATAAAATGCTTAATAAACATTGAATTATGCATGTATGCTAGAATTTAAGTTTATTAAGAGAAACTGTGAATGGTTATTTATTTGTTTATTCTTTTCAATTGTAGTTTTTAAAATGGCAAACAACAATCAAAACATCATCATAGGTTCTGAGCTTATGGTCAAGCTGAACCTGGCAAATTTTCTTGAATGGGAAGCTAAGCTAGTTGAAATAGTCAAACTCAATGGACTTGAGTATGTACTGTCACATCCCATGCCAAGCTACTATGCCAGAGACATGACCCCTAAGAGATTTTACGCCTGGGATGCGGATCTCGAAAAGGTTATGAGTCTCATGCTGAACAATATCCCTGATGATTGGGCTAAAAGGTTTGTAGCCTATGAACCTTTTACGCTCATCAAGAATCTGAGGGATATCTGTCGTGGAAGCACGGAGGACAGGGACCTGAACGTCCATGAGTTGATTGAATCAATGTCTGGTCTAAAGGTTAGTTCTCCCAACAAGTGTTATAGGATGGAGGTCCAAGAAACACATGTTCAGCTCCTTCGCACTAAACAGAGGGTAGGCGTCCCACTGAGGTTCCATGTGGATCTTATGCGTTCATACTTTGATCGCCTAAGTCTACTAGGAACACCAATAAGCGAAAGGATGGCAGTCTCTATCTTGCTCAATTCACTACACAGTGGGTTTGGTCGCTTCAAGCAACTATACCTAAGTGAACCAACAGAAGAAACAGTTGCAGAATTTGTTCACCTTGTCAGAAAGGCTGAAATAATACTGGACTGTGAAGCCAAAGATTTACTCAAGGCTAGAAGGAGACCGTTCAAGAAAAGTGGAAAGTCCAAGGGCAATGCTAAATCAAAGCAGGACAAGTCCACATCAAGCTGTCTTTATTGTGATGGAATAGGCCATTACAAAAGAGAATGTCCAAAGCTAAAGGAAGATCAGAAGAACGGAACAGTCGTTCCATCTTCAGGTATTTTCGTTATAGACTGTATACTTGCTAATTCAAACTTCTTGGGTATTAGATACAGGTTGTGGCTCACACTTATGTTCCAATCCACAGGGACTAAGAAGAAGTAGAAAGTTAAGCAAGGGTGAAGTCGACCTACGAGTGGGAAATGGAGCACGGATTGCTGCATTAGCTGTAGGAACTTACTATTTGTCGTTGCCCTCCGGGCTAGTTTTGGAACTGGAAGAATGTTTCCATGTTCCAAGTCTTACTAAAAACATCATTTCAGTTTATTGCTTAGATGCTAAGGGATTTTCCTTTTTAATAAAAGACAATAGTTGTTCGTTTTATTTTAAAGAGATGTTTTATGGATCTGCTAGATTAGTCAATGGACTTTATTTATTAGATCACGACAAACAAGTATATAACATAAATACCAAAAAGGCCAAAAAGGATGATTCAGATCTCACCTATCTGTGGCATTGTCGATTAGGCCATATAAACTTGAAACGCTTAGAAAGACTTCAAAAGGAAGGAATTCTAGAACCATTTGACTTAGAGGATTATGGTAAATGCGAATCATGTTTACTTGGCAAAATGACAAAGCAACCTTTCTCTAAAAGTTGGAGAAAGAGCAAATGAACTATTGGGTTTAATCCATACAGATGTATGTGGACCAATGAGTACAAATGCTAGAGGTAGTTTCAGCTACTTTATCACTTTCACTGATGACTTCAGTAGGTATGGTTATGTCTACCTAATGAAGCATAAGTCTGAATCCTTTGACAAATTCAAGGAATTTCAGAGTGAAGTAGAGAATCAATTAGGCAAGAAGATTAAGGCACTGCGGTCTGATAGAGGCGGTGAATATCTGAGCTATGAATTTAATGACCATCTGAAAGAATGTGGAATTCTATCAGAATTGACTCCTCCAGGAACACCACAATGGAACGGTGTGTCGGAACGGAGGAACAGAACCTTGCTAGACATGGTCAGGTCAATGATGGGTCAGGCCGAACTTCCATTAGAATTTTGGGGACATGCACTAAATACAGCTGCACTCACTATAAATAGAGCTCCGTCTAAAGCTGTTGAAAAGACTCCATATGAATTATGGTTTGGAAAGCCTCCAAATGTGTCTTTTCTTAAGATTTGGGGATGTGAAGTATACGTCAAACGATTAATTTCAGACAAACTTCATCCAAAATCTGACAAATGTATCCTTGTAGGCTATCCAAATGAAACAAAAGGGTATTACTTCTACAATACATCTGAGAACAAGGTGTTTGTTGCTCGAGATGGTGTCTTTTTGGAGAAAGATCACATTTCCAAAATGACAAGTGGGAGAAAAGTAGACCTCGAAGAAATTCGAGTCGAACAACAAACTCTAGAGAATGCTCAAGATGACATTCAGGATGAAACTCAGAGATCTTTAGAAGAATCTGGTGAGAATCATGGTCAATCTAGAAATGTTACCCCGCGTAGATCGCAAAGATATAGATCTCAACCGGAAAGGTACTTAGGTATTTTGACGAACGAGAGCTATGACGTTCTATTACTTGAAAGTGATGAACCTGCAACTTACAAACAAGCTATGACGAGCCCTAGCTCCAAGCAGTGGCAAGAAGCCATGCAATCTGAATTAGACTCCATGTCTAAAAACCAAGTATGGGATTTGGTCGATTTGCCAGATGGCTACCAAGCCATTGGAAGCAAATGGGTTTTCAAACTGAAAAAGGACAAGGATGGGAAACTTGAAGTTTTCAAAGTTAGATTGGTTGCAAAAGGTTACAGGCAAGTCCACGGTGTGGATTACGATGAAACCTTTTCACCAGTTGCAATGCTAAAGTCTATTCGGATAATGTTAGCAATCGCTGCATATTACGATTACGAAATATGGCAGATGGATGTCAAAACTGCTTTCTTAAACGGCGTTTTAACAGAAACTGTGTTTATGACACAGCCTGAAGGTTTTGAGGATCCAAAGAATGCTAAAAAGGTATGCAAGCTAAAGAAGTCAATCTACGGATTGAAGCAGGCATCCAGGAGCTGGAATATACGTTTTGATGAAGCAGTCAGTGACTTAGGTTTCATCAAGAACGCGGACGAATCTTGTGTATACAAGAAGGTCAGTGGGAGCAAAATTGTTTTCCTAGTATTATATGTCGACGACATATTACTTATCGGAAATGACATTCCTATGTTGAACTCTGTCAAGATTTGGCTTGGGAAATGTTTTTCGATGAAAGATCTAGGAGAAGCACAGTACATATTGGGCATCAAGATTTACAGAGATAGATCTAAAAAGATGATTGGACTTAGTCAAAGCACTTATATCAATAAGGTGCTTGATAGGTTCAAGATGGCGGACTCCAAGCGAGGCTACCTACCCATGTCTCATGGAATGACTCTAAGCAAGACTCAGTGCCCTAAAACACTTGATGAGCGTAGACGAATGAATGGGATTCCATATGCATCATTGATTGGTTCAATAATGTATGCTATGATATGTACACGCCCGGATGTTGCGTACGCACTCAGTGCTACGAGCAGATACCAGTCAGACCCAGGAGAGGCGCATTGGACTGCTGCCAAGAACATTCTGAAGTACCTGAAAAGGCACAAAGATGACTTCCTGGTCTATGGTGGAGATGATGAATTAATTGTTAAAGGCTATACGGACGCAAGTTTCCAAACCGACAAAGATGATTTCAGATCACAGTCTGGGTTTGTCTTCTGCCTCAACGGAGGAGCAGTAAGCTGGAAAAGTGCTAAGCAAAGCACCATTGCGGATTCTACAACTGAAGCGGAGTACATTGCTGCACATGAAGCAGCAAAGGAAGCTATATGGCTAAGGAAGTTCATAGGTGAACTCGGTGTAGTCCCCTCCATTAAAGGACCAATAGCCCTGTATTGTGATAATAACGGAGCTATTGCACAGGCAAAGGAGCCTAGACACCACCAGAGAGTCAAGCATGTACTTCGTAGATTTCACCTTCTACGAGAGTTCGTTGAAAGAAAAGAAGTCGAGATAAGCAAAATTGGAACTGATGACAACATATCAGATCCATTGACTAAACCTCTGCCGCAAGCGAAGCACAACTCGCACACTGCAGCTATGGGAATCAAGCATATTGGAGAATGGCTTTGATGTCTCTGTTTAATGTTTTAAAGATTTAGAGTTTAAATCTTTGTAAAACATTATTGGTTAATCATTCACAATAAATGAAAAGAATTCATTTTTCCATGGAAAAATTGATATTATCGGTCCCAACTATGGCCGATTTACTTTAAAAGGTCCCAACTTTTGATTATGTCAGGGTGGTCCCAACTATAGAGAGTGTTTTCCAAAAATGGTCCCTTAGTTAAAATTAAGTGCTAAATAACTTAATTAACACTCATATCTCTCGTGAAATAATCATATTTTTTAATTAAATGAAGTAAATGGAACAGTATGATATGCTTAAATCAACTTAATTAATAGTTTAATAAACCAAAGGACCATTCTTGGAAAACACACCTTAAAGTTGAGACCACTCTAGAATAATCAAAAGTTGGGACCTTTAAAAGTTAAACGGCCATAGTTGGAACTGTCAATATCAATTTGACGATATATTCACGATAGACTGTCAGGACCAGTCCTGTGACTAAGAAATGTCTATTAAGTGAACTTGAATGTCAAAGGTTGAAAATGGTCCCTGGTCGGAGTTTTCTATAAAATTGGACGCATAGAAAACATTAGACGATTAGAATGCAAGATGACTAGTAGTTCTGTTTCTTGAACTATGTGGACATGGCAATGTCATAATCATTTGCATAGATACTTACTTTGGGAAGACTAGTATCGGACAAGACCTATGAAACTTTACTGTAAGCGATGAAAATCTGTCATAAGTAAATTTCATTAAAATTATTAGACACTAAATCCTCAATACATGAGTGATTTGAGATTACTTGTTTGAGAACTGGTTGCTTTGACTTTGACCAACCGTCGCACCGTAAAAGGAGGCTATAAAGGCAACGCTCAGGTAATCACCTATCAAACGAAGTCTAATCTCAAGATCACAAGATTGGGATTGTCCTCCCATAAATCGGGATGAGATGCTTAAAAGTTGTACAAGGCCACTCGGAGAGCTAGAAACTGTGAAATGCATGGCCGTGCTCGGATGAATCATAGGCTATGATTATCTGTTTATTTGATCAGTTGAACTCTGAAACCGAGAAACACCTCTCGACATAATAAGGATGACAACTCTTACCTTATGTTCAAGAGCAAACATCGAGCGACAAAGGAATTAGGAAATGCACACTTGTCCCTAAGGACAAGTGGGAGACTGAAGGAAATAATGCCCTTGGTCCAAGTATGCATTCTATGTTAAGTCTAATAAATGCGGTTCAGTATTAATTAACAAGTTAATAATTCAGTGAGATCAAGTGAGCTGAATGCCTAGCTAGAGGCCGCTTCAGTTCAAGTGGAATTAATGATATTAATCCACAACTTACTCTTGATTGAACCCGTATGGTCACACAAATAGTACGTAAACGGATCAAGTATTTAATGGCATTAAATACTCCATCTATGGATATTCGGAATCGACGGATCTTGGTTTCAGTGGGAGCTGAGATCGTCACAGGCAAGAAATGAATACTCCGGAAACGATGATATTGCCGGAAACGGAAATATGGATCGTATCGGAAATATAAATATTATCCAAGTCGTAGATGTTGCCGGAAACGGAAACATGGTACGTATCGGAAAATATTATCGGAAATGGAAATATTGCCAGAATCGGAAATATTGCCGGAAACGGAAATATTGTCAGAATCGGAAATATTATCGGAATCGGAAAATAATTCCGGAAACGGAAATATTAAATATTTGTTCGAAACGGAAATTGATTCCGGAATCGGAAATATTAAATATTGTTCGTATCGGAAATGAATTCCGGAATCGGGAATTTAATCGGAAGCGTATCGTACGAATTAGCATCGGACGAGGCCCGCTAGACGAAGGCCCAGCACGAAGCCAGGCCGTCGCCCAGCGAGCCAACGCGCACCATCGCACGCCAAGCCTCGACAAGGCCCAGCGCAAGGCCAGGCCCAGCCAAGGCCTTGGGCGCGCGCGCAAGAGCACAGCAGTGGGCCGAGCGCTGTGCGCCTAAGCGTGGGCCGCAAGGCTTGCGCGGGTGTACGGTGCTCGTGCAATGCTTGTGCGGGAATCCTGAAGCAATCAGGATTCGAAGTGTGATTAAATCCTAAAACTATTAGATAATGATTATTTAATTAGAGTCCTAGTAGGATTATAATTAAATAAATTAGTATCCTAATAGGATTCCAAAACCCTTTCCATAACTCTATAAATAGGTGCCTAGGGTCACATATTTTCATAGATTATTCAAGTATTCAAAGTGAGTTTTTGAGAGAAAATTCAGACACATTTCTTGACTAAAAGTGCCGAAAATCTTTAGTACCTGAAGGGCGATTCTAGTTGGTCAATCTTAAGGCGGATCCGGACGTGCTGTGGACTATCTACGGAGGGACGACACTTGGAGTCCTAAAGACTTGTTCTTGTTCGGTTCGGGCGCAGCTAGGGAAGGCACGCAACAAAGAGTATGCATCTAAACTATGCTAAATGATTATGTGTAAATAATATGTATTCCTGGCTAAATGGTTTTTCCGCATGATTTATGAATTGTCATATGTATCATAACCTAACGTGCGTGATGCCATAAAGTTGGAGGTTGAAATTGTCCTTCTGGCAGGCCCTGTGCCTGGCGCCTGCCTGCGCCTTGTGCTGGTGGTACTTTCAAGTACCATCATAAATGTTGGCTCTTGTATAAATAGAGGGCTTTGCAAATCATCACTTTGCACCTCTACTTCCTGTTCTGATTCTCTTTCTTTTTCTTTGAAGAGAAAATGGCTCTTTTGAAAATGCCTTGAACACATGGCTTGGTTCTTTAGGCAAGTTGGAGAAAAGAGAGCTTGATGTTATGCATCTTGGAGTGTTTGTCTCTTTTTGGTTTGTAAAGCTTGATTTTCACTTTCTTCATGCTGCGTTGGAGGCTTGGGATCCATTGAACCATGTTTTCCTCTTTGGAACCAACGAGGTATGTCCCCTCCCTGAAGAGTTTAGTGCTATACTTGGTTGGTCCCTTATGGCAGATCCTTGCTTGCCCAGTGTTGAAGAACAATTCTTTTCAACTTTTGAAAGGTATTTGGGTCTTGAGCCCCCATTCTTTAGTGCTATTGTATATGTGCGAGGGGTGGATTTGTCCCTCTTTGTTGCTCATTTTGCTAGAATAGACATCCCCTAGGTGTGTCGCTTGAGGGCCTTGAATTTTTGTATCCTTTCTCAATTCCTCTTTTCGAAACATAGGCATGGCAATGGCAATGCCGCCATAATAGAGATTGTGGAGTAGTTTCCTTATGGCAGAAACCCAATGCCGCTTGTAATTGCGAGACACTGCTAGGCCTTAATATGCTGAAATCGGACCCATCTTCCATGCTTTCAGGAAGCCTGGTGCTACTTCAAGTAAGTATCTGAAGTTTCATGTATATTGAAATTTGTACTTGTATTTTAGAACATTGAAAATTGAACTGCTTTTTTTTGTATCTTCCCCAAGGTCTGGCTAATGGAGAGGCTCATGTTGGTGGCACCACTATAGAAAACATGGCAAGCTATAATAGAAAATGTTTCACTGTGCGGCCCATGTTGTATGGTCGACTTTCTTTGAATGAGTGGCGTTGTGCACTCTCGTAAATTGGATCCTCCATCAGGTGGGTAATTCTGTGGTGGGGAATTTCTTCCATGAGGCATGCACCTGATTTTCCTATTTTGAGGGTGCCTAGCCTTTCTGCATTAGTCTTCTACTCTCTTGCTTGAGTGATGAGACAATATGGCTTGAGGCAAGTGATTCCAGATTGTGCTATGGAGCATCCGAAGCCTGTTGTACTGAATATTGACCGTCTTGCACGGTGGAGGAAGAATTGAATTGCCAAACCCTTTTTGAATATTCCATTCCCGCCTGAGCCTGCTACTCTGTCTACGGGGTAAGTTGTATGGATGAAAGATCTAAACCAGAGAGATGCTTCTTTCTCCGAGTCTGTTGGAGTCAGAGGTTCTCAGGCTAGACATACTGCATCAATTGCTTATGAGGAGAGTGGTGAGAGCGTGACCCATTCGGTGCTTGACCGTTCCGGATCCAGAGGAAGTTCATCATCATCTCACCTTGGAAAGTTTGCTAGTTCCTTATCCCGCCACTTCGGCAAGGGGAAGATGGATGAATGATTGTGAGACGGGAAAAGGGATAGTACTCAAGGCGCAACGGCTCAAGAGCATAGTCGACCAACCCCAGAACTTTGTAGGCTTGAAGTGTTTGAAAATTGTATTTGTAGGAAATGTGTTTAGGAGAGTGTTTAGAAATTTATTTGGTGGAAGTGAAAAGGCTTGAAATGACTTTGCTTCACTTAATTCCTATCTTGTAATCAAATTAGCTTGAATTAAGGCCTTAGGGCCATTTGAATAGAAAGTCATTTGAAAATCGTGCCAAATTTTGCTTGAACATGCTTTTTATTTGCACATTTGGAATGAGAACAACAACAACAATTGAACTTAAATTTTTTGAACTTGATTTGATTTTTAGGATTCCCTTAATTGAGGAAACTTGAATTTTTTAAATATTAAGGTGGCCGAGCCTTGGAATTAGGTTGCCTACGTGTCCCGTTAAGGAATCAAGCCGGACGTAGTTCTAACTTACAAAACTTTTTGAATTTTGAACTTGAATTTAAATTTAGACATAACTTCTTGAGTTGATCCATGTTCATCAAAGAACGAAACTCAGTCCCATCGACATCTGTTAATTCAACTGCTCCCCCAGAGAGTTGGGTCTGAATTTTCCCCTTGGATCCATGACGCTCTTGCGAATGGCTTTCAAGACAAGCTCATCTTCTCTGATGTTTTGGGTTCTGGCCCTTTTGTTGAAACATCTGGCCACTCGGCGCTGATGGACTTGTACATGGTGAGCGGCTTAAAGCCGACGCTCAACGAGCATGACTAACTCATCATATCTTGATTGTATCCATGCAACTTCTGGGATTTTTCTTTCGAGGAATATACTTAAAGAAGGTAGTTCCAGCTCAATAGGTTGTGCCGCTTCCATTCCGTAAACCAAGGAAAATAGAGTTATGCCAGTTGAAGTGCGAATTGAAGTTCGACACCCCCATAATGCAAAGTGTAGTTTCTAGGGCTAGTCTCTGTAATTGGTTGTCGTTTTCATGATGATGGTCTTGACATTCTTGTTGGCCGCTTCGACTGCCCCATTGGTTTGTGGGCGATAAGGGAAGAACGGTGATGTTGAATTTTGTACTTGGTGAATAGATCTTCACATTCGCCTTGAAAATGGGTCCCCTGATCATTGACGAACTCGTGAGGAACACCGTATTTGCATATGATGTTTTCTTGAATGAATAAGGCCACTTGCTTGAAACCCAATATTTTAAAAGACCTGGCTTCGACCCACTTGGTGAAATAATCGATTGCAACCAGTATGAACTCATGACCCCCGGTGCATGTTGGAGTGACTTTAATTTGCCAATGACCTCGATACCCCAAGCTGAGAATGGCCATGGTGATGACTGTGAATATAGCAAAGATGGAGAAATGTGCTTCAGGTTTGCACATTTTTGACAAATAGGACACTTCTTGACAAAGGAGTAGCAGTCCCTCTCGAGAGTGGTCCAATAGTACCGAGCCCGAATGATTTTGAGGGCTAACATCCTCCCATTCATATGAGTGCCACAGACCCCAACATGTACTGTGTCCATGACCTTTTGTGCTTCTAGTTTGTCAACACATCGGAGATTGAGGCCGTTAGGAGACGTTTTTCATAGAATACCACCTTCTAGAACAAAGTTTGCTGATTGGTTTATGTTTAAGTTGGTTTTGTTTCAAGTCCAGAGTCTGTCTTTCAATTTCCGAGTCTAATGATGAGTCTAAGAGTCTAGGGTTAGAGTCTTGCATCAATCAAATGCCCTTAGAGGCCGAACTTCAAGTTAAAGTTGTCGATGTAATGATTGTTAATCTCAATAATACTTCAATTTCATCCTACTCTTCAACTCCAAGTTCAAAACACACTCCTAATCCAAGCAACTTTGATTCTCAAGAAACTGACCTTGAAATCTTAAAAGCTATCAAAAATCATGAAAACAGGACGCCCATAATTGAGAAAACAGAAAAAGTTAACCTTTCTAACAGCAGTGATCGAAAACTAGTTCAGATTGGTTTGACTCTATCTCAAGCGGAATGGGACGATCTGATCAAACTACTTTCAGAGTACGTAGGCGTCTTCGCATGGTCCTATCATGATATGATAGGGGTGGATCCAAGAATCGGTCAGCATACGATTCCCCTCATTCCAGGTTCAAAGCCCATCAAACAGAAACTCCGTCGCATGAAACCGAATGTTTCCCCCCAAAATTCAAGAAGAGGTCTCTAAGGAGCTAGAGGCCGGGTTTATTCGAGAGTCCAATTATCCAAACTGGATTGCAAATGTCGTCCCAGTTCCAAAGAAGGATGGAAAAGTACGAATGTGCGTCGATTACAGAGATCTTAACAGGGCTAGCCCTAAAGACAGTTTTCTACTTTCACACATCGACATCTTGGTTGACAACACAGCAAATCATGCCTTACTCACTTTTATGGACGGGTATGCGGGCTACAATCAGATTCCCATGGCAGAGGAGGACATGGAGAAAAAAACCTTCATCACTCAGTGGGGTACATATTGCTACACAGTTATGCAGTTCAGACTGAAGAACGCGAGGGCTGCTTATCAAAGAACGGCCACAACCATCATGAGTGACATGATTCACAAGGAAATCGAGGTGTATGTCGACGACATGATCGTCAAATTCAAAGAGCGTCATGAACATACAACAGTGCTTCGAAAATTCTTCAACAGACTCAAACAATACAATATGAGGCCCAATCCTCCAAAATGTGCATTAGGGGTAACGTTAGGAAAGTTGCTCGGATATGTCATCAGTTCTCGAGGCATCGAGGCTAATCCTTCTAAAATCAAAGCCATTCTAGACATGAAACTGCCAGCAAATGAAAAAGAAATTTGGGGGTTCCTTGGAAAATTGCAATACATCAGGAGATTCATATCAAAGCTCACCATGATCTGTGAGCCAGTATTTCGAAAACTCCGCCAGAGTGAGCCTAAGGTATGGGACGAAGACTGTCAACATGCATTGTACACCATCAAGGGCTATTTTTCAAATCCACCAGTGTTAAAGTCGGCAATTTCGGGCATCCAACTCAGGCTTTATCTTACAACAACTGACTCGGTAGTTGGGGCCATGCATGCCCAAGAAATTGAAGGCAAAGAAAACGCCGTGTACTATTTGAGCAAGAACCTACTCGAGTACGAAACTAGATATACTCAACTCGAAAGGCTCAGTATCGCCTTGGTTTGGGCCCCAAAGAAACTTAGACATTACATTCTCTCCCATATAGTGCATGTAAGTTAGAAAGCAGATCCTCTCAAGTTCTTATTCGAAAAACCGGCTCTCAACGGACGGCTGGCCAGATGGTTGGTTATGCTAGCTGAATTTGATCTAAAATAAATTCCTCAAAAATCTATCAAGGGTTCAGCGGTCTTTGGTTTCCTAGTCGACTTTCTTATCGAGGCAGAAGAGGAGAATTATGACCTACCCGATGAGCATATTCTAATGACAAGCGGCGATAGTTATTCGTTGCACTTTGACGGTGCCTCCAATCAATGCGGATGTAGTGCAGGGGTAATCCTAGTAGCTCCTGAAGGCACTCACACTCCAATCTCAGAAAAACTGCAATTCAATGTTACAAACAATGAGGTCGAATATGATGCATGCATTATGGGCCTGGAAGCCGCCATAGCATTGGGTGTCCAGAAACTTCGAGTGTACGGGGACTTTTCACGAATCTTCAACCAAATTTCCGGCAAATGGAAGGTCAGAAGTGAAAGTCTGGCCCTTTACCAATCCTATCTTGAAAAGTTGTCCAAACAAGTGCAAGAGCTTCGTTACATATACCGGCCCAGAGAAGAGAATCAGTTTGCCGATGCACTGGCAAAACTAGTATCAATGATCAACATTCCAAATAGCATGGCTAAAATGTCCCTAACAATTGAAACCCGTCAAGAAGCAGCATATGTCCATGCTATTAACGATGTCGAGCCTGAGGAAGACAAACCTTAGTTTTCAGACATTCTAAGGTACCTACAAACTTCCGAATATCCACCACATTTTTCAAGCAAGAATCAAAGGGCTTTGCGCCTTCAATCAGCAAACTTCGTTCTAGAAGGTGGCATCCTATACAAAAGGTCTCCCGGCGGCCTCAACCTCTGATGTGTTGACAAACACGAAGCACAAAGGGTTATGGACACCGTACATGCCGGGGTCTGTGGCACTCACATGCATGAATGGGAATATGTTAGCTCCCAAAGTCATTAACGCTCTATTACTGGACCGCCCTCGAGCGGGACTGCTACTTCTTTGCCAAGAGGTGTCCTATTTGTCAAAAGTGTGCAAACCTAAAGCACATTCCTCCATCCTTTCTATATTCACAGTCATCACCATGCCCATTCTCATCTTGGGGTATCGACGTCATCGGCAAAGTCACTCCAACGGGGGTCATGAGTTTATACTGGTTGCAATCAATTATTTCACTAAGTGGGTCGAAGCCAAATCTTTCAAAGTACTGGGTTCCAAGCAAGTGGCCCAATTCATTCAAGAAAACATCATATGCAGATACGGCGTTCCTCACAAGTTCATCAGTGATCAGGGAACCCATTTCCAAGGCGAGTGTGAAGATCTATTCACCGAGTACAAAATTCAACATCACTTTCTTCACCTTACCGCCCACAGACCAATGGGGTAGTCGAAGAGGCCAACAAAAATGTCAAGACCATCATCATGAAAATTACAAACAATTACAAAGACTGGCTCCAGAAACTACAATTTGCATTGTGGGGGTATCGAACTTCAATTCGCATTTCAACTGGCGCAACTCCATTTTCATTGGTTTATTGAATGGAAGCGGTACAACCTATCGAATTGGAACTTCCTTCTTTAAGGATAGTCCTCGAAAGAAAAATCCCAGAAGCTACATGGGTACAATCAAGATACGATGAGCTAGTCATGCTCTATGAGCGCCAGCTTCAAGCCGCTCACCATGTACAAGTCTATCAGCGCCGAGTGGCCAGAGAGTTCAACAAAAGGGTCAAAACCCAAAATATCAAAGAAGGAGAGCTTGTCTTGAAATCCCTTCGCAAGAGTGTCATGGATCCAAGGGGAAATTTCAGACCCAACTGGGTCGGGCCATACATTGTCAAGAAAATCCTTTTCGGGGGAGCAGTTGAATTAACAGACGTCGATGGGACTGAGTTCCGTTCATTGACGAACCTGGATCAACGTACTCAAGAAATTTTATGTCTAAATTCAAATTCAAGTTCAATTTTCAAAAAGTTATGTAAGTTAGAACTACGTTCGACCAGATTCTTTAACGGGACTCGTAGGCAACTTCATTCCGAGGCCAGACCACCTTAATACCAAAAAAAAAAAATCAAAGTTTCCTCAATTAAGGGAATCCTAATAATCAAATAAAATTCAAAGTTCAATTGTTGTTGTTGTTATTATATCAAATGTGCAAATAAAATAAAAAGCATGTTCAATCAGAATTTGGCACAAATTTCAAACAACTGTTATTTTGGCTCTAAAGCCTCAATCCAAGCTAATTTGATTAAAAGGTTGGGATCAAGTGAAACAAAGTTATTCAGAGCCTTTTCACATTTTCTAAACACATTTCTAAACACACTCTAAAACACATTCCCTACAAATACAATTCCAAACACTTCAAGCCTACAAAGATCTGGGGTTGGGCGACTATGCTCTTGATTCCTAGAACCTCGAGTATTATCCCCTTTCCCTTCTCCGATCATTCATCCATCTTCCCCTTGCCCATGTGGCGGGAGAAGGAACTAGCAAATCTTCTAAGGAGGGATGATGATGAGCCTCCTCTGGACCCTAAACGGTCAAGCACCGAATGGGCCACACTCTCATCTCCCTCCTCATAAGCAATTTATGAAGGATGTCTAGCGTTAGAATCTCTGACTCCCACAAACTCGGAGAAAGAAATGTCCCTCTGACTTGGACCTTTCATCCATACAACATACCCCGCAGACAGAGTAACAGGCTCAGGTGGGAATTGAAAGTTCAAGAAGGGTTTGGCAACCCATACCTCCTCCATCGTTAAAGACGGTCAATTTTCAGTGCAACAGGCTTCGGATGGTCCATAGCACAATCCGAAATCTCTTGCCTCAAGCCATATTGTCTCATCACTCGAGCATGAGAGTAGAAGACTAGTGCAGAAAGGCTAGGCACCCTCAAAATAGTAGAACCAGGTGCATGTTTCATGGAAGAAATTACCCACCACAGAATTTCCCACTTGATGGAAGATACAATCCCCGAGAGTGCGCACCGCCACTCATCCAAAGAAAGCCAGCCATACAGCATGGGCCGCAGAGTGAACCCCTTTCTATTATAACTTTCCATATTCTCTGGTGGTGCCACCAACATGAGTCTCTTCATAAGACAAACCTTGGAGAAAGTACAAGAAATAAATTCAAAATTCAATGTTCTAAATACAAATACAAATTTCAATACACAAGAAACTCCAGATTCTTACTTGGAGTAGCGTCAGGCTTCCCAGAGGCATGGAAGAGGGGTCCGATTTCAGCATATCAAGGTCTAGCAATGTCTCGCCAATCATGAGCGTCATTGGGTCTCTACCACAAGCAAACTTCTCTACGATCTCTATTATGGAGGCATCACCATTGCCAAACCCATGCTTTGAAAAGAGGAAACGAGCAAAGATAGAAAAACTCAAAGCCCTCAAGCGGTAGACCTTGGGGATGTCCACTCCAGCAAAATGGGTAATAAAGAGGGGTAAATCCACCCCTCGTCCATATACAACAACACTTAAGAGTGGGGGCTTAATACCCAAGTACCTCTCAAAAGTCGAAAAGAAGTGTTCTTCAACACTAAGCAAGCAAGGCTCTATCATAACGGGCCAACCCAATATAACAATAAACTCTTCAGGGAGGGGACATACCTCATTGTTACCAAAGTGGAAAACGTGGTGCATCGGATCCCATGCCTCCAAAGCAGCATAAAACTATCAACTTCGGCAGCAAGGCTTTGTTTATATTGTATTGACCCTAATATGACATTTGTTTTCCAACCTGTGGATTCTTGCTCATCAATCCATCTAAAAAATATGCAACCCCTTCTGTTCATTTCAACATCATAATCTGGACAAGCAATAAACCTCATTCCAGGATTTTCTTTTGCCCATGCCCTTTGGATGGACACTTTCAATCCACTATAGCTCCTCTTTGAGTGTGAATTATCACCACTTGGGAACAAATACATAGCCATGGTCATCTGATAAGGCGTTTTTTCCGTCGTTGAATAGAAAATCACCTCACCAAACAAAATTTATAAAACACCTAAACTACCGGCTATATTGACTATAGCGGCAAGTATAGGGATCGTCCCATAGGAATGGATATGTTTGACTTATCAATCTATGCGTTCACAAGCTAGTTCGGAAGGAATTTGAGTTTTGAATCAATCTAATGAAAGCTAGAAAAGCAAACAAATAAAGAAACTCTAGAGGATTCGGGAATCGGCTATGGAAATCAAATCAAAGGAAGCACAAGGTCCAAACAATCATGAATATGCAAAGACATAGCAAGTAGGGGAATGAAAACTAATGACGAACCCGCCACCTCTCGGATAGGGAACGCTAAGCGTCTAATCCACGGAAGAGCTTTCGCCTAATCCTAGATTAAACTAACTAGCATATAATAGGAACTATCATTGACTTGCACAATTAGGCTCACAATGTCTTGCCAAACCTAATCATACATTCCAATCTAATCCAATCGAATAGCATTCGCGACTACTACTCAACTAGTCATAGAAATACTACCACTAATCACATTCAATCACAACATCAATCATGAATTTCCCCAAAACTTCTCCAAATTCAATCCCAAAGCTTCATCCCTAACCTCTAGACTAAACTACTCAATTAGCATGATTAACATCAACATTAAACTAATATCAATCCTAATCATGAATCTAATTGCAACAATGAAGCTAATTGAAACAGTAAAAATCAGAAAATTCAAACCACAAAAATTGGGAAAAATCAAGCAAATTCAAAATATCAAACTAATTCTAGAATTCAAGCATGAAATCAAAGCATAACGAAATTAACAAAGCAATTAAAGAATTAAAGAACAAAATCAAAAGAAGAATTAGAATTATACCTTGGAATGAAGAAATTGCATCAAACTTGAAGCACAAAATTGAAGAACAAAACTCAAAGCAAAGAGAAAAGAAATCAGAAAATGATGATTGAATTGAATTTAGAATCAAGAATTTGAGGCTAAGAATCCTTAATCCTAATCTCTAATCTAAGCCCTAAACTAATTCTAGAGAGAGAATTCTAAGAATTACGCAATGAAAATCTAATTATGCCTAACTAAGCCTAACTAAGCCTGACTAAGCCTAATTACAAATGCTGCGATTTCTCCTATTTATAGCCCCCGCGAAGCCGTGCGACCGCACGAGAGGGTCTATGCGTTTGCACCAAGCTGCTGGCAGTTCCTGGTCCAATTTCGGTAACTCGTGTGCTCGCACAGAGATGATGCTGCGCTCGCACTGGGTGCCTTGGTTGTGCTCGAGTGTTGCGCGCTGCTTGATGCTTGTTGTGCTGCGATTGTTGCTGCGTGTGTTGCTATTCCATGCTTCGTCGCTGCACATTGAACACAATCGTATAGCATATCAATAAAATCGTAAAACATATTCCAAAATCATCTAGCACGCTAGAAAATCGTATAGCACATTATTAAAATCGGAAAACGCATAATTGAATCGGAAAATCACATATTTAATTCGTTTGACATTTTCGCAAATCGTAAAGCCATTTAAATCATCGTCTAAGCCAAAAGTCGCATTATTTAGCACGTTAACACTCCAAATGACCCCACGCTATCAAATTGAGCATAAAAGACATAATTAGAGCGAAAACGGCTAGAATATGCGCAAGACGAGAGAATGTAACGATAAATGCAAAAATGCAACAAACGAACTAAAAACGATAAAACTAAGAGAAAATAAGAATAAAAAGCTAATAAAATGAACTAAAATCCTAAGCTAAGAGCGACATAAATGTCGCTCATCATCATCCTACTGCAAATCCATTATTGTTTTCATTAGTTATTCTTAAGTATGTTTAAGTATTGTTCCGATTAGCTAACTTAAATGGATTTACAAAAATGGCAGAAAATCCTTTTTCCTGGAGAAGGGTCAGCTATGGTGAAGAAACAGAGAAGGAACACAGAGATGGTGATGGAGAAGATGGATTTTTTTCTGTAAGTGTTGAATTATTTCTGTGTAAATGGAAAGTTAAATACTCTGTTTTTTTAGAGCTTCAACGGCTAATTTTTAGTAAAAATGCTAACTTAAATGCATTTGCCTTTATTTTATAATTGTGTACAGGTAAAAGTAACTATGTTTTGTCATTTTCTGTCTTTTATTTTAATTAGCCTTTAAATTTAATGCTTTTAAACGAACGTTAGTAACAGAAGGCAAAAAGCAGCGGATTCCATCCAAACGCTGGGACTAAACTGCACATTTTGAAAGTTGAGAGACTAAACTGCACCTTTTGCCAAAGTTTAGGGACCTTCACAATTGTTTACTTTTTATATTGATGTCAAAAGTTGTGCCTAAGGATTATTTTAACCAATTAAATTCACTGGCGCATTTAACTCTCACACTGTTAGGAATTAAACGCAACTTAATTAAACCAACTAGAACTTGTATGGAAGATTAGAGTCGAAGTCCGACGATTAATTACACGCCAAATCAAATACCAAGAGTATCCTTCCAACTTAAGACACTTGAAATGGAATTCTCACATAGGAATCAAATTTGCATCACTTTAGGAAATTAGTTACTTAGTATTTTCTTACTATTTAGCTTTCTGGTTTAATTAGAATTGTAATTAGAAAACTAGATATGTGTGGTATGTACAATCTCTAGAATTATTTAGTCTTGGGGAGAAAACATAATTCTGGTACATGAGGGTTTCTAGTTTAGCCTATAAAAAACGGGTTACGCCTATCTAGAAAATAAGGGGGGAAATACATTGGTGGGAGGAATCATCAATTGAGGTTTATTGTATTATTTTGCAGGAACTTAATAATACGATATTATTTTAGGGGAGGAAATACAAATTGAAGGAAATAATTCCCTTGGTCCAAGTATGCATTCAATGCTAAATCTAATAAATGCGGTTCAGTATTAATTAAACAAGTTAATAATTCAGTGAGATCAAGTGAGCTGAATGCCTAGCTAGAGGCCGCTTCAATTCAAGTGGAATTAATAATATTAATCCACAGCTTACTCTTGACTGAACCCGCAGGGTCACACAAATAGTACGTGAACGGATCAAGTATTTAAGTGAATATATTATTCATTAAGTAATCCATTTATGAACATTCGGAAACGACGGATCTCGGTTCCAGTGGGAGATGAAATCGTCAAAAGGCAAAATATAGAATACTCCGGAAATGATGATATTGCCGGAAACGGAAATATGGATCATGACGGAAATATAAATATTATCCAAATCGGAAATATTGCCGGAAACGGAAATATTACCGGAATCGGAAAATATTATCGGAAATAGAAATATTACCAGAATCGGGAATATTGCCGGAAACGGAAATATTGCCGGAATTGGAAATATTGTCTGAAAAAGAAATTATTTCCGGAATCGAAAATATTAAAAGAAACGTAAATATTTGTTCGAATCGGAAATAAATTCCGGAATCGGAAAACGAATCGGAAGCGCGACGTGCGAATGCTCGACGAACGAGCTTGCGAGACGCAAGGCCCAGCGCCAAGCAAGCCCGCGCGGAGCAGCAACGCTTGGGCCGAGCAAGACAGTGCGCCCATCGCATGGGCCGCGTGTTTTTGCTGGACGCCAAGCGCGCTTGGGCCGAAGCAAGGCAGCAGCGCCCAGCATGGGCCGCGTGATGTTGCTGGACACCAAGCTCAGCCCAGCAACGTGGGCTTAGGCCACACGCTGATGGGCCTTGGCCGGCCGATTGCTTGCAAGCTAAGCAAGCTTGTGTGCCAAGCTACTTGGGCGTTAAGTAGTTTGGGCCAAAAGTTATTGTTTTTATAATTCTACTAAAATTAGACATTAAGGGTAGATCTGAAATACTTATTATTTGATTGTCCCTAGAATTCTAATGTTATTAATTAACTAGAGTCCTAATGGATTTAGTTAATCGATTCCTAGTAAGATTATAACTCCTTTATTTCCACCCTATACATATGTGATTCATGATCACAATTTATAATATAATTCCAACACATTAAATTCAAGGGAGAATTAAATACTTGCATATCACCATTGTCAGTTTCCCGAGTGCACATAAAACCTTAGAGAATATTCTAGTTGGTTGAATCTAAGGCGGATCCAAACGTGCTGTGGACTATCTACGGAGGGGCGACATTTGGAGTCATGTACTTGTTCTTGTTCGGTTCGGGAGCAGCTATGGAAGGCATGCATCACATTGTATGTATACTAAATTATGCTAATTGACTATGTGGCAATTAATTTGGATTCCTGGCTTTATGGTTTTTCCGCATGAATTATATTGTTTATATTATTCATAACCCAACAGTGGTATCACGAGCCTCTAATTAATTCCATAATCAATTATAGTTAACATGGATTAAATTCTATAAATTTGCAATGAATTAAAGGGGTGATTAATTTCATGTATGTAATTAATTGCAAATTCGTGCGATTATTTGATTATATGTTCACAGGATTTTTTGGCAGTTTTGTCAATAATAGTCCGAATCTTATGTTTTTATAGTGATTTGGCATGTAAACGACGTTTTAAAATTTTGACAAAAATCATAAATTTGACGCTGAACCCAGAATTCCCAAATTCAAAGCCTAACTATGACTTTTAGAAGGTTTTAATTCCCAAAATCGTAGCTTTTGGTTTTCCGTTTTTCCAAAAAAGAGCGATGTGAGTAGTTATTGGTTTTCCGTTTTTCCAAAAAAGAGCGATGTGAGTAGTTTTTCCTTTTTTCCAAAAATTAAAGTATTGGTTTTCCGTTTTTTCCAAAAAAAGAACGATTTGCTGGATTTTCCTTCGCTTTACGTCCTATAAAAACAAGGGGGTTTTCTCGTTTAGCTAACCCTAAAAATGAGAATCTTTAAAAACATTTTTACCTCGTGGTTGGGTTTGGCCAGGCCCAATTACACTTTATATCTTTGATTTCGAAAACATCTGTAGCTACTCCCAATGACAAAGTGAGGGAGTTTCTACACTTCTTTAGATCCTTCCAATGACAAAGTGAGGAAGTTTCTATACTATCCGTTGACAAATCCCAATGACACGTGAGGGATATGTCGACACTTCAAGTGATGACCCTTAAGTCAAATGTTATCACTCGGGGGCTCGTGAGACCCTCGCAAAAGCAGGTCACCATGACTTGTGTGACGCACTCTGTCTAATACTTTGACCATCGTCTTACTCCAAGACTCAGTCAAAGTGGGGGCTAACTGTAGACACCTACTTTTGTCCCCATTTCCGAAAGGGAAGGTTCGATGATGAGAACATAAATCTCCACTTGACAACGCATCTCCTATAAAATAACGAATCTCAATTCCCCTTCTCATTTCACCCGAAACCTGCTATTTATGGAAACCTGCTAAAAATGGTAACTGCCGTAAAGGGTAGTTTCTAAAAGTAGTAAGAATAAAAAGATAGAAACCTGTCAGAATTAGGTGTTGCACTCCAACATAAACCCTAAATGAGATAGAGATTACGAGAGAATCCTATTCCTAATATGATTCGAAAATAAGAGTCACGTATTAATTAAAATCCTAACGAGCCTAGAGTTCGTAACGGGCCCAGACGCATTCCGTCACAAGGTTAATACGCACCAAATAACTCGGATTAAGTCTCTTAATGGACTCCGTACTCTAGAGTCCAATCTGACAAAGAATTCTGCCCAGACCCTATTTTCAACGCCCAGCCCTGGGCGCCGAAATCTTTGGCGCCCAGAGCTGGGCGCCGAAAATACCTGGAACGGATTCTTTTCCTCATCCGTTTCGTATTCAAATTCCTGAAAATCTATCTTTCTACGCCACTCTTTCCTATAAATAGACCCCTAAGTTCGACGTGAAAAAGAACACAACAACACACAATTCATATTCTGAGTATTGACTCCAACCCCTAGCCTAAGCCTCACGCTGCGAAATTGTTCACGCGTTCTGTCGCAATCGATCCATAAATCGAACAGAACGTATCATGTCCCATAATTTGAGATTCGTTAAATAAAAAGGAGAAATAGCAAAGTCAAAGTGGTTAGTTTTCTGAGAACCGTGACGCACCTCTCAAGGGTGCGTCGTAAAGTGTCCCTTTTCGATGATTTAATTGCTTTCCTCGCCCTTTTTATGAATTGTTAAACTAACTAAATCTGATTGTTCTACCACACCTAACAAATATAATATTTTTGGGAAATTGGATTATCATGCTAGGTCCCTTAATGCTATTTAAATCAGATAATCGCGATCGATCTAGTATTATATGTTGCATATTGCTAAAAGCAACTCAGATTAGTTTAATAGTTAACGCATGTCCCTTCAATTATTTATGCTGAGCTAGTAAGGATATCCTGCCTCTGGAGTTATCGACGAGCGTGTACTCCTCTCGGTAGTTACAGTCCCCCGAACCCTCAATCTCTACCTTGCAGGTGTATGTTGAGAGATCCCCACACCAGGGATCACAAGGGAACCTACGGCCGTCGTGGTCAAACATAATTGCACTCCCTTTATGTCACGATAACCGGGTTTTGTCAGTTTTTCTCATTGTCGTTAAAAACTGAATGGCGACTCCTATATTACTAGTCAATTGGGTGTAAACTCACAGGAAATCCAATTACACTTGATTGAATAAAAAGAATCGTCACACCCACGAGGGACGAGGTCACGCATTAGCCTCGTGCTTTTTCGACCCCCTCACAGTGGCGACTCCACTGGGGATAGTGAAGGAAATACTCGTGCTTGTAGGTAATCAAAATAGCCGAAGGGTGAAACGATCCTACCCCGCGTTTATTTCCCCATCAAGTTAGGACGACCTGAAAATCAGCATATTAATGTGAACGGGCAGAACCGCATAACGAATCTTGGCTCCCTTGCTGTTTCATCTCAGGAGTCGGGACTAAGGATACCCATTGCCAACCGGGGGGTGCATACTCTTCGAATGTTGTCCACTCGGCACTTTCGCAAGTAGTACACCCGTCCTAAACCCAATCGCTCGCCCATTAGGTCCCTCTCGCCTGCATGCCCCCTTGGCTTGCACTTGCGGGTTGGCCTCTTGAGCGAAATTCGTCTGTTGAAGACACTGAAGGAAATAATGCCCTTGGTCCAAGTATGCATTCTATGTTAAGTCTAATAAATGCGGTTCAGTATTAATTAACAAGTTAATAATTCAGTGAGATCAAGTGAGCTGAATGCCTAGCTAGAGGCCGCTTCAGTTCAAGTGGAATTAATGATATTAATCCACAGCTTACTCTTGACTGAACCCGTAGGGTCACACAAATAGTACGTAAACGGATCAAGTATTTAATGGCATTAAATACTCTATCTATGGATATTCGGAACCGACGGATCTTGGTTTCAGTGGGAGCTGAGATCGTCACAGGCAAGAAATGAATACTCCGGAAACGATGATATTACCGGAAACGGAAATATGGATCGTATCGGAAATATAAATATTATCCAAGTCGTAGATGTTGCCGGAAACGGAAACATGGTACGTATCGGAAAATATTATCGGAAATGGAAATATTACCAGAATCGGAAATATTGCCGGAAACGGAAATATTGTCAGAATCGGAAATATTACCGGAATCGGAAAATAATTCCGGAAACGGAAATATTAAATATTTGTTCGAAACGGAAATTAATTCCGGAATCGGAAATGTTAAATATTGTTCGTATCGGAAATGAATTCCGGAATCGGAAATTTAATCGGAAGCGTATCGTACGAATAAGCATCGGACGAGGCCTGCCGGGCGAGGCCCAGCACGAAGCCAGGCCATCGCCCAGCAAGCCAAGCGCGCCGCACAAACAGCCACGCCAGGCCCAGCGCAAGGCCAGGCTCAGCAGGCCGTGGCAGCGCGCACAGCGCGCGCGGGAGCTGCGTGGGCTTGCAGCTCGCGCAGGCCTCGCTGCGTGGGCTGCTGCTCGTGCGCACGCATGGGCGGCCCATCGTGGCTGCCGTGTGTGCGTGTGTAAGTGTTTGTGTTCGTGCACGTTTCCTAAAACGTGCAGAGTTCGGTTAATGATTAAATTCCTAATTCTATTTGATAAATTAATTAAATTAGAGTTCTTGTAGGATTCTAGGTTTAATCAATTTGTATCTGAATAGGATTCCAATTCCCTTTCCATACCCCTATAAATATGTGGCCTGGGTTCACAATTTATAACGAGTTTTAAAAGTATTCAAAGTGAGTTTTTGAGAGAAAAATTCAGCCACACATCTTGCTCAAAAGTGCCGAAAATTCTAGTACCTTAAGGGCGATTCTAGTTGGTCAATCTTAAGGCGGATCCGGACGTGCTGTGGACTATCTACGGAGGGACGACACTTGGAGTCCTAAAGACTTGTTCTGGTTCGGTTCGGGCGCAGCTAGGGAGGGCACGCAACAAAGAGTATGCATCTAAATTATGCTATATGATTATGTGTAAATAATATGTAATCCTGGGTTAATGGTTGTTTCCGCATGATTTATGTAATATCATATGTATCATAACCTAACAGTGGTATCACGAGCCCCTTATTATTGTGTCAATTCCGCATGTAAAAGGCATTCTAAAATTTTGACAAAAATAGTATTTTTCTGCCGAACCCAGAATTCTCAAATTCGAAGCCTAACTATGACTTTTCGAAGGTTTTAGTTTTTCGAATGCAAAATTTCGTAAATTTAAGATGTTAAATTAAATATTTGCGATTCTTGTTGATAAATCTTGAATTTTTGATTGACCTACTGTATATGTTTAACAAGTTTGAATGCCTAGCCTTGTTAATTATGCAATCTAATTTGTAATTATGATTAATTTGTTGAAAATTAGAATAATTTAGAATTAATTTGATTTTCATAATTAATTATAATTTAATTAGAAACCTATGATTAAAAACCACCATAAAAATTGTAAATTTATGATAAATTTTAAATTTTTATGACCTAGACTTGAATCCATAACAATCGGAAATCAATTGAATAATAAATTTTCGATTTTTCGCCCTAAAATTATGAAATTAATAATATTTATTAATTTGTCATTAATTTTATAAATTTTAAATTTTTTATGCGATTCGTTCATATAACTTGCACGCACAAAGCAATGGACGCTTCGTGTTACCCTTAAGGGGTGTTGTATAGTGCGGGCATGCGACGACGAGCAAGGGAGCTCGTCGCCCGTGCGGCACGAATGCAATGAGCAAGGCATGGTGCACGTGCACAAGGCAGCAGCCCTGCCTTGTGTCGTGAGCCACGAGCAATGGACGAATGGGCATGGGCGAAGGGCGAGCCAAGGCAGTCGCGTGTGGGCAGCAAGCGAGCTGCGCCACAACGCGCACTGCCTCTTGCAAGAGCGCGCAGCCTCGCGCGTAGCGAGCGCAAGCTCGCGTGCCACGAGCGCTGCGCCCAGCGTTGCTCGCGCGCACAGCGAGCGATGTCGCGCGCCCAGCGAGCGATGGCTCGCACGCACAGCGAGCGATGTCGCGCGCCCAGCGAGCGATGGCTCGCGCGCACTGCGAGCGATGGCTCGCGTGCGACGAGCGCTGGTGCGCGCGCAGCGTGCGATGGCTTGCGATGGAAATGCAGCAGCTATGCGACGAGCGCATGGGCTGCGCGCACATGGCCAGCGATGGCTGTGTGCGAGCGGCCCATGTGCGTGCAATGCGTAGGGTGTTTGCGTTACGATTAGATCGTTTTGAATGTTTAATTTGAAAATTTCAGTTCACGTAATTTTAATTAATTTTAAAATTAATAATTTAAATTATTTTCTTGGATTTTAATTTTGAATATTGTAATTATAATAAATGTTATTTATTCTAATTATTTTACTAAAATTAAAATCATGAATTAATTTAAATACGACTGAAATTAAATTAAACCTTTTGGATTCAATTATAAATTTATATGAGCTTTAAATTTTAATTAAATTTGTATGTTTCCGGTTAGACTAGAAATACATTTTTATGTTTAAAAATATTAAAGCATATAAATTTATTGGTTTAAGTGGGAGCGCTTTTAGTCATAAACTCTTGATTAGGTCTACAAATCCTTAAGGTTAAAACAACTTGATTAGAATTAATAAGGACTGAATAATTGGTAGATTATTGGTGCCCTTGATTAATTGCTGCAAATGTTTACGTGATGCATAATGTGTTTTACTAACCAGCTATGTGGGCCATTCATGATAATGAATGGGTGAATGGTATATATTGTATATGTACTGTTTTGCAGGTTATGAAGTGACTAGTATGGCCCAAATAGGATAGAAAATATGGTCTGCGTACCATTAATTTGAATGTAATTGGTCTGAAGTACCAAAGTTATTTTTTAATTCAAATATGGTCTGCGTACCATCAAATAGTTGTAATTAGTTATAGCTTATCCTATTTGAAGAAAATGGTGCCTCCCACGGAGATTTTCAAGACGGACTTTGAAGTTAAAGCTTCAAGATGAAGTCGGGCCATACTAGATCACAAATATCTTATGCATGTTTTAAGTTATTTATTGCTTTTAAATATGTCTTAAAATGCATGAGATCAAAAACTTGATTATGTTGCATGATTAAGGATTTTAGTTCACTTAAAATCTAACCAACATAGTAAGAGCCTTAAGTTCCAAACTTAAAAATTGAGTTAAAAGGTGCCATGCCAAAATATACACTTGCTTGGATATCCTTTACATCAATCTAGTAATAGTTTTCGCTCAGCGAGGTGTTACTTATTGGTCCTAAAGGGGCAAGGTACACAAATAATTGTGAGTACATGTTAGTTTTGGTGAAACTCAACGATATAAGTAAGGAGTCCTTTTATGTCGTGGCAAATTCGATAGGTTTACCTAATAAGTTCTTAGACGTACCTATCAACCAAGAATAGTTTCTAGACTATTAGCAAAAGGCTTTTGCTTACCTAAGATGTTCTAGGATTAAGTCGACAAACTGTGCTTAGTTCTTCAATGATTTTAGGATCTTGGAATCATTTTATTCACACCTGCCGGAACACATAATTTGAATAAAATGCTTAATAAACATTGAATTATGCATGTATGCTAGAATTTAAGTTTATTAAGAGAAACTGTGAATGGTTATTTATTTGTTTATTCTTTTCAATTGTAGTTTTAATATGGCAAACAACAATCAAAACATCATCATGGGTTCTGAGCTTATGGTCAAGCTAAACCTGACAAATTTTCTTGAATGGGAAGCTAAGCTAGTTGAAATAGTCAAACTCAATGGACTTGAGTATGTACTGTCACATCCCATGCCAAGCTACTATGCCAGAGACATGACCCCTGAGAGATTTTACGCCTGGGATGCGGATCTCAAAAAGGTTATGAGTCTCATGCTGAACAATATCCCTGATGATTGGGCTAAAAGGTTTGTAGCCTATGAACCTTTTACGCTCATCAAGAATCTGAGGGATATCTGTCGTGGAAGTACGGAGGACAGGGACCTGAACGTCCATGAGTTGATTGAATCAATGTCTGGTCTAAAGGTTAGTTCTCCCAACAGGTGTTATAGGATGGAGGTCCAAGAAACACATGTTCAGCTCCTTCGCACTAAACAGAGGGTAGGCGTCCCACTGAGGTTCCATGTGGATCTTATGTGTTCATATTTTGATCGCCTAAGTCTACTAGGAACTCCAATAAGCGAAAGGATGGCAGTCTCTGTCTTGCTCAATTCACTACACAGTGGGTTTGGTCGCTTCAAGCAACTATACCTAAGTGAACCAAGAGAAGAAACAGTTTCAGAATTTATTCACCTTGTCAGAAAGGCTGAAGTAGTACTGGACTGTGAAGCCAAAGATTTACTCAAGGCTAGAAAGAGACCATTCAAGAAAGGTGGAAAGTCCAAGGGCAATGCTAAATCAAAGCAGGACAAGTCCACATCAAGCTGTATTTATTGTGATGGAATAGGCCATTACAAAAGAGAATGTCCAAAGCTAAAGGAAGATCAGAAGAACGGAACAGTCGTTCCATCTTCAGGTATTTTCGTTATAGACTGTATACTTGCTAATTCAACTTCTTGGGTATTAGATACAGGTTGTGGCTCACACTTATGTTCCAATCCACAGGGACTAAGAAGAAGTAGAAAGTTAAGCAAGGGTGAAGTCGACCTACGAGTTGGAAATGGAGCACGGATTGCTGCATTAGCTGTAGGAACTTACTATTTGTCGTTGCCCTCCGGGCTAGTTTTGGAACTGGAAGAATGTTTCCATGTTCCAAGTCTTACTAAAAACATCATTTCAGTTTCTTGCTTAAATGCTAAGGGATTTTCCTTTTTAATAAAAGACGATAGTTGTTCGTTTTATTTTAAAGAGATGTTTTATGGATCTGCTAGATTAGTCAATGGACTTTATTTATTAGATCACGACAAACAAGTATATAACATAAATACCAAAAAGGCCAAAAAGAATGATTCAGATCTCACCTATCTGTGGCATTGTCGATTAGGCCATATAAACTTGAAACGCTTAGAAAGTCTTCAAAAGGAAGGAATTCTAGAACCATTTGACTTAGAGGATTATGGTAAATGCGAATCATGTTTACTTGGCAAAATGACAAAGCAACCTTTCTCTAAAGTTGGAGAAAGAGCAAATGAACTATTGGGTTTAATCCATACAGATGTATGTGGACCAATGAGTACAAATGCTAGAGGTGGTTTCAGCTACTTTATCACTTTCACTGATGACTTCAGTAGGTATGGTTATGTCTACCTAATGAAGCATAAGTCTGAATCCTTTGACAAATTCAAGGAATTTCAGAGTGAAGTAGAGAATCAATTAGGCAAGAAGATTAAGGCACTGCGGTCTGATAGAGGCGGTGAATATCTGAGCTATGAATTTGATGACCATCTGAAAGAATGTGGAATTCTATCAGAGTTGACTCCTCCTGGAACACCACAATGGAACGGTGTGTCAGAACGGAGGAACAGAACCTTGCTAGACATGGTCAGGTCAATGATGGGTCAGGCCGAACTTCCATTAGAATTTTGGGGACATGCACTAAATACAGCTGCACTCACTATAAATAGAGCTCCGTCTAAAGCTGTCGAAAAGACTCCATACGAATTATGGTTTGGAAAGCCTCCAAATGTGTCTTTTCTTAAGATTTGGGGATGTGAAGTATACGTCAAACGATTAATTTCAGACAAAACTTCATCCAAAATCTGACAAATGTATCCTTGTGGGCTATCCAAAGGAAACAAAGGGGTATTACTTCTACAATACATCTGAGAACAAAGTGTTTGTTGCTCGAGATGGTGTCTTTTTGGAGAAAGATCACATTTCCAAAATGACAAGTGGGAGAAAAGTAGACCTCGAAAAAATTCGAATCGAACAACAAACTCTAGAGAATGCTCAAGATGACATTCAGGATGAAACTCAGAGATCTTTAGAAGAATCTGGTGAGAATCATGGTCAATCTAGAAATGTTACCCCGCGTAGATCGCAAAGATATAGATCTCAACCGGAAAGGTACTTAGGTATTTTGACGAACGAGAGCTATGACGTTCTATTACTTGAAAGTGATGAACCTGCGACTTACAAACAAGCTATGACGAGCCCTAGCTCCAAGCAGTGGCAAGAAGCCATGCAATCTGAATTAGACTCCATGTCTGAAAACCAAGTATGGGATTTGGTCGATTTGCCAGATGGCTACCAAGCCATTGGAAGCAAATGGGTTTTCAAACTGAAAAAAGACAAGGATGGGAAACTTGAAGTTTTCAAAGCTAGATTGGTTGCAAAAGGTTACAGGCAAGTCCACGGTGTGGATTACGATGAAACCTTTTCACCAGTTGCAATGCTAAAGTCTATTCGGATAATGTTAGCAATCGCTGCATATTACGATTACGAAATATGGCAGATGGATGTCAAAACTGCTTTCTTAAACGGCGTTTTAACAAAAACTGTGTTTATGACACAGCCTGAAGGTTTTGAGGATCCAAAGAATGCTAAAAAGGTATGCAAGCTAAAGAAGTCAATCTACGGATTGAAGCAGGCATCCAGGAGCTGGAATATACATTTTGATGAAGCAGTCAGTGACTTTGGTTTCATCAAGAACGCAGACGAATCTTGTGTATACAAGAAGGTCAGTGGGAGCAAAATTGCTTTCCTAGTATTATATATCGACGACATATTACTTATCGGAAATGACATTCCTATGTTGAACTCTGTCAAGATTTGGCTTGGGAAATGTTTTTCGATGAAGGATCTAGGAGAAGCACAGTACATATTGGGCATCAAGATTTACAGAGATAGATCTAAAAGGATGATTGGACTTAGTCAAAGCACTTATATCAATAAGGTGCTTGATAGGTTCAAGATGGCAGACTCCAAGCGAGGCTACCTACCCATGTCTCATGGAATGACTCTAAGCAAGACTCAGTGCCCAAAAACACTTGATGAGCGTAGACGAATGAATGGGATTCCATATGCATCATTGATTGGTTCAATAATGTATGCTATGATATGTACACGCCCGGATGTTGCGTACGCACTCAGTGCTACCAGCAGATACCAGTCAGACCCAGGAGAGGCGCATTGGACTGCTGCCAAGAACATTCTGAAGTACCTGAAAAGGCACAAAGATGACTTCCTGGTCTATGGTGGAGATGATGAATTAATTGTTAAAGGCTATACGGACGCAAGTTTCCAAACCGACAAAGATGATTTTAGATCACAGTCTGGGTTTGTCTTCTGCCTCAACGGAGGAGCAGTAAGCTGGAAAAGTGCTAAGCAAAGCACCATTGCGGATTCTACAACTGAAGCGGAGTACATTGCTGCACATGAAGCAGCAAAGGAAGCTATATGGCTAAGGAAGTTCATAGGTGAACTTGGTGTAGTCCCCTCCATTAAAGGACCAATAGCCCTGTATTGTGATAATAACGGAGCTATTGCACAGGCAAAAGAGCCTAGACACCACCAGAGAGTCAAGCATGTACTTCGTAGATTTCACCTTCTACGAGAGTTCGTTGAAAGAAAAGAAGTCGAGATAAGCAAAATTGGAACTGATGACAACATATCAGATCCATTAACTAAACCTCTGCCGCAAGCGAAGCACAACTCGCACACTGCAGCTATGGGAATCAAGCATATTGGAGAATGGCTTTGATGTCTCTGTTTAATGTTTTAAAGTTTTAGAGTTTAAATCTTTGTAAAACATTATTGGTTAATCATTCACAATAAATGAAAGGAATTCATTTTTCCATTTAATTTGTGGTTTATTAAATGATGAGTCCCTTCAATTTGACGATATATTCAAGATAGACTGTCAGGACCAGTCCTGTGACTAAGAAATGTCTATCAAGTGAACTTGAATGTCAAAAGTTGAAAATGGTCCCTAATCGGAGTTTTCTATAAAATTGGACGCATAGAAAACGTTAGACGATTAGAATGCAAGATGACTAGTAGTTCTGTTTCTTGAACTATGTGGACATGGCAATGTCATAATCATTTGCATAGATACTTACTTTGGGAAGACTAGTATCGGACAAGACCTATGAAACTTTACTGTAAGAGATGAAAGTCTGTCATAAGTAAATTTCATTAAATTATTAGACACTAAATCCTCAATACCTGAGAGATTTGAGATTACTTGTTTGAGAACTGGTTGCTTTGACGTTGACCAACCGTCGCACCGTAAAAGGAGGCTATAAAGGCAACGCTCAGGTAATCACCTATCAAACGAAGTCTAATCTCAAGATCGCAAGATTGGGATTGTCCTCCCATAAATCGGGATGAGATGCTTAAAAGTTGTACAAGGCCACTCGGAGAGCTAGAAACTGTGAAATGCATGGCCGTGCTCGGATGAATCATAGGCTATGATTATCTGTTTATTTGATCAGTTGAACTCTGAAACCGAGGAACACCTCTGGACATAATACGGATGACAACTCTTACCTTATGTTCAAGAGCAAGCATCGAGCGACAAATGAATTAGGAAATGCACACTTGTCCCTAAGGACAAGTGGGAGACTGAAGGAAATAATGCCCTTGGTCCAAGTATGCATTCTATGTTAAGTCTAATAAATGCGGTTCAGTATTAATTAACAAGTTAATAATTTAGTGAGATCAAGTGAGCTGAATGCCTAGCTAGAGGCCGCTTCAGTTCAAGTGGAATTAATGATATTAATCCACAGCTTACTCTTGACTGAACCCGTAGGGTCACACAAATAGTACGTAAACGGATCAAGTATTTAATGGCATTAAATACTCTATCTATGGATATTCGGAACCGACGGATCTTGGTTTCAGTGGGAGCTGAGATCGTCACAGGCAAGAAATGAATACTCCGGAAACGATGATATTACCGGAAACGGAAATATGGATCGTATCGGAAATATAAATATTATCCAAGTCGTAGATGTTGCCGGAAACGGAAACATGGTACGTATCGGAAAATATTATCGGAAGTGGAAATATTACCAGAATCGGAAATATTGCCGGAAACGGAAATATTGTCAGAATCGGAAATATTACCGGAATCGGAAAATAATTTCGGAAACGGAAATATTAAATATTTGTTCGAAACGGAAATTAATTCCGGAATCGGAAATGTTAAATATTGTTCGTATCGGAAATGAATTCCGGAATCGGAAATTTAATCGGAAGCGTATCGTACGAATAAGCATCGGACGAGGCCCAGCACGAAGCCAGGCCATCGCCCAGCAAGCCAAGCGCGCCGCACAAACAGCCACGCCAGGCCCAGCGCAAGGCCAGGCCCAGCAGGCCGTGGCAGCTCGCACAGCGCGCGCAGCGCGCGCGGGAGCTGCGTGGGCTTGCAGCTCGCGCAGGCCTCGCTGCGTGGGCTGCTGCTCGTGCGCACGCATGGGCGGCCCATCGTGGCTGCCGTGTGTGCGTGTGTAAGTGTTTGTGTTCGTGCACGTTTCCTAAAACGTGCAGAGTTCGGTTAATGATTAAATTCCTAATTCTATTTGATAAATTAATTAAATTAGAGTTCTTGTAGGATTCTAGGTTTAATCAATTTGTATCTGAATAGGATTCCAATTCCCTTTCCATACCCCTATAAATATGTGGCCTGGGTTCACAATTTATAACGAGTTTTAAAAGTATTCAAAGTGAGTTTTTGAGAGAAAAATTCAGCCACACATCTTGCTCAAAAGTGCCGAAAATTCTAGTACCTTAAGGGCGATTCTAGTTGGTCAATCTTAAGGCGGATCCGGACGTGCTGTGGACTATCTACGGAGGGACGACACTTGGAGTCCTAAAGACTTGTTCTGGTTCGGTTCGGGCGCAGCTAGGGAGGGCACGCAACAAAGAGTATGCATCTAAATTATGCTATATGATTATGTGTAAATAATATGTAATCCTGGGTTAATGGTTGTTTCCGCATGATTTATGTAATATCATATGTATCATAACCTAACAGACACTACCTCGACCGGGGCATGTGTTGGATCTACGATAGAAGCGGTACCAAGCCAGGCGCAAATAACTACCCATAGAAGCCTATCATAAACTACATGACATGTTATTATTGCCTTATGATGGAATGTTAGTTATGTGTAGCGAAATATATGATTGTGTGTGACAAACTATCCTAGAAAAACCAACGACCTTCCAAATTCTTCGAAACCTCCACACCTTCGCCAACCTTAAAAATTGCCCAAACATTCATAAACCAATTTGCCAAAGAGTTATTCCGAAATACGTGTTCCGCAAACCCGAATGATCGCCACAAAAATAAGCGACGCTCGGGATGGCCTGTAACGAATCCCACAAACGCTGTACAACGCGTAAAGGACGTTATTAGGCAAGCACGCAAAATCAAAGTCGCATAAACAAAAGTAGACGCAAACAGAAAATGAGAACCAGCCAGGGACGCATTTTCAACGCCCCTGGCTGGGTGCCAGAATTTCTCACGCCCTAAGCAGGGCGCTGAAGTTGCTGCTTGGCCTTCTGGTCAGGCACAGCAGCCTCGGTGCCCGCGCATAAGAAAAACATACGTAGCAAAAAAAAAAACTTTTTGAAAAAATTGCTACGAGGGCGTATGAAAAAGCACTCGATTCTAAAAGCGACTTATATAAAAAAAAATATATATATATATATATATATATATATATATATATATATATATATATATATATATATATATATAACTCTTTGTGTCGTTGTTAGGCCTCCTACGACGACAATGCTCGTCATCAAAACCGAACATGCTAATAACTATGAATGTCACATGGGTAAAGTATTCAAAAAATAATGTTCAAACGAAGTTTTCAAGGGAAAATAATGTTCGAATAAAAAAATAAATCCGAGTCTAGACTAGGCTATGACAAAGTACAATCTAAATCCTAAGTCTTAGTTGTCTTATCCATAGAATCGGTCCTAATGCTTGGTGTCGTTCTGCAAATAAAAAGGTTAAAACATATTGAGTCTCCCTTCCTAACATTTAAGTCAATAAGCACCCATATGTAATTGTCATCCCTTGCTAAGAATCTACGGTCTCAATACTCTCTCTCACCAATAAAAATAATATATTATAGTATATGCAAAATGGAAACGTTCACATTCTGAAATCATTCCCCCGTAGTCGCACAACCCCCAAAGTGAACCTAAGGTGTCAATACCATTGGCAAAGAAAAAATTAATGGCCTCAAGGCTTATAATCACATTGGGTCACGACTATCATAGTCCCCTCGAGTCACTCGCTCCTTGAAATACTACTAAGTACGGACTAAAAGATTTTCCATGAATGCAACATGACCAACCATGAAAATACCTAAATCGGCATGCCATAAGGCTACCATTGGGGTAAAGCAATACACACTAAGAGAGAAGCCGCACTAATGATTCTAGCCTTGCAAAAATAAAAATTCGATCTCCCCAATTAACTACCTTGCCAACATTAAGCAAAATGGCGCATGACAAATGAACACCCAAAGGTTAAAATCTGAAGTGTCAACCAACAAAAGTTATGGTCCAATTAGCCTAAGTGTGAGAGTTGCTTGGTCAAGTATTATAGGCTTACGCCACGTCATTATTTTGAGTCTAGGCCACCTCCTTGTATTCATACACGGTTATAATCAAAAGATTACTGAAAGTTTGAGTCTAAATCACAACTTCCAGTTAAAATCCGAGAAACTGGAATCTGAAAAAGAAGCAAAAATTATTTTCGATGTAATTCTTTCGTTAAATTTCAATAAGGTAAAAACAACATTTTGAATCTACGCTATTTGCACATTTTAAGAAACGACTAAATACGCTTGCAAAGTAAGACAATTTAAAAGTCCACCCTAGGCCTACTAAAGCTAAAGGTCCACCCTAGGCCCGCTAAAATTAAAGGTCCACTATAGGCCTACCAAACGAGGCTCACTCAGTCTCGCCTCGTGACTCAAAGACCACAACCATCTACCTCTTAGCCCAAATAAAAAAAATTTGAAGGATTTATGTTGGGGAGAAATCCCAAGCCAAAAAGAAAAAAGCGAAAAGAACGAAAAGAGCAAGCCAAAGAGAAGAAAGCGAAAAGAACGAAAAGAGCGAGCCATGGGATACTTATCCCGTACCTCCCAAAGTGCAACATTTACCCAAGTAAACGAAGGAAAAGAATCCAGTCAACCAATCCAAATCATAAGATTCTACGATATCTACCCTTTCCAATCCTTATGCTCTTAGACGCCTTCGCTCTGGGGTCCCTGTTCAGCTCATTTAACCCATCCATGTTCTCATTGCCATAACCCAAGAAACCATTACCTCAACTCTTGTTTTTTGAACTTGTTATCAACCGCAAACCACGCACGGCCATTGACACGTGCGTCATACCCGTTATTTCCAAAGCCCAAACCTGTTCTTTCACCACCATTAGCATAATGACCATATAACTTGTGTGGATACATCCTGTTGATATACCCTTGAGCTGTCCCCATACTACTCATTGGCCTTGATTGATGTAAACTCGTGACACTAGCTTGAGGCCGCAAATTGTGAGTCCTAGCAGATATAATCCTCATGCTTGACCAATACCTATACAAATTATCCTATCTCATTCAACCCATCTTTCAAACCGTCCTGAGTCACGAGTAAAAAAAAGAAAACAAATGAAAAGTACAAAAAGGTAATAAATAATAAAAAAAAAAAGCAAACTTTGCAAAGCGTCTTTAAAAGTTCGTCTAAAGAGAAAAATAAGCATTTAGCGCACCAAAAAAGATCCGCCCAGAAATAATTTTCAGCGCCCACAGCTGGGCGCCGATATCTTTGACGCCCCAGCCTGGGCGCTGAATCTCTCTGCTTGCCAAATTTTATCTAGAAGTGCTCGTCATTTTATCCGCACATGCACGGAAAAATAACGAACACTTGGAGGGGTACAACACGTATTCAGATATACGTACCACCAAAAAATACATGTACTCGAAAAAAAAATATAAAACAAATTTTTGGCTTACGGCAAAGCGACAGATTAAGATAAATAAACTTCACTTATTTCACCCTATTTCAAACATTACGATTCCACTCGAACGTACTTGTTTAAAATCAGCATTCTAAGAAACCATTTTCTAGGCTAAGAACTACGCAAGACCTGATTCCAAATTAAATCTATTTAAGGCGGATACGTAGGCAATCCATGATTCGGTCCTACCAATATTAAAGCCTATAGAAAAACAAGAATAAAAATAGAAGTCCCTTATTGAAATTTAATTACTTACAATCCAAGTCGAAAGAAAAATTGAAAGCGCGAAGAAAAATCCAAGTCATCAAAATGCCAAAATTAATGAGCACACATCGAAAAATAATAAGGGCACGTACCCTCGCCGGAAGGAGCACTCACACTCCTAGGCACTTAGCCAAGACTCAAAAGATCGCTCTGCCTCAATTGAATGGGGGCTAGCGCAAGCGTCCATGACCTCTAAAATACTCGACTTGACCCTCCCTAAAGCGAACTAACTCACCTAAAGACCTTCTTTCACCACTAAGACACATTCATAATCGCCAACAAGTAATAAAGGCAGTAAGCTTGCAATAAAGAGGATTATTCTACGGCGTCGCCCCATCGTTCCTTCGAACTCAGGGCACCCGTTCATGGTAATTCAAATGCTTGCAAATCCCCTTTGAAAAAAATCAGACATTGCCAATAGGACTTGGAACTTAACCAAGGCTCACCCTACTCAGACATATGACATGGACATCTAAAATCGAAATCTAAAAGCATCATTAATGGGAAGACATAACAGCAATTGGGGGCTAAAAATTGAAATGAAAGAGCTGGGGAAAGAACTAAGTATACCTTGACCTTTTGTGCAGACGTACACCAAGTAAATCTAAGTCAATTTGAAAACGGTTTATATTCCCGCAATTTTGGAAAAGATGGCCCTAAAAGCCTAAAGCATATGCCAAACGGGCACAAGTATATCTTGACGCCTGCACCCTGGCTTCCAGCAAATCCTTAGACAGCATTCCAAAAATCGTAACCGTATTTTGATTCACTCATGTAATCCTGTACGAGCCCTTCTATAAGTCAAACTTACTTAGGACACCTCGACTGTACACAGTAGGATTCGGATTTTAAATAATTTCCAAATAATTTTTAAAGACTTCTTCGAACATAATAAAGAGTCGTTGGTTTAATCTAAGTATGCGTTTATCCTGATGTTGCAAGTGAATCAAAAAGATTTCTAAATATGATTATGGGTAAAGAAAGGCACCTAACTTGTGGTCAAGGCACACTTCCACATGTTACTACCTTGACCATGGCGATGTCGCATAATACGACATTTACAAGAGAAGTAGCATGTCACTACTCGAACGTACCTCGCACTAAACGAGTCTGGTTTGAACTATTCATGATCCATGTCACCATGAATGCATAAAGACGTATGCAAAGCATCATAGCACCAAGCCAATCCCGTAGCTACAATTGGGGGCATGAGAAAAACACTCTAAAAATGCTCGAAATGACGATTTTATCGCAAATTCTCGACGCTAATGCTATACATACATCATAGGGGCACAATCCTAAGCTTTAATCGTGTAAAACGAACCTTAGAATGGCTACAACCCCTCCCAAATTCTAAAGCACTACTTAGAATATATAAAGTCACCCCACTAACAAGGGTAACTGAAAATCGTGAGTCACCAAAACTCCGATCACACTACTGCACATAACGCTCGCCCTACAAGCGCCCGTTACACAGTCTACCTCGTTCCAAAGCAAAAGCGAAAGAAAAAAATCAAGGATAAGAACTGTCAAAATATACCCAGAAATCATATTTAGCACCCAGAGTTGGGCGCCGCTATCTTTAACGCCCCAGCCTGGGCGCTGAATCTTTCTGCTAGCCAAGTTTTGCCCAGATATAAAATAAGAAAGAAACACCTATGAATCCTCGCATCGAACGAAGTAATAAGCCGTGCAAACCCACGCAGAAGGTGCTACACTTGTTCGAACACCTGAATGAGGCGTGATGAAGTACTCCAATGCAAAAATAATAATGATATCCCAACGCCTGGAAGAATGTTCTAAGACACGCCGTTAGGCCACACAAGCCTACGTTGCACCATAAGTTCAACCATCCCACAGTACAAGTCTAAAAAAGTAAGGCACATTGCACTAATGCAAGCACGACCAAGAGTAAGAGGCAAAGACTACTTATCGCCCAAATGCAAGCCACGTGACTTCTACATTAAGGATTAAAGGTAGCAAAACATTACCTACCACGGAAGGGATAGCTCGCACCTACACGAGCAAAACCCCAAGGCATCTTTCTCGAAAGAACCTACGAAAATCTTACGCCAAAAGGAAGCATCCCAACATGCATACTTGGGGGCTCCAAGCTACGAAACGACCATAGCAAAATAAAAAATCTCGAAGCAAATGTTTGACCAAACGAAAGGGCACGATATTTGAGCCCACTTCATGAATGGGCCTGAACCCTATCAAGATTATAAGCAAACTATTCAAAATCAGTCATTGCTCAAAAAAAAATGATTCAAGCAAACTGATTAATGGAACCGCACACAACGGCCATTCTATGAACGCTCGTTCGCACGTACATATCATCATTCTAAGTATCGAACATTCACGAACGCGTTTAAAAGGAAAATATACAACAACAAGAGCGGTCAAAGTCTTACGCCTCAAGGTATGTTCCTCGGGCCATAAAGACTCGCCCAAGTATCGCAATAACTGTACGCCTTAAGAGCAACAGTTCCTTAAATAATCGCCCCAAAGCGACAAGCACCGTAGTCCACCAATCGACTACGGCTTCTCAAGAAAATCATCACGTTCTAAAAACAAAGAAAAAACAAAAGAAAAGAGAACGAATGAACAAGAGGCCAACTGTGTCATCAAAAGACCAGCCCAAACAACACTTTCAACGCCCCACCTGGGCGTGAATTATTTCGACGCCCAGGCCTGGGCGCCGAAAATGAACCCAGGCTCAAAAAAGGCCCTAATTTCTATTGGGCCTTGCCGCATCCATTTGACTTGAAAATTGCCAATTTCCTTACTGAAAGTGGCACCTCACGACTTTGTCAAGAGTAGCACACCACTACAAAGATCGCTCGCACTTACGAGCACGATCCCAAACACAATCAAGGACATTACAAAATGTGTATCCCCAAAGAACCTCTTTGACAAGAACTGACCGCCAAGCACGAGTACTTGGTGGCTCGAAAGAAAAAATATATCTCAAAAAAAAAGGGGAGTATGCAAGGTTAAAATGATATTCCCAGACTACACTGTACGAAGTCCCATGTTTGGATAATCTTAAAAAAAAAATAAGATCGGACTACGACCTCAAGACAAAGGTCGCCGTTGATACTTATACATAGTCCCCTAATCAAGGACCCAAGTAGTGGCAAAATTGAGCCGTAAAGACTAGCTCAAAACCATGAAAGATGATGGCCACAAGACAATGGTCCGCCTAAGCACGTTATCAACCCACATTCAGGTTGCAACTAAATCCGAGCATCCCTCGAAAGAATTCGCTCTTACAAGAATGAACAAAAAGAAATTCTCAAAAGAAATCACGATGAACAAAAGAAATAGGGACTTGCCCACCTCAATCGGACAAGATCGCGCCACGAACCACGCGAATCCCAAATCAAAAAGGACGAATTCAGGTTCGCTCACCTCCAGCGAGCGGGGCGTCCACCCTTAGCGGACAGGGCTCGCCCACCTTCAGCGGGCGGGGTCTGCGTCACTAGCCGCGCAGATCCTCAGTTTTCGAAAAATAGAATCTTCAAAAACAAAATGAAATAGGCTCGCCATCTTCAGCCGGCGGGGTCTACGGCGCAAACCACGTAGGTCCTTATTTTCAAAAAATAAACACAAACAAATTTCAAAACAGATTCGTCCACTTCTATCGGACGGGGTGTCCACCCTTAGCGGACAAGCTCGCCATCTTTAGCCGGCGGGGTCTGCGTCACTAACCGCGCAGGTCCTTAGTCGTTGTAGCAATAACTTTTTTTTCCGTTTTTCCCAAAAACGATGTGAGTAGCCTTTGGTTTTCCGTTTTTCCCAAAAACGATGTGAGTAGCCTTTGGTTTTCCGTTTTTCCCAAAAACGATGTGAGTAGCTTTTGGTTTTCCGTTTTTCCCAAAAACGATGTGAGTAGCCTTTGGTTTTCCGTTTTTCCCAAAAACGATGTGAGTAGCTTTTGGTTTTCCGTTTTTTCAAAAAAGAGCGATGTGAGTAGTTATTGGTTTTCCGTTTTTCCAAAAAAGAGCGATGTGAGTAGTTTTTCCTTTTTTCCAAAAATTAAAGTATTGGTTTTCCGTTTTTTCCAAAAAAAGAACGATGTGCTGGATTTTCCTTCGTTTTACGGCCTATAAAAACAAGGGGGTTTTCTCGTTTAGCTAACCCTAAAAATGAGAATCTTTAAAAACATTTTTACCTCGTGGTTGGGTTTGGCCAGGCCCAATTACACTTTATAGCTTTGATTTCAAAAACATCTGTAGCTACTCCCAATGACAAAGTGAGGGAGTTTCTACACTTCTTTAGATCCTTCCAATGACAAAGTGAGGAAGTTTCTATACTATCCGTTGACAAATCCCAATGACACGTGAGGGATATGTCGACACTTCAAGTGATGACCCTTAAGTCAAATGTTATCACTCGGGGGCTCGTGAGACCCTCGCAAAAGCAGGTCACCATGACTTGTGTGACGCACTCCGTCTAATACTTTGACCATCGTCTTACTCCAAGACTCAGTCAAAGTGGGGGCTAACTGTAGACACCTACTTTTGTCCCCATTCCCGAAAGGGAAGGTTCGATGATGAGAACATAAATCTCCACTTGACAACGCATCTCCTATAAAATAACGAATCTCAATTCCCCTTCTCATTTCACCCGAAACCTGCTATTTATGGAAACCTGCTAAAAATGGTAACTGCCGTAAAGGGTAGTTTCTAAAAGTAGTAAGAATAAAAAGATAGAAACCTGTCAGAATTAGGTGTTGCACTCCAACATAAACCCTAAATGAGATAGAGATTAGGAGAGAATCCTATTCCTAATATGATTCGAAAATAAGAGTCACGTATTAATTAAAATCCTAACGAGCCTAGAGTTCGTAACGGGCCCAGACGCATTCCGTCACAAGGTTAATACGCACCAAATAACTCGGATTAAGTCTCTTAATGGACTCCGTACTCTAGAGTCCAATCTGACAAAGAATTCTGCCCAGACCCTATTTTCAACGCCCAGCCCTGGGCGCTGAAATCTTTGGCGCCCAGAGCTGGGCACCGAAAATACCTGGGACGGATTCTTTTCCTCATCCGTTTCGTATTCAAATTCCTGAAAATCTATCTTTCTACGCCACTCTTTCCTATAAATAGACCCCTAAGCTCGACGTGAAAAAGAACACAACAACACACAATTCATATTCTGAGTATTGACTCAAACCCCTAGCCTAAGCCTCACGCTGCGAAATTGTTCACGCGTTCTGTCGCAATCGATCCATAAATCGAACAGAACGTATCATGTCCCATAATTTGAGATTCGTTAAATAAAAAGGAGAAATAGCAAAGTCAAAGTGGTTAGTTTTTTGAGAACCGTGACGCACCTCTCAAGGGTGCGTCGTAATGTGTCTCTTTTCGATGATTTAATTGCTTTCCTCGCCCTTTTTATGAATTGTTAAACTAACTAAATCTGATTGTTCTACCACGCCTAACAAATATAATATTTTTGGGAAATTGGATAATCATGCTAGGTCCCTTAATGCTATTTAAATCAGATAATCGCGATCGATCTAGTATTATATGTTGCATATTGCTAAAATCAACTCAGATTAGTTTAATAGTTAACGCATGTCCCTTCAATTATTTATGCTGAGCTAGTAAGGATATCCTGCCTCTGGAGTTATCGAAGAGCGAGTAATCCTCTCGGTAGTTACAGTCCCCCGAACCCTCAATCTCTACCTTGCGGGTGTATGTTGAGAGATCCCCACACCAGGGATCACAAGGGAACCTACGGCCGTCGTGGTCAAACATAATTGCACTCCCTTTATGTCACGATAACCGGGTTTTGTCAGTTTTTCTCATTGTCGTTAAAAACTGAATGGCGACTCCTATATTACTAGTCAATTGGGTGTAAACTCACAGGAAATCCAATTACACTTGATTGAATAAAAAGAATCGTCACACTCACGAGGGACGAGGTCACGCATTAGCCTCGTGCTTTTTCGACCCCCTCACAAATTCAAGACGGAGTTTCCAATCCATTTTCAAAGACAAAGTTTAAAGTTGAAGCTTCAAGATGAAGTCGGGCCATACTAGATCACATTTAAATCTTATGCATGCTTTAAGTTATTTATTGCTTTAAATATGTCTTAATTATGCATGAGATTATGGCTTGATTATGTTGCATGATTAAGGATTTTTGTTCACTTAAAATCTAACCAAAATAGTACGAGCCTTAAGTTCCAAACATTAAAAATTGAGTTAAAAGATTCCATGCCAAAATAACACTTACCTTGATAACCTTTATATCAATCTAAGTAATAGTTTTCCGCCATAGCGAGGTGTTACTTGTTGATCCTAAAGGGGTAAGGTAGACAAATAAATGTGAGTACATGTTAGTTTTGGTGAAACTCAACGATATAAGTAAGGAGTCCTTTTATGTCGTGGTAAATAAGATAGGTTTACCTAATAAGTTCTTAGACATACCTATCAACCAAGAGTAGTTTCTAGACTATTAGCAAAGGATTTGCTTACCTAAAATATTTTAGAATTGGGTCTAAATACATAATGTGCTTAATTCTTCAATGATTTAAGGATCTTGGATTCATTTTATTCACACCTGTCGGAACACAAAACTCGAATAAAATGCTTGATAAATATTGAATTATACATGAACGCTAGAATTTAAGTTTATTAAGAGAAACTGTGAATGGTTATTTATTTGTTTATTCTTTTCAATTGTAGTTTTAATTATGGAAAACAACAATTCATTCAACATCCGATCAATTCTCGAAAAGGAGAAGTTGAGCGGGAAAAACTTCCTTGACTGGCAAAGGAACTTGCAAATAGTTCTTATGCAGGAAGAAAAGAAGTATGTCCTGGAAGAGGCGATGCCCGAAGCCGCAGGCGAAGGGGTCACTCAGGTAGCCCTCAATCGTTGGATTGATGCCAACAAGGATGTGAAATGTCTAATGCTTGCAACCATGAGTGCAGCTCTACAGAAAACGTTCATCAACACATATTCTTTCACAATCATCAGTGAGTTAAAGAACATGTTCCAAGATTTGGCTCGAGTCGAAAGATTCGAGACTCATAGGCAAATTCTTGACACCAAGCTCAAGAAGGGCGAGCCCGTAAGTCCCATGTTCTCAAGATGATTGGATTAATTGAGAATATGAGTCGGATGGATCAACAATTCTCTCAAGAAATGGTTGTAGACACCATCCTCCATTCTCTTCATAGCGGGTATGATCAGTTCAAGATGAACTACAGCATGAATAGTCTGGAAAAAACGCTCACTGAGCTTCACGGTATACTGAAGACCGTTGAAAAGACGCTCAAAAGTGATAAGTAAGATGTGCTTATGGTGCGTGGGGGAAAGTTCAAGAAATCTGGCAATAAGAGGAATGCTAAGAAAGGTGGCAAGAAAGCCAGCCCAACTAAGAAAACTGGCGGCACCAAGTTTGAAAAGAAGAAGGTGAGCCAAACCACTTCTGAATCTGAATGCTTCTACTGTAAGAAGAAGGGGCATTGGAAGAGAGATTGCTTGAAGCTTAAGGAAGATCAGAAGAACGGAACGGTCATTCCATCTTCAGGTATTTTTGTTATAGACTGTATACTTGCAAATTCAACTTCTTAGGTATTAGATACTGGTTGTGGCTCACACTTATGTTCCAATTCACAGGGACAAAGAAGAAGTAGAAGGTTAAGCAAGGGTGAAGTCGACCTACGAGCGGGAAATGGAGCAAGGATTGCTGCATTAGCTGTAGGAACTTATTTTTTGTCGTTGCCCTCTAGGCTTGTTTTGGAACTGGAAGAGTATTTCCATGTTCCACGTCTTACTAAAAACATCATTTATGTTTCTTGCTTAGATGCTAAGGGATTTAGCTTTTTAATAAAAGAAAATAGTTGCTCGTTTTATTTTAAATAGATGTTTTATGGATCTGCTAGATTAGTCAATGGACTTCATTTGCTAGATCACGACAAACAAGTTTATAACATAAATACCAAAAAGGCCAAAAATATTGATTCAGATCTCACCTATCTGTGGCATTGTCGATTAGGCCATATTAACATGAAACGCATAGAAAAACTTCAAAAGGAAGGAATTCTAGAACCACTTGACTTATAGGATTATGGTAATTGCGAATCATGCTTACTTGGCAAAATGACAAAGCAACCTTTCTCCTAAGTTAGAGAAAGAGCAACTAATCTATTGGGTTTAATCCATACAGATGTATGCGGACCAATGAGTTCAAATGCTAGAGGTAGTTTCAGCTACTTTATCACTTTCACTTATGACTTCAGTAGATATGGTTATGTCTACCTAATGAAGCATAAGTCTGAATCCTTTGACAAATTCAAGGAATTTCAGAGAAGTAGAGAATCAATTAGGCAAGAAGATTAAAGTACTGCGGTCTGATAGAGGCGGTGAATATCTGAGTTATGAATTTGATGACCATCTGAAAGAATGTGGAATCTTGTCAGAATTAACTCCTCCCGGAACACCTCAATGGAACGGTGTGTCAGAACGGAGGAACAGGACCTTGCTAGACATGCTTCGATCAATGATGGGTCAGGACGAACTTCCAATAGAATTTTGGGGACATGCACTAAACACAGCTGCACTCACACTAAATAGAGCTCCGTCTAAAGATATCGAAAAGACTCCATATGAGTTATGGTTTGGAAAGCCTCCAAATGTGTCTTTTCTTAAGATTTGGGGTTGTGAAATATACGTCAAACGATTAATTTCAGACAAACTTCAACCGAAATCTGACAAATGTATCCTTGTGGGCTATCCAAAGGAAACAAAGGGGTATTACTTCTACAATACATCTGAGTACAAGGTGTTTGTTGCTCGAGATGGTATATTTTTGGAAAGAGATCACATTTCCAAAATGAGTGGGAGAAAAGTAGACCTCGGAGAAATTCGAGTCGAACAACAGACTCTAGAGAATGCTCAAGATGACATTCAGGTTGAAACTCATAGATGTTTAGAAGTATCTGGTGAGAATCAAGAACCAACAAGAAATGTAATCCCGTGTAGATCGCAGAGATATAGGTCTTAACCGGAAAGATACATAGGTATTTTGACGAATGAGAGCCATGAAATTCTATTGCTGGAAAGCGATGAACCTGTGACTTACAAACAAGCTATGAGCCCTAGCTCCAAGCAATGGCAAGAAGCCATGCAATCTGAATTAGACTCCATGTCTGAAAACAAAGTTTGGGATTTGGTCGATTTGCAAAATGGCTACCAAGCCATAAGAAAGCAAATGGGTTTTCAAACTGAAAAAGGACAAGGATGGGAAACTAGAAGTTTTTAAAGGTAGATTGGTTGCAAAAGGTTACAGGCAAGTCCACGATGTGGATTACGATGAAACCTTTTCACCAGTTGCAATGCTAAAGTCTATTCGGATAATGTTACCAATCGTTGCATATTACGATTACTAAATATGGAAGATGGATGTCAAAACCGCTTTCTTAAACGGCGTTTTAACAGAAGTTGTGTTTATGATACAACCAGAGGGTTTTGAGGATCCAAAGAATGCTAAAAAGGTATGCAAGCTTAAGAAATCCATTTATGGATTGAAGCAAGCATTAAGGAGCTGGAATATACGTTTTGATGAAGCAGTCAGTGACTTTGGCTTCGTCAAGAACGCAGACGAATCTTTTGTATACAAGAAGGTCAGTGGGAGAAAAACTGCTTTTCTAGTATTATATATCGACGACATATTACTTATCGGAAATGACATTCCTATGTTGAACTCTGTCAAGATTATGCTAGGGAAATGTTTTTCGATGAAGGATCTAAGAGAAGAACAGTACATACTGGGCATCAAGATCTACAGAGATAGATCTAAAAGGATGATTGGACTTAGTCAAAGAACTTATATCAATAAGGTGCTTGAAAGGTTCAAGATGACAGACTCCAAGAGAGGCTACCTACCCATGTCTCATGGAATGACTCTAAGCAAAACTCTTCCCAAAAACACTGGATGAGCGTAGACGAATGAGTGGGATTCCATATGCATCATTGATTGGTTCAATAATGTATTCTATGATATGTACACGCCCGGATGTTGCGTACGCACTCAGTGCTACGAGAAGATACCAGTCAGACCCAGGAGAGGCACATTGGACTGCTGCCAAGAATATTCTGAAGTACCTGAAAAAGCACAAAGATGATTTCCTGGTCTATGGTGGAGATGATGAATTAATTGTTAAAGGCTATACGGACGCAAGTTTTCAAACCGACAAGGATGATTTCAACTCACAGTCTAGGTTTCTCTTCTGCCTCAACGGAGGTGCAGTAAGCTGGAAAAGTGCTAAACAGAGCACCATTGCAGATTCTACAACTGAAGCGGAGTACATTGTTGCACATGAAGCAGCAAAGGAATCTATTTGGCTAAGGAAGTTCATAGGTGAACTTGGTGTAGTCCCCTCCATTAAAGGACCAATAGCTCTATATTGTGACAATAACGGAGCTATTGCACAGGTAAAGGAGCCTAGACACCACCAAAGAGTCAAGAATGTACTTCGTAGATTTCACCTTCTACGAGAGTTCGTTGAAAGAAAAGAAGTCGAGATAAGAAGGATTGGAACTGATGACAACATCTCAGATCCATTAACTAAACCTCTGCCGCAAGCGAAGCACAACTCGCACACTGCAGCTATGGGAATCAAGCATGTTGGAGAATGGCTTTGATGTCCTTAATAAATGTTTTAAAGTTTTAGAAATTAATACTTTGTAAAACATTTTGGTTAACCATTCATATAAACGAATTGAATTCATTTTTCCATTTAATTTTGTGGTTTATTAAATGATGAGTCCTTTCAATTTGACAGTATATTCAAGATAGAGTGTCAGGACCAGTCCTGTGACTAAGAAATATCTATCAAGTGAACTTGAATGTCAAAATTTGAAAATGGCCCCTGGTCGGAAGTTTTCTATAAAGGTGGACGCATAGAAAACACTAGACGACTAGAATGCAAGAGGACTAGTAGTTCTGTTCCTTGAACTATATGGACATGGCAATGTCGCAATCATTTGCATAGATACTTACTTGAGAAGATTGGTATCGGACAGACCTATGAAACTTTACTGTAAGAGATGAAAGTATGTCATAAGTAAGTTTCATTACATTATTAGACATTAATCCTCAATACCTGAGCGATTTGAGATTACTTGTTTGAGAACTGGTTACTTTAACGTTGTCAAGCATCGCACCGTAAAAGGAGACTATAACGGCAACGCTCAGGTAATCACCTATCAAACGAAGTCTAACCTCAAGATCACAAGATTGGGATTGGGCTCCCATAAATCGGGATGAGATGCTGAAAGTTGTACAAGACCACTCGGAGAGCTAGAAACTTCAAAATGCATGGCCGTGCTCAGATAAATCATAGGCTATGATTATCTGTTTATTTGATTAGTTGAACTCTGAAACCGAGAAATACCTATGGACACAATAAGGATGACTACTCTTACCTTATGTTCATGAGCAGACATCAAGCGACAAAGGAATTAGGAAATGCATACTTGTCCCTAAGGACAAGTGGGAGACTGAAGGAAATAATGCCCTTGGTCCAAGTATGCATTCAATGCTAAGTTTAATAAATGCGGTTCAGTATTAATTAAACAATTTAATAATTCAGTGAGATCAAGTGAGCTGAATGCCTAGCTAGAGGCCGCTTCAATTCAAGTGGAATTAATAATATTAATCCACAGCTTACTCTTGACTGAACCCATTGGGTCACACAAATAGTACGTGAACGGATCAAGTATTTAAGTGAATATATTATTCATTAAGTACTCCATTTATGAACATTCGGAAAAGACGGATCTCGGTTCCAGTGGGAGCTGAAATCGTCAAAAGGCAAAATAAAGAATACTCCAGAAATGATGATATTGCCGGAAACGGAAATATGGTTCATGACGGAAATATAAATATTATCCAAATCGAAAATATTGTCGGAAACGGAAATATTACCTGAATCGGGAAATATTATCGGAAATAGAATTATTACCGGAATCTAAAATATTTCCGGAAACGGAAATATTACCGGAATCGGAAATATTGTCGGAAAAGGATAATATTTCCTGAATCCGAAATATAAACGGAAACGTAAATGTTTTTTCGAATCTGAATTAAATTCCGGAATCAAAAAACGAATCGGAAGCGCGACGTGCGAATGCTCGACGAACGGGCTTGCGAGATGCAAGGCCCAGCGCAAGGCCCGGCGCCAAGCAAGCCCGCGCAGAGCAGCAACGCTTGGGCCGAGTAACACAGTGCGCCCATCGCATGGGCCGCGGGCTGTTGCTGGACGCCAAGCGCGCTTGGGCCGAAGCAAGGCAGCAGCGCCCAGCATGCGTCGCGTGCTGTTGCTGGACACCAAGCTCAGCGCAGCAACGTGGGCTTAGGCCACACGCTATAGGGCCTTGGCCTACCAATTGCTTGCAAGCTAAGCAAGCTTGTGTGCCAAGCTACTTGCACGGCAAGTAGTTTGGGCCACAAGTTAGTGTTTTCCTAATTCTACTAAAATTAGACATTAAGGGTAGATCTGAAATACTTAGTATTTGATTGTCCCTAGAATTCTAATGTTATTAATTAATTAGAGGCCTAATGGATTTACTTAATCGATTCCTAGTAGGATTGTAACTCCTTTATTTCCATCCTATACATATGTGATTCATGATCACAATTTATAATATAATTCCAACACATTAAATTCAAGGGAGAATTAAATACTTGCCTATCACCATTGTGAGTTTCCCGAGTGCATATAAAATCTTAGAGAATATTCTAGTTGGTTGAATCTAAGGCGGATCCGAACGTGTTGTACATGGACTATCTACGGAGGGGGGACATTTGGAGTCCTGTACTTGTTCTTGTTCGGTTTGGGAGCAGCTAGGGAAGGCACGCATCACATTGTATGTATACTAAATTATGATGATTGACTATGTGGAAATTAATTTGGATTCCTGACTTTATGGTTTTTCCGCATGAATTATATTGTTTATATTATTCATAACCCAACACAAATTTCCTCACAAATTAAACACTTGTGTCTTTATTATTGTTTTTGCTATTTGTTCTACATTGTATTTGTAGGGTTTGTTTTTATTCGTCTGTGACACGTGTTTGGTTATAATACACATTTATCCATTGGGATATTAAATTTTTCGCATTTTCCCAATGTTAGATTTTGAATAAAAGTGAAAACATTATAAATAAACGAAAATTTACATTGTTAAAATAAAATTAAAAAAAGGCATCTCAATCGACATTAATAAATCGCGTGCATAATATCAAACGTAAGTAAATATAAAAGGGACAGAGTTAGTAACTTTTGTCAACTTAAACCCCCCACCACATATTATTGAATTTGAGTCGTTGCATTAATTTGGCAAAAAGTACTCTTTATGTGAGATAGTTTTAGGATTTGGAGGTGGTGAGGAAAATGGGTTCCAACTGAAGCAGGGGTTCGCCCGAACTCGAAGCGAGGAAATGAAGTTGAGTTGCTACATCAATATGAAGCAAACGTTTGGCCTAAGGCCGGGTTCTTTAGAGTTAAACTGAATTGAACTGAATTGAATATTCCTGAACTAAACTGAACTGAATGCTACTGAACTAAACTGAACTGAACAGAATATTACTGAAATAAATAACAAATAATAGATAATTGTTATGAAATTAGGGAGAAAGGGAGAGAGAGAAAGAGAGAAACAGGCGGTTATATTCTTATTCTCCGTTCACATCATATGTACACATACGTACAATATATAGGATAAGGATGTCGAGGGTATAATGGGCATCCACAATACAATATATTTATAACACTCCCCCTTGGATGTCCATTATCTAAAACAATACAATGGAACTATAATGTACATGAGATGATGCCTCATTAAAAACCTTTCTAAGAAAACCCTGTGGGATAAAAACTTAGCGAAGGAAAAAAGAGTACAACACTCATCATAATACGCTTGGGATGTTGCCTCGTTAAAAACCTTACCAGGAAAACCCAATGGGACAAAACCATGGTTAAGGGAAAAAGAGTGCAACGCGTATTTTCTCCCCCTGATGAATACATCACTTGAGATCTCCAAGTTCAATGAATATAATATTGTTGATAACTTTTCAAATGTATCAACATGTAGCTCCTTGAAATTTGATTCTCCACCATTTGACTTGAATTTTCAAATCTTCACTTGTATGCACTAGGTGAGTATTTATATCACCAAACTTTTGAAAATAATACCTGAAATAATAATATACTTTCTTGTACATAATATTACAAAATGTATCCTCTCACATTGGACATATATAACCTTCTTCTGGAGGTTAGAAATAGTAGTAATCATCAATATAATTTCTCTAGTCATACTTTCATGGAAATACATGAAAAATAATAATGTCACTGTCCAACTTAGGGTATATAACTAATAATGTAATTTATGGTTCTTCTGGACCATAAAATAAAACTCAATGTAAGGACATTACATATTCTTATCTTATATTATGAATGATCAACTCATATGTGTACAAGAATTCTTCCTTGAACAAACTAATATGTATATTTCATAATTCTCAAGTACTCAAACTACTGGTTGAGATGACAGTTCGGTCGAAAAACTCTTTAAGAGTTTGATAATATCTCATCAATTTTGTGATATTGATATGCAAAACTTAAAGGGCTAGATGTTAAGAACATTATGTATAAGTTCTTCAGGAACTCTTCTTATTTGCATGATTCATAACATGCTATTAAATCAACATTATATATATACTTCTTTCGCAATTATTCGCTCATTGGAGTAAGAAACTCCTCTTATAATATTCATAAAGTTGCAAATCTGTCATACCATTCTTGGGATGCATATTCATATACGACATCATAATAGTTTTGAAACATGTAATATGAAATTATAACTGGATAATTCTACATCATACCATGATAAAATATAAAACAAACTAAATGTATGATGAATGATGCATTTACCTATTAACTACACATGTATATGAATGCAAGACTCAGATGCAAAACACTGTACAATGTGGATATTTCAAATCCATAACTTGTTGGACTTCAGGTCCATGAGCTCATTTGATCATCATAGTTATGTCTACGTCGAAACATACATAGATTTGCGATCCCCTATTCAAAATCCATTATTTTTCGCATATGCATTATATTTCGGTTCCATCATCTACCGGTATCATCAAAATTATTCAACATATATTTTGCATGCTTTTTAGCAATGATATCTGAATACTTATTCAATAGGTACCATTCATCTTTTCTCACGGGCCATCTATTATAGTTCAGATATCTATACCGCTTCAAGGGTATTTCATACACTATATAATAGTGTTTTCTTTCTTTTCAATAATATCATCAACTGCATTATCTTGCCCTTTTCATATAAATAAATCTATATCTCATCATTGTGTTGAAACCGTATATATAATCTACACTTCAGGTGCAAAGATTTAAATAAATATTGGCAAGATCATTATAGTAACATCGAGCACTATGACCATTATACACATTTATGCATCTGAACATGTAACATTTTAACATAATCAAGCCATAGATATTTATGTCTAAACATACTTTGAGGACATATAGTTGGCATTTACACTTACTCATATGGGGATCAATATATTATCTTTCAATTTTGCCAACTTATTCTAGCTCGTCTCCCCCTAAGTTGGGAAATTATTTTCAATATATTTATGGGGCATAAAATCTTTCACCAACTAATAATACACTTTTCAGCGTGTATTTTAATAAATGTTTAATACTTCCGTTCTCTTCTGGAGATAAACATTAATCATGGGAGTAGATACACTGTGCAGTTATATTTTTCATATTTTCTCATTTCGTGCTGACGTATGATTGCCCCAATCAAGAGATTTATGATACTTAAATCAATTACAAAACACTTGTAAACTTCTTAGTGATCTTCAAGTCACCTACACTCATTATGGTGAACTTCTGGTCACTTACTATCATGGTGAACTTCAAATCACCTATCGTATCATTATACAAGTTTTCAAAGTAATTAATATCTCTTGTATTTATTTTCTCAATCTTCATTATAAATATTTGATTGAAATACAACTCAACCTCATCATTATGTCTTGCCTTTGAATATATATATAACATATGAGGGAATTTCAGCACATAAATTTTATTTGACAAGAATTTTCAAATTCTCATGACGGGTGTTCTTAAACCCGGATGGCCTGAATTATCACATTATACGTATATAATATCATATAAAATATTTCGTTCGATAACTGCTGGTTATCTTCCCTAAGTGATCACTTAATTTAATTATAAAATACTATAATTTGGACATGTTGTGATGTGATATAACGACACAAATTGGTGTCTCATTTCTAATAGCAAGACAATTTAACAAAACTTGTGGAAAGATAGCGTGTACTCTTCTGGAGTATACATTGTAAATGTGGTACATATCAATTTCAATAAACACATTCATCTTTCTTCATCTTCAGGATGATATCAATATCATAAACTCATACGTATGTTCATAAAGAGAGTCAATGATTTATAAACAAAAACTTGTACCACATTTAACATCTATGTATCATTTTAATCCATATACCACTATTTTGTAAAATTAAAAGCTATCTCCCCCTGATTTATGTATATATTCCATCTTAACTATTGTGAGAGAAAAAAATTTCTACCCACTAAATACATCACTTCATAATCTATTCTCATTGATGTATGAGGGGCATCCTTAGACTTCAATAATCAACTATTTTCTTCGGGAGTGGTGATCAAGAAATCAACCATATTTAAATCTTTGTCTAAAATCAATTTCTCCAAAAACATAAACAAGAATTTTTCATAATTAAAATCACTATAAATCATGAATCTAAAATAAATACCGTTGTCATCTCCAAAAGGATAACTACCTTGTCTTCACATAGTCGCATAAAGCCTAAGATTACTTTCGGATTTTATATGCATGTACCATCCTAATGAGACTATGCGAGTACCATGCATGAGTAACCGTAATAAACGTATCAAACGTGTTATCACAATTAAAGCATATGACTATGATGACAACAAATTAAAGCAAATGAAAGAAAAAGAAAATAAAAATAAAATAATGATAATACATGAACAAAATCATAAATGTTGACAATAACCGCTTGTATTATCATCAACTTATGCAACTATGCATATAAGCATTATCATCAATAATATCCAACGTATGCAACTATGCTACAGGCATCATCATCAATACTCCGTAATATCCAGATTTGTCATCCACTAAACCACCGCAATATAATGCCAATACGAAAGGAAATCAAACAAACATGAATCTTAATAGCAAAATGGAGGCATAATTAAGACAAACTTACAGTGGCTTTTGCCTTTTGGTACAAAAGTAAAGCAACATGATAAATCCAACCATCACATATTCTAATTTGATTAATAATCAAAGAATGAAAGTAAACTTACATAGTTACATCGTTGTAGAAAAGTCTCTTGAAATTTTCGTTTGCAATGGTGCTGATAACGTGTTATGAAATTAGGGAGAAAGGGAGAGAGAGAGAGAGAGAAACAGGCGGTTATATTCTTATTCTCCATTCACATCATATGTACACATACGTACATTATATAGGATAAGAATGTCGAGGGTATAATGGACATCCACAATACAATATATTTATAACAATAAATAATTAATAATTAAACATTAGTAACATCTAGTTAATTAATAATTAATTAATAATTAATAATTAATAACTAAAGAATAATTGATAATTAATAAATAAATAACTATAATAAATAATAATATGTAATTAATTACTAAATAATTATAACAATAAATATTCATTCTAATTCATAATTAATAATTAATAACCAAATAATTAATAATTTATAATCCGTAATTAATTACTAAAAATAATAATAAATGTTAAATAATAAATTATAGTAATTAATAATAAATAATTAGTTACTCCGTATATACAATGATAATAATAATAATAATAATAATAATAATAATAATAATATAAATAATAATATAAATAATATTATAAATAATAATATAAATAATAATATAAATATAAACAATAAGTAATATAATTAAATAAATATAAATAATAAGTAATATAATTATAATAAATAATAATTATATTAATTTAATTATAATTATCATTATTATTAAGTTAAATTGAATTGAACTGAATTGAACTGAACTAACCTGAACTGAACTGAACTGAACTGAACTAAACTGAACGGAACTGAACTGCGAAATAAGTCTTAAATTGAAATTAAGCCAAAACGAACAGGGCCTAATTCTTTGTCTTGTTGTTCGGTCGAACCTCTACCTTGCAGTTCGCCCAAACCAAGTACAAAGAGGCTAGGAAATCTTAAAGATAACCCGTCAACAAAACTGATAGAGTGTATTGTTTTCGCCTTTTCGGAATGTAACAAATAGGGTCACAATGTACTAATCTATTTTAATTAATTTATATAAGAACTTAACTGGGTCCCCCTCCAATGACAAGATCCTTATAATGAGAAGAATAGGAAGGAATTTTGACCGCATAAAATATTTAATCTGACGATAAACGCATAATCAGTGTAATACCCAAAAGAAAAAACGGAGTACTCATCAGCCATCAGTCCATCACTAAACAAATCCTCCATCTCTCACTTCTTTTTCTCTTCTCCTCCATATTTCACTTCTTTCTCTCTCCTATTTCTTCGTGACTTTCTTTTCTTCACCCAATTCTATATTGTAAAGAATGAGAGTGTGAAGATATATCAATGTGGAAAAGAGCTAAGATTGTGAAGAAGATGACGGTTCGTATCATGTATTAAAATTCAATTGGGTTTTGGTGGGTTCCTTTGAAATCATGGATACATTATGAAGGCACATCTTGAATTGAATTTTTTTAATTCAACCACCGCCATATTCACCGATGTGGTGTTGGGCAGAGAAGGTGAGGAGAGAACGGTGCGGGATTACGATCAATGTTAAATCCCTAATACCAAACAAATTCACCATTTCTATAAAAAAAATTAAAAAACAAAAGAACTAAGTTCATTTATATGAGTTGTTGAACAAATAAATTTATCTTCTAGTTTGTCATGGTCGGTGTTTTATCAATAGTAAAAGGGAGATGGAGGCTGGAGAGGAAAAATTGGTAAAATTTGTTCATTTTGTTGAATGAGCAAATCATTCGCAAAAAAAAAATCAAATGAGCAATGTTTTTGCTCATTTTAAAATGAGCAAAAAAAAATATCAAATGAGCAGATTTTTTTGCTCATTGGTTAAAATGAGCAAATCTGTTTCGCTCATTTGTATAAATGAGCAAATTAAATCGTCCAAATTCTTCTTTTTCCCTCACTAACAACACAACAGGAATTACTGTATCACTCAATTAAAATCAACTCAATAACACTAATTAACCCATTAATATACCAGTAATCATATAAACTATTATCAATCACAATTACTTCTATAATGGAAGTCAGAGGCTTTCTAAAAATAAAAAGGGACAAATTCTGTTTTTATAAGGTTAATTTTAATTGATTTGAACTTCACAAATCAAAATCAGAGAGATGACTGAGCTTAGATATACTTAGGACAATAAAAGCAACTATTAACTTTGGGTTTTCATCTCAAAACAAAATCAACGAATAACAACAGAAACAGAGCAATAACAACACATAATAGTATCAAGGCACCAACTATGTTGGAGACCGATAACGGGAGGGCAGAATGTTGGAAATAATACGTTGAAACCATGAAATTAACAATAAAAATAATAGGGAAGAAACACAATACTCAATAATTGATCTCAAAAGCTGTGACGGGTTTTACGCCTGCCCTAGAAGCGTATTTCGCCACCACCGGTACAAGGTTCTCAGTGACGATTGCTCCCCAAGGGTAACACAGCTACCTTCCAACTCTGTACTCCGATTGGAAGGCTGGAATTACTCCAAGAACTGCTCAGATCTCTATGGGACAATAATGACAGATATAATAATTTTTAGGGTTTATATGTTTCTCTGTATATATCTGAGTATTTTTATTGGAATAAATAAAGGAGTATTTATAAGGAATCTGGTATAAACCGCAACTCCCAAATAATACTCCAAAACCAATACCCACGACAACACCGAAACGGGCCCACAAGCATTATCACAATTAAACGGATCCGTATTGCATTATAATTACCAACAATCCCCCACTAATGCATACGGACAAGAGATCTTGAAATCTGAGCAGTAAATGAAAGGTTTAGCGCATAAATGTTAGTGTCTAAAGACTTGAACTAACATATTAGTGGAGTGAGGTATTCAACAACCAATAAAGTATCCGAAGATTGAACTCGACGACTATTGAAGAAATCCAACACCACACGCTTCACCTTTAGAAGCTTGAAAAATTCCGCGACCGCATGAAACGTCATACGAGGCCAACATTCCCTTGGATTCTAGTGAGTATTATTAGAAAAACAACAAACATATTTTTCATAGAAGGATGCCATCCCCTCTTACTCACATAGGTGTCTCATCAAGTCTATTTTACCACATAAACCACCCAAAAGGGATATGAAGACATTAAGAACTTTAAACGTCCAACCTTACCCATCGGTATATCCATCAAGTCCGTTCTATTAGGACCACTCAAAGGAGCTATGGATATATTAAGAACATATTGTTCATCCTCGCAAATTGTACAATGTATCTATCACGTCTTCTCATGAAATCACTTAGTAAGTGAAGTCAATGAGGCTAGATACTTTAATCTTAAATCCATCAAGTTCAATAATAAGAACCATCCACACAATAGGACTATGGACTTATAAGAGCAACAATGATTAACCTTCCCAATTATAAAGCGGTGTATCTATCAAGGCTTCTTATAGTACCACCCATTCTAGGGGACCATAAGGCTAGATACATTAAGAGTAAAATACTCAACCTCACACAAAACGGTGAATCCATCAAGTTCTCTCATAGAACCACCCAAATTCGGGATATAGATTCATTAAGAGCATAAGCTCACCCTAACACGTGTTTTCCGTAGAAATTGAACACGACATAGATTTAGAAACCTTTCCTCTTATCTAGTTTGACACCAACTCGTGCCAAGACCTTGCTTAAATAATATTTTCTCTTTAATCTCACATACTCAAGGAAGGTATCACATTCACAAACAACTGTATCTTCTCGTGTCTAAATTGCACGAATGTGTCTCACTTTGCCAATTAACTCATTGTACCTGACAACTCACACATACAGTAAATAGTGAATGACAATATAAAGAAATGCGATAAAGTTACTTACCCCCACATTTTGCCATCATCCAATAGCCTTTCTAATTGTATGCATCTTGACTTGTAGGGTCCAATGATATTGACCAAAGATTCATATTAATTAGGCTCATCATTGCTACCCAATGGGCATATCAAACCTACTCGTTTGATCCTCTTTCCGTTGTACCTTTCGGTGAATTATGGAGATGTCTTTCACGCTTCCCACCTTCACCGACTCATTTGTCTCGGTTTGGCTTTTATCATAAATTGAGAAAACAGAAACTTTAGTCTCGTTTAAAGCATCAACGAGTGTGCAGTGCGACAACATATTATTCACACAACGCATACGAACACTATCAATGTCAACCACGTATAGGAACACACACATATGCATCAAATATGTTCATAATAAGACCAATAGCATGAAATTAGTTTAATAAAACTACTCATATCATTGCTTAAGTGTTAGTTTTCCAACATACTCCCCGACCATTTCTAGTAAAACTAGCACATTGGCCTGAAACACTAACTCACACCCCCCACATTGACCAACAAAGTGTCAGATAACAATGTACCAGACATCAAAGGAGGGGACATATCTACATATTATGTAATAAGTTAGAGTTTGCCTAAATAAAGTTTAATTTAGATAAGAAACTTCCCTGACATCAAGCATGATGGATACACTATCATTAATGCTCGTGCTCTCCAAAGTAGTAGATGAGCATCCTCATCTTTATTGCTAGCTCTGCTAACAGGTATTCACATTAGCTATGCGTCCAAGTATAATGAACCTGCACAACTTTGTTAGTGACCAACGCACAAAACCACAACTAACACACTTGTTAGTCTTCGAACTTTAGCTTTAACCCTCACAATGTCAACTTTTGCACAAAAGGGTACATAAAATAAATTATGGAAATAAGTTAAAGTTCTACAAAGGTAAATTAAAAGAACTCCCTTTTTACCGCACAAACTTGTTGGAATGCAAAGGTCGGATATACGAACTTGACCCTCCTCAACCAATGACTTTATCTCATGTTTGTAAAGCGGGTCTTACTTGTATTTTCATGCAAATATGTCATGGGGCAGCCTACTCCACGGCCTGGGTGTGGCTTATTTTCTTTGCCGCGGGTGGGTTGTGATCAGTTTTAGCCTTTAACGGAAAACCCCTAAAGAGCAATAAATTTGCACCAATGAGTTTTGAGGCCTACTCTCACCCCGTTGCAAGCTCGCAACTAGAGTCTCACCAAACTCAAAGAAGGCGATTCTCCCACTGCCAAATACATAGTCCCACTCTAATTTTTACCATAACTTTGCTATCATATGCAATGCCAAATACAAAGTGTAGTAGTATACCATAAGAATACAATTCTATTTCATCATTCAATTCCACGATCAAGAGTAAACGGTTGACCAAAAAAACCTGCCACTTTATCTTACGAATTAAGTGCAATACCTTGATAATAATACTCCAAATTTAGGAATCCAAAGAGTTTATATATTAATATCAAGAACCAAAACTAGATGAAGTTCCTTCTCCTCCGTAATAAGAATCTGCTGAAAACATCCCCTCAACCAAATTCACAATTAGAAGAGGATACACAATAACTCTAGTCATCTCACTTTAGCCAACTTAATAGTATTAGTCAATATCCAAAATTTTGATCGATAGACCGAATTAATCGAAATTATGCGCAATGCATCATGGCAATGGACAATACACTTCTGGAGATTACGCAACATCCCCTACTTCAATTCCAATTGCGCAACAGATGACTAAAAAAATATTCCACCTTAATTAATTTAAGGCTAATGATACTTTCATACCACTATTCAAAATTCAGATGACCACCACAAACATAAAGCAATTAACTTTAACCATCCACGTGCAACAGATTAATGAATGTCGCATGAGTATGTCAATCAAGTTTATGATTCCCAACTACGTATACAAGAGGGAATTTAACCGCTGAAGATTGTCAATTGTATAATTCGTGGTAACAACAAACAAATAATTACGCTTCTAGATTGTTGGAAATAATACGTTGAAACCATGAAATTAACAATAAAAATAATAGGGAAGAAACACAATACTCAATAATTGATCTCAAAAGCTGTGACGGGTTTTACGCCTGCCCTAGAAGCGTATTTCGCCACCACCGGTACAAGGTTCTCAGTGACGATTGCTCCCCAAGGGTAACACAGCTACCTTCCAACTCTGTACTCCGATTGGAAGGCTGGAATTACTCCAAGAACTGCTCAGATCTCTATGGGACAATAATGACAGAGATAATAATTTTTAGGGTTTATATGTTTCTCTGTATATATCTGAGTATTTTTATTGGAATAAATAAAGGAGTATTTATAAGGAATCTGGTATAAACCGCAACTCCCAAATAATACTACAAAACCAATACCCACGACAACACCGAAATGGGCCCACAAGCATTATCACAATTAAACGGATCCGTATTGCATTATAATTACCAACACAGAAAACAACACCGGTGGCGATACACAATCACACATCGGCGGAGGCTTGCACACAAACAGTGGGTGTAACTGGTGGTATGTGATTGGGCAGAGGAGAGGGAGAGGAGAGAGAAAGTAGGAGCTTAGTTGAAGTCTCGAAGTTGGTGGTTGGGCAAAACTACGGTGGTGATGCTGCGGTGGATGGTTGAATGGGGTGGATTCCATGGTTGAATGGCTTGAGGAGGAGAGAGAAAATTGAACTCAATTAAAGTCAGGAAGAATAAATTTGTATTAGGAAAAATAAAAATTCCAGATTTAATCTTGTCCTTTGAATTGGATGGTTATGATTTCTTCTCATTCTTCTCATTATAAGGTGTCTTCTTATTTGAGTGTAAATAGAACTTAACTAATAGTCTCATTATTATTAATTGGAGTAACATCGAGTAAATAGGTCTGGAGGTCCCTAAACTTTGCCAAAAGGAGCAGTTAGGTCCCTCAAGTTTCAAAAGGAGCATTTAGGTCCCTCAAAATGGATGAAAACCGCTGCTTTTTGACTTCTGTTACTAACGTCTGTTAAATGAATTAAAAATAAAGGCAAATTAATATAAAGGGCAGAAAAGGACAAAATAACAGTTACTTTTACATATTAACAATAATTAAATAAAGGGAAACCCTTTTAAGTTAGCTTTTTACAAAAAACTAGCAGTTCAAAGTATTTAACAAGGCCATTTGTACCCAAATTATTCAACACTTAATAAAATAAAATAAAGGATCAACGCTTCCTACTAATCAAATCCCCCAAATTAACACACCCAACAAGCATAGGTTAATCAACAACATTTCTCAGAGACAATTTATCAAACACCTTGTGTGCACACCCAAGTAACTTACATTTCCGGTAAAATTCATCCGAGCTCAAAACCATAAACTCCATGCATCATTATAATCTTCAATCTCATGTTTAATCAGCAAGTCAGCAACTCATACATGAAATCTAACGAGCCTACGACTAATGAGGCAATATTAGGTACTTCCGTTTTTCTACAGTCTAATGAGTGTCAATTTGTCTTAGAGTTAATGTAAAATGTGATAGTTTACAACTAAGGTGTGTTTTGGGAGCTTTGTAAGGCCGTAAGGATTTGCATCTCCACCATGTCAATATGTCGTACTTAATTTTAGGATAATGCAACACCCTTATGGGCTGTATATAAGGAGCTAATACTTGCTATCACATTTGGTATCATAGATTGGTAGGAGAAAAAGATAATGAGCCTCTGAGTGTTGGCATCACACCCTTCAATATAATCTGTTTAATTTTGCAAATTTATTTCTATTGTGGGTTTACCTTTTTTTGTTTTTTAGGCTTAAGCATTGAGGGCAATGACAAATGTGAAATTACAATGGAATTGTTGGAGAAATCCAGGAATTAAGAAAGAGAAGCAGATTGAAGAGAATCCATAATAAAAGAGGAGAGAGAAAGAGAGAGAAAAAAGGTAGAAGAAGAACTAGTGGTAGTAGCAGACATCTGGGAGAAGAGAATTTGAAACTTTAGAGTTGTGGAAGAACAACAATTAGCTGAAGTTTATGGCGATAATTGCTGAAAATTTGGAGTAAATTTGCTTGGGTTACTCACTAAATTCGATTTGATTAGGAAGAGTTGTGGAAAAACCTAGAAAAGGGGAATATGAAGGGTGAAACGTGTAAATGGAGAAAAAGCCATATGAAAAAGCTAAGTAAGTTGAAAAAGCTAAGTCATAATTAAAATCAGCTGTTTTCATTTATTTATACACGTGTAAATTAATTTTCCTTTTCTTTAAAGCGGTTTTATTATTATTTTATTGAACTTAACAGAAAATGAAACGGTGTTAACAAAAGTAGCTGATTCCATCCATTTTGAGGGACTAAAATGCTCCTTTTGAAACTTGAGGGACTTAACTGCTCCTTTTGCCAAAGTTTAGGGACCTCCAGTATAGTTTACTCGAGTAACATCTCTTAAAAAGGAATTGAGGAATTCAAACTGAATACTCCACTAGTGTTAAATTACTCCTAAGGGTGTGTTGATCTCTTCAACTTATAAGGCCTGAATTTATCTGAACTTATCTTATATGAACTTATCTGAACTTATAGGACCTTATAGGAACTTATAGGACCGTATTGGAACTTATAAGACCTTATAGGAATTTATACGACCTTATTGGACCTTATTGGAGCTTATAGGGCCTTATAGGAACTTATAGGACCTTATAGAACCTTATAAGATCTTATTAAACCTTATTAGACTTTATTTAAAGTTTATTAGATTATTACTAAACTTTTAACCAATAATTATCCAAAATTTATACTCTGATGATTGAAGCAATCGATTGATAAGATATATAAATATCATTATTAGTAAGAAACAAAATATGTTACCTTTAAATATTTACAGGCGGTGTTGCAAAACGTTGTGATTACTACTACGTACATGTTATTTGTTGTATGTCTCACAAAAAAAATCGTCAATTAATTTGTGATGTATACATAATATTTAAAAAGTAAGTTTTTCCCCTAAAATTATATTGATAATAATTAATAATAACATATTAATTAATACTTACAAATAATTGATAATTATTAACCTCAATTAGTAATCACAAAGAATTTTAATATATAAATATGGTGTATTTAATATAACAACGCAAATAATCATAATATTACATATTTTATTTAGGAACTTATAGAAACTTATACGGCCTTATTGAAACTTATACAACTTTATTGAAACTTATATGACCTTATTGGACTTTATCGGAACTTATCTGAACTTATCTGAACTTATAGGACATGAAAATAAGGTTATATAAATTGAAAAGAACAAGGCCTAAATAGCTTGATTTTGTGGTATCTTATTAGTTTTACCCAATTTCATAAACATGCACTCCATATTAAGGCAGACAGGTAAGCCGGCCGTAAGCGTATTTGAAGATCTTCTTTCAGTCTAGAAAATCTCTCTGTTTTTGGTAGATCTCAATTAACGTTAGTAACAGAATATTACACTCGTAGATTATTTTATATTAGTAGTACTAATCATTTACTTCATTTTCACCAAAATAAAAAATAAAAATAAAAAAATCATTTACTTCATACGTCGTGCTACTCCAGCTTGTGGATTGTTTAATGGGTGCCTACTGCCTAGGGGATAGGGTCACTTGTAAAATTTTAATGAGGGTCCTCCAGTAACGAGGTAAGGATTTTTAAGTCGGGATATTAGGTATAAACATTATAAAAAAATGGGTGGGCTGCTTTGTCTGAGTTGTCTCATAATCATTTCATGGCTGGCTAATTTCTCTTACGAAAATGATAAAGGTCGCAACATGCGACCTTTAAGTCGTGTCACAATTTTGACATTACATTTTTATGTGTCATGTTTTAAATTGGAAACTAAAATATTTAACTTATATAACCTATTATACATGTTACAAAAAAAATAGGAAATTCTTAATATTCTAATTTGTTTCTTTCTTTATATCGACTAACTTATTTACATATTTTCATAGTAAAAATATTGCATTGATAGTAAAAATATTATAATGGCGTATATCCTACTGACGCTTATATGTACCAATTGAACTCCGACACATAAGATTGCGACAACTAAATATTGTCGCAACTTGCGACCTTTATCATCACCCTCCTTCTTATAGGTTGTTGTGCCACTAAACTTTTCAAACTACGTACCTAATTCCTAGTTGTGCTTGTGTTCGATTTCAATGATTGGCTCCTTGATAACTACGGAGTATTGAAGTTGTTGTAGTGAACAATATGTTAGGAATTAAACACAACTTAGTTGTCGACAAGAATACAAAACGGACTTGGAGTCAAATATAATATGTTGTTTCCTAGTTTACGTAGAATTGTAATTAGGAAACTAATAGTACTTTGGTATGTAACAATCTCTAGAATTATTTAGACTTGGGGAGCAAGTATAATTCTAGTAGATGTAGGTTTCTAGTTTAGCCTATAAAATGGGGTTTATGCCTAGCTAGAAAATAAGAGGGAAGAGGGAAAAATACATTGGTGAGAGGAATCATCAATTGAGGGGTTATTGTGTTATTTTGTAGGAACTTAATAATACGATAATATTTGAGGGGAGGAAATCTAAATTTCCTCGCAAACACTTGTGTCTTTTATTATTGTTTTTTGCTATTTGTTCTATATTGTATTTGCCGATTTGTTCCTAATCGTTTGTGGCGGGCGTTTGGTTATAACAAACTGGTATCAAGAGCTGGGTTTAGTCATGGATGATTTCGGGAACAAGTACAAGGTAGAACTTTTTAATGGGAAGACGAATTTCTCATTATGGCAAAGTACAATTAAGGATATTCTTATACATCAAGGTCTTCACAAGACTTTGGAGGATAAGAAACCCGATTCGGTGGACAAGGACAAGTGGGAGGATATGCAACTACGGGCTACTAGTACGATCAGATTGGCTCTTGCACCGGAGATCAAGTACAACGTCTTAGAGGTTAATAATCCAAAAGAGTTGTGGGACAAATTGATTAAGATGTACGCATCTAAGTCATTGGCCAACAAGTTGTTCTTGAAAAAAGACATTTATTCACTCGAGATGGAGGAAGACAGCGCACTACAAGATCATCTGAATAAGTTTAATGGATTGATCACCCAATTGGCGAGTTTAGATGTGAAAATCGAGGAGGACAAAGCAATTTTATTGTTGACATCTCTTCCAAAAAGGTATAACTCTGTGATAACTAGTTTACTTGTAGGAAAGACAACAATTGCTTTGGACGATACTATGGTGGCGTTATTCGAGGCGGAGAGGTTCATGAATCAAGGGGGATCGTCATCAATCCATGGAGGAGCAGGATTGGTAGCAGAGGGTAGTAGCAATAACTGGAAAGGCAAGAAGAAGACGAGCAATACAAACCCTAACATCAAGTGTTGGTACTGTGACGAGGTAGGACATATACAATCAAAGTGTTCTACACTAGTGGAAAAATGGTCATTTGCATCGCACTTTTAAGCACATTTGCGTCGCACATTGTGCGTGGCAAAAGATCTCGATGCAAATGACTAAAAGTCATTTGCATCGCACAAAAGTGCGATGCAAATGACCCTTATTTGCATCGCACATTAAGCAAATGTGCGTGGCAAATGACTTTTCAGGCACCATGTTGAAAAGTCATTTGCCACGCACATTAGCTTAAAGTGCGTGGCAAATGACTTTCAGGCGCCAAAAAAAAAAGTCATTTGCCACGCACAATAGCTTAATGTGCGACGCAAATGACAATTTGAGCCAAAAAATTAAGTCATTTGCCTCGCACATTAAGCTAACGTGCGTGGCAAATGACTTATTTTTTGTTTTTTTTTAAATTGGTTTTTTAATATTTTATTGGAAATTCCGACATGATCGTCTTTGAAAGTAGACGCTTCCCAATACCGGGAATACATTTATAAATAATACCTGTCACAATAGTTTACAACGTAATTAACGTTCCCAATAAAAGGCAATTAAATTCGTCATAGATCAACCAACATGTTACAACAAACATAAAATTACTACAACAAAGGTATCTAGCTAGAGATCGAGTTCATATTACAAATTAAGCTAAAAGTCGACATTGTTCATGAAGTAATCTGCCCAAAAATCTTTCACCTCATTAATCTCCTCCGGTGAATAAGGCAATGTTCTTGAAAAATCCTAAAAAAGTGTAAATAATTCAATTTATCAACGATCGATCAATATAATAGTTTTGTGTACTTCAATTTATTATATAAAGTACGTAGTTTATGAGAACATACCTTAGTAAGATCTTGACTATTACCAAGATTCATTATTATGTCGTACATAAAACGCATGACGTAGTAGCCACATTCTAGTGATCCCGATTGTTGAGCACACTACATGCATTAAAATAAATAACACAAGTAAAATTTCTATCACGTTGTATGTTATAATTTTGAAAAACTTGATTCTTAGGTAAATAATAAACTAATTATACCTGTGCTGGAATCCATGTTAATTTAGTTCCCTTAGATTGTCCACTTAATCTCTTGTAACTCCGAAAAGCACTACACATTCGATAAAATATGCAATTATATATACTTTGTTTACACATGTAAATGCAAAGAATATTTTACATGTAAGTGCAATTATAAATCACTACTTTACTTGTTTCCTTGGGTCATATTTAGGCAAAAATGAAGTTTTCAACCCAACTTTGAACAAAAGATCCTAAGGAATGTTTTCAAACTTATTACACGTTTAATATGCATATTTACAACTTTCTAAGGCTCTTTACAATCTATTATTTCACATTTAAGGCTAATTGGGTCGTTCTATGACATTTTTAGGCAAAAATGACGTTTTCGAACCCAACTTTGTACTAAAGAACCTAAGGAATGTTTTCAAACTTATTACACGTTTAATATGCATATTTACAGCTATCTAAGGCTCTTTACAATCTATTATTTCACATTTAAGGCTAATTGGGTCGTTCTAGGACATTTTTAGGCAAATATGACGTTTTCGAACCCAAATTTGAACTAAAGAACCTAAGGAATATTTTCAAACTTATTACACGTTTAATATGCATATTTACAACTTTCTAAGGCTCTTTACAATCTATTATTTCACATTTAAGGCTAATTGGGTCGTTCTAGGACATTTTTAGGCAAAAATGACGTTTTCGAACCCAACTTTGAACTTGTTTCGGTGTACCGTAAGGGAAATGGGGTGCGAAAATCTGCACGGAACTGATCAGAACTGTGCACTGATCTGCACAGAACTAATCTGAGCTGTGTAGATGAGTGCACAGAACTGATCAGAATTGACCAGTTCTGTGCACTGATCTGCACAGCTCAGATCCGAACTGTGCAGATCAATGCACAGAACTGATCAGAACTGACCAGTTCTGTTCACTGATCTGCACAGATCAGATCAGAACTGTGTAGATCAGTGCACAGAACTGGTCAGTTCTGATCAGTTTTGTGCACTGATCTGTACAGCTCATATCAGAACTGTTACATCACTAAATCTCTTTCCTAGAAGCTTCTTTGCATCTGTAATTTTGTTGATATGAACAAACACAAAGAATAAGATAACACAAAGAAACATAGGCTTATTCCACAATATGATCATCAAGATCAGATTCTTATTGCACATGGGGTTCAAAAGAAAACAGGGAAGGGGGGAAGAAAAAGCATGAGAATGGGTATGTTTCTCCTAATTAAAAAGTATTTCCATTTCTCTTCCTCATATCCTATTTACAATCAAAAGTGTAGAGTAAGAACCTAATCAGAGTTTGAATAAGTTATCAAATGAAGAAGGAAGAATAGCTTTCTTCTCTGTTTGGAAACCATGACATTCAGATTAAATGTCAGTGTAAATGTCAGTGAGCACGACTGATTATTTAGGAAGGTGGATACACTGATACTAGCTAAAAGGAGAACTGGTACTTTGTGAGATAAAAATATATACAAGTTCATTAGGCCTGTTACTAGCTAAAAAGTAAAAAACTGTAGACAACATTCATGTATTAGTAATTTGTACAAGTTCACGAGACATGTTACAATCAAATGAAAAACGTAGTAGACAATATTCGTGTATTCGTAATGTGAGGCAACTAATATCATGATTCTTTTAACAACAACAGCAATTCATCTTATGTTTGTCCACCACATTCACTCTAATGTATGTTGTAAGGCAAGAGGCTAGTAGTGTGAGTGAATGAGAAGGTATTTCTACCAAACAGTGCAAAACTATAAGATCATGATTCATGACATTGTGGCAGAAGACTATAAAACCAGCATAATTGGGAAACCAATAGCATCTCAAATGAAGCTGAAGTCGGAGAAGAGTACGAAAAACAAACCAAAGATGGTGTTTGCAGGGTTTCTATCACTTTGATTCTTGGCCGCATCACCAACAAAGCACTGATTTCCAGTAAAAGCAACATAAGATGGTGTTTTCCTAAAATGCACCCAATTAAAATATAATTCAACTAAAATTCAACAAAACCTACAACTAAAATTCAACAAAACCTAAATCCTAAAATGTACCCAATTAAAATTCAACAAATAATATCAACCATTAAAATTCAATTATAATGCATAATTAAAATTCAATTATAATTTCCACAATTAAAATTAAAATACATAATTAAAATTCAATAAATATCAAAACTATTCAATACCTAAGAGAGGAGAGACGACAATGAACGAGGGCGGCTGAGTGGGTGGCGGCGTGGGCGGCGGCGTGGGCGGCGGCTTTAAAAACGGAGCAGTGAGGGGAAGCAGTGAAGCGCGCAGCAGTGAGGGGAAGCAGTGAATTGTTCGCGCGCAGTACTTGAATCAGCCAAGGAACGCCGGCGCGGCAACGATGGAAGGCGGCGAAGCAACGACGGCAGTGCCGCCGGTGAGAACAAAGCAGCTAGTGTTGGTGTTGGTGGTGGTTTCGTTGGGGAGGGCGCAGTGTTAATTTGTCGAGCAATAACCTAAGTCAGAATGAATTAATATTCGTTTTGCGAATGAATTAATATTCGTTTTGCAACCAGTGCATCGCAGATTTATAATTCTGCGTGGCAAATGACTCTAGGAGCACCCTAGAGTCATTTGCCACGCAGAATTATAAATCTGCGATGCACTTAATTGAGTAATTTGCGTCGCAGATTTATAATTCTGCGTGGCAAATGACTCTAGGATTCTCCTAGAGTCATTTGACACGCAGAATTATAAATCTGCGATGCAAATGACTAAATTTTATGCTAAAATTTGTTATTTGCTTCGCATGTTCAGAATGGCGTAGCAAATGCGGGGATGCAAATAAGCCTTTTTCCACTAGTGCTAGGTACAAGGAAGACTTGATGGTGCTGAGGAACGGTAGGGTTAGAGGTGCTGCAACCATTGCTATAAATGAGGATATGGCTCTAATGGTGGAGGAGAGTCAAAATCCAAAAGAGGGTTGGATTTTGGATTTAGGATGCTCACAACATATTTGTTGTAGGAAGGAGTGGTTTACTTCTTATAAACAAAGTGATGGGTTGTATGTTACCTTGCCTAACGGGGAAGAGGCTAAGGTTGAGGGTATAGGTGAGGTTGAGATCAAGACACATGATGGGAAGACTCGAAAATTACGAGAGGTGGGGTATATTTCGAGACTTGATCGCAATCTTATATCTTTGGGTGGTTTGGATGGCTTGGGTTATGCTATTCATATTGAGGGAGGTCGTTTGAAGGTCACCAAGGCTAGGAGTGTGATCTTGAGGGGACGACGAAACAAACAAAATCTCTTCATACTTGAAGGAGATTATGGGGGACGGGTTTTGGCTCAAGGGAAGGCAAGCTCCGAAAGTTGTTCGTTGGTTCGCGAAGAGACTAAGTTGAGTTTAAGGGAAGGTTTGTTAGGAATTAAACACAACTTAGTTAAGTCGACAAGAATACAAAACGGACTTGGAGTCAAATATAATATGTTGTTTCCTAGTTTACGTAGAATTGTAATTAGGAAACTAATAGTATTTTGGTATGTAACAATCTCTAGAATTATTTAGACTTGGGGAGCAAGTATAATTCTAGTAGATGTAGGTTTCTAGTTTAGCCTATAAAAAGGGGTTTAGGCCTAGCTAGAAAATAAGAGGGAAGAGGGAAAAATACATTGGTGAGAGGAATCATCAATTGAGGGGTTATTGTGTTATTTTGTAGGAACTTAATAATACGATAATATTTGAGGGGAGGAAATCTAAATTTCATCGCAAACACTTGTGTCTTTTATTATTGTTTTTTGCTATTTGTTCTATATTGTATTTGCGGATTTGTTCCTAATCGTTTGTGGGGGGCGTTTGGTTATAACACAATAAATTGCTCTAATATACTTCGTATAGCCCATTGCATCATTGTTCATTTGGACACTACTTATCAATTAACTTTGATAATTTTTTTGACCTTATATAACAAAAAACCTATGATGGAGTTCATTGTAGTATGTTTGGTTTGTCGTTCACTCATAGTGGATTTATGTAGAATTGGTTCGTTGATAAGTTTTATGCGGGATCTTTATCAATTTTTCGAGTACATTCAGATTAATCAAGTGAAAATCATCCTCACGGATACAACAAATTGTTAGATTCTCTAGCTCTCTGAAAAGGCTGCATGTTCCAGCGTTATATACGGGAGACGTTCTACAGTGCAATAAGTTCTATAAAAAGGTCGTATTTTTTATGAAGGAAACCTTTATTTGATTCAATTTTTCATGTATTAATTTGTTAGATCTATATTTCTCTTATATACGAAATATGTTGTATGACTCTTTATTAATGAATTAAAAAATGTACGAAAGAACATAGTCAAATGAGATCTTATTTCGTGTCAATCGAGATTTTTTAAATATCAACTTTTTATAATTTTTATGTTTACGCATTTAAAGATATCATTTTCTAATAAAGCGTGTTGGAATACGTAAAAAGGAAATGTTGCATAGGCCCTGTTCTTTTTGGCTTAATTTTAGTTTCAGGACTTATTTCGTAGTTCAGTTCACGAGCATTCAATTCAGTTCACTTTAGTTCAGTTTTATTCAATTCAATTTAACTTAATAATATAATAATTTAATAATAATAATAATAACTTAATTATTATTATTTACTATTATTATTATATTAATTATTATTTATATTATTATATTATAATATATTACTTATTATTTATTATTTATATTTATATTTATATTATTATATTACTTATTATTTATATTATTATATTACTTATTATTTATATTCTTTAGTTATTAATTATTTATTAATTATTTATTAATTAACTAGAGATTACTAATTATTAATATTTAATTATTAAATATTAATATTTATTATTTATTATTTGTTATTTATTATTTATTTATTATTTATTATTTATTACGGAGTATTTATTACTCCCTCCGTCCCTTAATACTCGCACCGGTTTGACCAGTGCGGAGTTTAAGACATTTGAATTGACTTATTAATTTAATTGGTGTTTGTTGATAGTGGGGTATTTGTTTTAATATAATTAGTGGGAAATGTATAAGGGGTGGGGAGTGGTGAGTGAGGGTGTTGATTTTTAAATGATTTTTTATACGGAATAGGGGTGTAGTTGGGGGTAGTAGGTAAGTGTGAGAAATAATATAATATTTGTAAAGTTTTCCATTTATAGAAGCGGTGCAAGTACTAAGGGACGACCCGAAAAAAAAAGCGGTGCAAGTATTAAGGGACGGAGGGAGTATTTATTTCAGTAATATTCAGTTCAGTTCAGTTCATCTTTAAAGAACACGGTCATACTCCCTCCGTCCCGGAATACTTGACCTGTTTTCCTTATCGGGCCGTCCCTTAATACTTGACCTGTTTCTAAAAATGGAAATATTCTAACAATATTATATTATTTCTCACTCCACCCATATTAACCCACCTACCCCCTACTCCATACAAAAAATAATTAAAAATTCAACCCCTACTCTCCCCCAACCCCACCCCTTTACACATTTTCCACTAACTACAATAAAATAATACCCCACTATCAACTACTACCTATTAAATTAAATAAGTCAATTCAAGTCCCTTAAACTCTGTACCGGTCAAACCGGGTCGAGTATTCCGGGACGGAGGGAGTACTTGCATGGATCGTTTAACGGATGTACCATGAGCATGAACTGCTCCCTTCGTATGAGATACAAGCCACCACGTGACGGCACGTTGTATGATATGAGCTGCTCCATTTTGGTACTGACACTTTTCAGTATCATAATAAATGGCAACCTTAACAAATCAAAACACAGACAGGTTTCCCATCATAAATACGGAGTAGAACAAAAAAATCATATGAAAAAGGTTAAATAAAAATGCCAAGTTAATTATTTCAAACGGTATTGATGACTATTAGATCTGTCAAACGGGTCGGTCGGGTTGTAAAAAATTATTTTCGGGTTGGGGTTGAATCGGGTCGGTCATTTTCTTGTCTCATTTATTCAAATTAAAAACATATTACACACAACAATAGTAAAAATAACGTGTTTATATGCTTAAATTTTCTCATAATCTCATTTATTACTATAAATACAATGATTTTCAATCGGTCGGGTTCAAAACGGGTTCGGTCGGGTTTTGACCCATTACTTTTCGGGTTGCTCGGGTTCGGATAAAATCGGGTTGCTCGGGTTCGGATAAAATCGGGTTGCTCGGGTTCGGATAAAATCGGGTTACAGGTCACTAAATCTTGTTCAGGACCTATTATTTTCGGGTCGGGTTCGGATCGGTTTTCAGATCGGGTCGATTTTTGACAGATCTAATGACTGTTGACCAACACGTTTTCTAATCGAGACAAAATAAAAACGGCAAGTTCGAGTAAGTATGAATGAAAATTGAGACTCAAATTGAGTGTTTAAAGAAACTAGTTGTTGGACCGCCCCCCCCAAGAAATTAAAATCAATTTGCAAAATAAATTGGGTAATTATATTGCCTAATTAAGTAATTAAGAATTAATTTAACGAATGTAGAATGTAACTTAGTTACTAATAATAGTCACAATTGAAATACCCTGCTATTAAAATAATGTCAACTCGTTATTCTAATAATGTCAACTCGTAGAACAATTTTGTAAGTTTAAAGGTTTGGGGAAAGAGGAAGAATAATATGTAAATTAGGGGGTTTGAAATCAAGACCTTTGCAAATGTCAATATAAACCTTCTAAAAGAAAGGTTTCAATTTTCAATCTCTTGTGAATAGTGAATTTCAAGGTTTTAACACTCAAAACACTATTGATAAGCATAGTATTTTCAATGCATGCATTTTAAAGGTTTGGGATACGTACTCCCTCCCTCTGTTTATTTATCACTCCATATTTTTCTTTGTAATTGCTCCATGCATTCAATGATACTTCCTCTTTCTCTCTTTACCTCCATCACTTTAATTTTGGCATTATTAATATATACAAGTATTAAGTTTAACTTGAATGTTCGTCTATCTATAACAATATAATAAAACAAACACCAGTAATGACATATGTCACTTTCTTATGTAAAAATTTCCCGCCAAAAGTCACTATTTCCTTTAAAAAAAATACAGTATATCTCATTTATTTTATTTCCTTTTGTATAAACTCTTTATGTACGTGAAAAATTATAGGATTACAGTATATGTCAGTATTAGAGGATTTACAAACTTTTGTATAAGGCGGTCTGATGGAAGTCCAACTGCCGCCTTGATGGCAGTCCAGCTGCCAAGTAGACAGTGACGTCAGCGTTTTAAAAAAAAGTTCGAAAATATATGTACCTATTTATGATTTATTTATCATTTATTTTCAAGCCTTTTCTCTCTCTTCCTCATTTCTCAGATTGGGGTTTTCTTCTCCCTCCTCCCTCCTCCCATCACGTTTTCTCTCTCTTCCTCCTTCCATCACACACGTGGCGGCGGCGATAGAGATGATGGTCGTCGTCGTAGGAGAGAATAATTTCCGCCAGAGTGGAAGAGCCGCAGCAACGTGGAAGCAGGGAGCAGAGGCGTCGAGGCAATGTTAGGTGTTAGGTTATGATACATATGACAAAACATAAATCATGCGGAAAACCTTAATGCCAGGAAACATATTATTTACACATAATCATTTAGCATAATTCAGATGCATACACTTTGTAGCGTGCCCTCCCTAGCTGCGCCCGAACCGAACAAGAACAAGTCTTTAGGACTCCAAGTGTCGTCCCTCCATAGATAGTCCACAGCACGTCCGGATCCGCCATAAGCTTGACCAACTAGAATCGCCCTTAAGGTTCCTAGGATTTTCGGCTAAATAGGTTGCAAGTGTTTGGCTGATTTTTGCTCCAAAATCTTACCTTTGAATACTTCAATGTTGTATATAAATTTGTGACCCTAGGCCCCTATTTATAGAGTTATGGAAAAGGACTTATAATCCTATTAGAATACTAATTTAGTTTAATTAGAATCCTGCTAGGACTCTATTTAAATAAACTTTATCTATTAGGATTGGATTTAATCATATGACGAATCCCGGTAGCTTTAGGATTCGAGTAACACACACACGAGTGGCGCCCAAGCACCGCACGCCCGCACGCAGGCCTTACGGCCCACGCCGAGCGCACAGCGCAAGGCCCACTCGTCGCAGCCCGCCTGCTCCGCATGCGCGCCCAAGCCTTGGCTGGGCCTGGCTTTGCGCTGGGCCTGGTCGAGGCTTGGCGTGTGGTTGTTGCGCTTTGCTTGCTGGGCGATGGCCCGGCTTCGTGTTGGGCCTTCGTCTGGCAGGCCTCGTCCGATGCTAATTCGTACGATACGCTTCCGATTAAATTCCCGATTCCGGAATTCATTTCCGATACGAACAATATTTAACATTTCCGATTCCGGAATAAATTTCCGTTTCGAAGAAATATTTAATATTTCCGTTTCCGGAATTATTTTCCGATTCCGATAATATTTCCGATTCCAACAATATTTCCGTTTCCGGCAATATTTCAGATTCCGACAATATTTCCATTTTCAATAATATTTTCCGATACGTACCATGTTTCCGTTTCCGGCAACATCTACGACTTGGATAATATTTATATTTCCGATACGATCCATATTTCCGTTTCCGGCCGTATCATCGTTTCCGGAGTATTCATTTCTTGCTTTTGACGATCTCAGCTTCCACTGAACAAAGATCCGTCGATTCCGAATATCCATAGATGGAGTATTTAATGCCATTAAATACTTGATCCGTTTACGTACTATTTGTGTGACCCTACGGGTTCAGTCAAGAGTAAGCTGTGGATTAATGTCATTAATTCCACTTGAACTGAAGCGGCCTCTAGCTAGGCATTCAGATCACTTGATCTTACTGAATTATTAACTTGTTAATTAATACTGAACCGCATTTATTAGACTTATCATTAAATGCATACTTGGACCAAGGGAATTATTTCCTTCAGTCTCCCACTTGTCCTTAGGGACAAGTGTGCATTTCCTAATTCCTTTGTCGCTCGATGCTTGCTCTTGAACATAAGGTAAGAGATGTCATCCTTATTACGTCCAGAGGTGTTTCTCGGATTCAGAGTTCAACTAATCAAACAAACAGATAATCATAGCCTATGATTCATCTAAGAACGGCCATGCATTTTACAGTTTCTAGCTCTCCGAGTGGCCTTGTACAACTTTCAGCATCTCATCCCGATTTATGGGAGGACAATCCCAATCTTGTGATCTTGAGATTAGACTTCGTTTGATAGGTGATTACCTGAGCGTTGCCTTTGTAACCTCCTTTTACGGTGCGACGGTTGGTCAACGTCAAAGTAAGCAGTTCTCAAACAAGTAATCTCAAATCACTCAGGTACTGAGGATTTAGTGTCTAATAACTTTAATGAAATTTACTTATGACAGATTTTCATCTCTTACAGTAAAGTTTCATAGGTCTGTCCGATACTAGGTTTCCCAAAGTAAGTATCTATGCAAATGATTACGACATTGCCATGTCCACATAGTTCAAGAAACAGAACTACTAGTCATCTTGCATTCTAGTCGTCTAACGTTTTCTATGCGTCCATATTTATAGAAAACTCCGACCAGGGACCATTTTCAAATTTTGACATTCAAGTTCACTTGATAGACATTTCTTAGTCACAAGACTGGTCCTGACAGTCTATCTTGAATATTTCGTCAATTTGAAGGGACTCATCATTTCATAAACCACAAATTAAATGGAAAAATGAATTCTATTCATTTATTGTGAATGATTAACCAATAATGTTTTAAAAAGTATTAAACTCTAAAAGTTTAAAACATTAAATAAGGACATCAAAGCCATTCTCCAATATGCTTGATTCCCATAGCTGCAGTTTGCGAGTTGTGCTTCGCCTGCGGCAGAGGTTTAGTCAATGAATCTGAGATGTTGTCATCAGTTCCAATCTTGCTTATCTCGACTTCTTTTCTTTCAACGAACTCTCGTAGAAGGTGAAATCTACGAAGTACATGCTTGACTCTTTGGTGGTGTCTAGGCTCCTTTGCCTGTGCAATAGCTCCGTTATTGTCACAATATAGGGCTATTGGTCCTTTAATAGGGGGACTACACCAAGTTCACCTATGAACTTCCTTAGCTATATAGCTTCCTTTGCTGCTTCATGTGCAGCAATGTACTCCGCTTCAGTTGTAGAATCCGCAATGGTGCTTTGCTTAGCACTTTTCCATCTTACTGCACCTCGGTTGAGGCAGAAGACAAACCCAGACTGTGATCTGAAATCATCTTTGTTGGTTTGGAAACTTGCGTCCGTATAGCCTTTAACAATTAATTCATCATCTCCACCATAGACTAGGAAGTCATCTTTGTGCCTTTTCAGGTACTTCAGAATATTCTTGGCAGTAGTCCAATGTGCCTCTCCTGGGTCTGATGACAGGCTAAAGTCGTATCACCTAATCAAAAATAATCTAAGGTCCACTAGCTAGGTAGCAAGGGAAGTCAGGATCGAATCCACAGGGAGACAGACGTTCTTTCTACTATTAATTAATTAAACTAAACTATTGGGAACAAGATTTGGTTGATTGTTTGTAAACTAATACTACGAACGATAATTAAATAAGTATGAATCAATATATTAAGGGAATCTAGGGCATAGGTTCACCAGCAATTAACAATCCAGGACAATGAACAATCACGATAATCAACAAAGTAATTAATTAGACTAGCATGCTCTCTCGAATCGATACTAGTCATAGACTTAGAATTAACGGGCTCTCGTTACTTATTAATCCCAATTCTACCTATTGACACAAGCCTAAACATCAAATTGCATCTCTCGAATTTTAACTTGATATTGCATAACTACACAATTAAACTTGCGCAAATCTAATTGAATAGTGGAATAAACCAATCAATAGGAATTAATCACAATGTCAATAATCACAATTATTCAAAATCCCATCATATTAATTCATGGATCCCCAAACCCTAGAAATTAAACTACTCACACATATAATCAATAAACAAAGCAAGCATATTAATTGAAAGCATAATTGAAACAAAGTAATAAATCAAAGTAAGAAAATAATACCTAATTGAAGAACAATGGAATACTAAAGTTTGAACTTTTAATTGGAAATAAAACTAAGTGTTGGAACAATTGGAGAGAAAACTAAGCTTAGGAAAATAAACTAAGTGTTTGAAACTAGAAAAATAAGATGTCACTAAAAATATAAGGGGCTAGTATTTATAGTTTGCCCAAAATAGAGCCCAAAATCGGAAATAAAAACTCGCGAAATACGCTGGAGGTTGGCGTCGCCCGATCGGGCGAAGCTTCGCCCGATCGGATGATGTGCTCGATAGTCGGCTGATCGGGCGGTTGCAAAATGCCCAGAACAGCGCCCAGAATGACCGCTCAATCCGGATCGGGCGAAGCCCGCCCGATCGGGCGCGTGTTGAATCTGCACGATCCTCTATCTTCAAAACGTCATATCTCCTTCGTTATTCGTCGGAATCAGGCGAGTGACCACTTGTTGGAAAGCTATTGAAGTCTAGAATCCAACCTAATTGGAATTACATCATTTGGAGTTGTAGAACTTGAGGTATGCTTAAAATAGTGAACTATAGTCATTTTTGTACTTCCTTCGTTATTCGCTTTGCTTCAAAACTCTTCAAACTTAATGTTTGTGCTCTCGAAAGTACATAATCTCTTGTATTGATTCAAATGAGTAGGAAATGCAAAAAAATATGCTAATTCCTACAATGATGAACCTGAAACTACAAACACACTACAAGGAGCACATTAGTACTAAAAATCGTTCAGAATAGCTCATTTGAGATCAAAAAGTACTAAGGGACGGGGGTAAAAACTCTAATAAACACACATATCAAACTCTCCCAAGCTAGATCCTTGCTTTTCCCTAAGCAAGAAAATCATCGATAAATACAAGACCAACTTCACCCCCACCATATTTCAAAATGAAAAACATAATTCAAGGCAAAATCTAACGAGCATGCATCAATGTCAACCAATCAAATCCACCCAACCACAAATCCTCCCTAACAATCGTCAAGCAAAGCGAACCACAAGTGCACAATGGAATTCAAGACTAGTGCTCACACACTCATCACTCATTTATGTGGCGGGTAAAAGATGTACCCGTTCGCTCTCCTCCCAACATATAAGTGAACAATGCCCTCCCAAACTCACAACACTCGTGTGTCTAGAAAAACATACACTCAACCTAGTAGTCGACTTGAAATGTGTCATGTCATAACTTGCATTGATAAAAAACTATTTTCACATAAGTACGACTCTATGCACAAAGGTCGAAAGGTCTTCAAAGCGTGTAATGTTAGGCTTAGGTAAGGGTGCGGTAAATTTGGGTATAATGTGAGCTTTAAAGCCTTGGCTTTGGGGAGCATAAATCCTAAAAACAACCGTGATCAATCAACATAATGACCATAATCTCCCACTCAACACATGACAAAACAACAAATAGCCAACACCATACTTTCTTGCCTTTTTTCACAATTGTAACCAATCACTCACAAGGATATGAATTTGCAGAACTTGACTGAAACAACACTTTGAACTTTTTATGAGAGTAATATATTTTTCTCTTTCTTTTCTTTTTCAATCTCTCTTTTTCTTTCTTTCTTTTTTAGCAACCTTCACATTTGTTTTGTTCTTTCATCTCTTTTCATTTTCAACTAATTTTCAACAACAAACATGATAAGACGAACTCCATTTTCAATACCCACTTTGTGCTCAAAATGTAGCACACTACAACTCCCTTACCTCACTACTATTAGCTCCCCCAAGCTAGTCTTGGGACTAGTAACCAATGGGGTTTTTCATGGGCTTGTAATATGGCTAGTCACCGAATAAAAGGGCACAAGCAACAACATGGGTAGAAAAGGAGGGGACAAATGTATCTAATTTCATCTGAAGGCTACCTAAATAGAAAAATGCCTTCGTCCTCCACAATGTGCATGTATATGAGTCATAAAACACTACTAATAGTTGCAAATCAATACTCAAAATCAATGACACACCAGGAAGCTATCACACATCCTAACCAAATCAACTAGTCAAGCACCAAGTCCACAAATAGTTAGTCGGAGTTGACTCATGTTAAGGCATCAAAGCAATCGAATATCAAATCATGGCTAACACATCTACATTGCCCATCATCAAATACCAAGAATCAAAACAATTTTCGTTCAAGGGGCACAGGGAAGCATGATATTGTATTCATCGGAACATATTTTTGTATTTTTTTTTCATTTTCAAAGCAATAAACTATTCTAGAAAACATTAAACACACCAAAATAAACACACAAAAATAAGTAAATGCAAACATAAAAGGAAAAACATACCTAATATGTACAAGTGAGTGAAACATGAAGGAAATAGTGCCCTTGGTCCAAGTATGCATATAATATTAAGTCTAATAAATGCGGTTCAGTATTAATTAACAAGTTAATAATTCAGTGAGATCAAGTGAGCTGAATGCCTAGCTAGAGGCCGCTTCAGTTCAAGTGGAATTAATGATATTAATCCACAGCTTACTCTTGACTGAACCCGTAGGGTCACACAAATAGTACGTAAACGGATCAAGTTTTTAATGGCATTAAATACTCCATCTATGGATATTCGGAATCGACGGATCTTGGTTTCAGTGGGAGCTGAGATCGTCACAGGCAAGAAATGAATACTCCGGAAACGATGATATTGCCGGAAACAGAAATATGGATCGTATCGGAAATATAAATATTATCCAAGTCGTAGATGTTGCCGGAAACGGAAACATGGTACGTATCGGAAAATATTATCAGAAATGGAAATATTGCCGGAAACGGAAATATTGCCGGAAACGGAAATATTGTCAGAATCGGAAATATTATCGGAATCGGAAAATAATTCCGGAAACGGAAATATTAAATATTTGTTCGAAACGGAAATTAATTCCGGAATCGGAAATATTAAATATTGTTCGTATCGGAAATGAATTCCGGAACCGGGAATTTAATCGGAAGCGTATCGTACGAATTAGCATCGGACGAGGCCTGCCAGACGAAGGCCCAGCACGAAGCCGGGCCATCGCCCAGCAAGCCAGCGCGCCACAACGCACCAGCCAAGGCTGCGCCAGGCCCACCGCAAGGCAGGCCCAGCGCGCGCCAAGGCTGCAGCAGCGTGTGGGCCTCGTGGCAATGGGCTGCGAGCTCCCGGGCTGCGCGCGCGCGAATGGCGCCCCTCGTGGGCTGCTGTGCGTGCGTGTGTGTGTTTGTGTGTTATACGAATCCTAAAGCTATCAGGTTTCGACATATGATTAAATTCCTAAACATAAAAGGATGAATTAATTAAATAAGAATTCTATTAGGATTCTAGTTTAATTAATTTGTATCCTAATAGGATTCCAGTTCCTTTTCCATACCTCTATAAATAGGTGCCTAGGGTCATAATTTATATATACAATTGAAGTATTCAAGTATTCAAAGTGATTTTTGAGAGCAAAAATTCAGTCACATAATTGCCTACAATAGCCGAGAATTCTAAGTACCTTAAGGGCGATCCTAGTTGGTCAAGCTTAAGGCGGATCCGGACGTGCTGTGGACTATCTACGGAGGGACGACACTTGGAGTCCTAAAGATTTGTTCTTGTTCGGTTCGGGCGCAGCTAGGGAGGGCACGCAACAAAGTGTATGCATCTAAACTATGCTAAATGATTATGTGTAAATAATATGCTTTCCTGGCTTTATGGTTTTTCCGCATGATTTATGTTTTGTCATATGAATCATAACCTAACAGTGGTATCACGAGCCTCTTATTATTTTCATAATCTAAATTGCATAAACATGGTTAAATATTACAAATTTGCAAGAATTAAAAAGGGGTGATTAATTTTCGTAATTGTTAATTAATTGCAAATTGCGTTTATTTAATTATACGTACGCAGTTTTTCGGCAGTTTTTTCGTTACTCATCCAAATCGAGTGATTTTTGTGTCAATTCCGCATGTAAAAGGCATTCTAAAATTTTGACAAAAATAGTAATTTTCGTCGGAACCCAGAATTCTCAAATTCGAAGCCTAACTATGACTTTTCGGAGGTTTTAGTTTTTCGAATGCAAAATTTCGTAAATTTAAGATGTTAAATTAAATATTTGCGATTCTAGTTGATAAATCTTGAATTTTTGATTGACCTACTGTATATGTTTAACAAGTTTGAATGTCTAGCCTTGTTAATTATGCAATCTAATTTGTAATTATGATTAATTTGTTGAAAATTGGAATAATTTAGAATTAATTTGATTTTCATAATTAGTTATAATTTAATTAGATACCTATGATTAAAAACCACCATAAAAATTGTAAATTTATGTTAAATTTTAAATTTTTATGACCTAGACTTGAATCCATGTTAATCGGAAATCAATTAAATAATAAATTTTCGATTTTTTCGCCCTAAAATTATGAAATTAATATTATTTATTAATTTGTCATTAATTTTGAATATAAAATTTTAATTTTTATGCGACTCGCTCATATAACTTGCACGCACAAAGCAATGGACGCTACGTGTTACCCTTAAGGGGTGTTGTATAGTACGGGCATGCGACGACGAGCAAGGGAGCTCGTCGCCCATGCGGTACGAATGCAATGAGCAAGGCCATGGTGCACGAGCACAAGGCAGCAGCCCTGCCTTGTGCCGTGGGCTGTGTGCGATGGGCGAATGGGCGAGGCGAGAGCAAGGCACGAGCAGTCGCGTGTGGGCAGCAAGCGAGCTGCGCCACAGCGCGCACTGCCTCGCGCGCAGCGAGCGCAAGCTCGCGTGCCACGAGTGCTACGCCCAGCATCGATCGCTCGCGCGCAGCGAGCGCCAGCTCGCATGCCACTGCCTCGTGCGATGTGCGCAAGCTCGCGTGCGACGAGGGCAGGCGCGCAGCGAGCCAGAGGCCAAGCATGCCTCGGATGCCTTGCGATGGAATGCAATGCGACGCAGCGCATGGGCTGCGCGCACATGGCCAGCGATGGCTGCGTGCGTGTGGCCTATGGCTGTGCGTTGCGTGGGGTTGTTGCGTTACGATTAGATCGTTTTAAAATTTTAATTTGAAATTTTCAGTTTTCGTAATTTTAATTAATTTTAAAATTAATAATTTAAATTGTTTTCTTGGATTTTAATTTTGAATATTATAATTATAATAAATTTTATTTATTCTAATTACTTTACTAAAATTAAAATCATGAATTAATTTAAATACGACTGAAATTAAATTAAATTTATGGATTCAATTATAAATTTATATGAGCTTTAAATTTTAATTAAATTTGTATGTTTCCGGTTAGACTAGAAATACATTTTTATGTTTAAAATTAGTAAAGCATATGAATTTATTGGTTTAAGTGGGAGCCCTTTTAGTCATAAACTCTTGATTAGGTCTACAAATCCTTAAGGTTAAAACAACTTGATTAGAATTAATAAGGACTGAATAATTGGTAGATTATTGGTGCCCTTGATTAATTGCTGCAAATATTTACGTGATGCATAATGTGTTTTACTAACCAGCTATGTGGGCCATTCATGTTAATGAATGGGTGAATGGTATATATTGTATATGTACTGTTTTGCAGGTTATGAAGTGACTAGTATGGCCCAAATAGGATAGAAAATATGGTCTGCGTACCATTAATTTGAATGTAATTGGTCTAAAGTACCAAAGTTGTTTTTCAATTCAAATATGGTCTGCGTACCATCAAATAGTTGTAATTAGTTTTAATTATAGCTTATCCTATTTGAAGAAAATGGTGCCTCCCACGGAGATTTTCAAGACGGACTTTGAAGTTAAAACTTCAATATGAAGGCGGGCCATACTAGATCACATTTATTTTATGCATGCTTTAAGTTATTTATTGCTTTAAATATGTCTTAAATATGCATGAGATCAAAGCTTGATTATGTTGCATGATTAAGGATTTTAGTTCACTTAAAATCTAACTAACATAGTAAGAGCCTTAAGTTCCAAACTTAAAAATTGAGTTAAAAGGTGCCATGCCAAAATATACACTTGCTTGGATATCCTTTACATCAATCTAGTAATAGTTTTCGCTCAGCGAGGTGTTACTTATTGGTCCTAAAGGGGCAAGGTACACAAATAATTGTGAGTACATGTTAGTTTTGGTGAAACTCAACGATATAAGTAAGGAGTCCTTTTATGTCGTGGAAAAATCGATAGGTTTACCTAATAAGTTCTTAGACGTACCTATCAACCAAGAATAGTTTCTAGACTATTAGCAAAAGGCTTTTGCTTACCTAAGATGTTTTAGGATTAAGTCGACAAACTGTGCTTAGTTCTTCAATGATTTTAGGATCTTGGAATCATTTTATTCACACCTGCTGGAACAATAAATTCGAATAAAATGCTAATAACTTGTTGAAATTGCATGATTGCTTTAATTTTCAAGTTATTACTCATGATAAATGTTTAGACTTTGCATGCTTCAATGTATGTTTTAATTATTATTTATAATTAAATATCTTGCACTGCAGTAAATCATTTTAGAAAGGTAACAGTAAATTTCCTCGATTGGTAATGAATCCAAGAACGATTCACGGAAATGAGAGAAAATGAGCAATTTAAAATGTACGTTTCTTATATCGACTTTTATGGTTGTTTTCGAATATCAAAATCGAATGGCTAACCAATTGGTGCTTGTGAATTCAAAATACAATGTAGTTTTAAGATCATAAAGCATTGAGTTTAAACTCTCATCCTTACCAATGGTTAACAACCTAATATATTTGTCCATTTATTTCTCGAATGAGTCTAGTCCCTAGACATTCGAATAGATTGATGCTTAGAGAACTTTACAAGCTTCTGGTAAGATCATCTAGTTGAAACAGAATATTCAACATAAATAAAATGGTAAGAACCTTGTTGAAGTGACATTGGACATGTCTAACAAAATATAAAAGTCAACACTAGAGAATTCAATTATTAAGACTATAAGAAAGGGTACAAGAAATAGGAAAACAAAGGAACAAATGAAAGGAATTTACGATTCCGGTTCTACCTATAAGTTTATGTTTAAAGAGAAGTGACCTAGCAATCAAACTTCCTTGGTATCATATACCGCTTGAGGTTCTTACTTCGGTAATAACTCAAATAATGGAAGCTAGGCTACACTAATGGCCTACAAGTGAAAAATGAAGCATGGCAATGCTACATTAGTTGTAGGGTCATCTAGTTTGTTTTAAGTCCTTCAAGGCTGGAACTTAATGGCTATTTTGTTCCATAATCAGCATACCTAAATTTCTGTTTCAAACACAGAAAGACTCACATTCAAGAAAACAAAAACAATGTTTGTTTGTTTATTTGAATGAAATGGTCATTTACGGGTTGAGTCAATTTGCTTGATTAAAACAAACAACTCTTTAACAATAAAAACTTTACTAGGTTCAAATCAAACCCTTGATTTGAGTTCCACTAATCTTTGGCATTGTTGCTTAGACCATGTCAACAAGTTAACATTCACAAACTCTATTTTAATGGACTTTTGAAAGTTGGTTGATTTCTAGATCAACTTAAGACAAGCTAGTCTTACTTGTTGAAAGTAACAAAGAATATGAACTATTGTTAGAACGCCTAGACGATAGAGTTCAAAGCTAAAGAAAGGTTTTATGACTTTATTATTTCACATGGATTTGAGTGAATATAGGTTTATTTACTCAAATGTGATATAAGTTGAATCTGTTTGGCTAGTTCAAAGATTAAGAAGTATAAAATCCACTTGGCAAGAAATCATAAAGATCTAGGTTAGATCATGTTGATGATTACTTGAGACCAAATATGATCATCAATGACTGTGTGTTGTAATTTCACAATCTAGGTCCATAAGATATGGCATATCTTAGTTGGAATAATCGAAGTCAATTAGTACTTGATTCGATCAATGATGGATCATAAAGACTTTTCCTATAATTTCTAAAACAAAATGCTCAACTACCACCAAACTAAACCAAATTCGTCAAAGCTATTGAAAAGTAATTTCAAAATATCTTTTCATAATATATCTAAAGAGTTCCTAAACTCAGTGGGAGCTTAGTGTTTGTTATTCAACAAACTAAGGCCCCAAGTATAGATATATGTTTCATTGTGATTTATTCAAATGAGACACAAGGGTATTGTTTCTACCACGAATTTTTGAGAACATAATGTTTGTTTGCTCGAAATGATGTCCTTTTGGAGATTCGTTTCCAAAATGACAAGTGGGAGAAAATAGACCTCGCAAGTCTTCGAGGCGAACAACAAACATAGACGGACATTCCGGAGGATTTTCGAAGTTCTTTAGAAAATCCGAACACGTATTCTTTAAGGACTTTAGAAGTGGCTTTAAAGAATAGACATCTCTTAGAAGACTTTACAAGTGCTTCAAGGAGAAAAGAATATTCAAAGGACTTTCAAGTGGCTATTGATATTCTATTTGTTTGATGTTCTATACCCAAAGTAGGCATAGAGTTCAAGTCACTGGAACTATGATATTCTTCTATTGGATAGTGAAGAAACATGGAGTTCAGGTCACTAAAGCTATGCGATTCTTCTATTAGATAGTGAAGAAACCTACAACTTGCAGTCAAACTATTATCATGTAGATGAATGAGTTTGTGACCTGTAAGAAAGCTATGACGAAACCCAAATTCCCTAAAATATATGGTTAGAGGCCATATATAGACTCAAATGTTTTAGATGGTTAAAGGCCATAAAACATAACCAATGTTTTGATGACAAAATTGAAATTTTGTTGATTTGCAAGAATAGTTTCACACCTATTGGTTGCAAGTTTGTTTTAAGGATAAAAACCATCAAACATGGAATTGTGTTCACACACAAAGCTAGATTAGTTGCTAAAGGTTACAAGCAAATTCATGGCATGGATTGTGTTGAAACCTCATGCATAATCGTAATGCTCAAGTCTATAATTCAAGCAATGATTGCATATTGGTACATATGACAATTGGATGACAAAACGTATTCCTCAATCAAATGTTGGAAGAAAACTATGTACATGGCATGTCATAGGATTTGTGGATCCAAATAAATGCTTGAAAAGGAATGCTAACTTATGAAATCTAAGTACAGATTTAAGTAAGCAATTGGGAATTGGAACTGTATTTTAGTGAAGCTAATAAGCATTTTAGTTTCATAAAATGTACATGATTCTTATAGATATATAAGAAGTTTAGTGGGAGTACGTAAAACTTAATTGGTTCTATGTGTATCACACATATCTCTCTATTGTGAAATAACACTCAAATGCTAATGACTTAGATTTGAAATTATTCATCAATGATGGACCAAGGCGAAACTTAGTGCATACTGGGTATTAAGATCCATTCACAAAGATCTTGTAATATTGTTTTGGATTAAGTAATGGCATTTACTAAATCAAACACGAAAGACTCCATTGGAGACATTCGACCCATATGAATAAATCTATGTAATGAAAGTTTGAACTATGTATAAGAATTTACTAAGTTAAACATCAAAGGATCTAAGTGAGATTCTTAACCTATATTATATGTCAAAGAATTTAGCTGGATTTAGTATCTACTGAAACTAGATGAGCTAAAGTTACATGAATAGAATTCAATTGGGAATTATTCTGCAAAAGAATTTATCATGTATGATATAATATGAGGATCGCCAAAAACGTATCGTATGGCTTTAGGCATGACGAACATATACTAATCTCTATTGATCTAAGTAAAGATCAACTAGATTGAGATCAAGAAAAACTTATGGTACTTGAAAAGGTACATAGGATTAGTTCTTGATTCAAGGAAATAAAGATATGCTAAACTTTGATGCTACACGCATAAACACTGGCAAAGGATCAAGCAAGATCCCTTTGGAGTTAACCATTGACAAGGACGAGCTATACAACATCGTGTTTTGAAATGGCAACATGGATTGAAGACCATGAGTTGTTGCGTGGGAAATTAAAATAATAATTTCTATGTTCTAAGATATAGTTGGAGAGTCTTCCACATATCTATGAACTGCTTGGATAGGTAAATCCAAACAAAGCATCACTAGCAACCTATACAGTTGAAGTAAAAGTAATTATTGCCTAAAAAGCAATAAAACTGAATTGTTTAAAGTTCTTCACTGAACTTGGGTAGATCACCTATCTGCTGGCTTGATGGTTCTTCATTGAAAAATGCGTAGAACCACTCTTGAAGCAAGAAAAACGTTTGCTAACTTGATGGTCCTTCATTGCAAAATGCGTAGAACCACTAATGTAGCAAGAAAGACTAGATCACAAAATAAACATACTCAAAAGAACTTATCATCATATCTCGAAGAACATTCGATGAAAAGGATATTAAGATTAGCAAAGCATGATAACTAAACCTATGCAACAAGTGAGAAGCAACATTCACATTGTAGCACTGGAAATCAAGCATAGCTTTGAATTCCATAAAATGTTTTAAAGATGGGTTAGAGGCCCATGGTTGTAAAACGTTGGGGTTGAACATTTATCATATATGAAATGTATTTTCATATTCCATTTAATCTTGGTTTAGTATTAAATGATGAGTCCCTTCAATTTGACGATATATTCAAGATAGACTGTCAGGACCAGTCCTGTGACTAAGAAATGTCTATCAAGTGAACTTGAATGTCAAAGGTTGAAAATGGTCCCTAGTCGGAGTTTTCTATAAAATTGGACGCATAGAAAACGTTAGACGATTAGAATGCAAGATGACTAGTAGTTCTGTTTCTTGAACTATGTGGACATGGCAATGTCATAATCATTTGCATAGATACTTACTTTGGGAAGACTAGTATCGGACAAGACCTATGAAACTTTACTGTAAGAGATTAAAATCTGTCATAAGTAAATTTCATTAAAATTATTAGACACTAAATCCTCAATACCTGAGTGATTTGAGATTACTTGTTTGAGAACTGGTTGCTTTGACGTTGACCAACCGTCGCACCGTAAAAGGAGGCTATAAAGGCAACGCTCAGGTAATCACCTATCAAACGAAGTCTAATCTCAAGATCGCAAGATTGGGATTGTCCTCCCATAAATCGGGATGAGATGCTTAAAAGTTGTACAAGGCCACTCGGAGAGCTAGAAACTGTGAAATGCATGGCCGTGCTCGGATGAATCATAGGCTATGATTATCTGTTTATTTGATCAGTTGAACTCTGAAACCGAGGAACACCTCTGGACATAATAAGGATGACAACTCTTACCTTATGTTCAAGAGCAAGCATCGAATGACAAAGGAATTAGGAAATGCACACTTGTCCCTAAGGACAAGTGGGAGACTGAAGGAAATAGTGCCTTTGGTCCAAGTATGCATATAATATTAAGTCTAATAAATGCGGTTCAGTATTAATTAACAAGTTAATAATTCAGTGAGATCAAGTGAGCTGAATGCCTAGCTAGAGGCCGCTTCAGTTCAAGTGGAATTAATGATATTAATCCACAGCTTACTCTTGACTGAACCCGTAGGGTCACACAAATAGTACGTAAACGGATCAAGTATTTAATGGCATTAAATACTCCATCTATGGATATTCGGAATCGACGGATCTTGGTTTCAGTGGGAGCTGAGATCGTCACAGGCAAGAAATGAATACTCCGGAAACGATGATATTGCCGGAAACGGAAATATGGATCGTATCGGAAATATAAATATTATCCAAGTCGTAGATGTTGCCGGAAACGGAAACATGGTACGTATCGGAAAATATTATCGGAAATGGAAATATTGCCGGAATCGGAAATATTGCCGGAAACGGAAATATTGTCAGAATCGGAAATATTATCGGAATCGGAAAATAATTCCGGAAACGGAAATATTAAATATTTGTTCGAAACGGAAATTAATTCCGGAATCGGAAATATTAAATATTGTTCGTATCGGAAATGAATTCCGGAACCGGGAATTTAATCGGAAGCGTATCGTACGAATTAGCATCGGACGAGGCCTGCCAGACGAAGGCCCAGCACGAAGCCGGGCCATCGCCCAGCAAGCCAGCGCGCCACAACGCACCAGCCAAGGCTGCGCCAAGCCCACCGCAAGGCAGGCCCAGCGCGCGCCAAGGCTGCGACAGCGTGTGGGCCTCGTGGCAATGGGCTGCGAGCTCCCGGGCTGCGCGCGCGCGCATGGCGCCCCTCGTGGGCTGCTGTGCGTGCGTGTGTGTGTTTGTGTGCTATACGAATCCTAAAGCTATCAGGTTTCGACATATGATTAAATTCCTAAACCTAAAAGGATGAATTAATTAAATAAGAATTCTATTAGGATTCTAGTTTAATTAATTCGTATCCTAATAGGATTCCAGTTCCTTTTCCATACCTCTATAAATAGGTGCCTAGGGTCATAATTTATATATACAATTGAAGTATTCAAGTATTCAAAGTGATTTTTTAGAGCAAAAATTCAGTCACATAATTGCCTACAATAGCCGAAAATTCTAAGTACCTTAAGGGCGATCCTAGTTGGTCAAGCTTAAGGCGGATCCGGACGTGCTGTGGACTATCTACGGAGGGACGACACTTGGAGTCCTAAAGACTTGTTCTTGTTCGGTTCGGGCGCAGCTAGGGAGGGCACGCAACAAAGTGTATGCATCTAAACTATGCTAAATGATTATGTGTAAATAATATGCTTTCCTGGCTTTATGGTTTTTCCGCATGATTTATGTTTTGTCATATGAATCATAATCTAACAAAACACCCCCACAAGCTAAATCAGACAATGTCCTCATTGGCTCAAGGGGTATCATGAGGAAAGTGAGCAACTCGTGGCTTATTTGTCGCTGATTCGCAAATCGCCCGATCGGGCGAATTTCGAACCTTTTCGTTGAATCTGTGCGCGCCCGATCGGGCGCACCTCGCCCGATCCGGATCGGGCAAAATGCAATGCCTTGTTTTATTGACTTTTCTCAGCCCAGAATCCTTCCTTGACCTTTCTACGACTTCATCATCAACCGCCCGATCGGGCGGAATTTCGCCCGATCGGGCATTTCACTCGCCTTTTGTGTCGATCGGGCCACTTTCGCGCGGTCGGGCGATTTCCCAAATTTTTCTTTGTATCGGCACGCGCCCGATCGGGCGCTCTTCGCCCGATCCGGGTCGGGCGAAATGCAAGCTGCTCCGTTTGGATTTGATTCAACTTTTTCGAGCTTGGGGCCTTAGACCTGCATAACATTAAACACCAAAACCGTAAGAGACACTCATCTCGCCTCTCCAGTACCAAGGACTACACTGAATCACACACTTGATCCACAATTATACTAAAACACACAAAACGAAAGCATAAAGTACACTACGGAAATCAATAAATGGATAGTTAAGTACTCATCCCCTATTAGATTGGTGTAACGTCCCCTTACACAATCTCATTTTATGCACAGACAACGAAAGGAAGGGGATGAGAGCCACGACAGCTCATCGAATGGGGGCACCAAAGATGGTGCCATCTGGTGTCAAATCAATTGCCTTGGATGAGCTATGTGGCGCGGGGGGTGACAGACCACGACCCCGATCATGAATGCGATGCCCACCGTTCACCGAACTTTCGGCCTTTCGGGTCTCATCATCATCAAATCGTGCTTCCCTTCGAACCCATGCCGAAGAGTTCATACTCCGATTACCACCACCTGCAAAACAATTTGAAACATGCTCTTTTTCCGAAGGATTGTTGGAGTTAGTATGAGTCAATTTAGTATTAAAATAATCATTAGAAACATTGACTCCAAAACATGACTCCTCTACCATAGGGCTCTTAGCAACATGGGTTAAATTGAAAGTAACCTTGTCATCCCCCACATTTAAGGCCAGCTTGCCATTCTTGACATCTATGATTGCCCCCGCAGTGTGTAGGAAAGGTCGACCTAAAATAATAGGGATCTGCCTGTCCTCTTCCATGTCCAACACAACAAAATCAACAGGGATTAAAAATTTACCTACTCTAACAGGCACATCTTCTAGAACACATAGGGGGTATTTTATAGATCGATCGGCCATTTGCAGAGTTATGTTGGTAACTTTTAAATCACCCATGTTCAATTTAGTACAGACGGACAAGGGCATGACACTAACACTGGCACCTAAATCACATAAGGCTTTGTCAATAAAAAGGTTGCCAATATTACACGGGATAGAGAAACTCCCGGGGTCCTTCAACTTGGGTGGAGACTTATTTTGTAATAAGGCACTGCACTCTTCAGTAAATGCAACAGTCTCCACCTCACTAAATGCTCTCTTCCTAGTCAAGATGTCTTTCATGTATTTAGCATATGCAGGTACTTGAGTGATTAATTCAGTGAAAGGGACCGTTACCTGCAGATTCTTTACCACTTCTAAGAACTTACCAAACTGCTTGTCTAGCTTGTTCTTTAGCTGACGATGAGGGAAGGGAAGTTTGATAGGTGGAACTTGTATCTCAACTTTCTTCTCAACCCTTGTGTCAGCTTCCTTCTCTTTGAGCACATTCTCACTTTCTCTTGGCACAACACCACTTATAGATACTTCAACCCCTTCCTCTATAGTCATAGGTGGCCCATCATACTCATATCCACTCCGCAAAGTGACAGCATTTACAGACTCTCTGGTCACAGGCTGTGAAGGGAGTTGACCCTTGGGTCTCTCTGCGAGAGTAGTAGCCATTTGTGCCAATTGTTTATCCATGATCTTGTTATGAGCAGTGAGGGCATCGATTTTGGCATCCTTTTCGCTCAGAGACTTCTGCAATTCTAACATCGTATTCCGCATCTCAACAAGCATGGGATCAGGCTGTGTGGGTTGAGGCTGTGGAGGAAAGCCAGGTGGTCCACTAGGCTGCGGGTTGTAGTTACTTCGCGGTTGGTAGGGCTGCTGTGGTGGTGGTTGGTAAGGTTGTTGTGGTGGTGGAGGGTGTTGAATCTGGTGGGGGTTCTGAACATTAGTAATCCTATATGATAATAGGGGGTTGTTTTTATACCCCTCATTGTATGAGTTGGAGTACGGATTGTTCTGCTTGTAGGCCTGGAATGCATTGCATTGTTCAATAGAGCTCCTACATTCCGGTGCATAATGACCTTGCATCCCACAACTATTACAGACATTGGCCACCTGAGCACTCATTGCGGTGTCACTAGCTTGTTGGGTGGCTTGGGAAGATGCGTTTTGCATATTATCCAGCTTGTGATGTAGGGCAGTTATCTGAGTAGTAAGCTGTTCAATAGAGTTCATCTCATGCTTAACACCACGATCAGCAAAACCTCTAGGATTCCCATATTGGGCACTATGGATGGCTATCTCCTCAATCACCTCTAAAGCTCTAGGCACCTCCAGTTGCATAAATCTCCCACTGGCAGCTGAATCCAAAAGACACCTAGACTCATTACCCAGACCATTATAGAACTGCTGAACCAGGACCCAGTCCTCCAAACCATGGTGTGGGCACTCTCTTTGCAAGTCCTTGAATCTTTCCCAAACCTCGAACAAACTCTCATCTGCTTGTTGAGAGATACCTAATATCTGTCCCCTTAGACGATTTGTCTTCTCAGGTGGGAAATATTTAACATAGAATGCAATTGCCAAAGAATTCCAATCGGTGATTTTCATAGTTGCGCGGTTGAGACTATTAATCCATAGCTTTGCCTTCCCACTCAATGAAAATGGAAAGAGTATCTCCATAGTCTGCTCCGGTGTTAAATTCTTCTGCTTAATGGTGCCACAATACTGAATGAAAGACTGAATATGGAGATTAGGATCTTCACCCTTTTCCCCACCGAATTGGTGTCTCTCGATCATGTTTATCAGCTGGGGTTCGATCTTGAAATTCTCGACCGCAATGGAAGGCATGATTGCCTTGGGGAGCATAGACAGACTTGGTTTAGAGTAGTCTGTAAGCCTTGGCACAAGTGGGGGTGGCGGTGGTGGTGCTTGGTCACCCATCTCTGAATCTTTATGGAATAGATTGCTAATCAGATATTCGGATTCAGAGTCAGAATAGTCTCTCAACTGTTTAACGAATCTACGCCGTCTACGAAAGGTCCGTTCAGGTTTAGGATCGAACGAAGTCAGATCGCTGGTATGGACAGTCCTGGGCATAAACAAGCAAAAACTAGAAAACAGTCGTGAGATCCGGTCTCAAGGAACGGGAGTCCCTTGAGAAGTAACAAACAATAATCTAGAAAAACAATTAATAACAAAAAATAAAACCGTTTCCCCGGCAACGGCGCCAAAATTTGACAGGCTAAAGTCGTATCACCTAATCAAAAATAACCTAAGGTCCACTAGCTAGGTAGCAAGGGAAGTCAGGATCGAATCCACAGGGAGACAGGCGTTCTTTCTACTATTAATTAATTAAACTAAACTATTGGGAACAAGATTTGGTTGATTGTTTGTAAACTAATACTACGAACGATAATTAAATAAGTATGAATTAAGATATTAAGGGAATCTAGGGCATAGGTTCACCAGCAATTAAAAATCCAGGACAATGAACAAACACGATAATCAACAAAGTAATTAATTAGACTAGCATGCTCTCTCGAATCGATACTAGTCATAGACTTAGAATTAACGGGCTCTCGCTACTTATTAATCCCAATTCTACCTATTGACACAAGCCTAAACATCAAATTGCATCTCTCGAATTTTAACTTGATATTGCATAACAACACAATTAAACCTGCGCAAATCTAATTGAATAGTGGAATAAACCAATCAATTGGAATTAATCACAATGTCAATAATCACAATTATTCAAAATCCCATCATATTAATTCATGGATCCCCAAACCCTAGAAATTAAACTACTCACACATATTATCAATAAACAAAGCAAGCATATTAATTGAAAGCATAATTGAAACAAAGTAATAAATCAAAGTAAGAAAATAATACCTAATTGAAGAACAATGGAATACTAAAGTTAGAACTTTTAATTGGAAATAAAACTAAGTGTTGGAACAATTGGAGAGAAAACTAAGCTTAGGAAAATAAACTAAGTGTTTGAAACTAGAAAAATAAGATGTCACTAAAAATATAAGGGGCTAGTATTTATAGTTTGCCCAAAATAGAGCCCAAAATCGGAAATAAAAACTCGCAAAATACGCTGGAGGTTGGCGTCGCCTGATCGGGCGATGTGCTCGATAGTCGGCCCGATCGGGCGAAATTCCGCCCGATCGGGCGGTTGCAAAATGCCCAGAACAGCGCCCAGAATGACCGCTCGATCCTGATCGGGCGAAGCCCGCCCGATCGGGCGCGTGTTGAAACTGCACGATCCTCTATCTTCATAACATCATATCTCCTTCGTTATTCGTCAGAATTAGGCGAGTGACCACTTGTTGAAAAGTTATTGAAGTCTAGAATCCAACCGAATTAGAATTACATCATTTAGAGTTGTAGAACTTGAGTTATGCTTAAAATATTGTACTATAGTCATTTTTGTACTTCCTTCGTTATTCGCTTTGCTTCAAAACTCTTCAAACTTAATGTTTGTGCTCTCGAAAGTACATAATCTCTTGTATTGATTCAAATGAGTAGGAAATGCACAAAAATATGCTAATTCCTACAATGATGAACCTGAAACTACAAACACACTACAAGGAGCACATTAGTACTAAAAATCGCTCCGAAGAGCTCATTTGAGATTAAAAAGTACTAAGGGACGGGGGTAAAAACTCTAATAAAAACACACATATCATCTGACTGGTATCTGCTCGTAGCACTGAGTGCATATGCAACATCTGGGCGTGTACATATCATATCATACATTATTGAACCAATCAATTATGCGTATGGAATCCCACTCATTCGTCTACGCTCATCAAGTGTATTTGGGCACTAAGTCGATCTTGCTTAGAGTCATTCCATGAGACATGGCTAGGTAGCCTCGCTTGGAGTCTGCCATCTTGAACCTCTCAAGCACCTTATTGATATAAGTGCTTTGACTAATTCCAATCATCTTTTTAGATCTACCTTTGTAAATCTTGATGCCCAATATGTACTGTGCTTCTCCTAGATCCTTCATCGAAAAACATTTCCCAAGCCAAATCTTGACAGAGTTTAACATAGGAATGTCATTTACGATAAGTAATATGTCGTCGACATATAATACTAGAAAAGCAATTTTGCTCCCACTGACCTTCTTGTATACACAAGATTCGTCTGCGTTCTTGATGAAACCAAAGTCACTGACTGCTTCATCAAAACGTATATTCCAGCTCCTGGATGCCTGCTTCAATCCGTAGATAGATTTCTTTAGCTTTCATACCTTTTTAGCATTCTTTGGATCCTCAAAAGCCTCAGGATGTGTCATAAACACAGTTTCTATTAAAACGCCGTTTAAGAAAGCGGTTTTGACATCCATCTGCCATATTTCGTAATCGTAATATGCAGCGATTGCTAACATTATCCGAATAGATTTTAGCATTGCAACTGGTGAAAAGGTTTCATCGTAATCCACACCGTGGACTTGCCTGTAACCTTTTGCAACCAATCTAGCTTTGAAAACTTCAAGTTTCCCATCCTTGTCCTTTTTCAGTTTGAAAACCCATTTGCTTCCAATGGCTTGGTAGCCATCTGGCAAATCGACCAAATCCCATACTTGGTTTTCTGGCATGGAGTCTAATTCAGATTGCATGGCTTCATGCCATTGCTTGGAGCTAGGGCTCGTTATAGCTTGCTTGTAAGTCGCAGGTTCATCACTTTCAAGTAATAGAACGTCATAGCTCTCGTTCGTCAAAATACCTAAGTACCTTTCCGGTTGAGATCTATATCTTTGCGATCTACGCGGGGTTACATTTCTAGATGGTCCATGATTCTCACCAGATACTTCTAAAGATCTCTGAGTTTCATCCTGAATGTCATCTTGAGCATTCTCTAGAGTTTGTTGTTCGACTCGAATTTCTCCGAGGTCTATTTTTCTCCCACTTGTCATTTAGGAAATGTGATCTTTCTCCAAAAAGACACCATCTCGAGCAACAAACACTTTGTTCTCAGATGTATTGTAGAAGTAATACCCCTTTGTTTCCTTTGGATAGCCCACAAGGATACATTTGTCAGATTTTGGATGAAGTTTGTCTGAAACTAATCGTTTGACGTATACTTCACATCCCCAAATCTTAAGAAAAGACACATTTGGAGGCTTTCCAAACCATAATTCGTATGGAGTCTTTTCGACAGCTTTAGACGGAGCTCTATTTATAGTGAGTGCAGCTGTGTTTAGTGCATGTCCCCAAAATTCTAATGGAAGTTCGGCCTGACCCATCATTGACCTGACCATGTCTAGCAAGGTTCTGTTCCTCCGTTCCGACACACCGTTCCATTGTGGTGTTCCAGGAGGAGTCAACTCTGATAGAATTCCACATTCTTTCAGATGGTCATCAAATTCATAGCTCAGATATTCACCGCCTCTATCAGACCGCAGTGCCTTAATCTTCTTGCCTAATTGATTCTCTACTTCACTCTGAAATTCCTTGAATTTGTCAAAGGATTCAGACTTATGCTTCATTAGGTAGACATAACCATACCTACTGAAGTCATCAGTGAAAGTGATAAAGTAGCTGAAACCACCTCTAGCATTTGTACTCATTGGTCCACATACATCTGTATGGATTAAACCCAATAGTTCATTTGCTCTTTCTCCAACTTTAGAGAAAGGTTGCTTTGTCATTTTGCCAAGTAAACATGATTCGCATTTACCATAATCCTCTAAGTCAAATGGTTCTAGAATTCCTTCCTTTTGAAGTCTTTCTAAACGTTTCAAGTTTATATGGCCTAATCGACAATGCCACAGATAGGTGAGATCTGAATCATTCTTTTTGGCCTTTTTGGTATTTATGTTATATACTTGTTTGTCGTGATCTAATAAATAAAGTCCATTGACTGATCTAGCAGATCCATAAAACATCTCTTTAAAATAAAACGAACAACTATTGTCTTTTATTAAAAAGAAAAATCCCTTAGCATCTAAGCAAGAAACAGAAATGATGTTTTTAGTAAGACTTGGAACATGGAAACACTCTTCCAGTTCCAAAACTAGCCTAGAGCGCAACGACAAATAATAAGTTCATACAGCTAATGTAGCAATCCGTGCTCCATTTCTCACTCGTAGGTCGACTTCACCCTTTCTTAACCTTCTACTTCTTCTTAGTCCCTGTGGATTGGAACATAAGTGTGAGCCACAACCTGTATCTAATACCCAAGAAGTTGAATTAGCAAGTATACAGTCTATAACGAAAATACCTGAAGATGGAACGACTGTTCCGTTCTTCTGATCTTCCTTTAGCTTCAAGCAATCTCTTTTCCAGTGCCCCTTCTTCTTGCAGTAGAAGCATTCAGATTCAGAAGTGGGTTGACTGACCTTCCTCTTTTCAGATTTGGCGCCAGCTTGCTTAGTTGGGCTGGCCTTGTTGCCACCTTTCTTAGCATTCCTCTTCTTTCCAGATTTCTTGAACTTGCCCCCACGCACCATAAGCACATCTTGCTTATCACTTTTGAGCGTCTTTTCAGCGGTCTTCAGCATACCGTGAAGCTCAGTGAGCGTTTTGTCCAGACTATTCATACTGTAGTTCAGTTTGAACTGATCATACCCGTTATGAAGAGAATGGAGGATGGTGTCTACAACCATTTCCTGAGAGAACTGCTGATCCAGCCGACTCATATTCTCAATGAGTCCAATCATTTTGAGAACATGTGGACTTACGGGCTCGCCTTTCTTAAGCTTGGTCTCAAGAATTTGCCTATGGGTCTCAAACCTTTTAACTCGAGCCAGATCTTGGAACATGTTCTTTAACTCACTGATGATCGTGAAAGCATCTGAGTTGATGAACGTTTTCTGCAGATCTGCACCCATGGTTGCAAGCATTAGACATTTCACATCCTTGTTGGCATCAAACCAACGATTGAGGGCTGCGTGAGTGACCCCGTCGCCCGCGGCTTCGGGCATCGCCTCTTCCAGGACATACTCCTTTTCTTCCTGCATAAGAACTATTTGCAAGTTCCTTTGCCAGTCAAGGAAGTTTTTCCCGTTCAACTTCTCTTTTTCGAGACTTGATCGAATGTTGAATGAATTGTTGTTTGCCATAGTTAAAACTACAATTGAAAAAGAATAAACAAATAAATAATCATTCGCAGTTTCTCTTAATAAACTTAAATTCTAGCATACATGCATAATTTAATGTTCATTAAGCATTTTATTCAAGTTATGTGTTCCGGCAGGTGTGAATAAAATGATTCCAAGATCCTAAAAACCATTGAAGAATTAAACACATTATGTATTTAGACTCAATTCTAAAATCTTTTAGGTAAGCAAAAGCCTTTTGCTAATAGTCTAGAAACTACTCTTGGTTGATAGGTACGTCTAAGAACTTATTAGGTAAACCTATCGATTTTGCCACGACATAAAAGGACTCCTTACTTATATCGTTGAGTTTCACCAAAACTAACATGTACTCGCAATTATTTGTGTACCTTACCCCTTTAGGATCAATAAGTAACACCTCACTGGGCGTAAAACTATTACTAGATTGATGTAAAGGTTATCCAAGTAAGTGTTATTTTGGCATGGCACCTTTTAACTCAATTTTTAAAGTTTGGAACTTAAAGCTCTTACTATGTTGGTTAGATTTTAAGTGAACTAAAATCCTTAATCATGCCACATAATCAAGCCACAATCTCATGCATATTTAAGACATATTTAAAAGCAATAAATAACTTAAAGCATGCATAAGACAAATGTGATCTAGTATGGACCGACTTCATCTTGAAGCTTCAACTTCAAAGTCCGTCTTGAAAATGGTTGGAAACTTCGTCTTGAATTTCACCGTGGGAGGCGCCATTTTCTTCAAATAGGATCAGCTATAATTAAACTAATTACAACTATTTGATGGTACGCAGACCATATTTGAATTGAAAAAACAAACTTTGGTGCATTAGACCAATTACATTCAAATTAATGGTACGCAGACCATATTTTCTATCCTATTTGGGCCATACTAGTCACTTCATAACCTGCAAAATAGTACATATACAACATATACCATTCACCCATTCATTATCATGAATGGCCCACATAGCTGGTTAGTAAAAACACGTTGTACGCATCCACATAAATATTTGCAGCAATTAATCAAGGGAACCAATAATCTACCAATTATTCAGTCCTTATTTATTCTAATCAAGTTGTTTAACCTTAAAGGATTTGTAGACCTAATCAAGAGTTTATGACTAAAATTGCTCCCACTTAAACCAATAACTTTATATGCTTTACTAATTTTAAACATAAAAATGTATTTCTAGTCTAACTGGAAACATACAAATTTAATTAAAATTTAAAGCTCATATAAAATTATAATCGAATCCATTTATTTAATTTAATTTTCAGTTGAATAAATTTAAATTAATTCAAGGTTTAATTTTAGTAAAATAATTAGTATAAATAAAAATTTTAATAATTATAATATTCAAAATTAAAATCCGAGAAAACAATTTAAATTATTAATTTTAAAATTAATTAAAATTATTTCCGAACTGAAAATTTAAAATTAAAACTAAACGCATCAATAGTTTGCAAGACGAGGCACTTGGGCTTGCGCCCAAGCCCCATCGAGCTACGAGGCCCATGCCCCGTGCCATTGACCGTTGCACATTGCCCGCACAGCGACACCGCACACACGCCCCATGGCCACGCACACACGCAGCCTCGAGGGCCACGCTGCGTGCAGCTAGGTGTTGTGTCGTGGCTGCCTACCTTGCGGCAGGCTTGGTGCGTCGTGGCGCAGCGCTGCTGCCCACACGCATCTCGCTTGTTGCTGTGTGCCCATAGCCCTCGCCCATCGCCCTGCACGCACGCCCAGGCGTAGAGCCTTGCGTGTCGCATAGCTCGTTGCTAGCTGCATTCGTACCGCACGGGCGACGAGCTCCTTTGCTCGTCGTCGCGTGCCCGCACTATACAACACCCCTTTAGGGTAACACGTAGCTTCCATTGCTTTGTGCGTGCAACATTTATGGGCGTTTTCATAAAAAAAAATTTTTTTTTAATTTAAAAGTAATGACAAATTAATAAAACATATTAATTTCATAATTTTAGGGCTAAAAATCGAAAATTTATTAATCAATTAATTTTCGATTAACATGGATTTAAATTTAGGTCATCAAAATTTAAAATTTAACACACATTAACAATTTTTATGGTGGATTTTAATCATGGATACCTAATTAAATTATTAATTAATTATGAAAAACAAATCAATTCTAAATTATTCGAATTTCAACAAATTAATCATAATTACAAATTAGGTTGTATAATTAACAAGTATAGGCATTCATAATTGTTAAACATATATTGTAGGTCAATCAAAAACTCAAGATTTATCAACATGAATCGCAAATATTCAATTTAACATCTTAAATTTACAAACTTTTGCGTTCGAAAAACTAAAACCTCCGAAAAGTCATAGTTAGGCTTCGAATTTGGGAATTCTGGGTTCGGCCGAAATATAGTGTTTTTGTAAAAATTTTAGAATGTCTTTTACATGCGAAATTGACACAAAAGTCACTCGATTTGGTTGAGTAACGAATATTCTGCCGAAAAACTGCGTACATATAATTAAATAAACGCAATTTGCAATTAATTACGAAAAATAATCACCCCTTTTATTTCCTTGCAAATTTGTAAAATTTAACCATGTTTATGCAATTTAGATTATAAAAATAATAAGAGGCTCGTGATACCACTGTTAGGTTATGATACATATGACAAAACATAAATCATGCGGAAAACCTTAATGCCAGGAAACATATTATTTACACATAATCATTTAGCATAATTCAGATGCATACACTTTGTAGCGTGCCCTCCCTAGCTGCGCCCGAACCGAACAAGAACAAGCCTTTTGGACTCCAAGTGTCGTCCCTCCGTAGATATTCCACAGCACGTCCGGATCCGCCTTAAGCTTGACCAACTAGAATCGCCCTTAATGTTCCTAGGATTTTTGGCTAAATAGGTTGCAAGTGTTTGGCTGATTTTTTCTCCAAAATCTTACCTTTGAATACTTCAATATTGTATATAAATTTGTGACCCTAGGCCCCTGTTTATAGAGTTATGGAAAAGGACTTATAATCCTATTAGAATACTAATTTAGTTTAATTAGAATCCTGCTAGGACTCTATTTAAATAAACTTTATCTATTAGGATTAAATTTAATCATATGACGAATCCCGGTAGCTTTAGGATTCGAGTAACACACACACGAGTGGCGCACAAGCACCGCACGCCCGCACGCAGGCCTTACGGCCCACGCCGAGCGCACAGCGCAAGGCCCACTCGTCGCAGCCGGCCTGCTCCGCATGCGCGCCCAAGCCTTGGCTGGGCCTAGCTTTGCGATGGGCCTGGTCGAGGCTTGGCGTGTGGTTGTTGCGCTTTGCTTGCTGGGCAATGGCCCGGCTTCGTGCTGGGCCTTCGTCTGGCAGGCCTCGTCCGATGCTAATTCGTACGATACGCTTCCGATTAAATTCCCGATTCCGGAATTCATTTCCGATACGAACAATATTTAACATTTCCGATTCCGGAATAAATTTCCGTTTCGAACAAATATTTAATATTTCCGTTTCCGGAATTATTTTCCGATTCCGACAATATTTCCGTTTCCGGCAATATTTCAGATTCCGGCAATATTTCCATTTCCAATAATATTTTCCGATACGTACCATGTTTCCGTTTCCGGCAACATCTACGACTTTGATAATATTTATATTTCCGATACGATCCATATTTCCGTTTCCGGGAATATCATCGTTTCCGGAGTATTCATTTCTTGCTTTTGATGATCTCAGCTCCCACTGAAACCAAGATCCGTCGATTCCGAATATCCATAGATGGAGTATTTAATGCCATTAAATACTTGATCTGTTTAGGTACTATTTGTGTGACCCTACGGGTTCAGTCAAGAATAAGCTGTGGATTAATGTCGTTAATTCCACTTGAACTGAAGCGGCCTCTAGCTAGGCATTCAGATCACTTGATCTCACTGAATTATTAACTTGTTAATTAATACTGAACCGTATTTATTAGACTTATCATTAAATGCATACTTGGACCAAGGGCATTATTTCCTTCATTAGGGTTTTGCGATGGAGAAGAGAGACGGAGAATTCGAGAAACTTCTGTTGCTGCGGCGGTACGAATGAGAAGGCGGTTGAATTTGGTGGTCGGAGGTACAAAGGTCGGTGGATGTTGAGGCGGAGGTACGAATGTGGATGCGGAGGCAAATGAGGAGGCAGAGGTACAAAGACATCGGTTGTGGCTGCGGCGGTACCTCTCTTCTTCTTCTCTCCTCCATTCTTCCTCATGTAGTTAGATTTTTTATTTTCGAAATTCTGACTTGTATTTTCGATCGATTTTCTATTGATTCAGGTTTTTGATTTTTTTAGTTTTTGTTTATTAATTTTGTCGATTAATTTGGCTATTTCAATTGAATCGCAGTATCTAGGGTTTCTCTCGCCACCAAGGCCGTCCGCCTCAGCCACCGGATTCCGCCTTCAAAACAGGTTAGATTTTCTACAATCTATAGATTTTCATTTTATTTATATGAAATTATTATGGTCTTATGCTAGAGATTTTGGATTTTGATTTTTGATGTACTTAGGTCAACTCTTGCGATTTTGTTTTTGATTCGATTAGGTTTTTGTTTCGTTTTGATTGAATTAATTAGGTTTTTGTTGTCAATCCTTTAGGTTTTTGGTGTCGAATAGATTAGATTGATTAGGTTTACTTTTTTTTCAGTCTATGTGGATGTAATTGATTTGTTCTTATTTCCAAAAGGAGGAGGAGGCTTTGCGATGGTGGCGGTCTGGCTGATGGTTGTGCAGTGTTGGTGTTGTGGTGTGATGCCGATTATTGTGATAGAATCGCTGCAGACTAAGGATTCGTAGCTGGAAGCACTGTGATCGTTGTTGACGTTGGTCGAATATACTGGTGTTGTAGTTGTTTTAGTTTCGTTTTAGTTTTAGTTAAGAATTGTAATGTTTTAGTTACACTTTTTTTTTGTCTTTAGTTAAGAATAAATATGTTTTAGTTTTAGTTATAATTCTGAAATAATGGTCTCTTAGTGGAATTTCTGGACTAATTTTCTATGTGTTAGTTATGAATTTTTAAGTTTTAGTCACGATTTTTTTTGTTTTAGTTAAGGTTTTTTGAGTTTTAGTTACGTATTTTTGAGTTTCCATTCAGGGCTTTAGTTATGATTTTTCGAGTTGTAGTTATGATTATACCAGTTTAAGTTACGATTTTCTTGGTTTTAGTTAAGAATTTTTGAGTTTTAGTTATGTGTTTTTGAGTTTCAGATAACGAATTTCAGAGTTTTAGTTAAGATACAAAATTTTAAGCATTGAAAATAACTAGTTAAGCAATTGAATTGAATCAATTAGTTAAAGTTGAAACTAATAAGTTAAGCTTTAGAATCAATTAGTTAAGCAATGTAATAAATTAGTTAAGTAATGTAACATATTAGTTAAACCATGCAACCAATTAGTGAAGCACTGAAGCCAATTAGTGAAGCACTGGAAGCAATTAGTTATGCACTGGATTTAATTAAGTTAACCACTGGAACTAATTAGTTAAGTTTGAGATTCAATAAGTTAAGCAACGAAACTAATTAGTTATGCAACGAAATCAATTAGTTAAGCAATGAACCAATTAGTTAAGGACTGAAACCAATTAGTTAAGCAATGAAATCAATTAGTTAAGCATTGCAACTAATTAGTTAAGATTTTATGAGTTTTAGTTAATAATAAGTTTGTTTAAAATTAATAACTATTCGACTCATAAGTTTAACTATTTGTTTTTATACCTTAAATATTTTGTTATTCAATTAGTTATGATTTTATTACTTTTAGTTATGTTTTACACTAGTTTAGTTAGTACCCAAAAAAAATGAAAATTTTAATTTAAAAAAAAAATTCGAATCGAAAAAAATAAAATTTAAGCCTGAAATCCAATTAGCTAAGCCTGAAATCCAATTAGTTAAGCTTGAAGTCCGATTAGTTAAGCCGGAAGTCTAATTAGTTAAGCCTGAAAAAAAATTCAAAAAAAAAATTCAAAAAAAATTACATGCTGACGTCAGCATGACATCAGTACATGCGCCAACATGGTTGTTAACGGGGGCTGCCAGCAAGACTGCCAACAAGGCGGTCTTTCCTGTGAGGCTATCTCACACAAAAGTTTCTCTAGACGATTTTGGTAATATTGTTGTCAAATCGTCATATCAATAATAGAAAGTATATTTATTCAATATTTTGGTCAAATTAACATATTAAGCTATCGAATATTTTGGTTTAATTATCATATTGAACAGATAAAATAAATAATAAATAGTAGGATAGTTTCAAATTAAATTTAAAATTAGTGGGGAGGAAATTGCATATCTATTACTCCCTCCGTCCCTTAGTACTCGCCCTGTTTGACCGGCACAGAGTTTTAGGCAATTGAATGGACTTATTCATTTATTAGTTGGTACGTAGTACTCCCTCCGTTTTTTTGTTCTTTACGTTTTCCTTTTTGGGTGTCTCAAAATATTATTTACATTTTCTTTTATGTTATCAGATAAATGCTTTATTATTCTATCAAAATTTGTGTCCAATGATTATTTTAACCAATTAAATTCATTAGGTCATTTAATCTCTTAAACATTACTATTGAAACATTAAAATTTTCTCATTTTCCCAATGTCATAATTTCGATAAAAGTGAAAAAATTATAAATAAACGTAATTTTCCTGTTTAAATAAAAAAATAAAGGAATCTCGATGCACATTAATTAGTACGTATTAGTTAATAAATGTGCAAAAGGCCAAACGTAAAGAACAAAAAGAAACAAAGGGAGTAGTTGATAGTGGGGTATTTTTTTTAATATAGTTAGTGGGAAACGTGATAAACTTTTTTGAGGGTGTGAGAGAGGGGATACTTTTTTATTGTTTTTTTAGGAAATAGGAATATAGGTGAGTCCATGGTTAAGTGAGAGAAATGATATAATATTAGTAAAAGTATGTCATTTATAGAAACGGTACGAGTATTAAGAGACGACTTTATAAGGAAAGCGGAGTGAGTATTAAGGGACGGAGGGAGTATATTATCTATATTATTAAAGCAGAGTGGTGAGGAATGTGGGGGCTCCAAAACCCCAATCCTCACCTCTCATGTTTCGTTATTTAAGGAAACTTAGGAAATAAAAAAATTAACAAATCCACATCACCACCCACACAATTAAAGGGGAGACTTAATTGAAAATAACAATAATAAAGGGTAATTAATAGACATGAAAGAATAAGGAAATAATTTAGAACAATTACTCACTTTCAAATTTCATGAAAAATCTATGACACAAAATGAAAACGTTACATATTTTAGCTTCTACAAAAAAAAAACATATTTTAGACATGGAAGATTGAATTCTACATTGCACAATACGAAAATAAAAATATTATAACTTTGGCAGAATTATACATTGAAAATCAAATTACACAAAATTACTTCTAAGCCTACATGCACAATTGTACATATTTTCAACAGCTCTACATTTTGCATTTGCCGCTACATTTTAATTTCTCTACTATTGTAATATGCATGTTTATATTCTACCAAATTTCATGCCATTCTAATTAAATTTAACCGACAAACTCCAGTAAAAGATAAAAAATTAACACATAAGAATATGAAGAAAAAATATATTAACCGAGGATTAGATCAACTAAAAGTAAATTTACTACTAAAGAAAAACAGAATAAGAGGAACTAGATCTGAGAAGTTGTTAAATCTAGAGAAAGAACGTTTTTCGAGAGCAAATTGCTTTTTCAACGATCGAAGCAGAATTGAAACGTACCCTTAGAGTTTTTTTTAAGGGAATACTCTTAGTTTACCAAGTATAAACATATATGCAATTACACAAGTCATCAAACCTATTAATTTTGTTGGCGTAAGGACGAGTCATTGTGTACGTCACTAGTAGAAAAAATACCTGTTGAGGGGGGCATTTTGGGCCTATTGAGGCGAACAAGGCCCGCTTCGACAGACGGGGCTTCTACAGCTCAGTGAGCTATTGAGGCGGGCTTTGTTCGCCTCAACAGCCCAAATCCAAAGGAAAAAAAAGGACCTGTTGTGGGGGGCATTACCAAAAGCCCGCCTCAACAGACACCTCTGTTGAGGCTCACTTCTTAAATGCCCCCCACAACAGACCTGTATTTTTGCGCCAATACCTGTACATTGGCGCCATAAATTCATATGTTGTTGAGGCGTACATTAAAAGCCCCCTTCAACAACATTAATTTTATTTTCAAATTCTTTTAAAATATAAAATAGGTGGCAATAACCAAATCTAGATATATACTCCATTGAGTATTGAAACCTGTACACCAATCAACACCAAAATAGCAAAGATACGAATCTGCTTATCTTTGATAAATATAATAAATCATTACATTAACTTCTTTTACATTAACCCAACAGAGCAAAGCGTATATATGTACGTACGTTTACAATTTTTAAACACCTCTCTAGTCTAACAAATTACAACTAATATTAACAACTAAAGACAAAAGGCTAGAGAGCTAATCTAACAAATTTCTCTAATCCAACCACTTAGGCCCCTTTAGATCATGCATTACAAACCTTAATTAAGGCCGTGTTGACTTTATTCCAATCGACTCGATCCCTGAAATTGGAAGGAGAATATATATGAGTACCAAATATTACACTCACGATATTATCTTTACATTCCACTGAAGCATAAAATTAAAAGATATAGTTGCAGACTATAGAGATAATTAAGTTGTTGAAAACCATGCAACTAAACATGTACTTCTAATTGCTCTGTGAGCATTCAAGCTAGTGTCCGGGAAAGCTGATGCCTGTCAAACCAAGATTAGTTGGTGGAACAACTCTAATTTAGACATATCTAATGCATATTAATCCTGTAATAAGAATCAAATGAGTCCTTAGGTTCTTTAGTTCAAAGTTGAGAGCGGAAATGTCATTTTAGCTCTAAACATGACCTGTAACGACCTAATGAGCCTTAAATGTGCATAAATAGATTCAAATGAGTTTTAGAAAGTTAAAATAATGCATATTAGTCATGTAATAAGAATCAAATGAGTCCTTAGTTTCTTTAGTTCTAAGTGCAGTATTTTCTTTAAAATAGAAATAGAATCCTGGAGCCTGTGAGTTTAACTACGATTGGCTGTACCGCCAACCCGTAGATCCCACATTCTTTTGTAGCGAACACTAGTATTTTTTTCTGCTAGTTAATGATGACCAGTTTAACACAAAAAAAGTTTTGTGTTTTTGAATGGTTTCGGGCACAGAAATATACCAGTCTCGGATTTCGAAAAAATGCCTCAGATCATAGAGATCGAGTGTAACAAAGACAGATTTGAATTGCACTGAGAAATTACCACAAAAAAATACAGATACTTTGACAAGACGAGTGATCCGTGATTGAACAATTAGCAAGTTAGAGGTTGCGGTAATCAACTACTGAACATTCTGTTCTTTACTGTACTTCCTTAATCTAAACCATACTCTGTATATTTATGGCTATTACTCTGTGGAACAATATCTATAATACTCCATGTTTAACAGTGGAGTTGGAAAAAACCACCAGACTCAGAGCATATTCTAAACCACAGACTAAGATTCAAGTCATAGTCGGATGGGTCATGGAAGTACATACCTAGCTGCTAAAACACCTCTGCAGCTCTTCCAGGGCATCGTCACCACCTACATACTTGAATTCCATGGAGTTCATCAGCCACACTTTCGCTTCATAGACCTCCTCCATCTCAGTTCTCAGATTTGTCACCAACAGTTACCTCAAGAGTAACATAGTACTCGATATATCGTAGCAGTAACCATTTTTCAACAGTGTGAACTTCGAACAAATCATTCTGCAAAAATAAAACATTCCATCGGTCCATCACTTGTATTCATAAATAGTTCCAAAACATAAAAGAATGTGATATGGAACTAGCTCATCTTCCAGTTTCCATATTCTGCATAAAAGGAATGCAAAACTAGCATTTGTTAAATTTGGAGTGTTCTTTACTCCACTCCTGCCACTAAAACATTTCAGAAATGAATATTTCAATGAAGGTATCAGATGCTATTAGCAAGCCGCGATAACAAGACAAATATAATCAATTTCATCAAAAATTACAGGCTATTGTTGTTTTGACAGTCTTCGGGCATTCAGGAATACAGAACCAATGATCAAAAGCTGTATATTCAAGCTTAAAACCAGTGATTAATATCACTGAGAACTGCACAATTATTTTAAGAGCAGGATCATCATCTACCTCTAAAACTTATCTGTCGAAAATGTGGATTCAGATGACATCAACCATTACAGCAGTCTCACAACGATAAAAACGGCCATCCTATAACGACTCAGAGTGAACCTTGTCTGAATTAAAAGGTTTTCAACCTCCTTAGAAGGATTTAATCCTAATTTACAACCAATGCACGGTCCATACGCCATGTTCATGCCAAATTCCCTCATTATGATCATAATCACGTAAATCACCTGAGAATTAAAAGTTTACCAATCAAACACTACCATATTTTGCATCTAAACGAAATTTAGAAGGCCAAAACACAACCAAATTTGAAAGTTAATCATCAGGACAATATGTCAAAAATCGCAATAAAATGTGAGACATTGAACAACAAATTAGATAAATTTTGTACATAAACGGCGGTCCAATTTGCAAAATGGGAACGAATTCAAAAGTTCAAAAAGGTTGTATTTTTTTTTATCTGGATGTTGACCGTGCATCAAATTTCTCTTGGAAACACTTAATCGAAAGATTTGATAACATTTTCAGAAATTAATGAAGCATAATTCCAAAATACGAGACAAGAGAAAGTGCAGAGTAAATTCTAAACCGTAGAGGTCAAGGGGAAAACGTGGTAGTATTGGTGTATACCTAGCTGCTAAAACCCTCTTCCAGGACATCAGCATCACACACAAACTTGAAGTCCTGCACTTCGGTAGAGTTCATCAGCCACACTTTCCCTTCATGTCAGTTGTCACCATCAGTTGCTTCAAGAGTAATATAGTACTCTAATATAATACCAGAAACTACCTGTTCCTCAGTGAAATTAGGGCAAAGCATAGTACAAAATTAATAAGCTCCATCGCTTATATTCATAAACAAAAATACACAGCGTTAACCAATTAGCAAAATGCGAATATTCAATGAACATCAGGTTCAGATCTAAGAAACATGAGAACCCAAATCTACAAAAAGAAGATTGAAAAAACAACATAGACCTAAGATATATATACTCATCATCATTTCAACTTCAACTTCTTTCCATTAGACTCGGCCAAAACCCCAATTTGTAGGTCGCCCTCAAGCAGTAAATACTGGAATTCATGGTCTTAGAAACTGAATCGAATAGAAACTAACCTTGACAGATTGTGTGAAACAGAGTCGCGCGGTGGTAGGAAAGACGACGGTCGGGGGAAACTCGCCTTTAGGTGGTGATGGAGCCGCGCGGTGAGGAAGGTGGTGGTGATGATGGTGGTGGTGGAGCCGCGCGGTGAGGAGAGCAGCGAACTCGAACTCCTTCAGATGCGTTTGCGTTGGAATAGAAGGTTTAGGGTGAGAAAATTATGTTTTAATTGTTTTAAATCTTGTGAAGACCTGTTGAAGCGAACAAACATAAGCCCGCCCCTTTAGCTAGTGTCTACTGAGGGGGGCAATTAAAAGCCCCCTTCAACAACTTCTATAGAAGTGAACACCCGAAAAGCCCCCCTCAACCTGTTATTAAAATGTTTGACCCGCGTTGACCAAGTGGTTATTGAGGCGCGCTTATGTATGCCCCCCTCAACAAGGGGGCTACAATAGGGGTTTTTTCCACTAGTGTACAAATTGTTGAAGATTGAAAGAGAAATCTTAGAAAGAGGAGAAGAATGAAGCTTATTCTTAATAATTTGAGTGGGATATCCTTTGACTAAGCTTGGTATACCACTATACCACATAGATTTTTTAACACATGAAAAGCCGATTATATTAACAAAATATTAAGGTAGGTTCGGTACAAAACCAACTTCCCTTCTGGTGAAGCAAATAACCATAAGATCATACCTCCCTTCTACAAAATATTCCAATAACCTAGATAAACCTTGAGGTCACAAAAAAATCTTGATTGTCTATATAAGCCAAAAGATGAAACACTACTAAGGCACTTGAGAGAATTATTTGTTGGTGATTTCTCCATCTTCCATTTTAATAATGGTAATCGGATTATCCATTGTTGAACTGCTAACAACAAAAGGAGTAAAGTCCTTTGCCTTCCAAGAATATCCTTCTGCCACATTCGAATCCTTTGAAACCTGAATGGCCTCCTAACTATCGTAGTACCAAAAACTATCCGAGATGCATTTGAATTAGTTGCCACTTTGTTGATCACTGCAGCTCTTGCCTCTGCTTCTTTTTTAGTTTTTAATTTTGTTAAATGGCTACATTATTCTCGAAGAAACATTTAAGACTAACTAAAACATGATCATTAATATCATAGCCAACTAAACATTAGTAAATCTGCCTTAGTTTGGGATAAAGGGATCATAGTAATGTGTGGTTGATATGATTAGAACAAATAACATACACCATCCATATATAATAAATGACGCACTTGATCGACACAAAGTTTAAAGAGGGTGAGTTAATTTTATTCAAATAAAAATACAAGTGGGTAAGTGATCGAGGGTATTAAGGTATCCAAATAATGTAAAAAAGGTAATGAGAAATAAAACAAAAGTATTCGCGTCCTTTTTGTCGATCGCCATTTCAGAGATAAAGCTCAAACATTCAATTCTTTGTTGGCATTCACGTCTATGAGCGGTAGAAATAATTGACAACACTGTTAATGACGATGGAGGCCCCTATGTCTTCCGCGTAAGTGGTAGTAATCATCATAAAATTGGGTCTTTAATCCCAGAGCCAAAGAACTTGCTAAAGTTGAATTGGTGTAATTGTACATTTATGACATTGATAATGAAGTACAAAATCTCATGCATGTGATAGATGGTTCTGAATCTTCTATGATAAGCCCCATAATCCTGTATAGAAGGACTACAAAAATGCTTGACATTGTAAATCCATATGCTGCGATGTTTCGGAATGGTAGAACCATTTTGCGTGACCAATGTGAATATCGAGATTTGCGGATTATGATCATTTGGGCTAGAGAAGTTAGACAATATGTTCACACTTTTTTAGACACTCATGAATCTATAAAATTTTGGATACTTTTTAAGTTTCTTATTTCTGGTTTTATGTTTTGCATAAGGGACATACAATATATAGAAACGTTTTGATATTGACAAATAATAAACATTATAATTAACATATTCGTTTAACAATTTTTTATACTCCATACTTTTTATAGGTACCCGTGCATTAGCACGGGCACATACTAGTTATATATTATACTAAAACAGACATCAGGAATGACATATGTCACTTCCTGGTGCAAAATTTTCCCACCAAAAATTTATTTCCTAAAAAAAATATTTAATTTATTTATTACTTTATTTTAACTCATTTTATAAATGTTTATGTATGAAAAACAATAAGATTATAGAATATGACATTATTAGACGATTTTGGTCAAATTAACATATTAAGCATATCAAATATTTTGGTCAAAATAACATATTAAGCATATCAAATATTTTGGTCAAATTATCATATTCAACATATAAAACATAAAATATGTAGTAGGGCAAAAATTTCATATTAGATGATTAAATGAGTACGTTCAATATTTTTTTTATTAATTAGGCATTAGATTTAATGGATAAATATTTCATTTAAATATTTTAATAAAAAAAGATGGTCAAATAAAAGTTCTCGAATATCCGTGTGTGCACGGGACCTAATCTAGTATATAATAATTAAATGCTATTACGTAAAATATTGACGGATTAGTCCCAATGCATATATTTATAATATCAACTTTATATTATTTTTACAAATGTAAAATTAGATATATTTAATGGTTAAACGATGCATTGACAAATGTGACGGTTTAAGTGATGCAAACAAAACAAAAAACAGAAGGAGTATATTTTCCCACTTGTTCTCTCTATACCTCTCTTCTCATGGTCTCATTTTATCAAACATCCTCAAAGGGGTCTAAAATTGTAACAATTGACTTTTGTAGTTGGTATTTACCCGATAAGTTAAAATAGTTCATTTCACTTGCATTTAATAAAATAAATTTTAGCTATAAGACAATTAAATGGGACGGGAAAAGTATTAACACTTTCTTTAAAGTCAAAATATTGATACAAATAATATTAAAAGGACAACTATTTGAGAAGGAACTAATTCAGAATTGTGGAGGAGTGGAGGGAAGCAGCTAAGCAGGCAATTAGGTAGTGCTCGAATACGAGGTGAGTGAACACGTGATAAGAATATTGATGAATTGGGGTTTGGGAAGGAGATTTCTCGAGAAATTAAACCCATTAATAAATAAAGGGCTAATCTTTATAATAAGAGGACTGAATGAGTGATTAATAGCTGGTAGACAGTGGGCATAGAAGCCCATACCCACCCAAAAGAAATGGAAATGGAACGAAAAGAAATATAAAAACTAATGGGACCACTTAGGTTCCGTTTAGTTCACCTTATTTTAACTGATCTGATTTGGTCTGAGCTTAACTTATTTTCCTAATTTGATTTTATTTGAACTTATTTTTTCTGATTTGTTCTGGTCTGATCTGATCTGATTTTCCAGAATTAAATTTAAACAAAAATCTACATTTATTTAATATTAAACGACTTACGTGTAAAATAAATGTTACACAAATTTATAATTTTGTTATTATTTATTTGACATTGCTCATGATTTAACTATTCCTTATATTAGTGGACATGATCTAGATAGATCGGTTATGATCTGAATATGATATGGACAGATCGGTTCAGATATGGACATGATTAGTACAGATCTCGATATGATCTATATATAGTAGTTTTGATCTGGACATGATCTGTACAGGTAAGTTCTGATTTGGACATGATCTAGACAGATCAATTTTGATCAAAATAGATCGATTCAATTTGGACATGATCTGGACATACCGGACATGATTTGGATATATGGGTTTTGATATGGACATGATCTTGATAAATCGGTATAGATTTAGACATGATCTAGATAGATCGATCCAAATATATGAGTTCTGATCTACATGTATGAGTTCTGATCTGGATAGATTGGTTTTGATCAACAACGTTCTTTTTTATTAAAGAAATAATAATAATAATAAAATGATAGTAATAATAACAATGATATAAATATATACCAATAATAATAATAATAATAATAATAATAATAATAATAATAATAATAATAATAATTTGATATGGTTTGACCTAATCTGGTTTGAACTTAATTATTTTTTCTGATCTGATATGAACTAATTTTTTCTGATGTGTTCTGATCTGATCTGATTTAATCTAATTAAATCTGAAATAAGTAATAAGGTCCTGAAATAAGGTGAACTAAATAGGGCCTTAGGCCTTGTTCTCTTCAACTTATAAGATCTTATTTTCAGGTCCTATAAGTTCAGATAAGTTCCAATAAGTTTTAATAAAGTTTTATAAGTTTCAATAAGTTCCCATAAGTTCCAATAAGGTATTATAAGTTCCAATAAGGTCGTATAAGTTTCTATAAGTTCTTAAATAAAATATGTAATATTATGATTATTTGCGTTGTTATATTAAATACATCATATTTATGTTATTATTCCTTTTGATCACTAATTGAAGTTAATAATTATCAATTATTTGTAAGTATTAATTAATAATGTTATGATTATTTGTCAGTATCAATTATTTGTAAGTATTAATTAATATGTTATAAGTTTCATTGTTTATGATTATATTATCTACAAAGTATTCAAATTGTGGTGGAACTTGATTTAATATAATTCCTTGATCGCCCGGTCTTTTCCTCAAAAAAAATTCTTCTTTTCCTATACTTGTGAGATGAAATAATCATAGAAAGTATCAAAGAGTTGTTGTTTTTCATCCGTGATAAAAGTTCAACTACAGAGTATAAAAAGGTTTATTAAAGAGTTAATCATAATTAAATAAATTTTTTTCCAAACCGGTCGATTTCGTACTGGAATTTTATAAATTTTGGATAATTATTTTCAATATTCTAATGGTTAAAAGTTTAGTAATAATCTAATAAACTTGAAATAAAATCTAATAAGGTTTAATAAGATCTTATAAGGTCATATAAGGTCTTATAAGGTCCAATAAGGTCATATAAGTTCCTATAAGGTCCAATAAGGTCGTATAAGTTCTTATAAGTTCCTATAAGGTCCTGTAAGTTCCTATATGATAAACAAGGTCCTATAAGTTCAAATAAGTTCATTTAAGTTTAGTTAAATTAAAATAAGTTCAGATAAGTTTAGGCTTTATAATGAATGGGTAAAAGTTTTGATGTATATTGTATTACTGTCAACATTTGTGTAATGTTAGTTTAGGAACAAATTATTATGGATTCTTTGCCGCTCCTCTCTCTCTCTCCTTTTCCTCCCTTCTCTCTCATCTTCTATGGTTTCATTTTTCTTGGTCGTTTAGGCCGGAAATAGTCTAATTTCTTCGCAAATTAGATTATTTCCGACCTTCTTCTTGTTTTTTCATTGTTTTCTTTTCATGTTTTGTCTTTTTTTTTTCTTTTCCGTTGATTTTGTTCCCAATTTATTTGAGTTTTTCCTAGATTTTTCTAGGTTTTTTATTCTCATGAATGATAATTTTATTTTTAGGGTTTTAATAATTGGGAAGGAGATTTGAATTCCTACAAGTTTAGGTTTTATCATCAACTCGTCGATCGAAACAATTCGTGCGCAGATTGCGAAGGGGAGACTTGAAAAGATGCAAAAACATCAAAAATCACAGTTCGCGTCAAACTAGAAGCGTAAGATTTTATACTTAACTCTTAATAAAAATAATTTTAAATATGAAGTAATAAAAAAAATGGAATAAAGTGAGTATAACATTTTTTCTAAGTCTAAAATGTTAATGCAAATAATATTGATAAAACAATTATTTAAGAAGGCAGCTTAGATAATTTATAAGTGTGGAGGAGTGGCCGGAGCGAAGCAGCCAAACAGGTAATTGGGTAGTGCTCGAATAAGAGTTGAGTGAACATGTGCTAAGAATATAAAAAAACTAAAAATCTAGAGATGCTTCTCCCCTCTCTCCCTCTACAAAAATTAGAGTTTTACGACAAAAATAGCAAATTTTCTTCGGAAATTTGGTTATTTTCGCCCCTTCTCTTTCATTTCTGTTGTGTTTTTTGCGTTAGATATCAATAAAACTACATAGTTTCAGTGTAGTAAGTACCCCTATGGTGGATTTGATTGTTTCAGTGTAGTAAGTACCCCTATGGTGGGTTTGATTGTTTCAGTGTAGTAAGTACCCCTATAGTGGGTTTGTTTCTAGTTAAATTTTGTGTGTTTAGTTTAGTTCAGGTTGTTTCTTTGGTAAAGATTTATGCGGGATCGAAGTGGATGCCAATCTTTCGACTACAATCAGACGAATCAGACGGAAATCATATTTGTCAGGCTACAATAGATCTATAGACCCCCTCGTCAATGAAGGTTGTAAATCACAGCGATATTAAAGAGGGTATACATAATGTTTGATATACTATAATCGTAGCTATGGTGAAAAGAAGTTTTTATTTGATTCGATTGTTATGTATTTGTTAGATTTAAATCTTTATGTAGATGTCGTATGACTTTTTATAAAATTAAAAAAAAAACATGTGCTAAGAATATTTATAAAGTCGGGATTTGGGAAGGATTCTCGAGAAATTACCCCATTCCTGTCATTTACTAAACTATTAGGGCATGCTTGGATTGAGGGTAATGTATTAAAGGGTTAATAAAAGTCAAACTAAGGTAATTAAAGGTGATGATGAGGGGATGAAGTGGTGGCAAAGGGAACAAGCTAGTGTTGGCAAGAAGAAAATAAAAGGGAAGGGGGAACAAATACCCTCATCATAGGAGGAATAGTTACCCACCATCCCACTAGGGTGATTATTACCCTCATTTGGGGGTTAATTTCTTCCCCTCTTCCTCCCTTCTCCTCACAACACCACCACTATCACAACTTCTCATCACAATACCACCACACCACCCTCCTTGCAACCACCTCAATTCACCTTCATTGTCCTTTTATTATGGTGGTTTGACTTTTATTACCCCATAATTCATTACACCCAATCCAAGCGTGCCCTTAGGAATATTAATAAGTAAGGGGCTAATTCTTTTTAATAAGAGTATATCATGAATCATGATACGAAACAGCACTACTGCAGTAACAATAGTTTATTTTATTTGGACAATAACAATAGTTTAATAAAGAGAAAGAACAAACACATGAAGTTGGCACTATTTAGTCTGTATAAATAAGGGCACTATTTAGAAAACTGGTCACTCAACACAACCACTCAATCCCCTCGCACACAAAAAATAAAATACAAAGTACTAATCTTTTCCGATTAGAGCATACAATGGCGTCAACGATGGAAGCATGGCTTGCTCAACTAGTAAGATTTCTAATACCTTGCAATCTATTACTCCCTCCCTTCCATTCATAATAGTAAACTATGTGTTAGGTGAATAATTATGTTTATAGTATAATTTGAAACAAAAATTTACCGAATTAACCCAGCTAATTTGTACTGTACATAAGAGCCGAAAATATATTATTTTTTCTAAATACAAAACGAGCGCACTTGGTAATTTCACCGAATGGATTTATTATTTTGTTTGACTTTTTAACGTATTAGGTAAAAAAAAATTTACCAATGAAAATTTGCAAAAATATGATGCCATCATAGAATTAGAATTTCCAAACTTATATGTGAATCGTCTTATATATAAGACCAACTTTTTAATCAAATAATAGTTATGTGTTCATAGTATAATCAATTAAATAGTTATCTTTTTTAATCAAATAGTTACGATTTATCATCCTATAGTTACAAATTTAATAATGAATTAACAATTTTATGCGTAAGGCGGTCTTATAGAAAACATAGCGCGCCCAAGACCAATTACGTACACCAGCATCCATGTTTCTTCTTGAAAAACTTTGGCCTGAATGACCATTATTAAACGTAGGGATGTCAGATCGGGTCATTGGTCGGTTACGGGTCGGATAATGTAGTTGTGCGGGGTCATTGTGCTTATGCAGATTAAATGTGCCAAATTTTTTTTAAAGGTCACTTCGATTTTTGTCAGAAGTCGGTTGAATCGAGTAAGTTTTTGACAGCCCTAATTAAATGTGTAGTGTGGTAGTTGAACCTACCCACCCTATTTGTTCCCCTATCAATCTAGTTAGTTGTTAGCTGGATTGACTAACCGGTTGAATTAACAGTATGTATAAAGTGTTTCACATAAACGATGTAGATTTATATGGGTTGTAATTTTAGACGAAATTCAGAAATGAATAAAGAAAGTTAACCTGAAAACAAAACTAATCAGGTTCCTGACGAATGATATTTCACCAAACCCCTCTTGTATTGATGCCCTTGCCTGATTATGAGATCGACTTTTGAACTTGTTCTCGATGTACCTTGTATATTACACGTACAACGATGGTCATGATATTGTTTGATGCAGGAAATGGATCAAATTCATAATGTAATCGAAAATAGCTGTTATCAGCAGTATCAAGAGAGTGAAACAATGGAAGCTTGTTTTGATGAACAAGTTGCTGATGCTGCAGTAATTGGGGAGGACTTCCGGTACTCTGTCTACGATACGAGCGACGACACCGCGTCTCCTCCGCTAGATTTTCTGGTCGACCAATTCATAACAACTCCTCATATATCCGATGATAACAATATCAAAAATGATGTTGAAGAGAGCCAACCACCATCAAAGGAGCAAGCACTGAGAGGAGTTAGAAAGAGAAAACGACAACCAGGCAAAGTGCAAGATCACATTTTGGCCGAGAGGAGACGCCGCGAGTTACTCAGTCAGCTCTTCATTTCCCTCTCTGCACTTGTTCCCGGTCTTAAAAAGGTACTCCCTCGTCTTACTAAATTAACTTGTACTCACTTGCATTTTGCGCAATCGATCTCCAACAAAATACTTTGATTAATTATTTTCAAATTCATCTTTACCATTACCATTTGTACAACTATTAAGATAAAATAGGAAAATTGTGTCAAAATATCGGTGAATATAATAAAATATGGATAAAATAGGATAGATTGGTAAAAAGGTGAATGAATGTAAGAAAAAAAATGAATAAAATAAGAGAAAATATATGGGGGAAAACTTATATGTTGTGGGGGTAATAAAGTAAATTTTCATGTCAAAAATTGAATAAAACAAAGTGTAAATAACATTATGAAACATACCTGTTTAGTTCACTTTATTTCAGGACCTTATTACTTATTTCAGATCAGATCAGAAAAAACAGTTAATAACCTTATTAACTATTATTATTATTATTATTATTTTTTTTTTATTATAATAATAATAATAATAATTATTATTATTATTAGTATTAGTATTATTTATTATTATTAGTATTATTATTATTAGTATCACAAATTCTTATTTACATGGGGTGTACGATAAATATTGTACACCGAAGTTAAAGTTGATGTAAAATACTTAAAAGTCAACCTTGTATATGTAAAAGTTATCTACATTTTAGTAATAAAAATTTTCATTTTAATAAAAATATTTATTCAAAATCACTAATAATGTATAAAATTAATCATTTAACACTTTAAAATATTTATCTAATAATTTTTTTTAAATAATATAAAAATTAGAGAAAACTAGATTAAAGTTAAGTTGGTGCACAATAAATTTATTATACAACTTGTACACACAAGACCTTTTATATTAATATTAGCAGTACGATATGATAGACTCTGTACTAGCAGTAGCATTAAAGATAAAGGAGCAGTAAAAAAAAATACTCCTCCAAAAATTAAAGAAAAGAGTTAGTTGGCTGACAGCCACACAAAATTCCACTTTTAATGATATTTTTCATCAATCCTTTAATTTTCTTTATTTTTTTCCTTAAATTTTTTTTTAAATAGGGTGATGTTTGGTTGCACTAGAAAAGTCATATTTTCCCTATATTTGCAACTTCCATGTGTTTTAACTTTTTAGCAATTGAGTATTCTTATTTGATTGAGCATAATGAGTTCAACTTATCAAGGGGACTAGGTAAGCAACTTCAACCATTTTAGAGGAAATAGAACTTCGTTCACTTCAATTCCTATGTTCATGTCAACCAAACAAGCTCTTTGCCATTGACTTCCTAGGAAATGAAACTTACCATGCATTATAGTAACAACCAAACCAGCCCTGAATCGTGTTGATAGTTCGTACGAAGCACTCACGTGCTAGCCTATCTCATTTTCAACATTTTTTTACGTATATTTATATTTTGTTTTTAATTTTGGTTTAAAAAGTATTTTAGCCGAGCCGTTATCATATCGCACTGTATCCTCGAATTTAAAAGTTGTTGTTTTTCGATTTGGCCCCGTCTTGTATATTTTTCCCACGCTAAATTGGGTTGTTCAATCTAATTGTAATTGTATGGGTATTAATTAACTGTTCTGAAGTATCAGTTTTCATTAACCATGCATTGATTGAGTATGATTTATCGTGGTTGGTGGACGATGGTGACACACCATTCCGGAAAATCCTGGCTCCACAACTGCAGATCGACAAGATATCAGTGTTAGTAGAAGCAATCAAACATATGAAGCAACTTCAAGAGAAAGTAAAGGTACTTGAAGAAGTAGCTGCAAAGAGAACAGTGGTTGTGAAAAAATCTAAAGTGATGGTTGACGACAATAATAACAGCAGTGATGATAATGTTTCTTCGTCGACTGTGGCAGACGATTCTCCAAATGCAAGCAGTGGCAGTAGGGGTAATGGTGGTGGTGGTGGTGGCGGTGGCGGTGATAATGTTTCTTCGTTTCCGGAGATTGACGTTATGATATCCGGCAAGGCCCTCCTCTTAAGAGTTTATTGTGAAAAGCAGAAAGGGATAGTAGCAAAGTTATTTGCAGAGATAGACAAACATGATTTGAAAGTTACTACTTCTAGCGTTATACCATTTGAGAACCTAGCACTAGACATTACCATCGTCGCACAGGTATTTCTTCCATCTTTCGATCATTGTCGACTTTGTCAAAACAAACAACTGAAAATTATTGAAAATTGAAAAATTAATTTACTTTTACCACCTTTAGAAAACCACAATTTATTTTTAACCAACTTACTTAATTTTTTATTGTATTTTATCACTCTAAAAAGGAAAAAAGAAAAAAAAAAGTGTTTTTGCCACTAAGTGACGTTTTCCATCACTTTACTGCTACAGGAATACCGAAAACGTTAATTGATGAAAAAAAAAAAAAGAAGCAAACCTCTTATTTTTTAATGGTGGTAATAGACAATAAAAATTTAGGTAGTAAAAAATAAATTGTGTTTGTACAAAGGTGATCAAAAAAAATTATCCAAATGATTTTTCAGGAAAATATTTTACACCAAACCAAAAACTCCCTAAGATGAAAAATTAGTTTCGTTTAACGCTTTGATTTTTACCGTGTGAAATTACTTTTACTTACTAATTAAAACTTATCTTTATGGATTACATCTCATTTTTATTTATTAAACTGATTTACTAGTTTTTTAAAAATATATTAAAAGTACGCATTAGAACTTTATTGGTTATAACTGATTTCTATTTACTGAAATGACTTCTACTGAATAAGGTAAAATAAACGAGCCCTTAATAATTAAAATGACTTAAAGAAAACAACACTTGTTCTTAAAAAAGTGTTTTCCTACTTTGAATTTTGCAGATGGAAAGGGGTTTCAACCACAAGAATGTGAAAGATTTTGTTAGAACTCTTCGCAAAGCCCTTCGTTTAGCGAGCTACCAATGCAATGAATCGAGTGAAGATGAACATTAATTGCTCATAGCTTGAAATTACAATAGTTTAGCTGATATTTACGGAATACTAGTAGTAGGGTGGTATAATTAAGTAGGACAAGGCCGATTACTCCCAGATTTGTTTTTCTTAAAAAAATTGTTCTTGTTTTGTCTTTACCGACTTTTCATGATTAATAAATTGAAAAATCGGTTTTTTCATGAAATACCCTCGAGGTTTCGCGTAATGCACCAAATACACCCGCGTGTTTCAAAATACATAATATACCCCTATTTAAACTTATTTGCACTAAATATCCCTGAACTTAACGGAAGTCTAACGCCGTTAGTGATTAACCCCAAATCTGTTAATTAAACCTAATTAATTAAAAAATTAACTCCTAATTAACTAATTAGCCCCCAATTAACTAATTAACTTCATCTCCTTGCTTCTCTTCCTCCTCCTTCCCACCATCACTCAATTCAACACCACCATTCTCCAGCATCCCAACCCGACACCACTACCCCAACCGGCGGCACCACTACCGACCTCCCACCACCACCACTACCGAACTTCCACGCCCATCTCCACCTACCTGGGGAACCGCAGCAGAGGCAGCGACGGTGGTGGTTCGACTCGCTCATTTCTACCCACAACCGCCACCACCCTTAATCAAAAGTCCCCCGTAAACCCCGCCGGCAAACCAACCTACGCTACTTCATGTGGGCCCAAGCATGGTGGATCGGCTCGCTCATTTCTACCCTCAACGCCCAATCTGAAGACCCAGAAACCCTAACCCCTAATTGATCAAACCCTAACCTTCATCTTCTCTTCTCTTTCCCCATACTATTAATGGGATTATGGAAAAACAAAATTGGTGTTTGGGATGATTTGTGATGATTTGCGATGATTAAGCACAAATAATGGGATTATGGAAAAACAAAATTTGTGTTCCCGGCGGTACTTTGAAGGCGGTTGAATTTGGGATGTTCTAATTTTATTTTGGTTTGTTCTTGTAAATTGGTGTTGTGTGGTTTCATATTAGAATTGGGTTTGATTTGTTATCTGATTTCTTGTAATGTATCCCTTCCCCTCTCATTCGTTCAAGCCAATTCCATGGTAGTTAACCATGGATGTCCTTTAATCGAAGCCCAGATCCTCCACCATTGTCGTAGTAAAGCTCACAACTCCCTCCACTACTAGCAGCAACTGCGTTCGACTTCGACGAAGCCCACACGTAATTTAGTGTTAATGGTGATGGGGTAAAGGTGGAGAGATGAAAAATGAGATACTTCGTGGAGAGTTAACAGAATTGGGTTGGGTTGTGGAGGCATGGGTTCATGAATAGGGAGCAAGAATAGGGGACGGTGAGGTGCGTCGGCGGCTCTGACATGTCAAGCGAGGGAGCCGGAGTATGCCGACGTGACGCAAGGGCCAGCGAAGGTGTTTGCAGGTACGGTGGTTATGGTATTAGGACGACAATGGTGGATTGGTGTTTGTTGTAGTTAGGTAGTTATTAGGATTAGTTTAGGATAGTTTAGAGTTAATTAGGTTTAATTAGGTTAATTAAGGGGTTAATTAGATTAATTAGAGGTTAATTACTAACGGCGTTAGACTTCCGTTAAGTTCAGGGGCATTTGGTGCAAATAAGTTTAAATAGGGGTATATTATGTATTTTGAAACACGCAGGTGTATTTGGTGCATTATATGAAACCTCGAGGGTATTTCATGAAAAAACCGTTGAAAAATTGATTAAAATTAGTATTTTGTTTTAGTTGATGGGCCCGTTATTACACGTGTTACCGGGTCAAAAAATGACCCGACCCGAAAAGCAACGAAAACCAATTGACTAGAAATTATTAGGTGTATTCGAGTGTATCGTGCATTCATTCATACTTTTATGTTTGTGGGTGATCCTCGCATTTTCTCCTCACATGTAAGCAAAAAATGTGCACTTTATATGTTCTACCAACCGACACCCAAACCGAGTATATCCGAGAAATAGTGAGATCAAAACTGACCCGAATCGATCTGTTGTTCACCAGAAAGTCGATTTAACCCGTGAATTCAACACCAGAACCCGAATCGCTAGCAATTCGAGGAGACCCGTAACCCGATTTGCATCGGAAAACTTCTAACCGATCCAAACCCGCATCTGATTTGATAACAATCCGAAAATCAAATTTACCCAGAAACAACTGCAACCAACCTAACCCAATAAAATGGATACCCGATTTTACCCGAATCATATCTAATTAACTCGTCATTCATCTAACTCAAGTTAACCGAATTAAACTATTAATTATGTAAATCCAACTCGACATATGAAAATTTATCATGTTTTGGAGGAGTTAAGCTCACAATTGGGGTCTCAGTTTTACGAAAAATCACCAATCAGGACCTCAAAGTTTTTTGTCACCGATTGGGACCTCATTTCCCTCTTTCCAATTAAAGTTAACCATTGTAGTTAAAGAAAGATAAGTCATCGAGTTAAGAAATAATTAATTCCGCCCACTTCCATCAGCAGTCGGCATCACCACCTTAGTTTTCCTTCCTTTCCTCCATTAATGGATTTTCATCCATTACGGGTCACAATTCAACAATATATAATTGATCAAAAGATGCTAGGTAACTAATTCATCTAATACATAGAACCATATATGACCGATTCAACAGAAAAACACAACAAACAACTGAAAATTTTGAAAACCAAGAACCCAAAATTCAAATAGTAGGGGTAAAACGATGAAGAAATTACCGGCAAATTGCTCATTTCAAAGCATAAAGTCTACTCTCTCTAATTACCATGTCTAAGCAACCAAAATCACAGGAACCACTTTTTTGGATAATTAAAACCCAAATAATTAAGAATTCGTGGCCATTTTTGCTAAACCTCTCTCTTCCAGCACCACCCATTGATTTCGAACCGTGCCCAATGTATAAGTCAAAATCTTGCATGCAAGGATCAAATTGCTGAAAACCGAAGATAGACTGAGGAGTTTAGTGCTTTATTGATCTAAATTAGTCATCAACTTACCACTTTGAGGCATTATTTTTTTCAATTGATTTGGGGAAGCCTTTTATTTTGAAGATAAAGAGGAGAAAGAAGAGAGGAAAGAATGTGCACTATGATCGATTGTTGCTCGTTTCAGTGTTAAATTGGTCGGAGATGATGGTTGAAGAGGAGGAGGTGGTGAAGGAGGAGGCTGTGACCGTGAGAGAGGAGGACGAGTCAAGGGAAGAGAGACATTGAAAAATTATGTTTTTCTTTCTTAAATTTTGTCAAGTAATTTATTTTTATTTTTAAAAAATAAAAAATTATTTGAAGGGACCTCTAGTTTTAGCTCCGATAAGTTAAACATGGGTTAAGTGACCAGATTCATAACTTTAGGTCCCAATTGATAACTAAAAATAAGTGAGGTCCTGATTGGTGATTTTTGGCAAATGTGAGACCCCAAATACAGGGTTAACTCTGTTTTGGAGACAATGTAATAGAAGTTCAAAAAATATTTATTTGGCAGGAATATAGAATAATAAAGTGACCTGAATTTTATCACAAACTTGAGAGCTACTCTATTAATAGAACACAAGATTACAAACTTAGCTCAATCTACCCTTCGCAAATCCAATCCGTAATTGACTTAAATCGAGGTATATCTTATCTGAACTTGACCCGAACCTGAGACTCACCAATTCATACTTGACCCGAATCCGAGACTTAGCCAATCCGGGAATGACCTTTACTCGAAGTAGTCTGGTCAAATTGTAGCCGAATCCGACATGTCCTGAACCAAACTCAATCAGAACCAAATCAAACCTATATAAAATTGTTTTAAACCCAAACCAGTTCCAACTGAACTTGATATTGACCAGAACTGAAGTTTCCCGATCAGAAACCAAGTTCAATCTGAAATAATTTATGACCACTGCGGGAATTTGTATCATTAATGACAACCCAATGACGGGTCAAGAATCCCGTCGAAAAAGTCATTTGCGACGGGCCTAACAACCAAATAAAGACATGAACAACCGTCGCAAATGCCTTTAGCGACGGGCTAACGACGGGATTTTCCATCAATGACGACCCCTTTTATGACGGGTTTGCGACAAGAAATCCCACCACTATTGTCATTTAGCGACGGGACTTTCCGTCGTTAATGGTACAATTTCTTGTAGTGGACCCAACCTCGCTCGAACTAAAGTTATTCGAATCGATCCGAATTGAAATATTGACTCGGCATTAAGCGATTTTGACGTGACCCAAACCGCTTCTAAATGATCCGATGACTGGATTTGACAGCCTAAATGAGAGTAGCTAAATATAGGATGTTTTGCAATAAAAGTTTAAAAAAGTGATTGTAAGGGTGTGTTCTTTTAAACTTATAGGACCTGAACTTATTTTTGAACTTATCTTATTTGAACTTATCTGAACTTATATGACCTTATTTAACCTATAAGATCTTATAGGACCTTATATGACCTTATTTAACTTATATGAACTTATAGGACCTTATAAGACCTTATTTAAAGGTTATTAGATTATTACTAAATTTTTAACCATTAAAATATTGATAATAGTTGATTGTAAATATTAATAAAATATAAATTAGTAAAGCAATTATTATTTAGTCCTTATATTAATAATTATATTTTATGTTATTTAATAATATAAATTATTACTCTTTAATAATTATCCAAAATTTATAAAATCCAAGTACAAATTCGACCAAAAAAAATCGTCCACTGATTTGTGATGTACATGTAATTTTAAAAGTGTTTACGGAGTATTAAGTTTTCCCCTTATAATTATATTGATAGTGATTAATAATAACATATTAACTCATATTTACATATCATTGATAATTATTATCGTCAATTAGTAACCACAAATTATTTTAATATAATAATATAAATATGATTTATTTAATATAACAACGCAAATAATCATAATTTACGTATTTTATTTAAGACATTTTTGGAACTTATACGGCCTTATTGGAACTTATACGGCCTTATTGGAACTTATACGACTTTTATGAAACTTAATTATAGGAACTTATTGAAACTTATAAGACCTTATTGGTACTTATATGACATTATTGGAACTTATAGGACCTTATTCCACTTATAGAAACTTATATGACTTATGGGACTTGAAAATAAGGTCCTATAAGTTGAAGAGAACAAGGCCTAAATGACAGTTTGTCCTTATATTGTCTAAATTTACAACCCTTACCAACCCATATAATTTTTTTTTTGTCAAAGTCGTTAATGGTCCTTTTAGACATTAAAAAACTAATTTAAAGGAAAAATTGGTAATATTAATCTAACCTTTTGACCGATTTTGTTTTATTAAGCCCACCTACTACATATTTTTTAATAATCCCACCTTTATTACCCAACGACTTTTATTGGGCATAACAAGTCATAAACTTGTTGTAGGCGGTAATATGTCCTTACGTTGCAGTACTATCTCTCGATATATTCAGTCATTATCATCAATTTATCACTATCTCGTTGACTTTTTCACCGGTTACTGGTCACTTAAGCCCAATAAAAGTCGTTGGGTAGTAAAGGTGGGATTATTAAAAAATATGTCGTAGGTGGGATTAATAAAAGAAAATCGTTCAAAGGTTGGATTAATATTACCAAATTTTCCTATCTTAAATTATTAAACACTTTACACAAATCTCTATTATATAAGCCAAGAGCTTAGGGCTTTTTCGTAACATCACTTTTTGTGTCCCCCATGTAAATTACAGAAACACCCTTCACTGTTTCACAGTTTAATCCAACTAGAGATCTGATTTGATAGCAATATTCTAACGCCCAAAAGTATTGGCCCATTAATTGTACAATCTACTGCAGTACCACATGATAAAATCTTTTATATGACAATTACCGGCCATAATTTGGGTTGATTGAGAGTTAAAATCAAGAAAGAAAAAGAAAATTAGGGAAAGAAAATATTACAAATTATTACAATTGCCAAATGAAATAAAAATTATTAAAAATCAGGAAACTAATATTATTACAGCTTATTCCAATTGCCAAATTAAAACAAAATCACAGAGTAAACCAAAAAGTCTGAAAAATTCACCAGAAACCAGAAGGAAAAAAACCTCCATAAACTAAAAGACAAAAAAACCTTCTACCGCATTGATTCTCAGAAGAAAAAAAATCATTCCCAAACTAAAAAAAATAATACAACCGTACTGATTCTCAGAAGAAAACCAAAAGAAAGTCATTCTCGGAAAAACCACGTCACCGTTCATCTACATAACTTTTTTTTATGTGATATAGATATTCTTACATTGTGAATTTCGATTTATTTAGTTCTAATTTTATTCTGAACTAACTTTACAGGATGATAGAGTACAATTATCCAACTTTTGGACATTTATATCCTAGCGGGGTACAACGATATGATGTACGAGCCCGACTGATTCGCAGTTACGACATTTTCAACTACAACCATAAAGGAACAACTAAGCAAACATGAAAAATGTTTTTTGTCGATGTTGACGTAAATGACCATACGCTTCATTCAATTTTTCATGAAATTTGAACTATATCATAAATTTTTCTTGTGTTTTCTTTTGTAGGGTTGAGGGCATACAGTGCAATATTTTTGGGCCCGCGATTGAAAATTTTATAAGAAGGTTTCAAAAGGGATTCATTTATATACTCCTAGCTTGCTGTACAAGAGATTTTTGCTGAAGGGAAAAACAAAATTGTCCCCAATTGAAAACAGATGATCATTAAAGAAGAAGCAAATGTGATACGCGAGGAGGAGAATGACATTTCCATACCTTCATTCCACTATAATTTGGTTCATTTGAACCGATTGAGTTATCACATCGACTGTACCAATAGAGTTTATGGTACTTTTACCGTTTATTAATTGGAACATTGATGATGTTTTAGATGCAATGGGATTGGTTCTATATGTTTCACCAATTGAGCATATTGGAGTAGATTAAGTCAAAAGAGACGTGACAATATATAATGGATACAGCATAAGTCCTCTCAATTATTAAAATGTTAATCACTTATCGAATTTACCTTTATTTCGATAAATTTTTCCTAATATTGTTTTACTTTCTACTTGCAGCTGGACAGTTATTAAATTAACACTTTGGAATGATTTTGTGCACGTTCTTGGTGATGAAAATCTTAATCAAGTTGACATTTGTCCAATTATTGTAGCATGTGATCTGCATATCAAGAGATTTTATAGGTTACTGCTTCGAGTTACCATATTTGATAAAAGTGGTAATTTGATAGTCACAATGTTACACGATCTTGCACAATACCTTTTAGGTTGTTTAGCTACTGAAATAAAATCACTACTTCAACAGATTTCAATCTAATACTTTGACAACATAAAATTTTCAATTAATTAGCTCATGTTGTTTTTACATCTTAATATTTATTTTAATGTTCATGCAGCCTAATGGACGTAATTGGGTCATGGAAAAAGTATTTTCATGTTTCGGAAACAAAGCTTTTTCATGAGTGCTACATCCACCAATTTGAGATTAAATCCTGAACATTCGTATACAGTTGGTTATGTGTTGCACATCGATTGGGCGGAGGAGTGCATGTGGTTAAACAAGTATATTGCGAGCAAAAGAAAAAAGTGATACTTACTATTTTATATGTTTAATAACTTTACTTCAATGCTTAAATTTTGATTTTTCGATGGGATATATTAGTTGTAACAAAATAATGTTAAGTTTTTTAATAGCTTTAATTGGTCAAAGATTCGATTTTTCGTCATGTAAGGCTACGAGTATTGTATGACTTCACTATCGCAAAATATAAACTTTGCGAATGAGTTTTAGTGCCTAATATTTGTAAAATTTCGCACGCATCGCGTGCATAAAATACAAGTAGGTAATAATTCCATCAGCTAGTCAAATCTGCTACAACTAATAGCTAGTCAAATCTGCTAACGACCCATTCTCAAACAAAGCCTTAAACATGTTTAAGTTGGACATTTATTAGATACAGATGAATTACTCCAGAATATATATTTGGGAAAGGGGGTTTGTTAATTGGTGCAATGAGTGCCTCGTGGTAGTGTCGGGTAAGATATATGGAAAATGGACCCATTTGGCGGCGTGATCACATAGTCTTAGCCAAGCCATGTCCAGATTGGACACTAATGTTACTTCTCATTGAGTTTGTGCACATGCATATAGATTTAGGGAGTAGCTTTTAACAACTTAAACCCCACCACGTTTTATTGCATTTTTGGTTCTTTCACCAATTTGTTAAGACTTCTGTTCTAATCTTTAACCACATGACAATAAGGGGAATTTACAAGCTAGGTTAAAATTACATGTTCTTTTGCAAGAAAGTTAGCCCGAACCTTCTGCCTTGCGGTTCGGGCGAGCACAATATATATGCTAGCTAGGAAGTAGGAAATCATAAACAAATAATCACAATGGTTCTATAATTCTATGGAACCCTACCCCTCATGTCTATATCTCATCATCAACTAATTGGCAGCACAAATAGAATTGAACATACCTCATATATGACTATCTTGGTTCGATCTGCATGCATGCAGGCTTTAATACTGCCTCAGTAGTCAGTAGTTTCCCTCTGCACAAGTAAATGATTTACTTGCAGCTTCTTCTTCTGCTCCATTTGTAACCTGCAAATGTGATAGATATCTTTCCTGTCTTCGTTAACATTCATCATCATCTCACAAAGTCACAATACATAATTCATATATACAGGTTCCACATTATGCTATTATGGTCACAAGAATTGGAATTCAGATTATACATGTCTATTAATATTCTACAGGACCCTGCCTTCTTTTACGGTTTTACCATCTGATGTTACAACAGACAGATATAATATCATACTACGACACGTACAGTTCCACAATCACCGGTTTGAGCACATGTTAATATACAACTAGAAAGCATGGATTGGACGCACAGAATGAGACTGTAGAGACTTGAGAAAGACGTCTACCCATCACTTCAAGCTTCTAATCAAATCCTATCAACCGGATCAGTTGTCTTGTACACCCACATGTTCAGATACAGCAGCAAAAGAATCAAGATTGCAGTTGATAAACGTAACTGTAATGGTTTAGTCATGGGTATTTCTATCTGGCACATCAACTACAAATGACTCAGTCACCATTGTCGATCCTCAGGCCTCCCTTCAATGATTTCCGGATGTAGGGACACCACCCAAGAGTAGTTCTGTTCTGTCCAACAGAAACATAACTTTAAAATGTTGAAATTCAATACATACAAAAGAATACATTAAGTAAAGCCAACCAAAAGCTAGGATAATGTCATAATAACATAATATCATAATATATTGGCCTTGCAGGAAACAAAGCGGATCTTGCAGATGAAAAGATTATAACAATTAACAAACGCAGGGGCCTTGCTTGCAGTGCAGGTAAACAAAATAGACCTTGCATATATGAAAATATAATGACCTACCATAATAACAACAATCAAATAAACAATATTTGTATTCATCATCCTCTATTGCTCCACCAATTGTTAAATATGCATATGCCATATTGCCATACCAGAAACTAGATGTTGATTAGAGCATCTTCAAAGTTAAGCTACAAGACATTGTAGCTTACGTTGCCCCATTAAATTTTTAAGCTACTACACATTCTAGCTACAAACACTACAATGGTTAGCGCGTTACACTCCATTGTAGCTTGCCCAAAAAATACGAGGCATTGTAGTCTGAGGAACGGTGCATACTAATGTAGTGAAAAATGCCTATTGTAAATTTAGCATGATGTATACGAAGTGACCAGTGGCAGAGCCACGGTCCTCTTAGGGGGGTCCTTGACCCCACTTGATTTTTTTTTTTATATTTATAGTTAAATTTTCATTTTTTTAAAAAAATACATAATTTTAGTGAAAGTCTTATCAGGTTTTAAATAGTGACCCCGCTATCTTGAATTTCTGGATCCGCTACGTAATAGAGTTAGTGTATATAAATGTAGTTTAAAATGCTGAATATGCATGCTAAACTGAGCATGGTGAATATAAGGCGATGTAAGCATAGAATCGGAGTATATAAAATTATAAATGATGTTAAAAATTCCTAATATTGATAATAGAGATTGTGTTATTCACACACAAAAACGTATAACTCATTAGGGAAAAAACAATACTCCGTAATAGGGAAGATGTGTGTATTTTCTAGGAACATGAGTTGTGAAAAATTCCTTTAATGGACTCCTATTTTCTGATTACCATGCTCGATTCACAATATTAGGAACTTTTAACATCAATTATATATACTGATACTATGCTTACACCGCCTCATGTTCACCATGCTCAGTTTACTATGTTCAGCCTATTAAATATATTTATATACACCGACGCTACTACTACGTCACTTTGTATATATACACCCTGCTAAATTTACGATATTCGACATTTTTCACTACATCTGTATACAACGTTCATCAGACTTAGGGGTGGTAATTTCATCCAAAACCGACGGATATCTAAATCACCCGAACCGAATATATGGATGAAAACCCGGTAAAACACGGATGTTAAACGAGTGGCGGGTAGATCGGGTGATGGTCAGGTCGAATACCAGTGGAGGTTCATCCAACCCGTCACGCGATCCATCATCCGATCCATCCATCCTTCCGTTAAAATTATTAAATTTCTACTCCCTCCGTATTTTTTTAAGAGATACACTTGGTCGTGCACGGGTATTAAGAAGAATAATTGAATGAAATAAAATAATAAAGCAAGTGGGGTTGGATAGATATTTTAATAATTAAATATGTGGGGACCATGTCATTTTGGTGGGTGGAGGGTGGGGTGGGTTTATGAAAATATTTGTTTAATAGAATGGTGGGTGATATGGTATATTAGATGTATTATTTAATTAGATGGTGTGGTTGATAAGTTACTAAAAATGGCAAGTGTATCTCTTAAATAAATACGGTCGGAAAAGGCAAGTGTATCTCTTAAAAAAATACGGAGGGAGTAATACAATTACATGATTACTAATAGAATATATAAACATATTTACATTAATGTATTATAGTACTTTGTACTTAACGGATATTGGTTTATAGGCATCTAATTAGTACCTAATATTTTCAATTTACAAGCAAAAAAAAATCAATTTTTTTTGGTTAAAAATAGGTAAATACTCCATCCGTCTCAGATTAGTTGTTACACTTTCCTTTTTCATCTGTCCCACATTAGTTGTTACACTTCTAAATTATGAATGACCCCACAATTATTATATTGTCTCTCTCTTACCACTAAATTTTTTTTGTCCCCACACCTTCTCTCATTAAAAAATACCCCACTAATTTCTATCACATCTACTTTTTCAATAAAATAACAATTGATAACCAAAAATCACTTATCACCTAAAACTTTGTGCAAAGACAAGTGTAACGACTAAATTGGAACGGAGGGAGTAAGTAATTCTTTTTGAACTTGTACGTATTACCTAATAATTTTTTTTATTATTAGCAATGTAGGCTATTTTACAATCCAGATGTATCAACATTATAATTCATATATTGTCCATTATATTAACACATGTTACTTTATATTAATATTATAAATAAATTTGACGATACTTCTAATTACACCCGATTCATCCGCGGATGATGGATTAAATTGGTCGGATGTGGATGAAGGGTAAATAGAGTGATAGATGGGTTGGATGAACAGTTGGTGGATGGAGGCGGATGAAGCTCCACCTCCGATCCGTTGTCACCCCTAATCAGACTACAACGCCTCGTATTTACCATGATTGGATTATTCTCCTACTTTACCCACTACTGCACATTAACTTAGTACTCCCTCCGTCCTTAAAAGATGCCTCATACAACATTTTTCACTTTTATTAAGCTAGAATTCAAAGTGAAAGCATGTGGTTTGTAGTTTAAATAATAGAATGTGAGAGAAAACATTAGAGGATCACATACTATAAATGATATGAAGCAAACTCAAAGGGGCAAACCGAAAAGGAAATTGGGGCAATCTTTTAGAGATGGAGGGAGTACATCTCTTACTTTTTCCACCTATTTTCTTACACTCATTCACCACTCCTGAAAAAACAAGAGTCTTACGTTAAATGTGTATAACAACAAAAAGACGGAGGAAATATATTTTTTGTTCTCCAATAATAAGTGTGTAGCAACACATTTTATTATAGCAGTGAATAAGAGCAGCACCATTGGTACAATAATGACATAAGCAGCTGTTAAAATCTTGTAGCTATTTTGGGCTACGTAACTAAAAAAATATAGCTCAAATAAATAAATTATTTAAATTAAATATTATAGGGAGCTACAAAGTATTGTAGCCCACCAATATAAAAATTTATAGTTTTAATCAATGGTAGTTAGAAATTTGATGTGTCAAACTTAGCCACAACATCTTATAGCTCACCATTGGAGTCGCCCTAAATCACAAAATTTTGTTGCGCCTCCCAATTTTTGACAAACGATTTAAAATTAATTAATTATTGAGTTGTTCAACTCTCCTAACTTCATTCTGCGCTTTATATTTGGGGCTTGAGTGTAATAATTGTTTAAGAAATCGCGAGGGTGTTATGAGTGGATACATAACGAGCGCCGGCTGGCCGGGTCCAGCTCAGGCTCGGCCCATGGGAATGGGGTTCGCGGGCTTGGGGTAGCGTTCTAATGCACTGGGTTAGAGCAAAATTGTATTTTAGAGCAGTAGTTCGGCCACTGCGCGATAAGTTCAGATCATATTCGTAACATTATTATAAGTTGTTCTAATTATTATTTCTTAACCATATAAACACACTACTCCGGACATTAGAAAAACATAAAAATAGTATACGCATTGATTATATTGGAGTTACATTGAAAAGAAGGGAAAAAGACACCTGTTGCTTGTTCGGCGAGTAGAAGGTTCCGGATGTTCGGCGTTGCTCTTCCGGAGTTCCGGTGAAAATCATCACATGGCAGAGCAGCCTGCTGTAATTGCGAGTCCAATTAACGATTTTTTCGGAACGGGAAAAGCGGGCCAATTAACGTTGGTGGGGACGGCTGTTGAAGCAGCGGTGGTAAGAATAGGATTTGGAGTTGGGCATTGGTTAATTGGTTGTGGAGGTGGTTGATTAGAGGCCATTGTTGCAGCACGGGAGATTGAGGAAAAGATAGAGCGGTTATTGAAATGCGGTGGTTGTGGCGGTGGAACGTGGATCTGTGGTGGTGGCGGAGGGACGGAGAATTAGGATCTACGGTGTCTGTTTTTGATAGTACGGAATTCGGGATTACGGAAAAGAAGAAAGATGAAGGAGAAATAAAGAAAATTAAAAAATACTCCATAAATTCTTAAGGCCCTATTTGGTTCATTATTAGTAAAGGAAAGGAAGAGAAAAGAAAGGAAGGGAAAAGAATGGAAGGGAAAGTGATTTAATTTTCCTGTGTTTGGTTTAAAGGAAAGAAAGGAAGAGAAGGAAAAAGAAATATAAATGACAGCTTTTAATTTTCTCTTTCCTTCCGAATTCCTCCAATTTTGGGAGGAAAGGAAAGTGAAAATTTTATAAAGGAGCTTTCCTTCCAATTCCCTTCCTTTCCTTTCACTTCCCATATAATTATTTGTACCAAATACAGAAAATCTTATTTTAACTTTCCTTTCTTTTCTTTTCCTTCCAATTCTTCCCAACCAAATAAGGCCTAAAAATGCAGAGATCAGTTAGAAATGACACTTGGACTATTTGACGTATTCAACAGGTTAAAAGAAATAAGAACTGGATGGCATCGTGCATTAAACCACCTGTCCATGATCTGTATTAAGCTTCATTACTTAATCATATAACGGAGTATTATGATTTATGAACTAATTATTTGTTAATTACGCTGTACTGCTTTGCTTTAATTTAATTCTTTCTCTGTTATTAAGTCAATTCATGATTACCAAGTACTTGCCTACATTTTCGTCAAACAGACATTTTCATTTTCTGTCCATATTTTGAATTTAACATCTGTAAAACCTTAAAACTGTGGTCAATGGTCAAGGATATGTAGCACCTGCATTACCATCATTTAATCACATGCACCTTTCTTTTTCTTTCTTTTTTTTATAATTTATTTAGTGCTCATATATCCTCATCACCTCTTCGTAATAATGGGTTGTAAAATTCGTTCTTTTACCCTTTTTTTTTTCTTTTTTGTGCGCTAGAACTCTAGAAGTATGAAGTATCTACTAAATTCGTTGACAGCTTGCCACAATCTATAAAATGTTCAATGGCTACGTGCATAACTACATACACTTATCAAATATAATTGGTTATTCGACGGATCGGGTTAGGACTGATGTAGGTAAAAAAAGATCGGAACATTAAAAATGGTCAATAATATGCCAAAAAGTGAATCAAGAATCAATAGCGGATCGATAATGAAATGACCATAAAAAACGAGAAAGGAGATAGACAAAGGTAAATATAATTGAATACGAATCTATACTTATAACTATTGTTCATCATAACTACTCAAAATTTCAAAATCATTAGGCTATTGTTTTCTACCCTCCTATATCAATTAAAGTTGATCATCAAAGATCATATTCAATAAAACCTTTTAACTTGACCTAAATCATATAGGAACCCTGTCAAATAAGGTAGTTAACAAGTTAGTATACTCATATATGTATTTCACAAAGGAGACATCATAAAGTTAATCTCATGTGTTGCGATTGTCCCCTTATAGAATTGAAATTTATCTACCGGGTAATTATTCATCTCTTGCATAAAACCCGGTCAACACTTTTTTTATTAGGTAAAAATGACTAAACTGGTTGATGAATCAACACCTATGACAGGTCAGGTAGTCAGCTACACAAGTCTAAATTTGAGTAATTCTCAAGTATTTGTGTAGCTGATGGAGCTCGATCATGTGACATCTAAGTCACAAGGTGAGCTTTCCCCAACTCCACCAACTTATGTTGGTTAACTCAGTTGACACTTGCACACCTGACAAATCACACATTCACATCGCACAACATATCCCGATTATAGTTCACACCAGAATAGCAAAAACTATTAAACTCTGGAAAACCTCGTTTTAGCGACTTCTATGTCTTCATAGCTTTATTTTTCATCCATTGAATTGAACCTATTTATATCGATCTACTTAAATACTTATGGTAGTAACAACTAACAAGTCTCATGTTAGCCGTTATGTCACGTCCACAATCCACCTCGATCTCTCTCAGTCTCTCTCTTTGGAGGCTACTATCATAAGTACTACTCTTGAAATAGAAGTGGGCCCACTATTGAAGAACTACAAAAAAAACACAACAACATTATTAATTGTAAAGAAAACAAGAACACCACACTCTAATCAAACTTCCAAAAGATCAAAACCCACTTTTGCGCTGTTCTGGGGACTCCCTTCACCCTCACCCTCACCTTTACTTTTCCTTAATCTTAATTAGTTTTCTTAATTCTTTTTATTATTCTTAATTAATTTATTAATCCTCAACTCTTTCCACCAATAAACTTCTGGAGTACTACTACTCTACTCTTCAATAAAATATTAATCATTTCCTTATTATTATAAACAATACTCCACTATTATTCTCTCTTCATCATCTTCTTCTTCTTCAACGTTATTATTTTTAATTAATTAATTAATTAAAGTATTAATTATTAACTGCTAGTTTAATTTGATATCCAACCATTACCTGCTTTGAATCTTCAACTCCTCTGCAACTTCCCACGATCTCCACCTTCTCCCTCCCTTTTTTCTCTCTCCTCTTTTCTCTCTCTACAATTTGTTGAATTTCAGGAAGATTTTCTGTTATAGATTTTCTTCAGTACAGTTCAACGCACGATCGTCTGCCATTTTATAGGGTGCGTTAATTCTCTATTTTCACTTAGCTTTTACAAGTTTGTTTGTCAGTTATCATTTTAACGATTATTGCCAATTGTAATCATTGATTAAGAACATAATTATCTAGTTTAGTTGACATTTTTCTAAATTTTGAGCGTTTTCTTTCACATCTGCAGTTTGATGATAATGATATAGCAATTGCAAATCATAATTATCTGCCACAATTTGAGCTAATTTTTGAGGTATTTTCAAATTCTGATGAAATTACTCAATTTGACTTGATGCTAAGCAATGATTATTTATGTTGTGCAAGTAATGATAGTTGAATATATAAGGACGACATTGATAATTTTGTTCTGTTTTTCGATTTCGATGTCGTTGGAACTTAGTCAACAACTACCTCACCAGGTTATATGTTGATTGACTTCAGTGGTAGTATGCTTCAGAAATCAAGGATACGTTTCGGTTTCGATTTCGATGTTGAATTTTGGTGGACAAATTTGTTCTTATTTTTGTTGTTGTACCTCACCATGTTATATATTGATTGACTTCAGTGGTATGCTAGAGAAATTGAGGATTTCGAGGTTTGAATGGGCTGATGAATTGTCAAAATATTGAGCATTTGTGGCGATTTGATAAACTGGAGCCTACATGGGAGGATTACTGCACCTTTTTGATTTTCATCAAGGGTCCTTGGGAAAGAAACATAAGAAACAAGGGAGCGGTATGTTTTCAAATTCGATATCATCCTACACTGAATTATTGCATACTTGCATTTGTTGTGTACTGATTTTGTTCACAATTGGTTGAATTTGACAACAAATTGGGCTAAAGAACATTTGAGCTATGATCTGTATGATTCTATTAACTGGAAATGTCTGACATTGTTTGTTGATTGGGTTATATAGCCGATGTTGCAGCGCCTCGCAACAGTATAGAGATGGTCGCTGAAACTTGGCGGAACCATTATGCTGTTGAAAACTGTGAACAGGTGACTTGCCCTGATTCCCTATAATGTATTTCCATTTTTCTGTATGAGACATGTAATTCTTTGAGCATCTGTGTTGCCTGTTAGTTTGGCACAGATTGTCTTTCCTTTTTCTAGTTTAGGACAATTAGTTGTGGGAAGGCATAAGATTGTCAAGTAATCTGCTACAGAAAACTAGATTAGTAATCTGCTACGTAAAACTTATACTCTTATAGACTAATTTCAGGATGAAATGTTACTTTTAGGACACTCACTCAGTTGTAGCCTTATTACACATTTACATATCCTGAAGACAGTCCTGGTGACCCTTAACAATGGTGTTGGGTTAGAGTGTTAGATCCATTATTCATGAGCTCTCGCTCCTTTTTGAGTGACTACTAGTTTTCCCAATCTCAGTGGTCTAATTTTGCATACTTCGGTGAAGTACTCGTTTTTCTCGGCCTTTCCTCAACCCCAACCCATAAAATAGAGAAAAATCTATCTTCATATCGGACAAGAGTATTGCATGTCAATCATTAGGATATTCATTCATTCAAATGTTCGACTTGCTTATTTTGCCGTTTACTGACACATTTAGCAGGATTTGCCCAAGAGGAGCTACTATCCCACGGATGCCTCAATAAAGAAGTTGATTAGCAGGGACTTGTCTAAAAAACAAAACAGCAAACAGAATGCACCAAGTATTGTTGCAAGGCTGATGGGGATGGATATAGTGCCAGTGGATACCATACCTGAAGAGCAACCATTTCAGGACACAGATGACAAGATCAAATTCATTGACAAAAAAATCCAGATCATTGAAAAGGTGTCATCTGTTCGTACCCCTAAAAAGTCAAAGTCAAAGTCATCATCTATCAAAAAGGAATACCGGTCATATAAAGACACATATTTTCGGTACTGGAGCAGTGGCGGCACGAATTTGGGAAAGCCACGTCCTCGAGTACACCCTCAGGAGAAAGAGCTTCAGAAGTTTAAGAAAGACTTTGAAGCATGGCAGACATCCAGATTTCTTGAATGTGCAAGGGTTGTTCAACTCGGCAACATTCCTGAACAGTGGCTTGCTCAGTTGGATCTTACAAAAGAAAAGATGTCCATTTACGAGTCTTCTAGAAAAGATGCTATTGAAAAATCTGGTGAACTTAAAAGGGATGGGTTAAGATCACGGTCTCTACATGTTGCTGATTTTGAGCGTCTTGGATATAAGAAGGATGTATTCTTACCTAAGCACAAGGAATCATATTCTTTCAGTGGAATGGTACCAGGTAGAGACCTTGATCAGCAGCTCTCTTTAAGGGATTTTGATATAGACTCTGAGAAATCTTGTGCTCCTTCAAAGATAGTAGTTTTGAAGCCGGGTCCTGATAGCTTTAGTACCAATGATGAGTCTTGGGTTACTTCTTCTAGCTCAATGGATGATAGAGATTGTATAGAAGACCTTCTCGAGGAAGTAAGGGAAAGATTGAAATATGAAATGCAAGGTAATGCCTTAAAAAAAGGTCCCATGGTTAGAGGTGGCGGCATTGAGACTCCGTTTAAGGAAAAACCAGCCTATGCAAAACAATCCTATCAACCAGTTGCTAAGGAAAATACCAGTAGAGACCTTGGAAGGAAGTTGTTTAGGTCAGAATCAGCACGATTTTATCAAAGTGAAAAAAGTCTGATGAGTGAGCTGGCTCCATCATCACCCGATTACATGAGCAGAGATACCAGGAACTTTTTGTCAGAGAGGCTGCGGAATATTATAGATGGAGAAGAAAAACACCAAAATCGCAATCTCAATCTCATCTCTGATTTCTCTCCCAGGGAACGCTTGTTTGACGATGCTAGGGGACGATTAGAGAAAGCTAGGGATATTTTGAATGCTGAACAAGGGCAGCACTATTGGCGTGATGGGAACTACAGAACAGATACACAATCTAGGTCCTTCCGGTATGAGCCAATTAGTAGTAATGATGGGAATATTCAAGAACAACCATCTCCTAGAAATCTGGTCCGATCTTTGTCAGCTCCGTTATCAGGAATGTCATTTGGGAAGCTTCTTCTAGAGGACAGATTTGTTTCACCTGGGACTCACATTAAAAGGAAACACGAGGCGTTTGAAAATTTTCCAATGGATGTCAAAGACCAAAGGAAAGAAAGGTTTAATTTGCGAGAGAAGGTTTCCAGTCTTAAGCATAGCCTCTCTCTCCGGAGGATGTTGTTTAGCAGAAAGCTCGAGTCCATGGATTTCTCTGAGAGAAATGAATTTGATTCAGCAAAAGATATAATGAATGGACCCACAGTTATGTCAAGCTTCAATGACAGGAATGTAAGTAAACATTATTATATTCCAAATTTATGTAGCTATTCTTTTTTAGTGGCTCACTTAGAAAGATCAATAATTCATTTTTGTTTCACCTGTAATGTGATTCTAGGACAACTCAACTGAGCTTCCGCCTAGTCCTGCATCCGTATGCAGTAGTTATCATGAAGAATTTTGGAAGCCAGTAGACAATCCCAGTCCAGCATCAATGTCAGACATGACTTCTGTAGAAGATCAAAGTGTAGGCAATGTTTTCAAAGAGATCAGCTCCAATCTTACAGGTTTTGCTCATTTTGGTCTTATTTGGAAGCAAATTTCTTATGTTCCTGAGTGTCTAATACATGTTTGCATGATTTTATGCTTTTTGAGTTGAGATATCGAATAATTGGAATACAATTTGTTACAGCTGCATAGTCAAGTACAATTATTTGATTCATGTTAATATTGCCTGCATGCTGCATCATACTACATCAATATAAATGATTGTTTTATACTCCGTAGCTATTTATCATCTGGTTAGTGGTCCTTTTAGATGGAAACTCTTGTGATATACCGTGTCATTTGTTGTCAAATGTGCTTTTATGAGGATTTTGACGAGTATATATGCTGATATTTTTCCAATATAGAAGAATCTCCCAATTGGCTGCAACCTGATCAGCAAGTTGTTTGTGCATTCCACACTCTCCATTTATAGACAACTGAGATCATTTCATTTGTAATTCATTATCTTGAGAATGCGAATTGATCTTGTGTTTTTTATTGTCGTTATATTGTCATTGTTCTTGTCTGACAGAGTTGCGAAAGAAGTTAAACCAACTTGATTATGAAGGATCAGAAATCAGTCAAATCACCACTGTTACAGAGGAATATCCTTCAGAACTGGAGGTGAATGACTTGGAAAACGAAGCAGAAGTCTATATCAAGAACCTGCTTGTTACTTCAGGTTTGTATGATGGTTCATGGGTGAAATCCTTTTCAAGATGGGATCCATACGTGAAGCCCATGGGCAATTGGGTCTTTGAAAAAGTGGAAGAATCATACCAAAAACCAACCTATGAAAATGAAGTCAGGAATTACGACGATGACTGTAGTTTGGAGCATAAATTATTGTTTGATCTATTGAATGAGGCACTCACAGTTGTACTTGCCCCCCCAAGAACATTGTCTAAATTCAGGAGGAAGATAACTGATATTACCATATTGCCCCACCCTCAAGGCAGAAAACTGTTGGAGCAGGTATGGGATATGGTATGCGAGTATTTATACCCCTCGAGTTACACTGACACATCCTGTTATTCATTCGAGGATTTAGTTGCTCATGACCTGCATGTTATGCCTTGGTCAAGTTTGTTGGAGGAAGAGACAATTGATATCGGTAAAGAGCTGGAATTTCAAATTATAGGGGATCTTGTGGAAGAACTTTTGATGGACATGCAGTTTTAATTAAGTTTTGATTTGTGTACAGATACCACAGTTTTTACTCGTGGGATAGAGTTGTTTATATGGGTGAATACGGATTTATTTTCCGTTGTTGTGATCGTGTTGGTATAAGTTTACGATTGTAGATGTTCGTGAATAGGTAGGGGATATAACCAAATGACTGTAAATTTTGCTTCTCATGTATCACTAATTCTTTTTCCTTTTTTCCCCTTGACAAGTTGATATATTTATAACAGAAAATGATGATATTCTGAGTGAGTTTCTGAATAAAATTTGTTTTGTAAACTGGTTATTTTTCTGGGGATTGTCCAGGTGAACTTCGATATGTTTGTTGCTTACTTGCTTTGAGCAATTTCCCTTTGGATCTTCTGGTCAAATTCAGCTTTGTCTTTAGTATCGTAGAACGTATACGTAGACCTCTCCTTATTACGTCATGTCACCACTAATTAGCATCATGACACATCATTACAACCAAAAAACATCTAACAAGGATCAAACACCAAACCTCTTTGTTAAAAGTTACACTTCTTACCATCTTAACCAACTACAACTTATGTAATATCTTTCCATATAAGCCTATATATTCTTTTTACAATAAACAATACATTGAATAAAAGTGAATGCAAAAAAAAGAATGATTATTTAATTCATAAATGTACAATTATTACTTTGAAGAAAAGGATCTGACTTTGTTTATATTTTTGGATGTGGGTTTTAATCGGGGAGGCTGTTGATCGACCACTAATCTTATGTTACCACCGTAATTTGATGACGACATCATCTCTACGTGCATATTTGTTTTTTAAAAAACCCAAATAAAAGTCAAAATCCGGGGCAACGCCCGGGTTACATACTAGTTTTCATTTAAAACATGTTTGGATAATGTATTTAGAGGGCAATGAAGATTAAGCAAGAGAATGAATACAAGTTTAAGGGGTGGTCAAAACTCAAAAGCGTGATATAATGATGATTGCCTTGAAGGAGGGAGAAAAACAAGGGGAAGTATCACTAGACCTGATAAAACTGATCCGGATCCGGTATCTGATTCGAAACGATAACCCAAAATTAACCTTAAACTCGAAGTTGATCTAAATCGGAACATTCTTGAATTGACTTGATCACGTATTGACCCGATATTCGAATTAAACTGAACCAAGTAACAAAATCATATCGACCCGAACAAAATTTACTCGAACCGTCAAGGCCCAAATTAATATCCAGTTTACTAATTACTTCATCATGACCTAATATGACCCAGAAAAATGATCTAACCCAATTTAACACGAAGAATACCCGATACTCAGATTGACCTAAACCAAGTACGCAAAGGGAAGATAATATAATCTGGAAGAGTCCAAAGGCCTGAGTCGGTCAGCTTGCACATGTGTGACCACCATGACCCATCTTCCCACTTCCTTAAACAAATAATACTCTCAATCATGAATATATAAACAACGGAAAAATTAATATTCTATCAATGTGGGATTTTCCACTTCTAGCAAGGAGGGACAGTTTTCCACTTTTCACCTTTACACTATTTTATTGGTTTTTACAACTAGAACTTCCAACGGTCACTGCCTCTTTTTGCCGACCACTCTCTATACTTTTACATTTTTTAACCCCTTCTATTACATTATACTAAAATAGACACTGGGGTGACACATGTGAATTTTGGATATTTTAGTCAAATCGATACAACAACAAAAGCCTTAGTCCTAAAATGAGTTGGGGTCGGCTAACCTGAATCGTCATAGGAGATCGTCATTGTAACCAAATCAAACCAGAAAGGAGCGGGAAGTCAAAAGAATAAACAATAAAGAGGAAGAAAGTGGAATTATATTACATAAAAATATTATAAGGGATAATAAAAATAAATAAAGTTTAAAATAAATATAAGTAAAATAAGAACATTTCAAAATAGCATTAAAAAAAAGAGTCAAAATGAAAAATGTATAAGTCAAATGAAGTCATCAACGTATATTCTCTCCCTCCACTCTGTCCTATCCATATTGTCCTCAATCCCAAGTAGGCTCATATCGTGCTCAATCACCTTCCTTCAAGTTTTCTTTGGTCTTCTCCTACCCCTTGTAATTCTATCACTTTGCCACCCTTCTAGCCTCCTAACCGGGGCATCGCTTGATCTTCTGCTTACATTCTCAAACCATCTTAAACGATTTTCCATCATCTTAAACTCAATCAGTGCAACCCCTACTTTCTTCCTAATAATCTCATTCCTCAAACGATCCTTTCTTGTATGCCCACACATCCAACGTAACATGCGCATCTCTGCCACATTAATCTTATGCACGTGACAATGTTTCACTGCCCAACATTTCGTGCGATATAACAACGTCGATCGAATTGTCGTGCGATAGAATGTTCCCTTCAATCGTTGGGGCATGCCTGGATCACATAGGAACCCCGTGGAACTTTTTCACTATAACCAACCTGCTTTAATTCTATGAGCCACATCGCCATCCAATTCCCCATCCTTTTGGATAATAGATCCTAAATAACGGAACATTTCAGAACATTGGACAATTTTCCCATCTAAGGTAATCAACCCTGTCTCTCTGTCTTAGACTCCACTAAACTTACACTACATATATTCCGTCTTGTTTCCACTCAGCCTAAAACCCCGAGATTCCCTTTTAGCCCCCTTATACTTCTCGTAGTTCTCATCACTTCTACATTTTCCCAACTCTTAATTTATAGCATTCTCGTTTGCTCTTTATAGCTTGTTGCACAACTTCGTTCCACCAAGATGTGTCCTTATTTGGTGGCATGGTTCCTTTAGATTGACCTAGGACCTCTATCGCCACTCCTTTTATGGTGTGCTCTATTCTTATCCATAATGAGTCTATATCCAAATCCATATCACCGGCCCAAATACCTTCACTTGCCAACTTTTCTACGAATTTTAGTTGTTGCTACCCTTGAAGTTTCCACCACTTGATTCTAGGCTCTACTAGTGGTCTTCTCCTCCTTATACAACTTCTACCTCGAAAATCAAGTACCACAAGTCTATGTTGGTTTGATGTACTCTCACCCGAAATCACCTTACAATTGGTGTAGCATTGTCTCAAAGCAATCCTTACTAAAAAGAAGTCAATCTGACTTGTATTATCTCCACTCCTATAGGTTACAAGGTGAGAGTATCTTTTCTCAAACCAAGTTTTCATTATACCCAAGTCATGCATATGCCAATGCAAAATCCAAAATACCATTTCCCGCTTCATTCTAATCCCCATACCCAAAACCACCATGAATGCTTTAAAATCCATCATGACTCGAGCCTACATGTCCGTTGAGATCCCCACCAATGATCAGTTTCTCACTTCTAGGGACGCGTTGCACCAAATTTTCGAAATCCTCCCAATTTCTTGTCTAGTTGATTCATCTTTCTTGCTTGTGGTGCATAGTGTAGGGGTTTTTTTTTCTCCCGTTTCCTACAATGGGGGGGGGGGGGGGTTTGGCACGCGGCGGTTCATTTAGAGAACCGTTGAATTGTTTTTGCACCTCGAAGGAGTCGCCACCAAACTTATTTTGGGTCTCGTTTGGGAAGACCGCACAATGACTCTATTTTTGGATAAGGCTTTGAATCCTTGAAACGGATGGGTGAGATCCGGGCTCGGGAACGAAAATGCTTATTCGGCGAGCTTTAGAAATATTCAAGTACGTTGGCACAACATTGTTTCGAAAAATAAACCCTAAGATTAGACTATGTGGGTTTGTAAATTAGAACAAAATAGAATTTCTAATCGTATGGTGGTCACTTCTCTTTAAAGATTGATTTAAGGAACCTAAGGCCGGTTTGTCCAAAAAATATCTTCGCTAAGCGTGATGTAACCTTTGTATTTTGTTGTATTTAGCATGTTGGTGATGAAAGCAATAAAGCACATAAAGCAACATCACAATACTAAATAAAGTGCGGAATTAGTAAATACAAGGCCCCCTAGAAAAGGACTAGGGAGTAGGTCCACATTGCCTAGAAATGGACTAGGCAAGTAAAGGTGCGGAATTGAAAGTGCGAAATTGAAATTGCAATATTTGAAATTGCGGTATTGAAATTGCGGTATTGAAATTGCGATATGGAAAGTGCGATATAGAAAGTGCGATATTGAAAGTGCGATATTGAAATTGCGATATTGAAATTTGTACTTGGGCACATGAGATTCGAACGCCAAGCGGCTCCTTAAAAATAAGTGCGCCCGACACGAATTCAAAGCCAAAAATCTCAACTTGGGAGAGGTTGCTCAACCCAAATGTCCTAGATTTTGCATATTGAACTTGAAATTGAAAGCTTGAATATTGAAAGGTTTGAACTTGAAAAGATTTAAACTTTGAACTTGAAATGATTGAAATTTGAAAACTTGAACTTGTATGTTGAATTTTGAAGATCACTTGAACTTGTATATTGAAAAATGGGGTTTTGGATCTCAAAAGATTAAACCATTAAATGCTAAAAGGTGTCATCTTTGATTACTCCATTCTTGAAGGTGTTTCTAGTTCAAAGAGATGAATGCAAGCAACTTTGAACATCCTTGAATCTTGAATTTGTAAAAGTTTGTATTTTTGAAAAAGCATGTATGATTGTTGCAAGTGGTGTTTTTTATGGCAAAAAAACACCAACTTGCTAATCATTTGGAATCAAAATAGCATGATAGATTGAAATGGGATTCGGATTTACCTAGTTAAGCTTAGGCTCGAGCTCCCAATTGCTCTTGAATTTAGGACTTTTTGTATGTGTTTTGAAGAGTTTTGAAGTTTGTATTGTGTGGAGTAATGTCGAAATTACGACGTTATATATGTTGTGCTCCCATTTTTTCGAAGGAAATGAGGGGTATTTATAGGAGGGAAATGGTGCAAAATTCCAGCACACGCCAGCGCCTGGCGCCAGGCCAGCGCTGGGCGCTGCTGACGTGGGCTGAATGCCGCCAAAAAGGACGGAAAGATGCCGTCCTTGATTTGTCTTGTATGGGTGTACCTTCGTACGAATAGTACGATGTTTGTCTTGTAGTGTTTGCTTGGAGTTTAAGGCTTGAATTTGCGTCTAAAAACAAACCTTTCTCGGGTTTTTGAATTCCGGTTTAACGGGGCGGGGCCCGGCATGCTCGGTTTTGTGGGTCGGCGCCCGAATTTGACTTGCCTTATATGATTTTGAGTGGAAAAGGCCTAGTAAGACCAATGGGATGGTCCATTAGTTGATATTAAACTTGGATTTTGAAATTGGATTTTAGAAATTGTATTTTGTACCGAGTTCCGGGAGGGGAACGGCCTCGGGGATTGGATTTTGGGCTTTGGATTTCGGAGGTATTCTTAGCAATTGGGATTTCCGCCTGGAGTTACTCCAATCGCCTAACAAGGATAATGATATCGTCATCATCCCAAAGGGGAGACACAAATTAGGTGTCTACAGAAGCCCCCACTTTAACTGAGCGTTCGGTTAGGAAAGCGCAAGTCAAAGTATTTCGAAAGGGACGGAGAATGGTTAAGATGTTCTGCAATCGAGACCACTCTTTTGTACGCCGGTACCTGCACAAAACAAGCGTTAGAAAAAGGATAGAGTCTACCTCGGTGCGGTTGGTGATGACTCCGATTTGTACTTGTACTTTTCCGCCTTCAGTTCAGGACGGAGCTTGGCATCGAAAATTTGAATTTTTGAACCTTGAATTTTGAACTTTGACACCCGGAGTTAATCCGTTGGGATGTGCTTTGCTGGGGATTAGAGCTTTTTACTGGCCCTTGAAATTTTGAACTTTGACTGACTATCCCGGAGATTGGGTCCGTTGGGAGTTGGGCGCCTGAGTCGTTGTATTTTTTGGACTTTGTATTCTTGAAATATTCATCTGTTTGTACTTGGAGATACAGGTGCATACCCGTATTTTCGATGGATGGTTCGATGCGACGTTTGATGCTTGGTGCGGAAGACCGTAGCAGCAAAGGGCGTGCAATCAACACGGGAGACCGCGCGCGGCAGACCTGCGCATGCAGCAGGTCAGCGCTGGGCGTTGGTGCGGTGCCTGGCGCTGGGCTGCACTATATAAGTTCCCCCTTGTCGTGCCATTTTGAGGCACATTCACTTGAAATTTTTGCTTCTTTTCTCTCAAAGGTTGACTAGCTTCTCCCCTTGGTCTTGTTCTTGCCTTGTCCATCTAAGTTTTTCATGTTTTTGCTTATGAAATAACTCTAGGATTGCATGTAGTTTTAATTTTCTCGTACTTTAAAATGATGCTTGTATGCTTAGGCTTCTTGAATCTTGTAGGAAACTGTTTGATAGCCACTTGAACTTGAACTGTCGAAACTTGTACTTTTGAATTTTTGAACTTGTATCTGCTTCGGCATGGATAGCCTAGGCGTTGATGTAGAACTTGAATACCTGCTTCGGCGTGGATAGCCTAGGTGTTGGTGTAGAACTTTGAATACGTGCTTCGGCGTGGGTAGCCTAGGCGTTGGTGTAGAACTTGTACCTTGAATTAGAGGTCCACTGGGGATTTTGTTTCGAAATTTTTTGACTTTGCTCAGGCTAGTATAGGATAGCCCCTAGTTTAGAATTTTGACTCCTTGTATGCTACTTGATATAGTATGCCTCGTCACACTCGGAGAAAGCTCGCTGAGTCGTCTGTGGTTCGAGCTGCTGAGGAAGACGCTTCGGATGATGAAGCGGCTGCAATGAATGCGCCAGGTGGGGGTATGGTTCCCCGAGAAGAACGGGGAATAAAAATCGTTTGTGGGCTTTGTTGGAGCTGTGGTGGGATACCACCAACACTTTCCACATGGCATGGGGGGAGATTACTATTACCCCTCTTGAATTTGCTATGATTACAGGTCTTCCTTTTTCTGAGAGGAATGTGACCTTCGATTCTGAGCTGACGTGGCGCTCGGCCGTTGCCAGGGACTTGCTCGGCCCTGTTGTTGACTTGTCAGAGGAAGACTCTCACGCTTCTGTGACGGTGCTTGTGGATGCTATCTGCGGTGAGGGTGTGTCCGCGGAGCAGAGGGTTAGGCTCTTCCTCCTTGTCTTGGTTAGCAGAGTCATTGCCCCGAGTAGGAACAGTCGGGTGCATATTAGCTTCTTGTCCGCTCTTAGGGACTTGAGAGCTGTTCCGAGTTACAACTGGGGTGGCTTGGCCTATAGCCACCTCTTGTATGAAATGGGGCGGGCCTCCTGGACTGCACTGGGGAGTGACCCGAGCATGGCTGCTCTGTGGAGCGTGCTGGAGGTATTCGAGACTCCTTGTACTTTGTACTTTGTATTTGTATGCTTGTATCTTGAACTTGACTGATGTTTTATTTCTTCCTTGAAAGACTTGGATCTATGAGCACTTCCCGACTTTGGCGCCGGAGCGTACTAGAGATGCGGCTTACCCGTATGCTGCCTCTTGGATAGGAGCGGTGCGCGTCGCTGCGTCCCTGGCGGCTTCTCGCAGAGCTTGGAGAGTTTTGCCTGCTGATAGGGTAATCTTTTGCTTTCTTGTATTTGTATTTGTACTATTGTTTGAGTTGTCTGCTTTGTAGGTGGTATGGCGTCCTTTTACCAATGCAATTGTACCTGCCTCAGCTGCTCGTGCCCAATTCCTGTATGGGCGGCGGGTTTTGCTTCCAGGGCTGTACCGCCATATGTGGTATTTGGGGGAGCGAGTGTCCCTGCAGCACAGTTCAAGGGATAGACTTGTCCCCAAGGATCCGCCGGAGTCCATGCTGGCAATGGATGAAGAGTTGGCCCGGCTCTATGCGGAGGCTAGGGGCGAGGCTGTATGCCGTTCTTGGAGGGAGTTTGTACAGAGGAAGGGGAGCTATGACGACTTTCTGAGGAGGCTGGCTCCACCAGTACGCTACGTACTGCCAGTGAGCTTTTGAACCTTGTATTCTTGTATTCTTGCATTCTTGTATTCTTGCATTCTTGTATTCTTGTATTCTTGTATTGATTGAATGATTGTATGATTGTATGATTGTATGTAGGAGGAGGAGGTTGATCCCGAGGACATTCCTCATGCTGATAGGATCCTCCGCTATGAGAACTCGGACGGGGAAGAGGTGGTGGAGACCATTCCTTGGGCTTCTCCTCCGCACCGGAAATCATATGATATTGTACCTGAGCATTATGCCCCTATAAGTACTGTTGTATTTTTGAAACTGTTTGTAACTTGTATTTGGAAATTGATCTTGAATCTTGTATGCAGGCGCCTCGGGCGAGAGTGCGTCGCTGGATGCTCTTGCTTGATTCTTGGAAGAGGCAATGCGCCAAGCTGACCCGGAAGCTTTCTGGCCGGAACAGAGAGGTACCTCACTTGATCTTGAAACTTGTATACTAGAAATTCCAACTAGGAAATTGATTCTTGAAATTGTATCTTGTATAGGAGCGCCGTCGAGACCGTAGGGACTCTGCTGACAGGGAGCCTCAGGCGGAGACGTCCTCGAGACAGGAGGAACCAAGCTTTGAGCTGGGACAGGGGTCCGGTGCTGGTGCTCATCAGAGGCACTCTGATGTTGAGTGGGGAGCTTCCCCTTTCGTACATGTTGACCCCACCAGGCATTCATTCGGAAGTGCTAGCGGTTCACGGCCCTTTGTTCTTCCTTCCGGCTACTACTTCGAAGGAAGTGGTCCTCAGCCTTGGGGTGCAGGTTCATGGGCTTGCTACGCGGAGATGGATAGGATGCGCCGATGTATGGGTCGTATCCGCATATGCCTATGCCGTCGCCGTATCAGTATTCCTCCCCTCAGCAGGGAGTTCATCCCTCCACTGGCACACTTCATATCTCGGAGCAGGATCCTAGTACCCCTGGGACGGAGATGGATCAGGAGCTGGAGCGTCTTAGGAGGCGTAATAGGGACAAGGCACCTGTGGTTGACGTCACTGCTGATGATGACTCAGACTGACCCTGCATGGTAGCGAGTTCCAGCTTGCCTGGGTTGATTTTGTATAGGCTAGTTGTATTGTATTTGTATGGCTTGAAACTAAAATTTTTGTATGGTTTGTATGGTTTGCATGGTTTTGAACTTGAATTGGTTTGTAAAATTTGAAGATTGGCTTTTGTATGTTTGAATGCTTGAAATTGTATGCGTTGTGTGTGCCTTGAAATTTTGTAGCTATATGCATGCATGACAATTTTGGGAAAAAATTTGAAAAAATTTGCCCATTTTTTCGGGTGTATGTACCCACTATAAGCCCCCACTTTGACTGAGGTTATTTTGGTTAGGAAAACCGCAAGTCAAAGTATATACAACTCTTGCTTATGCATATGCAGACTCGACTTAGGACGCCGATCTAGGACTAGAATGCTTGAATTTTGAAAAATTGACCCTAAATCTGCCCGAAGCGTTGATCCGGACTGCTTGAAATTGCGCGGCTTGCGGCTTTGGAATCTTGAATAATGGAGGTTGTACTCTGCTGTCCGAAGCACTAAAGAGTGTGTACTCGGAGTCATAAGAGAGGACGGTGGTCTCGTCCTTAGATGCAGGCCCCTGCGCCTGGCGCAGGCTTGGCGCCTGGCGCCTGTTAGCTGTCGTGCAAGCCGACTCTTGTATAAATAGGGAGCTCGTTGGGTCATTTCTTGCATCAATCCTTCCCTGATATCATTGCATACTGCTTCCTCTCGAAAAGAAAAGAAGATATGGCTGTGTCTTTTGAAAGTGCCTTGAACTCGTGGCTTGATTCGCTAGGCAAGTTGGAGAAAAGGGAGCTTGATGGCATGCATCTTGGGGTGCTCGTCTCTTTCCGGTTTGTAAAATTGGACTTGCACTTCATTCTTGCTGCTCTGGAGGCTTGGGACCCGATTCATCATGTCTTCCGTTTTGGAAATAATGAGGTATGTCCCCTCCCTGAGGAATTTAGTGCCATATTGGGGTGGCCCTTGATGCTGGAGCCATGCATGCCTAGTGTTGAAGAACACTTTTTCTTGAACTTTGAAATGTATTTGGGCCTGAAGCCCCCACTTTTGAGTGCTGTTGTATATGGCAGATTGTCACCTACTTTGCTGGGCTTGATGTTCCCAAAGTTTTTCGCTCGAGAGCCTTGAGTTTTTGTATATTTGCTCGCTTTCTCTTTTCGAAGCAGGGGTTTGGCAATGGTGATGCCTCCCTAATTGAGATTGTAGAGCAGTTTGCTAATGGTCGGGACCCAATGCCACTCGTGATTGGCGAAACATTGATGGGCCTTGACATGCTGAAGTCGGACCTCTGTTCATTGCCGTCGGGAAGTCCGGTATTACTCCAAGTAAGGATCTGGAGCCTTCTTTGTATTGTTGAACTTGGACTTGTACTTGAATTTTGAATGTTGAATTTTGAATGTTGAATTTTGTACACTCCCCAAGGTTTGGCTTATAGAGAGGCTCATGTTGGTGGCACGACCGGAGAACATGGCGAGCTATAATAGAAAAGGATTCACTGTGCGGCCCATGGTGTATGGCCGGCTTTCATTGGATGAGTGGAGATGCGCACTCTCTGGGATTGAATCTTATATAATGTGGGTAGTTCCTTGGTGGGGAATTGCTTCTATGAAACATGCCCCTGGTTCTACTGCTTTGAGGGTGCCAAGCCTCACAATGCTGGTCTTCTACTCGCCTGCTCGAGTGATGAGACAATATGGCTTGAAACAGGAGATCCCGGAATGTGCTGAAGAGAACCCGAAATCTGTTGCGCTGAATGCAAATCGACTTGAAGTTTGGAGGCGGTATTGGATCGCCAAACCATTCTTGAGTATCCAGATCCCACCTGAGCCAGTTGCTCTGTCTGCGGGGTACATTGTTTGGATGAGAGGCCTAAGCCAGAGGGACATTTCTCTCTCCGGACCAGCTAGAGTCCGAGGTTCTAGAGCTAGACATCCTGCATCAACTGACTATGAGGAAGGTGACGGGAGTGTGGCCCATCCGGTGCTTGGAAGGCTTGCAAGTTCCTTCTCCCGCCGCTTGGGCAAGGGGAAGATTGATGATTGATTGCGGGAGGAGCCAGGGGATAGTACTCAAGATGCCAAGACTCAAGAGCATAGTCGCCCGACCCTAGATCTTTGTAGGCTAAATGTGTTTGAAATTGTATTTGAAGGAATTGAGTTTAGAATGTGTTTGGAAAATGTGTTTAGAACATGTGTTTAGGAAGTGAAAAGGCTTTTGAACTTTGCTTCACTTGATCCTGACTTTGTATTTGAATTAGCTTTGAAGGCCTTAGGGCCAAATAAAGAGATATTGTGTTAAATTCCGCTTGAACATGCTTTTCTTTGAATTGGCACATTTGGAATGACAACAACAACAATTTGAGTTTTGAAATTTGATTTCATTTTTAGGATGCCCTTAATTGAGGAAATTTTGAATTTTTTTTGTATTAAAGTGGTCGGGCCTCGAAATGAGGTTGCCTATGTGTCCCGTTAGGGAATCAGGTGTTAGGTTATGATACATATGACATTTACATAGATCATGCGGAAACAACCATTAACCCAGGAAACATATTATTTACACATAATCATATAGCATAATTAGATGCATACTCTTTGTTGCGTGCCTTCCCTAGCTGCGCCCGAACCGAACAAGAACAAGTCTTTTAGGACTCCAAGTGTCGTCCCTCCGTAGGTAGTCCACAGCACGTCCGGATCCGCCTTAAGATTGACCAACTAGAATCGCCCTTAAGGTACTAGAAAATTTCGGCACTTTTGAGCAAGATGTGTGTTTGATTTTCTCTCAAAAACTCACTTTTGAATACTTTGAAACTTATGTATAAATTATGACCCCTAGGCCTTTATTTATAGAGTTATGGAAAAGGAATCGTAATCCTAGTAGGATGCGAATTAATTGGAATTAGAATCCTACATGAATTCTATTTAATTAATTTATCCAATTAGGAATAGACATTTAATCATACACTGACTCTTGCAGATTCAGGAATCACGCATGAGCACAAACTCACACACACACGGCAGCCACAAGGGCTGCCCATGCGCGTGCGAGCAGCAGCCCGCGCATCACGGCCCACGCAGCCGTGGCCCTTGGCGCGCGCTGGGCCTGCCTTGCGGTAGGCCTGGGCGCTGCCTTGGCTGGGCTTGTGGCGCGCATGCTTGCTGGGCGATGGCCCCGGCTTCGTGCTGGGCCTTCGTCCGGCAAGCCTCGTCCGATGCTAATTCGTACGATACGCTTCCGATTAAATTTCCATTTCCGGAATCTATTTCCGATACGAACAATATTTAATATTTCCGATTCCGGAATTAATTTCCGTTTCGAACAAATATTTAATATTTCCGTTTCCGGAATTATTTTCCGATTCCGGCAATATTTCCGATTCTGACAATATTTCCGTTTCCGGCAATATTTCCGATTCTGGTAATATTTCCATTTCCAATAATATTTTCCGATACGTACCATGTTTCCGTTTCCGGCAACATCTACGACTTGGATAATATTCATATTTCCGATACGATCCATATTTCCGTTTCCGGCAATATCATCGTTTCCGGAGTATTCATTTCTTGCCTGTGACGATCTTAGCTCCCACTGAAACCAAGATCCGTCGGTTCCGAATATTCATAGATGGAGTATTTAATGCCATTAAATACTTGATCCGTTTACGTACTATTTGTGTGACCCTACGGGTTCAGTCAAGAGTAAGCTGTGGATTAATATCATTAATTCCACTTGAACTGAAGCGGCCTCTAGCTAGGCATTCAGCTCACTTGATCTCACTGAATTATTAACTTGTTAATTAATACTGAACCGCATTTATTAGACTTAACATAGAATGCATACTTGGACCAAGGGCATTATTTCCTTCAGTCTCCCACTTGTCCTTAGGGACAAGTGTGCATTTCCTAATTCCTTTGTCGCTCGATGCTTGCTCTTGAACATAAGGTAAGAGTTGTCATCCTTATTATGTCCAGAGGTGTTCCTCGGTTTCAGAGTTCAACTGATCAAATAAACAGATAATCATAGCCTATGATTCATCCGAGCACGGCCATGCATTTCACAGTTTCTAGCTCTCCGAGTGGCCTTGTACAACTTTTAAGCATCTCTTCCCGATTTATGGGAGGACAATCCCAATCTTGCGATCTTGAGATTAGACTTCGTTTGATAGGTGATTACCTGAGCGTTGCCTTTATAGCCTCCTTTTACGGTGCGACGGTTGGTCAACGTCAAAGCAACCAGTTCTCAAACAAGTAATCTCAAATCACTCAGGTATTGAGGATTTAGTGTCTAATAATTTAATGAAATTTACTTATGACAGACTTTCATCTCTTACAGTAAAGTTTCATAGGTCTTGTCCGATACTAGTCTTCCCAAAGTAAGTATCTATGCAAATGATTATGACATTGCCATGTCCACATAGTTCAAGAAACAGAACTACTAGTCATCTTGCATTCTAATCGTCTAACGTTTTCTATGCGTCCAATTTTATAGAAAACTCCGATTAGGGACCATTTTCAACCTTTGACATTCAAGTTCACTTGATAGACATTTCTTAGTCACAGGACTGGTCCTGACAGTCTATCTTGAATATATCGTCAAATTGAAGGGACTCATCATTTAATAAACCACAAATTAAATGGAAAAATGAATTTCTTTCATTTATTGTGAATGATTAACCAATAATGTTTTACAAAGATTTAAACTCTAAAACTTTAAAACATTAAACAGAGACATCAAAGCCATTCTCCAATATGCTTGATTCCCATAGCTGCAGTGTGCGAGTTGTGCTTCGCTTGCGGCAGAGGTTTAGTTAATGGATCTGATATGTTGTCATCAGTTCCAATTTTGCTTATCTCGACTTCTTTTCTTTCAACGAACTCTCGTAGAAGGTGAAATCTACGAAGTACATGCTTGACTCTCTGGTGGTGTCTAGGCTCTTTTGCCTGTGCAATAGCTCCGTTATTATCACAATACAGGGCTATTGGTCCTTTAATGGAGGGGACTACACCAAGTTCTCCTATGAACTTCCTTAGCCATATAGCTTCCTTTGCTGCTTCATGTGCAGCAATGTACTCCGCTTCAGTTGTAGAATCCGCAATGGTGCTTTGCTTAGCACTTTTCCAGCTTACTGCTCCTCCGTTGAGGCAGAAGACAAACCCAGACTGTGATCTGAAATCATCTTTGTCGGTTTGGAAACTTGCGTCCGTATAGCCTTTAACAATTAATTCATCATCTCCACCATAGACCAGGAAGTCATCTTTGTGCCTTTTCAGGTACTTCAGAATGTTCTTGGCAGCAGTCCAATGCGCCTCTCCTGGGTCTGACTGGTATCTGCTCGTAGCACTGAGTGCGTACGCAACATCCGGGCGTGTACATATCATAGCATACATTATTGAACCAATCAATGATGCATATGGAATCCCACTCATTCGTCTACGCTCATCAAGTGTTTTTGGGCACTGAGTCTTGCTTAGAGTCATTCCATGAGACATGGGTAGGTAGCCTCGCTTGGAGTCCGCCATCTTGAACCTATCAAGCACCTTATTGATATAAGTGCTTTGACTAAGTCCAATCATCCTTTTAGATCTATCTCCTGTAAATCTTGATGCCCAATATGTACTGTGCTTCTCCTAGATCCTTCATCGAAAAACATTTCCCAAGCCAAATCTTGACAGAGTTCAACATAGGAATGTCATTTCCGATAAGCAATATGTCGTCGACATATAATACTAGGAAAGCAATTTTGCTCCCACTGACCTTCTTGTATACACAAGATTCGTCTGCGTTCTTGATGAAACCAAAGTCACTGACTGCTTCATCAAAACGTATATTCCAGCTCCTGGATGCCTGCTTCAATCCGTAGATTGACTTCTTTAGCTTGCATACCTTTTTAGCATTCTTTGGATCCTCAAAACCTTCAGGCTGTGTCATAAACACAATTTCTGTTAAAACGCCGTTTAAGAAAGCAGTTTTGACATCCATCTGCCATATTTCGTAATCGTAATATGCAGCGATTGCTAACATTATTCGAATAGACTTTAGCATTGCAACTGGTGAAAAGGTTTCATCGTAATCCACACCGTGGACTTGCCTGTAACCTTTTGCAACCAATCTAGCTTTGAAAACTTCAAGTTTCCCATCCTTGTCCTTTTTCAGTTTGAAAACCCATTTGCTTCCAATGGCTTGGTAGCCATCTGGCAAATCGACCAAATCCCATACTTGGTTTTCAGACATGGAGTCTAATTCAGATTGCATGGCTTCTTGCCACTGCTTGGAGCTAGGGCTCGTCATAGCTTGCTTGTAAGTCGCAGGTTCATCACTTTCAAGTAATAGAACGTCATAGCTCTCGTTCGTCAAAATACCTAAGTACCTTTCCGGTTGAGATCTATATCTTTGCGATCTACGCGGGGTAACATTTCTAGATTGACCATGATTCTCACCAGATTCTTCTAAAGATCTCTGAGTTTCATCCTGAATGTCATCTTGAGCATTCTCTAGAGTTTGTTGTTCGACTCGAATTTCTTCGAGGTCTACTTTTCTCCCACTTGTCATTTTGGAAATGTGATCCTTCTCCAAAAAGACACCATCTCGAGCAACAAACACTTTGTTCTCAGATGTATTGTAGAAGTAATACCCCTTTGTTTCCTTTGGATAGCCCACAAGGATACATTTGTCAGATTTTGGATGAAGTTTGTCTGAAATTAATCGTTTGACGTAAACTTCACATCCCCAAATCTTAAGAAAAGACACATTTGGAGGCTTTCCAAACCATAATTCGTATGGAGTCTTTTCGACAGCTTTAGACGAAGCTCTATTTATAGTGAGTGCAGCTGTATTTAGTGCATGTCCCCAAAATTCTAATGGAAGTTCGGCCTGACCCATCATTGACCTGACCATGTCTAGCAAGGTTCTGTTCCTCCGTTCTGACACACCGTTCCATTGTGGTGTTCCAGGAGGAGTCAATTCTGATAGAATTCCACATTCTTTCAGATGGTCATCAAATTCATAGCTCAGATATTCACCGCCTCTATCAGACCGCAGTGCCTTAATCTTCTTGCCTAATTGATTCTCTACTTCACTCTGAAATTCCTTGAATTTGTCAAAGGATTCAGACTTATGCTTCATTAGGTAGACATAACCATACCTACTGAAGTCATCAGTGAAAGTGATAAAGTAGCTGAAACCACCTCTAGCATTTGTACTCATTGGTCCACATACATCTGTATGGATTAAACCCAATAGTTCATTTGCTCTTTCTCCAATTTTTGAGAAAGGTTGCTTTGTCATTTTGCCAAGTAAACATGATTCGCATTTACCATAATCCTCTAAGTCAAATGGTTCTAGAATTCCTTCCCTTTGAAGTCTTTCTAAGCGTTTCAAGTTTATATGGCCTAATCGACAATGCCACAGATAGGTGAGATCTGAATCATCCTTTTTGGCCTTTTTGGTATTTATGTTATATACTTGTTTGTCGTGATCTCATAAATAAAGTCCATTGACTAATCTAGCAGATCCATAAAACATCTCTTTAAAATAAAACGAACAACTATTGTCTTTTATTATAAAGGAAAATCCCTTAGCATCTAAGCAAGAAACTGAAATGATGTTTTTAGTAAGACTTGGAACATGGAAACAATCTTCCAGTTCCAAAACTAGCCCGGAGGGCAACGACAAATAGTAAGTTCCTACGGCTAATGCAGCAATCCGTGCTCCATTTCCCACTCGTAGGTCGACTTCACCCTTGCTTAACTTTCTACTTCTTCTTAGTCCCTGTGGATTGGAACATAAGTGTGAGCCACAACCTGTATCTAATACCCAAGAAGTTGAATTAGCAAGTATACAGTCTATAACGAAAATACCTGAAGATGGAACGACTGTTCCGTTCTTCTGATCTTCCTTTAGCTTCAAGCAATCTCTCTTCCAATGCCCCTTCTTCTTGCAGTAGAAGCATTCGGATTCAGAAGTGGGTTGACTGACCTTCCTCTTTGCAGATTTGGCGCCAGTTTGCTTAGTTGGGCTGGCCTTGTTGCCACCTTTCTTAGCATTCCTCTTCTTTCCAGATTTCTTGAACTTGCCCCCACGCACCATAAGCACATCCTGCTTATCACTTTTGAGCGTCTTTTCAGCGGTCTTCAGCATACCGTGAAGCTCAGTGAGCGTTTTGTCCAGACTATTCATACTGTAGTTCAGTTTGAACTGATCATACCCGCTATGAAGAGAATGGAGGATGGTGTCTATAGCCATTTCCTGAGAAAATTGCTGATCCAGCCGACTCATATTCTCAATGAGTCCAATCATTTTGAGAACATGTGGACTTACGGGCTCGCCTTTCTTAAGCTTGGTCTCAAGAATTTGCCTATGAGTCTCGAATCTTTCGACTCGAGCCAGATCTTGGAACATGTTCTTCAACTCACTGATGATTGTGAAAGCATCTGAGTTGATGAACGTTTTCTGCAGATCCGCACTCATGGTGGCGAGCATTAGACATTTCACATCCTTGTTGGCATCAATCCAACGATTGAGGGCAGCCTGAGTGACCCCGTCGCCAGGAGCTTCGGGCATCGCCTCATCTAGGACATACTCCTTTTCTTCCTGCATAAGAACTATTTGCAAGTTCCTTTGCCAGTCAAGGAAGTTTTTCCCGTTCAACTTCTCCTTTTCGAGAATTGATCGAATGTTGAATGAATTGTTGTTTGCCATATTAAAAACTACAATTGAAAAGAATAAACAAATAAATAACCATTCACAGTTTCTCTTAATAAACTTAAATTCTAGCATACATGCATAATTCAATGTTTATTAAGCATTTTATTCAAGTTATGTGTTCCGGCAGGTGTGAATAAAATGATTCCAAGATCCTAAAATCATTGAAGAACTAAGCACAGTTTGTCGACTTAATCCTAGAACATCTTAGGTAAGCAAAAGCCTTTTGCTAATAGTCTAGAAACTATTCTTGGTTGATAGGTACGTCTAAGAACTTATTAGGTAAACCTATCGAATTTGCCACGACATAAAAGGACTCCTTACTTATATCGTTGAGTTTCACCAAAACTAACATGTACTCACAATTATTTGTGTACCTTGCCCCTTTAGGACCAATAAGTAACACCTCGCTGAGCGAAAACTATTACTAGATTGATGTAAAGGATATCCAAGCAAGTGTATATTTTGGCATGGCACCTTTTAACTCAATTTTTAAGTTTGGAACTTAAGGCTCTTACTATGTTGGTTAGATTTTAAGTGAACTAAAATCCTTAATCATGCAACATAATCAAGCTTTTGATCTCATGCATTTTAAGACATATTTAAAGCAATAAATAACTTAAAACATGCATAAGATATTTGTGATCTAGTATGGCCCGACTTCATCTTGAAGCTTTGACTTCAAAGTCCGTCTTGAAAATCTCCGTGGGAGGCACCATTTTCTTCAAATAGGATAAGCTATAACTAATTACAACTATTTGATGGTTCGCAGACCATATTTGAATTGAAAAATAACTTTGGTACTTTAGACCAATTACATTCAAATTAATGGTACGCAGACCATATTTTCTATCCTATTTGGGCCATACTAGTCACTTCATAACCTGCAAAACAGTACATATACAATATATACCATTCACCCATTCATTATCATGAATGGCCCACATAGCTGGTTAGTAAAACACATTATGCATCACGTAAACATTTGCAGCAATTAATTAAGGGCACCAATAATCTACCAATTATTCAGTCCTTATTAATTCTAATCGAGTTGTTTTAACCTTAAGGATTTGTAGACCTAATCAAGAGTTTATGACTAAAAAGCGCTCCCACTCAAACCAATAAATTCATATGCTTTACTAATTTTAAACATAAAATTGTATTTCTAGTCTAACCGGAAACATACGAATTTAATTAAAATTTAAAGCTCATATAAATTTATAATTGAATCCAAAAAATTTAATTTAATTTCAGTCGCATTTAAATTAATTCATGATTTTAATTTTAGTAAAATAATTAGAATAAATTCCATTTATTATAATTATAATATTCAAAATTAAAATCCAAGAAATTAATTCAAATTATTAATTTTAAAATTAATTAAAATTACGTGAACTGAAATTTTCAAATTAAACATTCAAAACGATCTAATCGTAACGCAAACACCCTATGCGTTGCACGCCCATGGGCCGTACGCACACAGCCATTGCTGGCCATGTGCGCGCAGCCCATGCGCTCGTCGCATAGCTGCTGCTGTCTCATCGCAAGCCTCCGCACAGCGCCCCATCGCACGCGAGCTATCGCTCGCAGTGCGCGCGCGAGATCGCTCGCTGGGCGCGCTGGCTCGCTCGCTGTGCGCGCGAGCCATCGCTCGCTGGGGCGCGACATCGCTCGCTGGGCGAGCGACATCGCGCGCTGCGCGCGCGAGCCATCGCTCGCTGGCGCGAGCCATCGCTCGCTGGTGCGCGACATCGCTCGCTGGGCGAGCGACATCGCGCGCTGCGCGCGCGAGCAGTGCTGGGCGCAGCGCTCGTGGCACGCGAGCTTGCGCTCGCTGCGCGCGAGGCTGCGCGCACTTGTGCGAGGCAGCGCGCGTTGTGGCGCAGCTCGCTTGCTGCCCACACGCGACTGCCTTGGCTCGCCCTTCGCCCATGCCCATTCGTTTATTGCTCGTGGCACACGACACAAGGCAGGGCTGCTGCCTTGTGCTCGTGCACTACGCCCTTGCTCATTGCATTCGTGCCGCACGGGCGACGAGCTCCCTTGCTCGTCGTCGCATGCCCGCATTATACAACACCCCTTAAGGGTAACACGAAGCGTCCATTGCTTCGTGCGTGCAAGTTATTTGAACGAATCGCATAAAAAATTTAAAATTTATATTTAAAATTAATGACAAATTAATAAATATTATTAATTTCATAATTTTAGGGCGAAAAAATCGAAAATTTATTATCCAATTGATTTCCGATTGATATGGATTCAAGTCTAGGTCATAAAAATTTAAAATTTATCGTAAATTTACAATTTTTATGGTGGTTTTTAATCATAGGTTTCTAATTAAATTACAATTAATTATGAAAATCAAATTAATTCTAAATTATTCTAATTTTCAACAAATTAATCATAATTACAAATTAGATTGCATAATTAACAAGACTAGGCATTCAAACTTGTTAAACATATGCAGTAGGTCAATCAAAAATTCAAGATTTATCAACAGGAATCGCAAATATTTAATTTAACATCTTAAATTTACGAAATTTTGCATTCGAAAAACTAAAACCTTCGAAAAGTCATAGTTAGACTTCGAATTTGAGAATTCTGGGTTCGGCAGAAAAAGTCTATTTTTGTCAAAATTTTAGAATGCCTTTTACATGCGGAATTGACACAAAAATCACTCAATTCGGATGAGTAATGAAGAAACTGCCGAAAAAACTGCGTACATATAATTAAATAAACGCAATTTGCAATTAATTAACAATTACGAAAATTAATCACCCCTTTTAATTCTTGCAAATTTGTAATATTTAACCATGTTCATGCAATTTAGATTATGAAAATAATAAGGGGCTCGTGATACCACTGTTAGGTTATGATACATATGACATTTACATAGATCATGCGGAAACAACCATTAACCCAGGAAACATATTATTTACACATAATCATATAGCATAATTAGATGCATACTCTTTGTTGCGTGCCTTCCCTAGCTGCGCCCGAACCGAACAAGAACAAGTCTTTTAGGACTCCAAGTGTCGTCCCTCCGTAGGTAGTCCACAGCACGTCCGGATCCGCCTTAAGATTGACCAACTAGAATCGCCCTTAAGGTACTAGAAAATTTCGGCACTTTTGAGCAAGATGTGTGTTTGATTTTCTCTCAAAAACTCACTTTTGAATACTTTGAAACTTATGTATAAATTATGACCCCTAGGCCTTTATTTATAGAGTTATGGAAAAGGAATCGTAATCCTAGTAGGATGCGAATTAATTGGAATTAGAATCCTACATGAATTCTATTTAATTAATTTATCCAATTAGGAATAGACATTTAATCATACACTGACTCTTGCAGATTCAGGAATCACGCATGAGCACAAACTCACACACACACGGCAGCCACAAGGGCTGCCCATGCGCGTGCGAGCAGCAGCCCGCGCATCACGGCCCACGCAGCCGTGGCCCTTGGCGCGCGCTGGGCCTGCCTTGCGGTAGGCCTGGGCGCTGCCTTGGCTGGGCTTGTGGCGCGCATGCTTGCTGGGCGATGGCCCCGGCTTCGTGCTGGGCCTTCGTCCGGCAAGCCTCGTCCGATGCTAATTCGTACGATACGCTTCCGATTAAATTTCCATTTCCGGAATCTATTTCCGATACGAACAATATTTAATATTTCCGATTCCGGAATTAATTTCCGTTTCGAACAAATATTTAATATTTCCGTTTCCGGAATTATTTTCCGATTCCGGCAATATTTCCGATTCTGACAATATTTCCGTTTCCGGCAATATTTCCGATTCTGGTAATATTTCCATTTCCAATAATATTTTCCGATACGTACCATGTTTCCGTTTCCGGCAACATCTACGACTTGGATAATATTCATATTTCCGATACGATCCATATTTCCGTTTCCGGCAATATCATCGTTTCCGGAGTATTCATTTCTTGCCTGTGACGATCTTAGCTCCCACTGAAACCAAGATCCGTCGGTTCCGAATATTCATAGATGGAGTATTTAATGCCATTAAATACTTGATCCGTTTACGTACTATTTGTGTGACCCTACGGGTTCAGTCAAGAGTAAGCTGTGGATTAATATCATTAATTCCACTTGAACTGAAGCGGCCTCTAGCTAGGCATTCAGCTCACTTGATCTCACTGAATTATTAACTTGTTAATTAATACTGAACCGCATTTATTAGACTTAACATAGAATGCATACTTGGACCAAGGGCATTATTTCCTTCATCAGGCCGGACGTAGTTCGGCTTACCATAAAAGACCTGAATTTGGATTATTGAATTTGAACATGGAACTTAGACATAGAACTTCTTGAGTTGATCGAGGTAGGTAAGAGATCTGAATTCTGTTCCGTCGATGTCTGTTAGTTCAACTGCTCCCCCGGAGGGGATCTTCTTGACAATGTATGGGCCTGCCCAGTTGGGTTTGAATTTTCCCCTTGGGTCCATGATGCTTTTGCGAAGGGCTTTTAGGACAAGCTCGCCTTCCATGATGTTTCGGGTTCTAACCCTTTTGTTGAAATGTCTGGCCACTCGGCGCTGATAGACTTGTACATGGTTAGCGGCTTGAAGCCGTCGCTCATCGAGCATGACTAGCTCGTCATATCTTGCTTGTACCCATGCAACTTCTGGGATTTTGCTTTCTAGGACTATCCTTAGAGAAGGTATCTCCAGTTCGACAGGTTGTACTGCTTCCATTCCATAGACCAATGAGAACGGAGTTGCACCAGTTGAAGTGCGAATTGAAGTTCGATATCCCCACAATGCGAAGTGCAGCTTCTGGGGCCAGTCCTTGTAATTGGTAGTCATTTTCATAATGATGGTCTTGACATTCTTGTTGGATGCTTCGACTGCCCCATTGGTTTGTGGGCGATAAGGTGAAGAGCGATGATGTTGAATTTCCCGGAGCATGGGTCCATTGGGATTGTTGTATTGAAGATTGTACGGTACCCCCCTTTTGAAGTTTGAACTGTTGAGGCTTGTAGATTTTTCTAGAACTTGGACCTTTGGAGTTTGTAACTTGAATTTTGTACTTTTGAATTGTAGATGCATTGCTCGGCACAACCTTGCTCGGTCAGAGATTATAGAACTTGAATTTTGTACTTTGGAATTGTATATGCCTTGCTTCGCACAACCTTGCTCGGTCAGAGATTATAGAACTTGAATTTTGTACTTTGGAATTGTAGATGCCTTGCTTGGCACAACCTTGCTCGGTCAGAGATTATAGAACTTGAATTTTGAATCTCGTACTTGTCGAATGGGTCTTCACATTCTCCTTGGAAATGGGTTCCTTGATCACTAATGAACTTTTGAGGAACACTGTATCTGCACATATTGTGTTCTTCTATGAACTGGGCCGCTTGCTTGGAACCCGATACCTTGAATGATCTGGATACTTGGACTCTTGAATAAACCCGACCTCTAGCCGCTTGGAGACCTCTTCTTGAATTTTGAGGGAAACGTCCGGTTTCATTCGACGGAGTTTCTGCTTGATGGGTTTTGAACCTGGAATAAGGGGAATTGTATGCTGACCGATGCTTGGATCAATCCCTGGCATATCATGATAGTGTTAGGTTATGATACATATGACAAAACATAAATCATGAGGAAAAACCTTAATGCCAGGAAACATATTATTTACACATAATCATTTAGCATAATTTAGGAGCATACACTTTGTAGCGTGCCCTCCCTAGCTGCGCCCGAACCGAACAAGAACAAGTCTTTAGGACTCCAAGTGTCGTCCCTCCGTAGATAGTCCACAGTACGTCCGGATCCGCCTCAAGTTAGACCAACTAGAATCGCCCTTAAGGTGCTTAGGATTTTCGGCTAGGTTAGTGCAAGAATATGGCTGAATTTTTCTTTCAAAAACTTACCCTTTGAATACTTCAATTGTCTCTATAAATTATGACCCTAGGCTCCTATTTATAGAGGTATGGAAAAGGAATTATAATCCTACTAGGATTTGGATTTATTAATTAGAATCCAACTTGAACTCTAAATAATAAATATAATCTTATTAGGATTAGGATTTATTCAATATGTAGAATCCCGATAGCTTTAGGATTCGTACAGGAACACAAACACTTACGTACGAACGAGCCGCACGCCCATGCGCAAGCCTCGCGGCCCACGCACGGCGCACAGCCCCTTTGCCCGCAGCCCATCATGCGCGCGCGCCAAGGCTTGGCTGGGCCTGGCCTTGCGCTGGGCCTGGTCGAGCTTGCCGTGTGTTTGTTGCATGTGGCTTGGTGGGCGACGGCCTGGCTTCGTGCTGGGCCTTCGTCTAGCAAGCCTCGTCCGATGCTAATTCGTACGATACGCTTCCGATTAAATTCCCGATCCCGGAATTCATTTCCGATACGAACAATATTTAATATTTCCGATTCCGGAATTAATTTCCGTTTCGAACAAATATTTAATATTTCCGTTTCCGGAATAATTTTCCGATTTCGATAATATTTCCGATTCTGACAATATTTTCGTTTCCGGCAATATTTACGATTCCGGTAATATTTCCATTTCCAATAATATTTTCCGATACGTACCATGTTTCCGTTTCCGGCAACATCTACAACTTGGATAATATTTATATTTCCGATACGATCCATATTTCCGTTTCCGGCAATATCATCGTTTCCGGAGTATTCATTTCTTGCTTGTGACGATCCCAGCTCCCACTGAAACCAAGATCCGTCGATTCCGAATATCCATAGATGGAGTATTTAATGCCATTAAATACTTGATCCGTTTACGTACTATTTGTGTGACCCTACGGGTTCAGTCAAGAGTAAGCTGTGGATTAATATCATTAATTCCACTTGAACTGAAGCGGCCTCTAGCTAGGCATTCAGCTCACTTGATCTGACTGAATTATTAACTTGTTAATTAATACTGAACCGCATTTATTAGACTTAACATTGAATGCATACTTGGACCAAGGGCACTATTTCCTTTAGTCTCCCACTTGTCCTTAGGGACAAGTGTGCATTACCTAATTCCTTTGTCGCTCGATGCTTGCTCTTGAACATAAGGTAAGATTTGTCATCCTTATTATGTCCAGAGGTGTTTCTCTGTTTCAGAGTTCAACTGATCAAATAAACAGATAATCATAGCCTATGATTCATCCGAGCACGTCCATGCATTTTACAGTTTCTAGCTCTCCGAGTGGCCTTGTACAACTTTTAAGCATCTCATCCCGATTTATGGGAGGACAATCGCAATCTTGCGATCTTGAGATTAGACTTCGTTTGATAGGTGATTACCTGAGCGTTGCCTTTATAGCCTCCTTTTACGGTGCGACGGTTGGTCAACGTCAAAGCAACCAGTTCTCAAACAAGTAATCTCAAATCACTCAGGTATTGAGGATTTAGTGTCTAATAATTTTAATGAAATTTACTTATGACAGATTTTCATCTCTTACAGTAAAGTTTCATAGGTCTGTCCGATACTAGTCTTCCCAAAGTAAGTATCTATGCAAATGATTGCGACATTGCCATGTCCACATAGTTCAAGAAACAGAACTACTAGTCATCTTGCATTCTAGTCGTCTAACGTTTTCTATGCGTCCATCTTTATAGAAAACTCCGACCAGGGACCATTTTCAACTTTTGACATTCAAGTTCACTTGATAGACATTTCTTAGTCACAGGACTGGTCCTGACAGTCTATCTTGAATATTTCGTCAAATTGAAGGGACTCATCATTTAATACTAAACCAAGATTAAATGGAATATGAAAATACATTTCATATATGATAAATGTTCAACCCCAATGTTTTACAACCATGGGCCTCAAACCCATCTTTAAAACAGTTCATGGAATTCAAAGCTATGCTTGATTTCCAATGCCACAATGTGAGTGTTGTTTCTCACTTGTTGCATAGGTTTAGTTATCATGCTTTTCCAATCTTAATATCCTTTTCATAGAATGTTCTTCGAGATAGATGATAAGATCTTTTGAGTATGTTTATTTTGTGATCTAGTCTTTTCTTGCTTCAAGAGTGGTTCTACGCATTTTTCAATGAAGAACCATCAAGCCAGCAGACATGTGATCTACCCAAGTTCAGTGAAGAACTCTTTAACATAAACAACCCTATTTTATTGCTTCTCAGGCAATAAGTACTTTTACTTCAAATTTATAGGTTGCTAGTGATGCTTTGTTTGGAATTACTCATCCAAGCAGTTCACAGATATGTGGAATACTTTCCAGTTGTATCTTAGAACATTAATATTTTAATATCCCACGCAACAACTCATGGTCTCCAATCCATGTTGCCATTTCAAAACACGATGCTCTATAGCTCGTCCTTATCAATGGTTAACTCCAAAGGGTCTTTCTTGATCTTTGCCAGTGTTTATGCGTGTAGCATCAATATTTAGCATATCTTTATTTCCTTGAATCAAGAACTATTCCTATGTACCTTTTCAAGTACCATAAGTATTCTTGATCTTGATCTTCACTTAGATCAATAGAGATTGGTATATGTTCGTCATGCCTAAAGTCATACGATACGTTTTTCGCGATCCTCATATTATATCATACATGATAAATTCTTTTGCAGAATAATTCCAAATTGAATTCTATTCATGTAACTTTAGCTCATCTAGTTTCAGTAGATACTAAATCCAGCTAAATTCTTTGACATATAACATAGGTTAAGAATCTTACTTAGATCCTTTGATGTTTAACTTAGTAAATGCTTATACATAGTTCAAACATTCTTTACTTAGATTTATTCACATGGGTCGAATATCTCCAATGGAGTCTTTCGTGTTTGGTTTAGTAAATGTCATTACTTAATCCAAAACATTAATATAAGATCTTTGTAAATAGATCTTAACACCCAGTATGTACTAAGTTTCGCCTTGGTCCATCATTGATGAATAATTTCAAATCTAAGTCATTAGCATTTGAATGTTATTTCACAATAGAGAGATATGTGTGTGATACACATAGGACCAATTAAGTTTTTATTTACTCCCACTAAACTTCTTATACATCTATAAGAATCATGTACATTTTATGAAACTAAAATACTTATTAGCTTCACTAAAATACAATTCCAATTTCCAATTGCTTGCTTAAATTTGTACTTAGATTTTATAAGCTAGCTTTCCTTTTCAAGCATTTATTTGGATCCACAAATCTATGACATACCATGTACATAGTTTATTCCAACATTTGATTGAGGAATACGTTTTGTCATCCAATTGCTATATGTACCAATATGCAATCATTGCTTGAATTATAGACTTGAGCATTACGATTATGCATGAGGTTTCAACACAATCCACACCGTGAATTTGCTTGTAACCTTTAGAAACTAATCTAGCTTTGTGTGTGAACACAATTCCATGTTTGATGGTTTTTATCCTTAAAACAAACTTGCAATCAATAGGTGTGAAACTATTCTTGCAAATCAACAAAATTTCAATTTTGTCATCAAAACATTTAGTATGTTTTATGGCCTCTAACCATTTAAAACATTTGAGTCTATATATGGCCTCTAATCATTTTAGGGAATCTGGGTTTCGTCATAGCTTTCTTACAGGTCACAAACTCATTAATCTACATGATAATAGTTTGACTTGTAAGTTGTAGGTTTCTTCACTATCTAATAGAAGAATCTCATAGTTTCAGTGACTTGAACTCTATGCCTACTTGGGTATAGAACATCAAACAATAGAATATCAATAGCCACTTGAAAGTCCTTTGAATATTCTGTTCTCCTTGAAGCACTTGTAAAGTCTTCTAAGAGATGTCTATTCTTTAAAGCCACTTCTAAAGTTCTTAAAGAATAAGTGTTCGGATTTTCTAAAGAACTTCGAAAAGCCTCTGGAATGTCCGTTTATGTTTGTTGTTCGCCTCGAACACTTTCGAGGTCTATTTTCTCCCATTTGTCATTTTGGAAGCGAATCTCCAAAAGGACATCATTTCGAGCAAACAAACATTATGTTCTCAAAAATTTGTGGTAGAAACAATACCCTTGTGTCTCATTTGAATAAATCACAATGAAACATATATCTAGACATGGGCCTTAGTTTGTCGAATGACAAACACTAAGCTCCCACCGAGTTTAGGAACTCTTTAGATATATATTTTTGAAAAGATATTCTGAAATTACTTTTCAATAGCTTTGACGAATTTGGTTTAGTTTGGTGGTAGTTGAGCATTTTGTTTTAGAAATTATAGGAAAAGTCTTTATGATTCATCATTGATCAAATCAAGTACTAATTGACTTTGATCATTCCAACTTAGATATGCCATATCTCATGGAGCTAGATTGTGAAATTACAACACACAATCATTAATGATCATTTTTGGTCTCAAGCAATCGTTAACATGATCTATCCTAGATCTTTATGATTTCTTACCAAGTGGGATTTATACTTCTGAATCTTTGAACTAGCCAAACAGATTTAACTTATATCACATTGAGTAAATAAACCTATATTCACTCAAATCTGTGTGAAATAATAAAGTCATAAAACCTTTCTTTTAGCTTTGAACTCTATTGTCTAGGCGTTCTAACAATAGTTCATATCTTTTGTTACTTTCAACAAATAAGACTAGTTGTCTTAAATTGATCTAGAAATCAATGAACTTTCAAAAGTCCATCAAAATAGAGCTTTTGAATGTTAACTTGTTGATATGGTCTAAGCAACAATGCCAAAGATTAATGGAACTCAAATAAAGTTTTTATTGTTAAAGAGTTGTTTGTTTTAATCAAGCATATTGACTCAACCTGTAATTGACCATTTCATTCACATAAACAAACAAACATTGTTTTTGTTCTTCTGAATGTGAGTCTTTCTGTGTTTGAAAACAGAAATTTAGGTATGCTGATTATGGAACAAAATAGCCATTAAGTTCCAGCCTTTGAAAGGACTTAAAACAAACTAGATGACCCTACAACTAATGTAGCATTGCCATGCTTCATTTCCCACTTGTAGGTCATTAGTGTAGCCTAGCTTCCATTGTTTGAGTTATTACCGAAGTAAGAACCTCAAGCGGTATATGATACCAAGGAAGTTTGATTGCTTCACTTCTCTTTAAACATAAACTTATAGGTAGAAACGGAATCGTAAATTCCTTTCATTTGTTCCTTTGTTTTCCTATTTCTTGTACCCTTTCTTATAGTCTTAAGAATTGAATTCTTTAGTGTTGACTTTTATACTTTGTTAGACATGTCCAATGTCACTCCAACAAGGTTCTTACCATTTATGTTGAATATTAAGTTTCAACTAGATGATCTTACCAGAAGCTTCTAAAGTTCTCTAAGCATCGATCTATTCGAATGTCTAGGGACTAGACTCATTCGAGAATTAAATGGACAAAGATATTAGGTTGTTAACCATTGGTAAAGCTAAGCGTTTTAAACTCAATGCTTTATGATCTCAAAATTACAGTGTATTTTGAATTCACAAACACCAATTGGTTAGCCATTCGATTTTGATACTCGAAAACAACCATAAAAGTCGCTATAAGAAACGTACATTTTAAATTGCTCATTTTCTCTCATTTCCGTGAATCGTTCTTGGATTCACTACCAATCGAGGAAATTTACTGTTACCTTTCTAAAAGGATTTATTGCAGTGCAAGATATTTAATTATAAACAATAATTAAAACATACATTGAAGCATGCAAAGTCTAAACATTTATCATGAATAATAACTTGAAATTAAAGCAATCATGCAATTCAAACAAGTTATTAGCATTTTATTCAATTTTATTGTTCCGGCATGTGTGAATAAAATGATTCCAAGATCCTAAAATCCATTGAAGAATTAAGCACATTATGTATTTAGACTCAATTCTAAAATCTTTTAGGTAAGCAAAAGCCTTTTGCTAATAGTCTAGAAACTACTCTTGGTTGATAGGTACGTCTAAGAACTTATTAGGAAAACCTATCGATTTTGCCACGACATAAAAGGACTCCTTACTTATATCGTTGAGTTTCACCAAAACTAACATGTACTCACAATTATTTGTGTACCTTACCCCTTTAGTATCGATAAGTAACACCTCGCTATGGCGGAAAACTATTACTAAGATCGATGAAGAAAGGATATCCAAGTAAGTGTTATTTTGGCATGGCACCTTTTAACTCAATTTTTAAGTTTGGAACTTAAAGCTCTTACTATGTTGGTTAGATTTTAAGTGAACTAAAATCCTTAATCATGCAACATAATCAAGCTTTGATCTCATGCATATTTAAGACATATTTAAAAGCAATAAATAACTTAAAACATGCATAAGATAAATGTGATCTAGTATGGCCCGACTTCATCTTGAAGCTTCAACTTCAAAGCCCGTCTTGAAAATCTCTGTGGGAGGCGCCATTTTCTTCAAATAGGATAAGCTATAATTAAACTAATTACAACTATTTGATGGTACGCAGACCATATTTGAATTGAAAAACAATTTTGGTACTTTAGACCAATTACATTCAAATTAATGGTACGCAGACCATATTTTCTATCCTATTTGGGCCATACTAGTCACTCCATAACCTGCAAAACAGTACATATACAATATATACCATTCACCCATTCATTATCATGAATGGCCCACATAGCTGGTTAGTAAAACACGTTATGCATCACATACATATTTGCAGCAATTAATCAAGGGCACCAATAATCTACCAATTATTCAGTCCTTATTAATTCTAATCAAGTTGTTTAACCTTAAGGGATTTGTAGACCTAATCAAGAGTTTATGACTAAAAATGCACCCACTTAAACCAATAAATTCATATGCTTTAGTAATTTTAAACATAAAAATGTATTTCCAGTCTAACCGGAAACATACAAATTTAATTAAAATTTAAAGCTCATATAAATTTATAATTGAATCCATTAATTTAATTTATTTCAGTTGAATTAAACAAATTTAAATTAATTCAAGATTTAATTTTAGTAAAATAATTAGTATAAATAAAATTTATAATAATTATAATATTCAAAATTAAAATCCAAGAAAAAAATTTAAATTATTAATTTTAAAATTAATTAAAATTACATGAACTGAAAATTTAAAATTAAAATTTTAAAACAATTTAATCGTACCACAAGGTACGCACATCACCACGCAACGCATAGCCATAGGCCACACGCACGCAACCATCGCTGGCCACGTGCGCGCAGCCTCTGTGCTGCGTCGCATCTTCTGCTGCTCACCATCGCAAGGCATCATCGAAGCACGCTAGCCACTGCTCGATGCGCGCGCCAGCGCTCGTGCAGGCGTAGCGCTCGTCGGACGCGAGCCAGCGCTCGCTGCGCGCGAGGCTTCAATCGCTGCGCGAGGCAGTGCGCGTTGCACGCGACTGCTCGCTGCCTTGCTCCTCGCCCTCGCCCATTCGCCCATCGCACATAGCACACGACACAAGGCAGGGCTACTGCCTTGTGCTCGTGCACCATTGCCTTGCTCGTTGCATTCGTACCGCATGGGCGACGAGCTCCCTTGCTCGTCGTCGCATGCCCGCACTATACAACACCCCTTAAGGGTAACACGTAGCGTCCTTTGCTTTGTGCGTGCAAGTTTTATGAGCGAATTGCATAAAAAATTAAAACTTTTATTTTCAAAATTAATGACAAAATAATAAATTATATTAATTTCATAATTTTAGGGCGAAAAATCGAAAATTTATTAATTTATTAATTTCCGATTAACATGGATTCAAGTCTAGGTCATAAAAATTTAAAATTTAACACAAATTAACAATTTTTATGGTGGTTTTTAATCATAGGTATCTAATTAAATTATTACTTAATTATGAAAATCAAATCAATCCTAAATTATTCGAATTTTCAACAAATTAATCATAATTACAAATTAGATTGCATAATTAACAAGGCTAGGCATTCAAACTTGTTAAACATATACAGTAGGTCAATCAAAAATTCAAGATTTATCAACAAGAATCGCAAATATTTAATTTAACATCTTAAATTTACAAACTTTTGCGTTCGAAAAACTAAAACCTCCGAAAAGTCATAGTTAGGCTTCGAATTTGGGAATTCTGGGTTTCGGCGAAAAATACTATAATTGTCAAAATTTTAGAATGCCTTTTACATGCGGAATTGACACAAAAATCACTAGATTTGGTTGAGTAACGAACATTCTGCCGAAAAACTGCGTACATATAATTAAATAAACGCAATTTGCAATTAATTAACAATTACGAAAATTAATCACCCCTTTTAATTCCTTGCAAATTTGTATAATTTAACCATGTTCATGCAATTTAGATTATGAAAATAATAAGAGGCTCGTGATAACACTGTTAGGTTATGATACATATGACAAAACATAAATCATGCGGAAAAACCTTAATGCCAGGAAATATATTATTTACACATAATCATTTAGCATAATTTAGGAGTATACACTTTGTAGCGTGCCCTCCCTAGCTGCGCCCGAACCGAACAAGAACAAGTCTTTAGGACTCCAAGTGTCGTCCCTCCGTAGATAGTCCACAGTACGTCCGGATCCGCCTCAAGTTAGACCAACTAGAATCGCCCTTAAGGTGCTTAGGTTTTTCGGCTAGGTTAGTGCAAGAATATGGCTGAATTTTTCTTTCAAAAACTTACCCTTTAAATACTTCAATTTTCTCTATAAATTATGACCCTAGGCTCCTATTTATAGAGGTATGGAAAAGGAATTATAATCCTACTAGGATTTGGATTTATTAATTAGAATCCAACTTGAACTCTAAATAATAAATATAATCTTATTAGGATTAGGATTTATTCAATATGTAGAATCCCGATAGCTTTAGGATTCGTACAGGAACACAAACACTTACGTACGAACGAGCCGCACGCCCATGCACAAGCCTCGCGACCCACGCACAGCGCACAGCCCCTTTGCCCGCAGCCCATCATGCGCGCGCGCCAAGGCTTGGCTGGGCCTGGCCTTGCGCTGGGCCTGGTCGAGCTTGGCGTGTGTTTGTTGCGTGTGGCTTACTGGGCGACGGCCTGGCTTCGTGTTGGGCCTTCGTCTAGCAAGCCTCGTCCGACGCTAATTCGTACGATACGCTTCCGATTAAATTCCCGATTCCGGAATTCATTTCCGATACGAACAATATTTAATATTTCCGATTCTGGAATTAATTTCCGTTTCGAACAAATATTTAATATTTCCGTTTCCAGAAGTATTTTCCGATTTCGATAATATTTCCGATTCTGACAATATTTCCGTTTCCGGCAATATTTACGATTCCGGTAATATTTCCATTTCCAATAATATTTTCCGATACGTACCATGTTTCCGTTTCCGGCAACATCTATGACTTGGATAATATTTATATTTCCGATACGATCCATATTTCCGTTTCCGGCAATATCATCGTTTCCGGAGTATTCATTTCTTGCTTGTGACGATCCCAGCTCCCACTGAAACCAAGATCCGTCGATTCCGAATATCCATAGATGGAGTATTTAATGCCATTAAATACTTGATCCGTTTACGTACTATTTGTGTGACCCTACGGGTTCAGTCAAGAGTAAGCTGTGAATTAATATCATTAATTCCACTTGAACTGAAGCGGCCTCTAGCTAGGCATTCAGCTCACTTGATCTCACTGAATTATTAACTTGTTAATTAATACTGAACCGCATTTATTAGACTTAACATTGAATGCATACTTGGACCAAGGGCACTATTTCCTTCAGATAGGACCATGCGAAGACGTCTACATACTCTGAAAGTAGCTTGATAAAATCGTCCTGCTCTGCTTGAGAAAGAGTTAAACCAATCTGAACTAGTTTTGAATCACTGTTGTTAGAAAGGTTGATTTTTTTCTGTTTCCTCAATTATGGGCGTCCTGTTTTCATGATTTTCGATAGCTTTTAGAAATTCAAAGTCAGTTTCTTGTGAAGCAAAGTTGTTTGGATTAGGATTGTTTTTTGAATTTGAACTTGAAGAGTAGGAGGAAATTGAAGTGTTATTGAAATTGGCAATCATTACATCGAAAGTTTTGACTTGAAGTTCGGCCTTTAGAGGCTCTTGATTGATGCAAGACTCTAACCCTAGACTCTTAGACTCATTGCTAGACTCAGATCCAGACTCATCCTCTGACTCGGACTCGCTCATCATAGATCCTTCGCCCACAGTAATCTTGAACATTTTGCAATTTCGAGCAGATATCTCGAGGGACTTTCTCCAGCCTTATGCATTGAAAAGAGTTTCTTAATTGTCTTCGAGAGCCTTTATGCGAGCCTCGGCTTCCTCAACACGGTCATAGAGCTCAGCTACAGCCGCTGCTAGTGAGGTGATCTTGAATAGGATTTTGAGAGAACCAGTCTGAGCACCTCTTCAAATTAGGACATGATTTTGAACTTTAGAACTTGAACTTCCCGACTCATGATGTGATATGCATGCAATGAATGAGACCTAGACTTGACTCTAAGTGTCACTCCGAAGATTCGGGATTTTGGATTTTGTACTTGTATTCGGGATTTACAACCCGTTGGAAATGTTTGAGAGGAGCGTTCATTCTTTCGTGAAAGTTGGCTCTTGTACTAGAACTTGGGAAATCGAAAAGGAATATTTCGACCTATTGGAAATTGGACTTATTTGAAGGGGATTTCAACCTGATTGAAATAGATTGATTGATTTTGTATTATTTAAAGGGAATCTCAACCCGTCAATATTTTGAGGGAGTTTCAACCCATTGGACTTGGAGTATTTGAAGGGAATTTCAACCCGTTGGAATTTGTATTATTTCAGGGGATTTTCAACCCGTGGATTTGAACTTGTATTATTTCTGGGGAGTTTCAACTCGTGGATTTGAACTTGTATTATTTCAGGGGATTTTCAACCCGTGGATTTGAACTTGTATTATTTCAGGGGATTTTCAACCCGTGGATTTGAACTTGTATTATTTCAGGGGATTTTCAACCCGATTGAAATTTGAGTTTGACTCGAAGTTTGAATTTTGAAATGGAAAGGGATGCATTTTGTATGTAGAACATGAAGCTTCTTATTTGGAAAATCCGGCATTATGTTGTCGTGGATATTGAATTTGGGAACTTGACAGTCCGGCATTATGCCGCCGTGGACTTGGAGTGTAGGATTTGAAATTTGAAGGCTTGTGTGAGGGGGTCGAAAAAGCACGAGGCTAATGCATGACCTCGTCCCTCGTGGGCGTGACGTCGTCAGATCAAGTGTAGTTAGATTTCCTGTGAGTTTACACCCAATCGACTAGTAATATAGGAGTCGCCATTCAGTTTTTAACGACAATGAGAAAAACTGACAAAACCCGGTTATCGTGACATAAAGGGAGTGCAATTATGTTCGACCACGACGGCCATAGGTTCCCTTGTGATCCCTGGTGTGGGGATCGCTCAACGTACACCCGCAGGGCAGAGATTAAGAGTTCGGGGGACTGTAACTACCGAGAGGAGCGCTCATCGATAACTCCAGAGGCAGGTTATCCTTACTAGCTCAGCATAAATAATTGAAGGGACATGCGTTAAACTATTAAACCATTCTGAATTGATTTTAGCAATATGCAACACATAACACTAAATCGATCTTGATTATCTTATTTAGGTTGATTTAAGGTACCTAGCATGATAATTCAATTGTCCAAGGTATTATCATATTAGGGGTGATAGATCAATCAAGTTAATAGTTTGACAATTTTATAAAAGGGTGATGAAAGCGATTAAATCATATGAGGGACACATTACAACGCACCCTTGAGAGGTGCGTTACGGTTCTCAGAAAACTAACCACTTGGCTTTGCTATTTCTCCTTTTATTTAACGAATCTCGGGTTTCTAAGTAGTGTTCTAGTATTTAGGCTTAATTCATCAGCTACAAGGGGCAGGATGCGTTCTGTTCGACTTTTGGGTCGATTGCGACAGAACGCCGGATCAATTTCACAGCGTGAGGCTAGGCTTAAGGCTAGAGTCAATACTCAGGTAATGGAATTGTGTGTTTCTGTGTTATTTTCACGTCGGTTTTAGGTTGTATTTATAGGAAAAGAATGTGTGTGGAAAGATAGATTTTAAGATACGAATCCAAAAAGAATCCGGAGATAAAACGGCCCCATGCAGCGCCCAGGGCTGGGCGCCGAAGATTTCAGCGCCCAGATCAAGGCGTTGAAAATGGGATCTGGGCCGAGTTCTTGTCAGATTTGGACTCTTAGAACATGGAGCTTTTTGGGAGATTTATCCGAGTCTTTTAGTGCGTATTAACTTATGACGGAATGCGTCTGGGCCTGTTACGAACTCTAGGTCCGTTAGGAGTTTAATTAATACGTAACTCTTATTTTCGAATTATACTAGGAATGCAAATTCTATCTCTTTTAGGATTTATGTTCGAGTGCAACACCTAATTCTGACAGGTTTCTATCTTTTATGACTTTGCCACTTTTAACAACTACCTTTTACGGCAGTTACCATTCTTAGCAGGTTTCCATAAATAGCAGCTTTGGCTGAAATGAAAAGGTGATTGAGATTCGTTATTTTTATAGGAGATGCGTTGCCAAGTGGAGATTTATGTTCTCATCATCGAACCTTCCCTTTCGGGAATGGGGACAAAAGTAGGTGTCTACAGTTAGCCCCCACTTTGACTGAGTCTCGAGATGAGACGATGGTCAAAGTACTAGACGGAGTGCGTCATACAAGCCATGGTGTATGTGACCTGTTTTGCGAGGGTCTCACGAGCCCCCGAGTGATAACATTTGACTTAAGGGTCATCACTTGAAGCGTTAACATATTCCTCACGTGTCATTGGAATCTGTTAACCGATAGTATAGAAACTCCCTCACTTTGTCATTGGAAGTATCTAAAGATGTTTTCGAAATCAAAGCTATAAAGTGTAACTAGGCCTGGCCAAGCCCAATCACGAGGTAAAACGTTTTAAAAGATTCTCATTTTTAAGGTTAGCTAAACGAGAAAACCCCCTTGTTTTTATAGGACGTAAAACGAAGGAAAATCCAGCACATCGCTTTTTTTTTTGGGAAAACGGAAAACCAATCCTTTGATTTTTGGAAAAGGGAAACCAGAAAAAGTTATCGCTGCAGCGACTAAGGACCTGCGCGGTTAGTGGCGCAGACCCCGCCCGCTGAAGGTGGGCGAGCCTGTCCGCTGAGGGTGGACGCCCCGTCCGATAGAAGTGGACGAATCTGTTTTGATGTTTTGAAAATAAGGACCTACGCGGTTTGTGACGTAGACCCCGCCGGCTGATGATGGCGAGCCTGTCCTCTGAGGGTGGACGCCCCGTCCGATAAAAGTGGATGAATTTGTTTTGATGTTTTGAAAATAAGGACCTACGCGGTTTGTGACGTAGACCCCGCCGGCTGAAGATGGCGAGCCTGTTTTGTGTTTTTTGAAGATTTCATTTTCGAAAACTGAGGACCTGCGTGGTTAGTGACGCAGACCCCACCCGCTGAAGGTGGGCGAGCCCTATCCGCTAAGAATGGACGCCCCGCCCGCTGGAGGTGAGCGGACCTGGATTCGTCTTTTCGATTTGGGACCCGCGCGGTTCGTGGCGCGATCTTGCCCGATTGAGGTGGGCAAGTCCCTATTTCATTTGTTCTTGGGATTTCTTTTGAGAATTTCTTTTTTATTCATTCTTGTAAGAGCGAATTCTTTCAAGGGACGCTCGGATTTAGTTGCAACCTGAATGTGGGTTGGCAACGTGCTTAGACGGACCATTGTCTTGCGGTTTTGAGCTAGTCTTTACGGTTCAATTTTGCCGCTACCTGGGTCCTTGATTAGGGGACTATGTATAAGTATCAACGACGACCTTTGTCTTGAGGTCGTAATCCGGTTTTATCTTTTGAGATTATCCAAACACGGGACTTCGTACAACGTAGTCTGGGAATATCGTTTTAACTTTGCATACTCTCTTTTGAAATATATATTTTCTTTCGACCCCCCAAGCACTCGTGCTTGACGGTCATTTCTTGTCAAAGAGGTTCCTTGGGGATACGCATTTTGTAATGTCCTTGATCGTGTTTGGGATCGTGCTCGTAAGTGCGAGCGATCTTTGTAGTGGTATGCTACTTTGATGAAGTCGTGGGGTGTGACTTCATTTTGAGGGCGATAAATTTTGCTCCATTTTTCAATAATTAATACACCGAGCTTATTTTGGCCCCGGTTGATCTTTTGACAAATAAACACTTTTTAATTTGAGAAACCAACGACTCGATTTTGTTTTTGTGTTTCGAAGAATGACCTTGATTTTTTATATTGCCTTAAAAAATGTACACATATTTTTCCTTGAGATGAGTCTAAGTTTCGACAAGTTTTAACATTTTTTTTCACTATTCGGGCTCTAAAGGTGCTTTGGGCTTGATCTTGATTACAACAGGGCCTCGTACGATTTTAAGTCCTTTCCTGCTCCGCGTTTTGAAGGGTCCGGGTCTTGGACTAGATTTTCGGCGCCCCTGGCAAGGCGTTAATAATTTCGGTGCCCAGCCTTGGGCGCTGGAAATGCTATTTCGACAGTTTTCTTTTCTTAATTCCGGATTTCTTAACACGTTTCCGAATGGGATCAGGATGTCACTTGATGCTTTCGTGTATATATAGGGGTCAAGTACGTCTTTCTTTTTCACCACTCTCCATCTTCCTTTCTCTCACAATTGCCTAGCTTTCACTCTTTCCTATTCTTGCCATGTCGATTCCTCCTTTCTCCCTCCAACGAGTTGTTAGGCGTTGGCTAAGAGCCCTTAATCCCACAGAAAAGGCTTTGTTGAAAGGATACCACTTAGAGGAATTCTTAGGCTTACAACAAATTAATATTGATTATAACTTTCTGTATGCGGCCCTAGATTTTTGGGATTCTGATCACCATGTTTTTGTTTTTCGGGGCAATGAAGTATGCCCTCTGTCAGATGAGTTTGCCGCGATCCTTGGTTATCCTACCAATGCTACTCCTGCTACCCCTGGCACTGTTGAAGAGGGTAAAACAACCATAGGGGCTTTCCTAGGAATAGATGCTAACCTGCTTGCTGAGATCGTTGTGGGTGATAAGGTTAATTTGGCAAAGCTTGTAAAACACCATTTTAGACCTAGTAAGAATATGACCGAACAGAAATTGAATATTCGAGCATTTGTATTTGCTTGTTGAACCACTATTTACTGTCGAATAATAATGGCGAGTTTGGTGACATAAGGTTGTTCCCCTTGATCAGCCAGATGGAGAGTTGTTATTCCATTATGCCGTTGGTTGTTGCCGAGACCTTGATGAGTGCGGATGAGTTGAAGAAGGATGCCAAGTCTGAAATTTTTAAGGGGAGCCCCCTATTGCTGCAGGTAATCGGTCGTTTATTTGCGCACTTATATTTTTTGTTTGCCCCTGCCTGGAGCTGATTTTCAGCGCCCAGGGCTGGGCGTCATATATTCTGGCGCCTGGTCCTGGGCGTTGAAAGTGCGTCCCAAGCATTATTATTTTTCTGATCGTACCCGTTTTTTGCAGATTTTGCTCATGGAACGACTCAGGCTTTTAGAAACTCCCGTCGATCCTAAACGTTATCTCCCTATAGCCTTGGGTAACCGAAAGTATTTGCACCAAGGCCAGAACGAGGCCGAGTGGGCCTCCTGTTTTACTCATGGCATATGCTCTATTAAGTGGGTGGTACCGTGGTGGGGTTTGACTAATATGACGGGGGGTTCCGAGGCATTAGTTTATGTTTCTTTGTTGGGGTTATCTCGGCCCATTTACATCTTTCCTTACTGAGTCATGCGACAGTACGGCTTAAGGCAGACTATCCCATTTTCCGATACGGTACCACCTAAAGTAGCGGTCTTTTCCGAAGCGAGGGTTCAAGCGTGGGCTAAGTATTATGGTGGCCTCCCGCGTTGGACCGTGGCTGCCGATGACTTTGTGGGTCTTTCTGAAAACTACAAGTTGTGGATGAATTCCGATGATAAGGCTGTGAGAACTAAGGCTCGAAACGAAGATCCGGCTGAACTTTTGATACCTCGAGGTAGGGCTAAGTATGAGAGCCGTGATTCTGCTAATCCTCGTGACCATGGTATTAAGACTGTAAAAGCTCGTCCTGATCAAAAGCGAAAGGAAGTTCCTCCCCGTTCCAGTTCTATGCCTAACATGAAGGGGCCTGCTGTTCACAAAAGAAATGCAAGCTCCCACGGAGATCGTCGCCGGAATAATGTATGGGTTAGGAAAGTTCAGCCCCTAGTAGAATCAGTGGCTAATCCAATTGATGTTGATCCCCTCCCATTGTTTGTGCCCTTGAGGTTGAGCGGGCTATAGCTGTTCAAACCGAAAATGTTTCTGAGGCCTTGGCATCCTTGGAAGTTAGTGTCAAGGAGCCTGTTCTTATGGAGATTGATATAGGGGTAGCGCAGAAGCCTGTGGAGGTGGACCCTGCGAACATTGCCCTCTACAAGACTTTGTTTGATGATCCGGAAGAACTCGAGTAGTGTAGTTCTTGTTAGGGTTTAGGTGCCCTTTATTTTTTCAGTTGTGTTTGTTTTTCATTCCTTAGCACTTTGTTTTCCTTCTTATGATTTTTCAAATATTAATAAAGGCGTAATTTTGATTTTTTTTTTGTTTTCGTTTTGTCTCTCTCTTTTATTTGCTCATTTCTAACACTTATGCGCATTATATTTTTTTTATTTGATTGGACCGAATCCATAAATAGGATTGCCTACGTATCCTTGTTAAATAGCTTTAACTTGGAATCAGGTCGAGCGTAGTTCTAGCTAGAGTAGATTCTAGGATGCCGAATTCGATAAGTATGTTCTGAGATGGAAGCATAAACGGTAGAATAAGTGAAGTTTATTATTTATTTTAATCTGTTGCTTTGCCGGAAAAAAAAATTTGTTTTTTATTTTTTGAGTACATTTTATTTTTTGAGTACACGTATTTTGCATATCATTTTTTCATGTGTTTTTTTTGTGGTACGTACACGTGCTGTACCCCCCAAGTGTTCGTTATTTTTCCGTGTAGGTTCGGAAAAAATGATGAGCACTTTTGGGCAAAAGTCGGCAAGCAGAGAGATTCAGCGCCCAGGCTGGGGCGTTAAAGATTTCGGCGCCCAGGGCTGGGCGCTGAAAATGATTCCGGGGCAAGTTTCTTGGCGCGTTGCTTCTTTTCCTTGACATGTTCTTGAATTTATTTCTTTTTCTTTGTTTTGTTTTACTCTTTGTTCGTCATGAATCAATTTCGACGCTATTTTGGAAGCTTTTTGGACTGTTAGCGTTAGACGCATTTTCGTCAGGATTAATTTTTTTCTATTCGTGACTCGAAACGGCTTTGAAAATGGAGTTAGGGTGCGAAAGATATGAAGATCTTTGCGTAGGCTTTTTAGGTGGGTTGAGGTGCGTGTTTGTTAATGAAGGGTATGGTGGGGTTACGTTTTATTAGTTTTCTTTTTAAGCAACATTTGCATTTGTTTTGGATTTGATTTCCTTTGATTTCTTTGGGTTGCATGGGTTGACTTTTATGATTGCACGGGTTGACCTTTATGTCTTGGAGATATGAAGGGGATGGTACGGTTTATTTTGTGGATTTCGAGAATTGGTTTTGATGTCACGATTCAAGACCGAGTGGGCCTTGCTATTGGGCCTAAAGTGGGTCGCTTCCTTATATTTTTTGATTTTATATTTGCAAATATGATTAGTGCTTGTTTAGTGTTAGAATAATATTTTAGGAGAAATCTTACGCCTTTATTAATTTGGAAAGTAAGGAAAACACACTGAAATAAATTAATCAACATTCTAGGGGGTTTTTAGGACCATATTTGGGGCTTTATTCTTTCTATCATCTAAAGAACTAATAGGCGTTTTGCTAAAGTCCTCTCTACGGCTCAAGCCTTGGGTTTAGTCTCGTAGAACTTTGGTCCTTCGCCTGTACTCATTTTGAACTCTATTCCCTTTGCGTTGACCCACTGACATGTCTTCACCCATCCGTTCTCAGCCTCTTCTAGTGTTGATGTAGGAGTGATTAACCGAGTTGGATCGAAACTTTCATCTTGTAGAGCTAGGGTAGTCATCACAGTCTCGTCCTCCATAGGCTTCGATTCGTTAAACAATGCCCATAGAGCTTGGTTGTCCAATATTTCAGTGGTTTCAGCCTTGGTGAGGTGGGGTGCCTCATCCAAAGTATGACAGTCATTGAAAATTTCGAATCCGGGCTTTAGCAGGCCATTCTGAATGAAGGGTTCAGGGAAGTCACAGCATGGGTGTTCTTCTCCTTCCCGGACAAACATACCGTTAAGGGTTCTTTGATATGGGGAAAGGAGGGTGGCTCGTTTTGTCTTGGATGGCTTAAGGCGTAGCCTAGACAAGTGATCAGCAATATCTTCCTCCGTTGGTTCATAGCCTAGGCCAAAGGGAGTAGATTTGTTGGGTGGGGGATGGAACATGTAGTTCTTCTTCCTTATGCCCAATGGAGTTCCCGGGAAATAGCCCTGAGCTAGCAATATTTTAGGGATGACCCGGGATGCACGCGGATCTAGAAATGCTAAATTATAGTCCTCAATGAATTGGATGGCTTCATCCACTTGAAAACCGTAAAGGTCTTCCGCAGTGTCGGCCGTTCCAACCATAGTACAGCTGACGTCGAGAGGAGGGACGCGTATTTCCAGAATTACCCCGTTATGGTTAAGTTTAACCATTTGATGCAGGGTAGAAGCCACATCTCCTAAGTCATGGAGCCAAGGGCGTCCTAAGAGGAGGTTGAAAGTGGGCTTGATGTCGATTATTTGAAACTCCGTGGTACGTGCCACGGGCCCGATTTTTATTGTGAGGTTGATTTTTCCCAACACAGGCCTTCGAGATTTATCATAAGCTCGTACTCCTTGCGTGGAGGTTTGGAAGTCATCGCTTCCTAGTCCCAAGCAATGGGCGGTTCGCAATGGGCAAACATTTACCGCTGAACCGTTATCTACGAGTGCTAGGGGGATGTTTTTTCCTTTGCATCCAACCACTAGATAGAGGGCCTTGTTGTGGGCGCCTCCTTCTTTAGGTAAGTCTTTGTCAGTAAAAACTATTGCTTTTTCCTCAACATCTCTTGTGACGTGGTTAACTAACGAGTCAGGTGTGATATCCGTAGGGACTGAGATGAGGTCAAGTGAGCGAATGAGTTTTTCACGGTGTTCCTTTGAAGTGCACATGAGATCCCAGATGGTAATCTCGGCTTTAGTTCTTTTTAGTTGCTTCAAGAGAGGATTTTCGATGACTTCTGCGGCGGTGGTGTGCCGCACGTTTTCAGGACTCTGTCTGACTGGGATGTCGTCCATAGGGGGTGCGCGAATATCCTGTTGGTATACCCTTCCGGACCGAGTGAGATTGTCAACTTCGGACTCTTGAGGGGTGGTGTCAATGGGAGCATGCCCGGGCCAAGTTTCAGTAAAGAGGTCCTGACCCGACACTTGAGACAGGTAGACATCTTCAGCATCATCATCCCACACGCCGCACACTTCTCTCTCGATTTGATCCATAGGGACCACGGTGAGTGGTGCACCTTGAGGCGTGATATACACCGTAGGGTCAAAGTCCTTATTTTCTGGTTGGTCGAGAGAGATGTGACAAGAACCGAGTGGGCTCTTGTTATTGTTGGGTTTGCCAACGTTAGGGAGAGGTATTATTTCATCCTCTATCATATCCTGGATTGTGTTTTTTAGATTCCAGCAGTTTTCAGTGTCATGCCCATTTCCTTGATGGAATTTGCAATAGGTGCCCTCGACCCAATATTTACTTTTGAAAGAAGGGTCAGGTGTGGGGCCTATGGGCCTTAGCTTTCCTTGATTGGTTAGTCTTTGGAAAGCTTGTACCAGAGTCGACCCGAGTGGGGCAAACTTTCGATCTCGGGTCCACCTTCCAGGGCTCCTTCGGGTTGGGGTTTCCTCTAAGGCGTGGACCTCTTGGGATTGAGGCGTGTGGCCCCTGTTGTAGGTGTTACTATTGTATGCAGGCTTGCTTTGTACTGTTTTTGCGAGGTCATCCTCGATCTTTATTCCTACATCATAAACCCTTTTGAAGGTATCAAGGCCCAAGTACCTAAGGTGTTGTTTATAAGCTGGGTCTAGGTTGTCAATGAACTTTTGGACCAATTCTGTTTCAGGAGGCCTATTGATTAGTTGGGCCGCTTGGTCTCTCCATCTAGCAAAATAGGTCGTGAAACCTTCATTTTTCTTTTGGAAAAGTACATCCAGCTCGCGCATGGTGACTTGAAAATCCATGTTCGACGAGTATTGCTTGACGAAGACATTGACAAAGTCCTCCCAAGTGGGGAAGAGCTTAGGGTCCTGGTGGTAATACCATTTGAGCGGCACAGGTTCCAAGGACAAAGGAAAGGCAGGCAAATACATGGACTTGTCCACACCTTTCAAGTTCATGGCATTCACGAAGCTCAAGAGATGATCACGGGGATTTTCCGTGGCTTTGAACTTCGGTAAGTCAGATGAACTGAACTTTTCCGGTAGTTTCCCGGGAAAGGGTTTAGGATCGAGGGAGAAATACTTGCTCCCCATGGTTTGCTGCAGAACCATTTTTTCGATCTTCTTCTCGTTATCGAGGTCATTTTTGGCTTGTGCAGCTACTAAGGATTCGTTTTCCATTTTCAATTGGTTCATAAGTTGGGTCATTTGGACCATTTGGTCTCGTAATTCTTCCATGGACGTGTTTGAGGGTGCGAATCGAGGTTGGAGAAGCGGAGATCCTTGAAAGGGGGAATGGCGGATGGAGCTTAGAGTTACTAGACCTTGTGTTGGTGATGTAGCTTCGAGACGTACTAACCTTTGATTTTCAGATTGACACCAAGTGGCAGAACCAGCCCTATGCATAAGACAAGCTAAAGTTTAGGCCCAAAGTTAAGCATTAATCAGTCTAGACTTCCGACTCTTTCTATTGGTTTTCTATTCTCACTTATGTTGGTACACTTTGGCTCTTCTTTTAGTCATTCTTTGGATTTTCGAAACATTTGCCCGTGTGACATTCAAAGTCATTTTAATTAGCATGCTCGGTTTTGGTGCCGAACATTGTCGTCATAGGAGGCCTAATAACGACACAAGGAGTTGTTTATTTTATAAGTCGTTCTTAGAATCGAGTGCCTTTTTCATACGTCCTCGTAGCAAATTTGTTACGAATTTTTTATTGCTAAGTATATTTTATGCGCGGGCACCGAGGCTATTGTGCCTGACCAAAAGCCCAGGCAGCAACTTCAGCGCCCAGCAGGGGCGTAGAAAATAATTGGCGCCCAGCCAGGGGCGTTGAAAATGCGTCCCTGACTGGTATCGTATTCTGTTCGTCTATCCTTTTTTCATACGACTTAATTTTGCGTGCTTGGCTAATAACGTCCTTTACGCGTTGTGCAGCGTTGTGGGATCCGTTACAGGCCGTCCTAGGCGTCACTTATTTTTGTGGCGATCGCCCGGGGTTGCGGAACACGTATTTTGGTACAACTCTTTGGCTAATTGGTGTTTATGAATGTTTGGGCAATTTTTAGGGTCGTTGGTTTTCCGGTATTATTTGTCACACACAATTTCAACACAATCACATAATTCGCTACACATAACTAGCATTACAACATGAAGCAAGAATAATATGTCACGTAGTTTATGATAGGCTTCTACGGGTAATATTTGCGCCGGCTTGGTACCGCTTCTATCGTAGATCCAACACATGTCCCGGTCGAGGTAGTGCATTCAACAGACAAATTTCGTCCCAAGAGGCCAATCACAGTGTAAGCCAAGGGGGCATGCACCATTGAGAGGGGCCTAGTGGGCGAGCGATTGGGTTTGGGACAAGTGTACTACTAGCGAAAGTTCCGAGTGGACAACATTCGAAGCGTATGCACCCCCCGAGTGGTGATGGGTATCCTTAGTCCCAACCCCCGAGATGAAACACACCAAGGGAGCTAAGATTCGTTATGCGGTTCTGTCCATTCACATTAATATGTTGATTTTCAGGTCGTCCCAACTTGATAAGGAAATAAACGCGGAGTAGGATCGTCTCACCCTTCGGCTATTTTGATTACCTACGAGTACGAGTATTTCATTAACGTCCCCTGCAGAGTCGCCACTGTGAGGGGGTCGAAAAAGCACGAGGCTAATGCATGACCTCGTCCCTCGTGGGCGTGACGTCGTCAGATCAAGTGTAGTTAGATTTCATGTGAGTTTACACCCAATCGACTAGTAATATAGGAGTCGCCATTCAGTTTTTAACGATAATGAGAAAAACTGACAAAACCCAGTTATCGTGACATAAAGGGAGTGCAATTATGTTCGACCACGACGGCCATAGGTTCCCTTGTGATCCCTGGTGTGGGCATCGCTCAACGTACACCCGCAGGGCAGAGATTGAGAGTTCGGGGGACTGTAACTACCGAGAGGAGTGCTCATCGATAACTCCAGTGGAAGGTTATCCTTACTAGCTCAGCATAAATAATTGAAGGGACATGCGTTAAACTGTAAAACAATTCTGAATTGATTTTAGCAATATGCAACACATAACACTAAATCGATCGTGATTATCTTATTTAGGTTGATTTAAGGTACCTAGCATGATAATTCAATTGTCCAAGGTATTATCTTATTAGGCGTGATAGATCAATCAAGTTAATAGTTTGACAATTTTATAAAAGGGTGATGAAAGCGATTAAATCATATGAGGGACACATTACAACGCACCCTTGAGAGGTGCGTTACGGTTCTCAGAAAACTAACCACTGGGCTTTGCTATTTCTCCTTTTATTTAACGAATCTCGGGTTTCTAAGCAGTGTTCCAGTATTTAGGCTTAATTCATCAGCTACAGGGGGCAGGATGCGTTCTGTTCGACTTTTGGGTGGATTGCGACAGAACGCCGGATCAATTTCGCAGCGTGAGGCTAGGCTTAAGGCTAGAGTCAATACTCAGGTTATGGAATTGTGTGTTTCTGTGTTATTTTCACGTCGGTTTTAGGCTGTATTTATAGGAAAAGAGTGTGTGGAAATATAGATTTTAAGATACGAATCCAAAAAGAATCCGGAGATAAAACGGCCCCAGGCAGCGCCCAGGGCTGGGCGCCGAAGATTTCAGCGCCCAGATCCAGGCGTTGAAAATGGGATCTGGGCCGAGTTCTTGTCAGATTTGGACTCTTAGAACACAGAGCTTTTTGGGGGATTTATCCGAGTCTTTTAGTGCGTATTAACTTATGACGGAATGCATCTGGGCCCGTTACGAACTCTAGGTCTGTTAGGAGTTTAATTAATACGTAACTCTTATTTTCGAATTATACCAGGAATGCAAATTCTATCTCTTTTAGGATTTATGTTGGAGTGCAACACCTAATTCTGATAGGTTTCTATCTTTTATGACTTTGCCACTTTTAACCACTACCTTTTACGGCAGTTACCATTCTTAGCAGGTTTCCATAAATAGCAGTTTTGGCTGAAATGAAAAGGTGATTGAGATTCGTTATTTTTATAGGAGATGTGTTGCCAAGTGGAGATTTATGTTTTCATCATCGAACCTTCCCTTTCGGGAATGGGGACAAAAGTAGGTGTCTACAGCTTGGAATTTTTGAACTTCGAGCTTAAGGTTTGAAATGCGGAATGGAAAATCGGCATTAGGACGGCATGTATTTGGAATTTGAAGTTTTGAGCATAGGACTTGAAATTCGAAAGATTGACATGGAATTTTGAGGTTTGAAAATTGGAGTTGAAAAGTTGGCATTACCCCGGTCATGAATTTTGGCATTTGAACTTTTGAGGTTTGGAATTGGCAACTTGACTTCGATGCTTGAAGATTTGAATGTTTGAAATAGAAAATCCGGCATGACGCCGTTGGATTTGTGGTTTTTGACTTTGAAGTTTGAAGTTTGAAGTTTGAAATTTGGACTAGAAAATCCGGCATTAAGGCGCCGTTGGATTGAGTCTTGACTTGGAACTTGAAACTCGAAATTTGGACTAGAAAATCTGGCACTATGGCGCCGTTGGGTTGTGTTTGAAAATTGAAGTTTTGGGACTAGAAAGTTTGAATTTGAACTTGAAGCTTGAAGACTAGGAAATCCGGCATTATGACGCCGTTGGGTCGACTTGAAAATCGAAGCTTGAGTTTGGAAGATCCGGCATTATGGCGCCGTTGGATTTGGACTTGAAAATTGAGGTTTTGAACTAGAACATTTGGATTGAACTTTGAAACTTGGAATTTGGACTAGAAAATCCGGCATTATGACGCCGTTGGATTTGGACTTGACTTGGAGATTTGAGGTTTTGAAAATAGAAAATCCGGCATTATGACGCCGTTGGATTGCATTTTGAACTCGAAACTTGGAAACTTGACTCGAAAATTCGGCATTATGACGCCGTTGGATTGATTTTGTAGCTTGGAATTTGGACTCAAAAATCCGGCATTATGACGCCGTTGGATTGAATTTTGAATTTGTAGCTTGGAATTTGGACTCGAAAATCCGGCATTATGACGCCGTTGGATTGAATTTTGAATTTGTCATTTGTGCGTGAGGCGTGTTTAAGGGTTTTGAATCAAATGGAGTGACACTCCTAAAGACCCTAAAATCGGCGATTTAGATGCATGAGGTTTGAATGATGCTCCTAGGGGTTTGGTTTCCTAGTTGGAGGCTAATTGGTTTTGGCAAGCTAGAACTCGAGGTTAGCCATTCACGCGTGCAAAGACGCCCACACAATGCACAAGTAGCACGTTGTCACACTAATCATGAATATGAATGCGACATGTAAAGTTCTCAACCTAAGGTCGGTCTAAGTTTTTGTATGATGCAAGTGGTCGGCTTGGGTGTCAAAATGGTACTCGGCTAAAAGACGGATCCGGCGACAAGCTTTCACGTTCCGCCTAAGGGAAGTGTGTGTCGGCAGACGACCTCCATACTTGACATCGGGAATGTCAAGCAAATGCCAATTTTCGGTAGGCGCGGAAATGGTCACACACTTTGGTCGGGAACCGTATGGAGAGTCACCATTTCGTTGCCCCCGGGGCTAGCCCGAATGTAGAACACATCCATTTGGGCAAAGGTAGAAATTCATTTTGCACAATATGGTTTTCGAAAAATGCATGAAATGCCTAGAAATTGAAATTGAAATCGTACTTGAATTTGTATTTGTAAAGCCCGTTTTTCGACACTCGTTCACGAGGCTTGGGAGCGTCCTTCCAGATGCAAAAACGGACTAACTCCAAACACGAAAAGTCGAGCAAAAGTGGGCAACAAGCCACTGTGAGCCACTGTCCTGGATGCAGGCAGCGGCGTTGGGCGCAGGGGCTGCGCCTGGAGCCAACGCTGGCATCCAGTACTTCGGCAGATCAGTGGCTGGTGTGAGGGGGTCGAAAAAGCATGAGGCTAATGCGTGACCTCGTCCCTCGTGGGCGTGACGTTTCTTTTTGTCAAATGAAGTGTAATTGGATTTCCTGTGAATTTACACCCAATTGACTAGTAATATAGGAGTCGCCATTCGGTTTTTAACGACAATGAGAAAAACTGACAAAACCCGGTTATCGTGACATAAAGGGAGTGCAATTATGTTTGACCACGACGGCCATAGGTTCCCTTGTGATCCCTGGTGTGGGGATCTCTCAATGTACACCCGCAAGGTAGAGATTGAGGGTTCGGGGGACTGTAACTACTAAGAGTAGTACTCGCTCTTCGATAACTCCAGAGGCAGGATATCCTTACTAGCTCAGCATAAATAATTGAAGGGACATGCGTTAACTATTAAACTAATCTGAATTGATTTTAACAATATGCAACACATAGTACTAGATCGATCGCGATTATCTTGTTTAGATTGATTTAAGGGACCTAGCATGATAGTTCAATTTCCCAATATATTATCTTTATTAGGCGTGATAGAACAATCAGATTTAATAGTTTAACAGTTTTATAAAAAGGGCGAGGAAAGCGATTAAATCATACGAAGGGACACATTACGACGCACCCTTGAGAGGTGCGTCACGGTTCTCAGAAAACTAACCACTTTGGCTTTGCTATTTCTCCTTTTATTTAATGAATCTCAAATTTCCGGGCTTAATTCTTCAGCTACAAGGGACAGGATACGTTCTGCTCGATTTTTGGATCGATTGCGACAGAACGCGGGATCAATTTCGCAGCGTGAGGCTTAGGCTTAGGGGTTGGAGTCAATACTCAGAATATGAATTGTGTGTTGTGTTCTTTACACGTCGAATTTGGGGTTGTATTTATAGGGAAGAGTTCGTGGAAAGATAGAATTTTAGAGCTCTAATCCAAGAAGAATTAGGAGAGAATACATACCCAGGTAATTTCAGCGCCCAGGGCTGGGCGCCGAAGATTTCGGCGCCCAGAGCCAGGCGTTGAAAATAGGGTCTGGGCCGTATTTCCTTGTCAGATTTGGGCTCGTGGAATACGGAGTCTTTGAGACTTATCCGAGTCTTTTAGTGCGTATAAACTTTATGACGGAATGCGTCTGGGCCCGTTACGAACTCTAGGCTCGTTAGGATTTTAATTAACACGTAACTCTTATTTTCGAATTATACTAGGAATAGGATTCCTCTTGCAAATTCTATCTCTTTTAGGATTTATGTTGGAGTGCAACACCTAATTCTGACTGGTTTCTATCTTTTATGTCTTGCCACTTTTAGCAACTACCCGTTACGGAAGTTACTATTTTTAGCAGGTTTCTATAAATAGCAGGTTCGGGTGAAATGAAAAGGATGATCGAGATTCGTTATTTTTATAGGAGATGCGTTGCCAAGTGGAGATTTATGTTCTCATCATCGAACCTTCCCTTTCGGGAATGGGGACAAAAGTAGGTGTCTACAGCTGGTTGTTCGAAATCTGCTCTCATTTTCGAAATTGAAATTAGAAATTCCCCAGTGGAGTCGCCAGTTTAATGTAGGGGTTTTTTTTCTCCCGTTTCCTACAATGGGGGGGGGGGGGGGGGGGGGGTTTGGCACGCGGCGGTTCGTTTAGAGAACCGTTGAATTGTTTTTGCACCTCAAAGGAGTCGCCACCAAACTTATTTTAGGTCTCGTTTGGGAAGACCGCACAATGACACTATTTTTGGATAAGGCCTTGAATCCTTGAAACTGATGGGTGAGATCCGGGCTCGGGAACGAAAATGCTTATTCGGCGAGCTTTAGAAATATTCAAGTACGTTGGCACAACATTGTTTCGAAAAATAAACCCTAAGATTAGACTATGTGGGTTTGAAAATTAGAACAAAATAGAATTTCTAATCGTACGATGGTCACTTCGCTTTAAAGATTGATTTAAGGAACCTAAGGCCGGTTTGTCCAAAAAATATCTTCGTTAAGCGTGATGTAACCTTTGTATTTTGTTGTATTTAGCATGTTGGTGATGAAAGCAATAAAGCACATAAAGTAACATCACAATACTAAATAAAGTGCGGAATTAGTAAATACAAGACCCCCTAGAAAAGGACTAGGGAGTAGGTCCACATTGCCTAGAAATGGACTAGGCAAGTAAAGGTGCGGAATTGAAAGTGCGAAATTGAAATTGCGATTTTTGAAATTGCGGTATTGAAATTGCGGTATTGAAATTGCGATATTGAAAGTGCGATATTGAAAGTGCGATATTGAAATTGCGATATTGAAATTTGTACTTGGGCACATGAGATTCGAACGCCAAGCGGCTCCTTAAAAATAAGTGCGCCCGACACGAATTCAATGCCAAAAATCTCAACTTGGGAGAGGTTGCTCAACCCAAATGTCCTAGATTTTTCATATTGAACTTGAAATTGAAAGCTTGAATATTGAAAGGTTTGAACTTGAAAAAGATTGAAACTTTGAACTTGAAATGATTGAAATTTGAAAACTTGAACTTGTATGTTGAAATTTGAAGACTTGAACTTGTATATTGAAAAATGGGGTTTTGAATCTCAAAAGATTAAACCTTTAAATGCTAAAAGGTGTCATCATTGATTACTCCATGCTTGAAGGTGATTCTAGTTCAAAGAGATGAATGCAAGCAACTTTGAACATCCTTGAATCTTGAAAGTTTGTATTTTGTATTTTGAAAGAGTTTGTATTTTTGAAAAAGCATGTATGATTGTTGCAAGTGGTGTTTTTTATGGCAAAAAAAACACCAACTTGCTAATCATTTGGAATCAAAATAGCATGATTAATTGAAATGGGATTCGGATTTACCTAGTTAAGCTTAGGCTCGAGCTCCCAATTGCTCTTGAATTTAGGATTTTTTGTATGTGTTTTGAAGAGTTTTGAAGTTTGTATTGTGTGGAGTAATGTCGAAATTAATTACGACGTTATATGTGTTGTGCTCCCCTTTTTTCGAAGGAAATGAGGGTTATTTATAGGAGGAAAATGGTGCAAAACGCCAGCACACGCCAGCGCCTGGCGCCAGGCCAGCGCTGGGAGCTGCTGACGTGGGTTGAATGCCGCCAAAAAGGACGGAAAGATGCCATCCTTGATTTGTCTTGTATGGGTGTACCTTCGTACGAATAGTACGATGTTTGGCTTGTAGTGTTTTCTTGGAGGTTAAGGCTTGAATTTGCGTCTAAAAACAAACCTTTCTCGGGTTTTTGAATTCCGGTTTTACGGGACGAGTCCCGGCATGCTCGGTTTTGTGGGTCGGCGCCCGAATTTGACTTGCCTTATATGATTTTGAGTGGAAAAGGCCTAGTAAGACCAATGGGATGGTCCATTAGTTGAGATTGAACTTGGATTTTGAAATTGGATTTTGGAAATTGTATTTTGTACCGAGTTCCGGGAGGGGAACGGCCTCGGGGATTGGATTTTGGGCTTTGGATTTCGGAGGTATTCTTAGCAATTGGGATTTCCGCCTGGAGTTACTCCAATCGCCTAACAAGGATAATGATATCGTCATCATCCCAAAGGGGAGACACAAATTAGGTGTCTTCACATAGGCACTCACAATAGTTATAACTTCATCTCCTATCACAAGCTTAATACTCATAATTCGATCACTCTTTCAAGACACGTCCACTACATCATCAATATATTCTCGGTCAATAAGAATACCTACCCCATTCCTACCCCTAGCTTTTCCCGAATACCAAAGCTTATAACCCCATGAAGCTATTTCTCTTGCCTTGTTTCCAACCCACTTGTTCTCCTGCAAACATAATATGTTTATTCTCCTCCTTCTCATAACCTCTACTATTTCGACTGATCTCCCTGTCAAATAGCCAATGTTCCAAGTCCCAAAATGCATCCTACTATCCTTACCCTTACTCCTATCCTTACCATAAAATCTTAGATAGTTAACACCACCCTCGGGTGGCGCGCCGCTTTCGGGCGACAACCTAGCAACCCTTGCATATTTTTCGCTACACCCGGGCCTAAGAAGTGTAGCGCACCCTTGCATATTTGACACCACCCCAGGTGTAGGTGTAGGGGTGGCGCGCCGCTTCTGGGCGACGACCTAGAAACCCTCACATATTTATCATATTTTTCACATATTTGACACCACCCCCAAGTGTAGGGGTGGCGCGCTGCTTCCGGGCAACGACCTAGCAACCCTTGCATATTTGACACCACCCCCAGGTGTAGGGGTGGCTCGCTACTTCCTGGCGACGACCTAGCAACCCTCACATATTTTTCATATTTTTTACATATTTTAGTCAAATCGATATGTTTCGAAAATTGTACTTTCTCAATATTGTGTTCAAGTTACAATATTATTAAGAATATAAAACATTAAAACATGTAATTAATATGTAATATGTATTTACATACTGTAATAGGATGATAATTGCATATTATATGATTAAATTAGTATGTTCAAGATTTATTCATAGTTGATTATGTAAAAACTTTAAAGAGGACAAATGTTTCAGTCATATATTTTATATCATAAAAATGATCAAATAATAATTTTATAATATCCGTACACAAAACCTAAAATGATCAAATAAAATTGTTAACATAAATAAGTGTTGTATTATTTTACGGAGTACCCATGCCCTCATAATCTTGTCTAAATAGCCCAACCCGACTTAAATCTAACTAAACAAACTTGATTATAATCGACTTTAGCTCAAGTATGCCCTTCACAAGATAACATAATACAATGTCAGTTAAAACAACTTTTTTTTTTTTACATTTACCACTTTTATATGATAAAAATACTTACCACCTATTAAGTTTTAGATTTTTGTATTTATCATGTTATAAAACGTAATTTCGTATTACCACTTTAAATTTATGAAACGTTTTATATTCAACGCCTTTTAACGGATTCTATCCAATTTTTTCGTCGAGGTGGAACCCACTTAACTAACTTTTTAAAAAAATTCTTCTCTTTCATTAGATTCCAAATTAAGAAGATAGTTAAATAGGGCCCATAAAGACCGAAAATTGAATGAACTCCGTTAAGAGGTGGTGAATATAAAATATTTCATAAAATTAAAATATTAAATATTAAATTACATTTTATAAGGTAGTAAATATAAAAATGAATTTTTCTTGAAATGCACATGAGGTTTGACTTTATCCACCAAATACCCTCGTAGTTTCAGGTATTCACCATATACCTCGAGGTTTTGTAAACATGCACAATATACCCTTACTAACTAACGGTTGTTAACCCCGTTAACAAATTAACCCTTAATTAACCATTTTCTCTATTAACCCAAACATTTTTTTTTGGCAAATAATTGATTTTATTACTTACCAAGAGCAAACAAAACACACCAACACACCAATCACACCAGAGTTACTTTCACAATCCAACAAGGAAAGGAAGAGAACTCAACAACACAACACCAACAAAGACACTACTGAATACATCTCCTCATGCTATCATCACTTCTACAAGCAATATGATAAAGGATCCTATTGCTAACAACTAAACTAGAATCAAGAGTGTTTCTAAACAATTTTGCATTTCTTTGAAGCCACACTGCATAGATAGTCTCACTGAAAGCACAGCTGCACACTTTGTCTTTAGAGCTAGTACCTCTGCTCTTTTTGGCTGCCCACAGAACCTCTTCCTCCCATGTGTTCCTACTCACACCAGCACCAATCCTCTGCAAAACCACCTTCCAGACTGAACTGGAATAACTGCACTCAAAAAATAAGTGCTGGACAGTCTCATCCTTCTCTTGACACAAAACACATTGCTTAACAACATTCAAATTTCATTTGATTAGCCTATCCTTTGTAGCTAATCTGCTCAGCAGGGCTAACCAGGTGACAAAAGTAGCCTTGGGAGTAGCTTTACTATTACAAGTAATCCTCTTCCACTGCACTGTATTGCTGTAATGCCTCAAATGCTTGTACATTTTCTGAATGCTATACTTACCAGCATGCTGAAACTGCTCAAACCCTCCATTGTTCAGCACAACTTCTCTACCAGCCCAAATTTTCCTTATAGACCAAGTCAAACCAGCAGGGAAATCCATTGTCCAGAAATCTCTATTCTTCACATACCCAAAGTCTATCCTGTTTCATGGACAAAGCCCAACAATGCTTAATCACTGTTGCTTTATTCCAGATAGTGAGATCCTTCAGGTTCCAGCCACCACAAATCTTTGGCAAACACAGGGAATCCCAAGCAACAGAAGCCTTCTTAGAACCTGCATCAGTACCAGACCAAAGGAAGGTCCTACAAATCTTCTGAATTTCCCTCATGACTTTCTTTGGCATTACAAAGATCTGACACCAAAACAACTGGATACTGAAAAGAACAGTTTTCAGTAATTGTAACCTTCCTGCATAAGAAAGTAACTTAGCTGCCTAACTTCTCACCCTAGCTACTGTTTTCTCTATTAATGGTTTACAGTCAGTGAAACTCAGCTTTCTAGTGGACAATGGAACCCCTAGATATCTGAAAGGAAAGGTACCCCTAGGAATACCAATAGCACCAACTATTTGAGTAGCAATATCATCAGAAACCCCAGCAATGTAAATTTCACTCATGCAAATTTGCCTCTAAGCTAGAAGCTTTAGAAAATTTAGTGAAAGCCTCAAAAATATAACTAACTGAAGGAAGATCAGCCCTTGCAAACATCAACAAATCATCAACAAACATCATGCGAGTGATGTTCAATTTCTTGCATCTTGGGTGATGTTTGAAATTTTCCTTTATTTCAACAGAACCCAAACATCTAGACAAGTATTCCATTCCTAAAGCAAAAAGATAAGGAGATATGGGATCTCCTTGTCTAAGACCTTTTTTTTGCAGGGATAGGCTTAGAAGGGTAGCCATTAACCAAAATAGAATAGGATACAGTTTCCAGACATTGCATGATCCATTGAAGACATTAGGGAAACCCAACTCTGCTAACATACTTGTGATAAATGGCCACTCCAATGAATCGTAAGCTTTCCTCAAATCAACTTTAATCATGCATCTGGGAGAAATGTTCTTCCTAGTATAACATTTAATCAACTCAGAAGCTAACAGAATGTTATCAGAGATATTCCTACCAGGAATAAAGCCAGCTTGAGCACAATGAACCACTTTCCCAATCACACTCTGCATTCTGGTAGTCAGAATCTTGGAAATGATCTTATAAACCACTAAACAGCAGGCAATAGGCCTAAAGTCCTTAATTGTTGTTGCATTCTGTACTTTAGGAATTAAAGTCACAGCAGTAGTGTTAACTTGCTTCAGCAAAACACCAGTAACAAAGAATTCTCTAACAGCATCATAAATATCATGTTTTACAATTCCCCATGTTTTGTGAAAGAACAAACTGTTATACCCATCTAGCCCTGGAGCCTTATGAATATTGATTCCTTTAATAGCTTCATCAATTTCTTTCTCTGTGACTGGTCTGGCAAGAAATTCAGCATCATCAGAACTAAGTTGATTTCCATGTCTCACCAAAGGAACATCAATACCAGTCAAAGTTGTTGCAGCAGTGCCAACCAATTGCTTGTAAAACTTTCCAATCTCCTCTGTGATTTCAGTTTCAGTTGTGAGCTGGGTACCTTGAGAATCATACAGAACATCAATACTGTTTGTAGAATACCTCTCCTTCATTGCACTAAAGAAGAACTTAGAGTTAGAATCACCCAGCTGAAACCACTGAATTCTTGACTTCTGTTTATAAGCACTTTCCTGAACTGACAGAAACTTCTTCCATTGCCTAAGACAATTTCTTTCATTCTCTTGACTCACCAAATCCCGAGGAGAAACAGATAAAGTAGATTGAGCCAAATCTAACTCCCCCCTCAGTGTTTCAATTTTCTCCTCAAGTTTAGCAAATTCTCTATTGTGAAGTGTTTTCAGCTGAACTTTCACTTTCTTAAGCTTGTACCACACTTTCCACATAGCTGAACCAGAAACTTCCTCCTCCCAGCAATAAATTAAACTAATGAAGCCCCTAAAAAAATTAATTTAACCCAAATATATTGTTGTTGTTGATTCGTCTTCTTCCCTTCTGCTCTGCTCATCATGTTCTTCTCTCAAACGACAAGGGCAGCCATGGCCATCCCCACCACCTTCGTCATCTTCTTTGCTCATCCCACCTCCTTTTCCTTCTCATTCTTGCCCAACTTTTTCTCTCATGTTCTTCATCATCATCATCACATTAAAATCTTCTTGCTTTCTTTCTTAAAGCCCTATTTTTTTTTTTTTTTGAAATTGAAAAATATGAAATCCAAATCTACCCACGAATTTTAGTTGCTAATCTTCAATAACTAAACCTAGAGATACTGCTTTCCGCTTCGCCTGATTGTTGCCCTTTTCTGCTCAACCCAACTTCAAAATCCCTCTTCAATATCCTCCCGCCGACGAATATGGAGAGGGCAGAAGTGCGTCGATTGAGGCAGTTGGTGTGCCGGGGACGAGTGCGTCGATTTAGGCGCAAGATTTAGCGGCGACAGTGGTGGAGATTTTGACGGCGAGGGTGGGATCAGAAGTGGTCATATCAACGAGGATTCCAGCCATGTGAAGACATCGCTTCCAGGCCCAACGAGTGCAGGTTATGCAGTATACACACTTAATTAGAGGTAAACCCCAGAGGATCGACATCGTCCTCTATGGCATAAGGCAGTTAGCATAGAACAATAGTTATGATGGTTTCAGCTAGGGAATTGGGCAAAAATTAAGCTTGATCTCCTGAACACGGGGTAATTCGACAAATCAAACCAAATATAAAGCAAGCTCAAAGCAAGAAAGGGAGAAAGAGAGCTATGAAGAGAGATGAAGAAAATTTTAAAAGGAAAAAAGGTAAAAATAATAATTAGAGTCAATGTTAAAGGAAAAGTTAACGGATTTGACGAAAAATGACCAATAAAGGTATATTGTGCACGTTTACAAAACCTTATGGGTATATGGTAAATTCCGGAAACTACGAGGGTATTTGGTAAATAAAGTCAAACCTCTTAGACATTTTATGAAAAATCCAATATGAAAACCTGAAACTTAAGAGGTGGTTATCAAAATATCCTATACCAATTCCAACAATCATCATGATGATTAACGAGTACACGGTATCAATTGGGCCATTGCTAAGTCCAAGTAGGAAGTAGACCAAATGGGCCTTAAAATGATCCCAAGTGACTATTAGTCACTACTCACTTACAATTGTTACAAACGGCCAATCACAGAGTATTAGTGTCGGCAAACACTAAGGTGCGTTCTTTTTTTTTTTTTTTTTTTTATGTAAGGTAAGGGAAAAAGAGAGATTTAGGAACCCCTTCGCTTGAGGGTAATTCCTAAGTAATCATCCTCTAAAATCTTACTAGAGACTGGATCAAGGTTGTCAGGATCGGGATCCTACCTTGGATCGTTGAAGGGGGTAGGATCGGATCGGTAGAATCGGATCGTAGAATCGTAAGATCCTACTAAATAGTAAAAATAATATTTATATTATTAAAATGCAATGTAAAATCATGTATTCAAGTAATCTTAATATTTAAAGATCATTTTTTTGCTCACATAAGATGTACTTGTGTAGATTCAAGTGCAATTAATAAGATTTGCGCAAATTTGTTGAAATTTAGATTTTAGTTATGACCAACTTCAAATCTTAATTGATAAAATTATATGAATTTCTTTACTTTTTAGTAAATTATTCATGTTTTGACTTTTCAACTCGTTTTAACTCAATATTTAAACGTAAATACCTCCAAATACGTATGTTAAAAATATATAAACATTTGACATTATTAAACTACACATTAAAACGAACAAAATAAGATCACACATGAATATATTTTGAAGTACGTATTGGAAAGAAATTAAAAGATTCTTTACAATTGTGAATAGTGTCAAGATTCCAAATAGGACTAATATTCGAGAACAGAGGGAGTCCTTCTTTTTTTATAATTAATTTATTGATAGAAAAATATGATATTTCTAAATATATGTGATAATGAACTACGTAGTATTTAGTAATAAGAAAAATGAAATATTGTATGTTGAATTAAATCGATGGATCGGATCATAGGATCGGATCGTAGGGTTGTAGGATCGTGTTAAGATCCTACCACTCTAAATTTTTATCACACATTAAGATCCTACCTAAGATCCGGATTGGTGGAGTGTTTTTGGATCGCAGAGTCGTAGAATCGTAAGATCCGGATCGAGAGTTTAACAACCATGGACTGGATACTAGTGACCTCAATAGACATACATTCTTGAATAAGATGTCTTACATTTGCAACCCAATCTGCTGCTCTGTTTGCTTCTCTGTACACATGGTCAATGGTGACTGAAGAGAAACTGTTCATGAGTGTCTTGATGTCTGAAATGATATTTTGAAGCTTCCACGGGGTTTTCCATTTATCTCTAACTGCATTGATGATCATTAGGTTGTCGCCTTCAATATGCATATTGTTGATTTTGAGTTTAATAGCCTCTTGAACTCCCTTTTGGAGAGCCATAGCTTCCACGTACACCATATAAACCTGAGTGTTACCTAGATTTAAAGCTACATCATTTCTCGTAACTCCAAGATGATCACGGATAATAATTCATGCGGCTAAGGTACATTCTATTACTTCAGTTTTTATTAACTTATCTTGTTATACAAAGTACTCGTACTCTGAACATATCTAACTTAACTGAACTTATTCAAATTTTTAAATAAGTGAAAATTAGATGAACACTAAATTAGGTCTTATGCATGCACGGATATTCAAAAATTATTATCTGATTATTTTTTTAATAAAATATTTAACTAAAATATCTATCGCTTAAATCTAATGCGTAATTAATAAATATTGAACGTACTCATTTTATCATATAATATGCAATTTATACCTTACTCCGTATTGTATTTGTATGTTTAATATGATGATTTAACAAAAATTTTGATATGTTTAATATGTTAATTCGACCAAAATATTGAGTAAGAATATTTTATATTATTGATATGACAATTTGACTAAACAATAATACAAAATCGTCTAATACTGTTATATCCTATGCTCCTATATATATTTTTCATATATAAACCGTTTATACAAAAAGGAAAAAAAGTAAATTTAAAGTAGATATGTACTTTTTAGGAGGGGTTTTTTGGCAGGAAAATTTTGCACCGAAAAGGGACATATGTCATTATCGGTGTCTTTTTTAGTATAATATAATAGATAATAGATGGTTAGGGATCGGAGAAGACATAAAATTGATTGTTCCAACCCACATTCGAGTACTTTGGGATGGATTTCTTTATCCTTTTCCCCTATGCTCTCTACTAACTCAAATTTGGTTAACTTATGCAAAAAGGAGGAGAAATAAATGGACCTAACCAAAGAAGATAAGTAGATAACCTAAGAGTCCAATATTAGTGTGCGTGAGAGAGACTAATAGAGTTGCCTTCATCTCCACGCTAACCTTAATATTTTGGTCGGTTCACTTATTTCAGTATTTGACCATTAGGCCATGTCTGTTGAAATATTAATTTAGAAAATTCTAGATAATGATTGTAAAAATCTAGTAGTGAAATGTATTAATCTAGAAATATATCTAGACAAAAACGGCTGAGGGAATGAATGTTGCAACAGCCAGAAAACGGTCAAAAACATTGATCATAGTAACGGACGTAATTAATGGCATTTAATCCAACGGTTACGTAATCAATACAGATTCCCGTAACAGTGACTTGCGCAAACCGGTCCAGTTACCAAAAAGAACAGGGTTGACCCACAAAACTCACCCCACGCCCGCGAACCGCATTCCCAAGTACCAAGTCCCAAGTCCCAAGTCCCAAGGCCCACGGCCCACGGCCGGCCCGGCGCGCGCGCGCGTGTGTGATGTGTCCACCCATACCATTCTCACACTTTCTTAAACAAGAGTTACACTCATTCCCCAATTAATAAACAAGAGGAATATGAAGAGTTTTTCCAATGTGGGACTCTTGAATTTTCCTTTGTGTTTCCCAATGAGAATTTCCAACAACAAGTGTTCTACCAAAGCAAATATTGTTGTACAATTCTTATTAATATAATCAATGATAAAAATGCAATTTTGTTATATAATTGAGGTCCATCAAAACTTCCGTGTACGTACTCAAATTTCTATCAATATCCGTCAATTAAACCAAGCTTGATTCCTAATCTGACTTTGCCCTAATTTATTTATTATTGTATTTTCTGCTCGAAGTTCGAAAATACTTTTCAAATTTTCAATTTAGAGGATTTTAGGGGCGTGGCATATTGGCATTATTGCCACGTTTATTTCCTCTATAGTTCCTTAGTTGTTTGCTTTGCTGCACGGTGATGTGATGTGAATCTTTTATTTTTTATCTAAACAAACCATAAAAGAACAAATTATATATACGATAGTCGATTTCATGTCATGAACAAGAAATATCGCCAGGGAGAATAAAATATCAATTGGAAGATCATCAATTAATAAATACGAGTAGTTGCAATTTTTGGAACTAATTAGAAATTGGAAAAATTATTTTTACCACCTGAAAAATCAAAAAAATATTTTTTGCTATTTCAAAAACTAAAACTTGTATCTTCACTTCTAACTAATAAAATTTGTTACGGTTAGAATACTTTTTTGGTACTAACTAAACTAGTGTAAAACATAACTAAAAGTAATAAAATCATAACTAATTGAATAACAAAATAGTTAAGGTATAAAGACAAATAAATTTATGAGTCGAATCTAATATATCTATATAAAGGAGGCATATTTGCTGAAATATTAGAGCGCCATCTAGGATTACTAATGGTTTCGGCCAATGAAAAATAAGATTTCTAATTTATTTTTGAATTAAAAAAATCGATTGCCATGTAGATAATTAATTAGGTGCCACGTAAATATTTTAATTAATTAATTACTAATATATACAACTCCATCTAAAATCAAACACTATAATAATTAAAAAAAAACTAAAATAAAATTCATTCAAAATCAAACACTAGTCTAAATAAAATAAATAAAATTCGTTATCCAATATTAGAGCGCCATGTAGGGAATCTAATGATTTTGGCCAATGAAAAATAAGATTTCAAAATTTATTATGAATTAAAAAAGTCGAGTGCCACGTAGATAAATAATTAAACGCTACGTAGATATTTTAATTAATTAATTAATAATATTACCCATACAATTTCATCTAAAAACAAACACTCTCATAAATTATTATTATTTTAAAATCTAAAATGAAATTTAATACAAAATCAAAAAACTAATTTAATCTAATACGAAGTATATAAAATTGGTATATACATAACAATTTAATAGAATCCGTGCATCGCACGGGGCTAAAATCTAGTAGTTATTATTTTTGAAGAAACTTATTATTAACTAAAACTCATAATTAAAATCTTAACTAATTGATCTCATTACTTTTTTTTTTGACGGGAATTGATCTCATTACTTAACTGATCAGTTTTATTGTTTAACCAATTGGTTCAGTGCTTAACTATTTGGTTCGGTTGCATAACTAATTGGTTTCGTTGCTTGACTAATTGAATTTTAGAGTTAACTAATTGATTTCGTTGATAACTAATTAGTTAAAGTGAACAACTAATCGATTCCAGTGCATAAAAGTGGTTTAACCGTTTTGCCATCTTTCCTAAAAATTTGTAAAAAAAAAAAAAACATTAATTTAATTAAACCCGTTCGTAAATCCTCATCCTCGTATATCGGCTGCACTTGTACGTGATGACGGAGTAGATCGAATCTACATGCGCCGCCCCCTAATCACAAAACCATAAAATTAGTGCATGTTTAATTTGTAATTTAGAGATATAACCGCCCCCTAATCACAAAAATCATAAAATTAGTGCATGTTTAATTTGTAATTTAGAGAAATAAACATGATCAGCTATTGGTTGTTGGTAAAATGACAATTGGTGACGGCGGAGGAGCACATGCTTTGTCGGCCAACTCCATTCTACATACTCCGTATACCACCACTTCCAAATTAAACTTAATTAATAGTACGGAGTATTTCTTAATGCAAAGTTGCAAACATAGTTTTGCTTCAGCCATTAGTTTTTATTTTTATTGGAAAATTCCACCGTTTTTATTTGATTATTGTTAAATGAATCTTAATGCTCTATCTCACGATTTATGTACCTTTTGTGTTCCACTTGTTCCTATTACTTGACGATATTAATGCAAAATCTAAATTTTAATAGTGTATTAAAAGTGGCAGTTCAAAATTATATTTCAACCAACGATAAAAGTTTGACATAAATTGGGGGACGAAAAACTCAAACTCGTGTCAAGCATCTTTAATTTCTCATAACAAGTGTTTCTATATGTGTGAAAAAAGTTCAAATTAAATTAAATTACCGGACTTTACCAAGCATATTGAGATCACAATGTTTTATGTCCAAGTCAAAAGTGCAAATTCTTAATTTTTTCACTCCTTATGTCCGGTTTAGTTCACCTTATTTCTCCTTATCTGATCTGATCTGGTCTGATTTTATCTGATATGAACTTATTTTTTTCTCATATAATCTGGTCTGATCTGATCTGGTCTGATCTGATTCTTCATAATTAAGTTTAAACAAAAATCTACATTTATTAATATTAAACGACTTACGTGTAAAATAAATGTTACACAAATTTATAATATTGTTATTATTTACTTGACTTTGCTCATGATTTTACTATTCCTTATATTAGATAGACCAATACATTATCTAGATAGATCGGTTATGATCTAGACATATAAGTTCTGATCTGGATATGATCTGTACATATCGGTTCTGATCTAGACATGATTTGTACAGATCTGGACATGATCTATACAGATCAGTTCTGATCTGGACATAACCTATACAGATTAGTTCTGATTTGGACATGATCTGTACAGTTCAATTCTGGTCTGGACATGATCTGTATAGACCAGTTCTGATCTAGACATGATCTGGACATGAAGTATAGATCAGTTCTGATCTGGTCATGATCTGTACAAATCAGTTCTGATCTGGTCATAATCTGTACAAATCAATTCTGATATGGACATGATCTTTGCAGATCAATTCTGATCTGAACATAATCTGTAGAGAGTCGATATCTAGACCAGTTATAATTTGGATATCGATTCTGATCTGGACATGATCTGTATAAATTGATTTTTATCTGAACATATTAGTTTTGTAAGGATCGGTTCTGATGTAGACAAGATCTTTGCAGATTTGAACATGATGTGGACATGATCTGTACAGATCAGTTATAATCTGGATATTATCTGATCATATCAGCTCTGGTCTAGATGTATAATGGTTCTGATCTATAAAAATTTGTTCTGATATGGACATGACCTGATCATATCGTTTCTGATCTGGACTTAATGGTTTTAATTTGGACATGATCAATTTGAATGTTTTGTTAATGTTTTTTTATGCCTTAAATAATAGATTTTAATTGCACCGATAACAACATTATTTTTTATTAAAGCAATAATAGTAATAAAATATTAAATATAATAACAATGATATAAACATATACCAATAATAATAATAATAATAATAATAATAATAATAATAATAATAATAATAATAATAATAATAATAATAATAATAAAAAAAACAGGCGATTAGGGCACGATGTTTACGTGCGTTTAAGGCTCCCTCCTCGTCGATCATCCAGGGATCTCCGGCGTCGGCGTCGGTGTGCCGGGGTCAGGCGAGGGCGGTCAGGTGTCAGGCGACGGCGTTCAAGCGGTTTCCAGGCGGTTTCGTGGGGGTTTTCGCAGGTTGTTAGCAACGATTTTCGCAGCCTTTTCCGGTGGTTAAGCAGGCATTTCCGGTGGTTTTCAGGGGGCTTATGTGTCGGCGGTTTTCAGGCATTTCCGGTGGTTTAGCGCGGCTTCAGTTTCAGGTTCGTGGGTTCGTCAGTTCGGCAGTTCGGCAGTTTCAGTTTGGGTTTCATTTTGGGTTTTCAAACATTTCCGGTGGCTTTTCAGTTGTTCGGTGGTTTGGGTTTCAGTCTGGGTTTCAGTTCCGTTCGAGAGTTTCAAGTGCGTTTGTTCGTAAGTTCGTGGGTTGTTCCGTTTCAGTCTGGTTCGCAGGTTGGTGTTGCGTTTTGGTTTTGGTGTTGCAGTTTATGTTTTTGGTGTTGCAGTTTGTGTTTCGATCATTTCCCGGCAATTTGGAGATCACTTTGGGGTTCTGTTTCAGTCGTGGGTTTCAGTTTGGTGCTCAGCTTCATTTTGGGGTTCTCTTGGGCGTTTCGATCTTCTCTTGTGTGCAACAACCGTGATTGTTGTTCGTGAGTGTTTTGTTCACTTGGGTGTTTTGATCGTGAGTGTGCAACAACCGTGAGTGTGTTCTCTTGGGTGATTTGTCCTCTTGGGTTTGCTGTGTGGTGTTCGTTGGTGTTCGTTGGTTGAAGTTACTTTTTGGTTGAAGTGCTTTGTTATGGCGGCTTCCGTAGAGAAGTTTCATTGCCCTTTTGTGGGTCTTAGCGGGTGCCAGGATGGAGGTGGGCGTGGTTTGGTGAGGAGTTCTCTGATCACTCACTTACGTGATCGACATTGTTGCACTGGTGTGCGGGATGTAACCCGTCATTCCCTTACTACCAATTTGCAGGTTTTTACTACGGCTGAGGTGACCTTTCGTCGTATGGGAATTTGGTTATGTGGAGATTTTTTCAAGACGCATACTCATCGTATTAGGTGTCGTCATGGCAGTGGTTCTAGTACGGTTTTTGTGGACCCACCTGATTCTGGGGATGGTACTATTCGTTTTACTCTCTACGGTATTCAAAAACCGCAAGCTCCTGCTTCCGAGCTGTCTACTTCTGTTGCGCCTCGAGAACATCATTTTTCTTTTGATGTTGCTCTTCTAAACACTTTATGGTCCAAGCGGCTGCGTTCTGTGAAATCCATCCCTCCCAAATGTCGTTTGGGTTTTTCGCGAGTTCTGAAAGGGGCGCTTGATAAGGTGATTTGCAGGCCAGATGACATCGCTTGTTGGGTTCAGTTGCTCGTGTTACCTCTTTGTGTCCTCAAGACTTTTTCTCCACGAAGTAATCGTGAGTGTTCCTCCGGCGTTAGGCGGCGGCAACAGGAAGAGAGTATCACCTCTGCTATTCGTTCTTGGGGTGTGCCTGGTGGTTCTGAGCAACTTGTCATAGACACATTGGCTAGTGTGTCTCCCCCTCTATTGGATGTTGACGACGACCATGGTTTGGCGGAGCGTAATATTAAGCAATGCAAGAGAAAGATTTCTGACGGTCACTACACTGCTGCCGTTAGGGTTCTTTCTTCCTCAGGTCTTGCCCCTTACAATGATGCTACTCTTGCAGATTTGCAAGCAAAGCACCCTTCCGTTCCGGTCCCTACCTTACCGGATATCCCTGTTGATCACCACCTTATTGCTTCCTCCGCTGTTGTTTTGGAGCAGATTATGGGCTTTCCGCGTGGTACTTCGTGCGGTAGAGATGGCTTGCGTGCTCAACACCTTTTGGATTGCTTGGGTGGTGCTGCTGTAGCTGTTTCTGATGAGTTGGTGGATGCTATCACTCAGGTTGTTAATCTCTTTCTTGCTGGAAAGTGTCCCGCTGAGCTTGGAGGATACATTGCTAGTGCTCCTCTTACGCCACTTATTAAGCCTGGTGGGGGTATTCGGCCTATTGCCGTGGGCACTATTTGGAGGCGCCTTGTTTCTAAGGTCGGGGCAGCTTTGATTGGTCCGCGTTTAGGAAACTACTTTGGAGGTCTTCAGTTTGGAGTTGGGGTTCCAGCTGGTGGTGAGGCCATTCTCCATGCTGTCAATCGGTTGGTTGAGGCTCGTGGGGCTGATGTTGGCCTCTCTATGTTATTGGTGGATTTTCGGAATGCGTTCAATTTAGTTGATCGTTCGGCTTTGTTGCGTGAGGTACGGCTTCATTGTCCTGCTCTTTCGCGTTGGGTTGAATTCTGCTACTCTTCTCCAGCGCGGCTGTATTATGGGGAGCATACCTTGTGGTCTTGTCAGGGTGTACAGCAAGGGGATCCTCTCGGCCCTTTGCTTTTTTCTCTGGTTCTACATCCATTGGTGTGTCGAATCAGAGACTCATTTGATCTATCTCTTCAGGCTTGGTACTTGGACGATGGCACTATCGTTGGTGACACTTTGGTGGTTGGGCAGGTCTTGGAGTTGATTTTGGAGGAGGATCCTCATTTAGGTCTCCATGTTAATGTTGAGAAGACGGAGGTTTTCTGGCCTTCGGAGGACCCCCGCAGTCGTCTAGAGGGTGTCTTTCCTACGGATATTGCTCGTCCTGCGCTTGGTGTTAAGTTGCTTGGTGGCCCAGTCAGTACGGATTCCTCTTTTTGTAAGGAGTTGGTTTCGCAGCGTGTGTCGAAGGCTGTTGTGTTGATGGATGCTGTAGCCAAGCTTAATGATCCCCAGTGTGAGTTGTTGCTTCTTCGTGCGTGTACTGGAGTTTCTAAACTCTACTTTGCTATGCGCACTTGTCCGCCTCATCTTTTCGAAGCGGCCCAATTATCCTTTGATGTGGCTTTGCGGGCTTCTTTAGAGCGCATCGTGACTGCTTCGGGACCTGGTTTCGGTGACTGGCAATGGCGCCTTTCCACCTTGCCTTATTCTTATGGAGGATTGGGTGTTTATTCAGCTGGTGATGTTCGGCATTATGCTTTTCTTGCATCCCGTTTGCAGTCTTCTGGTTTGCAGGATTCGCTTCTTCGGCTTTCAGGTGTTGATGGTCCGGGACCGGCCTTTGACGATGCTCTTGGTCTTTTCAATAGGACCGTGGAGACCGACCTTATGCGTAGCCCTAGTGAGATCGCTGCCCCCAGACTCATGAAGAAATTGGCAGACATATATTTCACGAAGGTTACTGCTGATGCGGAATCCGCCTTCTCCTTATCTTCGCGTCTTGTTGCCCTATGGAAATCACAGCAGGGGGATCACTCCTCGGCTTGGTTGCGGGCAGTCCCCATCTCGGGGTTAGGCCAGACTATGAACGGTAAGACTTATCGTTCGGTTCTTTGCTATCGGTTGGGTATTCCGTTGTTCTCTTATTCGACGCCGTGTTCTGCTTGCTCTCGGTGTTAGGTTATGATACATATGACATTACATAGATCATGCGGAAACAACCATTAACCCAGGAAACATATTATTTACACATAATCATATAGCATAATTAGATGCATACTCTTTGTTGCGTGCCTTCCCTAGCTGCGCCCGAACCGAACAAGAACAAGTCTTTTAGGACTCCAAGTGTCGTCCCTCCGTAGAAAGTCCACAGCACGTCCGGATCCGCCTTAAGATTGACCAACTAGAATCGCCCTTAAGGTACTCAGAAAATTCGGCACTTTTGGGGCAAGATGGGTGTTTGAATTTTTTTCTCAAAAACTCACTTTTGAATACTTTGAAAACTTGTGTATAAATTATGACCCCTAGGCCTTTATTTATAGAGTTATGGAAAAGGAATCGTAATCCTAGTAGGATGCGAATTAATTGGAATTAGAATTCTACATGAATTCTACTTAATCAATTTATCCAATAGGAATAGACATTTAATCATACACTGACTCTTGCAGATTCAGGAATCTCGCATGAGCTCAAACTCACACACACACGGCAGCCACAAGGGCTGCCCACGCATGCGAGCAGCAGCCCACGCAGCGCGGCCCACGCATGCGTGGCCTTGTGCGCGCTGGGCTGTGGCGTGCGTGCTTGCTGGGCGATGGCCTGGCTTCGTGCTGGGCCTTCGTCCGGCAGGCCTCGTCCGATGCTAATTCGTACGATACGCTTCCGATTAAAATTCCATTTCCGGAATCTATTTCCGATACGAACAATATTCAATATTTCCGATTCCGGAATTAATTTCCGTTTCGAACAAATATTTAATATTTCCGTTTCCGGAATTATTTTCCGATTCCGGCAATATTTCCGATTCTGACAATATTTCCGTTTCCGGCAATATTTCCGATTCTGGTAATATTTCCATTTCCAACAATATTTTCCGATACGTACCATGTTTCCGTTTCCGGCAACATCTACGACTTGGATAATATTCATATTTCCGATACGATCCATATTTCCGTTTCCGGCAATATCATCGTTTCCGGAGTATTCATTTCTTGCCTGTGACGATCTTAGCTCCCACTGAAACCAAGATCCGTCGGTTCCGAATATTCATAGATGGAGTATTTAATGCCATTAAATACTTGATCCGTTTACGTACTATTTGTGTGACCCTACGGGTTCAGTCAAGAGTAAGCTGTGGATTAATATCATTAATTCCACTTGAACTGAAGCGGCCTCTAGCTAGGCATTCAGCTCACTTGATCTCACTGAATTATTAACTTGTTAATTAATACTGAACCGCATTTATTAGACTTAACATAGAATGCATACTTGGACCAAGGGCATTATTTCCTTCAGTCTCCCACTTGTCCTTAGGGACAAGTGTGCATTTCCTAATTCCTTTGTCGCTCGATGCTTGCTCTTGAACATAAGGTAAGAGTTGTCATCCTTATTATGTCCAGAGGTGTTCCTCGGTTTCAGAGTTCAACTGATCAAATAAACAGATAATCATAGCCTATGATTCATCTGAGCACGGCCATGCATTTCACAGTTTCTAGCTCTCCGAGTGGCCTTGTACAACTTTTAAGCATCTCATCCCGATTTATGGGAGGACAATCCCAATCTTGCGATCTTGAGATTAGACTTCGTTTGATAGGTGATTACCTGAGCGTTGCCTTTATAGCCTCCTTTTACGGTGCGACGGTTGGTCAACGTCAAAGCAACCAGTTCTCAAACAAGTAATCTCAAATCACTCAGGTATTGAGGATTTAGTGTCTAATAATTTAATGAAATTTACTTATGACAGACTTTCATCTCTTACAGTAAAGTTTCATAGGTCTTGTCCGATACTAGTCTTCCCAAAGTAAGTATCTATGCAAATGATTATGACATTGCCATGTCCACATAGTTCAAGAAACAGAACTACTAGTCATCTTGCATTCTAATCGTCTAACGTTTTCTATGCGTCCAATTTTATAGAAAACTCCGACTAGGGACCATTTTCAACCTTTGACATTCAAGTTCACTTGATAGACATTTCTTAGTCACAGGACTGGTCCTGACAGTCTATCTTGAATATATCGTCAAGTTGAAGGGACTCATCATTTAATAAACCACAAATTAAATGGAAAAATGAATTCCTTTCATTTATTGTGAATGATTAACCAATAATGTTTTACAAAGATTTAAACTCTAAAACTTTAAAACATTAAACAGAGACATCAAAGCCATTCTCCAATATGCTTGATTCCCATAGCTGCAGTGTGCGAGTTGTGCTTCGCTTGCGGCAGAGGTTTAGTTAATGGATCTGATATGTTGTCATCAGTTCCAATTTTGCTTATCTCGACTTCTTTTCTTTCAACGAACTCTCGTAGAAGGTGAAATCTACGAAGTACATGCTTGACTCTCTGGTGGTGTCTAGGCTCTTTTGCCTGTGCAATAGCTCCGTTATTATCACAATACAGGGCTATTGGTCCTTTAATGGAGGGGACTACACCAAGTTCTCCTATGAACTTCCTTAGCCATATAGCTTCCTTTGCTGCTTCATGTGCAGCAATGTACTCCGCTTCAGTTGTAGAATCCGCAATGGTGCTTTGCTTAGCACTTTTCCAGCTTACTGCTCCTCCGTTGAGGCAGAAGACAAACCCAGACTGTGATCTGAAATCATCTTTGTCGGTTTGGAAACTTGCGTCCGTATAGCCTTTAACAATTAATTCATCATCTCCACCATAGACCAGGAAGTCATCTTTGTGCCTCTTCAGGTACTTCAGAATATTCTTGGCAGCAGTCCAATGCGCCTCTCCTGGGTCTGACTGGTATCTGCTCGTAGCACTGAGTGCGTACGCAACATCCGGGCGTGTACATATCATAGCATACATTATTGAACCAATCAATGATGCATATGGAATCCCATTCATTCGTCTACGCTCATCAAGTGTTTTTGGGCACTGAGTCTTGCTTAGAGTCATTCCATGAGACATGGGTAGGTAGCCTCGCTTGGAGTCCGCCATCTTGAACCTATCAAGCACCTTATTGATATAAGTGCTTTGACTAAGTCCAATCATCTTTTTAGATCTATCTCTGTAAATCTTGATGCCCAATATGTACTGTGCTTCTCCTAGATCCTTCATCGAAAAACATTTCCCAAGCCAAATCTTGACAGAGTTCAACATAGGAATGTCATTTCCGATAAGCAATATGTCGTCGACATATAATATTAGGAAAGCAATTTTGCTCCCACTGACCTTCTTGTATACACAAGATTCGTCCGCGTTCTTGATGAAACCAAAGTCACTGACTGCTTCATCAAAACGTATATTCCAGCTCCTGGATGCCTGCTTCAATCCGTAGATTGACTTCTTTAGCTTGCATACCTTTTTAGCATTCTTTGGATCCTCAAAACCTTCAGGCTGTGTCATAAACACAGTTTCTGTTAAAACGCCGTTTAAGAAAGCAGTTTTGACATCCATCTGCCATATTTCGTAATCGTAATATGCAGCGATTGCTAACATTATTCGAATAGACTTTAGCATTGCAACTGGTGAAAAGGTTTCATCGTAATCCACACCGTGGACTTGCCTGTAACCTTTCGCAACCAATCTAGCTTTGAAAACTTCAAGTTTCCCATCCTTGTCCTTTTTCAATTTGAAAACCCATTTGCTTCCAATGGCTTGGTAGCCATCTGGCAAATCGACCAAATCCCATACTTGGTTTTCAGACATGGAGTCTAATTCAGATTGCATGGCTTCTTGCCATTGCTTGGAGCTAGGGCTCGTCATAGCTTGCTTGTAGGTCGCAGGTTCATCACTTTCAAGTAATAGAACGTCATAGCTCTCGTTCGTCAAAATACCTAAGTACCTTTCCGGTTGAGATCTATATCTTTGCGATCTACGCGGGGTAACATTTCTAGATTGACCATGATTCTCACCAGATTCTTCTAAAGATCTCTGAGTTTCATCCTGAATGTCATCTTGAGCATTCTCTAGAGTTTGTTGTTCGACTCGAATTTCTTCGAGGTCTACTTTTCTCCCACTTGTCATTTTGGAAATGTGATCCTTCTCCAAAAAGACACCATCTCGAGCAACAAACACTTTGTTCTCAGATGTATTGTAGAAGTAATACCCCTTTGTTTCCTTTGGATAGCCCACAAGGATACATTTGTCAGATTTTGGATGAAGTTTGTCTGAAATTAATCGTTTGACGTAAACTTCACATCCCCAAATCTTAAGAAAAGACACATTTGGAGGCTTTCCAAACCATAATTCGTATGGAGTCTTTTCGACAGCTTTAGACGGAGCTCTATTTATAGTGAGTGCAGCTGTATTTAGTGCATGTCCCCAAAATTCTAATGGAAGTTCGGCCTGACCCATCATTGACCTGACCATGTCTAGCAAGGTTCTGTTCCTCCGTTCTGACACACCGTTCCATTGTGGTGTTCCAGGAGGAGTCAATTCTGATAGAATTCCACATTCTTTCAGATGGTCATCAAATTCATAGCTCAGATATTCACCGCCTCTATCAGACCGCAGTGCCTTGATCTTCTTGCCTAATTGATTCTCTACTTCACTCTGAAATTCCTTGAATTTGTCAAAGGATTCAGACTTATGCTTCATTAGGTAGACATAACCATACCTACTGAAGTCATCAGTGAAAGTGATAAAGTAGCTGAAACCACCTCTAGCATTTGTACTCATTGGTCCACATACATCTGTATGGATTAAACCCAATAGTTCATTTGCTCTTTCTCCAACTTTAGAGAAAGGTTGCTTTGTCATTTTGCCAAGTAAACATGATTCGCATTTACCATAATCCTCTAAGTCAAATGGTTCTAGAATTCCTTCCCTTTGAAGTCTTTCTAAGCGTTTCAAGTTTATATGGCCTAATCGACAATGCCACAGATAGGTGAGATCTGAATCATCCTTTTTGGCCTTTTTGGTATTTATGTTATATACTTGTTTGTCGTGATCTAATAAATAAAGTCCATTGACTAATCTAGCAGATCCATAAAACATCTCTTTAAAATAAAACGAACAACTATTGTCTTTTATTATAAAGGAAAATCCCTTAGCATCTAAGCAAGAAACTGAAATGATGTTTTTAGTAAGACTTGGAACATGGAAACATTCTTCCAGTTCCAAAACTAGCCCGGAGGGCAACGACAAATAGTATGTTCCTACAGCTAATGCAGCAATCCGTGCTCCATTTCCCACTCGTAGGTCGACTTCACCCTTGCTTAACTTTCTACTTCTTCTTAGTCCCTGTGGATTGGAACATAAGTGTGAGCCACAACCTGTATCTAATACCCAAGAAGTTGAATTAGCAAGTATACAGTCTATAACGAAAATACCTGAAGATGGAACGACTGTTCCGTTCTTCTGATCTTCCTTTAGCTTTGGACATTCTCTTTTGTAATGGCCTATTCCATCACAATAAAGACAGCTTGATGTGGACTTGTCCTGCTTTGATTTAGCATTGCCCTTGGACTTTCCACCTTTCTTGAATGGTCTCTTTCTAGCCTTGAGTAAATCCTTGGCTTCACAGTCCAGTACTATTTCAGCCTTTCTGACAAGGTGAATAAATTCTGCAACTGTTTCTTCTCTTGGTTCACTTAGGTATTGTTGCTTGAAGCGACCAAACCCACTGTGTAGTGAATTGAGCAAGACAGAGACTGCCATCCTTTCGCTTATTGGTGTTCCTAGTAGACTTAGGCGATCAAAATATGAACACATAAGATCCACATGGAACCTCAGTGGGACGCCTACCCTCTGTTTAGTGCGAAGGAGCTGAACATGTGTTTCTTGGACCTCCATCCTATAACACCTGTTGGGAGAACTAACCTTTAGTCCAGACATTGATTCAATCAACTCATGGACGTTCAGGTCCCTGTCCTCCGTACTTCCACGACAGATATCCCTCAGATTCTTGATGAGCGTAAAAGGTTCATAGGATACAAACCTTCTAGCCCAATCATCAGGGATATTGTTCAGCATGAGACTCATAACCTTTTTGAGATCCGCATCCCAGGCGTAAAATCTCTCAGGGGTCATGTCTCTGGCATAGTAGCTTGGCATGGGATGTGATAGTACATACTCAAGTCCATTGAGTTTGACTATTTCAACTAGCTTAGCTTCCCATTCAAGAAAATTTGTCAGGTTCAGCTTGACCATAAGCTCAGAACCCATGATGATGTTTTGATTGTTGTTTGCCATATTAAAACTACAATTGAAAAGAATAAACAAATAAATAACCATTCACAGTTTCTCTTAATAAACTTAAATTCTAGCATACATGCATAATTCAATGTTTATTAAGCATTTTATTCAAGTTATGTGTTCCGGCAGGTGTGAATAAAATGATTCCAAGATCCTAAAATCATTGAAGAACTAAGCACAGTTTGTCGACTTAATCCTAGAACATCTTAGGTAAGCAAAAGCCTTTTGCTAATAGTCTAGAAACTATTCTTGGTTGATAGGTACGTCTAAGAACTTATTAGGTAAACCTATCGAATTTGCCACGACATAAAAGGACTCCTTACTTATATCGTTGAGTTTCACCAAAACTAACATGTACTCACAATTATTTGTGTACCTTGCCCCTTTAGGACCAATAAGTAACACCTCGCTGAGCGAAAACTATTACTAGATTGATGTAAAGGATATCCAAGCAAGTGTATATTTTGGCATGGCACCTTTTAACTCAATTTTTAAGTTTGGAACTTAAGGCTCTTACTATGTTGGTTAGATTTTAAGTGAACTAAAATCCTTAATCATGCAACATAATCAAGCTTTTGATCTCATGCATTTTAAGACATATTTAAAGCAATAAATAACTTAAAACATGCATAAGATATTTGTGATCTAGTATGGCCCGACTTCATCTTGAAGCTTTGACTTCAAAGTCCGTCTTGAAAATCTCCGTGGGAGGCACCATTTTCTTCAAATAGGATAAGCTATAACTAATTACAATTATTTGATGGTACGCAGACCATATTTGAATTGAAAAACAACTTTGGTACTTTAGACCAATTACATTCAAATTAATGGTACGCAGACCATATTTTCTATCCTATTTGGGCCATACTAGTCACTTCATAACCTGCAAAACAGTACATATACAATATATACCATTCACCCATTCATTATCATGAATGGCCCACATAGCTGGTTAGTAAAACACATTATGCATCACGTAAACATTTGCAGCAATTAATCAAGGTCACCAATAATCTACCAATTATTCAGTCCTTATTAATTCTAATCGAGTTGTTTTAACCTTAAGGATTTGTAGACCTAATCAAGAGTTTATGACTAAAAAGCGCTCCCACTCAAACCAATAAATTCATATGCTTTACTAATTTTAAACATAAAATTGTATTTCTAGTCTAACCGGAAACATACAAATTTAATTAAAATTTAAAGCTCATATAAATTTATAATTGAATCCAAAAATTTAATTTTAATTTCAGTCACATTTAAATTAATTTATGATTTTAATTTTAGTAAAATAATTAGAATAAATGCCATTTATTATAATTATAATATTCAAAATTAAAATCCAAGAAATTAATTCAAATTATTAATTTTAAAATCAATTAAAAATTACGTGAACTGAAATTTTCAAATTAAACATTCAAAACGATCTAATCGTAACGCAAACACCCTACGCGTTGCACGCCCATGGGCTGTACGCACACAGCCATTGCTGGCCATGTGCGCGCAGCCCATGCGCTCGTTGCATAGCTGCTGCTGTCCCATACGCAAGCCTCCGCACAGCGCCCACCGCACGCGAGCTATCGCGCTCGCTGGTGCGCGAGATCGCTCGCTGGTGCGCGCGAGCCATCGCTCGCTGGGGCGCTGCATCGCTCGCTGGCGCGCGAGATCGCGCGCTGGCGCGCGAGATCGCTCGCTGGTGCGCGCGAGCCATCGCTCGCTGGGGCGCTGCATCGCTCGCTGGCGCGCGAGATCGCGCGCTGGCGCGCGAGATCGCTCGCTGGTGCGCGCGAGTGATGCTGGGCGCAGCGCTCGTGGCGCGCGAGCTTGCGCTCGCTGCACGCGAGGCTGCGCGCACTTGTGCGAGGCAGCGCGCGTTGTGGCGCAGCTCGCTTGCTGCCCACACGCGACTGCCTTGGCTCGCCCCTCGCCCATGCCCATACGTTCATTGCTCGTGGCACACGACACAAGGCAGGGCTGCTGCCTTGCGCTCGTGCACTACGCCCTTGCTCATTGCATTCGTGCCGCACGGGCGACGAGCTCCCTTGCTCGTCGTCGCATGCCCGCATTATACAACACCCCTTAAGGGTAACACGAAGCGTCCATTGCTTCGTGCGTGCAAGTTATTTGAACGAATCGCATAAAATTTAAAATTTATATTTAAAATTAATGACAAATTAATAAATATTATTAATTTCATAATTTTAGGGCGAAAAATCGAAAATTTATTATCCAATTGATTTCCGATTGATATGGATTCAAGTCTAGGTCATAAAAATTTAAAATTTATCGTAAATTTACAATTTTTATGGTGGTTTTTAATCATAGGTTTCTAATTAAATTACAATTAATTATGAAAATCAAATTAATTCTAAATTATTCTAATTTTCAACAAATTAATCATAATTACAAATTAGATTGCATAATTAACAAGACTAGGCATTCAAACTTGTTAAACATATGCAGTAGGTCAATCAAAAATTCAAGATTTATCAACAAGAATCGCAAATATTTAATTTAACATCTTAAATTTACGAAATTTTGCATTCGAAAAACTAAAACCTTCGAAAAGTCATAGTTAGGCTTCGAATTTGAGAATTCTGGGTTCGGCAGAAAAATAATATTTTTGTCAAAATTTTAGAATGCCTTTTACATGCGGAATTGACACAAAAATCACTCAATTCGGATGAGTAATGAAGAAACTGCCGAAAAACTGCGTACATATAATTAAATAAACGCAATTTGCAATTAATTAACAATTACGAAAATTAATCACCCCTTTTAATTCTTGCAAATTTGTAATATTTAACCATGTTCATGCAATTTAGATTATGAAAATAATAAGGGGCTCGTGATACCACTGTTAGGTTATGATACATATGACATTACATAGATCATGCGGAAACAACCATTAACCCAGGAAACATATTATTTACACATAATCATATAGCATAATTAGATGCATACTCTTTGTTGCGTGCCTTCCCTAGCTGCGCCCGAACCGAACAAGAACAAGTCTTTTAGGACTCCAAGTGTCGTCCCTCCGTAGAAAGTCCACAGCACGTCCGGATCCGCCTTAAGATTGACCAACTAGAATCGCCCTTAAGGTACTCAGAAAATTCGGCACTTTTGGGGCAAGATGGGTGTTTGAATTTTTTTCTCAAAAACTCACTTTTGAATACTTTGAAAACTTGTGTATAAATTATGACCCCTAGGCCTTTATTTATAGAGTTATGGAAAAGGAATCGTAATCCTAGTAGGATGCGAATTAATTGGAATTAGAATTCTACATGAATTCTACTTAATCAATTTATCCAATAGGAATAGACATTTAATCATACACTGACTCTTGCAGATTCAGGAATCTCGCATGAGCTCAAACTCACACACACACGGCAGCCACAAGGGCTGCCCACGCATGCGAGCAGCAGCCCACGCAGCGCGGCCCACGCATGCGTGGCCTTGTGCGCGCTGGGCTGTGGCGTGCGTGCTTGCTGGGCGATGGCCTGGCTTCGTGCTGGGCCTTCGTCCGGCAGGCCTCGTCCGATGCTAATTCGTACGATACGCTTCCGATTAAAATTCCATTTCCGGAATCTATTTCCGATACGAACAATATTCAATATTTCCGATTCCGGAATTAATTTCCGTTTCGAACAAATATTTAATATTTCCGTTTCCGGAATTATTTTCCGATTCCGGCAATATTTCCGATTCTGACAATATTTCCGTTTCCGGCAATATTTCCGATTCTGGTAATATTTCCATTTCCAACAATATTTTCCGATACGTACCATGTTTCCGTTTCCGGCAACATCTACGACTTGGATAATATTCATATTTCCGATACGATCCATATTTCCGTTTCCGGCAATATCATCGTTTCCGGAGTATTCATTTCTTGCCTGTGACGATCTTAGCTCCCACTGAAACCAAGATCCGTCGGTTCCGAATATTCATAGATGGAGTATTTAATGCCATTAAATACTTGATCCGTTTACGTACTATTTGTGTGACCCTACGGGTTCAGTCAAGAGTAAGCTGTGGATTAATATCATTAATTCCACTTGAACTGAAGCGGCCTCTAGCTAGGCATTCAGCTCACTTGATCTCACTGAATTATTAACTTGTTAATTAATACTGAACCGCATTTATTAGACTTAACATAGAATGCATACTTGGACCAAGGGCATTATTTCCTTCACTCGGGTTTTCGACGGGGACATTTATGGGGATCATGCCGTGTCTTGTGCTGGGATTGTGGGTATCAAACATCGGCATAATGTTGTTCGTGATACCCTTTTGGATATTTGCTATCGGTCGGGGATTTCTGCTCGCAAGGAGGTTGATGTTGGGCTGACTAGTGAGAGTGATGGAGCTCTTCGTCCTGCAGATATACTGCTTTACTCATGGGATGGTGGTCTGGATGTGTGTGTTGACTTGACTGGGTCTTCCCCTATGACGCAATCTGGGTTGTCAGGCTTCGTTCCGGGTCGGGTTGTGGCGGTTGCAGCGCAGCGGAAGCAGAATAAGTATGGGGCACGTTGTAGGGCTTTGGGTTACGGTTTCTTCCCTTTTTCCTTCTCTTCTTTTGGGGAATTAGAGAAAGGGGCTGTTTCTTTGCTGAAGCGGGTCCAGGCGTACTCCAGGGCTCAAGACATTGGGGCACGGGCAGCTGCCCACATTTTCAGCAGGATCGGGTTCGCCATAGCTAGAGGAGTGGGGGCCCAGATTGTATCTCGGCTCCCCTCCAACTTCTTGTAGTTCATTTGATCTTTGTAGCTTGTTAAGCTTGTAACGTTTTATTATTATTATAATAATAATAATAATAATAATAATAATAATAATAATAATAATAATAATAATAATAATAATAATAATAATAATAATAATAATAATAATAATAATAATAATAATATAATAATAATAATAATAATAATAATAATAATAATAATAATAATAATAATAATAATAATAATAATAATAATAATAATAATAATAATAATAATAATAATAATAATAATAATAATAATAATAATAATAATAATAATAATAATAATAATAATAATAATAATAATAGAATTTAGTTGGTGGATTTTCAAAATGCCTTCAATTTAGTTGATCGAACGGCCATGTTACGTGAAGTTCGTCTTCGTTGTCCGGGCATTTCGCGTTGGGTTGATTTCTGCTACTCTACTCCAACCAGATTGTATTATGGTCGTCTCAGGGTGTGCAGCAGGGTGATCCCCTTGGTCCTTTGCTTTTTGCTTTGGTTTTACAACCCCTGATTTGTAAAATCAGAGATGCTTTTGATGAAGGAAATAATGCCCTTGGTCCAAGTATGCATTCAATGTTAAGTCTAATAAATGTGGTTCAGTATTAATTAACAAGTTAATAATTCAGTGAGATCAAGTGAGCTGAATGCCTAGCTAGAGGCCGCTTCAGTTCAAGTGGAATTAAAGATATTAATCCACAGCTTACTCTTGACTGAACCCATAGGGTCACACAAATAGTACGTAAACGGATCAAGTATTTAATGGCATTAAATACTCCATCTATGGATATTCGGAATCGACGGATCTTGGTTTCAGTGGGAGCTGAGATCGTCACAGGCAAGAAATGAATACTCCGGAAACGATGATATTGCCGGAAACGGAAATATGGATCGTATCGGAAATATAAATATTACCCAAGTCGTAGATGTTGCCGGAAACGGAAACATGGTACGTATCGGAAAATATTATCGGAAATGGAAATATTGCCGGAATCGGAAATATTGCCGGAAACGGAAATATTGTCAGAATCGGAAATATTATCGGAATCGGAAAATAATTCCGGAAACGGAAATATTAAATATTTGTTCGAAACGGAAATTGATTCCGGAATCGGAAATGTTGAATATTGTTCGTATCGGAAATGAATTCCGGAATCGGGAAATTAATCGGAAGCGTATCGTACGAATTAGCATCGGACGAGGCCTGCCAGACGAAGGCCCAGCACGAAGCCGGGCCATCGCCCAGCAAGCCAGCGCGCCACAAACGCACCAGCCAAGGCTGCGCCAGGCCCACCGCAAGGCAGGCCCAGCGCGCGCCAAGGCTGCGGCAGCGTGTGGGCTTGCGGCAGTGGGCTGCGAGCTCGCGGGCTGCGCGCGCGCGCATGGCGCCCCTCGTGGGCTGCTGTGCGTGCGTGTGTGTTTGTGTGCTACTCGAATCCTAAAGCTACCGGGATTTGTCATATGATTAAATCTAATCCTAAAAGATTTAGTTTATTTAATTAGAGTCCTAGTAGGATTATAATTAAATAAATTAGTATCCTAATAGGATTCCAAATCCTTTTCCATAACTCTATAAATAGGTGCCTAGGGTCACATATTTACATAGAGAATTCAAGTATTCAAAGTGAGTTTTTGAGAGCAAAATTCAATTACAATTGCCTATAAAGGGCCGAAAATAATAGTACCTTAAGGGCGATTCTAGTTGGTCAATCTTAAGGCGGATCCGGACGTGCTGTGGACTATCTACGGAGGGACGACACTTGGAGTCCTAAAGACTCGTTCTTGTTCGGTTCGGGCGCAGCTAGGGAAGGCACGCAACAAAGAGTATGCATCTAAACTATGCTAAATGATTATGTGTAAATAATATGTTTTCCTGGCTTTATGGTTTTTCCGCATGATTTATGAATTGTCATATGTATCATAACCTAACAGTGGTATCACGAGCCTCTTATTATTTTCATAATCTAAATTGCATGAACATGGTTAAATATTACAAATTTGCAAGAATTAAAAGGGGTGATTAATTTTCGTAATTGTTAATTAATTGCAAATTGCGTTTATTTAATTATACGTACGCAGTTTTTCGGCAGTTTCTTCGTTACTCATCCAAATCGAGTGATTTTTGTGTCAATTTCGCATGTAAAAGGCATTCTAAAATTTTGACAAAAAGACTATTTTTCTGCCGAACCCAGAATTCTCAAATTCGAAGCCTAACTATGACTTTTCGGAGGTTTTAGTTTTTCGAATGCAAAATTTCGTAAATTTAAGATGTTAAATTAAATATTTGCGATTCTTGTTGATAAATCTTGAATTTTTGATTGACCTACTGTATATGTTTAACAAGTTTGAATGCCTAGCCTTGTTAATTATGCAATCTAATTTGTAATTATGATTAATTTGTTGAAAATTAGAATAATTTAGAATTAATTTAATTTTCATAATTAATTATAATTTAATTAGATACCTATGATTAAAAACCACCATAAAAATTGTAAATTTATGATAAATTTTAAATTTTTATGACCTAGACTTGAATCCATGTTAATCGGAAATCAATTGAATAATAAATTTTCGATTTTTCGCCCTAAAATTATGAAATTAATATTATTTATTAATTTGTCATTAATTTTAAATATAAAATTTTAAATTTTATGCGATTCGCTCATATAACTTGCACGCACAAAGCAATGGACGCTACGTGTTACCCTTAAGGGGTGTTGTATAGTGCGGGCATGTGACGACGAGCAAGGGAGCTCGTCGCCCATGCGGCACGAATGCAATGAGCAAGGCCATGGTGCACGAGCACAAGGCAGCAGCCCTGCCTTGTGTCGTGGGCTGTGAGCAATGGACGAATGGGCAAGGGCGAAAGCAAGGCACAGCAGTCGCGTGTGGGCAGCAAGCGAGCTGCGCCACAACGCGCACTGCCTCGCGCAAGCGTGCGGAGCCTCGCGCGCAGCGAGCGCAAGCTCGCGTGCCACGAGTGCTACGCCCAGCGTCGATGCCTCGCGCAGCGAGCGATGGCTCGCAGGATCGAGCTCTGGCAAGCGCGCGCAGCGAGCGCTGGCGAGCGCACGCAGCGAGCGCTGGCGAGCGCACGCAGCGAGCGCTGGCGAGCGCGCGCAGCGGGCGCTGGCTCGCATGATGCGAGCGCTGGCGAGCGAGCTGGCGAGCGAGCGCAGCGAGCGATGGCTCGCGTGCGTCGAGCGCTGGCGCGCGCAGCGAGCACCATGCGTGATGCCTTGCGATGGTGAGCAGCAGCGATGCAAGGCAGCGCATGGGCTGCGCGCACATGGCCAGCGATGGCTGTGTGCGTGTGGCCCATGGGCGTACGTTGCGTGGGGTTGTTGCGATGCGATTAGATCGTTTTGAAATTTTAATTTGAAATTTTCAGTTTACGTAATTTTAAATAATTTTAAAATTAATAATTTAAATTATTTTCTTGGATTTTAATTTTGAATATTGTAATTATAATAAATTTTATTTATTCTAATTATTTTACTAAAATTAAGATCGTGAATTAATTTAAATACGACTGAAATTAAATTAAACTTTTTGGATTCAATTATAAATTTATATGAGCTTTAAATTTTAATTAAATTTGTATGTTTCCGGTTAGACTAGAAATACATTTTTATGTTTAAAATTAGTAAAGCATATAAATTTATTGGTTTAAGTGGGAGCCCCTTTTTAGTCATAAACTCTTGATTAGGTCTACAAATCCTTAAGGTTAAAACAACTTGATTAGAATTAATAAGGACTGAATAATTGGTAGATTATTGGTGCCCTTGATTAATTGATGCAAATGTTTACGTGATGCATAAACGTTTTACTAACCAGCTATGTGGGCCATTCATGATAATGAATGGGTGAATGGTATATATTGTATATGTACTGTTTTGTAGGTTATGAAGTGACTAGTATGGCCCAAATAGGATAGAAAATATGGTCTGCGTACCATTAATTTGAATGTAATTGGTCTAAAGTACCAAAGTTGTTTTTCAATTCAAATATGGTCTGCGTACCATCAAATAGTTGTAATTAGTTTTAATTATAGCTTATCCTATTTGAAGAAAATGGTGCCTCCCACGGAGATTTTCAAGACGGACTTTGAAGTTAAAGCTTCAAGATGAAGTCGGGCCATACTAGACCACATTTATCTTATGCATGTTTTAAGTTATTTATTGCTTTTAAATATGTCTTAAAATGCATGAGATCAAAAGCTTGATTATGTTGCATGATTAAGGATTTTAGTTCACTTAAAATCTAACCAACATATATAGTAAGAGCCTTAAGTTCCAAACTTAAAAATTGAGTTAAAAGGTGCCATGCCAAAATATACACTTGCTTGGATATCCTTTACATCAATCTAGTAATAGTTTTCGCTTAGCGAGGTGTTACTTATTGGTCCTAAAGGGGCAAGGTACACAAATAATTGTGAGTACATATTAGTTTTGGTGAAACTCAACGATATAAGTAAGGAGTCCTTTTATGTCGTGGCAAAATCGATAGGTTTACCTAATAAGTTCTTAGACGTACCTATCAACCAAGAATAGTTTCTAGACTATTAGCAAAAGGCTTTTGCTTACCTAAGATGTTTTAGGATTAAGTCGACAAACTGTGCTTAGTTCTTCAATGATTTTAGGATCTTGGAATCATTTTATTCACACCCGCCGGAACACATAACTTGAATAAAATGCTTAATAAACATTGAATTATGCATGTATGCTAGAATTTAAGTTTATTAAGAGAAACTGTGAATGGTTATTTATTTGTTTATTCTTTTCGATTGTAGTTTTTAAATATGGCAAACAACAATCAAAACATCATCATAGGTTCTGAGCTTATGGTCAAGCTGAACCTGGCAAATTTTCTTGAATGGGAAGCTAAGCTAGTTGAAATAGTCAAACTCAATGGACTTGAGTATGTACTGTCACATCCCATGCCAAGCTACTATGCCAGAGACATGACCCCTGAGAGATTTTACGCCTGGGATGCGGATCTCAAAAAGGTTATGAGTCTCATGCTGAACAATATCCCTGATGATTGGGCTAGAAGGTTTGTAGCCTATGAACCTTTTACGCTCATCAAGAATCTGAGGGATATCTGTCGTGGAAGCACGGAGGACAGGGACCTGAACGTCCATGAGTTGATTGAATCAATGTCTGGTCTAAAGGTTAGTTCTCCCAACAGGTGTTATAGGATGGAGGTCCAAGAAACACATGTTCAGCTCCTTCGCACTAAACAGAGGGTAGGCGTCCCACTGAGGTTCCATGTGGGTCTTATGCGTTCATACTTTGATCGCCTAAGTCTACTAGGAACACCAATAAGCGAAAGGATGGCAGTCTCTATCTTGCTCAATTCACTACACAGTGGGTTTGGTCGCTTCAAGCAACTATACCTAAGTGAACCAAGAGAAGAAACAGTTGCAGAATTTGTTCACCTTGTCAGAAAGGCTGAAATAATACTGGACTGTGAAGCCAAAGATTTACTCAAGGCTAGAAGGAGACCGTTCAAGAAAGGTGGAAAGTCCAAGGGCAATGATAAATCAAAGCAGGACAAATCCACATCAAGCTGTCTTTATTGTGATGGAATAGGCCATTACAAAAGAGAATGTCCAAAGCTAAAGGAAGATCAGAAGAACGGAACAGTCGTTCCATCTTCAGGTATTTTCGTTATAGACTATATACTTGCTAATTCAACTTCTTGGGTATTAGATACAGGTTGTGGCTCACACTTATGTTCCAATCCACAGGGACTAAGAAGAAGTAGAAAGTTAAGCAAGGGTGAAGTCGACCTACGAGTGGGAAATGGAGCACGGATTGCTGCATTAGCTGTAGGAACTTACTATTTGTCGTTGCCCTCCGGGCTAGTTTTGGAACTGGAAGAATGTTTCCATGTTCCAAGTCTTACTAAAAACATCATTTCAGTTTCTTGCTTAGATGCTAAGGGATTTTCCTTTTTAATAAAAGACAATAGTTGTTCGTTTTATTTTAAAGAGATGTTTTATGGATCTGCTAGATTAGTCAATGGACTTTATTTATTAGATCACGACAAACAAGTATATAACATAAATACCAAAAAGGCCAAAAAGGATGATTCAGATCTCACCTATCTGTGGCATTGTCGATTAGGCCATATAAACTTGAAACGCTTAGAAAGACTTCAAAAGGAAGGAATTCTAGAACCATTTTACTTAGAGGATTATGGTAAATGCGAATCATGTTTACTTGGCAAAATGACAAAGCAACCTTTCTCTAAAGTTGGAGAAAGAGCAAATGAACTATTGGGTTTAATCCATACAGATGTATGTGGACCAATGAGTACAAATGCTAGAGGTGGTTTCAGCTACTTTATCACTTTCACTGATGACTTCAGTAGATATGGTTATGTCTACCTAATGAAGCATAAGTCTGAATCCTTTGACAAATTCAAGGAATTTCAAAGTGAAGTAGAGAATCAATTAGGCAAGAAGATTAAGGCACTGCGGTCTGATAGAGGCGGTGAATATCTGAGCTATGAATTTGATGACCATCTGAAAGAATGTGGAATTCTATCAGAATTGACTCCCCCTGGAACACCACAATGGAACGGTGTGTCAGAACGGAGGAACAGAACCTTGCTAGACATGGTCAGGTCAATGATGGGTCAGGCCAAACTTCCATTAGAATTTTGGGGACATGCACTAAATACAGCTGCACTCACTATAAATAGAGCTCCGTCTAAAGCTGTCGAAAAGACTCCATACGAATTATGGTTTGGAAAGCCTCCAAATGTGTCTTTTCTTAAGATTTGGGGATGTGAAGTATACGTCAAACGATTAATTTCAGACAAACTTCATCCAAAATCTGACAAATGTATCCTTGTGGGCTATCCAAAGGAAACAAAGGGGTATTACTTCTACAATACATCTGAGAACAAGGTGTTTGTTGCTCGAGATGGTGTCTTTTTGGAGAAAGATCACATTTCCAAAATGACAAGTGGGAGAAAAGTAGACCTCGAAGAAATTCGAGTCGAACAACAAACTCTAGAGAATGCTCAAGATGACATTCTGGATGAAACTCAGAGATCTTTAGAAGAATCTGGTGAGAATCATGGTCAATCTAGAAATGTTACCCCGCGTAGATCGCAAAGATATAGATCTCAACCGGAAAGGTACTTAGGTATTTTGGCGAACGAGAGCTATGACGTTCTATTACTTGAAAGTGATGAACCTGCGACTTACAAACAAGCTATGACGAGCCCTGGCTCCAAGCAATGGCAAGAAGCCATGCAATCTGAATTAGACTCCATGTCTGAAAACCAAGTATGGGATTTGGTCGATTTGCCACATGGCTACCAAGCCATTGGAAGCAAATGGGTTTTCAAACTGAAAAAGGACAAGGATGGGAAACTTGAAGTTTTCAAAGCTAGATTGGTTGCAAAAGGTTACAGGCAAGTCCACGGTTTGGATTACGATGAAACCTTTTCACCAGTTGCAATGCTAAAGTCTATTCGGATAATGTTAGCAATCGCTGCATATTACGATTACGAAATATGGCAGATGGATGTCAAAACTGCTTTCTTAAACGGCATTTTAACAGAAACTGTGTTTATGACACAGCCTGAAGGTTTTGAGGATCCAAAGAATGCTAAAAAGGTATGCAAGCTAAAGAAGTCAATCTACGGATTGAAGCAGGCATCTAGAAGCTGGAATATACGTTTTGATGAAGTAGTCAGTGACTTTGGTTTCATCAAGAACGCAGACGAATCTTGTGTATACAAGAAGGTCAGTGGGAGCAAAATTGCTTTCCTAGTATTATATGTCGACGACATATTAATTATCGGAAATGACATTCCTATGTTGAACTCTGTCAAGATTTGGCTTGGGAAATGTTTTTCGATGAAAGATCTAGGAGAAGCACAGTACATATTGGGCATCAAGATTTACAGAGATATAGCTAAAAGGATGATTGGACTTAGTCAAAGCACTTATATCAATAAGGTGCTTGATAGGTTCAAGATGGCGGACTCCAAGCGAGGCTACCTACCCATGTCTCATGGAATGACTCTAAGCAAGAATCAGTGCCCAAAAACACTTGATGAGCGTAGACGAATGAATGGGATTCCATATGCATCATTGATTGGTTCAATAATGTATGCTATGATATGTACACGCCCGGATGTTGCATACGCACTCAGTGCTACGAGCAGATACCAGTCAGACCCAGGAGAGGCGCATTGAACTGCTGCCAAGAATATTCTGAAGTACCTGAAAAGGCACAAAGATGACTTCCTGGTCTATGGTGGAGATGATGAATTAATTGTTAAAGGCTATACGGACACAAGTTTCCAAACCGACAAAGATGATTTCAGATCACAGTCTGGGTTTGTCTTCTGCCTCAACGGAGGAGCAGTAAGCTGGAAAAGTGCTAAGCAAAGCACCATTGCGGATTCTACAACTGAAGCGGAGTACATTGCTGCACATGAAGCAGCAAAGGAAGCTATATGGCTAAGGAAGTTCATAGGTGAACTTGGTGTAGTCCCCTCCATTAAAGGACCAATAGCCCTGTATTGTGATAATAACGGAGCTATTGCACAGGCAAAGGAGCCTAGACACCACCAGAGAGTCAAGCATGTACTTCGTAGATTTCACCTTCTACGAGAGTTCGTGTTAGGTTATGATACATATGACAATTCATAAATCTTGCGGAAAAACCATATAGCCAGGAAAACATATTATTTACACATAATCATTGAGCATAGTTTAGATGCATACTCTTTGTTGCGTGCCTTCCCTAGCTGCGCCCGAACCGAACAAGAACAAGTCTTTAGGACTCCAAGTGTCGTCCCTCCGTAGATAGTCCACAGCACGTCCGGATCCGCCTTAAGATTGACCAACTAGAATCGCCCTTAAGGTACTATTATTTTCGGCACTTTTATAGGCAATTGTGTAATTGAATTTTGCTCTCAAAAACTCACTTTGAATACTTGAATTCTCTATGTAAATATGTGACCCTAGGCACCTATTTATAGAGTTATGGAAAAGGATTTGGAATCCTATTAGGATACTAATTTATTTAATTATAATGCTACTAGGACTCTAATTAAATAATCATTATCTAATAGTTTTAGGATTTAATCATATTTCGAATCCCGATTGCTTTAGGATTCCCGCACAAGCATTGCACGAGCACCGTACACCCGCGCAAGCCTTGCGGCCCACGCTAGGCGCACAGCGCTCGGCCCACTGTTGTTGTGCTCTCGCGCGCGCGCCCCAGGCCTTGGCTGGGCCTGGCCTTGCGCTGGGCCTGGTCGAGGCTTGGCACGCGATGGTGCGTGTTGGCTCGCTGGGCGATGGCCTGGCTTCGTGCTGGGCCTTCGTCTAGCGGGCCTCGTCCGATGCTAATTCGTACGATACGCTTCGGATTAAATTCCCGAATCCAGAATTCATTTCCGATACGAACAATATTTAATATTTCCGATTCCGGAATTAATTTCCATTTCGAACAAATATTTAATATTTCCGTTTCCGGAATTATTTTCCGATTCCGATAATATTTCCGATTCTGACAATATTTCCGTTTCCGGCAATATTTCCGATTCCGGCAATATTTCCATTTCCGATAATATTTTCCGATACGTACCATGTTTCCGTTTCCGGCAACATCTACGACTTGGATAATATTTATATTTCCGATACGATCCATATTTCCGTTTCCGGCAATATCATCGTTTCCGGAGTATTCATTTCTTGCCTGTGACGATCTCAGCTCCCACTGAAACCAAGATCCGTCGATTCCGAATATCCATAGATGGAGTATTTAATGCCATTAAATACTTGATCCGTTTACGTACTATTTGTGTGACCCTACGGGTTCAGTCAAGAGTAAGCCGTGGATTAATATCATTAATTCCACTTGAACTGAAGCGGCCTCTAGCTAGGCATTCAGCTCACTTGATCTCACTGAATTATTAACTTGTTAATTAATACTGAACCGCATTTATTAGACTTAACATTGAATGCATACTTGGACCAAGGGCATTATTTCCTTCAGTCTCCCACTTGTCCTTAGGGACAAGTGTGCATTTCCTAATTCCTTTGTCGCTCGATGCTTGCTCTTGAACATAAGGTAAGAGTTGTCATCCTTATTATGTCCAGACGTGTTTCTCGGTTTCAGAGTTCAACTGATCAAATAAACAGATAATCATAGCCTATGATTCATCCGAGCACGGCCATGCATTTCACAGTTTCTAGCTCTCCGAGTGGCCTTGTACAACTTTTAAGCATCTCATCCCGATTTATGGGAGGACAATCCCAATCTTGCGATCTTGAGATTAGACTTCGTTTGATAGGTGATTACCTGAGCGTTGCCTTTATAGCCTCCTTTTACGGTGCGACGGTTGGTCAACGTCAAAGCAACCAGTTCTCAAACAAGTAATCTCAAATCACTCAGGTATTGAGGATTTAGTGTCTAATAATTTTAATGAAATTTACTTATGACAGATTTTCATCTCTTACAATAAGTTTCATAGGTCTTGTCCGATACTAGTCTTCCCAAAGTAAGTATCTATGCAAATGATTATGACATTGCCATGTCCACATAGTTCAAGAAACAGAACTACTAGTCATCTTGCATTCTAGTCGTCTAACGTTTTCTATGCGTCCAATTTTATAGAAAACTCCGACTAGGGACCATTTTAAACCTTTGACATTCAAGTTCACTTGATAGACATTTCTTAGTCACAGGACTAGTCCTGACAGTCTATCTTGAATATATCGTCAAATTGAAGGGACTCATCATTTAATAAACCATAAATTAAATGGAAAAATGAATTCTTTTCATTTATTGTGAATGATTAACCAATAATTTTTTACAAAGATTTAAACTCTAAAACTTTAAAACATTAAACAGGGTCATCAAAGCCATTCTCCAATATGCTTGATTCCCATAGCTGCAGTGTGCGAGTTGTGCTTCGCCTGCGGCAGAGGTTTAGTTAATGGATCTGATATGTTGTCATCAGTTCCAATCTTGTTTATCTCGACTTCTTTTCTTTCAACGAACTCTCGTAGAAGGTGAAATCTACGAAGTACATGCTTGACTCTCTGGTGGTGTCTAGGCTCCTTTGCCTGTGCAATAGCTCCGTTATTATCACAATACAGGGCTATTGGTCCTTTAATGGAGGGGACTACACCAAGTTCACCTATGAACTTCCTTAGCCATATAGCTTCCTTTGCTGCTTCATGTGCAGTAATGTGCTCCGCTTCAGTTGTAGAATCCGCAATGGTGCTTTGCTTAGCACTTTTCCAGCTTACTGCTCCTCCGTTGAGGCAGAAGACAAACCCAGACTGTGATCTGAAATCATCTTTGTCGGTTTGGAAACTTGCGTCTGTATAGCCTTTAACAATTAATTCATCATCTCCACCATAGACCAGGAAGTCATCTTTGTGCCTTTTCAGGTACTTCAGAATATTCTTGGCACAGTCCAATGCGCCTCTCCTGGGTCTGACTGGTATCTGCTCATAGCACTGAGTGCGTACGCAACATCCGGGCGTGTACATATCATAGCATACATTATTGAACCAATCAATGATGCATATGGAATCCCATTCATTCGTCTACGCTCATCAAGTGTTTTTGGGCACTGATTCTTGCTTAGAGTCATTCCATGAGACATGGGTAGGTAGCCTCGTTTGGAGTCCGCCATCTTGAACCTATCAAGCACCTTATTGATATAAGTGCTTTGACTAAGTCCAATCATCCTTTTAGATCTATCTCTGTAAATCTTGATGCCCAATATGTACTGTGCTTCTCCTAGATCTTTCATCGAAAAACATTTCCCAAGCCAAATCTTGACAGAGTTCAACATAGGAATGTCATTTCCGATAAGTAATATGTCGTCGACATATAATACTAGGAAAGCAATTTTGCTCCCACTGACCTTCTTGTATACACAAGATTCATCTGCGTTCTTGATGAAACCAAAGTCACTGACTGCTTCATCAAAACGTATTTTCCAGCTCCTGGATGCCTGCTTCAATCCGTAGATTGACTTCTTTAGCTTGCATACGTTTTTAGCATTCTTTGGATCCTCAAAACCTTCAGGCTGTGTCATAAACACAGTTTCTGTTAAAACGCCGTTTAAGAAAGCAGTTTTGACATCCATCTGCCATATTTCGTAATCGTAATATGCAGCGATTGCTAACATTATCCGAATAGACTTTAGCATTGCAACTGGTGAAAAGGTTTCATCGTAATCCACACCGTGGACTTGCCTGTAACCTTTTGCAACCAATCTAGCTTTGAAAACTTCAAGTTTCCCATCCTTGTCCTTTTTCAGTTTGAAAACCCATTTGCTTCCAATGGCTTGGTAGCCATCTGGCAAATCGACCAAATCTCATACTTGGTTTTCAGACATGGAGTCTAATTCAGATTGCATGGCTTCTTGCCATTGCTTGGAGCTAGGGCTCGTCATAGCTTGTTTGTAAGTCGCAGGTTCATCACTTTCAAGTAATAGAACGTCATAGCTCTCGTTCGTCAAAATACCTAAGTACCTTTCCGGTTGAGATCTATATCTTTGCGACCTACGCGGGGTAACATTTCTAGATTGACCATGATTCTCACCAGATTCTTCTAAAGGTCTCTGAGTTTCATCCTGAATGTCATCTTGAGCATTCTCTAGAGTTTGTTGTTCGACTCGAATTTCTTCGAGGTCTACTTTTCACCCACTTGTTATTTTGGAAATATGATCTTTCTCCAAAAAGACACCATCTCGAGCAACAAACACCTTGTTCTCAGATGTATTGTAGAAGTAATACCCCTTTGTTTCCTTTGGATAGCCCACAAGGATACATTTGTCAGATTTTGGATGAAGTTTGTCTGAAATTAATCGTTTGACGTATACTTCACATCCCCAAATCTTCAGAAAAGACACATTTGGAGGTTTTCCAAACCATAATTCATATGGAGTCTTTTCGACAGCTTTAGACGGAGCTCTATTTATAGTGAGTGCAGCTGTATTTAGTGCATGTCCCCAAAATTCTAATGGAAGTTTGGCCTGACCCATCATTGACTTGACCATGTCTAGCAAGGTTCTGTTCCTCCGTTCTGACACACCGTTCCATTGTGGTGTTCCAGGAGGAGTCAATTCTGATAGAATTCCACATTCTTTCAGATGGTCATCAAATTCATAGCTCAGATATTCACCGCCTCTATCAGACCGCAATGCCTTAATCTTCTTGCCTAATTGATTCTCTACTTCACTCTGAAATTCCTTGAATTTGTCAAAGGATTCAGACTTATGCTTCATTAGGTAGACATAACCATATCTACTGAAGTCATCAGTGAAAGTGATAAAGTAGCTGAAACCACCTCTAGCATTCGTACTCATTGGTCCACATACATCTGTATGGATTAAACCCAATAGTTCATTTGCTCTTTCTCCAACTTTAGAGAAAGGTTGCTTTGTCATTTTGCCAAGTAAACATGATTCGCATTTACCATAATCCTCTAAGTCAAATGGTTCTATAATTCCTTCCTTTTGAAGTCTTTCTAAGCGTTTCAAGTTTATATGGCCTAATCGACAATGCCACAGATAGGTGAGATCTGAATCATCCTTTTTGGCCTTTTTGGTATTTATGTTATATACTTGTTTGTCGTGATCTAATAAATAAAGTCCATTGACTAATCTAGCAGATCCATAAAACATCTCTTTAGAATAAAACGAACAACTATTGTCTTTTATTAAAAAGGAAAATCCCTTAGCATCTAAGCAAGAAACTGAAATGATGTTTTTAGTAAGACTTGGAACATGGAAACATTCTTCCAGTTCCAAAACTAGCCCGGAGGGCAACGACAAATAGTAAGTTCCTACAGCTAATGCAGCAATCCGTGCTCCATTTCCCACTCGTAGGTCGACTTCACCCTTGCTTAACTTTCTACTTCTTCTTAGTCCCTGTGGATTGGAACATAAGTGTGAGCCACAACCTGTATCTAATACCCAAGAAGTTGAATTAGCAAGTATACAGTCTATAACGAAAATACCTGAAGATGGAACGACTGTTCCGTTCTTCTAATCTTCCTTTAGCTTCAAGCAATCTCTCTTCCAATGCCCCTTCTTCTTGCAGTAGAAGCATTCGGATTCAGAAGTGGGTTGACTGACCTTCCTCTTTACAGATTTGGCGCCAGTTTGCTTAGTTGGGCTGGCCTTGTTGCCACCTTTCTTAGCATTCCTCTTCTTTCCAGATTTCTTGAACTTGCCCCCACGCACCATAAGCACATCCTGCTTATCACTTTTGAGCGTCTTTTCAGCGGTCTTCAGCATACCGTGAAGCTCAGTGAGCGTTTTGTCCAGACTATTCATACTGTAGTTCAGTTTGAACTGATCATACCCGCTATGAAGAGAATGGAGGATGGTGTCTATAGCCATTTCCTGAGAAAATTGCTGATCCAGCCGACTCATATTCTCAATGAGTATAATCATTTTGAGAACATGTGGACTTACGGGCTCGCCTTTCTTAAGCTTGGTCTCAAGAATTTGCCTATGGGTCTCGAATCTTTCGACTCGAGCCAGATCTTGGAACATGTTCTTCAACTCACTGATGATTGTGAAAGCATCTGAGTTGATGAACGTTTTCTGCAGATCCGCACTCATGGTGGCGAGCATTAGACATTTCACATCCTTGTTGGCATCAATCCAACGATTGAGGGCTGCCTGAGTGACCCCGTCGCCTGCGGCTTCGGGCATCGCCTCTTCTAGGACATACTCCTTTTCTTCCTGCATAAGAACTATTTGCAAGTTCCTTTGCCAGTCAAGGAAGTTCTTCCCGTTCAATTTCTCCTTTTCGAGAATTGATCGAATGTTGAATGAATTGTTGTTTGCCATATTAAAACTACAATTGAAAAGAATAAACAAATAAATAACCATTCACAGTTTCTCTTAATAAACTTAAATTCTAGCATACATGCATAACTCAATGTTTATTAAGCATTTTATTCAAGTTATGTGTTCCGGCAGGTGTGAATAAAATGATACCAAGATCCTAAAATCATTGAAGAACTAAGCACAGTTTGTCGACTTAATCCTAAAACATCTTAGGTAAGCAAAAGCCTTTTGCTAATAGTCTAGAAACTATTCTTGGTTGATAGGTACGTCTAAGAACTTATTAGGTAAACCTATCGATTTTGCCACGACATAAAAGGACTCCTTACTTATATCGTTGAGTTTCACCAAAACTAATATGTACTCACAATTATTTGTGTACCTTGCCCCTTTAGGACCAATAAGTAACACCTCGCTAAGCGAAAACTATTACTAGATTGATGTAAAGGATATCCAAGCAAGTGTATATTTTGGCATGGCAACTTTTAACTCAATTTTTAAGTTTGGAACTTAAGGCTCTTACTATGTTGGTTAGATTTTAAGTGAACTAAAATCCTTAATCATGCAACATAATCAAGCTTTTGATCTCATTCATTTTAAGACATATTTAAAGCAATAAATAACTTAAAGCATGCATAAGATAAATGTGATCTAGTATGGCCCGACTTCATCTTGAAGCTTTAACTTCAAAGTCCGTCTTGAAAATCTCCGTGGGAGGCATCATTTTCTTCAAATAGGATAAGCTATAATTAAAACTAATTACAACTATTTGATGGTACGCAGACCATATTTGAATTGAAAAACAACTTTGGTACTTTAGACCAATTACATTCAAAATTAATGGTACGCAGACCATATTTTCTATCCTATTTGGGCCATACTAGTCACTTCATAACCTTCATAACAGTACATATACAATATATACCATTCACCCATTCATTATCATGAATGGCCCACATAGCTGGTTAGTAAAACACATTATGCATCACGTAAACATTTGCAGCAATTAATCAAGGGCACCAATAATCTACCAATTATTCAGTCCTTATTAATTCTAATCAAGTTGTTTTAACCTTAAGGATTTGTAGACCTAATCAAGAGTTTATGACTAAAAAGGGCTCCCACTTAAACCAATAAATTCATATGCTTTACTAATTTTAAACATAAAAATGTATTTCTAGTCTAACCGGAAACATACAAATTTAATTAAAATTTAAAGCTCATATAAATTTATAATTGAATCCATAAAGTTTAATTTAATTTCAGTCGTATTTAAATTAATTCATGATTTTAATTTTAGTAAAATAATTAGAATAAATAAAATTTATTATAATTACAATATTCAAAATTAAATCCAAGAAAATAATTTAAATTATTAATTTTAAAATTAATTAAAATTACGTAAACTGAAAATTTCAAATTAAAATTTCAAAACGATCTAATCGCAACGCTAATTATGAGTGTTTTTTGTATTGTGAATCATCTGCAAATTAAGGGGTGTTTCTCTTCGATTTTTGTAGATAATATTTCTCAATTTTGGGTGATTTTTTGGGTCGATATTTTGGGTTGATTTTTTGGGTTTGGAAGAAAATAAGAGGAAGAGTTCATTGTGAGCAGCCATGGTAGTCTCCCCCAATCACATTGCAGGCTCCACCACCGTCGTCGCCCGTGTAGGTTGGAGATGGGGTATGTTTTGTTGAAGATTTCGTGAATAATTTTTCCGGGTGCTTATATATAATGGCTGATTTTGTTTGGTTTTGATGGTTGGGTTTTGTGATGATGATGGTGATGGTGAAGAACAGGAGAGAGAAATTGGGCGAGAGTGAGAAAGAAAAAGGGGCGGGTTTTGCGAATTGGAGGAGAGACGGTTAATTAGGGATAGGATGGTGATGGTCATTGCTTCCATGGTGGTTTGAGATGAGAAAGAAGATGATGATGATGAAGATGTCGTATCAAAATTACAAAGGTGAAGATGAAGACAAATGAAGAAGCAAGCAAGCAGAATAGCAGATTCACATTTTGGGGTCAATTTTTTTTGTTTTTTTAATAGCTAATTAGATTATTTTAGGGGCTTAATTTTTTTAGATAATAGTTAATTAGTTTTTTAGGGGTTTAATTATTTTAATTAAGTATTAATATTAGGATTAGTAGAGAAAATGGTGAGTAAGGGCAAACAAGTAAATTCATACTAACGGGGACTTAACGGAATTGACGGAAAATGCTCATTAAGGGCATTTTGTGTTATTTTTTAAAACCTCAAGGGTATTTGGTGCATTCTGGAAAGTTTAGGGGTATTTGGTGCATTAAGGCAAACCTCAGGGGCATTTCATGAAAAATCCGTTAAAATTACGTAAACTGAAAATTTCAAATTAAAATTTCAAAACGATCTAATCGCAACGCAACAACCTCACGGATCGCACGCCCATGGGCCACACGCACACAGCCATCGCTGGCCATGTGCGCGCAGCCCATGCGCTGCCTTGCATCGATGCTGCTGCTTTCCTTCGCAAGCCATCACGCGAGCTGGTGCTCGCTGCTCGCGCGCCACCGCTCGATGCACGCGAGCCATCGCTCGCTGCGTTCGCTCGCCAGCGCTCGCTGCATGCGAGCCATCGCTCGCTGCGCGCGCTCGCCAGCGCTCGCTTTATGCGAGGCAGTGCGCGTTGTGGCGCAGCTCGCTTGCTGCCCACACGCGACTGCTGTGCCTGCTTTCGCCCTCGCCCATTCGTACATTGCTCACAGCCCACGACACAAGGCAGGGCTGCTGCCTTGTGCTCGTGCACCATGGCCTTGCTCATTGCATTCGTGCCGCATGGGCGACGAGCTCCCTTGCTCGTCGTCACATGCCCGCATTATACAACACCCCTTAAGGGTAACACGTAGCGTCCATTGCTTTGTGCGTGCAAGTTATATGAACGAATCGCATAAAATTTAAAAAATTTATATTTAAAATTAATGACAAATTAATAAATAATATTAATTTCATAATTTTAGGGCGAAAAAATCAAAAATTTATTATTCAATTGATTTCCGATTAACATGGATTCAAGTCTAGGTCATAAAAATTTAAAATTTATCATAAATTTACAATTTTTATGGTGGTTTTTAATCATAGGTATCTAATTAAATTATAATTAATTATGAAAATCAAATTAATTCTAAATTATTCTAATTTTCAACAAATTAATCATAATTACAAATTAGATTGCATAATTAACAAGGCTAGGCATTCAAACTTGTTAAACATATACAGTAGGTCAATCAAAAATTCAAGATTTATCAACAAGAATCGCAAATATTTAATTTAACATCTTAAATTTACGAAATTTTGCATTCGAAAAACTAAAACCTCCGAAAAGTCATAGTTAGGCTTCGAATTTGAGAATTCTGGGTTCGGCAGAAAAATACTGTTTTTGTCAAAATTTTAGAATGCCTTTTACATGCGAAATTGACACATAAATCACTCGATTTGGATGAGTAACGAAGAAACTGCCGAAAAACTGCGTACGTATAATTAAATAAACGCAATTTGCAATTAATTAACAATTACGAAAATTAATCACCCCTTTTAATTCTTGCAAATTTGTAATATTTAACCATGTTCATGCAATTTAGATTATGAAAATAATATGAGGCTCGTGATACCACTGTTAGGTTAGGCGCACAGCGCTCGGCCCACTGCTGCTGTGCTCTCGCGCGCGCCCCAGGCCTTGGCTGGGCCTGGCCTTGCGCTGGGCCTGGTCGAGGCTTGGCACGCGATGGTGCGTGTTGGCTCGCTGGGCGATGGCCTGGCTTCGTGCTGGGCCTTCGTCTAGCGGGCCTCGTCCGATGCTAATTCGTACGATACGCTTCCGATTAAATTCCCGAATCCGGAATTCATTTCCGATACGAACAATATTTAATATTTCCGATTCCGGAATTAATTTCCATTTCGAACAAATATTTAATATTTCTGTTTCCGGAATTATTTTCCGATTCCGATAATATTTCCGATTCTGACAATATTTCCGTTTCCGGCAATATTTCCGATTCCGGCAATATTTCCATTTCCGATAATATTTTCCGATAATACGTACCATGTTTCCGTTTCCGGCAACATCTACGACTTGGATAATATTTATATTTCCGATACGATCCATATTTCCGTTTCCGGCAATATCATCGTTTCCGGAGTATTCATTTCTTGCCTGTGACGATCTCAGCTCCCACTGAAACCAAGATCCGTCGATTCCGAATATCCATAGATGGAGTATTTAATGCCATTAAATACTTGATCCGTTTACGTACTATTTGTGTGACCCTACGGGTTCAGTCAAGAGTAAGCTGTGGATTAATATCATTAATTCCACTTGAACTGAAGCGGCCTCTAGCTAGGCATTCAGCTCACTTGATCTCACTGAATTATTAACTTGTTAATTAATACTGAACCGCATTTATTAGACTTAACCTTGAATGCATACTTGGACCAAGGGCATTATTTCCTTCAGTTCGTTGAAAGAAAAGAAGTCGAGATAAACAAGATTGGAACTGATGACAACATATCAGATCCATTAACTAAACCTCTGCCGCAGGCGAAGCACAACTCGCACACTGCAGCTATGGGAATCAAGCATATTGGAGAATGGCTTTGATGACCCTGTTTAATGTTTTAAAGTTTTAGAGTTTAAATCTTTGTAAAACATTATTGGTTAATCATTCACAATAAATGAAAAGAATTCATTTTTCCATTTAATTTGTGGTTTATTAAATGATGAGTCCCTTCAATTTGACGATATATTCAAGATAGACTGTCAGGACCAGTCCTGTGCCTAAGAAATGTCTATCAAGTGAACTTGAATGTCAAAGGTTGAAAATGGTCCCTAGTCGGAGTTTTCTATAAAATTGGACGCATAGAAAACGTTAGACGACTAGAATGCAAGATGACTAGTAGTTCTGTTTCTTGAACTATGTGGACATGGCAATGTCATAATCATTTGCATAGATACTTACTTTGGCAAGACTAGTATCGGACAAGACCTATGAAACTTTACTATAAGAGATGAAAATCTCTCATAAGTAAATTTCATTAAAATTATTAGACACTAAATCCTCAATACCTGAGTGATTTGAGATTACTTGTTTGAGAACTGGTTGCTTTGACGTTGACCAACCGTCGCACCGTAAAAGGAGGCTATAAAGGCAACGCTCAGGTAATCACCTATCAAACGAAGTCTAATCTCAAGATCGCAAGATTGGGATTGTCCTCCCATAAATCGGGATGAGATGCTTAAAAGTTGTACAAGGCCACTCGGAGAGCTAGAAACTGTGAAATGCATGGTCGTGCTCGGATGAATTATAGGCTATGATTATCTGTTTATTTGATCAGTTGAACTCTGAAACCGAGAAACACGTCTGGACATAATAAGGATGACAACTCTTACCTTATGTTCAAGAGCAAGCATCGAGCGACAAAGGAATTAGGAAATGCACACTTGTCCCTAAGGACAAGTGGGAGACTGAAGGAAATAATGCCCTTGGTCCAAGTATGCATTCAATGTTAAGTCTAATAAATGCGGTTCAGTATTAATTAACAAGTTAATAATTCAGTGAGATCAAGTGAGCTGAATGCCTAGCTAGAGGCCGCTTCAGTTCAAGTGGAATTAAAGATATTAATCCACAGCTTACTCTTGACTGAACCCGTAGGGTCACACAAATAGTACGTAAACGGATCAAGTATTTAATGGCATTAAATACTCCATCTATGGATATTCGGAATCGACGGATCTTGGTTTCAGTGGGAGCTGAGATCGTCACAGGCAAGAAATGAATACTCCGGAAACGATGATATTGCCGGAAACGGAAATATGGATCGTATCGGAAATATAAATATTATCCAAGTCGTAGATGTTGCCGGAAACGGAAACATGGTACGTATCGGAAAATATTATCGGAAATGGAAATATTGCCGGAATCGGAAATATTGCCGGAAACGGAAATATTGTCAGAATCGGAAATATTATCGGAATCGGAAAATAATTCCGGAAACGGAAATATTAAATATTTGTTCGAAACAGAAATTGATTCCGGAATCGGAAATGTTGAATATTGTTCGTATCGGAAATGAATTCCGGAATCGGGAAATTAATCGGAAGCGTATCGTACGAATTAGCATCGGACGAGGCCTGCCAGACGAAGGTCCAGCACGAAGCCGGGCCATCGCAGTGGGCTATCAGCCACAAACACTTGCCCTACTAGCCGAAATTTATAGTACCTTAAGGGCGATTCTAGTTGGTCAATCTTAAGGCGGATCCGGACGTGCTGTGGACTATCTACGGAGGGACGACACTTGGAGTCCTAAAGACTCGTTCTTGTTCGGTTCGGGCGCAGCTAGGGAAGGCACGCAACAAAGAGTATGCATCTAAACTATGCTAAATGATTATGTGTAAATAATATGTTTTCCTGGCTTTATGGTTTTTCCGCATGATTTATGAATTGTCATATGTATCATAACCTAACATTTGATTTATGTCTTCAGGCATGGTATTTGGATGACGGCACTATTATTGGTGACACCTTGGTGGTTGGGAAGGTTCTGCAGTTGATTATGGAGGAAGGGCCTTGTCTCGGATTACATCTTAACGTGGAGAAGACTGAGGTTTTCTGGCCTACAGAGGACCCTCGTAGCAGGCTTGTGGGGGTCTTTCCCGTTGATATTGCTCGTCCTTTGCATGGTGTTAAGTTGCTTGGGGGTCCCGCTAGTTCCGACCCAGTTTTTAGTGGTGAGCTTGTGATGCAGAGGGTAACCAAGACCATTGGGCTTATGGATAAGGTTGCTCAGCTTGATGATCCTCAGTGTGAGTTGTTGTTACTTAGGGCATGTACTGGAGTTTCTAAGCTCTACTTTGCTTTGCGTACTTGTCCTCCTGGTATCTTTGAGGCGGCTCAGCTCTCTTACGATGAAGCTCTTCGTTCTTCCTTGGAGCGTATTGTTACTACTTCGGGGCCTGGCTTTGACGATTGGCAGTGGCGTCTTGCCACCTTACCTTTTTCCTTTGGCGGACTTGGTGTTTATTCCGCAGGTGATTTTCGTCATTATGCTTTTCTTGCTTCTCGTTTGCAGTCTTCTGGTTTGCAGACAAAGCTTCTACGGCATGCTGGTATTGTTGGTCCTGGTCGTGTATTTGAGGATGCGTTGAGTTTATTTAGTAGGACGGTGGAGTATGACATCCTGAGTAACCCTAGTGAGGTCGCTGCCCCTAAACTCATGAATAAACTGGCAGATATATACTTCACAAAGGTTACTGCATCTGCAAAATCCACCTTCTCTTTATCTTCTCGACAGTTGGCGTTGTGGAAATCGCAGCAAGGAGATCACACCTCTGCTTGGCTTCCTGCGGTCCCCATATCAGGTTTGGGACAGACGATGAATTCTAAGGCTTACCGATGTGTGTTGTGTTACCGGTTGGGGGTTCCTTTATGTTAGGCTTTGATACATATGACAAAACATAAATCATGCGGAAAAACCTTAATGCCAGGAAACATATTATTTACACATAATCATTTAGCATAGTATAGATGCATACACTTTGTAGCGTGCCCTCCCTAGCTGCGCCCGAACCGAACAAGAACAAGTCTTTAGGACTCCAAATGTCGTCCCTCCGTAGAAAGTCCACGGTACGTCCGGATCCGCCTCAAGATTGACCAACTAGAATCGCCCTTAAGGTGCTTAGGAATTTTCGGTTATTATTGTGCAAGAGAGTGGCTGAATTTTCTTTCAAAACTTACCCTTTTGAATACTTCAATCGTGTTTATAAATTATGAACCTAGGCCCTTATTTATAAAGGTTTGGAAAGGGGAATTGGAATCCTAGTAGGATTCGATTTAATTAAACTTAGAATCCTACAAGGACTCTAATTAATTAAATAATCCTAATAGGAATAGGAATTTAATCATACACCAAATCCTAATATATTTAGGAATTGTGCATGGACACAAACACACACGCACGGAGCCACGAGGGCGCTCGCACGCGTGCGCTCGGCCCACGCAGCCCACGCTGGGCAGCCTTGCCTTGGCGCGCTGGGCCTGCCTTGCGGTGGGCCTGGCGCTGCCTTGGGCTGGGCGTTGGCGCGCGTCTTTGCTTGCTGGGCGATGGCCTGGCTTCGTGCTGGGCTTCGTCCGGCAGGCCTCGTCCGATGCTTATTCGTACGATACGCTTCCGATTAAATTCCCGGTTCCGGAATTCATTTCTGATACGAACAATATTTAATATTTCCGATTCCGAAATTAATTTCCGTTTCGAAAAAATATTTAATATTTCCATTTCCAGAACTATTTTCCGATTCCGATAATATTTCCGATTCTGACAATATTTCCGTTTCCGGCAATATTTCCGATTCCGACAATATTTCCATTTCCGATAATATTTTCCGATACTACCATGTTTCCGTTTCCGGCAACATCTACGACTTGGATAATATTTATATTTCCGATACGATCCACATTTCCATTTCCGGCAATATCATCGTTTCCGGAGTATTCATTTCTTGCTTGTGACGATCTCAGCTCCCACTGAAACCAAGATCCGTCGATTTCGAATATCCATAGATAGAGTATTTAATGCCATTAAATACTTGATCCGTTTACGTACTATTTGTGTGACCCTACGGGTTCAGTCAAGAGTAAGCTGTGGATTAATATCATTAATTCCACTTGAACTGAAGCGACCTCTAGCTAGACATTCAGCTCACTTGATCTCACTGAATTAGTAACTTGTTAATTAATACTGAACCGCATTTATTAGACTTAACATTGAATGCATACTTGGACCAAGGGCATTATTTCCTTCAGTCTCCCACTTATCCTAAAGGACAAGTGTGCATTTCCTAATTCCTTTGTCGCTCGATGCTTGCTCTTGGACATAAGGTAAGAGCTATCATCCTTATTATGTCCAGAGGTGTTTCTCGGTTTCAGAGTTCAACTGATCAAATAAACAGATAATCATAGCCTATGATTCATCCGAGCACGACCATGCATTTCACAGTTTCTAGCTCTCCGAGTGGCCTTGTACAACTTTTAAGCATCTCATCCCGATTTATGGGAGGACAATCCCAATCTTGCGATCTTGAGATTAGACTTCGTTTGATAGGTGATTACCTGAGCGTTGCCTTTATAGCCTTCTTTTACGGTGCGACGGTTGGTCAACGTCAAAGCAACCAGTTCTCAAACAAGTAATCTCAAATCACTCAGGTATTGAGGATTTAGTGTCTAATAATTTTAATGAAATTTACTTATGACAGATTTTCATCTCTTACAGTAAAGTTTCATAGGTCTGTCCGATACTAGTCTTCCCAAAGTAAGTATCTATGCAAATGATTATGACATTGCCATGTCCACATAGTTCAAGAAACAGAACTACTAGTACTCTTGCATTCTAGTCGTCTAACGTTTTCTATGCGTCCAATTTTATAGAAAACTCCGACCAGGGACCATTTTCAACTTTTGACATTCAAGTTCACTTGATAGACATTTCTTAGTCACAGGACTGGTCCTGACAGTCTATCTTGAATATATCGTCAAATTGAAGGGACTCATCATTTAATACTAAACCAAGATTAAATGGAATATGAAAATGCATTTCATATATGATAAATGTTCAACCCCAATGTTTTACAACCATGGGCCTCAAACCCATCTTCTAAAAGAGTTCATGGAATTCAAAGCTATGCTTGATTTCCAGTGCCACAATGTGAGTGTTGTTTCTCACTTGTTGCATAGGTTTAGTTATCATGCTTTTCCAATCTTAATATCCTTTTCATCGAATGTTCTTCGAGATAGATGATAAGATCTTTTGAGTATGTTTATTTTGTGATCTAGGCTTTTCTTGCTTCAAGAGTGGTTCTACGCATTTTTCAATGAAGAACCATCAAGCCAGCAGACATGTGATCTACCCAAGTTCAGTGAAGAACTCTTTAACATAAACAACCCTGTTTTGTTGCTTCTTAGGCAATAAGTACTTTTACTTCAACTTTATAGGTTGCTAGTGATGCTTTGTTTGGAATTACTTATCCAAGCAGTTCACAGATTTGTGGAAGACTTTCTAGCTATATCTTAGAACATAGAAATTAATATTTATTTTCCCACGCAACAACTCATGGTCTCCAATCCCTGTTGCCATTTCAAAACACGATGCTCTATAGCTCGTCCTTATCAATGGTTAACTCCAAAGGGTCTTGCTTAATCCTTTGCCAGTGTTTATGCGTGTAGCATCAATATTTAGCATATCTTTATTTCCTTGAATCAAGAACTATTCCTATGTACCTTTTCAAGTACCATAAGTATTCTTGATCTCAATCTAGTTGATCTTCACTTAGATCAATAGAGATTGGTATATGTTCGTCATGCCTAAAGTCATACGATACGTTTTTGGCAATCCTCATATTATATCATACATGATAAATTCTTTTGCAGAATAATTCCCAATTGAATTCTATTCATGTAACTTTAGCTCATTCTAGTTTCAGTAGATACTAAATCCAGCTACATTCTTTGACATATAATATAGGTTAGGAATCTCATTTAGATCTTTTGATGTTTAACTTAGTAAATGCTTATACATAGTTCAAACATTATTTGCTTAGATTTATTCACATGGGTCGAATATCTTCAATGGAGTATTTCGTGTTTGATTTAGTAAATGCCATTACTTAATCCAAAACAATAATATAAGATCTTTGTAAATAGATCTTAATACCCAGTATGTACTAAGTTTCGCCTTGGTCCATCATTGATGAATAATCTCAAATCTAAGTCATTAGCATTTGAATGTTATTTCACAATAGAGAGATATGTATGTGATACACATAGGACCAATTAAGTTTTACGTACTCCCACTAAACTTCTTATATATCTGTACGTTTTATGAAACTAAAATACTTATTAGTTTCACTAAAATACATTTCCAATTCCCAATTGCTTGCTTAAATCTGTACTTAGATTTCATAAGCTAGCTTTTCTTTTCAAGTATTTATTTGGATCCACAAATCCTATGACATACCATGTACATAGTTTCTTCCAACATTTGACTGAGGAAGATGTTTTGTTATCCAACTGCCATATGTACCAATATGCAATCATTGCTTGAATTATAGACTTAAGAATTACGATTTTGCATGAGGTTTCAACACAATCCACATCGTGAATTTTCTTGTAACCTTTAGCAACTAATCTAGCTTTGTGTGTGAACACAATTTCATATTTGATGGTTTTTATCCTTAAAACAAACTTGCAACCAAAAGGTGTGAAACTATTCTTGCAAATCAACAAAATTTCAATTTTGTCATCAAAACATTGAGTATGTTTTATGGCCTCTAACCATCTAAAACATTTGAGTCTATATATGGCCTCTAACCATTTTAGGGAATCTGGGTTTCGTCATAGCTTTCTTACAAGTCACAAACTCATTAATCTACATGATAATAGTTTGACTGCAAGTTGTAGGTTTCTTCACTATCTAATAGAAGAATCTCATAGTGACTTGAACTCTATGCATACATGGGTTTAGAACATCAAACAACAGAATATCAATAGCCACTTGAAAGTCCTTTGAATATTCTGTTCTCCTTGAAGCACTTGTAAAGTCTTCTAAGAGATGTTTATTCTTTAAAGCCACTTCTAAAGTCCTCAAAGAATAAGTGTTCGGATTTTCTAAAGAACTTCGAAAAGCCTCTGGAATGTCCGTTTATGTTTGTTGTTCGCCTCGAAGAATTTCGAGGTCTATTTTCTCCCACTTGTCATTTTGGAAACGAATCTCCAAAAGGACATTATTTCGAGCAAACAAACATTATGTTCTCAAAAATTCGTGGTAGAAACAATACCCTTGTGTCTCATTTGAATAAATCACAATGAAACATATATCTATACTTGGGCCTTAGTTTGTCGAATGACAAACACTAAGCTCCCACTGAGTTTTGCAACTCTCTAGATATATTTTATGAAAAGTTATTCTGAAATTACTTTTCAATAGCTTTGATGAATTTGGTTTAGTTTGGTGGTAGTTGAGCATTTTGTTTTAGAAATTATAGGAAAAGTCTTTATGATTCATCATTAATCGAATCAAGTACTAATTGACTTCGATTATTCCAACTAAGATATGCCATATCTTATGGACCTAGATTGTGAAATTACAACACACAATCATTGATGATCATATTTGGTCTCAAGTAATCATCAACATGATCTAACCTAGATCTTTATGATTTCTTGCCAAGTGGATTTTATACTTCTGAATCTTTGAACTAGCCAAACAGATTGAACTTATATCACATTTGAGTAATTAAACCTATATTCACTCAAATCCATGTGAAATAATAAAGTCATAAAATCTTTCTTTTAGCTTTGAACTCTATTGTCTAGGCGTTCTAACAATAGTTCATATCTTTTGTTACTTTCAACAAGTAAGACTAGTCGTCTTAAATTGATCTACAAATCAATGAACTTTCAAAAGTCCATCAAAATAGAGCTTTTGAATGTTAATTTGTTGATATGGTCTAAGCAACAATGCCAAAGATTAGTGGAACTCAAATCAAGGGGTTGATTTGAACCTAGTAAAGTTCTTTAAAGAGTTGTTTGTTTTAATCAAGCATATTGACTCAACCTGTAATTGAACATTTCATTCAAATAAACAAACAAACATTGTTTTTGTTCTTCTGAATGTGAGTCTTTCTGTGTTTGAAAACAGAAATTTAGGTATGCTGATTGTGGAACAAAATAGCCATTAAGTTCCAGCCTTTGAAAGGACTTAAAACAAACTAGATGGCCCTACAACTAATGTAGCATTGCCATGCTTCATTTCCCACTTGTAGGCCATTAGTGTAGCCTAGCTTCCATTGTTTGAGTTATTACCGAAGTAAGAACCTCAAGCGGTATATGATACCAAGGAAGTTTCATTGCTAGGCCACTTCTCTTTAAACATAAACTTATAGGTAGGAACGGAATCGTAAATTCCTTTCATTTGTTCCTTGTTTTCCTATTTCTTGTACCCTTTCTTATAGTCTTAAGAATTGAATTCTTTAGTGTTGACTTTTATACTTTGTTTAGACATGTCTAATGTTACTTCAACAAAGTTCTTACCATTTTATTTATGTTGAATGTTTTGTTTCAACTAGATGATCTTACCAGAAGCTTCTAAAGTTCTCTAAGCATCGATCTATTCGAATGTCTAGTGTCTAGACTCATTCGAGAATTAAATGGAAAAAGATTTTAGGTTGTTAACCATTGGTAAAGCTGAGCGTTTAAACTCAATGCTTTATGATCTCAAAACTACATTGTATTTTGAATTCACAAGCACCAATCGGTTCGCCATTCGACTTTGATACTCGAAAACAACCATAAAAGTCGCTAAAAGAAACGTACATTTTAAATTGCTCATTTTCTCTCATTTCCGTGAATCGTTCTTGGATTCACTACCAATCGAGGAAATTTACTGTTACCTTTCTAAAAGGATTTATTGCCGTGCAAGATATTTAATTATAAACAATAATTAAAACATATATTGAAGCATGCAAAGTCTAAACATTTATCATGAGTAATAACTTGAAAATTAAAGCAATCATGCAATTTAAACAAGTTATTAGCATTTTATTCGAATTTATTGTTCCGGCAGGTGTGAATAAAATGATTCCAAGACCCTAAAATCATTGAAGAATTAAGCACAGTTTGTCGACTCAATCCTAAAACATTTTAGGTAAGCAAAAACCTTTTGCTAATAGTATAGAAACTATTCTTGGTTGATAGGTACGTCTAAGAACTTATTAGGTAAACCTATCGATTTTTCCACGACATAAAAGGACTCCTTACTTATATCGTTGAGTTTCACCAAAACTAACATGTACTCACAATTATTTGTGTACCTTGCCCCTTTAGGACCAATAAGTAACACCTCGCTAAGCGAAAACTATTACTAGATTGATGTAAAGGATATCCAAGCAAGTGTATATTTTGGCATGGCACCTTTTAACTCAATTTTTAAGTTTGGAACTTAAGGCTTTTACTATGTTGGTTAGATTTTGAGTGAACTAAAATCCTTAATCATGCAACATAATCAAGCCACAATCTCATGCATAATTAAGACATATTTAAAGCAATAAATAACTTAAAGTATGCATAAGATAAATGTGATCTAGTATGGCCCGACTTCATCTTGAAGCTTCAACTTCAAAGTCCGTCTCGAAAATCTCCGTTGGAGGCACCATTTTATTCAAATAGGATAAGCTATAATTAAACTAATTACAACTATTTGATGGTACGCAGACCATATTTGAATTGAAAAACAATTTTGGTACTTTAGACCAATTACATTCAAATTAATGGTACGCAGACCATATTTTCTATCCTATTTGGGCCATACTAGTCACTTCATAACCTGCAAAACAGTACATATACAATATATACCATTCACCCATTGATGATCATGAATGGCCCACATAGCTGGTTAGTAAAACACGTTATGCATCACAAAAATATTTGCAGCAATTAATCAAGGGCACCAATAATCTACAAATTATTCAGTCCTTATTAATTCTAATCAAGTTGTTTTAACCTTAAGGATTTGTAGACCTTATCAAGAGTTTATGACTAAAAGGGCTCCCACTTAAACCAATAAATTCATATGCTTTACTAATTTTAAACATAAAAATGTATTTCTAGTCTAACCGGAAACATACAAATTTAATTAAAATTTAAAGCTCATATAAATTTATAATTGAATCCACATATTTCATTTATTTTCAGTCGTATTTAAATTAATTCATGATTTTAATTTTAGTAAAATAATTAGAATAAATGAAATTTATTATAATTATAATATTCAAAATTAAAATCCAAGAAAATAACTTAAATTATTAATTTTAAAATTAATTAAAATTACGTAAACTGAAAATTTCAAATCAAAATTTTAAAACGATCTAATCGTAACATAAGGTGCGCAACATCATCACGCAACGCACAGCCATAGGCCACACGCACGCAGCCATCGCTGGCCATGTGCGCGCAGCCTATGTGCTGCGTCGCATTCGTCGCTGCACACCATCGCAAGGTACCATCAAAGCACACGAGGCAACTGCTCGCTGCGCGCGCCAGCGCTCGATGCACGTGAGCCATCGCTCGCTGCGCGCTGTCGTTCGATGCTGGGCGTAGCGCTCGTCGCACGCGAGCCAGCGCTCGCTGCGCGCGAGGCATCGCTCGCTTTCGCGAGGCAGTGCGCGTTGTACGCGACTGCTCGCTGCCTTGCTCTCGCCCTTGCCCACTCGCCCATCGCTCACAGCACACGACACAAGGCAGGGCTGCTGCCTTGTGCTCGTGCACCATAGCCTTGCTCATTGCATTCGTACCGCATGGGCGACGAGCTCCCTTGCTCGTCGTCGCATGCCCGCACTATACAATACCCCTTAAGGGTAACACGTAGCGTCCATTGCTTTGTGCGTGCAAGTTATATGAGCGAATCGCATAAAAATTAAAATTTTATTTTCAAAATTAATGACAAATTAATAAATCATATTAATTTCATAATTTTAGGGCGAAAAATCGAAAATTTATTAATTAATTGATTTCCGATTAACATGGATTCAAGTCTAGGTCATAAAAATTTAAAATTTAACACAAATTTACAATTTTTATGGTGGTTTTTAATCATAGGTATCTAATTAAATTATTAACTAATTATGAAAATCAAATTAATTCTAAATTATTCCAATTTTCAACAAATTACAAATTAGATTGCATAATTAACAAGGCTAGGCATTCAAACTTGTTAAACATATACAGTAGGTCAGTCAAAAATTCAAGATTTATCAACAAGAATCGCAAATATTTAATTTAACATCTTAAATTTACAAAATTTTGCGTTCGAAAAACTAAAACCTCCGAAAAGTTATAGTTAGGCTTCGAATTTGAGAATTCTGGGTTCGGCCGAAAAAAATTGTTTTTGTCAAAATTTTAGAATGCCTTTTACATGCGGAATTGACACAAAAATCACTCGATTTGGATGAGTAACGAAGAAACTGCCGAAAAACTGCGTACATATAATTAAATAAACGCAATTTGCAATTAATTAACAATTACGAAAATTAATCACCCCTTTTAATTTTTGCAAATTTGTAATATTTAACCATGTTTATGAAAATTAGATTAAGAAAATAATAAGAGGCTCGTGATACCACTGTTAGGCTTTGATACATATGACAAAACATAAATCATGCGGAAAAACCTTAATGCCAGGAAACATATTATTTACACATAATCATTTAGCATAGTATAGATGCATACACTTTGTAGCGTGCCCTCCCTAGCTGCGCCCGAACCGAACAAGAACAAGTCTTTAGGACTCCAAATGTCGTCCCTCCGTAGAAAGTCCACAGTACGTCCGGATCCGCCTCAAGATTGACCAACTAGAATCGCCCTTAAGGTGCTTAGGAATTTTCGGTTATTATTGTGCAAGAGAGTGGCTGAATTTTCTTTCAAAACTTACCCTTTTGAATCCTTCAATCGTGTTTATAAATTATGACCCTAGGCCCTTATTTATAGAGGTTTGGAAAGGGGAATTGGAATCCTAGTAGGATTCGATTTAATTAAACTTAGAATCCTACAAGGACTCTAATTAATTAAATAATCCTAATAGGAATAGGAATTTAATCATACACCAAATCCTAATAGATTTAGGAATTGTGCATGGACACAAACACACACGCACGGAGCCACGAGGGCGCCCGCACGCGTGCGCTCGGCCCACGCAGCCCACGCTGGGCAGCCTTGCCTTGGCGCGCTGGGCCTGCCTTGCGGTGGGCCTGGCGCTGCCTTGGGCTGGGCGTTGGCGCGCGTCTTTGCTTGCTGGGCGATGGCCTGGCTTCGTGTTGGGCCTTCGTCCGGCAGGCCTCGTCCGATGCTTATTCGTACGATACGCTTCCGATTAAATTCCCGGTTCCGGAATTCATTTCCGATACGAACAATATTTAATATTTCCGATTCCAGAATTAATTTCCGTTTCGAACAAATATTTAATATTTCCGTTTCCGAAACTATTTTCCGATTCCGATAATATTTCTGATTCTGACAATATTTCCGTTTCCGGCAATATTTCCGATTCCGGCAATATTTCCATTTCCGATAATATTTTCCGATACGTACCATGTTTCCGTTTCCGGCAACATCTACGACTTGGATAATATTTATATTTCCGATACGATCCATATTTCCGTTTCCGGCAATATCATCGTTTCTGGAGTATTCATTTCTTGCTTGTGACGATCTCAGCTCCCACTGAAACCAAGATCCGTCGATTCCGAATATCCATAGATAGAGTATTTAATGCCATTAAATACTTGATCCGTTTACGTACTATTTGTGTGACCCTACGGGTTCAGTCAAGAGTAAGCTGTGGATTAATATCATTACTTCCACTTGAACTGAAGCGGCCTCTAGCTAGGCATTCAGCTCACTTGATCTCACTGAATTATTAACTTGTTAATTAATACTGAACCGCATTTATTAGACTTAACATTGAATGCATACTTGGACCAAGGGCATTATTTCCTTCACTTTATTCTCTGTTACGGCGCCATGTTCTACTTGTTCCAGGGTCTTTGCGGGAGACTTCTTTGTTGATCATGCGGTGTCATGTGCTGGCATCGTGGGTATTAAACATCGGTATAATGTGGTACGAGATACCCTTGTTGATGTTTGTTATCGCTTTGGGATTTCGGCGCGGAAAGAGGTTGATATTGGTCTATCTGGAGGGAACGAGGGGGCTCTCTGACCAGCAGACGTGTTGCTCTACTCTTGGGGTCGGGGCTGTGATGTGTGTGTGGACTTGACGGGATCATCCCCTTTGACACAGTTTGGGTTGGCTGGATTTGTCCCGGGCCGGGTTGTGGCTGATGCGGCTATTCGGAAGCGGGTCAAGTACGAAGCACGTTGCAGGGCCATTGGTTATGGCTTTCTTCCGTTCTCTTTCTCTTCCTTGGGGGAGCTGGATAAGGATGATGTAGCGTTGCTGAAGCGGATTTAGAAGTTTTCTAGGACACGGGACATTGGGGCTCGTGCTGCTGCTCATATTTTCACCAGGATAGGCTTTGCTATAGCCAGAGGAGTGGGGGCCCAGATTGTATCTCGGCTTCCCACTAACTATTTGTAAATTATTTGAATTTGTTAGCATTTGATTTATATAATAATAATAATAATAATAATAATAATAGTAATAATAATAATAATAATAATAATAATAATAGTGTATTAATTACTACAATACTACGTACATTCGCCTCATTATAATAATAATAATAATAATAATAATAATAATAATAATCTGGTCTGATATGAACTTAATTTTATGATCTGATCTGATATGATCTGATCTGAACTTGTTTTTTCTGATCTGATCTGATTAAATCTGAAATTAAATAAGTAATAAGGTCCTGAAATAAGGTGATTAAACATGGCCTTAATAGATATACTGATTTATTATTTCCTTTTTAGGAAGATATAATGACATTTTTGGCTCTGTTTGGCAATTTTCTATTAGCAGGTTTGACTAATTGTTAACTGTTTGTTCTTTGTATTAGTAGGTCTGACAACCTGATTGAATTAGCTGATTGTGTAAGGTGTTTGGTAAATTAGTTGTTAGCTGTTTAATGTGTGAAAGGAACATTAATAACATTGATATAAAATGAGGTAGGTTAGTAAGGGTTATAATTTTAAATAATACTTCCCAGTCTAATTTTACTTGCTCCATTTTCTCTAAAAAGTTCTCGCAAAAATTGTCAAATAGGGCAAGTAAAAATAGACAAAGGAAGTATTAGGACAAAGTTGTCATTTTACACTCACTCATTTAAACTTCTAATGCAAAAGTTTTTTTTTTTTTGGTAAGCAAGCAATATAATTATGAACCAAACAAAGCCATTACAACCTAGCCAACTCAAACATAGAAGGCAACACACCTACTGCTAACTGCCAATCAAAAGGTTTTTCAAAATTAGCTTTTTTATCCCAAAACTCTCTTCCAAATCTGTGTTAACCAAACACTTCCGTTAACCTTTTTAAACGATCTTCTAATTCACCTTAAAAACTCTTTTTTCTCCAAAAATCTTAGGCAAAATTTTCAGAAAGTACCTTCTTTTTGCCTCACTTTTTTTTTGTGAACGTACTAGTATCTTATGTTTTCAATTTTGTCAAATAGTACCTTAAATTAAAAGGTTGTGTTAAAATGGTACATTTTAGAAACATTCCGGCCAAATTATCAATTTTCTGGCCATTGATTCCGTTTGTTGGCACAATTTAAGAGGGAAATCAACGCGTGTGAACACGCGCTCATCAACTAACCACATTCAAAGTTTCCAGCGCCCTTTCTTCTTCTCATTTACTCCTCTGTATTCTCTGCTCAAATTAATTTCCTCAACCACTATTTTCAGTCAAAATTAAACCTCAACCACCATTTATCTCTTTCAAGTTCCTAGATGTTGTCATTGATTCTAATTGTTGTTGTCATCGTCCTTCCTTGTGGTTCAGAAAGTGCCAGTGTACGGTTGAAAAAGAAGGAAATCAGCATATTGAACTTACCATACTTGAAGGTCAGTTTTGTATTCTAACTGTTGAAGGCTGATTTCCCTCTTGAGTAGATCAATTTAGGATTGCAAAATTCTCTTTTCAAGCATCAATTGGTTAATAACATTCTTATGTCGGTCAAGGATACCTTCGTCCACCCACTCAAAAAACTTGCATCCCTTCTTCCAATCGCATAATCATAGAACTTGCAGGCTATGAACTTTCATCCTGTGTTTTCCATTGTCCACGCCTTTAATGGCCTAGAATAAAGAAGTCCACAATAACATGTGGAAGAAATCTTCGAAGAGATGAATGAAAAAGAGAAGACATCTGCAATGAGAATCACTTTCAATTCATTACATTTTGCACCAAAAAAATCAAGAGATGAAAAGATAGAAAATCATACATTTGGATCTTGAAACTAGTTTCTTTCTCCCCAATAAACCAGTTAATTTTCCTCCAAAAAACTTGAGTGTAGATCTAAATTTTTTTGTGTATTGTTGTTCTTATAAGAAGAGTAAATGCGCGTGATTTTTGACTTGGTTGTACTACACACACAGTTTTTTGGAGGGAAGCTTGAATCAATGGCCGGAAAATTGATAATTTGGCCAGAATATTGTTATAAAGTACCATTTTTAATACAACTTTTTAATTAAAGGTAATATTTGACAAAATCGAAAACATAAAATACTAGTTCACAAAGTGAGGCAAAAAAAAATTACCTTTTGACAATTTTGCCAACATCTTATAACAAACACCCTTTTTTAATTTTAGGGGGTTTTATTCGACGTCTTCAATCGCTAAAAACACCATCGTATTTGGGGTGAAATGACGATTTATCCTTTTAAAGAAAATTGCCCCCATCTCCCTTCACCCTTCCCCTTCACATTTTTTAAACTTTTTTTTTGAATCGAAATTAATATATAAACAAATAAATTTTTTTAACAATTTTATTTTTTTTCAATTAAATTAATTATTTTATTTATGACATTATTATTCAATTTATTTTTTTGGCAACACTTTTTAAATTATTCGAAATTAAAAGCGAAAAATAATCTAAAATTTTATTTTTACCCTGTAACAGCCCGCCCTTAACGAGCTGCTTTCTAAACACACTTAGTCTTAATTTAAACAAACTCAACGTAATTACAACTTTAAACCCTGCTAAACAAACATTAATTCTTCAAACAAATTCAAAGATTTAATCACGATTTAGCCTATCTCAAAGACACTAATCAAGACCCATAAACTTAATTAATTATTAAAAATTTCGACAGCACTTCCCCTAAATATGGACAACCTAAAATAATATTTAAGAAATTACGCCAGATTCTCTTTCACCTGGTTTAATGACATCATTCCAAATGTATAATATATCCCAAAATATCACCAGGGTGTCACTATAACAGCCCACACTTAATGAGCTACTTCTAAGCACATTTAACTTTAAACCAAAGAAACTTAACTTCACTACTACTCCAATACAGATATATATATAACCCACAAATATATAAACTAAAAAGCTTTAGGAAGAAATTATACAGCCCTTTAACAAACTCTATGAACTAAATTACATTTGACGAATCCACAATCAACCTTGGACACATAAGGCCATTTGAGAAGTCTACGAACCTTGAATCTGAACTGAGACCTAACTCTTGCTACCTGCAAAACATTTTAACTCTTCCCCCACCAGGACAGGTTCAAAGAACAAAATCAGCGGAAATCTGAATACACACATCCAACCTGAAATGCATTTAATAGGTGGCTTAAAATAACTTTTGTTTTAGTTTTATATTTTTGCTTTGAAAAGCGACTTTGCCTATAAAACCCATTTGGAAAGTATACTTAATAAAACGTCATAACTTCATTGAAATCGATTGCTTTTACATGGCGGGGAAAAAAAAATCAATTTTTTTAACACAAGGGCCGCCCGGAATTCGCGGCCCGAACCATGGATGAGCCGCAAATCTAGGAAGAAATACCATCTAATTAAATAATAAGTCAAATATTTTGTATTAAACTTTGTGCCAGTCAAACCGGTTCAAGTATTCCGGGACGGAGGGTGCAAAAAGAAATTAATTTTTGACAATTTTGCCAAAATCTTATAACAAAACACCCTTTTAATTTTATCCTGGTTGATCTACCTCCGACGAATAATGAGAAAGTATAAATCAATATTTGATATGTATTTCAAGATACATATCACCCACTAAACGACAAAATATGCTAAAGACAAACGTCAAAATCTATTTTTTTTGAAAATGACATCGGATTTTGAAAAATGACATCTATTTTACCAAAATGGCACATATTTTTTAAAAATGACATCTGTTCTTTGAAGATTGGGCACATATTTTAATATATTTGTCTTATTTCTATTTTATCGTTTATTAGGGGTGATATATATCTTGAAATATATATCAGATATTAGCCTATCCGCCCTCCGATTATACGAGCTAGCGTTTACCATCCCTGATATGGAGCACTCTGTAGGATACTAGAAACAAAATCTCTCTATCGAAAAGGACAAAGCTGCACCCTGACATCGAGTGTCGTGCTAAGTTCCGCACATGCCAACACGACCCTCGTCATACTTGTATCTCTCCCCCGCAATCCACTCTCATTTTTCTTCTTCGTCTTCGTCTTCTTCTTCTTCTTCTTCTTCTTCTTCTTCTTCTACTACTATATAGCGTAATAGTACAACTGTATAAACTCATTCCAAATCTTTAATTAATTATCTCTTTTAAAATTACGAGTAATTCTCTATCCCCCACTTTTCTCCCCTTTCCCTTTTGTCCTTTTTTGAGGAGAGAGAAAAAAGGAAAGAAAACGAGTTTTACCCACTTACGGAGTACTTTCCTACTACTACTACTGAAAGTAAGTCTGTGTGTGTGTGAATGTCTGGTAATTCCAATTGAAAAATGATGGATCCACAGCAAATTTCGACGCCGCAACTACAACCCCATGACGGTGGAATTGGAACCGGAAATGGGATGATGAACGGGGGAGGAATTGACGGAAATGGGGGTCATATTGGTGGGATTAATGGTGTTTTGTATGTTAAAGTCATGACTGATGAACAACTTGAAATTCTTCGCACCCAAATCGCGGTTTATGCTACCATTTGCGAGCAGCTTGTAGAGATGCATAAAGCTATCACTGCGCAACAAGATCTTGCTGGTTTTTCTCTCTCCTGTTTTTATGATTATATTTACCTTTATTTACTGCATTTATTGAACTGGAGTTTGTTTTTTAATTTAATTTCCCTGACAAATTCTGGGTTTTTGACTTTTATTTTTTTTATGGGTTTTAATTTTATTGGGTTTTGAGTCTGACAACCTGAAATTCTGGGCAATTTGCAAATTTTAAAGTAATTGATTTTAAGATGAAGCCTTAATTTTGGATATTTCTGCAGTAATTAGGTTAGGTGTTATCCTTGTTTGTGGAAAGTAGAAATTGATCCAATTGAACATCTAGTTCTCACCCCCTTCCATGGTGGTTTCAGTTTCCCATTCGGTCCGAAATTAAGTCAAGTTAAATCATTGATAGTGTAATTCGATCTAGTAATGTGTCGAATATGTTTGAATGGAGGGAGTAGTTTAACAAGGAGAGTGTGAATTTCTTTTGACAATTTATTCTTTATGGGGGAGTTTCTGTACTTGTATGAGAATGTTTTACCTGTTCAGATATCTCATAAATGTTGTTGTTTGATAAATTGTACTTTGTGAATTACATTTGGCACAATGGTCAAGGAAGATCATCATTTATTAAGTATACTGGAGTACAATCAAGTCCCATGCCCTCTTTTGCATTTGGTCTTGTTGTGCATTAATTGTGATTTGGTTGAGCTTTGAAAAGTTTGGGTCCATTTGTGAATGCTTCTTCAGGATAATCTTAGCAACAGTGAAAGAAAATAATGTGTTAAAAGAGTTTAACATAATGTTCTTCAAATGTTCATCGATTTGATGTATTATTTATGATACGATCTCGAACTTACGAGGGCATTTGCTTTATTTAGGGAGATCAAATTGTAACACTGTCTAATGCTACTAAGTCCTTTATCATGTTAGAAATATGTCAAAGGTAGTAGTTGCATAAGAAATTGAGGTGGTTGACTGACTTAGCATTATATTATAAGCTTGTTAAAGTTTTTGATCCAGATGATTGTATCCTTGATGAATATCTCACTTCATAACACTTTTTTTGTGTTTCTTATGATTAAAACAGGAGTTAGGTTGGGAAATCTGTACTGCGATCCATTGGTCACTGCTGTGGGGCACAAAATTACTGCTAGGCAAAGATGGACTCCAACACCAGTGCAGCTTCAGATCCTTGAGCGCATCTTTGACCAAGGCACAGGAACTCCAAGCAAACAGAAGATCAAAGAGATAACTATTGAGTTGTCTCAACATGGGCAAATCTCTGAAACAAACGTCTATAATTGGTTTCAAAACAGGCGTGCTAGATCAAAAAGAAAGCAGCAAAACAACAATGCGCAAAATAATGCTGAATCAGAGGTGGAAACAGATGCAGAATCACCCAAAGACAAAAAGACTAAGCCTGAGGATTTCCAATCTCAGCCTAACTCGATGCTGAGGGCTGAGGATTCTTTTTTCCAGAACCAGGAGATGAGTTCGAGTATGCACACAATTGACTCACAGTCTGGCAAAATGGATTCTGTGTTTGCTTCTGATGGCAGTTCAAAATCAACCCAGTGTTTCAGCCAACTAGGTTTCTATGACAGCATCCTGCAGAACCCAAGTATGTAGCTACATGAATGTTATCTTACCAACTTTATTGTCTATATGTATTCAATAAGCTCTTTCCCCATCCCTGCACCCTCTGTTCGTTTATAAAGTTTACTGTTTGCGCCTGCCTCCCTTTCACAACGAGTATAAATTAGCTGAATGTTGGCTAAATATGACTGCTTTTCTTCTGTCAAGCATGTGATTTTATCAGTTCTGTTGTCTTACTGTAGATTTTAGAAAAGTAAAATGAGGGTGAAGGGTCGGATAGAGTTGTTCCAAACAATTAATCAGTGATCTTGACTCATACCTTCTTGTATCTCAGTTTTTCTAAAGTGCGTTCAGGCAGTTCAGCATTTGGGTGGTGGTGTGGTGGTGGTGGGGGTGGGGGGGGGGGGGGGGGGGTTAAGATATGAAAATTTCCTTGAATGGACATTAAATGCTGCCATGTAGGTTTCTTTTTGGAAAGGCATTTAGGTCATAGATTTTTCTCAACACCCACCCTCGGCCCCTCCTCTTAACTCTTTAGCCACGCAATGGAGTTTGGAAATGAGGAGTAAATACAAGCCACTAGAAAGACACCTTAACTCTATCCCCTACACTTAAATCTCATTATACACTAACTGGGCGTCATTCAGTATTTTGAACATGACACCAGAAGGCAGTAAAGGAAGGCCATAATTTTGAAAGAACGGTTGCTGCAGCAGTGCAGCTTAATAAACACTTTTTGACTTTGCTTCAACTTCGCTTCTCATGTTGATTTTCTTGTTTAGTTCATAAAATTTCCCATAGCTAATGGGCTAACAGCAGCTTATTTGAGAGAAGTCGAGCTACTATTTTTTCCCTTGCTCCATTTCTCCATCAGGTCGTTTCAGGTCGCATGTTCTTTCTGTCTGGAGGTTTGCTCCATACCCAGCCACTTTCTGTCGGATTTCATGCAGTTAAATTAGTTGGATAATTGTTGCAATAGTTCTTCATATGTTCGAATGGGAAAATAACTCAGTGGTTTCCTATTCACCTTCTGTCTAAAAGAAGATGGAATTCTAATGTTCGAAATATGGAGTATAATGGATAACCTCAGCAGAAATTGGAATAAATGCATATGGCCCATAGCCCATAGGGACGGTGAAAGTGTCATTTTCCCCCATTACTCTCTTCTATCTCATCCAGCAAGAGCCTACTATTTTTGCATCCGAAACCATCTTGTTTCCAGCACCAGTTTGCTTCTGTTATTTGTGCCTTCATTGTTGAATTTTCATTTGACTATCAGTTGTGTTGTATGCCAATACCTCATTTATAGCAAGCATGTTAGGGACATTGGACTTGTTGATGTTAATTCATTCACGGCAGATTTGCTGGAGCTTGTGTATGGGAACTGTTAGTGTCGAATTCTTTACACTGTTAAAACAGTTTTCTAGCACAAGTATTTACTCATCTTGAATAAGTCCTTGAAACTTCTCTTGTGATTGGGGAAAAAAAAACACATGATGTAAAATAATTGATTAAACGCTTGTTTCTTGACATTAACTTGTTATCTCATGATTCTTACAAGTATTACTAACTGTCTAAGTACTTGTGGAAGTTGTTCACCGGTTTTTTTTTTTTTTTTTTATTATTATTGTAAATGCAGGAATAGACGATTTGATCGGTAAGATGGAAGTGCCTGGAGGCTATAACGCGTACCAGTCAACAGAGGACTACAGCATGACTGGCTGATATTTAACAGTTGTTGCTACTACTCTGGTATATATATTTATATTTATTTTTCATGGAAAAAACATTGTTTGCAGTTTGAAGCCAAGCCGGGACTCATGCTGAGATTTCTGAGCTAGGTAGCAGCGAAACCACTGATAAAGGAATTGGAACCCTTTGAAACAATGCCCTGAGAGTGATCAAGTTCATTTTATATAGTCTGTAATGATACTAATGATGCAGCTTATTAAACTTCTGGTGTGTGAAAATGGTGGTGAAATTTTTATTTGATTTATTTTCAGTATTTTTGAAGTCTGATACGTCAAAACTGTAAAATCTTTGACGGATTCATGACAGCTACATTTTATTTTTTCCCCCAAAACCGCCCCGCTTGCTGGAGAGTGGTGTGGCTTGTGTTTATGTAATGCAGTCTTCATGAAATTGAGATATTGTATTATTGTATTTGTATGCTGTTCAATTACTCACCTATATGTAGTGATTCTATTTGAGCTTCGTATATATAGTTCTTACCTCTTAGGGCTATGCAACCTATGTTTAACATTTTCGATCTTGAAAATAAATTAAAATGTTTTTGGCTTCTTGTAAAGACTCAAGATCATCTTTCGGGTTTCATAACTAGTTTTAAATAAATGAGGTATAACATGTTTTGTTAGCCTTAAGGGAATTTTAGTTCATGCAGCATATGACATAAGTTGAACAATTTTCATCAAATTGGTAACATAAACTAACGTGATTAATATTTACATTGATTTAACAACGTTGATTAGGTTGATTATTATTCTCCTTAATTTGCTCAGAAGATCAAAGAATGTTTAACTTAAAGGCTCCACATCCATTGAAGGTGGGGTACAAGATCACAGAATGCATGTGCTTGCTGTCCAAGACTCCAAGTATTCCTTAGGTGTTATTGACGAGGTTAAAGCTATATTTTCTTCACCTTATTTTTATTGTTTATTTTTCGTATAATAAGACCGGATAAAAAATAAAAATAAAATCAAATCAGACCAAAAACAAGAATCATTCAGACCAGGGAGAATCAGATCAGATCGGGTGAATAATCCAACTCAAGTTGTCGATTGGTAGAGATGGCCAGTGGGTCGGGTTTGACCCAGCCCGCCCTAACACAACCCATAGTGAGTCACATGGGTCGGACACACTTATGACCCATGACACAACCCAACCCAACCCGGATATTTTTTGAGGTATTGTGGGTCGGATTTTTTCAACACAACCCATTTCGACCCACCCCATCGGACCCGATACAACCCGCCACGGCACACCCGACCCACCCAACCCAACACACGAACCCAACCCACCCAACACGAACCCAACCCACCCAACACGAACCCAACCCACGAAACTCATCATAATTTAAACAATTTTATATGCAAATGCTAATAAATTCTAATTTTATTGTGTAAATATAAATTAACCCATTTATGTGAGTAAGTGAATTGCATAAAAATTAATTAATTTAATTCATACAAATATTATAACCTTTTGTCGCTAAAACTCATGTGAACCCACCGAACTCACATCTGTCGCAACCCACCAAACCCATCAGACCCACCCGACCCGCACAACCCACCTCGACCCACGTCCCATCATGTACTGTGTCCATTTTTTCCGACACAGCCTACGACTCGATCCACCCTAATTTAACTGAGACGGGCCGTGTATCAATTATCCCCGACCCACAACCCAGCCAACCCGACACGTTGGCCATCTCTATGAATTGGACTCAATTCGTCATTGGCTAACATTGGTTCGTCGTTGTGAACTGACGGAAAAATCTGCAAATCAAATAAATGATATATTTCCTTGTATAAGACGATCGTTGCATTGATATAAATGATGTTCAGATCTTCCATTTGATCTGTCCTTGCAATGATTCTTGTTTTCTATGTTATTACAGCAATCCCTTTGATTAACGAGTTGATTAACTAATCACAGAAACTTTTATTTCTTTCTTTCTGTCCTTCCTCTTTTGACGTCTCCGGTGCCCAACACAATTATCATTCACTACCAATTCAAGTACATTCTCTCTCTCTTCAGTCTTGATTAATTTATAGTGTTCATAGTTTTAATATTTTACATTTTCAGACTGTAATTCATATATTTAATTAATAATTAAAGTTATGACATAGTTTTACAAAGTTTACAACATCGTAGGTGAGGTTATTGTTGGAAGTATTTAGGAAGATGTAGTGGGATTTAGTTTATTTGTGGTTAATTGATTGAGTAATGTTGATGATCTTTGAGTATGGAAGAGGAATTACAAAGATACTTTTGTGGGGAATTGTTCTTGTTGTATTGACTAATGCTTTACAATGGTACATATTTATAGTAGTACAATGTTGGTGGTTTCCACCACTACACTTCTCTAGACTATTCTATTCTAGATTATTCTACTTTCTTCCCATTGTAGATAGTTCTAGGTTTTTCTACTCTTAGATATTTGTTTAGGATAGTCTAGATATTTTATTACATGCTCCTAGATTTTTCTAGATTACAATTACATGTTCCTAGATTTTTCTAGATTATAGTTTTTAACACTCCCCCTTAATCTGAAAAATCTTGAACTCCAAGTTGTCGACGAAATTGGATGAATTTTTCTGTTGAGATTGCCTTTGTGAAGATATCCGCGAGCTGCTCCCCGGTCTTGCAGAATTGTAGCTCGATCTCCTGCTTCTCGACTAGTTCTCGGATAAAGTGATGACGTATCTCGATATGCTTCGTGCGGCTGTGGAAGACTGGATTTTTTGTCATGGCTATGGCAGACATGTTGTCGCAATAAACTATTGTTGGGTCTTCTGTCGGCTGTCGTAGATCACCAAGAATTCTCTTGAGCCAGACTGCTTCACATGATGCACCTGTTGCTGCAATATATTCTGCTTCTGATGATGATAAAGCCACAGTCGCTTGTTTCTTTGATGACCATGAAATGGCTTTAGTTCCCAACTGGAATACATAGCCACTTGTACTCTTCCTGTCGTCGATACTACCAGCCCAATCACTGTCGGTGTATCCCGTGAGCTTGTAGTCATCTTCAGTCTTGTATAATATTCCATAGCTTTTTGTGCCTTTGACATACCGGAGGATTCTTTTTGCTGCTGTGAGATGAGCTTACTAGGTTCGCTCATAAACCTTGACACGATGCTAACAGCATGTACGATGTCGGGTCTTGTGTGTGTAAGATATATGAGAGATCCGACCAAGCTTCGATATATTGAGGCATCTACTTTCTCCTTGCCATCATATTTGGAGAGCTTCTCATTGGGTGCCATTGGTGTGACAAATGGCTTGCAATCTTCCATGTGAAACTTCTTGAGTAGATCGTCTGCGTACTTTTCTTGTGATAAGAAGATCCTTCCTGGTCTTTGCTTGACTTGCATGCCAAGGAAGTACTTCATCTCTCCAAGGTCGGTCATTTCATATTCCGACATCATGGCCTTCTTGAATTCTTCGACCATTCTTGAGTTAGTACCCATGTAGATAAGATCGTCTACATAGAGGCACAAGATGAGAAAATCATGTGACCCTTGGGTCTTTATATAGAGTGATGGCTCACTTGGGCTTTTTGTAAAGCCATTTTGTAGAAGATAGCCATCAATCTTGCTATTCCATGCACGAGGAGCTTGTTTGAGCCCATAAAGGGCTTTTCGAAGGCGATATACCCTTTCTTCTTGGCCTTCAATGACATATCCTTGAGGTTGCTCAACATATACTTCTTCATTGAGCTCTCCGTTGAGAAATGCAGATTTAACATCTAATTGAAAAACTTGTAATTTAAGTTGAGCCGCAAGTGCGAGAACTGACCTGATCGTCTCCATGCGGACTACTGGAGCATATGTCTCAGTGAAGTCGATTCCTGGTTGTTGTGAGTAGCCTTTTACGACCAGACGAGCCTTGTTCTTTTGAATTGATCCATCTTCATGCTCCTTGATCTTGTAGACCCATTTGAGGCCTATCACTTCCTTGTCTTCAGGCTTGTCAACGAGCTCCCATGTGTTATTTTTCTCAATCATTCGAATCTCCTCGTTCATTGCTTCGATCCATTTGTCTTCTCGTGTTGCTTCATGAAAGCTTAGTGGTTCACCGGCAAAGAGAGCCATGATAGCATAATTGCATTCATAATTCTCCAAGTAAGATGGAGGACGCCGATCACGTTGAGATTGTCGAACTGCTTGAGTTGGTCTTGAAGAACTTGAAGTTTATGTTGTGCCTTGTGAACTGAAAGGTGATCTTGGGATCCTTGGTGATGATGGACTTGATGATGATTGTGTTGCTGGCTGAATTGGGCCTTCTTCTCCATTTGGGCCTAGTGGAAGAATGTCTCCTTGAGAAAGTTCTGGATCATTCTCGTTCCATTTCCATTATGCTCCTTCATCAAATTTCACATCTCGAGAGATGATTAATTTCTTGGATTCGGGATTGAAGAGACGATATCCTTTTGATTCGTCACTGTATCCAATAAAGATACATTTCTCTCCTTTTACATCCAACTTTTCTCGATTTTCTTTCGGGATGTGGGCAAATGCGATGCACCCAAAAACTTTAAGGTGCTCAACTCTTGGCTTTCTTTTGTGCCAAGCTTCATAGGGGGTGACTTCCCTAACAGCTTTTGTGGGAGATCTGTTAACAATATAGACAGCTGCATGGACAGCTTCCGCCCAAAAATATTTAGGAAGATTTTTCCCTTGCATCATGCTACGGGCCATTTCAGCAATTGTTCGATTCTTCCTTTCCGCAACACCATTTTGTTGAGGTGTGCGTCTTACTGTTAATTCCCTTTTAATACCATGCTTTTTACAAAAGTCATTGAATTCACTACTTGTGAATTCTCCCCCACGATCTGTTCTTAAAATTTTCAAATAATGCCCACTTTGTCTCTCCACGAGGGCTTTAAATTGCATGAAGTGAGAGAATGCTTCTGATTTATGCTCCAAGATATATACCCACATCATGCGTTAAAAAGCATCAACGAACAATAGAAAATATCTTTTTCCGCCGAGAGACGGAGTTCTGGTAGGGCCCCATATATCTGAATGAACAAGCTCTAACGGAGCTCTAGCCCTCCAGGATGATGTAGGGAATGGCAATCTATGCATTTTGCCATATATACAGCCCTCACATATTTTTCTTTCATTATTTATTGGTGGCAGTCCAACCACCATTTCCTTTTTCTTTAACAGTTTTAAACTGTCAAAGTTTAAATGCCCGAATCTTAGATGCCACAGTGTGGATTCATCAACAATGGAGGAGAGAGTCATATTATTTTCTAATTGCATTTTTAAAGGAAATATTTTGTTAGGAGTTATATGGACTTTTGCAATTATTTGGCCATTTTTCTTATCATATATGAGGCATATATTATTATCAAATTTCACCATATAGCCTCTTTGAATTAGTTGGCCTACACTTAATAAGTTTTGTGTAAGCCCAGGGACATAGAAAACATCATGGATGAATTTAGAGGAGCCGTCTTTTGTTTTAACGGAAATAGTCCCTTTGCAAGCAACATCTTGGCCACTTCCATCACCAAGTGTAATTTGAGTTTTTATGTTTTCATTTAGACTGACAAATGAATTTTTATTGCCAGTCATGTGGTTTGAACAACCACTATCAATATACCAAGTGTCACTTGGTTCATGTTGGGCATTTAAGCAAGTATAAAATAATTGATCGGCGTTTGTGTTACTTCCGGTGAAATTAGCCTCTTCTTTTTGTCGGTACCAACAATCTTTCTCAAAGTGAGTGTGCTTGTTACACCTTTTACATTTATACCGACAATCTTTTGTATTATGGCCATTTTTCTTGCACAAATTGCAATATGAACTTGATTGATTATTTTCTCGACTCCCTTGATTTTTAAAATTTCCTCTCCCCCTGCCACGGTTATATGAACTTCCTCTTCTTGATTGATAATTTAAACCGTGACCATTTTTATTTTCTCCATTGTTAGAAAATTTTAGTTTAGCTTGAAAAGCTTGTTCTAGTGGCTCTTCTAAAAAATTACGCATTCTTTCTTCATGAGCTAAGAGTGAACCCATTAGCTCAGTTAAAGTGAGTGTTGATAAATCTTTATTAGCTTCTTCTATTGCAGCCACTATGTGATCATATTTTGCTGTAAGACTTCTTAATATCTTTCTTATAATTTTAACATCTTCTATTGTGTCTCCATTAGATCGAATTTGATTAACGATGGTTGAGACTTGATCAAAATATGATTGAAGATTTTCATCTCTAGACATTTTTAAAGTATCAAATCTTCCCCATAAAGATTGTAGTTTAAAGAGAATTACCTTTTCGGAGCCTCTATATTTTGTCTCCAAGATGCTCCAAGCCTCCTTGGTCGTTGTAGCAGCCATGATGGTAGGAAGGATTGTTTCATCTACTCCACGATAGATTAAGGATAGGGCATAGTTATCCCTTATCCTATTTTGTTTGTATTGCTTCCTTTTTGCTTCATCCCAAGTAGCCTCTTCAATGGCATCCTTGGGTTGTTCGTACCCATTTTGGACTAGCTCCCACAAATCTTGTGAGATAAATACAGATTTCATTTGCATACACCATTGTTGATATTTTCCCCCTTTAAATAAAGGTACCCAATTAACTTGGGGATAGTTAAATGTGTTTGAGGCCATGTATATTTAAGTGGTGGTTTAGGTTGTATGCAAGAATTATTGGTTGTTTTGGAGGCTTTGGAATAATTGGCTCTTGATACCAAATGTTGGAAGTATTTAGGAAGATGTAGTGGGCTTTAGTTTATTTGTGGTTAATTGATTGAGTAATGTTGATGATCTTTGAGTATGGAAGAGGAATTACAAAGATACTTTTGTGGGGAATTGTTCTTGTTGTATTGACTAATGCTTTACAATGCTACATATTTATAGTAGTACAATGTTGGTGGTTTCCACCACTACACTTCTCTAGACTATTCTATTCTAGACTATTCTACTTTCTTTCCATTGTAGATAGTTCTAGGTTTTTCTACTCTTAGATATTTGTTTAGGATAGTCTAGATATTTTATTACATGCTCCTAGATTTTTCTAGATTACAATTACATGTTCCTAGATTTTTCTAGATTATAGTTTTTAACAGTTATTGCTTTCGAGGTGATGTAATCCTTGATGAATAATCTCTGGGGTATTTGATTTTGTTTTGTTTAATCAATTGTGAGACGCTACATTAAGAAATAATTAATCTTCACCAACTATTTCTTCATATTTTTAAAATATAATTACAGAGTATTAGAGATTGATTATTACTACTCCCTACGAGCCATTAGATAAATTTTAGGTGGAGGGGTTATCTTGTTAAATGTCACAATAACGCCGCAATAAGGCAAATGCTGCACTCCCTCAATTTTTATTTGCTTGTATTACTTGCATGGGCACACAGTTTTAGGTGGCTGGCAAAAATAATATTAAATGATGCAAGTGTAAATTGTTTATTGGCAAAATTACAAGTGGGGTATAAACACTCATTTTAGTTAAGTGATGTAAAATATATTTGGAGAAAATATAAAGAATTAACAAGTGAGGACTAAAGATTGGAAGAAAAATTACAAAACAATGCAAAAATCTTCCAAAAGAGGAAATGATGCAACTTGCAAGTAAATAAAAACCAACTTTAGGTAAGATGGAAGTAAATAAAAACGGAGATATGTAATTTCTGGGACACAAGTATCATCCCGCAAACCCGCAACCTTATAACCTACGAAGTATTATGCTAGTTGGCATTCACGCAAATAAACCATTTGAACGATTTGCCTGATTGCCCTCATATATTCTCTTCTTTTACAGTTTGCAATAATTTGTGGAAAAAGGAGGAAAAAATGGAAGGGGAAGAGAATGCAAGTCATCATATTCCATTAATTCAACGAGTAGATGAAGGAGTCATAGAAGATAAAGAAGTAATAGGAGAAGGATCCTTGAGTAAAGCTGAAATATTTGATGAAGCAAAGAGACAGTTATACTTAGCAGGTCCACTGATTGCTGTAACAATCTTACAGTTCTTAGTCCAAGTTATTTCAGTCATGTTCGTTGGTCATCTTGGCAAGCTACCTCTTTCTAGTGCTTCACTCGCCACTTCCTTTGCTTCTGTCACTGGATTCTATGTCTTGGTTAGTTAAGTTCTGATCACAAACTTGTTTCGTTGCAGATTGTTTTACATGAGTTAAAACTGAACTATCTGATGCTTACTTAGGATTACCAAGTATATACTCTGATGAACCGCCTTATGACTGTTATATTGTTACTTGTTTTTGTTAGAATATGCCTCGAATCAGTCATGCCCCCCCTTACTGCAACGCCCCAACACACGTTATTTGTTATGGTACACAAGGGTTATCTGTTTTGGGCGTATTTTCTGGGCTTTTCCACGTCTGTCTAGAGAATATTATATAAACTCTCTAGGTCATAACCCAATACTATTCTGTAATCTGTACCCCTCAAGATCGATAAATCTCCTCCGCCTTGGATGTAACTAACACATCGTTAGTGAACCACGTTAAATCTCTGTGTTCTTTATTTATGTTATTTATAATCTTTCTTGCTTCCGTTATAACATTTACAAAAGCTGAATGACTGATATTTGAAATGAACTCTTATATCAGCTGGGAATGAGTAGTGCATTGGAGACACTGTGTGGACGATCCTACGGAGCTAAAAAACACGCAATGCTTGGCCTTTATACACAAAGAGCCATGAAGTCCTTCTAGTGTCTAGCATTCCTCTATCACTCGTTTGGTTTTACACTAAGGATATACTTATCTTCTGCCACCAAGACCATGAAATAGCAGAGGGAGCAGGAACTTTCAACCAGTGGATGATCCCGAGCCTCTTTGCCTACGGACTACTTCAATGCCTCACCAGATTTTTCCAGACTCAGAATATTGTGCTCCCTATGATGCTGACATCCGGTGTAACAGCTGTCCTACATGTTTTAGTGTGTTGGGTTCTTATCTTTAAGCTTGAACTTGGCATTAAAGGAGCTGCTTTAGCAAACAATGTATCATATTGGATTAACTTTTTCCTGCTGGCGATTTATGTCAAGTTTTCTCCTGCTTGGATGACGACTTGGACTGGGTTTTCTAAGGAAGCATTTCATGATTTATGGAACTTTCTTAAGCTTGCTGTTCCTTCTGCATTAATGATTTGGTATGTCTGTACTCTGAAATTTCACATATTCACATTATTTTTTTGTGTCAGAAATTAATTTCTGTATCAACTATTTGTGCTGTAGCCTCGAGTATTGGTCATTCGAAATGGTTGTACTTCTAGCAGGTCTTCTGGAAAAGCCAAAACTTGAGACATCTGTGTTATCAATTAGGTTTGTGGCCTTATTCAGTTCTTGGATAGAAGCTCCTCTTTTTCTTGCGGAAATAGTTAATGAAACGCTTGCTTCTTTTGCAGCCTTAACACATGTTGGATGGTCTATATGGTATCTGTTGGCCTTGGTAGTGCCCTCAGGTAACTTTTTCCAAACTAGTGCTAATTTCCCTGTCACTTCATCATTAACACCCCAATTTCTTATACCTGATCATCCCATTATGTCGGGCCGGGTCAAACCTCGGACCGCTTTTTGTGTGCCCAAAAACTGCTATTTCGGGCTAAAGATAGCAGTCTTTTTTGGGCCGGGTCAAACCTCAGACAGTTTTTTGTGTGCTCAAAACCCGCTATTTTGGGCCAAGATAGCAGGCTTTTTTGGTCGGGCCAATTTATAACTAAAAGTGTAGTTTTATGTTGCTCAAAACCCGTCAAAAAGTAAAAATCAGCCCGACCTGAAAAAGGGGCCTATAAATCTGCCCAAAACCTGCTAATTTCAGGCCGGGCCGGGCTCAAGTTGATCAGGTCTACAATTTCTATATGGAGTACATTGCATCTTATAATTGTAATTGCAGCACAAGAGTATCAAATGAATTGGGAGCTGGACGTCCAAGAGCAGCCCGGTTAGCCCTGTTTGTGATGGTCATTATATCAGTTATAGTGGGCTTAGTAGTAGCAACAACGACTATTTCAGTACGATACACATGGGGAAGACTGTATAGCAATGACGAGGAAGTAGTGAGATACGTAGCCAAGATGATGTTACTTCTTGCCATTTCCGATTTCTTAGATGGATTTCAGTGTGTACTTTCAGGTAGCTACTCCAATTACTACTAGTTGTCTCCCAACCCATTTCTTTGTGATTGTGTTATTACTTTGTTCTAATTTTTTCGAGGAACATAACATGACATAACATAACTGATAGGAGCTGCAAGAGGTTGTGGGTGGCAAACCATGTGCTCAATCATAAATCTTGGAGCTTATTACTTTGTGGCACTTCCTTGCGCGGTGTTCTTTGCTTTTATCTTGCATATGGGAGGCATGGTAACACACACACTTGAACTTTCTGCATTGTCTACATCTGATCAGTTCACACAATGACTTTGAATCCTTCAATTTTTCTGGGAATATATGCAGGGACTGTGGATGGGGATTATCTGTGGACTACTTGTTCAAGTCATAGTGCTTGTCACTATAAATTTGTTTACAGATTGGAATAAAGAAGTAAGAAACATTTTTTTTCTTCTTCTGGTATACTACATATGAATCTTTGCTGATATTGTTGCCACTTCAATTGCAGGGAAGTAGAGCGTTGGCCAGAACGTAGAGTTCATGGAACAATCACTGAAAACTAGAAGATTATGCATATGGGAAACTCAGATGTAGCTAAATGATACTCAACTCGAAGATTATAACTCAGAGATTAGGACAGAGTTCAGAACTGTGGCACATTGATTGCAACATGAAGAATAACATTGTGCCTTTGGCAAATTCTGAGATAGCAATCTAGTTATCTCCTTTCTGTTAGAGAAAACACTGCACACAGAAAATTGTTCTTTTATCATTTATTAACAAGAATTAAATAGAGAATAATGCACCAAGGTAAGTTTGTTCAATTGAAGGGGCTAGCTGTTGTAATTTTGGGTTAAAAGGCAAAATACGTAGAATAGGAGTAAAAACGTGTTTAGGAAATTGTTGCGCCGTGGTAACCAAACCACTGCCTTGAAAACGAGATTTTGTGCAATCGGGGTGCACAATTGTATCCAGCGATTCGTTCCCTAAGTTTTATACAACTCTCAACACACAAACGCACTTTTGGTGATGAGATGGATTCACATACATTTATGCCCAAAAGAATAAGAAGGAAAAAGGTTTGAGGAGATATGAATAATCTGTTATGAAATATAATATGGATGTCCATTATACCCCGTTAATATCTCCGGAATATAACTGTATTGTTCAGTTAAACCCTAACTATTGTATATTATATGTCCATTATAACTGTATTGTTCAGTTAAACCCTAACTATTGTATATTATATATACCCGGTACTATATGGAATAATACACACAACACTATTCTCTTTCTTACCTCTCTTGTTTATTCACAACACGGTACCATATGGAATAATACACACAACACTATTTTCTTTCTTACCTCTCTTGTTTATTCACAACACGTTATCAACACCAAACCCTAACCGACTAAGCAGACGAAAAACAAAGAAAGACATCTATCGTTGAGGTAAATATTATTATACTCGCTAATCTTATTATTGAAAATTTGAGATTGATATAGTGTACATGCGAATATATGCAATTGGAGTACATATGCGATTGAAAATTTGTTAATATTTTTTTTTTGTTTAGAATAGAGTACCCTGCATTAGTTTAGTTTAGGAAATTACAGAAAATTTGGGGATTGTCTTCCTCCACTTCATCACTGTCAGATGGAGGACATATACATATTACATCATTGTCTTTACAAATAGCTCCATAAACATCCAGAGGGGGGTTAATATTTACAAAAACAAAGGGGGCGCAGTTTTGAGCCCTTGCTTTCTTAGCCACATGATCCGCATCCTTCACTCCTTGTCTCGACACGTTCCTTAGGGACCCTGTTTGCATTTTTCCAAGGTACTCCCTACACAATGAATATATGTTAGACATCCTGTCCGATGGGTTGTTCACGTTGTTAATTCCTAGCACTGCTCTTTCACAGTCCGATGAGATTGTAAGGTCATTCCATTTGTTGTTCAAGCACCACTTTATTGTATGGAAAATAGCCACGGTTTCTGCACACAGGGCGTCTGTTGCTGTTGTTTTTCCCGCCATTGCAGATTTCCAATGGCCGTCTTTGTACCTGCATATTGCTGCATACCCTACTGCTAGAGTTTGTTGGCAAAAGGAGGCATCAACCTGGACAGCAAGGTTAGAAGTAACCAATTCAAAGACGACAGAGTTTGGGTGTTTTCGGGGTATTGGGACTGTGGTAGAAAACTCTTTAGCTAGCCAAAGGGTATTCTTCCACATCGAAGCAATAGTCTTAGACTCCTTTTTAAACACCCATGCGTTTCTCCTAAGCCAAATACCCACAAAAAGTAAACAAAAACACTGGACAGGATGGCTGATGTGTGAGTCGGGGGTTCTTTTTGATTAATATTATACTCCAGCCACTCTCTAAAGGGGAGGGAAGTGCCATTCTGGGGGTGGTTAGCCTTTTGGGCTTCACCCCAAAATTCCGCTGCCCTAGGGCAATCCCGGAACAGGTGATTCATGTCCTCTTCCACATTTGGGCAAAACAAGCAAAAAGGGTTTGGTATAATGTTTCTTTGGGCCAAATGGACTGCACATGGAATTCTACCCCACATAATTAACCACAGGAAGAATTTTATCTTAGGGGTACACTCCACTCTCCACGGAATTTCTCAATCCCCAATTTTACCTTGAAGAGCATGGAATTCTTTTTCCCATAGCAGGGAGTACGCAGATTTAGAATCAAAGAACTTTCCCTCCCCCAAGGAACACACTGGAAAATCTGATCCCTTAGCCGGAATTGGGTTGGCTAGGATCCATTGATGTAAGTGAGGAGGCATGGTCACAGAGAGATTTCCAAGATTCCAAGTATTATTGATAATTATACTACTCACTGTGAGATTACTCTCATTCTCTTTTAGGGGCCCATGTATGATATCTCTTAATTTTCCTTTCCCGGTCCAGTTATCCTCCCAAAGGTTAATATGTTCCCCATTGCCAATGCACCAAACAGATAGGTCAGAGTACTCGAACCACCCTTTCCCCACATCATGCCAAACATGAGACCCTATTCTAAAGCTTGCCGGATATCCCCTATTAGCAATGTACTTTTCTCTAATCAAGGTGGCAGCAAGGTTGTTGGAGCTGTTCAACCTCCAACACAATTTAATCATTGCAAGCTTATTGAGGACCGTGGCTTTCCTCACCCCAAGCCCTCCCAATTTGGACGGTGCACACACTCGATCCCAAGACACAAGGTGGGTTCTACGCTTATCCTCACTAGAGTCCCATAGGAAGTTGGCACACAAACTATCTATCTCATTTAGAACTTTCTTAGGCAGGGAAAGGGATTGCATAGAGTAGTTGGCTATGGATGAAAGGGTTGACTTGATGAGCACTAGTCTTCCCGCTTTGGAGAGACATTTGGCCTTCCACGAGGCCAACTTACTACGGATTTTCCTAGCTATATGGCTAACTTGGCTTGCAGACGGTCTTTTATCTGTCAAGGGGAATCCTAGGTAGATGCCTAGGTCTGGACTTTCTGGAACTTTCAACAGGGAGGTGAATATAGCCTTATCCACAGCCGGGGTGTTATTTGAGAAGTAAAGCTTACTCTTTCCTGGGTTCATTTTTTGTCCCGATCGAGCATTCCCAGAAGGAGTCCAAGGTGTTGGACATCCCATGGAGGGTTTCCTGTGACACTTCTCCAAACAGGAGGAGATCATCAGCAAACAGGAGGTGGGATATTGGGGTGCCATTCTTTTTCAGGAGGAAAGGTTTCCACACACCATTCGATTGGGCTTCACATATAAGAGTGGAGAGATACTCCATACAAATGATGAACAGATAAGGGGAGAGGGGGTCCCCTTGGCGAAGGCCTCTAGAGGCATTGAATTTATCCGATAGGACACCATTAATTCTAATTCTAGAGGATGTGGAGGAGACACATTACATGATTAGGTCCGTGGAGTCCTTATCAAATCCTTGTCTGTGAAGGCAGAATCTAATGAAACTCCACTCTATTCTATCATAAGCTTTTTCAAGGTCGATCTTAAGAGCAAACCACCCCCTTTTCCCCTTTTTTTGTTTCATTGAATGAAGAATTTCTGACGCCGCAATGTAGTTTATGTCACAACCCCTCCTCAAAAGAAAGCTATTTTGGTCTGGAGATATAATCGAGTTGAAGAGGGGTCGGAGTCTGTTCACAATAACTTTTGACACAATTTTGGAACTCGTATTACACAGACTAACCGGCCTAAATTGCTTGATATTTTCTGGTTTTTCTGTCTTTGGGATCAGGCAAATAGAGGTATCATTGACGCTGTCAGGGAATGATTTTTCACTAAAGCACTTTTGACAAAGGCCAGAATGTCTGGCCACATGGTTCCCCAGTGGTTCTGGAAGAATTGAGCATGGTACCTGTGAGGGGGTCGAAAAAGCAAGAGGCTAATGCGTGACCTCGTCCCTCATGGGTGTGACGCTTCTTTTTGTCAAATCAAGTGTAATCGGATTTCCCGTGAGTTTACACCCAATTGACTAGTAATATAGGAGACGCCATTCAGTTTTTAACGACAATGAGAAAAACTGACAAAACCCGGTTATCGTGACATAAAGGGAGTGCAATTATGTTTGACCACGACGGCCGTAGGTTCCCTTGTGATCCCTGGTGGTGGGGATCGCTTAACGTACACCCGCAGGGTAGAGATTGAGGGTTCGGGGGACTGTAACTACCGAGAGGAGTACTCGCTCTTCGATAACTCCAGAGGCAGGATATCCTTACTAGCTCAGCATAAATAATTGAAGGGACATGCGTTAACTATTAAACTAATCTGAGTCGATTTTAACAATATGCAACATATAGTACTAGATCGAACGCGATTATCTGATTTAGATTGTTTTAAGGGACCTAGCATGATAATCCAATTTCCCAAAAATATCATACTTATTAGGCGTGATCGAACAATCAGATTTAGTTAGTTTAACAATTCATAAAAGGGCGAGGAAAGCAATTAAACCATGGAAAAGGGACACATTACGACGCACCCTTGAGAGGTGCGTCACGGTTCTCAGAAAACTAACCACTTTGACTTTGCTATTTCTCCTTTTATTTAACGAATCTCAATTTATGGGACGGGATACGTTCTGTTCGATTTATGGATCGATTGCGACAGAACGCGTGATCAGTTTTGCAGTGTGAGGCTTAGGCTTAGGGGTTCAGAGTCAATACTCAGAATAATCATTGTGTGTTGTCTTTTTCACGTCGAACTTAAGGCCCTATTTATAGAAAAGAGTTCGTGGAAAGATAGAATTGTAGAACTCTAATCCTCGAGGAATTAGGAAAAAACACGTCCCAGGTATTTTCAGCGCCCAAGGCTGGGCGTCAAAGATTTAGGCGCCCAGCTCTGGGCGTTGAAAATAGGATCCATGCAATTTCAGCGCCCAGGGCTGGGCGTTGAAATTGATGTTTGGGCCGTTTCTTTGTCAGATTCGGACTCTTAGAATCCGGAGTGTATGAGGCTTAATCGAGTCTTTTAGTGCGTATCAATTTTATGACGGGATGCGTCTAGGCCCGTTACGAACTCTAGGCTCGTTAGGATTTTAATTAATACGTGACTCTTATTTTCGAATCATATTAGGAATAGGATTCTCTCATAATTTCTATCTCATTTAGGATTTATGTTGGAGTGCAACACCTAATTCTGACAGGTTTCTATCTTTTATGACTTGCCACTTTTAACAACTACCCATTACAGCAGTTACTATTTTTAGCAGGTTTCCATAAATAGCAGGTTTCTATAAATAGCAGGTTTCGGGTGAAATGAAAAGGGGAATTGAGATTCGTCATTTTATAGGAGATGCGTTGTCAAGTGGAGATTTATGCTTTCATCATCGAACCTTCCCTTTCGGGAATGGGGACAAAAGTAGGTGTCTACAGTTAGCCCCCACTTTGACTGAGTCTTGGAGTAAGACGATGGTCAAAGTATTAGACGGAGTGCGTCGCACAAGCCATGGTGACCTGTTTTTGCGAGGGTCTCACGAGCCCCCGAGTGATAACATTTGACTTAAGGGTCATCACTTGAAGTGTCGACATATCCCTCACGTGTCATTGGGATTTGTCAACTGATAGTATAGAAACTTCCTCACTTTGTCATTGGAAGGATCTAAAGGTGCGTAGAAACTCCCTCACTTTGTCATTGGGAGTAGCTACAGATGTTTTCGAAATCAAAGCTATAAAGTGTAATTGGGCCTGGCCAAGCCCAATCACGAGGTAAAAATTTTTTGTTTTTTTTTTTAAAGATTCTCATTTTCAGGGTTAGCTAAACGAGAAAACCCCCTTGTTTTTATGGGACGTAAAACGAAGGAAAATCCAGCACATCGTTCTTTTTGGAAAAAACGGAAAACCAATACTTTAATTTTTGGAAAAAAGGAAAAACTACTCACATCGCTCTTTTTTGGAAAAACGGAAAACCAATAACTACTCACATCGCTCTTTTTTGGAAAAACGGAAAACCAAAAGCTACTCACATCGTTCTTGGGAAAAACGGAAAACCAAAAGCTACTCACATCGTTTTTGGGAAGAACGGAAAACCAAAGGCTACTCACATCGTTTTTTGGGAAAAACGGATAACCAAAGGCTACTCACATCGTTTTTGGGAAAAGCGGAAAACTAAAGGCTACTCACATCGTTTTTGGGAAAAGCGGAAAACCAAAGGCTACTCACATCGTTTTTGGGAAAAACGGAAAACCAAAGGCTACTCACATCGTTTTTGGGAAAAACGGAAAACCAAAGGCTACTCACATCGTTTTTGGGAAAAACGGAAAACTAAAAAAAGTTATCGCTGCAGCGACTAAGGACCTGCGCGGTTAGTGACGCAGACCCCGCCGGCTGAAGATGGCGAGCCTGTCCGCTAAGGGTGGACATCCCTGAATTCGTTTTTTTTTCGACTTGGAACTCGCGTGGTTGGTGACGCGGTCTTGCCCGCTGAAGATGGGCAAGTTCCTATTGCTTTTGTTCATCGTGATTTCTTTTGAGAATTTCTTTTCTTATTCATTCTCGCAGGAGCGAATTCTTTCGAGGGATGCTCGGATTTAGTTGTAACCTGAATGTGGGTTGACAACGTGCTTAGACGGACCATTGTTTTGTGGTCATCTTCTTTCGTGGTTTTGAGCTAGTCTTTTCGGCTCAATTTTGCCACTACCTGGGTCCTTGATTAGGAGACTATGTACGAGTGTCAACGGCGACCTTTCCTTGAGGTCGAAACCCGTTCTTTTGAGCTTACCCAAACATGGGACTGCGTATAGCGTAGTCCGGAAATACGATTTTGACTCCGCACACTCTTTGTTGGAGTATATATTTTTTCCGCGAGCCCCCAAGCACTTGGGCTTGTCGGTTACTTTTCGCCAAGAGGGGGACGTTTATAACGTCTTTTAATCATATTTGGGGCCGCGCTCGTACGTGCGAGCGGCCTTTATAGTGTTGTGCTATTTTGGCGAAGTCGTGGAGTGCGACTTCAGTTTTCGGGCGACAAAGTTTATTTTCAAATAACATCCGGTTTAGCTTGGCCCGGATTAATCTTTTGACAGACAAACATTTTTCTTTTTGAGAAACCAACGACTTAACAATATTCTTTTGGTGTTTCGAAGAATGACCTTGATATTTATTTTGTTCATATTTGGTTTGAAAAGCGTACACATATTCCTTGAGAGAAGTGTAAGTTTCGAACAAGTTCTAACATTCATTTTTGCTATTTGGGAGCTAAAGGTGCTTTTGGGCTTAATCTTAATTGCAGTGGGGCCTCGTGTCTGGCAACACGGTTTTAAGTCCTTTCCTGTTCCGCGTTTTGTGAAATCTGGGCCTTGGGCTACATTTCCGGCGCCCAAGGCTGGGCGTTAATTATTTAGGCGCCCAGCTATGGGCGCTGAAAGTCCTTTTCTGGCGAATTTTGACTTTCGGATTTCTTAACGCGTTTCCGAATGGGATCAGGATGTCACTTGATGCGTTCAGCTATATATAGGGGCTAGATACGTCCCTATTTTCCATCACTCTCAATTTCCTTCTTTCTTTGCTGCGTTTTAGTTACCCCTTGCTTTCGTCATGTCGATTCCTACTTTCTCACTCCAACGGGCTGTTAGGCGTTGGCTACGGGCCCTTACTCCTACAGAAAAGGCCTTGTTGAAAGAATACCACTTAGAGGCACTTTTAGGCTTACAACAAATTAACATTGACTATAATTTTCTGCACGCAGCCCTAAGCTTTTGGGATTCCGATCATCATGTTTTTGTCTTTCGGGGCAACGAAATATGTCCTTTGCCAGATGAATTTGCTGCGATCCTTGGTTATCCTATTAATGCTACCCCTGCCACTCCTGGCACTATTGAAGAGAGTAAAACAACCATAGGGGCTTTCCTAGGACTAGATGCTAACATGCTTGCTGAGATTGTTGTAGGTGATGAGGTTAATTTGGCAAAACTTGTAAAACACCACTTTAGGCCTAGTAAGAATATGACCGAACAGAAATTGAATGTTCGAGCCCTTGTATTTTGCTTGTTGAATCATTTTTTGCTGTCGAATAACAATGGTGAGTTCGGTGACATAAGGTTGATCCCCTTGATTAGCCAGATGGAAAGTTGTTATTCTATTATGCCGTTGGTTGTTGCCGAGACTTTGCTGAGTGCGGATGAGCTGAAGAAGGATGCCAAATCTGAATATTTTAAGGGAAGCCCCTTATTACTGCAGGTAATCGATTTTTTTTGCGCACGTATACATTGTTTGCATATATATTTTTTATTCGTCCTGCCTTGGGGCTGAGTTTCAGCGCCCAGGGCTGGGCGCTAGAATTATCGGCGCCTGGTCCTTGGCGTTGAAACTGCGCCCCAGGAACCGTTTTTTTATTTTTTTTTATTTTTTTTTATCGTACCCGTTTTTTGCAGATTTGGCTCGTGGAACGGCTTAGGCTCTTGGAAGCTCCTGCCGATCCTAAACATTATCGCCCTATAGCCTTGGGTAACCGAAAATATTTGCACCGAGGCCAGGACGAAGCCGAATGGGCCTCCTTTTTTACTCATGGCATCTGTTCTATTAAGTGGGTGGTACCATGGTGGGGTTTGACTACTATGACGGGGGGTTCTGATGTATCGGTTTATGTTTCTTTGTTGGGGCTATCTCGGCCCACTTATATTTTCCCTTATCGAGTCATGCGTCAATACGATTTAAGGCAGACTATCCCCCTTTCTGATACGGTACCACCTAAAGTAGCGGCCTTTTCACAAGCACGGGTTCTAGGGTGGGCTAAGTATTATGATGGTCTCCCGCGTTGGGCCGTAGCTACAAATGGCTTTGTGGGTCTTTCTGAAAACTACAAGTTGTGGATGAGCTCCGATGATAAAGCTGTGAGGACCGAGGCTCGAAATGGGGAGCCGGCTGAGCTTTTGATACCTCGTATTCGTGTTAAGTATGAGGGTCCTGATTCTGCCAAACCTCGTACCCATGGTATTAAGACTGTGAAAGCTCGTCCTGATCGAAAGCGAAAGGAAGTTCCTCCCCGTTCCAGTTCCAGGCCTAAAAAGATGCCTAACATGAAGGGGCTTGCTGTTGTTAAAAGAAATGCAAGCTCTCGCGGAGATCGTCGCCGGAACAATGTATGGGTTAGGAAGGCTCAGCCGCCTGTAGAAACAGTGACTAGTCTAGTTGATGATAATAATCCTTCTCCCACCATTGTCTGTGCCCTTGAGGCTGAGCGGGCTATAACTGAGAATGTTTCTGAAGCCTTAGCATCTTTGGAAGTTAGTGTCCAGGAGCCGGTTCTTATGGAGATTGATATAGGGGCAGCGCAGAAGACTGTGGGGGTGGATCCTGCGAACATTGCCCTCTACAAGACTTTATTTGATGATCCGGAAGAACTAGAGTAGTGTAGTTCTTGCTAGGGTGTAGGTGCCCTTTATTTATTTCAGTTGTGTTTGTTTTTTCATTTCTTAGCACTTTGTTTTCCTTCTTATTATTTTTCAATAAAGGCGTATTTTATTTTTCATTTTTTGTTTCTCCCCTTTTTTTTATTTTTATATGTCTAACACTTTTTGCACATTTTATATATGTTTTTTTTATTGGACCGAATCCTTGGTAAGGATTGCCTACGTATCTTGTCAGAATCAGGTCGCGCGTAGTTCTAGCTAGAATAAATTCTAAGATGCCGGATTTTGATAGATATGCCCTGAGATGGAAGCATATGACTTAACCGGTCAAATGAGTGAAGTATTTTCGTCTGCCGTTTTTTGTTTGCCGTAAGTCGCGTAAAAAATGAAATTCGACTACTTTTGTATGGCTATATTTTCTTGGTGAGCCTATTTGGATACGTGCTGTACCCCCCAAGTGTTCGTTATTTTTCCGTTATGTGCGGATAAAATGACGAGCACTTCTAAAAAAATTTAGGCAGGCAGAGAGTTTCAACGCCCAGGCTGGGGCGTCAAAGATTTCGGCGCCCAGCCCTGGGCGCTGAAAATGATTTAGGCGGTCAATTTTGACGTTTTGCTTCACGTGTTCTTGCATTTCTCTCTCTTTTTTTGTTTTAGTGCTTTGATTTTTGCTCGTATTTAAAATCAATTTTGAGGCTACTTCAGAGACTTTTTGACTGTTAGCATGAGATGCATTTTTGTTCGGATTATTTTTTTTCTATTCGTGACTCGAAACAGTTTTGAGAATGGGGTTAGTGTGTGGAAGATATGAAGATTATTGTATAGGCTTTTGGATGGGCTGAGGTGCGTGTTGATGCGGGGGGCGGTGTCTAGTTTTTATGAGTTTTTTCTTGAGCAACCTTTGTATTGTTTGAATTTGATTTCCTTTTGATTTCTTTGGGTTGCGTGGGTTAGACCCTCATGTTTTGGTAATATGATAATGTGGTTCTCTTTTGGGGTTTGATGAATTTTGATGTCACGATTCAAGACCGAGTGGGCCTTGTTTTATTGGGCCTAGAGTGGGCCGCCTCTTTGCAAGTACGTTTGGTGCTCTTTTAGTGTTAGAAATAAAGTTTTTTAGGAGGAATATTACGCCTTTATTAATTTGGAAAGTAAGGAAAACACACTGAAATAAACTTGACCTATATTCTAAGGGGTCTTAGGACCATCTAAAGTCTTTATTATTTTTCTACCAATCTAAAGAACTACTAGGCGCTTTTTATTAAGGTGCTCTATGTGGCTCAAGCCTTGGGTTTAGTCTCGTAAAACTTCGGTCCTTCACCGGTACTCATCTTGAATTCTATTCCTTTTGCATTGACCCACTGATATGTCTTCACCCATCCGTTCTCGATTCTTCTAGTGTTGATGCAGGAGCGATTAACCGGGTTGGATCGAAACCTTCATCTTGTAAAGCTAGGGTAGTCATCATAGTCTCTTCCTCTACAGGCCTCGATTCGTTAAACAATGTCCATAAAGCTTGGTTGTCCAATATTTCAGCTGTTTTAGTCTTGGTGAGGTGGGGTGCCTCATCCAAGGTGTGGCAGTCATGGGAAACTTCAAATCTGGGCCAAGTTTCAGTAAAGAGGTCCTGGCCCGATTCTTGAGACAGGTAGATATCTTCAGCATCATCATCCCACACACCGCATACTTCTCTCTCGATTCGATCCATAGGGACCACAGCGAGTGGTGCACCTTGAGGTGTAATGTACACCGTAGGGTCGAAGTTCTCATTTTCTGGTAGGTCGAGAGAGATGTGACAAGAGTCGAGTGGGCTCTTGTTGTTGTTGGGTTTGCCAACGTTGGGGAGAGGTTTTATTTCCTCTATCATATCCTGGATCGTGTTCTTTAGGTTCCAGCAGTTTTCGGTGTCATGCCCATTTCCTTGATGGAACTTGCAATAAGTACCTTCGACCCAATATTTGCTCTGGATAGGAGGGTCACGGGTGGGGCCTATAGGTCTCAACTTTCATTGATTGGTTAGTCTTTCGAAGGCTTGTACCAAAGTCGACCCGAGTGGGGCAAACTTTCAATTTCGGGTCCACCTTCCCGGGCTCCTTCGGGTTACAGCATGGACCTTTTGGGCTTGGGGCATGTGGCCCCTGCGGTAGGTGCTACTCTTGTATGCATGTTTGCGTTGTACTGTTTTTGTGGGGTCATCCTCGATCTTTATTCCCATATCATAAACCCTCTTGAAGGTATCAAGGCTCAAGTATCTAAGATGTTGTTTGTAAGTTGGGTCCAGATTGTCAATGAATTTTTGGGCTAATTCGGTTTCAGGAGGCGAAATGACCAGTAATGCAAAATGTTTGGCTTGCGCAGCCGCTAAGGATTCGTTTTCCATTTTTAGTTGGTTCACGAGCAGGGTCATTTGGGTTATTTGGTTCTGTAGCTCTTCTATAGACATGTTTCAGGGTGCGAATCGAGTTTGGGGGAGCGGAGGTCCTTGAAATGGGGAAGGACGGACGGAGCTTGGAGTCACTAAACCTGGTGTTGGCGATATATCTTCGAGACGTACTAACCTTTGATTTCCCGATCGGCACCAAGTGGCAGGACCAGTCCTATGCATAAGATAAGCTAAAGTTTAGGTCCCAAATTTTCAAGTATTACTTAGTCTAGACTTCGACTCTCTCTATTGGTTTTTCACTCTTTCTTTTGTTGGTACAATTTTTAGTTCTTTCTTTTAATCATTCTTTGGATTTTCGAAACACTTGCCCGTGTGACATTCATAATTATTAGCATGTTCGGTTTTGGTGCCGAGCATTGTCGTCGTAGGAGGCCTAACAACGACGCAAAGAGTTATTAATTTTTTATGAGTCGCTTTTAGAATCGAGTGCTTTTCTTACGCCCTCGTAGCAATTCTTTTTACGAACGGTTTTTTTTTGTGCTACGTATTTTCCTTTTGCGCGGGCACCGAGGCTGCTGCGCCTGACCAGAAGGCCAAGCAGCAACTTCAGCGCCCAGCGTAGGGCGTGAGAAATTCTGGCGCCCAGCCAGGGGCATTGAAAATGCGTCCCTGGCTGGTTCTCGTTTTCTGTTTGCGTCTACTTTTGTTTATGCGACTTCGATTTTGCGTGCTTGCCTAATAACGTCCTTTACGCGTTGTGCAGCGTTTGTGGGATTCGTTACAAGCCATCCTGAGCGTCGCTTATTTTTGTGGCGATCGTTCGGGTTTGCGGAACACGTATTTCGGTATAACTCTTTGGCAAATTGGTTTATGAATGTTTGGGCAATTTTTAAGGTCGTTGGTTTTTCTAGGATAGTTTGTCACACACAATCATATATTTCGCTACACATAACTAACATTCCATCATGAGGCAATAATAATATGTCATGTAGTTTATGATAGGCTTCTATGGGTAGTTATTTGCGCCTGGCTTGGTACCGCTTCTATCGCAGATCCACCACATGCCCCGGTCGGGGTAGTGCTTTCAACAGACGAATTTCGTCCCAGAAGGCCAACCCGCAAGTGCAAGCCAAGGGGGCATGCAGGCGAGAGGACCTAGTGGGCGAGCGATTGGGTTTGGGACGGGTGTACTACTAGCGAAAGTGCCGAGTGGACAACATTCGAAGCGTATGCACCCCCCCGGTTGGCGATGGGTATCCTTAGTCCCAACTCCCGAGATGAAACACCAAGGGAGCCAAGATTCGTTATGTGGTTCTGTCCGTTCACATTAATATGCTGATTTTCAGGTCGTCCCAACTTGATAGGGAAATAAACGCGGGGTAGGATCGTTTCACCCTTCGGCTATTTTGATTACCTACAAGCACGAGTATTTCCTTCACTATCCCCAGTGGAGTCGCCACTGTGAGGGGGTCGAAAAAGCACGAGGCTAATGCGTGACCTCGTCCCTCGTGGGTGTGACGCTTCTTTTTGTCAAATCAAGTGTAATCGGATTTCCTGTGAGTTTACACCCAATTGACTAGTAATATAGGAGTCGCCATTCAGTTTTTAACGACAATGAGAAAAACTGACAAAACCCGGTTATCGTGACATAAAGGGAGTGCAATTATGTTTGACCACGATGGCCGTAGGTTCCCTTGTGATCCCTGGTGGTGGGGATCGCTCAACGTACACCCGCAGGGTAGAGATTGAGGGTTCGGGGGACTGTAACTACCTAGAGGAGTACTCGCTCTTCGATAACTCCAGAGGCAGGATATCCTTACTAGCTCAGCATAAATAATTGAAGGGACATGTGTTAACTATTAAACTAATCTGAGTCGATTTTAACAATATGCAACATATAGTACTAGATCGAACGCGATTATCTGATTTAGATTGTTTTAAGGGACCTAGCATGATAATCCAATTTCCCAAAAATATCATACTTATTAGGCGTGATCGAACAATCAGATTTAGTTAGTTTAACAGTTCATAAAAGGGCGAGGAAAGCAATTAAACCATGGAAAAGGGACACATTACGACGCACCCTTGAGAGGTGCGTCACGGTTCTCAGAAAACTAACCACTTTGACTTTGCTATTTCTCCTTTTATTTAACGAATCTCAATTTATGGGACGGGATACGTTCTGTTCGATTTATGGATCGATTGCGACAGAACGCGTGATCAGTTTTGCAGCGTGAGGCTTAGGCTTAGGGGTTCAGAGTCAATACTCAGAATAATCATTGTGTGTTGTCTTTTTCACGTCGAACTTAAGGCCCTATTTATAGAAAAGAGTTCGTGGAAAGATAGAATTGTAGAACTCTAATCCTCGAGGAATTAGGAAAAAACACGTCCCAGGTATTTTCAGCGCCCAAGGCTGGGCGTCAAAGATTTAGGCGCCCAGCTCTGGGCGTTGAAAATAGGATCCATGCAATTTCAGCGCCCAGGGCTGGGCGTTGAAATTGATGTTTGGGCCGTTTCTTTGTCAGATTCGGACTCTTAGAATCCGGAGTGTATGAGGCTTAATCGAGTCTTTTAGTGCGTATCAATTTTATGACGGGATGCGTCTGGGCCCGTTACGAACTCTAGGCTCGTTAGGATTTTAATTAATACATGACTCTTATTTTCGAATCATATTAGGAATAGGATTCTCTCATAATTTCTATCTCATTTAGGATTTATGTTGGAGTGCAACACCTAATTCTGACAGGTTTCTATCTTTTATGACTTGCCACTTTTAACAACTACCCATTACGGCAGTTACTATTTTTAGCAGGTTTTCATAAATAGCAGGTTTCTATAAATAGCAGGTTTCGGGTGAAATGAAAAGGGGAATTGAGATTCGTCATTTTATAGGAGATGCGTTGTCAAGTGGAGATTTACGCTTTCATCATCGAACCTTCCCTTTTGGGAATGGGGACAAAAGTAGGTGTCTACAATACCCATCTACCCCCGGGGCTTTAAGTGCCCCAATGGCAAACAGGCTGGAGTGAACCTTAGCTAAAGAAGGGGGGTAGGCTACACAAATGGTGTTGTCACAGGTCACTGGGGAGGGAATGACAACGGACTCAAAGGAGAACAAACTCTTAAAATAATTGACAATGTGTTTAGAGGTTTGGTCTGGTGGAATTTCTTCCCCAACATCAGAGAAGAGATTTTCAATTTTATTCCTCTTGCGTCTTATTAGAACTGATGTTTGGAAGAATTTTGAGTTCCTGTCTCCTTCAGTTAACCAGTTAGACCTGGCTCTTATTTTCCAATAAGATTCCTCATCTTGATAGAGGGACTGAAGTTGGACAGCAAGGTGATCCTCTAGGTCGTGCAGGTGAAGACATCTAGGGCGCGACTCAAGGGCTTTCTGAACCCCATATAATCTAGCTAAGGTCAGCTTCCTTTCATGGAAAATATTTTTAACATTCAAAGCAGCCCACGAAATAATTTTTGGAGTAAGGTCAGTCAACTTTTGCACAAAATTCAGCCCCGAATTGATCCATTCCCAGTCAATGAACCCCGGGAAATCAGGGTGGGAATACCAATTAGAGTCAATTTTAAACGTTTTTGCCACTCTGATCAGGGGTTTTTGTTTAAAACATGCAAATTTTATTGGGCAGTGGTCCGAGGAGTCCCTGGTAAGGTGTGTTAAGGAGTCAGGGAATTTTTCAAGCCATATCGGGTTAATCCAAGTTCTGTCAAGCCTTTGGAAAATTGGTTTTTTTCTTTCTTTTATTAGTCCAGGTGAAGCGATTACCAACAAATCCCACATCAAGGAGGCCACAGGTATTCATACATGCCAGGTACCTATCAACCCTTTTGTTTTTAACAGCCCTTCCCCCCAATTTTTCAGCCTGACCAGTTACATCATTAAAATCACCAATAACCAACCAAGGCATATTCATATGAATAGATAAATTTTCCAAATCACACCAAGTATCAACACGACTTTTAAACTTTGGACTCGCATAAATGCCATGTATTGCGTGTAAATCCACCCCGATTGGCTGAAAGTCAATCGTGATCGACTTCCACATCAACAGAATTCCACCAGAGAAGCCATGTGGTTTAGCAATTTCGAACCGGTCGAAGGGCAGTGTTGCAGCAATCTTAGTAGCATGGGTTTTGGAGGTTTATATTTCTGTGAGTATTAGGATATCGGGGGTGTGCTCATTGACCAGGTTCTTGACGTTCTCTTTGAACCCATTACGTGTTATGCCTCTTGCATTCCAAGCAATTATAATCACTGGAAAGGGTGTGGGGAAAAGTACCGTGTTGGAGCAAAAGGCCTTAGTGTTTGTGACCCTGAGTCGGTCCACAAACCCCCCATATCTCTGTTGAGAATAGCTCCCTCTCTCTTGGAGTCATGGTGATCGTTGACTCCCATTCCTGAGTCACCATGTCCTTCGTGGCTTCTATCTGAATTTTTACTTAGGGAATGCGGTCTATTGTTGACACCACCCATATTCCCGGGCTTGAATATGGGAATACTGCTTTCATCGATTTTGAGCTCAATATATAGTCTATCCGCAATTGAGGGAGTATTGGGGTCGGGTCCACCATGAATTGTAGTTCCTCCGGGACAATGAGTGGTGTTGTTGATGTTCTCTCCTTTAGAATCCACAATCGTAGAAACACCGCCGCTTCCGGGCAAATAGCTTGGAGATCGCGGATGTCCGGTAACCTCGCCGGTGTCATGAGCCCCCCTTCCTTCGGTGACATCATCATTTTTAGGTATGGTGGGCTCACTAGTTCCGACGACAGGATGAATTCTCGGTTTTGTCTCGGCGACACCGAGTATCCCTGAACTGTGGACAGGAGAACAAAGTTCATGTTGTTGAAGTTGGTTTCGGGGTATGTCGGGATTAGTGTTTGGTCGAAGGTTATCAATGGATGGGTTGTTTTCGTTTCCACAATGACCGGTAGCGGTGGTTGGATCGGAGGAGATTGGAATGGTAGTTTGAATTTTGGGTTTATGGTTGAGAATCTTCGCATGTGGTTGAGGACGGCTGGAATTCTGAAGTTTTCCTCCTCCTCCGAATCCGATTCCAGGTCCCATTTGGAAGGGTAGCTGTCTGAGTTGCTGGAAGACATTGGTGGTTTGCGAGGGTGGTTTTTGTGTGCCTGGTAATTTCTGGTTTTGGTGAACTGTGGTATCAGTTTGGTTGGGTGCGGGTAGAGGAGAAGAGTTGGTAGGGTTTTGGATTGGTTTCAGTTGGGGTATGACGGTGTCCTTCTGAATGGACGGTTGGATGTGTGTTTTTGATTTGGGTGGTTGGGATTTGATTGGGGTTATTACAACTGGCATTTGGTTTTGGTGGGTAATTGTTTGGTTTTGAGGGGTGGCTGATGGGTTGGGTATTGTTTGTTGTTTTTGGTGGTTATGGTTAGTGGGATGGTATCTTTCTCTAATTGGGCTGGCCCAAAACTTACTTTGACTTGCCCTGTTGACTTGATTTTGGTTCAAATTTGAAATCGGCTTAGCTTGTGGCCCGTGCGTTTTCCCGCCCATGAGTTCTGGGCCGTACGTTTTCCCGCCCATGGCATGTTGGGGTTTCTTTGACTTTTCCGTGTTCCTCCGTTTGACCTCCTGCCATTGTTGCTCCTCTGGTTTAGTACTCATGTCTGCGACCCTGTCGACCTCCATGTCTGTGGCCCCTGTTGTGGTTGTTTTTTCTTTTTCTTTCCCTTTCCCATGTTGTGGTAGACCTCCAGCGGCTCCACCTGTTGGGGCACCTTTTTGACACACCTGTGCCGAGTGTCCTATCGTGATGCACCCAGTACAAAATAGTGGGAGTTCACAAAATTCTAGTTTTTGTTTGAAAGTACCCACCCAAATGTTATCCTTCAATGGCTTTAGAAGAACTATCAGAACTAGGATTTTTGCGAATCTTACCCTGTTTTGTTCAATTGCCCTTGTATCCGTTTTGAGGAATGTTCCTAAGGAATCCCCAATTTTTTCAGCATTGTGATGGAATGCAGTTCGATTGGGAGTTTCGGTAACGATATCCACACTAGGATCTTTGAAATTACCGCTTCCGACGGCCTAAATCCCGGCGTCCGTTGTTGGACAAGAACCATAAACTGGTTAATGAACCACGGTCCTTCTGACAATATAATATCCCTTTCCACGGCGGAATTGAGGGTGATATTATAGAACCCTTTCCCAAGTCCTATCAGTTTGATGTTGTTTGAGCATTTCCAGATATTTTGAAGGGAGGTTTTTAGGTAATCAATCGAGAACGATTTTCCTACTACCTTGATTATCAATGACTCACACCACTTGGAGCATAGCGGTGTCGCTTCTTCTTCTGACAGGGATAGGAATAGGTCTGTGGTTGGGTTGAAGGTGGGAGGGGGGGTGGGTAGGCAGATTGACTGGACATCACAGGATATGGAAATTGGTTGTGTTGGGGGGTAGGAGGTTAGGGTGGAGAGGTATGTTTTTTTTCTGCTGGTTGCCTAACTGCCCTTCTTCCGGTCTCCCTTGCTGACTCCTGGTGGCTGTCTCTGGCGGTTTCTCTGGCGGTACAGGTGGAGGGGGGGGGTAGAAAAGTGGAGTGGGTTCTCTCTCTTTCTCTCTCTCTCTCTATCTCTAACATTTTTATTATACGAAGTATTATATGGAAATTTGTTAGTATATTTGCGGCTATTTCCGATTGGAGTATTTTGCGGCTATATGCGGACACGCGATTTGTAAATCATGTTAATTTGGCTCATTTTTTTATGCGATTACTTTTTCTTTGCATAAGTGATTAATGTCCCCAAGTCCGTGATTGGTCCTTCATCCACTTTTGTACAAAAGTAATCTGGAGATTAATGTCCCTAATAGGGATTTGCGCATTCGTAATTAGACCAGTATATGAGATTCGTACCAATTTACATTGGAAATTCTTTAGCATTACATTTACTTTTAGACTTTCTGATTACTTTTGTGGGATAAACAGGATGCTACTTGATGTGGGTAAAAATACCCCACCTACGTGGCACCAACGTCACGCGACACGTGGCTCCTGATCACCGGTCAGCCGCCTATTTTGGCTGCCACCTAAGAATCAGCCTATGCTGATGTAAGATTAAACTAAATGTGCTAGTCCTTTTTGAGGCCCATGGCCCATAAGGAATGTTATGATAGTGACACATGTCATTATCTGGTAAACTAGCCAATCATGTGACATGACTCTAGGGTTTTCCCCCAAAAAGGGGGGAGACTATAAATACATCCAATTCCCAAGAAATGGACACACAATTCTAGATAGAGAAACATTCTACTACTTACCTTTAATGCTTTCTGTTCATTAATTACATCTTCCTAAAAACCCGCGTCTTACTTAAGCATCGGAGGGAATGTTCCTTCGGGGATATTCTTGTTTAGTAGGTACGCCGCCGATGTGGACTGGACTCGACACTACGTGAAACCTGATACCTCCTCGTCATCATACAAAGGAAAAACTCCCACAACATTTGGCGCCCTCTGTGGGGAGGTAAGGTAACATGGTAGACGTCCAGCACTTCGGAGACGCGCCCATCAGTCGAAACAAAAATGACGAAACCGCAATCAATGGTGATCGTCCTCCTCGAGGGAGGGACGATAGAAGCCACCAGTCTGTAGGGCAAGACGGTCGTCCTGAACCTCCTCCTGAGTCACAACCCGAGCAGGTCCAAGTGGAAGATGAGACGGGTCAACCTTTGTTTCCTCCAGGTGGCCACTTGAGGACTGATGCCGACACAGTTATGGAAGAGAACCCAGACTTGCCGGTGTCTGCTGGGCAGCTCAAAGATATCCTGGCTGGATTCAAAGCACAGATGGACACCCTCCAAGATGAGATCAAGATTATCCGTTCTCAGTCTCATGGGACGGGGATTCCGTTCTTTAATGGACTCACTCGGTCTAATGTCTGGCGGCAAGACCAAGCACGAAATGACGATCATGACAGACGCTTTGACAGAACAAGAACTTCCTTTCAGCCCATAGCTTCGCGTCGGATCCTGCCAACTTCTCGGCCTGAACCTGGACCGTCCCGAAGAGTACCGATCATTCAGCTAGATAGGCCCCAAGAAACTGAGTTGTCAGATACAGGTTCCACTCCTGTCATGCAAGATTCACCCCTAGCGTCAGCCGCGCGGAAGCGAGCGGCGTAGAACATCCCAGAATAGAAGGCATGATCCAATATGCCATATTCAACAAGGGGTAGCCGGCATCATCCTCGATTACACCACCCCATTCTGTGCTGATATCATGAATGCTCCCAAGGAGCCTAAAGTAAAACCACCTGCTATTGACGCCTATGATGGCACGTCTGATCCTGATGTACACCTCTTGGCCTATCGGCATCATATGTATGTCCAGGGAACTACTGATGCAACCTGGTGCAAATACTTCCCGTTCACTCTGAAAGGGGTTGCCTCCAAATGGTTCGAGAAGTTTCCTGCGGGAACGATCAACACATATGCCGAATTGGAGATGTTATTTTCAGCAAGATTTATGGCTTATAAAGAAGAGAAAAAGACGAGCATGCATTTGGGTCGAATACAGCAAGGAAAAGATGAATCTTTGCGAAGCTATGTTCGACGTTTCAATTTGGAATCAGGACAGATTCCAGACCTGCCTGACGGGGTGGCGTTTGATAATTTCTTTAGGGGACTTAAGAAGGGGTCCTTTAAGTTCGATTTGGTGAAGAAAAGTGTGAGAACTATGGCCGACGCTCTGGATGAGGCCGAGTCCTTTATTCATGCCACTGAAATCTGCTCCGTCCCCAAAGAGTCTAAGGAAACGGAGGCCACAGATCATCCTCAGCGCAAGGATAAGTCAGACAAAAAGACCAGCCGTCCGAATGGGACATGGGCCATTGAAAAGAAAGGATATCAGACAGATCGCTCCCAAGGACAGAAGAGAGGACGACCCTATGACAAAGAAAGGTTTGAATACAACACTGACCTGTATACAATACTGCTAGATGTCAGTGATAGGTATGAGATAGATCGACCGTTCCCCATGAAGTCGCCGGTGGAAACCCAGGACAACTCGCTTTACTGTAAGTTCCATTGCGATGTGGGACATGAAACAAAAGATTGCAAGTCCCTACGAAGGGCTCTCGATGGATTAGCCGCTAAAGGGTTCCTGAAATCCTATCTCAGCACAAGCACAGGGGGAAGTGGTAAAACATTCTACAAGAAAAGCAAGTCACCGTCATACCGACGTGATGATAACGACACTGACCCAAAAACTGTAGCCGTCATCTCAGGAGGTCTAGCCGCTGGGGGCCCAACAATGAGAGGTCAAAAAGACTATGCAAGCCGGTTAGGACAGGTCATGTTGTCTGGAAAATCTCTAATTCACCATTTCCCTAAAGTGGAGATTTGTGAATCTGACAGGGGCAAGATCGCCACTCCACATGACGACCCCTTGGTCATTGAATTGAAGGTAGAAAACCTCACAGTAAGGCGTATTTTAGTAGATACGGGGAGTTCGTCAGACATTATCAGCACAGCTTGTCTAAGTCGTCTTGAGCATGATCCAAAGATAATTGAAAAGATACATTATCCGATCATTGGATTCGGAGGCGGCATAATTCATCCCCAGGGGATAATCACTCTGCCCCTACGAGTTGGAGGCCGGCATCAAAGTAAGAACTTGAACGTCCGCTTTCTAATTGTAAAGGACCTCACTGCTTACAATATCATACTGGGTCGTCCAACTTTGAATCAGGCCAAGGCAGTGGTCGTCACTCATCTTATGCTCATGAAGTATGTCTGTGATGAAGGTCAGGTCGGCACAATTCATGGTGATCAACAGCTAGCAAGAGATTGTTACCTCACTACGCTAAGTCCCGAGGCTTGGGGGAAAACTGACGAAGCCAGAGCAAGCTCAAAAAGAAAACTAGATGAGATGGAGGAGAAAGTCAAGAAAGAGACCTTTACCATTGCCACGGCTCACATGGAAACTAGGCGGCCTGAGCCAGTTGGTGGACATTATGAAATCATCCTTGATGAAGCACGTCCAGATAGGACGGTGCCAGTAGGGGTCTCTCCTGACGACCAGCTTGGGGCACATTTAGTCACTCTCCTGAGGGAATTCCAGGACATTTTTTCTTTTGCTGTGGAGGAGATGTCAGGAATTGATCCAAGCATAGCTGTCCACAAGCTCAATGTAGACGAGTCCTTAAAACCTGTTCGTCAGAAGAAGAGAAATCATGGGGAAGCAAGAAACAAAGCCGCAGCTGAAGAAGTGCAGAAGTTGTTGGAGGCTGGGTTCATTCGGCCAAGTCAATATCCAGATTGGGTAGCAAATGTAGTATTGGTGCCGAAGCCCAAAAAATCCTGGAGAATGTGTGTGGACTATACAGATTTAAACAAGGCTTGCCCAAAAGACAGCTTCCCTCTACCCAAGATAGACCGGTTGGTAGATTCAACGGCTGGCCATGCTTTGATGTATTTCATGGACGCATACTCGGGCTTTCACCAAATTCCTTTGTGGCCAGATGATCAGGAAAAGACGTCATTTGTTACTGAGCAAGGCCTATACTGTTACAAAGTGATGCCGTTCGGTTTAAATAATGCGCCAGCCACATTTCAACGCCTAGTCAACACTGTCTTCTCTTGTCAGTTAGGACGAAACATCGAAGCTTAAATTGATGATATGATAGTAAAAAGCAAGTAACGTGAAGAACACTTGGCTGACTTAAGAGAAACTTTTGAGACGCTCCGAAAATATCAGATGAGGTTGAATCCAAAGAAGTGTGTTTTTGGGGTAACGGCTGGAAAGTTCTTGGTATTCCTTATTGATGAAAGAGGAATCGAGGCCAATCCTGATAAAGTACAAGCAGTAATAGATATGACGTCGCCAAAATCAGTCAAGGAAGTCCAACGCCTGACAAGATGTCTAGCGGCCCTGGGGCGGTTCTTATCAAGGGCAGGTGACAAGTGTCATTACTTCTTCGGCACAATCAAGAAGAAGAGGAAATTTGAATGGACTGAGGCGGCAGAAACTGCCTTCGTTCGATTAAAAGAACACCTCCACACCTTACCTCGGCTTGTCAGTCCTCTTCAGGGGGAAACTTTGTATGTGTATTTGGCCATTTCTGAGTGGTCCTTGAGTGCTGTGTTGCTAACTGAAAGGGAGGGAGTGCAACTCCCCGTCTATTTCGTGAGCCATGTCCTGCAAAACGCTGAAGTAAGATATTCTACAATTGAGAAGTTTGCACTTGCGCTGTTTATGGCTAGCAAGAAGCTGCGCCCTTACTTTCTGGCACACAAACTAGTGGTATACACAGACCAACCTTTGAAACAACCCCTTACTAAGCTAGACGCTGCTGGACGAATGCTGAAATGGGCAATTTAGCTGAATGCATTTGATATCTCATATGAGCCTCGAAAAGCTATCAAGGGACAAGCATTTGCTGATTTCATTGCAGAAATGACGAGGTCGACTTTTGAAAAGAATGTGGCGACTCGCTGGACAGTCTATGTACTCGTCAACCCAGAACGGGTGTGGAGCCAGCATAATATGTCAATCTCCTGAAGGAAACAAGTATGAGTATGCCATGAGATTCAATTTCCAAACATCCAACAACGAGGCAGAATACGAAGCTTTATTAGCCGGCATAAAAATGTGCAAAGCTGCTGGAGCTCAAGAAATACTTGCCTTCTCTGACTCACAGCTCATTGTGAGTCAAGTGAATGGGGACTATGAGGCAAGAGACCCTAACATGATCAAATATATGCAAGCTGTGCATCAAGAAATAGAACATCTAAAGAGCTTTGAAGCTAAGCAGATTCCCAGAACGGAGAACAATCAGGCCGATGCCCTGTCAAAACTAGGTACCTCGGCTTCCTGTGATACCCCGCATCACGTGTTCTGGGAATTGAAAGATAAGCGAAGTATTGAGCAGGAATTGTGCGCTCCTATGGTAGCTATTCTGGATCGGTCGTCAACCTGGATGGACCCTATCATTGCTTACAAAGTGGACGGTTTGCTTCCGGACGACTCAAGTCTGGCCGCCAAAATACAAAAGAAGAGTTCTTGGTTTGAATGGTGGAATGGAGTTTTTTACAAGAAGTCATTTTCTAGACCCCTCCTGCGGTGTGTCACTCCTGAGAAAGGGAAAGAAATTCTAGATGATTTGCACCAGGGATTATGTAGCTCCCACATTGGAGGACGAGCCTTGGCAGAGAAAGCCTTGCAAACTGGTTATTACTGGCCCACTTTGAGAGAAGACGCCCTAGCTATGGTGCAAAAATGTGACAAGTGCCAACGGTTTGCTCATCTCATCCACAAGCCGGCCCACCCTCTCACTCCTATCATGAGTCCCATTCCGTTTGCCAAGTGGGGAATGGACCTGTTAGGGCCATATACAGCGGCCCCTGGAGGCCGGCGCTATGTGATAGTGGCTGTTGATTACTTCACCAAGTGGGTTGAAGCAGAGGCTCTCAAAAACATAAAGACAAGTTATGTGAGGGCGTTTATCTGGAAAAATCATGACTCGCTTTGGAATACCACAAGCTATCATCTTTGATAATGGGCCTCAGTTTGAGACGCCTAAGCTGAAGGAGTGGTTAGCAGACAACGGCATACACAGCTGCTTTGCCTCTGTGGGACGACCTCAAGCCAACGGCCAAGTCGAAGCATTTAACAAGATTATCTCCGAGGGGATCAAGAAGAAACTAGATGAAGCCAAGGGTCTATGGGCCGATGAGCTGCCAAACGTCTTATGGTCCATCCGCACCACGACTAAGAACTCAACCGGCGAAACCCCATTCCTGCTAGCCTATGGAGCTGAGGCCGTGTTGCCCATAGAAATGTGTGAACCTACACTAAGGGTCATGTTATATGAAGAGAATGCCAACTGGGAAATGATGAAGTTGGCCCTTGACTTTTTACCTAAAGTAAGAGGAAATGCAGCATTGAGGCAACAATTGTACAAGATAAGGATGGCGAGGGAGTACAACAAGAAAGTCTCCAAAAGGGTGCTCAAGGTAGGAGACTTTGTTCTCCGAAAGATGGAATCTGTGGGACGAGCCAACGAACAGGGTAAACTGACGCCCACTTGGGAAGGACCCTATGAGATCTATGACGAGATCAGAGATGGAACCTATCGCATTCAGGACATGCAAGGCCGACCAATTCTACGCACCTGGAATGCAGACAATCTCAAAAAATATTTTTTCTAGGATGTATTCTGACTGTCTTTTATGAAAGAATCTGTGGTCTAGACAACGGCCGCTAATGGTCCTAATGGAGTAGTAGTCTCCCTTGTAACCGGCTAAATTCGCCTTACAAAGTAAATAATACTACTCTTGTTTCGTCCTATTTATTACTCTTACTAACTTACCTAACATATACATGCAAAAAGCCTAATCGAATAAAGGCCTAAGAAGTGGCCCCAGATTAGCACAACATTTACAAGCCTATTTGATTGAAGCCTAAGGAGTGGCCCAGATTAGCATAAACATAGGCTGATCACCTATTAAATTGTAAAAATCGTTCCCGAAAACACGAACGTCTATTTCTCCAAGGCAAATAGGTTCATTCCTATATGCCGCGGCAACAAACATGCCGCTCCAAATTGACGACGGGGGAAAATCCCCAAACAAGTCATATGCCGCGGCTTCAAACATGCCGCGCCCAATTGACGACGGGGGCAAACCCCCATACAACTTATCATTTTCTTAAAAACGAATATTTTTCTAAGGCAAATAGGTTCACTCCTATATGCCGCGGCAACAAACATGCCGCTCCAAATTGACGACGGGGGCAAATCCCCAAACAAGTCATATGCCGCGGCATCAAACATGCCGCGCCCAATTTATGACGGGGGCAAACCCCCATACAACGTATCGTTTTCTTAAAAACGAATATTTTTCTAAGGCAGATAGGATTACTCCTATATGCCGCGGCATCAAAAATGCCGCGCCCAATTTACGACGGGGGCAAACCCCCATACAACTTATCGTTTTCTTAAAAACGAATATTTTTCTAAGGCAAATAGGATTACTCCTATATGCCGCGGCAACAAACATGCCGCTCCAAATTGACGACGGGGGCAAATCCCCAAACAAGCCATATGCCTCGGCATCAAACATGCCGCACCCAATTTACGACGGGGGCAAACCCCCATACAACTTATCGTTTTCTTAAAAACGAATATTTTTCTAAGGCAAATAGGACTACTCCTATATGCCGCGGCATCAAAAATGCCGCGCCCAATTTACGACGGGGGCAAACCCCCATATAACTTATCGTTTTCTTAAAAACGAATATTTTTCTAAAGGCAAATAGGTTTACTCCTATATGCCGCGACAACAAACATGCCGCTTCAAATTGACGACGGGGGCAAATCCCCAAACAAGTCATATGCCGCGGCATCAAACATGCCGCGCCCAATTTACGACGGGGGCAAACCCCCATACAACTTATCGTTTTCTTAAAAACGAATATTTTTCTAAGGCAAATAGGATTAATCCTATATGCCGCGGCATCTAAAATGCCGCGCCCAATTTATGACGGGGGCAAACCCCATACAACTTATCGTTTTCTTAAAAACGAATATTTCTCTAAGGCAAATAGGATTACTCCTATATGCCGCGGCAACAAACATGCCGCTCCAAATTGACGACGGGGGCAAATCCCCAAACAAGTCATATGCCGCGGCATCAAACATGCCGCGCCCAATTTACGACGGGGGCAAACCCCCATACAACTTATCGTTTTCTTAAAAACGAATATTTTTCTAAGGCAAATAGGATTACTCCTATATGCTGCGGCGTCAAACATGCCGCGCCCAATTTACGACGGGGGTAAAACCCCAATACAAATTCGTCGTTTTCTTAAAAATGAATATCTTTCTAAGGCAAATAGGATTGCTCCTACAGGCCGAAGCAAAAAGTAAGCCGACGATCAGAAGCCGCGCAACAGTCCCTATACTCAAGTTCAGCGGCAATCATACTGATTGATTGACTTACGTCAATAAATCAACTAAAATAAACTTGGGCGTGGGAGTCTTGTCCAGAGACTTGCAAACACCTGCTCTGGGGCATAAAGTAGACGTCCAATCATACACGACAAAATGACAGAGAAGGCGTTTAAAAGTCTAAAACTGAAAAATCACATAAAAAGGTGAATAGTCTGCGCCCAAAACGGCGCAAAATTCAACAAAAATAAAAATTATCCAAACAAACGCCATAGGCGTTGAAATAAAAATAAAATTATTCATTACAGACGCTCTTGGCGCCATAAAAACTGATTTTTTGATTGACAAGGGGAGTGGAGTTAGGACCGAGCAGGACGAGCAGCGGCGGAATGAGCGGAGGTCGACGTACCCACACCATCTGGGCCGTCGACAGCAAGCTTGGAGGTTGGCTGAGCTGAAGTCCCCTCCTCCTGAGCCGGTGAGTTCACCTCCTCACTTTCGGCATCAGAATCCTAAAACACAGGAGGAGGAAGACCTTGTTGCTCGGCCTCAACGATTGCACCCTGCTTGCAAATTTGCCGCTCAAACCAGGCGAAGGAGAAGTCCTCCATGCAGGCGTCCCAGGCTCGGCGAGTTCTCTCTCTTACGTTCTCTGCAGCCAACTTGGCCTCGGCCTTGACCCGAGAAACCTCAGCCTGAGAAGCCGAGACCAACTCTTCAAGACTGGCCACTTGCTGGCGCAAGCTCGCAGCTTCCTTCACCTTGGCCTCGGCCTCCTGGAGGAACGACTGGGCAGAAAGGGCTTCGGCATTAATTGTCTCAATAGCAAGAATTTGTTCATTGATTTTGATCAAGCACTGCCTCTTGTCACTCCTCAGGACGGCCAGCTCCTTGCTTTGAGCTTCGATGGTATCCTGCATCTCAAGCCGAACCTTCTCCACTGTCGCCATGGCATAGTCACCGGCATTTATGGCTTTATGCACCTGCCGCTGAAGCTGACTGGTGACGTCAGCTCGCCAGCGCTTAAAGCCTTCGGCCTTAATAAGCAGCTGCAAGAAAAATGTAAGTAAGAAAGAGTAAAAGTTGCTAAGTACAGGAATGAAACAAGAAGACGGATGCTTACATCCAGGAGAACCGCCTACATAGCCCTGAATTGCGCATCCGCCGCCGGAGGGAACTGCTCCACATATTCCTTCGGCACGGCTTTAATCACCGAAGAGATGATCTTATCCTTATCTCGGGACGAGAAATGCCGAGACGGAGGAATATTGCGGAACTCATCGTCCAAAGCCGCCTGTCGGCCAGAAGCTATACAAAAAGAGAGGTGAGAGTCCACAAAAGTACTTGATCCAGAAAACAATTTAACTTGAAGAAGTTAGCATCTACCTGGGTCGTCGCCCCCCACATGAGGAGGACGATGAGCTTCTGGATTCTGGGCCACCTGAGCCGATGGCTGGTCGTCCTCACCATCAAGGACCTCAACCGGCGTAGGGGAAGCAGCCCTCTTGCTGGGACTGGACCCGCCTCTGGCATCCCCTCTTTTGGCCGAACCCTCCGTAGGAGGATGCTGCCGCAGAGGAGTCACTGCCATAGGAACGACTTTCACTGGAGAATCAGACGACTTCTCTGGCAAGTCCTCCCTCTTAGGACGCCTGATCCCCGCGTTGACCTTGGGACGCTTCCCCGCCATGGAAGTGTCCTTGTCCTCGGCCTTGCGCTTAGGGTCGGCCGAACCTTTCTCGCCCTTCTGAAATATTGGAGTAGGAAAGATATAATATAAAAAAATGATATAATAATAAGAAATATATAGACAACTCACTCTTTCCGGAGCACCTCCGCCAATCCCTTTCAGCTTCTGGTCAACCATCTGGGTTAACCACTCCTTGGTGCTAATAACCCTCTTCTCTTGAGGCGGAAGCTTGGACATGGCGACGGCTGCAAAAAGGAGATTTTTTATAAAAGTTAGTAAGCAAGTAACATCCAATACATAAAAGCAGTAATGCTATGATACCTTGGTGCAACCCATGGTCTAGGCCAGCCGCTGCCAGGAACACAGGGTCCTTGAGCTGAGCACATGACGGAAGCCAAGACAAGGGAATGTTCAGGTTCTTGGTCTGTGTCGTCACGGCCTCAGCCTGGAAATGGACCGTGATCTGATCCCATTCCTGTGCCGTTAAGGCCGGAAATTCCTCATCCCCTCCTGCAAAGTGAGGTTTTAACTGCCAACGGCTAAATTTTAGCTCCGCCTCCTCGTCGGCGGTCCACATCACCACCCACCTCATTCTCCAGAAGTGATGTTTTGACGGCTTGTCAAAAGTGGTAGCATACTCCCCCTTGTTAGCTAATTGGAACCAACCTTCGGCTCCCTTTACTTTCTGAAAACGCACCAACCTAAGAAATGCATTGAAAGACGGCCTCAGGCCCAACAGCTCACATTTTGCGACGTACCCAAGTACGTTCGTCCAAGAATTGGGTGACAATTGGCAGAGGCCAATGCCGAACCCATCCAATACCTCCTCCACAAAAGGATGGACCGGAAACCGTAAACCACTTTTAAAGGCTCCAGCATACACAGGAAACTCGCCTGGGCCCACGTCAAAAATGGTGGACGCCTCACTCTCAGGAAACCTCATTTCATAGCCAGGGCCAGTATTCATGGCAGCGGCATAATTCTCCTTATGTCTCTCCAGCCATTTTAACCACTTCGGGTCAGCCCCAATATGACCCGCGTCAATTTGAGCATTCTCACCCTGGACGCCTCCAGCAACAACCTGAGGCACTCCAGCCGCCTCCTCTTCAACTTCTTCACCCACAGCCTCGCCGCCGCTCTCATCTGGTTCCGACTCCTCAAACGAGGCGGCGGGATGTTTCGATGGACCAGCTTCCATCTCTTCCATCCAAAACTCATCAAAGTAAGTACCTCCTTGACGAGCACTGCTAGTCTCACCTGGGGGAGTCCGGCTTATTTCCCCTGCCGGCACTTTTATGGATCTCCCTCCTGAGAAAGAAGGGTCCATCTGCTGACCTTTAAGCCGCAAGTCAGTGATGTTTGCCGTCTTTTTCGTCTTCGCCATCGTGTCCTGCATAAAGACGCAATGGGAGGCCGAACTTAACGACGGGCTTAAAAAATGTGGGATATTGGTGCGGCGCAGATCAGACCACCATATCCAGAATTTCCAACCTTAACGGCTCAAGAACCGTATACCATCGTTCCAAAAGGAAAAGAAAAATGGACGATGCCAAGACTGACAAATAACAAAAAATGCAGGAAATAACTAACATACTGTAATCAGGTGCTTACCTCAAAAATAACAGAGATGATGGCGTCAAAGGTAAGCGTCACGAAAAGGAGACGAAGGGCTCGTGCGGTCTTTCCTTCGTCTTAGGATATGGGCCGAATCGAAGACTGCGTCAGAAATCTCTGTAGATTCTCTCTCAGAAAAGCACAGAGGTGAATTTTGGAAAGTGAAAAATGAAATTTTTTACCCCCCTCACATATATATGGGGAGGACAGAATAGGAAAAGTAGCCACGTGGTGCACTCTCCCCGGTTCAAAGAACCTAATCAGGAGATCAGCGGTCAAGAATGGGCATCATGCAGACCATCTTACCTTAATACCCTTCTCGAGGGGCAAATGATGTGGGTAAAAATACCCCACCTACGTGGCACCAACGTCACGCGACATGTGGCTCCTGATCACTGGTCAGCCTCCTATTTTGGCTGCCACCTAAGAATCAGCCTATGCTGATGTAAGATTAAACTAAATGTGCATGCTAGTCCCTTTTGAGGCCCATGGCCCATAAGGAATGTTATGATAGTGACACATGTCATTATCTGGTAAACTAGCCAATCATGTGACATGACTCTAGGGTTTTCCCCCAAAAAGGGGGGAGACTATAAATACATCCAATTCCCAAGAAATGGACACACAATTCTAGATAGAGAAACATTCTACTACTTACCTTTAATGCTTTCTGTTCATTAATTACATCTTCCTAAAAACTCATGTCTTACTTAAGCATCGGAGGGAATATTCCTTCGGGAATATTCTTGTTTTGTAGGTACGCCGCCGACGTGGACTGGACTCGACACTACGTGGAACCTGATACCTCCTCGTCATCATACAAAGGAAAAACTCCCACAACACTACTACGTAAGTAATCACTATGTATGATAGACTTGATTTCCCATATGAGAGCCTCGTCACTTTGTTTAATATTGGACTTGATTTCCTTTGTTCGTGCGACTTAAACATAACTACGATATTGAATTACAATTAGATATGAACATGTTTATTATCTAAGTCTTAATTTACAATATTCAATTGTAGTGTGAACTATGTCGAACTTTACAAAACTTGAATTTGCGGGCCCTTGATATTACTAGAAATAACTATTGTCTTGGGTGTTAGTGAAGGAAATATGTCCTTCACCCAAGGTGTATTAAGCCTAATACCAAGGTTCAGATTAATTGCGAACAATTAATTCAGTAAGATCAAGTGATCGGAACAGCTAGCTGGAGCAATGCTTCCGATCTGTGAGTTCTAATCTATATTAAGCTCACAACTTACTCTTGACTGAACCCATAAGGTCACACCAATGGCATGTAACAGATCACCGGATTGAATGAATCGGAAATTCATTTAATAGATTTTCGGGAATTAGTTTGGAAAACGTATTATACGATACGACCTTGCGTCGGAATCGTATATCGTATCGCGAATATTCGTACGCTGGGCGAAACAAATAATCGTATCATACGACAGGTGATTCGTCGTATACGATACGATAAATAATAGCCGTAAGGCGTTAGTCGCGAATACGAGCCGCATCGGAGCTGTCGGCCCGTCGAGCCAAGCGCGCAAGGCCCAACGAGCCAGCGAGCTCGCAAAGCAGCAAGCAAGCCAGCCCGGGGCGTGGCAGCGTGCATCACCGCACAACAACACAGCAGCGAGCACGCAAGGCCTACGGCCCATGATGCTCGGCTGCGCGCGCTGTGGGCTTCGGCCTGCAGTGTGTTGGCTGGGCGCGGGTTGTGCTTGTGTGTGAGTGTGGCCGGTCAAGGCCCTTGGTCTTGGCCGGTTACACTAAAATAATATAATTAGGTTATTATATTTTTCCACACACTGACAATTCAGTTTTCCATCTAACCTAAACCTAATTCCTAAATTAAATTCTTCAGTTTTTTCTCTGTAAAAACTGTTCATCCCGAAAAGCAAAAATCTTGTGCGTTGTCTAAGCTACAATAATCAAGACGGGTCTGAACGTGTCGGGGAACCAAATAGAGGAACGACAAGTGGAGTTCTTTATTTGTGTTCGTTGATACAATACTCGGGAAAACACGCTTCGAATGTAAGTTTGCTTAAACTGTGCTTTATACATGTTTCCTGGCTTTGGGGATGTTTCTCACATGTTATGTATGTTTAACTGTATTCCCCTAAAGTTAGATGTCGAAATTCACCTAGATGCAAAGGACATTGGTGATACAATCAAAGAAGGAAATAAAGCAACAAGTCAAAACAAAGCTAAGGCTATGATATTTCTTCGATATCACCTCCATGAGGGTCTTAAGGTTGAGTACTTGACTGTAAAAGATCCACAAATCATTTGGAGTAATCTAAAGGAGAGGTATGACCACCTGAAAACTGTGATAATTGCCTAAAGCTTGTTATTATTGGTTACATTTAAGACTACAAAACTTAAGTCTGTAAGTGAATATAACTCAGCTATGTTCAGAATTACTTCACAATTGAAGTTATGTGGAGAGAAAATCACTGATGCAGAAATGTTAGAGAAAACATACTCTACCTTTCACGCAAATAATATTGTCCTGCAGACACAATACCGTGAAAAGGGATTTAAGAAATATTCTGAACTTATATCTTGTCTCCTCGTGGCTGAGTAAAATAAAGTGTTATTAATGAAAAATCATGAATCACGTCCAATTGACTCTACTCCATTCCTTGAAACGAATGTGACATCCCATAATGGGAAAGAAAAATATCAAAATAACATGCCAACAATAGTGGTCGAGGACGTGGTTAAGGACGTGGACGTGGACGTGGACGTGGACGTGGACGTGGACGTGAATATGGTCTAGGCCGAGGCCGAGGTGGTTCTTTCAAGAACTCGTATCCGCACCAAAAGTGGGACAATAAAGATGGTAACAAACAAGAGAAAGATAAAAGTGAGAATGTGACCAATGTATGTTATCAATGTGGAGGAAAAGATCATTGTTCTAGTACATGTCGTACACCAAAACACCTGGTTGAGCTCTATCAACAATCATTAAAGAAAAAGACATAGAAAGTAGAAACAAATCTTGTGTACGAAGATGGCGAAGGTGACCTTGATTGTGGAAATACAACTCACCTGGAAGTTGTTGATTTCCTCACCACCCTTGAAGGGAATAATTAGTCGTAGAGTCGTTTATGGTCATTTAAGAATAAAATTTTGTTTTCTTAGATTCATGTTATTTTATTTTGGATTTTATTTGTTTGAACTATGACTTTGTATGGGATTGTTAAAGTTCGATAATTAAATTATTATTATATATTATTGTCATTTCATTTCATTTATTTGAAGAACATGAATACCCCTCAAGTTTAGTTGAAGATTTATGCCTAGCAGACAGTGCAACTACTCATACCATACTGAAAAGCAAGAGATATTTCTCTAATTTGACAATGAAAGAAACTAGTGTGAGTACTATATCAGGTAGTACAAAGATAGTTGAAGGCTCCGGAAGAGCAAAGATATTATTGCCTATGGGAATGAAATTTGAAATCATTGATGCATTATATTCTCCCAAGTCTCAAAGAAATTTATTGAACTTTAAAAATATTCGACATAATGGATATCACGTTGAGACAATAAGTGAAGGAAATGTTGAATACCTTCACATCCCAAGTATTACCCAAGGCACTAAACATATTTTTGAGAAATTACCTGCATTCTCCACTGGTTTGTACTACACTAAAATCAATACAATTGAAACATGTGCTACAGTAAACCATAAGTTTACATATAATTTCACTGTTTGGTATGACCGGTTGGGCCACCCCGGTTCAATAATGATGCGAAAAATAATTGAAAATTCATGTGGACATTCATTAAAGAATCAGAAGATTCTTCCTAATGATTTATCATGTGTTTCTTGCGCACAAGGCAAGTTGATAATACGACCTTCACTGGCCAAAATAAACTTTGAATCTATCAATTTTCTGGAATGTATACAAGGAGATATTTGTGGGCCAATTCACCCATCATGTGGAACATTAGATGTTTTATGGTTTTCATTGACGCATCGAGTAGATGGTCACATGTATCCTTGTTATCAACTCGCAACCTGGCGTTTGCGAGATTACTTGCTCAGTTGATTAGATTACGAGCACATTTTCCAGATTTTCCTATGAAGGTAATTCGTCTTGATAATGCTGGTGAATTCACTTCTCAAGCCTTTGATGATTTTCGCATGTCCATTGGGCTAAGTGTTGAACATCATGTAGCACATGTTCATACACAAAATGTTCTAGTTGAATCATTAATCAAGCGTCTCCAGTTGATTGCTAGATCATTACTTATGAAGTCCAAACTTTCAATCTCTGCTTGCATGCGATATTACATGCAGCATCATTAATTTGCATCAGGCCAACGAGTAATCAAAGGTTCTCCCCATCACAATTGGTTTTTGGTCAGGAACCAAATATTTCCCATCTGAAATTTTTTGGGTGTGTTATATATGTTCCAATTTCTCCACCACAGCGTTCTAAGATGGGCCCTCAAAGGAGGTTAGGAGTATATGTTGGATTTGAATCCCCATCAATAATTAAATATCTAGAGCCATCTACAGGGGATCTATTTAAGGCTCGATTTGCAAACTGTCATTTTAATGAGTCAGTCTTTCCAACATTAGGGGAGAAAATAAACAGCTGGAGAAGGAAATCAGTTGGAATGAATTATGATTGTCTCATCTTGATCCTCACTCTAAACAATTTGAATTAGAAGTACAAAAGATAATTCATTTACAAAGCTTAGCAAATCAATTGCCAGACGCAAATAGAGTGACCAAGTCACATATACCAGCTGTAAATGCTCCAATTAAAATTGATGTCCCAGTGGGAAAATATGAAACTGCTAGTGAGTCTACAGCACGCCTAACGTACTATTGGTTCTAAAGATAAGAATCCTCGGAAAAGAAAAGGAGCGACGATTGATAATGGCCAGAATGAGGAAAAAAAGAATTTTGAAGGATCTCCAGAAGAGACTTTAGACATGACGAATAAAGAAATTCAGGTACCTGAAAATGAAGAGATATCAACTAATTATGTCATGTCTGGAATAAAATGGAACCGAAATAAAATCAATGTTGATGAAATTTTGCATGCAATGTAGCAATTGATGTTATGGATGAAAATGAGGATCAAGAACCAAAGTCTATTGAAGGGTGTACACAAAGTGATAATTGGCCAAAATAGAAGGAAGCAATTGGGGCAGAATTAAAATCTCTTGCAAAGAGAGAAGTATTGGATCAGTAGTCCGTACACCCAAAGGTGTAAAACCAGTGGGATATAAATTGGTCTTTGTGCGAAAGAAGAATGAAGATGGTGAAATTGTGAGATACAAAGCACGTTTAGTTGCACAAGGATTCTCACAAAGACCTGGAATTGATTATGAACAAACTTACTCTCCTGTGGTGGATGCAACTGCTTTCAGATTTCTTATCAGTCTGGCAATAAGAGAAAGACTTGATTTACGTTTAATGGATGTAGTCACAGCCTACTTGTATGGGCCACTGGACAATGACATTTATATGAAAGTCCCGAAAGGATTTAAACTGCCAGAAGCAGCAAATTCTAGTTCTCAAGAACATTATTGCATAAAATCAAATAAATCTCTTTAAGGATTGAAACAATCAGGGCGTATGTGGTATAATCGCCTAAGTGAGTACTTGTTAAAGGAAGGCTATAATAATGACCCCATAAGTCCATGCATTTTTGAAAAAGAGATTTGGGACAAGATTTGTAATAATTGCAGTGTATATATGTTGATGATTTAAATATTGTTGGGACTCCTTAAGAGATTTCGCATACAGTGGAATATTTGAAGAAAGAATTTGAGATGAAAGATCTTGGAAAGACAAAAAAATTCTTAGAGCTACAAATTGAGCACCTAAAGAATGGAATCCTTGTGCATCAAAAAACATACACAGAAAAGGTACTAAAAAGGTTCTCTTTGGATCAAGTACATCCGCTGAGTAGTCCAATGGTTGTAAGATCACTAGATGTGGATAAAGACCCATTCCGCCCTCGGAAAAACGATGAAAAAATTCTTGGTTATGAAGTACCATACTTAAGTGCAATAGGGGAATTGATGTACCTTTCCAGTCATACAAGACCTGACATATCATTTACAGTAAATCTGTTAGCAAGGTTTAGCACATGTCCAACTCGAAGGCATTGGAATTGGATAAAACATGTACTTCGTTACCTCCAAGGAACGAAAGATATGGGATTATTCTTTTCTAACCAAACCAAAGAAGACTTAATTGGCTTTGCAGATACAGGGTATTTGTCTGATCCCCGTAATGCTCGATCACAAACAGGATATATGTTCACATGTGGTGGTACTGTCATTTCTTGGCAATCCATGAAGCAAATTATTGCAGCTACTGCCATTTCTTGTCAAGGTTGTGTGTGCTCGTAGAATTGACATTCTTATAACTTTCTAAACATTAAAATGGATTTTCTTGATATTTTCCGATCTTTCTACGTAATGTTGGTCTCCAAATAAAAAAAATATTACTTAACTTTGGAGTATTTGGAAGACTCGTAATAATCTCATCTATAAGTACTTATACTAGACCTCCATAAATATTTACGAAATGGGACATACTTACCTGTAATGATCATATGGATGCTAATGTTCCTAGGAATTGTGTTTCTCAATCTTCCAGCACCATCCGGGTTGCATGGTCACCCTCATCCCCTGGTTGTTTGAAAATTAATTTTGACGGTTGCGTTCGAAATAATTCAAGACCAGCAGATGTTGTTATTAAAGATTATTTGGGTAATAATGTTGTTAGTCGCACATGTAACCTTGGCACACCATGCATCTTCGATTTCTTGCAGAAGCATTAGCTCTTCGCAACAATCTTATGTTAACTATTGAAAATAAAGTTCGTCATGTTTTCATTGAAGGTGGTGACTTATTGGTTATTAATATTTTGTAATGTAAAGTACAATGTCCCTAGAAGATTCAGTTGGTAATGGATGATGTTAAACATCTGCTAACTCACTCTAAAGAAGTTACATCTCAACATATATATCGGCAAGACAATCGTGCAACACATTATATTGCAGCCACATATCACCAAATTCAGACTCACAATATATTGACCCTTAACTAGATAATAAATTTTCTTACTTTATTTCTTTAGATAAGTTAAGTTACAATCTTCAGAGAAGACTATCATAATTTTCATATATTTTTCCTTCTTAAAATAATAAAAATAAACAAACTTATATCAATAGAGTCTCGTAGCTCAGTTGGTTAGAGCGTTGGTCTTATGAGCCGAAGGTCGCGGGTTCAAGCCCCGCCGAGACTATATTTTTGCATTCTAACTGTAGTTTTGCAGTCAAAAGTCTTGCACGCACAAGGTGTTCACACCGGGATATCCTTTATCCAAATTTTTGTAACTTTTAATATATTTTATTAACTTTATATTATGAAAAATAATTGATGGATAAAATTTTTAAAGTGTCAAGTAGTTACCTTTATCCATTACTAGTGGTTTTAAAGGAATGTTTTTATTAGAATAAAAAAAATTATCACTAAAAAATATTTTGTTGGCGTAAAAAAAATTATCACTAAAAAATTATCACTAAAAAAAATTATCAGTAACAGTAGATAACTTTGACATTTATTGGCGTAACTTTTAAGCATTTTAATTTAAATTTTAATCCGGTGTACAATATTTATTGTGCACCACTTTTAAATAAGAAGTAGTTTTTGGGTCCGGGCGATGCCCCGGGTTACTACATTAATGACATTCACATTTACTTATATTTTCTTTTTGCAATGATAACATGAACACATGTAATATCTTAGTGGTAAAGACTTTATTGTTTAAACTCAATGTCAAGGGTTCAAACCTTATGCAAACCATGTTTGATATTTTTTTTAATGTGTATGAAGATCACATTGAGCAAACCACTGATAAGAAGAGCTCCACGTGTCACATAAACTTTCTTTTAAACGCCTTTTAATATATAGTATAGATTTGTGTTTTGCAGTTGTTTTTGCATTTAAATTGTATTTTTGCAGTTGTTTTTGCATTTTAACTATTAGGTACATCTACGAGAGTCTTTCAGATTGTTGCAAATTTTCTACAAGTATCTCTAGAATAGTGAGATCATAATAGATTGTTCACTTGTATTTTTTTTAACTACAATATGATATGTACATAGTACGATCCATTTTCTTTTTAATATGCCTAATTATTGGACTTAAGCTGATGTTTGGGACTCACTTTTTGAGTTTTTCACCTTTTGAGACCTGCACTTTTTTTTCACCCTTTAGATCGTTAACTTCACTTTTCGGCAAGTTAACTCACATTTAACTCACCTTTAACCACAACATAATAAAATAAAATAAAATAAAATAAAATAAAAACAATTTAAACCATTTAATCAAAATCTGAAAGTTATAGTGAATTAATATTTCCTAAATTTGTACTTTGTATTTATTTAGGCTATACCCCATTACAAGTGCATATACCTAAATGTGTACTCCAACATACTTCAGTTCAGACTATTGCTTTCTAAAATAAACCGCCAGTACTTGTGATAGATTTTTAACATATACTTCCCCCGTTTTTATTTACGTGATACAATTGGAATTTATCACTATTAACACTTTTTTTTGACCGAATTTTGTTACTTATGCGGCATGTAAAATATAGTCACGTGAGATCTTGTTAGAATCGTATTGATAAATATTTTTAGACTATCAACTTTTTATAATTTTTTTCTTTTACAAAATTAAAGATATTAACGATAAAAATGTGCATTGTCAAACGTGACTAAAAAATTGTGTCAACAAATTAAGAAAGGAAGAAGTATACAATATTATTAGAAATTAATATAAGGGAAATTCTTGTAGCCTTATACTTTTGTAAATTCTCATTGGTAACAAAAAAATTTCCACTTTCTCTAAAATAGCATTAACAATATATATTTTCTCTAATATAACATTATTTCAATATTGTCAACCAAATTAACCTAATTAGTACTAACTGTGGTTAAGTATCATTAAAATTTAGTAAATAATCGAACGTATGTGTACTACAGACCTACAGTCCCTCCTCCCAAACTACTTCTCTGATAATTCATTGGCGTTGTTTTCCTTCTCCTCCCAAGTCCTACGTCCCAAAGAGAAGGTCTTTCATTGCCCGCTGCAGCACGCCCTGTCGACCGAGGGTCTACTTCGTCGCTTTTCCTACATCACCTCCTCAATTTCCTCCACTTCAGGTTTTCAAAGTTTCATTTTTTGTTAAATTGTATTATGTACGAATATTTAGGGGGTGGGTTGCATTATAATTGTATATTATGAATTATGTATTGTTATGATCGAATTATTTAAGATTGAGAATTGTGTTCCATGAAAAAAAAGATTGAGAATTGTGAAATATGGTTAACAAAAGTGTCGGGTTAATTAAGGGAGGGGGGAATTAATTTGGTTGAATTATGTATTGTCATGAATCATTTAAGGGTGAGAATCATGAATCTTAAAATTATTAAAGCCATCATATAAACGCATAAGAGGTAAAAACTAGTAAAATAGAAAACGCAATGCCTTGAAAGCAGTAATTAGTTTGGAAAAGAGGTGGTTATTCTGATTTTGGATTGAATTATGCATTATGTATGGTTACTAAATTATGCCGGTCGAGTTGATAATACTCATTTTATTTGTATAATTGCAGGATGGGTGATAATATTCTGTTAAAGTTTATGTTTAGAACCGGTGATGTTGATGTAGTTGTGGAGGATATTGATAAGGCCATGTTGACTGACTTGATAATCGATTATTGCGATAATGCGGTCAAGCAGAAAATTGAGATTTCTAAATTTCCTAGCTTTACATACATCTATAAGATGCAACACATGCCTCTGGACACTGACAATGAACTAATGGAGATGTTTAGTAATTTGAAAGGTAAGGATGTGATCAACATATGGCCATATGGGTGAGTGATGAAGATAAGCCATCTCATATTTTTAAAGTTGCTGAAAGTTTAAGGACAACTATAAATGCAAAAGAGCTTATGATGGATGATGGGGGTAACATTGGGATTGAGAGAAATGCTGGTGCTTTTGTAGTTAGTCCTCGAAAATTAACACCTAGGAGAGGCACAGGGTTGCAAGAGGAGGACGAGGTCATTCCAAACTTTAACTTTGGGCAAAATAATGAACCGTACAACGCAAATGCGGTTGATTGGGAGGCAATGGATGTTTTGAATAGATTCTATGAGTCAGATTTTCCATTATCTCCAAAGAAACGCAGAGGTAGAGGCAAGACTAGAGGGGGAGGGAGAAGTAGAGGCAGAGATGGAGGTGGAGGGAGACGGGGAGGAAAGGGATCGAGAGGCAAAGGTCCAACTGGAGGGTTTGATTATTGGTTGAGTCTTGAAAATGAAACAAACATTGCAACTGACCCTAGTGTTGAACATGAACCTTTTGTTGAAGCTGATCAGTCAAATGAACCAGAAATTGGAGTTAGGGTTGTAAGAAGAAGTCCAAGGAAACATAAAAAATCTGTTATTCAACCTGAACTTGTTATTGAACCTCAACAAATTGAACCTCAACATGAAGCTTTTAAAGAACCAACCCTAAGCTTGAGTAGAGGATCATCCTTATCTTCAAAAGCTTTTATTCGTAGGAAGAAGATACCAAAAACAACAGCTAGAAGGAAAGGTTTGCTTGTAAGTAACAGTTTTGTTTCTGAAGGTGGAAATAAGCAATTGAACAGAAGTGTTGCTTTTAGTGCTGATGTTGATGATAACGAACTCTCAATTCAGAATCAGGGTTTTGGTGATGATGAAGATGACTTGGAATTCAATGTTAATGACAGTGACACTAAAGGTTCAAATTCTGATGGTGAAGTGGGGGTGGTTGATGAAGATAATGTGGGGTTGGGTGGTGATTATGGGATGGTTGTAGTGGATAATTATGATCCATATGCAGATAATGTATGCGTAGATGATGCCATAGATGATGATGGGGATGGGAATTATTTTGCAAAGTTGTACAGAAATGGGGAAATGTATGAAGACCAAGAAGATGGGAACATTGAACTGAAACCTTGGCAGCTTTTTTGTGACAAAAGTCATTTGAGAGACGTTGTTAGAGATTATTGTATCCAACGTGGGTTCTCGGTAGTGGTTGACAGAGCTAGTAATTCCATTTACACTGTCTATTGTTCAGCTGAGGGGTGTGAGTGGAGGCTACATGCTTCGAGATTAGCAGATGGTTTCACTTGGGCTATAAAGTCAATCACGAATCCTCAACATACTTGCCTAGGTTTGGAGATCAGAAACCCAATGGTCACAACAAAATGGGCTAGCAGAGTGTTGTTGGAAGACATTAGGGCAAACAATGATATTTCTGCAAAATCATTGAACTTGTTGTTATGGAACAAATTTAAGGTTCGCATGGCTACAAGTACGCTGTACAGAGTAAGAGCAAAGGCACTGATTGACATACATGGTGGTTTTGATGAATCATACGCTCATTTGCCTGGTTATTGTGAGATGATTAGGAAAACTAACCCTGAATCAGATGCTTCTTGTGTGTGGAATCCTACTAATCATGTTGAAAGACCATTGGCTTTTGTCACAATATTTATTTCATTTAAGGCGTGTGTGGATGGACTAAGGCGAGGTGTTAGAGGTTTTGTTGGTGTTGATGGAGCTCATTTGAAAGGGAATTACGGGGGTGTACTATTATCTGCAGTTGCATTGGATGGGAACGATGAGTTATTCCCATTCGCATGGGGAATAGTGTCAAATGAAGATGCAGACACTTGGTGCTTTTTTGTGCATCATTTGAGAGATTTGTTGAGATCAACTGGAAGAGGAGATGAGTGGTGTATTATATCAGATAGGCAGAAGGTTAGTTTGTTGTATTTCATTTCATTCCATTCAATTGTATTTTATGTTTTTATGTTTTTTAATTTCATTTGCATTTTTAATGTTTGTAATTCGCGACGGTATATGAGCAGGGTATTGACGTGGCACTTAACAAGTTGTGGCCAAAAGTGGATGGGAGATATTGCACTAAACATTTGGCTGGAAATTGGAAGAAAGCATTTCCTGGTCCACTCATGCTTTCTCTATTTTGGAAAGCGACCGGGGCATACTCGACTTTCACATTCAGAAAATCCATGGAACAAATAGATAAGGTGGGAAAGGGAGGAAGGTTGTGGTTGGCAAAACTTGGTAATCAGTCTAGATGGAGTACGCATAAGTTCAATGTTGCTACGAAGTGTGATTCAAACACATCAAATTTTGTTGAGAGTTTTAATGCAACGCTTGGTATTGACAGATGTATACCTGTGCTTACACTTTTAGAAGGTAATTTCACACGTCTTTGAACTGTTATAATATTGTACAGTATGTGTTAGTTTATGAATTGTATTAATTTGTTAAATTGTTTGTTTTAGGTATTAGGAGGAATACTATGGTGAGATTAGCTACTAGAAGACAAAAGTGTGAAGAGTGGACAAGGAATGACTTATGTCCAAAAATTGTGCAAAGGGTTCAAAAGATTTGTCATGATTCTAAGACTTGTCATTCATTTCTTTGTTCTGAAGGTGAATTTGAGATATTTGAAGGTAAATCTTACCTACATGTAAGCTTGAACAATCAAACTTGTATTTGTGGACAATGGCAAATTTCTGGAATTCCATGTAGGCATGGGATGAGGGCCATATTAGATGCACAACTTGACCCTCATGCTTTCGTTGATGAGTGGTATTCTGTCCAAAGATACAAGTTAGCATACTCTAGTGGCATAAAATCTATACCAGACTTTGAGCAATGGCCTGATATGAATGTGCCAAAGATATTACCACCAGAGCTGAAAAGAGGAATTGGAAGGCCATGTAGGAATAGAAAAAGAGATGACACTGAGGAAAAGAAGGGGAAGAGAGCAAAAACTGAAATGTGCAGCAAGTGTCGGGATTTTGGGCACAATGCAAAGACTTGCAAGGGAGGGGCTACTGCAAAACAAAAGTGGGGGAAAGGGAAAAGTAAAAAGACTATAGATCAAGGTGTATCTTCTCCACCTCATGATTTCATCAATGAAGCATCAACATCTCAGCAAGGCAGGGCTACCACACAGAGCACTCAACAGTTATGAAGGAAATAATGCCCTTGGTCCAAGTATGCATTCTATGTTAAGTCTAATAAATGCGGTTCAGTATTAATTAACAAGTTAATAATTCAGTGAGATCAAGTGAGCTGAATGCCTAGCTAGAGGCCGCTTCAGTTCAAGTGGAATTAATGATATTAATCCACAGCTTACTCTTGACTGAACCCGTAGGGTCACACAAATAGTACGTAAACGGATCAAGTATTTAATGGCATTAAATACTCCATCTATGAATATTCGGAACCGACGGATCTTGGTTTCAGTGGGAGCTAAGATCGTCACAGGCAAGAAATGAATACTCCGGAAACGATGATATTGCCGGAAACGGAAATATGGATCGTATCGGAAATATGAATATTATCCAAGTCGTAGATGTAGCCGGAAACGGAAACATGGTACGTATCGGAAAATATTATTGGAAATGGAAATATTACCAGAATCGGAAATATTGCCGGAAACGGAAATATTGTCAGAATCGGAAATATTGCCGGAATCGGAAAATAATTCCGGAAACGGAAATATTAAATATTTGTTCGAAACGGAAATTAATTCCGGAATCGGAAATATTAAATATTGTTCGTATCGGAAATAGATTCCGGAAATGGAAATTTAATCGGAAGCGTATCGTACGAATTAGCATCGGACGAGGCCTGCCGGACGAAGGCCCAGCACAAAGCCAGGCCGTCGCCCAGCAAACACGCACGCCACAAGCCCAGCGCGCGCCAAGGCCACGGATGCGTGGGCCTTGCTGCGTGGGCTGCAGCTCGCACGCATGGGCAGTCCTTGTGGCTGCCGTGTGTGTGTGAGTTTGTGCTCATGCGTGATTCCTGAATCTGCAAGAGTCAGTGTATGATTAAATGTCTATTCCTAATTGGATAAATTAATAGAATTCATGTAGGATTCTAAATTCCAATTAATTCGCATCCTACTAGGATTACGATTCCTTTTCCATAACTCTATAAATAAAGGCCTAGGGGTCATAATTTATACAGAAGTTTCAAAGTATTCAAAAGTGAGTTTTTGAGAGAAAATTAAAACACATCTTGCTCATAAAAGTGCCGAATTTTCTAGTACCTTAAGGGCGATTCTAGTTGGTCAATCTTAAGGCGGATCCGGACGTGCTGTGGACTATCTACGGAGGGACGACACTTGGAGTCCTAAAAGACTTGTTCTTGTTCGGTTCGGGCGCAGCTAGGGAAGGCACGCAACAAAGAGTATGCATCTAATTATGCTATATGATTATGTGTAAATAATATGTTTCCTGGGTTAATGGTTGTTTCCGCATGATCTATGTAAATGTCATATGTATCATAACCTAACAGTGGTATCACGAGCCCCTTATTATTTTCATAATCTAAATTGCATGAACATGGTTAAATATTACAAATTTGCAAGAATTAAAAGGGGTGATTAATTTTCGTAATTGTTAATTAATTGCAAATTGCGTTTATTTAATTATATGTACGCAGTTTTTCGGCAGTTTCTTCATTACTCATCCGAATTGAGTGATTTTTGTGTCAATTCCGCATGTAAAAGGCATTCTAAAATTTTGACAAAAATAGTATTTTTCTGCCGAACCCAGAATTCTCAAATTCGAAGCCTAACTATGACTTTTCGAAGGTTTTAGTTTTTCGGATGCAAAATTTCGTAAATTTAAGATGTTAAATTAAATATTTGCGATTCCTGTTGATAAATCTTGAATTTTTGATTGACCTACTGCATATGTTTAACAAGTTTGAATGCCTAGTCTTGTTAATTATGCAATCTAATTTGTAATTATGATTAATTTGTTGAAAATTAGAATAATTTAGAATTAATTTGATTTTCATAATTAATTGTAATTTAATTAGAAACCTATGATTAAAAACCACCATAAAAATTGTAAATTTACGATAAATTTTAAATTTTTATGACCTAGACTTGAATCCATAACAATCGGAAATCAATTGGATAATAAATTTTCGATTTTTCGCCCTAAAATTATGAAATTAATAATATTTATTAATTTGTCATTAATTTTAAATATAAATTTTAAATTTTCTTGCGATTCGTTCAAATAACTTGCACGCACGAAGCAATGGACGCTTCGTGTTACCCTTAAGGGGTGTTGTATAATGCGGGCATGCGACGACGAGCAAGGGAGCTCGTCGCCCGTGCGGCACGAATGCAATGAGCAAGGGCGTAGTGCACGAGCGCAAGGCAGCAGCCCTGCCTTGTGTCGTGTGCCACGAGCAATGAACGTATGGGCATGGGCGAGGGGCGAGCCAAGGCAGTCGCGTGTGGGCAGCAAGCGAGCTGCGCCACAACGCGCGCTGCCTCGCACAAGTGCGCGCAGCCTCGCGCGCAGCGAGCGCAAGCTCGCGTGCCACGAGCGCTGCGCACAGCATCACTCGCGCGCACAGCGCGCGATGTCGCCCGCCCAGCGAGCGATGTCGCGCACCAGCGAGCGATGGCTCGCGCGCGCGCAGCGAGCGATCTCGCGCGCCAGCGAGCGATCTCGCGCCCCAGCGAGCGATGGCTCGCGCGCGCAGCGAGCGAGCTTGCGCGCCCAGCGAGCGATCTCGCGCGCCAGCAAGCGATGTCGCGCGCGCGCGCTGCGAGCGATAGCTCGCGTGCGATGGGCGCTATGCGGAGGCTTGCGATAGGACAGCAGCAGCTATGCGACGAGCGCATGAGCTGCGCGCACATGGCCAGCAATGGCTGTGTGCGTACGGCCCATGGGCGTGCAAAGCGTAGGGTGTTTGCGTTACGATTAGATCGTTTTGAATGTTTAATTTGAAAATTTCAGTTCACGTAATTTTAATTAATTTTAAAATTAATAATTTGAATTAATTTCTTGGATTTTAATTTTGAATATTATAATTATAATAAATGGAATTTATTCTAATTATTTTACTAAAATTAAAATCATGAATTAATTTAAATGCGACTGAAATTAAATTAAATTTTTGGATTCAATTATAAATTTATATGAGCTTTAAATTTTAATTAAATTTGTATGTTTCCGGTTAGACTAGAAATACAATTTTATGTTTAAAATTAGTAAAGCATATGAATTTATTGGTTTGAGTGGGAGCGTTTTTAGTCATAAACTCTTGATTAGGTCTACAAATCCTTAAGGTTAAAACAACTCGATTAGAATTAATAAGGACTGAATAATTGGTAGATTATTGGTGCCCTTGATTAATTGCTGCAAATGTTTACGTGATGCATAATGTGTTTTACTAACCAGCTATGTGGGCCATTCATGATAATGAATGGGTGAATGGTATATATTGTATATGTACTGTTTTGCAGGTTATGAAGTGACTAGTATGGCCCAAATAGGATAGAAAATATGGTCTGCGTACCATTAATTTGAATGTAATTGGTCTAAAGTACCAAAGTTATTTTTCAATTCAAATATGGTCTGCGAACCATCAAATAGTTGTAATTAGTTATAGCTTATCCTATTTGAAGAAAATGGTGCCTCCCACGGAGATTTTCAAGACGGACTTTGAAGTCAAAGCTTCAAGATGAAGTCGGGCCATACTAGATCACAAATATCTTATGCATGTTTTAAGTTATTTATTGTTTTAAATATGTCTTAAAATGCATGAGATCAAAAGCTTGATTATGTTGCATGATTAAGGATTTTAGTTCACTTAAAATCTAACCAACATAGTAAGAGCCTTAAGTTCCAAACTTAAAAAAAAAAAAATTGAGTTAAAAGGTGCCATGCCAAAATATACACTTGCTTGGATATCCTTTACATCAATCTAGTAATAGTTTTCGCTCAGCGAGGTGTTACTTATTGGTCCTAAAGGGGCAAGGTACACAAATAATTGTGAGTACATGTTAGTTTTGGTGAAACTCAACGATATAAGTAAGGAGTCCTTTTATGTCGTGGCAAATTCGATAGGTTTACCTAATAAGTTCTTAGACGTACCTATCAACCAAGAATAGTTTCTAGACTATTAGCAAAAGGCTTTTGCTTACCTAAGATGTTCTAGGATTAAGTCGACAAACTGTGCTTAGTTCTTCAATGATTTTAGGATCTTGGAATCATTTTATTCACACCTGCCGGAACAATAAAATCGAATAAAATGCTAATAACTTGTTTGAATTGCATGGTTGCTTTAATTTCAAGTTATTATTCATGATAAATGTTTAGACTTTGCATGCTTCAATGTATGTTTTAATTATTGTTTATAATTAAATATCTTGCACTGCAATAAATCCTTTTAGAAAGGTAACAGTAAATTTCCTCGATTGGTAGTGAATCCAAGAACGATTCACGGAAATGAGAGAAAGTGAGCAATTTAAAATGTACGTTTCTTTTAGCGACTTTTATGGTTGTTTTCGAAGATCAAAATCGAATGGCAAACCAATTGGTGCTTGTGAATTCAAAATACAATGTAGTTTTGAGATCATAAAGCATTGAGTTTAATACGCTCAGCTTTACCAATGGTTAACAACCTAATATCTTTGTCCATTTAATTCTCGAATGAGTCTAGTCCCTAGACATTCGAATAGATAGATGCTTAGAGAACTTTAGAAGCTTCTGGTAAGATCATCTAGTTGAAACAAAATATTCAACATAAATTAAAATGGTAAAGAACCTTGTTGGTGACATTGGACATGTCTAACAAAGTATAAAAGTCAACACTAAAGAATTCAATTCTTAAGACTATAAGAAAGGGTACAAGAAATAGGAAAACGAGGAACAATGAAAGGAATTTACGATTCCGTTTCTACCTATAAGTTTATGTTTAAAGAGAAGTGACCTAGCAATCAAACTTCCTTGGTATCATATACCGCTTGAGGTTCTTACTTCGGTAATAACTCAAACAATGGAAGCTAGGATACACTAATGACCTACAAGTGGGAAATGAAGCATGGCAATGCTACATTAGTTGTAGGGTCATCTAGTTTGTTTTAAGTCCTTTCAAAGGCTGGAACTTAATGGCTATTTTGTTCCATAATCAGCATACCTAAATTTCTGCTTCAAAGACAGAAAGACTCACATTCAGAAGAACAAAAACAATGCTTGTTTGTTTGTTTATTTGAATGAAATGGTCAATTACAGGTTGAGTCAATATGCTTGATTAAAACAAACAACTCTTTAAAGAACTTTACTAGGTTCAAATCAAACCCTTGATTTGAGTTCCATTAATCTTTGGCATTGTTGCTTAAACCATATCAACAAGTTAACATTCATAAGCTCTATTTTGATGGACCTTTTGAAAGTTGGTTGATTTCTAGATCAACTTAAGACAAGCTAGTCTTACTTGTTGAAAGTAACAAAGAATATGAACTATTGTTAGAACGCCTAGACAATGGAGTTCAAAGCTAAAGAAAGATTTTATGACTATATTATTTCACATGGATTTGAGTGAATATAGGTTTATTTACTCAAATGTGATATAAGTTGAATCTGTTTGGCTAGTTCAAAGATTCAGAAGTATAAAATCCACTCGGTAAGAAATCATAAAGATCTAGGTTAGATCATGTTAATGATTACTTGAGACCAAATATGATCATCAATGATTGTGTGTTGTAATTTCACAATCTAACTCCATAAGATATGGCATATCTTAGTTGGAATAATTGAAGTCAATTAGTACTTGATTCGATTAATGATGAATCATAAAGACTTTTCCTATAATTTCTAAAACAAAATGCTCAACTACCACCAAACTAAACCAAATTCGTCAAAGCTATTGAAAAGTAATTTCAGAGTAACTTTTCATAAAATATATCTAGAGAGTTGCAAAACTCAGTGGGAGCTTAGTGTTTGTCATTCGACAAACTAAGGCCCAAGTATAGATATATGTTTCATTGTGATTTATTCAAATGAGACACAAGGGTATTGTTTCTACCACGAATTTTTGAGAACATAATGTTTGTTTGCTCGAAATAATGTCCTTTTGGAGATTCGTTTCCAAAATGACAAGTGGGAGAAAATAGACCTCGAAAGTCTTCGAGACGAACAACAAACATAAACGGACATTCCGGAGGCTTTTCGAAGTGCTTCAGAAAATCCGAACTTATTCTTTAAGGACTTTAGAAGTGGCTTTAAAGAATAGACATCTCTTAGAAGACTTTACAAGTGCTTCAAGGAGAACAGAATATTCAAAGGACTTTCAAGTGGCTATTGATATTATATTGTTTGATGTTCTATACCCAAGTAGGCATAGAATTCAAGTCACTGAAACTATGAGATTCCTCTATTAGATAGTGAAGAAACATAGAGATCAGGTCAATGAAACTATGAGATTCTTCTATTAAATAGTGAAGAAACCTACAACTTGCAGTCAAACTATTATCATATAGATTAATGAGTTTGTGACTTGTAAGAAAGCTATGACGAAATATAGATTCCCTAAAATGGTTAGAGGCCATATATAGACTATATGTTTAAATGGTTAGAGGCCATAAAACATACTCAATGTTTTGATGACAAAATTAAAAGTTTGTTGATTTGCAAGAATAGTTTCACATCTATTGGTTGCAAGTTTGTTTTAAGGATAAAAACCATCAAACATGAAATTGTGTTCACACGCAAAGCTAGATTAGTTGCTAAAGGTTACAAGCAAATTCATGGCATGGATTGTGTTGAAACCTCATGCAAAATCGTAATGCTTAAGTCTATAATTCAAGCAATGATTGCATATTGGTACATATGGCAATTGGATGACAAAACGTATTCCTCAATCAAATGTTGGAATAAACTATGTACATGGTATGTCATAGGATTTGTGGATCCAAATAAATGCTTGAAAAGGAAAGCTAGCTTATGAAATCTAAGTACAGATTTAAGCAAGCAATTGGGAGTTGGAACTGTATTTTAGTGAAGCTAATAAGTATTTTAGTTTCATAAAATGTACATGATTCTTATAGATGTATAAGAAGTTTAGTGGGAGTACATAAAAACTTATTTGGTCCTATGTGTATCACACACATATCTCTCTATTGTGAAATAACATTCAAATGCTAATGACTTAGATTTGAAATTATTCATCAATGATGGACCATGGCGAAACTTAGTACATATTGGGTATTAAGATCTATTTACAAAGATCTTATTGTTTTGGATTAAGTAATGGCATTTACTAAATCAAACACGAAAGACTCCATTGGAGACATTCGACCCATATGAATAAATCTAAGTAAAGAATGTTTGAACTATGTATAAGCATTTACTAAGTTAAACATCAAAGAGTCTAAATGAGATTCTTAACCTATATTATATGTCAAAGAATTTAGCTGGATTCAGTATCTACTAAAAATTGAATGAGCTAAAGTTACATGAATAGAATTCAATTGGGAATTATTCTGCAAAAGAATTTATCATGTATGATATAATATGAGGATCGCCAAAAACGTATCGTATGACTTTAGGCATGACGAACATATACCAATCTCTATTGATCTAAGTGAAGATCAACTAGATTGAGACCAAGAATACTTATGGTACTTGAAAAGGTACATAGGAATAGTTCTTGATTCAAGGAAATAAAGATACGCTAAATATTGATGCTACACGCATAAACACTGGCAAAGGATCAAGCAAGACCCTTTGGAGTTAACCATTGATAAGGACGAGCTATAGAGCATCGTGTTTTGAAAATGGCAACATGGGTTGGAGACCATGAGTTGTTGCGTGGGAAATTAAAATAATAATTTCTATGTTCCAAGATATAGTTGGAGAATCTTCCACATATCTATGAACTGCCTGGATAGGTAAATCCAAACAAAGCATCACTAGCAACCTATACAGTTGAAGTAAAAGTAATTATTGCCTAAGAAGCAATAAAACAGGGTTGTTTAAAGTTCTTCACTGAACTTGGGTAGATCACCTATCTGCTGGCTTGATGGTTCTTCATTGAAAAATGCGTAGAACCACTCTTGAAGCAAGAAAAACGTCTGCTAACTTGATGGTTCTTCATTGCAAAATGAGTAAAACCACCATCGAAGTAAGAAAGACTAGATCACATAATAAACAAACTCGAAAAGATCTTATCATCATATCTCGAAGAACATTCGATGAAAAGGATATTAAGATTGGCAAAGCATGATAACTAAACCTATGCAACAAGTGAGAAGCAACACTCACATTGTCGCACTGGAAATCAAGCATAGCTTTGAATTCCATGAATTGTTTTAGAAGATGGGTTTGAGGCCCATGGTTATAAAACATTTGGGTTGAACATTTATCATATATGAAATATTCCATTTAATCTTGGTTTAGTATTAAATGATGAGTCCCTTCAAATTTGACGATATATTCAAGATAGACTGTCAGGACCAGTCCTGTGACTAAGAAATGTCTATCAAGTGAACTTGAATGTCAAAGGTTGAAAATGGTCCCTAATCGGAGTTTTCTATAAAATTGGACGCATAGAAAACGTTAGACGATTAGAATGCAAGATGACTAGTAGTTCTGTTTCTTGAACTATGTGGACATGGCAATGTCATAATCATTTGCATAGATACTTACTTTGGGAAGACTAGTATCGGACAAGACCTATGAAACTTTACTGTAAGAGATGAAAGTCTGTCATAAGTAAATTTCATTAAATTATTAGACACTAAATCCTCAATACCTGAGTGATTTGAGATTACTTGTTTGAGAACTGGTTGCTTTGACGTTGACCAACCGTCGCACCGTAAAAGGAGGCTATAAAGGCAACGCTCAGGTAATCACCTATCAAACGAAGTCTAATCTCAAGATCGCAAGATTGGGATTGTCCTCCCATAAATCGGGATGAGATGCTTAAAAGTTGTACAAGGCCACTCGGAGAGCTAGAAACTGTGAAATGCATGGCCGTGCTCGGATGAATCATAGGCTATGATTATCTGTTTATTTGATCAGTTGAACTCTGAAACCGAGGAACACCTCTGGACATAATAAGGATGACAACTCTTACCTTATGTTCAAGAGCAAGCATCGAGCGACAAAGGAATTAGGAAATGCACACTTGTCCCTAAGGACAAGTGGGAGACTGAAGGAAATAATGCCCTTGGTCCAAGTATGCATTCTATGTTAAGTCTAATAAATGCGGTTCAGTATTAATTAACAAGTTAATAATTCAGTGAGATCAAGTGAGCTGAATGCCTAGCTAGAGGCCGCTTCAGTTCAAGTGGAATTAATGATATTAATCCACAGCTTACTCTTGACTGAACCCGTAGGGTCACACAAATAGTACGTAAACGGATCAAGTATTTAATGGCATTAAATACTCCATCTATGAATATTCGGAACCGACGGATCTTGGTTTCAGTGGGAGCTAAGATCGTCACAGGCAAGAAATGAATACTCCGGAAACGATGATATTGCCGGAAACGGAAATATGGATCGTATCGGAAATATGAATATTATCCAAGTCGTAGATGTAGCCGGAAACGGAAACATGGTACGTATCGGAAAATATTATTGGAAATGGAAATATTACCAGAATCGGAAATATTGCCGGAAACGGAAATATTGTCAGAATCGGAAATATTGCCGGAATCGGAAAATAATTCCGGAAACGGAAATATTAAATATTTGTTCGAAACGGAAATTAATTCCGGAATCGGAAATATTAAATATTGTTCGTATCGGAAATAGATTCCGGAAATGGAAATTTAATCGGAAGCGTATCGTACGAATTAGCATCGGACGAGGCCTGCCGGACGAAGGCCCAGCACAAAGCCAGGCCGTCGCCCAGCAAACACGCACGCCACAAGCCCAGCGCGCGCCAAGGCCACGGATGCGTGGGCCTTGCTGCGTGGGCTGCAGCTCGCACGCATGGGCAGTCCTTGTGGCTGCCGTGTGTGTGTGAGTTTGTGCTCATGCGTGATTCCTGAATCTGCAAGAGTCAGTGTATGATTAAATGTCTATTCCTAATTGGATAAATTAATAGAATTCATGTAGGATTCTAAATTCCAATTAATTCGCATCCTACTAGGATTACGATTCCTTTTCCATAACTCTATAAATAAAGGCCTAGGGGTCATAATTTATACAGAAGTTTCAAAGTATTCAAAAGTGAGTTTTTGAGAGAAAATTAAAACACATCTTGCTCATAAAAGTGCCGAATTTTCTAGTACCTTAAGGGCGATTCTAGTTGGTCAATCTTAAGGCGGATCCGGACGTGCTGTGGACTATCTACGGAGGGACGACACTTGGAGTCCTAAAAGACTTGTTCTTGTTCGGTTCGGGCGCAGCTAGGGAAGGCACGCAACAAAGAGTATGCATCTAATTATGCTATATGATTATGTGTAAATAATATGTTTCCTGGGTTAATGGTTGTTTCCGCATGATCTATGTAAATGTCATATGTATCATAACCTAACAAGTTACTCTCTCAATCTGTTAGAACAACTAGACAGACGACTATGCAATATGCATCTCAGCCTGCACCTGGAAAATTAACAAGATCGGGCTCTGTCTTTATGTTTGCATCTCAACCAAGACATTTCTAAATTGTTTTGATAAGCTAGGTGGTTTTCAGTTTAAAACGACCGATTTTTTTTATAGTTTGAACAATGTTAGATTTGTTTGTGTGTGAAGTTCTTTTTGATGACCATATCACATTCAATTCTGTTGTTTTCCCTCTATACGATTTTGTGGCTGAATAACCTTATGCTGTATTTGTTTAAAATTACATTCAACTGATTTTTGAGTCAGTAGATGTACATGTTGACCTTTTGCTTGCAGGTTGCTGCATACAATGGGAGTCATGGATTATATGTTTCTGGAATGTCATGGATTATATGTTTCTAGAATGTCAGTATAAGTTACATAATGTACCATCACTGAAATGATAATCTCCACAGAAAATGAATCAATCAACAATATCCCGCAAAAATGAGCTTTAACAAACATGATTTAACTTCATCTGACGCAAATTTAAGGTTTAATTTTTCGTAAAAATAAATTAGGGGCTTCAGATTTTGATAAAAAAATTTGAGATGAAAATAGAACTCAATACAAAAATTGTATTTGGAAATAATAGATGAAAGGAGATTACAAGAAGAAAAAACCTGTGAAAATAATCGATGAATGGACCACATCTGTTTTGTTTGAACGAAAAGGAGAACTCAGAAGAAGAAAAAGTCCAAGGAAGGAGATGGAAGGGATGGGAGGAAAAGACGAAGAGTATAAGGGGAAAATAAGAGGTTGTTGGGTTTTTCCCGGAATTTTTTTTGGGTGACGAGTTAACCATGATTAGTACTAATTAGGTTAATTTGGTTGACAATATTGAAATAATGTTATATTAGAGAAAATATATATTGTTAATGCTATTTTAGAGAAAGTGGAAGAAGTTTTGTTACCAATGAGAATTTACAAAAGTATAAGGCTACCGTAGAGAATTTCCCTTAATATAAAGAGATGAAATCTTTAATACCATAATTTGTAAATTACAAAATGTAACTTATTTATGAAAAATATGTATATTTTCTATAGGATATTTTTAAAAAGAAGTACATTCACATAATTCCTAAAATCCGTATGAATTTTTTTATTTTAAAAAGGACATGCGTACTCTATTTTTCTCTTTTCCTTCATGTTTTTCCGTTTGCACCCAAAAAAAATTAGTCATAACTTAATTTTCTATTTTTTGGCGAATAAGAGAGGCAAAACCCCCTAAATATAGTACGAGTAGTAGCTAAAAATGAATGAAAAAAAACATAAAACAAAATAAAAACGAAAGCAATAAACAACAATCATTAACCAACATCAAGACAAATCCTCAATTTGATGATGACGAGTTTATACAAGTTACTTAGGTGATCTGATTACGATATGTTAATACGAGTTACTCTGATGATTTAAGAACATAAGTAAAAAAAATTAAAAATAGATTGTTAAGATTGTTGGGTCCGTTAAGATTATTAAGATCACCATAAGTTTAAAAAACATAAGTAAAATATACGTTGAGTACGGTACGAATGTTATCAAATGTATAGATTATTTCGTATAGGAATATAGATCCAGCAACACTTAAGTAGTAACGATAATCAAAATATAGAGTACACAAAAATATATTATTAGAACTTTAGCAAATAATATTACGTCATTAATTTTTTAGTTACACAAAAATATAATATTAGACCATATTTTCTAATTGAATTTTTAATTTGCAATATAAAAGAAAATATTTAATTCACCATTTTGCTGTGACACGTGTTAGGAATTAATTGACTTCTCGTTTATTGCAGCGCAAATAATATGTTGACACGTGCAAGGGACTAGCCTTTTAACCATGGGGACTAAACTTTTCAAATTTATTATTTAATTTTGGCGAAATATACCTTACGGTTCCTCAACGGAAAAAAAAAAAAAAAGTTTGGGTCCTCGACAGTGAAAAATTGCAAAAGTGAGACCCCATTTTTGTTTTAACTTAAACATTTTATACAGAAAATGATCAAATAATAATTTTAGATCTAATCTAGTTTTTGATGTATCCTGCCATTTATCACTCTGTATCCTGTAAATACGGGTCTTCATCGGTCCAAACCGGACCGGACCGAAAATCGAAAGTTTGATAATTCAAGATCCGAAAACCAGACCGATTATACTTGAACCGAACCTGGAACGGACCGAAAAAATCGGTCCAAAACCCGGACCGGACCGGACCGGTTTGGACGGTTGTAGTCCTATTTCTAATTATTTTTTATATTTTCTAAAAATTATGGTAAAAAAAAAAATATAAAACCTATTGTTTTTAAGGCTTTTTTGGAATCTAAAATAAAATATGTCACAGTATAGTAATATTTACAACATATTAAAGGAAATAAATAAATCTTTAAATAAAAGTATTATATTTTATTAAGGACAAATTGGTCCGATCTAAAACCGGATTTTGAAACAGACCGGACCGGACAGAATCGAAAATTGATGTTTCTCGACCTGAAAATCGGACCGATTGCCTTCGGTCCGATCCATTTTTTCCTTTCCGGACCAATTTTTGCACACCCTTACCTGTAAAACGTGACTCACTGACTCCCGTCACCTGTTTTTCTCTCTCATAGGCCACCTACCCCACAACCACCTCCTCTGCCATCTACGGCATCGTACCGGCACTCGCCCATTTGCCGCCACTTCCGCCATGAAGTTACCAGACAACAAAACATGACATTTTCACGGTGTCACCGCCGCCACACAACACTAATTTCCCCATTCAACTGGAATTTCAGTGGTCAAACCGTTGGGAAATCTACAATTTGCGGAAGATTCATCGCCCTCCTGTTCATTTTGAGGTATAAATGCATTACAACTATCTGACTTGTGAATCTTGAAATTTCTCTTTCACACTCAAATCCATTCACTAGTAAAACTAGGTCGAAATTTTCGTAATTCTTGAGCAACATATTCAATTTATATTCAAAATCAAGGTGACAATGTTTGTCTTCATTTTGATTCTATTGTTTAGAATACAGAAATTTGATTGATAGGTAAATAATGACGAATTGGATGGATTTACAGATTTTTGCAATGGTTGAGAAATGTATAAGGAATTCAAGATACATGTACATACATGAGGCTGGAAATTGGCCTTCACAAACAGTTGATGTTCACCATTTAGTTATTCGAAGAAATCGCCGTCGGACTATAGTTGCTTGCTTCTTAGCCATTGTTTTACTGTTATATGCCTTCTATCTATTACTAGGACAGGTATGTTGGTGCATTCGAGCGACATCTCCTTTTATTTCTATGATTATCACCTTGTTGTGCATTTTTAAGGTTATGTTGGCCTAAGAATTAAGATTGATTGGAATATTAACTGTTGTTCATAATCGATGTTCGATTGTGTAGCTGGATATACTAGTTTCTGTTCTTCCTTGGTACATGATTATCGGTGTCACCTTTGTCAGATTATTGCGTGGGAAACTTGTTGAGAAAGGTGAGTGAACTGAGAATGTGCTTGGTTTTATTTATTGTTTGGTGGCTTGCTGTAATGAGCACTCTTTTGTTGCATAATTTCTTATGCAATTACCCATTGGTTGCTAGAGTAGTTTCTTTTGTCAAATGAGAATTGATGTAATCACAGGAATTGTTATCCTAAAACGAAATAATGTTGTTAGTTTTATTGTTGCTTCTATCTGGTGTTAGAGTTATTGGGAGTTCTTTACTGTAATTAGCAATACCTAAAAGAATAATTATGCTAATGACTTCCATCCTCATATGTGACACAGAGTCTATCGTGATCATTCCAGCATTTGGAGTCCAACTTGAAACCCATTACATAAGGTACTCTTCTGAATTACACTCTCTAATGAATTTGCTGATGTGACAATATATTAGAAGGATGAGGTTATTAAAAAGTTTAGAATATTATCTCTATAACAATGAAGTGAATACAAAAATAAAGTAGACACATAATGTATATTGGAATTAAGGCGGATCCTCTGTTTTGTTTTTCGATTATTGGACAACAATCTGAATGACAGTGGGATAAATGAAGTGGGAACTAGGAACATGAATGAAGAAGCATTAGTGCTGCTTAGAGGCTTAGAGTAGATTCCTGCCTAATCTTTGTTCTTTGGGAATTTCCTCCTAGCTGTCTTCTAGATTGTGTATAAACATTAAAACATTGCATACTTGAATATCCTCCGAAACTGTTCTGGTGTCAAGGGTAGCTTACCTCATTGCAGTATGCCAGTATCATATGCCATTTATTTGGTTTATATATTTGTAGACCCACATTATGTAGGTTTTCCTACATTTTAACAGTTGGATTCCTCAGATGTCAAGTTTCTCTTTTTTTTATCTTTCAATCATAAATTAGAGGAGACAGCGATGAAACATAACAGGATATGTGTTCTTTTTTCTTCTATCTTCATCTTTCCTTCTGTTTTTTCTCATAGTGGGAGAGCTGTCCGTCGCTTTGTCCCCATTGACAAGATTTTGAAGCCTATTCTTAATGAATGTGTGACACCGGTTACATGTTATTGGAGTTTAGCATTCCTTTTACATGATGAAGATGAATTGATGCTAGTCTTTAAGGTATGCTAATATCTTGTCTGTCACTTTCTCCTAAGTCAGTGCATGTTTTTGTGTGCCAGTAATTGTTGCTCTCCTTTGCCAGACATTGCAACCCCCACTTAAGATGTTGCTGCCAATTTGGAAGGCGCTTTGTGCTGCTACCGATTCCAGTGAAAGCTTAGAGTCACAATCAGATTTCCAGGGCTGAATTTGTAGCAAGGTTTGAAATGCAAGTCCATATAGGTCTTTGTGTGCCACTGAATTCTACAATCTAAGTCTACGTGGGACACAGGGTTGGTCGGGCTGATTGTGAAGCTCCTGGAAGCCACGGAAATATATCCCATGGTCTCCTCCATTTCCCTCTGCAAATCTTGTGTCTCTTGTTTTGGAAAGAAAGTCATACCCAAGCTTTAGCATATGGAGATTCAAGCGAAATTGTTCGAAATTGTTGAGTTTTGTATTGAAGCTGCAGCTTAACGTGCTTAGCAGTTAGAGGTTTCTTATGGGGATGAGACAGCTTGATGTGTTATTTGAATAGTTACTCTACTCTTGCATATAAAGAATTATACCCATATTTTAGAGTGTTGAAGGTTTTACTTCGTAGATAGTTTCTCAATCTTATCGTTTTAGAGGGTTACTACGAGCCTATAATAAGCCCATGACTGAAAATACCATGCTATATGGAGAAATATCATATTTCCAATCCAAATCCGCAAATTGGGAAAATGAAATAGATTTTTGGTTAACTTTTGCCCTAAGGAAACAAGTCAAGTTCCTAGAATTTGGGTTTGGAATGGTTGAACCTGATAAGTGATAACGACTAACGAGGTCTATAACTTGCCTTCACTAGAGTTTGTTTGGGGTGTTTGGTTCGCGGATTTTAGGTGTGAGGTATGGGTTTAGAATTGTCTAAACACATCCATCTGTTTGTTTGAAAATTTTAAGAGTTTCAAACCCATACCTCAAAGGCTCAAACCCCCAAGGTATGGGGTTTAGAAACCTGGGGGGATGGGTATGACTCATACCTTTACTCTAGGTATCAAATAAAAGGAAAACACTCATCCGTAAACCGAACCAAACACATGGTATTAAGAATCAAGTTCCAAACCCATACCACCTAGGGGGAGTTTGATTCGCAAGCTTGTATGGGGTTGGAGGGAATCATATCAAGGTGGTATGGTTTGGAACTTGATTCTTAATACCATGTGTTTGGTAAATTTGGGGATGATTTTTTTCCTTTTGTTTGATAGTTGGAGTAAAGGTATTAGCCATACCCACCTCCTCTCCTAGGTTTCTAAACCCCATACCTTGGGGGTTTGAGGTATGGGTTTAAAGTTCTTAAAATTTCCAACCAAACATATGGGATGAAGACCATTCTAAACAAATACCTCATACCTATAATCCGCGAACCAAACGCCCTCTAGATATCATTCCTAATTCCAAACTCATACCAGTGTGCGAACCAAACGATCTCTTAGTGCTTCTATAGTTGAGTTGAAGTTGGTGTGCATCAAAATGAAGCTCCAGAAACGAGTGCAAATGGATTCGCTGAGAGTTCAATCTCAAACTTGAATATATTTTTTTTTTTTTTTTTTTTGCGAATGAGCCACGAGGGCAATATAAATTACAAATGGGGGCAGGAAGATTCAGACCTGAGACCTATTGTACACAGACACTCAGTCTTAACCACTAGACCAAGACATCATTGGTTCACACTTGAATATGTGAGTCTGAATGATGATGTTTTCAAAGAAATCATTAAAGGTTGTCCTTTGCTTAAGGAATTACAAATTTCTAACTGTTTGGATTTCACTGAACTTTGGATATATTGAGGTTTGATAGAGAAATTATTGTTGACAAAGGTGAGATTATAAGAATCAATTGCCCAAGATTGTCGGCGTTCAACTATAGTGGATGTGTGAATGGTGTAGAGATTGTCAACCTTTCATCTCTAGCTGAGTTTGTGTTTCATCTTACAATTGCAATTACGACTTCAGAATTCACAGAGTTTCAGTCTAGTCTGATAAAACTTCTGCATGTCAAGATTGTTTCTCTATCATATGCACTTCTTCTTCTAATGATGGATATCTTCTGCTTTTGATGGCAAAAATGCCATCTTCAAATATTGGTTAACTGGAAGCGTGTGAATCTAAGAATTCAGTTGGAGGAACTTGTCTTAAATGACGTCCCATCATGGAACTCTGATTCAGCTTTTACTAGCCAAAGAACTCGGATTCGGCCTCTTAATTTTGCGTTTTACTTTCCCGCAAAGTTTATGTGGTTTGCAATAACGTTTCGTGAGACTACGTGACAATCAGAACTAACACAAATTCTTATTTAAAGGTGGTGTTAGTGTACAATAAATATTATAATTGGAGTAAAAATTAACTCAAAATGCTTTTTATTTTATTTATTTATTTATTTATTTTTGAGTGAAACAAAATGCTTAAAAATTACCTCTTTATAGGTGAAAGTTTTTGTTTTAATGATAAAATTGGAAATGCTGAATTACAAGAGAAAACAAAATTGCGTAAAGAAAAGCGACCTTTATATACATTTACCACCATATCAAGCTCAGTTTTTCATTCACAGCCTTTTACCATATTAAGTCTACGTTTGGCACGATCAAGAGTTATCTCCTTCCTGCAGAGTCCATGCCATGTATTCTTAGAACGTTCATGCCAGGATCCGAGCTGCAGGACCCCCTTTTGTAATACCTTCAGATTCACCAGAGGGACTGTAGTTGGCCTTCCGTGAGCACACTACATAAAGAAACTGTCAAAATAAACTCGGGATAAATCTGCAGAACAGAACCTAGAGATCCCCATGGTTTTGATTAGACTTACTTGAAAACACAATGATGTTCGCTTCAGCTCTTCAACTATGAGGGAACATTCTGACGGCATGAGTTTGTCCCCAAACATAATCGCACCTTCGGAATAAAAATCAAGTAATTACTAATGGAATATTGGCAGCAATGACTAGTAACATATCCAAGTCTTGTAACCAGACTATAATGGGCGTTCAAAGAACTGTACAAGATTCCTCTGTAATCAATTTCATAAAATACAAGCCATGTAGAAGTTTCAATCACAACTTGCAAGTTGCAAGGTATAATGACATGGAGCTTTTTTAAATTCACGCAGCAATAATGAAGTCATAATGCAGTGAAAGAGAGAAAATAAAAGAGGGAGTTACACAAGGATTTAAATTATACCCCTGCATGCTTTGTTGTTTAGGACTCGAACTACAGATGGTGGAATTGTTGATGATCCATCAGTGTCAGCAAGCTATTACAGTGGATCAACCAGAGTAAGTCAATTTTAAGCTTGGAGAAGACATTTATTGACCTAACAGATGCATATAACTGTATTAAAAATTGAGGTCAGATTATATGCTTACTTGCTCAAGATATTCCACTAAATCTGTATCAGACAAGTTTACACCCAAAATACATGGTACCTGAACACCAATTTATACATCAGAAATGACAAATATTAGATTCTCTTCCTACCTGTTCTCTATATCTCAATGGAGAGAAAAGATCACAGCTCACTAAGCATCAGATGTTTTACTGAACAACTTTGCTCAGGGCCACTTTGCAATTGCATAACAACGTGCTTCATACCTGGGGTACTATATGAACATTGTACACAACCCTAAATTTCTAGTCATCTCAGCTAACAACCTATTGATGTTAACTCTTAAATAGGTCACTCTCCAGAAAAATAGAATATTTTTTACCAGCAAGAAAAACCACATGAAGTGAACAATTCCTGTACACACTTTTTTTAGGGCTCTCAAAACAGTCAAAAGTGACCTTTTTGCAAGCTTTTACAAGTTTAGGATAACATTTCATACACCTAAAATCTTCCAAAATCATGTTCAGGGGATTTCCATACTGGCTTTTGTTGTAGCTGTCATTCTTCATCTCATGTACAGATTATTTCCCAAAGTCATCCATATAATGACCTCAGGTCCTCATACACTATAGGGGCCATTCTTGCCAGCATATTTATACAAGTAGAATAAGTTCCAAATTCAGATGTCATCACTGGACAGGCTTATCATGCGGATGTAAGTCCTCCACATACAACACAGAGTAATCACATAAGATACAACTGCGTGTGGTCGTGTACACTCATGGACTCAAGGTGATATTAGAGAAGTCAAGAGTTAATCTCACATCACAACTTAACATGAACTAGAGACAGACTAAGCGGGTTAATGCTCAGATATTTTTAACCTGTTACTTCAAAAGAGCTAACACAATTAACCCTTTTAAATAAATAGGTCGAGTCAGAGTTAAGTTTTCAAAAAAAAAGAAAAAAAAAAGAAGAGTACCTATTTGTTTGAAACCTACAGATTTTTTTACAATTTTGAAACATCATCTTAAATATCAAAATACTAAAAATAAGGGGTTGGCCAAAACTGAAGAAACACAATGGCACAACAAAGCAAAGCACAATAAAGTATTTTAGTGCTGAGATATACAGGTCAATGTGACAAAAATGATTGATCAAACAGGTCGAATAAGTTTCAAGTGTTTCGCCCTGTTAAATTGAATGGGTTGGGTTAGTTCAAGAGATTCTCAATCCATTTATCTTAATATGAACATGAACTTGACATAAGATAATTACATAAACCATTTTCCAGCTCTGAATAATAGGCTAAAAATGGGCAACTAAGCAGGCATAACCGGAAACCTAAGCACCGTGACCCAGCAACCTCTGGCCCAAAAATTATAAGGTGAAATGAACTCTACTGCGTAATAAGATCCCCAAAAAAAAGGGAAAACATAAACTACTTGAAAGCAAACTCTTTAAATTCAATGACGGGATTGTCAACAATAACAAAAATTTAGATGATGCTTTGAATTGGAAGTCAAGAATAGCTGGTGGATGAAATAGTATGATTACCGCAATAAGTGTGAGAGCAGATGCCCGCTCATTTAAAAAACTTAGATTCCTGCAAAAAATGATAAATAAATACAAAAGTTATTTTGAAGTGAGAATATTGACTGCATCTTACTGAAAGCTCGGACTGCTTAATGGGACGCAGAGCATAATGTTAAACTATTAGCTTGAAAAGCATCTAACCTGATTCTCATAGAGAAAACTCATAGGGTTTTCTAAGTGTGCTTATTCAAATGTTCCAAGCATAAATCTTTCCTATATAAGTTGGACTTGGACATTGATTCATATTTTGTAATAAGGAAAATTGCTGCACTTTATGTCTTCTGTACGAGGTGTGTCCTATGTATGCAAGTACTAACGTGGGTGTCTCTTCTGGTCTGCTGTGTGTGCGCATGCTTTTGCTTTAATACTAAAGCCCTGAGGTTTTTGTGTGAGTGTGCATATATGGACCATGTATGCATGCATGTAGATGTGCATGAGTGCAAGAAAAGGGGTAGAAAAAAGGATAAGCATATGGAGAAAAAAGATTACTTTGCAAATGATCCAGAATCTTGAGAGAAAATGTTGCATATCCATCCCCAATGCTTTATGTGATCAGCATAATTGCACAGTAGCTGGTAGGCCATTTCAGGTAAAACCTACAATTGAAACTTCTGCACTCAGATAAAGTTACAAATAAATCAAGAGAGACCTCTGCCTCTCTAGTCTCTCCACCATTCACTTCCCCCTCTCAGCAGAATTTCCATCATACCAAATCTTTCTCTTTATCCAGATAGTTTATTGACTTCAATTCACCAGAAAGAACCTGAAAACAAACCATACAGCTATAAGCTTTACAATGTCTTAAGAACTCCACCCCACCCCCAGGCCTCCAACAAAAAAAAAAGAAAAAGAACCATACAATAATGGTGGTACCTTGTGACGCATTTCTTCAAGTCGGATTCTCTCATCTGCAGCATGCTGAAAAAGAGGCCAACATCAGGTCATAGATCCCACCGTATGCTTAAAGGCATTGATGTGTAAGACAAAGTTACCCATTAAAATGAAGTAGCAACTCAATGCCAAAAGAAATATTCGTACACAAGTGGACTCCATCCTTAGAAATATGATAAGAAGCAGCCAACGTGACGGACCTGATCAATTACTGCTAAGGTTCCATTCGCCACAATTGGAATATATTTATTATCAATCTGCACAAGCACCTTTGCTTTCTGCAAGCCATTTCTATTGATAGATTTCGGAACTAATGAATCCCCAGCAATATCAAGCATACAAGAGTGAATATCCAGTATTTCATTTTCCGCTTTAAGGTCATTTAACCTATCTCCAGCCTGTATCAACAGTTTGAAGAGGCACTTAGTGTCTGTTAAATATTTGCAGTACAAATCCATCATATCTTCAGATTTAACTTACTCTTAGACAGTTGGCAATCTCCTTAAATCTAGTATCTGGGCAACCTTCTCGCCACTTAGTTTCTGAAGTTTCAGAATCCTGAAAGTCCTTCAAGTAGCCTACAGTGTTCGCAGAGACAATGAGATTTGCAAAATTGCAAATTAATAAAAAAAACCAAGGATTTAAGGAATGGCAAGTAAGAAGTAAGAACTCTTTACTAAGACTTGTGAATCAAATCAATAATAGATGTAAAGAAAAACGCCTTGCCACTGGTTAAAATAATAAGAAAATGAATATCCTGAAGTCAATACCCACATCTTCCTCCACATTGCAGAAATAGGTGCAAAGGATACACAGTTTTAAGAGGCATTATTTCAAAAGAAAAAAAAAAACGGAACTTGATTTATTCCTCCACATTAGTACATAACTATTCAGGAATATCTAAAACCACTTTCTTCAAGGTAGTCACATAGTACATAACTTGGGTGTGTATCTTTTGTTAAAAAGTGGAATGGAACTTGATTTATTTATTTATTACGTGTTATATTCATTCTAAAATATGTTCCTTCAATGATTGGTTATTTGGGTAATACATAGATAGAAAAGGCAAGGAAAGAAGTGCCTCAATCATATAGCATTCTCAACACTCTTTCAAAAGTAAATAGGGGCTTTATTTTTGGACCATGAGTAACTATATTTACAAGTAAAAACAGATATGCAAAAAAGTATACCAATGCTGAAACAGGCAGCCTCTGTTTTGCCATCTAGTGACCAAGCACTAGTAGCTTGTGTGATATTTGAGGTATCGTCCCCCTTTTGTCTGGAAAGCCAGCAGTATTTTGAAAAAAAAATGAAGGTTAAGCGTTCAAATATAAGCATGAATGTTAAGCAGACGCAGAAAATAAGAAATACTACACACATACTCGACAAAGAACAGGGAATCTTCCCCAAATCTCATCTCTTCATGCTGGGAACTTATACTAGAAGACGGTGCTGGTATAAGTGGGTTCTTCGACTTGGCATTTTCTGAACACAACAAAAATGTGATCTTAGTTCATCCAAACTTACACTGTTAAGAACCCTACAACCGCAGAAGCCATATCTACGAATTGCAATACCTGAGACAGTACAAACTTGAGGAGCTGTCCGCAAGTCCGAATTTTCAGTTGGAGAAATCAATGAACTCTTTACTGAGAGAAATCTCTTTCTGCCCCTAAAAAATGGAGGAGCTGAATGGCTTCTTCTTGGTCTCACAGAGCTTCCTGATTCCAAAGAGCTGTGATTTTGTTCATAAACTTCACATCTTGGATGATCAAGTTTGGGGCGTTTACCATCAGTTCCAGATGAAAAACACGGTGATGGTTTATATGAACTTAATTTTCTTTGAAAATCTAGACATGGAGAAATTGTTTCATTTGTTACCGTAGAGTCATGTCTGGCAATAAGTAGGCCATCAGGACTGTCATAACTCCTCCCTGACCTTTCAGTAGGAATACTATCCTGCCCAAACTCTTGAAATCTTTGCAGATCCATTTGGATTCCTTTGTTGGAGGGTAAAAATGGACTCCAGCAGACTGATGAGTCTCTACGCCTTCTGTCTGGAGATGGTGAATATATGTCTTCAAACAAGGGAACACCAAAGTTTACAGAGGACATTTTATCAACATTATTATGCCCATGTGGGGAAAATTCCCAACTGGCTTTTTCAACCTCTGTGTATTCATTTGTAAAGAGAGATGTAGAATTCAAACAACTTGTTGAAGTGAAATTTGTATTGCTACACCTATTACCAAGACCGGCGCTATAAAATTCATCCTTTTCATAATTAGACTGCTCAAAAGCATCACTATTTCTTACTCCTGGCTTCCTCTCAAAACCTTCATTCTGAATAAAATTGTCAAAATCCCAACCTTTCACTTTCAGGAAAGGATATGTAGTTGCAGATTGCAGACAAAAGTTTTCTGGTGAGCAAGGGAAGAGCGATGCGCCTGGTTTACTTGGAGACTCTAAATGGTACTCTCTGTCAAAGGATCTTACACAGGAAGGCAATGAATAGTCACATTCCATATGATCCAGATCAAGACCTTTCCTTGTACGGCATCCTATATAGGATTGAGGGAGTGGCCAAAGATTTGTCACCTCACTCTGACACTGAGCTCGTTGATGAATATGAAAGTTCCGACTAAGACTATCAGCATCTTCATTTTCATAGGAATTGTTACAGTTTCTATTAGCCTTAAAATTGTCAGTCTGAAACTGGTACTCCTTATCACAGTCCAGAGGTGTATGAAGTGAATTTTCCCACGAGTAACTTCGCAAAAGAAACTCCCTCTGATCATCATTAGCCCTATTCCTGTCATTCTCTGGCATGTACTCAAAACTCCCAACGCTTCCTATTTTATGGTTACGAACAAATGGAGTTTCTACACTGGCTTCATCCTGCCATCTTGAACTGGAAAGACAATTGTTTGCATAATTGGCCTCTTTATCCATAGTACTGATATCATTTCTTAAAAGATCTCTATTCGCCAGTCCGTTATCAGGATCTAACAGATCAATGCCAATACCATCCCTTACATTAAAGATACTGTTAGAGTGACCAGTAAAATCTGTCCGATGAAGGAACTCCTTCTCGGTGTCCGATTCCCCAAATTTTGCAGTGATTCTTTCTGGATTCGTGCGTTGTCTACAATTGTTCTTCCAAACAGACAAGTTGCCGCAGTCTTCTACGGGCATTCCCAGTGAATCTTCAGTGCATGCATGCTGATCCTCAGTGTTCTGGATCCTACGTCTCTTTGTAGAATTTTCACAGGTCTTCAACCACCAATCTGCATCAGCAAAAGTTTACTACTATCATCTCAAATAATAAATAAGCACTGTTCTTTTTCCCCCTAATAGAACAGCTGAGAAGAGAAAGAACAAATTTTCCCTGTCTAGGCAACAAATGTTGCATAACTATCGATGGCTACTTTCTCAAGAAACAACACGAAGTAAAGATACAACTAAAATCATCAAATAGGAACAGAGAACCTTTTTCCTCACAAGAAGTCTTTTCAACTACTTTCTTTATGTCATCTTTCCTGATGTGGTCAGCTTCAAGATTATGAGAAATCCCTGTCGAGAAAGAAACACAATGACATGTGGCAGTCAAACTCCCTAAAAACACAAGCAAGCAATATAAACAAACAAAAACTACAATCTTACCCCTTTTTACTTCCTTACTCCACATGGGCGTGACTGATTTTTCCACAAATGCAAGTACAGGAACCCAATCCTGCAATACCATACAAACGCTTCACAGGCTACAAAAGTATAAGAGTACCCTGGTCACACGGTAGGCAGCAAATGAAGGAATAAGAAGATATACTAAAAGACTGGAATCAGATAGGTCCTTCACTTTCACCAAGATCAGATCAGATAAAAGCTAAAATATAATATTAGTACAGGAATAGAATTCATTCATTACTTTAATGATAAGAGGAATGTTCTAGGCCTTTAAAAACTCATAACTTGAAGTACTCAAATCAAATCCCTGCCTACATTTGGAAGTATGAATTTTGAAGTACACGTGAAGTTATTGTACTGTATTCAATTCCTGGTCAATTAATATCACTGTATTTATTTACCAGAAGTAACCAAGAACACATTGTACTTTCCCAAATGGATAGTTGATACATAGAACTATTGTTTGAGGACTGGATGTGAGAAGGGAAAAAATCCTTTACTTTGATCAAGGTGTGTTACTCTTCTGTTCTTTTACATTGTTAATCACAACATAAGGGACAAGATGATTAAACTTGCACATGCCGATATTGTTAAAATTAAAAAGACAAATAAGCATAACGAACATTTACGTGTTACAATGTCAATAAAAACTTGGAAGCTACCGAGCTTATCCAGCTAAGTGGTGACTGCTCAATAATCCTTTATATATTAATTAGCATAAAAAGTACAGACATTATGTTTCCTAGTCAAAGTAAGAGTACAGCAGCAGTACTAGAAAGTAGTTTGCAGCTTTCAAAATCATCTGCAACTAGTCTAAGGTAGACACGGTATGACAGTACATTCACACTGTGCTGCTCACTGCCTGCTGCCAAAAGGAACTCAGGTTAAATTGATAAGGAAATCTATGTGACTGTGAAGTCATGTTTCCTTCCGTTCCGTATGGATAAACATCAGACAGAAACCTCCACATATATATCTTTAATAAGAATGTAACGAGCCATTATGGCCTTCGCCTGAAAAATACACAGCCCAGTAACACAGCTTTTGCAACTATTTCAGAATTACAGTTATTTTCTAATAAAGCCTGCACACATACCAATCAGAATGCAATGTCAAACAATAAAAAAAGATACCTTAAATTCGACAGATGCCCTTGAAAATTCAAGATTCAGATCGTACGAATGGAGAGGACAGATTAGATTCAAACAGTACAGTGGACCTTGAGGCTGACCTCTCTTTCCACCTCGGTCACCTCCCAACTGGTCATGGCACATATCCGCCAGATGATTCAGGAGCTTATGAATTGGGCCTTTAACCACAAACCTGGAGTTGACATCTGCATATGTTAAGGTCCATAGAATTCAAAGGATGATTGGCTCAACTTCCACATAAAATTCAAAGTTCTGATAAGTACAATTTTGGATACATATATATTGAATGACCTGCAAAACATTATCAATCTGTCAGAAACAGATTTTGATGACGGTTAGTTTACACTTTAATAGTTAGAACATACGGAGTATGTAAAAACAGGCTTACCTTTGATGAGAAAGAACTCGACAGAGAAGACACGTATCCTGTAAGTTTTAACGGTCCTTCTGAAAAGCTCATCTTGTATAAACTAGCGGCTTCGATACCAAAATTGCTGCACATAAGTGACAAAGGAGAAGGGCTACTACGTGTGCAAAGCAGTTCATCTTCACTGCATTTGGACACCATTAGACAAAAAGCATATCAACCCAAAAAAAGAAAAGAAAAAGAAAATATTATCTCTATACAGTGGACGCACCTCTCCATATCAATGACTTTGAAGGAAATATTAGGCAACACAAGGGCAATCCGTAACGCAGATTTTTTAACTGAGTGCAGAACTTTCTTGACACTAGAGCACAGATGCAACAACAATACAAGCATATAATTAATCCAGGATCCCCAAACATTATCTGTAAACAATTACTTAGTATAACTAAAAAGAAGGGTACCTGTGCTGCATTTGTCTTCTCCGTACAGGTTGATTGTAAAATAAATCACGAACAATTACTGCAAATTTGAATTGTCAAATTTTCCAAATTTGAAAACACAAATATCAGTGACAACATTTCCCAACTGCTTGAAAGTGTAAAAAGCGGAAAGTTGTGCAAGAAGGAGACATTAGTCCACTACGTAATGTCACCTGTGATAGAAAATGTGTGCAACATGCATTTTACATAAGAGGGTTAAACCGTTAAAACAACCTGTACAAGAATTGAAAAAGGGCATCGTTTTGTGGATCTAATAACCATGACATTAAGTAGGGATCTTTTGGACATGACCGCCTTAATTGTGTGGAAACATACAATACAACAATAGGGGACCATGAACAGAGCGACTCCTGACCAATTCAGAGTTGAATCAGCTAAATTTATGCTTAACTCATTTTGTGAATGAGCCTAATTCAAACTCAATATTGTAGTTTGAGAACTCGAATTCAGTTGAATACGGCTCATAGGTGACTTAAGAAAAATAATACTCCCTCCCTAACACAATACAGTGCATAGAGAAAATGATACAGTATTTCTAAGAGGTATTATAGCCAACCATTTTTTTTTCCTATAATAGTGCGAGAAAAGTAGATGTGATTAAAAAAAGTGGGTAGTATATTCAGAAGACACAGCAAAATAGGTGCCCAAGGAGATAGTAGATAATTTTTTTATATTGAGGAGAGGGGTGGGGGGAAAGCAAATGTGGAGATAGTGGTCACACGCCAAAATAGAGCTTTAAATGCATTATATTCTTAGCACGGCCTACCAGAGCCAAAGATTTTAGATATAAATTGCTACATGATATCTAGAAAGTCCAATGTTGGGTCGAAATAAGCACTATGTCAACCCAAAAAAGCGCACACATTTAAAGACATAGGTTAATAATAACACCATAAAAAGAATCACCTTACCAGTTGTGCCAACATTTTGCCTATCATCATCAATACTGAGACAAAGGCATTTACGACCCTGAAGAACAACCCAAATGTGATAGTGACCAAGAAAATAGATCAGATTATGCCACGTATATTCAGACACTATGAAAATGAAACATGGACAGTAAGTCATACACTCATACTTGCCTTCATGACTTTGCGATACCCATTGGGCCTCCCCTGAACTCTTGTTACAACTTCCACTAAAGAGATGTCAGCAATTGAGCACAGAACTTCTCCACGAAATCCAAAGCTTCCCACAAAATCATCTTTTTCATGAAAATGCCGAAGTTTTGATGTTGCTGCATAAAAGTAACCATGAATCCACACGAGATATCAAGGGGGGGAAGAAAAAAAAAACATTTGAGAAATGTAAGGAGACATCTCAAGCAAAATCTAAAACTACTAGTTTATTTAATCAGATGCGTGGAAAAGAGGCTCTTTGGTTCCACGAGAAGAATAGATGTCTAGTCAGCAGGTAGCATACAGCACAAAGATTAGTTCTATAAATAGTCAACAACCCCATACACTACTAAATCACACTTATTTCTTTGTACGAAGTCATTAGGTCCACCGGAATATTTTTTATTTTTCTTCAAACTATTTGCTATCGAAATACAAAAAAAGAAGCCGAAAGCATGTGTATACAAATCATGTCCAAGCTAAATGTAAAGATTCAGACATATATAATATGTTCTGGTAAGTAGGATGTTTACTTTAGATCCGCCAGCATGTATAACAAGTAGCCGTTAAGAGTAATATTTCCCTTATTTAAGAGGTTGCAGAATCAAGCAGACGACAAAATATAGTATTTCTCGGCATAATAGAAATGGGTATAATCTTGGAAAATCTTAAACTCCAGTTGAGTGGGAACAAATATTGGCCTATTGAATCAGGTGCTTCACTTCGCCTCATAACTGGGGAGATCTTGATATTTGCAATGCATAAACACATGAAACAAAAGCATTTTGCTAATTCTCAATACCATCCTGTTGATAGTTAAAGCAAGATATGACTTGGTAACCGTCAATATCTTCTCTCTAAATTCAAAATTGTAATGATTTCAACTAAGAGAAGACAGAACTAGGACGTCAAAATAATCAACCATTCACACTTGGTAGCAGAGATGTCTGGAGGTTCGTCATTTGTGGTACATACACTTCTTAGACACGACATACATGGTATTATAAAAGTATGGAAAGACATGGGTTAAACCAAAGAGAAGCCCTTGTTACCATATCGTTCTCCCAGCAGCACCAGTCCATCCCGGCTAATACCAGATCCTGCATAATCAGCACATATACAAGCCAATAAGTGCTCTGATCAACTAGATACAGTATCCTGACACAACTTAGCAGAGAATGTTACGTACCATCATCTTCTACTTTAATATAGCCATTGTTAACAGCTACAGATACAGATACCTGAAACAATACAATGACCATTAAAATCCATATATACAGTACCATATACATTGGCAACGAAAACTAAGGATGGTCCATCTTCTTCAACATAATCAAAAGGGTAAAAGTCATAGAGACTGACCTATTTAACCATACAATAATGGAAGAATAAATCCAATATCACACAGTATGCTTGTCAATCTTAAGGGTAATCTTTTTATGTAAAAAAATAATTTAAAAAATAGCTCTGAGTCGAGAACATTCTGTGGATTTCTGTTCTAATCGATACAGAAAATTGCTTGTAACTACTTATGTAAAAAAGAGATAACGTACCTTTGTTGCACCAGCATCTAAGCTGTTATATATGAGCTCTTCAACAACAGTTGTTAAACAGCTGATGATGAACCCTGAGCGCACTATACTTTGAACAGCCTCTGACAAAGGTTTGATGGTTTCCATCAAAAGAATGCCACAAGTTAACCAATCTCTTTTGCCATCCAAACTGAAACTTCCATTTAGTTACTGAATGTTACTTGAGGGAAAGAAAAACAAAAGGTGCAACTTAAATAAATCTTGTACTAATATCAAAGTAAAGCATGCCATGATTGTCATCGCTTGAAATCCCTTATTAGCTATATTCTCATTTTAGATTAAATATATAGAACTTTTATGTTTCAACGTATTGTGAAAGCCCAAATCAATTTGGCTGTCTAAGCTTCATCATTTCATATTTCCCTTTAAATGTCCTATTTTTACACTTACATCTATTTTATAGATTTAGGCCATTTAGCTGACATATATGATCAATATACTCTATAATACAGCACTAAAGAGGAAACCACTAAAGCACGTTTTCCCTGCTGAAGTTCCCTCCAAACTAAAGCAGAAATATCAAATGATTGCATGGAAGATGTATAAAGGGATCTATTAATTGGGCATTGACTAATATGATAATATAAGGCCCAATTTGTAAATGATATATAAAAAATTATAGTGTTAGTTAACTAATTCTTTCATTTACTATTTTTTAAAAATAAAACGAGCATGGCTGTGGCATTACTAGTGTCTAACAAAAGCAAATGCATCTCTTGAACTTCTTTCCTAAAAGATATCATCCAATCAGCAAGTACTCCTATTAGCTAACGATGCTCGCCTCAAGCCCACAAACATACCCAGATAATTATTAACACAGGCATTGGCATGAAAAGAAAAACGACGACTAGAAACATGTACTATGGAGCATTTACATGCATAAAAACTAAGTAATTAATCAATCAACGTCCATTTCCCATCAAAATTCTAACAAGTTCTTGTATGTGAAAACCCTGATTTGGGGATTTACTTTGATAAATCAATAATCGAAAATTAAAAACCCTAATCCACAATTGAGTGTCAAGTTTACAACCTCTGCACCAATCAGGACCCCATTTTTAAAACCGGTTGAAACCAAAACCATAGATCAAAATTATCGATAAACCCAGTTCCAGATGAACAAATTATAGGAAAATGAAAATTAGGGTAACATCTAATTGCACCAATCAGCAAGCAGGGGCAACAAACAAAAGCCATTGAAGTGAATAAATTTCAGAAATGAGAAGTGAATTGAAGTACCTTAGTAATCGGAGAGTTGAGGAGTAGAGAAATGTTACTTGAAGTTAAGTAGAAAGAAATTCGACTGTTGCTAATGGCACCTGATATTTGTCGCCGTCGTCAGCAAATGAGCAAACTTGAGAAAAACAGAGAGAGAAAGAGAGTCTGGTCTGTACTTTGTATTTCTAGCTTGTACGCGTCTACTTCCCTACTTTCAGTCTTTCACCGCCAAAAGGATTCTCAAAGGGGAGTACTATACATATGCAGTCTGTTTTACTTGGCGCAACCCTTTTTACTTTCATTTTTTTCATTCTAAAAAAACTCTATCCTCACTTTTATTATTTTTTCTCAACCGTTTTTGATATTATTTTGGTTTAAATAAATTTGTTTTTTTATTTAGTTTCATGTGTATCTAATCAAATTAGAATAAATATTTAGATTGCAATGGACGACATTTTTGACTTGGAATTTAGGTAATTTTGGTTTTTTTTCCTGTTTTTTCAAGTCTTTTCATACAACTTGTATGGAATTAACACTTCTATTTTGTACATATTGAACAAAATATAGTTAACTATTTCATACAGATTGAACAAAATGTAATTAACCATTTCTTACAGATTGAATATAACAGAACTAAGTATTCCGTATAAATTGAACAAAACATAATTCCGTTCAAAATTGAACATAACAGAAATAAGTTCTATCATCACTACTAATGTACAACAAACAACCACTACATGACCAGTCGACATCTCTTTCATTATAGACAGTTGAAATAACTAGTATCATCATTTTGTTCAATTTGTACGAAATAGTTAGTTCTATTGTGTTCAATCTATATGAAATAGTAAATTATATTTTGTTCAATCTGTAAGAACTAGTTAAATATATTATGTTCAATCTGTACAAAATATAAGTATTTATTTCATACCAATTGCATGAAAAGGCTTAAAAAAATAGGAAAAACCCGAAAATTACCTCAATTCCAAGGTCTTACCCGTCAAAATTATTGTCTATTGCAACCAAAATATGTATTCTAATTTGTTTAGATACATGTGACACCAATTAAAAAATCAAATGTATTTGAACCAAAATAATATATATCAATAATGGTTGAGAGAAAATAGTAAAAATGAGGGTTAGAGTTTTTTTAGAATGAAAATCATGAAAGTAAAAAGGATTGCGTCAAGTAAAACAAGGCTGCGTTTAGCAACCATGTTCTCAAATAGTCCAAGAGGACCAAGACTAATTCGCTGAATATGTGTTGCAAAATCCGGTTCGGACCGGATAAATGGAGCGGACTGACCTCAAATTAGACGGGCACAGAGACAATCAGCCCGGTCTCTGGGTCGAGAAATATTATTTGTGGTCTCCGGTCTGGTCTAATATTAATAATCCCAACTATGGTGGTCTTCTAATTTTAATCCGACCCATTGTTGAACCTAGAATAATCTTAATTTAGTATCCTTCTCATAACAGTCCAGCTGTACTAGCTACCTTCAAAACCGGTAATTATATTCAAAGCATTCTTCTTTCTTCCCTCACTCACTATAGCCAATCCTCTCTGCAAATACCACCACACCGCCCAGTGTCACTGAACCAACCTACCCCCGTAATATCGACCTGCGAAAATTGAATTGTTGCGACTTGTAATTGCTAATTATACAGATAATAATTGGAGATGGCGGTATCTTTGTCCCTCTTATCTGTAATTTGAGCTAGTTTACACTTATGTTTTGTTTAGATGAATTTATGATAAAATTAGCTATTTTTTTGTTGGATATGTCAAATTAATATCTGCTTTTATTGTTGTTGTTCAATGTATTTTACTCTCAAAGTTTTGGTTTGTTGATCATCATTATGTTGATGCCTGATCTCCGAAATTCATGAGTACATACTATTTTGTGGCCAAACTTCGCTCACATATATTCGCATTATCTTGGTTCTCTCTCTAATATGCAATTTAACTAAATTTCTGAACTGTATGTAGACATCTACATTTGACCTCTGGCCAGAATCGTAAGTTCGATGATAAAATCAAACACTACTTGTCAACGCTTTCCTAAGTAAACAACAGACATCCTACGACTGACTGAAGCGAACCCCGAATCCGCATTACCATTTTTAGTAACTGCCGTTTATAGTAACTGTCGTATTAATTACAACTACCAAATATAACAACCGCATAGAATAAATATTCAAGGAGATTACGTTGCACTACAATTAATCCCTTGAAAAAAAAGATAAGAATTACACTCCAACTAATATCATAGAAGAGACAAAACCGTGAAAGAGATAGAATCCGGAACAAACCAGATGGATCTAGAAAAACGCGTGAATAGAATTTAACAGCGCTAGAAAATTATAGCGTGTGGCACATACGCGCAATTTTTTCTAGCTCACCAACCCTAGCGCCACTCTTCTGAGGCACTGCAGTTTTGTTCTCACCCAATCGCGACAAAGATAGGATTCCAGAATGAATTGTTGCTGAATCATATTCTAACACATCTGACGTGTCCTTACCAGCGTTGTTATTTTCCAGCGCTGGTCAGGATAGTGCTGGAAATTTCTAGCGCTGGCTTTGCAGTTTCAGTGAAATTCGATCTCTTCAAACGTCTATCTTTATTCAACCAGTTGCATTATAAATACAAGCCTTTGAATTCCAGAAATTGGTACAAAAAATTCACTTGTTCCTAACCTTAAGCTTGAGTATTGACCGAAGCTTAAACCCGCCCCTATGTTCGTAATACCCCTGCCCGCATTAACTCTTGTTATTGATCCTTTGTCCGTATAAACACTCAAATCATCTCATTTACTGCTGAAATTATAGGCAGTTCTCTAGCCTAAACTAAGGAATCTAAGGGGAAACTCTATAGGAATCGCACCAGAAATCAGGGAACAATCAGTCAGTTGCCAGGAAGTTCTAAGCAGAAATGGAAATCTAGCAAGGACAAGTGGTATGTGTTCTTGAGAGCCGCAATATAGCCAAAAGTATATTGTAACCTGCAAATATATGTTTCTACTGCTTTCCTCACCATTATAAGTTTGTTCACATAATCTATTATATTGAATCACGCCTAATAAGATAATTCTGGACAATTTTTTTATTGGTAAGCACCTTTAATCAATCTAAATCATCCGTTTGATGTTGTTTAGATAATTATATGTGCATTAAAACCAACTCAGATTAGTAATGTAGCCTAACGCATGACCCTTTTGTCGTTGCATTGAACTAGTAAGGACCGCCTCATGGGCTAATGCTAGGCACTCCCCGTATTAGTAAATGTCCCCCGAACCCTCAATCCCTACTCTGCGGATGTACATTGAGCGATCTCCACATTATGGATCACAAGGGGACCTAAGGCCGTTGTGGTCAAATACGTTCGCATGGGTTTCGGCTCTACTTGCATATCACAATAACCGGATTTTGTCAGCTTTCCTCACTATCGTTGAAAATTGAATGACGAATCCGCGTTCTAGTAAAAAGGAGGCTATAACCCGCAGTTAGTCCCCTTTTACTTAATATGATTGCCACATCTGCGAGGGTAGTGTTCGAGCCATTTCTTCGGAAAAGCCTCGTCCTTTTCGACCTCCCTCACAATTGTCATCCGATCAACTCTCTTTTTCTAAATCATCTCTTCTTCTCTTTCATCATAACTGGGTATATGTGATTTTTTATGGTTGATTGATTAGCATAATTAGATGTTGATTTTAATTATGATAATCAATTGGAATTTTCAGATTCGTTTATGACCATTAAAGTGTTTATTTTTAAAGGTTTTATGCATGAAATTAATTAACTTTCATGCTGGGGTTTAATTTCTAATTAATTAGTTAAATTATGTTGTTGGAAATCTAATGAACATGGTGATTAATTAAAGTTTATTATTTTATGATATTAAGAGATTTCTAATCAGTGGCGGATAGGGATGGAAATCACATCCGAATCGAGTCCGACCCAATCGGAAGAAAAAAATCTGATCTGAATCTGAATCTGGATGGATATGGATCGGATATGGAGTATGTAGAGACACCGACCCGAAGCCGAATCTGACCCGAATCTGAATTTGACCCAAGTCCGATCCGAGTCCAAATCGGCCCGAAATTATTTCAAAATGTATTATTTTTCGTACATAATTTTTTTTTAAAGGAAGTTCCCAATTTAATCTAATATATTTAATTAAAGCGCATATATTTGTAATTTACTAATTTATTAGAAAATCATTAGATTTTGGTAAATGAAAAATAAGATTTCTAATTTTTTTTAAAATTAAGAAATACTGAGTACAAGTTCTATGTAAGTAAAGTTAACGCATGATTCGGATTTGGATATGTATATGGATTCGGATTTGGATATGGATGCAATTTTGGAGTCCAGATTTTAAATGGATTTGGATATGGATGCAATTTTGGAGTCCGAGTTTTAAATGAATCGGATTCAGAGTTTACTACATCCGACCCGAGTCCGATCCATTGCCATCCCTAGTGGTGGATGTACGTTGGGGCATCATGTGTAACGTGACACAGTAATATTTAAAAAAAATTTAAAAAAGTTTTAATAAAAAATTCAAACCCACGAATTGCAGACTTGCAACCAAAAACCTAAAACAACTAAGCTAAAACCTTTATTGTCTCTCTTTGGTTCTTTGTCTATTCGCCGCCGCCTAACTACCAGCCATTGACTCCTTGACGGAGTGCCGACTGACCCACATCTCCGGTCACTCAGTCACTCACCCATTCGGCTCCACGAAGCTATAAGCCACAACGCACGTCGGCACGGGGAGGAAACAAGCAGATCGAGTCGAGTCGTCGTCTCCCGTCTCCTAATCTCCGATTGAAGGAGCACGTTGCACTGGTTTCTCGGGGACCGACTCAACTTCTCTAACTACATTACAGGTACTTAATTACTTCTTAAATTAAACTTAAAATAGTTAGTTTCTTAGAAATTCAGATTCTGGTGATTTACCATAAGCCTTCACGACACTGTTTGATTCTAAAACCTGTTAGTCTCATGATCTTATTAATTTTCTTTTCAGTTTTTTTTCTTTTGTTTAATTGGTAATGTACTCATAATTTTATTGTATTTTAGGAAAGCTAATGTACTCATACTTCTTTGATCTTTTCATACAATTAATTGAAAGATTTTGTTGGTGGTCTGATATATGATTCATTGATGGGGTTCTTTGTTTATTGATAGTGCTTAGTGGGTTGATTTGTGTTGGCCACAATTTATTTTACCAGAAAATTGAAATGCAAAAACAATATACCTAGGTTGATTGTCATCACTTAGGTAAACCTATTGTATTATGTTTTGGTGGAAGATTTGAAGATATTTTTGTTTAATTATTTTATTTGAGTTAGAAGCATCTAGCCGTCGATTTTAATTAAGGGCTAGGATTAAACAAACTCTACAACATAGAGTTATTGTAGGACTCTAGAGGATCCAAACCCATATATATTTGCTAAACCATATATATTATTGTACTTCATATAATTTTTCTAAATTAAATATATTCGTTGTCTTTTGTGTATTGGAAATTCATAAACAGTGTCTTTGCAATTTGAAGTTCCTTAAATTTAGAATTATCTTAAAGTGCTATGTTGTGGACTTGTGGGACTTAGCAAGTTGGCAGATGTTGTAATACCTCGTATTCTTCTGAATTTATAAATATATTTTAATATATATATATAAAGTATTTTTATGAATTTTAGAATTTAAATTGCATTTAATATGCATTTAAGTATGGTTTTTAATTAAACAAAATATTTATTATTTTTATTTAATTCCGAAACAAAATTAAAAGAATTTATTATTTTATTATTTAAGTCGGGAATTTATTGGGTTGTATTTCAAAACTATTTAAATTCAATTATGAGCTCAAACCAATTCAGTTGGTGAACCCAACAAAGCTTTTAAGTATTTAATACTAACTTAATTAAACCCAATTGCAAAGCCCAATGCAAAACACTAACCTAAGCCCACTAGGGACTAGAGACCTATAAATAAGACCCTTCCCTTCAATTGATCCCCTCACAAAATTCAGAAATCTCTCTCTCCTCTCTTTTGCTCTCTCTTTGTCCGACTCTCTCTCTTGCTCGCCCTCACTCGCACAAGCACGAGCACTGCTCGTGTGCCTTGCCTCTCCCAGCCCTCGCACGCCCCTCGTGCGTCGCTGTGCTGTTGCCGCGTGGTGCCCTCTCCGCACACTCGCCCTCACTCCCTCTTATTCTCTCGTGCCTCTCGCACCGTCCGTCCTTCTCTCGTCGCACAGCAACGAAACCGAGGGTTGTTGTTGCGTGTTGTTGTTGTCGAGTGTTGCGCCCAACCTCGCCCACACGCACCCTCACACTCGCATCTCTTTCTCTCTTCCTTCGTGCCTGCTGCGCCGAGTCGAAGCCCCGTCCTGTTGCTGCTTCCCTTGCTGCCGCGCACAACACACGCACTCGTGTGTTGTGTGTGTTGTTGTTTATGTTCCGAATAATTCTTTAGCGCCCAACCACATCAAATTCGTGATTGTACCGTGCTATAGGCCGGTTTGGTATAATTCTCTTCTTCCTTGCCTATTCTATTTCAATTCCGTATTTTAAAATTATATTATTATTATTGGTTTTGATTAATTAAACTGCTGGGAACGGTTATGACCACCTTATTGTGATGTTTTACGTGTTTGAATACATGAGGATGATTTTAATTAAAAGAGTTATTATTTTCAGATTTAATAAATTAATAAAGTGTTGATTTTTGATGTCCTTGTAGACACCTACTTTTGTCCCCATTTCTGAAAGGGAAGGTTCGATGATGAGAACATAAATCTCCACTTGACAACGCATTTCCTATAAAATAACGAATCTCAATTCCCCTTTTCATTTCACCCAAAACCTGCTATTTATAGAAACCTGCTATTTATGGAAACCTGCTAAAAATAGTAACTGCCGTAATGGGTAGTTGTTAAAAGTGGCAAGTCATAAAAGATAGAAACCTGTCAGAATTAGGTGTTGCACTCCAACATAAATCCTAAATGAGATAGAAATTGCGAAAGAATCCTATTCCTAATACGATCCGAAAATAAGAGTTACGTATTAATTAAAATCCTAACGAGCCTAGAGTTCGTAACGGGCCCAGACGCATCCCGTCATAAAATTAATACGCACTAAAAGACTCGATTAAGTCTCATACACTCCGGATTCTAAGAGTCCGAATCTGACAAAGAAACGGCCCAAACACCAATTTCAACGCCCAGCCCTGGTCGCTGAAATTGCCTGGATCCTATTTTCAACGCCCAGAGCTGGGCGCCGATATCTTTGACGCCCAGCCCTGGGCGCTGAAAATACCTGGGACGTGTTCTTTCCTAATTCCTCGTGGATTAGAGTTCTACAATTCTATCTTTCCACGAACTCTTTTCTATAAATAGGGCCCTAAGTTCGACGTGAAAGAAAAACAACACACAATTCATATTCTGAGTATTGACTCTAAACCCCTAAGCCTAAGCCTCACGCTGCGAAATTGATCACGCGTTCTGTCGCAATCGATCCAAAAATCGAACAGAACGTATCCTGTCCCGTAACTTGAGATTCGTTAAATAAAAGGAGAAATAGCAAAGTCAAAGTGGTTAGTTTTCTGAGAACCGTGACGCACCTCTCAAGGGTGCGTCGTAATGTGTCCCTTTTCCATGATTTAATTTCTTTCCTCGCCCTTTTTATAAACTGTTAAACTAATCAAATCTGATTGTTCTATCACGCCTAATAAAGATAATATGTTGGGAAATTGGATTATCATGCTAGGTCCCTTAATACAATCTAAATCAGATAATCGCGCTCGATCTAGTACTATATGTTGCATATTGTTAAAATCAACTCAGATTAGTTTAATAGTTAACGCATGTCCCTTCAATTATTTATGCTGAGCTAGTAAGGATATCCTGCCTCTGGAGTTATCGAAGAGCGAGTACTCCTCTCGGTAGTTACAGTCCCCCGAACCCTCAATCTCTACCTTGCGGGTGTATGTTGAGAGATCCCGACACCAGGGATCACAAGGGAACCTACGGCCGTCGTGGTTAAATTAATTGCACTCCCTTTATGTCACGATAACCGAGTTTTGTCAGTTTTTCTCATTGTCGTTAAAAACTGAATGGCGACTCCTATATTACTAGTCAATTGGGTGTAAACTCACAGGAAATCCAATTACACTTGATTTGACAAAAAGAAACGTCACACCCACGAGGGACAAGGTCACGCATTAGCCTCGTGCTTTTTCGACCCCCTCACAGTCCTAAAGTGATTTTTATGATCATTTAATACTAGGTTTTAGTCCTACTTTATTAAATGATTGATTTACGTAATTTAATGATGATTTAAATTAAGGAAATCAAACTTAATTTCAGATTTAATCCAAATCTTTAAAGTGTTGATTTTAATGATTTTAAAGGCCAAAAATCAATGTTTTTATACTAGGACCTTAATCGGCCAATTGAGACTATTATTTTAATTATGAGCAACTAATTTCTAATTAATTAAAAGGTTTTAAAACTCTTAAAAGTTGATGGAAATTTAGTAAGCATGGATAATAACCAAGTTTTATTATTATAAGAGGTGATTTCTAGCCTTGATTGTGATTCGCAAAGTGGCCCCCGTACTTAGATATTCGAGGTACGTACATGTCTAGGGTAACCACCAATTACATGAGAACTATGTGATGATTATTATTTGTGAATCATGTGAATTGAAGTATTATTGAATTCATGTTTGATGTTGTGAACAAGCATGTTATGGTTATTGTTGAATTATGAAGCCTATGTGAACAGTCATGTTGTGACCATTTATAATCGTTAAATTATGTCAAGCATGTTGTTCTAGTTTATATGTATGTATGAGTGTTTCACATGAAAGGATTATATATGTTTATGCTATTGTACGGGATGTCTAGCATACTTTAAGCCAAGTAGTTGTGCAGCAGTGCATGATTTATTCTACCGCCGTGTAGAACATGTTTGATAAGTTTATGTGAATTGAACTAAGGACTATTCGTGCCTTGTGCACACCCCGCTTGTTAACTGGCAATGTCGGGTTTTCTCAATAGAATATTGAGAAGGAACAATGGGAGTAATATGACTTGAGTCCTATGTTTGATCACAAGTCCTAAAGGATTAAAATGAAGTGTCATTGTTTGGTTGCTTATATTTTATGTCTTGTTGTTGCGTCTTGAGTTCACCTTGTGCATAAAATATTAATTAACGTAAAGTGCAACCCGAATGAGCTTCAAAACTCTTGGAACGTATATACCTTGAGTATGAACAATGGGGGAGTCTTGCCGGAAAACTTGTACTCCTTGAATGATACATGACGTTACTTCATTCTTTCTTTTAAGCGCAGGAATTCCGTCGGTATGAGCCGACATTTATTTATTATTTTGGTGTGTGGTTGGCTTCCAACACCCTTCCTTTTATGGATACTTTCTTTTACCCGTTCAAAGATAATTCTTAATTAATTTGTGAGTTCACCTTGTAAAAGATTACGCAGCGGACGGGTAATCGTTACATATCCTTGCACAGCTCGTTAGCAACTACTAACGCATTCGCACTATGGCTTGATTTCTTACTCAAGGCATCTGTAGCTACGTTTGCTTTCCCTTCGTGATATTGGATGTCCAAATCATAATCTTTGATAAATTCCAACCACCTTCTTTGGCGCATATTCAAGTCCTTTTGTGTGATAATGTACTTCAAACTCTTGTGGTCTGTGAATATCTTACATTTCAGACCATACAGATAGTGTCGCCATATCTTCAATGCAAACACTATGGCAGCTAATTCTAAGCCATGGGTAGGGTAATTGGCTTCATAAGGCTTCAACTGCCTTAACGCATACGCAATAACCTTCTTATTCTGCATCAATACACATCCCAAACCATTCTTCGATGCATCACTATACACATCGTAAGTATCACCTCCATATATGGTAGAGTTAACACTGGCGCGGTTGTCAATCGCGTCTTCAAGACTTGGAATTATTCTTCACACTTATCATTCCACTCAAACTTAGCTTCTTTCTTCATCAAGGTAGTCATTAGTTTGGCTATTCTAGAAAAGTCTTGCACGAAACACCATTAATATCCAGCTAAACCAAGAAAACTTTGAATATCGGTGACACTCTTAAGTGTAGGCCATTCATTAACTGCTTTGATCTTTGCAAGGTCCCAAAATACAACCTTCTCCAGCCAGAATTCACACTTCGAGAATTTGGCATACAACTGGTTATCTCTCAATGTACTCAACACAGACCTTAAGTGTTCAGCATGATCTTCTTCACTCTTTGAATACACAAGGATATCATCTATGAAAACCAATACAAACTTTTCCAAGAATGCATGGAATACTCGGATCATTAGGTCCATAAAAATAGCAGGTGCATTGGTTAACCCAAAAGGCACCACAGTGAACTCATAATGACCGTATCTAGTCCTAAATGCAGTCTTTGGTATATCGTGATCCGCGATTCTCAACTGATGATAACCTGATCTCAAATCGATCTTGGAAAATATTCCTGCTCCTTTCAACGTACGGGTCAAACAGATCATCTATCCTAGGCAAAGGATGCTTATTCTTGATTGTGACTTTATTGAGCTCCCTGTAGTCTATACAAAGTCTCATACTTTCGTCCTTCTTCTTCATAAACAAGACTGGCGCTCCCCAAGGCGATGCACTTGATCTGATATAACCTTTCTCTAACAAATCTTCTAACTGACCTTTCAACTCACTCATTTCTGCTGGAGCCATCTGGTATGGAGCTTTCAAAATAAATGCGGTTCCAGGTACTACGTCTATGGTAAAGTCAATAGGTCGATTAGGAGGCATTCCCGGTATCTCTTCCGGAAACACGTCCAGAAATTCATTCACTACCGCAATGTCCTCAAGTTGATCCTTAGTAATATGCTCCAGGTTTGTCACATTGCACAAGAAAACGGGGTTTCCTTTATTGACTAGCTTCACGAGTTCCACTGCTGTAGTGATGCCTACACTTCTAGGCTTTCCAAAACGACGTTAGGACACTACTTTCCCTAAGCTAGACCTCAAATGAATCTTCTGCTTCTCACAATCGATCTTGGCTTTGAACATTGCAACCAGTCCATACCTAAAATCACGTATAGTCCTCCCAATTCAAACTCAATTAGGCAAGATAAGAATATGGTCTTGGCTATGGTCAAAGGCCCATCTCTATGGATCTTGGTACACTTTACTATCCTACAAGTTGGTAAAACTATGGGTACCTCAATTGCTTAAGGTTCTTTCAAGCCTAGTTTCTCCAAAATACCCATCGATATAAACGAATAAGTTGCAACAGAATCAAATAGTACTTTAGCTAAAATGGGGTTAATAGAAAAAGTACCGGCTATGACGTCGGACGAAGTTTCTGCTTCTTGCCTAGTGATCACATTCAACTTTCCTTGGGCAACTCCTTTCTTATAGCCACCTCCATTGGCATTTCCATTGGTGTTTCGGTTCCCATTTTGCTGATAGTTTCCCCCAGACTTTCCATTATTCTGGCCATTGTTGTTGTTATTACCGCCTTGGTAACCTCTCTACTTTCCACTATTACTTCCATTATTCCCTCCATTTCGGTTTTGGTTATTCCGGTTGTTGTTCTGGCGGTTTTCTGAGAGTTGTTCTGGTTAGGCCTTCCATTCTTAGCCCAACATTCAAATTTTCTATGGCCTGGCTTCTCGCATAACCTATAAATCACTGGATTACCATCACAATCCTTTCCAGGGTGATTGCTGTGGCAACGTCTGCACTCATAAACCCTTGTTCCATTTCCTGTATACTGGTTTCTATTTCTAGTATTGTTGTGGAAGTTGTTATTCCGATTTCCACCAATGTTCCCCTTGAACTTGAATTGGTTGTCCCCTTTGTTCTTTTTGAAGTTATTCTGATTTTGCTGGTTGCCACCCTGATTCTGGTTCCAAACATCCTTTCTCTTCTCACCAACTCCGTTCTTCCTTTGTTAGGGTCCAACTAACATCAACTGTAAATCCATAGTCAGTCCACTCTCAAATCTTTGAGCCTTGAGCTCTTTCGTTGCCACCACTTCAGGTGCGAACCTAGACAGCTCTATGAATTTAGAATAGTATTCAGTTACAGACATCCTTCCATTTTCAGTTCGATGAAGTCTTGAGCTTTCTGCTTTTTCAGATATTGTGGGTAGAAATTATTCCTTAAGGAAACCTTAAAAGATTCCTATCCAAATCTAGGTGTAGCTCTCAAGGTCTCTTCACATCTTTTCCACCATAGATCAGCTTCTCCCCTAAGGTAATATACAACACTATTAACCATAAGGTTCTCTGGGAAATTCACAGCCACTATTAGCTTATCGAACTCTCTTAACCAGTTCTCAAGTACACTTAGGTCAATCTCCCCTTGGTACAGAGGAGGCTTACTCTGGGCCATCTTCTTAAACATTTACCTAGTCGGATCAATCACTGGGTTATTTCTAACTTGTGCTAAGTTCTTCACTACTTCAGCTAATTGTCTAACCACATCCGCAATCCCTTGGTTAGCCATATTCCTTCTCCTGAATAAAATAAAAGACTAACTTCAATGACTGGGTTGGACACGACATTACTAAAGTATTACTTCAACAAAACAAGTCAAACAATAGCACATAAAGCCACAAAAATTTCGAACCTAAGGGAAAGTGGCGCCACTATTAGGCCAACTCCCATCTTTGTTCGCATCACAAAATTAAGTGGTAGAAAATTCAACCACCATACATGTAGAATTTCATTGAAGAAATAACAATAAATCCCTTTGTGATAATCACTCAACTTAAATATGAAACTTAGAATATAAGGATAACGAAAAGAATCTAAATGCTTTTATTACTTCAACGAAAGAGTTCTACATCCTTTGGATAATACTTTATTCACTAAACTATAAATAATAGATAACTTAAACCATAAATAGTAGCTTTGCTACTTTATTATTCAACCAAAATAAATGAATACTAACTATTACAATTTGAAAGCTTGTGGCTACTTTTCTAGCCAACCTCCCCTACAAACTTGAGGAGAACGATCTTGATCTTCCGGACCATCCATGTCTTCTTCAGGGTCAGAATCGTACTACGTATCTTCATCATTTTGTTGTAGCACACTATTCACTTCATCATTAGCTTCATGCTCAATTTCAGTATCACTAGAAATATCAATTGCTGGTTCAGAGATTATAGATTTATGATTTTCAATCTCAACTACATCATCATCACTATCCTCATTCACAACTTCATCACTATCCTCATTCATAGCATTCTCCACTATCACCTTCTATGTGATTTAAGTTTATATTCTCCACCAATCTACCATCCTCAAAACTTTGTTCTGCAAGTTCTAAAATAGTGGTTATCACCTCCATGTCATACCTCCATCTAGCATCACGAGTTCCATACTTAAAGTAATTAGGGGTACCATTTTCATAGTGCATGTCATGAAATTGGTTCTTAAGAGCAATATATATATGGGTTCCTATCAGGCCAACAATGAATAATCATTTCAGACATAACATCCTTATTCTTTAGATGAGGCATATCCTTGACCGTAGCAAAACAATTGCAAGCGAACTCAATATTTTTCACATATAGATGCGGAGGCTCACAATCCAATTTCTCTAGATGTCCTAGATTAGAGAACTTCGAAGGCAACATTTCAATTCCTGAAAATACACAACTTAAAAGCCTTACTAACGCGTTCTCAATCAAAATAATTCAATTCCCCAAAATAATTAAGCTTAACATGTTCAATGCACAATTATATGCTTAATCATGAATTATGTTGCAATTAATCACATAAGGCAAAATAAACATGATCAACATTAAATACACAATCATGCAATCAACACTTTAACACATAGCACTTAATTAGATGCATACATAAGTTAAATGCCCTTCTTAATCTACCCTTTCTCACTTAGAAATAAATGAAAATTTTCGAAATCAATTTAATAAATAACTTCAAATCGATCTAAGTGAAGTTATTAAAATTAAAATCAAAAATTTAAAATAAATAATCTAATATTTTATTTACCTAATTTGACTAAGTAAAGATTTTCCAAAAATAATTAAATAAATAAATAAATAATTAATTAATTAAGTTCGGATAAATAAGTAAATAAATAATATTTTTTTTTTTGAAAATTCCACGAAATTCATAAAAACGAAATTTGTAAATTAATTCGAATTTAACACTAATTCGGAGGAATTTTCAAAACTAAATAAATAAAAATACAAATTTTCAACTTAATTTCAAATAACTTAAAATAATTGGTATTTGACTTTTCAAAATATTGAGTACTCAAAAATAACGTTTTAACTTTAGGAAAATAAAATTCCAAACATCCTAAAGTTCCGCAAAACCACTCAAATAGTATGCATTACTATTAAGTAGCTTCTAAATCGTAGTTTAAGGAATTACCACCTTGCACTATTATTTAATGCAAAGCAGCTCTTAAACTAGATCTCTGCAAATACCACTTTGTAACACCCTAATAATTCCTTATATTTATAAAACCATTTTCCAACTTAAAATAAAGGAATTACCAAGATATTACTGCCACCATGATAACGGTTAAGGATATTTACCAGAATCACGCCGCGGAATTTAACTAACTTTCAAACATAATAAATAGTTAATGGCCTCCATAAAAATCGGAACCATTACGGCCCAAACAAAACATTTAAAATCCATTAACTAATAAGTAAATAGTTTATGTAGTCATGACTATTAAAATAATAGAGTTTATAAATGCGGAAGAGAAAACAATATCTCAAACTCAATCCCATGCTCGATAACTTCTCCCGCAAGTTATCTCTACAAACTTGTTATTTAAAATCTACTCCCCAACAACGCAAATGCAATGATGGATCATCATAAGGTCATTAAGGCAAAGGCCATAACCAAAGGAAACATGAAGCACGAAGTCAGCGAAAGCTGAGTACGAACAAGCTAGAATGAAATCCTAGGCTAACATGCTTCACTCAACAATATAATAATCCACATGCAAAAGCTATTTAATAACAAGTAATCATGGAGACAAGACTCGACACTTGACACGACTCTTGACTCACATATTAATTAATAATTAGCTTCGAATGGGTAAACGTAAGTATCCATAAAAGGAACGGTGTTGGAAGCCAACCACACACCAAAATAATAAATAAATGTCGGGCCATACCGACGGAATTCCCACGCTTAAAAGAAAGAATGAAACAACATCTTGTATCATTCAAGGAGTACATGTTTTCCAGCAAGACTCCCCCCATTGTTCATACTCAAGGTATATACGTTCCAAGAGTTTTGAAGCTCCTTCTGGTGGCACTTTACGTTAATTAATATTTTATGCACAAGGTGAACTCAAGACACAACAACAAGACATAAAATACAAGAAACCAAACAATGACACTTCATTTTAATCATTTAGCACTTGTGATTAAACACAGGACTCAAGTCATATTACTCCCATTGTTCCTTCTCAATATACTATTGAGATAACCTGACATTTCCAGTTAACAAGCGGGGTGTGCACAAGGTACGAATAGTTCTTAGTTCAATTCACATAGACTTCCCAAAACATACCCTATAACGGGGTAGAAAGCATACATGTTACTCTGTTAATGGATATAGATTCCATATAATGAAGCGTTATGCAAAGTGTGTAACTCAAAATAGTGGAGTCACACTTTGAGTTACACACTTTGCATAACGCTTCATTATATGGAATCTATATCCATTAACAGAGTAACATGTATGCTTTCTACCCCGTTATAGGGTATGTTTTGGGAAGTCTATGTGAATTGAACTAAGAACAGATGGTTATGTTTCTCCAATCTCTGTCACAGATGGTTTGTAGTCCTATGTAGATGGCTTTTATTTCTCCCATGAGAGTCGATTTTATCCTGCATCTCTGTTGTCAACCAAGCCTCCAAGAACCTTGGTTATCTCTGAAAATACCTCCAATCCCCGCATCTTCACTAGATTTGGTGAACTAGACATCACAATTGAGTTTGAGCCTTAGGGTATATGCTTCAATTGTTTCATGTTTGTTGATTTATTTCATTGAAATGGAAGTGGTTTATTAATTAATTCGATTGAGTTTTTGTAAATTTAGGTTATTTTCAATTTGAATTTGGGGATATCACGTTGGGGTGGTTACAATGTCATTGGATTTGGGGATATCATCTTGTCAAGACTAGTAATAGCCTTCTCTTTAAGGTTCCGAACTTGCTTTAAATTGAAAAAATAAATTTTAGACCTATGGGGCTATGCTACTCGAATACTTCATTTCACCTTGGCACTCCAATGTTTGACCTCTTAACTAGTACATCTTCCTAACTTCCTTAAATAAAAGTATAACACTTGAAAAACATACACCTAACTGACATCAATAGTTGAGTTTAAGTGACATTGTTGTGAGTTTCATCTTTTTTTTATCCATCATTTATGTTGCGTATTGAAATCCAAAGTACTTGCACTGTCCATCTCGTAGAATACATGAAGTATTTTGAATGATCCTAGCAGGACTTGTGAGTTCCATATTAAATTTAAGGGCAGTGCTAAGAAGATTAAAGTTTCATTTTCTGTCAAGAGTAATCACACCATTATCACATGTTTGCATTTGAATTTTATAAGTAATCACTGCTTTGTCGTGTTAGGGATGATTCTGGTTGAAGTTTTTTTTTAAGTTTACCTGGTTGATTATGCATATATGACTGCATAGGGAACACGAAGACTACCTGGAGATGGATACTGTGTGTGGGGGTAATAGTACAAAAATAATATTCTGTTATACTTGAACATAATTCCCTCCCCCGACCCCCTCTTAAAATGATCCTTGGTATGGATTCTTTGCTTTTGAAATAAATTAGTTATATTATAAATAAATTAAATAATTATGATAATTGGTAATTGTTTTAAGTTCAAATCAAACATAGGTAATTTAGTTTTGATTCTTTTGAAGTTCTTTGAAGAACTTGATGCCTCTTTAAAATCCACATTTGATTGATATATTATTGCCTGTTGTAAATAAAGTTTCAACAGGGTAACTTTCTTTTTGTTGTGGTCGGTCTTCAGTTGTGAAATATGTTCATCCATGCAATGGTGCTGAATTAATTCTTTTCTCTTTATAACTTTCCGTGCTAATTGTGATGTAATAAGAAATTTTATGCTGCTTTTGCATTGGTCGTGCAGTACCATGCTAACTGCATCGGCCCACGGCAGTAAGCCCAATTTTCATCCAGTCGCACCCTCCAATCCATCGTGTAATCATTTATGGGATTTATGGAGTACTTTGCCTTTTAACATATATATCTGATTTATATGAGACTTAGCTACTACGAGTTGGTGTTCTTGTTGCATTTTGAGTTGCGCGTTGCGTGTTAGGGTGTGAACCCGTTTGTTCAATTACAACCTTACAGGTACCTGGTCTGACAAGATGTCAGGCGATGTACTCAGAGGTGTCAAAACTGGATATGTATGTTTTCTATTCGTTATTTTAAAGAACAAGACATATGGCTAGAAATAGTAGTCTGGCCTGAAGTTATAATTATTGATGCTTTAAATATACATAAGCTCCTGTAGACACCTACTTTTGTCCCCATTCCCGAAAGGGAAAGGTTCGATGATGAAAGCGTAAATCTCCACTTGACAACGCATCTCCTATAAAATAAACGAATCTCGATCACCCTTTTCATTTCACCCGAAACCTGCTATTTATGGAAACTTGCTAAAAATAGTAATTGACGTAAAGGGTAGCTTCTAAAAGTGGCAAGTCATAAAAGATAGAAACCTGTCAGAATTAGGTGTTGCACTCCAACATAAATCCTAAATGAGATAGAAAACTGCGAGAATCCTATTCCTAATATGATTCGGAAATAAGAGTTACGTATTAATTAAAATCCTAACGAGCCTAGAGTTCGTAACGGGCCCAGACGCATTCCGTCATAAAATTGATACGCGCTAAAAGACTCGAATTAATCTCAAACTCTACGGATTTCAGGAATCCGAATCTGACTAAAGAAAACAGCCCAGACCCTATTTTCAACGCCTGGCTCTGGGCGCCGAAATCTTCGGCGCCCAGGCCTGGGCGCTGAAAATACCTGGGTACGTGTTTTTTTCCTAATTCTTTGTGGATTAGAACTCTGCAATTCTATCTTTCCACGAACTCTTCCCTATAAATAGACCCCTAAATTCGACGTGAAAAGAACACAACAACACAACACACAATTATATTCTGAGTATTGACTCCAACCCTTAGCCTAAGCCTCTCGCTGCGAAACTGTTCACGCGTTCTGTCGCAATCGATCCATAAATCGAACAGAACGTATCCTGTCCCATAATTGAGATTCGTTAAATAAAAAGGAGAAATAGCAAAGTCAAATTGGTTAGTTTTCTGAGAACCGTGACGCACCTCTCAAGGGTGCGTCGTAATGTGTCCCTTTTCGATGATTTAACTGCTTTCCTCGCCCTTTTTATGAACTGTTAAACTAACCTAATCTGATTGTTCTATCACGCCTAACAAATATAATATTTTTGGGAAATCGGATTATCATGCTACGTTCCTTAATGCTATTTAAATCAGATAATCACGATCGAATTAGTATTATGTGTTGCATATTGCTAAAATCAACTCAGATTAGTTTAATAGTTAACGCATGTCCCTTCAATTATTTATGCTGAGCTAGTAAGGATATCCTGCCTCTGGAGTTATCGACGAGCGAAGTACTCCTCTCGGTAGTTACAGTCCCCCGAACCCTTAATCTCTACCTTGCGGGTGTATGTTGAGAGATCCCCACACCAGGGATCACAAGGGAACCTACGGCCGTCGTGGTCAAACATAATTGCACTCCCTTTATGTCACGATAACCGGGTTTTGTCAGTTTTTCTCATTGTCGTTAAAAACTGAATGGCGACTCCTATTTTACTAGTCAATTGGGTGTATACTCACAGGAAATCCAATTACACTTGATTGAATAAAAAGAATCGTCACACCCACGAGGGACGAGGTCACGCATTAGCCTCGTGCTTTTTCGACCCCCTCACAGTGGCGACTCCACTGGGGTAGTGAAGGAAATACTCTTGCTTGTAGGTAATCAAAATAGCCGAAGGGTGAAACGATCCTACCCCGCGTTTATTTCCCTATCAAGTTGGGACGACCTGAAAATCAGCATATTAATGTGAACGGGCAGAACCGCATAACGAATCTCGGCTCCCTCGGGAGTTGGGACTAAGGATACCTTTTTTCGCCAATATGGGGGTGCATACGCCGCGCATGTTGCCCACTCGGTACTTGTGCAGGTAGTACACCTATCCCGAACCCAATCGCTCGCTCATTAGGTCCCTCTCGCCTGCATGCCCCCTTGGCTTGCACTTGCGGGTTGGCCTCTTGGGCGAAATTCGTCTGTTGAAGACACTACCTCGTCCGGGGCATGTGTTGGATCTACGATAGAAGCGGTACCAAGCCAGGCGCAAATACTACCCATAGAAGCCTATCATAAACTACGTGACATATTTAATTTTCAAATCCATGTTTGTAATGTAGTTATATGTAGCGAACTATGTGATTATGTTATGATTGTGCGTACGAATAATGCTAGACAAATAACGTTAGAAAACCAACGACCTTAAAAATTTCCCAAACATTCATGAACCAATTGGCCAAAGAGTTATACCAAAATACGTGTTCCGCAAGCCCGAACGATCGCCACAAAAATAAGCGACGCTCGGGATGGCCGTAACGAATCCCACAAACGCTGCACAACGCGTAAAGGACGTTATAAGGCAAGCACACAAAATTAAAGTCGCAAAAACAAAAGAAGACGCCAACAGAAAACGAGAACCAGCCAGGGACGCATTTTCAACGCCCCTGGCTGGGCGCCAGAATTTCTCACGCCCACTGCTGGGCGCTGAAGTTGCTGCCTGGCCTTTTGGTCAGGCACAGCAGCCTCGGTTCCCGCGCATGAAAAATATACGTAGCAGAAAAAAAAAACTTTTCGTAAAAATTGCTGCAGGGGCGTATGAAAAGGCACTCGACTCTAAAAGCGACTAAAAGATAAAAAAATAAATAACTCTTTGTGTCGTTGTTAGGCCTCCTACGACGACAATGCTCAGCACCAAAACCGAGCATGCTAATTAAACGACCTTGAATGTTACATGGGCAAAGTATTCAAAAAAATGATGTTCGAATAAAGTTTTCAAAAAATAATGTTCAAATAAAAAATAAATAAATCCGAGTCTAGACTAGGCTATGCCAAAGTACAATCCAAATCCTAAGTCTTAGTTGTCTTATCCATAGAATCGGTCCCAATGCTTGGTGTCGTTCTGCAAGTTAAAAGGTTAAACCATGTTGAGTCTCCCTTCCTAACATTTTAATCAATAAAGCACCCATATGTAATTGTCATCCCTTACTAAGAATTTACGGCCTCAATACTCTCTCTCACCAATAAAAAGAATATATTATAGTATTTGCAAAATGGTAACGGTCACATTCTGGAAATCATTCCCCCATAGTCGCACAACCCCCAAAGTGAACCTAAGGTGTTAATACCATTGGCAAAGAAAAAATTAATGGCCCCAAGGCTTATAATCACATTGGGTCACGACTATCATAGTCCTCTCGAGTCACTCGCTCCTTGAAATACTACTAAGTACGGACTAAAAGATTTTCCATGAATGCAACATGACCAACCATGAAAATACCCAAATCGGCATACCATAAGGCTACCATTGGGGTAAAACAATACACACTAAGAGAGAAGCCGCACTAATGATTCTAGTCTTGCAAAAATAAAAATTCGATCTCCCCAATTAACTACCTTGCCAACATTAAGCAAAATGGCGCATGACGAATGAACACCCAAGGGTTAAAATCTAAAGTGTCAACCAACGAAAGTTATGGTCCAATTAGCCTAAGTCTGAGAGTCGCTTGGTCAAGTATTATAGGCTTACGCCATGTCATTATTTTGAGTCTATGCCACCTCCTTGTATTCATACACGGGTATAATCAATGAGAGCTTGAGTCTAAATCACAACTTCTAGTTAAATCCCGGAAACCGGAATCTGAAAAGAAGCAAAAAAATTATCTTCGATGTAATTCTTTCGTTAAATTTCAATAAGGTAAAAATAACATTTTGAATCTACGCTATTTGCACATTTTAAGAAACGACTAAATACGCTTGCAAAGTAAGACAATTTAAAGGTCCACCCTAGGCCTACTAAAATTAAAGGTCTATAGGCCTACCAAACGAGGCTCATTCAGTCTCGCCTCGTGACTCAAAGACCACAACCATCTACCTTTTAGCCCAAATAAAAAAATTTATGTTGAGGGGGGAAATCCCGAGCAAAAAAGAAAAAATAGAAAGAGAAAAGGGAGAGCGAAAAGAGCAAGCTATGAAATACTTAGCCCGTACCTCCCAAAGTGCGAAATTTACACAAGTAAAACGAAGAAAGAGAATTGAGTCAACCAATCCAAATCATAAAGTTCTACGATGTCTACCCTTTCCAATCCTTATGTTCTTAGACGCCTTCGCTCTAGGGTCCCTGTTCAGCTCATTTAACCCATCCATGCTCTCATTGCCATAAACCAAGAAACCATTACCTCGACTCTTGTTCCTGAACTTGTTGTCAACCGCAAACCTCGCACGGCCATTGACACGTGCGTCATACCCATTATTTCCAAAGCCCAAACCTGCTCTTACGCCACCATTAGCATAATGACCATATAACTTGTGTGGATACATCCTATACCCTTGAGCTGTCCCCAGGCTACTCATTGGCCTTGGTTGATGTAAATTCGTGACACTAGCACGACGCTACAAATTGTGAGCCCTAGCAGATATAATCCTCATGCTTGACCAACACCTATACAAATTATCCTATCTCATTCAACCTATCTTTCAAGCCGTCTTGAGTCACAAAAAAAAGGGGGGAAAGAAATGAAAAGTGCAAAAAAAAAAAAAATGTGAATAATAAAAAAGAAACTTTGCAAAGCGCCTCTAAAGTTAGTCTAAAAAGAAAAAAGAAAAAAAAGCATTTAGCGCACCATAAAAAAGATCCGCCCAGAAATAATTTTCAGCGCCCACCACTGGGCGCCGAAATCTTTAGCGCCCCAGCTTGGGCGCTGAATCTCTCTGCTTGCCAAATTTTGTCCAGAAGTGCTCGTCATTTTATCCGCACATAACGGAAAAATAACGAACACTTAGAGGGGTACAACACGTATTCAGATATATGTACCACCAAAAAATACATGTACTCAAAAAAAATATAAAACAAATTTTTGGCTTACGGCAAAGCAACAGATTAAAATAAACTTCACTTATTCTACCGTTTCAAATAATATGTTTCCACCTCATAACATACTTGTTTAAAATCGGCATTCTATGAAACCATTTTCTAGGCTAAGAACTACGCAACACCTGATTCCAAATTAAATTTATTTAAAGCGGATACGTAGGCAATCCATGATTTGGTCCAACCAATATTAAAGCCTATAGAAAAACAAGAATAAAAATAGAGTCCCTTATTGAAATTTAATTACTTGCAATCCAAGTCGAAAGAAAAATTTAAGTCAAAGGAAGAATCCAAGTCATCAAGATGCCAAAATTAATGAGCACACATCGAAAAATAATAAGGGCACGTACCCTTGCCAGAAGGAGCACTCACACTCCTAGGCACTTAGCCAAGACTCAAAAGATCGCTTTGCCTCAATTGAATGGGGGCTAGCGCAAGCATCCATGACCTCTAAAGTACTCGACTTGACCCTCCCTAAAGCGAACTAACTCACTTAAAGACTTTCTTTCACCACTAGACATAGTCGTTCGCTTAAAGACCTTCTTTCACCACTAGACACAGTCATGATCGCCAACAAGTAGTAAAGGCAGTAAGCTTGCAATGAAAAAGATTATTCTACGGCATCGCCCCATCGTTCCTTCGAACTCAGGGCACCCGTTCATGGTAATTCGAATGCTTGCTGATCTCCTTTGAAAAAAATCAGACATTGTCAATAGGACTTGGCACTTAACCAAGGCTCACCCTACTCAGGCATATGACACGGGCATCTAAAATCGAAATCTAAAAGCATCATTAATGGGAAGACATAATAGCAACTGGGGGCTAAAAATTGAAATGAAAGAGCTAGGGAAAGAACTAAATATACCTTGACCTTTTGTACAGACATACGCCAAGTAAATCTAAGTCAATTTGAAAATGGTTTATATTCCCGCAATTCTGGAAAAGATGGCCCTAAAAGCCTAAAGCATATGCCCAACGGGCACAAGTAATATCTTGACGCCTGCACCCTGGCTTCCAGCAAATCCTTAGACAGCATTCCAAAATCGTAACAGTATTTTGATCCACTCATGTAATCCTGTACGAACCCTTCTATAAGTCAAACTTACTTAGGACACCTCGGATTGTACACAGTAGGATTCGGATTTTAAATAATTTTCAAATAATTTTCAAAGACTTTTTCGAACATAATAAAGTGTCGTTGGTTTAAGCTAAGTATGCGTTTATCTCAATGTTGCAAGTGAGTCAAAAGATTTCCAAATATGATTATGGGTAAAGAAAGGCACCTAGCTTTTGGACAAGGCACACTTCAACATATGACTACCTTGACCATGGCAATGTCGCACAATACGACATCTACAAGAGAAGTAGCAAAATCACTACTCGAACATACCTCGCACTAAACGAGTCTGGTTCAAACTATTTATGATCCGTATGCCAAGCATTATAGCGCCAAGCCAATCCCGTAGCTACAGTTGGAGGCTTGAGAAAAACACTCTAAAAATGCTCGAAATGACGATTTTATCGAAAATTCTCGACGCTAATGCTATACATACATCATAGGGGCACAATCCTAAGCTTTAATCGTGTAAAACGAACCTTAGAATGGCTACGACCCCTCCCAAATTCTAAGCACTACTTAGAATATATAAAGTCACCCCACTAACAAGGGTAACTGAAAATCGCGAGTCACCAAAACTCCGATCAAACTACTCCACATAACGCTCGCCCTACAAGCGCCCGTTACACAGTCTACCTCGTTCCAAAGCAAAAGCGAAAGGATAAGAGCCGTCAAAATATACCTAGAAATCATTTTCAACGCCCAGAGCTGGGCGCCGATATCTTTAACGCCCCAACCTGGGCGCTGAATCTTTCTGCTTGCCAAGTTTTACCCAGATATAAAAAACAAGAAATAAACATCTATGAATCCTCGTATCGAACGAGGTAATAAGCCGTGGAAACCCACGCAGAAGGTGCTACACTTGTTCGAGCACCTGAACGAGGCGTGATGAAGTACTCCAATGCAATGATATCCCAACACCTGGAGAAATGTTCTAATACATGTTGTTAGGCCACACAAGCCTACGTCGCACCATAAGTTCAGCCATCCCACGGTACAAGTCTAAAAAAAAGAGTAAGACATATTGCACTAATGCGGGCACGACCAAGAGCATGTGAGGCAAAGACTACTTATCGCCCAACTTCAGAATACAAGCCACACAACTTCTACATTAAGGATTAAAGGTAGCAAAATATTACCTACCACGGAAGGGATAGCTCGCACCTACACGAGCGGAACTCCAAGGCATCTTTCTCGAAAGAACCTATAAAAATCGTACGCCAAAAGGAAAGCATCCCAACATGCATACTTGGGGGCTCCAAGCTACGAAACAACCATAGCAAAATAAAAAATCTCGAAGCAAATGTTTGAACAATCAAAAGGGCACGATGTTTGAGCCCACTTCATGAATGGGCCTGAACCCTATCAAGCTTCTAAGCAAACTATTCAAAATCAGTCGTTGCTCAAAAAAAATGAAACAATTCAGGCAAACTGATTAATGGACAGCACACCACGGCCATTCTATGAACGCTCGTTCGCACACACATATCATCTTTTCTAAGTATCGAACATTTATGAACGCATTCAAAAGAAAAAAATATATATATACAAGAGCGATCAAAGTCTTACGCCTCAAGGTATGTTCCTCGGGCCATATAGACTCGCCCAACTATCGCAATAACTGTACGCCTTAAGAGCAACAGTTCCTTAAAATAAGCGCCCCAAAGCGACAAGCACCGTAGTCCACCAATCGGCTACGACTTCTCAAGAAAATCATCACGTTCTAAAAAAAAGAAAAAAAACAAAAGAAAAGAGAATACATAGAACTTCCAAGTGAAATAAATGAATGAACAAAAGGCCAACTGTGTCATCAAAAGACCAGCCCAAACAACACTTTCAACGCCCCACCTGGGCGTGAATTATTTCAACGCCCAGGCCTGGGCGCCGAAAATGTACCCAGGCTCAAAAAAAGGCCTTAACTTCTAGTGGGCCCTGCCATACTCATTCGACTTGAAAATTGCCGAAAGTCGCACCTCACGACTTTGTCAAAAGTAGCACACCACTACAAAGATCGCTCGCACTTACGAGCACGATCCCAAACACGATCAAAGACATTACAAAATGCATAGGAACCTCTTTGACAAAAAATGACCGTCAAGCACGAGTGCTTGGGGGCTCGAAAGAAAATATATATTTCAAAAAAAGTGTGCAAAGTTAAAACGGTATTCCCAGACTACACTGTACGAAGTCCCGTGTTTGGATAACCTCAAAAGATAAAACCGGATTACGACCTCAAGAAAGAGGTCGCCATTGATACTTATACATAGTCCCCTAATCAAGGACCCAGGTAATGGCAAAATTGAGCCATAAAGACTAGCTCAAAACCATGAAGGAAGATGACCACAAGACAATGGTCCGTCTAAGCACGTTGTAAACCCACATTCAGGTTGCAACTAAATCCGAGCATCCCTCGAAAGAATTCGCTCCTGCAAGAATGAATGAAAAGAAATTCTCAAAAGAAATCACAAGAAAAAAATGAAATAGAGACTTGCCCACCTCAATCGGGCAAGATCGCGACACGCAAATCCCAAATCGAAAAGACGAATTCAGGTTCGCTCACCTCCAGCGAGCGGGGCGTCCACCCTTAACGGACAGGGCTCGCCCACCTTCAGCGGGCGGGGTCTACGTCACTAGCCGCGCAGGTCCTCAGTTTTCGAAAAATAAAGTCTTCAAATTCAAAATAGGCTCGCCATCTTCAGCCGGCGGGGTCTACGTCACAAACCGCGTAGGTCCTTATTTTCAAAAAAAAAACAAACGAACTTCAAAACAGACTCGTCCACTTCTATCGGACGGGGTGTCCACCCTTAGCGGACAGGATCGCCATCTTTAGCCGGCGGGGTCTACGTCATAAACCGCGTAGGTCCTTATTTTCAAAAAGCACAAACAAATTTCAAAATAGATTCGTCCACTTCTATCGGACGGGGTGTCCACCCTTAGCGGGCAGGTTCGCCATCTTTAGCCGGCGGGGTCTACGCCAAAAACCGCGTAGGTCCTTATTTTCAAATTTCAAAAACAGATTCGTCCACTTCTATCGGACGGGGTGTCCACCCTTAGCGGACAGGATCGCCATCTTTAGCCGGCGGGGTCTGCGCCATTAAACCGCGCAGGTCCTTAGTCGCTGCATCGATAACTTTTGCTGGATTTTCCTTCGTTTTACGTCCTATAAAAACAAGGGTGCTGGATTTTCCTTCGTTTTACGTCCTATAAAAACCAGGGTGTTGGATTTTCCTTCGTTTTACGTCCTATAAAAACAAGGGTGCTGGATTTTCCTTCGTTTTACGTCCTATAAAAACAAGGGTGCTGGATTTTCCTTCGTTTTACGCCCATAAAAACAAGGGGGTTTTTCTCGTTTAGCTAGCCCTGAAAATGAGAATCTTTAAAAACATTTTTACCTCTTGATTAGGCTTGGCCAGGCCCAATTACACTTTATAGCTTTGATTTCGAAAACATCTGTAGCTACTCCCAATGACAAAGTGAGGGAGTTTCTACGCCTCTTTAGATACTTCCAATGACAAAGTGAGGGAGTATTCTATACTATCAGTTGACAAATCCCAATGACACGTGAGGGATATGTCGACACTTCAAGTGATGACCCTTAAGTCAAATGTTATCACTCGGGGGCTCGTGAGACCCTCGCAAAACAAGTCACATACACCAGGGCTTGTGTGACGCACTCCGTCTAATACTTTGACCATCGTCTTACTCCAAGACTCAGTCAAAGTGGGGGCTAACTGTAGACACCTACTTTTGTCCCCATTCCCGAAAGGGAAAGGTTCGATGATGAAAGCGTAAATCTCCACTTGACAACGCATCTCCTATAAAATATACGAATCTCGATCACCCTTTTCATTTCACCCGAAACCTGCTATTTATGGAAACCTGCTAAAATTAGTAATTGTCGTAAAGGGTAGCTTCTAAAAGTGGCAAGTCATAAAAGATAGAAACCTGTCAGAATTAGGTGTTGCACTCCAACATAAATCCTAAATGAGATAGAAAACTGCGAGAATCCTATTTCTAATATGATTCGGAAATAAGAGTTACGTATTAATTAAAATCCTAACGAGCCTAGAGTTCGTAACGGGCCCAGACGCATTCCGTCATAAAATTGATACGCGCTAAAAGACTCGAATTAATCTCAAACTCTACGGATTTCAGGAATCCGAATCTGACTAAAGAAAACAGCCCAAACCCTATTTTCAACGCCTGGTTCTGGACGCCGAAATCTTCGGCGCCCAGGCCTGGGCGCTGAAAATACCTGGGTACGTGTTTTTTTCCTAATTCTTTGTGGATTAGAACTCTGCAATTCTATCTTTCCACGAACTCTTCCCTATAAATAGACCCCTAAATTCGACGTGAAAAGAACACAACAACACAACACACAATTATATTCTGAGTATTGACTCCAACCCTTAGCCTAAGCCTCTCGCTGCGAAACTGTTCACGCGTTCTGTCGCAATCGATCCATAAATCGAACAGAACGTATCCTGTCCCATAATTGAGATTCGTTAAATAAAAAGGAGAAATAGCAAAGTCAAAGTGGTTAGTTTTCTGAGAACCGTGACGCACCTCTCAAGGGTGCGTCGTAATGTGTCCCTTTTCGATGATTTAACTGCTTTCCTCGCCCTTTTTATGAACTGTTAAACTAACCTAATCTGATTGTTCTATCACGCCTAACAAATATAATATTTTTGGGAAATCGGATTATCATGCTACGTCCCTTAATGCTATTTAAATCAGATAATCACGATCGAATTAGTATTATGTGTTGCATATTGCTAAAATCAACTCAGATTAGTTTAATAGTTAACGCATGTCCCTTCAATTATTTATGCTGAGCTAGTAAGGATATCCTGCCTCTGAAGTTATCGACGAGCGAAGTACTCCTCTCGGTAGTTACAGTCCCCTGAACCCTCAATCTCTACCTTGCGGGTGTATGTTGAGAGATCCCCACACCAGGGATCACAAGGGAACCTACGGCCGTCGTGGTCAAACATAATTGCACTCCCTTTATGTCACGATAACCGGGTTTTGTCAGTTTTTCTCATTGTCGTTAAAAACTGAATGACGACTCCTATATTACTAGTGAATTGGGTGTATACTCACAGGAAATCCAATTACACTTGATTGAATAAAAAGAATCGTCACACCCACGAGGGACGAGGTCACGCATTAGCCTCGTGCTTTTTCGACCCCCTCACAGCTCCCCCTAAATAAATTATATAAAATAGGTGATAATTAGTCTTAGAAACATAAAACTAAGTGTATTAAACATGTTAAGGATTTAGAATACCTATTTAAGTTCATTGGTTATAGTTGGGAGAGAAAATGACTATAATAGTCAAAATATGACCTATAATGATCCAACAAGCTTTAAATGTGCACAACTTAACAAGAAGAGTGAGAATAAGTATTAGAAATTTAAAAATAAGTATATTAAACATGTAAAGGGTTTGGAATACCTATTTAGGTTTATTAGTTGAGAGATGGAAGCGAAAACGACCATTTAAGTCAAAATATGACATATAACAATCAAACGAGCCTTAAATGTGCATAACTTGACCAAACAAGGTGAGAGTGAGTCTTAGCAACCTAATACTAACTATATTAAACACGTAAAGGGTTTTAAACACCTATTTAAGTTGATGGGTTAGAGTTAGGAGCGAAAACGACTGTAATAGTCAAAATTGGTGACTGTGGGTTATAGTGTGTGTTGATATATCTGGTGTTTGGTGTAGGGGAATACAGTTAAACATAATAACATGTGCGGAAACAATCCCCAAACCCAGGAAGCATGTATAAAGCACAGATTAAGCAGACTTACGTTTGAAGCGTGTTTTCCACAAATTGTCAACGAACATGAACTTAGAACTCCACTTGTCGTTCCTCTACTTGGTTCACCGACACGATCAGATTCGTCTTGATTATCTTAGCTTAGACAATCGATCAAGAGATTTGCTTTTTGGGATGAACACACTTTGGAGGCACAGAGAGAATTAGGGTTCTCTGTTTTCTCCTAGGGTTGTGTGACTGAATTGTGTTGTGTTGGAAAAGGGGTTAGAAGGTTATTAACATAACCTTACTAACCGACCAAGTTATAAGGCAAGGCCGACCAGCAAGCCCACGCAAGACCACACGAGCACACACATCGAGCTGGGCCGTGGGCCGCGCTGCTGTTGCTGTGTCGTGGCCTTGGCCCGCGCGCACACACACGCAGTTGCTCGGCCATGGGCAAGCGCTGCTGTGTCGTGGCCTGCTTGCTTGCCCGGCGCGCCCATGGGCGTTGAGTGCTTCGTGCACTCGGCTCGTGGGCCGCTCTTCTTATCCGCGATTAAATATATTTCCGATATATTATTAATCGTTTCGTATACGACGAATCACCGTCGTACGATACGATTTATTCGTTTCGCCTAGCTTACAAATATTCGCGATACGATATATGATTCCGATGCAAGGTCGTATCGTATAATACGTTTTCCAACTAATTCCCGAAAAGGTATTAAATGAATTTCCGATTCATTTAATCCGGTGATCTGTTACGTGTCATTGGTGTGACCTTGTAGGTTCAGTAAAGAGTAAGCTGTGAGTTTAATATTCATTAGAACTCACTGATCGGAAGCATTGCTCCAGCTAGCTGTTCCGATCACTTGATCTTACTGAATTAATTGTTCGCAATTAATCTGAACCTTGGTATTAGACTTAATGCACCCTGGGTGAAGGACATATTTCCTTCAATCTCCCACTTGTCATTTAGACAAGTGTGCATTCACATACCTTTGTCGCTTAGTGTTACTTACTGAACATAAGGTAAGATCCAAGCCATCCTTATTAGGTCCAGAAGTGTTTCTCGGATTACAGAGCTCAACTATTAAACTTTTGCAGAAGGTTAAGCCTTAATCATTCTGAGCACGGCCATGCATTTTACAGTATCTAACTCTCCGAGAGGCCTTGTTACACAACAACACCATATCCTATCAAAGATAGGAGGACAATCCATTCTTGCAATCTATGAACACTCACTTTGATTCATAGTACGCCCAATAACTGCTTTTATAGCCTCCTTTTACGGTGCGACGCTTAGCTAGTATCAAAGCAAACTAATTCTCAAACGAACAGACATAATCGCTCATGTTTTGAGGAACGGTTTCTAATCACCATTAATGAGAACTACCTATGACATGACTTTAATCTCTTAAAGTGTTCTCATGGTCAATCCGATACAAGATCCAATAAGTATCTATGCAAAAGATTCTGACATCCAGTCACTCTAGTTCAAGAACAGAACTAGGTAATCTACTTGCAATCTAATCTTCATTAGTCATTGGTCGTCCACCTTTCAATGACCTGGATTAGGGATCCTTTGTGACTTCAATATTCAAGTTCACTTATGAGTGTTTCTTTGTCAAAGAATCCATCTTGACATCCCATGTGAATGATTTGAATCACATGGACTTATCATTTAATTCTAAACCACAATTAAATGAATATGAAATAATGAATTTCATAAATATGAAATGGTTAAACCAATTGTTTTAAACATAGATCTAACAGATGTTCTAAAACAATACTTAGAAAATCAAAGTCATTCCCTAACATGCTTGATTCCCATGGTTGCTACATGTGCGTTGTGTTTCACTTGTGCCAACGGTTTAGTCAATGGATCCGCGACATTGTCGTCAGTTCCAACCTTGCGAATCTCGATTTCCTTTCTTTCAACGATCTCTCGAAGTATATGAAATCGCCGCAGTACGTGCTTGGACTTCTGGTGGCCCCTAGGCTCCTTTGCCTGGGCAATGGCTCCGCTATTGTCACAATACAAATCCACTGGTCCTTTAATGGAGGGGACAACCCCAAGTTCTTTGATGAACTTCCGAATCCAAACAGCTTCCTTTGCTGCTTTTGAGGCAACAATGTACTCGGCTTCAGTTGTAGAATCCGCAATAGTGCTTTGCTTAGCACTTTTCCAGCTTACTGCTCCGCCGTTGAGGCAGAACACAAACCCAGACTGTGATCTAAAATCATCTCTGTCGGTTTGAAAGCTTGCGTTCGTATAGCCCTTAACAATCAACTCATCTGTACCACCATAAACGAGAAACTGATCCTTAGTCCTTTTCAGGTACTTTAGGATGTTCTTGGCCGCAGTCCAATGCGCCTCACCTGGTTCTGACTGCTACCTGCTCATTGCACTGAGTGCGAACGAAACATCCGACCTTGTACAAATCATAGCATACATGATGGGTTCAATGGCTGAAGCGTATGGAATTCCACTCATCTTTCTACGCTCATCAGATGTTTTGGGGCACTGATTCTTGCTTACATATGTTCCATGTGACATGGGTAGATGGCCTCTCTTGGCTTCCATCATATTGAATCTAGCTAGCACTTTGTCAATGTAAGTGCTTTGGCTTAGTCCAATCATCTTCTTAGATCTATCCCTATAGATCTTGATGCCCAATATGTACTGTGCCTCTCCTAAGTCCTTCATTGAGAAACACTTTCCAAGCCAAGTCTTTACACACTCCAATATAGGATTGTCGTTTCCAATAAGAAGTATGTCATCAACATACAAGACTAGGAATGCAATTTTACTCACACTGACCTTCTTGTATACACAAGATTCGTCCTGATTCTTGATGAAGCCAAACTTATTGACTGCTTCATCAAATCTTTTATTCCAACTCCTTGATGCCTGCTTTAGTCCGTAGATGGACTTCTTAAGCTTGCATACCTTTCCTTGGTTCTTTTGATCGACAAAACCCTCCGGCTGCGTCATAAACACAGTCTCTTCAAGAACACCATTCAAGAAGGCAGTTTTGACATCCATTTGCCATATTTCATAGTCATGAAAAGCGGCAATCGCAAGGATTATCCGAATAGACTTAAGCATCGCGACTGGAGAAAAGGTTTCATCGTAGTCAACGCCATGAACTTGCCTGTAACCTTTTGCTACCAATCTAGATTTGTATATTTATACAATTACATCTTTGTCTTTCTTCAACTTGAAGACCCATTTGCATCCGATAGGTGTGAACCCATCCGGCAAATCAACCAAATCCCAGACTTGATTTTCAAACATGGAGTCTATTTCAGATTGCATGGCCTCTAAACATTTAGTGGAGCTTGGGTTCGTCATAGCTTGCTTGTAAGTCATAGTTTCATCACTATCCAATATGAGAACGTCTAAGTTTTCAGTCAAGAGGACGCCTGTCCATCTGTCCGGCTGAAAAATAGTTCTACTTGACTTACGAGGGGCAACAACGTTTGAGGAACTACTCCCACTGGCTCTTCTAAAGACCTTGGAGGTTCATCAACCTGAACTGCTTCTAAAGAGTTATGAGTTCGTTGTTCGTCTCGAATCTCTTTGAGGTCTATTTGAAGGAATTATGTCCTTAGACATTTCCGGCAATTACTAAATATAAATAGGAATTAATTATGAAGATAATAAGTTAATTATTTTAGTAATCATATTTGCTTGCTAGAGAATAAATGTGATTAGCAGGACAATATTGATTGGACCTACAACTAAAATATATTAATCCTATAAGGTCACACATATAAGCATTAATTGGAATGGGCCCAAAAGGCCCGATGGCAACCGGTCTGTTAAGGGAAGAATGTTGGGCTTTGGTTTTGTGTTAACCTAAAACTCTCACATTATAATAGTTATAATGTCAGGGATTTAAAAATCACGTTCATTCAATATCTGACAAAAGGAAAACACAAAAACCCTAATTCTAATTCTCTAAACGCCGTACATCCCAAACAAAGCAAGAGACAGATTGTGATCGTTCTCTTCCGTACTAGCATACGTGGGATTCAATTCGTGCTTGTGGACCGAGTAGAGGAGCAACAAGTGGGGCTCTAAGATCTTCGAAGCTTGCATACGAACGGGAGAACACGCTTCAAAGGTGATTATTCTTTCGACTTAATCTGATCTATACTATTGTTATGCATGAGATCCTGTGATAGATATTAGGAAATTGTTTCCTGAAATTCCGCTTTATGCATCTATATGTTCCTACAGTGGTATCAGTTTTAGCCTCTTGCATAATATTTTATGATCATGATTGTATGCAACATTATTATTTTGATTCAATTAAGGGAAGATTTATTTATGGCTTGAATTTGCAAAATTAATATATGATATTAATTGATTGGAATCATTAAATCGTGATTTAATTAATTTTTGCTCAAAATAAATTTATAAAATTCCGAAATTTTTATCACAGGTTCGAAATTAACATTTAATATCTCATAAAAATTTTCGGATTTTTTAAAATTAAATTCGTCAGATTTTAAATTATTTAATGGTTAATAAGATTAATCATGGAAATAATTTGTTAACAATTAAAGATTTGATTTTTAATTTGTTAAATAAATCTACTGATTATCCCCTAATTTTTATACAATAGCCGAAATTTTTTGGTAATTTTTTAACTAATTTTCGGAATTTTTGTATATTAATTATTGAATTTGGTTAATTTTTATGTTTAATTCGATTAATCATAAAATTTAAGGATAACAATTAAAATTTTTGATTTTATTTGTTAAGAAAATTCAATAGATCTTCCTGGTAATTTAATTCGAATTTTTCGGATTATAATTGTTATTTTCTTGAATTATTTGAATAAAATGAGATAATTATGCCTTAAATTTTGAATTCTTGTTAGATTTAATTTTAATAAAGAATTTAAATTGAAATCTAACTTCTAACAACCCTAAAATTCAGTTTAAGGATTGTTAATTTATTCAAATTTTTTTCCCATTATTTTCGGATAATTAAACCCTAATTAAATTGTTAATCTTTAACAAAAGTTGAATAAAGATTAATTTAATTTAGGTAATTGTTACCCAAATTAAAATAACAACCTCCATGGCTGGGTGGCCACCACCCGCGACGGTGGAGCCACGGTGGAGGGATAATTAGGGCGGCGTTCCGGCGAGGCAGGGGCGGGTCTCATGCCTGCCTGCTGTTCTCTTGCTTTAAAAAAAAAAAAAAAAAAAAAAAAAAAAAAAAAAAAAAAAAAAAAAAGGGAAAAGAAGAAAGGGGATTTTTCATACAATTAATTTCCAAAAAGTTTGAGTAATTTGATTTTTTTTTTTTTAAATTGGAAAATCAGATCTTCGTTTTGAGCATAATTCGTAATTTTCAATGAATGCAAATTCTAGATTAATGAGATTATTCTAGCCATATTTAAATAGTAATTGAATTAAAATAATGTTAAACTTAAATTGTTTAAGTTTTTAGTATTATTTTGGAAATGTTATTTGCTTATTAATAGTTAATAAGTAAATAATTTGTGTCTAATATATTTTAATATTATATGCGTGTATGGAATATTATGATATTTTGTTACAGGCAAGTGACTAGTATGGCCCAAAATAGGATAGAAAATACGATCTGCGTATCGTTTTGTATTCTTGTAAATTTTGAAATACGATCTGCACATCGTTCTGTATTGTTGTAATTTAATTTAAAAGTTTAAATTGATTATAAAGTTCGTATTATGAGCTCGATGAAGTAAGAAGGTTCAATCAAAAATTCAAGGATGGAGATCCAAGAAAGATGAACAGGAACCCAAGAAGATTTGAGCTTATTTTTTAGGGGCCATACTAGGATCACATTTATTTTTATGCATTTTATATTGCCTTAAAATGCTTATTGAGTTTATGTATGTGGTTATTTAAAGCAATGTGTTCACTTTTAATTAACCAACATAGTAAACTTAGGTCCCAAAATAATATTGAGTTTAAGTGCTTTTCCATACAACACCTATAAAGCCTTAGATCATGAGTAATAGGTTCTGCCAAAGCAGGGTGTTGCTTATAATTCCGGGGATAGTAGGGTAGGTTTTTTGAAACTTACATGTTAATGTTTGGTTTAACTCAACAAAACTATCAAAAGACAAAGTTTTGGGTTTTGAAGCTAAGAGATAGGAAATACAAAGAGTTGTTAACCTGTCTACCAAGAGTTATAATCAGTTATAATTAGTAAAATGTTTACTTACCTCGAATACTATAAATTAAAGTAGCAGGGCCAAAGTCCGTTTGATTGTAGTGGGAGGGGATCTTGGTTAATTCTTTATACAATGGGGACTTCTAATTTTGAATAAAGGGTAGTAGTGAATTGAATTTGTTTAATTGCTACTTTTGATAAACATTATATTGAATCTTGCTTTACTTTTTATTGTAGTTATCATGTCTGGTGCAAACAACTCTACTTTTAACTTGCGCCCTCTAATTGAAAAAGACAAACTGAATGCTACCAACTTCCTACAATGGCAAATGGCTGTGAGAATTGTTCTCAGAGCGGAAGGAAAAGAAAGTGTTCTTGACAATCCTCTACCTGAACCCTTGCCAGAAAATGCTACTGCAGCTCAAAAGCGAGCTAGACAAACTCTAGAGGATAACTCCTTGCAAGTAACATGCTTGATGCTTGCTTGCATGGAACCAGAGTATCAAAAACGTTTTGATGGTCTGGATGCCTACAGCATAATCCAGCAACTGAAAACTTTGTTTCAGAAAAATGCTAGATTGGAGAGATTTGAAGCAAACTGCAAACTTCTGGATTCCAAGTTGGAAGAGGGGAAGCCCGTTGGTCCGCATGTGTTCGATTTGATTGGACATTTTCAGACCATGGAGAAATTGGGTTTCCCTTATCCTAAGGACCTGGCAACTGACATAGTCATCAGATCCTTGCCTGAAGATTTTCATAACTTTAAGTTGAACTTCTACATGCAAGGAGGGGAGGCTACCCTGCAAGAGTTGCATGGTTCACTAATTCAGGCTGAGAGAAACTTACCAAGTAAACCTAAACATAAGGATGTTCTAATGGTTAGTAAAGGTAAGCAGTTCAAGAAGAAAGGGGCTCCCATGAAGAAGAACAAGGGCAAGGTAGTTGCCAATGAGAACTCTTCAACCAAGCCAAAGGCCACTCCCAAGGCTAAGGTAGCTGCTCAACATGAGTGCTACCACTGCCACAAGATTGGTCATTGGAAGAGGAACTGCCCCAAATATCTGGAGGATAAGAAGACTGGTGCTTTAACTTCAGGTATCTATGTCATAGAAGTTAATTTAGCTACAACTGCTTCTTGGGTATTTGATACCGCTTGTGGATCTCACATTATTGGTAATGTGCAGGGACTAAAAAGAAGTAGGAGCTTGAGCAAAGGCGAAGTGGATCTCCGAGTAGGCAATGGAGCAAGAGTTGCTGCTTTAGCTGTAGGAGATTATAGTTTACGCTTGCCTTCTGGTTTAATATTAGAACTTTATAATTGTTATTACGTTCCAGTTATTACCAAGAACATAATTTCTATTCCGATTTTGGATTCGGAAGGTTTTTCATTTCAAATTATGAATAATTGTTGTTCAGCATATTTGAATGGTATGTTCTATGTCTCTGCTAAATTATCAAATGGTTTGTATGTACTAGACTTACAAAACCATATCTATCACATAGAAAACAAGAAACACAAACCAAATGATTTGAACCCTACTTACCTATGGCATTGTCGATTAGGCCACATAAGCTCAAAGCGCATAGAGAAACTTCATAAGGATGGAATTCTCAAATCATTTGATTTTGAATCATTTGAAGTATGTGAGTTTTGCTTAATGGGGAAAATGACAAAATCTCCTTTCACAGGCTCAAGTGAAAGGGCCAATGATCTTTTAGCCCTCATACATACTGATGTGTGCGGACCTATGAGTACTTTGGCTAGGGGAGGGTACGGGTATTTCATTACTTTTACTGATGATGTGAGCAGATTTGGATATGTTTACCTCATGCGACATAAGTCGGAATCCTTTGAAAAGTTCAAGGAATTCCAAAATGAAGTACAAAACCAACTTGGAAAGAAAATTAAAGCATTGCGATCCGATCGTGGTGGTGAATATTTATCTCAAGAGTTTGGTGATCATTTGAAAGATTGTGGAATACTTTCGCAATTGACTCCACCAGGGACACCACAATTGAATGGGGTTTCCGAAAGAAGGAACCGAACTCTATTAGATATGGTTCGGTCCATGATGAGTCTTGCTAACCTTCCTGCCTCATTTTGGGGATTTGCGCTTGAAACAGCGGCATTCACACTCAACAGAGCTCCGTCCAAAGCAGTAGAAAAGACGCCATATGAGATGTGGACTGGAAAAGTTCCAAAATTGTCTTTTCTAAGGACATGGGGTTGTGAAGTTTATGTAAAACGTTTATTTTCTGATAAGCTTTCACCCAAGTCCGATAAGTGTCTTTTTGTGGGTTACCCAAAACAGACTAAGGGATACTACTTCTACAACCAAAGCGAAAACAAAGTGTTTGTTGCTCGCGATGGTGTCTTTCTAGAAAATGATTTTATTTCCAGAAAGACAAGTGGGAGTAATGTATATCTCGAAGAAATTCGAGATGAGCAACAAATGGATGAGGTTCACACCTCGTCAGAGACGACACAGCATGAAAATGCTCAGGAGGCGGTGCATTCCATTCATGCGCCTTCTATCGTCCCACTTGGAGATAATCCATGCGAAGTCCCTCAACCTAATGAGGTGGAAACTTCTCCTGTTGTTCCCCAACGTAGGTCTAGTAGGACTGTCATTCCGTCAAAGAGATATATTGATTTCCTTTTGACTGAAAGTTCTGAAATAGAGATTTTAGAACATGATGAACCTATTAGCTACACAAATGCTTTGACGAGTCAAGACTCCGAGAAATGGCTTGAAGCCATGAGATCCGAAATGGATTCGATGTTTGAAAATCAAGTATGGGACTTGGTTGCTTTGCCTGATGGGGTTAAACCCATAGGTTGCAAATGGATTTTCAAACTGAAAAAGGACAAAGATGGAAACATTGATGTCTTTAAGGCAAGACTAGTGGCAAAAGGTTTTAGACAAATTCATGGTATTGACTATGATGAAACCTTCTCACCAGTAGCCATGCTGAAATCCATTAGGATAATTCTTGCGATTGCTGCCTTTCATGACTATGAGATCTGGCAGATGGACGTCAAAACCGCTTTCTTGAATGGGTTCTTGAAAGAGGATGTGTACATGACACAACCACAAGGTTTTGAAGATCCAAACAGTCCAAGAAAAGTTTGCAAGCTTAAGAAGTCCATTTATGGGCTTAAGCAAGCATCCCGGAGTTGGAACCTCAGATTTGATGAGGCAGTCAAATCTTTTGGCTTCCTCAGAAATGAAGAGGAATCTTGTATATACAAGAAGTTGAGTGGGAGTAGTATTGCTTTCCTAGTCTTGTATGTGGATGACATACTTCTCATAGGAAACGACAAGACCATGCTTGAGTCAGTCAAGGAATGGCTTAAAAGTTGTTTTTCCATGAAAGACCTAGGAGAAGCTGAATACATCTTGGGAATAAGGATCCATAGAGATAGATCCAAAAGGCTGATTGGACTTAGCCAAGAGACTTATATTGATAAGGTTCTTGCAAGGTTCAAGCTGGAAAACTCCAAAAGAGGTTTCATTCCCATGCAACATGGCATTTCACTTGGCAAGACTCAGTGTCCTTCGACACCTGATGAGGTCAAGCGCATGAGTAATGTTCCTTATGCCTCTGCAGTAGGGTCCATTATGTATGCCATGGTATGCACTCGACCGGATGTTGCATATGCTTTGAGTATGTGCAGCAGATACCAGTCAAACCCAGGAGAGGCGCACTGGATGGCAGCAAAGAATATCCTTAAGTACTTAAGAAGGACTAAGGATGATTTCTTGGTCTATGGTGGAGATAATGAGTTGGTTGCCACTGGATACACCGATGCAAGCTTCCAAAGTGACAAAGATGATTTCCGATCACAATCTGGTTTCATATTTTGTCTCAATGGAGGGGCTGTGAGCTGGAAGAGTTCTAAGCAGAGTACCATCGCAGATTCTACAACAGAGGCTGAGTATATTGCAGCAAGTGATGCAGCAAAAGAAGTTGTTTGGATCAAAAAGTTCATTAGTGAACTTGGTGTAGTTCCTAGCATTGAAAATGGCATTGAGTTGTATTGTGACAACAATGGTGTCATTTCCCAGTCCAAGGAACCCAGATCGCACCAAAAATCCAAACATGTGCTCAGGAGATTCCATCTTATTCGAGAGATCGTTGAAAGAGGGGATGTGAAAGTAAGCAAGGTTCATACCGAGGATAACGTGGCTGATCCTCTGACTAAACCGCTTGCTCAACCTAAGCATGAGAGTCATACTAGGTCTATGGGGCTTAGGCATATGGGAGAATGGCTTTAGTTTGTTTACTTTATGTTTACAATTGTAAAGACATTTATTATGCTTTGGATGTTTATCAATAAAAGTTCATTCTTATTTAATTGTTTGGTTTAGTATTAAATAAAATGTCCAAATAACTTGTGTTTTCAAATAGGATTATCGAAAACGTTTTGATAATGGAACCCTATAAAGTGAACTGAAATCACAACTTATTAAGTCCCTAGTCTAAATCACTAAATTGGACATAAGTGATTTATGTGAAGACTAGCATGTAATTAATTGATAGTGCAGTTCCATGGGCTATGGAGACATAGGGATGTCTAATTGATTATATGGATGTATACTTGATGCATTGTGACTTGACCTAACTAGATTCTAAAAGTAGAATCAAACTTCTATATTTAGTGGATTCCTTAGACATGAGTATGTCTTAATAACCACGAGACAATTAGTTTAACTTTGACGCTGTTAAACGCCGCGCCGTAAAAGGAGGTTATAAAGGCAGTGATCAGGTGGGCTAAGAATTGAGTGGGAGTTATGGTCATACAAGAGTGAATAAGTCCTCCTATTTGATAGGAATGGTGTCTGGGCCTCTTGATGAGCGAGAACTGAAAATTGCATGGCCATGCGGAATGGGATTAAAAGTTAATCTTTATTTGAACAGTTCGAACTCGGCGATCAAGAAACTAGAATTTGAGAATAACAGTGTGTTATCAAATTTTGGCATTAAGAGACTTAAGGAATTTAGCATTGCGTTCTTGTCTTCGGACAAGTGGGAGATTGAAGGAATTATGTCCTTAGACATTTCCGGCAATTACTAAATATAAATAGGAATTAATTATGAAGATAATAAGTTAATTATTTTAGTAATCATATTTGCTTGCTAGAGAATAAATGTGATTAGCAGGACAATATTGATTGGACCTACAACTAAAATATATTAATCCTATAAGGTCACACATATAAGCATTAATTGGAATGGGCCCAAAAGGCCCGATGGCAACCGGTCTGTTAAGGGAAGAATGTTGGGCTTTGGTTTTGTGTTAACCTAAAACTCTCACATTATAATAGTTATAATGTCAGGGATTTAAAAATCACGTTCATTCAATATCTGACAAAAGGAAAACACAAAAACCCTAATTCTAATTCTCTAAACGCCGTACATCCCAAACAAAGCAAGAGACAGATTGTGATCGTTCTCTTCCGTACTAGCATACGTGGGATTCAATTCGTGCTTGTGGACCGAGTAGAGGAGCAACAAGTGGGGCTCTAAGATCTTCGAAGCTTGCATACGAACGGGAGAACACGCTTCAAAGGTGATTATTCTTTCGACTTAATCTGATCTATACTATTGTTATGCATGAGATCCTGTGATAGATGTTAGGAAATTGTTTCCTGAAATTCCGCTTTATGCATCTATATGTTCCTACACTATTATTCTCCCACTTGTCAATTTGAAAATATGATTTCTTTCCAAAAAGACACCGTCACGAGCAACGAAAACCTTGTTGTCTGACTTGTTGTAGAAATAATACCCCATAGTTTCTTTTGGATACCCAACAAAGAAACATTTGTCAGATTTATGTTGTAGCTTGTCCGAAATTAATCGCTTGGCATATGCTTCGCAACCCCAAATCTTCAGAAAAGACAACTTTGGAACTTTCCCAGTCCATAATTCGTATGGAGTCTTTTCAACAGCTTTTGACGGAGCACGATTCAGTGTGAGTGCTGCAGTTTGCAATGCATGTCCCCAGAACTGAAAAGGAAGTTCGGCCTGACCCATCATTGACCTGACCATATCGAGTAAGGTCCTGTTTCTTCGTTCCGACACTCCATTCCATTGAGGTGTCCCTGGAGCAGTCAATTCAGAAAGAATACCGCATTCTTTTAGATGGTCATCAAACTCGTGGCTAAGATATTCACCTCCTCGATCCGATCTTAGAGCTTTGATTTTCTTGCCATGTTGATTCTCTACTTCATTTTGAAATTCTCGGAATTTCTCAAACGATTCAGACTTGTGCTTCATTAAGTAAATATATCCATATCTATTGAAGTCGTCCGTGAACGTTATGAAATAGATGAACTCACCTCTAGCTTTCGTACTCATAGGCCCACATACATCCGTATGTATTAGCCCTAGTAGTTCGCTTGCTCTTTCTCCCATCCTTGAGAAAGGTTGCTTTGTCATTTTGCCAAGTAAACAAGATTCGCATTGATCAATCTTCTCTAAGTCGAATGATTCTAGTATTCCTTTCCGTTGAAGTAATTCCATGCGCTTTGTGTTTATGTGGCCTAATCGACAATGCCACAGAAATGTGAGATCCGAATCACCAGTTTTAGCCTTTTTGGTATTTATGTTATAATGTGTTTGCTCGTATCTAGCACACAAAGACCGTTTTCTTGTTGTGCTGAACCATAAAACATTCCTTTCAAAGAAAAAGAACAACTATTGTCTTTAAATTGAAAACTAAAACCTTTAGAATCCAAACTTGAAACGGAAATAATGTTTCTGGTGATACTAGGAACATAGTAACAGTTTTCTAGTTCCAGAACAAAACCACTAGGCAAAGAAATAAAATAAGATCCTACGGCTAATGCAGCAATCCGTGCTCCATTTCCCACGCGTAGATCCATCTCGCCTTTATCAAGCTTTCTACTTCTCCTTGGTCCCTGCGAATTGGAACATAAGTATAAGCCACAACCAGTATCTAATACCCAAGAAGTAGAATTTGCAAGATTACAATGTATAACATATATACCTGAAGGAGAAGCAACGTTTCCGTCCTTCTTCTCTTCCTTTAGTTTGGGGGAAATCTCGCTTGTAATGACCAATTTCATTACAATTGAAGCATTGCGATGTGGAAGGAGAAGCATTCTTCTTCATCTTGCTCTTGGAAGGCGCTAGATGCCCTCCGGGAGTGGACGAAAATGCAGCCTTGCTTTTCTTCCCCTTGCCTACTTTCTTGAATTTAGTGCACCTCACATTCAAAGGGTCTTGATTGAACTTAAGGATTTTCTCGAATTTCACGAGTAATTCCACAAGTTCACAGAATGTGCTCTCTTTCTAATTAAAGAGATAGTGCATCTTGAAACCCTCGTAATCCTTATGAAGAGAATTCAGCACTAGTGCAATAGCTATCGACTCTTTGATGGAACCACCATGTCTCTCGATTGTGAAAAATAATCCAGACATCATATTCACATGACACCGAATTGGTGTGTTTTTGTCCATCTTGACAGAGTAAATGCGCTTTTGTGCCTCTAGAAGTTCGATTTCTAGGCACGACTTGTGTGGGGTAATGAGCTTGAAATTGCTCATTGAATTAGCCAATTCATCGACCCTTTTGCCACCAGTTTGGCACATGGGTTGAAAACCCGCACAACATCTATCCTCGAGGATCCTTAGGAGAGCATGAGGCTCAAAAGTAATGAACCTCCCTCTCCATTTCTCAGGTATAGACTTAAGGATGAACTCCGTGATAAGGTACTTGTGAAGTGCCCAACTTCTGTACTTTTCAGGAGTCATGCCTCGCGCATCATAGCTAGGAAAAGGTTGTTCAATGACATAGTGTATGCCATTAACTTTCAAAACTTCGACAAGTTTCCCTTTCCATTCAAGAAAATTAGTCAAGTCTAACTCGACATCCAGAATTTCAGCTGATATGATTGTTGTTATGTTTGCGACCATTTTGATTACTACAATCGAAAAGAATTTGCAATAAATAACCATTCATAAACTTCAATAACTTTGAAATAAAAGCAAACATGCAATCATTAAAGCTATTAAAAAATTTCATTCATGCAAAAGCAAAAACATGGTCCAAAATGAATGAAACAATTCCAAGACCCCAAAAGTCCTAAATCCTTAAGCAGCTTTAGCATGTCTTAAGTAGTTTAAGATTTTAGGTAAGCAAAACCTATTGCTAGTAATCTCCAAATTACTCTTGGTTTATAAATTAATGCCATAATTTATCCCATTGCCACAACATAATGCCATTGTTGTTTGAGTTGAAACCACAATCAACGTGCTCCTTTAGGACGCCTTACCACCTAAGTCAACTAAAATAGAACCTCGCTTTAGCGTAATCCTACTACCTTAGATCCTTAGATTTTTGTAAGTGCTTGATTTGGAAGGAATTTTTTTTTTTAAACTCAATATTACTTTGGACCTAGTTGTTTCTATGTTGGTTCGATTATTTAGTGAACTTAATCTAATCGAGTCATAGGAAACAACCTATTCATGCAAAGCATACATACATTCATACATTCACGCATAATATATATATATATATATATATATATATATATATATATATATATATATATATATATATATATATATATATATGACCAGGTTCTGGTGAGAACCTACCTTAAGATGAGAACCTCTAATACCCGTTAGATCAAATTAAAATGGACGGTTGAGATACGAAGCTATTAGATAATTGAAGTTTGCTCCATCAAAACGCGGGCATCACTTTCTCTCTCTACTTCACAAAACAACATGTTAATTTCTCTCTGTTCACAACACTATACTTTTCGAATTTCTTCCAATTTCAGGAAATTGTCCCTAAATTAGGTGTAGTTTGTCTTCTTAATCTGCAATTTCACCCGAATTATTCGAAAAGTTGATTCAATCCCGGAGTTCGTCAAACATTGGAATTAAATTCGAAGTTGCTTGTGCTATGCTCAAATTCTTCACACCAATCTGCAAATCAATTAGTAAATCAGGTATTATTCGTGATTTCTTAAGTTTTGTAGTGTTTTTAACTCAAATTAGGTTTAATTACAGCAAATCGCTGCAAGCGAATTTTGTCTGATTTTTATGCGGAATTGGAGCTCTAATTTATGAGGAATTTCTTAATTAGATTATAGGTTGTTAATTTTTTTTACTCATTATTGCGAATGTACTTTGAGTTTGAAGCCTAGAAAGTTGTTGGAATTCAATAATTATTTACTTTTGCGACGATCAGATTATAGTTTCTATCAATTTTTATATTAAATTTGTGAGCTAGACAACACTTTGTTGCGAAATTCCCATACATAAAGGTAGACATTATGAATTTAGTTCAAAGCAAAGGTAATCTGAAATTGCTTGCTGAGAAATTTTGCTTATGTTAAACCGTAGCTGTTGTGTGCAATTATGCCATTGTTTACAGTAGATATAAATTTAATAAAAGTAAACCAGTTAGACTCTAATGTAAATCAGAATATTGGAACCTGTCTGTAATGGATTTACCTCTTCTGGTATAGAAATACAGAGGATAGAAGGGGATTAAGAAGAAGAGGAGTTTAGGGAAGGTGGTTACTGGATAATTAGGACATAAAAAGAAATAATTAGGAGGTGTTGTTGCACTTAGTGATCTCACATGTTATCTAACTCAAAAGTAAAGCAAAAACTGATAAACGTAAATAGAAATGATCCTAAAGTAAACAAAATATGGCCAGGTTCTGGTTGGTGGTTGTCGTAGGTGACTTGAAGCAAGTTAATCAGGTTGACTTTGTGCTATTGGTTTCGATTTCAGTCAAGGTGCTTGCTGGTTGTTGACCTTAGTTGACTAGGGGATGGTGCACGGTCTGTTGTTGGTCTGCAATTGATTTGTGGTTAATTCAACGAGAAAATTTGAAGCAGTTTATACAATAAGTTGTGCCACAGCTTGAATTCTTGTCCTGCCAAAGGTCTCCTTGGCCAAAATTGAACTCAACCTAGTAATTGATAATTTGATATAGTGTTAGGCATGTTACTTGTGAATCATCTCGTAGTCCTTCACAAGTTCAGAGAGCTTAGAAGCCCCCCTAACTGGAGATGAACACAGAAAATTCATGAAAGTAGTGACAGAGAGCTATATACATGAATGTTGAAATCTTAACTAAGATGCTGAATATTTTGCAGCCCATCACAGGGTATGGAGTGTCCATACAAACTCCGGTGCGTTGGGACTCCACCTAGAAACAAAATGGGCCAATGTGTTACCCGCTCTACGAACGTGAGTACATGAAAAGGATTCAAAGCTACTCTTTAATCTACCAATATCCTCATAAAGCAGTACCAAAGGAGAAAATCCGTCTATGCCATTGTTGATTGACCTTACTACGTTTGCTGCATCACATTCCAAGACAACCTTCAAGTATCCGCCCCTACCAGCCAACTGCATCCCAAACTTAGCTGCTGCAAGCCAATTATGCTGGTTTCTTCAACAATTTTGGGCTTAATTGAAGGTTAGGTCTCTAATTTTTGCAAGTGAATTTGCTGGAGGTGTCTCCAAGGCTTCTAGCACTCATTAAATTTCCAGGTCTCTACATTGCATTCTTCTGTTTTGTCGTATGAGTTTTTTTTGTTCTTAAGTTAACTATCTCATTCTATATTACTACCAAATTGCTAGTAATGTTGCTTCAACAAGTACTGTTTTCATTTCCTTCGGATATCTTAATTCTTCTTTAGGTATCTTAAGTTCTGCTAAAGTTAAAAGTTATAAAAGTAGATAGAAATCTAGTAAAAGTAAATCAATTAGACTCCAAAGTATTATTTTGCTCTTATTTTGTAAAGTAGATAGAAAGATTGTAAAAGTAAATCAAATACGTTAAGAAGTAAAATTGTACTTCAGATAAGAGCCTTGCTAGCCATGTAAGAAGTAAAATAAAGTATCTGGGGTGTAGGCTTGTTAGTTGCTGCAAAGGTGTAGTCCTCCAGGGATTGAGTATTATGTGTTTTGTGTAGCTGTGACTCTGTGAGTGTATGTAAACATGCATTTGATAGTTATGAAGTTTGTTTCCCTCATTTGATCTCCTCATGCAGGCTTGTAGTGGAAATGGTGGGAAGTGCCAGTGAATATTACATTTCATTGAATTGAAATACTTGAATTAGGTTTTTAATCAATAAGATTACAATGTTTTAAAGTAAACTAAATTTATGCTAAAGTAAACCAAGTGGCTATAAAAGTAAAGTTACATGTTTAAGAGGTTGTATGACTCGTAAGAATGTGCACATGAGGGTACAGGATGGGGAGGGCCTTCTGGTATGACTGTGTGCATGTGAGGGAGTGTACATGCTCAGTAGAGCCTTCTGGATGGTGTGGCAGTGTGAGTAGTGTGGAACATTAAAGGTAATGCACTTCTATGTGGAACAATAAAGGTAATGCTCTAGGTCTGACTGGAGGGTTTAGGCGCTTACTGCTAAGTTTGCAGTCTCTTTCCGGTGTTGTGACTTGTGATTGACCTGCTGTTGTTGCAGGTCCATTGTTATTTAGGGAAGGGTTGTTGTTTCCGCAGTTCCTAGTTCGGAACTTTGGTCAATGTGATCAGTCAGTTGTGCCATAGTTGACCTCTGTTGTTGACTGTGTCTTTGGTTTGTTTTGTTGCTAGGTCTAGCCCTTTGCTTGCTTGTTTGTTGGTAGGTTTGTCTCCTTTGGTTGTTGGTGTTTTGGTAGATGATTTAACCACTTGTACTCACATTTTTGTCTCTCTAAAAGTAAACTATATTTTTCTAAAAGTAAACTATTTTTTTCTAAAAGTAGATTAAATAATAATGGACTGTTAACTTTTTTCTTAATATGAAGTCCAAACCTATTAGCTCAAATGGGAGAGCAATGTGTCATTGCACATGGATGTAGGTTCAAATCCTACATAGGTTGTTGATGTACATTATTATTCAGAAATATTTAAGAGTAAATAGAAAAGCTCAAAAGGTAAATAATATTAACTTAATAGTAAATTAAAAAACCGGAAAAGTAAATAGAAAATCTCAAAAGCATAAGTACAATCAAATGGAAAAAGACATTCTAGGTCCTTTCCTTTTAAGAAAGGAGTATACGTACAATATTAACTTAAAGTAAATTATATTAACTCAAAAGTAAATATTATTAACTCAGAAGTAAATATTATTAACTTCCAAGTAAATTAGAAAAAAGTCGAAACTAATATGAGAGTCTCATATGTGCAATCAAAAGGTCTGGAGCGAAAAATGAGCATAGAAACTCCAGTTTGACTTTCATGTTGCTACAAGATTATCCAAATTATAAGAAAGAATATGAAGGTCAGAGTAAAGGTTTTACATTTAGAAGTAAATAAAATAAGAAAAAAAAGGTAAAGATGAACCTACGTGGGATTCGAACTCACATTTTTGCGCATTTGCGCAACGCTCTATCCATTGAGCTAGTAGGCTAGTGTTATATGACCACAGAGAAAGAATAATTAGAATGCAATCAAATACTTATAAATAACTCGTAAAAGTAAAAGGATATCAAAAAACAACAAGCATCAGTAAAACAACATTCAACTTAGAAAGCCCACCAGAGCGCCCTGTCTTCAAACCTGACCATATCCCAGAAAACCACCCATCTTCGGACCACCAACAAACAGCAAAACAGCCTCATCATAGAAACATCATTCGTTCATACAGCAGGTTGCACCAGATCATCACTTCCACGCTAGCAGCACAGACTTGCTAAGTAACTTGTACTAACAACATAACAACGACAAAATAAGGCAATAGGAACAAGAAAGACAAAGGCAGCCAAACAAAACCACCATATATTGACCAGCAGAATAGTAAACTCATGTCACCTGCAATTCAGCAGCCAACAATGTCCACCAATATATTACAGCTTTGGCAGGCTCTCTATTAGCCCAGAACAATGAGAATGGTAGCTCAAAATTACACATCTAATGTTTGCAGACTTGTCATTGAGTATAATTTCTTGTATGGTGCCCCATCACCAAGATGTGTGAACACACGCACCGAACAATCTGGAAATATTAAACTCAACCTTTCTGAAACAAGAACAAAATTATAGGCATCAGGGAGCCACGTTCTGGTTTGCTAGTTTTCTAGGTCTGCTGGCAGTAGCTAGTTGCTAGCTTGCTGCAGGCATGCAGAATGTTTCACTGTAATTCTCAAAATAAAAAAAGTAAATGTTTTCCTATTAAAAGTAAATGAAACAATAGAAAAAGTAAATAAAAGTAGAAACTAATTGAACACACAACTAAACTCCAATAAAGAGTCTCGTCAAAAACTTAATTTTTTTTTTAAAAAAAAACCAACACAAAACAAATTACAAACTACTTTTCAAACGATTTAACCTGTCGAAATCACTACATACTTCAAGATATGATACATCAAAAAGCTAGGCAAGAATCAAACAAAAACAAAAATAACAGATAAGAACTGAACAGAAGCAGACATCAACAACCAGAAGAAAAAAACCCTGAACTGACCTGCTACAAAATATAACTTTGAACTGTTGACTTCAGCTCCAAACATTCTGCATCAGGTCTACAACAACTAGCTATTGCAAACAGGCCAACACAACCAGCAAAATGGAATGCGGGTGTCTAGCTGGTTAGAATAAAGGCTGCATCTACATATCTGAAACTAACCGTGCAAACAAGACTGCTACAGCAACGAGAAGAACATAAAAAACTCAAAAGTAAATTAAAAAAACTCAAAAGTAAATTAAAAAAACTCAAAAGTAAGTTAAAAATCTCAAGAAGTATACCTACAACATAGAAACTCCTATGAAGGTCAAAGTAGAGGTTTTCAAAATAAAAGTAAATAAAAGAATACAAAAAAGTAAAAAGGAACCTACATGGGATTCGAACTCATATATTTGTGCATTCGAACAATGCTCTCCCTATTGAGCTAGTAGGATTGTGTTATTCATTGTGTTTCTCTTCTCCCTTGGCCAAGACATAAACAAGAAAGAAAAAGTCGTTGAGAAGCAAAAGTCAACTAGTCAACTTTGATAATAAGCTGACTCTGAGTCTCTGACCAGAACTACTAACACATAATGCCAAAAAAATTGATCAATGCTACTGTAAGCTACTGCTAGGATAAAACGCACCCCAAGTAACCAAACATTCACAAGACCCAACATAATAAACTACTGCCTTTTATGTAAATTGACAACAGTTGGGCAATTTATATCTAGGATAGAGGAACTGCAGGTGCATCAGGAAAAAACGTCGAAATCACTACATACTTCAAGATATGATACATCAAAAAGCTAGGCAAGAATCAAACAAAAACAACAAAGTCAACTTTGGCCAACAAAGGCCAAAATGACACAAACAACCCCAAATAAAACCACTAAGCATCAAGCAACACCCTGCTTGAAATGCCCAGCAGAATTACAGCACCAACAACGTAGCAGCATAGCAAAGGCGAAACTCAACTAAGGGCCAAGTTCACCAGTGCAGACCTAGTCAGTTACCAACTATCTGATTATACATACATCAACAACACAACAACTGGTGTTTTTCCTAAGATCATAGCCCGCAATCTTCAATTCCAAACTGCAGGAAATATCACTTGTGATAAATAGCATACAATATCACACTGTCTAAACAAAAGAAACACGACTAATAAACTACAAATAGAACAACAATAGTTCAGTAAAAAAAACAAAACAAAACGAGACTACTGATTCACTTCTTTGATTAAATATAAAGCAGCCTGCACACACTTACCTAGTAGCACAAAACCAGCTAACCACTCGATTAGCTCATGATTGGATAAATAATGGATCAGTAGGTCCTAATCATCATTTTCTACAAAAAAAATTTGATTACTAAAATTTGAAAATCCCTAATTTTACTAATCAAATCGCAAATTAAAAGGATGAAACAAAGAATTCTTGAAACCCTAACTTCAACAATTGCAAAGGAATCAAAATAGCGATAAATGAAACAAAATTGAAAAATTGAATACGTACCTGACGAATTGATCGAAAGAGAATAATCGCAAAGAAGGTGAAGGAATTAGAAGAATCGAAAATGTAAAGACATTATCAGCAAAATTAAACACAATCTAATCAAAAGTAAACACAACATCGACATAATGTAAACATAAGAGCAGAAAAATTAAACACATAATCAACAAACGAGAAAACCTAATTTAACTTGTACGAAAAAAAAAATCAGAAGAAGAATCACCTGGGCAACAAAAGCAATTGAAAAACAAAACCCAGAATCGAAGGTAGAACAATATCTTTGAAGTTAGAAGAAGAGAGTATGAGAGAGAGAGGGGGAGAGAGCGTTCACAGGAGAGGAGGGAGGAAGAGAGAGAAATAAATTATGAAAATTGGGGGAGTGGGGGAGGGTCATTCAACGCGGGTAAATTACTAACTGTGAGGGGGTCGAAAAAGCACGAGGCTAATGTGTGACCTCGTCCCTCGTGGGTGTGACGATTCTTTTTATTCAATCAAGTGTAATTGGATTTCCTGTGAGTTTACACCCAATTGACTAGTAATATAGGAGTCGCCATTCAGTTTTTAGCGACAATGAGAAAAACTGATAAAATCCGGTTATCGTGACATAAAGGGAGTGCAATTATGTTTGACCACGACGGCCGTAGGTTCCCTTATGATCCCTGGTGTGGGGATCTCTCAACATACACCCGCAAGGTAGAGATTTAGGGTTCGGGGGACTGTAACTACCGAGAGGAGTACTTCGCTCGTTGATAACTCCAGAGGCAGGATATTCTTACTAGCTCAACATAAATAATTGAAGGGACATGCGTTAACTATTAAACTAATCTGAGTTGATTTTAGCAATATGCAATATATAATACTAGATCAATCATGATTATCTGATTTAAATAGTATTAAGGGACCTAGCATGATAATTCAGTTTCCAGAAAATATTATATTTGTTAGGCGTGATAGAACAATCAGATTTAGTTAGTTTAACAGTTCATAAAAAGGGGCGAGGAAAGCAGTTAAATCATCGAAAAGGGACACATTACGATGCACCCTTGAGAGGTGCGTCACGGTTCTCAGAAAACTAACCACTTTGACTTTGCTATTTCTCCTTTTTATTTAACGAATCTCAAATTATGGGACAGGATACGTTCTGTTCGATTTATGGATCGATTGCGACAGAACGCGTGAACAGTTTCGCAGCGTGAGGCTTAGGCTAAGGGTTGGAGTCAATACTCAGAATATAATTGTGTGTTGTGTGTCCTTTCACGTCGAATTTGGGGCTGTATTTATAGGGAAGAGTTCGTGGAAAGATAGAATTGCAGAGTCCTAATCCCCAAAGAATTAGGAAAAAACACGTACCCAGGTATTTTCAGCGCCCAGGCCTGGGCGCCGAAGATTTCGGCGCCCAGAGTCAGGCGTTGAAAATAGGGTCTGGGCTGTTTTCTTAGTCAGATTCGGATTCCTGAAATCCGTAGTGTTTGAGACTTAATCGATTCTTTTAGTGCGTATCAATTTCATGACGGAATGCGTCTGGGCCCGTTACGAACTCTAGGCTCGTTAGGATTTTAATTAATACGTAACTCTTATTTCCGAATCATATTAGGAATAGGATTCTCGCAGTTTTCTATCTCATTTAGGATTTATGTCGGAATGCAACACCTAATTCTGACATGTTTCTATCTTTTATGACTTGCCACTTTTAGAAGCTACCCTTTACGGCAGTTACTATTTTTAGCAGGTTTCCATAAATAGCAGTTTTCTATAAATATCAGGTTTTGGGTGAAATGAAAAGGGGAATTGAGATTCGGTTATTTTATAGGAGATGCGTTGTCAAGTGGAGATTTACGCTTTCATCATCGAACCTTTCCCTTTCGGGAATGGGGACAAAAGTAGGTGTCTACAGTTAGCCCCCACTTTGACTGAGTGTTGGAGTAAGACGATGGTCAAAGTACTAGACGGAGTGCGTCACACAAGCTATGGTGTATGTGACCTGTTTTGCGAGGGTCTCACGAGCCCCCGAGTGATAACATTTGACTTAAGGGTCATCACTTGAAATGTCGACATATCCCTCACGTGTCATTGGGATTTGTCAACTGATAGTATAGAAACTTCCTCACTTTGTCATTGGAAGGATCTAAAGGTACGTAGAAACTCCCTCACTTTGTCATTGGGAGTAGCTACAGATGTTCTCGAAATCAAAACTATAAAGTGTAATTGGGCCTGGCCAAGCCCAATCACGAGGTAAAAATGTTTTTAAAGATTCTCATTTTCAGGGCTAGCTAAACGAGAAAACCCCCTTGTTTTTATGGGACGTAAAACGAAGGAAAATCCAGCACATCGCTCTTTTTTGGAAAAAACGGAAAACCAATCCTTTTAATTTTTGGAAAAAGGGAAAACCAGAAAAAAGTTATCGCTGCAGCGACTAAGGACCTGCGCGGTTAGTGACGCAGACCCCGCCGACTAAAGATGGCGAGCCTGTCCGCTAAGGCTGGACACACCGTCCGATAGAAGTGGACGAATCTGCTTTTGAAATTTGAAAATAAGGACCTACGCGGTTTGTGACGTAGACCCCGCCGGCTAAAGATGGCGAACCTGTCCGCTAAGGGTGGACACCCCGTCCGATAGAAGTGGACGAATCTATTTTGAAATTTGTTTTGTGTTTTTGAAAATAAGGACCTACGTGGTTTGTGACGTAGACCCCGCCGGCTGAAGATGGCGAGCCTATTTTAAATTTGAAGACTTTATTTTTTCGAAAACCGAGGACCTGCGCGGCTAGTGACGCAGACCCCGCCCGCTAAAGGTGGGCGAGCCCTCTCCACTAAGGGTGGATGCCCCGCTCGCTGGAGGTGAGCGAACCTGAATTCGTCTTTTTGATTTGGGATTCGCGTGCCGCGGTCTCGCCAACTGAAGATGGGCAAGTTCCTATTTCTTTGGTTTTTTGTGATTTCTTTTGAGAATTTTTTTTTATCCATTCTTGCAAGAGCGAATTCTTTCGAGGGATGCTCGAATTTAGTTGTAACCTGAACGTGGGCTGACAACGTGTTCAGACGGACCTTTGTCTTGCGACCGTCTGGTTTCGTGGTTTGAGCTAGTCTTTACGGCTCAATTTTGCCACTACTTGGTCTTTGATCAGAGGACTGTGCACAAGTGTCAATGACGACCTTTCCCTGAGGTCGAACCTGTTGTTTTTTTTTTGAGATATCCAAACATGATATGGTGTATGGCGCAGTCCGGGAATGCGATTTTGATCGCGCGCTCCTTGTTGGAGTATATATATTTTTTCCCGAGCCCCCAAGCATTGGGGCTCGTCGGTCGTTCTTCGCATCTTGTAATCATGTTTGGGGTCATGCTCGTATGTGCGAGCGACCTTTTATAGTAGTGTGCTACTTTAGCGAAGCCGTGGAGTGCGACTTTAGTTTTCAGGCGACATCCAGTTTTAGCTTGGCCCGGATTAATCCTTCGACAGACAATCATTTTTTATTTGGAAAACCAACGACTTAACGATACACATTTTTGGTGTTTCGAAGAATGACCATGATATTTAACTTTTTTTTTTTTTTTTTGAAAAGTGTACATAAGCATTTTCAGAGACGAGTCTAAGTTTCGACCAAGTTTTAGTGTTTATATTTGCTTATTTGGGAGCTAAAGGTGCTTTGGGCTAGATCCTACTTGCAATAGGGCCTCGTGTTTAGCAACACGGTTTTAAGTCCTTTCCTGTTCCGTGTTTTGGGAAATCTGGGCCTTGGGCTGCATTTTCAGCGCCCAAGGCCAGGCGTTAAACATTTCGGCGCCCAGCCGTGGCGCTGAAAGTCTTTTCCTGGTGATATTTGACTTTCGGATTTCCTAACACGTTTCCAAATGGGATCAGGATGTCACTGGGTGCGTCCAGCTATATATAGGGGCTAGATACGTCCCTATTTTCCACCACTCTCAAATTCTTTCTCTCTTTTTTGTTGTGTTTTAATTACTCATTGCTTTTGCCATGTCGATCCCTACTTTCTCACTCCAACGGACTGTTAGGCGTTGGCTACGGGCCCTTACTCCCACAGAAAAGGCTTTGTTAAAAGAATACCACTTAGAGGCACTTTTAGGCTTACAACAAATTAATATTGATTATAACTTTCTGCATGCTGCCCTAAGCTTTGGGACTCCGATCATCATGTTTTTGCCTTTCGGGGCAACGAAATATGTCCTTTGCCCGATGAATTTGCTGCGATCCTTGGTTATCCTACTAATGCTACTCTTGTTACCCCTGGCACTATTGAAGAGGGTAAAACAACCATAAGGGCTTTCCTAGGACTAGATGATAACATGTTTGCTGAAATTGTTGTACATGATAAGGTTAACTTGGCAAAACTTGTAAAACATCACTTTAGGCCTAGTAAGAATATGACCGAACAGAATTTGAATATTCGAGCCCTTGTATTTTGCTTGTTGAATCACTATTTGCTATCGAATAACAATGGTGAGTTCGGTGACATAAGGTTGATCCCCTTGATTAGCCAGATGGAAAGTTGCTATTCTATCATGCCGTTGGTTGTTGCCGAGACTTTGCTGAGTGCGGATGAGCTGAAGAAGGATGCCAAATCTGAACATTTTAAGGGAAGCCCCCTATTACTGCAGGTAATCAATTTTCTTCTTTGCGCACGCATACGCCACTTTTGCATATTTTTTTTTTGCCTGGGGCTGAGTTTCAACGCCCAGGGCTGGGCGCTGGAGTTTTCGGCGCCTGGTCCTGGGCGTTGAAACTGCGCCCCAGGGACCGTTTTTTTTCATTCTTTTGATTCGATTGTACCTGTTTTCGCAGATTTGGCTTGCGGAACGGCTTAGACTTTTGGAAGCTCCTGCCGATCCTAAACATTATCGCCCTATAGCCTTGGGTAACCGAAAATACTTGCACCAAGGCCAGGACGAGGCCGAATGGACCTCCTTTTTTACTTATGGCATTTGTTCTATTAAGTGGGTGGTACCATGGTGGGGTTTGACTACTATGACAGGGGGTTCTGATGTATCGGTTTATGTTTCTTTGTTGGGGCTATCTCGTCCCATTTATATTTTCCCTTACCGAGTCATGCGTCAATATGGTTTAAGGCAGACTATCCCCTTTTCTGATACGGTACCACCTAAGGTAGCGGCCTTTTCACAAACACGGGTCCTAGCGTGGGCTAAGTACTATGATGGTCTCCCGCGTTGGGCCGTAGCTACAATGGCTTTGTGGGTCTTTCTGAAAACTACAAGTTGTGGATGAGCTCCGATGATAAAGATGTGAGGACCGAGGCTCGAAATGGGGAGCCGGCTGAGCTTTTGATACCTCGTATTCGTGTTAAGTATGAGGGTCCTGATTCTGCCAAACCTCGTACCTATAGTATTTAGACTGTGAAAGCTCGTCCTGATCGAAAGCGAAAGGAAGTTCCTCCCCGTTCCAGTTTCAGGCCTAAAAAGATGCCTAACATGAAGGGGTCTGCTGTTGTTAAAAGAAATGCAAGCTCTCGCGGAGATCGTCGCCGGAACAATGTATGGGTTAGGAAGGCTCAGCCGCCTGTAGAAACAGTGGCTAGTCTAATTGATGATAATAATCCTTCTCCCACCATTGTCTGTGCCCTTGAGGCTGAGCGGGCTATAACTGAGAATGTTTCTGAAGCCTTGGCATCTTTGGAAGTTAGTGTCCAGGAGCCGGTTCTTATGGAGATTGATATTGGGGCAGTGCAGAAGAGTGTGGGGGTGGATCCTGCGAACATTGCCCTCTACAAGACTTTATTTGATGATCCGGAAGAACTAGAGTAGTGTAGTTCTTGCTAGGGTGTAGGTGCCCTTTATTTATTTCAGTTGTGTTTGTTTTTATTCCTAGCACTTTGTTTTCCTTCTTATTATTTCTCAATAAAGGCGTATTTTTATTTTTCATTTTCATTTATTTTTGTTTCTCCTCTTTTTATGTATTTTATATGTCTAACACTTTTTGCACAAAGAATATTTGTTTTTTTTTATTGGACCGAATCCTTGGTAAGGATTGCCTACGTATCTTGTCAGAATCAGGTCGCGCGTAGTTCTAGCTTTAGAATAAGTTCTAGTATGCCGGATTTCGGTAGATATGCCCTGAGGTGGAAACATATTACTTAATCGGTCAAATGAGTGAAGTATTATCATTATTTTCATCTGCCGCTTTTTTTTGCCATAAGTCGCGTAAAATATGAAATTCGAAATTCGACTAATTTGTATGGCTATATTCTTGGTTGGTAAGCCTATTTGGATACGTACTGTACCCCCCAAGTGTTCGTTATTTTTCCGTTGTGTGCGGATAAAATGACGAGCACTTCTGAAAAGAAAATTTTTGTCAGGCAGAGAGTTTCAACGCCCAGGCTGGGGCGTCAGAAATTTCGGCGCCCAGCCCTGGGCGCTGAAAATGACTTGGGCAGTCAATTTTTGACGCATTGCTTCACATGTTCTTGCATTTATTTCCTTTTTTGTGCCTTGATTTTTTTTTTTGCTCGTATTTAAAGCCAATTTTGAGGCTATTTTGGAGGCTTTTTGACTGTTAGCGTGAAATGCGTTTTTGTCCGGATTGATTTTTTCTATTCGTGACCCGAAACAGTTTTGAAAATGGGGTTAGGGTACGGAAGTTATGAAGATCTTTGTATAGGCTTTTGAGGTGGGTTGAAGTGCGTGTTTGTTAGTGAAGGGTATGATGGAATCTATGTTTTATGAATCTGTTTTTTGGTAACATTTGCATTGTTTTGGATTTTGATTTCCTTTGATTTTGGGTTGCATGGATTGACTCTTATGATGACACTGGTTGGCTTTTTAGGTTTTGGGGATATGAATGGGATAGTGTGGTTTATCTTGTGGGTTTCGGGAATTGGTTCCCATAGCACTATTTCAAAACCGAGTGGGCTTTGTTTGTTGGGCCTGGAGTGGGCCGTCTCTTTATTTTTGTATTTTTCAAGTACATTTGGTGTTTATTTAGTGTTAGAATAAAAATTTTAGGAGAAATATTACGCCTTTATTGATTCGGAAAGTAAGGAAAACACACTGAAATAAAACTGACCTATATTCTAAGGGGCCTTAGGACCATCTAAAGTCTCTATTTTTTTTTTTTTTTTACCAATCTAAAGAACTACTAGGCGCTTTTTACTAATGGTGCTCTATGTGGCTCAAGCCTGGGGTTTAGTCTCATAAAACTTCGGTCCTTCACCGGTACTCATCTTGAATTCCATTCCTTTTGCATTGACCCACTGATATGTCTTCACCCATCCGTTCTCGACCTCTTCTAGTATTGATGCAAGAGAGATTAACCGGGTTGGATCGAAACCTTCATCTTGTAAAGCTAGGGTAGTCATCAGAGTCTCGTTCTCCATAGGTCTCGATTCGTTAAACAATGTCCATAGAGCCTGGTTGTCCAATATTTCAGCTGTTTTAGTCTTGGTGAGGTTGGGTGCCTCATCCAAGGTGTGGCAGTCATGGAAAATTTCAAATCCGGGTTTTAGCAAGCCATCCTGAACGAAGGGTTCAGGGAAATCGCAGCATGGGTGTTCTTCTCCTTCCCGAACGAACATCCCGTTAAGGGTCCTTTGATACGGGGGAAGGAGGGTGGTTTGTTTGGCTTTGTTAAGGCGTAGCCTAGACAGGCGGTCAACAATATCTTCCTCCGTTGGTTCATAGCCTAAGCCAAAGGGAGTAGATTTGTGGGGAAAAGGATGGAATGTGTATTCCTTCTTCCTTATGCCCAATGGGGTTCCTGGGAAATAACCTTGAGCTAACAACATTCTAGGGATGACTCGGGATGCATGCGGGTCTAGAAATGCTGGGTCGAAATCTTCGATGAACTGGATTGTTTCTTCCATTTGAAACCCGTAAAGGTCGTCTGCAGTTTCGGCCGTTCCAACCATAGTGCAACTGACGTCGAGAGGAGGGGCGCGGATTTCTAGTATTACCCCGTTATGGTTAAGTTTAACCATTTGGTGCAAGGTAGAAGCCACACCTCCTACCATTTGGTGAACTTTTCTGGTAGTTTTCCAGGAAAAGGTTCAGGATCGAGGGAGAAGTATTTGCTCCCCATGGTATGCTGTAGGACCATTTTTTCAATCCTCTTCTCGTTATCGAGGTCATTTTTGGCTTGCGCAGCCGCTAGAGCTTCATTTTCCATTTTCAGTTGGCCCATGAGTCGGGTCATTTAAGCCATCTGCTCTTGCAAATCTTTGATGGACATGTTTGAAGGTGCGAATCGAGGTTGGGGAAGCGGAGATCCTTGAAATGAGGGATGACGGACAGAGCTTGGAGTCACTAAACCTGATGTTGGTGATGTATCTTCGAGACGCACTAACCGTTGATTCCCTGATCGGCACCAAGTGGCAGGACCAGTCCTAGGCATAAGATAAGCTAAAGTTTAGGTTCCCAAAGTTTCAAGCATTACTTAGTCTAGACTTCGACTCTCTAAATTGGTTTTTCACTCTTCCTTTTGTCGGTACACTTTTTGGTTTTTTTTTTTATTTTGGTCATTCTTTGGATTTTCGAAACACTTGCCCGTGTGACATTCATAGTCATTAGCATGTTCGGTTCTGGTGCCGAGCATTGTCGTCGTAGGAGGCCTAACAACGACACAAAGAGTTATTAACTTTTTCACGAGTCGCTTTTGAAATCGAGTGCTTTCCTTACGCCCTCGTAGCAATTCTTTTTATGAACATTTTTTGCGCTACGTATTTTCCTTTCGCGCGGGCACCGAGGCTGCTGCGCCTGACCAGAAGGCCAAGCAGCAACTTCAGCGCCCAGCGAGGGGCGTGAGAAATTCTGGCGCCCAGACAGGGGCGTTGAAAATGCGTCCCTGGCTGGTTCTCGTTTTCTGTCTTCTGTTTATGCGACTTCGATTTGCGTGCTTGCCTAATAACGTCCTTTACCCGTAGCAGCGTTTGTGGGATTCGTTACAGGCCATCCCGAGCGTCGCTTATTTTTGTGGCGACCATTCGGGTTTGCGGAACACATGTTTCGGTATAAATCCTTGGCAAATTAGTCTATGAATGTTTGGGGGATTTTTAAGGTCGTTGGTTTTCTAGGATAGTTTGTCACACACAATCACATATTTCGCTACACATAACTACATTACAAACATGGATTTGAAAATTAAATATGTCATGTAGTTTATGATAGGCTTCTATGGGTAGTTTATTTGCGCCTGGCTTGGTACCGCTTCTATCGTAGATCCAACACATGCCCCGGTCGAGGTAGTGTCTTCAACAGACGAATTTCGCCCAAGAGGCCAACCCGCAAGTGCAAGCCAAGGGGGCATGCAGGCGAGAGGGACCTAATGAGCGAGCGATTGGGTTCGGGATAGGTGTACTACCTGCACAAGTACCGAGTGGGCAACATGCGCAGCGTATGCACCCCCCTATTGGCGGAAAAAGGTATCCTTAGTCCCAACTCCCGAGGGAGCCGAGATTCGTTATGCGGTTCTGCCCGTTCACATTAATATGCTGATCTTCAGGTTGTCCCAACTTGATGGGGAAATAAACGCGGGGTAGGATCGTTTCACCCTTAGGCTATTTTGATTACCTACAAGCACGAGTATTTCCTTCACTATCCCCAGTGGAGTCGCCACTGTGAGGGGGTCGAAAAAGCACGAGGCTAATGCGTGACCTCGTCCCTCGTGGGTGGGACGATTCTTTTTATTCAATCAAGTGTAATTGGATTTCCTGTGAGTTTACACCCAATTGACTAGTAATATAGGAGTCGCCATTCAGTTTTTAACGACAATGAGAAAAACTGACAAAACCCGGTTATCGTGACATAAAGGGAGTGCAATTATGTTTGACCACGACGGCCGTAGGTTCCCTTGTGATCCCTGGTGTGGGGATCTCTCAACATACACCCGCAAGGTAGAGATTGAGGGTTCGGGCGACTGTAACTACCGAGAGGAGTACTTCGCTCGTCTATAACTCCAGAGGCAGGATATCCTTACTAGCTCAGCATAAATAATTGAAGGGACATGCGTTAACTATTAAACTAATCTGAGTTGATTTTAGCAATATGCAACATATAATACTAGATCGATCGTGATTATCTGATTTAAATAGTATTAAGGGACCTAGCATGATAATCCAGTTTCCCGAAAATATTATATTTGTTAGGCGTGATAGAACAATCAGATTTAGTTAGTTTAACAGTTCATAAAAAGGGGCGAGGAAAGCAGTTAAATCATCGAAAAGGGACACATTACGACGCACCCTTGAGAGGTGCGTCACGGTTCTCAGAAAACTAACCACTTTGACTTTGCTATTTCTCCTTTTTATTTAACGAATCTCAAATTATGGGACAGGATACGTTCTGTTCGATTTATGGATCGATTGCGACAGAACGCGTGAACAGTTTCGCAGCGTGAGGCTTAGGTTAAGGGTTGGAGTCAATACTCAGAATATTATTGTATAAATAAATGGTGATCTAGTATGGCCTAAAACATCTTGTCTTGAAGCATCCAATCTTCATCACCTCCTTGTTAGCTTGGCATCGTCTTGAATGTTCGTTCAAATGCTAACTTAAAGTTCTAAACTTAGAAATACTTGAAAATAATAAAATTACATCAAAATTTCCATGGTACGCAGACCATATTTAAAACTTTACATTCAAAGATAGAACGGTACGCAGACCATATTTAACTATCCTAAATGGCCATACTAGTCACTTTGGAGTACCTGCATTACATAAAATATACATTCTATGCATTCACCCATTCGTGTGCTAAAACGAATGGCCCATATAAATATGCAAGTATTTACGTGAATTAATTAAAATTCACGTTCACATAAACGCGTCTTAAAAGATTAATCAATTTCCAAATTATTAATCCTTAGACTTTATTCTAATTAAAATCGAATTTAATTAAAATAATGCGACCTACGAAAATAATTAAAAAATAATTATTTCATTTTAATTTCATTTAATGGCTCCCACTCAAACCAATAATTATTCCGAATAATTAATTATGAAATATTAAATTAAAACTCGCGGCCCGGCCCAAGCAAATAAAATATTAAATTAAATATCCCGTTAGCCCAAATTAATGCAAATATACGAAGCCCAATGAAATAAACAGTTTTCAATGAAAAAAGTCCAAGTGCATAGTTGGGCTAGGCTTGCGCCCAGCCCATAGCCCTTGCGTGTGGCCTACGAGGCGCACGAGCAAGCTCGCACACCCCGCAGCCTGGCGCGCGCGCGTGCCCACAGCTCGTCGCTGCCCTGCGCTGCGTCGTTGTGCCATCGCTGCGCTGGACGTCGCATGGCCTTGTGCCTTGCTTCGTCGCAGCACCCGCAAGCATCGCTTGCCCTTTCCTCGCCCAGGGCGCACGAGGCACGCAGCACGCTTGTTGCTGCCCGTGTCGCTGCGGCTCGGCTCTCGTACAGCAGCCCGCATGGCCTTGCGAGCCATACGTCCAACACACATCATGTTCGTGCCTATGGTTCGTGCCCACGGACCAACTTAATTAAAATTAAATTTAATTTCACGAACTTGCATTAATATTATTTTTCAAAAAGTTACGATTTTTATTTTCGAAAAACAACGATTTTAACGATTTAATAAACTTTAACGACAATACAATTTCGTAAAATATTAAATCAAAGGCTAACATTATTCAAACTTTTAAGAATGAACGAATCAACTTGAAAAATTTGAACTTTTAAATAATAAAATCCGAAAAATTAAATCGTTCATTAACATTTAAATTTCAGATTTTTAATAATTAGGTTTATGTGCGATTAAAATTAACGAAACCATTCAAAATTTTAATCCAATAATTTTTAAAATTAGCCACTGACCCATGAAATTATATCCCCTTTCCCAATTAACCGAATTATTAAACCAAAATGAATTAAAATTCAATTAGGGTAACAAATTTTACGAATTGGGGAAAGGCAAAATTGGGGTTTATACTTACCATAGATCAAGAATATACCCAACAACATTGTGTCAAAATTTCAAGCAATTCCGAGTAGTTTAAGTCGACCTTTCAATTGAATTACTGTCCGACACTTTTAATTTTTATTAAAAAATTAACAAAAACGCCAAACAAACGACACTTCGAGGCCTGTTTTTGCAATTCCGTTCTCATGAGTTGATCTTAGAAAATCCTTTTCAATCAGATTAGGGTTTTAAAACTCGAAAAAACGAATATTTTTGATTTCGGAACAGATTATTACGCAATTCATCCACGTAAAAATTCCGAAAATTCAACAAAAATTTCAAAATTTCGACAGATGCAAAAACAAATAAATCATGCTAAAACATGCTTTTAATACATAAGGCTCATGATACCACTGTAGGGGAATACAGTTAAACATAATAACATGTGCGGAAACAATCCCCAAAGCCAGGAAGCATGTATAAAGCACAGATTAAGCAGACTTACGTTTGAAGCGTGTTTTCCACAAATTGTCAACGAACACGAACTTAGAACTCCACTTGTCGTTCCTCTACTTGGTTCACCGACACGATCAGATCCGTCTTGATTATCGTAGCTTAGACAATCGATCAAGATATTTGCTTTTTGGGATGAACACACTTTGGAGGCACAGAGAGAATTAGGGTTCTCTGTTTTCTCCTAGGGTTGTGTGACTGAATTGTGTTGTGTTGGAAAAGGGGTTAGAAGGTTATTAACATAACCTTACTAACCGACCAAGCCATAAGGCAAGGCCGGCCAGTAAGCCCGCGCAAGACCACACGAGCACGCACATCGAGCTGGGTCGTGGGCCGCGATGCTGCTGCTGTGTCGTGGCCTTGGCCCGCGCGCACACACACGTAGTTGCTCGGCCATGGGCCAGCGCTGCTGTGTCGTGGCCTGCTTGCTTGCCCGGCGCGCCCATGGGCCTTGAGTGCTTCGTGCACTCGGCTCGTGGGCCGCTCTTCGTATCCGCGATTTAATATATTTCCGATATATTATTTATCGTTTCGTATATGACGAATCACCGTCGTACGATACGATTTATTCGTTTCGCCTAGCTTACGAATATTCGCGATACGATATACGATTCCGATGCAAGGTCATATCGTATAATACGTCTTCCAACTAATTCCCGAAAAGTTATTAAATGAATTTCTGATTCATTTAATCCGGTGATTTGTTACGTGTCATTGGTGTGACCTTGTAGGTTCAGTCAAGAGTAAGCTGTGAGTTTAATATTCATTAGAACTCACTTATCGGAAGCATTGCTCCAGCTAGCAGTTCCGATCACTTGATCTCACTGAATTAATTGTTCGCAATTAATATGAACCTTGGTATTAGACTTAATGCACCTTGGGTGAAGGACATATTTCCTTCATTTGGTGACTATGGATCGGTAGTCATTTTTCACTTTGCAAACAAACAGGGGACCATTAGTACTGATATGTGTGTTTTATATAGTGTTTTACCCCCGTCCCTTAGTACTTTTATGCGTCAAATGAGCTCTTATGAGCCGTTTTTAGTACTAATATGTGTTATTGAGTGTGCCTTGAGTTACAGGTTTGATTATGAGAAATTGGTCTTTTTAGACCCGTTTCATGGTGATTTAGGCCACTACACGAGCCCGAGGAAGTTCGGGACCTTTATCGTCGACTTTCGGGAGCCTTAGATGCTTATGGTTGAGCCCCGAGAGTTAGACTCGGTGATATGGGCGAAGGATATTGAGGATTGCAAATCGCCCTGTGAGCTGAGGGCGAAATGCGACCATCGGGTGGAAAGAAGAAGAAAGTGAAGTCATCTGTACACGCCCGATCGGGCGCACTTCGCCCGGTCCGGATCGGGCGCCCATACTTAAGCATATCCTGGGCTTTCGCAAACCGCCCGATCGGGCCAAATTCCACATCGCCCGATCGGGCGACGCCAACCTCTGCAGCTTTTCGCGTGCTTTCTTTTCCGTTTTTTAAGCTTTATTTTGGCAAACTATATAAACAAGCCTTAGTTAATTTTAGGGGTACCTTTTATTTTCTATTATTGAACCTGAGTTTATTTTGCTTAAGCCTTAGTTTTCTCTCAAATTTATGCAAACACTTAAGTTTAATTCTCAATAAAAATCGAAGCTTTCATTTTCCATTGTTCTTGAATTGGGTATTGCTCTTATTTTTATTCATTGTATTGCTTTAACAATGTTTCCAATTATGATTATCACTTTGTTTATTGTCAACATGCTTGAGTAGTCTAATTTCTAGGGTTGGGGATCCATGAATAATATGAAGGGATTATTGAATAATTTTGATTGTTGGCATTGTAATTGATTCCTATTGATTGGTTTATTTCACTATGCAATGAGATTTGCGCAGGTTTAATTGTAATAGTCATGCAATATCAAGTTAAGATTCGAGAGATGCAATTTGATGTTTAGGCTTGTGTCAATAGCTGGAATTAGGATTAATACGTAGCGAGAGCCCGTTAATTCTAAGTCTATGATTAGTATCGATTCGAGAGAGCATGCTAGTCTAATTAATTACTTTGTTGATTATCGTGATTGTCTATCGTCCTGGATTGTTATTTGTTGGTGAGCCTATTCCCTGTATTCTTTAATATATTGATTCTTAATTGTTTGATTATCGTCGTAGTCTTAGCAAACCATCAACCAAACTCTTGTTCCCAATAGTCTAGATTAATTGATTAATAGTAGAAAGAACGCCTGTTTCCCTATGGATTCGATCCTGACTTCCCTTACTACCTAGCTAGTGGACTTAGGTTATTTTTTATTAGGTGATACGACTTGATCCTGTCAAGTACACAGCGGCAGCAACATAGTAGATTAGCATTGAGATGTCGTTGAAATGCTGGTGAGCAATCCCCAAACACCAGTAATGGTGGTGTTCAATCTCAGTCTAATAGTTCCTCTCCCTAAATGGAGTATTTAATATTCAATGTTATATTGTAGTGCTTTTCATGTTTTTTGAATTTTTGATTCAACCCTATCTAAAAATGCTAACATGAAGCTAGCTGGTATTTGAATAATGGGGCAATATTGCCATATTTGTGGTATGAGTGTGTGTTTGAAATATTCTTAGGGAGGAGTACCAGGTTCCTTTGGGTAGGCCTCCTTTATATAAGGTGGTTTCAGTGGTAGGTACTTCTTTCTATCTATTTGATATTGTGATTGTTGATCTAGATCCCAACTAATAGGTGTAGACGCCTACATTTGTCCCTAGGCCCGGAGCGGTGAATTCGATGACGAAATCAAACACTGCTTGTCTAAGCTTTCCTAAGTATGCAACGAACGACCTTTGACTGACTGACACAATCCCAAAACCCATATTTCCATTTTTAGTAAATGTTATTTATAGTAACTATCGTACTTGAATGCTACCCAAAATAGTAAACGTATAAGAAGATTTTCAAGTGATTGCGTCGCATTACGATTAATCCTTGAGAAGGATAAGAGTTGCACTCCAACTGGTATCCTTAAAGATTTAAAACCGTGAATGAGATAGAAATTCGGAATAAAACTGTAAAATCTAGAATTCTGCGGAAAGAAAACACATGGGCTAGAAAATTCTAGCCACGCGCCGCAATAATCCAACACTCAAACACCAGCGCCATAAAGTTATGGCGCTACAATTTGATTTTAGCCAAGTCATGCACATATAGATTTTGGATGAGCTGTCAATGAGTCAACATAAACAAATCTGGCGCATCATAGCTTAGCGCTATAATATTCTAGCGGATACTAGGCAAGCACCACTTTTTTCTGGCGCTGGAATTTGATTTTCATGAAAACTCAAACTCTTCAAATTTCTATCTTATTTCGAATGGTTACACTATAAATACGAGCCCCTAGAATCCGGAAAATGACACCCAATACCACTAATTTTTATTCACCATCAAGTTACCACCATACACCCTAAGATTGAGTACTAACCGAAGCTGCATTGTGTCCCATATTCGCAACGGTCTGCCGCATTAACACACTATTGAGCAACCGCTCAGCGCCCCAGCCTGAATCTTGCCAAAGTTCTGGCCAAATCCTAAGCCTAAACTCTGGAAGAATCTCGTCAAGCAGTCACTCAGTTACCATGAAGTTCGAAGCAAAAAAGGAAGGCTAGTAGAGACAAGTGGTTAGAGTTCATGAGAACCGCAGTATACCCTATGCTATGCTATAACCTGAAATCTACCTTTTATTGCTTTTGTCACCACTATGAAGCTGTTCATATAAACCTGCTATATTAATCACGACTAATCAGATAATTCTTGGACAAGCTGTTACTTCTAGGCATCTTTAATTAACTTAAATCACTATTTTGACAATCGTTAGTTAATATATGTGCATTAAAACCAACTCAGATTTTGTCAACAACTTTTATACAAATATAATAAGGGTATTAAGGAGAGTAGTACTAGGATGGGTGACCTCCTGGGAAGTCCCCGTGTTTCACCCCTTTTAACCAACATAAGTTGGTGGAGTTGGTAGGGGAACTCATCTTGTGATTTGGAGGTCACAAGGTCGCGCCCTATTAGCTGCAAAATGCTTGGGAGTGGCTCAAACGAAAACCTGCATAGCTGGACTGGTTAACCTGTGCTAGGTGCTGGTTTTGTAGGCTCTCTTCTTCTTACCTATAATAATAATAATAATAATAATAATAATAATAATAATAATAATAATAATAATAATAATAATAATAATAATAATAATAATAATAATAATAAGGGTATTAAGTTTTATATCAACTGGTGAGAAGTACGTGCCATGCACGTGTTGGAACGACACACATTTATAAACTGACTACTCATATTAATTAAGTTGTTTTTTATAACATGAAAACAATGTTATAATGCAATTAAGGAACATGCTTGTATGAAATTTCTAAATTTTTCACTGCATTGATATTAACATATGTCTAAATAATCAAAATTACAAGTTCTTAAATTTGCTAATTAGGCAACATGCTTGAAATAATGCCTCAAAATTATCTTAAGAACTCCCTACATTGCGTTGATACTTAATTAATTACAATGTCATGAACTTTTTTGGATGAACTCTTATCTAATACAAAATATGAAGGAAATAATGCCCTTGGTCCAAGTATGCATTCTATGTTAAGTCTAATAAATGCGGTTCAGTATTAATTAACAAGTTAATAATTCAGTGAGATCAAGTGAGCTGAATGCCTAGCTAGAGGCCGCTTCAGTTCAAGTGGAATTAATGATATTAATCCACAGCTTACTCTTGACTGAACCCGTAGGGTCACACAAATAGTACGTAAACGGATCAAGTATTTAATAGCATTAAATACTCCATCTATGAATATTCGGAACCGACGGATCTTGGTTTCAGTGGGAGCTAAGATCGTCACAGGCAAGGAATGAATACTCCGGAAACGATGATATTGCCGGAAACGGAAATATGGATCGTATCGGAAATATAAATATTATCCAAGTCGTAGATGTTGCCGGAAACGGAAACATGGTACGTGTCGGAAAATATTATCGGAAATGGAAATATTGCCAGAATCGGAAATATTGCCGGAAACGGAAATATTGTCAGAATCGGAAATATTACCGGAATCGGAAAATAATTCCGGAAACGGAAATATTAAATATTTGTTCGAAACGGAAATTAATTCCGGAATCGGAAATATTAAATATTGTTCGTATCGGAAATGAATTCCGGAATCGGAAAATTTAATCGGAAGCGCATCGTACGAATAAGCATCGGACGAGGCCTGCCGGACGAGGCCCAGCACGAAGCCAGGCCATCGCCCATCAAGCCAAGCGCGCCGCACAAACAGCCACGCCAGGCCCAGCGCAAGGCCAGGCCCAGCAGGCTGCGCGCAGCGCGCAGCGCGCACAGCACGCACAGCGCGCACAGCACGCGCAGCGCGCAGCGCGCGCGGGCGCTGAGTGGGCTGCTGCTCGCGCGCACGCATGGGGCCCATCGTGGCTGCCGTGCGTGTGTGTGCAAGTGTTTGTGTTCGTGCACGTTTCCTAAAACATGCAGAGTTCGGTTAATGATTAAATTCCTAATTCTATTTGATAAATTAATTAAATTAGAGTTCTTGTAGGATTCTAGGTTTAATTAATTTGTATCTGAATAGGATTTCGATTCCCTTTCCATACCGCTATAAATATGAGGCTAGGGCTCACAATTTATAACACAAGTTTCAAAGTATTCAAAGTGAGTTTTTGAGAGAAAAATTCAGTCACACATTTGCCTATAAAGTGCCGAAAATAATAGTACCTTAAGGGCGATTCTAGTTGGTCAATCTTAAGGCGGATCCGGACGTGCTGTGGACTATCTACGGAGGGACGACACTTGGAGTCCTAAAGACTTGTTCTTGTTCGGTTCGGGCGCAGCTAGGGAAGGCACGCAACAAAGAGTATGCATCTAATCTATGCTAAATGATTATGTGTAAATAATATGTTTTCCTGGGTTTATGGTTTTTCCGCATGATTTATGAATTGTCATATGTATCATAACCTAACAGTGGTATCACGAGCCCCTTATTATTTTCATAATCTAAATTGCATGAACATGGTTAAATATTACAAATTTGCAAGAATTAAAATGGGTGATTAATTTTCGTAATTGTTAATTAATTGCAAATTGCGTTTATTTAATTATACGTACGCAGTTTTTCGGCAGTTTCTTCGTTACTCATCCGAATTGAGTGATTTTTGTGTCAATTCCGCATGTAAAAGGCATTCTAAAATTTTGACAAAAATAATATTTTTCTGCCGAACCCAGAATTCTCAAATTCGAAGCCTAACTATGACTTTTCGAAGGTTTTAGTTTTTCGAATGCAAAATTTCGTAAATTTAAGATGTTAAATTAAATATTTGCGATTCTTGTTGATAAATCTTGAATTTTTGATTGACCTACTGCATATGTTTAACAAGTTTGAATGCCTAGTCTTGTTAATTATGCAATCTAATTTGTAATTATGATTAATTTGTTGAAAATTAGAATAATTTAGAATAAATTTGATTTTCATAATTAATTGTAATTTAATTAGAAACCTATGATTAAAAACCACCATAAAAATTGTAAATTTACGATAAATTTTAATTTTTTATGACCTAGACTTGAATCCATAACAATCGGAAATCAATTGGATAATAAATTTTCGATTTTTTCGCCCTAAAATTATGAAATTAATATTATTTATTAATTTGTCATTAATTTTAAATATAAATTTTAAATTTTTATGCGATTCGTTCATATAACTTGCACGCACGAAGCAATGGACGCTTCGTGTTACCCTTAAGGGGTGTTGTATAATGCGGGCATGCGACGACGAGCAAGGGAGCTCGTCGCCCATGCGGCACGAATGCAATGAGCAAGGGCGTAGTGCACGAGCACAAGGCAGCAGCCCTGCCTTGTGTCGTGTTCCACGACCAATGGACGAATGGGCATGGGCGTAGGGCGAGCCAAGGCAGTCGCGTGTGGGCAGCAAGCGAGCTGCGCCACAACGCGCGCTGCCTCGCACAAGAGCGCGCAGACTGAAATTAATAATTTGAATTATTTTCTTGGATTTTAATTTTGAATATTATAATTATAATAAATGTTATTTATTCTAATTATTTTACTAAAATTAAAATCATGAATTAATTTAAATGCGACTGAAATTAAATTAAACTTTTTGGATTCAATTATAAATTTATATGAGCTTTAAATTTTAATTAAATTTGTATGTTTCCGGTTAGACTAGAAATACATTTTTATGTTTAAAATTGGTAAAGCATATGAATTTATTGGTTTAAGTGGGAGCGCTTTTTAGTCATAAACTCTTGATTAGGTCTACAAATCCTTAAGGTTAAAACAACTTGATTAGAATTAATAAGGACTGAATAATTGGTAGATTATTGGTGCCCTTGATTAATTGCTGCAAATGTTTACGTGATGCATAATGTGTTTTACTAACCAGCTATGTGGGCCATTCATGATAATGAATGGGTGAATGGTATATATTGTATATGTACTGTTTTGCAGGTTATGAAGTGACTAGTATGGCCCAAATAGGATAGAAAATATGGTCTGCGTACCATTAATTTGAATGTAATTGGTCTAAAGTACCAAAGTTATTTTTCAATTCAAATATGGTCTGCGAACCATCAAATAGTTGTAATTAGTTATAGCTTATCCTATTTGAAGAAAATGGTGCCTCCCACGGAGATTTTCAAGACGGACTTTGAAGTCAAAGCTTCAAGATGAAGTCGGGCCATACTAGATCACAAATATCTTATGCATGTTTTAAGTTATTTATTGCTTTAAATATGTCTTAAAATGCATGAGATCAAAAGCTTGATTATGTTGCATGATTAAGGATTTTAGTTCACTTAAAATCTAACCAACATAGTAAGAGCCTTAAGTTCCAAACTTAAAAAATTGAGTTAAAAGGTGCCATGCCAAAATATACACTTGCTTGGATATCCTTTACATCAATCTAGTAATAGTTTTCGCTCAGCGAGGTGTTACTTATTGGTCCTAAAGGGGCAAGGTACACAAATAATTGTGAGTACATGTTAGTTTTGGTGAAACTCAACGATATAAGTAAGGAGTCCTTTTATGTCGTGGCAAATTCGATAGGTTTACCTAATAAGTTCTTAGACGTACCTATCAACCAAGAATAGTTTCTAGACTATTAGCAAAAGGCTTTTGCTTACCTAAGATGTTCTAGGATTAAGTCGACAAACTGTGCTTAGTTCTTCAATGATTTTAGGATCTTGGAATCATTTTATTCACACCTACCGGAACACATAAATTGAATAAAATGCTTAATAAACATTGAATTATGCATGTATGCTAGAATTTAAGTTTATTAAGAGGAACTGTGAATGGTTATTTATTTGTTTATTCTTGTCAATTGTAGTTTTTAATATGGCAAACAACAATCAAAACATCATCATGGGTTCTGAGCTTATGGTCAAGCTGAACCTGACAAATTTTCTTGAATGGGAAGCTAAGCTAGTTGAAATAGTCAAACTCAATGGACTTGAGTATGTACTGTCACATCCCATGCCAAGCTACTATGCCAGAGACATGACCCCTGAGAGATTTTACGCCTGGGATGCGGATCTCAAAAAGGTTATGAGTCTCATGCTGAACAATATCCCTGATGATTGGGCTAGAAGGTTTGTAGCCTATGAACCTTTTACGCTCATCAAGAATCTGAGGGATATCTGTCGTGGAAGTACGGAGGACAGGGACCTGAACGTCCATGAGTTGATTGAATCAATGTCTGGTCTAAAGGTTAGTTCTCCCAACAGGTGTTATAGGATGGAGGTCCAAGAAACACATGTTCAGCTCCTTCGCACTAAACAAAGGGTAGGCGTCCCACTGAGGTTCCATGTGGATCTTATGTGTTCATATTTTGATCGCCTAAGTCTACTAGGAACACCAATAAGCGAAAGGATGGCAGTCTTTGTCTTGCTCAATTCACTACACAGTGGGTTTGGTCGCTTCAAGCAACTATACCTAAGTGAACCAAGAGAAGAAACAGTTGCAGAATTTATTCACCTTGTCAGAAAGGCTGAAATAGTACTGGACTGTGAAGCCAAAGATTTACTCAAGGCTAGAAAGAGACCATTCAAGAAAGGTGGAAAGTCCAAGGGCAATGCTAAATCAAAGCAGGACAAGTCCACATCAAGCTGTCTTTATTGTGATGGAATAGGCCATTACAAAAGAGAATGTCCAAAGCTAAAGGAAGATCAGAAGAACGGAACAGTCGTTCCATCTTCAGGTATTTTCGTTATAGACTGTATACTTGCTAATTCAACTTCTTGGGTATTAGATACAGGTTGTGGCTCACACTTATGTTCCAATCCACAGGGACTAAGAAGAAGTAGAAAGTTAAGCAAGGGTGAAGTCGACTTACGAGTGGGAAATGGAGCACGGATTGCTGCATTAGCTGTAGGAACTTACTATTTGTCGTTGCCCTCCGGGCTAGTTTTGGAACTGGAAGAATGTTTCCATGTTCCAAGTCTTACTAAAAACATCATTTCAGTTTCTTGCTTAGATGCTAAGGGATTTTCCTTTATAATAAAAGACAATAGTTGTTCGTTTTATTTTAAAGAGATGTTTTATGGATCTGCTAGATTAGTCAATGGACTTTATTTATTAGATCACGACAAACAAGTATATAACATAAATACCAAAAAGGCCAAAAAGGATGATTCAGATCTCACCTATCTGTGGCATTGTCGATTAGGCCATATAAACTTGAAACGCTTAGAAAGACTTCAAAGGGAAGGAATTCTAGAACCATTTGACTTAGAGGATTATGGTAAATGCGAATCATGTTTACTTGGCAAAATGACAAAGCAACCTTTCTCTAAAGTTAGAGAAAGAGCAAATGAACTATTGGGTTTAATCCATACAGATGTATGTGGACCAATGAGTACAAATGCTAGAGGTGGTTTCAGCTACTTTATCACTTTCACTGATGACTTCAGTAGGTATGGTTATGTCTACCTAATGAAGCATAAGTCTGAATCCTTTGACAAATTCAAGGAATTTCAGAGTGAAGTAGAGAATCAATTAGGCAAGAAGATTAAGGCACTGCGGTCTGATAGAGGCGGTGAATATCTGAGCTATGAATTTGATGACCATCTGAAAGAATGTGTATTCTATCAGAATTGACTCCTCCTGGAACACCACAATGGAACGGTGTGTCAGAACGGAGGAACAGAACCTTGCTAGACATGGTCAGGTCAATGATGGGTCAGGCCGAACTTCCATTAGAATTTTGGGGACATGCACTAAATACAGCTGCACTCACTATAAATAGAGCTCCGTCTAAAGCTGTCGAAAAGACTCCATACGAATTATGGTTTGGAAAGCCTCCAAATGTGTCTTTTCTTAAGATTTGGGGATGTGAAGTATACGTCAAACGATTAATTTCAGACAAACTTCATCCAAAATCTGACAAATGTATCCTTGTGGGCTATCCAAAGGAAACAAAGGGGTATTACTTCTACAATACATCTGAGAACAAAGTGTTTGTTGCTCGAGATGGTGTCTTTTTGGAGAAGGATCACATTTCCAAAATGACAAGTGGGAGAAAAGTAGACCTCGAAGAAATTCGAGTCGAACAACAAACTCTAGAGAATGCTCAAGATGACATTCAGGATGAAACTCAGAGATCTTTAGAAGAATCTGGTGAGAATCATGGTCAATCTAGAAATGTTACCCCGCGTAGATCGCAAAGATATAGATCTCAACCGGAAAGGTACTTAGGTATTTTGACGAACGAGAGCTATGACGTTCTATTACTTGAAAGTGATGAACCTGCGACTTACAAGCAAGCTATGACGAGCCCTAGCTCCAAGCAATGGCAAGAAGCCATGCAATCTGAATTAGACTCCATGTCTGAAAACCAAGTATGGGATTTGGTCGATTTGCCAGATGGCTACCAAGCCATTGGAAGCAAATGGGTTTTCAAACTGAAAAAGGACAAGGATGGGAAACTTGAAGTTTTCAAAGCTAGATTGGTTGCAAAAGGTTACAGGCAAGTCCACGGTGTGGATTACGATGAAACCTTTTCACCAGTTGCAATGCTAAAGTCTATTCGAATAATGTTAGCAATCGCTGCATATTACGATTACGAAATATGGCAGATGGATGTCAAAACTGCTTTCTTAAACGGCGTTTTAACAGAAACTGTGTTTATGACACAGCCTGAAGGTTTTGAGGATCCAAAGAATGCTAAAAAGGTATGCAAGCTAAAGAAGTCAATCTACGGATTGAAGCAGGCATCCAGGAGCTGGAATATACGTTTTGATGAAGCAGTCAGTGACTTTGGTTTCATCAAGAACGCGGACGAATCTTGTGTATACAAGAAGGTCAGTGGGAGCAAAATTGCTTTCCTAGTATTATATGTCGACGACATATTGCTTGTCGGAAATGACATTCCTATGTTGAACTCTGTCAAGATTTGGCTTGGGAAATGTTTTTCGATGAAGGATCTAGGAGAAGCACAGTACATATTGGGCATCAAGATTTACAGAGATAGATCTAAAAGGATGATTGGACTTAGTCAAAGCACTTATATCAATAAGGTGCTTGATAGGTTCAAGATGGCGGACTCCAAGCGAGGCTACCTACCCATGTCTCATGGAATGACTCTAAGCAAGACTCAGTGCCCAAAAACACTTGATGAGCGTAGACGAATGAATGGGATTCCATATGCATCATTGATTGGTTCAATAATGTATGCTATGATATGTACACGCCCGGATGTTGCGTACGCACTCAGTGCTACGAGCAGATACCAGTCAGACCCAGGAGAGGCGCATTGGACTGCTGCCAAGAACATTCTGAAGTACCTGAAAAGGCACAAAGATGACTTCCTGGTCTATGGTGGAGATGATGAATTAATTGTTAAAGGCTATACGGACGCAAGTTTCCAAACCGACAAAGATGATTTCAGATCACAGTCTGGGTTTGTCTTCTGCCTCAACGGAGGAGCAGTAAGCTGGAAAAGTGCTAAGCAAAGCACCATTGCGGATTCTACAACTGAAGCGGAGTACATTGCTGCACATGAAGCAGCAAAGGAAGCTATATGGCTAAGGAAGTTCATAGGAGAACTTGGTGTAGTCCCCTCCATTAAAGGACCAATAGCCCTGTATTGTGATAATAACGGAGCTATTGCACAGGCAAAAGAGCCTAGACACCACCAGAGAGTCAAGCATGTACTTCGTAGATTTCACCTTCTACGAGAGTTCGTTGAAAGAAAAGAAGTCGAGATAAGCAAAATTGGAACTGATGACAACATATCAGATCCATTAACTAAACCTCTGCCGCAGGCGAAGCACAACTCGCACACTGCAGCTATGGGAATCAAGCATATTGGAGAATGGCTTTGATGTCTCTGTTTAATGTTTTAAAGTTTTAGAGTTTAAATCTTTGTAAAACATTATTGGTTAATCATTCACAATAAATGAAAAGAATTCATTTTTCCATTTAATTTGTGGTTTATTAAATGATGAGTCCCTTCAATTTGACGATATATTCAAGATAGACTGTCAGGACCAGTCCTGTGACTAAGAAATGTCTATCAAGTGAACTTGAATGTCAAAGGTTGAAAATGGTCCCTAATCGGAGTTTTCTATAAAATTGGACGCATAGAAAACGTTAGACGATTAGAATGCAAGATGACTAGTAGTTCTGTTTCTTGAACTATGTGGACATGGCAATGTCATAATCATTTGCATAGATACTTACTTTGGGAAGACTAGTATCGGACGAGACCTATGAAACTTTACTGTAAGAGATGAAAGTCTGTCATAAGTAAATTTCATTAAATTATTAGACACTAAATCCTCAATACCTGAGTGATTTGAGATTACTTGTTTGAGAACTGGTTGCTTTGACGTTGACCAACCGTCGCACCGTAAAAGGAGGCTATAAAGGCAACGCTCAGGTAATCACCTATCAAACGAAGTCTAATCTCAAGATCGCAAGATTGGGATTGTCCTCCCATAAATCGGGATGAGATGCTTAAAAGTTGTACAAGGCCACTCGGAGAGCTAGAAACTGTGAAATGCATGGCCGTGCTCGAATGAATCATAGGCTATGATTATCTGTTTATTTGATCAGTTGAACTCTGAAACCGAGGAACACCTCTGGACATAATAAGGATGACAACTCTTACCTTATGTTCAAGAGCAAGCATCGAGCGACAAAGGAATTAGGAAATGCACACTTGTCCCTAAGGACAAGTGGGAGACTGAAGGAAATAATGCCCTTGGTCCAAGTATGCATTCTATGTTAAGTCTAATAAATGCGGTTCAGTATTAATTAACAAGTTAATAATTCAGTGAGATCAAGTGAGCTGAATGCCTAGCTAGAGGCCGCTTCAGTTCAAGTGGAATTAATGATATTAATCCACAGCTTACTCTTGACTGAACCCGTAGGGTCACACAAATAGTACGTAAACGGATCAAGTATTTAATAGCATTAAATACTCCATCTATGAATATTCGGAACCGACGGATCTTGGTTTCAGTGGGAGCTAAGATCGTCACAGGCAAGGAATGAATACTCCGGAAACGATGATATTGCCGGAAACGGAAATATGGATCGTATCGGAAATATAAATATTATCCAAGTCGTAGATGTTGCCGGAAACGGAAACATGGTACGTGTCGGAAAATATTATCGGAAATGGAAATATTGCCAGAATCGGAAATATTGCCGGAAACGGAAATATTGTCAGAATCGGAAATATTACCGGAATCGGAAAATAATTCCGGAAACGGAAATATTAAATATTTGTTCGAAACGGAAATTAATTCCGGAATCGGAAATATTAAATATTGTTCGTATCGGAAATGAATTCCGGAATCGGAAAATTTAATCGGAAGCGCATCGTACGAATAAGCATCGGACGAGGCCTGCCGGACGAGGCCCAGCACGAAGCCAGGCCATCGCCCATCAAGCCAAGCGCGCCGCACAAACAGCCACTCCAGGCCCAGCGCAAGGCCAGGCCCAGCAGGCTGCGCGCAGCGCGCAGCGCGCACAGCACGCACAGCGCGCGCAGCGCGCAGCGCGCGCGGGCGCTGAGTGGGCTGCTGCTCGCGCGCACGCATGGGGCCCATCGTGGCTGCCGTGCGTGTGTGTGCAAGTGTTTGTGTTCGTGCACGTTTCCTAAAACATGCAGAGTTCGGTTAATGATTAAATTCCTAATTCTATTTGATAAATTAATTAAATTAGAGTTCTTGTAGGATTCTAGGTTTAATTAATTTGTATCTGAATAGGATTTCGATTCCCTTTCCATACCGCTATAAATATGAGGCTAGGGCTCACAATTTATAACACAAGTTTCAAAGTATTCAAAGTGAGTTTTTGAGAGAAAAATTCAGTCACACATTTGCCTATAAAGTGCCGAAAATAATAGTACCTTAAGGGCGATTCTAGTTGGTCAATCTTAAGGCGGATCCGGACGTGCTGTGGACTATCTACGGAGGGACGACACTTGGAGTCCTAAAGACTTGTTCTTGTTCGGTTCGGGCGCAGCTAGGGAAGGCACGCAACAAAGAGTATGCATCTAATCTATGCTAAATGATTATGTGTAAATAATATGTTTTCCTGGGTTTATGGTTTTTCCGCATGATTTATGAATTGTCATATGTATCATAACCTAACAAAATACACTATTACACTATCTCATAATCTATCATACCCCCTACATATTATTTTAGGAGTCTCAATTACTATTTTCGGTCGTATTTTTTAAGAGTCATAATTCCATCTTTTGGTAACTTCTACACTAGGAATGACAATGGATCGGACTCGGGTCAGATGTAGTAAACTCCATATTCGATCCATTTAAATTTCGAACTCCAAAATTGAAGGAAATAATGCCCTTGGTCCAAGTATGCATTCTATGTTAAGTCTAATAAATGCGGTTCAGTATTAATTAACAAGTTAATAATTCAGTGAGATCAAGTGAGCTGAATGCCTAGCTAGAGGCCGCTTCAGTTCAAGTGGAATTAATGATATTAATCCACAGCTTACTCTTGACTGAACCCGTAAGGTCACACAAATAGTACGTAAACGGATCAAGTATTTAATGGCATTAAATACTCCATCTATGAATATTCGGAACCGACGGATCTTGGTTTCAGTGGGAGCTAAGATCGTCACAAGCAAGAAATGAATACTCCGGAAACGATGATATTGCCGGAAACGGAAATATGGATCGTATCGGAAATATGAATATTATCCAAGTCGTAGATGTTGCCGGAAACGGAAACATGGTACGTATCGGAAAATATTATTGGAAATGGAAATATTACCAGAATCGGAAATATTGCCGGAAACGGAAATATTGTCAGAATCGGAAATATTACCGGAATCGGAAAATAATTCCGGAAACGGAAATATTAAATATTTGTTCGAAACGGAAATTAATTCCGGAATCGGAAATATTAAATATTGTTCGTATCGGAAATAAATTCCGGAACTGGAAATTTAATCGGAAGCGTATCGTACGAATTAGCATCGGACGAGGCCTGCCGGACGAAGGCCCAGCACGAAGCCGGGCCATCGCCCAGCAAGCACGCGCGCGCCACAAGCCCAGCCAAGGCAGCGCCCAGGCCTACCACAAGGCAGGCCCAGCGCGCGCCAAGGGCCACGGATGCGTGGGCCGCGCTGCGTGGGCTGCTGCTCGCACGCGCATGGGCAGCCCTTGTGGCTGCCGTGTGTGTGTGAGTTTGTGCTCATGCGTGATTCCTAAATCTACAAGAGTCAGTGTATGATTAAATTTCTATTCCTAATTGGATAAATTAATTAAATAGAATTCATGTAGGATTCTAATTTCAATTAATTCGTATCCTACTAGGATTACGATTCCTTTTCCATAACTCTATAAATAAAGGCCTAGGGGTCATAATTTATACACAAGTTTCAAAGTATTCAAAAGTGAGTTTTTTGAGAGAAAATTAAAACACACATCTTGCTCATAAAGTGCCGAAATTTTCTAGTACCTTAAGGGCGATTCTAGTTGGTCAATCTTAAGGCGGATCCGGACGTGCTGTGGACTATCTACGGAGGGACGACACTTGGAGTCCTAAAGACTTGTTCTTGTTCGGTTCGGGCGCAGCTAGGGAGGGCACGCAACAAAGAGTATGCATCTAAATTATGCTATATGATTATGTGTAAATAATATGTTGTCCTGGGTTAATGGTTGTTTCCGCATGATCTATGTAATGTCATATGTATCATAACCTAACAAAAATTGCATCCATATCCAAATTCATTTAACATTCGGACTCCGAAATTGCATCCATATCCATATCCATATCCATTTAAAATCCGGACTCCAAAATTACATCCACATCCATATCCAAATCTGAATCCATATCCACACCCAAATCCGAATCATATGTTAACTTTATTTACATAGAACTTGTATTTTTTTAATTTTAAAATAAATTAGAAATCCTATTTCTCATTTACCAAAATCTAATGAGTTTCTAATAAATTAATAAATTACAAATATATGCCCTTTAATCAAATATATTAGATTAAATTGAGAATTTCCTTTTTTAAAAAACTTATGTACGAAAAATAATACACAGTTTTTCGTAAGAATTAAAATGGGTGATTAATTTTCGTAATTGTTAATTAATTGCAAATTGCGTTTATTTAATTATACGTACGCAGTTTTTCGGCAGTTTCTTCATTACTCATCCAAATCGAGTGATTTTTGTGTCAATTCCGCATGTAAAAGGCATTCTAAAATTTTGACAAAAATAGTATTTTTCTGCCGAACCCAGAATTCTCAAATTCGAAGCCTAACTATGACTTTTCGAAGGTTTTAGTTTTTCGAATGCAAAATTTCGTAAATTTAAGATGTTAAATTAAATATTTGCGATTCTTGTTGATAAATCTTGAATTTTTGATTGACCTACTGCATATGTTTAACAAGTTTGAATGCCTAGTCTTGTTAATTATGCAATCTAATTTGTAATTATGATTAATTTGTTGAAAATTAGAATAATTTAGAATTAATTTGATTTTCATAATTAATTGTAATTTAATTAGAAACCATATGATTAAAAACCACCATAAAAATTGTAAATTTACGATAAATTTTAAATTTTTATGACCTAGACTTGAATCCATAACAATCGGAAATCAATTGGATAATAAATTTTCGATTTTTCGCCCTAAAATTATGAAATTAATAATATCTATTAATTTGTCATTAATTTTAAATATAAATTTTAAATTTTTATGCGATTCGTTCATATAACTTGCACGCACGAAGCAATGGACGCTTCGTGTTACCCTTAAGGGGTGTTGTATAATGCGGGCATGCGACGACGAGCAAGGGAGCTCGTCGCCCGTGCGGCACGAATGCAATGAGCAAGGGCGTAGTGCACGAGCACAAGGCAGCAGCCCTGCCTTGTGTCGTGTGCCACGAGCAATGAACGAATGGGCATGGGCGAAGAGCGAGCCAAGGCAGTGGCGTGTGGGCAGCAAGCGAGCTGCGCCACAACGCGCGCTGCCTCGCACAAGAGCGCGCAGCCTCGCGCGCAGCGAGCGCAAGCTCGCGTGCCACGAGCGCTGCGCCCAGCATCACTCGCGCGCACAGCGAGCGATGTCGCGCGCCAGCGAGCGATGGCTCGCGCCAGCGAGCGATGGCTCGCGCGCACAGCGAGCGATGTCGCGCGCCCAGCGAGCGATGTCGCGCGCCCAGCGAGCGATGGCTCGCGCGCCCAGCGAGCGATGTCGCGCGCCCAACGAGCGATGTCGCGCGCGCGCACTGCGAGCGATAGCTCGCGTGCGATGAGCGCTGGCGCGCGCAGCGAGCACGATGTGTGCGGAGGCTTGCGATAGGGAAGCAGCAGCTATGCGACGAGCGCATGGGCTGCGCGCACATGGCCAGCAATGGCTGTGTGCGTACGGTCCATGGGCGTGCAACGCGTAGGGTGTTTGCGTTACGATTAGATCGTTTTGAATGTTTAATTTGAAAATTTCAGTTCACGTAATTTTAATTAATTTTAAAATTAATAATTTGAATTATTTTCTTGGATTTTAATTTTGAATATTATAATTATAATAAATGTTATTTATTCTAATTATTTTACTAAAATTAAAATCATGAATTAATTTAAATACGACTGAAATTAAATTAAATTTTTGGATTCAATTATAAATTATGAGCTTTAAATTTTAATTAAATTTGTATGTTTCCGGTTGGACTAGAAATACATTTTTATGTTTAAAATTGGTAAAGCATATGAATTTATTGGTTTAAGTGGGAGCGCTTTTTAGTCATAAACTCTTGATTAGGTCTACAAATCCTTAAGGTTAAAACAACTTGATTAGAATTAATAAGGACTGAATAATTGGTAGATTATTGGTGCCCTTGATTAATTGCTGCAAATGTTTACGTGATGCATAATGTGTTTTACTAACCAGCTATGTGGGCCATTCATGATAATGAATGGGTGAATGGTATATATTGTATATGTACTGTTTTGCAGGTTATGAAGTGACTAGTATGGCCCAAATAGGATAGAAAATATGGTCTGCGTACCATTAATTTGAATGTAATTGGTCTAAAGTACCAAAGTTATTTTTCAATTCAAATATGGTCTGCGAACCATCAAATAGTTGTAATTAGTTATAGCTTATCCTATTTGAAGAAAATGGTGCCTCCCACGGAGATTTTCAAGACGGACTTTGAAGTCAAAGCTTCAAGATGAAGTCGGGCCATACTAGATCACAAATATCTTATGCATGTTTTAAGTTATTTATTGCTTTAAATATGTCTTAAAATGCATGAGATCACAAGCTTGATTATGTTGCATGATTAAGGATTTTAGTTCACTTAAAATCTAACCAACATAGTAAGAGCCTTAAGTTCCAAACTTAAAAATTGAGTTAAAAGGTGCCATGCCAAAATATACACTTGCTTGGATATCCTTTACATCAATCTAGTAATAGTTTTCGCTCAGCGAGGTGTTACTTATTGGTCCTAAAGGGGCAAGGTACACAAATAATTGTGAGTACATGTTAGTTTTGGTGAAACTCAACGATATAAGTAAGGAGTCCTTTTATGTCGTGGCAAATTCGATAGGTTTACCTAATAAGTTCTTAGACGTACCTATCAACCAAGAATAGTTTCTAGACTATTAGCAAAAGGCTTTTGCTTACCTAAGATGTTCTAGGATTAAGTCGACAAACTGTGCTTAGTTCTTCAATGATTTTAGGATCTTGGAATCATTTTATTCACACCTGCCGGAACACATAACTTGAATAAAATGCTTAATAAACATTGAATTATGCATGTATGCTAGAATTTAAGTTTATTAAGAGAAACTGTGAATGGTTATTTATTTGTTTATTCTTTTCAATTGTAGTTTTTAATATGGCAAACAACAATCAAAACATCATCATGGGTTCTGAGCTTATGGTCAAGCTGAACCTGACAAATTTTCTTGAATGGGAAGCTAAGCTAGTTGAAATAGTCAAACTCAATGGACTTGAGTATGTACTATCACATCCCATGCCAAGCTACTATGCCAGAGACATGACCCCTGAGAGATTTTACGCCTGGGATGCGGATCTCAAAAAGGTTATGAGTCTCATGCTGAACAATATCCCTGATGATTGGGCTAGAAGGTTTGTAGCCTATGAACCTTTTACGCTCATCAAGAATCTGAGGGATATCTGTCGTGGAAGTACGGAGGACAGGGACCTGAACGTCCATGAGTTGATTGAATCAATGTCTGGGCTAAAGGTTAGTTCTCCCAACAGGTGTTATAGGATGGAGGTCCAAGAAACACATGTTCAGCTCCTTCGCACTAAACAGAGGGTAGGCGTCCCACTGAGGTTCCATGTGGATCTTATGTGTTCATATTTTGATCGCCTAAGTCTACTAGGAACACCAATAAGCGAAAGGATGGCAGTCTCTGTCTTGCTCAATTCACTACACAGTGGGTTTGGTCGCTTCAAGCAACAATACCTAAGTGAACCAAGAGAAGAAACAGTTGCAGAATTTATTCACCTTGTCAGAAAGGCTGAAATAGTACTGGACTGTGAAGCCAAAGATTTACTCAAGGCTAGAAAGAGACCATTCAAGAAAGGTGGAAAGTCCAAGGGCAATGCTAAATCAAAGCAGGACAAGTCCACATCAAGCTGTCTTTATTGTGATGGAATAGGCCATTACAAAAGAGAATGTCCAAAGCTAAAGGAAGATCAGAAGAACGGAACAGTCGTTCCATCTTCAGGTATTTTCGTTATAGACTGTATACTTGCTAATTCAACTTCTTGGGTATTAGATACAGGTTGTGGCTCACACTTATGTTCCAATCCACAGGGACTAAGAAGAAGTAGAAAGTTAAGCAAGGGTGAAGTCGACCTACGAGTGGGAAATGGAGCACGGATTGCTGCATTAGCCGTAGGAACTTACTATTTGTCGTTGCCCTCCGGGCTAGTTTTGGAACTGGAAGAATGTTTCCATGTTCCAAGTCTTACTAAAAACATCATTTCAGTTTCTTGCTTAGATGCTAAGGGATTTTCCTTTATAATAAAAGACAATAGTTGTTCGTTTTATTTTAAAGAGATGTTTTATGGATCTGCTAGATTAGTCAATGGACTTTATTTATTAGATCACGACAAACAAGTATATAACATAAATACCAAAAAGGCCAAAAAGGATGATTCAGATCTCACCTATCTGTGGCATTGTCGATTAGGCCATATAAACTTGAAACGCTTAGAAAGACTTCAAAGGGAAGGAATTCTAGAACCATTTGACTTAGAGGATTATGGTAAATGCGAATCATGTTTACTTGGCAAAATGACAAAGCAACCTTTCTCCAAAGTTGGAGAAAGAGCAAATGAACTATTGGGTTTAATCCATACAGATGTATGTGGACCAATGAGTACAAATGCTAGAGGTGGTTTCAGCTACTTTATCACTTTCACTGATGACTTCAGTAGGTATGGTTATGTCTACCTAATGAAGCATAAGTCTGAATCCTTTGACAAATTCAAGGAATTTCAGAGTGAAGTAGAGAATCAATTAGGCAAGAAGATTAAGGCACTGCGGTCTGATAGAGGCGGTGAATATCTGAGCTATGAATTTGATGACCATCTGAAAGAATGTGGAATTCTATCAGAATTGACTCCTCCTGGAACACCACAATGGAACGGTGTGTCAGAACGGAGGAACAGAACCTTGCTAGACATGGTCAGGTCAATGATGGGTCAGGCCGAACTTCCATTAGAATTTTGGGGACATGCACTAAATACAGCTGCACTCACTATAAATAGAGCTCCGTCTAAAGCTGTCGAAAAGACTCCATACGAATTATGGTTTGGAAAGCCTCCAAATGTGTCTTTTCTTAAGATTTGGGGATGTGAAGTTTACGTCAAACGATTAATTTCAGACAAACTTCATCCAAAATCTGACAAATGTATCCTTGTGGGCTATCCAAAGGAAACAAAGGGGTATTACTTCTACAATACATCTGAGAACAAAGTGTTTGTTGCTCGAGATGGTGTCTTTTTGGAGAAGGATCACATTTCCAAAATGACAAGTGGGAGAAAAGTAGACCTCGAAGAAATTCGAGTCGAACAACAAACTCTAGAGAATGCTCAAGATGACATTCAGGATGAAACTCAGAGATCTTTAGAAGAATCTGGTGAGAATCATGGTCAATCTAGAAATGTTACCCCGCGTAGATCGCAAAGATATAGATCTCAACCGGAAAGGTACTTAGGTATTTTGACGAACGAGAGCTATGACGTTCTATTACTTGAAAGTGATGAACCTGCGACTTACAAACAAGCTATGACGAGCCCTAGCTCCAAGCAATGGCAAGAAGCCATGCAATCTGAATTAGACTCCATGTCTGAAAACCAAGTATGGGATTTGGTCGATTTGCCAGATGGCTACCAAGCCATTGGAAGCAAATGGGTTTTCAAACTGAAAAAGGACAAGGATGGGAAACTTGAAGTTTTCAAAGCTAGATTGGTTGCAAAAGGTTACAGGCAAGTCCACGGTGTGGATTACGATGAAACCTTTTCACCAGTTGCAATGCTAAAGTCTATTCGAATAATGTTAGCAATCGCTGCATATTACGATTACGAAATATGGCAGATGGATGTCAAAACTGCTTTCTTAAACGGCGTTTTAACAGAAACTGTGTTTATGACACATCCTGAAGGTTTTGAGGATCCAAAGAATGCTAAAAAGGTATGCAAGCTAAAGAAGTCAATCTACGGATTGAAGCAGGCATCCAGGAGCTGGAATATACGTTTTGATGAAGCAGTCAGTGACTTTGGTTTCATCAAGAACGCGGACGAATCTTGTGTATACAAGAAGGTCAGTGGGAGCAAAATTGCTTTCCTAGTATTATATGTCGACGACATATTGCTTATCGGAAATGACATTCCTATGTTGAACTCTGTCAAGATTTGGCTTGGGAAATGTTTTTCGATGAAGGATCTAGGAGAAGCACAGTACATATTGGGCATCAAGATTTACAGAGATAGATCTAAAAAGATGATTGGACTTAGTCAAAGCACTTATATCAATAAGGTGCTTGATAGGTTCAAGATGGCGGACTCCAAGCGAGGCTACCTACCCATGTCTCATGGAATGACTCTAAGCAAGACTCAGTGCCCAAAAACACTTGATGAGCGTAGACGAATGAATGGGATTCCATATGCATCATTGATTGGTTCAATAATGTATGCTATGATATGTACACGCCCGGATGTTGCGTACGCACTCAGTGCTACGAGCAGATACCAGTCAGACCCAGGAGAGGCGCATTGGACTGCTGCCAAGAACATTCTGAAGTACCTGAAAAGGCACAAAGATGACTTCCTGGTCTATGGTGGAGATGATGAATTAATTGTTGAAGGCTATACGGACGCAAGTTTCCAAACCGACAAAGATGATTTCAGATCACAGTCTGGGTTTGTCTTCTGCCTCAACGGAGGAGCAGTAAGCTGGAAAAGTGCTAAGCAAAGCACCATTGCGGATTCTACAACTGAAGCGGAGTACATTGCTGCACATGAAGCAGCAAAGGAAGCTATATGGCTAAGGAAGTTCATAGGAGAACTTGGTGTAGTCCCCTCCATTAAAGGACCAATAGCCCTGTATTGTGATAATAACGGAGCTATTGCACAGGCAAAAGAGCCTAGACACCACCAGAGAGTCAAGCATGTACTTCGTAGATTTCACCTTCTACGAGAGTTCGTTGAAAGAAAAGAAGTCGAGATAAGCAAAATTGGAACTGATGACAACATATCAGATCCATTAACTAAACCTCTGCCGCAAGCGAAGCACAACTCGCACACTGCAGCTATGGGAATCAAGCATATTGGAGAATGGCTTTGATGTCTCTATTTAATGTTTTAAAGTTTTAGAGTTTAAATCTTTGTAAAACATTATTGGTTAATCATTCACAATAAATGAAAGGAATTCATTTTTCCATTTAATTTGTGGTTTATTAAATGATGAGTCCCTTCAACTTGACGATATATTCAAGATAGACTGTCAGGACCAGTCCTGTGACTAAGAAATGTCTATCAAGTGAACTTGAATGTCAAAGGTTGAAAATGGTCCCTAATCGGAGTTTTCTATAAAATTGGACGCATAGAAAACGTTAGACGATTAGAATGCAAGATGACTAGTAGTTCTGTTTCTTGAACTATGTGGACATGGCAATGTCATAATCATTTGCATAGATACTTACTTTGGGAAGACTAGTATCGGACAAGACCTATGAAACTTTACTGTAAGAGATGAAAGTCTGTCATAAGTAAATTTCATTAAATTATTAGACACTAAATCCTCAATACCTGAGTGATTTGAGATTACTTGTTTGAGAACTGGTTGCTTTGACGTTGACCAACCGTCGCACCGTAAAAGGAGGCTATAAAGGCAACGCTCAGGTAATCACCTATCAAACGAAGTCTAATCTCAAGATCGCAAGATTGGGATTGTCCTCCCATAAATCGGGATGAGATGCTTAAAAGTTGTACAAGGCCACTCGGAGAGCTAGAAACTGTGAAATGCATGGCCGTGCTCGGATGAATCATAGGCTATGATTATCTGTTTATTTGATCAGTTGAACTCTGAAACCGAGGAACACCTCTGGACATAATAAGGATGACAACTCTTACCTTATGTTCAAGAGCAAGCATCGAGCGACAAAGGAATTAGGAAATGCACACTTGTCCCTAAGGACAAGTGGGAGACTGAAGGAAATAATGCCCTTGGTCCAAGTATGCATTCTATGTTAAGTCTAATAAATGCGGTTCAATATTAATTAACAAGTTAATAATTCAGTGAGATCAAGTGAGCTGAATGCCTAGCTAGAGGCCGCTTCAGTTCAAGTGGAATTAATGATATTAATCCACAGCTTACTCTTGACTGAACCCGTAGGGTCACACAAATAGTACGTAAACGGATCAAGTATTTAATGGCATTAAATACTCCATCTATGAATATTCGGAACCGACGGATCTTGGTTTCAGTGGGAGCTAAGATCGTCACAAGCAAGAAATGAATACTCCGGAAACGATGATATTGCCGGAAACGGAAATATGGATCGTATCGGAAATATGAATATTATCCAAGTCGTAGATGTTGCCGGAAACGGAAACATGGTACGTATCGGAAAATATTATTGGAAATGGAAATATTACCAGAATCGGAAATATTGCCGGAAACGGAAATATTGTCAGAATCGGAAATATTACCGGAATCGGAAAATAATTCCGGAAACGGAAATATTAAATATTTGTTCGAAACGGAAATTAATTCCGGAATCGGAAATATTAAATATTGTTCGTATCGGAAATAAATTCCGGAACTGGAAATTTAATCGGAAGCGTATCGTACGAATTAGCATCGGACGAGGCCTGCCGGACGAAGGCCCAGCACGAAGCCGGGCCATCGCCCAGCAAGCACGCGCGCACCACAAGCCCAGCCAAGGAAGCGCCCAGGCCTACCACAAGGCAGGCCCAGCGCGCGCCAAGGGCCACGGATGCGTGGGCCGCGCTGCGTGGGCTGCTGCTCGCACGCGCATGGGCAGCCCTTGTGGCTGCCGTGTGTGTGTGAGTTTGTGCTCATGCGTGATTCCTAAATCTACAAGAGTCAGTGTATGATTAAATTTCTATTCCTAATTGGATAAATTAATTAAATAGAATTCATGTAGGATTCTAATTTCAATTAATTCGTATCCTACTAGGATTACGATTCCTTTTCCATAACTCTATAAATAAAGGCCTAGGGGTCATAATTTATACACAAGTTTCAAAGTATTCAAAAGTGAGTTTTTTGAGAGAAAATTAAAACACACATCTTGCTCATAAAGTGCCGAAATTTTCTAGTACCTTAAGGGCGATTCTAGTTGGTCAATCTTAAGGCGGATCCGGACGTGCTGTGGACTATCTACGGAGGGACGACACTTGGAGTCCTAAAGACTTGTTCTTGTTCGGTTCGGGCGCAGCTAGGGAGGGCACGCAACAAAGAGTATGCATCTAAATTATGCTATATGATTATGTGTAAATAATATGTTGTCCTGGGTTAATGGTTGTTTCCGCATGATCTATGTAATGTCATATGTATCATAACCTAACAAAAATTGCATCCATATCCAAATTCATTTAACATTCGGACTCCGAAATTGCATCCATATCCATATCCATATCCATTTAAAATCCGGACTCCAAAATTACATCCACATCCATATCCAAATCTGAATCCATATCCACACCCAAATCCGAATCATATGTTAACTTTATTTACATAGAACTTGTATTTTTTTAATTTTAAAATAAATTAGAAATCCTATTTCTCATTTACCAAAATCTAATGAGTTTCTAATAAATTAATAAATTACAAATATATGCCCTTTAATCAAATATATTAGATTAAATTGAGAATTTCCTTTTTTAACAAACTTATGTACGAAAAATAATACACTTTGAAATAATTTCAGGTTGAATTTGGACTCGGATTCGGACTCGGACTCGGATTCGGACTCGGGTTGGAGTCTCTGCAGACTCCATATCCATTCGGATTCGGATGTTTTTAATCGGATTCGGATTCAGACTTTTTTTTCTCGGATCGGCATCTGATTTTTTCCTTCGGATGGGGTCGAACTCGGTTCGAATTCGGATGTGATTGTCATCCCGATTCTACACTCACTTTTCAATTGTTTATTATTTTTTACTTTCATACGACTCCACTTAAATCATAAATAATTTCATTTTTGGTAACGTTCACACCCCACCTATCTTTTTATATTTCTTTGTTGTCAACTACCCCACTTGAATCTTATTATGACAAATTCAATTATGATTCCATAATACTTAAGCTAGTCAATATGTGACTCCTAAAACATACAGATGGAGTATTAGACTTGATCCATGATCAACACTTGACATTCATAAAAAAAATGAAATCAACTAAAAAGAGTTTGTTTTCAAAAAAAAGAAAGAAGAAGAAGAAACAACTAAATTGAAATTGTAATAAGCAATCAAATGAAGGGGCAAAATGAGAATAAAAGTTACGCAAAATGTTGGAACTCCTTCCCCTTTTCATATAAGTAATCTATATAATTAAAGCAAAGTGATGGTTAATGAGAGGTAAGCAAATCCCTAATACTCTTTTCTCACCCATGCAATGTTCATTGCCACATCATACCCTCTCAAAAGGAAACTAATCTATTCACAACTTCAATCAAACTCTTATCAAGCAAGAAAATAAAATAACCATTCACAAAAAAAAGGAATAACAAATTTTATATTAAATAAATGGAATATAAATACAAATGAATAAGGAAAACTAAAATAAATATTAAAAAAAAAAATCAGGTTGTATATCTTTAAAATAAAAATTTGAATAACTTAAATATAATGATTGACTATTTCGAAACAAATCTTCAAAAATTATGAAATAAATAGGAAAAATAATTCGAATCAATCTAACAAATGTAGAAAATGTCATTTTTTTAATTATGCAATTGAGGTATATTTAAACAATTTAATAAAAAAAAAAGTAGGCCCTCAGTCAAATGGTTAAACCATACAATTTATAACTTACACTATATTATTAGAATATGGCATTTTATCTTAAACATCTACCAACATTTCAATTGTCTAACGTCATTAAAATAAATTCTCATATAGACATTGATATATCATTGATTTTTTATTTCATTACTACGGAGTACTCCCTATTTATGTTACTACCATTATAATCTACAGAGTAAGTGTTTTATATCTAATGACCAATTTTTATTTACTCCCTAATTTTGTAAAAACCCATGCATTAGCACGGGTCCATACTAGTGATATGGTTAATTGGACAGCTAACACTGCTTTTGACAAGGAATAATAATAACATTAATAATCAGTTGCTATGAATCTGAGTATGAAAGTTAATGACAAACCCTAAACCCATAGTAACACCAATTGATATGAATCTGAGTATGAAAGTCAGATTATTTTGTGGTTGATAAGGGAATCATGATATATGTCAAGTAACCAGATAGAAAATTCAAAAATCTAGGTTCTAAGGGAAAACAACTCTCTATTGTATGTTTGGTTTAATTCCTAAACCTGGATAGCACAAAACTCATCCAAATAATTTCAACTCAATCCGATTTTATTAAGAAAAAGGTATCTTGGCTAAGAGAGAAGACAATAAGAAAGAAAACCTAAGATACAATGTAAGAGAGAAAACCTAAGAGAAATGAAAACCTAAGATATAATGTAAGAGAGAAAACCTAAGAGAAATTTTAATGTAACCGGATATAATTTCTCTCTTAATAAAATCAGATACATTTTGCTTAATCCAAAGAACTTAGGTTTTCTCTCGAAAAGCATTAAAAATACCATTGTTGAAAATGCAGATTATTAAGCAATGGTATTTTTAATGCAAATGTTAGTCATCTAAGTAGCAACACTATGTGTCTTGAATCTTGTAGTAGTACTCAATTACTTTCCATTTTAGACAGTGATTAGTCAACAAAAACATAGCTTTAGCCAGTCAACTTCCTCAGAATCAGAAGACGATTAGGAGTATCCTTCGTGCAGAAGGACTACTAATGTACTACTTCTCTTACCTTTAAAAAAAAAATCTGCAAAGAGATTTATCTAACAAATACTACTCCGTATATAACAATTGAATTAAATAAAGACCTCATTTCATCAAAGCTACGATGCATATCGACCATTATGCATACCCTCTTTCATATGGCTTTGTTTTACAACCTTCTTCAACGAGGGGTCTATGGATCTGTTGTAACCGTGGAAATGGTTTATGTCTGATTCGATAATTGGATTGCATTCGAAGAATTGACCTCTTTTTCAATCCACATAAATTTTACTTTTATAATTTTACTTGCAGAGTTACAACTAACTATACGTCTAAACTACGGCCCTGTTCTGTTCACCTTATTTCCACTTATTTCAGGAAAAATAAGTTCAGATAAGTTCAGTTCAGGAAAAATAAGGGTTGGTCAAGTACAAATTATAACTAAAATAAGTTTTGATAAGTTCAGATAAGTTTAGTTAAGTTCAGATAAGTTCAGATAAGATAAGTTCAGGAAAAATAAGTGAAAATCAGGTGAATAGAACGCAGCTTACATGTAATTTTTAATAGTGAAAATTGAAAAGCGTAAAAGGTCTAAAGTTGCAATATTATTGTAGGGACAATACGTGGAGGAATAACGTATATGATAAATTTTATAATTTCTACAAAAATATAAATTACGAGTAGTAATTTTGTTGGGGTTGTTTTCTTACAAGTTACAAGTAGAACCAATCCCATAAAAGAAAATTCCCTTAATACAAGTACCTTGTGTCCATACATAAGATTTTTCTATATTTCCTCCTCCTTCACCTTCTCCCTACAATTGGATTTCTCTCTCTTCCCCAAACCCTAATTTCAACTTCATTATTTTTCCCTTCTGATTTCTCGAAAGATCAGGTAAGTCTTCTTCCCCTTAGTCATCTTGATCACAATTCTTATCTGGGTTTTTGCTCTTTCGATCACCTGATATGAAATTCTACTTAACATTTTAAATTTAATGATTCCATTAACAAAGCTGTTAACTTTGAGATTAGCATTTTATCTGATTCATTTCCGTTAAAATATTTGTTGGTTGATTTTTGTGTGGGCGATTATTGCATTGATTAACAATAAACCCCTGATTTAGTTTAATCAAATTTCAAATTTTGTTATTTACTTTGTTATGTTTGATTAGTGGTAATGATTTAGACATAGATCCTGATTTTTGAGTGGTTATCATATTGCTTATTAAGGTTTGGCCTGATTGGTCTTCTTTGTTTTGTTTTGATGAATTCAGATGTAGCATGGAGGGTTTGGTGTTGAATTGATTTGTGAGAGGGTGCTCTAAAATTGCTGGTGTTGTTGTAGCATAAATGTAGTTGTGCCAGTTTTTTCATCATGTGGAAAATACGAGTTTTCGGTATTTAGAGATTGCTAAAAAATAGAGAAGGGAATTTCACATGGATGCCAATGACTGTGATACGAATCATTTAGATGGCGATGTTCGTCTTCCCCCTCGGAAGCGTTTACTAGCTGGGTTGAAGAAACAGAGCTGTTCAGAGAGTAACTCCCCATGCTCACAAGAAAATACCCCGAGCCCAATTCCAAGTTCGAGCCCTAGCCCTTCATTTAGTGCAAGCCCTCTGAGTGAATTTGATGCGCGCTTGAATAATTTGTTGAAATCTTATAAGAATGGATCTAATATGTCACCCGAGGAGATAGCAGTAGCTGCAGGTTCAGCTGCAGCTTCTGCAGCTAAGGCAGCTGAAGTTGCACGAGCTGCTGCTGAGGAAAAAGCTGCAATTGCTGCAAAGGCAGTAGCTGCTGCTAAGACTGCCCTGAATGCTGTTGCATCTGTATCCGAAGAGACGAGTAGCAAGGATAAGTACCAGAAGAAGAATAAGTTGAAGAAGCATGTCCCAGTTCAACTCTTGTATAAAAACTACCAACCAGTTGAGAACTGTGGTACAGATGAAGAGCTTGCTAGGAAACTGCATCGGGCTATAAACAGCTCCCCGAGAATTAATAGACACTCTTCTGGATCGGACTCTAAGAATCATAAGCACAAGAAGCTGAAAATCTCGCCATCCAGTGAAAAGAGTGGCGTTGTTGCTAATGGGGATGTTGTAGAAGGAGGTATGGACTGTGAAGGGTCAAACGAAGAGCCGTATGCTGTTAAACTAGATGATAAGGTATTATCAAAGTTTACTACTAAGGCTGATGAGGTAGAGGTAGAGGTGGATAGTGGTGAGGCGGAATCAAGTCACTCCAAAGCGAAAACCTTTACAGCAGCGTCAGATGATGTGTGTAACAATGGTAGGAAGAGAGGTAGAATCAAGCAAAAAAAGTTGCCTCTAAGCATATGTAGCTCTAAAGATCAGTCAAACCCTAAAGAAGATCCTCCTATTCTGACAAACTCATTGTTGAGTAGAGCTCGAACTGATAAATCAACTGCGCGTCATGTATCTTTGCTCTCTTTGGAACGTCCTGGTGAAAATGTCACACCAATGGAGGTCGCACCAACATGGAAATGCCAGGATTTCAAAGTTTCTCAGTGCATTAATCAAGACAAAATTGTGCAGTCTTAATGGCTCTAGTGGTATTTGTTGACATGTCTCCACCGAAATGGAAATTCTCAGCTCAGGTATAGGATTTCAATTGTGTTTATTGTAGAAAGTCTCTTGTTTAAAATTTATAATTTTTGTTTGCTGCTGCTGCATTGTATGGGCTTGTTGACAACAATGTATATTTTTACTGTTCAGTTTTCTCATATCGACTGTGTGATATAGGAGATAGGTGTTGCAATAATGTGTAAAGCCTTTGCTGATACACTCAATACGCGCTTTTCGCTTTGTAGATGTAGGTCTCTAGATGTACAAGACACTTTATATGTATGGGGTTTTCTGATAATTATTTAATGAATGATTCAACTTCTTTCTCCAAAGATTGTGCTTTTCATTTGTATATCCCCTTTGCCCTAGTTTGATGACTGTCAGGAACTGTTAACGCAAATTGTTGCAGAAATCTTCCAATATCTGAGTAATTGTGGAAACAGAATGTCAGTAGATTTCATTTTCACAGTGCCCAATTTGCCTCCTTATGCTAATTGTTAATATCAGTGTTCAGATCGCCGTTTGTTCTTAATTATCTGAGAATTTGTGGAAACAGAAAGTCATTAGATTTCATTTTCATAAAGGCTTGTAAAAGGCTGCTCTTTCCCATCTTCAACGTAACCCTTTGTGATCAGCTGTAGCATCATCAGCTTTTTTTGACTAATTTGATGGAATATCCGGTGGTTTAGGTTGTGTTTAGAGATCGCAGTTAGTCTGAAGTTTCGATAACCGGTGTAACACTGACGGAATTCTGAGAGAGACAGCAATTGGAGCCTCCAAGCTTACCAAAACTCTCGTTCACCTCGGTGGATGATGCTAATAAGTTTCTCCATGGATGATGATGATGATGATGATGATGATGATTTTATTTACTCCAATTCCCATCATATATTATTCATCATAAATCAAAAGCAAACATTTAGCAATCAATAATTCTTGAGTTCCTGCCAGAAAAAAAAAACTAAACAAGTTTAGCTTAAATAAGAGCTGAGTATTGATTGTTGTTAAATCTATTACATTATACTAAAACAGACACTGGTAATGACACGTGTCACTTACTGGCGCAAAATATCCCGCCAAAACTATTTTCCTAAAAAAGTCCATTTTTTCATTTACTTATTCTTTTTTTATGAACCGTTTATGCATAGAAATATTTCATTTGAATAGATTACGTACGAATTATAAAAGAAATGGTCAAATAATTTTTAGATTTTCGTTGCCTGCACGTGCCTCTACGGGACCTAATCTAATTATATAATTATATTATACATTTGTACGTATAATATTTTATTTAGTTTTTTTGAAAGTTAATTGTGATAGGGTGCCATGTCAACATTTTCCGGTGAGAAAATTACCAAAAAAAAAAAAATTGTGGTTAGGGTTTAATTTCGCAATTAATAGAACTTATAGGGTACATTGTAAAGTTATGGGGGTTAATTTTACTACCAGACAAAGTTAAGGGGCTAATGCTCTTTCATCCTCTATCCCCCTCTCATTTTCTAATGTTTATTTTCTTGGCCGTCGTAGGGCGGAAATTAGACTATTTTTGACTTTCTGTTTTCATTTAATTTAGTTAGAGCATCTTTAATGGTTAGCTAATACTCCCTCCGTATTTTTTTAAGAGATACACTTGTCTTTTCCGGTCGTATTTTTTTAAGAGATACACTTGCCATTTTTGGTAACTTATCAACCCCACCACCTAATTAAATAATATATTTACTACACTTTATGACCCACCATCCAATTAAAAAATAATTTTATAACTACACCCACCCCACCCCCACCTCCACTTGTTCAAAAGGACATGATCTCCAATGTGCTTATTTATTAAAATATCTACCCCAACCCCACTTCTTTTATTCTTCTTAAGACCCGTGCCCAACCAAGTGTATCTCTTAAAAAAAATACGGAGGGAGTATCATTGTAGCTTGGTATGCCACATCATTTTTTCAAGCAACAACATTTTCTAGCTATAACATGCTCCAATGGTTAGCAAGTAGCTTGCTTTTTGTTTAACTTTTTTTTTTTTTTTATTCTATTCTTACGTTTACATTCCTAATAATTAGGAAAAAAAGTTGTTGTTTTTTTCCAAGCTAATTAGCTTGGTAGAGCTAATTTGCTTTGTCTAGCTAATTTAACAAAATTGCTCCAATGGTTTAGCTACTTGCTTGAAAGTTTTGGAAATTGCAAGCAAGTCCCTAAATGCAACCATTGGAGTTGCTCTTATTGTCTCTTAAATTTAATAATTTTCACCATATAGTCTCCCTATGGTGGAGTTAGTTTTAGTATGTTTTGTTTGTCGTCCCCTCTCATAGTGGATTTGTGTAGAATTTGTTCGTTGGTAAAGTTTTATGCGGGATCGCAACAAATATCAATTTTCTGGGTACATTCAGATGGATCAAGTGAAAATCATCCTCGCGGCTACAACAAATCGTTAGACCCTCTCTCTGTAAATGCTGCATGTTCCAGCGTTATATATGAGAGACGTTCTACAATGCAAGATCTACTCAACAACCGTAATTTTGATGACGGAAACCTTTATTTAATTCAATTTGTCATGTATTTGTTAGTCAAAATCTAAATTTCTCTTATAGATGTCGTATGACTCTTTATTAATGAATTAACTTTCCTTAAAAAAAAAGAAAAATTAAAAGGCTAATTCACAATGTAAGTGGGGGAAAATGTAAAAGAAAAAGAGAATTTAAGACATATGTATAAACGTTGAAAATGTAATTCGATACTACTTTTGAGTTGGCTAAAATAGGAACGTGTAGACACCCTCCATAGCGTTATATGAAGCCTTGGACAAGTGATAATTATACCACTCGACTTAATCTTACAACAACTACAAACACAATATAGAGGTAAGTGAGGGGCCAAACACTCTGGAAACAAGCGTATGAATTAGATTTCGTTTATAGTTTTGTCAACTAAGCTAGCATCACAATCAAGTTGCGAAATTATTTCTACAAGCTAACCAATAAACCAAAATAACAAACTAAGGTGATTATGAACAATCCTTCCCCGGCCGGTAGTCGGACTACTTCTAGGACATTGAATATAGCACTTAGACTATCCCGAACCACATATAACATAATACATGTACCCAGTAGTGCCGTGTACCGTCTCACATTTTCTCCTCATGTTAGGGGAAAATGTGATAGGGACCACCAATAGGCATAAAAATACTCTTGGGTACACAATGCACAACCGGATAATTTTGACGAGAGCCAACTTAGAAAATAAATGGAATTTAATAATCCTACTTGACTCTAATGGTCCGTCGATATTATAACCAAGTTAAAGAATCCACCTAACAAAATCTCACCGGGACGAGTATACTCGAGACTCTCTAGATGCCGGCCTCACAAGGAGACTAGGCAAAGAAACTCCGAGTTGATATCCTATTGGACAATTTGAGAGGAATACTCACTATTTTCCAACAACTAGCCACATTAACAGATAAGCATCAATCTACTTGAATTTTTATATATCCATGTAAAGTAAGCCTTTAAACTTACATTTTCTTCAAGTGATTCCAATTTAATTGCAAAATGGTTGTTGCAGGATTAACAATCAAAGGTGATTGTTTTAATTAGTATTTGCACTTTAGATGCATACAAGTTATAATCATGATCGAGCCATTAATTAATAATTATTCTCATCTCTAAGCTTACTCTGCTGTTAAATGGAAGATACTCATACATGTCACATGTGTAATATGACTTATTTTCAAGGAACATATTTAACTTTTGACCCGACATCTTAGGAATATCCTGGTTATAGTTTAATCAACTTTCAACGCCTATACATCTATAAAACCCAGTTATTTGTTTAGTCCCTTAATTATATCACTCATCCAATCTTCTTATATATCAATCATTAATATTACATAGTTTTTTCAAGACTTGGATCATCCCAAAATGGCTCAATCCAAGATGTTTCATCTTGGATGCTTAGTTTTGTTGTTGGCCATCGTGGTTGAGGCGGCGAGTACTCCTCCAGGGATCGCTAAAAATCCTGCAAGAGCTTCATGTAAGAAAAAGGAGTATAAAATGTGCTACAACTTAGAGCATGTTTGTCCTAAATTTTGTCCTGATAGTTGTGAGGTTGAATGTGCTTCATGTAAGCCTATTTGCTCTTCTACTTCATCTAGTGAACACCATTCACCTCCTGGATCATCCTCATCTTCTTCGTCCTCCTCAGCGGCATCATCTGCGGCATCATCTGCCGCATCATCCGTATCATCATCTGCAGCATCATCCGCCACATCATCAGCTTCATCATCAGCATCTGCAGCTGCTGCTGCTGCCGCCGCCGCCGCCGCAGCAGCATCATCAGCCTCCTCCGGTTCCTCCTCATCATCATCTGCAGGAAACCCTGGATCATCATCTCATAATAGTTCAACATCACACTATTACCCACCATCGTCGACACCATCCCCTAAGCCATCAACACCGTCCCCTAAACCACCAACAACTTCTCCTTCTACCCCAACCCCACCATCACCTCCAAGCCCTACTCCCACTACTCCCGCTACACCTTCTTCTCCTCCTAAATCTGATGTTGGCTCTAGGAATAGAGCTAGATGTAGGAACAAGAACTACGGACAATGTTACAATCAAGAGCATGTATGCCCAGCTAATTGCCCTACTTCATGTCAAGTTGATTGCAACACTTGCAAGCCCGTTTGCAGTAAGTATTATACTTCCTCCTTTCCCTAAATATCGCACCATTTAGGATTTTATGCTCTTCACACTAGACTTTTGGTCATCAATTTTGATTCATACATACATAAGAAAATTTGTAGTCATGTGTGATTTTGTTAGATTCATATCATGATATATTTTCTAAATATCAACTTTCTATAATTATCACTCATTCATAATTCGAGATATTAAGAGTCAAATTCATGTGTGGCAAAGCTCGCATAAAGTCAACGTACCATGGTACAAATTAAGAAACATATGAAATACTAAATAATTCCGTGGATATAAATTTCAATTCCATTACATATACTAGGTAATTATGCATGCTAGCTAGCTACTTAAGGATCAACATTTACTGTTAATATGTGACCTTAATAGGAATTGTATTTTGTTAATTAAATGTTCAAATCAATTAAACGTCGTGTCCATGGTAGATTGTGACTATCCGGGAGCAGTATGTCAAGACCCGCGCTTTATTGGAGGAGACGGTATTACCTTCTATTTCCATGGAAAGAAAGACAAAGAATTCTGTCTAGTGACCGACCCCAACCTCCACATCAACGCACACTTGATAGGAAAAAGGAACGAAAACATGGGACGTGACTTTACTTGGGTTGAGTCCATTGGAATCCTCTTCGACAACCATCGTCTCTTCTTTGGTGCCAGGAAGACATCCACATGGGATGACGCCAACGACCGCCTCTCCTTGGCTTTCGACGGAGAGCCCATATTCCTAGACGAAACAACAGGCTCTCAATGGTCATCCACTTCCACGCCTGAAGTCACCATAACAAGGACTAGTGAAACCAACAACATCATTGTTGAAATCCTAGGAAAACTCAAGATCACAGCTAAAGTAGTACCTATTACCGACGAAGATTCTAGGGTACATAACTATGGCATTACCAACGAAGACCGCTTTGCTCATCTCGACCTCGGGTTTAAGTTTTATTCATTAACTGGAAAGGTTGATGGCGTATTAGGGAAAACTTATAGGGATGATTACGTGAGCCGAGTGAATATGAGAGTATCGATGCCGGTTATGGGAGGAGAGAGAGAGTATGCAAGTAGCAGCATTTTTGCGACTGATTGTTTGGCTTCGAGGTTTGGTGGTTCACAAGAAGAGACTTCAATGGAAACCATGGAACTTGCTAGTATGAATTGTGCTAGTGGTATGAATGGACGTGGTGTTGTTTGCAAGAGGTAATTCAACATAATTTTCAAGTCATCATATATTGTGGGAATTTTTAAGTTTAAAAATCTATGTATCCATTAATTAATATAATTTACGTAAGAAGCTGAATGTTCGTATGGAATCTTCAGCCTTTTTATTGTATGGGTTAAGCCTGAAGAATTGTTTGTAATAAAAATCATCAAGTCGTAAGATGACACATCACAAAGAAATACTTCCTCCGTTTTTTAGTAATTGCATCAATTAGAGTTTCACATATGCCAAGCATAACTAATTAATTATACTTTTAATATCTTCATTTATGGAGTATATTTTTCTTTAAAGTAAAATTTGATATATGGAAAGTATATGTCGAGATAAATCTAACAATGTCTCACATGGCTATATATTTGTTTTCATATATAAATCACAAAATACTTGTAAAAAAAAATGTGTGAATAAAGAAAAATGCAAATGATCCAATTACTAAAAAAGCGGAGGAGTTCTCATGAGAACCCCTCTTATAATGAGAACCCCTCTTTTAATGAGAACTCTCGTCCTCAACCCTTGGATTTTGGTCGACGGCCAAGATTAACGCTTATTAAAACTCATTAACTTAAAAAAAAAAAAAAAAAAAAAAAAAAAAAAAAAAAAAAAAAAAAAAACCTAAAATCTAAAATCAGAATCTCTCTCATACTCTCTCTCCTCTCGGTTCATGACCCTCCTTCTTCCCTTGAAATCCTTCCCAGATCCCACCCCCCTTCAAATTGTAAACATTCAAATGCTGCAAATTGTAAATATTCAAGTACCAAAGAGCGTTCGGCGTCAACAACGGAAACATCACTTCAAGCCGATTTTTTTTTTTCGCGAGACTCCTTTGATCCACGAATCGATGATAACAAGAAATCGGTAATTATTAATTTCTTCTCCTTCCCTCCCTCTTGTTTAGTTAAACTAATACAACATTGTGATTCATGAAATAAGTATGCTTCTCTAATTTATTTATTTTTTAAATTTTTTTCCTTCAAATTCTAGGTTTTGGGGTCTTATTTCTAATTGATTACAGATTATTAGAAGTCTCAAGTCTACTTAGTTTTCTCTCAATCAATATGTTCTTTATAGTTTAATTTTAGCTAGATTGGGGAATTTTAGAAATTTGGTTTATTAAGTCAAAAAATTATGGGGTAGATTGTAACTTTCAATGGAAAATATTATCGGTTGTTGGCAATATCAAGTTGGATTACATGACTAACATTTACTTAGCTAGTTGTAAAACTGCATTATACAATTGAAGAATCATATATTTATGTTCGCAATGGATAACTGGTACTAAGCTGTTTGCAGTAACTGGTACTAAGCTGTTTGTAGTGGTTAACTGATACTGCAAGTTAGGATAATAGTCGGTTGTTTCTCTTTAAATTAAATCCCATTCTCACGATATTGTGTGGACTGTGTAGACTATGGAGATCAAGAATATTTTCTGAAAATCCTAACTGCCCTGCATTCTGATATTCTGAAATATGTGATGGGTGAAAACTGAAGTCTTGTTCTTGCTTGCTTTCAATAATCTGTAGTTGGAGTTGTGCTAAAACCTATTAGCTCAAATGGTAGAGCACTATGCATATGATATGCATAGGGGACGTGGGTTCGATTCCTACATAGGTTGTCTTTAAAACTTATAGTATGCGAGTATGCCATTTCAAGGACCATTCCTAAGATGGTATTACCTTATTGATTTTAGTATGCAGGCCAGATACTAATTGCTTGTGCCAGTGTTGTCTCCTCATGAATCATGATTGGTATGATTGATCTAGAAATTAGTATCCCCTGAATTGATCTGAAGCAGTATACCCATATTAACATCATTATTAATGATTTTTAGTTTGATCCAATAGTCACATTATCTGACCGTGCAACAAGGAGAAAATTACCTTAAGACACTCTTCTGCATAAGCCATATTCAGACTTTTTTAAGTACATCAACTGCTCACAAGACACAATTGAGTTTGATACCAAACTGTGACCCTAAAACGATGATACATAATACATACTTCAGCTTATTGCTGTAACAAGTAGTCAAGCAACGAGAACTAGCACAAAATTCGCCCTATTATCCAATGAAAAAAAACAACAGCAGATGGTAAAAAATAAACGGTTGCATCAACACCACATCAAAAGCATCACCATCACCACCACATCAACATCTGCAATACCACCACCACCAGCAGCAGCAAAACCACATCAAAAGCAGCAACAACACCATCACCACCACCACCACCAGCAGCAGCTAGAGCCAAAGTAGTAACCACAGACAACATACAACAACAAAACACCCTAGGAAAACAAAGGAATTAGTAAGACAAAACAAAAACTAAATTTAAATTACATATTAAACAGAAAGAAGGGTACCTGGTTAAATAGAGAGCTTTGCAGGGCAATTTCGGCTATCATGGTATGCCAAATGACCACAACTTTTACAATGTCTCTGTTTCTTTTCTTGCTGTTCCATTGCCTTCTCTTTTCCCCCCTTCATACGTTTACCAGATCCTTTGGTATTCGATTGTTTTGGTGGAAGAATCTCAACTTCTTTCGGTGCACTTGATCCGATAAAAGATTCCAACTCTTGTGTCTTGCTCTCAGTGGGATTACTCTCGAACTCTTTTAATTGTTTTGATACATTTTGTAATTCATTTGAGATAAGAGTTAGTTTTTCAGGGTCTCTTCCTGCCAAATTCATGCAGTTCATGAATTCCAACCAATTATTAGAAATGATCTTATCCTCATTATCTCTTTTGGAACAACCTTCCAAAAGGTTACTAGACACGTTAAAAATTGACTTGCTTGCTGCCATCTTGGTCCATCTGTTCAAGATATAGTAACCTGGAACTTCAGACAAACCTTTTCCCTTCAGAATACATAATATATGTCGGCATGGAATGCCTTCACATTGAAACATTTTGCACGAACAGCGTGCCACGTGACTAAGAGAGTTATATACAACCTCACGCATCTTCCCATTTTTTCTAGCATGATTAGATATTGTTATAACTAGTCCCTCTTCTGTCTCTTTCTTGTCCTCAACTTCACAATCCATACAAGCAAGCCACAACTGCTCTTGAAACTTGTAAAAGTTAGTGAAAGTATAGACTTGACTTGCATGTCTCTCCAAATCCCTATTTGTTTTTAGTTCAGGAATTAAAGAAAAGTTATCATTGTCAGACATTGATTGAGAATGTCTCTGTGATTCTACAACACTCTCAAACCGCATCCAGAACTCCACTAGACTCAAATGCGGATTTGTGAAACTACAATAAAAACTATTTTCACTTTCAGACCTCGACGTCGTCCGTAATACAACTCCTAAGAAAACATCTCTGAAATAAGCAGGATCTTGATCAGTAATGATGCAAACAGGTTTATGACCCTCCATTGCATCTAAGAACTTTTCAAATAACCACGAAAAAGATTCAGCTTTCTCATCCCCCAAAAATGATGCTCCAAATGTAATACAAAGTCTGTGATTATCAAGACCAGTAAATGGAGCAAAGATCATCTTATATCTGTTAGTGCCATAAGTAGTATCAAATGACAAAACATCTCCATATAATGCATAATTTTTTCTAGAAATGCAATCTGCCCAAAACACATGTCTCAATTGGCGCGTGGCCTTGTTTATCTCATATGCAAAATAGAATGAAGGATCAATTGTTTGTTTACTCTTGAAGTTCTCAATAAACATGTCAACATCATAATCTTTAATATGAAGGCTCAAATCTCTTTGGAAGTTTTTCAAATCTTGCTTACTACATCCAACATTTTGATACCCACCCACTTGTTCCTTTATGTAACGATGCGCTCTACTTGCACCAACATTGGCACGAGAAAATGCCTTATACAAGCATCTATGGACATTAGTAATTCCCCTGTTTGATTTTAGCATGTGGCACTTTCTAGGAGTTGCAATTAAATGGGTATGACCTTCGTGAAATTTGTATACTACATATTTACCTTCTGGCGTCCTTTTAAAACCAACCAGAGCCTCACACCCTTCCCTACTCAATTTCACATTTCTTACTTTTTGCTTACCTGCGTATTTAGCTTCTCTAAATCCCTCTTTTGCACATACACACGTTTTATACTTCAATAACCCAGTTTTTTTATCCTTTTTGCTAGATGATTTACGTACACTAAAACCGACCTGATGAGCATATTTTTTGTAGAATTTCTCATATTCCTCCAGGTTGTCAAACTCCATCCCTTCTTTTGGTTTCAAATCATCTTCACATACAGGAACCCACTCCTTAATTACACTCATAGGACTTCTGCATTTGTTAGGCGTCTCATTTTCTCCTCCTTGACGTTCAACGCGCTCTTCATTTTCAAATTGTAGTTGGTCATGGTTAGGCTCATATTCGTCTTCTTCTTGTTGAATCTCATTCATATTAGAACCTTCAAAAATAATATATAAATTTGAGAAATATGCATAAATACAATATGGCTATGCAGAAAAATTATTTTATTGACAAAATTTTCGTCCAAAATGGTTAAACTGTTTATTATGAGAATTTGGATTACTTGTTAAAATATCATAGCAATATTAGGTTAGGTTTACAAACATAATAAACACCACAAAATAATCATCATTCATAATGTCGTTCATATTACGGTGTAAACTAGAAGATTAATTCATCATAAAAAAAAGTATTTCATATGTTTACGTACATCGTTGTGGGAAAACTATATAATGGTGTTATCGGAAAAAACGATTATACCTTCGGATAAGCGATGGTTTGTTGTATTTGATTGCTCCACAACAAAGAAGACGATGATGATCGGTATTTTGTATTGTACTTTGTTTTCCTAATTTGATGATTATCACGAGAATCGTGAATGATAGTAACTCGTGAGTGATAAAGAAACAAGATTGCCAAACCAAATTGATCGACACTTTTTTTTTAGTTATACGTTAGAGGCAGCTTAATTAATGAGCGTTAATCGTGGCCGTCAATTAAAATCTAAGGGTTGAGAGCGAGAGTTCTCATTAAAAGAGGGGTTCTCATGAGAACCGGCCCCTATATATATATATATATATATATATATATATATATATATATATATATATATATATATATATATATATATATATATTTAGGTTCCTATGAGAACCTATCTTAACGTGAGAACCACTTTTATAGCCGTTGATTACACGAAATTAACGGATGAGATTAACTCAATCCCTCTCAAGTAAAAAGACGCGCGTACTGGTCGATCTTTTCCTTCTCTCTTCCCCAAAAATTGACTCTTCCCTTCAAAGTTCAAACCGGTCAAATTTTTCTTTCTTTCTCTCTCTTGAAGATCATAATTATTGCACAAAATTTAACCCCTAAGCCTCTGCCACCGTCATATTCATCAACAATCATCGGAGAGGTATTGTCGAAAAATGCAATAGCACCACCTGGCTTCAATTAGGTCTAGGTAGAACCCACGTTAATCGTACTTCGGCTCATAAATCAACAGCTCAGATGATGCACATGGAAGGAGGAGGGGGCGGCGGAGGTGGATTAATGCTAGAGCTCAACCAAGGAGAAGGAGAAGGTGGTGGTGGTGGTGGTGGTGGAAACACGAAATGGTACATCCATTGCCGGCGGTGTATGAGTCTGGAATGAATGCAACAACGACACTTTGATTTTACAACTAGTAATATGTTTGTTGGTGGAGGGATTGGATCTGCAAATAATGTAGCCACTCATTTCTAATGACGACTTCTCATCCACGCCAACCTCAATCTCAATCTCATCCCCTAACAGCAATTAGTTGCAATTTAATTTTAATTGATTATTGGTTTTTTTTAAATCATTTGATTCAGAATTTGCTGCAGCAAGAAGAATCACTTAAGCGTAAGTGAAGGAAGAAGGGTGCAAATGCAGAGGCAACATTGAATAAAAAGTTGTACACTTTTTTTTAAGTGAATATGCATAATTTTAAAACTAAATGTGCATATAATGTTTACTAAATATGCATATTTTTTGTAAGGTGAAAATAAAAATTCATATTCATCTCGAAAAAAAAGATGCACATATAGTTGAAATATTATGCATATTTAGTTCAAAAAATATGCACATTTAGTTTAAAAATATGCATTTATTGGTGTTGTGGGGTTTTTCCGGTGAGATACCTTGGAGGTTTTCCGGTAACTTCTAAGGATTTCACAAGATTGTATTTTTATAGAGAGAGAAAGTAGAGAGAAGGCAGAGCAGCAATTGCTCTTGATTGTATTGATTGTGACCCCTTTTTCTAGGGAAGTGGGACTATTTATAGTACTAGGTTTTTGTGGGAATGACCTAATATTCCCTTTACATGATTGGCTAGGGTATGGGAGGAGGACATGTGTCCTTTCTCCTTACAATTCTCTGACCCCTTTTGGCAATAGTGGACTTTTTGGGCCTATTGTGCTTATTCATACTACTTGGGATACCTACTACTTAGGCCCCTTTTCAGGTATAGGTACATTACATACATTTATACACTCTTAAATACAAATACATATACATTGTAGATACGTAGATTGATACCCATGCTGTGGAGTAGTCTTCGTATGGTTTCTGCTTAGGGGGCGTAATACGTGCCATGTGTCGCATCCTCATTGGTACACGAAGGCATGGTAATTTTGCCCACAACATTTGCCCCTCAAGAAGGGCATTTCTGGAAACACTTTCCGGGTATCGCTTCTTGACCTTTGATTTGCATCTTCGTCTCTGGAACAGGTGTTGAGGTGGTGACACGTGTCACCTTTCTCCATTTTGCCCCTCCCTATATATAGAGGGGGGTAAAATTCATTTATTACATTTCATTTTCACAGAGCTATACACAGGCGATTTCCGGCGAACTCCCACCACCAGCAGGCGATTTCCGGCCACCGCGAGACTCAACTTGTTCTTCACCAAACTCAACCTGTTCTTCACCAAACTCAACTTGTTCTTCACCAAGTACTTCACAGATCTTTCAAGGTTAGTTTTCGCCTTTCTTTCTTGTTTTTGTTATCCCCTCGTCATTTTTCCCTTTGTTAGCGGCCGACCTCCTAGTACTAGGTAAGGGTTTGAAGGTTTTAATTGAGATTTTTCCGCCGTTCGTCTTTTGTCGGGGCGGACGTCCAATCGCGTCTTTTTCTTCATTGTTGGTCACTCCTAAGCCGTGCTTCGTTCACTATGCAGAAGGCATGGCTAGAACCAATCAAACGGCAGATCCTACGCGTCTGCGCTTGCGGGAGGAAACATTCACACCCCCTAGGGAGAGATATTCTTCCACCGCCCCGGCAGCCGACGAAGAATATGCCGAACTCTTTCAAGAGATCGACGAATATGTCGAGGTGGAGGAGAAAACGGCAAGCTCGTCAGGGGGTACAGCGAGCCAGGCAGTGGGGGAGTCAAGCGTCGCTCCATTGCCATCGGCCGCCGAGGAGCAAGAGGCTGCTCCCCAGCCTATTAGGCCCAGAGGACGGGAGGAGGCCCAACTGCTTCCGTCGGAGATTCACCCAGACATAGGCTGGATGCGGTGGCTAGACAGGCATGGGGCCAAGATGAGGGATGACCTCTGCGTGGGGGAGGGGTACCAGATGCGTGTGCCGGCCGGTCTGGACTTGACCGTCAGCCTGCTTGCCGAGGGAGAATTCCCCGTGTATGCCGCATCCATCAAGCTCGGCATGAGATTCCCTCCACACCCCTTCGTTGTGGAAGTGTTAGATGGTTTTAACATTGGGGTGGCCCAGCTGACCCCCAACTCGTGGGCTGATATCTTTGGCTATATTGCCAAATGTGCGCTGGACGACGTGGAGCCGTCTTTCAACGCTTTTCTGCATCTGGTCTCCCTCTCTCGTTCCCCCAGTGCCGCCAAAGGGTGGTTTAATCTGAGCAGCCGTGGTACATACCATACAGTGGTCGGCAAGCTCAGCAAATGGCATATGTGGAGGAAAAGGTGGGTCGTGTTTTACACGGACGACCAGGAGATGTATGAGAGGATGAGCCGCTGGAATTGCAACGCCAACTATATGGACCGTGACGAGCCCCTTCCACCCCTTACTGCCGAGGAGTGGGATCAAATAATGGTCCTGTTCAAGGCCAACACTTACCACTTAACATTTGACAAGACTTTCCATGTGTCGGCCGAGTGGTTGCCGCACATTAGCCAGTTTCGGAATGAGGCCTTTCTAGCGGCCGTAGGCTTAGGATATTCTATGACTCGAGGTTGTATGCCAAATTATGTGCCGTTCCGCGTTGGTCTATTCATTTTTTCTAACTTTGGATTTCTTTTTGTTCACAGAGGAAGGGATGAGCAAGTTATCGGCGGCGGATATTGGGAAGGGCGACATGGCCGACATCTATGAGGCCAAGATGCAGAAAGCCAAGGCCGAGTTGGAGGAGAAGGTGAGTATTCTCTTAGGTCGTTGTCTTTGCAAGTTAAGCTTTTCCCGTCCAGTGTCTACAGTGGGCGTCTTTTTTAGTGACGAGCCGTTATCTTGACATGTGACTTGTGTTTGCTAAGGTAGGCCTCGTCACTTTTTAATGACGTGCCCTTAAGTTAGTGTTTTTCTTGCGGTTGCCAAGGTGCGCCTCGTCACTTTTTAAGACGGGCGTCCCTTTGGTGAAGAGCCATTTTTTCACAAGTGACTTGTGATTGATAGGGTACGCCTCGTCATTTTTGAGACGGGCGTCCTTTTTAATGACGAGCCACTATTCTGTGAGTGACTTGTGGTTGATAAGGTACGCCTCGTCATTTTTGAGACGGGCGTCCTTTTTAATGACGAGCCACTATTCTGTGAGTGACTTGTGGTTGATAAGGTACGCCTCGTCATTTTTGAGACGGGCGTCTCTTTTAATGACGGGCCACTATTCTGTGAATGACTTGTGATTGATAAGGTATGCCTCGTCATTTTTGAGACGGGCGTCCTTTTTAATGACGGGCCACTATTCAGTGAGTGACTTGTGATTGATAAGGTACGCCTCGTCATTTTGAGACGGGCGTCCTTTTTAATGACGGGCCACTATTCAGTGAGTGACTTGTGATTGATAAGGTACGCCTCGTCATTTTGAGACGGGCGTCCTTTTTAATGACGAGCCACTATTCAGTGAGTGACTTGTGATTGATAAGGTACGCCTCGTCATTTTTGAGACAGGCGTCCTTTTTAATGACGAGCCACTATTCAGTGAGTGACTTGAGATTGATAAGGTACGCCTCGTCATTTTCAAGACGGGCGTCCTTTTTAATGACGAGTCACTATTCAGTGAGTGACTTGTAATTGATAAGGTACGCCTCGTCATTTTCAAGACGGGCGTCCTTTTTAATGACGAGCCACTATTCAGTGGGTGACTTGTAATTCATCACGAGGCCAAATATCTGACTGTCCTTTACGTTCTTTTTTAGCAAGCTAAGGACGCGGCTAAGGCGTCAGGGAAGAAAAAGGGGACGACTCTGTCCCAATTGAAGAAACGAGCCGTGCCAGCTGGCTCGGAGACTCCGAGTACCTTCAAAAAGCCCAAACCTATACCCCGCCGTCTTGTGAAGAAGGACGAGTCAAAGGTTGCTGAGGGGGGTCGCCCCGATGACGATGAGATTGGCGTGGACAAGCCGTCTCTGGTTGTGGACTTGGTGTCCAAATCAAAGTCTGGTGGCCATCCTGACGAGTTGGAGGACCCTCTTTCTGGAATTCCGGCCGACGTCCGTTCCCAGATACCTGCGGAGGTGGCCCGCCGAGCTAGGTCATCGGGCGGTAAGTATTATTCGAACGTCGTTCAAACGTATCGAGCCTCATCTGGCAGTTCTTCTTACTCTCCGCGTCATCCTAAGGCCGTTGTTTTTCCTATAGCTAAAGACAAAGGGAAGGATGCAGCTGCTGCAGAGGACGAGAACGTACCCGCTACTCCTCGCTATTCGTCAAAGGATAGGGTGGCTATATGCCGTAAGGTATTTAAGGCCGTCCCCGCAGAGTATGTTGCTTCTCTTCCTGGCCGCAAGACTGACGCCCAGTTTGGTGCAATCCAGGCCACTCTACTCGACGTGAGTCTATTTCCCACTTTGCTTGTACTTGTTTTCCTTTTCAAGTCATTTACTAACATGTAGCTCCTTTTGCAGTTGTTCTGCCGCATGGAATTCTGCAAGGGTTGGAAGACCCGCACTGCTGAGGGGCTCAAAGCTCAGGTGGCTGAGTCCACCCACCATGGTGACTATGCGTTCAAATTCATTGAAGAGGTCCGCCTGCAGATGCAGACGACCATAGACCTTCAAGCAAAGGAGGTAGCTTCATTGAGGTCTGACAAGGCCGAGCTGCTTAAGAAGATCTTGGCGCAGGACAAAGACATGGTGGCGATGGTCGAGGAGGCCAAGACAGCGGCGGCGGAAATACGGACGCTTCAGGATCAGTTGCGGGAGTACCCTCAAGTCAAACAGGCGGCTGAGGAAGCCGATCATCTTCGGGGGGAACTGGAGACGGCCAGGTCGCAAGTTCGCACCTTGCGCGAGCGTCTTCTGGAGTCCTATGATCAGGGGGAGCAAGCGGTCAAGGACGCTGTTAAGCATGCCTGGGAAAACCACATGCCAGAGTATGATCTTACGTGGTTCCAGCGGCGATTGGAACACAGTGCCGCTGTGTTGGCTGCTGAGCGTCTCGGTCAGCCGCCCCCAGAGTTTGTACCTTCTGATGATGAAGACGATGCGGCTGCTCCCTGACTTGCTTCCCTCCCAGTTTTTCAGAATTTTATTCAAGTGTTCTCATGCCTAAGGGAAAAAGCAATCATTTTTTCAAGTTTTGGCACCGCTGGCGTCTGTATAATTGTGCCTGCTGAGCACACAACAATTTCTTTTTTGTTTTTGAATTCTGGGCTACTTTTGCACGCCTTTCTACGGGCGTTGTTTTATAAGTAAATAGGTTATTTTTGTTGCTTCTTTTATCTCGCATTTATTTGTTCTTCGTAATTTGATTATCCCTTAATCAATAGGTATGATAGCCAAGGTGCAACTGAGTATACACTAAGCACGTTGGTGCCGCAGGCAACTGAGCATGCGCTAGGTACTACTGTGGTCGTCGTTTTCTTTGGCGAGCGTGTCTATAACGATATTGATTGACGCAAGTCAATCAATAGGTATGATTGCCGCTAGACATGCTCGTCAAATGGAATGGACGGCCAATCATTCTGCACAACCAACCTTTTTCCAAGGACGTTCGTGCCGCAGGCAACTGAGCATGCGCTAGGCACTACTGTGGTCGTCGCTTTCTTTGGCGAGCGTGTCTATAACGATATTGATTGACGCAAGTCAATCAATAGGTATGATTGCCGCTAGACATGCTCGTCAAATGGAATGGACGGCCAAACGTTCGTGCCGCTGAGCTTTTGAGCAAACAACCTATGTTTCAAATCTATTCGTGCCGCTGAGCTTTTGAGCAAACAACCTATGTTTCAAAGTTATTCGTGCCGCTGAGCTTTTGAGCAAACAACCTATGTTTCAAAGTTATTTGTGCCACTGAGCTTTTAAGCAAACAACCTATGTTTCAAAGTTGTTCGTGCCGCTGAGCTTTTGAACAAACAACCTAAATTTCAAAGTTGTTCGTGCCGCTGAGCTTTTGAACAACCTATGATTTTAAGGTTATTTGTGCCGTTGGCACTTACCATGTCGTACTGGTTGGCCAGCGGATTGCTATACTGGGAAGGAAGTTGGATAGGTGATCAGCCTACAACTTGGTGCTAATCTGGGCCACTTCTTAGGCTTCAAACAATTAGTCTTGCTGAGAGTTTTTGCTAATCTGGGCCACTTCTCAGGCCGTCATACAATTAGGCTTTGGTTATGCCTTTGAGTGTACATTTTTATATTCATTGTGCGAGCAATAAATATTACGAGACAAATAGAGTAGTATTATTTACAACTTTGCAAGGCGAATTTAGCCGGTTACAAAAGTAATTACTACCCTACTATGACCATTAGAGGCCGCCCCTTGGGCAATGGATCGTGGTAAGTAAGACAAAGCTTAACACATATCTAGAAGAAATACTTCTTGAGATTGTCGGCATTCCAAGTGCGCAAAATAGGCCGGCCCTGCATGTCTTGAATGCGGTAGGTTCCATCTCTAACCTCATCATAGATCTCACAAGGTTCCTCCCAGGTGGGCGTCAGCTTACCCTGTTCGTTTGCTCGTCCTGTGGATTCCATTTTCCTGAGGACAAAATCTCCCACTTTGAGCACTATTAGAGACTTTCTTGTTGTATTCTCTTGCCATTCTTATCTTGTACAGCTGTTGTCTGAGCGCTGCATTTCCTCTAACCTCGGGCAGAAAGTCCAGGGCTGCTTTCATTGTCTCCCAGTTAGCATTTTCGTCATACAGCATGACTCTCAACGTTGGTTCACACATTTCTATGGGTAGGACAGCCTCGGCGCCATAGGCTAGCAAGAAGGGTGTTTCACCGGTTGAATTCTTAGCCGTGGTGCGGATGGACCATAAGACATTTGGCAGCTCATCAGCCCATAGACCTTTGGCTTCGTCGAGCTTCTTTTTCATTCCTTCGGAGATAATTTTGTTGAACGCCTCAACCTGGCCATTGGTTTGGGGACGTCCGACTGATGCAAAGCAAGTGTGTATGCCGTGGCCTGCCAGCCACTCTTTCAGCTTAGGCGTCTCAAACTGGGGCCCATTATCGAAGACGATAGCTTGTGGAATCCCAAAGCGAGTCATGATGTTCTTCCAAATGAATGCTCTCACATCAGTAGTTTTTATGTTTTTGAGCGCTTCTGCCTCCACCCATTTGGTGAAGTAATCTACAGCAACGATGACATAACGCCTTCCTCCTGGTGCGGCCGTAAATGGGCCTAGAAGATCCATCCCCCACTTAGCAAATGGAATTGGGCTCGTGATGGGCGTCAGAACTCGTGTCGGTCGGTGTATTAGGTGAGAAAAACGCTGGCATTTGTCACACTTCTTGACCAGTGAGATTGCGTCCTCTTTAAGAGTCGGCCAGTAATAGCCGGTTCGAAGTTCCTTTTCAGCCAAAGCCCTTCCACCAATATGCGAGCTGCACAACCCCTGATGAAGGTCTTCTAGAATTTCCTGCCCCTTCTCAGGCGTTACACATCTTAACAAAGGACGGGAGTAGGCCTTTTTGTAGAGGGTGCCGTTCCACATTTCAAACCAAGAGCATTTCTTCTGAAGTTTTGCCGCTTCCCTTGAGTCTTCTGGCAAGACTCCATTCATTTTGAAGTTTACTATGTCATCCATCCATGTGGACGTCCTATCAAGAGTTTCCACCTCCATTTGCTCAACACTTTTGTGCTCTTTTACCTCCCAAAACACGTGCCGAGGGGTATCACAAGACGCGGAACTTGCCAATTTTGACAGGGCATCAGCTTGGTTATTTTCCGAACGAGGGACTTGCCTTACTTCAAAACTCTTCAGTGGTTCTACTTCCTGATGGACGGCCTGCATGTACTTGACCATAGTCGGATCCCTAGCTTCGTAGGTTCCATTAACTTGGCTCACAATCAGTTGGGAGTCAGATAGTGCTACAATCTCCTCGGCGCCTGCCGCCTTACACATTTTAATGCCACAAAGCAGGGCTTCATATTCGGCTTCATTATTTGACGCCTGGAAGTTAAATCGCATAGCATACTCAAAAGTATCTCCTTCTGGGGAGTGACAGATTATCCTAGCTCCACATCCATTCTGTGTGGATGAGCCATCTACATACACTGTCCACACCGTGTTTGTATTCTTGGCAAAGTCTGGCCTCGTCATTTCAACAATAAAGTCGGCACATGCCTGCCCCTTGACAGCTTTCCTCGGCTCATAGGTGATATCAAAGGCGTTCAGCTCTATTGCCCAATTTAGCATTCGTCCTGACGCCTCCAGCTTCGTAAAGGACAGTTTGAGCGGTTGATCTGTGTAGACCACTATTTTGTGAGCTAAGAAGTAAGGACGGAGCTTTTTGCTGGCCATGAACAGGGCTAAGCCAAATTTTTCCACTGTGGGGTATCTAACTTCAGCATTTTGAAGAACATGACTGACAAAGTATACTGGTATCTGTATTCCCTCCCTCTCTGTCAGTAGAACGGCACTCAACGAGTGCTCGGACACGGCAAGATACATGTACAAAGTCTCTCCTAGCAAGGGGCTAACAAGACGAGGCAAGGTATGCAGGTGTTCCTTTAATCTGACCAATGCCGCCTCGGCTTCGTCCGACCATTCAAACTTGGCCTTCTTTCTGACTGCCCTAAAAAAGTAGTGGCACTTGTCTCCAGCCCTGGAAAGGAATCTGCCCAGGGCGGCCAAGCAACCTGTGAGCCGCTGGACCTCTTTTACTGTCTTTGGTGAGCTCATATCAATTACTGCCTGGATTTTGTCTGGGTTGGCTTCAATTCCCCTTTCATCAATCAAGAAACCTAAGAATTTGCCTGCCGTCACCCCAAACACACACTTCTTAGGGTTCAATCTCATATTGTAAGCTCGAATAGTCTCAAATGTCTCCCTAAGATCAGTTATATGTGCCGCCCGCAGCTTACTTTTCACGATCATATCATCAATATAAGCTTCAATATTTCTGCCGAGCTGCTTTATGAACACAGTGTTAATAAGACGCTGAAAGGTGGCCGGCGCATTCTTTAATCCAAACGGCATCACTTTGTAGCAGTAAAGGCCTTGTTCAGTAACAAGTGACGTTTTTTCCTGGTCGTCAGGCCACAACGGGATCTGATGAAACCCTGAGTATGCATCCATAAAGCTCATCATAGCATGCCCTGCTGTAGAGTCGACAAGCCGGTCAATCTTAGGTAATGGGAAACTGTCCTTGGGACATGCCTTATTGAGGTTGGTGTAGTCAACACACATTCTCCAGGTGCCATTGGGTTTCTTGACGAGGACCACATTAGCAACCCAGTCGGGGTACTGACTAGGCCTGACGAACCCTGCCTCCATCAACTTTTGTATTTCCGCTGCTGCCGCCTGGTTTCTATCCTCCCCATGGTTCCTTTTCTTTTGACGAACCGGCTTAAAGTTTGGGTCCACATTCAGCTTATGGACGGCCACAGCAGGATCAATACCCGGCATTTCGTCCACTGTGAATGCAAAGATATCTTCAAACTCTCTCAGTAGGTGGACCAACTCTGCCGCCAGCGGGTCGTCAGGAGGAATCCCGATGGGCACTATTCTGTCAGGTTTGTCTGTGTTTAATACCACATCGAAATGAGCCCCAACAGGCTCTGGGCGTCTCTCTTCCATGTGCCCTGCTGTGATAGTTAATGTTTCTTTGACGATTTTGGGTTGTGTGTCGCCACATTTTCGTTTGTTTCCCGATGTCTCTTTCTCTTCACCCGTCCCCCATGCTTCTGGACTCAAGGTGGTTAGATAGCAATCTCTAGCTTGTTGCTGATCACCATGTATAGTGCTGACACTCCCATCGTCACAGATAAACTTAAGGAGCATCAGATGAGTCACAATGACAGCCTTTGCCTTATTCAAGGTAGGACGCCCCAGGATGATGTTATACGCCGTCAAGTCTTTCACTATGAGGAAACGGACGTCCATTTGTCGAGATTCCTTTTTATTTCCCATCCTTAGAGGAAGCGCAATAATGCCGACTGGATGGATGATACTACCTCCGAAGCCTATAATGGGATAGTGGATTTTCTCAATCTTTGAGGAATCATGTTGCAGCCGGTTCAAGCACTCTAGACTAATTATGTCCGACGAACTTCCTGTATCGACCAAAATACGCCTAACCCTCAGATTAGCAACCTTTAACTCAATTACCAAAGGATCGTCATGCGGGGTGGAGATTTTCCCACGGTCGGCCTCGCCGATTTCAACTTTTGGAAACGGGTCAGCTGTGGCCTTGCCGGACAACATCACTTGCCCCAATCGCTTGGCATAATCCTTCTGGCCCCTCATGGTCGGCCCGCCGGCGGCCAATCCTCCGGAGATGACTGCTACGCACTCTGGGTCAGTACGATTCCCAACTTCCTCTGATGGAGGGGATTTGTTCTTCTTGTAGAAGGGTTTGCCAGAACCTCCCGTGTTCCTGCTGATATAACTCTTTAAGAATCCCTTGGCGGCTAGGCCGTCCAATGCCTTTTTCAAGCTCTTACATTCTTTGGTGTCATGCCCAATAATACTGTGAAAGTGACAGTACAGTTTGGGGTCCCTACTTTCTGGTGGCAACTTCATGGGAAATGGACGATCAATGTCATATTTGGACCCAACGTCCATCAGAATTGTGTACATGTCTGTGTTATACTCAAATCGCTCCCGATCATAAGTTCTGGACCGTTTCTGGCCTGCCGCCCCGGGAGCCCTGTCTGACTCTTTTGCAATAGCCCACGTCCCGTTAGGCCGGCTCTTCTTTTCGAATTTCTCCTTTTTTGCCGCCGGCTCGGCGGTATCACTTCCTCTGGGATCTTTCGGGACGCTGCAAATCTCTGTTGCATGGATGAAGGCCTCGGCCTCATCAAGCACTTCTGGCATTGTTCGGACGCTTTTCTTTACCAGATCAAACTTGAAAGAGCCCTTTTTAAGCCCTCGAATGAAGTTATCGAATGCAACACCATCTGGCAAATCCGGAATTTGCCCTGCCTCTAGATTGAATCTCTTCACATAGCTGCTCAGAGACTCGTCTTTACCTTGCTGAATCCTACTCAGATGCATGCTCGTCTTCTTTTCTTCCTTGTGAGCCATGAACCGAGTAGAGAACAATAACTCGAGCTCCGAAAAAGAGCGAATAGTTCCGGCTGGAAGTCTCTCGAACCACTTAGACGCTACTCCTTTGAGTGTGCCCGGAAAATACTTACACCAGGTTGAGTCAGTTGTTCCTTGGACATACATGTGATGCCGGTAAACCAAGAGGTGCATGTCTGGATCTGTGGTCCCATCGTAAGCATCAATGTTGGGCGGCTTGACTTTGGGTTCCCTCGGGGCTCTCATGATGGAGGCTGCAAAAGGGGTGGTGTGTCCTAGGGCCATGTTGGACACCCCCTCCTGAATGTGATACACAGGATCTTGACGCCTTGAGTAGGGTACCCGCTGGGAAGACTCGCGTCCGCGAGTTTGACGGGTTGGACGGGTGACCCCTGGGCGCGCCTGGCTCAGGTGCGTATAAGTTGGATGAGGGAGAGGTCTATCCGGCATGACGGGGGTTGACCCAGTGTCAGAAAGTTCAGACTCAGAGTCAGGCAATTGCTCTGCGCATGGCTGCTCACGTCCTCGGGACGTTTCTCCGATCAGCCGCTGTGGCAGTCGGCGTGGTAGGCAAGACATTGCCTGATTGGGCTGACTCGCTGGCGGCTGCCTCCTCAGGTCCTCGCCTGTCTGCCTGGTCCAGACGTTTGGGGGGCGCAAAGAAAGTGTTGGCCTATTGCTTGCCGGCCCCTCATGATTTGCAGCCGCAGCAGTGGTGTAAATCAGCATACTCTTCTGTACCTCAGCATTAACTGTCTTTCCCATATCAGCTTGGAACTCAGCCAAAATAGCCCGAAGAGCACCCACAGAGACAGGCATATCAGGGTTCTCCTCTATTACGGTATCCGCCCGAGGATCCAGGTGTCCTCCAAGAGGGGTGCGATTGGCCTGGTCGTCCTCCTCGCTGAGCACCTCTACCTCGGCAGCGTGACGCGGGGTGTGCCCGGCCGCAAATATTCGCGCGGCATCTCCAGTGATTCTCGTGGCCGGCGTATGATGTTCAGTCGGCATTTCTCTTTCGAGGGGTGGCCGCTCTACTCGCGTAGGCCGCCCAGTATCGTTGTCCTGTCTTTGATCTTCCATGTTACTGTACCTCCCCACAGACGGCGCCAAATGTTGTGGGGTTTTTTCGGTGAGATACCTTGGAGGTTTTCCGGTAACTTCTAAGGATTTCACAAGATTGTATTTTTATAGAGAGAGAAAGTAGAGAGAAGGCAGAGCAGCAATTGCTCTTGATTGTATTGATTGTGACCCCTTTTTCTAGGGTAGTGGGACTATTTATAGTACTAGGTTTTTGTGGGAATGACCTAATATTCCCTTTACATGATTGGCTAGGGTATGGGAGGAGGACATGTGTCCTTTCTCCTTACAATTCTCTGGCCCCTTTTGGCAATAGTGGGCTTTTTGGGCCTATTGTGCTTATTCATACTACTTGGGATATCTACTACTTAGGCCCCTTTTCAGGTATAGGTACATTACATACATTTATACACTCCTAAATACAAATACATATACATTGTAGATACGTAGATTGATACCCATGCTGTGGAGTAGTCTTCGTATGGTTTCTGCTTAGGGGGCGTAATACGTGCCATGTGTCGCATCCTCATTGGTACACGAAGGCATGGTAATTTTGCCCACAACAATTGGTACTCTATATTTACGACTTTTAAGAGATTAATATATTCATATGTGCGTATAATGACCATCAGATTTTGTTTTATCGAACGGTTATAAAGTGGTTCTCACCGTAAGTTGGTTCTCACCTTAAGGTGGTTCTCACAGGAACCTCACCATATATATATATATATATATATATATATATATATATATATATATATATATATATATATATATATATATATATATATATATATATATATATATATATATATAGGTTTAGGCTCATGTGAGAAGGACAATTTAGGTGAGAAGGGTGAGAAGTGTTTAAGACCCTTTGATCAAGTTAATCAACGAAGCAGATTTTTCGACCTAATTAATGCAATATCGTAATTTCGGAAATCAGAGTCCACGTGTTGTCACTTCTCTCCCCCACCTCTCGCCTGGTCGTCCCTGTTATCTTATAGCTCTATTGAGCTTGTTAATGGCATCTAACTGGGTTTAAAAAAAAAATTGACCACCCAACTTAAATCCCCCTCCTCTCCCACTTTCTCTCTCCTCTTTGCTTACCCAAAATCAAGGACTTTTGGGCAACAACCGAGCTTTTTCTCTGTTTAATTCATCCTCCATTAAATTTAAATTAATCCCATAAGCTTTTTCTGGGCAACAAAGATTATTAGTCTTACATATATCAATCGCTTCCTTCTAGTAAATTTCCATCTATAGGCTTAGTTATTTGCATATATATTGTTCTAAATTGCTAATTAATTTTTCACCCACTTCGAATTTTTTTGTAGGGTGTTAGCACTAATTTGGGAATTGAATGAATAATGATAGAACGAATTTAATTTGATGTATCTCAAATGTATTTTCTATGTATTTACCATGTAACTGTAATGTATCTATGATATATTGTTGGTGTATTTGTGTGTCTTCTGTACTGGAGGTGAGGAGATGAAAAGGGGATTTGGCATTTAGGGTTTGGAGTATTCTTATTTTATTTGGTGAAGGTTGCAGCACCATATATGACATTAATTTCCATTGAGGTTCATGTTTTGATGTATCTGTAGTTCTTAGTTGATGTATCTGTAGGTCTTAGTCGATGTACTTATAAAGCTTTGTTGATGTATTTGTAGAGATTACCTAATTTTTTATGTGATTTTTTATGGTTTAAGATTTAATTAGCACATAAGCTTAAAGGAAAAGGAAAGAGAAGAGAATGGAGTGAAAAAAATACTCCGTATTACAACACTGGGGGGTTAGACTATTCAAAGGGAATGAAAAAATTAGATTACAAATACTTGTCACGTGGCTGGGACAGCTGACCGCATCACGCAATTAGTAATCACACGAAAGAAAATTTGATCGTTAAATGTATTGATCGGACGGTTGTGAACTCTTCTCACGCTTCTCACCTTAACACCACTTCTCACCGGATCCCTCCCCTATATATATATAGGGTGAGGTTCCTGTGAGAACCACCTTAAGGTGAGAACTTTTTTTTATCGTGAGAACCTTTATGCATATTTTTCGAACTACATATGTTTTGTACTATATGTGCATTTTTTTTGAACTATATGTGTATATTTTTTAAGCCAAATTTGCACTTTTTAATGTGAATATAATTTTTAATTCTCTAAAACACCACATTATATTTGAGTCAAATAATATGCACATACAGTCAAAAAATATACACATTCAGGTATAAAAATATGTACATATGACGAGGGGTTTGTTTTGCTCTCTTTACAGGTATCTGATTGTATTCAAAGGCCTTGTTAGGCAAATGGCTTTTTGCTGGCTTTTTGGTTGGCTTTTGGCTGTTGGCTTTTTAATCTGGTCAAACAGCCAAAAAATGTGTTTGGTAACTGGCTTTTTAGCTTGCTGAAAAGCTAGCTTTTCCGCCAAAAATGAAAAGCTAGTAACACTAGCTTTTTGGAGTTGGCTTTTGGCTTTTCACTATCTAAATTACTTTTTTGTCCTTGTTTTTTACTAATTAACTAATAATTAATAATTAGTGATTAGTGATTAGTGATTAGTGATTAGTGATTAGTGATTAGTGATTAGTTATTAGTGATTAGTGATTAGTAATTAGTAATTACTAATTAATAATTAATAATTAGTAATTAATAATTAATAATTAATTATTAATAATTAATAGTTAATAATTAATAATTAATAATTAATAGTTAATAATTAATAGTTAATAATTAATAGTTAATAATTAATAGTTAATAGTTAATAATTAATAGTTAATAATTAATAATTAATAATTAATTATTAATAATTAATAATTAATAGTTAATAATTAATAGTTAATAATTAATAATTAATAATTAATAATTAATAATTAATAATTAATAAATAATAATTAATAATTAATAATTAATAATTAATAATTACGGAGTATTAATTAATGACTAATAACTAAAAGTGAATAACTAATTAATAATTAATCATTAATTATTAATGATTAATTAATAAATTATTAATTATTAATTATTATTAATTTAATTATTATTAATTATTATTTATTAATTATTAATCATTGATTATTACTCCGCAATTATTAATTAAAATAATAATTTATTAATACTATTGCAAAAATTAATTTATTTTTAATGTATATTTATTTATTTGTAATTACGTTTTACTCCGTACACAATACACAGTATGTATTGAAAAATGAATAAAAGACATTAAATGTCCTTAAATGTCATTTTACATAGCTACAGCCAACAGCCAACAACTGATTTTACCAAACACATTTGTAACCAATCCATAGTCAAACAAACAACAAAAGCAGCCAACTTGAACAGCCAGTCAAACCAGCCAAATAAAACAGCCGACAGCCAACAGCCAATTGCCAAACAGGGCCAAAATAATCGGATAGCTAGCTTGTTAATATAACTCATTCATACCCCACTGTTAATATGCTATATGGCGTTGTATTTGGTTAAGCCATACTCCACCAACAACGAGCAGTCTCCCTTTGATATGTGATGGTATTTTTACTTTATTTACAATTTATAACCTTTTTTTAATACAATTTTTGGATATTATCCATTTTTAAAAAAAGTAATTTAAAGGAATCCCAATATTTGGGGTTTGATTTTGTTGATTAATTAAGCGAAACAGCACAGGATTGGGATAAATTAATGCAATTTGTCGTGGGAGGAGGAGAGAGATAACAGAAAAAGAAGAAGAAGAGAGCAGCTTTAGCTTCAACAATGACGGCATCTCATATTAATTATGTAGTTAATTAGGACTTAGGAGATGGTAATATTTGCAGTCCTTCCCATCTTATGTAACCGGAGGCGGCAGACTCGTCCCCACCACCGGATTTTTCTATCACCGCCTTTAGCACCTCTTGTATTAACTTAGTAGAACAATGGTGGAGTGGTGGTTCTTCGTCGTGGTCATTTGATGAAATTTGATGATGGTCGTGGCTCGAAATTTGATGAAACGTCGCAGCCTGTTTATGCCTCCTCCTGATCTTTGATTGAACAACGGGCAAGCGCTGGTTAAGAGGCGTGAGTTAAGAGGAAGAATATATATATTAATGGTCAATACATAAATGATGAACAGTCAAGATTAAAGTTCTCACCATAAGAATGGTTCTCACCGTAAGGCGGTTCTCACGTGAACCTAAATCTATATATATATAATACACTTATTTCAAGGTTTTATTCGATGGTTATACGCTTTGAGTACTAGCTATGAAACTTATGATTTGTATCAAGGTTTTCTGGGTTGTTTAGTAGTCGGTAATAGATGAAGGGAATAAGAATAAATTAGGTGTTATTGGCAAGAAAAAAAAAACTAATCATAATGTTAATGGTAATGAAAGCTTTTCTCAATCAATGATGTTTTTAGTCATAAGTTGTACTCTCGTCCAATATCAATCCCAAATAATAATGAAAATTTATGAAGAAAAAAGTGATGATTTTGAATTAATTAGCATTATCATATGAATGAATATTAGTTTTCCTTACAAATTCACATACAAATTCATTTCCATTGACATAATATATTACCGCCTACTTTGAATAACTGGCAAACCAATACATACAGCTAGCATTTCACCCATCAACACTAATTGCACTCTGCATTTTTTCTAAACCAAAGAATCCATTTTTGTTGAGAAGATTATGATTAAGGGTGTAAATGAGTCGAGACTCTCAATAAACTACCCGGGTTCGGACTCGGGCTCGGTTCAAGCTCGTTCATGTTCGTTTATTTAATAATTGAGCCGAGCTTGAACAACTTTTGAAGCTCGTTTAATAAACGAGCCTGAACATGAACACATGTATGCTTGTTCATTTATGTTCATGAACAAGATAGTGTATTTGTGTTCATAATCAAAATTTTCATACATAACTGTATGATCACAAGATAAAATCGTATTTTGACTTTAATTTTAACAACCAAAAAAAAATCACAAAATAAAAATATTTTGAATTTAAATTGTTAAATTAGTGCATATTCAAAATAATATTTTCAAATGGTTAAAATTTAAAGTGCAAAGCTCGTTTAAGAAAAAACTCGTTTATGAACTCGGCTCAGTTAATAAACGAGACATTCATGAACCGTGCACGAACACAAAATCTCTTAAACGAACCGATCTTGAACAAATTTTTTAGCTCGGTTGAAAGTGTACGGGAAGCCCTACCGGCAGGCCGGTAGGACATCCCATATTACAAATAAAGACCTTAGTCGGTATTTGGACCTGACTACCCGCAGTCGGCATTTCCCTGCCAGCGCATACCTCCCGGATCCCTAAAGGAGGATCCGGGACCGTAGGGTAATAACTCATATCCTCCGTACAGAGGACTCGTCTATAAATATGGACGCCCATTCAATGCCAAAGGTATGTAATCTCACCCAATCATTCTTATAAGCATTTATTACAGAGCTATCAGCATAGCCTGACTTAAGCATCGGAGGGGTAATTCTCGAATCACCCCCGAGGCTAGTTAACAGTTTCCTTGTGCAGGACACACTCAACATCAAGTACCAGAGACAAGTCAACCTTTTTCTGTTCCAAGTCCGCTACCGGAACAGAAAGCTTGGACTCGAGCTCGCCTAAGTTAAATAAACATGAATATAAACTGTTAGGGTAGTACTCGGCTCGAATTGTTTGCTCCCCTAATTACGATATAAAACTTACACCGTACACTTAAAGAGTTTTTAGATAAATTTCTCATTTTATAATGCTCGTGACCATAAGGAAACAAAATAATTAGAAATGCTCTCTATGGAGAAAACAAAAACAAACGAAAACCATGTCACAGCGGAAGAACGGGATAAAATTAATCGATCAAACAAGAAGCCTAAACGAAAGATAACACATCTGATATTTGATCGGAACAGAAATGACGAACAAATGGTGGAAGCACCAGAAAATCCCGTAGAGGAAGAGCCACGCCAGCCTCTACCAAGACTGCAAGCACAAGCTACTGCCCCTCCAACATCCACCCCACTATCATTCAGAGACATGCTGCGTGATAGCAGCCAAAGCAACCCAACCAGCCAACAGGGATTCATCTTTGAGGAGGATGAAGATGATGCATCAGATGATGATTTAATGCCTGAAGACCTGGTTCAAGATGAAAGGTGTCCAGCCATATTACTTACCAAGGAAGAGAAAAGAGCAATGAGACAACCTTGGAAGAATTCCCTCATAATCAAAATGTTCGACGGTAATCTTGGATATATGGGGCTAATGAGAAGACTAAAAAAGAAATGGAGCATCAAGGGTGAGCTAGCGTTAACCGATATCGGTTGCAAATATTTCATTGCTAGATTCACGAACGCTGCAGACTATAACTTTGTGCTAACACAAGGACCATGGATGCTAGATGATCATTATCTTACCATTAGAAAATGGGTCCCAAATTTTATTCCTGATGAAAATCCCATCAAGGTTCTTACTGCGTGGGTTCGTATCCCCAACCTCTCAGTGGAATACTTTGATATGAACTTCCTGCACAAAATTGGTTCTAAAATCGGAAAAGTCATCCGTGTTGATAAAAACACGGCACAAGCACAACGTGGCCAATTTACAAGAATCAGTGTGGAAATCGACCTCTCAAAGCCACTACTCTCCAAGTTTTGGCTTAAAGGCAAGATATGGAGGGTCCAATATGAAGGAATCCGTATGGTCTGCTTTAAATGTGGCAAAACAGGCCACTCTGAAGGCGACTGCTCCCCTGCTCCAATTTTAAACACAGAGGACCTGATGATTACAAACGAGCAGGGCCATATTCAGTCGGAGTCTAACCTCCCTATTCCAACAACAAGACCAGAACAAATTGAGGATTTCGGGACATGGATGCTCGTCAAAAAACCCATTCGGAAAAGAATTATGAAACAAGATAAGAATCAGGCGGTGGCCGGAAAAACTACAACCAGTGGTACTAAGGTGGCGGAAAAATTGAATGCTAACGCTATCTCCACGGGACAGCAAAATCCGAATAAATCAACACCCGTTAATGGGGGGATTGGTTCTAGATTCTCGGCGCTAGCAATTGATGATGAACAAGGAAATGCGTCAAATCAGGAGCATAATAGGGACCAAATAAATCAACCAAATCCAATTCAAGAGGAAAGTGCATACCAAACAGTTGATTTAGGTGAGACTTCTCAAGATTCTGGGCGTGAATTAGGGAAATTTTCCCCCTTTAATTTAGGAAAGGATATGTTTGTGCAAAAGAATTCTGGAGTTACCAAACCTCCCAAGAAAATCTATCAAGAAAAAAAGATCTCTTCACAAAATAACAACTCCAAAGCCCTAACTGATTTGGACCAGAATTGTCAACCTAGGCCCATTACGGGTAGCCAAAATCCAGCTCCTGGCAAAGAAAACTTTATAATGACATTCCAAGCAAATAGTGAAACCACAAACAAGAACTTAGAAGCTACTGAAGCCATCCCAAGTTTGATCCAAAACTGCTCCCATGATGAACCTCTCCACTCTTCAACCTTCCGATGTCATCCACCTGAGAATCCCCCCGGAGAAGACTCTCTTCGCGAACCATGTAATGGAGAAGCCGTACCTTTACACGACACTCCCCCTGACCCATATTCTGGAGGTACGGTTCGACTCTTGGCTAGAGCCGATATCATCACCTCAGGAATTGGTTGTAACATTGTTACTTCCTAATGAAATTCAACGAATGGTACGTTTAATTGGCCAAGCCTATATGTCTACAAACCCAACCATCCCCTTTTCCATGGTAGATCAGACACCAAATTTATCACTAGACAATCTCCCTATCACTTGTATGGTATGGAATGTGCAAGGTGCCGGGAGCCGTGCTTTTATTGCAGCCCTGAAAGAAATCGTTCGTACCAATAAACCCAATGTCATTGCACTTGTTGAGATACACATGGGTGGCAGTCAAGCGGACAATATTGCCTCGATCCTGGGTTACACGGGTCACACCCGCGTTGATGCTATGGGGTTCAGTGGTGGCATATGGATCTTCTGGAAGCCAGAATTCGTTACGGTTGAACCAATTAGAAAGCATGATCAGCATATTACGATGGATATTAGAAGGGTGGGTGCGGTCCCGTGGTACTTCACGGCTGTATATGCAAGCCCGGATCCTATGAAAAGAAGAGATTTATGGAGAGAATTAAGCGAGTTTGCTACTACTCACAACAAGCCTTGGCTGATTGCAGGGGACTTCAATGACACTCGCACTTCGAGTGAGAGAAACACTGCCTGTGCTGAGACTAGGCGTAGAGCAGTAAAATTTAATGACTGGATTGAAGAGATGGACCTCATGGAAGTGGAATTCGCTGGTGCCTCTCACACTTGGGCTCGTGGCCTTACCCCGGAAACAAGACAAAGTGCAAGACTGGATAGAGCCTTGTGCAATAGTGAATGGGGTATGCGATTTGAACACGCCAAAGTACGACACTTACCTGCAGTTCACTCAGACCACTGTCCATTACTCATTACCCCCAACGGGTTTGCTCCACTTCATAATATAAACAGGCCATTCCGATTTCAGGCGGCCTGGTTATTACATGAACAATTCAAGGTGTTTGTGACTGATAAATGGGAAAAAAAAAGTCTGCTAGGTACTGCATTAGCCAACTTAGCAGAGGAGTTACAGTATTGGAACAAGGAGACCTTTGGCAACATCTTCAAACAGAAAAAATCTCTCCTAGCCCGCATAGCAGGAACACAAAAAGCTCTCTCAGAACGTGTTGATAGGGGGCTTATCAAACCAGAAGCAAAACTTCGTCGCGAACTTGACGACATCCTTGAAAGAGAAGAGACTTATTGGTACCAAAAATCTAGAGTGGAGTGGGTTAAAAATGGAGACCGAAACACAACCTTCTTCCGGTTAAGTACCATTATCCGAAGATGGAGAAACAAAATCTCAGCAATTAAAGGGAGCAACAATGAGTGGATTCACGATACAGAACTTGTCAAGAACCATGTTGTGGAGTATTTCAAGAACTTATTCAAAGACGAAGGAGAACCGAGTGAATTTGCAGTCCCTTATGATGTCTTTCCGGAGCTTCCTTTGGCAGATTGGGAAAAGTTGTCAAAACCATTCACCAAGTTCGACATTGACCATGTTATTAAGCATATGGGTGCTCTAAAAGCGCCGGGACCTGATGGCTTCCAGGCCCTTTTCTATCAAAAGAACTGGGAGACAGTAGCCTCAAACGTTTATGAGATGGTACTACCTGTACTACAAGGAAAGAAAATCCCGAATGATATCAATGATACTCATATTGTTCTCTTACCCAAGGCTGACAGCCCCGAATTGCCTTCGCATTTCCGCCCTATTGGGCTATGCAATGTCTCTTATAAAATCATTACGAAAGCTATTGTTAACCGCATCAAACCTGTGCTACCGCTTCTGATCTCCAACACTCAAGCCAGTTTTGTGCCGGGAAGACAAATAACAGATAACATTGTTATTTTTCAAGAGGTTCTACACACGATGAAGAGAAAGCAAGGAGTGAAAGGATTCATGGCCTTAAAGATCGACTTTGAGAAGGCCTATGACCGGCTTAGATGGTCCTTTATCCGTGATACACTCTTACAGATGAACTTGCCATACCTATTGGTTAACATTATCATGGAATGTGTTACTACGGCATCTCTCCAAGTTCTTTGGAACGGTGAACCATGTCAAAAATTCACACCAAGCAGAGGTATAAGGCAAGGAGACCCTCTGTCTCCTTACCTATTCGTCATGTGTATGGAACGATTGTACCAAACAATAGAGGAGGCAATTGTAGCTAATAACTGGAAACCAATTCGAGCTAGCCGCAATGGCCCCCTGTTGTCCAACCTATTTTTTGCAGATGATGTCTATTATTTGCTGAAGCAAGTTGTGAACAAGCCACTGTGATTAAAAGTTGCCTTGATCGATTCTGTGAAGCCTCGGGCCAACGAGTGAGTCTGCCTAAATCCCGTATTTTTTTCTCAAACAATGTCAATGAGTCCACCCAATCTGCCATCAGTAGGGAGCTAGGAATGGAGACTACGTCGGACCTGGGAATGTATTTAGGCATGCCTGCTATTACCAGTAGAGTGACACGTGAAACATTTAGTCACTTGTGTGAGAAAATTGATCGAAGACTAGCTGGTTGGAAAACCAAATACCTCTCCTTAGCGGGACGTATAACTCTAGCTAAGTCCACCCTTTCGACAATGGCATGTTATTCAATGCAAACGGAGAAACTACCCCGAACCATATGTGATGACATTGATAAAAAAACAAGGAAATTTGTTTGGGGAGGAAATGAAGATAAAAGGGGAGTCCACTTGCTTTCCTGGGAGGTTCTGTAGAAACCTCGTGATCAAGGGGGACTAGGTCTCCGATCTGCCCGTCAGGCAAACTCGGCCTTCTTGACAAAGTTGGGCTGGAGGACACTATAACAGAACCCAACACTCTGTGGTCTAGGGTCTTACGCTCCAAATATTGTAAAGGAAGATGTGATATTGATATGTTCGTTCCCAAAGCCGGAATGTCAAATGTTTGGCGAGGTATAACGGAAAACTCAAAAATTCTGTGTGAAGGGATGAGAATGGCAGTGGGTAATGGTGACACTACCCTTTTCTGGGATCACAAATGGGCTGCAAATACCCCCCTTAGCGAGTTAATCACGCAGCCTATTCCCACAGAACTTGAAGGAGCTACTGTGGGCGAGATGTGGGAAGCAGGACAAGGGTGGCGCTGGGAGATTTTTTCTCCTTACCTCCCACATGATACACTCAAACTAATTCAGTCTCATGAGCTCAAAGAAGACCACAACATTGGGGATTTGGTTTATTGGCAGGATGGGACGAAGGGAAAATTCTCAATAAAATCTGCCATAAGGATTATGAGGCACGAGACAGACACACTTGATGAGGCCTGTTGGGATGCCGTATGGCGCGCACCAGTCCAACAGAGAATTAGAGCCTTCCTATGGCTCTCCTGTCATGACCGCATACTAGGTAACCTCAACCGATTCAAGAGACACATGACTGATGCTACTAAATGCTTCATATGTGACGCCCCCGAAGAGTCAACACTACATATAATTCGTGAGTGTCCTGCTGCCAGAATGGTGTGGAGGAAATTAGGCGGCCCTGCGAGTTCCCCTACCTTCTTTCAAAGCGATCTAAAGGATTGGATTACGGATAATCTCAAAGGAACAGCTGCTGATCATGATGCGAAATGGCCAACACATTTTGGTATAGCGGTATGGTGGATTTGGAAGTGGCGAAATTGTTTCGTTTTTGGAAAACAACATGAGATACCAATAGATATTGGGGCTTTCCTTCAAGTTCGTGTTGATGAGACTTACCAGAGTCTACAAGGTTTAGAAACATATCATGGAACCAACCATGGACCTAGAATCCAGACTTACGTCCGTTGGAAATTCCCGCATGATGTGCCGTATGTGTTAAACTGTGATGGGGCAGCTAAAGGCTCACCAGGTCCCGCGGGTGGAGGAGCAATCATTAGAAACCAACAAGGTACGCATGTGTCGAGCTTAGCAGCCAACTTTGGTCATTGCACAGCCTTCAAGGCTGAACTTTTTGCCCTCCTAAATGGTCTAAAACTAGCAGGAAATCTCAAAATAAAAGCCTTGGAAGTCCAATTGGATAGTCAAGCCTGCGTACAAGTCATGCAGGACACGAGCCCAGCCATGGGAGAATGCGCACATGTAATCAATGATTGTCGTTCGATGCTAAATAATCCAGAATGGAGGGTCACAGTAGTGCATATTTACCGAGAGGGTAACCGCGCGGCAGATTGGTTAGCTAATTTTGGTGTCGCTCAAAATGTCAGATTTCATATGTTTCAAAGTGTTCCGTTAGAGCTTAGTCGTATTTTAGATGAGGATATTAGAGGTGTGGCGTTCCCTCGTCAAGTCCCTCCTTAATATCTTTCTGCTTTAATTTGTTCTTTTTCTTTCTTTGGATGTAATCCTCATTTGAATCAAAAAAAAAAAAAGAGTTTTTAGATACAATGTGTCTATCTGCGTTTATACAACTCTCTCACTTCTCTTTTTATCCTCATATTGTTTGTTACTTATATACGAAGTATGCTTTTTTTTTTCATACTTTTTTTTTGTTTTCATTCCTTTTCAGGGCAACAAATTTCAATCTCATCTTCTTCGATTTTTTCATGAAATAATTTTAGTTTTCATATATTTCGTGAAATATCCTTCAAGTTTCTAAAATTCAAAATACCCTAAACCTTAAACAAATGCACAACATGCCCCTAATACTCTGTTAGTCATTAACCTCTAACTAATCCATCTTTTACCATTTCTATTTTATTGATAGTTTAAGATATTAGTGATTGACGAGTGGAAATTATGTGTATACAAACTTTGCGACTAAAAACAAACCGAGGAAGTTTATAATTGGGCATAATCTAAACTTAATTCATGTAAGGTAAAATGAGCAATTTTAGCAAATTAGAGGCTACTCGTACAAAAAAAATGGTCTTGGAAAGATGACCAATATGACTAGAAACACCAAGTACACAGTAAGAGAAAGAGAACAACATTTTCCACATTCATAGAAACCAAAATTTACATCCTTTCAAATTAATCAACAAACTTTAACCAAAATTCTCGCTATAACGTCACTTCCTCACTGGAAAAATAAAATAAAATCAATCATTATATTACATCAGGTATAATGAAAGTTATATAATCCTGTAGAGGGTGGAATGAGGGGTTATAGAACATCTTGTAACCTTATTGGATCTAAGGCAAAACCAATATAAAATCGTGGGGTAAATTCTTCACTGTGCAGGAAGCAAGAAAACAGATGAACTTGTAGCAAACCTGTAAATGTAGTCTTCTCTTCAAGAGTAATCTATTATATTTGAAGGTTCTTTATCCCAACAGCTAACTTTTTATCATTAGTATTTTCGTTAGAGGTCAGATTCGGGTTAAGCCAAGGGTGTTGCAGGCACTGCTGGGCAGTGGGCCGCTTCTCGGGTGCAAAATCAAAAATTGGGCACAGAAAATCAGCAAAGTCACGGGCATCTTCTTCAGCAAATTTATACTTGTCAACAAGCAACCGGTCAAGTGACCAGTATTTGAGTCTTCTGATCCTCTTTAGATCACCATATCTATCAAAGAAGTCCTTAGAACGCGCTCCTCCATTGGCTATCTGCTCAAACAAGCATTAGCAGAAACTATAAGTGAGAAACCCTAACTGGAAAACACAAGGCAGAGGAACCCTAACTGGAAAACACAAAGCATTAGCTTGCTCACCTTTTTAGGCATCTTACCCAGAAGTTCCATCATCAGAGCAAGATGATCCTAAAACACATGCCACAAGAAACGTAATTAAAATTTTATTCATAGGAAAATGTTCCAACTTAATTTTTTCATTATCTGAAGCGAAGGTAGTTACGTAACACGGGAGCAACATTAATTATAGCAAGAAATTAAGAATGGTATTTTATCATGCACCAACCAAGGTAACCTAATAGTCTATGACCGGTAAACTAATTGAACACAGTTGAACTTTTCAGGGTAAAACTCCCTCTGATTCTTTTTATACAAGCCTCCATATTCTTCAAGGACTAAATTCTGACTGTTGATTACTTCCAATACATATTGATAAAATCATTTGACCATAGTACTTTTGGAGATGAATCTTATGTAATAGTTTCTATAGCTATTAGCAACATACTTTAAGAGATATAAGCAGTCGAAAACTGTGCAAGCCCTAATTACAAGATACAAAGGGATAACGATACACAAAGCATATTGATAGATCCGAGGTAACAAAATCATATCCCTCCGTCCTTACAAGATTGCCTCATATCCCTTTTTGGGACGTCCCTATTTGTTTGCCCCATACCTTATTTAGTTACTCTTTCCACTTGCTCTCTCTCTATCTCTCTCCTCATAGGCCCACTCTACCCAACTCATGTGCACATTTTAAACTCAAATATTAATAAGGTGAAGTTTGCTCTATGGGGAAATCTTTTAGGAACGGAGAAAGTACTTCACAGGAAATGATATGTGAATGAGACAGTAGCCAATCTTACTTTTTATAAGATTATCATCATCAGCTCACTACTGTCGCACACACACTAATAGCATTGATGAAGAATTTCACAGAATTAATGAACTAAGGAGAACTCCATTAATTTACAACAAAAAAATAAGTCTACCTCGTCATCTGTAAATCCTTGTGCCCCTTTAGGAGTAAACAACATGTCACCGGTAGCAAGCTCAAATGCTGTGCAAGCAAACGACCACATGTCAGCAGACGCGGTATATCCTGAACGGATAATAACTTCAGGAGCTCTATATTGCCTTGTCTGTATTTCTTCCATGAACTGTCGATCAGCCCAACAAGCATTTCCAAAGTCTACAACTTTGCACTTCATATCAATCCCCTCTAAAGATCTTTGTGGTTTAGGATTCTGTGGCATACCCATGGAGGTCCTTCTCTCAGATATCCTGGCCACTGCCATCTTTGCCCTCCTCTTAAGCTTTTTCTCAATCAAACTCATTGAAACTCCTCCACCATTATGGTTTCCTCCTTCAGGCTTCTCAAGAATTGGGGTAAATCCAGATTTTACTGGATCTTTAGAGGGGTCAATGGGAGAGACAAGAAGAATGTTTTCCGGCTTTAGGTCTGTGTGGATTATATTAAGCTCCCTATGCAAATAATCCAAGCCCATCAAAACACATTTGCAAATTTCTCTAACTTTGTTCAGATCCATACCTTTGTGACGGTTGTATCTAATTAAACGAAGCAAGCTATCCCCTAGAAACTCAAGAACCATGCACAGGTGCTGCCCATTTGGCCCCGTATGCTTGAAGTTATCGATCAATCGAACTACATACTTGGAATGAGTTGGTTCTCCATCAGCAATCGCTGAAAGGACTTCAATTTCATGAAGGGCAGCCTGAGCAAACTGCGGTGCACTTTTTTGAATCTTCAAAGCCACAAAACTCTAATACAGACCAGCAACCATAATTTAAAATTAAAATAAATAAATTTATAGACAAAGCAGTTATCAAGATGTGCAGAATAAGTAACAGAAATACAAACAGTAAATTAAACAGCTTTGACAAAGCGTTAAAGTAAAGAAATAAACAAGGAAGAAAGACAAAGGCCCAAATTTAAGATTTCTAAGAACAAGCATGTCAAAAGATAAATTGATAACAGATTTTTATTCTATCAAGAAGCTTTCGACATCCCAAGCAAAGCAGCGATAACTGATCTATAGAATTTTGCCTTTTGATGTTTAAAGCTAGCAGCCTAGCAAGATATAGAAATACTTTCTTGTTCAACTTAACTGTGAACCAGATATAATCTTTTCATAGCTTCACTTAATTGTATTAAGAACTGCCATTTGGAGTAGTTAACCACGCTCCTCTTTGTTTGTCCTTCCTCTATTCCCTCTGTTAGAAAGTATAAGGGGGAAGATTACTCAAGATATTTGGATCGATATGTTTTCCTTCTGTTATGAAAGTGGTGAGGGAAACTAACAGAAGATGTTTGGCTTCGAAATCTAACCTAGTTTCATCAGGGATGATGGGAATACAACCAAGTAGACTATATAACATTGAATCTTCCTTCCCCTGATTCATATACAAAAGTAAATGAGAAAGAAAAGGTAAGAGACTGTAATTAAATAAAAGTAGTCTACTTCATGAAATATTGGAATATGACTTCCAAAATCCTTCTTTCTACCTAAACAAATGGCCATATAGGTTTACAAAGTAGTAACTCAAGGAAAAGAAGCATCAATAAGATACTCCACTTATTAATTAATCACCAAAATCATGTGTAATTCCTTGTAAAACATCTAATATTCAGACAACCCTCTTTTCTGATTGAATTCCATCAATGACATTTCTATATTAGTTGTAAGCGCCACCTCTTGTGATAATATCTGTGGTTTCTCATTTCCGAGTATGCAGTTTCTTGCGATCCTCAAAACTTTCCACATTTGTAGAAAAAGACCAAAATATGCAGGTCTTTACAAAAATCCCACTCATCAAAACAGTCCAATATGGAGCTTTCACTATAATTCTAATAGTAGCACTGTGAGTTCACCCTCATCATTGATATCAATCGTCTCATTCCATTATCCAGTCTTCTACATCCTGCCACGGGTTTATATTACCCAAGACAAATGGTTCTCAGGTTGTTTTATTCATGCCAAACAGAAAATTCAATGACTTACAAAGTTACAAAGGCACATTAATGAAGAATCATGCACATCCGTGGGGCTCATTAGCCAGATTGGTGGTAAAATAAGATCCACTTGTTACGTTGATATTGAAAACCACCATCCATCATCAAATATTAGAAAATGCACATTTCCCCTGTTTTCCTACATCCTATGCCGCTCCATCTCTTTCTTTCTCTCCAACCTTTTAACTGATATCTCGACTTCTAAGCATTTTCCTTGATTCATCTACCAGGAAAAAATGCTTCTGTCCTCTCGTTCTTTTTCAGACATTCAATTTTCCAAAACTTTAAAAGTCCACTACTCTCTTCCAATTTTGATTTTGATCGTGTAAACAACCAATTTGAGATGCTCCACACAGCATGGTCATAAGTAGGAAATGTTGTTAGTCCAGGGAAATCAAACCAGGATTTAGTGAGAGAAGGGGGGGGGGGGGGGGGTTTCATCCTCAGCTTTGATTGCCCATAAACAACCCTGGAGTACTATATTAATGACAAGCCACTAGATGTTAGAAGTAGACTAAACATTTGTTGTCAATGAAGCCTCAACAAGTAAAACTTGCAAAAGTAACAAGTTCCAATAACATTTATGGAATTTCATCTTAAACAAATTCTCCGTCCTTGCCATTGAAAATAAATTACAAAATTGAATATGGGGAAAATCAATGTAGACAAGTAGTAAACAAGTTAAGCAAGCAATTCGAGCATCTATGCTTTTATTACATTACCATTTTATTCGTTCATTGTACATCTAAAGGCCATTCACGCAAAATAGGCAATCAACTACTCAGTTACTTACTACTTCCCCCTCACATAACCCTGATGATACATATGCAAAAATCTAAGTTCCTTTGCCAAATTTATTACGGAGTACTATGTCATAATAAAGCAAATGGGCCATTTTAAGCAATAGAAAGGAATGTATTTATCTACAAGTCTACAACCATACCCTGAAAGGCAAAAAAATCAAAAGAGCCACAAATTAAAGTACTCATTTGCCATTTCTGCCTTGGATAGCCTGAAGATGTGATCTTGAATACTCAATATACCCTACCAGCTCAATTGTAGGACACCCCCAATCGAAAACAATTAAGGATCAACTTCTATTATTGGCAGGTAAACCGCTGAATAATTGCAATTTAAGCAACATAAAGACAACCCCATTTCATTAATTTTTCAACAAACACCAAAACAAACAAATCTCAACAATAATTAGGAAAATAAACCCAAAACAAGGGTCCACAAAAATATGATCCAAAGTAAACAATTTACATCAAAAAATGAAAAATTGATGGAAAATAAATAAATTAAATAGATCAATAGTAATAATAAGAAACATACAGAGGTGCGAGTATCATAAGCAAGCCAAACAGTGGAAAATTGGCCCCATCCCAATTTCCTCTGAGCAATGTAACGTCCGCCATTGAAGGAATCACCAACTCTAACAGCATGATAACCTCCTTTTCTATATGAATCATACTCCTCTTCTTCCTCTGACCCAGAAGATGATGAACATGACATTTTGTATTTGTCAATTCCTTATGATTGGTTAATTTATCAATAAAATTGATTTCGATATTTATGGGAAATGAATTGTTTTGGGGGTTGATTTTATTTGATCTGGGTATGATTGTTCAAAAAGCAAGCTTCGTTGATGAGATGAAATGGGTAATTTCAGATGATTTGGGGAAGATGGAAGAAAGAGAGAGGAGAGAGATTTAGGGGGGATGGGGGGTTGCTGTAAATATATGTGGCCTTCAATTACAAGACTTCTCCCACTTTTCTCTCTTTTTCTTTCTTTTTCTTCTTTCTTTCCTACCTTAATTTTGATATTCGAGGAGAGAGATCAAAAAAATGCCCCCTTTTTTTTTTTTTGGTAAGATGGTGTTTGGTTCACAGGGGAAAGGAAATGATATAAGGAAAGAGTAGAAAGAAAAATCCTACATTTTCAAAAGTTATCTATGCTATATATATTAAAAGGTGTCTATAAGAAAATATAGGTGACTAGAGGTGTCAGAAGCTGACCTGTCCCTGAAAAATCACATGTTTTGAACTCTAATCGAATTGGTTTGACCCGAAAAATCTATGATCCAAACTCGATCTGTAACCGACTTGACTCTACCCGACACCCGTTTCACCCGATCTGTACTCCACCCGCAACCAGTTTGATCCGACCCGAACTCCACGGTTACAGGTTGGATTCAAACCAAGCTCCACCCGATACTGGTTTGACCCGACCTAAACTTCACCGGACACCGATTCGACCCGTTAAATATATGATTTGACAAGAACTGTTATCTAACCGACACCGATTGACCCGACCTAAACTCCACAGTATCTGATTTCACCCGATTTACTATATCTGATCCCACTTAATTTTACCTTCAACTCTTTTTATTACTTTAATTCATGTACTTGTTTATTTATTCTTAATAACTTATTTTTCATTTCCTATTCAAAATAAAATATTGAATTGATAATTCAATATTGTTAACTTCACTTTTCTTTACTTTTTAAGTATTTATGTATATTTACATAAATTTGCATATTTTTATATTTAGCATAATACAAAAGGAAAGAGTAATTTAAGCCCAAGTGATTGCAATATATTAAGAATTATCCGAACGTGCATGAAAAATATTGAAATACTAAACCTTAAATTTGTGGACCTATTATATCCTACTTAGTTCATGTTAATAAAAATTAAGCTAATTAAAAACAAACAAATAAATGATACAAATTTTTAACCCGAGATTTAACTGAAATGACCCGAACTGAAATCAAACTGGTATTGAATTGACCCGAACTGAAATGACCCGAGTCAAAGTCTACCCGACCCAAAGTCTACCTGACCCGAGTTTGACCCGAAAATACCCGCTTAGAACCCGACACGAGATCACCTAGTCCATTTTTTACCCGAACCGAACTTGACCCAAGCCAAAATTTACTCGGATCCGATAAACAATTGACCTGAAATTGACCCGAACTGAATAGACCCGACCCAAACCCGATCTGATCCCGATAACTTTTGATCCAAACTTGACCCGAACCGAATAGACCCGAAGTGTCATGGGTCAACCTACAATCCATCCGGTGACCCGATTTCACACCTTTATATGTAACACTCCGCTTGGGGGTCGTTCGCTCCATGTAATATTCATATATATAAAATTATGTAAACATTATTTGCATAAAGTTTGAACCCCTAACCTTAAGTTTAAAAAATAAAGCTTTTACCACTAAGCTATTACATATTTCATGTTATCATTGCAAAAAAAAAAAAATTACTATAAGTAAATGTAAATGTTGTTAATGTAGTAACCAAGGGCATCGCTCGAGCCCCAAAAACTGATCTATTTTATTATAAAAAAAACACACATAAAACTCTAGCTACCCATTTTCTTCAACATTCAACCACCACCAATGCCCCTCTCTCCCGTAGCCGCCTACTCTGTTAGCTACTCCTCCGTCGCTCTTCTATCGTCAAATCTATAATCATTTTGTCGCCGCATCCCTCTTTATCTTTCTTCTTTTTTATCATAGTCTTTTGGAAAATTTGGTAATATTAATCCAACCTTTGGTCGATTTTCTTTTATTAAGCTCACATACGACATATTTTTTAATAATCCCACCTTTACCACCCAACGACTTTTATTGGGCCCAACACGTCATAAACCTATTGTAGGCGGTAATATGTCCCTACGTGGAAGTACTCTCTCTTGATATATTCATTCATCATCATCAATTCATCACCATCTCGATGATTTTTTCACCGGTTATCGGTCACTTAAGCCTAATAAAAGTCGTTGGGTAGTAAAGGTGGGATTATTAAAAAATATGTCGTAGGTGGGATTAATAAAAGAAAACCGGCCAAAGGTTGGATTAATATTACCAAATTTTCCTAGTCTTTTTTGGTGGATTTTTTAATGATTGGGGTTGGAGTCGAACCTCCACACTTTTTAGTACGAGATAGAGGGCCAACTATCGTTGCGTTGCAAAAGACGGTGCCCAAAAAGATCCTCTAAGGGATGAAACGATTGAAGAAAGAAAGAGAATGGTGGCCCGCTGGCCGCTGCAGTAATTGCAATACCCCAAATTTTTGGGTATTTTCTAATAAATTATTTGATAATTTAAAAATGAACTTACAATTTAAAATAAAGGTTTTAATGATTTTTTTATTAGAAATTATAAAAACAGATTTTCAATTTTGTTAATCTTATTGCTAGAAATTAAGTCTCCTAATTAAACCCTAATACTACCCAAGCTATTAATAGCCTATTGTAAGAAGAAGAAAAAAAAAAACTCCCGTGCGCAATTGTTGACCCTCAAACCCTCCTTCCTCCCTCGATTGTTTTCTTGCCGTCATCATCTCCAAGCGTATTCCTTCATCTCCGGTAAGTCATGGATTATCACCTCCTTCAACTCAAATCTTGAGCATGACTTATGATGTCCTCCTTCCCCTATTTTGCCTTATATTGTTTCTCTTGAAACCCTTAACGTCCTTCTTCACTTTTATTATACTCCATAAGTTTTAGAAAATTAAAACGATTGCTTTTATCTAGATAATACTTCCGAGCTAGAAATATAAGAACTTTTACAATTTTAGAGCTTATGTTCTCGGTCATGTCCGATTCTTAATTCTAAAATAATAGCAAGGGCTTGCTCTGTTTTCCTCTTGTTTAATGATGAATAAATCAATGTTTTATTGCTACAGTTGACTTTAGTTTACTTATTTACGTACTTCTTAATTTTTTTTTTCATCCACTTAGTGCCACTAATTTTCTTTTTGTCATATAAAATGGGTTTAATGATTAAGGTGGGTTGGTTACTTTAGCGTAAAAACTTGCAATTAGGATTATACGAGCAAGATTAGGATACTAACAGTTCATTTAGGTTCTAGCCGTACACTAATTTTGTATTACTTATTTTTGTTTAATCATAGACGAAACTACTTAGAGAAGACGCAAGGAAACTACTAGTTTGAAGTACGCGCACCAAATGTAATCTCTAATGTCCATCATCTCTAGGTCCCATTAGAAAAAGTATTTTGGATGTGTTTATGTGTTATTATGTGATAGGGAGTTTAAGTGTTGTGTATATATATGAGATATACGATGTGAGTTTATATATATATATATATATATATATATATATATATATATATATATGACCAGGTTCTGGTGAGAACCTCCCTTAAGATGAGAATTATAATGAGAACCTCTTATAACCGTCGGATGAATTCAATCACACGTCTCAAATCAGCTCATTAAGGGTATTTTGGTAAATTACGTCGCTGAATGACCTCCTTTCCACACAAGGGATTCCCATAATTCTTTCTCTCTCTTCAGTTAGCTTTCTCTCTCCTCATTCAGTTTTCTCTCTCTTTCTCTCTTCTTCGTTTCATGAGTTCGGATTTGTGAAAAAAAATTCACAATTATTTTGAAGTTTATCTACGATTTTCCTCTTCAGGTAATTGAATCTTACTTTTTTTGGTTTTCGTATGAAATTTTGCATGATTTTTTGGGTTTTCGTATGAAATGTTTTAGGTTTGTTGTGTTTACTTTTTCTGATCTTGTGTTTACTTTTACTCGATGCTGTGTTTACTTTTTCTGATTTTGTGTTTACTTTAACTCGATGTTTTTTTTTTTTTCTTCTGATCTTGTGTTTCCTTTTACTCGATGTTGTGTTTACTTTTTTTGATTTTGTGTTTACTTTTACTCGATGCTTTGTTTACTTTTTCTGATATTGTGTTTACTTTTACTCAATGTCGTGTTTACTTTTTCTGATCTAATGTTTACTTTTACTCTATAATGTATTTACTTTTTCTGATCTTGTGTTACTTTTACTCGATGTTATTTTTACTTTTGATTATATAGTGTTTACTTTTACTCGATGTTGTTTTTACTTTTTCTGATGTTGTGTTTACTTTTACTCGATACTGTATTTACTTTTGATTATATTGTGTTTACTTTTACTCGATGTGTTTACTTTTTATGATGTTGTGTTTACTTTTAGAGGTTCTCATTATAAGGTAGGTTCTCATCGTAAGGGGTGGTTCTCACCAGATCTCGATTCAATATATATATATATATATATATATATATATATATATATATATATATATATATATATATATATATATATATATATATATATATATATATAGAGAGAGAGAGAGAGAGAGAGAGAGAGAGGGGCTCCCTTAAGAACACCTCTTACGGTGAGAACACTTCCTTACGGTAAGAACACTATTTGGTAATGACATTTTGGTAATTATTATTAACAAATACCCCAAATTATTATTTCACGCCATTTATTTTTTCATTTCGGATTCCACTGTTTCTCTCTCCAATTCCTCCCTTTCTCTCTCTTCAATTTCTCTCCGGTCGTAGCCACCACCAGCCGCTTGCCGGTTTCTGCTTGCCGGTCACTTCTCGCGGTGGTGGTTTCATCGCAGCAATCCGGCGGCGTCGCGATTATCCGGTAAGAACACGTTCCACCTCCAATTATCTCAATCGCAAATTCTGGCATTCTCGATTTCGATCAAAATCGAACAAAACTGAACGAAATCTGTTAAAAATATCGAACGGTGTTGCTGGTGGACGCGATCAGATATGCGAATAAATGCGAGTGATTTCCGCCGCCGGTGCTCGCAAGAAATCGAACGAATTCAAACAAAAATTCAACCACCGGCGGCGGTTTTCATTATTACCGGCGCTCATTCTCTCTCTTCAATTCCTCTCTGTCTCCTTTTCGAACACCACCAACATTCGGCCTCGCCTCTCACCGCCGCAGCAATTCAATCGCCGGTGATTGTGGTTTTGGTTTGCGAAGAAGGATTTGTTTTCAACGCTGGTGTTTGAAATCGAAATCGATCCTCCTCCTTCCTCCTCCTTCGGTAAGTTTGTTCGATCCTCCTCCTTCCTCCTCCAATCAATTTCAATCGGAAACTTCCAATCGAATCGCTGCTCGCGGTGGAAATTTCAATCGATTGTTCGAAATCGAATTTCCAATAGGCATTCTGTAATACCCTGAATTTTTAAAACTCGATTAATTATGCTTAATTATTATTATTCAATTTAAAAACGTTTTAAATCTTAAATTCGAACTTTATTTTAATTAACGAAGTTTTATTTCGCTTGAATTTTTAATATTGCTACACGATTTGTTTTTTTTCAATTCATAATTTAATTTTATATTTACGAGCTTAACGACCTTTTTTTTAAATGTTAATTATTTTCGGATTTTTAATAATTTCGGAACGTTCTTATTTTATTCGAAAACTAAATTTATTTTTCGTTAACGATATTTTTATAAAGGATTATTTTAAAACTTAATTTTTCTATTCAAATTAATTTCCTAAAAATAGAAACCAATTTTCAGAAATCTTGCCTAACTAAGTGAAATGACCAAAATGCCCCTAAGGAACAAATTGGCATCTTTCTCTTCCTTGCTCCCCACGTACAAAGTAAGAAGGAGGAAATTTCCTTCCTTCCTTCTTCCCTCATTTCAGTCAAAATTCAAAGCAAAAACCAAGTTTGTTCCTTCCACTTTATCCTTTACAAATTCAACAATTTCAGAAAACAATTTCAACACAAGAGACCAATTTCACTTCCCTTTTCTCTCTTCTCTGATTCAAGCAATCAGCCACCAACATCTTATTCACCATTGAATTTCAAGATCAAAACAATAGAGTTTATTACCATTTTATTTTCTCTTTGAATAAATTGCAAATCTCAGCCATGGAGCCACCCTCTTCGCCCCTTTTTCCGGCATAATGCCGCCTGCAAACCACCCCTTTTGTCGCCTGTAACCACCGCACCACCACCTCCTTATTTCCCGGCCGTCGCAAACAACCCACCACCACCACGCACATCCCCTGCCCCCATCTTTCTTGCCCCGCTGCACACCACCACCGACACCACACCACCACACTCCAACCACCTTCATCAATATCCGCCCCAAACCCCGGCGAGCCGTTGCCCAGAACCACTCACTTCCTCCCTCAAGATCCCCTCCCCGGTCTCCTCCTCGGTTCGCACCCCCTCCCCTGTTTTCTCCCCCGTTCGTGTCTTTCCCTCCTCCCCTCGTGCTCTTCCGCCGCAAACCACCACCACCATCGCCTTAGACGGCGCAATCCGGCGACGCCGAGCCCTTGGCCGCCCTGCTCCCTCCTCCCCTTCCTCCCCGTGCCCTTCTTTGTTTCGCCCCCCTGCTTCGTGTTTCCATTCTCAGGAAACCAAAAATCAGATTTCAAAGTGAAATCTTGATTTTTCTTTCCTCAAACCCAATTCTAAAAAGTTGGGCCATTTAGTTGGGCTTTTGGGTGAGTTAAAATTTAATGGTTGATTTCAGATTTTTAATTTAGTCATATTGATGTTTTAATATTTTCTTTTTATGATATGATTATTCACTAATAAATCATTATTACTTTTCAGGTTTGATTATCGATTTTACTAAAGTAAATTACTAGCTTTAGTTTACAAAAATGGAAATTTAAATAATATTCATGAAAAACGATTTATGAATAAATAAGTATGTTTTGATTGAAAGTCCGATTAATAAAAATATTTTCGTTAAATTTCGGAATTATATTTTATTAAAATTCGTTATTTATAAATTTGTTACTTATAAAAACTATGATTTATAAAATATTGATTTTAGAATTATATGTCGATTTAATACTAATTCGATAATTTAATATTTTGAAAGAAATTGGACTCGGGGCTCAGGAAGGACGATCCATCGGACAGGAAGTATAAAAACTACGGTTGAGGTAACGGTTATTGCTAGTACCCGCAATCCCTTCGAAATGTATTTATGAATGATGTTATGAATGATTGATGTTTTATAATGATGTTTTATGATTTGCGGGATTACAAGTATGATTTGATTGAATTGTTTTACGATAATGCAGCTTTATGCAAAGTATTGATTTAATGAATTATTATTCCTGAAAGAAATGATTTTATGAAATAACGAGATTTAATGGTTTATTGAACCACCCTGAATGATTAATATTTTCCTGATTAATGTTCTATTAAAAGAAATGTAAACATGATAAATGAAAGTGTAAGAACTGGTCAAGTTCCCCTGATATGGAGCCCAGGCTCCCCCTGATAAGAAGCACTGGCTTCCCCTGATATGGAACCAAGGTTCCCCCTGATAAGAAGCACTGGCTTCCCCTGATATGGAACCAAGGTTCCCCCTGAAATGAAGCACTGGCTTCCCCTGTTATGGAGCATTGACTCTCCCTGTTATGAAGCACTGGCTTCCCCTGTTCGTAGGAGACGTCCTACCATGTTTTCCCTGTAAAGTAATGACGACCAGAATAATTCTGTTAAGAGGAAAAAGATTAATGAAATGATGTTCCTGAAATGACGTTCCTGAAATTAATGTTCCCGAAATGATGTTTTTGAAATGATGCTTCTGAAATATTGATTTATTAAATGTTTTACTATATTCTATTCTCCCTGTTTATTAAATAAAATGAATTGAAATGATGTTACTATGCTAGGGTAACTTGTTACTGAGTCTTCGGCTCACCGTTTTGATTTCCGTTTTAGGTACTGCTGGGGACCACGGAAATGAGTAGTGGTGAGGATTTCACTATTACCAAGTTCACCTAAGTTAATGTTAAGTTGTAACAAGTTTAAATAAAGATTCTTGATTAAGTTTCGTACTTTTATTAAGGAATTGAGAAGGATGATTATGTGAATTTTGGAGTTTAAATAGCTTATGATTGATAGTTGCCTTGTAATTCCCAAGAGGGAGTTACGGCGGGTAATGTCCCGACCGAATTAGGTTAATTCCGCTGCTAATTATGATTAAATAATTGAATTAGAGGTCGGGGTGTTACACATTCTCAATTGATTCTTCGAATTTTTAGTGATTTCGTGGCTGAACTGGTCTAAGGTTGCGAGATTCAGTTTTAGTGGTTGAACTGGAGGACTAGGTTTGTTGGTTGTTTGCGGTCGAAATACATTTGTAGAAAATGTACTCGGATCTTGAAAAATGAAAAAATTCGAACATACTATAATAAGTTTAGAATATGCTTTAATATGTTTTAGAACATGCTTGAATAACATTTGAACATTGTTAAATAATGTTAGTACATACTTGAATAAATTAGAACATATTTGAATAAAGTTAGAACATGCTTGGATAAAGTTAGAACATGCTGAAATAAATTTCGAAACGTAGTTGAATAAATTTAGAATAGGCTTAAATAAATTTAGAACATTGTTGAATAAATTTATTACATGTTTAATAATTTTTGAACATGCTTGAATTGATTTTGAAACACGGTTAAATAAAGTTAGAACATGCTGAAAGCTTGAATAAATTTAAAACATTCTTGAATAAATTTAGAACATGCTTGAATAATTTTATAACATGCTTGAATTAATTTAGAACATGAGCTTGAAATTTTAGAACATGTATATATGTATATGTGTTGACTAGGTTCTCATGTTCTAAATTTAGAACATTGCTGAATAAATATAAAACATGCTTGAATAAATTTAGAACATGGTTGAAAAAATTTAGAACATCGTTGAATAAATTTAGAACATGCTTGAATAAATTTAGCACATGAGCTTGAAATTTTAGAACATGATTGAATAAATTTAGAACATGCTTGAATAAATTTAGAACATTGTTGAATAAATTTAGAACATTGTTGAATAAATTTATTACATGTTTAATAATTTTGGAACATGCTTGAATTGATTTTGAAACACGGTTAAATAAAGTTAGAATATGCTGAAAGCTTGAATAAATTTAAGGAAATTTTGTAATTATTAATCTAACCTTTGCCCGGTTTTCTTTAATTAAGCCTACCTATGCAATATTTCTAAATAATCCAACCTTTATGACCCAACTACTATTATTAAGCCTGGATGACCGGTTACCTGCTACAAAGTCAAGGAAAATATGTAATTATTAATCCAACCTTTTCCCGATTTTCTTTAATTAAGCCTACCTATGCGATATTTCTAAATAATCCAACCTTTATGACCCAACTACTATTATTAAGCCTAGATGACCGGTTACCTGCTACAAAGTCAACGTTAAAAACGTTGACAACCTAAAGTTGGTTTCCCTCCTAAAATATTGGACACGTCATCATCACTTGCCACCTAAACAAGGATTTCATTTTTTTTCAAAAAACCCTTAACCCTTTTCTTCTCTGTACCGTGTTTCAATTCCTCTCTCCTCCATTACTGCTGCTTCAACCACAATTGTACTGGTTCATGACATCATCAGCGATTTTCTTGTGGAAATAGGTGACTTCATCCACGCGCATTCAAATTTCGTCTTCAAAATCGTACAATTGAAGGTGAACTTACGAACCTTAGCGTTTTTGTTCCTTTTTATGTTGTGGGATGTTGGTTATTGTGGTCTTGTTGAAAATTTAGAAAGAAAAAAAACCTTGAACTTGAAGAAGATCCAGATCCAACAGGCAATTGCTTTACCCCAGCCATTGCAATTGCTGATTATTTTTGATGAACTTCGAATGGAGAGGTATGACCGTATGAGGGATCGACAATGGTGGAGAAGAGGTAGAAGAGAAATAATGGAGAGGAGTGCAGAGATGAAGCAGAAAATAACAGAGGAGAGAGGAACGAAACTTAAAATAGCAATTAAAGAAAATAAGGGGAAAAAAATAAAAAAAATTATAATTGTTATATGTCATGTAAGGGTGAATACCGCCTATAGCAGGTTAGTAACTTGTTAGGCTTAATAATAGTAGTTGGGTCATAAAGGTTGGATTATTTAGAAATATCGCATAAGTAGGCTTAATTAAAGAAAATCGGGCAAAGGTTGGATTAATAATTACAAATTTTCCTAAATTTAAAGCATTCTTGAATAAATTTAGAACATGCTTGAATAATTTCATAACATGTTTAATAATTTTAGAACATGCTTGAATTAATTTAGAACATGAGTTTGAAATTTTAGAACATGTATATATGTATATGTGTTGACTAGGTTCTCATGTTCTAAATTTAGAACATTGTTGAATAAAGTTAGAACATGCTTGAATAAATTTAGAACATGGTTGAACAAATTTAGAACATGAGCTTGAAAATTTAGAACATGATTGAATAATTTTAGAACATGCTTGAATTAATTTAGAACATGAACTTAAAATTTTGGAACATGGTTGAATAAAATTAAAAAATTCTTGAATAAATTTAGAACATGGTTGAATAAATTTAGAACATGGTTGAATAAATTTAGAACATAAGCTTGAAATTTTAGAACATTATTAAATAAATTTAGAACATGGTTGAATAAATTTAGAACAAGATTGAACAAATATAGAACATGGTTGAACAAATTTTGAACATGGTTGAACAAATTTTGAACATGTTTGAACAAATATAGAACATGGAGAGGTAAAAGTGTTCTTACCGTAAGAAGTGTTCTTACCTAAGGAGGTGTTCTTACCGGATCCCTCCCCTATATATATATATATATATATATATATATATATATATATATATATATATATATATATATATATATATATATATATATATATATATATATATATATATATATATATATATATATATATATATATATATATATATAAATGTTATTTTGAAGTGTTACACTTATTAATTTTATAATAATGAGTATCCGATTTATATTTCTTTAATCTGAAGTACCTAGTATTGTGTGATTTTGGACATTAACTATGAATGTTTATAAATAGTAGTAATAGATTGATAGAGTATGCAAAGCTCTCCGATATGAGTTGGGTTAGTGGAATAAGTTGATGTAATAAAGGACAATGTTGATTTCTAAGTGTGGTTATGGTTTCTAACGACTACTTGTATTTCTTTTGGATCCTTGAGCTGGTTTTTTACGTGTCTGAACCTTATTAAAATACTAATTACGTAAAGTGTAATCTTAGAGAGAAAAGCCCGTAAGGGTTAGGAACAAGTTACCCTTCTAGATGTTGTTCTATCCGTGCACTTTAGTGGAGACCCGATAGACTTCTATTATGTTTCTGTTATTCTGTATTAAAATTTCTGCTTAGTCTTCCTCCTAATTCTATCGGTGCGCCGTCGCGGAGACCCATAGTCAATTAGTGAAGGGTGTGCACACTAGGGATATTTTGTACTCATCTTAATTACTTGGCCATTTTCAAGGGTTACATGCGACCCTTGGCGTTCTCTTTCCCTCAATTAATTAATATTGATCTTTATGTGATAATTTAATGATGGAGTTATTAAATTGATACTTGTTCTTGTATACTGTTAGGGGGAAAATACCCTCTTGGTGACATGGTCAGATATGCCAAGTGGAACACACATGGCTGCCAGCAAGGCGTGACAGAGCATCCTTCCAACTTGCTCACAACGGCTAAGGAAGGGGCAGCGGTTACAAGCCGTTCCAAACAGCCCTAATTACCTATTTAATGTCTAATTATATGCATTTAGTACTTAAACGTTACAAATCATCATGTAAAGCCTATAAAATCAGTTTAGAGATACGAAATTCTCACTAGTAATAATACTCTCATTTCATGCTTTTGCGACTTACTCTCGTTACTCTTAATTATATTGCTCAATCGATTGTTAGCACCATCCTCAAGGCAAGTTCGGCTCTAAGTAGAATTTTCCAAAAACAATTTGGCGCCCATGGGGCTGACAATCAAAAGCAGCTCGATAATTTCATTCGAATCGCCATGGCCGGAAATGCTAGTTCATCGAACGACATCACTCGTCGGTTTGAAGCCATGGAGCAGCGCATCAACATCCTCCAAAAGGAAAACGAGGTACTGCACTCCCAAGTCCGATTCGCCGCCTCAATCGCCACCGGGTCTAGGTTCCAATACCGGCGAGACACCTCTGGGCTGAGCCGCCGCTTGGACCTCGACGTCGCCCCGGACCATCCCCTCCATGTACCTTTTGGCGAACCGGAGGCCCGATCCTCTAACAGATCCGCGAATTTGAGCCGCTGCCGAGCCAGCCTCGCTCGAATCCGAGTTGGCTGCCTCCCCCTCCAAATCAAACATTTTCTGCAGGTACATCGGCGACCGTTGCTGCTACAATGGCTGCCCAAGTCACCTCATCTCAAGTCGGCGTGACGGCATCCACCATGGTGTCGGTGTTAGGTTATGATACATATGACAATTCATAAATCATGCGGAAACAACCATTTAGCCAGGAATACATATTATTTACACATAATCATATAGCATAATTTAGATGCATACTCTTTGTTGCGTGCCTTCCCTAGCTGCGCCCGAACCGAACAAGAACAAGTCTTTAGGACTCCAAGTGTCGTCCCTCCGTAGATAGTCCACAGCACGTCCGGATCCGCCTTAAGATTGACCAACTAGAATCGCCCTTAAGGTACTAGAATTTTCGGCACTCTTAGGTAAGAAATATGACTGAATTTTTCTCTCAAAACTCACTTTGAATACTTGAATTGATCTCTTAAAATATGTGACCCTAGGCACGTATTTATAGAGTTATGGAAAGGGAATTGGAATCCTAGTAGGATACGAATTAATTAAACTTAGAATCCTACAAGAACTCTAATTAATTAATTTATCCTTTTAGGAATAGGAATTTAATCATATACTAACTCTAATAGTTTTAGGAATCATGCATGAACACAAACTCACACACACACGGCAGCCACGAGGGCCGCCCATGCGTGTGCGTGCGAGCAGCAGCCCACGCAGCGAGGCCATGGCCTTGGCGCGCGCTGGGCCTGCCTTGCGGTGGGCCTGGGCGCTGCCTTGGCTGGGCGCGCGTTTGGCTTGCTGGGCGATGGCCCGACTTCGTGCTGGGCCTTCGTCCGGCAGGCCTCGTCCGATGCTAATTCGTACGATACGCTTCCGATTAAATTCCCGGTTCCGGAATTCATTTCCGATACGAACAATATTTAATATTTCCGATTCCGGAATCAATTTCCGTTTCGAACAAATATTTAATATTTCCGTTTCCGGAATTATTTTCCGATTCCGATAATATTTCCGATTCTGACAATATTTCCGTTTCCGGCAATATTTCCGATTCTGGCAATATTTCCATTTCCGATAATATTTTCCGATACGTACCATGTTTCCGTTTCCGGCAACATCTACGACTTGGATAATATTTATATTTCCGATACGATCCATATTTCCGTTTCCGGCAATATCATCGTTTCCGGAGTATTCATTTCTTGCCTGTGACGATCTCAGCTCCCACTGAAACCAAGATCCGTCGATTCCGAATATCCATAGATGGAGTATCTAATGCCATTAAATACTTGATCCGTTTACGTACTATTTGTGTGACCCTACGGGTTCAGTCAAGAGTAAGCTGTGGATTAATATCATTAATTCCACCTGAACTGAAGCGGCCTCTAGCTAGGCATTCAGCTCACTTGATCTCACTGAATTATTAACTTGTTAATTAATACTGAACCGCATTTATTAGACTTAACATAGAATGCATACTTGGACCAAGGGCATTATTTCCTTCAGTCTCCCACTTGTCCTTAGGGACAAGTGTGCATTTCCTAATTCCTTTGTCGCTCGATGCTTGCTCTTGAACATAAGGTAAGAGTTGTCATCCTTATTATGTCCAGAGGTGTTCCTCGGTTTCAGAGTTCAACTGATCAAATAAACAGATAATCATAGCCTATGATTCATCCGAGCACGGCCATGCATTTCACAGTTTCTAGCTCTCCGAGTGGCCTTGTACAACTTTTAAGCATCTCATCCCGATTTATGGGAGGACAATCCCAATCTTGCGATCTTGAGATTAGACTTCGTTTGATAGGTGATTACCTGAGCGTTGCCTTTATAGCCTCCTTTTACGGTGCGACGGTTGGTCAACGTCAAAGCAACCAGTTCTCAAACAAGTAATCTCAAATCACTCAGGTATTGAGGATTTAGTGTCTAATAATTTAATGAAATTTACTTATGACAGACTTTCATCTCTTACAGTAAAGTTTCATAGGTCTTGTCCGATACTAGTCTTCCCAAAGTAAGTATCTATGCAAATGATTATGACATTGCCATGTCCACATAGTTCAAGAAACAGAACTACTAGTCATCTTGCATTCTAGTCGTCTAACGTTTTCTATGCGTCCAATTTTATAGAAAACTCCGACTAGGGACCATTTTCAACCTTTGACATTCAAGTTCACTTGATAGACATTTCTTAGTCACAGGACTGGTCCTGACAGTCTATCTTGAATATTTCGTCAAATTTGAAGGGACTCATCATTTAATACTAAACCAAGATGAAATGGAATATGAGAATACATTTCATATATGATAAATGTTCAACCCCATTGTTTTACAACCATGGGCCTCAAACCCATCTTTAAAACAGTTCATGGAATTCAAAGCTATGCTTGATTTCCAGTGCTACAATGTAAGTGTTTTTTCTCACTTGTTGCATAGGTTTAGTTATCATGCTTTGCCAATCTTAATATCCTTTTCATCGAATGTTCTTCGAGATATGATGATAAGATCTTTTCGAGTTTGTTTATTATGTGATCTAGTCTTTCTTACTTCGATGGTGGTTTTACTCATTTTGCAATGAAGAGCCATCAAGTTAGCAGACGTTTTTCTTGCTTCAAGAGTGGTTCTACGCATTTTTCAATGAAGAACCATCAAGCCAGCAGATAGGTGATCTACCCAAGTTCAGTGAAGAACTTTAAACAATCCTGTTTTATTGCTTCTTAGGCAATAATTACTTTTACTTCAACTGTATAGGTTGCTAGTGATGCTTTGTTTGGATTTACTTATCCAAGCAGTTCACAAATATGTGGAAGACTTTCCAGCTGTATCTTAGAACATAGAAATTAATATTTTAATTTCCCACGCAACAACTCATGGTCTCCAATCCATGTTGCCATTTCAAAACACGATGCTCTATAGCTCGTCCTTATCAATGGTTAACTCCAAAGGGTCTTGCTTGATCCTTTGCCAGTGTTTATGCGTGTAGCATCAATATTTAGCATATCTTTATTTCCTTGAGTCAAGAACTAATCTTATGTACCTTTTCAAGTACCATAAGTTTTTCTTGATCTCAATCTAGTTGATCTTCACTTAGATCAATAGAGATTGGTATATGTTCGTCATGCCCAAAGTCATACGATATGTTTTTGGCGATCCTCATATTATATCATACATGATAAATTCTTTTGCAGAATAATTCCCAATTGAATTCTATTCATGTAATTTTAGCTTGTCTAGTTTCAGCAGATACTAAATACAGCTAAGTTCTTTGACATATAATATAGGTTAAGAATCTCACTTAGATCCTTTGATGTTTTAACTTAGTAAATGCTTATACATAGTTCAAACATTCATTACTCAGATTTATTCATATGGGTCGAATATCTCCAGTGGAGACTTTCGTGTTTGATTTAGTAAATGCCATTACTTAATCCAAAACATTAATATAAGATCTTTGTAAATAGATCTTAATACCCAGTATGTACTAAGTTTCGCCTTGGTCCATCATTGATGAATAATTTCAAATCTAAGTCATTAGCATTTGAATGTTATTTTACAATAGAGAGATATGTGTGTGATACACATAGGACCACTTAAGTTTTATGTACTCCCACTAAACTTCTTATATATCTATAAGAATCATGTACATTTTATGAAACTAAAATACTTATTAGCTTCACTAAAATACAATTCCAATTCCCAATTGCTTGCTTAAATCTGTACTTAGATTTTATAAGCTAGCTTTCCTTTTCAAGCATTTATTTGGATCCACAAATCCTATGACATACCATGTACATATTTTATTCCAACATTTGATTGAGGAATACGTTTTGTCATCCAATTGCTATATGTACCAATATGCAATCATTGCTTGATTTATAGACTTGAGCATTACGATTATGCATGAGGTTTCAACACAATCCACACCGTGAATTTGCTTGTAACCTTTTAGCAACTAATCTAGCTTTGTGTGTGAACACAATTTCATGTTTGATGGTTTTTATCCTTAAAACAAACTTGCAACCAATAGGTGTGAAACTATTCTTGCAAATCAACAAAATTTCAATTTTGTCATCAAAACATTGAGTATGTTTTATGGCTTCTAACCATTTAAAACATTTGAGTCTATATATGGCCTCTAACCATTTTAGGGAATCTTGGTTTCGTCATAGCTTTCTTACAGGTCACAAACTCATTAATCTACATGATAATAGTTTGACTGCAAGTTGTAGGTTTCTTCACTATCTAATAGAAGAATCTCATAGTTTCATTGACCAGAACTCTATGTTTCTTTACTATCTAATAGAAGAATCTCATAGTTCCAGTGATTTGAACTCTATGCCTATTGGGTATAGAACATCAAACGATAGAATATCAATAGCCACTTGAAAGTCCTTTGAATATTCTGTTCTCCTTGAAGCACTTGTAAAGTCTTCTAAGAGATGTCTATTCTTTAAAGGCCACTTCTAAAGTCCTTAAAGAATACGTTCGGGTTTTCTGAAGCACTTCGAAAAGCCTCCGGATAGAATATCAATAGCCACTTGAAAGTCCTTTGAATATTCTGTTCTCCTTGAAGCACTTGTAAAGTCTTCTAAGAGATGTCTATTCTTTAAAGGCCACTTCTAAAGTCCTTAAAGAATACGTTCGGGTTTTCTGAAGCACTTCGAAAAGCCTCCGGAATCTCCGTTTATGTTTGTTGTTCGCCTCGAATACTTTCGAGGTCTATTTTCTCCCACTTGTCATTTTGGAAACGAATCTCCAAAAGGACATTATTTCGAGCAAACAAACATTATGTTCTCAAAATTCGTGGTAGAAACAATACCCTTGTGTCTCATTTGAATAAATCACAATGAAACATATATCTATACTTGGGGCCTTAGTTTGTTGAATAACAAACACTAAGCTCCCACTGAGTTTAGGAACTCTTTAAATATATTATGAAAAGATATTTTGAAATTACTTTTCAATAGCTTTGACGAATTTGGTTTAGTTTGGTGGTAGTTGAGCATTTTGTTTTAGAAATTATAGGAAAAGTCTTTATGATTCATCATTAATCGAATCAAGTACTAATTGACTTCGATTATTCCAACTAAGATATGCCATATCTTATGGACCTAGATTGTGAAATTACAACACACAATCATTGATGATCATATTTGGTCTCAAGTAATCATCAACATGATCTAACCTAGATCTTTATGATTTCTTGCCAAGTGGGATTTATACTTCTGAATCTTTGAACTAGCCAAACAGATTCAACTTATATCACATTTGAGTAAATAAACCTATATTCACTCAAATCCATGTGAAATAATAAAGTCATAAAATATTTCTTTATCTTTGAACTCCATTGTCTAGGCGTTATAACAATAGTTCATATCTTATGTTACTTTCAACAAGTAAGACTAGTTGTCTTAAAATGATCTAGAAATCAATCAACTTTCAAAAGTCCATTAAAATAGAGCTTTTGAATGTTAACTTGTTGATATGGTCTAAGCAACAATGCCAAAGATTAGTGGAACTCAAATCAAGGGGTTGATTTGAACCTAGTAAAGTTTTATTGTTAAAGAGTTGTTTGTTTTAATCAAGCATATTGACTCAACCTGTAATTGACCATTTTATTCAAATAAACAAACAAACAAACAAAAAATTGTTTTTGTTCTTCTGAATGTGAGTCTTTCTGTGTTTGAAGCAGAAATTTAGTTATGCTGATTATGGAACAAAATAGCCATTAAGTTCCAGCCTTGAAAGGACTTAAAACAAACTAGATGACCCTACAACTAATGTAGCATGCTTCATTTCCCACTTGTAGGTCATTAGCGTAGCCTAGCTTCCATTGTTTGAGTTATTACTTAAGTAAGAACCTCAAGCGGTATGTGATACCAAGGAAGTTTGATTGCTAGGTCACTTCTCTTTAAACATAAACTTATAGGTAGAAACGGAATCGTAAATTCCTTTCATTTGTTCCTCGTTTTCCTATTTCTTGTACCTTTCTTATAGTCTTAAGAATTGAATTCTTTAGTGTTGACTTTTATACTTTGTTAGACATGTCCAATGTCACCAACAAGGTTCTTTACCATTTTAATTTATGTTGAATATTTTGTTTCAACTAGATGATCTTACAAGAAGCTTCTAAAGTTCTCTAAGCATCGATCTATTCGAATGTCTAGGGACTAGACTCATTCGAGAATTAAATGGAAAAAGATTTTAGGTTGTTAACCATTGGTAAAGCTGAGCGTTTAAACTCAATGCTTTATGATCTCAAAACTACATTGTATTTTGAATTCACAAGCACCAATCGGTTTGCCATTCGACTTTGATACTCGAAAACAACCATAAAAGTCGATATAAGAAACGTACATTTTAAATTGCTCACTTTCTCTCATTTCCGTGAATCGTTCTTGGATTCACTACCAATCGAGGAAATTTACTGTTACCTTTCTAAAAGGATTTATTGCAGTGCAAGATATTTAATTATAAACAATAATTAAAACATACATTGAAGCATGCAAAGTCTAAACATTTATCATGAGTAATAACTTGAAAATTAAAGCAATCATGCAATTTCAACAAGTTATTAGCATTTTATTCGAATTATGTGTTCCGGCAGGTGTGAATAAAATGATTCCAAGACCCTAAAACCATTGAAGAATTAAGCACAGTTTGTCGACTCAATTCTAAAACATTTTAGGTAAGCAAAAGCCTTTTGCTAATAGTCTAGAAACTACTCTTGGTTGATAGGTACGTCTAAGAACTTATTAGGTAAACCAATCGATTTTGCCACGACATAAAAGGACTCCTTACTTATATCGTTGAGTTTCACCAAAACTAACATGTACTCACAATTATTTGTGTACCTTGCCCCTTTAGGACCAATAAGTAACACCTCGCTGAGCGAAAACTATTACTAGATTGATGTAAAGGATATCCAAGCAAGTGTATATTTTGGCATGGTACCTTTTAACTCAATTTTTAAGTTTGGAACTTAAGGCTCTTACTATGTTGGTTAGATTTTAAGTGAACTAAAATCCTTAATCATGCAACATAATCAAGCTTTTGATCTCATGCATTTTAAGACATATTTAAAAGCAATAAATAACTTAAAACATGCATAAGATAAATGTGATCTAGTATGGCCCGACTTCATCTTGACGCTTTGACTTCAAAGTCCGTCTTGAAAATCTCCGTGGGAGGCACCATTTTCTTCAAATAGGATAAGCTATAATTAAAACTAATTACAACTATTTGATGGTACGCAGACCATATTTGAATTGAAAAGCGACTTTGGTACTTTAGACCAATTACATTCAAATTAATGGTACGCAGACCATATTTTCTATCCTATTTGGGCCATACTAGTCACTTCATAACCTGCAAAACAGTACATATACAATATATACCATTCACCCATTCATTATCATGAATGGCCCACATAGCTGGTTAGTAAAACACATTATGCATCACGTAAACATTTGCAGCAATTAATCAAGGGCACCAATAATCTACCAATTATTCAGTCCTTATTAATTCTAATCAAGTTGTTTTAACCTTAAGGATTTGTAGACCTAATCAATAGTTTATGACTAAAAGGGCTCCCACTTAAACCAATAAATTCATATGCTTTACTAATTTTAAACATAAAAATGTATTTCAAGTCTAACCGGAAACATACAAATTTAATTAAAATTTAAAGCTCATATAAATTTATAATTGAATCCAAACATTTTAATTTAATTTCAGTCGTATTTAAATTAATTCATGATTTTAATTTTAGTAAAATATTTAGAATAAATAAAATTTATTACAATATTCAAAAATAAAATTCAAGAAAATAATTTAAATTATTAATTTTAAAATTAATTAAAATTACGCAAACTGAAAATTTCAAATTAAACAATCAAAACGATCTAATCGCTACGCAAACACCCTACGCATTGCACGCCCATGGGCCACACGCACACAGCCATCGCTGGCCATGTGCGCGCACCCCATGCGCTCGTCGCATAGCTGCTGCATCTTCCATCGCAAGCCAACGCACGATGTGGTGCTCGCTGCGCGCGCGCCAGCGCTCGATGCACGCGAGCCATCGCTCGCTGTGCGCGCTCGCCAGCGCTCGCTGCGCGCGAGCCATCGCTCGCTGTGCGCGCGAGCCATTGCTCGCTGTGCATGCGAGCCATCGTTCGATGTGCGCGCGAGCCATCGCTCGATGTGCGCGCGAGCCATCGCTCGCTGTGCGCGCGAGCAATTGCGCGCGATCAATCGCTGGGCGCAGCGCTCGTGGCACGCGAGCTTGCGCTCGCTACGCGCGAGGCTGCGCGCGCTTGCGCGAGGCAGTGCGCGTCGTGGCGCAGCTCGCTTGCTGCCCACACGCGACTGCCTTGGCTTGCCTTTCGCCCATGCCCATTTGTTCATAGCTCGTGGCCCACGACACAAGGCAGGGTTGCTGCCTTGTGCTCGTTCACCATGCCCTTGCTCATTGCATTCGTGCCGCACGGGGGACGAGCTCCCTTGCTCGTCGTCGCATGCCCGCACTATACAACACCCCTTAAGGGTAACACGAAGCGTCCATTGCTTTGTGCGTGCAAGTTATATGAACGAATCGCATAAAAAATTAAAATTTATATTTAAAATTAATGAAAAATTAATAAATAATATTAATTTCATAATTTTAGGGCGAAAAAATCGAAAATTTATTATTCAATTGATTTCCGATTGTCATGGATTCAAGTCTAGGTCATAAAAATTTAAAATTTATCATAAATTTACAATTTTTATGGTGGTTTTTGATCATAGGTTTCTAATTAGATTATAATTAATTATGAAAATCAAATTAATTCTAAATTATTCTAATTTTCAACAAATTAATCAAAATTACAAATTAGATTGCATAATTAACAAGGCTAGGCATTCAAACTTGTTAAACATATACATTAGGTCAATCAAAAATTCAAGATTTATCAACAAGAATCGCAAATATTTAATTTAACATCTTAAATTTACGAAATTTTGCATTCGAAAAACTAAAACCTTCGAAAAGTCATAGTTAGGCTTCGAATTTTAGAATTCTGGGTTCGGCCTTTTACATGCGGAATTGACACAAAATATTTTTTTTGTCAAAATTTTAGAATGCCTTTTACATGCGGAATTGACACAAAAATCACTCGATTTGGATGAGTAACGAAGAAACTGCCGAAAAACTGCGTATGTATAATTAAATAAACGCAATTTGCAATTAATTAACAATTACGAAAATTAATCACCCCTTTTAATTCTTGCAAATTTGTAATATTTAACCATGTTCATGCAATTTAGATTATGAAAATAATAAGGGGCTCGTGATACCACTGTTAGGTTATGATACATATGACAATTCATAAATCATGCGGAAACAACCATTTAGCCAGGAATACATATTATTTACACATAATCATATAGCATAATTTAGATGCATACTCTTTGTTGCGTGCCTTCCCTAGCTGCGCCCGAACCGAACAAGAACAAGTCTTTAGGACTCCAAGTGTCGTCCCTCCGTAGATAGTCCACAGCACGTCCGGATCCGCCTTAAGATTGACCAACTAGAATCGCCCTTAAGGTACTAGAATTTTCGGCACTCTTAGGTAAGAAATATGACTGAATTTTTCTCTCAAAACTCACTTTGAATACTTGAATTGATCTCTTAAAATATGTGACCCTAGGCACGTATTTATAGAGTTATGGAAAGGGAATTGGAATCCTAGTAGGATACGAATTAATTAAACTTAGAATCCTACAAGAACTCTAATTAATTAATTTATCCTTTTAGGAATAGGAATTTAATCATATACTAACTCTAATAGTTTTAGGAATCATGCATGAACACAAACTCACACACACACGGCAGCCACGAGGGCCGCCCATGCGTGTGCGTGCGAGCAGCAGCCCACGCAGCGAGGCCATGGCCTTGGCGCGCGCTGGGCCTGCCTTGCGGTGGGCCTGGGCGCTGCCTTGGCTGGGCGCGCGTTTGGCTTGCTGGGCGATGGCCCGACTTCGTGCTGGGCCTTCGTCCGGCAGGCCTCGTCCGATGCTAATTCGTACGATACGCTTCCGATTAAATTCCCGGTTCCAGAATTCATTTCCGATACGAACAATATTTAATATTTCCGATTCCGGAATCAATTTCCGTTTCGAACAAATATTTAATATTTCCGTTTTCGGAATTATTTTCCGATTCCGATAATATTTCCGATTCTGACAATATTTCCGTTTCCGGCAATATTTCCGATTCTGGCAATATTTCCAGTTCCGATAATATTTTCCGATACGTACCATGTTTCCGTTTCCGGCAACATCTACGACTTGGATAATATTTATATTTCCGATACGATCCATATTTCCGTTTCCGGCAATATCATCGTTTCCGGAGTATTCATTTCTTGCCTGTGACGATCTCAGCTCCCACTGAAACCAAGATCCGTCGATTCCGAATATCCATAGATGGAGTATCTAATGCCATTAAATACTTGATCCGTTTACGTACTATTTGTGTGACCCTACGGGTTCAGTCAAGAGTAAGCTGTGGATTAATATCATTAATTCCACTTGAACTGAAGCGGCCTCTAGCTAGGCATTCAGCTCACTTGATCTCACTGAATTATTAACTTGTTAATTAATACTGAACCGCATTTATTAGACTTAACATAGAATGCATACTTGGACCAAGGGCATTATTTCCTTCAAACAGAGGGTAGGCGTCCCACTGAGGTTCCATGTGGATCTTATGCGTTCATACTTTGATCGCCTAAGTCTACTAGGAACACCAATAAGCGAAAGGATGGCAGTCTATATCTTGCTCAATTCACTACACAGTGGGTTTGGTCGCTTCAAGTAACTATACCTAAGTGAACCAAGAGAAGAAACAGTTGCAGAATTTGTTCACCTTGTCAGAAAGGCTGAAATAATACTGGACTGTGAAGCCAAAGATTTACTCAAGGCTAGAAGGAGACCGTTCAAGAAAGGTGGAAAGTCCAAGGGCAATGCTAAATCAAAGCAGGACAAGTCCACATCAAGCTGTCTTTATTGTGATGGAATAGGCCATTACAAAAGAGAATGTCCAAAGCTAAAGGAAGATCCGAAGAACGGAACAGTCGTTCCATCTTCAGGTATTTTCGTTATAGACTGTATACTTGCTAATTCAACTTCTTGGGTATTAGATACAGGTTGTGGCTCACACTTATGTTCCAATCCACAGGGACTAAGAAGAAGTAGAAAGTTAAGCAAGGGTGAAGTCGACCTACGAGTGGGAAATGGAGCACGGATTGCTGCATTAGCTGTAGGAACTTACTATTTGTCGTTGCCCTCCGGGCTAGTTTTGGAACTGGAAGAATGTTTCCATGTTCCAAGTCTTACTAAAAACATCATTTCAGTTTCTTGCTTAGATGCTAAGGGATTTTCCTTTTTAATAAAAGACAATAGTTGTTCGTTTTATTTTAAAGAGATGTTTTATGGATCTGCTAGATTAGTCAATGGACTTTATTTATTAGATCACGGCAAACAAGTATATAACATAAATACCAAAAAGGCCAAAAAGGATGATTCAGATCTCACCTATCTGTGGCATTGTCGATTAGGCCATATAAACTTGAAACGCTTAGAAAGACTTCAAAAGGAAGGAATTCTAGAACCATTTGACTTAGAGGATTATGGTAAATGCGAATCATGTTTACTTGGCAAAATGACAAAGCAACCTTTCTCTAAAGTTGGAGAAAGAGAAAATGAACTATTGGGTTTAATCCATACAGATGTATGTGGACCAATGAGTACAAATGCTAGAGGTGGTTTCAGCTACTTTATCACTTTTACTGATGACTTCAGTAGGTATGGTTATGTCTACCTAATGAAGCATAAGTCTGAATCCTTTGACAAATTCAAGGAATTTCAGAGTGAAGTAGAGAATCAATTAGGCAAGAAGATTAAGGCACTGCGGTCTGATAGAGGCGGTGAATATCTGAGCTATGAATTTGATGACCATCTGAAAGAATGTGGAATTCTATCAGAATTGACTCCTCCTGGAACACCACAATGGAACGGTGTGTCAGAACGGAGGAACAGAACCTTGCTAGACATGGTCAGGTCAATGATGGGTCAGGCCGAACTTCCATTAGAATTTTGGGGACATGCACTAAATACACCTGCACTCACTATAAATAGAGCTCCGTCTAAAGCTGTCGAAAAGACTCCATACGAATTATGGTTTGGAAAGCCTCCAAATGTGTCTTTTCTTAAGATTTGGGGATGTGAAGTATACGTCAAACGATTAATTTCAGACAAACTTCATCCAAAATCTGACAAATGTATCCTTGTGGGCTATCCAAAGGAAACAAAGGGGTATTACTTCTACAATACATCTGAGAACAAGGTGTTTGTTGCTCGAGATGGTGTCTTTTTGGAGAAAGATCACATTTCCAAAATGACAAGTGGGAGAAAAGTAGACCTCGAAGAAATTCGAGTCGAACAACAAACTCTAGAGAATGCTCAAGATGACATTCAGGATGAAACTCAGAGATCTTTAGAAGAATCTGGTGAGAATCATGGTCAAACTAGAAATGTTACCCCGCGTAGATCGCAAAGATATAGATCTCAACCGGAAAGGTACTTAGGTATTCTGACGAACGAGAGCTATGACGTTCTATTACTTGAAAGTGATGAACCTGCGACTTACAAACAAGCTATGACGAGCCCTAGCTCCAAGCAATGGCAAGAAGCCATGCAATCTGAATTAGACTCCATGTCTGAAAACCAAGTATGGGATTTGGTCGATTTGCCAGATGGCTACCAAGCCATTGGAAGCAAATGGGTTTTCAAACTGAAAAAGGACAAGGATGGGAAACTTGAAGTTTTCAAAGCTAGATTGGTTGCAAAAGGTTACAGGCAAGTCCACGGTGTGGATTATGATGAAACCTTTTCACCAGTTGCAAACATGGAAACATTCTTCCAGTTCCAAAACTAGCCCGGAGGGCAACGACAAATAGTAAGTTCCTACAGCTAATGCAGCAATCCGTGCTCCATTTCCCACTCGTAGGTCGACTTCACCCTTGCTTAACTTTCTACTTCTTCTTAGTCCCTGTGGATTGGAACATAAGTGTGAGCCACAACCTGTATCTAATACCCAAGAAGTTGAACTAGCAAGTATACAGCCTATAACGAAAATACCTGAAGATAGAACGACTGTTCCGTTCTTCTGATCTTCCTTTAGCTTTGGACATTCTCTTTTGTAATGGCCTATTCCATCACAATAAAGACAGCTTGATGTGGACTTGTCCTGCTTTGATTTAGCATTTCCCTTGGACTTTCCACCTTTCTTGAACGGTCTCCTTCTAGCCTTGAGTAAATCTTTGGCTTCACAGTCCAGTATTATTTCAGCCTTTCTGACAAGGTGAACAAATTCTGCAACTGTTTCTTCTCTTGGTTCACTTAGGTATAGTTACTTGAAGCGACCAAACCTACTGTGTAGTGAATTGAGCAAGATAGAGACTGCCATCCTTTCGCTTATTGGTGTTCCTAGTAGACTTAGGCGATCAAAGTATGAACGCATAAGATCCACATGGAACCTCAGTGGGACGCCTACCCTCTGTTTGAAGGAAATAATGCCCTTGGTCCAAGTATGCATTCTATGTTAAGTCTAATAAATGCGGTTCAGTATTAATTAACAAGTTAATAATTCAGTGAGATCAAGTGAGCTGAATGCCTAGCTAGAGGCCGCTTCAGTTCAAGTGGAATTAATGATATTAATCCACAGCTTACTCTTGACTGAACCCGTAGGGTCACACAAATAGTACGTAAACGGATCAAGTATTTAATGGCATTAGATACTCCATCTATGGATTATTCGGAATCGACGGATCTTGGTTTCAGTGGGAGCTGAGATCGTCACAGGCAAGAAATGAATACTCCGGAAACGATGATATTGCCGGAAACGGAAATATGGATCGTATCGGAAATATAAATATTATCCAAGTCGTAGATGTTGCCGGAAACGGAAACATGGTACGTATCGGAAAATATTATCGGAAATGGAAATATTTCCAGAATCGGAAATATTGCCGGAAACGGAAATATTGTCAGAATCGGAAATATTATCGGAATCGGAAAATAATTCCGGAAACGGAAATATTAAATATTTGTTCGAAACGGAAATTGATTCCGGAATCGGAAATATTAAATATTGTTCGTATCGGAAATGAATTCCGGAACCGGGAATTTAATCGGAAGCGTATCGTACGAATTAGCATCGGACGAGGCCTGCCGTACGAAGGCCCAGCACGAAGTCGGGCCATCGCCCAGCAAGCCAAACGCGCGCCCAGCCAAGGCAGCGCCCAGGCCCACCGCAAGGCAGGCCCAGCGCGCGCCAAGGCCATGGCCTCGCTGCGTGGGCTGCTGCTCGCACGCACACGCATGGGCGGCCCTCGTGGCTGCCGTGTGTGTGTGAGTTTGTGTTCATGCATGATTCCTAAAACTATTAGAGTTAGTATATGATTAAATTCCTATTCCTAAAAGGATAAATTAATTAATTAGAGTTCTTGTAGGATTCTAAGTTTAATTAATTCGTATCCTACTAGGATTCTAATTCCCTTTCCATAACTCTATAAATACGTGCCTAGGGTCACATATTTTAAGAGATCAATTCAAGTATTCAAAGTGAGTTTTGAGAGAAAAATTCAGTCATATTTCTTACCTAAGAGTGCCGAAAATTCTAGTACCTTAAGGGCGATTCTAGTTGGTCAATCTTAAGGCGGATCCGGACGTGCTGTGGACTATCTACGGAGGGACGACACTTGGAGTCCTAAAGACTTGTTCTTGTTCGGTTCGGGCGCAGCTAGGGAAGGCACGCAACAAATAGTATGCATCTAAATTATGCTATATGATTATGTGTAAATAATATGTATTCCTGGCTAAATGGTTGTTTCCGCATGATTTATGAATTGTCATATGTATCATAACTTAACAGTGGTATCACGAGCCCCTTATTATTTTCATAATCTAAATTGCATGAACATGGTTAAATATTACAAATTTGCAAGAATTAAAAGGGGTGATTAATTTTCGTAATTGTTAATTAATTGCAAATTGCGTTTATTTAATTATACGTACGCAGTTTTTCGGCAGTTTCTTCGTTACTCATCCAAATCGAGTGATTTTTGTGTCAATTCTCATGTAAAGGGCATTCTAAAATTTTGACAAAATTAGTATTTTTCGGCCGAACCCAGAATTCTCAAATTCGAAGCCTAACTATGACTTTTCGAAGGTTTTAGTTTTTCGAATGCAAAATTTCGTAAATTTAAGATGTTAAATTAAATATTTGCGATTCTTGTTGATAAATCTTGAATTTTTGATTGACCTACTGTATATGTTTAACAAGTTTGAATGCCTAGCCTTGTTAATTATGCAATCTAATTTGTAATTATGATTAATTTGTTGAAAATTAGAATAATTTAGAATTAATTTGATTTTCATAATTAATTATAATTTAATTAGAAACCTATGATTAAAAACCACCATAAAAATTGTAAATTTATGATAAATTTTAAATTTTTATGACCTAGACTTGAATCCATAATAATCGGAAATCAATTGGATAATAAATTTTCGATTTTTCGCCCTAAAATTATGAAATTAATATTATTTATTAATTTGTCATTAATTTTAAATATAAATTTTAATTTTTTATGCGATTCGTTCATATAACTTGCACGCACAAAGCAATGGACGCTTCGTGTTACCCTTAAGGGGTGTTGTATAGTGCGGGCATGCGACGACGAGCAAGGGAGCTCGTCGCCCGTACGGCACGAATGCAATGAGCAAGGGCATGGTGCACGAGCACAAGGCAGCAGCCCTGCCTTGTGTCGTGGGCCACGAGCTATGAACAAATGGGCATGGGCGAAAGGCAAGCCAAGGCAGTCGCGTGTGGGCAGCAAGCGAGCTGCGCCACGACGCGCACTGCCTCGCGCAAGCGCGCGCAGCCTCGCGCGCAGCGAGCGCAAGCTCGCGTGCCACGAGCGCTGCGCCCAGCGATTGATCGCGCGCAATTGCTCGCGCGCACAGCGAGCGATGGCTCGCGCGCACAGCGAGCGATGGCTCGCGCGCACAGGGAGCAATGGCTCGCGCGCACAGCGAGCGCTGGCGAGCGCGCACAGCGAGCGATGGCTCGCGTGCGTCGAGCGCTGGCGCGCGCGCAGCAAGCACCATAGCGTGCGATGGCTTGCGATGGAAGATGCAGCAGCTATGCGACGAGCGCATGGGCTGCGCGCACATGGCCAGCGATGGCTGTGTGCGTGCGGCCCATGGGAGTGCGATGCGTAGGGTGTTTGCGTTGCGATTAGATCGTTTTGAATGTTTAATTTGAAATTTTTCAGTTTACGTAATTTTAATTAATTTTAAAATTAATAATTTAAATTATTTTCTTGGATTTTAATTTTGAATATTGTAATTATAATAAATTTTATTTATTCTAATTATTTTACTAAAATTAAAATCATGAATTAATTTAAATACGACTGAAATTAAATTAAACTTTTTGGATTCAATTATAAATTTATATGAGCTTTAAATTTTAATTAAATTTGTATGTTTCCGGTTAGACTTGAAATACATTTTTATGTTTAAAATTAGTAAAGCATATGAATTTATTGGTTTAAGTGGGAGCCCTTTTAGTCATAAAACTCTTGATTAGGTCTACGAATCCTTAAGGTTAAAACAACTTGATTAGAATTAATAAGGACTGAATAATTGGTAGATTATTGGTGCCCTTGATTAATTGCTGCAAATGTTTACGTGATGCATAATGTGTTTTACTAACCAGCTATGTGGGCCATTCATGATAATGAATGGGTGAATGGTACGTATATATTGTATATGTACTGTTTTGCAGGTTATGAAGTGACTAGTATGGCCCAAATAGGATAGAAAATATGGTCTGCGTACCATTAATTTGAATGTAATTGGTCTAAAGTACCAAAGTTATTTTTCAATTCAAATATGGTCTGCGTACCATCAAATAGTTGTAATTAGTTATAGCTTATCCTATTTGAAGAAAATGGTGCCTCCCACGGAGATTTTCAAGACGGACTTTGAAGTCAAAGCTTCAAGATGAAGTCGGGCCATACTAGATCACATTTATCTTATGCATGTTTTAAGTTATTTATTGCTTTTAAATATGTCTTAAAATGCATGAGATCAAAAGCTTGATTATGTTGCATGATTAAGGATTTTAGTTCACTTAAAATCTAACCAACATAGTAAGAGCCTTAAGTTCCAAACTTAAAAAATTGAGTTAAAAGGTGCCATGCCAAAATATACACTTGCTTGGATATCCGTTACATCAATCTAGTAATAGTTTTCGCTCAGCGAGGTGTTACTTATTGGTCCTAAAGGGGCAAGGTACACAAATAATTGTGAGTACATGTTAGTTTTGGTGAAGCTCAACGATATAAGTAAGGAGTCCTTTTATGTCGTGGCAAAATCGATAGGTTTACCTAATAAGTTCTTAGACGTACCTATCAACCAAGAATAGTTTCTAGACTATTAGCAAAAGGCTTTTGCTTACCTAAGATGTTTTAGGATTAAGTCGACAAACTGTGCTTAGTTCTTCAATGATTTTAGGGTCTTGGAATCATTTTATTCACACCTGCCGGAACAATAAATTCGAATAAAATGCTAATAACTTGTTGAAATTGCATGATTGCTTTAATTTTCAAGTTATTACTCATGATAGATGTTTAGACTTTGCATGCTTCAATGTATGTTTTAATTATTGTTTATAATTAAATATCTTGCACTGCAGTAAATCCTTTTAGAAAGGTAACAGTAAATTTCCTCGATTGGTAGTGAATCCAAGAACGATTCACGGAAATGAGAGAAAGTGGGCAATTTAAAATGTACGTTTCTTATAGCGACTTTTATGGTTGTTTTCGAACATCAAAATCGAATGGCAAACCAATTGGTGCTTGTGAATTCAAAATACACTGTAGTTTTGAGATCATAAAGCATTGAGTCTAATACGCTCAGCTTTACCAATGGTTAACAACCTAATATCTTTGTCCATTTAATTCTTGAATGAGTCTAGTCCCTAGACATTCGAATAGATCGATGCTTAGAGAACTTTAGAAGCTTCTTGTAAGATCATCTAGTTGAAACAGAATATTCAACATAAATTAAAATGGTAAAAACCTTGTTGGTGACATTGGACATGTCTAACAAAGTATAAAAGTCAACACTAAAGAAATCAATTCTTAAGACTATAAGAAAGGGTACAAGAAATAGGAAAACGAGGAACAAATGAAAGGAATTTACGATTCCGTTTCTACCTATAAGTTTATGTTTAAAGAGAAGTGACCTAGCAATCAAACTTCCTTGGTATCATATACCGCTTGAGGTTCTTACTTCGATAATAACTCAAACAATGGAAGCTAGGATACACTAATGACCTACAAGTGGGAAATGAAGCATGGCAATGCTACATTAGTTGTAGGGTCATCTAGTTTGTTTTAAGTCCTTTAAAAGGCTGGAACTTAATGGCTATTTTGTTCCATAATCAACATACCTAAATTTCTGTTTTCAAACACAGAAAGACTCACATTCAAGAAAAACAAAAACAATGTTTGTTTGTTTATTTGGTCAATTACAGGTTGAGTCAATATGCTTGATTAAAACAAACAACTCTTTAAAGAACTTTACTAGGTTCAAATCAACCCCTTGATTTGAGTTCCACTAATCTTTGGCATTGTTGCTTAGACCATATCAACAAGTTAACATTCAAAAACTCTATTTTTATGGACTTTTGAAAGTTCATTGATTTCTAGATCAATTTAAGACGACTAGTCTTACTTGTTGAAAGTAACAAAAGATATGAACTATTGTTAGAACGCCTAGACAATAGAGTTCAAAGCTAAAGAAAGATTTTATGACTTTATAATTTCACATAGATTTGAGTGAATGTAGGTTTATTTACTCAAATGTGATATAAGTTGAATCTGTTTGGCTAGTTCAAAGATTCAGAAGTATAAATCCCACTTGGTAAGAAATCACAAAGATCTAGGTTAGATCATGTTGATGATTACTTAAATCAAGAATGATCATCAATGATTGTTAGTAAAATTCACAATCTAGCTCCATAAGATATGGCATATCTAAATTGGAATGATCGAAGTCGATTAGTACTTGATTCGATCAATGATGAATCATAAAGACTTTTCCTTTAATTTCTAAAACAAAATGCTCAACTACCACCAAACTAAACTAAATTCGTCAAAGCTATAGAAAAGAAATTTCAGAATATCTTTTCGATAATATATATCTAGAGAGTTGCTAAACTCAGTGGGAGCTTAGTGTTTGTTATTCAACAAACTAAGGCCCAAGTCTAGATATGTGTTTCATTGTGATTTATTCAAATGAGACACAAGGGTATTGTTTCTACCACGAATTTTGAGAACATAATGTTTGTTTGCTCGAAATAATGTCCTTTTGGAGATTCGTTTCCAAAATGACAAGTGGGAGAAAATAGACCTCGAAAGTCTTCGAGGCGAACAACAAACATAAACGGACATTCCGGAGGCTTTTCAAAGTGCTTCAGAAAAACCGAACTTATTCTTTAAGGACTTTAGAAGTGGCTTTAAAGAATAGACTTCTCTTAGAAGACTTTACAAGTGCTTCAAGGAGAACAGAATATTCAAAGGACTTTCAAGTGGCTATTGATATTCTGTTGTTTGATGTTCTATACCCAAGTAGGCATAGAGTTCAAGTCACTGGAACTATGAGATTCTTCTATTAGATAGTGAAGAAACATGGAGTTCAGGTCACTGAAACTATGCAATTCTTCTATTAGATAGTAAAGAAACCTACAACTTGCAGTCAAACTAAAAGAAGTGACTTGTAAGAAAGCTATGACGAAACCCAGATTCCCTAAAATGGTTAGAGGCCATATATAGACTATATGTTTAATTGGTTAAAGGCCATAAAACATACTCAATGTTTTGATGACAAAATTGAAATTTTGTTGATTTGCAAGAATAGTTTCACACCTATTGGTTGCAAGTTTGTTTTAAGGATAAAAACCATCAAACATGGAATTGTGTTCACACACAAAGCTAGATTAGTTGCTAAAGGTTACAAGAAAATTCATGGCATGGATTGTGTTGAAACCTCATGCATAATCATAATGCTCAAGTCTATAAATCAAGCAATGATTGCATATTGGTACATATGGCAATTGGATGACAAAACAATTCCTCAATAAAATGTTGGAATAAACTATGTACATGGTATGTCATAGGATTTGTGGATCCAAATAAATGCTTGAAAAGGAAAGCTAGCTTATAAAATCTAAGTACAGATTTAAGCAAGCAATTGGGAATTGGAACTGTATTTTAAGTGAAGCTAATAAGCATTTTAGTTTCATAAAATATACATGATTCTTATAGATATATAAGAAGTTTAGTGGGAGTACTTAAAACTTAATTGGTCCTATGTGTATTACACACATATCTCTCTATTGTGAAATAACATTCAAATGCTAATGACTTAGATTTGAAATAATTCACCAATGATGGACCATGGCGAAACTTAGTACATACTGGGTATTAAAATCTATTTATGATATTGTTTTGGATTAAGTAATGGCATTTACTAAATCAAACACGAAAGTCTCCATTGGAGATATTCGACCCATGTGAATTAATCTAAGTAAAGGATGTTTGAACTATGTATAAGCATTTACTAAGTTAAACATCAAAGAGTCTAAATGAGATTCTTAACCTATATTATATGTCAAAGAATTTAGCTGAATTTAGTATCTACTGAAACTAGATAAGCTAAAGTTACATGAATAGAATTCAATTGGGAAATATTCTGCAAAAGAATTTATCATGTATGATATAATATGAGGATCGCCAAAAACGTATCGTATGACTTTAGGCATGACGAACATATACCAATCTCTATTGATCTAAGTGAAGATCAACTAGATTGAGATCAAGAATACTTATGGTACTTGAAATGGTACATAGGAATAGTTCTTGATTCAAGGAAATAAAGATATGCTAAATATTGATGCTACACGCATAAACACTGGCAAAGGATCAAGCAAGACCCTTTGGAGTTAACCATTGATAAGGACGAGCTATAGAGCATCGTGTTTTGAAAATGGCAACATGGGTTGGAGACCATGAGTTGTTGCGTGGGAAATTAAAATAATAATTTCTATGTTCTAAGATATAGTTGGAGAGTCTTCCACATATCTATGAACTGCTTGGATAGGTAAATCCAAACAAAGCATCACTAGCAACCTATACAGTTGAAGTAAAAGTAATTATTGCCTAAGAAGCAATAAAACAGGGTTGTTTAAAGTTCTTCACTGAACTTGGGTAGATCACCTATCTGCTAACTTGATGGTTCTTCATTGAAAAATGCGTAGAACCACTCTTGAAGCAAGAAAAACGTCTGCTAACTTGATGGTTCTTCATTGCAAAATGAGTAAAACCACCATCGAAGTAAGAAAGACTAGATCACATAATAAACAAACTCGAAAAGATCTTATCATCATATCTCAAAGAACATTCGATGAAAAGGATGTTAAGATTGGCAAAGCATGATAACTAAACTTATGCAACAAGTGAGAAACAACACTCACATTGTAGCACTGGAAATCAAGCATAGCTTTGAATTCCATGAACTGTTTTTAACGATGGGTTTGAGGCCCATGGTTATAAAACATTGGGGTTGAACATTTATCATATATGAAATGTGTTTTCATATTCCATTTAATCTTGGTTTAGTATTAAATGATGAGTCCCTTCAATTTGACAATATATTCAAGATAGACTGTCAGGACCAGTCCTGTGACTAAGAAATGTCTATCAAGTGAACTTGAATGTTAAAGGTTGAAAATGGTCCCTAGTCGGAGTTTTCTATAAAATTGGACGCATAGAAAATGTTAGACGACTAGAATGCAAGATGACTAGTAGTTCTGTTTCTTGAACTATGTGGACATGGCAATGTCATAATCATTTGCATAGATACTTACTTTGGGAAGACTAGTATCGGACAAGACCTATGAAACTTTACTGTAAGAGATGAAAGGCTGTCATAAGTAAATTTCATTAAATTATTAGACACTAAATCCTCAATACCTGAGTGATTTGAGATTACTTGTTTGAGAACTGGTTGCTTTGACGTTGACCAACCGTCGCACCGTAAAAGGAGGCTATAAAGGCAACGCTCAGGTAATCACCTATCAAACGAAGTCTAATCTCAAGATCGCAAGATTGGGATTGTCCTCCCATAAATCGGGATGAGATGCTTAAAAGTTGTACAAGGCCACTCGGAGAGCTAGAAACTGTGAAATGCATGGCCGTGCTCGGATGAATCATAGGCTATGATTATCTGTTTATTTGATCAGTTGAACTATGAAACCGAGGAACACCTCTGGACATAATAAGGATGACAACTCTTACCTTATGTTCAAGAGCAAGCATCGAGCGACAAAGGAATTAGGAAATGCACACTTGTCCCTAAGGACAAGTGGGAGACTGAAGGAAATAATGCCCTTGGTCCAAGTATGCATTCTATGTTAAGTCTAATAAATGCGGTTCAGTATTAATTAACAAGTTAATAATTCAGTGAGATCAAGTGAGCTGAATGCCTAGCTAGAGGCCGCTTCAGTTCAAGTGGAATTAATGATATTAATCCACAGCTTACTCTTGACTGAACCCGTAGGGTCACACAAATAGTACGTAAACGGATCAAGTATTTAATGGCATTAGATACTCCATCTATGGATATTCGGAATCGACGGATCTTGGTTTCAGTGGGAGCTGAGATCGTCACAGGCAAGAAATGAATACTCCGGAAACGATGATATTGTCGGAAACGGAAATATGGATCGTATCGGAAATATAAATATTATCCAAGTCGTAGATGTTGCCGGAAACGGAAACATGGTACGTATCGGAAAATATTATCGGAAATGGAAATATTGCCAGAATCGGAAATATTGCCGGAAACGGAAATATTGTCAGAATCGAAAATATTATCGGAATCGGAAAATAATTCCGGAAACGGAAATATTAAATATTTGTTCGAAACGGAAATTGTTTCCGGAATCGGAAATATTAAATATTGTTCGTATCGGAAATGAATTCCGGAACCGGGAATTTAATCGGAAGCGTATCGTACGAATTAGCATCGGACGAGGCCTACCGGACGAAGGCCCAGCACGAAGTCGGGCCATCGCCCAGCAAGCCAAACGCGCGCCCAGCCAAGGCAGCGCCCAGGCCCACCGCAAGGCAGGCCCAGCGCGCGCCAAGGCCATGGCCTCGCTGCGTGGGCTGCTGCTCGCACGCACACGCATGGGCGGCCCTCGTGGCTGCCGTGTGTGTGTGAGTTTGTGTTCATGCATGATTCCTAAAACTATTAGAGTTAGTATATGATTAAATTCCTATTCCTAAAAGGATAAATTAATTAATTAGAGTTCTTGTAGGATTCTAAGTTTAATTAATTCGTATCCTACTAGGATTCCAATTCCCTTTCCATAACTCTATAAATACGTGCCTAGGGTCACATATTTTCAGAGATTTAATTCAAGTATTCAAAGTGAGTTTTGAGAGAAAAATTCAGTCATATTTCTTAGCTAAGAGTGCCGAAAATTCTAGTACCTTAAGGGCGATTCTAGTTGGTCAATCTTAAGGCGGATCCGGACGTGCTGTGGACTATCTACGGAGGGACGACACTTGGAGTCCTAAAGACTTGTTCTTGTTCGGTTCGGGCGCAGCTAGGGAAGGCACGCAACAAAGAGTATGCATCTAAATTATGCTATATGATTATGTGTAAATAATATGTATTCCTGGCTAAATGGTTGTTTCCGCATGATTTATGAATTGTCATATATATCATAACTTAACATCTCGATTCCCCGTTTCATTTCACCCGAAACCTGCTATTTATGGAAACCTGCTAAAAATAGTAACTGCCGTAAAAGGTAGCTTCTAAAAGTGGCAAATCGTAAAAGATAGAAACCTGTTAGAATTAGGTGTTGCATTCCAACATAAATCCTAAGTGAGATAGAAAACTGCGAGAATCCTATTCCTAATAGGATTGGGAAATAAGAGTTACGTATTAATTTAAATCCTAACGAGCCTAGAGTTCGTAACGGGCCCAGACGCATTCCGTCACAAATTGATACGCACTAAAAGACTCAAATTAATCTCAAACTCTACGGATTTTAGAATCCGAATCTGACTAAACGAAAACTGCCCAGACCCTATTTTCAACGCCTGGCTCTGGGCGCCGAAATCTTCGGCGCCCAGGCCTGGGCGCTGAAAGTACCTGGGTACGTCTCTTTTCCTAATTCTTTGCGGATTAGAACTCTGCAAATCTATCTTTCCACGAACTCTTCCCTATAAACAGGCCCCTAGTTTCGACGTGAAACAACACACAACAACACATAATATATTCTGAGTATTGACTCAAAACCCCTTAGCCTAAGCCTCTCGCTGCGAAACTGTTCACGCGTTCTGTCGCAATCGATCCATAAATCGAACAGAACGTATCCTGTCCCATAATCGAGATTTGTTAAATAAAAAGGAGAAATAGCAAAGTCAAAGTGGTTAGTTTTCTGAGAACCGTGACGCACCTCTCAAGGGTGCGTCGTAATGTGTCCCTTTTCGATGATTGAACTGCTTTCCTCGCCCTTTTTATGAACTGTAAAACTAACCTAATCTGATTGTTCTATCACGCCTAACAAATATAATATTTTTGGGAAATCGGATTATCATGCTAGGTCCCTTAATGCTACTTAAATCAGATAATCACGATCGAATTAGTGTTATATGTTGCATATTGTTAAAATCAATTCAGATTAGTTTAATAGTTAACGCATGTCCCTTCAATTATTTATGCTGAGCTAGTAAGGATATCCTGCCTCTGGAGTTATCGACGAGCGAATTACTCCTCTCGGTAGTTACAGTCCCCCGAACCCTCAATCTCTACCTTGCGTGTGTATATTGAGAGATCCCCACACCAGGGATCACAAGGGAACCTACGGCCGTCGTGGTCAAACATAATTGCACCCCCTTTATGTCACGATAACCAGGTTTTGTCAGTTTTTCTCATTGTCGTTAAAAACTGAATGGCGACTCCTATATTACTAGTCAATTGGGTGTATACTCACGGGAAATCCAATTACACTTGATTGAATAAAAATAATCGTCACACCCACGAGGGACAAGGTCACGCATTAGCCTCGCGCTTTTTCGACCCCCTCACAATGGCGACTCCACTGGGGATAGTGAAGGAAATACTCGTGCTTGTAGGTAATCAAAATAGCCGAAGGGTGAAACGATCCTACCCCGCGTTTATTTCCCCATCAAGTTGGGACGACGTGAAAATCAGCATATTAATGTGAACGGGCAGAACCGCATAACGAATCTCGGCTCCCTCGGGAGTTGGGACTAAGGATACCTTTTTTCGCCAATAGGGGGGTGCATACGCCGCACATGTTTCCCACTCGGTACTTGTGCAGGTAGTACACCTATCCCGAACCCAATCGCTCGCTCATTAGGTCCCTCTCGCCTGCATGCCCCCTTAGCTTGCACTTGCGGGTTGACCTCTTGGGCGAAATTCGTCTGTTGAGGACACTACCTCGACCGGGGCATGTGTTGGATCTACGATAGAAGCGGTACCGAGCCAGGCGCAGATAAACTACCCATAGAAGCCTACCATAAACTATGTGACATATTTGATTTTCAAATCCATGTTTGTAATGTAGTTATGTGTAGCGAAATATGTGATTGTGTGTGACAAACTATCCTAGAAAACCAACGACCTTAAAAATTTCCCAAACATTCATAGACTAATTTGCAAAGAGTTATACCAAAATACGTGTTCCGCAAGCCCGAACTATCGCCACAAAAATAAGCGACGCTCGGGATGGCCTGTAACGAATCCCACAAACGCTGCACAACGCGTAAAGGACGTTATTAGGAAAGCACACAAATTAAAGTCGCAAAAACAAAGTATACGCAAACAGAAAACGAGAACCAGCCAGGGACGCATTTTCAACGCCCCAGGCTGGGCGCTGAAATTTCTCACGCCCACTGCTGGGCGCTGAAGTTGTTGTCTGGCCTTTTGGTCAGGCACAGCAGCCTCGGTGCCCGCGCATGAAAAAATATACGTAGCAAAAAAAACTTTTCAAAAAAAATTGCTACGAGGGCGTATGAAGAAGCACTCGATTCTAAAAGCGACTTATAAAAAAATAAATAACTCTTTGTGTCGTTGTTAGGCCTCCTACGACGACGATGTTCGGCTCCAAAACCGAGCACGCTAATTGAAATAACCTTGAATGTCACATGGGCAAAGCATTCAAAGAAAATAATGTTCAAATGAAGTTTTCAAGAAAAAAATAATGTTCGAATAAAGAAAATAAATCCGAGTCTAGACTAGGCTATACCAAAATACAATCTAAATCCTAAGTCTTAGTTGTCTTATCCATAGAATCGGTCCTAATGCTTGGTGTCGTTCTGCAAGTAAAAAGGTTAAACCATATTGAGTCTCCCTTCCTAACATTTAAATCAATGAGCACCCATATGTAATTGTCATCCCTTACTAAGAGTCTACGGCCTCAATACTCTCTCTCACCAATAAAAAGAATATATTGTAGTATTTGCAAAATGGAAACGGTCACATTCTGAAAATCATTCCCCCATAGTCGCACAACCCCCAAAGTGAACCTAAGGTGTCAATACCATTGGCGAAGAAAAAATTAATGGCCTCAAGGCTTATAATCACATTGGGTCACGACTATCATAGTCCTCTCGAGTCACTCACTCCTTGAAATACTACTAAGTGCGGACTAAAAGATTTTCCATGAATGCAACATGACCAACCATGAAAATACCCAAATCGGCATACAATAGGGCTACCATTGGGGTAAAGCAATACACACTAAGAGAGAAGCCGCACTAATGATTCTAGCCTTGCAAAAATAAAAATTCGATCTCCCCAACTAACTACTTTGCCAACATTAAGCAAAATGGCGCATGACAAATGAACACCCAAGGGTTAAAATCTAAAGTGTCAACCAACGAAAGTTATGGTCCAATTAGCCTAAGTCTGAGAGTCGCTTGGTCAAGTATTATAGGCTTACGCCACGTCATTATTTTGAGTCTAGGCCACCTCCTTATATTCCTACACGGGTTATAATCAGAAAAATTAATGAAAGTTCGAGTCTAGATCACAACTTCCAATTAAATCCCAGAAACTGGAATCTGAAAAGAAGCAAAAATTATTTTCGATGTAATTCTTTCGTTAAATTTCAATAAGGTAAAAATAACATTTTGAATCTACGCTATTTGCACATTTTAAGAAACGACTAAATACGCTTGCAAAGTAAGACAATTAAAAGGTCCACCCTAGGCCAACAAAAATTAAAAGGTCCACCCTAGGCCTACTAAAATTAAAGTTCCACTATAGGCCTACCAAACGAGGCTCACTCAGTCTCACCTCGTGACTCAAAAACCACAACCATCTACCTTTTAGCCTAAATAAAAAGGGAGAGAGAAAAGAGCAAGCCATGGAATACTTATCCCGTAAGTGCAACATTTATCTAAGTAAGCGAAGGAAAAGAATTGAGTCAACCAATCCAAGTCATAAAATTCTACGATGTCTACCCTTTCCAATCCTTATGCTCTTAGACGCCTTCGCTCTGGGGTCCCTGTTCAGCTCATTTAACCTATCCATGTTCTCATTGCCATGAACCAAGAAACCATTACCTCGACTCTTGTTCTTGAACTCGTTGTCAACCGCAAACCACGCACGACCATTGACACGTGCGTCATACCCCTTATTTCCCAAACCTGCTCTTATACCACCATTAGCATAATGACCATATAACTTGTATACCCTTGAGCCGTCCCCATACTGCTCATTGGCCTTGGTTGATGTAAACTCGCGACACTAGTTCGAAGATGTAAATTGTGAGCCCTAGCAGATATAATCCTCATGCTTGACCAACACCTGTACAAATTCTCCTATCTCATTCAACCCATCTTTCAAGCCGTCTTGAGTCACAAACAAAAAAGGGGAAACAAATGAAAGTGCAAAAAAAAAAAAAAAAATGTGAATAATAAAAAAGAAACTTTGCAAAAGCGCCTCTAATGTTAGTCTAAAAAGGAAAATAAGCATTTAGCGCACCAAAAAAAAAAAGATCCACCCATAAATAATTTTAAGCGCCCACAGCTGGGCGCCGAAATCTTTAGCGCCCCAGCCTGGGCGCTGAATCTCTCTGCTTGCTAAAATTTGTCCAGAAGTGCTCGTCTTTTTATCCGCACATGCACGGAAAAATAACGAACACTTGGGGGGGTACAGCACGTATTCAGATATACGTACCACCAAAAAAATACATGTACTCAAAACAAATATAAAACAAATTTTTGGCAGTAGATTTAAATAATAATAAACTTCACTTATTCTACCGTTTCAAATAATATGTTTCCACCTCAGAACGTACTTGTTTAAAATCGGCATTCTAAAAAACCATTTTCTAGGCTAAGAACTACGCGCGACCTGATTCTGACAAGATACGTAGGCAATCCTTACCAAGGATTCGGTCCAAATAATAATAAAAAATTATATTCTTTGTGTAAAAAGTGTTAGACATATAAACAAAATTGAATGGGAACTAAAAATACGCCTTTATTAAAATATAATAAGAAGGAAAACAAAGTGCTAGGAATAAAAACAAACACAACTGAAATAAATAGAGGGCACCTACACCCTAGCAAAGAACTACACTACTCTGGTTCTTCCGGATCATCAAATAAAGTCTTGAAGAGAGCAATGTTCGCAGGATCCACCCCCATAGTCTTCTGCGCTGCCCCAATATCAATCTCCATAAGAACTGGCTCCTGGACACTAACTTCCAAAGATGCCAAAGCTTTATAAACATTCTCAGTTATAGCCCGCTCAGCCTCAAGGGCACAAACAGTGGTGGGAGAAGGATTACTATCGTCAACTGGACTAGCCACTGTTTCTACAGGCGGCTGAGCCTTCCTAACCCATACATTGTTCCGGCGACGATCTCCGCTAGAGCTTGCATTTCTTTTAACGACAGCAGGCCCCTTCATGTTAGACACCTTTTTAGGCCTTACACTGGAACGGGGAAGAACTTCCTTTCGCTTTCGATCAGGACGAGCTTTCACAGTCTTAAAACTATAGGTACGAGGTCTGGCAGAATCAGGACCCTCATACTTAACACGAATACGAGGTATCAAAAGCTCAGCCGGCTCCCCATTACGAGCCTCGGTCCTCACATCCTTGTCATCGGAACTCATCCACAACTTATAGTTTTCAAAAAGACCCACAAACCCATTTGTAGCTACAGCCCAACGCGGGAGACCATCATAATACCTAGCCCACGCTAAGACCCGTGTTTGAGCAAAGGTCGCTACCTTAGGTGGTACCGTATCAGAAAAGGGGATAGTCTGCCTTAAACCATATTGACGCATGACTCGGTAAGGGAAAATATAAATGGGACAAGATAGCCCCAACAAAGAAATATAAACCGATACATCAGACCCCCCTGTCATAGTAGTCAAACCCCACCATGGTACCACCGACTTAATAGAACAAGTGCCATAAGTAAAAAAGGAGGTCCATTCGGCCTCGTCCTGGCCTTGGTGCAAGTATTTTCAGTTACCCAAAGCTATAGGGCGATAATGTTTAGGATCGGCAGGAGCTTCCAAAAGTCTGAGCCGTTCCGCAAGCCAAATCTGCAAAAACAGGTACGATCGAATCAAAAGAATGAAAAGAAAAAAAAAGGGTTCCTGGGGCGCAGTTTCAACGCCCAGGACCAAGCGCCGTATATTCCAGCGCCCAGCTCTGGGCGCTGAAACTCAGCCCCAGGCAAAAAGAAATATATAAAAGTGGCGTATGTGTGCGCAAAAGAAAGAAATAGATTACCTGCAGTAATAGGGGGCTTCCCTTAAAAATTTCGGATTTGGCATCCTTCTTCAGCTCATCCGCACTCAGCAAAGTCTCAGCAACAACCAACGGCATAATAGAATAGCAACTTTCCATCTGGCTAATCAAGGGGATCAGCCTTATGTCACCGAACTCACCATTACTATTTGACAGCAAATAATGATTCAACAAGCAAAATACAAGGGCTCGAATATTCATTTTTTGTTCGGTCATATCCTTACTAGGCCTAAAATGATGTTTTACGAGTTTTGCCAAGTTAACCTTATCGTCTACAACAAGTTCTGCAAACATGTTATCATCTAGCCCTAGGAAGGCCCTTATGGTTGTTCTACCCTCTTCAATAGTGCCAGGGGTAACAGGAGTAGCATTAGTAGGATAACCAAGGATCGCAGCAAATTCATCAGGCAAAGGACATATTTCATTGCCCCGAAAGGAAAAAACGTGATGATCGGAGTCCCAAAAGTTTAGGGCAGCATGCAGAAAATTATAATCGATATTAATTTGTTGTAAGCCTAAAAGTGCCTCTAAGTGGTATTCTTTTAACAAAGCTTTTTATGTGGGAGTAAGGGCTCGTAGCCAACGCCTAACAGTCCGTTGGAGTGAGAAAGTAGGGATCGACATGGCAAAAGCAGTAAATAATTAGAGCACAGCAAAAAAAGAAGAAAGAATTTGAGAGTGGTGGAAAATAAAGACGTACCCAGCCCCTATATATAGCTGAACGCACCCAATAAACATCCTGATCCCATTCGGAAACGTGTTTAGAAATCCGAAAATCAAATGTTACCAGGAAAGAACTTTCAGCGCCCACCTCTGGGCGCCGAAATTTTTAACGCCTGAGCTTGGGCGCTGAAAATGCAGCCCATGGCCCAGATTTCACAAAAACACGAAATAGGAAAGGACTTAAGACCGTGTTGCTAAAACACGAGGCCCTAATTACAAGTAAGATCAAGCCCAAAGCACCTTTAGCTCCCAAATAAGCAAAAAAAAAAAAATAATAACATTGAAACTTGGTCGAAACTTAGACTCATCTCAGAAAACGCTCATGTACACTTTTCAAAAAAAAAAAGCAAGTTAAATATCATGGTCATTCTTCGAAACACCAAAAATATGTGTCGTCAAGTCATCGGTTTTCCAAATAGAAAATGTCTGTCTGTCAAAAGGATAATCCGGGCCAAGCCAAAACCGGATGTCGCCTGAAAGCTAAAGTCGCACTCCACGGCTTCACTAAAAATAGCACACTACTATAGGAGGTCGCTCGCACATACGAGCGTGACCCCAAACATGATTACAAAACGCGAAAAACAACCGACGAGCCCCACCACTTGGGGGCTCGCGAAAAGTGGACTCCAACAGGGAGCGCCAATCAAAATCACATTCCCAGACCGCGCCACGCACCATAACATGTTTGGATATCTCGAAAAATATATTTAAACAAAAATATACACAATGTGGACCCACTTATAGGACACATCTAATCAGGAAATATTACGACCCACCAACAGGTTGTAATCACAAAAGCCCTTCTACATAGGCAAAATAGGAAATTCAAAATGGGCTCGCCCACCCTCAGCGGGCGGGGTCTGCGTCACTAGCCCCGCAGGTCCTCAGTTTTCGAAAAATAAAGTTTTCAAATTTAAAATAGGCTCGCCATCTTCAGCCGGCGGGGTCTACGGCGCAAACCACGTAGGTCCTTATTTTCAAAAAAAAACAAAACAAAATAAAATTTCAAAACAGATTCGTCAACTTCAGCGGACGGGGTGTCCACCCTCAGCGGACAAGGTTCGCCACCTTCAGCGGGCGGGGTCTACGTCACAAACTGCGTAGGTCCTTATTTTCAAAAATTTCGAACAGATTAGTCCACTTCAGCGGACGGGGTGTCCACCCTCAGCGGACAAGGTTCGCCACCTTCAGCGGGCGGGGTCTACGTCACAAACCGCGTAGGTCCTTATTTTTAAAAATATCAAACAGATTCGTCCACTTCTATCGGACGGGGGGTCCCCCTCAAAGGACAGGCTCGCCCACCTTCAGCGGGCGGGGTCTGCGTCACTAACAGCGCAGGTCCTTAGTCGCTGTAGCGATAAGTTTTATTGGTTTTCCCTTTTTCCAAAAATTAAAGGATTGGTTTGTTGGATTTTCCTTCGTTTTACATCCTATAAAAACAAGGGGGTTTTCTCGTTTAGCTAGCCCTGAAAATGAGAATCTTTAAAAAACGTTTTACCTCGTGATTGGGTTTGGCCAGGCCCAATTACACTTTACAGCTTTAATTTCGAAAACATTTGTAGCTACTCCCAATGACAAAGTGAGGGAGTTTCTACGCATCTTTAGATCCTTCCAATGACAAAGTGAGGAAGTTTCTATACTATCAGTTGACAAATCCCAATGACACGTGAGGGATATGTCGACACTTCAAGTGATGACCCTTAAATGTTATCACTCGGGGGCTCGTGAGACCCTCGCAAAACAGGTCACATACACCATGGCTTGTGTGACGCACTCCGTCTAATACTTTGACCATCGTCTTACTCCAAGACTCAGTCAAAGTGGGGGCTAACTGTAGACACCTACTTTTGTCCCCATTCCCGCAAGGGAAAGGTTCGATGATGAAAGCATAAAAACTCCACTTGACAACGCATCTCCTATAAAATAAACGAATCTCGATTCCCCGTTTCATTTCACCCGAAACCTGCTATTTATGGAAACCTGTTAAAAATAGTAACTGCCGTAAAAGGTAGCTTCTAAAAGTGGCAAATCGTAAAAGATAGAAACCTGTCAGAATTAGTTGTTGCATTCCAACATAAATCCTAAGTGAGATAGAAAACTGCGAGAATCCTATTCCTAATAGGATTCGGAAATAAGAGTTACGTATTAATTTAAATCCTAACGAGCCTAGAGTTCGTAACGGGCCCAGACGCATTCCGTCACAAATTGATACGCACTAAAAGACACAAATTAATCTCAAACTCTACGGATTTTAGAATCCGAATCTGACTAAACGAAAACTGCCCAGACCCTATTTTAAACGCCTGGCTCTGGGCGCCAAAATCTTCGGCGCCCAGGCCTGGGCGCTGAAAGTACCTGGGTACGTCTCTTTTCCTAATTCTTTGCGGATTAGAACTCTGCAAATCTATCTTTCCACGAACTCTTCCCTATAAATAGGCCCCTAGTTTCGACGTGAAACAACACACAACAACACATAATATATTCTGAGTATTGACTCAAAACCCCTTAGCCTAAGTCTCTCGCTGCGAAACTGTTCACGCGTTCTGTCGCAATCGATCCATAAATCGAACAGAACGTATCCTGTCCCATAATCGAGATTTGTTAAATAAAAAGGAGAAATAGCAAAGTCAAAGTGGTTAGTTTTCTGAGAACCGTGACGCACCTCTCAAGGGTGCGTCGTAATGTGTCCCTTTTCGATACTTTAACTGCTTTCCTCGCCCTTTTTATGAACTGTTAAACTAACCTAATCTGATTGTTCTATCACGCCTAACAAATATAATATTTTTGGGAAATCGGATTATCATGCTAGGTCCCTTAATGCTACTTAAATCAGATAATCACGATCGAATTAGTGTTATATGTTGCATATTGTTAAAATCAATTCAGATTAGTTTAATAGTTAACGCATGTCCCTTCAATTATTTATGCTGAGCTAGTAAGGATATCCTGCCTCTGGAGTTATCGACGAGCGAATTACTCCTCTCGCTAGTTACAGTCCCCCGAACCCTCAATCTCTACCTTGCGGGTGTATATTGAGAGATCCCCACACCAGGGATCACAAGGGAACCTACGGCCGTCGTGGTCAAACATAATTGCACCCCCTTTATGTCACGATAACCGGGTTTTGTCAGTTTTTCTCATTGTCGTTAAAAACTGAATGGCGACTCTTATATTACTAGTCAATTGGGTGTATACTCAAGGGAAATCCAATTACACTTGATTGAATAAAAATAATCGTCACACCCACGAGGGACAAGGTCACGCATTAGCCTCGCGCTTTTTCGACCCCCTCACACGTACGTCGCGCTTCCGATTTATTTTCCGATTCCGGAATGCATTTCCAATTCGAACAATATTTAATATTCCCGATTCCGGAATTAATTTCCGTTTCGAACAAAAATTTAATATTTCCGATTCCGGAATTTATTTCCGATTTCGATAATATTTCCGATACCGGCAATATTTCCGTTCCGCCAATATTTCCGATTCCGGCAATATTTCCATTTCCGATAATATTTTCGGATACGTACCATGTTTCCGTTTCCGGCAACATCTACGACTTGGATAATATTTATATTTCCGATACGATCCATATTTCCGTTTCCGGCAATATCATCGTTTCCAGAGTATTCATAATTTGCCTTTTGACGATTTCAGCTCCCACTGGAACCGAGATCCGTCGATTCCGAATATCCATAAATGGAGTATTTATTTCACTTAAATACTTGATCCGTTCACGTACTATTTGTGTGACCCTACGGGTTCAGTCAAGAGTAGGATGTGAATTAATATTTATTAATTCCACTTGAACTGAAGCGGCCTCTAGCTAGGCATACAGTTCACTTGATCTCACTGAATTATTAACTTGTATAATTAATTAATACTGAACCGCATTTATTAGACTTAGCATTGAATGCATACTTGGACCAAGGGCATTATTTCCTTCAACGGATGCATCACCTCCTTAGCCCATCTCGACAACATGTTCAACCAACAATTTGCTAGCATCAGAGGTTTAGAGAAGCAGACAAGCGATCTATACCGTGTGGTCCAGCACCCAGACGAACCTCTGAAGGATTACATAGCTCGATTCATCAGGGAGAAGGTGACTGTACCAGAGTGTAATGTCCCAACTGCAATCGAAGCGTTCAGACAAGGATTGTATGGCGAGATCGACCTATGGAGGGACCTAATCAAATACCCCTGCAAGATGTTCGAGGATGCCCAGGCCAAAGCAATGGCCCAAGTCAGGTTGGAAGAAACTATTTACTCCAGGAAGGGAACCAACGACTACACCAAGACGGACAGGCGACTACCTTGCCCCAAAAGAAACAGTGATCGTCCTGCCCCTTATTCCTGACCTCAACACGTAGCAGTGGTGGAAGAAGACGACGACTCCGACTGGAAGAACAGTCCCGACCTACCCCCAAGAATTAACGAATACTCTTTTTGTGTTGACACTGTAGGTTTGATGAACCACCTCTCGAAGATGGGGAAAGCGGTGCAATTGCCGCCGAAATCCAGCAAACCCGACTCGAAGAAGGATCCATCAAAATGGTGTGACTTCCATGCCGACATTGGCCACACTACCAATGAGTGCGTAGCATTAAGACGAGAAGTGGCTTACCTACTAAAGAACGGATACCTCAAGGACGTTATGTCAGACAAAGCTCGTGGCGTCCTCAACAAAGACAACTCAAATTCTCCTTCTCGACCTCCTCCACCTCCCCCTCATACTAAAACTGTAAATTTTATTGATGGTGGTTCTGACGTTTGTGGTTTGACTTATTCTACAGCGAAGAGGCATGCTCGAGAAAACGAGATTGACAGACCGACCCGAGCTATAGCTGCAAAATACTTAACCCTCATATCTTTTGATGAATTTGATGCAGGTGACATCTCCGACAAACATCATGACGACCTGGTGATATCCATTCCCGTTGGAAACTGTATGATCAAACGAGTCCTATTCGACAACGGCAGCTCCACCAATGTTATGATGCCCGATTCCCTTAAGGAGATGGGGCTTAATCTAGGCACAGATGTCGTCAAGAAATCCACAGTCTTGATAGGATTCAGCGGCGAAGCAAAGACCACCTTTGGAGAAGTCACTCTACCCGTCTACGCCCAAGGGTTCAACCAACAGGTAAAAATTTGCGTTATTGATTGCCCTTCATCTTACAATATTATCTTAGGCAGGCCATGGATTCACGACATGAAGGCCATCCCATCGACATACCACCAAACCATCAAATTCCCGACTCGATGGGGGGGTCCAGGAAATCAAAGGAGATCAACAAGAATCCAAAGAATGTTACAAAGCAGCCCTGAAGCCCTCAGCCACCAACAAGTCCTTATTATAGCAACTACAGTCCAGTTCGGACCCGACAGGTTACAAAGACCCCAAATCCGAACAACTCGACGAAGTCATCTTGGATCCTGCTAAACCAGAGCAAGTCGTCTTCATTGGATGCGACGTGCCTGACATCATCAGGTCGGAGCTCATAACATTTCTCATAGCAAACGCAGATTGTTTCGTATGGTCCCACGAAGACATGCCAGGTATCAGTCCAGACGTCATCACTCACAAACTCAGTGTCGACCCGCGTCACAAACCTGTCAAGCAGAAACGACGGAAGTTCGCCCTAGAACGCAACCAGATCATCAACGACGAGGTCCAACAGCTACTAGACACCGGGAAGATCAGAAAAGTCAAATACCCAGATTGGTTGGCCAACGTCGTAGTGGTCAGAAAGAAGAACGGGAAATGGCGTGTTTGCATAGACTTCACCGACATCAACAAAGCATGCCCCAAAGATTCCTTCCCATTACCCCACATCGACGCCATGGTTGACGCTATTGCTGGGCACAAAATGCTCACTTTTATGGACGCATTCAGTGGGTATAACCAGATTCTGATGCACCCAGCCGATCAGGAAAAGACCGCCTTCATCACGGAACGCCGTTGCAAAGTCATGCCTTTCGGCTTAAGGAACGCCGGTGCCACCTATCAGCGCCTGGTCAACAAGATGTTCAGGAAAAAGTTGGGAGACACCATGGAGGTCTACTAACTGACCAAGCCACAAGGGGCAAGGCCGGCCAGCAAGCCCGCGCACACGAGCACAGCGCGCTGGGCCTTAGGCCGCGCCGTTGTTGCTGTGTCGCTGCTTCGGCCCACGCGCACACACGTGCAGCTCGCTCGACCATGGGCCAGCGCTACTGTGTTGTTGCGGCCTTGCTTGCGTGCCCAGCGCCCATGGGCCTTGAGTGCTTCGTGCACTCGGCTCGTGGGCTGCTCCTCGTAGTCGCGACTTAATATCGTTCCAGATATTATTTATCGTTTCGTATACGACGAATCACCGTCGTACGATACGATTTATTCGTGTCGCCCAGCTTACGAATATTTGCGATACAATATACGATTTCGATGCAAGGTCGTATCGTATAATACGTTTTCCAACTAATTCCCGAAAAGCTATTAAATGAATTTCCGATTCATTTAAATCCGGTGATCTGTTATGTGTCATTGGTGTGACCTTGAAGGTTCAGTCAAGAGTAAGTTGTGAGCTTAATATTCATTAGAACTCACTGATCAGAAGCATTGCTCCAACTAGCTTAATGCACCTTGGGTGAAGGACATATTTCCTTCAGTCTCCCACTTGTCATTCAGACAAGTGTGCATTCACATTCCTTTGTCACTTAGTGTTACTTACTGAACATAAGGTAAGATCCAAGCCATCCTTATTAGGTCCAGAAGTGTTTCTCGGATTACAGAGCTCAACTGTTAAACTTTTACAGAAGGTTAAGCCTTAACCATTCTGAGCACGGCCCTGCATTTTACAGTATCTAACTCTCCGAGAGGCCTTGTTACACAACAACACCATATCCTATCAAAGATAGGAGGACAATCCATTCTTGCAATCTATGAACACTCACTTTGATTTATAGTACGCCCAATAACTGCTTTTATAGCCTCCTTTTACGGTGCGACGTTTAGCGAGCATCAAAGCGAACTAATTCTCAAACGAGCAGACATAATCGCTCATGTTCTGAGGAACGGTTTCTAATCACCATTAATGAGAACTACCTATGACATGACTTTAATCTCTTAAAGTGTTCTCATGGTCAATCCAATACAAGATCCAATAAGTATCTATGCAAAAGATTCTGACATCCAGTCACTCTAGTTTAAGAAACAGAACTAAGTAATCTACTTGCAATCTAATCTTCATTAGTCATTGGTCGTCCACCTTTCAATGACCTGGATTAGGGATCCTTTGCGATTTTAATATTCAAGTTCACTTATGGGTGTTTCTTTGCCGAAGAATCCATCTTGACATCCCATTTGAATGATTTGAATCACATGGACTTATCATGTAATACTAAACCAAGATTAAATTATCTATGAAATATGATTTCATAAATGATAAATGTTTAAACCAAATGCTTACCAATTTGTGGGCCTCAAACCCAAAATCAAGCATTTAATGTTGCACAGATATAGGCCTTTCACCCAATACTTAAAACATTCATGGAACTCAAACTTGATTCCATATCTGCATATGAATGTTGTGTATCATTCAATGCAGAGGTTTAGTTTATCATATTTTGCTATCCTTAGCATCTTTTCTATCGAAAGCCTTTCGATGTAAGATGAAAATATCTTCGAATATGTTTCTAAAATGATCTAGTCTTTCGTTGATGTTTAGAATGATAATCATATCTAAAATAGAAAATCATCCAGGTAGCAGACTTGTGATCAACCTGAGTTCATTGAAGAACTCCCACTAAAAACAATTCCCTTTTATTGCTTCTTAGGCAACAATGAATTCATTTCAATTATGTAGAATTTCAAATGATGCTTCCCTTTTGGAATGCTCTAACCAGTTCACATAGATGTGGGAGATGCATCTTTCAACTGAGAACTTGGAAACTAATCATTGATTCAGTTTCCCATGCATCACATATGGTTTAGAACCTATGTAACCACCTTTTAATCACGACGCCTAATTGCCCGTGTTTGTTTGTGGTTTGCCTAACAACAAGATTCAACTTTTGCTTAGGAAAATGCATGTAGCATCAAAAATTTAGTTATCTTCACTTCCTCTTATCAAGTGCTCATCCTACACATCCAAATGTATTGGATATTATTGATACTGTTCCAATGATCTTTGATCCAGATCAATAGAGATTGGTATAAACTCGTCACAATCCAATGTTCACGAGTTATCTTGGCGATCTATATATCACATCATACATGATTGATTGTAATGAAAAAACCATTCACACTTTAAAATCCATCCATGTGACTTTTAGCTTTATTCTGTTTCGAGAGATACTGAATCTTGCTAAAGTCTTGGCATTGCCATGTGCTATAAGGTGAAGGCACCTCTTCAAGGTCCTTCATGCTTAACTCTAGTGATAACAGCCCAGCTTTATACTTAGTTAAAGCATTCATAACTTAGACTTACTCATATGGGTTGAGAGTCTCTTTTGAGTCTCTCCATTGTGTTGGATTTAGTAATTACTTTTACAGAATCCAAACAACGCTTTAGATCCTATCCAATAGATCTTTAACCCAGTATGTTCTAAGTTTCGCCATGGTTCTAATATTGATAAGTACTTTCAAATCTAACCATTTGAATGTCATTTTCAATAGAGAGATATGTATCTCATATATAGAACCAATATAAACTTGACCTAGCTCCCACTAAAATCCTCATCTATAAGATGATCCATATTTTCATAAAGCTATGATTTCTCCATAGCCTTTTAGACAAATATGGTCCAATTCCCACTTGCATGCTTTAATCTACGAATAGATTTCTTAAGCTTGCACTTTTATCTAGCATCCAAAACTTTTACATTGTGTGATGTAAACAATTCCTTTCTACAAGTCCAATTGAGTAAGGTGTTTCGTTTTCCAATTGCCATATTTCTATATGCAATGATTGCTAGATTTATCCAAAATAGTTCAAGCTTTCCGACTTGGTGAAAAATATTTCAACATTATCAATGCCGTGAAGTTGTTTACAATCTTTAACCAACAATCTAGCTTCTATTTTGTATGTGTATACAATATCATCTTTGTATGTTTTGAAAATATTTTTGCAACTAATGGGAGTAAACCCTTTATGCAAATCAACCAAATCATAGATTTGATTCTTTAAGATGAAGATATTTCGGATAAAATGGCCTCAAACCATTTTGTATGGCCTCAAACCATACTTATGTTTCTGATGGCCTCAAACCATACTTGGGAATTTTTAATTCGTCGTAGCTAAACTGTAAGTTATATGTTCTTGAAGCTCTTTCCAAAGTCTTCATAGTTTTCATTCCTCAAGATATCTATGTATCTATCTTGGTTGAATTCTATTCCTTATACGATTTACCTAGGTATTGCACATTAAACCTTAGTGTCTATAAAGACATTACTCAAGTCCTTTGAGTATAAGGATTCTCTTGAAGCACTTCTAAATTAGTCTTCATGAAGCTCTTCCAAAGGCTTCTAAATACGGAGCTTTTCCAAAGACTCCTAAGTATCCTACATTTGTTTGTTGCTTGACTCGAAGTTCATTCGAGTTCATTTTTCTCCCGCTTGCCTTTTTGGAAATATGATGGTTTCCTAAAAGACATTATCTTAAGCAACAACCATATGTTCTCAGATTTGTGGTAGAACCAATACCTTTTGTTTCTATGAGTCGCTCTTATAGAAACATATATCTATACTTGAGTTTGTTTGATGTAAACACTAACTCGCACTGGGTTTGACAACCCTGGATATATATGTACTGAAAAGATGTACTGAACCGAAGTTCAATCCTTATGACATCTTATCCTTAGCTTTGACAACCTTGTTTAGTGTGATAGTCATTTGAGAGTATCATTTAGAAACTATATAGGAAAATAGTCGTGATTATCGTTAATCGAATAGATTCCGATTTCTCCATTTGGACATACCATATTCTTATGGAGCTTCGATTGTTATAATGCCATATAAACAATCTAGATAATCTTTCTTGGCTCATGCAAACATCACCTTGACCCAGCCTAGATGTTCCAAAATTCTTGCCAAGTTGATTTTATACCCTTTTGTGAATCGCATTGAAGCATTTCACATATTTCACGTTGAGTAAATATAGCCATATTTTCTCAAATTCTTGTGAAATAGGTAAGTCATAAAATCCATCTTTGGCCCATAATCTTTATTGTCTAGAAACTTCTAACAATAGTCCATTTCTATGTCATGTTCAACAAGCAAGACACACGCGTCTTAAATTAACCAACTTTCAGAAATCCATGCCATGGAATCTTAGAATGTTGACTTGTTGGTATGGTCGTATGACATTGCCAAAGATATGTGGAACACAAATCAAAATATTTGATTTGAACCTTCTGAAGTTTGAGTATGAAGAGATTCATTTTTTTATTAATCAATCATATGACTCAACCCTTAAATGACCATTTCATTCAAATAAACACTCAACGAGTATTTTTGTTTACTTTGAATGTGAGTCTTTCCGTTGTCCAAACAAAAATTGATTATGATGATTAATGGAACATAATACCATTAAGTTCCAGCCTTTAGAAGGACTTTAAAACAAACATGATGACCCTACAATTAATGTAGCACAACTTTGCTTCATTTCCCACTTGTAGGTCAATAACCAGACTTAGCTCCCGGAATTTGAGTTCTTAACAAGAGTTAGAACCTCAAGCGGTAATCTAATACCATAGGAGTTTATTTGCTAAGTCGTTTCTCTTTAACACAAACTTTTAGGTAGAAATTGAATCTTGAATTCATTTTTTTTGTTCCCGTTTCCTATCCTTTCTAGCACGTTTTCTTATAGTCCTAAAGATTTTACTCTTTGCTTGATCTTCTTACTTTGTTATGCTTACAAAGTCCCTTTCTTTTATTCACTTTGAATGACAACATCCAATGAGTCTAGTTCATTATCGAATCAAAAGAAAATTGGTTGTTAACCATTGGTTATACATGAGTCTTTAACTCAATACTTCATTAATCCAAAACTACCCAGTATTCTGAATATATGAGGTCCAATTGGTCTACCATTCAAATTTTAGTTTGAAAACAACCATTAAGATCACTATAAGAAAATAGCATTCAAGATACGCTCTTACTCTCCTTTTCTTTGAGAATCGCTCTCAAAAATAGTTACCAATCGATCGAGGAAATATTGCAGTTCTATTGTCCGAACGCAATAAGGTTGAAGATTTACTATTCTACAAAATGAACTAGCAAAAAAAACATTTATCATACCTTAATAACTTGAAATAAAAACATTCATGCAATCATCAAAGCTATTAAACATTTCATTCATGCAAAAGCAAAAACATGGTCCAAAAATGAATGAAACGATTCCAAGACCCCAAAAGTCCTAAATTCTTAAGCAGCTTTGGCATGTCTTAAGTAGTTTAAGATTCTAGGTAAGCAAAACCTATTGCTAGTAATCTCCAAATTACTCTTGGTTAATAAACTAATACCATAATTTATCCCATTGCCACAACATAATGCCATTGTTGTTTGAGTTGAAACCACAATCAACGTGCTCCTTTGGGACGCCTTACCATCTAAGTCTACTAAAATAGCACCTCGCTTTGGCGGAAACCTACTATCTTAGATCTCTAGATTTTTGTAAGTGCTTGATTTGGAAGGCAACTTTTGAACTCAATATTACTTTGGACCTAGTTGTTTCTATGTTGGTTCGATTATTTAGTGAACTTAAACTAATCGAGTCATATGAAACAACCTATTCATGCAAAGCATACATACATACATTCAAGCATAACATATATCAAAATGCATAAATATTTGGTGAACTAGTATGGCCCAAAACATCTTGTCTTGAAGCATCCAACACTACTAGAAAAAGGGTTTATAACGACGAACTTTTTCGTCGTTATAAGTCCAAAATGTTGTCGTTAAAACCTTTAACGACGAACTTTGTTCGTCGTTAGTTTTGTCGTAATAGCTTCCGACGTTAATAGCATTAACGTCAACGTTCGTCGTGAATTTTACACGACGAAATTATTGTTTGTCGTTACTTATTAACGACAAAATTATTGTTTGTCGTTATTTTATAACGACAAAATGATCGTTCGTCGTTATTATGTATTCAATGATGTCGAAGAAACGACAAATAACGACCAACAAAGTTGACGTAAAAAGAGAATCATATTGGCACAATGATTTTAGTTATAGTCCAACAACGACAAAATATCTTGACGTTAATGTGACTATATAAAATAAATATATTTTGTCGTTAATATGAAAAATATTTATAACCTGCAATTTATTCAAAATCATAAAAAGTATACAGAATAATACACTAAATTTAGATTAAACGTAATCAATCACAAAATATGTATTATAATTAATAAACAATTTCAATGAGTCAAAACAACCAAACTAATAAGATCAAATAACTTGTTCTATACTAAGAGTTAAATCTAAATATTCCTTGTTCTTGAACAAAAAATATGAAAATTTGCACCAAATATCTAAAACTGATGTGTAGCGGCTTCAACCTAATTTTGCATTTCTGATCCAGCCTGTGAAGTTTGAATAGTAACATCCTTCTTGCCTTAGGAAGCTATATGTTGAGCTGGTCTCAGTTTTGGTAACCTGTATACGATGCAAGGAGCAGACATTTCAGATATTCGATTGATTATATATAATAATGTGAGAGCAGAACAAGATGCTATTCATGGAACGCAACCACATCTTTGAACAAATTGTATTTTTTAGTTATACGGGCCTAATGCTCAAGTTTGAACAATTTTCAGCATTCAGCAATGCAGCATACTCCAATACGTTTTCCTTGATACGCAAACCTAGAGCAAGATGATATGATGCAAACAGTTCATCATATTTAAAGTGTACTGTTGTCGTTCTGGAGTCCACAATGTGTAAGTGATGAAATGCGAGGAAAATATGACTGAAACTACAAAGAATCTTGTCTTAGTCAAGGAGAGGGATGATATTTGTTTTTTTACTTATTCTTTGATCAACTTTGATGTTTCTGATGTTTCTCTACCCTAGCCTACGTTAATTTACAGGTAAACCTTAGCCGATTGGGGTCACAGTGGACTAGTTATAATAATGCAAGGGACAAGGAAGATTTACCTATTTTCTCTGTCCATGCAGTCCATCTTCTAATTTTCCCTGCAATCAAACATATTATCTTCAGATTGTCAGTTCCTGGTAATCACCCGCACACAAAATGAACATCATTTAAGTAAAAACTAAAAAAAGTGTCCCTTCACTTTTTTGCAGTTACCTTGTATAATGTGCCAAAACCACCTTGCTCAAGCTTGTTAATTTCCTGAAAATTGTCTGTCGCGATTGCCAACTTTTCCAATCCGAACACTGGTAAATCTACAACTTCCACTTTACTAGTTCCATCTTTAGGTTTTGAGTTTTGCAATAGCATATCCTTGCTTTAAAATCTCATCATTACTACAACAACAATGTCCTTTCAGAGAATATAGCCAGAAATCAAGTTTCAAAATAGTGCAGTACAAATGAGTTAAAAGGGAGGAATACCATTTTTTCGACACTTCCACCTCCATATACAGTACATGAGTACATCAGTTGTAGGCCTGTAGCTATTCCAATAATGACAATCACTATAAGAATTATTTTTATTTTCCTTTGTTTACCTTGGTGCTGCTGATTAATTTCACCTGAAAATAGGACGGACAATTTTCAAACTGATCAATATTTCAGTAATATTAATCTCGTGTACAATTATTTATTAGTCATCAATTGGAATATTGTACTTTAATTGGAATATTCACAGTTAAAATAACATAAATTTGCCAAACATGTCCTGTTTTCAGGACATGATCCAGATCAGCAATTAGATCATTCGCATCCTCGATGCCGACTGAAATGCGGACAAGATCTTCGGTCAAACCTCTAGCTTCACGAACTGCAGCTGGTATGGAAGCATGCGACATGAAGCAAGGCAAGCTTATAAGTGATTTCACACTTCCTTATGCAGAAACTAACATTCCAAGTTAAGAAACTAACATTAGTTAGCTAAAATGACTTATATCAAGTTACAGGTTTATATAAGTGCTCATTTATGGACACCCAAAAAACCAAAGATGCCAAATTATGCAGCGGGATTCAAGAAATGTTAAATCCCTCACAGATAATTTAGTTTCTAGCTAAATATGAGTGAGTAAAATTACCAAACTGACAGTAATGCTGAAATACTTGGTTTTCTCCACAATGTGTTTTGAAAGAGCCGTAGAACCGGTTAGAAAACTAAGCACAGATCCTGCACCTTTTGCCTGCAACAAGTATGCAAATCTTTTTATCTTGAGGCATAAATATAAAACGCTAGCATATAGAGTATCATATCAGGCTGTACCATGCATTGTAGCACGTTTAAAACACCTGGGAATAATGCAAAGACCGTCCAAGATGATCAGGAAGCCCAGCATAGTTAACCTTCGTAACTCTTGGATGGGAAGAAAGAAAATCAGCGATCTTCTGTTTATTATCCTGTGGAAAGTACAAAGAAACATATCAGGGTAACATAATACATGAAATTCTTCATACCAATACGCATACTGATCCACAAGAACACAAGTAAAGGTTTCCATTCAAGAAAAGATCGTCTCAAGCAAACACCTAGATAGGCAGATTTTCCTTCTCGCAGTACAAACAAGTTAACAAACACATACATGATGTGAGAGACCAACAAGCAAGCAAGAGAAGAAAAAATTATCACAAGTAGAACATGTTAATGGATGGATCTTCAGCGACGACATCCATAGATGGCTGTAGATTTAGTAGTTCTTCTGAAATAAGTATAGGAGAATTTAGTACTGGTGGTCCTATAAGAGATAGGAAAAAACGTAAGAATAGGTGAATGAGTCGTCTCCAACTACAGAGTCACTATAAAGACAAAGTAATGAGAAGGTTAAGAAATATCTTTCATTTGAGTAATATTTTTCTTTTCCATCACACTGAAATGAGGTGTGTGAGGTTTTTCTTAGGTCTTCTTGCATCAAGAGGCATTGGTATGACCTATTTGAGTAGAGACTCGCACAGGATTGGGAAAGAAGCCATTGTCTTTATCCAGCATGGTTAACAATTAATGAACATTATTCCGACAAACTAATTTACACTGCAAAACAGGACAACTCTAGCTCCGTGAACATGATTCACGGAATGCATAGAACTAATGTAGAGAATGATAATGATATTTTCAGTCATAGATCATTAGCCAGAACTTAAGTAACGACTGAGATTTTACTGGTTCATATCATACCTGATTATCAAACTCCAATGCAGATACACCATGCCTGCATATAGGCAACAAATCTAGCTGAACAGACAATAAAAGATAACAAGGCGGAAGTAATTGTTGATGAACAAGGCAGCAAGGAGGAGGACAATAAAGATGGCCAATGGAATATACTTCGATAATGACACGTACCACACTGGGGACTTGCATCACAAATTTAGGTAGATAACTGCAAGCATATAATAATCTAACAAATTACAACAGCTATAGATAGTAGCAAGACCAATATTAACCGAGCAAGACTAGCTGCAAGTTCTATGTCTATTCAGGAGGAAAAACACACCAGAAAATACAGAAGTACGAGAGATCAAAGATAAAAAATATTATAATCTACAGAATTACAGATAATATCATCAAGAAAGACAGAATGTTAACCTTATATCTTGTTCCGCTCTATGGAAAACACATTAGGAAATTGAAGTTCAAGGACTTGAGCATAGCAATTCACAGTCGATTAATTTTTGGAAAGAGCAATTTAAGGACAGAAAATCAACAAGCTATCAAACAAACTCATCTTAGATTTTATGAACCGTAACATACATATTCCATTTCAAACAAATGCCCACAAAAATTCATTACCAAATTGAACAAAAACAACACTGAATTAAAATTTTCATGAAGAAATCAATCAGATTAAAAATTCAAAACAAACCTTCAAGCAAAAATGAGCCCCGAATTGCAATTAAAAATCCAGCCTCAAAAATAACTAATTTTATTGATGAATTCTGATTAGAGAGTGTGTAATGGGCACATCAACAAACCATAAAAACGCCCAAAACCAAATTCGAAACATACCAACTCGGATGATTAAACCTTCAATTTCGTAGATTTCGTAGCAAACTCCAACTATAGCAGCTTCAATTCCCTGATTTCATTCCTCTTCTGTCTTGCTTTTTTGTTCTTCTTATTAATTTTGTTTTTCGATTACATGTGAATCGTGAGTTTTGTGATTAGGGTTTTGGAAGGAGATTGAAGATTGATGAAAATTGAGGAAGAAGATTTAGGGTTTGAAAGATTTTCAGAGAATTGCGTTATTGAATGAGAGAATTGCCGAGTTTTTTTCTTATTATACTTGTTCACATTAACGACAGTTCTATTAAATTTTTTTATTCTTAGTTTTAACCAATTGCTACCAACAATTAGGCTTGTCGTAGTAACATAGTGCAAATAGACTATTAACGACAAAAAATTCATTTCGTCGTTAATTGGTTGTCGTTAAAACTGCAAATTCTAGTAGTGCAATCTTCATCACCTCCTTGTTAGCTTGGCATCGTCTTGAATCTTCGTTCAAATGCTAACTTAAAGTTCTAAACTTAGAAATACTTGAAAATAATAAAATTACATCAAAATTTCCATGGTACACAGACCATATTTAAAACTTTACATTCAAAGATAGAACGGTTCGGACCGTATTTAACTATCCTAAATGGCCATACTAGTCACTTGGAGTACCTGCATTACATAAAATATATATATTCTATGCATTCACCCATTCGTATGCTAAAACGAATGGCCCATATAAATATGCAAGTATTTACGTGAATTAATTAAAATTCACGTTCACATAAACGCGTCCTAAAAGATTAATCAATTTCCAAATTATTAATCCTTAGACTTTATTCTAATTAAAATCGAATTTAATTAAAATAATGCGACCTACGAAAATAATTAAAATTAATAATTTCATTTTAATTTCATTTAGTGGCTCCCACTCAAACCAATAATTATTCCGGATAATTAATTATGAAATATTAAATTAAAACTCGCGGCCCGGCCCAAGCAAATAAAATATTAAATTAAATATCCCGTTAGCCGAAATTAATGCAAATAAGTCAAGCCCAACAAATTTTTTAAAAAAATGTCATGTGCTTACTTGGGCTAGGCTTGCGCCCAGCCCATTGTAGCATTGCGTGGCGTACGAGGCACACGAGCGCAGCCACCGCAGCCCTCGCAGCCATCGCAGCCATCGCATGGCCTACGAGGAGTACGAGCATAGCCCGCATCCATCGCAGCCATCGCACACGTACCCGCAGCATTGCTGCTGCCCCTGCGTGCCTGGCTCGACTTGTCGCAGCGCATCGCTGCACCATCGCAAGGCCTTGCGCCCTGCTTTGCGCGTAGCACACGCCCCTCATCCTCGCCCAGCGCGCGCGGCACGCAGCATCCATGCTGCTGCCCCCGTCGCTGCGACTCGGCTTGCGCATGGTAGCTCGCATGGCTCGAGCCACACGCCCACCACACATCGTGTTCGTGCCTACGGACCAACTTAATTAAAAAAAAAAATTAATTTCACGAACTTTGCATTAATGTTATTTTCAAAAAGAGTTACGATTTTTATTTTCGAAAACAACTATTTTTAACGATTTAATAAACTTTAACGACAATCCAATTTCGTATAATTATTAAATCAAGGCTAACATTATTCAAATTTTTAAGAACGAACGAATCAACTTGAAAATTTTGAACTTTTTGAATAATAAAATCCAAAACTTTAAATCGTTCTTTAACATTTAAATTTTAGATTTTAATAATTAGGTTTAAGTGCGATTAAAATTAACGAAACCATTCAAAATTTTAATCCAATAATTTTTAAAATTAGCCACTGACCTATGAAATTATATTCCCTTTCCAATTTAACCGAATTATTAGACCTAAATCATTTAAAAAAACAATTTGGGTTCTAAATTCTACGAATTGGGGAAAAGCAAAATTAGGGTTTATACTTATCGGAAAAATCTGAAATTTTACCATAGATCAAGAATATACCCAGCAACATTGTGTCAAAATTACAAGCAATTCCGAGTAGTTTAGGTCGACCTTTTAATTGAATTACTTTCCGACACTTTTAATTTTTATTAAAAAATTAACAAAAATGCCCAAAAACAACACCTCAAGGCCTGTTTTTGCAATTTCGTTCCCATGAATTGATCTTAGAAAATTATTTTCAATCAGATTAGGGTTTGAAAAATCGAAAAGGCGAATCTTTTTGAAATCAGACCTTATTACGCAATTCATCCAAAAATTCATAATAAATTCGAAAATTTCACAAAAAATTCCAAATTTTCGACAGATGCAAAAACAAATAAATCATGCTAAAATATGCTTTGAATACATAAGGCTCATGATACCACTGTAGGGGAATACAGTTAAACATAATAACATGTGCGGAAACAATCCCCAAAGCCAGAAAGCATGTATAAAGCACAGATTAAGCATACTTACGTTTGAAGCGTGTTTTCCACAAATTGTCAACGAACACGAACTTAGAACTCCACTTGTCGTTCTTCTACTTGGTTCACCGGCACAATCAGATACGTCTTGATTATCGTAGCTTAGACAATCGATCAAGATACTTTGCTTTTGGGTAGAACTCACTTTGGAGGCACATAGAGAATTAGGGTTCTCTGTGTCTCTAGGGTTTGAGTATGACTGAATTGTTATGTTGGAAAATAGGGTTAGAAGGTTATTAACATAACCTTACTAACCGACCAAGCCACAAGGGGCAAGGCCGGCCAGCAAGCCCGCGCACACGAGCACAACGCGCTGGGCCGTGGGCCGCGCTGCTGTTGCTATGTCGCTGCTTCGGCCCGCGCGCACACACGCGCAGCTCGCTCGGCCATGGGCCAGCGCTGCCATGTTGTTGCAGCCTTGCTTGCGTGCCCAGCGCCCATGGGCCTTGAGTGCTTCGCGCACTCGGCTCGTGGGCTGCTCCTCGTAGTCGCGACTTAATATCGTTCCGGATATTATTTATCGTTTCGTATACAACAAATCACCGTCGTACGATACGATTTATTCGTGTCTCCCAGCTTACGAATATTCGCGATACGATATACGATTCCGATGCAAGGTCGTATCGTATAATACGTTTTCCAACTAATTCCCGAAAAGCTATTAAATGAATTTCCGATTCATTTAATCCGGTGATCTGTTACGTGTCATTGGTGTGACCTTGTAGGTTCAGTCAAGAGTAAGCTGTGAGCTTAATATTCATTAGAACTCACTGATCGGAAGCATTGCTCCAGCTAGCTTTTCCGATCACTTGATCTCACTAAATTAATTGTTCGCAATTTATCTGAACCTTGATATTAGACTTAATGCACCTTGGGTGAAGGACATATTTCCTTTAGTATGAACCTCGCACAGCCATCAAGTCACAGGCTCTAGCAGATTTTGTGGCTGACTTCAGCCCAAGTATCCAACACGAAGTCGACAAAGAAATCAACATGCTGACCGATGATGGACTCTCATCAACATGGACTCTATACACTGATGGCTCCTCCAACATACGGGGAACAGGTCTGGGTATTGTGCTAAAGTCGCCACAAGGGGACACCATATTGTAGTCTGTCTGTTGCGAGTACCAAGCTACCAACAACGAGGCAGAGTACGAAGCCTTGATCTTAGGATTATCATTGGCACTCGACATGAGTATTCGACGATTAGAGGTACGTTGTGATTCATTATTGATTATCAGTCAAATTAACGGTTTATGTGTAGAAACCTAATTTGTGTCTCCCCATTGGGATGATGACGATACCATTATCCTTATTAGGAGGTTGGAGCAACTCCGTGCGGAAGTCCCAATTGCTAAGAACATTTTCAAAGTCCAAGAGCCAAAATCCAATCCCCGTGGCCGTTCCCATTCCGGAACTCGGTACAAAATACAAATTCCAAAAATCAATTTCAAAATCCAAGTACAATCTCACCCAATGGACTATCCAATTGGTTTTACAATGCCTTTTCCAGTCGACATGACACTAAGCAATCCAAATTCGGGCGCCGACCCACAAAACCGAGCAAGCCGGGCCTCGGCCCATAAAATCGAATTCAAAAACCCGAAACGGCTTGTTTTTAGAAGCAAACTAAGCCTTAATCATCAAGAAATCACTACGTGCCAACTTCGTAAAATTCGTACGAAGGTACACCATTACAATCCAAAACAAGGACGACATTTTTCGTCCTTGTTTGGCAGCTTCTGCGCCACGTCAGCAGCGCCTGGCGCTGGCGTGAGCTGGCGTTTAGAAGAAGCTTCCCCTATTTAAACCCCTAATTCTGAGAATTATGGGGAGGCAAAAAATCAAAACACAACGTCGTAATACAAAAATTGCCACTCAAATCAAAATACAAAAATCCTCCAAAATCACATACAATTTTCAAGTTCTAAGCTCTAAAAGGAATTCTTGCCTAAACCTAACTAGGTAATTCCGAATCCCAACCTTAATCAATCATGTTTCTTTGATTTTATCTTTCAAAAATGATTAGTAAGTTGGAATTTTTAATCATAAAAGTGTCACTTACAACAATCATACATTTCTTACAAAATCCAAACTTTATGTGATACAAAAATGCAAACTTTCAAGATTCGATGATGTTCAAAGTTGTTTGTGAAGGAAATAATGCCCTTGGTCCAAGTATGCATTCTATGTTAAGTCTAATAAATGCGGTTCAGTATTAATTAACAAGTTAATAATTCAGTGAGATCAAGTGAGCTGAATGCCTAGCTAGAGGCCGCTTCAGTTCAAGTGGAATTAATGATATTAATCCACAGCTTACTCTTGGCTAAACCCGTAGGGTCACACAAATAGTACGTAAACGGATCAAGTATTTAATGGCATTAAATACTCCATCTATGAATATTCGGAACCGACGGATCTTGTTTTCAGTGGGAGCTAAGATCGTCACAGGCAAGAAATGAATACTCCGGAAACGATGATATTGCCGGAAACGGAAATATGGATCGTATCGGAAATATGAATATTATCCAAGTCGTAGATGTTGCCGGAAACGGAAACATGGTACGTATCGGAAAATATTATTGGAAATGGAAATATTACCAGAATCGGAAATATTACCGGAAACGGAAATATTGTCAGAATCGGAAATATTGCCGGAATCGGAAAATAATTCCGGAAACGGAAATATTAAATATTTGTTCGAAACGGAAATTAATTCCGGAATCGGAAATATTAAATATTGTTCGTATCGGAAATAGATTCCGGAAATGGAAATTTAATCGGAAGCGTATCGTACGAATTAGCATCGGACGAGGCTTGCCGGACGAAGGCCCAGCACGAAGCCGGGGCCATCGCCCAGCAAGCATGCGCGCCACAAGCCCAGCCAAGGCAGCGCCCAGGCCTACCGCAAGGCGGGCCCAGCGCGCGCCAAGGGCCACGGCTGCGTGGGCCGTGCTACGCGGGCTGCTGCTCGCACGCGCATGGGCAGCCCTTGTGGCTGCCGTGTGTGTGTGAGTTTGTGCTCATGCGTGATTCCTGAATCTACAAGAGTCAGTGTATGATTAAATTTCTATTCCTAATTGGATAAATTAATTAAATAGAATTCATGTAGGATTCTAATTCCAATTAATTCGCATCCTACTAGGATTACGATTCCTTTTCCATAACTCTATAAATAAAGGCCTAGGGGTCATAATTTATACACAAGTTTCAAAGTATTCAAAAGTGAGTTTTTTGAGAGAAAATTAAAACACACATCTTGCTCATAAAGTGCCGAAATTTTCTAGTACCTTGAGGGCGATTCTAGTTGGTCAATCTTAAGGCGGATCCGGACGTGCTGTGGACTATCTACGGAGGGACGACACTTAGAGTCCTAAAAGACTTGTTCTTGTTCGGTTCGGGCGCAGCTAGGGAGGGCACGCAACAAAGAGTATGCATCTAAATTATGCTATATGATTATGTGTAAATAATATGTTGTCCTGGGTTAATGGTTGTTTCCGCATGATCTATGTAGTGTCATATGTATCATAACCTAACAGTGGTATCACGAGCCCCTTATTATTTTCATAATCTAAATTGCATGAACATGGTTAAATATTACAAATTTGCAAGAATTAAAGGGGGTGATTAATTTTCGAAATTGTTAATTAATTGCAAATTGCGTTTATTTAATTATATGTACGCAGTTTTTCGGCAGTTTCTTCATTACTCATCCGAATTGAGTGATTTTTGTGTCAATTCCGCATGTAAAAGGCATTCTAAAATTTTGACAAAAATAGTATTTTTCTGCCGAACCCAGAATTCTCAAATTCGAAGCCTAACTATGACTTTTCGAAGGTTTTAGTTTTTCGAATGCAAAATTTCGTAAATTTAAGATGTTAAATTAAATATTTGCGATTCCTGTTGATAAATCTTGAATTTTTGATTGACCTACTGCATATGTTTAACAAGTTTGAATGCCTAGTCTTGTTAATTATGCAATCTAATTTGTAATTATGATTAATTTGTTGAAAATTAGAATAATTTAGAATTAATTTGATTTTCATAATTAATTGTAATTTAATTAGAAACCTATGATTAAAAACCACCATAAAAATTGTAAATTTACGATAAATTTTAAATTTTTATGACCTAGACTTGAATCCATATCAATCGGAAATCAATTGGATAATAAATTTTCGATTTTTCGCCCTAAAATTATGAAATTAATAATATTTATTAATTTGTCATTAATTTTAAATATAAATTTTAAAATTTTATGCGATTCGTTCAAATAACTTGCACGCACGAAGCAATGGACGCTTCGTGTTACCCTTAAGGGGTGTTGTATAATGCGGGCATGCGACGACGAGCAAGGGAGCTCGTCGCCCGTGCGGCACGAATGCAATGAGCAAGGGCGTAGTGCACGAGCACAAGGCAGCAGCCCTGCCTTGTGTCGTGTGCCACGAGCAATGAACGAATGGGCATGGGCGAAGGGCGAGCCAAGGCAGTCGCGTGTGGGCAGCAAGCGAGCTGCGCCACAACGCGCGCTGCCTCGCACAAGTGCGCGCAGCCTCGCGCGCAGCGAGCGCAAGCTCGCGTGCCACGAGCGCTGCGCCCAGCACTGCTCGCGCGCGCAGCGCGCGATGTCGCTCGCCCAGCGAGCGATGTCGCGCCCCAGCGAGCGATGGCTCGCGCGCGCAGCGCGCGATGTCGCTCGCCCAGCGAGCGATGTCGCGCCCCAGCGAGCGATGGCTCGCGCGCACAGCGAGCGAGCCAGCGCGCCCAGCGAGCGATCTCGCGCGCGCGCACTGCGAGCGATAGCTCGCGTGCGATGGGGCGCTGTGCGGAGGCTTGCGATAGGACAGCAGCAGCTATGCGACGAGCGCATGGGCTGCGCGCACATGGCCAGCAATGGCTGTGTGCGTGCGGCCCATGGGCGTGCAACGCGTAGGGTGTTTGCGTTACGATTAGATCGTTTTGAATGTTTAATTTGAAAATTTCAGTTCACGTAATTTTAATTAATTTTAAAATTAATAATTTGAATTAATTTCTTGGATTTTAATTTTGAATATTATAATTATAATAAATGGAATTTATTCTAATTATTTTACTAAAATTAAAATCATGAATTAATTTAAATGCGACTGAAATTAAATTAAATTTTTTTTTGGATTCAATTATAAATTTATATGAGCTTTAAATTTTAATTAAATTTGTATGTTTCCGGTTAGACTAGAAATACAATTTTATGTTTAAAATTAGTAAAGCATATGAATTTATTGGTTTGAGTGGGAGCGCTTTTTAGTCATAAACTCTTGATTAGGTCTACAAATCCTTAAGGTTAAAACAACTCGATTAGAATTAATAAGGACTGAATAATTGGTAGATTATTGGTGCCCTTGATTAATTGCTGCAAATGTTTACGTGATGCATAATGTGTTTTACTAACCAGCTATGTGGGCCATTCATGATAATGAATGGGTGAATGGTATATATATTGTATATGTACTGTTTTGCAGGTTATGAAGTGACTAGTATGGCCCAAATAGGATAGAAAATATGGTCTGCGTACCATTAATTTGAATGTAATTGGTCTAAAGCACCAAAGTTATTTTTCAATTCAAAATGGTCTGCGTACCATCAAATAGTTGTAATTAGTTATAGCTTATCCTATTTGAAGAAAATGGTGCCTCCCACGGAGATTTTCAAGACGGACTTTGAAGTCAAAGCTTCAAGATGAAGTCGGGCCATACTAGATCACAAATATCTTATGCATGTTTTAAGTTATTTATTGCTTTAAATATGTCTTAAAATGCATGAGATCAAAAGCTTGATTATGTTGCATGATTAAGGATTTTAGTTCACTTAAAATCTAACCAACATAGTAAGAGCCTTAAGTTCCAAACTTAAAAATTGAGTTAAAAGGTGCCATGCCAAAATATACACTTGCTTGGATATCCTTTACATCAATCTAGTAATAGTTTTCGCTCAGCGAGGTGTTACTTATTGGTCCTAAAGGGGCAAGGTACACAAATAATTGTGAGTACATGTTAGTTTTGGTGAAACTCAACGATATAAGTAAGGAGTCCTTTTATGTCGTGGCAAATTCGATAGGTTTACCTAATAAGTTCTTAGACGTACCTATCAACCAAGAATAGTTTCTAGACTATTAGCAAAAGGCTTTTGCTTACCTAAAATGTTCTAGGATTAAGTCGACAAACTGTGCTTAGTTCTTCAATGATTTTAGGATCTTGGAATCATTTTATTCACACCTGCCGGAACACATAACTTGAATAAAATGCTTAATAAACATTGAATTATGCATGTATGCTAGAATTTAAGTTTATTAAGAGAAACTGTGAATGGTTATTTATTTGTTTATTCTTTTCAATTGTAGTTTTTAATATGGCAAACAACAATTCATTCAACATTCGATCAATTCTCGAAAAGGAGAAGTTGAACGGGAAAAACTTCCTTGACTGGCAAAGGAACTTGCAAATAGTTCTTATGCAGGAAGAAAAGGAGTATGTCCTAGATGAGGCGATGCCCGAAGCTCCTGGCGACGGGGTCACTCAGGCTGCCCTCAATCGTTGGATTGATGCCAACAAGGATGTGAAATGTCTAATGCTCGCCACCATGAGTGCGGATCTGCAGAAAACGTTCATCAACTCAGATGCTTTCACAATCATCAGTGAGTTGAAGAACATGTTCCAAGATCTGGCTCGAGTCGAAAGATTCGAGACTCATAGGCAAATTCTTGAGACCAAGCTTAAGAAAGGCGAGCCCGTAAGTCCACATGTTCTCAAAATGATTGGACTCATTGAGAATATGAGTCGGCTGGATCAGCAATTTTCTCAGGAAATGGCTATAGACACCATCCTCCATTCTCTTCATAGCGGGTATGATCAGTTCAAACTGAACTACAGTATGAATAGTCTGGACAAAACGCTCACTGAGCTTCACGGTATGCTGAAGACCGCTGAAAAGACGCTCAAAAGTGATAAGCAGGATGTGCTTATGGTGCATGGGGGCAAGTTCAAGAAATCTGGAAAGAAGAGGAATGCTAAGAAAGGTGGCAACAAGGCCAGCCCAACTAAGCAAACTGGCGCCAAATCTGCAAAGAGGAAGGTCAGTCAACCCACTTCTGAATCCGAATGCTTCTACTGCAAGAAGAAGGGGCATTGGAAGAGAGATTGCTTGAAGCTAAAGGAAGATCAGAAGAACGGAACAGTCGTTCCATCTTCAGGTATTTTCGTTATAGACTGTATACTTGCTAATTCAACTTCTTGGGTATTAGATACAGGTTGTGGCTCACACTTATGTTCCAATCCACAGGGACTAAGAAGAAGTAGAAAGTTAAGCAAGGGTGAAGTCGACCTACGAGTGGGAAATGGAGCACGGATTGCTGCATTAGCCGTAGGAACTTACTATTTGTCGTTGCCCTCCGGGCTAGTTTTGGAACTGGAAGAATGTTTCCATGTTCCAAGTCTTACTAAAAACATCATTTCAGTTTCTTGCTTAGATGCTAAGGGATTTTCCTTTATAATAAAAGACAATAGTTGTTCGTTTTATTTTAAAGAGATGTTTTATGGATCTGCTAGATTAGTCAATGGACTTTATTTATTAGATCACGACAAACAAGTATATAACATAAATACCAAAAAGGCCAAAAAGGATGATTCAGATCTCACCTATCTGTGGCATTGTCGATTAGGCCATATAAACTTGAAACGCTTAGAAAGACTTCAAAGGGAAGGAATTCTAGAACCATTTGACTTAGAGGATTATGGTAAATGCGAATCATGTTTACTTGGCAAAATGACAAAGCAACCTTTCTCTAAAGTTGGAGAAAGAGCAAATGAACTGTTGGGTTTAATCCATACAGATGTATGTGGACCAATGAGTACAAATGCTAGAGGTGGTTTCAGCTACTTTATCACTTTCACTGATGACTTCAGTAGGTATGGTTATGTCTACCTAATGAAGCATAAGTCTGAATCCTTTGACAAATTCAAGGAATTTCAGAGTGAAGTAGAGAATCAATTAGGCAAGAAGATTAAGGCACTGCGGTCTGATAGAGGCGGTGAATATCTGAGCTATGAATTTGATGACCATCTGAAAGAATGTGGAATTCTATCAGAATTGACTCCTCCTGAAACACCACAATGGAACGGTGTGTCAGAACGGAGGAACAGAACCTTGCTAGACATGGTCAGGTCAATGATGGGTCAGGCCGAACTTCCATTAGAATTTTGGGGACATGCACTAAATACAGCTGCACTCACTATAAATAGAGCTCCGTCTAAACCTGTCGAAAAGACTCCATACGAATTATGGTTTGGAAAGCCTCCAAATGTGTCTTTTCTTAAGATTTGGGGATGTGAAGTATACGTCAAACGATTAATTTCAGACAAACTTCATCCAAAATCTGACAAATGTATCCTTGTGGGCTATCCAAAGGAAACAAAGGGGTATTACTTCTACAATACATCTGAGAACAAAGTGTTTGTTGCTCGAGATGGTGTCTTTTTGGAGAAGGATCACATTTCCAAAATGACAAGTGGGAGAAAAGTAGACCTCGAAGAAATTCGAGTCGAACAACAAACTCTAGAGAATGCTCAAGATGACATTCAGGATGAAACTCAGAGATCTTTAGAAGAATCTGGTGAGAATCATGGTCAATCTAGAAATGTTACCCCGCGTAGATCGCAAAGATATAGATCTCAACCGGAAAGGTACTTAGGTATTTTGACGAACGAGAGCTATGACGTTCTATTACTTGAAAGTGATGAACCTGCGACTTACAAGCAAGCTATGACGAGCCCTAGCTCCAAGCAATGGCAAGAAGCCATGCAATCTGAATTAGACTCCATGTCTGAAAACCAAGTATGGGATTTGGTCGATTTGCCAGATGGCTACCAAGCCATTGGAAGCAAATGGGTTTTCAAACTGAAAAAGGACAAGGATGGGAAACTTGAAGTTTTCAAAGCTAGATTGGTTGCAAAAGGTTACAGGCAAGTCCACGGTGTGGATTACGATGAAACCTTTTCACCAGTTGCAATGCTAAAGTCTATTCGAATAATGTTAGCAATCGCTGCATATTACGATTACGAAATATGGCAGATGGATGTCAAAACTGCTTTCTTAAACGGCGTTTTAACAGAAACTGTGTTTATGACACAGCCTGAAGGTTTTGAGGATCCAAAGAATGCTAAAAAGGTATGCAAGCTAAAGAAGTCAATCTACGGATTGAAGCAGGCATCCAGGAGCTGGAATATACGTTTTGATGAAGCAGTCAGTGACTTTGGTTTCATCAAGAACGCGGACGAATCTTGTGTATACAAGAAGGTCAGTGGGAGCAAAATTTCTTTCCTAGTATTATATGTCGACGACATATTGCTTATCGGAAATGACATTCCTATGTTGAACTCTGTCAAGATTTGGCTTGGGAAATGTTTTTCGATGAAGGATCTAGGAGAAGCACAGTACATATTGGGCATCAAGATTTACAGGGATAGATCTAAAAAGATGATTGGACTTAGTCAAAGCACTTATATCAATAAGGTGCTTGATAGGTTCAAGATGGCGGACTCCAAGCGAGGCTACCTACCCATGTCTCATGGAATGACTCTAAGCAAGACTCAGTGCCCAAAAACACTTGATGAGCGTAGACGAATGAATGGGATTCCATATGCATCATTGATTGGTTCAATAATGTATGCTATGATATGTACACGCCCGGATGTTGCGTACGCACTCAGTGCTACGAGCAGATACCAGTCAGACCCAGGAGAGGCGCATTGGACTGCTGCCAAGAACATTCTGAAGTACCTGAAAAGGCACAAAGATGACTTCCTGGTCTATGGTGGAGATGATGAATTAATTGTTAAAGGCTATACGGACGCAAGTTTCCAAACCGACAAAGATGATTTCAGATCACAGTCTGGGTTTGTCTTCTGCCTCAACGGAGGAGCAGTAAGCTGGAAAAGTGCTAAGCAAAGCACCATTGCGGATTCTACAACTGAAGCGGAGTACATTGCTGCACATGAAGCAGCAAAGGAAGCTATATGGCTAAGGAAGTTCATAGGAGAACTTGGTGTAGTCCCCTCCATTAAAGGACCAATAGCCCTGTATTGTGATAATAACGGAGCTATTGCACAGGCAAAAGAGCCTAGACACCACCAGAGAGTCAAGCATGTACTTCGTAGATTTCACCTTCTACGAGATTTCGTTGAAAGAAAAGAAGTCGAGATAAGCAAAATTGGAACTGATGACAACATATCAGATCCATTAACTAAACCTCTGCCGCAAGCGAAGCACAACTCGCACACTGCAGCTATGGGAATCAAGCATATTGGAGAATGGCTTTGATGTCTCTGTTTAATGTTTTAAAGTTTTAGAGTTTTAATCTTTGTAAAACATTATTGGTTAATCATTCACAATAAATGAAATAAATTCATTTTTCCATTTAATTTGTGGTTTATTAAATGATGAGTCCCTTCAACTTGACGATATATTCAAGATAGACTGTCAGGACCAGTCCTGTGACTAAGAAATGTCTATCAAGTGAACTTGAATGTCAAAGGTTGAAAATGGTCCCTAATCGGAGTTTTCTATAAAATTGGACGCATAGAAAACGTTAGACGATTAGAATGCAAGATGACTAGTAGTTCTGTTTCTTGAACTATGTGGACATGGCAATGTCATAATCATTTGCATAGATACTTACTTTGGGAAGACTAGTATCGGACAAGACCTATGAAACTTTACTGTAAGAGATGAAAGTCTGTCATAAGTAAATTTCATTAAATTATTAGACACTAAATCCTCAATACCTGAGTGATTTGAGATTACTTGTTTGAGAACTGGTTGCTTTGACGTTGACCAACCGTCGCACCGTAAAAGGAGGCTATAAAGGCAACGCTCAGGTAATCACCTATCAAACGAAGTCTAATCTCAAGATCGCAAGATTGGGATTGTCCTCCCATAAATCGGGATGAGATGCTTAAAAGTTGTACAAGGCCACTCGGAGAGCTAGAAACTGTGAAATGCATGGCCGTGCTCGGATGAATCATAGGCTATGATTATCTGTTTATTTGATCAGTTGAACTCTGAAACCGAGGAACACCTCTGGACATAATAAGGATGACAACTCTTACCTTATGTTCAAGAGCAAGCATCGAGCGACAAAGGAATTAGGAAATGCACACTTGTCCCTAAGGACAAGTGGGAGACTGAAGGAAATAATGCCCTTGGTCCAAGTATGCATTCTATGTTAAGTCTAATAAATGCGGTTCAGTATTAATTAACAAGTTAATAATTCAGTGAGATCAAGTGAGCTGAATGCCTAGCTAGAGGCCGCTTCAGTTCAAGTGGAATTAATGATATTAATCCACAGCTTACTCTTGGCTGAACCCGTAGGGTCACACAAATAGTACGTAAACGGATCAAGTATTTAATGGCATTAAATACTCCATCTATGAATATTCGGAACCGACGGATCTTGTTTTCAGTGGGAGCTAAGATCGTCACAGGCAAGAAATGAATACTCCGGAAACGATGATATTGCCGGAAACGGAAATATGGATCGTATCGGAAATATGAATATTATCCAAGTCGTAGATGTTGCCGGAAACGGAAACATGGTACGTATCGGAAAATATTATTGGAAATGGAAATATTACCAGAATCGGAAATATTACCGGAAACGGAAATATTGTCAGAATCGGAAATATTGCCGGAATCGGAAAATAATTCCGGAAACGGAAATATTAAATATTTGTTCGAAACGGAAATTAATTCCGGAATCGGAAATATTAAATATTGTTCGTATCGGAAATAGATTCCGGAAATGGAAATTTAATCGGAAGCGTATCGTACGAATTAGCATCGGACGAGGCTTGCCGGACGAAGGCCCAGCACGAAGCCGGGGCCATCGCCCAGCAAGCATGCGCGCCACAAGCCCAGCCAAGGCAGCGCCCAGGCCTACCGCAAGGCGGGCCCAGCGCGCGCCAAGGGCCACGGCTGCGTGGGCCGTGCTACGCGGGCTGCTGCTCGCACGCGCATGGGCAGCCCTTGTGGCTGCCGTGTGTGTGTGAGTTTGTGCTCATGCGTGATTCCTGAATCTACAAGAGTCAGTGTATGATTAAATTTCTATTCCTAATTGGATAAATTAATTAAATAGAATTCATGTAGGATTCTAATTCCAATTAATTCGCATCCTACTAGGATTACGATTCCTTTTCCATAACTCTATAAATAAAGGCCTAGGGGTCATAATTTATACACAAGTTTCAAAGTATTCAAAAGTGAGTTTTTTGAGAGAAAATTAAAACACACATCTTGCTCATAAAGTGCCGAAATTTTCTAGTACCTTGAGGGCGATTCTAGTTGGTCAATCTTAAGGCGGATCCGGACGTGCTGTGGACTATCTACGGAGGGACGACACTTGGAGTCCTAAAAGACTTGTTCTTGTTCGGTTCGGGCGCAGCTAGGGAGGGCACGCAACAAAGAGTATGCATCTAAATTATGCTATATGATTATGTGTAAATAATATGTTGTCCTGGGTTAATGGTTGTTTCCGCATGATCTATGTAGTGTCATATGTATCATAACCTAACAGTTTGTAATCACTTCTTTGAACTAGAATCACCTTCAAAACATGGAGTAATCAAAGATGATTCCTTTCTAATGTTTAAGGTTTAATCTTTGAGATTCAAGACTCCACTTTTCAAATTTCAAGTTCAAGTTTCAAGATCCAATAATGTTTAGGGTTGTTTGCAATCACTTCCCTAAACTAGGATCATTTCAAAATAAGAGCACATCAAAGATCAAACCTTTTCCACATTAAAAGGTTCAATCTTAGAGATTCAAGACTCTTAAGTTCAATATTTCAAGTTCAAGTTCAATATTTCAAGTTCAAGTTCAATATTTCAAGGTCAAGTTCAATATTTCAAGTTCAAGTTCAATATTTCAAGGTCAAGTTCAATATTTCAAAGTTCAATATTTCAAGATTTAAACCTTTCAAGTTCAAGTTCTATGTTCAAAATCTAAGAAACTTTAGGTCGAGTAGCTTGACCTAAAGTAGAGATTTTTGCTTTGAATCCGTGTCGGGCGCACTTATTTTTAAGGAGTCGCTTGGCGTTCAGATCTCATGTGCTAAGATTCAAGTTCAATACCGCACTTTCAATTATGCAATTTCAATTCCGCACTTTCAATTATGCAAGTTCAATTCCTCACTTTCAATTATGCAATTTCAATTCCGCACTTTCAATTATGTAATTTCAATTCCGCAACTTTACTTGCCTAGTCCTTCTAGGCAATGTGGTTCTACCTCCTAGTCCATTTCTAGGTGGTCTTGTACTTTACTAATTCCGCACCTATTTTGCATTATGATGTTGCTTTACTTGCTTATTTCTTTCATCACCTAACATGCTAAATACAACAAAATACAAGGTTACGCCACGCTTAACAAAGATAATTTCTTGGACAAATCGGTCTTAGATTCCCTTAAATTAACTTTAAAGCAAAGTGACCACAATACAAACTAGAAATTTCATTTGTTTTAAATTCAAACCCACATAGTCTAAACTAGGGTATTTTCGAAAATGTTTTGCCACGCATTTGAATCATTTTTAAAGCTCGCGGAATAAGCATCTCGTTCCCTTGCCCGAATCTCACCCATCCGTTTCTAAGATTCAATGCCTTATCCTAATAGAGTCATTTTTTGGTCTTTCCAAACGAGTCCCTAAACAATGTTTGGTGGCGACTCCTTCAAAGTACAAAGATACAAAGGTTCTAAAAACCGCCCCCCCCCCCCCCCCCCGTAGGAAGGGAAAGCAACGTACAAAAAACCCCCCTACAATTCTGGCGACTCCACTGGGGAGTTCCTGATTTCAACTTCGAATTTGCACGTCACGCTTCCGATTCGTTTTCCGATTCCGGAATTCATTTCCGATTCGAACAAATTTTTACGTTTCCGTTAATATTTCCGATTCCGGAATTTATTTCCGATTCCGGCAATATTTCCGATTCCGGTAATATTTCCGTTTCCGGCAATATTTCCGATTCCGACAAAATTTCTATTTCTGATAATATTTTCCGATACGAACCATGTTTCCGTTTCCGGCAACATCTACCACTTGGATAATATTTATATTTCCGTCATGATCCATATTTCCGTTTCTGGCAATATCATCATTTCCGAAGCATTCTATATTTTGCCTTTTGACGATTTCAGCTCCCACTGGAACCGAGATCCGTCATTTCCGAATGTTCATAAATGGAGTATTTAATGAATAATATATTCACTTAAATACTTGATCCGTTCACGTACTATTTGTGTGACCCTACGGGTTCAGCAAGAGTAAGCTGTGGATTAATATTATTAATTCCACTTGAACTGAAGCGACCTCTAGCTAGGCATTCAGCTCACTTGATCTCACTGAATTTATTAACGTGTTTAATTAATTAATACTGAACCGCATTTATTAGACTTAGCATTGAATGCATACTTGGACCAAGGGCATTATTTCCTTCAGAATTCGCTATAAAAACATAAGATTCCGATCAAAATTGACAAAGCTGCCGAAAATCCTGCGAATAGCCGAATATATAATTAAATAATCGCACAAATTTGCAATTAATTACACAAAATTAATTCACCTCCTTAATTCTTTGCAAATTTATAAAATTTTATCCATGTTAATGTAATTGATTAAGCAATTAATTAGTGGCTCGTGATACCACTGTTAGGATATGAACAATCTAATTGACATGCGGAAAAACCATAAATAGCCAGAATCCAAATTAATTGCCACATAATCAATTAGCATAATTTAGTATACATACTATATGATGTGTGCCTTCCCTAGCTGCTCCAGAACCTAACAAGAACAAGTATAGTACTCCAAATGTCGCCCCTCCGTAGATAGTCCATAGCACGTTCGGATCCTCCTTAGGTTCAACCAACTAGGATATCGTCTAAGGTATTATGCACTCGGGAACTATAAGTGATAGGCAAGAATATCGAATATATTGAATTCAAGTTGTGTGTTTAAATTATGATCATGGACCATATATTTATAGGAGAATAGATAGTCGTATCCTACTAGGATTAGATTTACCCAAATCCTTAGAATTAGGATTTAGATTAATCTCAAACACTTAAGAATTAGGATAATCCTACAACTCTAAGTCATGTAGGATAAGGAAAACGGATTGATTGTGGACCAACCTACTTGCCGCGTAAGTATCCTTGGCGCCCAAGCCCATTGCACCGCCCATGTTCCACGCGGGCTACTGCCTTGGCGCCCACGCTGCTACACCGCCCATGCCAAGGCTGGCAGGCCACGCTGGGCGTTGGGCCTAGAGCTAACGTTGGGCCTTGTGCTCGGCGCGGGCGCTTAGCCTTGTGTCTGGTGCTGGCTTGTGTGCCTCGTGGGCTTGCTCGTCGAGCGAAGGGCTGGCTCGATTGTCGGCTTGTCGCTCGTCGTGCTTCCGATTCGTTTTTCGCCGGAATTTATTTCCGATTGAAACAATATTTACGTTTCTTATAATATTTCTGATTCCAACAATATTTTCCGATTTCGACAATATTTTTTATTCCAGCAATATTTTCGTTTCCGGCAATATTTCTATTGCCGTTAATATTTTCCGAAACGAACTATATTTTTGTTTCCGGTAATATCTTCGACTTTGATAATATTTATATTTTCGTTATGAACCATATTTCCGTTTCTGACAATATCTTCATTTCCGGAAAAGATTCTTTCTTTGCCTTTTGATGGTTTTAGCTCCCATTGGAAACAAGATCCATCATTTCCGAATGTCCATAATTCGAGTGTTTATTGAATATTGAATTCACCTAAATACTTGATCCGTTCACGTATTATTTGTGTGACCCGGGTTTAGTCAAGAGTATAAGTCGTGGGATTAATACTTATTAATTTCCACTTGAACGGAAGCGGCCTCTTGCTAAGCATTCATATCACTTGATCTCACTGAATAATTAGCTTGTTTAATTAATACTGAACCGCATTTATTATACTTAACATTAAATTCATTAAATGCAAACTTGGACCAAGGCCATTATTTCCTTCATAACTAACTTCAGAAAATGATTTTGGGCTCCTTCTCGTCCTGGGTCCTAGGCCGTCGCACCCCTCGCCCAGGCCTAGGGTCGGGCCATGCCTATTAAAACTCTTACCTAGCTAAATCGTATGGGTGTAAAGATGGTCGTGGGTCGGGTCGGGCTTGTGGCCGAGCCCACGGGACGTGGGCCTAAATGAGTCGTGCATGCGCCAGGCTCACATTGTATCGTGCTAGGTCGGGACGGGCTGAAAAGTTCAAAACAGGGCCAGGCCCACTGGCTTTCAGGTCGTGTTGGGCAGGCCCCGTCGTGCATAAGCCTAATTACAAAATTTAGTATGATTTGTCGTGTCGGGTCGAGTCGTGTCGTGCCTTATCGTGATTTTTCCAAAACGACCCACTAATTCGTGCCCATGCGTCGGTTCGTGCTTTTATCGTGTGCGTCCCGAGTTTTTTCGTGTCGGGTAGAGCCGGGCATTATCTTTAGCAAGTTTATATGGGTGTAAAATATATATGAGTAACGTCTTTTAGGGGAAGAATCGAAGATTTAGTATTTATCATTAATTAAGGGACAACTTGTCTAAAAGTACATGCGTAGGATGATACGATAATGATTATTTACGATAATGATTACCCAATTTATTTGTTTTCAAAGGGCATTGGTTGTGTTTGGTTGTTAGAGGATTGGTAAAAATTAGAGGATTGGTCAATTTAGAGGTTTGACCAATGCAAACCTCTAATCTAGGTATTTAGAAGTAAGAGGATTGAAAGAGAGGATTGGGATGAATCCTCTAATTCCAAAAAGTTGCTCCATTGAGCTTTTTCAATTAGAGGATTGTATTAGGTAAGCTAAAAAGACAATTTAGTCCTCAAGTTTGCAAAAATTACACCCATATGAATCATGCTCATACATCTATAGTTTGATTCACCGATTCGCAATAGCTTAATCAAATAATTACAATGAAGGTAACAACCCTTGCAACAACATAGAAAATAAAACTAAACAATAATAGAACCATAAAAAATGTCAAAAAAATTTATTTGACTCCATTTCCTAAAAAAAATTGTACTCGTAGTTATTTTAACAACCTTGTTAGATGAATCATGAATGATTTGTAATGCTCAACTAATTTTGACTTATTACAGCCAAAAAAATAATGTTAAGATAAATTCAAATAAGTTCAGATGTATTAGATAAAATGTTTTAGAGTGATTTTAAAGAAATTAAATAAGTGATTTTTGAAAGAAAAAAAAATTATGCACAAAATTATAACACGGTGCTTACCTTTTCTTTATTTACTTTAATACTTAACTTTATTACTACGTATTTACTATTTTGTTACCTTTTATTTTTATATTATTTAACTAGACATTTTTTTCTTAAATAGATGATGTATAATATAATAAAAATTTAAAATTGAGTTTCTTATAAGAATGTAATGTAAACCTTTTTTTTTCTCTTAGTTATTCCTATTTTGCAAATTAGACATTTAATAATTTATTTTCGTAAAAGTTGTTAGTGGGATTAACAAATTTTCAATTTTATATAAATGTTGTTTAATTATTTTCATGTTAGTACATTTTATTCCGATAAAAATCTAATCATACATATCCATATATTTAGCAATTACTAATTTTCTATAATTAAATAAGTTAATGTCCTTATTGGTAATTTTACACAATCAAATAACTATTATATATCAGCTATTTACCAAACACTTTTACATAACCAGCTAAGACAACCAACTGGTCAAACAAGCTAATACCAACAGGTAGGGGTGTCAAATCGGATCAACGGATCGGGTTTGGGTCGGACTCATCGGATTCGGGTTGAAACGGATCGGATTGGAACGGATTAATTTGGCTAACGGGTCGGATCGGATCGGATTGAAAACTTAACGGACCGGATCGGGTCGAATTTTTTATTCACGGATTCATATCGGATCGGGTTGTAAACGGGTCGGATTGTAGTCGGTTTGGGTCGGATCGGATCGGATTGGAATACGACGGATTGTTAACGGGTTTAGTCGGACTATAACGGGTTCGGGTTCATGTCGGTCGGATTCATATCGGATCGGATTCATTTCGGGTCGGATTCATATCGGATCGGATTCATATCGGATCGGATTAATCGGTAATAGACTAAAACGGGTTGGATTGAAACTAATTTAGCCTGGTTACATTGGATTCAGTTTTATATTGGTTCGGGTAATTATCGGATCGGGTTATTTGGTAGCGGGTTGGAATTTGGGTCAATTCGGTTCCAAATTATATATTCATATCGATGACTTAATTAGGGGACGAAAATAATAACTAACTTTTAAAAGTAATAAGAATTTAAGATTAGTAATATAAGTTATTGAATATATTATTATATCGATGAGTTGGAATTAGTTCGGATTAAACAGGTCACGGATTAAAAACGGATCGGATTAAACGGGTCATGGGTTGAAACGGGTCGGATTAAACGGGTCACAGATTAAAAACGGATCGGATTAAACGGATATTCCTCGGGTTGGAACGGATTCGGATTTAAACGGATCGGATCATAAACGGGTTTCGGATCGCTTCGGATCGGATTAAATGGATCCGGATTGTCACGGATCGGTCTGTTAACGGATTCGGATCTTAATCGGATCAATACTAACGGGTTGGGTCGGATTTGGGTTGAATATAATCGGATCGGATCGGATTTCGGATTTTAACTCGCGGGTTCTAAACGGTTCGGATTCTAAACGGTCGGACAAACCCATCGGGTTCACTGGGTCGGATTCTAAACGGTCGGACAAACCCATCCGTTACAGCTAACCGATAACCACTATTTGCCAAACCGGACCATTATCTAACGAGGTGATAGTTGATAAAGTTACCCTACCTTTTATCAGGTGACCAAACAATAAAATCAAAAGCCGAGCTAGTATCTAAAACATCATCAAGCATCGAATCTAAATCGGTGAAGAAAGTCTCGAGCTTGGTAAGACAATTGATGATCCACTTGATTTTCTGCTTCGTAGTATGAACCTTGACACACCATACCTTTTTGCTAGTTGAACCGGAGGCCACCGGCCTTTGACTCTCTTTGTTCCAGCAAAGATCACCACCCCTGAACCATCTCAATTCTCTAGCCACAACCCAAAAACCCACCCAAATAACCAGATTAAAAATCAAAACCCGAAAAACACGATCTAATCCGGAAAATTTGATCTGATATGAACCAACCCAATATTGAATCGATCTGATATTAATCTGAAGTCATATCCCAAGCCAAAACCGGTCCGACTATCAAAAATCGAATTAAATCCAAAATCTGAAAAGATCTGACCCATACTCGTACGCGAAAATACGTAAAAGTGACCCAAAATAATCCGATCCAATTATCCGAATCCGATCCAGATGACTCGTTTGCTGGGTCTACGCCAAGCTACCATTTTTTTTACGTTATCAAATATCAACTATCAAGCAATAATTAGGTTTAAAATAATCTTAATCCAGAAAAATTGTTTATTAATGATGTTAGTTCCAATAAAAATATCCTTGTTCTTGTTTTTATTTGGAGTTCCTTTACCCACTTTATCTTCTCAAGTACTCCATAATACTTCTTTTATTTTTTTTTTAATAATTGCACCATTTCAGTTTTAGCACTATTCCCATGTTTTTATATTGTTATGTTTTGTGATTTATATGTAAAAAAAAAAAAAATTCATATGAAATCTTGTTAGATTCGTCTCGAAATATACTTTCAAACTATCAAATTTTTATAATTTTTTTAAATGTTTAATGAGACATATTAGTGGTTAAAATAATGCATTGAGAAGGGTGAAATTTCAGATGGTGCAATTACAAAAAAATAGAGAAAGTACATTTCTTTAAAACTTCATGCGAGTTCGAGATAGGCTTGGGAGCCTAGGCCCGGTCACGGTCATAGTAGGCTCATGGTTAAAATGGGGGACTCGTTTGACACCTTAACCAAGACTATAGCCTATAATTTCTACCTTAAAAATTGATAATCGATTTGCATGTGGTTCACTTATATTGAAATCATGTCAGGAAAAATCTCGACTATACTTAATTTTTTTTTTTCTAGTACACAAAAATTAGGATAGTCTTTCCGATTTCTCTCAATACTATAACATAATTTATCTAAGGAAATAAACTAAGAAAATGTATTATCTATAAAATAATCAATATCTAGGTGGCTTGTAATATGGTGACCAATGGATGCAACGTAATCAGCACCGCAATAAGCTTCTCGACTTGACTTAATTAGCCTAACCTAGGATGGTTCCAACTTCACCACCAACTTAATTAGCCTAACCTAGGATGTTCTGAATTAGTCGGAGTCGTCTGGGGTAACAAGACGAACCTAACCTAAGATTATTTGGCTATAGTTTCAGTTTGGTACCAGAAACCTGAGATGAACTAGAATGTTCCAAAGAAAATATCGTCAAAAATGTTAAATCAATCAAAACATAGATGATTGAGATGATTCTAGACGTAAGTTAGTCCATTTCTAACCAGATAACAATGTCAAGTCCCACAATTGGCTTTAACTAGGAGGATTATTGGAAGGTGGGGGGGAAAACTAATTCAACTGCTGATGTTATCTGGTAGAACATATAAGGTGCACCTGAATGCACCGTGCACTAGACCTGTTAAACGGCTCGGTCGGGTCGGGTTGTAAAAAATTATTTTCGAGCCCGGGTTGAATATGGTCGGTCATTTTCGGGTTCGGGTTTACAAATGCTTGTTCAAGACCCAGAACTTTCGGGTTCGGGTCGACCCAACGGGTTGAGAGAGTTTTAAAACGCGCATTATATGTTCATTAATTTAGGTGATAAATATACAAAATATGGGCACAAATTAACAAATGTTCCTCAAGTTTATATTTAGTCAAGTTCAACCATAAAATGGCGTATAATTCAAATTAAAATCATATTACACACAACATAGTAAAAATAACGTGTTTATTATGCTTAAATTTTCTCATAATCTCATTTATTACTATAAATACAATGATTTTCAATCGGTCGGGTCCAAAACGGGTTCGGTCGGGTTTTTGACCCATTACTTTTCGGGTTGCTCGGGTTCGGATAAAATCGGGTTACGGGTTACAAAATCTTGTTCAGGACCCAGTATTTTCGGGTCGAGTTCGGGTCGGTTTTCAGGTCGGGTCGATTTTTGACAGGTCTACCGTGCACCCTCTCACATTTTCTGAGAAAAATATAAGAGACCTCCAATAAGCATACAAATACCCTTGGTTGCACGGTGTAACTAATAATTTTCACCGTTTTGGCTATAATGTTTTCAGTATTTTACAAAACTAAAATCCAAAATAAGAAAACCATAAAAAGTAGTTTCCATTTTTTGTTGCCAGTTTCAAAATCAAATGACTACTATGAATATGAGAAAATGACTATTTTTTAGTTCATGATTCAATTTAAATCAAACGACTTTCAAAGCCAAAAAAACTAAAACGGGAAACTGACAGTGACACCGAACGAGCCATTAAAAGGCGAAAGTCTATGGAAAAGGGGTAGAAAAAGTGAAGCTGGGAGAACTACATCTAACGAAAAACAAACAACCAGAGCTGGAGTTGGGTTGTCGTTGATGGCGTTAACACAGAAAACAATCAGGCTGCTCCTTTCGTCGTTTTCAAACAACGTAAACTGATAGATGCCTACCATTTGTGCAACCCACCAAAATTGACCCTAGTTATACCATTAACTCAACAATGCAACCAAAATAAGGAAATATGCAAGAAATATCTTACTGAAAAGGAATGCAACAAATATTTCATTTATTATCATTATTTGACAATTTGAACATAAATCATTGATTCATACAAAAAACCATCACACTTAAACCACATGATCTTACCAAACTTAGGATTATACACGCATATGATACAGAATTGTGCTGTGTTACTCGAGCTCATAACACCAGCTCAAAGAACCTCCTATGGTGCTGCCATATCCTCGACCCTCCGACTAACAATACAGCCACTCAGGACTGAGTGGCTGTAACATCATCAACATTCTAACAAGGGCTGAGACACTTGACATTTCAATTTAGACTCGATCAATCACTTGAACCATGTTATTTATCATAACAACTTAGACAAGTCCTACACTTAAACACCAAAGTCCGACACAAATACCCGAGTAAATAATCAACCCAATGTTGAGGAACCATACAACTATTCTTGTCAAAATCAAGCTACGGTACCGAAAATCTCTCTAAGAGAAGTCCAAGTACCAGAGACACCAAGAATAATGCCTAACACAACAATTGCTCCATCCAATACCAGCTTTCCCAAACCAGCTTCATCCTTGAAAACAATGAAATGGAATAGAGCAGGGAAAACAAACCCTAAAGCAATGCACACACTGCTTCCAACAAGTGACAAGAAATCAGCAAAATTCGGCACAAATAAGGCAACCAAAGCAATCACAAAAATCATCAACCATCTGTACCACAAGTTATAGCTTCCTTGAGATAACCTTCTCTCCAACACCTCATAAACCGGGTTCATCATCAACGGGCAAGAGAAGAAAAGGTTAATACACAGCCCTAATTGCACCACAGTGCTGAAAAACCCGGTTCCAATGTTAGTGGTGATAATATCCCTGGTTTCGTCCCCAAAGGCAAGGTAACCCATAGCACCAAACACAGCATACAAGAAGGAAATCATTCCCATTGCCAAACCCAATACCAACCCATAACTCTTCTTGTTCCTCGTCTCGCTTTCCAAGGGTAAAACCATTCCAATCCCTTCAAAGGAATAAGTACAAACCCCAACACAATAGAAGAAAACATTCAACCCTCCAAAAGCCTGAACAGCTGGTTTATCTTGGGCAATAATAACAGCATCTTTCCCCATAACAACACCCATTGCCCCAAGTTGCACAACATCAGCAAAAATACTCAAAGGGGCTAAATGGGTCAGTGTTGGGATTGAATTTAACCCCAATTGAAATGGGAGACATCCCCAAATGTACCATTTTTTGGGGGTAAGACCCAGATAACTATGAGCCTGTGAAGATGTACTGTTGAACAAATGAGCAAAAGTATTTGAAATAAAAATCATGTAACTAACACAAAACCCAGCTTGCGATAAAATTATCATAAAATCAACAGAAAGCCTCCCAATTGAGCCACAAACAGAGAAACCCAGATCACCAAAAGAGTTGATTTTTGAGTACTCATTTACAGATTCAAGCTTCCTTCTAGTATAAACCAACAACATCATGCAATAGTAAGTTAGAAGAGCAATTGAGAAGAGCGTACATACACCAAATAGCCAACCTGATTTCATGAAAGTGTAAGGTAAACCCAGGACACCAGATCCTACAATTGCAATGAAAATGTTGGCCAAAGTTTTGAATTGAGAGGATTGCTTTGATTGACCTAAAAGTGGGGTGTCTTCTCTTGGAATTGGGATTGAGTTTGTGCTTGATCCTGCTTCATTGTCGTTCTTCCCAAACCCCATTTCTTCTCTCCTCTCCTTCAAAACAATATATCAGGTTCGAATTTGAAGGTTTCTGGAACTACCCAGATAAGAATTAACTGGTTTTAAATTGTGGGTTCTGTTGGGAAAGATCAATTCTTCAAAAATGGGGAAAAAAAACCCAGCTTCGAATTTGAAGAATATTGGGATTATAACTACCCAGATAAGAATTAAGTGGTTTTGAATTGTGGGTTGTGATTGGAAGATCACAAATTTGGGGTTCTTATTTTGTTTAATTTGAGTTGATGAGATAGGGAAATTGGAGGGTTTGGATTTCTGAACAAGGGTTGGAGGAATTGAAAATGTGATTAAAGGCAAATGATAGATAGTCAAACAAAAAACCATTTCTGTATTTGGCGTATGTATTTAGGATTGGTACACGATCGTTGTCAAGGTCTTACTAGTAATTTTGTATTGCACTTCTGATTTTTTAGTTTTTTTAATTTATGGAAGGGGAAAAATCAAGGAGATGTTTCCTCCAAAAAATACTCCCTCGTATAAAATAATATTAAAAATATCTAGGAAATAGATTTCAAATTTTGGATTTATCAACAAAAATATAGATTTGCATTTTGGAGACAATTGTGCAAAATATCTCATAGATTTCATTTGAGTGAAAAGTGGAAGTTTTAGGGCATTAGCAATAAGAGGTTTGTGGAGAGGTTTGTTTCATGTTTTTGAGGTTTGTTAACAAACCTTGTTATTGTTGGGTGAAGTTTGTAATGGAGGTTTGTGTGTGAGGTTTGTAAAAACAAACCGATTACTCTTTGCAAAAAGGTGGATAAGATGTATGCAATATACTGATGATGTATATTGATGGTGGATCCCCTAAACAAACATTTGTCTATTGTTGGTGAAAGGTTTGTAGATAAGAGGTTTGTGTGATGATGATGTGGCATATGAACAATCCATGAAGAGATTTGTGATGTTGTAGTTTTAGTATTGAGATACTAAATTAATAAATTGCACTTGTGCTAATGCACGGAATATCTATAATATTAGATAAATTAATAGACTGATTTTCCAATATTCCATTTTCTTAAATGATATTTTGACAACACTGTCTAATCATCCTAAGTTATCAAAAGTAATTACCAAAACTATATAAACCGATAAGTTATGAATTAAGTTTACGTAGGCATATTAATGTCATTAATTTGTTATCAAAATGTGATGTGCATGCTCTTACAATTTACTATAATATATTTAAGTATTGTTCTTTTCTAAATCATGGAATAGAATCGTCGGAAACTTAACACCGATGCTTAAGGAGTTAAGTGAATCCTAATGTTGACATTAATACTCTAACTTTGACAAAACTGACTAATCATCCTATCAAACATTAACAAAACACGATAATACCTAAAAGAAACTTAAGGAGCCTTGACTAATCACAATAGGAGAGCAATGTGCAACTACCAAGTGATCAAGACAAACTCTCAATACGGAACATATAAATTGATAGGTAATTAGTCATGAATAAGGTTAATATGCCCACATTAGTGGTCATATGTTATTAATATTCCTCCGTTCCATACATATCGCATCATCTTGTTTTTTTTACACTATTCACACCAGCAATTTATTCATTTTTTGTGATCACGTGAAATCTTATTACATTTGTATTCACGTGAAATCTTATTACATTTGTATTGATATATATTTTCTAAACATAAATTTTTCATAATATTTACTTATACATAACTCGAGATATTAAGAGTACGTCAAAACATGCTATGGGAAATTTAAAGTCAATCATGCTGCAATATTTAAGCAACGGGGTAAGTATATGTTGTACACATGCTACCAACAACCTACATCAAAACAAAAACACTAGAAGTCTAGAACATATGCACACTCATCCAACTACACAAGTCCTACAACAACAACAACAACAACAACAACAACGCCTTAGTCCCAAAATATTTTGGGGTCGGCTAACATGAATCGTCGTAGGAGATCGTCATTGTTACCAATCAAATAAAAAAGGAGCGGGAAGTTAAAAAGAAAGTAGATAAATAAATAACTATACATGTCCTCTCTCACATAAGCACAAATACTCCGTAGAAACAATGGCCCTGTTTGGCAATTGGCTGTTGGCTGTTGGCTGTCGGCTGTCGGCTGTTTTACTTGGCTGGTTTGACTGGTTGTTCAAGTTGGCTGCTTTTGTTGGCTGTTTGACTATGGATTGGTTACAAATGTGTTTGGTAAAATCAGTTGTTGGCTGTTGGCTGTAGCTATGTAAAATGACATTTAAGGACATTTAATGTCTTTTATTCATTTTTCAATACATACTGTGTATTGTGTACGGAGTAAAACGTAATTACAAATAAATAAATATACATTAAAAATAAATTAATTTTTGCAATAGTATTAATAAATTATTATTTTAATTAATAATTGCGGAGTAATAATCAATGATTAATAATTAATAATTAATAATTAATAATTTATTAATTAATCATTAATAATTAATGATTAATTATTAATTAGTTATTCACTTTTAGTTATTAGTCATTAATTAATACTCCGTAATTATTAATTATTAATTATTAATTATTAATTATTAATTATTTATTATTTATTATTAATTATTAATTATTAATTATTAATTATTAATTATTAATTATTAATTATTAATTATTAATTATTAATTATTAATTATTAATTATTAATTATTAATTATTAATTATTAATTATTAATTATTAATTATTAATTATTAATTATTAATTATTAATTATTAATTATTAACTATTAACTATTAACTATTAACTATTAACTATTAACTATTAACTATTAACTATTAACTATTAACTATTAATTATTAATTACTACCTCTGTTCCTAAATGATCTTTACGGTTACTATTTGCACGGTAATTAAGGAATTTTGGTGAACATGTGATGATGGGGTAACAAATGGAAAATGAGTGGCTATAAATTGTCCAACAATGTGAGTGGGTGGAAACTAATATTAAAGTATTGTGAGTGGGTAAGTTATGGTGGGCCAAATAAGAGTAAAAATGGAATAAAGTAGGAGTGTAAAGAACTTTCAGGAACGGACTAAAACGGAAAGCGTAAAGAACTTTTAGGAACGGAGGTAGTATTAATTATTAATTATTAATTATTAATTATTAATTATTAATTATTAATTATTAATTATTAATTATTAATTATTAATTATTAATTATTAATTATTAATTATTAATTATTAATTATTAATTATTAATTATTAATTATTAATTATTAATTATTAATTATTAATTATTAATTATTAATTATTAATTATTAATTATTAATTATTAATTATTAATTATTAATTATTAATTATTAATTATTAATTATTAATTATTAATTATTAATTATTAATTATTAATTATTAATTACTTCCTCCATTTTTTTTAATTGCACCATCTGTGATTTCACGCTTGCCAATGCACTATTTTAACCACTAATATCTCTCATTATACATTTTAAAAAATTATAAAAATTTGATAATTTGAAAGTATATTTCGAGACGAATCTAACAAGATCCCCCATGAATATATTTTCCCTTACATATAAATCACAAAAAATAAGTATATAAGAATGTGTGAATAGTGCTAAAACCAAGATGGTGCAATTATAAAAAAATGGAGGAAGTATTAATTATTAATTATTAATTATTATTACTAATTATTAATTAATTATTACTACTATTAATTATTAATTATTAATTATTAATTATTAATTATTAATTATTAATTATTAATTATTAATTATTAATTATTAATTATTAATTATTAATTATTAATTATTAATTATTAATTATTAATTATTAATTATTAATTATTAATTATTAATTATTAATTATTAATTATTAATTATTAATTATTAATTATTAATTATTAATTATTAATTATTAATTATTAATTATTAATTATTAATTATTAATTATTAATTATTAATTATGGCGCGCGCATGGATCGAGCGCTGGCGAGCGAGCGCTATTGTGCGTGCGACGAGAGCTGCGCCCAGCGATGGCGTGCGAGTGCTTGTTGTGCGTGCGACGAGCGCTGCGCCCAGCGATGGCGTGCGAGCGCTATTGTGCGTGCGACGAGAGCTGCGCCCAGCGATTACGTGCGAGTGCTTGTTGTGCGTGAGACGAGCGCTGCGCCCAGCGATGGCGTGCGGGTGCGTGTTGCGACGTGCGACGAGCGCTGCGCCCAGCGATGGGCTGCGGCAGCATGCTCGTGCGTCGAGCGCTGGCGCGCGCAGCGAGCACCATGCGTGATGCCTTGCGTTGGTGAGCAGCAGCGATGCGAGGCAGCGCATGGGCTGCGCGCACATGGCCAGCGATGGCTGTGTGCGTGTGGCCCATGGGCGTGCGTTGCGTGGGATTGTTCCGTTGCGATTAGATCGTTTTGAAATTTTAATTTGAAATTTTCAGTTTACGTAATTTTAATTAATTTTAAAATTACTAATTTAAATTATTTTCTTGGATTTTAATTTTGAATATTGTAATTATAATAAATTTTATTTATTCTAATTATTTTACTAAAATTAAAATCATGAATTAATTTGAATACGACGGAAATTAAATTAAACTTTGTGGATTCAATTATAAATTTATATGAGCTTTAAATTTTAATTAAATTTGTCTGTTTCCGGTTAGACTAGAAATACATTTTTATGTTTAAAATTAGTAAAGCATATGAATTTATTGGTTTAAGTGGGAGCCCTTTTAGTCATAAACTCTTGATTAGGTCTACAAAACCTTAAAGTTAAAACAACTTGATTAGAATTAATAAGGACTGAATAATTTGTAGATTATTGGTGCCCTTGATTAATTGATGCAAATGTTTATGTGATGCATAATGTGTTTTACTAACCAGCTATGTGGGCCATTCATGTTAATGAATGGATGAATGGTATATATTGTATATGTACTGTTTTGCAGGTTATGAAGTGACTAGTATGGCCCAAATAGGATAGAAAATATGGTCTGCGTACCATTAATTTGAATGTAATTGGTCTAAAGTACCAAAGTTGTTTTTCAATTCAAATATGGTCTGCGTACCATCAAATAGTTGTAATTAGTTTTTAATTATAGCTTATCCTATTTGAATAAAATGGTGCCTCCCACGGAGATTTTCAAGACGGACTTTGAAGTTAAAGCTTCAAAATGAAGTCGGGCCATACTAGATCACATTTATCTTATGCATGATTTAAGTTATTTATTGCTTTAAATATGTCTTAAAATGCATGAGATCAAAGCTTGATTATGTTGCATGATTAAGGATTTTAGTTCACTTAAAATCTAACCAACATAGTAAGAGCCTTAAGTTCCAAACTTAAAAATTGAGTTAAAAGGTGCCATGCCAAAATATACACTTGCTTGGATATCCTTTACATCAATCTAGTAATAGTTTTCGCTCAGCGAGGTGTTACTTATTGGTCCTAAAGGGGCAAGGTACACAAATAATTGTGAGTACAAGTTAGTTTTGGTGAAACTCAACGATATAAGTAAGGAGTCCTTTTATGTCGTGGCAAAATCGATAGGTTTACCTAATAAGTTCTTAGACGTACCTATCAACCAAGAATAGTTTCTAGACTATTAGCAAAAGGCTTTTGCTTACCTAAGATGTTTTAGGATTAAGTCGACAAACTGTGCTTAGTTCTTCAATGATTTTAGGATCTTGGAATCATTTTATTCACACCTGCCGGAACACATAATTCGAATAAAATGCTAATGACTTGTTTAAATTGCATGATTGCTTTCATTTTCAAGTTATTATTCATGATAAATGTTTAGACTTTGCATGCTTCAATATATGTTTTAATTATTGTTTATAATTAAATATCTTGCACTGCAATAAATCCTTTTAGAAAGGTAACAGTAAATTTCCTCGATTGGTAGTGAATCCAAGAACGATTCACGGAAATGAGAGAAAGTGAGCAATTTAAAATGTACGTTTCTTATAGCGACTTTTATGGTTGTTTTCGAACATCAAAGTCGAATGGCAAACCAATTGGTGCTTGTGAATTCAAAATACACTGTAGTTTTGAGATCATAAAGCATTGAGTTTAATACGCTTAGCTTTACCAATGGTTAACAACCTAATATCTTTGTCCATTTAATTCTCGAATGAGTCTAGTCCCTAGACATTCGAATAGATCGATGCTTAGAGAACTTTAGAAGCTTCTGGTAAGATCATCTAGTTGAAACTTAATATTCAACATAAATTAAATGGTAAGAACCTTGTTGGGGTGACATTGGACATGTCTAACAAAGTATAAAAGTCAACACTAAATAATTCAATTCGTAAGACTATAAGAAAGGGTACAAGAAATAGGAAAACGAGGAACATATGAAAGGAATTTACGATTCCGTTTCTACCTATAAGTTTATGTTTAAAGAGAAGTGACCTAGCAATCAAACTTCCTTGGTATCATATACCGCTTGAGGTTCTTACTTCGGTAATAACTCAAACAATGGAAGCTAGGATACACTAATGACCTACAAGTGGGAAATGAAGCATGACAATGCTACATTAGTTGTAGGGTCATCTAGTTTGTTTTAAGTCCTTTCAAAGGCTGGAACTTAATGGCTATTTTGTTCCATAATCAACATACCTAAATTTCTGTTTTCAAACACAGAAAGACTCACATTCAAGAAAAACAAAAACAATGTTTGTTTGTTTATTTGAATGAAATGGTCAATTACAGGTTGAGTCAATATGCTTGATTAAAACAAACAACTCTTTAAAGAACTTTACTAGGTTCAAATCAACCCCTTGATTTGAGTTCCACTAATCTTTGGCATTGTTGCTTAGACCATATCAATAAGTTAACATTCAAAAGCTCTATTTTGATGGACTTTTGAAAGTTCATTGATTTCTAAATCAATTTAAGACAACTAGTCTTACTTGTTGAAAGTAACAAAAGATATGAACTATTGTTAGAACGCCTAGACAATAGAGTTCAGAGCTAAAGAAAGATTTTATGACTTTATTATTTCACATGGATTTGAGTGAATATAGGTTTATTTACTCAAATGTGATATAAGTTGAATCTGTTTGGCTAGTTCAAAGATTCAGAAGTATAAAATCCACTTGGCAAGAAATCATAAAGATCTAGGTTAGATCATGTTGATGATTACTTGAGACCAAATATGATCATCAATGATTGTGTGTTGTAATTTCACAATCTAGGTCCATAAGATATGGCATATCTACGTTGGAATGATTGAAGTCAATTAGTACTTGATTCGATCAATGATGAATCATAAAGACTTTTCCTATAATTTCTAAAAACAAAATGCTCAACTACCACCAAACTAAACCAAATTCGTCAAAGCTATTGAAAAGTAATTTCAAAATATCTTTTCATAATATATCTAAAGAGTTCCTAAACTCAGTGGGAGCTTAGTGTTTGTCATTCGACAAACTAAGGCCCAAGTATAGATATATGTTTCATTGTGATTTATTCAAATGAGATACAAGGGTATTGTTTCTACCACGAATTTTTGAGAACATAATGTTTGTTTGCTCGAAATAATGTCCTTTTGGAGATTCGTTTCCAAAATGACAAGTGGGAGAAAATAGACCTCGAAAGTCTTCGAGGCGAACAACAAACATAAACGGACATTCCGGAGGCTTTTCGAAGTTCTTTAGAAAATCCGAACACGTATTCTTTAAGGACTTTAGAAGTGGCTTTTAAAGAATAGACATCTCTTAGAAGACTTTACAAGTGCTTCAAGGAGAACAGAATATTCAAAGGACTTTCAAGTGGCTATTGATATTCTATTGTTTGATGTTCCATACCCAAGTAGGCATAGAGTTCAAGTCACTGAAACTATGCAATTCTTCTATTAGATAGTGAAGAAACCTACAACTTACAGTCAAACTATTATCATGAAGATTAATGAGTTTGTGACCTGTAAGAAAGTTATGACGAAACCCAGATTCCCTAAAAAGGTTAGAGGCCTTATATAGACTCAAATGTTTTAGATGGTTAAAGGCCATAAAACATAACCAATGTTTTGATGACAAAATTGAAAATTTTGTTGATTTGCAAGAATAGTTTCACACCTATTGGTTGCAAGTTTGTTTTAAGGATAAAAACCATCAAACATGGAATTGTGTTCACACACAAAGGTAGATTAGTTGCTAAAGGTTACAAGCAAATTCATGGCATGGATTGTGTTGGAACCTCATGCATAATCGTAATGTTCAAGTCTATAACTCAAGCAATGATTGCATATTGGTACATATGACAATTGGATGACAAAACGTATTCCTCAATCAAATGTTGGAAGAAAACTATGTACATGGCATGTCATAGGATTTGTGGATCCAAATAAATGCTTGAAAAGGAATGCTAACTTATGAAATCTAAGTACAGATTTAAGCAAGCAATTGGGAAATGGAACTGTATTTTAGTGAAGCTAATAAGCATTTTAGTTTCATAAAATATACATGATTCTTATAGATATATAAGAAGTTTAGTGGGAGTACGTAAAACTTATTTGGTCCTATGTGTATCACACATATCTCTCCATTGTGAAATAACATTCAAATGCTAATGACTTAGGTTTGAAATTATTCATCAATGATGGACCATGGCGAAACTTAGTACATACTGGGTATTAAGATCTATTTACAAAGATCTTATAATATTGTTTTGGATTAAGTAATGGCATTTACTAAATCAAACACGAAATACTCCATTGGAGATATTCGACCCATGTGAATAAATCTAAGTAAAAGATGTCTGAACTATGTATAAGCGTTTACTAAGTTAAACATCAAAGGATCTAAGTAAGATTCTTAACCTATATTATATGTCAAAGAATTTAGCTAGATTTAGTATCTACTGAAACTAGATGAGCTAAACTTACATGAATAGAATTCAATTGGGAATTATTCTGCAAAAGAATTTATCATGTATGATATAATATGAGGATCGCCAAAAACGTATCGTATGGCTTTAGGCATAACGAACATATACCAATCTCTATTGATCTAAGTGAAGATCAACTAGATTGAGATCAAGAAAAACTTATGGTACTTGAAAAGGTACATAGGAATAGTTCTTGATTCAAGGAAATAAAGATATGCTAAATATTGATGCTACACGCATAAACACTGGCAAAGGATCAAGCAAGATTCCTTTGAAGTTAACCATTGACAAGGACGAGCTATAGAGCATTGTGTTTTGAAATGGCAACATGGATTGGAGACCATGAGTTGTTGCGTGGGAAATTAAATATTAATTTCTATGTTCTAAGATACAGTTGGAAAGACTTCCACATATCTGTGAACTGCTTGGATAAGTAAATCTAAACAAAGCATCACTAGCAACCTAAATAGTTGAAGTAAAAGTACTTGTTGCCTAAGAAGCAATAAAACAGGGTTGTTTATGTTAATGAGTTCTTCATTGAACTTGGGTAGATCACATGTCTGCTGACTTGATAGTTCTTCATTGCAAAATGCGTAGAACCACTCTTGTAGCTAGAAAAAATAGATCACAAACTAAACACACCCAAAAGATCTTATCATCATATCTCGAAGAACATTCGATGAAAAGGATATTAAGATTCGCAAAGCATGATAACTAAACCTATGCAACAAGTGAGAAACAACACTCACATGGTAGCACTGGAAATCAAGCATAGCTTTGAATTCCATGAACTATTTTACAGATGGGTTTGAGGCCCATGGTTGTAAAACACTGGGGTTGAAACATTTATCATATATGAAAAGTATTTTCATATTCCATTTAATCTTGGTTTAGTATTAAATGATGAGTCCCTTCAATTTGACGATATATTCAAGATAGACTGTCAGGACCAGTCCTGTGACTAAGAAATGTCTATCAAGTGAACTTGAATGTCAAAGGTTGAAAATGGTCCCTAGTCGGAGTTTTCTATAAAATTGGACGCATAGAAAACGTTAGACGATTAGAATGCAAGATGACTAGTAGTTCTGTTTCTTGAACTATGTGGACATGGCGATGTCATAATCATTTGCATAGATACTTACTTTGGGAAGACTAGTATCGGACAAGACCTATGAAACTTTACTGTAAGAGATGAAAATCTGTCATAAGTAAATTTCATTAAAATTATTAGACACTAAATCTTCAATACCTGAGTGATTTGAAATTACTTGTTTGAGAACTGGTTGCTTTGACGTTGACCAACCATCGCACCGTAAAAGGAGGCTATAAAGGCAACGCTCAGGTAATCACCTATCAAACGAAGTCTAATCTCAAGATCGCAAGATTGGGATTGTCCTCCCATAAATCGGGATGAGATGCTTAAAAGTTGTACAAGGCCACTCGGAGAGCTAGAAACTGTGAAATGCATGGCCGTGCTCGGATGAATCATAGGCTATGATTATCTGTTTATTTGATCAGTTGAACTCTGAAACCGAGGAACACCTCTGGACATAATAAGGATGACAACTCTTACCTTATGTTCAAGAGCAAGCATCGAGCGACAAAGGAATTAGGAAATGCACACTTGTCCCTAAGGACAAGTGGGAGACTGAAGGAAATAGTGCCCTTGGTCCAAGTATGCATTCTATGTTAAGTCTAATAAGTGCGGTTCAGTATTAATTAACAAGTTAATAATTCAGTGAGATCAAGTGAGCTGAATGCCTAGCTAGAGGCCGCTTCAGTTCAAGTGGAATTAATGATATTAATCCACAGCTTACTCTTGACTGAACCCGTAGGGTCACACAAATAGTACGTAAACGGATCAAGTATTTAATGGCATTAAATACTCCATCTATGGATATTCGGAATCGACGGATCTTGGTTTCAGTGGGAGCTGAGATCGTCACAGGCAAGAAATGAATACTCCGGAAACGATGATATTGCCGGAAACGGAAATATGGATCGTATCGGAAATATAAATATTATCCAAGTCGTAGATGTTGCCGGAAACGGAAACATGGTACGTATCGGAAAATATTATCGGAAATGGAAATATTGCCGGAAACGGAAATATTGCCGGAAACGGAAATATTGTCAGAAACGGAAATATTATCGGAATCGGAAAATAATTCCGGAAACGGAAATATTAAATATTTGTTCGAAACGGAAATTAATTCCGGAATCGGAAATATTAAATATTGTTCGTATCGGAAATAAATTCCGGAATCGGGAATTTAATCGAAAGCGTATCGTACGAATTAGCATCGGACGAGGCTCGCTAGACGAAGGCCCAGCACGAAGCCAGGCCATCGCCCAGCAAGCCACACGCATCACCAACACACGCCAAAGCCTCGACCAGGCCCAGCGCAAGCCAGGCCCAGCCGAAGCCATGGGCGCGCGCGGACAGTAGCATGGGCCGAGCGCTGTGCGCTCAGCTTGGGCCGCAAGGCCTGCGCGGGTGTAAGGTGCTCGTGCGATGCTCGTGTACGAATCCTAAAGCTATCGGGATTCGATAAAAGATTAAATCCTAAACCTATTAGATAAAGTTTATTTAAATAGAGTCCTAGCAGGATTCTAATTAAATAAATTAGTATCCTAATAGGATTCCAATTCCTTTTCCATACCTCTATAAATAAGGGCCTAGGGTCATTATTTATACATAACTTTTCAAGTATTCAAAGCTAGGATTTTTAAGCAGAAAAATCAGCCATATCTCTTGCTCATTTAGCCGAAAATAAGTAGTACCTTAAGGGCGATTCTAGTTGGTCAATCTTAAGGCGGATCCGGACGTGCTGTGGACTATCTACGGAGGGACGACACTTGGAGTCGTAAAGACTTGTTCTTGTTCTTGTTCGGTTCGGGCGCAGCTAGGGAAGGCACGCAACAAATAGTATGCATCTAAACTATGCTAAATGATTATGTGTAAATAATATGTTTTCCTGGCTTTATGGTTTTTCCGCATGATTTATGAATTGTCATATGTATCATAACCTAACACACACCCCCCCCCCCCTCCCCCCCACCACCCACCCCCACACACACACAAAACTCCTTTTGTCTCTCCCCCACTTTCTTTCCTATTTCACTTTTTATGGTTTCAAAGAAACCAAATCCAAATGTGGATCTCAAAACTTTGCAATTTAAAATATGAAGCACAAGACTCTGCTTTATGTTAGATGCATCCGTACCACAAGTACAACCCACCATCCTATCTCCTCCGTGTCTCTTCCACCTCTCTATGTCAAATACATCCATAACACAAGTACAAACTACCATCCCATACCACAAGGACAAGACCCTACTCTACATTCCGACCCAAAGATCATAAAACTTAAGACGTCATTCAATGGGGCAAAAAAATGTATCGAAAATGTATAAGATGCACACAAGATGATCGTAAAAAATCAGTCATAATTTGAATGAAATTTTAACCATATGTCAATCTTGTGAAGCTATATGCCAATCTTTTGAAGTTAAAAACATTTACTAATGACAGAGAAAGTATGTCCTAACCTTAAAACTTTCCGATTCTACTTTAGAGAATTGATTTTTTTCTATTTTTTCAAGTTTCAAAGCTTTTAGTTCTTTTGAAACATAAAAATTGGCTCATCTAATTTAGTCCTTGTAGCTTGCATAGTAGTTTGCATTTTTCCAAATTCCTGGGCCTTTTCTTCCTCTATACCAGGCTAGAAGAAAATACAATATCATGATCAAGCCCGGAACAGTGCCTTGTGGAATTATTTTGTGGTTCTGCCTACGGCCGTAATCAAAAGAATCAAAACCGTGGTGTGTTGGAGAACATCAGAAATTTAAGAATGACAAATGGAAGAATTCTGATTGCAATTGGTTTTGTGGCTTTGATCCTACTGTGCACGATCTGATTGGCCTGGGTCTGTTCTGTGTTGATTCTGGTAGCAGTCTGGGTGTTGAGTGTTGTGTGGTGTGCTGGTTACAGTGGAGACCGATGGAAGCTCAGTGGCGATGTAACCTACTGTTGCCTGTGCTTGTAATGTTCTGATGTTGGCAGATCAGTTTGTGGGGTAATAATTTGAATGCAATTTTAACCATATGTTAGTCTTGTGAAGTTAAAAACTACTTAGGGGGGCTTGTTGTGGTGTTTCTGCTGCTTTTTTTTGTGCTATGTGCAGCTGTTGCGTTTTCTGTTGTGTTAAACTTGGTATGTTGGGATGCAGGTTATTCAGTGGTATGTACTATGTAGGTTATCTATGGTGCTATTTGGTCAACAAGACCGAAGTTGACTTGTGCTTCGTACTGTCGTGTTGCTATTTTCTTGTGTTTTTGCAAGTCCATTATGTTGTTGTTGAACGATATTCTTAACAGTCAGGTCTGAAGTCAGGTTTTTTTATTCGATTAGTCAACTCAGGTCAGATTTGGCCTATGGGTCAGGTCTAGGTGGGTATGCTGCTATGGTGGGTTGGTGTTCTGGTTCGAGACTGCTGGGTCCTAGGTTCACTGGCCATAATGTTCCAATTGTAAACTCCCTCTACTAGTCTAAAGCACATCAAGATGCAAGGTACTGTTATTTGCTTCACACACACGCGCGCGCAAATGCCTGAATAAACAAAGAGTATACATATAAACATCCCAGTATACATATAAAGGGCCAATCACAACTATCAAAACAAACGAAAACATTACCCTTATAATGTCGAAGTCGACAATAAAATAGCTCCGAGAATTTGTTTGTACCAGCGTCGTACCTTATATCCGATGACAACTCAGCTGTAAGCTGTTGCACTCTTGACATGTAAACATTCCAGTAGCCTCTCAACCTCAGCTTCAACCTCAGCTTCAACCCTTCTTCCTTTCTGTCTTACATCAGCATGATATTGTAGCACCGTACCCGGAAACTCCTCCATATCAAGGATGGATATCAAACCACACTACAAAGAAAATTTACAGGAATACACCACTAAAAGTGTGTCAAAAAGTTAAGTTTGAAGCTACAAGATAAAATAATAAGAAACACATGGTTGCTTATAAAGCTAGATGAATCTCGAACTCCGGCCCATTAACAAAAATAATATGTCACATCATTTACTAGTTCAAAGTTTGAAGAAAAGAGTTTCTCCATACACACGATACTAATACATAAACAAATGCATTTTCAGAGTTATATCTAATCTCATAATAGATAATTGGGTCTTAGCATCGCTCATCCTAAAAGCAAGAATCACATTTAGAGAAAATATCTCTCATCTGAAGCTTCCTAACACTATTTACAAACCCACCAACAGCACCACCTCGGTCTAGGGCTTGTTGATTCTTCCGGTCCTCCCGTCCATTTCTCTCTCCACAATTCGAAAATCAAACCCAACTAATTAGTAAATTTACAAGCTTGTAGCAACAAAATATCCACATTCAATATCAAATTGAACACCCAGAAAATCAAAATTTAGGTTCCTGAGTGATTTTGAGATAAGATTATTTGACGGCGGACAAACCTGTAACTTTAAATATGGCAAATAACTGTAGTAGCAAATCGAATTGAGCAACGAAACAACAACATGCTTCGTATATAAAGCCATTACCAAACTTCTCAACTTGACTGAAGGTATGATAGATGGTGATCCCTTGAACATTCATAATCCTTAATACACCTTTAGTCTTTAGAAGCCGCCTATGCAATTCAGTGTACAATAAGCAAACCAATATAGTGTACACCTTTAGATCTGTCATTTAATTACATTGATGCAAAGTCCTTTTCCCCTTTTAGACCTGCCAAACTCAAAGGCAGCTACACCATCTTTTTTCCACTTCATGTAGGTTCCTGAGCAACCTGTTGTCTACTGTCTCCTAAATCCTAATTACTACTCGTTATGAATGCTTAGTCTATTGGGCTGAATTTCCAAGTTACATAGTGAGGGCATATATTAGAACCATGATTGTAGATTATGTTACACGGGGTAGAAGATTTAACTCACTGTAGAAACATTGAAGATACATGCCCCATCTAAATAAAGCTTCAAACCACACTTCTTTTCCAACTCTCCCAACCAAAAATTATTTTAAGCTTTTTGATTCATTAGTAAACATCTAGCATCTCAGTTTTAGGGAATGAAGTCATCTCGCGAAATTATACCATGAACTATTAAAGACTCATTTAAAGGTCTAAGTTTCATAAATCTAATCACGAGAGCTCAAGGCACTAAGGGTGGTGCTGAGTCAAATCCCGGTCTAGCTGATCATAAATAAGATTTTTAAGTGCATTGCAGGAAGTCTAATACTAACAATAAACTGCACGATCCCAAAAATATTATTATAAGTTAAAAATAATTCCAAAAATGTAGTACCAAGAATATGACGGTGAGTTGATGACCCATCTGTGATTGTTCCATTTCAGTAACTTTCTTCTTAATACAAAGCTTCAAATAATCCTTAACTATCACCGTATTCATGAGATCATGACCAGGACAGCTAGAAAAGTTGGTCAAATAAGAGAATGCAATGCACACCACTTGTTTGTGTTTGTGAAAATAAATGAGAAAAGGAAGAGAGATAAAATACCAAAGCAGGTGAAGTCGAGCTTGAGGACAGAGATACGCATGGCACTTCCGAACTCTAAGTTGATAAGGAAATCAACATCGGATAAAGAAGGCTTCTTTGGATACCACAAGTCACAACCCTTGTATTTCTGTTGAGGTCCTGCAAACGACATCCTTTTCTTTTCTCAATAATGCTCCCAAGTTGCAGCAATTGTTTGAAAAAAGGGGAAATTGAAGCAAAGAATGGAGGAAATATTGAATAAACTTGCAAGAACGAAATTGCGATAAAAATGAACCAAACTAAAAACAATGATACAATGGAAATTACGTACTCATTGATTAATAGAGATGAAAAGGCAGATTAGTGATATCAGGCAAAGAGGAAGTGTTGCTCAAAAGTACATGAGCGAAAAATTATTAAATGCTTTATAAGATGTTTGTCTCATGATCACCACTATATACTTTTACTCTTTCAGTGCTCTCTCTCTTTATGTTATTCACATTAGCAAATTTCTCTCATTCCCCGATTGAAAGTTGATAAGAATAGTGCTCAAAACTCTAGCATTTTAAAGATTTGTTATGCAACAAATCTCCAAGAATACTGGTTAGGACATTGCCTGTAAAATTGATTCAAGAAAAATCAAAATAATTGCCAGAATATCAGTAACTTCCAAAAATCAGCAATGATCATGACATTGAATCTTTACTGATGAACAAAAATAACCACATGATTCTCAATTCACCATAAAAATGGAGGACACAGATTCTTTACTATCTAAGTAAGTATAAGTTTCAGTGTAGTCCTGTCTCTGAATGAAACAAAATCTCACCACAATTCAAGTAGCAGGTTAACGGCTAACGCGTCTGTCACAAGAACGATCATCAGATATAATGCCAAGCTCAATGATAATTTGTTGTTAATCTGTTATGCTCCCAAATAATTTCCTGGTGAAATTATTACACATACATGAAATTCGAATAGAGTATTCATCACATAAGACGTCAAGTCTTTGTAACAACCTACTACAACATCGCACACTTGTAAGTTGTGATTAATCAAGGAAATGCAGAAGAATGCACATATTGGGTTTAGCTTAAATTGGATGTACATGAAAAAGGGGGGAAAAAAAAGTGCACCTAAGATTTGGAATGGCAACTAAAAGTTTTAATCAAACCCAAACAACAATTCGTAATTAGAAAATTAAAAATTAGACACAAGAATGTCAAAATTATTTAAATATATTGATGATCTGTTCACATTACATGTAAATCATAGAAGAAGAAACACTACAAAAATTTCTTAAAACCCTAACTCTAAAAAAAACTCCCAAAATTCAATTCAATTCAATTCATTCCAACTCTTTAACAACCTTAATCCCCATAGATTTAGCAGTACCAATAATAGACTTACAAACACTCTCAACCTCCAAATGCTTACAGCCAGGATCTTCCTTCTTAATATTAGCAATCTCATACACATGCTTCAATGTTACTAACGAAGCGACAATATGTCCAGGGCGAGTACTAGCGGAGTCGATACCTGCAGCTTTTTTGAGAAACCATGAAACAGTGGGAGATTTGATGACATAGTCGAAGGTTTGATCCTTGTATGCGATGAGGGAGACAGACATGGGAGTATCAATGCTGTACTTTTGAGTACGGGCGTTGAAATCCTTGCAAAAAGCCATGAGATTGAGCTTTAATTGACCTAAGATTGCTCCCACGAGTGGACCTGGTTTAGCTTGAGTTGCGTTAATTGTTAGACGTACTGTCGCCATTACTGGTTTCCTTAGCTCTTTTGCTGCCGCCATTGTTGGAGCAAAGAGATAGTGAGTGAGAGTTTTGGAAATGAAAGGAAATAGAAAATTGAGGTTTCTGGTTTGGGAGGTGAATTGTGATTGTTGGGTTTGGGCTTGGGCATTGGCTTGGGCATGGGCTTGGGCTAATTTCGTGGCTTTATTCAATGGAACTTGAATAGGGATGTCAAATTGGGTCATCAGTAAGTTACGAATTGGACATAATTTGTTCGGGTATAATCGGATAATGTAGTTGTGTGGGGTTATTGTGCTTATGCGGATTGAAGGTGTGAAAAAAAAATTGAGTCACTTCGGTTTGTGTCCGAAATTGATTGGATCGGGTCAGTTTTTGACAGCCCTAAACTTGAATCCGCAAGAAAAGCCTACTTCACTCCTTACTTTCCTTAATGTTTGCTCCTCATTTCATTAATTGATACGAAATAAGAAATAATATACTCATATGGGGTTTTTATTAGACTAGTTGTTGGTTTAGCGCGCCATCCCCCCAAGTTAGAAAAGGAGAGTTTATGAAATTGAGATTTAAATAATTTGTGGATTAAAACTGAAATAATTTGTAAAAGTAACTACGTTTGTAGTTGAAAGAGAAAATGCTTGTGGGAAAAAAAGTACGCTTAGATTTATCATTTCATAATGGTCATGATGATGATGATCACACTTGATCTATGAAAATTGATTAAAAAAATGAGAACCCTGATGACTGAAAAAGAGCAAAAAGCATATTAGGAAAAGAGAACAAATAATAGTGAAGGGGTGGGCGAGATGGAGGGGAACTAGGGTTGAAACTTGAAAGAAGGAAAGGAGAAAAAGAAAAAGAAACACATTAGACTTAAGAAAATGAAGGAAAAAAATAAAGAAAAGTAAGAAGATGGGAGAATATGTTTTGGATGAGATTTGAATCCTAGACCTTTGGAAACTCAACATAGAACTTGTAAAAGGGCTTTCCAATTTTTTATTTCCTAGTAAATAGTGAATTTCAAAGTTCTATCACCCAAAGCACAATTGACAAGCGTAGTGTTGGGAAGTTGATGCATTTTAAAGGTTAGAGATTTGGTTCAGTGTATAATTTTAGAATATCAACTTTTTAAAAATCTACGAGTGTAAACTTGAAGATATTTACGTTTTGAATTGCGCACTGGAGACCATGAAACTTCAAATGAAGCAAACAAATATGAACATAGGGAGTAATCGGAGTATCTAGTATATGGTTCCATAATCAAATTGAAGATCTAAATCACCAGGAAAAAAGGGCTCTCAAACGACCCTACAAGTATTAAATCTAGGGTCCAAGTTGTGTTCGAGTGATTTGGAGTCATACGGTAGTCATAACGACTTAACAAGTCAATAAGTTGCTTTTGGTCATGTCAGGTCGTCCCAGACGAATTCTAAACTCTAATTAATTGATTAAAATTTATAGTGCATGTGCATAATAGAGTCATATTTTTTTTGGGTGTAGTTTGGTGTTTGATATTATTTGAGCTTTTTTTGTTACACATTTCTTACCATTGATGATTGATACAAGGGAGCGGGTAGGGTTAGAGGTTGAATTGGGTCCATCTCGCAAGTGATGACTTTGAAAAGGCTTACTCTGTACTTTTTATTTTATGACTCATAAGAGCTAGAACAAGTAAATAATAAATTTTAATCTGACTTTTTTTTTTATAAGAACACATAATTTTTTTTTTGATCAATTTGTTTTCATTAGATAAAATAAAATTTCCGACAAAAATTTCCAACTTCTTATTAAATGAAAGGCAAAATTGTCAAAAAGTACCTTGTTTTTGTCTAAAATTGGAAAATAGTACCTTAACTTTCTTATTTTGTCAAATAGTACCTTGAATTAAAGTAGTGTATTAAAAATGGGACCTTATTACCACATTCTGGCCAATTCTTCAATTTACCGGCCATTCTTTCCGTTCATTGGCACAAATTGGGAGGGAAAAATACGCGTGTGAACACGCTCTAAACCAAATAACACATTCAAACGTCATTTCAACTTCCCTTCTTCTCATTACTCCTCTGCATTCCCTGCTTCACATTGAATAATCAACCAACATTTTCAGTCAGCATTAAACCCTCAACCACACCATTAAACACGTTCATCTTCCTTGCTGCTGTCATCATCATCCTTGCATGTGGTCCAAAACCTGGCAGAGTGAGGTTGAAGTGTTGTCCTTTGTACTTTGGACAAAAGGGGAGAATCAATCTGGAATTTCTTACAAATTGGGGAATCTTTCAGGTAATTCCAAAACTTTAAGCATATTTGTTGTCCCCTTTACATAGCATAAATACAGATATTTTGGTGAACCCTAGAAATGCTCACACCTAAAACTTTTGCCATTAAACTAATATGCAAGCACAATAAACAAAATTGATTAATCAAACTAATCAAAATGCTACTTTGTTTATATTATTGTTCCAATGTCTGTTAAATTTGGTGATTTTGCCCAATTAACTTTTTGGACCAATTTGCCTTAATATAATGCTGATAGTTAATTATGCTTAGGTTAATGTGAGTAGTTAATTAAATAATAATTTATGTTAATTACGCAGGATGAGGTCCAAAAGAGCACCACTTCGTGTTCCTACATTGCAACTTGGTAAAGCTGTGAATTTGAAAGTTTGGCATGGGGGAACTTTTATAACAAAGAAAAATAACAGGGTAGAATATGATGGTGTGGGGATTTACATTAAATAAGGGGTTAGTCGGATTAGTTATTACACTATTGTAGAGGTTGTGAAACGTGAACTTGGGTACAGCAGTGGGGGTAAAATTTGGTTTAAGAGGAAAGGTCTTAGCTTAGCAAAGGGTAGGAAAGAATTGAAGAAGGATGATTTATCTATCAATGAGTTTGTTGATTCAATAGACTACAACAACTTCCTAACTGTTTTCATTGAGCACATTGAAGAAACTGTTGGCTGTGTTGGAGAAAAGGAGTTATGTTAGGGGTTATTACAGTCAGTCAGACATTGAAGATAGTTCAGAGGAGTTAATGGATGATGGTGATGACAGTCAGGGAGAGGTTGAGGAAGAAGAAGAGGGAGATTCTGAAGGAGATGATGATGATGATGATGGAGATGGTGATGGTGATGATGATGGAAATAGGCTGGATGATGGAGATGGTGATGGGACTGATGATGATGAAGGGGGAGGAGACCAGAGAAGTGCTCAAAATGAAGGAGGGGAGGGAGATAAGAGAAGTGCTCAAAATGAAGGAGGGGTAGGAGATCAGAGGGATGAAGAAAAGGGAGAGGGTGAGATAGGTGAAGTGATGCAGGATGTGAATAATATTCCAAAAGCTGATGTAGCTTTTATGGAATATTATGATGGGTTGGATGACTTGGATAATGATGCGTTTCTGAATGTGGGCCTAAACCAAGAGTTGTATTGGAATATTGGTGAGGGGATAACATTAGGGGAAGATGCCTTAGGCCAAGAAGTTGGCCCAGCTTATCTTACTGAAAATCCACAACAAAGCAGACCCTCAAAACTTATACCCTACAGGAAAAAAACAACAGCATCCTCTACCTCAAAAAACCAGTCAAACCCTAAACTGATTCCACAGTTTACAAAAGGGGGGATTCTAATTGATGATATTTTGTACACTGAGAGGGCAGATGAGGATAGACCAACAGTTGATCTGTTTTCAGACAGTGTTGGTAATGGTGTTACAGAGGTGGTGAACCAAAGCCTTGGTGTCAACAACTTAGCCTACATACATGAACAACCAAATCAGCAAGCTGAACCCAGAACAAAGCCAACCCCTCCACCATCTCATCAACCAAGAAAGAAGCAAACACCTCATCCACAAGCAAAAGAAGATTGTGCTGATATTTTTGTGGGTGAAGAAGAGGACCTGAATGAGGATTCAGAGGAAGAAGGCAGCTTGTGTGGATCAGATGAAAATGTTGAAAGGTATCGTGCTTTCAATCCAGATGTTGACTTTAAAAGGCCAATATCTTTAAGTTTAGGTCTTAGATTTCCAAGTTCAGATAGTTTGAGAAAAGCAACTAGGTGGCATGCTGTACAGAAGGGTTATGATTATTACTTTTTGCATAACAACTTGAAGAGGATTAGTGTGTATTGTAGACATAGGTGTGACTGCCCTTGGAAAGATTCAAAGAAAGTGAAGTGTGTGTGTATGTTAGGTTATGATTCATATGACAATTCATAAATCATGCGGAAAAACCATAAACCCAGGAAAACATATTATTTACACATAATCATTTAGCATAGAATAGATGCATACTCTTTGTTGCGTGCCTTCCCTAGCTGCGCCCGAACCGAACAAGAACAAGTCTTTAGGACTCCAAGTGTCGTCCCTCCGTAGATAGTCCACAGCACGTCCGGATCCGCCTTAAGATTGACCAACTAGAATCGCCCTTAAGGTACTAGAAAATTTCGGCAATTTGAGCAAGATGTGTGTTTGAATTTTTCTCTCAAAAACTCACTTTGAATACTTTGAAACTTGTGTTATAAATTGTGAGCCCTAGCCTCATATTTATAGCGGTATGGAAAGGGAATCGAAATCCTATTCAGATACAAATTAATTAAACCTAGAATCCTATAAGAACTCTAATTTAATTAATTTATCAAATAGAATTAGGAATTTAATCATTAACCGAACTCTGCATGTTTTAGGAAACGTGCACGAACACAAACACTTGCACACACACGCACGACAGCCACGATGGGCCTCATGCGTGCGCGCGAGCAGCAGCCCACTCAGCGCCCGCGCGCGCTGCGCGCTGCGCGCGCTGTGCGCGCTGTGCGCTGCCCGTGCTGTGCGCGCTGTGCGCGCTGCGCGCTGCGCGCAGCCTGCTGGGCCTGGCCTTGCTGTTTTTGCGGCGCGCTTGGCTTGCTGGGCGATGGCCTGGCTTCGTGCTGGGCCTCGTCCGGCAGGCCTCGTCCGATGCTTATTCGTACGATGCGCTTCCGATTAAATTTTCCGATTCCGGAATTTATTTCCGATACGAACAATATTTAATATTTCCGATTCCGGAATTAATTTCCGTTTCGAACAAATATTTAATATTTCCGTTTCCGGAATTATTTTCCGATTCCGGTAATATTTCCGATTCTGACAATATTTCCGTTTCCGGCAATATTTCCGATTCTGGCAATATTTCCATTTCCGATAATATTTTCCGATACGTACCATGTTTCCGTTTCCGGCAACATCTACGACTTGGATAATATTTATATTTCCGATACGATCCATATTTCCGTTTCCGGCAATATCATCGTTTCCGGAGTATTCATTTCTTGCCTGTGACGATCTCAGCTCCCACTGAAACCAAGATCCGTCGGTTCCGAATATTCATAGATAGAGTATTTAATGCCATTAAATACTTGATCCGTTTACGTACTATTTGTGTGACCCTACGGGTTCAGTCAAGAGTAAGCTGTGGATTAATATCATTAATTCCACTTGAACTGAAGCGGCCTCTAGCTAGGCATTCAGCTCACTTGATCTCACTGAATTATTAACTTGTTAATTAATACTGAACCGCATTTATTAGACTTAACATAGAATGCATACTTGGACCAAGGGCATTATTTCCTTCAGTCTCCCACTTGTCCTTAGGGACAAGTGTGCATTTCCTAATTCCTTTGTCGCTCGATGCTTGCTCTTGAACATAAGGTAAGAGTTGTCATCCTTATTATGTCCAGAGGTGTTCCTCGGTTTCAGAGTTCAACTGATCAAATAAACAGATAATCATAGCCTATGATTCATCCGAGAACGGCCATGCATTTCACAGTTTCTAGCTCTCCGAGTGGCCTTGTGCAACTTTTAAGCATCTCATCCCGATTTATGGGAGGACAATCCCAATCTTGCGATCTTGAGATTAGACTTCGTTTGATAGGTGATTACCTGAGCGTTGCCTTTATAGCCTCCTTTTACGGTGCGACGGTTGGTCAACGTCAAAGCAACCAGTTCTCAAACAAGTAATCTCAAATCACTCAGGTATTGAGGATTTAGTGTCTAATAATTTAATGAAATTTACTTATGACAGATTTTCATCTCTTACGGTAAAGTTTCATAGGTCTTGTCCGATACTAGTCTTCCCAAAGTAAGTATCTATGCAAATGATTATAACATTGCCATGTCCACATAGTTCAAGAAACAGAACTACTAGTCATCTTGCATTCTAATCGTCTAACGTTTTCTATGCGTCCAATTTTATAGAAAACTCCGACCAGGGACCATTTTCAACCTTTGACATTCAAGTTCACTTGATAGACATTTCTTAGTCACGGGACTGGTCCTGACAGTCTATCTTGAATATATCGTCAAATTTGAAGGGACTCATCATTTAATACTAAACCAAGATTAAATGGAATATGAAAATACATTTCATATATGATAAATGTTCAACCCCAATGTTTTACAAGCATGGGCCTCAAACCCATCTTCTAAAACAGTTCATGGAATTCAAAGCTATGCTTGATTTCCAGTGCTACAATGTGAGTGTTGCTTCTCACTTGTTGCATAGGTTTAGTTATCATGCTTTGCCAATCTTTAATATCCTTTTCATCGAATGTTCTTCGAGATATGATGATAAGATCTTTTCGAGTTTGTTTATTATGTGATCTAGTCTTTCTTACTTCGATGGTGGTTTTACTCATTTTGCAATGAAGAACCATCAAGTTAGCAGACGTTTTTCTTGCTTCAAGAGTGGTTCTACGCATTTTTCAATGAAGAATCATCAAGCCAGCAGATAGGTGATCTACCCAAGTTCAGTGAAGAACTTTAAACAACCCTGTTTTATTGCTTCTTAGGCAATAATTACTTTTACTTCAACTTTATAGGTTGCTAGTGATGCTTTGTTTGGAATTACTTATCTAAGCAGTTCACAGATATGTGGAATACTCTCAACTATATCTTAGAACATAGAAATCATTATTTTAATTTCCCACGCAACAACTCATGGTCTCCAACCCATGTTGCCATTTCAAAACACGATGCTCTATAGCTCGTCCTTGCCAATGGTTAACTCCAAAGGGGTCTTGCTTGATCCTTTGCCAGTGTTTCTGCGTGTAGCATCAATATTTAGCATATCTTTATTTCCTTGAATCAAGAACTATTCCTATGTACCTTTTCAAGTACCATAAGTATTCTTGATCTCAATCTAGTTGATCTTCACTTAGATCAATAGAGATTGGTATATGTTCGTCATGGCTAAAGTCATACGATACGTTTTTGGCGATCCTCATATTATATCATACATGATAAATTATTTTGCAGAATAATTCCCAATTGAATTCTATTCATGTAACTTTAGCTTATTCAATTTCAGCAGATACTGAATCCAGCTAAATTCTTTGACATATAATATAGGTTAAGAATCTCATTTAGACTCTTTGATGTTTAACTTAGTAAATGCTTATACATAGTTCAAACATCCTTTACTTAGATTTATTCACATGGGTCGAATATCTCCAATGGAGACTTTCGTGTTTGATTTAGTAAATGCCATTACTTAATCCAAAACAATATCATAAGATTTTTGTAAATAGATCTTAATACCCAGTATGTACTAAGTTTCGCCATGGTCCATCATTGATGAATTATTTCAAATCTAAGTCATTAGCATTTGAATGTTATTTCACAATAGAGAGATATGTGTGTAATACACATAGGACCAATTAAGTTTTAAGTACTCCCACTAAACTTCTATAAGAATCATGTACATTTTATGAAACTAAAATACTTATTAGCTTCACTAAAATACATTTCTAATTCCCAATTGCTTGCTTAAATCTGTACTTAGATTTCATAAGCTACCTTCTTTTTCAAGCATTTATTTGGATCCACAAATCCTATGACATACCATGTACATAGTTTATTCCAACATTTTATTGAGGAATTGTTTTGTCATCCAATTGCTATATGTACCGATATGCAATCATTGCTTGAATTATAGACTTGAGCATTACGATTATGCATGAGGTTTCAACACAATCCATGCCATGAATTTTGCTTGTAACCTTTTAGCAACTAATCTAGCTTTGTGCGTGAACACAATTCCATGTTTGATGGTTTTTATCCTTAAAACAAACTTGCAACCAATAGGTGTGAAACTATTCTTGCAAATCAAGAAAATTTCAATTTTTGTCATCAAAACATTGAGTATGTTTTATGGCCTTTAACCAATTAAACATATAGTCTATATATGGCCTCTAACCATTTTAGGGAATCTGGGTTTCGTCATAGCTTTCTTACAAGTCACAAACTCATTAATCTACATGATAATAGTTTGACTGTAAGTTGTAGGTTTCTTCACTATCTAATAGAAGAATTGCATAGTTTCAGTGAGTTGAACTCTATGCCTACTTGGGTATAGAACATCAAACAATAGAATATCAATAGCCACTTGAAAGTCCTTTGAATATTCTGTTCTCCTTGAAGCACTTGTGAAGTCTTCTAAGAGATGTCTATTCTTTAAAGCCACTTCTAAAGTCCTTTAAAGAATAAGTTCGGATTTTCTGAAGCACTTTGAAAAGCCTTCGGAATGTCCGTTTATGTTTGTTGTTCGCCTCGAAAACTTTCGAGGTCTATTTTCTCCCACTTGTCATTTTGGAAACGAATCTCCAAAAGGACATTATTTCGAGCAAACAAACATTATGTTCTCAAAAATTCGTGGTAGAAACAATACCCTTGTGTCTCATTTGAATAAATCACAATGAAACATATATCTATGCTTGGGCCTTAGTTTGTTGAATAACAAACACTAAGCTCCCACTGAGTTTTGCAACTCTCTAGATATTTTATGAAAAGTTATTCTGAAATTACTTTTCAATAGCTTTGACGAATTTGGTTTAGTTTGGTGGTAGTTGAGCATTTTGTTTTAGAAATTATAGGAAAAGTCTTTATGATCCATCATTGATCGAATCAAGTACTAATTGACTTTGATTATGACATATCTTATGGACCTAGATTGTGAAATTACAACACACAATCATTGATGATCATATTTGGTCTCAAGTAATCATCAACATGATCTAACCTAGATCTTTATGATTTCTTGCCAAGTGGATTTTATACTTCTGAATCTTTGAACTAGCCAAACAGATTCAACTTATATCACATTTGAGTAAATAAACCTATATTCACTCAAATCCATGTGAAATAATAAAGTCATAAAATCTTTCTTTAGCTTTGAACTCTATTGTCTAGGCGTTCTAACAATAGTTCATATCTTTTGTTACTTTCAACAAGTAAGACTAGTTGTCTTAAAATGATCTAGAAATCAATCAACTTTCAAAAGTCCATCAAAATAGAGCTTATGAATGTTAACTTGTTGATATGGTCTAAGCAACAATGCCAAAGATTAGTGGAACTCAAATCAAGGGGTTGATTTGAACCTAGTAAAGTTCTTTTAAAGAGTTGTTTGTTTTAATCAAGCATATTGACTCAACCTGTAATTGACCATTTCATTCAAATAAACAAACAACATTGTTTTTGTTTTTCTTGAATGTGAGTCTTTCTGTGTTTGAAAACAGAAATTTAGGTATGTTGATTATGGAACAAAATAGCCATTTAGTTCCAGCCTTTGAAAGGACTTAAAACAAACTTAGATGACCCTACAATTAATGTAGCAATGCCATGCTTCATTTCCCACTTGTAGGTCATTAGTGTATCCTAGCTTCCATTGTTTGAGTTATTACCGAAGTAAGAACCTCAAGCGGTATATGATACCAAGGAAGTTTGATTGCTAGGTCACTTCTCTTTAAACATAAATTTATAGGTAGAAACGGAATCGTAAATTCCTTTCATTTGTTCCTTGTTTTCCTATTTCTTGTACCCTTTCTTATAGTCTTAAGAATTGAATTCTTTAGTGTTGACTTTTATACTTTGTTAGACATGTCCAATGTCACCAACAAGGTTCTTTACCATTTTAATTTATGATGAATATTTTGTTTCAACTAGATGATCTTACCAGAAGCTTCTAAAGTTCTCTAAGCATCGATCTATTCGAATGTCTAGGGACTAGACTCATTCGAGAATTAAATGGACAAAGATATTAGGTTGTTAACCATTGGTAAAGCTGAGCGTATTAAACTCAATGCTTTATGATCTCAAAAACTACATTGTATTTTGAATTCACAAGCACCAATTGGTTTGCCATTCGATTTTGATATTCGAAAACAACCATAAACAATGGAGAAGACACGCCTTCTCAACTAGGAGTAGGTCTGCTATGATCCTCAATAATTGTTGTGAATCTTTCAACAATGTACTGAGAGAGGCTAGGTTGCAACCTATTCTAAATATGATGGAGTGGATAAGGAGATATGCAATGAAAAGGGCATGCATAAAGAGGGAGGGGATGGAGAATTATGTGGGAAAGGTGATGCCTGCTGCCATGAAGTTATTGCACCTATCAAAAGAGGGAGCAAAGAACTGTTTTGAGACCAAGTCTACTCCCCACTTGTTTGAGGTTACTCATGGAGAAAACCAGTATGTGGTTAACCTTGAAGCAAGGACATGTGGCTGCTATAGGTGGGACTTGACAGGCATCCCTTGTTGTCATGCCTTTAGATGCATTATGAGGAATAGAGCTGACCCTGAAGACTATGTGCATAAGGCATACACTAAGGAAGCATTTCTGCTTGCCTATGCCCCTGTTTTCTACCCAATGCCTGGTATGAAGCAGTGGGAGAAGACAAAATCCCCACACCCACTGCCACCACCATTCAGAAAGATGGCAGGAAGGCCATCTAAGAAGAAGAGAATCAGAGCAGAAGGTGAGGATGATGAACATGTCAATACCCTGGTTGTTAAAAGGAGGAAGCCAACTAGGTGTGGAAACTGTGGTGATTTTGGCCACAACAAGAAGACTTGTAAGAATGATGCAGCACCACCACCACCTCCAAAAAAGATGGGAAGACCTAAAAAGCAAGGTCCATTTAAAAAGCCTACATGTACAGCAAAGAAAAACTTAGCTGATTCTGGTGCATCTGCATCTGCAACCAAGAGAAAGAGCAAGGCTGCACCAACTAAGGGAAGAACCAAGGCCGCACAACCATCCCAAGAACCTGCTTCACAAGTTGATGATTAGAAGTTTTAGTGTGTTATTATTAGTATTAACAGCTTGTGTGTTTTTAGTTAATTAGTGCTACTATCCTAACACTATGAAATGCACCACTTTTGATTAATGTATGGTGACATTTATTTGTGTAGAATGAATTTGTGGTGGTTTAACTTTTGTGGTAGGAATGATTATTGTTGGTTGGTTTCACTTGTTATGTTACTTGTGTTGTTCCCATTTTGTGCCTTCCCCATTTGTTTTGACTCGGGTTTTGTTGTCCAAGTCCCGACTTACTCTAGTTCGGGGTTTTGTTGACCAAGACTTTCCCGAGTCAAATTTTTGTGTCCCAAGTTCTCTACTTAATCTAGTTAGGGGTTTTGTGGATCAACACTTTATCGAGTCAAATTTTGTTGACCAAGTTCCTGACTTACTCTAGTTCGGGGTTTTGTTGACCAAGACTTTCCCGAGTCAAATTTGGTTGTCCAAGTTCCATAGTTACTCTAGTTAGGGGTTTTGTTGACCTAGACTTTCCCGAGTCCAATTTGGTTGTCCAAGTTCCCGACTTTCACTTTGCCGGAGTTTTGTTGACCAACTTTCCAATTTTATGTTAAAGTTGAGCAAAGTCAAATATAAGCAAACATTAAGGCACAAAAATTTAGTATCACCATAACACATCAATTTAGATTATAGTAGGGGATTTTATAACCCTTTTGATTTCTTAACAAATAGGCAAACATTATAGCCGTTACAATCCCAACAACATCAAACATATTACGTACTACTCTAACAACAAACATCAAACATCAAACATCAAACTACTCTAACAACCTAATACAGTCTAGCCATTACAATCCCAACAACAACAGAGGCAAGAGCACACACCACCAACTGTGTGGCAGTCAGCCCTGTTTTCACAATAACCTTAACAACCCCAGTGTTCAACTCTTCAATGTCAGCCAACATCTTGAACTTATCTTCCTCATGCCTGCTGATTTCCCTCTTAAGTAGATCAACTTGGGATTGCAAAATTCTCTTTTCAAGCAGCAATTGGTTGGTAAGGATTCCTTCGTCCACCCACTCAAAAAACCCGCACCCCCTTCTGCCGGTTGCATAGTCATAGAACTTGCAGGCTATGAACCTTCTTCCTGGATTTTGCATTGTCCACGCCTTTAATGGCCCAGCAGCAGGAAGTCCACAGTGACATGTGGAGGGAGAGCAAAATCTTCGAAGAGATGAATGAGAAATAGAAGACATCTGCAATTGGAATCAGTTACAACAATGGAATTCAATTGATTGCAATTTGCACCAAACAATTCAAGAGATGAAAAGTAAGAAAATCATACCTTTGGATCTTGAAACCAGCTTCTTTCTTTTTTCCCCCAATAAATCAGTTGATTTCCCTCCAAAAAAAATGTGTGTTTGATCTAAATTTTGGGGCAAATTTTTGGTTGTTATAAGAGGAACCCAGGCGCGTTGTTTTGGGCTTTGTTTGTTCCACACGCACTTTTGTTTGGAGGGAAACATGAAAGAATGGCCGGTAAATTGAAGAATTGGCCGGAATGTGGTAATAAGGTCCCATTTTTAATACACTACTTTAATTCAAGGTGCTATTTGACAAAATAAGAAAGTTAAGGTACTATTTTCCAATTTTAGACAAAAACAAGGTACTTTTTGACAATTTTGCCTAAATGAAATGTTTTGTTTGGTGTAAAAGTTTTCCTGAAAAATGATTTGTCCTTTTTAACTCATTTGTCGACGTCTGTGTTTGGTAAGAGCCTAAGAGGTGGAAAATAGTTTTTCAATAACTCTCTCAAGGGTAAAAAATATTTTCTGTTTGAAAGGATGGAAAAACCATTTTCCCTCCTTAACCCCCTTCTCCCATCAATCCCTTCACATTTATTCTCATTTTTTTCTTTCTGTATAAATTCTCGTGTAAATAAATAATTTGAAGTTCTATTTTTCTTTGAAAAATGTATTTTAGGACTTTTTTTTTATATAAAATAAATTTCGTCAAATTAAATGGACCCTAAATGAGAATCCATTTGTTAATAGAAAAACAAACATTAGTATCCATTTGTTAATAAAAAAAAAAACATGGGAATTCATTTTATAGTTTTGTACTCCGTACTCCATAAGACTCCATAGTCAATAGTTCCATACTACTCGTATTCATGAAGTTGACATTAGACAATGGGTTCCATTTTTTTTTGAGTGGTGGGGCCATGGCCATGGGGTCTATTGTAGAAGTTGACATAGACTTGTAATTTTGTCCCTTGTTCCTTTCACGACTTGGAACTTTTATTATTTTATTATTAGATAGGTGACTAAGTGAGGCAATGCTTACAAATTACTACCTTCAATTTAAAATGATCTTTGTAATTACTATTGTACAAATATTAAGATAAAAGAGAAAAAAATGTGTAAAAAATATGGATAAAGTAAGAGAAATGTGTAAAAATTAGATGAGGGTAAGAAAAAAAAAAAAAAAAAAAAAGAATTTATTGTTGTTGGGTAAGAAAGGTAATATAGTAATTTTTCTTGTCAAAAAATAGTATAAAAAACATTATAAAATAGACTAAAATGAAAAGTGTAAAGATAATATAAAACGGAGGTAATACTTCTATTATTAATTATATTTAAAAAAAAAAATTGTTAGAAAATTTCCTTCCTCTGCCTAACAAAGGCTTAGCTTTGTTATGTACTTCATTTGTCTTATTGTTTGCCCCATGAATTAATTGCGCTTTATTAAGAAATGGTAAGTGAAAATTGAAATTGCCCCAAAATTTTCGAATATCCGATCCATTATATCTAAACTTAAAAAATTGGTTCGGATAAACATTGAGATTTTTTTTTTAAAGGAGATTGCTTAACATACATTAATAATTTTTTAAAAATAGAAATCGGATATGAAGAGAAATTTTAAAATTCGATATGAAACCAAATATAAAAAATCGGATCTAATCAGATGGGATATTTTCCCCACCCCTCTAATGCAAACGTTTCAACAAGACAAACCTTGCTTGACTTATCTAAGGCTTTTGTTGATTTCTCTTTTATATCACGTCAAATTTGCATCCACATTTGTTGAGTTGTGTGGCAAACATTTCCAAACAGTCCTCTCATTACAGTTGAGAATGTTGTCAAATGCTAAATTACAAAGTTTAGCATAAATAAATGTCTTGCATTTAAATTTAATTTTAAAGTTTTTTTTGCCTTTCTTCTCCTTTTCATATGTGCTCCTATGAATTTAAATACAGAATCTACTTTACTTCCTGCAAATTTATTACTGTGAATCCCTGATTAAAAGCATCCCAATTTTGGCTACTTGCAAGTTATGGTAATAATTTCACCTTTTCTTGAGGTTCCATTTTTCTCAATTAAAAAAAAATACTTGTGATACTATTTATGAGAAAAAAGTTTATAACTTGAAAATATTTCTCTGCTTCTGATTGAATTTTTAAGTAATTTAATAAAAATAAATGTTTGCTTCATGTTGTTTATTCTTCTTGTCCAGTAATTTAAACTTTATGCATTTGTTGGATATTCTCAACCACGTGCTTTTCTGCTATCATTAACTCAAATTAAACAAATTGTTCTTGATTTTTGCAAATCAAAAGTGGGTTTTTATGGGGTTTTAGTGATTTGTGCAACTTTATTGTGCAGGGAAGTGGATTGTTTTTATGCTAATCCACCATGATTTTTAGGGTTCTTGGGTTTTTGCTAATTTTTAGATTATTAGTATTGCAAAATGGGATATTATCTGCAACTGGGGTTGATTCAAATCCTTCAACAAGACCTAAATTTGTCAACATTGGAGCAATAATGTCCTTCAATTCCACAATTGGTAAGGTTGCAAAACTTGCAATTCAAGCAGCCATTGATGATGTAAATTCCTCCCCACATGTTCTTCAGGGAACCAAGCTTAACATCTCAATACAGGATAGCCATCACAATGGGTTTCTTGGAGCTGTTGAGGGTAATTAACTAACCCCCACTTTCTTCTTTTTTTCTTTTTTTTCACTGTTTTTTGTTGCAAATTTATTCGATATTATAAGCAGTGGTTTTTATTAGAATTTGCTTTGATTTTGTTTCAGCAATGACCATTATAGAGAGTGGTGTAGTGGCAATAATAGGTCCACAGTCATCTGTGATAGCTCATGTAGTTTCTCAGGTTGCAAAGGGACTCCAAGTCCCTTTGCTGTCATTTGCAGCAACTGACCCAACCCTTTCCTCCCTTGAGTATCCTTTCCTTGTTAGGACAAGCCAAAATGATCTTTTCCAAATGGCCGCGATAGCAGACATTCTGACTTACTATGAATGGCGGGAAGTAACCGCCATTTACACTGATGATGATTATGGTAGGAATGGGATTGCTGCTTTAGGAGATAAGTTGGCTGAGAGACGATGTACAATAAGCTATAAAGCTCGTATGAACCCTGAGCTTAACCGAGAGGACATAAGGAATGTTCTGTTTCAGGTTTCCTTACAAGAATCTAGGATCATTATTCTTCATACTTACAATAACTATGGCTTAGAGGTGCTTGAGATTGCTCGCTCTCTTCATATGTTGGATAGAGGGTATGTTTGGATTGCTACAAATTGGCTTAGTGATGTTATAGACACGGATTCCCCTCCTTCTCCGGTTGCACTTAATAATGTCCAAGGTCTACTAACCCTTCGTGTTCACACTCCCAACTCACAGCTCAAGAAAAAGTTTGTTTCTCGGTGGGCAGATTTGGTTAGGAGAGAAAATGTTGGCTCATTTGGGTTGAATACTTATGGTCTTTATGCCTATGATACTATTTGGATCCTTGCCCGTGCCTTAGATGCATACTTTCATCAAGGAGGAAATATATCATTCTCTAATAACTCTTTGTTAAGTCAGTTGAAAGACAAAAACTTGCACCTTGAAGAAATGAACACCTTTGATGGTGGAGAACTCTTGCTCTCCAACATATGGCAAGTCAGAATGAATGGTTTAACAGGCCGTGTTCAATATGACTCGGATAGGAACTTGATTAATCCTGCCTTTGATATCATCAACGTGGTCGGTACTGGTCATAATACTATAGGATACTGGTCTAACTCTTCGGGTTTATCATCAAGGCCACCAGAATCTTTACACTCTATAACACCTAATCAGTCAATTTCAAGTCAAAAGCTGTCCGTTGTAATCTGGCCAGGGCATACCATAGAGAAGCCTCGTGGATGGGTATTCCCTAACAACGGGAATCATCTAAGAATTGGAGTTCCATGGCGTGTAGGTTACGAAGAATTCATTTCATATTCAACAAGCACCGATACATTCTCTGGATACTGCATTGATGTGTTCATTTCTGCTGTTAATTTGCTTCCATATGCCGTTCCTTATAGGTTGATTCCCTTTGGGAATGGGAAAAATAACCCGAACATCAATGAGCTTATTGAGAAAATTAACACAGGAGTAAGTATAGAATGTTTATTTTACGTCTTCTAGCTTTGTGCTACTACTAAAGCATGAGAAGTATACTATATGCTCATATGAGCTTTTTCTATTTGCTTTGTTTCAGGTATTTGATGCAGTTGTTGGTGACGTTTCAATTACTACTGATAGAACAAAATATGCAGATTTTACACAACCTTATATTGAGTCAGGTCTAGTTATTGTAGCCCCTGTTAAGACCACGGAATCTAATGCCTGGGCTTTCTTGAGACCTTTCACTCCAATGATGTGGTTTGTTACTGGTGCATCTTTCATCGTTGTGGGAGCTGTAGTTTGGATTCTTGAGCATCGGTTTAATGATGAATTCCGCGGTCCACCCAGAAAGCAAGTTGCAACCATGTTATGGCAAGTGCCAATTCACTTCTTTTCTTGTGCCCTAGTTTTCATGTTTGGTTTGAATATTATTGAATATGTTATTATGCTTTTTCAGGTTCAGCTGTTCAACTTGGTTCTTTGCTCATAGTAAGTAAGACTATTGCTAGCTAAGCAGTTATATATTCCTTACGATGAGTGTACGTAGTGATAATGATTTGTGATGATTTATATTCTTTCATCTTATTATGCAGGGGAGAATACAGTGAGCACATTAGGGCGGCTTGTGCTAATTATATGGCTGTTTGTAGTTTTGATTATCAATTCTAGCTACACTGCGAGTCTGACCTCCATGCTAACTGTGCATCAACTTACTTCACATGTCAAAGGATTAGAGAGTTTGATAGACAGTAGAGAACCAATAGGATACCAAGCAGGTTCATTTTCTGTAAATTATTTGAATGAGCAGCTGAATGTTCCTATGTCCCTTCTTGTCCCTCTTAACTCCGAGAATGAGTATGCTGAAGCCCTAACAAAGGGTCCCAAGAATGGTGGGATTGCTGCCATTGTTTCTGAGAGGGCATACATGGAGCTCTTCCTTTCGTCTAGGTGTGAATTCACCATTGTTGGTCAAGAATTCACCAAAAATGGCTGGGGATATGTAAGTATCTCTTTCGACAACCAACTTGAGAATATGCTAATGCTATATGCGGATAAGCCAGTCATACCTAAAGATGACTGTGGATCTGGCCAGGCCGGGCTTCAGGCCGAGTCCATGGGTCGTGGCCTGAACGGGCCGAGTCCACTCTACATCGTGCCGGGCCAAAAAAATCAAAACAAGGCCCAGAGCCACGGGCCACCGTGTTAGGCCATCATGTCTAAGCTTAATTTTACTATCTTCAGTGTGTTTTGTCGGGCCGGGTCAAGTCGTGCATTGTGGTGCTTTTCCAAAAAAATGGCCCACGGCCCATGACTTCGTGGTCGAGACTCGGGACAGCCTGGCCCACAACCATCGTGCCTAAGCCTAATTTTACTATATTTAGTAGTGTGTTTTGTCGTGCCAGATTGAGTCGTGCCGTGCCTTGTCGTGCTTTTTCCAAAAAAATAAATAAAATGCGACCCACGGCCCATGACTTCGTGCTCGTGTCGGGTCGGGACTCGGCCCAGCCCATCCCGGCCAACAGCCATCTTTCAAGCCTTGTTTATATTACCAGATACTGCTGTCCGTTATTGCCAGTCTAAGTTTATAAATTCGATTCTTGTACTCCGCAGGCATTTCCCCAAGACTCTCCATTGGCGGTAGACATGTCAACGGCCTTACTGAAGCTCTCAGAGAACGGCGACTTACAGAAGATCCATGACAAATGGCTAATAAGAAAAGCTTGCAGCACACAGGACACACAACTTGAAGTAAACAGGCTTGAGTTGAAAAGCTTCTGGGGGCTTTTCCTTGTCTGTGGCATAGCCTGCTTAGTTGCCCTGATTGTGTATTTTGCACTTACAGTGAAGCAGTTCCTCCGCCATCACACTCCCGAGGAGGAAGAAGAAGAACCCAGTGGCCAAATTACATCAAGGTCAAAGTCTTCTCGTATTCAGACATTTCTATCATTTATGGATGAGAAGGAAGAGGAAATCAAGAAGCGGTTTAGGAAGAGGCAAACGGACAAGGGATCGAGCAGGGGAAGTACTCCATCAAATAGAAGCAGCAATATTATGGAATTGTCAATGGGGAGTGGATCTAGGATTAATCATATGGAATTTTCCCCTGCTCAAAACAATCAAGTGTAGATACAACATACACAACACAACCGATCAGTAAAAGGAAGTTGGGGTAAATATGTGCATGTAACTTTCTTTACTGAATTTCTAGCCTCTTTTTGCAGCTTTTTGATCCTAACTGTAATCATATAACTCATATACGTACTCATGTTAACATTCAGCAAAGTTAAACGCAGCAGTCCTAATTATGATGAATTTCATATGTGAGAAACTGTATGAAAGAATCGACAGGTATCTAGATTTGATCTTCTGCGTTTACCACAACGTTGTCAATCATACTACCAAGGTGGCACGCTGCAACCAGGGGCCGATCCAAGAGGGGCTTACCAGGGCCTTGGCCCGCCCCATAAACAACATAAAAGAAAGGGAAATTTGACATGAATAATCTCAACTTCTCCTTCTTCTTGTTTCTCGAGTAAAAGATTTTTCATGTTCCTTGAAACTCTCCCACGTATTTCTGTTTAAACGTGCATTTAGTGTTTTGATTTGGTCTCCCCTGTTTTTCTCCAACTATGCCCATGTTACTGAGCAGTAACTGTTAGTGGGTAGTTGAGGAGAACATGGGTACCCAACCCTAAGTAAAACTCTCCTATAAAAGGAGAAGAGTTTCTGTTTTTCAAAACACACAACTGATCTTTGCAAAATATATCTTAAGAGCTTAAACGTTTTAAAAGAGAATCAGTTTTCAAAAGAGTGTCCCTTGAGTTCCTTATTACTTTGAGCTTTATTACGTACTAGAGTTTTATATCAAATTGTATTTTGGGTTTGAGGGTTGAGTGATCCTTAATTGACTTAGAGTTAAGTCAAAGAGAAACAGAGCGACTTAGAGTTAAGTCAAAGAGAAAAGGAGCGACTTAGAGTTAAGTCAGAGAGAGAAAGAGGAACACAGTAATCAAAGGGGATTGCTGTGGGGAACTCGTGTTCGAGAGGAACTCGAGTTAAAGAGTGTATTTGTAATAGAGATATTGCATCAATACAAAAGAGTAGTGAGGTTCTTCTTGATTAGGGTCAAGAAGGTTCATCCGTTTTATATCTTTCTTCGCTCATTATTCTCAGTCTCTTTATTGTTTAAATTCCGCAAGAAACTTACCCAAGTTCCCAAGAAACAATTCACCCCCCTCTTGTCAAGTGTTCCTACTAAACTATTAAAAGGTACCTCTAAAGTTTGGATAATTCTAAAATAATAAAAGTTATGATCATTTTGAGAAGATTGGTGAAAATTGAGATTATTCATGTCAATTTTTCCTAAAGAAAAGGTATATGTTTATTATTGTAGTATGGAGTACAATATTGTCTAGTGGAGTCGGTGTTTGTCAGTCATCAAGGTGTCAGACACCAAAGTTCTAAATGCCAGGGGCCGATTCCCTTTTCTCTCCAACTTATTACGAAGTACTTGTTTTTTGCTTTTCAAATTCTTACTTTAAAACTTTCTCCCTTCAAGAGTTCAAGTATTAGTGTCTTTATATTTGATAAACAAATCAACCTTTTATCATGTTACAAATTTTGTACGCTCATACTTTTTTTTCCCTATATATACATGTCTCATTATTCTAGGTGATTGTTTATACTTTTGTCATTAAGTAATGTAATAAACTTAGATATTACAATACAGAATACTTTTTGTTTGGGCTCCCAATTGATTCTCAATTGGGCCACTAAGTCCAAAGCCCAATGGCTCTAAACAAACAGCATCAAACCTACCAATGGCTAGTCAGCCATCCATCAAGGCCCAAGGCCCAAAAGCAATAAATGACCTATGGGCATTTATTATGCAAACACTATAAATAGGCCGCCAAGGCTCACACCTCAAGGTACGTCCAATTTATCGCCTTAAGACTACTCTTCTAGAGAACTTCTCTCTAGAATCCGAGCATCGTTCTTACTTAGGCATCGGATGGGCTTTCCTCGGAAACACCCCCGAGGCTAGTGACTTTGCTCTTGTGCAGGTGAATTCGGACTCTACTCATTCAAACAAGCAAGATCTTCAACACATACAAAAGGGCCTTCATTCGAAGCCCATTGTTTCCATCTTTACAACACCGGAACAATTTGGCGCCGTCTGTGGGGAAGAACACTTCAAAGCCTTTGAAAGACATCAATCACCTCTTTCCGCGAAAATGGTTAATGATGTTGTTAACAACAATGACGACGATATGATGGTGCGGTCAGATTCAGAATCTGACCAAGAGGAGCACCCTCAATCGATGGCGAGGTCACAGCCAAGCAGAGCTACGACCGCCACAAACGCAGGACCTCCGATTCCAACTAGGGAAGAGCTCACTGCGGCCATGACCATCATGCAAAACTTCCTCTTCAATGAGAAGCAGCAAGGATTGGCAAAGGACCGCAGAGAAGAGAGGAGGACCAGGCGAAGGCTGAACGAGCCACCCAGTGTAGAAGTGTCCAGACCCGAACGAGAACTCCTTCCCTTGACAGGTACACACTTGACGTCGAGATGGATGGAAAGCACGTGGGACACCCAAAAAAGGGCACAACAGCAACCAGATTGGTTTGCGAGACCATCGCCTACTCCAACAGCTCTCCAAAGCGAATCGACTACTCGTAACACTCGGATCCGAAGCTCGGTGCTCAGCAGGTTGAGGCCCTCGGTCCACTCAAGGTTAAGACCTTCGATCCATACGAGACTCGGGGTAGGTGAGTCAAGCAGATCTGGCGAACGACCCGAGGTCAGTAGCCGAGAAAGAAGAAGAGACAGGAGGCATGATCGAACCCCTAGCCCCCATCGTACGCCCGAACGTTCTAATCACAGAACCTCGGCAAACGAAGGCATCAGGGCTAGACTCGGGAAAAGAATCATGACTCCCACGCCATCCCCTTTCTCGGACGAGCTGATCATGGAAGAAATACCGAAGGTAAGACTGCCAGCGCACCTAACCTACAGCGGAATCACAGATCCGAGGGATCATGTCATCTCCTACGAGCAGCAAATGTTCTTGAGTCCCTACTCCGAAGCATGTTGGTGTAAATATTTCCCAACCACGCTAACCGGAGTGGCGGGAGAGTGGTTCAGATCGCTGCCGAAGGGATCGATCAAGAGCTGGAAAAAGCTGAAAAAGAGATTCTGCACACAGTTCGTGAGCAACAATCGCCCCGAGCGAACCACAGCAGAACTGACCTCAATCCAACAAGAAAGAGACGAAAGTCTAAGAGAATTCATGGCCAGATTCATGAAGGAATCAACAAACATACCAAACTTGCAGCCAGACGTGGCCATCTTCGCTTTGAAATACGCGCTCCAGGAAGGGAAGTTCCGTGACGAACTCTCAATGAAGAACCCCTCCAGAATAGCTGACGTGCTCCAAATGGCCGATGCGTTCATCGGATCCGAGAGACACAAAGAATACCCAGAGCAAGCCCGAGGGCAGCTCAAGGAAGGGGAAGGAGAAAGTAGGAGCTAGAGAGATGAGCCCGAAGAAAGACGGGAGAAGGGGTGAACTTCAACCCAAATACACTAACTACACTCCACTAGCTCTGCCCCGAAAAGAAATCTTTAGCCTCAACAGAAATGATGAAAAGTGGAAACTACCGGGGAAGCTCAAGTCCAACCCAGCTCGGAGAAACAAGAACAAGTGGTGCGAGTTTCACGATGACTTCGGTCACCACACCGAAGAATGCAACTCGCTGAAAGACTATATTGAGGACCTCGTTCGCCGAGGCTACCTGAAACAGTACTTGTTAGACCGAAGGGAGGAAAAAGAAAAGGCCGCCAGTGGCAAACAACATGAGCAACCCCAGAAGAGGGTCTACGAAGCAACAGGACACAAGAAAAACGACATCCTGGTGGTGTTCGGGGGGCAGAAGTCTGGCCAGGCCAGCAAGAAGCACCTAAGAGCCCTCTCCCATCGGGTAAACTTCAGCGCGGTGGGAGACAACCAGCCACACCCCCCGAACATGACCTTCACTGCTGATGATTGTTTCGGAGTCCAGTACAAACATGACGATCCCCTAGTCATTTCCATGGACCTCAATAACCACAACGTACATCGGGTGTTAGTCGACGGAGGAAGTGCCGTCAATATCATCTTCAGAAACTGCTTCGAACAGCTGATCCTCGAAGAATCAGAGGAAGCACTGACGAAAGTCAGTTATCCTCTGATCGGATTCAACGGATCCGCAGCTATCCCCCGAGGAAAGATCACCCCGCCAGTCACGGTGGGTGAAGGCCAAGCAGCAAAAACCCTTCGGGACGAATTTTTAGTGATGGATTGCGATTCCGTATACAACGTAATCATGGGAAGAACCATGATCCACAAGATGCAAGCAGTCCCCTCCACATACCATCAGCTGATGATATACGTCTCGGATGCAGGATTCGCCGAACGAATCAGAGGTGATCAAGAAGTGGCGAGAAGAACCTGCCACACTCCTGTCCGAAAACCCAAACTAGGGGACGACCCCGAGGAAGAAAAAGGAGCCACGGGAGAGGAAAGCGAGGCAAAAAGGAGAAGAGCAAGCACGAGCAGCCTATCTCCCGCAGAAGTTGATGCTCGCCCCGAAACCCTGTCTCCTGAGCCAGATCAAGAAATGGAGGATATCTTCCTCGAAGATAATTCAGACAGGAGCGTCCGAATAGGCAAGGGCCTAAGCTCGGGGCTCCGAATCGATTTGATCCGACTACTCAGGGATCACAAAGACATCTTTGCATGGTCAGCAGCAGATATGCCAGGGATAAATCCGAAGCTGATTTGTCACAAGCTGGACGTCAACGCTGAAGCTCGGCCAATCAAGCAAAAAAAGAGAAATTACTCCTCGGAGAAAAACAAAGCCATCGCCGAGGAGGTAAAAAAGTTGCAAGAGGCCGGATTCATCGAACCATGCATGTATCCGAAGTGGCTGGCCAACGTGGTGATGGTCAAAAAAGCGAACGGCTCATGGCGAATGTGCGTAGATTTCACAGATCTGAACCGAGCCTGCCCCAAAGACTGCTATCCCCTGCCAAGGATAGATCAATTGGTTGACTCCACCAGCGGCCATGCACTGCTCAGCTTCATGGATGCCTTTTCAGGCTACCACCAAGTATTCATGCACCCCGATGACAGGGCAAAGACAGCGTTCATCAAAAGCGCAGGAGTGTTCAACTACAAAATGATGCCTTTCGGCTTGAAAAATGCCGGAGCCACCTACCAGAGGTTAGTTGATCACGTCTTCGCCGACCAGAAAGGGAGGAACGTGGAGGTCTACGTGGATGACTCCATCGTAAAAAGCATCAAGGAGGAAGACCATGTCAAAGACTTGGCAGAGACCTTCGGAAATCTGAGGAAATACAGCATGAAGCTGAACCCAAAAAAATGCGTCTTCGGGGTGAAGTCAGGGAAGTTCCTCGGATTCATGGTGAGCGAAAGAGGAATTGATGCGAACCCAGACAAAGTCCAAGCGGCATTGGATTTACCCGAGCCGAAGACCAAGAGAGATGTGCAGAGGCTAACCGGCAGGTTAGCCGCACTAACAAGGTTCATATCAAAAGCCTCGGACAAGGGTGAAGGAAATAATGCCCTTGGTCCAAGTATGCATTCTATGTTAAGTCTAATAAATGCGGTTCAGTATTAATTAACAAGTTAATAATTCAGTGAGATCAAGTGAGCTGAATGCCTAGCTAGAGGCCGCTTCAGTTCAAGTGGAATTAATGATATTAATCCACAGCTTACTCTTGACTGAACCCGTAGGGTCACACAAATAGTACGTAAACGGATCAAGTATTTAATGGCATTAAATACTCCATCTATGAATATTCGGAACCGACGGATCTTGGTTTCAGTGGGAGCTAAGATCGTCACAGGCAAGAAATGAATACTCCGGAAACGATGATATTGCCGGAAACGGAAATATGGATCGTATCGGAAATATGAATATTATCCAAGTCGTAGATGTTGCCGGAAACGGAAACATGGTACGTATCGGAAAATATTATTGGAAATGGAAATATTACCAGAATCGGAAATATTGCCGGAAACGGAAATATTGTCAGAATCGGAAATATTGCCGGAATCGGAAAATAATTCCGGAAACGGAAATATTAAATATTTGTTCGAAACGGAAATTAATTCCGGAATCGGAAATATTAAATATTGTTCGTATCGGAAATAGATTCCGGAAATGGAAATTTAATCGGAAGCGTATCGTACGAATTAGCATCGGACGAGGCTTGCCGGACGAAGGCCCAGCACGAAGCCGGGGCCATCGCCCAGCAAGCATGCGCGCCACAAGCCCAGCCAAGGCAGCGCCCAGGCCTACCGCAAGGCAGGCCCAGCGCGCGCCAAGGGCCACGGCTGCGTGGGCCGTGATGCGCGGGCTGCTGCTCGCACGCGCATGGGCAGCCCTTGTGGCTGCCGTGTGTGTGTGAGTTTGTGCTCATGCGTGATTCCTGAATCTACAAGAGTCAGTGTATGATTAAGTTTCTATTCCTAATTGGATAAATTAATTAAATAGAATTCATGTAGGATTCTAATTTCAATTAATTCGTATCCTACTAGGATTACGATTCCTTTTCCATAACTCTATAAATAAAGGCCTAGGGGTCATAATTTATACACAAGTTTCAAAGTATTCAAAAGTGAGTTTTTTGAGAGAAAATTAAAACACACATCTTGCTCAAAAGTGCCGAATTTTCTAGTACCTTAAGGGCGATTCTAGTTGGTCAATCTTAAGGCGGATCCGGACGTGCTGTGGACTATCTACGGAGGGACGACACTTGGAGTCCTAAAAGACTTGTTCTTGTTCGGTTCGGGCGCAGCTAGGGAAGGCACGCAACAAAGAGTATGCATCTAATTATGCTATATGATTATGTGTAAATAATATGTTTCCTGGGTTAATGGTTGTTTCCGCATGATTTATGTAAATGTCATATGTATCATAACCTAACAGTGGTATCACGAGCCCCTTATTATTTTCATAATCTAAATTGCATGAACATGGTTAAATATTACAAATTTGCAAGAATTAAAAGGGGTGATTAATTTTCGTAATTGTTAATTAATTGCAAATTGCGTTTATTTAATTATATGTACGCAGTTTTTCGGCAGTTTCTTCATTACTCATCCGAATTGAGTGACTTTTGTGTCAATTCCGCATGTAAAAGGCATTCTAAAATTGAGTGACCCAGAATTCTCAAATTCGAAGCCTAACTATGACTTTTCGAAGGTTTTAGTTTTTCGAATGCAAAATTTCGTAAATTTAAGATGTTAAATTAAATATTTGCGATTCTTGTTGATAAATCTTGAATTTTTGATTGACCTACTGCATATGTTTAACAAGTTTGAATGCCTAGTCTTGTTAATTATGCAATCTAATTATTAATTATGATTAATTTGTTGAAAATTAGAATAATTTAGAATTAATTTGATTTTCATAATTAATTGTAATTTAATTAGAAACCTATGATTAAAAACCACCATAAAAATTGTAAATTTACGATAAATTTTAAATTTTTATGACCTAGACTTGAATCCATAACAATCGGAAATCAATTGGATAATAAATTTTCGATTTTTTCGCCCTAAAATTATGAAATTAATAATATTTATTAATTTGTCATTAATTTTAAATATAAATTTTAAATTTTTATGCGATTCGTTCAAATAACTTGCACGCACGAAGCAATGGACGCTTCGTGTTACCCTTAAGGGGTGTTGTATAATGCGGGCATGCGACGACGAGCAAGGGAGCTCGTCGCCCGTGCGGCACGAATGCAATGAGCAAGGGCGTAGTGCACGAGCACAAGGCAGCAGCCCTGCCTTGTGTCGTGTGCCACGAGCAATGAACGAATGGGCATGGGCGAATGGCGAGCCAAGGCAGTCGCGTGTGGGCAGCAAGCGAGCTGCGCCACAACGCGCGCTGCCTCGCACAAGAGCGCGCAGCCTCGCGCGCAGCGAGCGCAAGCTCGCGTGCCACGAGCGCTGCGCCCAGCACTACTCGCGCGCACAGCGCGCGATGTCGCTCGCCCAGCGAGCGATGTCGCGCCCCAGCGAGCGATGGCTCGCGCGCACAGCGCGCGATGTCGCCCGCCCAGCGAGCGATGTCGCGCCCCAGCGAGCGATGGCTCGCGCGCACAGCGAGCGAGCCAGCGCGCCCAGCGAGCGATGTCGCGCGCCCAGCGAGCGATCTCGCGCGCGCGCACTGCGAGCGATAGCTCGCGTGCGATGGGGCGCTGTGCGGAGGCTTGCGATAGGACAGCAGCAGCTATGCGACGAGCGCATGGGCTGCGCGCACATGGCCAGCAATGGCTGTGTGCGTACGACCCATGGGCGTGCAACGCGTAGGGTGTTTGCGTTACGATTAGATCGTTTTGAATGTTTAATTTGAAAATTTCAGTTCACGTAATTTTAATTAATTTTAAAATTAATAATTTGAATTAATTTCTTGGATTTTAATTTTGAATATTATAATTATAATAAATGGTATTTATTCTAATTATTTTACTAAAATTAAAATGATGAATTAATTTAAATGCGACTGAAATTAAATTAAATTTTTTGGATTCAATTATAAATTGATATGAGCTTTAAATTTTAATTAAATTTGTATGTTTCCGGTTAGACTAGAAATACAATTTTATGTTTAAAATTAGTAAAGCATATGAATTTATTGGTTTGAGTGGGAGCGCTTTTTAGTCATAAACTCTTGATTAGGTCTACAAATCCTTAAGGTTAAAACAACTTGATTAGAATTAATAAGGACTGAATAATTGGTAGATTATTGGTGCCCTTGATTAATTGCTGCAAATGTTTACGTGATGCATAATGTGTTTTACTAACCAGCTATGTGGGCCATTCATGATAATGAATGGGTGAATGGTATATATTGTATATGTACTGTTTTGCAGGTTATGAAGTGACTAGTATGGCCCAAATAGGATAGAAAATATGGTCTGCGTACCATTAATTTGAATGTAATTGGTCTAAAGTACCAAAGTTATTTTTCAATTCAAATATGGTCTGCGAACCATCAAATAGTTGTAATTAGTTATAGCTTATCCTATTTGAAGAAAATGGTGCCTCCCACGGAGATTTTCAAGACGGACTTTGAAGTCAAAGCTTCAAGATGAAGTCGGGCCATACTAGATCACAAATATCTTATGCATGTTTTAAGTTATTTATTGTTTTAAATATGTCTTAAAATGCATGAGATCAAAAGCTTGATTATGTTGCATGATTAAGGATTTTAGTTCACTTAAAATCTAACCAACATAGTAAGAGCCTTAAAGTTCCAAACTTAAAAATTGAGTTAAAAGGTGCCATGCCAAAATATACACTTGCTTGGATATCCTTTACATCAATCTAGTAATAGTTTTCGCTCAGCTAGGTGTTACTTATTGGTCCTAAAGGGGCAAGGTACACAAATAATTGTGAGTACATGTTAGTTTTGGTGAAACTCAACGATATAAGTAAGGAGTCCTTTTATGTCGTGGCAAAATCGATAGGTTTACCTAATAAGTTCTTAGACGTGCCTATCAACCAAGAGTAGTTTCTAGACTATTAGCAAAAGGCTTTTGCTTACCTAAAATGTTTTAGAATTGAGTCGACAAACTGTGCTTAATTCTTCAATGGTTTTAGGATCTTGGAATCATTTTATTCACACCTGCCGGAACACATAATTCGAATAAAATGCTAATAACTTGTTTGAATTGCATGGTTGCTTTAATTTCAAGTTATTATTCATGATAAATGTTTAGACTTTGCATGCTTCAATGTATGTTTTAATTATTGTTTATAATTAAATATCTTGCACTGCAATAAATCCTTTTAGAAAGGTAACAGTAAATTTCCTCGATTGGTAGTGAATCCAAGAAAGATTCACGGAAATGAGAGAAAGTGAGCAATTTAAAATGTACGTTTCTTATATCGACTTTTATGGTTGTTTTCGAGTATCAAAATCGAATGGCAAACAAATTGGTGCTTGTGAATTCAAAATACAATGTTGTTTTGAGATCATAAAGCATTGAGTTTAATACGCTCAGCTTTACCAATGGTTAACAACCTAATATCTTTGTCCATTTAATTCTCGAATGAGTCTAGTCCCTAGACATTCGAATAGATCGATGCTTAGAGAACTTTAGAAGCTTCTGGTAAGATCATCTAGTTGAAACAAAATATTCAACATAAATTAAAATGGTAAAGAACCTTGTTGGTGACATTGGACATGTCTAACAAAGTATAAAAGTCAACACTAAAGAATTCAATTCTTAAGACTATAAGAAAGGGTACAAGAAATAGGAAAACGAGGAACAATGAAAGGAATTTACGATTCCGTTTCTACCTATAAGTTTATGTTTAAAGAGAAGTGACCTAGCAATCAAACTTCCTTGGTATCATATACCGCTTGAGGTTCTTACTTTGGTAATAACTCAAACAATGGAAGCTAGGATACACTAATGACCTACAAGTGGGAAATGAAGCATGGCAATGCTACATTAATTGTAGGGTCATCTAAGTTTGTTTTAAGTCCTTTCAAAGGCTGGAACTTAATGGCTATTTTGTTCCATAATCAGCATACCTAAATTTCTGCTTCAAACACAGAAAGACTCACATTCAAAGAAAAACAAAAACAATGTTTGTTTGTTTATTTGAATGAAATGGTCAATTACTGGTTGAGTCAATATGCTTGATTAAAACAAACAACTCTTTAAAGAACTTTACTAGGTTCAAATCAACCCCTTGATTTGAGTTCCACTAAATCTTTGGCATTGTTGCTTAGACCATATCAACAAGTTAACATTCAAAAGCTCTATTTTAATGGACTTTTGAAAGTTGATTGATTTCTAGATCAATTTAAGACGACAAGTCTTACTTGTTGAAAGTAACAAAAGATATGAACTATTGATAAGAACGCCTAGACAATAGAGTTCAAAGCTAAAGAAAGATTTTATGACTTTATTATTTCACATGGATTTGAGTGAATATAGGTTTATTTACTCAAATGTGATATAAGTTTGGCTAGTTCAAAGATTCAGAAGTATAAAATCCACTTGGCAAGAAATCATAAAGATCTAGGTTAGATCATGTTGATGATTACTTGAGACCAAATATGATCATCAATGATTGTGTGTTGTAATTTCACAATCTAGGTCCATAAGATATGGCATATCTAAGTTGGAATGATCGAAGTCGATTAGTACTTGATTCGATCAATGATGAATCATAAAGACTTTTCCTATAATTTCTAAAACAAAATGCTCAACTACCACCAAACTAAACCAAATTCGTCAAAGCTATTGAAAAGTAATTTCAGGATATCTTTTCAATTATATATATATCTAAAGAGTTGCTAAACTCAGTGGGAGCTTAGTGTTTGTTATTCAACAAACTAAGGCTCAAGTCTAGATATATGTTTCATTGTGATTTATTCAAATGAGACACAAGGTATTGTTTCTACCACGAATTTTTGAGCACATAATGTTTGTTTGCTCAAAATAATGTCCTTTTGGAGATTCTTTCCAAAATGACAAGTGGGAGAAAATAGACCTCGAAAGTTTTCGAGGCGAACAACAAACATAAACGGACATTCCGGAGGCTTTTCGAAGTGCTTCAGAAAATCCGAACTTATTCTTTAAGGACTTTAGAAGTGGCTTTAAAGAATAGATATCTCTTAGAAGACTTTACAAGTGCTTCAAGGAGAACAAAATATTCAAAGGACTTTCAAGTGGCTATTGATATTCTATTGTTTGACGTTCTATACCCAAGTAGGCATAGAATTCAAGTCACTGAAACTATGAGACTCTTCTATTAGATAGTGAAGAAACATAGAGATCAGGTCAATGAAACTATGAGATTCTTCTATTAAATAGTGAAGAAACCTACAACTTGCAGTCAAACTATTATCATGTAGATTAATTAGTTTGTGACTTGTAAGAAAGCTATGACGAAACCCAGATTCCCTAAAATGGTTAGAGGCCATATATAGACTCAAATGTTTTAAATGGTTAGAGGCCATAAAACATACTCAATGTTTTGATGACAAAATTGAAATTTTGTTGATTTGCAAGAATAGTTTCACACCTATTGGTTGCAAGTTTGTTTTAAGGATAAAAACCATCAAACATGGAATTGTGTTCACACACAAAGCTAGATTAGTTGCTAAAGGTTACAAGCAAATTCATGGCATGGATTGTGTTGAAACCTCATGCAAAATCGTAATGCTTAAGTCTATAATTCAAGCAATGATTGCATATTGGTACATATGGCAATTGGATGACAAAACGTATTCCTCAATCAAATGTTGGAATAAACTATGTACATGGTATGTCATAGGATTTGTGGATCCAAATAAATGCTTGAAAAGGAAAGCTAGCTTATGAAATCTAAGTACAGATTTAAGCAAGCAATTGGGAATTAGAAATGTATTTTAGTGAAGCTAATAAGTATTTTAGTTTCATAAAATGTACATGATTCTTATAGATATATAAGAAGTTTAGTGGGAGTACTTAAAACTTAATTGGTCCTATGTGTATTACACACATATCTCTCTATTGTGAAATAACATTCAAATGCTAATGACTTAGATTTGAAATTATTCATCAATGATGGACCATGGCGAAACTTAGTACATACTGGGTATTAAGATCTATTTACAAAGATCTTATGATATTGTTTTGGATTAAGTAATGGCATTTACTAAATCAAACACGAAAGACTCCTTTGGAGATATTCGACCCATGTGAATAAATCTAAGTAAAGGATGTTTGAACTATGTATAAGCATTTACTAAGTTAAACATCAAAGAGTCTAAATGAGATTCTTAACCTATATTATATGTCAAAGAATTTAGCTGGATTCAGTATCTGCTGAAATTGAATAAGCTAAAGTTACATGAATAGAATTCAATTAGGAATTATTCTGCAAAAGAATTTATCATGTATGATATAATATGAGGATCGCCAAAAACGTATCGTATGACTTTAGGCATGACGAACATATACCAATCTCTATTGATCTAAGTAAAGATCAACTAGATTGAGATCAAGAATACTTATGGTACTTGAAAAGGTACATAGGAATAGTTCTTGATTCAAGGAAATAAAGATACGCTAAATATTGATGCTACACGCATAAACACTGGCAAAGGATCAAGCAAGACCCTTTGGAGTTAACCATTGATAAAGACGAGCTATAGAGCATCGTGTTTTGAAATGGCAACATGGATTGGAGACCATGAGTTGTTGCGTGGGAAATTAAAATATTAATTTCTATGTTCTAAGATATAGTTGGAGAGTCGTCCACATATCTATGAACTGCTTGGATAGGTAAATCCAAACAAAGCATCACTAGCAACCTATACAGTTGAAGTAAAAGTAATTATTGCCTAAGAAGCAATAAAACAGGGTTGTTTAAAGTTCTTCACTGAACTTGGGTAGATCACCTATCTGCTGGCTTGATGATTCTTCATTGAAAAATGCGTAGAACCACTCTTGAAGCAAGAAAAACGTCTGCTAACTTGATGGTTCTTCATTGCAAAATGAGTAAAACCACCATCGAAGTAAGAAAGACTAGATCACATAATAAACAAACTCGAAAAGATCTTATTATCATATCTCGAAGAACATTCGATGAAAAGGATATTAAAGATTGGCAAAGCATGATAACTAAACCTATGCAACAAGTGAGAAGCAACACTCACATTGTAGCACTGGAAATCAAGCATAGCTTTGAATTCCATGAACTGTTTTAGAAGATGGGTTTGAGGCCCATGCTTGTAAAACATTGGGGTTGAACATTTATCATATATGAAATGTATTTTCATATTCCATTTAATCTTGGTTTAGTATTAAATGATGAGTCCCTTCAAATTTGACGATATATTCAAGATAGACTGTCAGGACCAGTCCTGTGACTAAGAAATGTCTATCAAGTGAACTTGAATGTCAAAGGTTGAAAATGGTCCCTAATCGGAGTTTTCTATAAAATTGGACGCATAGAAAACGTTAGACGATTAGAATGCAAGATGACTAGTAGTTCTGTTTCTTGAACTATGTGGACATGGCAATGTCATAATCATTTGCATAGATACTTACTTTGGGAAGACTAGTATCGGACAAGACCTATGAAACTTTACTGTAAGAGATGAAAGTCTGTCATAAGTAAATTTCATTAAATTATTAGACACTAAATCCTCAATACCTGAGTGATTTGAGATTACTTGTTTGAGAACTGGTTGCTTTGACGTTGACCAACCGTCGCACCGTAAAAGGAGGCTATAAAGGCAACGCTCAGGTAATCACCTATCAAACGAAGTCTAATCTCAAGATCGCAAGATTGGGATTGTCCTCCCATAAATCGGGATGAGATGCTTAAAAGTTGTACAAGGCCACTCGGAGAGCTAGAAACTGTGAAATGCATGGCCGTGCTCGGATGAATCATAGGCTATGATTATCTGTTTATTTGATCAGTTGAACTCTGAAACCGAGGAACACCTCTGGACATAATAAGGATGACAACTCTTACCTTATGTTCAAGAGCAAGCATCGAGCGACAAAGGAATTAGGAAATGCACACTTGTCCCTAAGGACAAGTGGGAGACTGAAGGAAATAATGCCCTTGGTCCAAGTATGCATTCTATGTTAAGTCTAATAAATGCGGTTCAGTATTAATTAACAAGTTAATAATTCAGTGAGATCAAGTGAGCTGAATGCCTAGCTAGAGGCCGCTTCAGTTCAAGTGGAATTAATGATATTAATCCACAGCTTACTCTTGACTGAACCCGTAGGGTCACACAAATAGTACGTAAACGGATCAAGTATTTAATGGCATTAAATACTCCATCTATGAATATTCGGAACCGACGGATCTTGGTTTCAGTGGGAGATAAGATCGTCACAGGCAAGAAATGAATACTCCGGAAACGATGATATTGCCGGAAACGGAAATATGGATCGTATCGGAAATATGAATATTATCCAAGTCGTAGATGTTGCCGGAAACGGAAACATGGTACGTATCGGAAAATATTATTGGAAATGGAAATATTACCAGAATCGGAAATATTGCCGGAAACGGAAATATTGTCAGAATCGGAAATATTGCCGGAATCGGAAAATAATTCCGGAAACGGAAATATTAAATATTTGTTCGAAACGGAAATTAATTCCGGAATCGGAAATATTAAATATTGTTCGTATCGGAAATAGATTCCGGAAATGGAAATTTAATCGGAAGCGTATCGTACGAATTAGCATCGGACGAGGCTTGCCGGACGAAGGCCCAGCACGAAGCCGGGGCCATCGCCCAGCAAGCATGCGCGCCACAAGCCCAGCCAAGGCAGCGCCCAGGCCTACCGCAAGGCAGGCCCAGCGCGCGCCAAGGGCCACGGCTGCGTGGGCCGTGATGCGCGGGCTGCTGCTCGCACGCGCATGGGCAGCCCTTGTGGCTGCCGTGTGTGTGTGAGTTTGTGCTCATGCGTGATTCCTGAATCTACAAGAGTCAGTGTATGATTAAGTTTCTATTCCTAATTGGATAAATTAATTAAATAGAATTCATGTAGGATTCTAATTTCAATTAATTCGTATCCTACTAGGATTACGATTCCTTTTCCATAACTCTATAAATAAAGGCCTAGGGGTCATAATTTATACACAAGTTTCAAAGTATTCAAAAGTGAGTTTTTTGAGAGAAAATTAAAACACACATCTTGCTCAAAAGTGCCGAATTTTCTAGTACCTTAAGGGCGATTCTAGTTGGTCAATCTTAAGGCGGATCCGGACGTGCTGTGGACTATCTACGGAGGGACGACACTTGGAGTCCTAAAAGACTTGTTCTTGTTCAGTTCGGGCGCAGCTAGGGAAGGCACGCAACAAAGAGTATGCATCTAATTATGCTATATGATTATGTGTAAATAATATGTTTCCTGGGTTAATGGTTGTTTCCGCATGATTTATGTAAATGTCATATGTATCATAACCTAACAAAGGGAGCCCCCTTCTTCAAAGCACTGAAACCAAAGAACCTCCCCGGAGGAGAAGCAGAACCAGTCAAGAAAAAGGGGGTCCCGAGGAAAGTGGATCCCGAACTGATATGGGAACAGGAGCAAAAAGAAGCTTTTCAGCAACTCAGAGCCCACCTAGCTCAACTGCCGACACTGGCCAGACCAAAGGAGGGGGAAACCCTGTACCTATATGTCGCAGTTAGCCCTGGAACCGTCAGCGCAGTGCTTCTTCGGGAAGAAGAAAAGAAGCAACAGCCAATCTACTTCACCAGCCGAACACTCACAGGGGCCGAAACCCGGTACCCGCTCATCGAGAAAGTCGCATATGCAGTAGTGGTAGCTGCACGAAAACTGAGGCCATACTTCGACTCCCACCAGATCACAGTACTAACTGACCAACCGCTCGAGAAAGTACTCGACAAAATAGAGAGGTCAGGAAGATTGGCTGCCTGGGCCTTCGAACTATCAGAGTTCGGCATCAAATATCAGCCGAGGACAGCAATCAAAGCACAAGCATTGGCAGACTTCTTGGCCGAGTTCTCATACCAGGAAATGCTGGATGATACGAAAAGCACTTGGGAGGTCTTCACTGACGGATCTTCCACAATAAACGGCTCAGGAGCAGGAGTTGTACTAATCCCCCCGACGGGGAAAAGCATAGAGTATGCATTGAAGTTCGGCTTCAAAGCAACTAACAACGAGGCCGAATATGAGGCCGCAATCGCAGGAATAGAGCTTTGCTTATCCCTGGAGGCCGAGCACGTTTGCCTCAAAACTGATTCCCAGCTTGTAGCCAACCAGATCCGAGGGGAGTATGAGGCCAAATGGCCCAGCATGACAGCCTATTTAGCAAAAATTAAATCCTTAACGTCAAAGTTAAGATCCTTTGAAGTCATCCTCATCCCCCGAGGACAAAACACGCAAGCAGACGCACTGTCAAAACTCGCAAGCTCAACACTCATCGACCTAAACAGGTCGGTCCACGTGGAAGTTCACCAAGAGAGAAGCATTGACTTGCTACCCACCACACTATGCAGTTTACGTACCGAACCTAGCTGGATGGACGCAGTAGTTGCATACAAAGAAAGGGGAGAACTTCCCGAAGATAAGCTGCAGGCGAGAAAACTGAAAAGATTCAACAAATGGTTCATCATCAACGCCGAAGGAGACCTCATGAGGAAATCATTCTCTGCTCCGCTGCTAAAATGTGTGGGTCCAACAGACGCTGACTACATCCTAAGGGAAATCCACCTCGGGATATGCGGAAACCACATCGGAGGTAGGACATTGGCACATAAAGCCCTTCGGGCTGGGTACTGGTGGCCCACTATGGTTTCCGAGGCAAAGCAGATGGCAAGGAAATGCGAGAAATGCCAAAAGTTCGCACCAGCCATCCATCAACCAGCTCAAACCCTACAATCAACACTGTATCCCTTACCATTCGCACAGTGGGGGTTAGACATCATTGGTCCCTTCCCCTCAGCGACGAACCAGAAGAAGTGGTTGATTGTAGGAGTCGACTATTTTAGCAAATGGATCGAAGCCGAAGCTGTCTCCTCCATCACCGAACCTCAGGTCCGCAAGTTCATATGGCAGAACATCAGGTTGCAAAAGTGGTGCAAACAGTTCGGCATACACCTAGCTTACTCGGCAGTCTGCCACCCACAAAGCAACGGGCAAGCCGAAGCTGCTAACAAACTCATCCTCAATGCACTCAAGAAAAGAGTCGAGGATGACAAAAACAAGTGGTTAGAAGAACTACCCGGAACGCTATGGTCCCTTCGGACCACTGAGAAAGAAGCTATCGGGCAAACACCGTTCCACCTTGTATATGGATCCGAAGCTGTAATCCCTGTGGAAATCGGAACAGAAAGCCTGAGGATCCAGGCATACAACAGGTATGATGGGCTCCAGGGAGAAAGCAACAACCAACTTCTGTCTGAAGCTCTCGATCTACTGGACGAAGCTCGGAACGATGCAAGGACACTCAACGCAGCCTATTTGCAGAGGGTCAACAAGCATTATAACCGAAGAGTCAACGCCAGACCCCTAAAAGTCGGTGATCTAGTGCTTAGAAACGCCGCCTCGGTTCAGAAAGGACGGATCCATGGCAAACTCTCAGCCACTTGGGAAGGACCATACATCATCCATTCCGAAAAGAGGCCAGGCACGTTTATGCTGAAACAGTTAGATGGAACAATTTTGAAGAACCATTGGAATACCGATGTTCTCAAAAAATATTTTGTATGATCTCTGTCTGTAGACCAAGTAAGTTGTTTAATGAGAAGAGGAAAGCCATTGGCACCATGTGTTTCATTAAACTTATCTCTATATTTATTGTCCCCTTATATATATATGCAGCCTCGGATCTGATCAATCCGAGACTAAAAACAGGTTGACTTTGTCCATTCCTTGATAAAATGCAAGAAATGACCAAATCATACACTTCAGGGAATCGTCCAGAATCCTCGGATTCGCGATAACCAAATAAAACTTGTTCGCCACAAACAGTCGCTCGAATCAAGTTATAAAACTCCGGCTCAGATCCACGGATCGCCGAAGGCATAACTAAGAGGCAGACTAGCGATCTCTTGCCCAGGTTTCCGAACCACAAGAGATCGGAAGAACAATCCAAACCTCTGAGCAGATCGACGGATTTGAAGAGTCTGGAAACTAAAGAGTCTCTTAGCAGATCTACGGATTTGAAGAACTCGCAAAACTAAAGAGTCTCTTAGCAGATCTACGGATTTGAAGAACTCGCAAAATTAAAGAGTCTCTTAGCAGATCTACGGATTTGAAGAACTCGCAAAACTAAAGAGTCTCTTAGCAGATCTACGGATTTGAAGAACTCGCAAAATTAAAGAGTCTCTTAGCAGATCTACGGATTTGAAGAACTCGCAAAACTAAAGAGCCTCTTAGCAGATCTACGGATTTGAAGAACTCGCAAAGTTAAAAAGTCTCTCAACAGATCTACGGATTTAAAGAGCTCGCAAGATCAAAAGGTTTTTAGCAAGTCTACAGAAAGAGGAGCTCGAAAAATCTACGGATTCAAAGACCTAAAATTGCGAAAGTACAAAGTTGAAAAGAAGCAGCCAAGTAACAAACATTCATTTTTTATTCAATATTTGGGGGGAGTACAAGTACATTGAAAACCTCAAAAATTGAAAACAAAATGAAACAGTTAAAATCGGCAGCCATCAACAGACAATACCGGCCTACCGAAGTACTAAAGAAAACAAAAAGAAATGAGTACAACGCAGCGCCGAGGCAAAAGGGGGGAAAGGCAAGCACATGTTCGGAAGTCCTCAACTGGAACCGACCGACTCTGAAGAAGACGACTGCCCGAATCCCTAACTCTTGGGGGTCTCAGGAGCAGCCCCTAGGGGAGCATCCTTCGAAGAACCCCCAGCAGTAGTGTCACCTTCGGAAGACGCCTTCTGGGCCCGAGCCTCTGCAAGAGCAGCTTGACGTTCAGCTTCAGCTTCGTCTCGATCGGCCTGGCACTCCTCCAAGTGATCCTGGGCCCTCATCCAGAGCGGAACCTTCTCATTCCAAGGGAAATGAGGCATGTGCTTCGCAAACATGCGCCGAGCACCCAGGATGCCATTCCAGTATTGCTCTCTACACTGATCAGCAGTGTAGAGGTCAACTCTCTCTTGCTCCAACTTCCGAATGGCCGCATCCTTCTCTCGGATCTTCAGCTGGAGAACGGGCACACTACTACAAAAATGGGCAAAGAGACCCTTAGCAAAAGACCCGTTGATCGACATAACGGGTCTTTTTAATATGAGAGATCTAATATTATATATAACGGGTCTCTTATGAGTTAAAGGGCCCACTTAAAATTAGAGGGAAAAATAAAGAGACCCGTCATCTGAATTAATGGGTCTCTAATGTATAAAAAAGGTCCTTTTTTTACGTGAAAAAAAAATGAAAAACACCAGAGACCCTTGATTTAACAAAATGGGTCTCTTATATATCATATGACCCACCTCCCATACAAATTAAAGTAAAATAATAATTAAAAAAAAAAGTAAAATGCGGAAAGACCCGTCGTTTAATCCAACGGGTCTCCACTTTCATTCATTTGCCCCCCAAACCTTCGCTAAACTGCTAAACCAAAATTCACCCTATTGTGTTTGCCTCTTTCTTCTTCCTTAGATTCAAGAGCTAGGTTTCAGGAAAGACAACCATTGGCGAACTCATGGACGAACTCACCACCACCGGCGAATTGCACTACCACCGGAGAACTACCGTACCATCGGCAACCTCACCATCGTTGCTAGCGAACTACAAATTTAGGTTTTTTTTTTCTCAACACTCTCTTCATTCTCTTCTTCTCTTTAATTTTATTTTTTGAATTTCTGAATACCTTGTGGGTTTATTCGATTTTCGATTTCAATTTGTAATTTCTGCTACAAGATTGGGGTTTTTTTCTTCTGAATTTTTCAACTTCAATTTCTCCTACGAAGTTGGGTTTTCCCCCCCTGAATTTGTGAAATTTCAATTCCTGAAATTTTGTGTTTAAATGTTCATGTAATTGCAATTGTGGGTTAGGATTTTTCCAGTTTCACGGGAAAATATGATTTTCACCTTGTCATGTTTACATACTTGTTCTACACGGGGACATTTTGATCAGCAATATGTTTCTGGGAAAATGCTTTTGTTGTACAGACTGCAGAATGCTTGTTCTGTTCCTCTTCTCCTTTTCCCAGTAAGATTAAAAAAAAGAGTCGAATGAGAAAGAGTATTGCAGTTGATAGACTGAATAAGTTCTTATGTTTTCTCCAAATTACATTATCTATTGTATTTTCCCTTTGAAAAACAATAATATGGCTTCAACATGTGTAAACCTAGATTAATTGTATGATTCTATTACGGTAAGAAAACATAGTCTTTTATCTTTTAGGAAAAAAAGCATAGAGCTCGGGGTTGAGAGTTTCAGCATAGAGCCCTGTCTTCCTTTTTTTCTTTTCTTTTTTTTACAACATTGACCTTTGTTGATTTTAATTTGTCTTCTTCGACCTGATCTGATAGTCTATTGTTGTGGCAGTGGCCAATAATATGTGTTCATTGTTGAGATGCAATTCCATGTCCATTTTGATCTAATTGGTTCAAATGTGTTGTATGATTTGAGTTTAGTTGTTTGCTACTGTGTTTTTCTGTTGAAATGTGCCAGGAAGAAATTTTGGCATTGCTAAGTTCAAACACTGTCATTCCCTTAAAAAAAAAAGTTCGAACACTGTCTTTGAAGTTCAGTTAAACCTTTTCTTGTGTCTATTTTTCAGCTGTTGTCAGATCAAAGTTTTGTTCTTTGGCATTCTGTTTATGTAATTTTGCAGTTTATGAATTTTTCCGATTGTAATCTATCATATGGACTCTGTACTGACAAGCATATACATGTGACACAGTGAGGCTATCTTCTTTTCTCATCCTTTCCCCTGGAGTTATCTTCTTTTTTGGCTCATTATGAAAATGAAAATATAACTTGAAATATGTATGATTGAGATGTGGGGACAAGTGTAGGTTAATACCATTGGATCTGTTTTAATTTCCTTGGTTGCTGCTTACTGTTATGAGTAGTCGATAGTAGATCTGCTATGTGTTTGTATTCTGGAAGTGTTTCCGTTGTTGCTGCATTATAGGCAGTCGATAATAACACTGCTACGTATTTGTGTTCCCATTGTTGCTTCTTACTAATATAGGCAGTTGATAGTCTCTCTGCTATGTGTTTGTTTTCCGTTTCCATGGTTGCTTGATATATAACTTATATTTTTCCTATCATACTCAGGTTACTTCAATAGAAAAGGCTGAATATGAGAAAATCTTAAAAGGCGCTGACAACAGAAGATAGTACCAATCTGTCTCGTTCGGCAAAAGGCTACAATCATAAGGTAGTTTCTTGTTGTTTGAGAAACTTGCAGATTGTTTCTTTTACTTATCTAAGAAGAATTGGCTGCCAATAAGGGTGATTAGCGTGTGATGTGTGGCTAGAGTAGTGCCTGCTTTAGATGGATGTAATGTAGATGAATGTGGTGATAGGCTTTTCGACGTTGAGTCGTTGACAAAGTATAAAATTCTTCCCTTCAGTGTGCATTTCACTGATCTATAAACCCCTCTTAGCTGAGTTAATTGGTGATATAATTCTATTTGTTATATGCATATGAAATTGAATTTAAATGAACAAGCTCAGGAGGTCCATTCCTGTGTTTCAAAACTTGTTAAAATATAAGATTTGCTATATATTTATGTTGTGAGTTGTGACGTTTAAGTGTAAGAAGATCCTAAAATGAAATTTAGCTTAAGAAAGAACATCTTTACCTGATGTTGTTGTTTGTTGATTTAGCTTGCTTAGGAGTTAATTGCATGAATAGGTTTTTGAGGACTAATGTGTCCAGTGGCAAAAAGCTTGGAGGAATCTGTGGAATAATGCAAGGCTTAGCTCTAGTAGTTAAATCGTATGATATTTAACTGTCTTATGTGCTTCGTGTTTCTTTTCCACATATAAGCTGCTTGTTGGATTCTCAGATCATATTTAAAATAGTATTGTTATCTTTATTCTTATGTTCTTGTTTGCGCTTTGCTGTAAATTTGAATCATTTGGAGATGAGTAAACACAAAGACAATGACTTGTTTAAGTGAATTGCATCTGCAGCATGGTACACTTCACATACTTGATTCCTTTCCCTTCAGCTTCTTGTAAGACTGTCCATTCTTTGTGATGTGTGGCAAACACCATACCTCATCATCCAAAGACGTATTTTCTTTCTTTTGATAAGCTGAATGAGCAAATTAACTTACTCAGCAGCTACAAAGGATACAGAAGACAAGACGAGACACCAAATCCAAGTAAACACAAAGACAAGACACCAAATTTTGCTCCCTTCCAAACACATAAAGGTGAGATACACTTACACTCACCACGACGTTCTTTCACCTCGAAAGCTTCACTTATTCTCTCGCTTATTATTTTGTCGTCCAGTTTATGTGTTGGTTTTAGCTGCTCACTGAATACTTTGTAGTCAAAACCCAAAGACTTGTCTATTTTGTTCTCATCTCATCCCTTTACAATCTTATATAGAGACCAATCTTAAGCTATATACTATAATCCAAGATTTCAGCATAACATATTTTCTTATCATAGGTTTATTTTAATACCCTATTGCAATTTTTTTGTGTTTTAAATAATGTACTTTGTATTCATATTATTTTTTAGTGTTTGATAAGTTTGAATTATAAAATTCTTCTATTCCACTTCCTCTCCTCACTTGCGCTATCTCTGGTGTTTCTTCTTCTTCTTCTTCTTATATCAGTAGTCCGACTTCATTGCACTAAACTGTATTTTGTCAAATTTGACTAAGTTTGCGCTTGTAGCTAGCTTCTAATCACTTAATTAATGGTTTAACTCAATTTTCTATTAAACTGTGTTAGCTCAATGCGCAATATATGATTAAGATTATTATCACACTGTAAAAATTATATATTTGATATAGTTCGGAGAATTTCTTTCTTTTCAAACAAATACTAACTATGCATTTGCTTAAATAATAGTACTAATTATTTTTACTTATTTACAGTTTTCTCAAGAAACTTATTCATCGGAAAATGTGGATGAGGTTAGAGACGTGTGGGTCGAGTATTTTCTCAAGCAAGATGAAGACGAAGACGAAGAAAACAAAGATGTTGGTATGGAAATAACTCCATGAGTTTCGATTCCAGTTATTGGTAAATTGGTGTGAATGATTAGATTTTAGAACCTTTTGTTTTACGTTTTTGGAAATTATGATGTCAAGCTTTTACGTTTATGGAAACTACAGTTAATGTAAAACTTTTGCGTTTTGAACATTATTTATTGGAAATATATTTTTGGTAATAATATGGATTATTATGGAATTGTTAATGAATTAATACGAAATGGTATAGCAGCAGGTGTAAGTTACAAGTTTAACACGACTTCTGAATGCAGCAGGTGTAAACACGTTTAACAGCAGGTTTAAAGTTTAATAGCATCAGGTTTAAGTAAACTACAGGTTTATACCTGCTATTATCTAATGTGTTTTTAAAAAATATAAATGAAAAAAGACCCGTTATGTATAAAAAGAGCTCTCTAGTTATAATACTAAAAAATTTCAAAGAGACCTCATATCTCAGATATGGGGTCTTAATTTCGTGAATAAAAAAATTAAAGAAATTCAAAGAGACCCCCTATCTTACCTATGGGGTCTGAATATTTTTAACAAAAAGATCCCATATCTCTAAAAAGGGGTCTCTTTCCCCTCTAAAATATTTTTGACAAACTTTATATAAGAGACCCCTTTTCTTACGTAAGGGGTCTCTAGCTTTTAACAAACAGACCCCCTCTAGGAGAGGGGGTCTCTTTTAAAAAGAGACCCCCCCATCTAGAGACCCCCTTTAAGGAGGTCTCTTCGGCTATTTTGGACGGGTCTCTTTGCCCATTTTTGTAGTAGTGGCACCTTGTCAGCTTGATTCTGAATAATCTCCCGATGCTTGACAAACTGCTGAAGCCTCGCCTCCGCTTCCTGGCTCTGCTTAATGGCCGCCTCAAATTTAGACGTCATCTCCTTGAGAAGACTGTCTTTTTCTTCAAGTTCGCTCGCAAACTTGGCGGCCATTTCTTTCCTCTCCTTGTCGAAGGAAGCTATCTTTTCAGCATCCTCCTCGACTTGGAAAGTGAGCTTCCCAACTTCGGCCCCGATCCGCTCAGCCGACTCCCTAGCCTCACGACTGTACTGAAGGTACAGTTGCTTGACCTCCACCAGCTCGGCGAAGAGCTGCCCAGCCTTCTGGTCCAAGATAGGGATATCACGAGCATAAGCCTCCTGATATCTCCTCAGTTGTCTCTCCTCAACCGAGCTACACTCGAAAGCGAACGAGGACCAGAAAACAGCCTGGGAAAGAAGAAAAGATGAGAAAAGATGAGGAAAGAAGAAAACAACAAACCGAAAACGGAACTCAAAACAGAATTTCCAACACTTACCTCATTCAGATAATATTGGGCCATCATAGCTGGGTTCCTCTCCTCAGCTCCAGGAACCCTCCACTGCGGGTTGGCCCGAAGAAGATTCTCCCGTGCAGCTTCGGGACCCACCAAAGATCCCACGTGAGCCATGGGGTTCTCCCCCAAAACCGGAGCTCTAGCATAGCGAGCCATCGCCTCCCTTACCTCCTCGGGGATCCGTTTCAGCGGAACATCCGAGCAAGGGTCAGCGTGGATCAGTCTATCCAGGGCCGAGGTCGAAGTAGAGCCCAAGGTCGAGTGGCGCCTCTTCCTCGTCAGACCCTGCTCGGGTTTCTCCTCCTCAGCAGAAGGGACCCCCTTCTCAGCTTCGGGAACCTCTATGTGAGCTTCGGTGAGATCCACCATCTCCTTATCTGGACTTTTCTCCCTTTCGAGAGAAACGTCAGCAGATTCCTCCTTCTGCTCGGCCACAATAGGGACATCCGAGCCAGGAACAAGGTCGGCTTCAATCGCCTCCATCACCTTGGTTATATCCTGGATCTCGATCCCTAAAGCAGCAGACGGCTTCAGCGGAGAGGGGATGGTATCTTCCTCAGCCAACGGTTGGTCCACGGGCGGCGGTTCCGCAACCACCACACTCTTCAACTTCTGCCCTGGCAAGGGCATGAAGTGAAGGAGATTTTTGGGAGGAGGCATGACTTCCGAAACCGCTTCCTACAGGGCAAACGCTCAAAAGTCAGTTTCGGAAAAAGAGAGAACGGACTACAAAAAGCTCCAAGTCAGAACAAATACCTTCTCCGAGGACTGAGAAGCCTTCGCTTTCTTCGGATGCGCGGAAGGCCTCAAAAGAGTGCTACCCTTCCTTTTGCGCTGATCCTAAACAGAGGAGACCAAGGGTCAATAAATGTAAAAGAAGACAAAGGAAGGAATAAAGAAAAAACCGTGAAGTACCCGGTTCCTAGATAAAGAGATATCTATCCGAGCTGGAGATGAAACCGAAGGAACGGCACGCGGCACAGCGTCAGTCCCAGGACCCTAAAAAGATGGTCCAGGACCAAGACCTTAGCCGACGGCCAACCAGAAAGAAAGACAAACAAAAGACTTCGAGATATAGAAACACTCACCGGATCCGAGGTTGTCCTCAAATCAGGGAGCACGACCTTCACTGGAACAGCTTCGGGAGAAGAGGCAGAATCCCACGGATCGGCTCGAACTTCAGATATCCGAGCGACACCCGACGGAGACAGCACGTAATCCTTCAAGCGAGGATTACGAGGATTCTCTTTTCCGAACTTGTAATCAGGAGCCGAGTCGTGAATGGTCTTCAGATCCAAGGAAATGCCCAAGACCACAGGATCAACGCAGCTAAAGCCGTACTCTGCAGAAACAAAGCACAAAACAAAGTCAATAAAATGAGACAAAAAGGAGGAGGACAAACTTACTAAAGCACGGTCCCAGCCGAAAGACACCTACCCCTGTCAAAAATCCTGCTGAGACCGGCAACAGCAAGAATGTCCTCCCGCAAGATATAGTTGAGGTTCGGAAGCCAGTTGGACGGCAGTTTGTAGTTGTCCTCCCGAGCCAAAAACCACTGGAGGAGATCCACGTAGTGGTGATGGTTCCGATCCGGAGCAGCCACGCTTCGCATATCAGGATCAGGAGTCACAAACCACTTCGGAGGGCGGTAAAAATGTGGATGCTTCGGATCTGTCGGCACACGAACGAACAACCACTCCGTCTTCCAATTATGATCAGAGCTGAGGTAAGGGTAGGCCGTAATATAGTTCGGCTCCCCCTTCCTTCGGGATCTTTTGTTGATGATGGTCCACCAACCATACCCATCCCCCTTGGAAGCGTGGTTGAAAGACAGATCGTGCAGATCCCGAAACACGGCAACAGAACATGGAAAGTTAATAAAATCGCACACCCATCTAAATCCGATGATGTGCCTCATAGATTTGGGGGTAAGCTGGGCCAAACTGATGTTGTACGACACCAGGAGCTCGGAAATGAAGGGATCCAAAGGAAAGCGGAGACTGTTCTCCAAATGATGAGTATACACAGAGATGAACCCCCTCGGCGGATGAGTCACCCGAGGACGCTCCTGGTCGGGAAGCTCGCACCAGTACCCCAAGGCGTGCTGGATTCCGTATAACTCTTCGGCCCTCCGATGGTAGTTCCTCAGCTTCGCCTCCACCAACCAGTCACCACTGACCGATTTTTCCAAAGGACCATCGATCTTAGTGGTCTCGTGCAGAATCGGGGCATACTTGCCCTGCGGATCAGCTTCAGTCCAATGAACTGGAAACTCAGGGTAAGAGCGGCGCACACCCGAAGAACCAGCTTTCTTACCAGAAGTTGCGCGTTCAGACACGCTAGACCCGCCAACAACATCATCTTTGGAAGCATCCCAACCAATCGAACGCCTCTCCACCGGCCTCTCCGAAGGCCGACCCCTCGAAGTTTTCGGTAACCTTCCCGAAGGCACGTTCTCCCTCTCACTAGAGGAGCCAACGACGAACTTGCTCTTGCCCCTATTCTTTGCCATGGCCGCGAATTCTCGGTCTAGGGTTGAGATTGAGGGGTAGAAGGAAAAACGAAGAAAAAAGGAGAATTCAGAAACAAATTACCTTTTTCTGAAGCGGAATTCGCCGATAAAACGAACAACACAAGTTCCCGAAGTCTAAAGTTGGCCGAATTTCGTAGATCTGAAGAAACAAATTGCACTGCGATCGCCGGAATTTAGAGAGAGAATGGGTTTGAAAGAAGGAGTAAAAAGTTCGAAAAGAGCAAAGCACCCCGTATTTATAGAAAAGAAAAGGGGCGCATCAACTTCCTCAACCCACGATCTCCACGACACAATACAACTCCCAACACTTGTCATCAATGCAAATCATCCCTTTTCGAAAAAGAGAGGGAACTTTCGGACTTCTGACAGCTGGAAACCCACCCATTTAATTCTAAATGGACCGGGTCTGGGGGGCATGTTGTTTGGGCTCCCAATTGATTCTCAATTGGGCCACTAAGTCCAAAGCCCAATGGCTCTAAACAAACAGCATCAAACCTACCAATGGCTAGTCAGCCATCCATCAAGGCCCAAGGCCCAAAAGCAATAAATGACCTATGGGCATTTATTATGCAAACACTATAAATAGGCCGCCAAGGCTCACACCTCAAGGTACGTCCAATTTATCGCCTTAAGACTACTCTTCTAGAGAACTTCTCTCTAGAATCCGAGCATCGTTCTTACTTAGGCATCGGAGGGGCTTTCCTCGGAAACACCCCCGAGGCTAGTGACTTTGCTCTTGTGCAGGTGAATTCGGACTCTACTCATTCAAACAAGCAAGATCTTCAACACATACAAAAGGGCCTTCATTCGAAGCCCATTGTTTCCATCTTTACAACACCGGAACACTTTTTATGAAGATTTTATGTTTAAAAAATTACTTTAAACTAAAGTTAAGTGTACTTCGTATTCCTTTGATATAAAAAATTAATTAATAAAATATCGGCCCACCCTATAAAATCATTTTGGACCCGCTGGCTGCAATACTCGGGATTAGGATTGAAATTGTATTACTTCGTGTAAAAATGAAAAAAAAGGGTAGGGATTTTCTCTTTCTAACTTGGTTATTATTTGATTCCAAAACTAACAAAAAAGTATTACGTAGGGGGGTCTAGCCCAGGTAAGAATATTTGTAAGATTAAAGATATAAAGAAAGTTTGATTTTTCATGAATCAGGAACATTTTCATGGTAGTATAGTATGAGGACACTAATGTTACATCGTCGTTGTTAGAATAATGCCTTGAACCGTTCAAACCTTTAACTGCAACGCCCTATCACGGGGGCGACGTCCCTGGTTTAGGGGTTCGGGGACGCAGCGTGGTCCCCGATGCCCCCGAAATTTACAGTATCTGTTATTCTGTACTAGGGTTATCTGTTTTGGATTTATATTCTGGGCTTTTCCGCATCTGTCTAGAAAGTACTATATAAACTCTCTAGGTTATAACCTAGTAAAACTTTCCTCCCCTCTGCATGTGAACGTAGCTAATACATGGTTAGTAAACCACGTTAAAATCTCTGCTCGTTCTTTATTTACGTTATTTAATCTTTCTTTGCATCCGTTATAAAACTGTAAAACACATGTGATGCACTTCAGTAAAAGTTGTGTAAAACCCCTGCACGAGTGAACGGGCAAGGCCCTCGGAGGGGGGGGACACTCATTCATGCTAGCTTTGTAAGTGGACAATAGGTCGGTCATTCATTTCAATCTATAAATTACAAGGTAATGATGATTTATGGGGTTATGGAAGGCAGATACACTAAATAATTATAAAAGCATAAACTGCATAAAAGTGATGTTTTGGCAGGAAATGTTCTACACATATCAACAGCAGCAGATAATATTTGGTGTAGTATGGTGTTTCACTGTTCCCTTCTATTTTAGGTGACTCTTAACCCTGTCAAAATTTTAAGAATCGGGATCGGAATCGGAATTTGTTGTAACAGGTTTCTGAAAATAGGAATCGGAATCGAAATATGTTGCAACAAGTTTCTACAAATGAGAATCGGAACCTATTTCTACGGGTTCCGTTTCAGGGTACCCTGTTATTTTAAAATTTTAAATAAATTATTGCTAATCTACGGAGAAAAAAATCTACTTTATTGTTTGGGCTTTGATTGTTTTATAACTTGGGCTTAAATTGTAATTTCATATTTATATTTCCAAAAAGTAGCTTGAATTGTTTTATATTTTGAGCATAGGAAGCATTTTTATAAGGTATGAACCCTTATTTTGGGTAATTCATATTAGAATTGGTGTGTACAGGGTACCCGTTCCGAAAAATTAAGAACCGGAACCTATTTAAACAGGTTCCCAATTTTGTTACCCGGAACTGGAACCTGCACAACAGGTTCCGATTCCTAAACCGCAGATTCCTAACAGGTTCCGGTTCCGATTCAGGTTCAGGGTACCTTAACTTTTTGCTTTGCTCACAGAATTCATACATCAACTAAATGCCGAGGGTTGATTCTTACTGAGTGTTTAAGTTGGTTAGTGTTTCTAATACTCGTATAAGTTTGTAGAAGATAAGATTTAATTAACCATATATGTTAGTAGTTTGTTATTAACTTAGTATTTGTATTTATCTTCCTGTATAATACTTGGTCAATATTTATCTTCTTAGAGTAGTTAATATCTAGCATGATTGTGTAAACATTGTAACCTAGCTTAGCCTATTTAAAGGCCTCTACACATTCAATGGAAATCATCAAAACCTTCTCAACATTTATATGGTATCAGATTTTTACGATCTTCTCAACAACCATCGACATATTTGTATAGATCATATCCCAAGAGTATAGCCTTAAGTTGTGTACTTGTGTCTTCCATGCCATATATAGTTGGTGGGAGTGAGCTTGGTAACATTATAAAGATGAAGAATGATGAAGGGCTTGGTAGGGTCAGAGGTATTTGGGATGAGAGTTTGATCAGATGTCGTCATGGTGAACAAGAATGAAGAGAAAGGTACTTTGGAGATTTAGATCGTAAAAATCCATGACATCTCTCCATGTGTCACGATAACTTGGCAAATGCTATGACAATGTCGCGTCATGTCATAAGCACAAATAATTTTTATTGTATAATCACAAAAAAAATGTTGTTACCCATCCTTGAACCCATGACCTCTTACTCCCTCCGCCCCTTAATACTCGTACCGTTTTTCTTTTCGGGTCGTCCCTTAATACTTGTATCGCTTCTATATAAATGAAATTTTTTATCAATATTAAATTATTTCTCACACTTAACTATTAACATACTCCCTACAAAAAATCATTTAAAAATCCAGACCCCCTCGGATTAAAGGACGGAGGGAGTATATGTTAATGCTTAGTTTTATCCATCACTCTAACAATACAACTTGTAACTTTAAAAAAATTAAAAAGGAGAAACTTCGTTCTTTCGAATGTGTGATGTCCAAAATTATTTAGTTGAACAACAATTTATGATAACATTTTGTTTCTTAACTTTTATTCTTTATTAATCAAATCATATATATTTTCTAGAAATTTATTTAGAACAAACACAAAACTATGAAATGAACAGAGAAAAAAATAGGAAAGAAAAATAATATTGCGCTTTCTTTTAGCTAATCAAATGTTTTTTTTTCCTGTTTAAAATGTATTTCGACTTTGTAACTCATTATATGTTGACTATATTAGTCCTTATTTATATGGTTTGCTATAATGCCACTTTATCAGGAAGTTTGTTACTTCCTCCCCTTTGTAATCTCTCTCTAGTACTCCCTCCGTTCTTTGATGTTTGTCATCTTTCCATATTGAGTTATTTTTATTTGTTATTCACTTTTGGAATCTTTTCTTATTTGTCCAATATTTATCCCCATTATACCATTGTAAATATCTAAATGACCCACTTGTTTACTCCAAGTAACATTTATCCCATTATACTCTCTTTGTCCCTTAATCTCGCACAACTTTCCTTATAAAGTTGTTCCTTAATACTCGTCCCGTTTCAATAGATGACATATTTGTACTAATATTATATCATTTCTCTCACTTAATCATGAACCCATATATCTTATTACTTCTTAAAAAAACATTAAAAAATTCAACCCCACCCCTTTATCTGACACGTTTTCCACTAAGTATATTAAAAAAGTACCACACTATCCACTATCACCTAATAAATTAAAAAGTCAATTAAATTGCCTAACGGTCAAATCGAGACGAGTATTAAGGGACAGAGGGAGTACCCCCTAATTGTCAATCTCTCACACCCACAAGGGTTAGATTCTATTGAGATTCATGTGACAGATGTACTTAAGCTAGATTGTCTTATATTCCAAAAAAGTCACTAACATTCAAGAACAGAGGAAGTAATACAAATAATATAGTTTAACAAAAAAAAAAATCCTCAAAAACTTAGTTCACCAATTGTTGGTTAACCAACTTTATTCTTAAACTGCACAAATAATGAAATTCCTATCATTCTCAAATTGCATATATAAAAGAACTTAAATTTGAAATGAATAAAATAAAAATTAAACTATATGCAACACATCACGACCTTGCCCGGACCACTGACTAGTTCATCACTTATAAGGCTACATCAAAACCTTCACTTCATATGACCAAAATACAACAAAAAGACAAAATAGAAAAAAGCACAAGAACAGTAGAACAACCTTTATGGTCAACTTTATTATTATTTTTTGAACTGATTATGGATACGAAAAAATAATGGTACAAAAATTGAAACAATGGTTTTTTTTAATATGGTATTTTTTTATTTTTAAAATGATACTTTTTAAAACAATAGTACTTTCTCCTTCTACTGTCGTTTCCCTCTTTTTGTAAATTTTTATCCTTTTTTTTTCTTCCCCTTTTTCGCTCTCTTCTTTTTTCTATTATGATTGTCTTTTTTCTCTTTTTCTTTTTTTCTCTTTGTCTTTTTCCTCTTGTCATTTCCCCTTGTTATTTTTCTCTTGTCATTTTTTCTATTTTGTCTTTTTACTATTGTTATGAACTCCCTCCGTCCCGGAATACTTGAACCGATTTGACCGGCAAAGAGTTTAATATAAAGTAATTGACTTATTATTTAATTAGATTGTAGTTGATAGTGGAGTATTTTTAAATATATATAGGGATATGTGTCAACTTTTTAAAGGGAAAAGGGGGTAGGGGGGAGGGTGCACGAGACCACAAAATGACATGTGAAGGGGTAGTTGATATAATATTAATAAAAGTTTACCATTTATTGAAACGGTGCAAGTAATTCGGGACGACTTTATAAGGAAAGCGATTCAAGTATTCCGGGACAGAAGGAGTAATTGTTACTCCCCCGTATTTATTTAAGGGATACACTTGTCTTTTCCGACCGTATTTATTTAAGAGATACACTTGACATTTTTAGTAACTTATCAATCCCACCATCTAATTAAATAATCTATTTAATATCTCATATGTCCCACCACCCTATTAAACAAATAATTTAAGAACTACACCCCACCCCCACCCCCTATAATAACATGATCCCCACTTGTTTTACTTATTAAAATATCTACCCAACCCTACTTGTTTTATTACTTTATTTCATTCAATACTTCTTCTTAATACCCGTGCCCGGCCAAGTGTATCCCTTAAATAAATACGGGTGATACTCCTTACGTATTTTATTAAAGAATACTCTTCGACCGACACGTAGTTTTAGGAGAGTGAGTTGAATTTATTAATATAAAGATGAAAGTGGAGTAGTGAGTGACTTATTGATTGTAGTAAAAAGATGATGTAACTAAATGAGGGGACCACGAGAAAGAGAGAAATATTAATATAACTGGAAGTGAGGACTAGACCTATCAAAAATCCACCCGACCCGAAAACCGACCGAACCCGACCCGAAAATATGGGTCTTGAACAAGATTTTGTGACCAGTAATTCGATTTTCTCCGAACCCGAGCAACCCGAAAAGTAATGGGTCAAAACCCGACCGAACCCGTTTTGGACTTTACCGATTGAAAATCATTGTATTTATAGTAATAAATGAGACTATGAGAAAATTTAAACATAAAAAACACGTTGTTTTTACTATTGTTGTGTGTAATATGATTTTAATTTGAATTATACTACATCTTATGGTTGAATTTGACTAAATATAAACTTGTGTAGGAAAATTTGTTAATTTGTGCTCATCTTTTGTATATTTATCACATAAATTAATGAAAATATAATGCGTGTTTTAAAATCTCTCAACCCGTTGGGTCGACCCGTAACCGAAAGTTCTGGGTTTCGAACAAGCATTTGTAAACCCGAACCCGAAAGTGACCGAACCGATTCAACCTGAAACCAAAAATAATTTTTTACAACCCGACCCGATCGACAGGTGTAGTGAGGACCATGACATACCAAAAAAAAATGTATCCTTTAATAAAATACGGAGGGAGTAACTGTTATCCGAAAAAACAATCTCTACACTCACAATCATCCACCTACAAAATAAACCCAAAAAAATATGTTAGTGATCCACAAATAACACATTTTTAAAGGTGGAGAAATATATCAACTCCCAGAAAATCCCCACAAACAAATAGTTTAACCAATTTAATTTACCGCTTTTGTTTATCGAGAAGATAAAGACTTCGTTCTCTTCACCTGATATGGTATGAGTTTTTAGTTTCTAGTCTGAAATGTTTTCTATGAGTAATTTTTTTTTCTGGTCTGAAATGTTTTTACTTTTTCTGGTCTAATGTGATCTGATTTAATATGCCATAAAAATAGTGAAGAGAATGAAAGTGAAGAGAGCAAGTCTTTAATAAAATACAGAGGGAGTATCTGTTATCGGAAAAAACGATCTCTACACTCACAGTCATCCACCTTCGAAATAAAACCAAAAAAATATGTTAGTGATCCACAAATAACACATTTTTAAAGGTGGAGGAATACAACTACCAGAAAATCCCCACAAACAAATAGTTTAACCCATTTAATCTACTGCTTTTGTTTATCAAGAAGATAAAGACTTTGTTCTCTTCACCTGATATGGTCTGAGTTTTTAGTTTCTGGTCTGAAATATTTTCTATGAGCATTTTTTACTTTATCTGGTCTGAAATATTTTCTGCAAGTGTTTTTTTTACTTTTTCTTTATCTAATCTGATATGATTTTTCTGATCTGATTTAATAAGCCATAAGAATATGGTAGAGAATGAAAGTGAAGAGAACCAAGCGAAATATGCCAATTAACTACCACTTTCATTTTGTGCTTATTACAAAGGCCGTACATTTGGTGAATATGGACCTAAAATACCACACTGACTGTGCATCTTATCAAGTGACGTTATGGTAATAAAATCGGATGTTGATCAAGGGGATGAAAGGGGAAGCTGAAAATTAACTCGGAAAAGCCCAATGAAGATGCTCTGCTTACTTTCTTCTTTCTTCTTCAACCCAAAGTCAAATCTGGAACCAACCTGCAAAGCTTGAGTCTTTAAAACCCCCACATCAATGTCAATTTAGTTTCTTCCAAGAAAGCTACCTTTTGTTGTTTTACAACATTGGAATTGAAATATTCCACTTTCTCCATTTGTGGACCCACTTTAGTGCCCTTCATTTTCTGTCAACATTTCTTTTTATTTCATCTCCTTTCATGTTTGTAATCAACTATACTTCGAATCTGCTTTTACTTGTTGGATTTTTAGAATCAAACTTTAACCTAAAATTGGCCATTTTTTAAGGTACAGTACCTGAATTTTTTTCAAAGATTTAGGTATATTTTAATAATATTCATTCTTGCTGATATTCCTTTCGTTTCTTGGGTCTAGTAAAGGCTAATTAAAACAACTGACAAATATTTCAAGTAGTACTATCTTCTCTGGAGTGAATATCTGCTGCAGTTCATCATTTCAGCCTCTAAAATCTGAAATTTTTGTTCTTGATTTTTTAAAATTATGCAGAAAAGGGGATTAGGGTTCTAATTTTAGTGCTAACCCACCATGATTATGAGGGTTTTATGGCTGTTTCTGCTTTTGGTATTGAAACTGGAAAATGGGTTATTATTAGCAAGTGGGGTTGGTACAAATCATTCAACAAGACCAAGAACAGTAACCATTGGGGCAATTTTCTCCTTCAATTCTACAATTGGTAAAGTTGCAAAAGTTGCAATTCAAGCGGCAGTAGATGATGTTAACTCTTCCTCACAAGTTCTTAATGGAACCAACCTCAGCATCACAATGCAGGATTGTCAGAGTGGATTCCTAGGAATTATTCAGAGTAAAAATCCCTACTCATTTTGATCTTTTTAGTTGGATATTTGATTCATTTTCTTGTATTTTTGAGGTTTGATTTGATTTGCTCTTTTGGCGTTGTTATAATGGAATCAGGAAAGATTATAGATGACGTATATAAAGAACACACGGATTTAACGTGGTTCACTAACAATGTTTTAGTTACGTCAGCATTTTGGGGAATTTTTTTTTATTGATTCTGGAGGAGTACGTATTACAGAATACAACTATGCTATGACCTCGAGAGTTTATACAATACTCTCTAGGCAGAAGCGGAAAAACACAGAAAAATGGCCCAAAACAGATAACGCTAGTCTAGAATAACAAATAACATAAAGTAAGGGGCTTGACCTATTCAAGGCATATTCTAACAGGTGTTTTCCTTTTTTGTTTCAGCAATGACATTCATGGAGAGTGATGTAGTGGCAATAATAGGTCCACAATCATCTGATATAGCTCATGTAGTTTCTCAGGTTGCAACAGGACTCCAAGTCCCTTTACTCACCTTTGCAGGAACAGACCCAACTCTTTCATCTGTCGAGTATCCATTTGTTGTCCCAACAACCCAAAATGATCTTTTCCAAATGGCTGCAATTGCAGACATTGTGAGCCACTATGGATGGAGGGAAGTAACTGCAATATACACTGATGACAGTTACGGAAGGAATGGGATCGTGTCTTTAGGTGACGAATTGGCTAAGAGGCAGTGTAGGATAAGCTATAAAGCGCCTTTGAGCCCTGACCCGAGTATAGATGACATAAGGAGTGTGTTGTTTAAGGTGATTTCAGAAGAATCTAGGATTCTTGTTATTCATACTTATGATAAATTTGGTCTAGAAATACTTGAGGTGGCTCGCTCTCTTCAGATGTTGGATAGTAGTTTTGTTTGGATTGCTACAAGGTGGTTAACCGATGTCATAGATACTGATTCTCCTCTATCCACTGATGCATTGAGTGATGTTCAAGGGTTTATTACCTTGAGGCCACACACACCCAATTCACAACCCAAGAAAAATTTTATGGCGCGGTGGAGTAATTTGGTGAGAAAAGAGAACATGAATAATGCCTTGTTTGGATTGAACACTTTTGGTCTTTACGCGTATGACACTGTTTGGATTCTTGCTTATGCTCTAGATGCATATTTTTCTCAAGGGGGGAACATATCATTTACAAAATATTCAACCTTGGATCACGCGAAAGGAAGCAGCAACTTGCACCTTGATTCTATCAGCAGTTTTGATGGAGGAGAAAGCCTACTCTCAAAAATATATCAAACCAATATGACAGGGTTAACAGGTCTTATTAGGTTTGACAAAGATAGGTACTTGATTAATCCTGCTTTCGATATCATCAATGTGGTTGGAACAGGTCTTTACACAATAGGGTATTGGTCTAACCATTCAGGTTTATCAGTTAAACCACCAGAAGATGTACGTTCTAAACCGCCTGTTTCAAGTGAGCGGCTATTAAGTGTAATTTGGCCTGGGAAAACCACTGAGAAGCCTCGTGGATGGGTTTATCCGAACAATGGTAAGGTTCTAAGGATTGGAGTTCCACGCCGTGTTAATTACCTTGAATTCGTATCATATTCAGCACGCACAGACTCATTCACTGGGTACAGTATTGATGTCTTCACTTCTGCTTTGAATTTGCTTCCATATGGAATTGCTTATAAGTTGATACCCTTTGGGGATGGGAAGTCTAACCCAAAGATCGATGATCTTATCGAGGAATTAGCTAGAGGAGTAAGTGCATTATGTTTTTATTTCTCGCAAACTTTTTACAAACACACAAAAAGTACAAGGTCTGTTAAGCTTTTTTCTATGTTTATTGCAGGTATTTGATGCTGTAGTTGGCGATATTGTAATTACCACCAAAAGAACAAGAATGGTAGATTTTACACAGCCTTTTGTTGAGTCGGGTCTAGTGGTTGTGGCACCTGTTAAGACCAAGGAGTCAGATGCCTGGGCTTTCTTGTGGCCTCTAACTCCAATGTTGTGGTGTGTTACTGGTTTATCTGTCATCGTTTTGGGAGCTGTCATATGGATTCTGGAACATAGGTTTAACGATGAGTTCCGTGGCTCACCCCAAAATCAAATTAAGACAGTGATATGGTTAGTGTTAAACAAATGTTACAAGTACTTCTTTGATGATACTGATGAGGAAAATGAAAGAAATGAAAGCAAAGCTGTTTTTTGTTTAATGCTTGTTTCTTTTATCTGACAAGAACATAGTAATCAAATCCTATTATGATTTTAATTGCAGGTTTAGCTGTTCAACTTGGTTCGGTTCTCAAAGTAAGTGAAATGTTTTGACAGTTTTAGTAGTTATGCTTATGCCTTTAGAAATGACTACAATGAGAACCTAATTTACAGGACGTTAATTAATGCTTGTATTCTACCATATGCAGGGGAAACTACTTTAAGTGTGCTGGGTCGAATCGTGCTATTCATATGGATGTTTGTAATTCTAATTGTAAAATCAAGTTATACTGCAAGTTTGAGCTCTATACAAACAGTGCAAAACCTTTATTCCCCTGTCAAAGGGATTGAGACCTTAATGGAAAGCAAATATCCCATTGGATATCAAAATGGTTCATTTTCTGAGAGTTATTTGCACGAGGAGCTTCACTTTCCCATGTCTCGCCTTGTTGCTCTTGAAAATGAAAATGAGTATGTGGAAGCTCTCAGAAAGGGCCCCAAGAATGGTGGGGTTGCTGCCATTGTTGATGATATGACGCGCATAGAAACCTTCCTTGCAAAGAGGTGTGAATTCACTGTCAGAGGTCAAAAGTTCACCAAAAACGGAAGAGGATTTGTAAGTGCTACCCCTATTTCACAATACTTGCATCATTTCTCTTTTCACGTTCCAACACGTTTCTTTTGACATTAACTAGTATATGCCCGTGCATTGCACGGGGTGTATAAAATATAAGAAGGTTCAAGAATTATGTTTTTTTTCTAAAATTAAAACTAATTATAAAGATAAATTGGATTATCTTGATGTAAAATAAAATAAATATTGTAGTAAGATAACGAACAAAAATTGCATGATTGATGAGTATCAATTGAGAAAGTAGATCGAAACTCAAAACTATATGTTGTTATTTTCTAAAGATTTATAAATAAGATGACTATGATTATCCATGACTGCAAGCATGCAACTCCTCCACTCCCTAGTAATCAGCCTAATGAGGAATTCATCATTATTACGGATTAGTTTTAACTAACACGCATATGCATCAGTAATTCAGTAGTCTTATTATTATATAGGATTAACCCACATGTCCATCAATTGGCGTAACAATAATTAACACGTACTGGTTAGATGACATGAAAATTGATGTTTGGACTACAACGTATTTACTGGAGGAACCAATAATGTATATGTAATCAAATCAAATAGATGATAGAAATAAAAGGCCAACTATTTTCAAGGACAATAATGTATATGTAATCAAATCAAATGAAAACAGTGAGAATAGGAACATGCACAAGCCATAATATGTCTGTTCCATAAGACTTCACATATATACCTATCATTTATCAAGATACTCCTATGTTGTGTTACTTCGACACGCCACTTTTTGGCTCATACTCGTGTCGACCCGACGTGACACGAATTCGGGTATCGAACCCGTACCGATTGCAAGCCTTGTTTGTCTTTCTGGGAGTTGGAATAAGAGGTACGTACTCCGTATTGCATATTTCTATTACAAAATAATCGTAAATATTAAAACCCAAAGGCTTAAAGATAGTGAAAACCTGACCAGAAAAGCTAGTATACATATCAAAGACAAACCTCAAGTAGGCTCCAAATCTATGCCGACCCTCAATCTCTCCAAAACATTTGCACTCCCACAAGTTGACAGCTAAGAGCTTGATCTGTTCCCTTGCTGCAACAAAATCCCAAAAAACACGACCCATCACCAGTAAATCAAACATATTTGTACATAATTAGCAGATATTGTTTCAATTTGACATTAAAACCCCACCTTCCCACGCACAAAAATTAACAGCAAAACCTAATGTTTTAAACAAAAGGATAGAAGGTGAAGAATCATGAACATACAAAATTCACAGCATCTTTCAAAACAGCTTCTGTAGTTTCCGAGTCACCCATCATACCCTTCTCTGCAAATTTGTATCAGCAAACGAAATATGAACAGTCAAGAAATTACTTTATATAGACTAAAAAAACAGAAAGAAATAAGGAGAGGAGAGAGAAAGTGTACCACACAGAAAGAAGGAGAGGAGAAACAAATAACCGCATGCTTTTTTTAAGGTGGGTGGGTGGTTATTTGTTTGTAGATTAGTTTTTTGTTTTTGTTTATATCAGATAAATGTTGTTTAAAACGGTTTTTGGAGGGATTAAGATTGTTTTTGAATGTTTTTAGCGGGAGTGTGTAGAATTGTTCCATTTGGTTTTTGGAGGCCTCACATAGCTTAATGACTTTCTTAGTATTATATAGGATAGGATAGGATAGGATAGGATAGGATAGGATATCTCTAATTTCGTATAAGTAAAAATTATAAAAAAAAGTTAGATATTTGGAATCCTTGTTGAAATTATAATAGAGATGAGAGAGGGGATGATTGTAGCAAAATGATACTTTTATTTCATTCAATCCAATAAATTAAGTTACATCAAAAGATATTTTATATTAAAAAATCTAAAAATTATAAAAAAAAGTTGATATTTGGAATTCTTGTTGAAATCCCAAACCTTTAAAATGCATGTGTTTTGAGTACTATGCTTATCAATAGTGATATGAGTGAGGATTCCTTGAAATTCACTATTTATAAGGAGCAAATTTTCAAACCTTCCCTTTGTAAGCTCTAAATGTTTGTTTCCTTTGGTCTAAGGTTCAAATCCTACCATCAACATTTCCTTTTATTTTATTTCTTCTTTTTTCTTTCTTTCACCTTCTATCTGATGACCTGATCCCTTTTATCCTTTTTTTTCCTCTTACGTTCTTTTCAATAATTTATTTATCTTTGTATGCGTAAATTATACATTTATAAATGAAATATCGGACTATTTCATTTGCAAGGTATTATTAGAAACCATAACATATTTACTTAACATTCGGTAAATAATTTACTTCTTGTCTAATTATTCAATATATTTACTCTATTATTTTTGCTAATGGATTCCAATATCTTGGGGGACCGCGCGCTAGCGCGCGCGGTCCAACAACTAGTTATAATAGAGATGAGAGGGGGGAAGATTGTAGCAAAATGATACTTTTATTTCGTTCAATCCAATAAATTAAGTTACATCAAAAGACATCTTATAGGCTCATAAAACATACTACTCATAGTCCATGCATTGCTAGAATGTGAAATAACCCACTAACCCATTATTGCCCACTAATATTATTCATGTTCCTAAAATTAAGGACCACTAAAACACTAATTTGAAGCACTAAATTAACGCATTGAAACAAATTTAACAAGATCTCACTTGATTATGTTTTTTCTTACATAATGGTGAAAAAAAGATTGTCAAAGTCGATTGATAAATAGTGGGCAAATGAAAAACGATGCAAGTATTGGTGTAACAGAGGTAGTATATAAAAAACACATTGAGGTAGTATATGCTAGGAAGAACTGCTAAAGTGAAAATACTTCCTGAATGTGTTCAGAAATGGCTAAATGAAATTTCCTTTTCTCTGTCCTTAGGCGTTTCCGCGAGGCTCACCCTTGGCAGTAGACATGTCAACGGCTATACTGAAAATGACAGAGAATGGTGACTTACAGAGGATCCATGATAAGTGGTTGAGGAAAAGTGCATGCAGGTCACAGGATACCAAGCTTACAGTAAACAGGCTAGAACTGAAAAGCTTCTCGGGTCTCTTCCTACTCTCTGGTGTTGCTTGCATTTTTGCTCTCATCTTGTATTTTGGAGTTATGGTGAGAAAGTTCATGCGTTTCCGGCCACCCAAAGAGGAAGAATCAGTTAGCCCGACAGCTCAGATCACGCAACCTACCTGTCTCAAGACGTTCTTCACGTTTGCCAATGCGAAGGATGATGAAACCCAAAGCTGTTAAGAAAAGGCACTGCAGCAACCAACTGGAGTACTGGACCCTGGTACATAACTACAAGTATAATATTATGATCTATGTATATAACTGAAATTCTAGCTCCCAGCTAGTTTTTGATGTAATTTGATCATGTAGTTATATACATTATGTAAGCGAATGGTTTAGAAGCCATATAGTAGCAAAGTAGAAATCGGCAATTACGAATTAAAAATGAAAAATTTCCATGTGAAAGAGACTAGTGTGAGAAGTGCACCAAAATGTATCTAATATTGGTTACGACTGAGGGTCTGTGTATGATAGGTCTCAAGTTCGAATTATCCTTCCCGTGAGCTGATTTGTAAAGAAAGAGTAATAAGGCTATTCAGCTAACTATAGAGTATTGCTCTTTTTGCCTACTAGGCACCTAACAAGGTTAGGCTTGTTTCATATTACACTTACACTTGGCTTTTGTACTCTTCTTGTTCCTTGAACGAGGATGAAATTGTCATTCAGCTATAAGTTAGGGTTTTCCATGATGGGGTTATTGTTCAATTGTACTCTAGGACAACGAAAGATTCTAAGTAACACCCGTTTAAATTGCAATTAAAGTTTGTATCAACTAGATTAGTTGATAAAGTTTTAAGATATGAGTTTGAATGACGTCTACATTAGTCGCCGCATTTCCATTTGTTGCTCTCACTACCCAAAAAAAAAGAAGTTAATGAACTATACAATTATACGAAGAAGGTAATTTGCAGTACGCTTCAGTCGACTATTTTTGCATCGGTGTGCTAATCTTCTTAATTGGTCAGCTATATGTTAGGGTTTTCACTTTCCCATGATGGGGTTATTATGTTCAAATGTAATCTAGAACAACGAAAGATCTCCGAGTAACACTGGTTTTAAAATGCGAGTAAAGAGAGCAATAGTCCCGCACAACTGCACAAGGACTGAATGTCGTCATTGCTGAATAATTAGGGAAGGAAACTAAGTACATGCAACTAAACTGACTCCAGCCATCGTTGGGGGAAGATAAGATGTACACAACCTTAGGCCTAACCAATATAACTTAACGGGGAAAATGTCAAAGGACCAACTCAACCAAAAGCTTAAGCTGATGGTTGAAGCCCTAAGATTAGTTGAAGTGTGGATGCAGCATAGGCCTCCTCATACCTAGCGCGAAATATTCCACTTTGAAAGGAGGGGTGGATGAGATTCGAACCCGTGACCTATGCGTCACGTTGGCTCTGATACCATGTCAAAGGATCAACTCAACCAAAAGCTTAAGCTGATGGTTGAAGCCCCAAGATTAGTTTTATACGCTAGGTATGAGGAGGCCTATGCTGCATCCACATTTCAAGCCCAAAAGGCTTTCATGTGAGGGGGCGTGATAGAGTATAAAACTAATCTTGGGGCTTCAACCATCAGCTTAATTTTAAGCTGATGGTTGAAGCCCCAAAATTAGTTTTATACTCTATCAGAAAATATTTATCAGAGAAGACAAAGACCCCCCCCAAAAAAAAGAATTAAAACAAGTAAAATACTTGTGAAGCTTTGAAAATTTGCAAAAAAAAAAGTTAGTCATGATGTATGTGACCCTTGGGATGGATATGGAAGATTGACTCACTTTCGAGAATTAAGTTTTTTGTTTGGTTGGATTTTCATGATCGTCTTCCGCATAGGAAGACACTTTTTGTTAGACACATGATTGATTCAAGTGATTGTGTGTGTTGTCAAAGGCATTTTAGATGGATTCTATAGATATCCCAAGGGATTGTCCCGAGGCTAAAGATATTTGGGAACATTTTGGTGTTTTCGACTGAATTTTTCACCCTTCATATGCATCAATGGTACATTCCAACCTAACTCGGTCATAAGCCTCCCCTCCTACAAAATCAGATCCTTCTCCCGTGGAGAACTCTCTTTCCTTCTATTCTTTGGACCCTTTGGAAGAGAAGAAACTCCATCATTTTCAACCAAATTCAACCCACTACGGAAAAATGCATTTTGGAAAGAACTCCATACGTCCATAAATATGAACTCTTCCGTGCCTCCTCCTCACATTACCGCTCCACAGTGGTCCCAATGTTTTGAAGCTTAATTGTGATACTTCTTTTCTGAAAATGGACCAAGATGCTAGCATTCCATGTGTTTTTAGGGATCGTTTGGGCAACTGGATCCTTGATTTTCAACGAAAAGTGCAGAGTTCAATCGGTATTGATGGGTGAAATGTTAGCAAATTTGTGTTGGATTGCAAATTATTCAAAGGAAATGATGGCTGAAAGGGGTCATCAATTCAGATTCACATCAAGCTTTAGAGCGTTTGGAAAATTCAGAACTTATTGATGTTAATCTTGCTATAACTAATCAATGCAGGGACTTCTTGCGGGCTCTTTTTGAGATTGAGCTAGATTATGCCCCGAGATGTACTAACAAAGTTGCGGATAGGATAGCGAAAATGTGTCGTACGGATATAATAGCTAGTTTTAGTTTTAGTTTTAGTTTTATGAGCAACCTCCCGAGTTTGTTTTGGATGTTATTGTGGAGGATAAACCTCCTTGAAACTATCTTGTAATCGTTTAACTTTTTTAATTTAATGTTTCTTGCTTGCATAAAAAAAAATTTGTGAAACAAATGTATTAGGGATTTCTGTTTCAAATCTGCATTTGCTGAATAAGTATGAACATTCTTCCAGAACTTCAAAACTGAGTGCTCCGAACAACCAGTTAGAGCACTCTTTCAAGTCTTTAACACAAAAATTATATAAAAAAAAGAAGGAAATAAAGTGAAGGTCTGAATTCTGAAAACAATTGGAATAACTGCATTTAAATCGTTACATTACATCTGATATATAAATATTATATATATTGGAGGGAGAGCGGAAATTCTATTTACATCTGAAGTATTTGATGATAAAGTAAAGAAACTGACGCTGGCGGAATTTTTATTTACATCTGAAGTATTTGATGATAAAAGTAAAGAAACTGACGCTGGCGGAATTTTGATTTACATCTGAAGTATTTGATGATAAAAGTAAACAAACTGACGCTGGTATGTACAGGCTACAACACACTTGAAACCATACTGCCTTAAACATATTTCTGAAACCATTTTTCAGATCTGCAGAACTTATTTACCACCTTATACACTTCAATCAGTAGTTTGGGAAATCTGCTTGTGAAGTACTCTTCAAATCCGTCAGGAACTGGTCCCAGAAGTCTCTGAAATAACATTAAAAAAAGGACCAAGTAGTAAGTACCAGCAAGTAGAGGGAAGATTTTCTTTCATAGGTCTATTCTTTAAATGACAGAACACAATACAAACCTCTTCTTTACATTAAAAGCTACGAGAATTTAGGGGCAAGGGCAATACAGATAAGGGCGTTAATGAAAATAATCAAACTGCAACTTCCATTTATCACAAAACCAAAACAAACTAATGCAATTCTATCTAAATTTCGCTTAAGTGCCATCTGTGATCACATTGTTATTTTATCTTCACGACTGAACACAGCTACTGTGTTTCACATGATAAAAACCTAACAGCTTGTATAATTTAATACGAAGTACTATTAATTTTGTACACGTTTTCATTCTTAATAACTTCACTCTTTTGTTATGTTATGTTATCCAACCTAAGAATGCTATTTCTACCATCTCAGGGCCTTGGCAATAACTTATCTCTACCTCCGTTCCTTTATGTTGGTTACACTATCTACTTCGTCCGTTCATGTTTGTTCGTTTCACTTTATCCTTTTTTCCTATTTTGGCGAACTTTTTCTTACACAAACCCACTTATAACACTCTCTTACTTTTTCTTACAAAACCCCACTTACAAGTTACAACACCCTCTCCTACGTTTTCTTACAAATTACCCACTTTTTCTACTCTCCCATTGGTCTCTGTAGTTATAGTAAGTGTAACTATCAATTAAGAAGGGAGATGGTACAGGTTTTTGGTTTAAGCAACAGAATCTGTCATAAATAGCATTCTGTTATCAGCAAATTCTCTGTTTGCCATCACGTGTTAAGATGAAAAAGTAATCAACATTCAAGTACCATACTACGTCACCCAGAGTTCCAAATCGCACGAAGAGACATCAGGGGGAGAGGTGAGAGAGATTTCAAAGAAGAGAAGCGATAGCCGCGGATGAATATGATCAATGATTCTGCCGTTACTCCCTCCGTCCCTAAAAGATTGCCCCATTTGACTTTTCACGGTCTCCAAGACACGAATTAAAACGTAAATAACTCTAACTCTACAGGCGTAAAAATTATAAAAGTTGATATTCCAAAAATATAAATTGAAACGAATCTAACAAGATTCCACATGACTATATTATTTCTTATAGACTAATGAGAATTCATGGTCAAAGTTTTCAAAGTTTGACCCTAAAAATTGCAATGGGGCAATCTTTTAGGGACAGAGAGAGTATATTATAATCACAAATTGACAACAGTACCTGAATTTCAGCAGGCAGCTCCCGATAATGATTCAACTTATTTCGCATGACTCGCAGCAGGTCCCGGACACTGTCATACTTGTAACGCCTGTAACGGCCAATGTCATTGATAAATTGTGGCTCCAGCTTTTCATTCCATTTATTACCTATAGCTATAGGAGCAATTCTTTCCAATGCTTTCAGAATTTCTGAATAAGCCTCTCTGTCTTCTAATTCAACTCTGTCACTAGCGTCATGTAGAAACGATAACCGCATTTCACAATCCCAAAAGAATGGATGGTGTAGAACCTCCAATGCCGTGGGCCTGACAATAATGACAGAATTGTCAGCTTGACTAGAAAGATCAGTCAACACTCAACAGAAAGGGGAAATAAAAAAAAGACCAAGACAACTAATTATCTAAAACTCGTAGTGGGTAAAAGAAGTGAGTTGAGAAGGATGGAGGTGGAAAGGCAAGCAGATGGGGTTCGAGTAAGGTATACTATGCAGGTGTTCATATCCCATAGAGAAAACGTTGAGTTTGAAAACAAAACCTGCTCCCTAATCTCCCTAATTTGTCAATAATTCATTTACTCAACAGCAACTGAAACATAAAACTCTTTAAGAACTTGAATGTCGATGACTTTCTTTCAGCCAACTTCAGCCAGGAGGTAAAAATCTATTTGAAATCTACTCATCATGTGGCATTCAAATGTGCATCATGAGAAAGGTAGTTCCAAGGCCGAAGGACATTTATTATAAACAAGCAAAGGATAACAAGTTGGGCAAGGGATAAATTCCCGCGAAGCTAATCAACAGAAAATAGTCCGAGGAACATAAGTTTGGTGGACCACAAATCAACAATGACCTCACCTCATTTCAGGGTTTGGTTGCAGTAAACGAGAAAATAGTTCCAGTGCTTCTGGCATATTCTCTACCAGAAAAAGGTCCATCTTGTTCCTGATTATATTGGCATCCCGCTCAAATCGATCACCGAAAGGATGTCTACCACCTGTAACACAGTAGAAAAAGACACAACCCAAGCTAAACATATCCATAGCCCGTGTTTGGCGTTCATGAAGTAGCTGTTCAGGAGCTTGCCAGCCAGAACTTCCATTACCTGTTTATAAGCCATTAGCATTGTTAAGTAAAAATATGAACAATAAACTAATACATAAAGCAAACTAAAAAGTAAAGTAATGTACAGTTCTTAATAGGGGACTTTATGCTGCAAGAAACCGCAGTAACTCAAGTTTGGTGACAAGTAAGCGTCTAAGGGCAATGATAATTCTTTATTACCTATCCCCTCAAAACCCCATCCAAAAAAAATAATAGAACTTAACGCTGTGCGATTGTGATCCAGGTGAAGCATCTTGGTATTAAAACAATGAGTAGATGGCCAACTAAATGCCAATTAGTTCTGTGCTACAGTTTAAGAAAGACATATAGAGAATCTTCAGCCATTTGGATGGTTAATAATGGCTCATGGCTACCAGTATTCCATGGACTTCGGCTAGGAATGATCTATTGGTGCATATAAACAAGAACTCCTTATCCATTATACTCCAAAAAATATTATTATAACAGACTGCTTAGAAAGTGTTTAGATTGTTCTCGGGGCTTGAGGGTTGGTATTAAACTTGGGGATATTAAGCTCTAATATACAATTGGACATTTGAACACCCTTAATGTATTCCAGTAGATGATAGCTGAAACTCATTCAGCATAACCAAATAAATCCTAGGTAGTTCTGCTTTGCTGATAAGCAACATTTATTCCTGGAAAATATCCTTGAGTAGAAGACTCTCCAGAATCATGGGAAAATCCTCCTAAGGCTCTACATGACTATAGTCATTATCATTACCACATTGCCTCAAAGAGGCTCCCGCAAGAAGCGGGGTAAGGGGGGATCGGACGTACGCAAGCTTACCCCTGCAATTGCAGAGAGGTTGTTTCCAATTGACCCAAAAGCGATAATGGGAGAACAACGGGACGACCATCTTCTACTTCATGGAAAGGAAGCGAAGAGGTATTAAGAGCCATTTTGATTTAGTCCATTACATCCCACAACCAAAAGAACAAATGAATCTTTGACTCCATCGGAAATGGATATTCTACATGACTACAGTATTAAAAAAAAAAAAAAAGAGAGAGAGAGTCAACCTAACAGTAACAGAGAAAGAAAACACAGAGAACGGGAGTGTGCACAGACAAGTTAGATGAGATTTTTTTTTTTTGTCAATACAAGTGAGATGAGAATTTTTTCGGCAATAAAAGTTAGATGAGATTGTTTTAGAAGGTTTGACACCATAAACAGAAAACAAAAACTTACAAGCTAATTCCAACATGAATTGAGATTCTGCTAACAGTTAATAGCGTTGAGTAATTGGCTTCAAAACTTCTATTTTGATATTTTTGAAGTAAATAGTAAAAAACAATAGCCTAAGCAAATAGATCCATCGAACGATCTCCTTTAGAGGTGAATAACATATATGCAGAAGTATGCACAAACACTACAGGGGCAATATAAAGGACTTCTTACCAGTAGCATGATGACCTAAAGAAGACATATCTGCAAGAAGCCGCTTGCTAATCCCCATATCAGACAGCTTTGCACAGAGTGCTATTTCCTTGTTTATCAATACATTTTGTGGTTTCAAGTCACGGTGAATTATTCCCAGATCATGCAAATGAACAAGGCCACAAACCACATCCCTGCATTAAAAAACAACATAAAACAGAAAACCCGACATTAAAAATCTAAATTACAAAATAAAGATGATACATAGCACACCAGGACTGTATTTTACTAGATCACACCAAACACCTATATAAATAGTTTCCAGTTTCATTATTGAGCTGGTGCATCCCAATAGCAACTTTTGCTTAAAGTATTGATGGCATTGAAAATGAGGCTATTGGCAGCAGAATATTTAAATAGGTTGTCAGTTTCAGTTAAGCTTGTATTCTTGGTGCTACTCCAGGTGAAACAAATATCAAAAACAACACTCTCCTTTAATGCAAAACTACAACTAGATAGGAGTGTGCATGACAAATCTCAAAACCAACACTTCCCCATTAATGCAAAACTACAAATATTCAATATATGACTTGCCAAACATAACAACAATTACAGCATTCAAGTGTGCATGGTAGATAGGAGTTTGTTCCAACCTCATAAGTTTTATAAACAAGGGAGAAGGATAGCCATTGCTTTTCCACAATTTTATGTCTTGCATGGTGGCCTTTACAGAGTTCATCCTGACTTTGTACTCCGTGCTTCCATGCAACGATTTGTCATTGAAGGTCATAGAATGAAGGGAGGATTCCGCATATGACTCAATAAGATCATATAAACTGCAAGAACAAAACTCCAGAGAAAGATACACAAAATCATTGTCATACTCCATGCCATACCATCGAACAATATTCGGATGATGGTCAGATGCAATAAGGTTTTGAATTTCTTTGAAGGCCACATCATGATGAGCCTGAACCAAGCGTTTCACAGCCACCTTCCTGCCATCATAAGCTCCCTCATATACAACAGTACCATTGCTTCCCTTTGCTATTTCTCTTTTGGATACAAACAATTTACCAATTGTGCGTCCATCGGTCTCACTTTGCAAAAGACTATTGAGATTTAACCATCGTCTAACAGCCTTTTCATAAGGCTGACTTTCCTCTAAGACAGTTATGTTCTTCCCGGATTTACGAGATTTTTTCCTTTTGGAAGATATCGGTTGAGTGCTCAAACTTGACTCTTCATCCGGTTCAATATTTCCCGTTGCCACTGTGGGTTTGTAGTGGAAAACAACGCCGATGAGGAGAAAAAGAAAAACACAAGACCAAAGAAGATATTTCCTTATTAGCATCCACAAACTATCAACACTCCAATGAATGTCCGTATTAATTTCCAGAACTTCACGCGAAGACCGAAGATGGCTATCAGTAGATAAAGAGATCCCTTTCTGATGGGTAGCTGAGAATACATCATGTTTATGTGGTGAAGGTAGCATTTGACTTGGAGCACCAACTGGAAGCATAATTGGATCTTTCATGTGATCCAGTAAGCCATCTAGTCTAAGAAAATACTCGAACATACTCTGTTTGCGAAAACGGATAACAGGAAATTCTAATTCACACGGCAATGAGACAGTCCTAGGATCATGAGAGCCAGAGCCCAGTTTACGGTCATGATTCAATGAAGCTCCATCAAGCAACTGATTAGTCCCTCTACATCGAACTTTGGCTTTAAAGAAGCTAACTGTTAGATTCCACAGTAGTTTATCAAAGGCTTTAGTAGAAAGTGAATAATCTATTCTTTCAATGTATAGCTCCACATCAGAATGTTTCGCACTTGAAGAGATAGAATATTCTAATTCATTTCTTGCCTCAGCAGAAGAAGTCTCTGCACCCCCTTGTGGCACCTTTCTGGAAACAGATTTGCCATAATCATGAATAAGCCTTCCAGTCCAAGGATCAACCTTAAAAGCAGTAGAATGCATGGATCCCACAGTAACTTCATCATCCTCGAATATTGGTGTTTTTTCCACATAGTCTTGAATAGTACCTTCAAGTTTCTGTTCAAAGTAGTAGACTTAGGCTTACTCTGTGAATTAATCAGTTATGTTGTGATATATGAAGTATACACAGCATGAAGCTGTAAGTATCTGAGAATTGCAAAAGCTCCTCAACATTCAAGATTTAACAATAAAAGGTTATCAATGCATTAGGAATTCTAATTGTTTTTGGTGATTTACAAATATTATTTAAAAAAAATTGGGCAAGCATGTTATTCTAATGTTCTAACAGCGGCTACCTATGTACTACTTTGAAGAAATAGAGTTCAAGTTGGTGATCTAGACTGCAATTTCCTGAGTTCATATGAATTTGTATAGAACGCAAATCTTTATGTCATTTTCCATCCCTCGTGAATTATTATGCTGTATTAGTAAAGATATAACCTTGATTACTTTAGCTACTCTCACCTCATAATACTCAATCAAAAATAGATGAAACAAAAGAAAAATCACTAGGATTAATATATCTTTGGCTGGCACAAAGTCATAATCATACTAGCGAAGGTCAGAGCAGAAGAAGGTTCAAAGCTCTTCAGCTTATATTTCTGAAGCATGAAGTAAAACTACAAGAATACAATGTCAATCGAACGAAAGATTTGATGTGAAAACACATGTGACATGCTATATGCCTATAAGTTGTATGATAATTCACAGGGGATGCCAGAAATAGTGGTGAAAAAACACATTGTAGAACAAGAGTAGGCTGATGAGGGTTAGATTAGGTAACCTACCAGTTTTCCATAGTTACTGTTCAGATATAGCTCCCAGTCATCTCCACAGTCCAGAAAAGAATATCTACTGTGTGCCACTGCTTTATCCTTTTCATCATATTCTTGGACAGGAGAGTGATAAGACATATAGATTGGAGGTCCTGATGCGAAAGACCAGAGTATTTTTCTAGAATCACTGTCTATCAGACAGACAGTGCCATTAGGAGCAGCTACTAGCTCCACATCTTGTTTCCTGAAACAATACAATAAAACTGATGAGAAATAGGACGGTAAAAAAGAAGAATGAGGGCCTACCAAATCAGATGATGTCCATTTCTGATGAAGCCAAAGATTCTTTTGTTCTTTTGGATATAATGGACTAAATCAAAGTGGCTCTCAAAACCTCTTCGCTTCCTTTCAATGAAGTAGAAGATGGTCATCCCGTTATCGCTTATTGGTCAATTGGAAACAACCTCTCTGCAATTGCATAGATAAGGAACTAAGGTTGCGTACAACCGACCCCCTCTACCCCGCTTGTTGCCGAAGCCTCTTTGAAGGAGCTGGGTTAATGATAATAATGCTGAATGAAAGGTCCAGATCAAACCAGACGGAAGAGGGGAAGTTAAAAAATAAATAACCCTTTCTTTTCTTTTGAAAGAGGGTCAATGTTCAATAGACACTATACAGGTATTACAAGCCTAAGGTAGATTGTGACATGATCTACGTCTTCTGCAGAGTCTGCAAGTTAATTTAGCATCGCTGCAACAATATAAGGAGTACAGTAATGATGGAAACAGTGGTTCTACAGAGTTGTGATGAATGATGATACTAATGAATGTGATTGTGAGTAAACAGAAGTAACTGCAGTAAAAACGCATGGCAAACACGCTTTATATGCGAGGGTTTTGGTGCTCAGTCTGTTAGTCACAACAATTAGGTGAAATTCTCATGTTAGCTGTAACTAGAGTACTTTAAGTTAGCCCCGTCAACAATACTCTGTAGTTGCTCAAGCAAAGGTCAATCATGAAGCACCTGGATATATGTGTTTACATATATAAGCAATATTCTACCTCGTTCACTGAAATGAGCTAAATCATTTTTAATTTTTTTTACATAAGCAATGTTCTACCTTGTTCACTGATGGAGGCACTCAAATGAGCTAAACAACTACACTGCATTCCAATGCAAACCGTTGCACACATAAATGTCTGGAAGTTAGGGTGCAGCATTACTTACAGCTAGTGAACTCTAATCATAAGCCAACTATTTGACCTATTAATCACAAATCACAAGAAGTCCCCCACCATGATAATTAAGATTTGTAAACATCTCCAAGCAACTCTAGCTATGGTTCCCAAAATGTCCACCCAATATATTATTATGACCCAACTGACTTTGTATATCCAAAAATCCCTCAACAAGAGGAAATAACTTTTTACCGCAGACCGGCACAATGTGATCATGAAGCTGAATTTTACAAAACCAACTACGATGTCTTCTTTCACCGATTACGTTTAGATGGTACCAACAAACTTGGTCCTCAGAAAAATCATGTGAAAACCCATGATTCTTCTTCCCTGGGCTGTCAAATTTTGGACGGACAATTTTGTTATCCATATTCACATCCACGCAGAATGATCAGTGATCAGTAAAGTGATAAACCCCAATTAAAAAGCAGTACAAATTCAAAACGCCAATAAAAATAACCTAAAAAAATTCTGATATGGGCTGGGGCAATATCATTTTCGTCCCTCGTTACAAAATTCAACCTCAAAATACCCAATTAAACGGAGAATTAACACTCATAATTAAGCAATACCAAAATCTGAAATGGGCATCATATTTTATTCTCCCATCACAAAATTCACACAAAAAAAAATACTGAAAAAGGAGAGATAGAGGAAACTAACGGAGCAATAGAAAGCAGTTTTCTGCCGGGAGGACGATGTAAAGACAACTCATTGTCGGAGGATAAAACGATAGCGGCCGAGAAGGAAACACCGGCGATGATGAGAGAGAAAACACAGAAAACGAGGAATTTGAAGCTGCGTTTCATCTGAAAGTTTTAACACCGAATTGATCAATGTTTGGTGGGGTTTGGAGATTATAGAGGTGCATAGAGAGTTTTGAAGGAAAGAGATTCGAAGCTTCAATTCCAGTGACATTTTTTAAAGGTTGCCTCAGAATTCAACGTTTGAGGTTGCCCTGTTTCACTGTTTGTATTTGTCGTAGCCCCAACGATTCCTGTTTTCTTTGGGGTTTGAGGTTTTTGAGCCTAACTATTTAATGAACACGTTATATTAAAGTTATACTTTTACGTTCTCGACAAGGTAATCAAGTTTTGGTCCTTGGCCTAACTTGTTGACATATTTCTGAATTCTGACGGTATGGTCTAACGTAGAGCTGTGAAAAAATTGAATAGATCCGTAAACCTGATCTGAACCGATCGAAGTAATCCGAAACCTGACTTGTATCTGACCCGGAAAAACCATACCCGATTTCATCCGATGTTGTATGACTCGAATCCGAATTCGACACCCGACCGAAAGATGACTGTTACGGGTCGTTTTGTACCGCACGTGTCGTGGTCGGTTCCTACATTCAAGGAGTCATCATCCCCACTTCATGCTTGTTGGACAAGGTCAAGGAAGCTAACAAGGATCAAGCGAACGGTTAGAGAAGATCAAGCGATCAGGTGAGAAGATCGTGGAGGCGGTTGAGAGTATTATGGAACAACTAACAACAGGATTCCGTCTTCTATGCTAGACCTAGTACTATATAAAGATCACCACTCTACAATGATAAGGGACGGCCGAGACCTACGATAAAATCCACACTTCTCCATTATCTATACCTCCGTCTAAAGATAAGCCCAACTACTTACTACTATTGCCTTTCCCATAATCCAGTAACAATGAAGCCAACTAATCCCCATTCTTACCATATGATCCTTCCCGTAACTCATACAACAAAGATAAAAAAAATCCCTTTGTCTTCCACATGGACTTTCCACTACCAATTGCTAATCTTTATTATCCATATGTAGACAATATACAATAGATCAAAGAGCTTCTTCTAATACTTTTTCCTCCGCCGAATTACAAAGATATTACTTCAAGTATTATCTCTGGCTATATTTCCACATACGCAAATATACATTGTACTTGTATTCATCTAGGCTATTTATGCCGACAACATAGTAGATTGGTGGACTCATTGCCACCCGCGGTTTTTATCCCTTTTGGGTTTTCCGCGTCACCATCTCTTGTCTCGTCTCTCTTTATTTTTTGTCATTTATTTCCTGTCATTTGAGTACTTTATTTTATCTAGTCGTCTATGTCCCAACCAAAGGTCGTCCATTCGAAATTTGGCATAAACAGTTTGGCGCCGTCTGTGGGGAAGATGACTAGATTTATCTTCAAACACATATCCACAAATATCCTCCCAAACACAATATCCGACCCACTTGCGCTCACCAATAAAGTTATCGCCATGCGAGAGATTGTTGTCATACTGTGTCGCCACCATGAGATGGAGCTACGTCAGGGCACATGTCGTCGACATGACAGGTGTCGTCGACGGGTCAGGTGTCGTCGCGGGTCAGGTGTCGTCGGCGGGTCAGGTGTCGTCGACGGGTCAGGCGCCGTCGACGGTCAGGTGTCGTCGACGGGTCAGGTGTCGTCGATGGGTCAGGCGTCGTCGACGGGTCAAGTGTCGTCGGCAGGTCATGTGTCGTCGCCAGGCTCGTTGGTCGATGGAATATGGTATGACGTCAGGGTACATGTCGTCGCCAGATCAGGTGTCGACATCAGCAGGTGTCATCGCTAGAAGTGACGCGTCGGAGTGGTCAAATTCAACCTAGATGATGCATATCGTGACAACAACGACACCAACGCTTGATGACATCGAAAATAGATGTCACCACAAACAAGATACAATATGAGTTGTCTCGTACCTTGACAAGATCTCGAGACGATTTGATCACTTGACGTCGCGAAAAGTATGGTATAAAACTCAACCCCAGTGATTTTAATTTAAACTAATATTGTTTCTAGTCCTTGTTGTCACTAAAACAGATGCGAACACGTGACGTCATCCACCAATGACATGACGTCAACATAGTTTCGTCCGACGTCACCTCCATATCAGTCGACGACGTCTCCACAAACGAAGGCGACAAATGGAGATTCAACAACAAATTGTCGGCAATACTAGATTTTGTGGCTAACTTCATTCCAAGTATCAAATAGGAGAATTTGTAGTTGTCCTGAAGTCGCCACAGGGGAGCATATAGTATACTCTATCTCATTTAATTTTCATATAGTATACTTTACTTGATTTGCTTTTTATATAGTATACTTTGCTTATTTTAATTTCCAAAAGCACTTTGAAATATATGCTATATGTTGCTATCCCACTTTTTGTACTAACGTCATCACCACTTGTCGTTTGATCATGTCGTGTCGCTTGGCTAGGTCATGAGTACATCAGGTGACCGACGTTAGAATGCAGGTGACAAGGTATTGTCTTGTCTACAGGTACTGACGTGTCACTTGGCAAGGTCGTGAGTAAAGCAGGCGACCAACGTTAGAAGGCCGCGAGAATATAGTATACTTTATTTGATTTAAATTTCATACGATATTTTTTATGCGATTTAATTTTCGAAAGTATCTGAATTATTATTGCCATGTTGATGCATGTCGCTTGTTATGATTTCAAGTTTAGTTAAAAATAAACTTTTCATATGAGAATGTGGTTGTAGACAAGATGTTAGCCAGGTACGTGACATCGGGGGCTCGACATCAAATGACTATTTGCACAACCGGACCCAAAAAACGTAACACCTCAAAGTGACTTCCCACATCAACATTGCCAAGCCTACAACACAATCACCTCTCGAAAAATTAACCTTTCGCCATCACACTTTCCATGTCATCATATTTTCACCCCACACCAACATCAAACCACTTGACATCATAAACGCAACGTCGTGTCCTTTTCCCATGTCCTCATCACCAAATTCTTCATCAGCACATCATAACGCGTTGTTACGACAACATGTGACGACGGCAGGACGCTATCAGCCACACAAGAAGATAAGAAATCATTTGGCGTCAAGTATGACACATAGAAATAAATATCTAACATTTTTTAATTTCTTTGGTGATAGTGTTACACGAGGTCACGACACGACATGAGGTCACGATGGCACAACATGACGCCACGACAGCAAGTCACGACAACAGGACACGACCATTCCGGTTACCCCCATGACGACAAGAAGTTTCTTGGCGTTAAACATGGTACGTAGAAGTAATTATCTAACATATTTATTTTAACAATATATTTCTTCGTAAGTTCGCCAACAGATCGTTGATACATGAATATCAATGGGGGCTAAAGGTACGAACATACTTTCGAAATAAGTTATCTTTTATTTATAATATATGCGTATTGTCGCTGCCATGTACATCGCAGATCGTGAGGGTCATCAACACAATCGAATGGTATGAGTGACGCAATTCATTTATGTTAATTAGTGACGTCAAAATTTTATAAACTAACACCTCATACCACATTGAAATTTTCTCACATATCATCCGTGACAACCATTTTTCATTCACTAACGACATGCCGCGACTATACGCGTTAGTATGTATGACAACAGATTACCTTGATCATGACGGTATGCCCCGACGCCACGAGATGGCAATGACCGATGACACGACGCCACCAGCCTCTACCGAGAAAGCTAAGGAAATCGGAATGTCGAATAATCATCATCAATGACCATGATGACACATGAGTAACTTCTAAACTATTTTTCACACACTTTCTCATTTCAATTCATTCATTGTTGTTCTCTTGTATTAATATGTCTCGTATTCAACATTCATCAAGTTAACTAATAAATTATTGCATCGCACCATGAATATCTCGATTTCTCTAATGACTAAACCAATTTATCAAATTGTTTCGAGGTAATTTGACTTGAAGGGACGTTTAGAGGTTGCATCATGCTGGCACGCATGTACGGCGTCAAATATAAACGAACGTCATCATATCTGTGGCCGACTTCAGTCATGATATCTTCCTAAAGCCGCCACAGGGGGGCAAGATAGTACATACTCCAGTTCAGTTTAATATACTTGTTACAACTTTGAAATTTAACTAACGATGTGATACAATTTATTTTCATGGTGATCTTGTCGTGAGATTTTGGTAACAGGTACGACGCTAAGAAAAATGTACAAACATTGGGGGCTCAACCACTATCACATGTCGAAATAGGCGGATAAAGAGAAGTCATTGGGTTTCCCAAAGACGACAAGTGATAGGACGTCAACCGATTAACAAGAAAGGATCAACCAATAAGTCTACCAACGTTGGAATGGACAGTGTCAAGACCAGCGATGCGTCGACCTCATTCAACGAGACGGGACGACGCCAGATGTGACGACGGTGGTACAAGCGATGACAATGATCTCAGGAACGAAAACAAGATCGGCGACGAGAGGTGTCACGACGTCAGGACAATGCTGTTGATTGTAGAATAATCATCAAGGGACAGTCAGCGACACGACGTAATTTCGTTACACGAGCCCATATTAAGTAATATCTAACACTTACTTCGTGCGTTAATTAATTTATTAAATTTTTCACTACACTGCGATTAAAGTTCAATTTCAGTTTTTGTTATCTGTCGCATTGAATATATCTTTCCAAACGCAATTATATCATATTTATGTTTCATCTTATTTATTTGAAAATTAACGCTAACATCGCATCAAGCGAACGTCCACCTCTACCTTTTCTATTCTCTACAGATCATTTGTTGACGATATCACCAACGATAACAACAACGAATGACATCATCAGAAGACGACATCAACGAACGACGCTATCAACTACAAGCGACAACGTCTCCATGGTCATGACCCTTAAACTTATTGGATCCCAACGACGACATGTCGCTTATAAGCGCGACCACTACAGACGACGCAGGTACTATTTATGTGCACATAACTTCGTTCTTTGAGTACTTCACAGGTGTCATCTATTCCACAGCGAACAACAGAGACAGCGTAAACAACATTTTAAGCTAACGACGTGTATGCACCCTCGACGCTTGTCCAAACGCCTAACCAATCGCCAAATACAAAACAGAGAAACACACGTCTTTCCCCCTCAACACTGACGACAAACAAAGCCGACCCAGAATGCTCATGTCCTACTTAAACTGTTGTTCTGAATATCCCATAGGCTAAAGTCTCCTTCCATAGATTGCGCCATCCAAACATCTTATCCCTTGTCCTCGTGTTATAGGAAACCTCACAACCCTTCGACTCTTCTTGACATTCGTCATAAGGTTGCTTCGAACCATCCACTTCATTCACCTGTAACTTCAACTCAGTCGTCTGCTACCTATCCTCACATGACATTGCAACCATCTAAAACGGTTCAACCATACGCACACTCGACGCAACTTCCTTCTCTAAATTCTTCGCATGACTACGAACAAATGAAGAGGCTTATATCGCCTTCATACGATAAATGTCACACAACATCGACAATAGAGGCACGCCTGTAAACATCAGACAACAGACTAAGATACGAAAGTTGGCCATGACACCTGTAAATATCAGACAACAGACTAAGATACGACAGCTGGCCATGACGCCTGTAAACATCAGACGACAGACTAAGATATGACGCCTGTAAACATCAGACGACAGACTAAGATACAATAGTTGGCCATGACGCCTGTAAACATCAGACGACAGATTAATATACGACGGTTGGCCATGATGCATGTGAGCATAAGACGAAGATGGAGATACAAAAGTTGGCCATGACGCCAGATACTTAACTAACGCTACGGCTTAAACATGTTTTCGTGCAGGTTTCTTAAGAATTATATTCTGTTGTGTTACGTTCATTAAGCGAAATGATTCTTTCACAAGATGGCAGGTTTACATCAAAGATGATAACACCAACGTCGACATGAAGACACCAATATACGCACGACGACATCAAATGCTATCAGAAATCGTGGATGACACCGGGTGGCGACGTCATTGATCAAGATTAAGTACGGAAGACGACGGATAGACCGAAGACAGTGACAGATTAGCGTCGACAGCAAATGAACGTGGTGACAGACTTTGAAGATTATTTTCCTAACTTCCAGCTCGCTGCAATTAGAAAAATGGGGGCTACTGTTACGGGTCGTTTTGTACCGCACGTGTCGTGGTCGGTTCCTACATTCAAGGAGCCATCATCCCCACTTCATGCTTGTTGGACAAGGTCAAGGAAGCTAACAAGGATCAAGCGAACGGTTAGAGAAGATCAAGCGATCAGGTGAGAAGATCGTGGAGGCGGTTGAGAGTATTATGGAACAACTAACAACAGGATTCCGTCTTCTATGCTAGACCTAGTACTATATAAAGATCACCACTCTACAATGATAAGGGACGGCCGAGACCTACGATAAAATCCACACTTCTCCATTATCTATACCTCCGTCTAAAGATAAGCCCAACTACTTACTACTATTGCCTTTCCCATAATCCAGTAACAATGAAGCCAACTAATCCCCATTCTTACCATATGATCCTTCCCGTAACTCATACAACAAAGATAAAAAAAATCCCTTTGTCTTCCACATGGACTTTCCACTACCAATTGCTAATCTTTATTATCCATATGTAGACAATATACAATAGATCAAAGAGCTTCTTCTAATACTTTTTCCTCCGCCGAATTACAAAGATATTACTTCAAGTATTATCTCTGGCTATATTTCCACATACGCAAATATACATTGTACTTGTATTCATCTAGGCTATTTATGCCGACAACATAGTAGATTGGTGGACTCATTGCCACCCGCGGTTTTTATCCCTTTTGGGTTTTCCGCGTCACCATCTCTTGTCTCGTCTCTCTTTATTTTTTGTCATTTATTTCCTGTCATTTGAGTACTTTATTTTATCTAGTCGTCTATGTCCCAACCAAAGGTCGTCCATTCGAAATTTGGCATAAACAATGACCGATAATTGAACTTAACCAACTGAACAATGATCTGAACCGGATTCGATACCCGACAATGACCTTACCCTGATTTTTACCACATAACATGATAGTGACTCAACCTGTGCAGTAAATATTTTACGCATGAGTATTTTGAGATGACCAAATCAGTTATTGACTCAATCTTAACCCGTGTCCGAGAATGAACCCGGCCTGAATTTTAACTGACCTGAAATTATCCGATCTAACTTGACCACAAACCCGAAATTAACTATTACAACCCCGACTATATAAGACCCGAACCAGAAATGAACCCCGACCCGAACATGACTCGACTCGACCCGAACCCGACTTGTACCCTAAATGAGAAAATACCCGACATGACCCAACCGAAAACCAACCAACCAAAATCGACCTGCACCCGAATGATAAACTAACCCGATATGACCCGACCCGGACCCGGCCTGATGACCTGTTTTGACAGCTCTAGTCCAATATATCTTGTACTACATCGGTCCCTGAAAGTTCTCTACACTTTGTAATACGAGTATGTGTTCAAAGTATGAAAACTATGATCGTAAATTATCGCTAATAAATGCATCAAAATATTAACATGTAAGATCTTGTTATGTTTTATCAATATATATATTTTTAAATATCAACTTTTATAACTTTTCTCGTACAAATTTGGATGTATTAATGGTTGAATATTACATTGAATTCCGTCTAAATAGCGAGTGTGAATACGTTGTGTGTCTATACGTATGCATGTGTCTTGCTACAGGTTAGTATCATTGCCTGTTATTTTTTTTCTACTATTGGTGTGGTCGATGCTTGTTACGCATATGGGATAGGTTGGCCTAGATCAAGCCTCGGGAAATTCGGTCAACCAAACTCGTGTTGCTCAGTACTACAAACGATTGCCTTACTATCGAGCAACGTCGTGCTCTTGGTGATGAAATCATTGGTCTTCTTTAGAAATGAGCATTTATTTGGATACCACATAAATCAAGCTCTGATTTGAGGGACTTTTGGATCAATTCTTAGGGGATTTAATTAATATTGGGTCTTGGAATTTGTCATCTATCTGATCACTGTGAGTCTAATCTGATTGTGGGTATTCGTGATTTCGATGAGATGCATGATCTTATTCTTGGGTGCTGTCGAAATTAAGCTAATTTTTTTGGGAAATTTTGTATCAATTATGGGTCTTTTCTTGTATTAGTTTGCAGTTTGTCATAAATATGAACAATGTTGATCGTGGTCTGATTGTGGGTATTCATGATTTTGATGAGATGTATGATCTTGTTCTTGAGTGCTGCCAAAACTGAGCTAATTTTTTGTATCCATTCGGGAACTTTTTCTTGTATTATGTCTTGCAATTTGACATCAATATGAACAATGTTGATCAACGTTGGTAGTTGTGGATTTGAATAGTTGCCGTCGTGGGTATTACATCCAAAAGCTTTAGACTAAATCTTGTATACACTATTTCCCATGTAGTTCTTTATACACTAATGTGTTTATTTTATATAGGGCTTTTACCTATGTCCCTCATTGATTATTGATCTTAAATGCTCTTTAGAAAGTTATTTTTAGTACTAATGTGTTACTCGTAGTGTATTTGTAGTTATTAATGGCAGACCACATACCGCAAACCGACAAAATGTGATCATGAAGCAGAATTTTACAAAACCAACTACGATGTCTTCCTTCATCGATCACGTTTAGATGGTACCGAAAACTCGGTCCTCAGAAAAATCGTGTGAAAACACATAATTCTTCTTCCCTCCCTCTTGTAGGTTCCCTAGAAAAGGGTTTGTCAAATTTTGGAGTGACCATTTTGTTACCCATATTCACACCCATGCAGAATGATCACATGAAGTGATAAACTGTTAAATATTAATCTAGAAAAATCTAGAAATATGTGATTGTAAATTACAATTTAGAATAATCTTAGGAAATATCTAGGAGCTAGTCTAGAAAAATCTAGTAACTAAAATGTCTAGAATTATCCTAAAAAACATCTAAATAAATGAGGGGAGTAGAAGAATCTAGAAACCAAAACAACTATAAATACGTTGTATTTGCATAAGTTTAGAGGTGAGCCAATTGAAAGAGCACCCACAAATTATGAGTGGTGGAAACAAGGGTTCTACCAAAGAGGTCCATCAAAACTTTCGCGTGCGTCCTCAAATTTATATCTAAACTCAACTAAAAAGCAGTACAAAATCAAAACGCCAATAAAAAGAACCTACAAAAAACTGATATGGGGTTGGGGCAGGGGCAATCTCATTTTTATCCCCTCATCACAAAATTCAGCCTCAAAATACTCAATTAAACAGAGAATTAGCACCATAACTAGTTTAGTACCCGTGCAACGCACAATTGTTACTACTCTGTAAATATTTTTATGTCCTACTTTTAATAATTTAATAATCATTTAAAGAAAAGTTAATAAAATAAAACATATTTCGTAAATGAGTTCATCAACACCAATTTATTTAATTTTTCCTAAATAAATAGTTAAAAAAAATTAAGTTTTTTTTCTGACATTTTAACACACAAATAAGTTTATTTCAGTCAAAATAATTTTTTTCCCAGATAATATTAGTTCAGACAAAATAAGTCGAATAAAACAAAGCTTTAAGTTTACTAAATTTATCTAAACTTATATTCTTTGAAATAAGTGTATTCATATTTATTATCAGTATAAGGTAACAATTTGCCAAAAAAAAATTGACTTTTTTTTCAAATAATAATTTATATAATGCATATGAGAGATATGGACTACAATTAACTTTCTACAATAAGAATTCGTATAGAACGTAAATCATGATGAGCCTGAACCAAGACTTTCACAACCACCTTCCTGCCTTCATAAGCTCCCTCATATACAACAATACCCTTGCTTCCCTTTGCTATTTCTCTTTTGGACACAAACAATTTACCAATTGTGCGTCCATCGGTCTCACTTTGCAAAAGACTATTCAGATTCAACCATCGTCTAATAACCTTTTCATAAGGCTGACTTTCTTCTAAAACAGTTATGTTCTTCCCGGATTTACGAGATTTTTTCCTTTTGGAAGATACCGGTTGAGTGCTCGAACTTGACTCGACATCCGGCACACTATTTCCCGTTACCACTGAGGATTTGTAGTAGAAAGCAAAGCTGATGAGGAGAACAAGAAAAACACAAGGCCAAAGAAGATATCTCGTTACCAGCATCCCCAAACTGTCACCTCTCCAATGAATGTCCGTATAAATTTCCAGAAGTTCACGGGAAGACCGAAGATGGCTATCAGTAGATAAAGAGACCCCTTTCTGATGGGTAGCTGAGAATACATCATCTTTATGTTTATGTTGTGAAGGTAGCATTTGACTTGGAGCACCAATTGGAAGCATAATTGGATCTTTCATGTGATCCAGTAAGCCATCTAGTCTAAGAAAATACTCGAACATACTCTGTTTGCAAAAACGGAGAACAGGAAATTCTAATTCACACGGCAATGAGACAGTCCTAGGATCATGAGAGTCAGAGCCTAGTTTACGGTCATGATTCAATGAAGCTCCATCAAGCAACTGATCAGTCCCTCTACATCGAACTTTGGCTTTAAAGAAGCTAACCGTTAGATTTCACAGTAGTTTATCAAAGGCTTTAGTAGAAAGTGAATAATCTATTCTTTCAATATATAGCTCCACATCAGAATGTTTCGCACTTGAATAGACAGAATATTCTAATTCATTTCTTGCCTCAGCAGAAGAAGTCTCTGCACCCCTTGTGGCACCTTTTTGGAAACAGATTTTCCATAATCATGAATAAGCCTTCTAGTCCAAGGATCAACCTTAAAAGCAGTAGAATGCATGGATCCCACAGTAACTTCATCATCCTCGAATATTGGTGTTTTTTCCACATAGTCTTGAATAGTACCTTCAAGTTTCTCTTCAAAGTAGTAGACTTAGGCTTACTCCGTGAATTGACCAGTTCTGTCGTGATATATTAAGTATACACAACATGAAGCTGTAAGTATCTGAGAATTGCAAAAGCTCCTCAACATTCAATATTTAACAATAAAAGATTATCAATGCATTAGGAATTCTAATCGTTTTTGGTGATTTACAAATATTATTTAAAAAAAAATGGGCAAGCATGTTATTCTCATGTTCTAACAGCTACTGCCTATGTACTACATTGAAGAAATAGAGTTCAAGTTGGTGATCTAGACTGCAATTTCCTGAGTTCATATGAATTTGTATAGAACGCAAATCTTTATGTCATTTTCCATCCCTCGTGAATTATTATGCTGTATTAGTAAATATATAACCTTGATTACTATCGCTACTCTCATAATACTCAATCAAAAATAGATGAAACAAAAGAAAAATCACTAGGATTAATAGATCTTTGGCTGGCACAAAGTCATAATCATACTAGAGAAGGTCAGAGAAGAAGAAGGTTCAAAGCTCTGCAGCTTATATTTCTGAAGCATGAAGTAAAGCTACAAGAATACAATGTCAATCGAACGAAAGATTTGATGTGAAAATACATGTGACATGCTATATGCCTATAAGTTGTATGATAATTCATAGGGGATGCCAGAAATAGTGGTGAAAAAACATATTGTAGAACAAGAGTAGGCTGATGAGGGTTAGATTAGGTAACCTACCAGTTTTCCATAGTTACTGTTCAGATATAGCTCCCAGCTAGTCATCTCCACAGTCCAGAAAAGAATATCTACTGTGTGCCACTTCTTTATCCTTTTCATCATATTCTTGGACAGGAGAGTGATAAGACATATAGATTGGAGGTCCTGATGCGAAAGACCAGAGTATTTTTCTAGAATCACTATTCACTGTCTATCAGATAGACAATGCCATTAGGGGCAGCTACTAGCTCCACATCTTGTTTCCTGCAACAATACAATAAAACTGATGAGAAATAGGACGTAAAAAATAAGTACGAGGGCCTACTAAATTAGATGATGTCTATTTCTGATGAAGCCAAAGATCCATTTGTTCTTTTGGCTTTGGGATATAATTTACTAAACCAAAGTGACTCTCAAAACCTCTTCGCTTCTTTTCCATAAAGTAGAAGATGATCATCCCGTTATCGCTTATTGGTCTATTGGAAACAACCTCTCTGCAATTGCATGGGCAAGGTTGTGTATGTCCCCCTTTACCTCGCTTTTTGCGGAGCCTCTTTGAAGGTGCATGGGTAAGGTAACGATAATAACGATGAATGAAAGGTCCAGGTCAAACCAGACGGAAGAGGGGAAGTTAAAAAATAAATAACCCTTTCTTTTCTTTTGAAAGAGGGTCAATGTTCAATAGACACCATACAGGTATTACAAGCCTAAGGTAGATTGTGACATGATCTACGTCTTCTGCAGAGTCTGCAAGTTAATTTAGCATCGCTGCAACAATGTAAGGAGTACAGTAGTGATGGAAACAGTGGTTCTACAGAGTTTTGATGAATGATGATACTAATGAATGTGATTGTGAGTAAACAGAAGTAACTGCAGTAAAAACGCATGTCAAACACGCTTTATACTCGAGGGTTTTGGTGCTGTTAGTCACAGCAATTAGGTGAAATTCTCATGTTAGCTGTAACTAGAGTACTTTAAGTCGCCAAACCCACAAATAAAATCATTTTAAGATGACTGGACTTAAAATGCTCACCAATTGGGTAACATTGCCAGCTCATTGCCTTGTCACAGCTTAGTCATCTGAAAAAATTTCAAGGACAATTTGAATTTGAATTTCAAATAATAAAACAATTCTTTTTTTTATTTTTCTAGGATTTATTTCGATGAAACCAATGTTTCATCATCTCCTTGAACTCATTTGAGCTGTTATGAAATTTATGTTTTGATTTTCCAGAAAAAAAAATTTTGTTGTGAAATCTCCTTCTTCGTCGTCGGAGCATCTATGTCAATGGAGTTCTTTTCTCGGATTTTGTATTTTTTTTTTCGATATTTGCAATGTTGGATTTGGTTTGTTGTTTAATCCTAGTTTGATATCCATATCCCCTAATGTTATCAATGTTTTGTTTAAGTTTGGAAATAAAAAACATGGGTTGTTGTTGTTGACAAATCTATAGAAATGGAAAATTGCAGGGAAGTGGAAAAAAAGGGAAAAAAAGGGTGGGGGGTTGGTAGGGAAGAAGCTAAATGTGCGTTTTATTATGCTCAAGCCAGTACTCGAACCCGTGACCAGCGTGCAAGCAATGCTCTATGTTAATGTTTTAGTTGTGACCATTGTGACGTGAGGCCGAAGCCATTGTTGGTTTTGCGTAGAAATTGTATTTGTTTGGTTTCAGTATTTGTAAAATACAATCTAAATTATATTGTAAAAAAGGAAATCGCTGATTTATTATTTTTTATACAATACAAAATCTGAAATTGTATTGTGTAGAAACTATAGTTAGTGTAAAGATTAAGTTGTAATATAAATTAGAACATGTATTTTTTTTTTAAATTACACACTACTGTATTGTTTCCCGCCTATACTAAGGGCTGTTGCTGCAGCCAATCAACTAACGAACCAATACCAGCATGAGCAATTAGTAGCCGGGTCCACCATAGATTTAACATTAATTTGCTAATGAAGTGTGTATGCGTTTTTAATTTCCTCGATGTTATTTGGTTTATCATGTATACATATTAATTAAGTGATTTTCTTATTATTGGTTTTGGGATACGTATGTGTCCATATTATTGTTATACATAGTTTACATAAGTGTCTTGCTAATAAGGTTGGCTAATCCTCGTAACTAGTTCACTTAAGTGTCATGGTACTAGGTTATCCGGGAATGAGAATCGCTCGGGACACATAAAAGGGTTGGCTTAGACGATGAGTTTACTTAGGTGTCATGGTACTAGGTTATCCGGGAATAAGAATCGATCGGGACACATGAAAGGGTTGGCTTAGACGATAGAGTTTACTTAGGTGTCAGTGTACTAGGTTATCCGGGAATGAGAATTGTTTTGGACACATGAAAGAGTTGGCTTAGACGATCGAGTTTACTTAGGTGTCAGTGTACTAGGTTATCCGGGAATATGAGAATTGTTTTGGACACATGAAAGGGTTGGCTAATCCTCGTAACTAGTTTCCTTAAGTGTCATGGTACTAGGTTATACGAGAATAAGAATTGTTCGGGTCACATGAAGTGTTGGCTTAGACGACCGAGTTCACTTAGGTGTCATGGTACTAGGTTATCCGGGAATGAGAATCGATCGGGACACATGAAAGGGTTGGCTTAGACGATGAGTTTATTTAGGTGTCATGGTACTAGGTTATCCGGGAATGAGAATCGATCGGGACATATGAAATGTTGGCTTTGATAGAGGGAGCTTACACATACTTTAGTTGTCCATAAAAACACACGAGACACTAACATACTCGAAAAAATTAAAACAATTACATCGAAATAACCATGTAATTAATAAATACATTAATACCGAGCTTATTCATTAGTGATAGAAATATTTGAAAAGAATGTAACATAAATAACAATTTAATTATTATTAATTTGTAAGAAGGGTGCACAAGTAGGATGTTATTTATATTTTCCTTTTATTTTCATCAAAAGTTAATTTGAAAATTGGAAAAGCTTACACCTACTCACCTACATGTCGGACGAAAGGTTGGCTAATCCTCGTAACTAGTTCACTTAAGTGTCATGGTACTAGGTTATACGGGAATAAGAATTGTTCGGAACACATGAAAGGGTTGGCTTAGACGATCGAGTTTACTTAGGTGTCAGTGTACTAGGTTATCCGAGAATGAGAATTGTTTTTGGTCACATGAAAGGGTTGGCTTAGAGGATGAGTTTACTTAGGTGTCATGATAGTAGGTTATCCGGGAATGAGAATTGTTCGGGGCACATGAAAGGGTTGGCTTAGACGATCGAGTTACTTAGGTGTCATGATAGTAGGTTATCCGGGAATGAGAATTGTTCGGGGCACATGAAAGGGTTGGCTTAGAGGATGAGTTTACTTAGGTATCATGGTAGTAGGTTATCCGGGAATGAGAATTGTTCGTGACACATGAAAGGGTTAGCTTAGACGATCGAGTTTACTTAGGTGTCAGTGTACTAGGTTATCCGGGAATGAGAATTGTTTTGGACACATGAAAGGGTTGGCTTAGACGATCGAGTTTACTTAGGTGTCAGTGTACTAGCTTACACGTACTTTATTTGTCTATAAAAACACACGAGACACCTAACATACTCGAAAAAATTAAAATAATTAGATCGAAATAACCATCTAATTAATAAATACATTATAACGAGCTTGGTCGTTAGTGATAGAAATATTTGAAAAGAATGTAACATAAATAACAATTTAATTATTATTAATTTGTAAGGAGGGTGCACAAGTAGGATGTTATTTATATTTTCCTTTTATTTTCATCAAAAGTTAATTTTACTAACACCCTTATCCTTGTACTCCTTCTTTATCCTATTACCAATTACAAACAACTCAAAACCCGTCATGTAAGCATAACGATGGTAAAATTCACTAAACTCAAGACCGGACTCAAAACACATTCCTGGACAAGGGGTGGTAGGCGTAGTTGAATTCACAATAGTTCCTTCTCCGACGACAGGTTCAACATTAAGGTCTATACTAACCATTGTACTCTGGAATAACAAATGAAATTAAACAAGTTAATTATTAATACAAATTTAAATAAATCATACAATGCTTTTATACATATAAATAGGTATATCATGGCTTCGTGAGATTCATACAATGCTTCACTTAAAACGTTATTCGTGAGATTCATGTCACCTTCAACATGTTCCTCTGAAACATCTTCCTCTATGAATGGCAGTACATTGGATGCTTGTTTCTCCAAGACATCACTCCAAATCGAGTCCTTAAGTCCTTCAACAGTATCTCTCTCTACCAAGTGCATCTCGTTTGGAATTTGTTCATCCAATTCACTCCCTTCACTTGGAGAGCTTTCTCCTTTCTCAATCTCACGTGCATGTCTTGCCGTCATCTGTATTTCCCGAATCTTAATATCCACATCAATGGATGCAGTCTCCATACTGTACATATAGGGGAAGATTAATTGAGGCGGGATTCTCCGATACATTGGATGCTTTTCTAGTCTCCGATACATTGGATGCTTTTATACAAATCAAATTTAATTCAAATGAACAAATAATTAATTGATATAATAAAATATCATTTTGTTTTTAATTATACATATACAATTAATTAAATTAAAATGGTTAACATACATAAGTTATCCACGAAAATAAATGCTTATACACACACGGTACATAGGTTTCTCCGTCAACTTCAATCAACAACATTGGTTACTCCGCTTGATTAATTAATGGTTCATAGATTATACGACAATGATAAAATCACAATACATTAATAAAGATTATATTCGGGAAAGAAATTTACTAAGAAAAAACATAAAACGAGAACAAATTTGTAGATAACAATGAGAAGTAGAAATGGAGTTCATGAATGTTCACCTCTTACAACAAGCCTGGTAAGTGACAACCTTCTGTGGATACTTAATGTTCACCTTCACTTTTTTTTTTTTTTTTTTTTTTGGGGGAAATTTAGGCGGGGAACTTTTCAGAGGAGTTTTGGGCGCCAGAATACCCGTTGTGAAGAGCAAACTGGCGGAAAAAATGAAAACCTTTCCCTCCTAAAGTATACCATTTCCCACCTAAACCCAAAATTTACAATTTGACATGTCAATCACCCATTGCATTTTAAGTCCAGTCAACATAAAACCATTTTATGTGTATAGACTCCCACTTTAAGTTAGCCCCGTCAACAATACTCTGTAGTTGCTCAAGCAAAGGTCAATCATGAAGCACCTGGATATATGTGTTTACATATATAAGCAATATTCTACCTCGTTCACTGAAATGAGCTAAATCATTTTTAATTATTTTTACATAAGCAATATTCTACCTCGTTCACTGAAATGAGCTAAATAATTTATTTATTTATTTACATAAGCAAGGTTTGTTAAACTCACACACACAAATATGAGGAGAAAAGTATATGCCTTGTATTACAATATGCACAACTATTTATACAAAGAATAGGAAACTTAACTTACCAAAACTCCTAAAAACCATAATGAAAAACATTAAGTCTTACATCAATTTCCTACATCAAGTCTTACTTCAATTCATAGGTTACATTATGTTACAAGAATTCTAGTAACTCTAGAATTCATAACACTACCCCTCAAGATGGAGCATGTAAGTCACGAATGCCGAACTTGCGTAACAGAAACGTAAATGGTTATTTCCCAAGCGCCTTAGTCAAAATGTCAGCCAATTGATGACCAGTAGGAACGAATGAAGTATTAACATTTCCGTTAACCAACTCATCGCGGATAAAGTGATAATCCACCTCAATATGTTTCGTACGATCATGAAAAACAGGATTCTTAGCAATGTGAATGGCAGATTGACTATCACAAAATAACTGCATCGGCCTGGGATGCAAAACACCAAGAGAGAATAACACAGATTTCAACCACTTAAGCTCACATATAGATACGGCCATAGAACGGTACTCAGCTTCAGCAGATGAACGAGACACGGTAGGTTGTTTCTTTGTCTTCCAAGATATCGGAGAACGCCCCAAAAAAACCAAATAACCAGATAAAGAACGACGAGTTAATGGACAAGCCGCCCAATCACTATCACAAAATGCCGTAAGAGACATATTAGGAATAGGGCTCAGTAGAATCCCTTGGCCAGGGCTACCTTTCAAGTAGCGTAAAATGCGAGTTGCTGCATCCCAATGTAACACTTGTGGTGCACTTAAAAATTGAGCGAGAGTATGCACTCAATAACTCAATTGAGGGCGTGTCACAGACAAATAAACCAGTCGTCCTACCAAACGACGATATTGCTCAGGATAAGCAAACGGCTCCCCCTTGGCATAAGCAAACCTATGATTTTGCTCCATAGGCGTATCGATAGGTTTACAACCTAACATTCCTGCTTTAGTTAAAATATCCAAAGTATATTTTCGTTGTGAAAGAAAAATACCTTCTGGACCTCGAGCAACTTCAATGCCCAAAAAATATTTTAACACTCCCAAGTCCTTCATACGGAAACAAGTACTTAAATAATCTTGAAATCTCACTACAGCATCATGGAAAGAGCCTGCAATTATCAGATCATCAACATATACAAGGACATGCATGGAAATACTACCCTGTATATAGCTGAACAAGGAGTAATCGGCATAAGATTGTTTAAAACCAAATTCTTTTAAAGCGTTGGATAACTTAGCAAACCATTGTCGTGGAGTTTGTTTGAGACCATACAATGATTTTCGCAACCTGCAAACCTTCCCTGGAGTAGGCGTACTATATCCTGGAGGAAACTGCATATATACCTCCTCAGTCAACTCATCATGTAGGAATGCATTATGAACATCCATTTGATGCAATTCCCAATTCAGAGAAACAACAACTGCTAGAAAAAGACGTACAATCCCCATTTTCGCAACTGGAGCAAAAGTTTCATTATAATCCACACCTGGAACTTGTCGATTATCAAATACAACAAGATGCCCCTTCAGACGCTCAACAATGCTTTTATCTGTATATTTTATTTTATAGACCCAACCACTACCAATTGCCTTTTTACCAGGTGGTAAATCTTCAACCGTCCAAGTACCACTATTTTCAAGAGCATCAATTTCTTCCTGCATAGCCTTACGCCAACTGGGATCTTTAACTACCTCTTAGAAAGAAGTTGGCTCTTTACCTTTTGTAATTGTTGTTAGAAAGCATTTGTGTCTCAATGAAAATTTATTATAATCCACATAACAAGCTATATTAAAAGGTTTACCTGAGGACTTTGATGGAGGAGGGTGAGCCTTAGTCGATGAAGTAGGGTCTATATTTTGTAGCACAACTGTATTGGTAACAAAATCACGAAGTTTCATTGAAGGAAACTTTTGACGATGACCCTGACCAACATTCTCATTAACTATATTATTTTGTATGCCATCAACATTATCCACGTTTTCAATGGACACCATGCGTGGATTGATTTGTTGGCTAGCATCCACTATTGCATCATCATCATGTATTCTACCAAGCCTAGCATCAACAACAACATCAACATTTCTAGAATCACTCAAACTGCCAGTGCTATGCTGAACTATACTTGGCATACCATAGTTTCCAATAGTCCCACACCCTTCAACGTCAATGAACTCCGTATCATCCCACAAAGAATTTTGATTAAAATACAACTCCCATTGCAATTTTTGTTTATCGGGAAGTGACTCAATGTAAGGAAAAATATTTTCAAAAAGTTGGACATCACGACTCACAAAAAATTCATTCGTATCAAGATCATAAAGACGCCAACCCTTTTTACCAAAAGGATATCCAACAAAAATACACCGCCTAGATCTTGAGCCGAATTTGTCCTTAACACGTGGTCTATTTGCAGCATAACATAGACAACCAAAGACACGTATAGAATCATATGAAGGAATTTGACCAAACAAGCACTCATGAGGGGATTTACCATTTAATACTTGGGTGGGAGTCCTATTAATAAGGTGAACGGCAGTGAGAACACATTCCCCCCAAAAGTACTTAGGCAATTTTTCTTGAAACCGTAATGCATGAGCAACATTAAGAATGTGCCTATGTTTTCGTTCAACACGACCATTTTGTTGAGCAGTATCTACACAAGAGGTTTGATGCAAAATCTCCTTTTTCTTAAAGAAAGACCCCATACTTAAGAATTCTTGCCCATTATCACTTCTCAAAATCTTAATTCGTTTATCAAATTGAGTTTTTACCATTGCATAAAATTCACGAATTAAATTTCCAACCTCATATTTTCCACACATCAAAAATACCCACGTAGCACGGGAAAAATCATCAACAATAGTGAGGAAAAAACGTGCATACAACTAGAAAGCACCTTATTAGGTCCCCAAATATCACAATGGATTAACTCAAAAATACCAGATGCTTTATTCAAACTTAACGGAAACGAGTTTCGGGGTTGTTTGCCCATAAAACAATCCGGACAATTAAAATCACAACCATTAGGCCTTTTACTACTAACTACCCCAGGTAAAGAAGAAATAACTTTCATAGAGGGATGACCTAAACGTCTATGCCATATCATACTTGCATCTGAAACAGCCACTTTATTTGCTTGCGGACGATCACGTGCACAAATTGGCATGAATATATAGACCCCATTAGACTGCACCCCCGCTCCAATCAGGTTCCTCAAATTGTGGTCCTGAATAGTACATAGCTTGTTAGTGAAAAGAACAATAAACTTGTGACAGTCTAGTAATTGAGACACCGACAACAAATTATAGGTTAGATCAGGGACATATAAAACATTCTCCAATAATAAATCATCGCACACCAAAATATTTCCTTCTTTCGTGGCGGTAGTACTTTTGCCGTTAGGCATACCAACAGGTGATGAAATATCACACAAATTTGTGAATAAAGAGATATTACCCGACATGTGATTTGAGCATCATGTATCAGATATCCAATCACTGAAACCATACGTACCATTTAATTTTTAGGACAACGAAGAAGATGTTTTCGACCGATTGAATGCAGCCATGAATTGAGCCCATTGCTCATCAGTAAGTGTTGGTGCATTTCTTCTATCAGCCTCACCAACTTCCTGGGTACTGCCACCACGGGAACTACCAACATTTGCAGTGGAGCCACGACCAGAATTGCGCCCACTGCGACCAGAACCACGACTTCCACGGCCTGAGGCAGACCTGCCCCCATGACCACCAGGCGAACCACCAACATACCATTCAGGAAATCCAACAAGTTCAAAGCACTTGTCTTTCTCATGGCCTGCTCGACCACAATGAGTACATAGCCTACCATCACAGTCTCCCACAGCCTTACCAGAACGAGAATACGCCACACCATTGGCCGCAAACCCCACTGCATCGGGACGGGGGTTTTCTTGAGCCTCCGAAACAGTTTGCTTTCTCTCATCAGCAATCACACGAGAGTAAGCAACATTGAGAGATGGAAAAGGATCCATCATTAACAAATTGGAAACAACACTCCCGAATTTCTTTGATTCGAGACCAATACAAAATTGATGGAGCATCTCTGTTTCACGAATCTGGACATACTCATTAGCAGCGGAACACGTACACGTAGGAAATTTTGTATAACTAGAAAATTCATATTGTAAACTACTTAATTCACCATAATATACAGCCACAGGTCTCCCCCTATGTTTACAATCAGTAATTTTATTTTTTAATTCAAGAATACGAGGCCCGTTTGTGAGGGGGTCGAAAAAGCACGAGGCTAATGCATGACCTCGTCCCTCGTGGGCGTGACGTCGTCAAATCAAGTGTAGTTAGATTTCCTGTGAGTTTACACCCAATCGACTAGTAATATAGGAGTCGCCATTCAGTTTTTAACGACAATGAGAAAAACTGACAAAACCCGGTTATCGTGACATAAAGGGAGTGCAATTATGTTCGACCACGACGGCCATAGGTTCCCTTGTGATCCTTGGTGTGGGGATCGCTCAACGTACACCCGCAGGGCAGAGATTGAGAGTTCGGGGGACTGTAACTACCGAGAGGAGTGCTCATCGATAACTCCAGAGGCAGGTTATCCTTACTAGCTCAGCATAAATAATTGAAGGGACATGCGTTTAAACTATTAAAATATTCTGAATTGATTTTTTAGCAATATGCAACACATAATACTAAATCGATCGTGATTATCTTATTTAGATTGATTCAAGGTACCTAGCATGATAATTCAATTGTCCAAGGTATTATCTTATTAGGCGTGATAGATCAATCAAGTTAATAGTTTGACGATTTTATAAAAGGGTGATTAAAGCGATTAAATCATGCAAAGGGACACATTACAACGCACCCTTGAGAGGTGCGTCACGGTTCTCAGAAAACTAACCACTTGGCTTTGCTATTTCTCCTTTTATTTAACGAATCTCGGGTTTCTGAGCAGTGTTCCAGTATTTAGGCGTAATTCATCAGCTACAAGGGACAGGATACATTCTGTTCGACTTTTGGGTCGATTGCGACAGAACGCGGGATCAATTTCGCAGCGTGAGGCTTAGGCTTACGGTTGGAGTCAATACTCAGATTATGAATTGTGTGTCCTCTTCACGTCGGTTTTTAGGCTATATTTATAGGGAAAGAGTTCATGGAAAGATAGATCTTTAGAATCCGAATCCGAAAAGAATTTGGAGACGACACGACCCCAGGTATTTTCAGCGCCTAGTGTTGGGCGCCGAAGATTTCGGCGCCCAGACCCAGGCGTTGAAAATAGGATCTGGGCCGAGCCTTTTGTCAGATTTGGACTCTTAATCACGGAGCTTTTGAGACTTATAAGAGTTTCTTAGTGCGTATCAACTTATGACGGAATGCGTCTGGGCCCGTTACGAACTCTAGGTTCGTTAGGATTTTAATTAATACGTAACTCTTATTTTCGAATTATAGCAAGAATAGAATTCCTTTGCCAATTCTATCTCTTTTAGGACTTATGTTGGAGTGCAACACCTAATTCTGACAGATTTCTATCTTTTATGACTTTGCCACGTTTAACAACTATTTCTTACGGCAGTTACCATTTTTAGCAGGTTTCTATAAATAGCAGTTTTTACTGAAATGAAAAGGTGATACAAGCCATGGTGTATGTGACCTGTTTTGCGAGGGTCTCACGAGCCCCCGAGTGATAACATTTGACTTAAGGGTCATCACTTGAAGTGTTAACACATTCCTCACGTGTCATTGGAATTTGTTAAGTATAGAAACTCCCTCACTTTGTCATTGGAAGTACCTAAAGATGTATAGAAACTCCCTCACTTTGTCATTGGAAGTATCTACAGACGTTTTCGAAATCAAATCTATAAAGTGTAACCAGGCCTGGCCAAGCCCAATCACAATCACGAGGTAAAAATATTTTTAAAGATTCTCATTTTCAGGGTTAGCTAAACGAGAAAACCCCCTTGTTTTTATAGGACGTAAAAGGAAGGAAAATCCAGCACATCACTCGTTTTGGAAAAGCGGAAAACCAATTTTTTGATTTTTGAAAAGAGAAACGGTCCTTTGATTTTTGGAAAAGGGAAACCATCCTTTGATTTTTGGAAAAGGGAAACCATCTTTTGATTTTTGGAAAAAGATAAACCATCTTTTGATTTTTGGAAAAAGATAAACCATCTTTTGATTATTGGAAAAAGATAAACCATCTTTTGATTTTTGGAAAAAGATAAACCATCCTTTGATTTTTGGAAAAATATAAACCATCCTTTGATTTTTGGAAAAGGATAAACCGGAAAAAGTTATCGCTGCAGTGACTAAGGACCTGCGCGGTTAGTGACGCAGACCCCGCCCGCTGAAGGTGGGCGAGCCTGTCCTGCTGAGGGTGGACGCCCCGTCCGATAGAAGTGGACGAATCTGCTTTGATGTTTTGAAAATAAGGACCTACGCGGTTTGTGACGTAGACCCCGCCGGCTGAAGATGGCGAGCCTGTATTTTGAAGATTTTTTTTTATTTTTTTCGAAAACTGAGGACCTGCGCGGTTAGTGACGCAGACCCCGCCCGCTGAAGGTGGGCGAGCCTGTTTTTGTTTGAAGAATTTATTTTCTTTCGAGGGATTCTCGGATTTAGTTGCAACCTGAATGTGGGTTGACAACGTGCTTAGACGGACCATTGTCTCGTGGTCATCATCTTTCATGGTTTTGAGCTAGTCTTTATGGCTCAATTTTGCCATTACCTGGGTCCTTGATTAGGGGACTATGTATAAGTATCAACGGCGGCCTTTGTCTTGAGGTCGTAATCCGGTTTTATCTTTTGAGATTATCCAAACACGGGGCTTCGTACAACGTAGTTTGGGAATATTGTTTTAATTTTGCATACTCTCTTTTGAAATATATATTTTCTTCCGAGCCCCCAATGACTCGTGCTTGACGGTCATTTCTTGTCAAAGAGGTTCTTTGGGGATACGCATTTTGTAATGTCCTTGATCGTGTTTGGGATCGTGCTCGTAAGTGCGAGCGATCTTTGTAGTGATGTGCTACTCTTAACAAAGCCGTGAGGTGCGACTTTCAGTAAGGAAATTGGCAATTTTCGAGTCGAATGGATATGGCAGGACCCTACAGAAGTCAGGGCCTTTTTGGGGCCTGGGCTCATTTTCGGCGCCCTGGCCTGGGCGTTAGAAATAATTCACGCCCAAGTGGGGCGTTGAAAATATTTCTTGGGCTGGTCTTTTGATGACACAGTTGGCCTCTCGTTCGTTCGTTTATTTCACTTGGAAATTCTACGTATTCTCTTCTCTTTTGTTTTTCTTTATTTTGATTTTCAGCGCCCAGAGCTGGGCGTCGTAATATCTGGCGCCTGGTCCTGGGCGTTGAAAGTGCGTCCCAGGCAGGACTTTCTCGTGATGATTTCTCGAGAAGCCGTAGTCGATTGGTGGACTACGGTGTTTGTCGCTTTGGGGCGATTATTTAAAGGAACTGTTGCTCTTAAGGTGTACATTTATTGCAATAGTCGGGCGAGTCTATATGGCCCGAGGAACATACCTTGAGGTGTAAGACTTTGATCGCTCTTATATTTTTTTCTTTTGAACGTGTTCGTGAATGTTCGATACTTAGAATGTATGTGCGAACGAGCGTTCATAGAATGGCCGTTGCGTGCGGTCCATTAATCAGTTCGCTTGAATCATTTTTTTTTGAGCAATGACTGATATTGAATAGTTTTCTTAGAAGCTTGATAGGGTTCAGGCCCATTCATGAAGTGGGCTCAAGCATCGTGCCCTTTTGATCGTTCAAACATTTGCTTTGAGATTTTTTTATATTGCTACGGTCGTTTCGTAGCTTGGAGCCCCCAAGTATGCATGTTGGGATGCTTCCTTTTGGCGTACGATTTTTGTAGGTTCTTTCGAGAAAGATTCCTTGGGGTCCCGCTCGTGTAGGTGCACGCTATCCCTTCCGTGGTAGGTAATATTTTTCTACTTTTAATCCTTAATGTAGAAGTCGGGTGGCTTGCATTTTGAATTTGGGCGATAAGTAATCTTTGCCTCTTTTATACATGCTCTTGGTCGTGCCCGCATTAGTGCAATATGCCTCACTCTTTTTAGACTTGTACCGTGGGATGGTTGAACTTATGGTGTGACGTAGGCTTGTGTGGCCTAACAGCGTGTCTTAGAACATTCCTCCAGGTGTTGGGATATCATTATTATTTTTTGCATTTGGAGTACTTCATCACGCCTCGTTCAGGTGCTAGAACAAGTGTAGCACCTTCTGCGTGGGTGTGCACGGCTTATTACTTCGTTCGATGCGAGGATTCATAGATGTTTCTTTCTTCCCCTTTTTTTTTATCCTTGATTTTTCTTTCGCTTTTGCTTTGGAACGACGCAGACTGTGTAACGGGCGCTTGTTGAAGGAAATAATGCCCTTGGTCCAAGTATGCATATAATATTAAGTCTAATAAATGCGGTTCAGTATTAATTCACAAGTTAATAATTCAGTGAGATCAAGTGAGCTGAATGCCTAGCTAGAGGCCGCTTCAGTTCAAGTGGAATTAATGATATTAATCCACAGCTTACTCTTGACTGAACCCGTAGGGTCACACAAATAGTACGTAAACGGATCAAGTATTTAATGGCATTAAATACTCCATCTATGGATATTTGGAATCGACGGATCTTGGTTTCAGTGGGAGCTGAGATCGTCACAAGCAAGAAATGAATACTCCGGAAACGATGATATTGCCGGAAACGGAAATATGGATCGTATCGGAAATATAAATATTATCCAAGTCGTAGATGTTGCCGGAAACGGAAACATGGTACGTATCGGAAAATATTATCGGAAATGGAAATATTTCCATAATCGGAAATATTGCCGGAAACAGAAATATTGTCAGAATCGGAAATATTATCGGAATCGGAAAATAATTCCGGAAACGGAAATATTAAATATTTGTTCGAAATGGAAATTAATTCCGGAATCGGAAATATTAAATATTGTTCTTATCGGAAATGAATTCCGGAACCGGGAATTTAATCGGAAGCGCATCGTACGAATTAGCATCGGACGAGGCTTGCTAGACGAAGGTCCAGCACGAAGCCAGGCCCGCGCCCAGCAAGCCGAGCGCCCAACATGGAGCTGCCACGCCTCGCCAGGCCCAGCGCAAGGCCAGGCCCAGCAAGGCCTTGGCGCGCGCACGCTAGGCGTGCTGTTGGGCTGCGAGCAACGGCTGCTCGTGTGGGACGCAAGGCCTGCGCGGGTGGTGCGATGCTCGTGGCCTTACGATGCTCATGTTCGTAACGAATCCTAATCCTATCGGAATTCGTGTATTGATTAAATCCTAATCCTAATAAGATTATATTTATTATTTAGAGTTCAAGTTGGATTCTAATTAATAAAACCAAATCCTAGTAGGATTATAATTCCTTTTCCATACCTCTATAAATAGGAGCCTAGGGTCATAATTTATAGATACAATTGAAGTATTCTAAAGGTAAGATTTTGAAGAAAAATCAGCCATACACTTGCACCTAATAGCCGGAATTCCTAAGCTACCTTAAGGGCGATTCTAGTTGGTCAATCTTAAGGCGGATCCGGACGTGTTGTGGACTATCTACGGAGGGACGACACTTGGAGTCCTAAAGACTTGTTCTTGTTTTGTTCGGGCGCAGCTAGGGAGGGCACGCAACAAAGTGTATGCATCTAAACTATGCTAAAAGATTATGTGTAAATAATATGCTTTCCTGGCTTTATGGTTTTTCCGCATGATTTATGAATTGTCATATGTATCATAACCTAACAGTGGTATCACGAGCCTCTTATTATTTTCATAATCTAAATTGCATGAACATGGTTAAATTTTACAAAGAATTAAAAGGGGTGATTAATTTTCGTAATTGTTAATTAATTGCAAATTGCGTTTATTTAATTATATGTACGCAATTTTTTGGCAGTTTCTTCGTTACTCATCCAAATCGAGTGATTTTTGTGTCAATTCTGCATGTAAAAGGCATTCTAAAATTTTGACAAAAAAAGTACTTTTCGCCCGAACCCAGAATTCCCAAATTCGAAGCCTAACTATGACTTTTCGGAGGTTTTAGTTTTTCGAACGCAAAAGTTTGTAAATTTAAGATGTTAAATTATATATTTGCGATTCTTGTTGATAAATCTTGAATATTTGATTGACCTACTGTATATGTTTAACAAGTTTGAATGCCTAGCCTTGTTAATTATACAACCTAATTTGTAATTATGATTAATTTGTTGAAATTCGAATAATTTAGAATTAATTTGATTTTCATAATTAATTAATAATTTAATTAGGTACCAATGATTAAAAACCACCATAAAAATTGGTATTTGTGTTAAATTTTAAATTTTTATGACCTAGATTTGAATCCATGTTAATCGGAATTTAATTGATTAATAAATTTTCGATTTTTCGCCCTATAATTATGAAATTAATATGATTTATTAATTTGTCATTAATTTTGGAAATAAAAGTTTTAATTTTTATGCAATTCGCTCATAAAACTTGCACGCACAAAGCAATGGACGCTACGTGTTACCCTTAAGGGGTGTTGTATAGTGTGGGCATGCGACGACGAGCAAGGGAGCTCGTCGCCCATGCGGTACGAATGTAGCGAGCAAGGCGAGTAGCACGCAAGCACAAGGCAGCAGCCCTGCCTTCCGTCGAGTGCTGCGATGATGCATGGGCGGATGGGCGAAGAAGCAAGGCGAGCGAGTAAGGCAGGCGCGCGCGCGGGCAGCGAGGGGTGCCTCGCAGCAACGAGCGCTGCCTCACCTAGCCTCGCCAAGCAACTGCTGCGCTACGAAGCAGCAAGCGATGCTGCGCGCAAGCGCGGCTCGGCTTGCTGCGTTTGCGCGTGGCAGCTGCTCGTGCCTTGCTGTGCGATCACTCGTGAGGGGCGATGCTGCCTCGTGGACTCGACGGGGCATGGGCGCAAGCCCATGGCCTCGTCTTGACCCGATTGATGCGTTTTGAATTTAATTTTTAATTTTCAGTTCGGAAACGATTTTAATTAATTTTAAAATCTGTAATTTAAATTGTTTTATTGGATTTTAATTTTGAATATTATAATTATTATAAATTTTATTTATACTAATTATTTTACTAAAATTAAATCTTGAATTAATTTAAATTCGTTTAATTCAACTGAAATAAATTAAATTAATGGATTCGATTATAAATTTATATGAGCTTTAAATTTTAATTAAATTTGTATGTTTCCGGTTAGACTAGAAATACATTTTTATGTTTAAAATTAGTAAAGCATATGAATTTATTGGTTTAAGTGGGAGCATTTTTAGTCATAAACTCTTGATTAGGTCTACAAATCCTTTAAGGTTAAACAACTTGATTAGAATTAATAAGGACTGAATAATTGGTAGATTATTGGTGCCATTAATTAATTGCTGCAAATATTTATGTGATGCATAACGTGTTTTACTAACCAGCTATGTGGACCATTCATGATAATGAATGGGGGAATGGTATATATTGTATATGTACTATTTTGCAGGTTATGGAGTGACTAGTATGACCCAAATAGGATAGAAAATATGGTATGTGTACCATTAATTTGAATGTAATTGGTCTAATGCACCAAATTTGTTTTTCAATTTAAATATGGTCTGCGTACCATCAAATAGTTGTAATTAGTTTAATTATAGCTTATCCTATTTGAAGAAAATGGTGCCTTCCACGGTGAAATTCAAGACGAAGTTACCATTTTCGAGACGGACTTTGAAGTTGAAGCTTCAAGATGAAGTCGGGCCATACTAGATCACATTTATCTTATGCATGCTTTAAGTTATTTATTGCTTTAAATATGTCTTAATTATGCATGAGATTATGGCTTGATTATGTTGCATGATTAAGGATTTTAGTTCACTTAAAATCTAACCAACATAGTAAGAGCCTTAAGTTTCAAACTTAAAAATTGAGTTAAAAGGTGCCATGCCAAAATAAACACTTACTTGGATATCCTTTACATCAATCTAGTAATAGTTTTCGCTCAGCAAGGTGTTACTTATTGGTCCTAAAGGGGTAAGGTACACAAATAATTGTGAGTACATGTTAGTTTTGGTGAAACTCAACGATATAAGTAAGGAGTCCTTTTATGTCGTGGCAAAATCGATAGGTTTACCTAATAAGTTCTTAGACGTACCTATCAACCAAGAGTAGTTTTAGACTATTAGCAAAAGGCTTTTGCTTACCTAAAATGTTTTAGAATTGAGTCAAAATACATAATGTGCTTAATTCTTCAATGGTTTTAGGGTCTTGGAATCATTTTATTCACACCTGCCGGAACAATAAATTTGAATAAAATGCTAAATAACTTGTTTGAATTGCATGATTGCTTTACTTTCAAGTTATTATTCATGATAAATGTTTAGACTTTGCATGCTTCAATGTATGTTTTAATTATTGTTTATAATTAAATATCTTGCACTTTAGTAAATCCTTTTAGAAAGTTAATAATAAATTTCCTCGATTGGTAGTGAATCCAAGAACAATTCACGGAAATGAGAGAAAATGAGCAATTTAAAATGTACGTTTCTTACAGCGACTTTTATGGTTGTTTTCGAGTATCAAAATCGAATGGCAAACCGATTGGAGCTTGTGAATTCAAAATACAATGTAGTTTTGAGATCATAAAGCATTGAGTTTAAACGCTCAGCTTTACCAATGGTTAACAACCTAATATCTTTGTCCATTTAATTCTCGAATGAGTCTAGTCCCTAGACATTCGAATAGATCGATGCTTAGAGAACTTTAGAAGCTTCTGGTAAGATCATCTAGTTGAAACTTAATATTCAACATAAAATGGTAAGAACCTTGTTGGAGTGACATTGGACATGTCTAACAAAGTATAAAAGTCAACACTAAAGATTTCAATTCTTAAGACTATAAGAAAGGGTACAAGAAATAGGAAAACAAAGGAACAAATGAAAGGAATTTACGATTCCGTTTCTACCTATAAGTTTATGTTTAAAGAGAAGTGACCTAGCAATCAAACTTCCTTGGTATCATATACCGCTTGAGGTTCTTACTTCGGTAATAACTCAAACAATGGAAGCTAGGCTACACTAATGGCCTACAAGTGGGAAATGAAGCATGGCAATGCTACATTAGTTGTAGGGTCATCTAATTTGTTTTAAGTCCTTTCAAAGGCTGGAACTTAATGGCTATTTTGTTCCATAATCAGCATACCCAAATTTCTGTTTTCAAACACAGAAAGACTCACATTCAGAAGAACAAAAACAATGTTTGTTTGTTTATTTGAATGAAATGGTCATTTACGGGCTGAGTCAATATGCTTGATTAAAACAAACAAATCTTTAACAATAAAACTTTACTAGGTTCAAATCAATCTCTTGATTTGAGTTCCACTAACCTTTAGCATTGTTGCTTAGACCATATCAACAAGTTAACATTCAAAAGCTCTATTTTGATGGACTTTTGAAAGTTCATTGATTTCTAAATCAATTTAAGACAACTAGTCTTACTTGTTGAAAGTAACAAAAGATATGAACTATTGTTAGAACGCCTAGACAATAGAGTTCAAAGCTAAAAGAAAGATTTATGACTTTATTATTTCACATGGATTTGAGTGAATATAGGTTTAATTACTCAAATGTGATATAAGTTTGAATCTGTTTGGCTAGTTCAAAGATTCAGAAGTATAAATCCCACTTGGTAAGAAATCATAAAGATCTAGGATAGATCATGTTAATGATTGCTTGAGACCAAAAATGCTCATTAATGATTGTGTGTTGTAATTTCACAATCTAGCTCCATGAGATATGGCATATCTAAGTGGAATGATCGAAGTCAATTAGTACTTGATTCGATCAATGATGAATCATAAAGACTTTTCCTATAATTTCTAAAACAAAATGCTCAACTACCACCAAACTAAACCATTTTCGTCAAAGCTATTGAAAAGTAATTTCAGAATATCTTTTCATAATATATATCTAAAGTGTTCCTAAACTCAGTGGGAGCTTAGTGTTTGTTATTCAACAAACTAAGGCCCAAGTCTAGATATATGTTTCATTGTGATTTATTCAAATGAGACACAAGGGAATTGTTTCTACCATGAATTTTTGAGAACATAATGTTTGTTTGCTCGAAATAATGTCCTTTTGGAGATTCTTTCCAAACTGACAAGTGGGAGAAAATAGACCTCGAAAGTCTTCGAGGCGAACAATAAACATAAACGGACATTCCGGAGGCTTTTCGAAGTGCTTCAGAAAATCCGAACTTATTCTTTAAGGACTTTAGAAGTGGCTTTTAAAGAATAGACATATCTTAGAAGACTTTACAAGTGCTTCAAGGAGAACAAATATTCAAAGGACTTTCAAGTGGCTATTGATATTCTATCGTTTGATGTTCTATACCCATGTAGGCATAGAGTTAAAGTCACTGAAACTATGAGATTCTTCTATTAGATAGTGAAGAAACATGGAGTTCAGGTCACTGAAGCTATGCGATTCTTCTATTAGATAGTGAAGAAACCTACAACTTGCAGTCAAACTATTATCGTGAGTTTGTGACCTGTGAGAAAGCTATGACGAAACCCAGATTCCCTAAAAAGGTTAGAGGCCATATATAGACTCAAATGTTTTAAATGGTTAGAGGCCATAAAACATACTCAATGTTTTGATGACAAAATTGAAAATTTGTTGATTTGCAAGAATAGTTTCACCTGTTGGTTGCAAGTTTGTTTTAAGGATAAAAACGATCAAACATGGAATTGTGTTCACACAAAAAGCTAGATTAGTTGCTAAAGGTTACAAGCAAATTGACGACGTAGATTGTGTTGAAGCCTCATGCAAAATCGTAATGCTTAAGTCTATAATTCAAGCAATGATTGCATATTGGTACATATGGTAATTGGATGACAAAACGTATTCCTCAATCAAATGTTGGAAGAAAACTATGTACATGGCATGTCATAGGATTTGTGGATCCAAATAAATGCTTGAAAAGGAATGCTAGCTTATGAAATCTAAGTACAGATTTAAGCAAGCAATTGGGAATTGGAACTGTATTTTAGTGAAGCTAATAAGCATTTTAGTTTCATAAAATGTACATGATTCTTATAGATGTATAAGAAGTTTAGTGGGAGTACATAAAAAATTAATTGGTCCTATGTGTATCACACACATATCTCTCTATTGTGAAATAACATTCAAATGCTAATGACTTAGATTTGAAATTATTCATCAATGATGGACCAAAGCGAAACTTAGTACATACTGGGTATTAAGATCTATTTACAAAGATCTTATATTAATGTTTTGGATTAAGTAATGGCATTTACTAAAACAAACACGAAAGACTCCACTGGAGATATTCGACCCATGTGAATAAATCTAAGTAAAGAATGTTTGAACTATGTATAAGCATTTACTAAGTTAAACATCAAAGGATCTAAGTAAGATTCTTAACCTATATTATATGTCAAAGAATTTAGCTGGATTTAGTATCTACTGAAACTAGATGAGCTAAAGTTACATGAATAGAATTCAATTGGGAATTATTCTGCAAAAGAATTTATCATGTATGATATAATATAAGGATCGCCAAAAACGTATCGTATGACTTTAGGCATGACGAACATATACCAATCTCTATTGATCTAAGTGAAGATCAACTAGATTGAGATCAAAAATACTTATGGTACTTGAAAATGTACATAGGAATAGTTCTTGATTCAAGGAAATAAAGATATGCTAAATATTGATGCTACACGCATAAACACTGGCAAAGGATCAAGCAAGACCCTTTGGAGTTAACCATTGATAAGGACGAGCTATAGAGCATCGTGTTTTGAAATGGCAACATGGATTGGAGACCATGAGTTGTTGCGTGGGATATTAAAATATTAATTTCTATGTTCTAAGATACAGCTGGAAAGTATTCCACATATCTGTGAACTGCTTGGATAAGTAATTCCAAACAAAGCATCACTAGCAACCTATAAAGTTGAAGTAAAAGTACTTATTGCCTAAGAAGCAATAAAACAGGGTTGTTTATGTTAAAGAGTTCTTCATTGAACTTGGGTAGATCACATGTCTGCTGGCTTAATGGTTCTTCATTGAAAAATGCGTAGAACCACTCTTGAAGCAAGAAAAGACTAGATCACAAAATAAACATACTCAAAAGATCTTATCATCTATCTCGAAGAACATTCGATGAAAAGGATATTAAGATTGGCAAAGCATGATAACTAAACCTATGCAACAAGTGAGAAACAACACTCACATTGTGGCACTGGAAATCAAGCATAGCTTTGAATTCCATGAACTGTTTTAAAGATGGGTTTGAGGCCCATGGTTGTAAAACATTGGGGTTGAACATTTATCATATATGAAATGTATTTTCATATTCCATTTAATCTTGGTTTAGTATTAAATGATGAGTCCCTTCAATTTGACGATATATTCAAGATAGACTGTCAGGACCAGTCCTGTGACTAAGAAATGTCTATCAAGTGAACTTGAATGTCAAAGGTTGAAAATGGTCCCTGGTCGGAGTTTTCTATAAAAATTGGACGCATAGAAAATGTTAGACGACTGGAATGCAAGATGACTAATAGTTCTGTTTCTTAAACTATGTGGACATGGCAATGTCGTAATCATTTGCATAGATACTTACTTTTGGAAGACTAGTATCGGACAGACCTATGAAACTTTAATGTAAGAGATGAAAATCTGTCATAAGTAAATTTCATTAAAATTATTAGACACTAAATCCGCAATACCTGAGTGATTTGAGATTACTTGTTTGAGAACTGGTTACTTTGACGTTGACCAACCGTCGCACCGTAAAAGGAGGCTATAAAGGCAACGCTCAGATAATCACCTATTAAACGAAGTCTAATCTCAAGATCGCAAGATTGGGATTGTCCTCCCATAAATCGGGATGAGATGCTTAAAAGTTGTACAAGGCCACTCGGAGAGCTAGAAACTGTAAAATGCATGGCCGTGCTCGGATGAATCATAGGCTATGATTATCTGTTTATTTGATCAGTTGAACTCTGAAACCGAGAAACACCTCTGGACATAATAAGGATGACAACTCTTACCTTATGTTCAAGAGAAAGCATCGAGCGACAAAGGAATTAGGAAATGCACACTTGTCCCTAAGGACAAGTAGGAGACTAAAGGAAATAATGCCCTTGGTACAAGTATGCATATAATATTAAGTCTAATAAATGCGGTTCAGTATTAATTAACAAGTTAATAATTCAGTGAGATCAAGTGAACTGAATGCCTAGCTAGAGGCCGCTTCAGTTCAAGTGGAATTAATGATATTAATCCACAGCTTACTCTTGACTGAACCTGTAGGGTCACACAAATAGTACGTAAACGAATCAAGTATTTAATGGCATTAAATACTCCATCTATGGATATTCGGAATCGACGGATCTTGGTTTCAGTGGGAGCTGAGATCGTCACAAGCAAGAAATGAATACTCCGGAAACGATGATATTGCCGGAAACGAAAATATGGATCGTATCGGAAATATAAATATTATCCAAGTCGTAGATGTTGCCGGAAACGGAAACATGGTACGTATCGGAAAATATTATCGGAAATGGAAATATTGCCGGAATCGGAAATATTGCCGGAAACGGAAATATTGTCAGAATCAGAAATATTATCGGAATCGGAAAATAATTCCGGAAACGGAAATATTAAATATTTGTTCGAAACAGAAATTAATTCCGGAATCGGAAATATTAAATATTGTTCGTATCGGAAATGAATTTCGGAACCGGGAATTTAATCGGAAGCGCATCGTACGAATTAGCATCGGACGAGGCTTGCTAGACGAAGGCCCAGCACGAAGCCAGGCCCGCGCCCAGCAAGCCGAGCGCCCAACATGGAGCTGCCACGCCTCGCCAGGCCCAGCGCAAGGCCAGGCCCAGCAAGGCCTTGGCGCGCGCACGCTAGGCGTGCTGTTGGGCTGCGAGCAACGGCTGCTCGTGTGGGATGCAAGGCCTGCGCGGGTGGTGCGATGCTCGTGGCCTTACGATGCTCATGTTCGTAACGAATCCTAATTCTATCGGAATTCGTGTATTGATTAAATCCTAATCCTAATAAGATTATATTTATTATTTAGAGTTCAAGTTGGATTCTAATTAATAAAACTGAATCCTAGTAGGATTATAATTCCTTTTCCATACCTCTATAAATAGGAGCCTAGGGTCATAATTTATAGATACAATTGAAGTATTCTAAAGGTAAGATTTTGAAGAAAAATCAGCCATACACTTGCACCTAATAGCCGAAATTCCTAAGCTACCTTAAGGCGGATCCGGACGTGCTGTGGACTATCTACGGAAGGACGACACTTGGAGTCCTAAAGACTTGTTCTTGTTCGGTTCGGGCGCAGCTAGGGAGGGCACGCAACAAAGTGTATGCATCTAAACTATGCTAAATGATTATGTGTAAATAATATGCTTTCTTGGCTTTATGGTTTTTTCGCATGATTTATGTTTTGTTATATGAATCATAACCTAACACTTGTAGGGCGAGCGTTATGTGCAGTAGTTTGATCGGAGTTTTGGTGACTCACGATTTTCAGTTACCCTTGTTAGTGGGGTGATCGACTTTATATATTCTAAGTAGCGCTTAGAATTTGGGAGGGGTTGTAGTTATTCTAAGGTTCGTTTTACACGATCAAACCTTAGGATTGTGCCCTTATGACGTGTGTATAACATTAGCGTCGAGAATTTGCGATAAAATCGTCATTTCGAGCATTTTTAGAGTGTTTTTCTCAAGCCCCCAATTATAACTACGGGATTGGCTTGGTGCTATAATGCTTAGCATATGTTTTTATACATTCATGGTGACATGGATCATGAATAGTTTGAACCAGACTCGTTTAGTGCGAGGTACGTTCGAGTAGTGATTTGCTACTTCTCTTGTAAATATCGTATTGTGCGACATTGCCATGGTCAAGGTAGTCACATGTTCAAGTGTGCCTTGACCAAAATCTAGGTGCCTTTCTTTACCCATAATTTTTTTGACTCACTTGCAACATCGAGATAAACGCATACTTAGCTTAAACCAACGACACTTTATTATGTTCGAAGAATTCTTTGAAAATTATTTGAAATCCGAGTCCTACTGTGTACAATCCGAGGTGTCCTAAGTAAGTCGACTTATAGAAGGGTTCGTACAGGATTACATGAGTGAATCAAAATACTATTACGATTTTCGAAATGCTGTCTAAGGATTTGCTGGAAGCCAGGGTGCAGGCGTCAAGATATTACTTGTGCCCGTGTGGCGCATGCTTTAGGCTTTTAGGGCTATCTTTTCCAGAATTGCGGGAATATAAACCGTTTTCAAATTGACTTAGATTTACTTGGTGTATGTCTGCACAAAAGGTCAAGGTATACTTAGTTCTTTCCCTAGCTCTTTCATGTCAATTTTTAGCCCCCAGTTGCTATTATGTCTTCTCATTAATGATGCTTTCAGATTTCGATTTTAGATGCCCGTGTCATATGTCTGAGTAGGGTGAGCCTTGGTTAAGTGCAAAGTCCTATTGACAATGTCTGATTTTTTCAAAGGGGATTCGCAAGCATTTGAATTACCATGAACGGGTGCCCTGAGTTCGAAGGAACGATGGGGCGATGTCGTAGAACAATCCTCTTTATTGCAAGCTTACTGCCTTTACTACTTGTTGGCGATTATGACTGTGTCTAGTGGTGAAAGAAGGTCTTTAGGTGAGTTAGTTTGCTTTAGGGAGGGTCAAGTCGAGTACTTTAGAGGTCATGGACGCTCGCGCTAGCCCCCATTCAATTGAGGCAAAGCGATCTTTTGAGTATTGGCTAAGTTCCTAGGAGTGTGAGTGCTCCTTCTGGCAAGGGTACGTGCCCTTATTATATTTCGATGTGTGCTCATTTTGGCATCTTGATGACTTAGATTCTTCCTTTGACTTAAATTTTTCTTTCGACTTGGACTGCAAGTAATTAAATTTCAATAAGGGACTCTATTTTTTATTCTTGTTATTCTATAGGTTTTAACATTTTTGCAAATTGGTTGGACCGAATCATGGATTGCCTACGTATCCGCCTTAAATAGATTTAATTTGGAATCAGGTCTTGCGTAGTTCTTAGCCAGAAAATGGTTTCTTAGAATGCCGATTTTAAACAAGTACGTTCGAGTGGGATCGTAATGTTTGAAATAGGGTGAAATAAGTGAAGTTCATTATTATTTTAATCTGCTGCTTTGCCGTAGGCCAAAAATTTGTTTCATTTTTTAAGTACATGTATTAGCACAAATCTTTTCATGTATTTTTTGGTACGTATATCTAAATACGTGATGTACCCCTCCAAGTGTTCGTTATTTTTCGTGTATGTGCGGATAAAATGACGAGCACTTTTGGGCGAAGTTTGGCAAGCAGAGAGAATCGGCGCCCAGGCTGGGGCGCTAAAGATTCCGGCGCCCAGCTCTGGGTGCTGAAAATGATTTCTGGGCAGATTTTTTTTGGTGTGTTGCTTCTTTTCCTTTTGTGTCAGATATTTGCGAATCTTTTTTTGTGCGCTAAATGCTCTTTTTTTTAGACGAACTTTTAAAGGCGCTTTGCAAAGTTTCTTTTTTTTTATTATTATTTTTTATGTTAAGCGTAGAATGTACTTTTTCATTTGTCTTTTTTTTATTCGTGACTCAAGACGGCTCGAAAGATGGGTTGAATGAGATAGGATAATTTGTATAGGCATTAGTCAAGCATGAGGATTGGAAAGGGTAGAAGGTCGTAGAACTTTATGTATATTTTTTTTTTTGTGATATGATTTGGATTGGTTGACTCAATTCTTTTCCTTTGTTTACTTGGGTAAATTCCGCACTTTGGGAGGTACGGGCTAAATATTTCATGGCTCGCTCTTTTCGCTCTCCCTTTTCTCTTTCTCTTTAAGTATTTCATGGCTCGCTCTTTTCGCTCTCCCTTTTCTCTTTCTCTTTAAGTATTTCATGGCTCGCTCTTTTCGCTCTCCCTTTTCTCTTTCTCTTTTTTCTTTTTTTGCTTGGGATTTCTCCCCCTTTTTACTTGGGCTAAAAGGTAGATGGTTGTGGTCTTTGAGTCACGAGGCGAGACTGAGTGAGCCTCGTTTGGTAGGCCTATAGTGGACCTTTAATTTTAGTAGGCCTAGGGTGGACCTTTAAATTGTCTTACTTTGCAAGCGTATTTAGTCGTTTCTTAAAATGTGCAAATATCGTAGATTCAAAATGTTGTTTTTACTTTATTGAAATTTAACGAAAGAATTACATCGAAAATAATTTTTTTTTGGCTTCTTTTCAGATTCCAGTTTCCGGGATTTAATTGGAAGTTGTGATTTAGACTCGAACTTTCATTAATTTTTCTGATTATAACCCGTGTATGAATAGAAGGAGGTGGCCTAGACTCAAAATGATGACGTGGCGTAAGCCTATAATACTTGACCAAGCGACTCGAACTTAGGCTAATTGGACCATAATTTTCTTTGGTTGACACTTTAGATTTTAACCCTTGGGTGTTCAGTCATGCGCCATTTTGCTTAATATTGGCAAGGTATTTTCATGGTTCGTCATGTTGCATTCATGGAAAATCTTTTAGTCCGTACTTAGGAGTATTTCAAGGAGCGAGTGGCTCGAGAGGACTATGATAGTCGTGACCCAGTGTGATCATAAGCCTTGAGGCCATTAATTTTTTTTTGCCAATGGTATTGACACCTTAGGCTCACTTTGGGGGTTGTGCGACTATGGAGGAATGATTTTCAGAATGTGACTGTTTCCATTTTGCAAATACTTGAATTACATAATATATTCTTTTATTGGTGAGAGAGAGTATTGAGGCCATAGATTCTTAGAAAGGGATGACAATTACATATGGGTGCTTGTTAGGAAGGGAGACTCAATATGGTTTAACCTTTTAACTTGCAGGACGACACCAAGCATTAGGACCGGTTCTATGTATAAGACAACTAAGACTTAGGATTTAGATTGTACTTTGGCATAGCCTAGTCTAGACTCGGATTTATTTATTTTTTATTCGAACATTATTTTTCCTAAAAAACTTTATTTAAACATTTTTTTTTGAATACTTTGCCCATGTGACATTCAAGGTCATTTAATTAGCGTGCTCGGTTTTGGTGCCGAACATTGTCGTTCATAGGAGGCCTAATGACGACGCAAAGAGTTGTTTATTTTATAAGCCGTTCTTAGAATTGAGTGCCTTTTTCATACGTCCTCGTAGTAAATTTGCTACGAACTTTTTTTATTGCTACGTATATTTTATGCGCGGGTACTGAGGCTGCTGTGCCTGACCAAAAGGCCAGGCAGCAACTTTAGCGCCCAGCAGGGGCGTTGAAATAATTGGCGCCCAGCCAGGGGCGCTGAAAATGCGTCCTTGACTGGTACTCGTATTCTGTTCGTCTATATTGTTTCGTACATACGACTTAATTTTGCGTGCTTGCCCAATAACGTTCTTTGCGCGTTATGCAGCATCGTGGGATTCGTTACAGGCCGTCCTGGGCGTCGCTTATTTTTGTGGCGATCGCCCGGGACTACGGGACACGTATTTAGGTATAACTCTTTGGCCAATTGGTGTTTATGAATGTTTGGGAAATTTTTAGGGTCGTTGTTTTTCTAGCGTTATTTGTCACACACAATCACAACACAATCACGTAATTTGCTACACATAACTAACATTACAACATGAAGCAAAAATAATATGTCACGTAGTTTATGATAGGCTTCTATGGGTAATATTTGCGCCTGGCTTGGTACCGCTTCTATGGTAGATCCAACACATGCCCCGGTCGAGGTAGTGCATTCAATAGACGAATTTCGTCCCAAGAGGCCAATCACGATGTAAGCCAAGGGGGCATGCACCAATGAGAGGGACCTTAGTGGGCGAGCGATTGGGTTTGGGACGGGTGTACTACTAGCGACAAGTACCGAGTGGACAACATTCGAAGCGTATGCACCCCCCGGTTGGCAATGGGTATCCTTAGTCCGAACTCCCGAGATGAAACATGCCAAGGGAGCCGAGATTCGTCATACGGTTCTGTCCGTTCACATTAATATGCTGATTTTTCAGGTCGTCCCAACTTGATAAGGAAATAAACGCGGAGTAGGATCGTTTCACCCTTCGGCTATTTTGATTACCTACGAGCACGAGTATTTCATTAACGTTCCCCAGCGGAGTCGCCACTGTGAGGGGGTCGAAAAAGCACGAGGCTAATGCATGACCTCGTCCCTCGTGGGCGTGACGTCGTCAGATCAAGTGTAGTTAGATTTCCTATGAGTTTACACCCAATCGACTAGTAATATAGGAGTCGCCATTCAGTTTTTAACGACAATGAGAAAAACTGACAAAACCCGGTTATCGTGACATAAAGGGAGTGCAATTATGTTCGACCACGACGGCCATAGGTTCCCTTGTGATCCCTGGTGTGGGGATCACTCAACGTACACCCGCAGGGCAGAGATTAAGAGTTCAGGGGACTGTAACTACCGAGAGGTGTGCTCATCGATAACTCCAGAGGCAGGTTATCCTTACTAGCCCAGCATAAATAATTGAAGGGACATGCTTTTAAACTATTAAACTATTCTGAATTGATTTTAGCAATATGCAACACATAACACTAAATCGATCGTGATTATCTTATTTAGATTGATTTAAGGTACCTAGCATGATAATTCAATTGTCCAAGGTATTATCTTATTAGGCGTGATAGATCAATCAAGTTAATAGTTTGACAATTTTATAAAAGGGTGATTAAAGAGATTAAATCATGCAAAGGGACACATTACAACGCACCCTTGAGAGGTGCGTCACGGTTCTCAGAAAACTACCACTTGGCTTTGCTATTTCTCCTTTTATTTAACGAATCTCGGGTTTCTGAGCAGTGTTCCAGTATTTAGGCGTAATTCATCAGCTACAAGGGACAGGATACGTTCTGTTCGACTTTTGGGTCGATTGCGACAGAACGCGGGATCAATTTCGCAGCGTGAGGCTTAGGCTTACGGTTGGAGTCAATACTCAGATTATGAATTGTGTGTCCTCTTCACGTCGGTTTTTAGGCTATATTTATAGGGAAAGAGTTCGTGGAAAGATAGATCTTTAGAATCCGAATTCGAAAGAATTTGGAGACGACACGGCCCAGGTATTTTCAGCGCCCAGGGCTGGGCGCCGAAGATTTCGGCGCCCAGACCCAGGCGTTGAAAATAGGATCTGGGCCGAGCCTTTTGTCAGATTTGGACTCTTAATCACGGAGCTTTTGAGACTTATCCGAGTTTCTTAGTGCGTATCAACTTATGACGGAATGCGTCTGGGCCCGTTACGAACTCTAGGTTCGTTAGGATTTTAATTAATACGTAACTCTTATTTCCGAATTATAGCAGGAATAGAATTCCTTTGCTAATTCTATCTCTTTTATGACTTATGTTGGAGTGCAACACCTACTTCTGACAGATTTCTATCTTTTATGACTTTGCCACTTTTAACAACTACTTCTTACGGCAGTTACCATTTTTAGCAGGTTTCTATAAATAACAGTTTTGACTGAAATGAAAAGGTGATTGAGATTCGTTATTTTATAGGAGATGCATTGCCAAATGGAGTTTTATGTTCTCATCATCGAACCTTCACTTTCGGGAATGGGGACAAAAGTAGGTGTCTACACCGTTCCCCAGAGAATATCTATCCCGCAAATCATCCCATAAAGACTTGACATTCTCAGGAAAACGCATAGTAGAACGAACAGACACATCTAATGTATTAAAAATCCAAGCAACAAGCATAGAATTAACAATACCCCATTGATTAAAATCATCCGATGTTGCATCTGGAACATCAATGGTACCATCGATGAAGCCGAGTTTTTTTTTGCACGGAGATTATTGCGTAGGGAACGAGACCATTCCTCGTAGTTGTCTCCTTTCAGCAGGATAGGGCTTATGACTGCCCCTGTACCTTCACTTGGGTGAAGGTAGTATTCAGAAAATGGCTCATAGCGAGGAGCCTTAGATTTATCATCATCACCCATGAAACACAAATGGGAATTGCGCAAACAACAGCAAAGAATATAAAAGAATTGCAAGAACACGTCTATTTGAAAGAGAAAAAAAAGGTCTCTAATTTAGAGATGGCTTGATACCATGTTAAACTCACACACACAAATATGAGGAGAAAAGTATATGCCTTGTATTACAATATGCACAACTATTTATACAAAGAATAGGAAACTTAACTTACCAAAACTCCTAAAAACCATAATGGAAAACATTAAGTCTTACATCAATTTCCTACATCAAGTCTTACTTCAATTCATAGGTTAAATTATGTTACAAGAATTCTAGTAACTCTAGAATTCATAACAAGGTTCTACCTTGTTCACTGATGGAGGCACTGAAATGAGCTAAACAACTACACTGCATTCCAATGCAAACCGTTGCACACATAAATGTCTGTAAGTTAGGGTGCAGTTAGGGTGCAACATTACTTACAGCTAGTGAACTCTAATCATAAGCCAATTGTTTGACCTATTAATCACAAGAAGTCCCCCACCACGATAATTAAGACTTGTAAACATCGCCAAGAAACTCTAGCTATAGTTCCTAAAATGTCCACCCAATATATCATTAAAACCCAACTGACATTGTGTATCCAAAAATGCCTCAACAAGATGAAATAACATTTTCCATTCTAATTCCCTTATTACTCCGACTGGCAGACCGCAGACCGGCACAATGTTATCATGAAGAAGAATTTTACAAAACCAACTACGATTTTGATTCCATCACCGATCACGTTTAGATGGTACCGACAAACTCAGTCCTCGGAAAAATCGTGTGAAAACCCATAATTCTTATTCCCTCTGATAGTTCAGTAGGAACACTTGACAAGAGGGGGGGTGAATTGTTTCTTGGGAACTTGGGTAAGTTTCTTGCGGAATTTAAACAATAAAGAGACTGAGAATAATGAGCGAAGAAAGATATAAAATGGAGGAACCTTCTTGACCCTAATCAAGAAGAACCTCACTACTCTTTTGTATTAATGCAATAACTCTATTACAAATACACTCTTTAACTCGAGTTCCTCTCGAACACGAGTTCCCCACAGCAATCCCCTTTGATTACTGTGCTCCTCTTTCTCTCTTTGACTTAACTCTAAGTCGCTCCTTTTCTCTTTGACTTAACTCTAAGTCGCTCTGTTTCTCTTTGACTTAACTCTAAGTCAATTAAGGATCACTCAACCCTTAAACCCAAAATACAATTTGATATAAAACTCTAGTACGTAATAAAGCTCAAAGTAATAAGGAACTCAAGGGACATTCTTTTGAAAACTGATTCTCTTTTAAAACGTTTAAGCTCTTAAGATATATTTTGCAAAGATCAGTTGTGTGTTTTGAAAAGCTAAAACTCTTCTCCTTTTATAGGAGAGTTTCACTTAGGGTTGGGTACCCATGTTTTCCTCAACTACCCACTAACAGTTACTGCTCAGTAACATGGGCACAGTTGGAGAGAAACAAGGGAGACCAAATCAAAACACTAAATGTACGTTGAACAGAAATACGTGGGGAGAGTTTCAAGGAACGTGGAAAAACTTTTACTTGGGAAACAAGGAGAATAAATCAGAATCCTATGTTTCATTTATTAATTAAATACATTTTATTTATTAAAAAGATTTTCCAAGTTAAAACTCTTTTATAATTACAGTTAACATATTTCATTTAAAACGTACCAAAATACTATGTCCCTTTCATACCAAATTACTTATAAACTTTATTAAATACTTACATAAATCCTAAAACATAAACTCATATGTTGTAGTCTTCATGTTGCACCTTTAGAAGCTTCACTCGAAGACTTCCCAATTTGTTCCTTCTCTGGAACGCCGAGGATCCACATAATATATGAGGATCTCGCCTTAGGAACTCGCCTAAGGATCTCGCCTTGCTTAATGATTATTTCTTCAATGTAGTGTCTGACATGGATCAATTATTTGCTTATATTCCACGTTGCTTAGTTTATCCTACTCAGGATCTCCTTAACTTAGCATTATCCCTCTAAGGATCTCGGAACCTATTATGCAACATAACTTAACCAATTGTCAGGAGTTTGCTTTGTCATCATCAAAACTTTAGGGTCAACAATATTCCCCCTTTTTGGTGATGACAACAAAAGCAAACTTTCACTAAATGCAGCAATAATCAATTAGCATAAATATAAAGCAATAAATTAAATAAATTATTTTTATAAAAATTAATCTAAACTTCCTAAATGAAATTAAGGAAAATTGAAATTAATTTTAATAAACGAAAATAAATTAAAAACGAGAAATAAAATTTTATAAACTTACATCGAGAAGAGAGTAGTGAGACGGATTCAAGTGATCAATTTAAGTTAAGTTTGCATTCATTTCCCCCTGTTGGCATTAACAAAAAGTAGAAATACACAATACTAATATATACCGATTAGAGCGCCCTCCGATCAACGGTTGGCAAACTAAGTTAGCCTCAAAGTTAAGTTCCAACGTACTAGATTTGAATAGAAAACATAATAAATAACTAGTCATGATTTTAGAGATACGTTCATTGATGAGTTCCACTAAAATTAAAGGAAATAAAATAAAATAAAGGAAATAAAGGATGTAACTGTATCCCATGAAAGGAGTACAAACCAAAAAAAAATAAATAAAAAGTTCCAAAATAAAAATAAAGCGTAATGTAGCACACACACACACAAAAAATTTGGGATCTTGGATATTGGGATGGAACAAGGTTAGATTTTGGCAAAGAGATCCTCAAGTATGGGAAGGACTTGAATCCATTGGTTGAACTCCAGATAACAAAGCTGTAATCTGATTCTGGAGTTGTAGTATCATAGCATTTGTGAACTCTTGGAGCAGTATCATTCTATCCATATCCTTTCTCAACTTGATAACCTGTTCCTTGAGTTCCTCCTTGTTGGGATCATGAGATCCTAAGGAACTTGAAGAACCAAAAGCAGCAAACCCACCAAAGCCAGTAATGGAAGAAGGAACAGTAGGAGTGGGAGGAACAGGGATGTACCTTGGTTGAGGAACAGGGCTATCCACCTTTGGTGTAGGAACAGGGGTGGATGTTTTTTCAATCATAGCAAGTTCCTTTTCCTCCTTTTCAAATTCAACAGTGTCCTCCAATACCTCTACGTTCCCATCATCATCCTCATTGTCACAAGATATGTCAACGAACACCGGAGGAACAATGACCTTAGGAACTCTAGTGGCTACCCTTATGCTCCTACGTTTACCACGAGGAACATCCTTTGGCACATTAGGAACCACCTTAGTAGCCTTTTCCACCTTCTTAGGAACTACCTTAGGAACACCTTCTTTTTCCCCCTTACTTTTAGGTTCCTTCACTGTAGCCACGGCCCAACATAATCTCCCATTAACTACTGCTAGATTCATGCTTCTTAATAAATCACTTTGCACAATTTGTTGACTAGTGACCATCAACTCTCCATAGTCACGCAAATCCACAGAGAAACTCCTAAACACCATAGTCAACAATGAAGCATAACCAACTTTATAATCTGAAGGAACACAGTGGGATAAGTGTTTAATCATTAAGGCAGGAAAGTTGATTGGTATTTTGTGTTCAAGGCAATACATCAAAGAAGCATCATAGAGGTTGGCCAAGGTACGCTTTTGAGTGCGAGGAACAATACCTCTACGAACAAGGTTAAAAAGGAGTTTTTGTAGCGGGGTGGGAAACAAGCTTTGGTTAGTTAAGGAACACACTTTAAGATCTCCTCCTATTGCTTCCACAAGTTGTTCATTAGTCATCACACCAATCTGAATTTTAGCGGTTGCTCCTTTCACATATAAATCAAATCCCTCATTACGAATATTCAATAACTTTGCAATATATTCAGCATTAAATTCAAACGCTGTTCCATTCACACTACTTGAACAAACACCATCCACATATTTAAAATTCGCGCGAAATTCATTCATAGCATCTGGAAATATGGAGTTTTTAGAATAATCACAAAATAGGCTTACCCATCCCTGATGTTTAAGAATTTCCATGAATTCCTCAAGATTAGTTTCACACCAAGTCTGATTTACGGCAAAAGCCTTAACCAAATTCGCCTCATTCGCCGAAAGGACCCGGTTTGGGGTGATTTCCCCCTTAGAACAATCCATTGATTTCTTCAAACTCACAGCCACCCCACCACCCGACCGCCGCTGCCGTTTCGCGGGTCGGTGGTGGGTCTGTTTTTGCGACGAAACGGAGGGGGAGGGTGGGCTGGACGGAGGGATAAGGTTGGTATGAGTTGTCTTCGCGAGTTGGGCGGGTTGTGAGGCTGGGTCCGTCGCGAGATGGGGTATGGGGTTCGCGACCGGGTCGAGTAGGGGAGGGGGAAGCTCGACTGGGAGGGCGGACGGAGGAGGTAGGTCGAGCAGGGGCTGGGTGAGGTTTAGGCCGGCGGCGGTGGTGTCGGACGCGGGGGGGAGCTGGGAGCCGCCGGTGGTAGGTGCGGTTTGGTGTTGAAGAATTTTGGTGGTGGTGGGATAACTTTCGTGGCTGAGTTTCTTGAGTGGGGCGAGGGAGTGAGCTTCGGCGGCGTCGGTCGGTCGGTCGGCCGGTTTGGGTTCGGTCGCCGACTTGTCGCCGCCGTCGGTTGCTTGTAGCCGGCCGCCGTCCATGGTGGTTAGGGTTTCAGATTTTGAATTTTGAGAATCTAGGGTTTTTGGTGATGGAATTTGGGGATTTTTGATTTGTTGGATTTGTTGTGGAATGGGTGAGATATCCATGGGAGTAGGGGATAGAGATTTTCTTTTTCGTTTCAGATTTGTGTTTAAACTTGTTCTCACCATTGTTGGAGATGGTGGAGAAGATGAAGGAAGATGGAGAGGAGGAGTGTAGATTATCAAGGCTTGTTCCTTTGATGTTTTCTGTATTTGAGGTGGGTTAGGGTATGATAGATCCATAGGAGTGGGTGTAAGTTCCATTAGCTTTAAAATTTGGAAAAGATAAAATTTGGTGGAATAATAAAAAGTTTAAGGATATATTTATAAGAGAAAAAAAAATTAATTTGTGGAAAAATAAAATTTGTGGAAAAATAAAATAAAATGAGTAAATAGAAATTTGTAACAAAAAAATAACCATGATCCTCCTAGATTAGTGGAACTTTGTGAATTACGTATCTCATATTACTGACTAATTAAATACACATTTTTAATTCGAAATTTTTAGTTGTTCCTCAACGATGGTAAACTTCAGTTATGCTTTACGCACATGTATTTATAATGGTATACAGTAGTAATGCATAAATCTAAAAGAGTCATACCTCATGAGGATCTGTCAGCTTACTTATCTTATTTTGATCATCCGAGTTCCATTCTCATTTTCTCATGCTTCTCTCTGCTTAAAGGTTTAGTCATAATATCTGCAATTTGATTCTCAGTTTGACAAAAGTCCAACTTGATTAAACCTTTTTCAACATTATCCTTAAGAAAGTGATGCCTAATATGAATATGCTTAACCCGAGAATGATGTATCGGATCCTTAGAAATGCAGATTGCACTAGTGTTATCACAATAAATAGGAACACAATCATATATGATCCCAAAATCCCTTAACTGTTGCTTTATCCACAGTATTTGAGAGCAACATGCAGCAGCTGCTACATATTCAGCTTCTGCTGTGGATAAGGCAACGGTATTCTGTTTCTTGGAACCCAAAGAAACCATGCAAGATCCTAGGAATTGAACCATACCTGATGTGCTCTTTCGGTTTACTAAATTACCTGCATAATCTGCATATGCATATCCTTTTAAATCGAAAGTTCCACTTCTTGGATAAAACAGACATAGATCGTCTGTTCCTTTGAGGTATCTGAATATCCTCTTCACTGCAGTCATGTGGGACTCCTTTGGGTTTGATTGAAATCTTGCACACAACCCAACATTGAATGATATGTCTGGTCTGCTTGCGGTTAGGTATAGCAGAGATCCAATCATTCCTCTGTACGTTGCTTGATTCACACTTTTTCCTGTGGGATCCTCATCTAGTCTTGTGGCTGTTCCCATGGGAGTGTGATTTGTTTTCACTGAATCTAACTCGTACTTTTTGAGGATTTCCTTCACATATTTTTGTTGGTGGATCATAATTCCTTCCTTAGTTTGTTTGATTTGCAAACCAAGAAAGAAATTGAGTTCCCCCATCATACTCATTTCAAACTCACTGCACATTAAATTAGCAAAATCCTTGCACAAATTTTCGTTAGTAGCACCAAATAATATATCATCGACATAAATTTGTACAACTAATAAGTCAGATCCTTTTGATTTTAAAAATAGAGTTTTATCGATTCTTCCTCGTTTAAAATCATTTTGTAAAAGAAACTTTGATAATCTCTCGTACCACGATCTAGGAGCTTGCTTTAACCCATAAAGAGCTTTATCAAGCTTATAGATGTGGTTCGGAAATTTGGGATTCTCAAAACCAGGGGGTTGTTCCACATAGACGTCTTCCTCAAGAAAACCATTTAAGAAAGCACATTTGACGTCCATCTGATACAACTTGAATCCCATAAAGGCTGCAAAAGCAATTAGAATACGAATAGCTTCTAATCTAGCAACAGGAGCAAAGGTTTCTTCGAAATCAATACCTTCCTGTTGATTGTAGCCCTTGACTACTAACCTTGCCTTGTTCCTGATGATTGTAGTATGCTCATCGAGCTTGTTCCTGAACACCCACTTTAGTCCTATGACTTTCTGATTCTTTGGTTTGGGTTCCAGATGCCATACCTTGTTCCTTTGGAACTCATTTAACTCATCTTGCATGGCAGTGATCCAATCAGCATCCTCCAAAGCTTCAGTGTGGTTCCTTGGCTCGATTGTGGAGAGGAACGCATGAAAAGCACAGAAGTTCCTTAGTTGAGACCTTGTTTGAGTTCCTTTCCTAATATCACTGATAATCAGATCCATTGGGTGAGAACTTTGATGTTTCCAGGGCTTAGGTTGAAATTGTGCCACTGGAACATCTAAGGTCTCCTCAGTTCCTTCTGTTTCCTGAGATCCTTGTTCCTCTGCATCAGAGGTCTCTTGATCTTCTTCTGGTTCCTCAGAATCATCATCTTCTGGTTCCTCAGGGTTTGCATTTTCTGGTTCCTCATGATCAACATTTTCTGGTTCCTCAGGATCAGGGGTTCTTCTTCCAGGAACACCTTGGTTGGTAGTAGTTTCTTGTGTTTGTGGATCTGCTATTCCATTTTGCTTTCTTCCAGGAGAGATTTCTTCATCATAATCTGTAAAACGAGTTAATCCAATTTCGAAATCTTCCTGTTCCTGAATCTCATCAACATTGTTAGCTTCATCAAATATTATATGTACACTCTCTTCAATACACATCGACCTTTTATTATAAACTCTATATGCTTTACTGTTTAAGGCGTATCCTAGGAACACGACCTCATCACTTCTTTCATCGAATTTCCCTAAGTTCCTTTTGCCATTGTTGTGAACAAAGCATTTACACCCAAAGGCTCTAAAGTAAGAGATATTGGGTTTGTTTCCTTTTAATAACTCATAGGGAGTCTTGTTTAAAATGGCCCTGATCATTACTCTATTAACAATATAGCAAGCTGTGTTTACTGCTTCAGCCCAGAAGTTCCTTGGTAAGGAACTGGAAATTAACATGGTTCTAGCCATGTCTTCCAAGGTTCTATTTTTTCTTTCAACGACTCCATTTTGTTGTGGAGTCCTAGGTGCAGAAAAGTTGTGATCCATACCTTGTTCCTTGCAGTATTTATCAAACTTGTGATTCTCGAATTCAGTTCCATGATCTGACCTTATATGTATTAGCTGACGTCCTGTGGATCTTTGTATTCTCTTAGCAAAAGAAACAAATTCATTAAACGTTTCATCTTTACTTGCAAAGAAAATAACCCAGGTAAATCGAGAAAAATCGTCAACAATAACCAAGACATAGCGTTTTCCACTTCTACTTTGAATTCTCATAGGTCCACACAAATCCATATGGATGAGTTCCAATGGTTTAGTTGTGCTGACCATTTTCTTAGGCTTGAAAGAGCTCCTGACATGCTTTCCTTTGGCACATGCTTCACAAACTTTGTCTTTAAGGAACTTGATGGAAGGTAGACCTCTCACTAGTTCCTTTGATCTCAGTTTGTCAAGCAATGAAAAGCTAGCATGTCCGAATCTCTTGTGCCATAGAAGTGGATCCTCCTCAATAACACTAAGACAAGTTAAGTTGTTCCTTGGAACTTTGTTGAGATCCACAGTATATGTGTTCCCTTTGCGAGTTCCTTCCAAAATAACTTCCTTACTGTTATTGTTAATAATTCGACAACTTTCTGAAGTAAAGCTTACCGAGTTTCCTTTGTCACAGAATTGTGAAATACTAAGCAGACTGTGCATTAAACCTTCTACCAGGAACACATTATCAATTGAATGGGAACTTGACCTTCCTACTTTTCCAATGGCGATGATTTCACCTTTCTTGTTGTCTCCAAAGGTCACAGTTCCTCCGTTGTAGGCCTCTAGTGAGAGAAATTTGGTTTTATCTCCTGTCATGTGCTTGGAACACCCGCTATCGAGATACCACGAGTTGTTCCCCCTCACTAGGACCTGCAATATTATCAATTGTTAGATACAGGAACTCGGGTTTCCTCGAGTTCCTTTTCTACTAAAAGATCATCTTTCTTAATCCATATCTTCTTGACAATGTTCTGGTTTTTATTGAACAGTTCCTTCTTTTTGGAACACTCAGTCACAACATGATCACCAGTACCACAAAAGGAACAAATTTTGACACTAGGCAGTTCCACATAATTTTTCTTTTTACCATTGTTCCTTTTATAGTAAAAACCTAGGCCTTCAGTTCTCTTAGATTGAGCCTTCTCAATCCACTTAGGCGTGATTCTAGGAGATTGTTTATGTGCATTTGCTAAGGCTAGTTCCTTGGTTAATTTCTCCTTTTGTTCCTTTACTGTGACCAACTCACTGTTTAAGTTTTCCAAATCAACGTTAAAGACCCCCATGCTAATCTCAGTGGACTTGCTAGGATCTAGGCTTAAATTAAACAGTTTATATTGACTGAGTTCCACTTTGAGAAGAATGTTTTCATTTTTGACTCTCTCAAAGGAGTTTTGAAGAGCAGTGTTTCTATCAAGCAAGTCAAAGAACCTACCCTGTACATCAGATCTAACATTATTAAGGTAGGTCATGTGTCCCTTGGTGAGTTCCAAGGCTTTGTCACTTTGAGCCTTTATTACACTAAGCTTTTTAAAGTTATCTAGAGTTTCTATCAATAATTCCACTAACTTATTTTTAGACAGAGATTGAAGAGTTGAGGAACTTACTTCTCTTGATGGATCTTGGGTTGTTCCATCAATCTTTGCCATAAGACAAAGGTTTGCTGTTTCTTCATTTGGTTGATCCTCATCTTCTTCCGAGTCAGAAGCATCTCCCCAAGCTGCGATCATAGCCTTCTTGAAGTTTGGTTTGGCAAAGGTTGATTTGTTGAATCTTTCCTTGGACAGATCCTTTCCCTTGCCTTTCCCTCTTTCATTTTCCCACTGAGGGCAGTCTTTGATTAGATGGTCTGATTCTCCGCACTTGAAACATCCTTGGTCAGGCTCGGAACCGCTTGGTTTTCTCATTGAGTTCCTTCCTCTTAGATTTCCAGGTTTAGAGTTCCTGTAAAATCTTTTCATTCTTCTGACCAACATGGCAGCTTCTTCTTCATCAGGATCCGAGTCCTCCTGTTCCTCAGCCTTAAGAGCAAGGCCTCGATTCTTGGGATTCTCAGGAACAGCTGCTCCTAGATGTAATTCGTGCGTCATCAAGGATCCCGCCAATTGTTCAATGTTGAATTTGGTGAAATCCTTTGTTTCGAACAATGCCGTGACCTTGGTTCTCCATCTATCATCCTGTGGCATGCTCCTTAGGATCTTCCTAACCTGTTCATCAGAGGGAATATTTCTTCCAAGAGAAACTAGTTCATTAGTGATATTAGTGAAACGAGTAAACATTTCCTGTATTGTTTCTCTTGGTTGCATTTCAAAACGTTCATACTTAGACATTAATAAATCAATTTTTGAACATTTGACCTCATTAGTTCCTTCATGAGTTATTTGAAGGAGATCCCAGATTTGCTTTGCGCTCTTGCACCCCATAACTCTGTTATGTTCATGAGGTCCAACGCCGCAATGCAAGATTTTCACAGCCATTGCGTTGATTTCAAATTTCTCAAAATCTTCCTTAGTAAAATCAGACATAGGTTTAGGAACTACCTCATTTTGAGCATTGGTCATTGTTACCTCGAAATCACCGACTTCTATGACTCGCCAGACTTGATAGTTCTCTGCCTTGATGTAGATCTCCATCCTGTTCTTCCAGTAGGTGTAGAATTTTCCGTTGAACATTGGAGGTCTTTGAGTGGAATAACCTTCCTCGAGTTTCTCGTAAGCGTTCATACTTTCCAGGAACTTTTTCTCAACAGGGTTTCCTGTATTTTTGTGAGATCCTGCTCTGATACCAACTGATAGTTCAGTAGGAACACTTGACAAGAGGGGGGGGGGGTGAATTGTTTCTTGGGAACTTGGGTAAGTTTCTTGCGGAATTTAAACAATAAAGAGACTGAGAATAATGAGCGAAGAAAGATATAAAATGGAGGAACCTTCTTGACCCTAATCAAGAAGAACCTCACTACTCTTTTGTATTAATGCAATAACTCTATTACAAATACACTCTTTAACTCGAGTTCCTCTCGAACACGAGTTCCCCACAGCAATCCCCTTTGATTACTGTGCTCCTCTTTCTCTCTTTGACTTAACTCTAAGTCGCTCCTTTTCTCTTTGACTTAACTCTAAGTCGCTCTGTTTCTCTTTGACTTAACTCTAAGTCAATTAAGGATCACTCAACCCTTAAACCCAAAATACAATTTGATATAAAACTCTAGTACGTAATAAAGCTCAAAGTAATAAGGAACTCAAGGGACACTCTTTTGAAAACTGATTCTCTTTTAAAACGTTTAAGCTCTTAAGATATATTTTGCAAAGATCAGTTGTGTGTTTTGAAAAGCTAAAACTCTTCTCCTTTTATAGGAGAGTTTCACTTAGGGTTGGGTACCCATGTTTTCCTCAACTACCCACTAACAGTTACTGCTCAGTAACATGGGCACAGTTGGAGAGAAACAAGGGAGACCAAATCAAAACACTAAATGTACGTTGAACAGAAATACGTGGGGAGAGTTTCAAGGAACGTGGAAAAACTTTTACTTGGGAAACAAGGAGAATAAATCAGAATCCTATGTTTCATTTATTAATTAAATACATTTTATTTATTAAAAAGATTTTCCAAGTTAAAACTCTTTTATAATTACAGTTAACATATTTCATTTAAAACGTACCAAAATACTATGTCCCTTTCATACCAAATTACTTATAAACTTTATTAAATACTTACATAAATCCTAAAACATAAACTCATATGTTGTAGTCTTCATGTTGCACCTTTAGAAGCTTCACTCGAAGACTTCCCAATTTGTTCCTTCTCTGGAACGCCGAGGATCCACATAATATATGAGGATCTCGCCTTAGGAACTCGCCTAAGGATCTCGCCTTGCTTAATGATTATTTCTTCAATGTAGTGTCTGACATGGATCAATTATTTGCTTATATTCCACGTTGCTTAGTTTATCCTACTCAGGATCTCCTTAACTTAGCATTATCCCTCTAAGGATCTCGGAACCTATTATGCAACATAACTTAACCAATTATCAGGAGTTTGCTTTGTCATCATCAAAACTTTAGGGTCAACACCCTCCATCTTGTAGGTTCCCTGGAAAAGGGTTTGTCAAATTTTGGAGTGACCATTTTGTTATCCATATTCACACCCACGCAGAATGATCACATAAAATCCAATTAAAAAGCAGTAAAAATTCAAAACGCCAACAAAAACAACCTAAAAATCAGATATGGGTGGGTATCTCATTTTCATCTTCTCTATCACAAAATTCAGCTTGCTTAAGTAGTACCCAATTAAACAGAAAATTAGCACTCAGAACTAAGCAATATCCAAAATCTAAATGGGCATCATATTTTATTCTCCCATCACAAAATTCAGCTTCAAACCCCCAATTTAACAGCATGGAACAAAATGAGAGAGGAGAGATAGAGGAGACTAACGGAGCAATAGAAAGCAGTTTTCTTCCAGCAGGACGACGTAAAGACAACTCATTATCGGAGGATAAAACGACGTCGGCGGAAAAGGAAACACGGGCGGTGATAAGAGGGAAAACGCAGAAAATGAGGATTTTGAAGCTGAGTTCATCTGAAAGTTTCAACACTGATCAAGTGAATTGATCAATGCTGGTAGGGTTTGGAGATTATAGAGGTGCATAGAGAGTTTTGAAGGAAAGAGATTCGAAGCTTCAACTCCATTGAAATTTTTCAAAGGTTGCCTCAGAATTCAACGTTTGAGGTTGCCCTGTTTGTATTTGTCGACTTGTCGTAGCCCCACTGGTTCCTGTTTTCTTTGGGGTTTGAGGTTTTTGAGCTTAACGAACACGTTATTTTTCAATCAAAAGTTATGCTTTTACGTTCTCGACGAGGTAATCTAGTTTTGGTCCTTGGCCTAACTTGTTGACATACTAACTTGTTGACATATTTGATATTTCAGATGGCATGGTCCAACGTAGAGCTGTCAAAAACTTACTCGACTCAAAAACTCGACCCGATTCGATCGAATCTGTAACTGATCATGACCTGAAATTTTGGTAAAACAAGTAACCTGAAATCCGACCTGTACGTGACCCGAAAAAATCAATAACCAATTTTAACCCGATGTTAAGTATGACCGATCCCGAACCCGACACCCAACCGAAAGATGACCGATAACTGAACTTACCCGACTGAACAATGATCTGAACCGATTCGATACCCGAGAATGACCTTAACCCGATTTTTACCACATAACATGTTAGTGATCAACCTTTGCAGTAAATATTTTACGCCTGAATATTTTGAGATGACCAAATCAGTTATTGACTCAATCTTAACCCGTGTTCGAGAGTGAACCCGACCTGAATTTTAACCGACCCGAAAATTTTCCGATCTAACTTGACCCCAAACCCGGGATTCACTGCTACAAACCCGATTATATAAGACCCAAACCCGAAATGGAACCCGACCCAAACATGACTCGACTCGACCCGAATCCGACTTGTACTCGAAATGAGAAAAAACCCGACATGACCCAACCGAAAACCAACCGACCGAACCCGACCTGCACCCGAATGATAAAGTGATCTGACACGACCCGACCTATTCATAACCCGAGACACGAGATGACCTAACTCGGGCCCGACCTAATGACCTGTTTTGACAACTCTAGTCCAACGTGTCTTGTACTACATCGGTCCCTGAAAGTTCTTTACACTTTGTAATACGAGTATGTGTTCAAAGTATGAAAACTATGATAATAAATTATCACTAATAAATGCATAAAAATATTATCATGTAAGATCTTGTTATTTTTTTATCAATATATATTTTTAAATATTAACTTTTATAACTTTTATCATACAAAATTAGATGTATTAATGGTTGAATATTACATTGAATTCCATGTAAATAGCGAGTGTGAATAACTTTCAGGAATGGAGGTAGTATGAGGCCACTTCCATAACCTTGCGTGTCTACACTTATGCATGCATGTGTCTTGCTACAGGTTAGTATCATTGCGTGTTATTTTTTCTACTATAGTTGTGGTCGATGCTTGTTACGTATATGGGGTAGGTTGACCTGGATCAAGCCTCGGGAAATCCGATCGACCAAACTCGTGTTGCTCATTACTACAAACGAGTACCTTACTATAGAGCGGCGTCGTGCTCTTGATGATGAAGTCATTGTTCTTTTTTAGAAATGAGCATTTATTTGGATACCACATAGATCAAGCTTTGATTTGAAGGACTTTTGGATCAATTCTTAGGGGATTTAATTAATATTGGGTCTTGGAATTTTTCATTAATCTGATCATTGTGAGTCAAATCTGATTGTGGGTATTCGTGATTACGATGGGATGTATGATCTTATTCCTGGGTAATGTCGAAATTAAGTTAAATTTTTGGGGAAATTTTGTATCAATTATGGGTCTTTTTCTTGTATTGAGTTTTGCAGTTTGTCATCAATATGAACAATGTTGATCGTGATCTGATTGTGGGTATTCATGATTTTAATGAGATGTATGATCTTATTCCTGGGTGCTGCCAAAACTGAGCTAATTTTTTGTATCAATTATGGGATTTTTTTTCTTGTATTAGGTCTTGAAATTTGACATCAATATGAACAATGTTGATCGTTGGTAGTTGTGGATTTGAATAGTCGTCGTCGTGGCCTTGTGGGTAGTTTAGTAAGATATTACATCCAAAAGCTTTAGACTAAATCTTTTATACACCATTGCCCATGTAGCTCTTTATACACTAATGTGTTTATTTTATATAGAGCCTTTACCTCTGTCCCTCATTGATTATGGATCTCAAATGCGCTTTACAGAGTTGTTTTTAGTACTAAATTTGTTACTCGTAGTGTATTTGTAGTTACTAATGGAAGACCTCAGACCGTCACAATATGATCATGAAGCAGAATTTTACAAAACCAACTACGCTGTCTTCCTTCACCGATCACATTTAGATGGTACCGACAAACTCGATCCTCGGAAAAATCGTGTGAAAACCCATAATTCTTCTTCCCTCCCTCTTTTAGGTTCCCTTGAAAATGGTTTGTCAAATTTCGGAGTGACCATTTTGTTATCCATATTCACACCCATGCAGAATTATCACATGAAGTGATAAACTGTTAAATATTAATCTAGAAATATCTAGAAATATGTGATTGTAAATTAAATTCTAGAATAATCTTAGGAAATATTTAGGAGCTAGTCTAGAAACATCTAGTAACTAAAATGTCTAGAATTATCCTAAGAAAAATCTAGATAAATAAGGGGAGTAGAAGAATTTGAAAACCATAATACAACAACTATATATACGTTGTATTTGCATAAGTTTAGAGGTAATCCAATCGAAAGAGCTCCTACAAAATATGAGGGGTAGAAACAAGGGTTCCACCAAAGATGTCCATCAAAAATTCCGCGTGCGTCCTCAAATTTCTATCATAAACCCAATTAAAAAGAAGTACAAATTTAAAACGCCAATAAAAAGAACCTAAAAAAAGTTGATATGGTGATGGGGTTAGGGCTGGGGCAATCTCATCTTCATCCCCTCGTCACAAAACTCAGCCTCAGAATACCCAATTAAACAGAGAACTAGCACTCATAATTAAGCAATATCCCAAAATCTGAAATGGGGCATCATATTATATTACCCCATCACAAAATTCAGCCTCAAAACCCCCAATTTAACAGAAAAAATCGTGCCAACAGTCGTGCAAAATTCCAAAAATTAGCCCCAAACAAAATATTAAGCATAGAACAAACTGAAAAAGGAGAGATAAATGGGACTAACGCATCAATAGAAAGCGGTTTTCTTCCCGCATGACAATGTAAAGAAAACTCATTATCAGAGGATAAAACAACGGCGGTTGAGAAAGAAACACGCTGCGATGATGAGAGAGAAAACACATAAAACGAGGAATTGGATTGTATACTACTCCGTAATAAATAATCTGGAGCTGACAAATGTTGCTCTCTCATTTGCCTCTCTTATGGATACCACAAAAAATTATAAAAAATAAAATATTGAATTGTATATTTATTTTGTTAACTTTTACCTCATACAAATATTTGATTATGTTTTCCTAATTAAAAAATAATAATAATTCATTCTACACATGAGAAATATTTTATAAATTATCTTTTCTATATTTTGGAAACAAATATAACCAGTATGATATCACTCCGTATCATTTTATAAAAAATTAATCCATTAAACGGAGTACGTAGTAGGACTTTTATAAAAAAAAATTAAGAGCAGTCTATTGATTTGCACTTACGTAATTAGAGTACAAATAAATTAGAAAATCAATCAAGTATGAATAAGAGTGTACTAAAAAATATACTATAGTAATCTATAATATTTTAACAACTACTACGTAAAATCGATAATTATAACCGTCATCGATTGTACTATCTTATACGTAGGATATTTTAAATATCAAAAATAACTTTTACCACATTCTCATTATCGTAATATTTTTATACGGAGCACGAATACTAATTTATTGCTCATATTATTGAAGTCTTAAAGGCATATTGATTGAAATTTTGACTAATATATCGTAATCAACTGTTTCAAAAATCATAATTAAGATTTATATGATAAAGTTTCCTTATTATTAATATGTTTGCAATAACAAAATGTTTTTTATATGTTAATGTAATGATTGCAATAAATTTCATGTAAAATTAAATTTATATATATAAACGTAGATGATTGACAAATGTTGACTAACAAATAGATATTTATGTTGGTGGACGTGTATAAGAAATACATGTACGGAGTATTCACCTTGATGATGGGGCAAGTTTGAATTGATTGGATTTGAGAATACTCACTCAATCCTAATTATGTATGTCACTTTTAAATATTTTGGTAATACAATCAATTTTAATACTTCTTAATTAACTTTTGTAAATATATTTAAGAGTCATTTGAGAGGAAAAGTGAAAAATTTATTGAATATAGGGATGTCAAATTGTCAGAGTGGTGGGTTTTTGGAGATATCCCCATGTACATCCGCCCCAAGTGGGCGGGGATGGAGGAAAGTTTGGTGGGTGATGGTTTAAAAAATTTATTCGGCACGGGTGACATGGTGATGATGGATTTTAGATTGGACCCGCTCACGTCGCTAATCTTTCATCTAATTGATTATGAATATATATAAAAAAGTTACTATATTTTACATTTTGTAATGTTTTGTTTATTTACTCAATTACTCTAATTTGACAAACGAATTGCCAAATACTCTAGAATAAAGTTTTAAAATTCAAAACTCTCTTACCAAAAAAAAAAGGTTGAGTCTAGGGGTCCGTGGGTTTGAAGCGGTGTGGATACACGGACGGGGGTGATAAATATGGATGAATTTTATTTTGTACCTCTCGTGACGGGGTTTTGGGAGGGGTTGGTATCGTTCCTGTCGTGGATTAAGAGGATGAAGATGAGAACTGTTGGCAGGTCGGGTATGCAGTCCCCGACCCGCCTCAAAGTCATCTGTAACTGAATAAAGTAAATGGTGTAGGTAGGTGTTAAGTGATTGGGTAATGAGTTTGATGGCACGGTTGTACGAGTATTAAGTGGATATTAATTACTATCGAAGTGAAGGGTGGATGAGATAACTTTATGCTTGATACAAGTGGTGAATGAGATGAAAATAATTTTATCTCTATACCCTTTTTTGTTTTAATTGTTTTAATAAATAAGACAAGAAATTTAAATGAGCAATAAAAAATTTACCCATAATTAATTTTAATATGGAGAATATCTACATAAGGTCTATTTTAATGATAATTGTCTACCATATTTCATATGAATTTATATTTAAATTATAAACCGTGTATCGCACGGGTACAATACTAGTTTAACACTGATCAAGTGAATTGATCAATGTTGGTGGTGGGATTTTAGAGATTATAGAGAGGTTCATAGAGAGTTTTGAAGGAAAGAGATTCGAAACTTCAATTCCAATGAATTTTTTTCAAAGGTTGCCTCAAAATTCAACGTTTGAGGTTGTCCCTGTTTGTATTTGTCGTAGCCCCAACGATTCCTGTTTTCTTTGGGGTTTGAGGTTTTTGAGCCTAACAAACACGTTATTTTTAAATCAAAAGCTATGCTTCTACGTTCTCAACGAGGTATTCCTTCATATTTATTAAAGGATACAATTTCTATAAACGGTCGTATTTTACACATTATTTTTTGGCATATCATGATCTCACTTCCAATTATATTAATATTTCTCTTAATCTTTTGGTCCCCACACTTACTCACATCATCTTTTTATTACAATAAATAATTTATGCACTAACCCACTTTCATTATAAATCCAACTCATTCTCCTACAACTACGTGTAAGTTAAAGTGTATCCTTTAATAAAATACGGAGGGATTAATCAAGTTTTGGTCCTTGGGTGGGCTAGAGTGTTATCTAGTGTCACTTATGGACATATTTCCAATGTTATGGTCCAACATATATGGCCAAATTACCAGATTGCTATAAAAAACAAAAAGAGCATTTACCAAATTGGTAATAAAAATACTCCGGCCACTACAAGGTATAAAAAGAAAAGAGCGGGGGACAATTGGACCTATTATTTTGCCAGACTTTCATTCTGCACGGTGCGTGAATCGTACTCATTTCTTTTTCAGAGGTAAAAAATGAAGAAGAAACTAAGATGTAAAATAAAGGGAAAATGAGAACACATGATTAAGCTTTCAATTCCTTTAATTTTGCACGTACTCCATGTAGAAGACTCTAGGTGATACTCTGTAAATGAAAATGGGAACAAGAAATAATTGAAACCTAAGAAGAAGATGAAAAAGTAGTAAAGTAATTGATAAACATTCATCCCAAAATGCGTAAAAAGACTGTGTAACCCATGCATTATAATGGGAATAATAATAGGCCTTATCGAGGTCTGTTCTTTTTTTTTAATACTTTAATATGGCTGGTGTTTTTTTTAATACTTTAATGTGGCTGAAGTTTTTTTAAATACCAACTAGCTTTTGGGCCCATTCTTCGCACGGGTTTTTACTCACTTGAAACTTGAAACTATTTTTTGAGAGAGAAACTACAATTTTTCAAACAAATGATAAGTTACATTAAGCACAATTGCACAAGCTGCTATTATAATGCTTAAAAGAAAAAATAACGGCAATCTACCTACGAATGGATATATTTACAAAGAGAATGTCAATTTAAGCCCGCAAAAGAATGGTTTCATCTAAGATGGATTAATAATTTTGTTGTCTAAAATTGTAGAAAATAGTCTCTCATAACTGAAACCATTTTCCAAAAATTTAAAATAGTCTCTCATCACCTCCTTGTTTAACATGGTCCATTTTCACCTTATAATCCAATCCTTTGATAGAGTATCTTATTGTTGAATTCTGCACATTTATTTCAATAATAATTATGAACCTGCAGTAAAATATCAACTATCAACTGCTCATATATACATATAAATGGAACTCAACTTAAAATAGAGTGAAAGAGATAGAAAGTCACCAGAGATCTTAAGGCAGTCGACAACGTTCAATTGTGCCTTAATAGTTTGGTATGAGAAATGCAATCCTAGTAAGTATCTGAAAGTGAGGTACTTATAAGGGATGTTGAATTTATAAGGGATGTTATGAGTTAAATGACAAACTCATTTCAGTTACATTGGAAGGGAAGATGGAGGGAGAAGAGGAGAAGATTAGGAATAGAAGAAATTAATTCATTGAATTAAATTGAATTAAATTTGGAGGTTATAGAAGCTGAAAGGGAGGATTGAGGTCACGTGTCTTGAAAATGTTGTTGCTTACGTGTCTGCCACATGTCTTCAAAATGGTGTTGCTTATGTATCATTGAAATGGAGGTGGTTATGTGTTGGTATTGACTAGTTATTGATTTGGTAACAACTCGTCTTTTTTTATACCAATTTGGCTCAACATATCTAGTACTACCTCGGTTTCTAAAAGTACTTTACGCTTTATAATATATGTCCAAATTATGAAAACTATTCCAGTAGATTCTCGCTAATAATATCTGCATCAAAATATTATCTTGGTATATTATATCAATACATATACTTTTAAAATATCAACTTTTATAATTTTTTCTCATATGAAATCTATACTATATATTAAAAGGCGTTTCTACAAACGTCTACATGACACGTGGTGCTCACTCTCAATCAATGTTATTAATCCACTTTCATTAAAAAAGTGAGATAAATGGTTTGCATAAAGATTCGAACCAACAACCTCCACTTTCAACACTAGAGTGTTATCCAATTGAGCTATAATTGTTTAAATGTTATCTTTGCAAAATTAATATTAATATAATACAGAAAAGTTATCTTGGAAAAAAATTCAGACATAATTTTGTTGAATTAATAATTAATTCTTATTCACATAATACTCTAGGGCATCGCCCTGGCCCAAATACTAGTTGATATATTAATGGTTGAATATTGCATTGAATTTCGTGTAAATACTGCGTGTGTATAACTTTTAGGAACAGAGGTAGTATGAGGTAACTCCCATAACCTTATGTGCCTTGCTGCAGGTTAGTATCATTGCGTGTTATTTTTTCTACCACAGTTGCGGTCGATGCTTGTTACGCATATGGGATAGGTTGGCCTAGATCAAGCCTCGAGAAATTTTGTCAACCAAACTCGTGTAGCTCAGTACTGAAGGAAATAATGCCCTTGTCCAAGTATGCATTCAATGCTAAGTCTAATAAATGCGGTTCAATATTAATTAATTATACAAGTTAATAATTCAGTGAGATCAAGTGAACTGTATGGCTAGCTAGAGGCCGCTTCAGTTCAAGTGGAATTAATAATATTAATCCACAGCTTACTCTTGACTGAACCCGTAGGGTCACACAAATAGTACGTGAACGGATCAAGTATTTAAGTGAATTAAATACTCCATTTATGGATATTCGGAATCGACGGATCTCGGTTCCAGTGGGAGCTGAAATCGTCAAAAGGCAAATTATGAATACTTCGGAAACGATGATATTGCCAGAAACGGAAATATGGATCGTATCGGAAATATAAATATTATCCAAATCTTAGATGTTGCCGGAAACGGAAACATGGTACGTATCGGAAAATATTATCGGAAATGGAAATATTGCCGGAATCGGAAATGTTGCCGGAAACGGAAATATTGCCGGAATCGAAAATGTTGCCGGAAACGAAAATATTGCCGGAATCGGAAATATTATTGGAATCAAAAATGAATTCCGGAATCGGAAACATTAAATATTTGTTCGAAACGGAAATTAATTCCGGAATCGGAAATATTAAATATTGTTCGAATCGGAAATGAATTCCGGAATCGGAAAATAAATCGGAAGCGCGACGTACGAAATAAACATCGGACGAGCTTGCTAGACGCAAGGCCTAGCACGGAGCTAGTCCCGTGCCTAGCGAAGTCCGCGCAAGCGCAGCAAGCGAGCAACAGCAGCCCGCCAAGAAAGCAGGCCCAGCCGAGCACGAAGCAAGGCCAGGCCCATCGAGCAAGGCAAGGCCAGCAGCAGCAGCGCCCTTGCAATGGGCCGTGTGGCTGCTTGTTGGGCCGAGCTCCGCGCGCGCACAACAGCTCCTCGTGGGCTGTTTGTGCGTGTCGTTGTGTTTGTGCATGTTTCGAATCCTTAGGCGTTTAGGATTTGTCCGATTAGATTATTTTCCTAAAACTACTTGAGTTAGTTGTTAAGCTAAACACTAAAATCAATAGATTTAATTTAAGTCTAATTCTAATTGAATTAGAAAAATTGAATCCTAGTAGGCTTCTAATTCCGATAATCCTACCCTATAAATTGGTGATGGAAATCACAATTTATACACATCAATTTCAAGTATTCATGTAGTTTTATGTTTAACTAAGCTTAATAATTTGCCAAATAATTAAGTACGAATGACATAAAACCTTAGGCTAAATTCTAGTTAATTGAATCTAAGGCGGATCCGAACGTGCTGTGGACTATCTAGGGAGGGACTACACTTGGAGTCCTAAACTTGTTCTTGTTCGGTTCGGGAGCAGCTAGGGAAGGCACGCTACACATGTATGTATCCTAAATTATGCTAATTGACTATGTGGCAATTAATTTGGATTCTTGGCTTTATGGTTTTTCAGCAAGAAATATATGTTTTATATTTGTCATAACCTAACAGTGGTATCACGAGTCTCTAATTAATTCCATAATCAATTATAGTTAACATGGTTAAATTTTATAAATTTGCAATGAACTAAAGGGGTGATTAATTTCTATTTTTGTAATTAATTGCAAATTCGTGAGATTATTTAATTATATGTTTGCAGGATTTTCGGTAGTTTAGTCAATAATGGTCGGAATCGTATAATTTTATAGTGAATTTCGCATGTAAACGACGTTTTAAAATTTTGATTAAAATCAAAGATTTAACCCAGAATTCCCAAATTCGAAGCCTAACTATGACTTTTCGGAGGTTTTAGTTTTTCGAACGCAAAATTTATAATTTTTGGATGTTAAATTAAATATTTGCGATTCTTGTTTGTAAATCTTGAATCTATGATTGACCTACTGTATATGTTTAACAATTTTAATGCCTAAGCTTGTTAATTATACAACCTAATTTGTAATTGTAATTAATTTGTTGAAATTCAAATAATTTAGAATTTGATTAGATTTTCATAATTAATTAGCAATTAATTAGGATCCTATAATTAAAAACCACCATAAGATTTGTTAAAATTGAAAAGTTTTAAAATTTTATGACCTAGATTTGAATCCATGAAAATAAATATAATCGGAAATTAATTTGAATAATAAATTTTCGATTTTTTGCCCAAATTTAATGAAATTAATATGATTTATTAATTCGTCAATTAAATTAAAGTATAAAAATTATTATTTTTTATAAAACCAACCACCAATGTTGCACGCACGAAGAAAATGAAGCTAAGTGTTACCCTTAAGGGTGTTGCATTGTGCGGGCATGCGACGACGAGCAAGGGAGCTCGTCGCCCATGCGGTACAAGGCGACGAGCAACAAGGCATGCGCGACAGCAAGGCTGCTGTGCCGTGTGTGCCGTGTGGGGGTCGAGAACCAAAGGGCATCGATGCTATGGAGCGCCAGGCACGAGGCAAGGCAGCAACATACGAGCAAGGGAGCTCGCATGTGCTGCGCATGCCACTGCCCAGCGCTGGCAGCATCAGCGAGCAAGCAAGCAACCACAAGGGCAGCGAGCACAGCCCGCATCACTCGGCCACACGAAAGCAGGCCTGGGCGCTGCAGCAATTTTGTGCTTGGGCGAGGCTTGGGCTTCGGCCCAAGGCCTTGCCTTAGTACGTAAGGGCCATTTTAATTTTACTTTTGATTTTTCGGTTGAAAAACGATTTTAATTAAATTTAAAATTGGTAATTTAATTTCTCGGAATTTAATTTTGAATAATTTAATTATTATAAATTTATTTATACTAATTATTTTACTAAAATTAAAACCTTGATTAAATTTAAATTAATTAATTTAATCAACTGAAAATAAATGAAAGGATTTAAATAATATTTTATATGAGCTTTAAATTTTAATTAAATTTGTAAGTTTCCGGTTGGACTAGGAAATACAATTTTATGTTTAAAATTCGTAAAGCATGTAAAATTCTTGGTTTTAGTGGGAGCGTTTTAGTCATAAACTCTTGATTAGGCCTACATTCCTTTAACGTTAAAACAACTCGATTAGAATTAATAAGGATTGAATAATTTGTAGATTATTGGAAGCCTTGATTAATTGCTGCAAATATTTATGTGATGCATAATATGTTCTACTAACCAGCTATGTGGGCCATTCATTGATAAATGAATGGGTGAATGGTATATTGTAAATGTACTGTTTTACAGGTTATGGAAAGTGACAAGTATGGCCCAAATAAGATAGAAAATATGGTCTGCGTACCATTAATTTGAATGTAAAATTGGTCTGCGTACCATCAAATAGTTGTAATTAGTTTCAATTATAGCTTATCCTATTTGAAGAAAATGGCGCCTCCCATGGTGAAATTCAAGACGGAGTTTCCAATCCATTTTCAAGACGGAGTTTGAAGTTGAAGCTTCAAGATGAAGTCGGGCCATACTAGATCACATTTATCTTATGCATGCTTTAAGTTATTTATTGCTTTAAATATGTCTTAATTATGCATGAGATTGTGGCTTGATTATGTTACATGATTAAGGCTTTTAGTTCACTTAAAATCTAAGTAAGAGCCTTAAGTTCCAAAGTTTAAAAATTGAGTTAAAAGGTGCCATGCCAAAATAACACTTACTTGGATAACCTTTACATCAATCTTAGTAATAGTTTTCCGCCATAGCGAGGTGTTACTTATTGATCTTAAAGGGGTAAGGTACACAAATAATTGTGAGTAAATGTTAGTTTTGGTGAAACTCAACGATATAAGTAAGAAGTCCTTTTATGTCGTGGCAAATGAGATAGGTTTACCTAATAAGTTCTTAGACGTACCTATCAACCAAGAGTAGTTTCCAGACTATTAGCAAAGGATTTGCTTACCTAAAATATTCTAGAATTGAGTCTAAATAATGTGCTTAGTTCTTCAATGATTTAAGGATCTTGGATTCATTTTATTCACACCTGCCGGAATAATAAATTCGAATAAAATGCCAATGACTTATTTAAATTGCATGATTGCTTTAATTTTCAAGTTATTACTCATGATAAATGTTTAGACTTTGCATGCTTCAATGTATGATTTAATTATTGTTTATAATTAAATATCTTGTACTGCAATAAATCCTTTTAGAAAGGTAACAGTAAGTTTCCTCGATTGGTAGTGAATCCAAGAACGATTCACGGAAATGAGAGAAAATGAGCAATTTAAAATGTACGTTTCTTATAGAGACTTTTATGGTTGTTTTCGAGTATCAAAGTCGAATGGCAAACCGATTGGTGCTTGTGAATTCAAAATACAATGTAGTTTTGAGATCATAAAGCATTGAGTTTAAACGCTCAGCTTTACCAATGGTTAACAACCTAATATCTTTTATCCATTTAAATCTCGAATGAGTCTAGTCCCTAGACATTCGAATAGATCGATGCTTAGAGAACTTTAGAAGCTTCTGGTGAGATCATCTAGTTGAAGCAAAATATTCAACATAAATTAAATGGTTAGGACCTTGTTGGAGTGACATTGGACATGTCTAACAAAGTATAAAAGTCAACACCAGAGAATTCAATTCTTAAGACTATAAGAAAGGGTATATGAAATAGGAAATCAAGGAACAAATGAAAGGAATTTACGATTCCGTTTCTACCTATAAGTTTAAATTTAAAGAGAAGTGACCTAGTAATCAAACTTCCTTGGTATCATATACCGTTTGAGATTCTTACTTCGGTAATAACTCAAACAATGGAAGCTAGGCTACACTAATGACCTACAAATGGGAAATGAAGCATGTCGATGCTACATTAGTTGTAGGGTCATCTAATTTGTTTTAAGTCCTTTCAAGGCTGGAACTTAATGGCTATTTTGTTCCATAATCAGCATACCTAAATTTCTGCTTCAAACACAGAAAGACTCACATTCAAGAAAGACAAAAACAATGTTTTTTTGTTTTTTTGAATGAAATGGTCATTAACGGGTTGAGTCAATATGCTTGATTAAAAAAAAACAACTCTTTAACAAAAAGAACTTTACTAGGTTCAAATCAATCTCTTGATTTGAGTTCAACGAACCTTTAGCATTGTTGCTTAGACCATGTCAACAAGTTAACGTTCTAAAGCTCTATTTTGATGGACTTTTGAAAGTTGATAGATTTCTAGATCATTCAAGACAAGCTAGTCTTACTTGTTGAAAGTAACAAAAGATATGAACTATTGTTAGAACGCCTAGACAATAGAGTTCAAAGCTAAAGAAATATTTTATGACTTTATTATATCACCTGGATTTGAGTGAATATTGGTTTATTTACTCAATGTGATATAAGTTTGAATCTGTTTGGCTAGTTCAAAGATTCAGAAGTATAAAATCCACTTGGCAAAGAAATCATAAAGATCTAGGTTAGATCATGACAATGATTACTTTAAGACCAAAGATGATCATCAATGATTGTGTGTTGTAATTTCACGATCTAGCTCCATAAGATATGGCATATCTACGTTGGATTGATCGAAGTCAATTAGTACTTGATTCGATCAATGATGAATCATAAAGATTTTTCCTATAACTTCTAAACAAAATGCTCAACTACCACCCAACTAAACCAAGTTCGTCAAAGCTATTGAAAAGTAATTTCAGAATATCTTTTCAATAATATATATCTAAAGAGTTGCTAAACTCAGTGGGAGCTTAGTGTTTGTTATTCAACAAACTAAGGCCCAGGGGTAGATATATATTTCATTGTGATTTATTCAAATGAGACACAAGGGTATTGTTTCTACCACGAATTTTTGAGAACATAATGTTTGTTTGCTCGAAATAATGTCCTTTTGGAGATTCGTTTCCAAAATGACAAGTGGGAGAAAAAAGACCTCGAAAGGTCTTCGAGGCGAACAACAAACATAAACGGACGTTCCGGAGGCTTTTCGAAGTTCTTCAGAAAATCCGAACACTTATTCTTTAAGAACTTTAAAAGTGGCTTTAAAGAATACACATCTCTTAGAAGACTTTACAAGTGCTTTAAGGAGAACAAAATATTCAAAGGACTCTCAAAGTGCCTGTTGATATTCTATTATTTGATGTTCTATACCCAAGTAAGGCATAGAGTTCAAGTCACTGAAACTATGAGTTTCTTCTATTAGATAGTGAAGAAACATGGAGTTCAGATCACTGAAGCTATGAGATTCTTCTATTAGATTGTGAAGAAACCTACAACTTACAGTCAAACTATTATCATGTAGATTAATGAGTTTGTGATTTATAAGAAAGCTATGACGAAATATAGATTCCCTAAAATGGTTAGAGGCCATATATAGACTCAATGTTATAAATAGTTAAAGGCCATAAAACATACTCAATGTTTTGATGATAAAATTGAAATTTTTTTGATTTGCAAGAATGGTTTACATCTATTGGTTGCAAATTGGTTTTAAGGTTAAAAACCATCAAACATGGAATTGTGTTCACACGCAAAGCTAGATTAGTTGCTAAAGGTTACAAGCAAATTCATGGCGTGGATTGTGTTGAAACCAAATGCATAATCATAATGATCAAGTCTATAAATCAAGCAAATATTGCATATTGGTACATATGGCAATTGGGTGACAAAAAGAATTCCTCAATCAAATGTTGGAAGAAACTATGTACATGGCATGTCATAGAATTTGTGGATCCAAATAATGCTTGAAATGAATGCTAGCTTATGAAATCTAAGTACAGATTTAAGCAAGCAATTGGGAATTGGAACTGTATTTTAGTGAAGCTAATAAGTATTTTAGTTTCATAAAATGTACATGATTCTTATAGATGTATAAGAAGTATAGTGGGAGTACATAAAACTTAATTGGTCCTATGTGTATCACACACATATCTCTCTATTGTGAAATAACATTCAAATGCTAATGACTTAGATTTGAAATTATTCATCAATGATGGACCAAGGCGAAACTTAGTACATACTGAGTATTAAGATCAATTTACAAAGATCTTATGGCATTGTTTTAGATTCAGTAATGGCATTTACTGAATCAAACACGAAAGACTCCATTGGAGATATTCGACCCATATGAATAAATCTAAGTAATGAATGTTTGAAGTATGTATAGCATTTACTAAGTTAAACATCAAAGCGTCTAAAATGAGATTCTTAACCTATATTATATGTCAAAGAATTTAGCTGGATTTAGTATCTACTGAAACTAAATAAGCTAAAGTTACATGGATAGAATTCAATTGGGAATTATTCTGCAAAAGAATTTATCATATGAGGATCGCCAAAAACGTATCATATGGCTTTAGACATGACGAACATATACCAATCTCTATTGATATAAGTAAACATCAACTAGATTGAGATCAAGAAAAACTTATGGTACTTGAAAAGGTACATAGGAATAGTTCTTGATTCGAGGAAATAAAGATATGCTAAATATTGATGCTACACGCATAAACACTGGCAAAGGATCAAGCATGATCCCTTTGGAGTTAACCATTGGCAAGAACGAGCTATATGCATCGTGTTTTGAAATGGCAACATTGATTGGAGACCATGAGTTGTTGCGTGGAAAATTAAACATTAATTTCTATGTTCTGAGATACAGATGGAAAGTCTTCCACATATCTGTGAACTGCTTGGATAAGTAAATCCAAACAAAGCATCACTAGCAACCTATACAGTTGAAGTAAAGTAATTATTGTCTGAGAAGCAATAAAACAAGGTTGTTTATGTTAAAGAGTTCTTCACTAAACTTGGGTGGATCACATGTCTGCTGACTTGATGGTTCTTCATTGAAGAATGTGTAGAACCACTATTGTAGCAAGAAAGACTAGATCACAAAATAAACATACTCATAAGATCTTATCATCCTATCTCGAAGAACATTCGATGAAAAGGATATTAAGATTGGAAAAGCATGATAACTAAACCTATGCAACAAGTGAGAGGCAACACTCACATTGTAGCACTGGAAATCAAGCATAGCTTTGAATTCCATGAACTGTTTTAAAAATGGGTTTGAGGCCCATGGTTGTAAAACATTGGGGTTGAACATTTATCATATATGAAATGTATTTTCATATTCCATTTAATCTTGGTTTAGTATTAAATGATGAGTCCATTCAAATTTGACAAGTATATTCAAGATAGACTGTCAGGACCAGTCCTATGACTAGAATTGTCTATCAAGTGAACTTGAATGTCAAAATTTGAAAAAGGTCCCTGGTCGGAGTTTTCTATAAAGGTGGATGCATAGAAAACGCTAGACGACTAGAATGCAAGATGACTAGTAGTTCTTTTTCTTGAACTATATGGACATGCCAATGTCGCAATCATTTGCATAGATACTTACTTTGAGAAGACTAGTATCAGACAGACCTATGAAACTTTACTGTAAGAGATGAAAATCTGTCATAAGTAAATTTCATTAAAATTATTAGACACTAATCCTCAATACCTGAGTGATTTGAGATTACTTGTTTGAGAATTGGTTACTTTGACGTTGTCTACCGTCGCACCGTAAAAGGAGCCTATAACGGCAACGCTCGGGTAATCACCTATCAAATGAAGTCTAATCTCAAGATCGCAAGATTGGGGTTGTCCTCCCATAAATCGGGATGAGATGCTGAAAGTTGTACAAGGCCACTCGGAGAGCTAGAAACTGTAAAATGCATGGTCGTGCTCAGATGAATCATAGGCTATGATTATCTGTTTATTTGATCAGTTGAACTCTGAAACCGAGAAATACCTCTGGACATAATAAGTGTAATACCTCGTATTTTTTATAATATTTATAAGTATATTTTATTATATTTATAAAGCATTTTACGATTTATTAACATTTAAATAATATTTAAATGTATTTTATTTAATATATTTTAATTAATTAGGATATTTATTATTTTTATTAATTACGAAACGAATTTAATTCTTGAGTCGGGAAATGATTTTTTAAGGCATCGGGTTTTAAATGAAAAGTCCAATTCGTTTTATTAAACGAGCCCAATCAAAAGAATTTAATTCAAGTCCTAAGCTAGCCCAATCATTTCATTCCCTAAGCCCAATTCTAATTTCCTAAGCCTAGCCCATTAACAATAAGGAGCCTATAAATAGGACTCCTCATCATTAAATGAACCCCTAAAATTTCATAAATCCCCTTTTGCTTTGCTTGCCCCTCACTCCATCTCTCCTCTCTCTTTGCTCGGCACCCGCAAGCCCTCAAGGCCTCGTGCCCTCGTGCTGCACCCGCACGCCCGCATGGCCTCGTGCCCGCCTCTCGCCCACACACTCTCTCGCCTCTCCTCTCTTGCCCGCAGCCGCAGCGAGCACTCGTGCGCTGTTGCTGTGCCTTGCTCGTGTGCTCGTGCACACCCCTGCTTCCCCTCTCTCGCTCGTGCCCTCGCGCACAACGCTGCACCCCGCTCGCCCTCTTGCTCTCCTTAGCGCCCAGAGCGCGCGCGCCCCTCTCCCTGCTCACGCCTGTCGCTGCTCGTCGCCCTTGCTGTGCGCACACACACGGTCGTGTGTGTGTGTGTTGTTCGTGTTCGTTTTTCCAATCTCTTTTCGCCCAATCACAATTAATTCGTGGTTGTTCCGTGCTATAGGCCGGATTGGTATATTTCTCTCCTTCCTTACCTATTCTATTTAAATTCCGTATTTTAAATTACTATATTAATATTGTTTTGAGTAATTAAAATGCTGGGAACCGGTTATAAATACCGTGGTTTGAGGATTTGTGTGTTGTGATTCATTAGGTTTGTTTGAATTATTAAAGGATGAATTTTCAGATTTGTTTATTTAATAAAGCATTGATTTTTATGATATTAAACTAGTTTTATTGGAATTTTCAAGTTAGGGTTTTAACCTAGACCTAATGAGTCAATTGATTAACATAATTAGGTGATGATTTTAATTATGATAATCAATTATATTTTCAGATTTGAATAAAGGTTTAAAGTGTTGATTTTTATTGATTTTTAAGACGGAAGAAGTATGTTTTTGCACTAGGGATTGATTTCACAAATTGAGACGATTTTATTATTGAAAAACGATTGAATTCTAAAGTCTAAGGGAGGTTTTAATTTTTATAAAGTTGCTGGAAATTTAATGAACATGGAAATAATTTAAGTTTCATTATTTTGATGATAGGAGGTGATTTCTAGTTGAGTGCTCGTTATTGCAAAGTGGCCCCTACGCTTAGGTATTCAAGGTACGTACAAGTCTAGGGCGACCACACCTTTTGTCAATGACATTACATGATTATTGATGATGTGGATTATATTATGTGGATTCATATATATATGTTTTGGTGAACGATCATGTGGATTAATATTATTGGAATTATTGAATTGTTGGTTGAACAAGCATGTTGAAATTATTATGAGTATGGATTCCATTGTCAATCATGTTGTTCAATATTTATGCGTGTATGGTTTATTTCACATGCAAGGGATGGATTATTTATTTGTATGCTATTGTACGGGATGTCTAGCATGCTTTGAGCCAATTATTCGTACTTCGTTGTACTATTTATTCTACCACATGTGAAGGGTTAGCTCACGTAAGCCACCGCACATGTATAGTTAAGTTGGGAATATTTTGTATGAACTGAATTAGGATTTGTCGTGCAAGGGCACAACCCTCATGTTAATGTGCATGATGTGGAGTCTCACTTTGGTGAGGAGGAACATGGTAGTAATATCACAAGTGTCTGCTTGGTTGATCACAAGTCCTAAAGCAATTAAAATAAGATTGTTTTGGTTGTTGTTTATTAATTGTATGTATGCATGTTGTCGAGTCTTGAGTTCGCCTTTATTAAAATATTAATAAACGTAAAGTGCAACCGGAACAAGCTTCAAAACTCTTGGAACGTATATACCTTGAGTATGAACAATGGGGGGAGTCTTGCCGGAAAGCTCGTACTCCTACTAATGATACAAGACGTTGTTTCATTTATATTATGCGCAGGAATTCCGTCGGTATGGCCCGACACTCGGTATGGCCCGATTTTATTATTTATTCTTTGGTGTATGGTTGGCTCCCATCACCTTTCCTTTATGGAATATTCTTTTGGCCCGTTCAAAGCTTATTCTAATTAAATTGTGAGTCAAGAGTCGAGTCTTGTATCTCATGATTGTTTGTTAATTATTATATGGCTTTTGCATGTTGATTAGTACTTAGTGAGTGATGCATGTTTTAGTTTCATTTACTCTATGCTTGTAAGTACTCAGCTTTTGCTGACTACGTGCTTTGTATGTTTCTGGTCATGGCCTTTGCCTTAATGACCCTATGATGATACATCATTTGCATTTGCATTTTTGGGGAGTAGAATAATATAGCAGGTTGGTAGATCAAGTACGATCGAAATCATGTGGCTTGGGATGATTGAGAGAGTTGCATGCTTTCGTTCTTTGAAACTATTTTATTTAATACTTTAATTACGTTTGAAATTGTTGAACATTTTATACTTTGGTTTTTGGGCCGTCATGGTTCCAAATTGTAGGAGGCCTCGATATTTATTAATTATGTTTTTAAAAGTTAGTTGACATTAAATTCCGCTGCGTAATTCTGGTAATAGCCTTAACCGTTATCACGGTGGCGGTAATGCTTTAGTAATTCCTTTATTTTAAGTTGGAAAATGGTTTTATAAAAGCAAGGAATTATTAGGGTGTTACAAAGTGGTATTTGCAGAGCTCTAGTTTGAGAGCTGCTTTGCATTAACTAATAGTGCAAAGTGGTAAATCCTTAAACTACGATTGCGGAACTTTAGGATTTTCGAAAATTATTTTCCTAAAGTCAAAACGTATTATTTTGAGTACTCGATATTTTAAAGGTCAAATATCAATTATTTTGGGTCGTTTGAGATGAGTTGAAAAATTGGATTATTACGTAAAATTAATTTATTTTTCCGAATTTTTTTTTTTTATTCGAAAATTTCGAAATTAATTCGAATTTATTTTAATAATTTCGTAAATTATTTTATTTAAATATCCGAATTATTTTAATTATTTATTTATTTATTTATTCGAATTTTTTCTTCGAATTTTTTTTCGGATTTCTTTTATTTTATTTTAAATTATCCAAAATTTATTTATTCATTTATTTAATTAATTAATAATTTTTATTAATTTTCGATTTTAATTAAAATAATTTCAACAAAGTTAGGAGTTATTTCTTAATTAATTTCGAAAATTAATATTATTTTCAAGTGAGAAACGGGTAGATTAAGAAAGGGCATATTAGTTTAGGTATGAATCTTATGTGATTATGTGGAATATTAATTGCCATGTGTGAGGGGGTCGAAAAAGCACGAGGCTAATGCGTGACCTCGTCCCTCGTGGGTGTGACGATTCTTTTTTATTCAATCAAGTATAATTGGATTTCCTGTGAATATACACCCAATTGACTAGTAATATAGGAGTCACCATTCAGTTTTTAACGACAATGAGAAAAACTGACAAAACCCGGTTATCGTGACATAAAGGGAGTGCAATTATGTTTGACCACGACGGCCGTAGGTTCCCTTGTGATCCCTGGTGTGGGGATCTCTCAACATACACCCGCAAGGTAGAGATTGAGGGTTCGAGGGACTGTAACTACCGAGAGGAGTACTCGCTCGTCGATAACTCTAGAGGCAGGATATCCTTACTAGCTCAGCATAAATAATTGAAGGGACATGCGTTAACTATTAAACTAATCTGAGTTGATTTTAGCAATATGCAACATATAATACTAGATCGATCGCGATTATCTGATTTAGATTGCATTAAGGGTCCTAGCATGATAATCCAATTTCCCAAAAATATTATATTTGTTAGGCGTGATAGAACAATCAGATTAGGTTAGTTTAACAGTTCATAAAAAGGGCGAGGAAAGCAGTTAAATCATCGAAAAGGGACACATTACGACGCACCCTTGAGAGGTGCGTCACGGTTCTCAGAAAACTAACCACTTTGACTTTGCTATTTCTCCTTTTTATTTAACGAATCTCAATTATGGGACAGGATACGTTCTGTTCGATTTATGGATCGATTGCGACAGAACGCATGAACAATTTCGCAGCGTGAGGCTTAGGCTAAGGGTTGGAGTCAATACTCAGAATATGAATTGTGTGTTGTGTGTCTTTTTCACGTCGAATTTAGGGGCCTATTTATAGGGAAGAGTTCGTGGAAAGATAGAATTGCAGAGTTCTAATCCATAAAGAATTAGGAAAAAACACGTACCTAGGTATTTTCAGCGCCCAGGCCTGGGCGCCGAAGATTTCGGCGCCCAGAGCCAGGCGTTGAAAATAGGGTATGGGCTGTTTTCTTTAGTCAGATTCGGATTCCTGAAATCCGTAGAGTTTGAGATTATTTCGAGTCTTTTAGCGCGTATCAATTTTGTGACGGAATGCGTCTGGGCCCGTTACGAACTCTAGGCTCGTTAGGATTTCAATTAATACGTAACTCTTATTTCCGAATCATATTATGAATAGGATTCTCGCAGTTTTCTATCTCATTTAGGATTTATGTTGGAATGCAACACCTAATTCTGACAGGTTTCTATCTTTTATGATTTGCCACTTTTAGAAGCTACCTTTTACGGCAGTTACTATTTTTAGCAGGTTTCCATAAATAGCAGGTTTCGGGTGAAATGAAAAGGGGAATTGAGATTCGTTTATTTCATAGGAGATGCGTTGTCAAGTGGAGATTTACGTTTTCATCATCGAACCTTTCCCTTTCGGGAATGGGGACAAAAGTAGGTGTCTACAGTTAACCCCCACTTTGACTGAGTCTTGGAGTAAGACGACGGTCAAAGTATTAGACGGAGTGTGTCACACAAGCCATGGTGTATTGTGACCTGTTTTGCGAGGGTCTCATGAGCCCCCGAGTGATAACATTTGACTTAAGGGTCATCACTTGAAGTGTCGACATATCCCTCACGTGTCATTGAGACTTGTCAACTGATAGTATAGAAACTTCCTCACTTTGTTATTGGAAGGATCTAAAGGTGCGTAGAAACTCCCTCACTTTGTCATTGGGAGTAGCTACAGATGTTTTCGAAATCAAAGCTGTAAAGTGTAATTGGGCCTGGCCAAGCCCAATCACGAGGTAAAAATGTTTTTTAAAGATTCTCATTTTCAGGGCTAGCTAAACGAGAAAACCCCCTTGTTTTTATAGGACGTAAAACGAAGGAAAATCCAGCACCCTTGTTTTTATAGGACGTAAAACGAAGGAAAATCCAGCACCCTTGTTTTTATAGGACGTAAAACAAAGGAAAATCCAGCAAAAGTTATCGCTGCAGCGACTAAGGACCTGCGCGGTTTAATGGCGCAGACCCCGCCGGCTAAAGATGGCGAGCCTGTCCGCTAAGGGTGGACACCCCGTCCGATAGAAGTGGACGAATCTGTTTTTGAAATTTGAAAATAAGGACCTACGCGGTTTGTGACGTAGACCCCGCCGGCTGAAGATGGCGAACCTGTCCGCTAAGGGTGGACACCCCGTCCGATAGAAGTGGACGAATCTATTTTGAAAATTGTTTGTGCATTTTGAAAATAAGGACCTACGCGGTTTGTGACGCAGACCCCGCCGGCTGAAGATGGCGATCCTGTTTGTGTTTTGAAGATCTCATTTTTTGAAAACTGAGGACCTGCGCGGTTAGTGACGCAGACCCCGCCGGCTGAAGATGGCGAGCCTGTTTTATTTTGAAGATTTTATTTTCTTTTCATTTTCGAAAACTGAGGACCTGCACGGCTAGTGACGCAGACTCCGTCCGCTGAAGGTGGGCGAGCCCTGTCTGCTAAGGGTGGACGTCCCTGAATTCGTTTTTTAATTTGGAACTCGCGTTGTTCGATCTTGCCTGATTGAGATGGGCAAGTCCCTATTTCATTTTTTTCTTGTGATTTTTTTGAGAATTTCTTTTTATTCATTCTTGTAGGAGCGAATTCTTCCGAGGGATGCTCGGATTTAGTTGCAACCTGAATGTGGGTTGACAACGTGCTTAGGCGGACCATTGTCTCGTGGTCATCATCTTTCATGGTTTTGAGCTAGTCTTTACGGCTCAATTTTGCCACAACCTGGGTCCTTGATAAGGGGACTATGTATAAGTATCAACGGCGACCTTTGTCTTGAGGTCGTAAACCGGTTTTATTTTTTGAGACATCCAAACACGGGACTTCGTACAGTGTAGTCTGGGAATATTTTTTTTTAACTTTGCATAATACATTTTCTTTCGAGCCCCCAAGCATTCGTGCTTGATGGTCATTTCTTGTCAAAAAGGTTCCTTGGGGATAAGCATTTGTAATGTCCTTGATCGCGTTTGGGATCGTGCTCGTAAGTGCGGGTGATCTTTATAGTGGTGTGCTACTCTTAACACAGCCGTGAGGTGCGACTTTCAGTGAATAAATCGGCAATTTTCAAGCCGAATGAATATGGCAGGGCCCAATAGAAGTTAGGGCCTTTTGAGCCTGGGTTCATTTTCGGCGCCCAGGCCTGGGCGTTGAAATAATTCACGCCCAGGTGGGGCGTTGAAAATGTTGTTTGGGCTGGTCTTTTGATGACACAGTTGGCCTCTTGTTCATTCGTTTATTTCACTTGGAAGTTCTATGTATTCTCTTTTCTTTTGTTTTTTCTTTGTTTTTAGAACGTGATGATTTTCTTGAGAAGCCGTAGCCGATTGGTGGACTACGGTGCTTTTCGCTTTGGGGCGATTATTCTAAGGAACTGTTGCTCTTAAGGTGTTCAGTTATTGCAATAGTCGGGCGAGTCTATATGGCCCGAGGAACATACCTTGAGGTGTAAGACTTTGATCGCTCTTATATTTTTTGAACGTGTTCGTGAATGATGATATGTATGTGCGAACGAGCGTTCATAGAATGGCCGTTGTGTGCGGTCCATTAATCAGTTTGCTTGAATCATTTTTTTTTGAGCAATGACTGATTTTGAATAGTTTGCTTAGAAGCTTGATAGGGGTCAGGTCCATTCATGAAGTGGGCTCAAACATCGTGCCCTTTCGATTGTTCAAACATTTGCTTCGAGATTTTTTTATTTTGTTATGGTTGTTTCGTAGCTTGGAGCCCCCAAGTATGCATGTTGGGATGCTTCCTTTGGCGTACGATTTTGTAGGTTCTTTCGAGAAATATGCCTCGGGGTTTCGCTCGCGTAGGTGCGAGCTATCCCTTCCGTGGTAGGTAATGTTTTGCTACCTTTAATCCTTAATGTAGAAGTCGTGTGGCTTGCATTTGGGCGATAAGTAGTCTTTGCCTCTTACTCTTGGTCGTGCTTGCATTAGTGCAATGTGCCTTACCCTTTTTTAGACTTGTACTGTGGGATTATGGTGCAACGCAGGCTTGTGTGGCCTAACGGCGTGTCTTAGAACATTCCTCCAAGTGTTGGGATATCATTATTTGGAGTACTTCATCGTGCTGAATCGTTCAGGTGCTCGAACAAGTGTAGCACCTTCTGCGTGGGTTTGCACGGCTTATTACTTCGTTCGATGCGATGATTCATAGGTGTTTCTTTCTTATTTTTGTATCTGGGCAAAACTTGGCTAGCAGAAAGATTCAGCGCCCAGGCTGGGGCGTTAAAGATATCGGCGCCCAGCTCTGGGCGTTGAAATTGATTTCTGGGTATATTTTGATGATTTTTTTTCTTTCGCTTTTGCTTTGGAACGAGGTAGACTGTGTAACGGGCGCTTGTAGGGCGAGCGTTATGTGCAGTAGCTTGATCGGAGTTTTGGTGACTCGCGATTTTCAGTTACCCTTGTTAGTGGGGTGACTTTATATATTCTAAGTAGTGCTTTAGAATTTGGGAGGGGTTGTAGCCATTCTAAGGTTCGTTTTACACGATTAAAGCTTAGGGTTGTGCCCCTATGATGTATGTATAGTATTAGCGTCGAGAATTTGCGATAAAATCGTCATTTCGAGCATTTTTAGAGTGTTTTTCTCAAGCCCCCAATTGTAGCTACGGGATTGGCTTGGTGCTATAATGCTTTGCATACGTCTTTATGCGTTCATGGTGACATGGATCATGAATAGTTTGAACCAGACTCGTAAAGTGCGAGGTACGTTCGAGTAGTGATCTGCTACTTCTTTTGTAAATGTCGTATTGTGCGACATTGCCATGGTCAAGGTAGTCACATGTCGAAGTGTGCCTTGACCAAAAGTTAGGTGCCTTTCTTTTACCCATAATCATATTTAGAAATCTTTTGACTCACTTGCAACATCGGGATAAACGCATACTTAGATTAAACCAACGACTCTTTATTATGTTCGAAGAAGTCTTTGAAAATTAATTGGAAATTGTTTAAAATCCGAGTCCTATTGTGTACAATCCAAGGTGTCCTAAGCAAGTTGACTTATAGAAGGGTTCGTACAGGATCACATGAGTGAATCAAAATACTGTTACGATTTTTGGAATGCTGTCTAAGGATTTGCTGGAAGCCAGGGTGCAGGCCACTAGTAGAAAAAACCCTTGTTGCAGCGGGCTTTTAGACCCCTGTTGCAGCGTACATCGTATGCTGCAACTGGGGGGCCTGCAACAAGTATTGACTTGTTGCAGCGTACAATGTACGCTGCGAAAAGTACTTTTTTGCAGCGTACATTTGCATGTACGCTGCAACAAGTGTGTAAAATTAGGCAAAAATCAAGACTTGTTGCAGCGTACAAAATGATGTACGCTGCAACAGACTGGTTTGTTGCAGCGGGCTTTTATTTGTACGCTGCAACAAACCAGTCTGTTGCAGCGTACATCATTTTGTTCGCTGCAACAAACCAGTCTGTTGCAGCGTACATCATTTTGTACGCTGCAACAAGTCTTGATTTTTGCCTAATTTTACACACTTGTTGCAGCGAACAAGTATATGCCCCCTGCAACAAAGCTGTGCTTTTGGCGGGAAAATTTTAGTTTTATTTATCTATACCTAGGGTGTCTTGCACCAAATATAGGAACCTGTCAACAACAATAAATAAAATATCGCAACCTGTAGAACAAATATAAAAAATATAAAAAATAATAACTGGTGTTTTGTATACATATATATATCCCAAAACCAAAGTGCACGTACTACATTCAAATATACGTTCCAATTTCAATGTACGCATACATTTTAATGTAAACGATTGTTCTATAACAACTAAACCACCTCGATCAAGCGCGCTCAAGCCAATAGTAAATACTTGCGGGTAAAACACTTAGGCCGTTGCTCACGAACCACATCAATTTCCTCACTAGTATAGGCGCATTCCTCGGAGTGTAGACCTTTACAAAAACAGAAATTTCAACTAAGCATTAGATTAAATTCAAATTAAATATCACACTTTAACATTCAAGCAACTAATAACAATGTCCTAATAGTCTTGGAAACTTAAAGCTAAGCATATTAATCATGTAAAAGGTATAAAATGAATTCTTAGGTTATGTAGCTCAAATTTGGGAGCGAAAATGTCATTTTAGCCTAAATAAAACCTATAACGACCCAATGAGCCTTAAATGTGCGTAAATAGATTGGAATGAGTCTTAGAAAGTTAAAACTATGCATATTAAACATGTAAAAAGTTTAAAATGAGTCATTAGGTTCTTTAGTTCAAAGTTGAGAGCGAAAATGTCAATCCAGCCTAAATAAGACCTATAACGACCCAATGAACCTTAAATGTGCATAAATAGATTGGAACGAGTCTTGGAAACTTAAAGCTAAGTATATTAATCATTTAAAAGGTTTAAAATGAGTCCTTAGGTTCTTTATTTCAAATTTGGGAGAGAAAATGCTCATTTTAGCCTAAATATGGCCAATAACGACCAAACAAACCTTAAATGTGCATAAATAGATTAGAATAAGTCTTGGAAACTTCAAACTAAGCATATTAATCATGTACAAAGTTTAAAATAAGTCCTTAGGTTCTTGAGTTCAAATTTGGGAGCGAAAATATCATTTTAGCCTAAATATGACCTATAACGAACCAATGAGCCTTAAATGTGCATTAATAGATTCGAATGAGTCTTAGAAAGTTAAAACTATGCATATTAAACATGTAAAAAGTTTAAAATGAGTCATTAGGTTCTTTAGTTCAAAGTTGGGAGCGAAAATGTCAATCCAGCCTAAATAAGACCTATAACGACCCAATGAACCTTAAATGTGCATAAATAGATTGGAACGAGTCTTGGAAACTTAAAGCTAAGTATATTAATCATTTAAAAGGTTTAAAATGAGTCCTTAGGTTCTTTATTTCAAATTTGGGAGAGAAAATGCTCATTTTAGCCTAAATATGGCCAATAACGACCAAACAAACCTTAAATGTGCATAAATAGATTGGAATAAGTCTTGGAAACTTCAAACTAAGCATATTAATCATGTAAAGGGTTTAAAATGAGTCTTTAGGTTCTTTAGTTCAAGATTAGGAGCGAAAATGTCTCATTTTAGCCTAAATATGACCTATAACGACCAAACAAGTCTCAAATGTGCATAATAGATCGGATTGAGTTTTGAAAAGTTAAAAATAATCATATGAATCATGTAATAAGTTTGAAATTATTTTTTAGGTTTGTTAGTTCAAAGTTGGGAGCGAAAATGTCATATTAGCCTAAATATGACCTATAATGGCCAAACAAGTCTCAAATGTGCATAAATAGATTGGATTGAGTCTTGGAAATTTAAAACTAATCATATGAATCATGTAGTAAGTTCGAAATGAGTTCTTAGGTTCGTTAGTTCAAAGTTGGGAGCTTGGGAGCTAAAATGCCTCATTTTAGCCTAAACATGACCTATAACGACCAAACAAGTCTCAAATGTTCATAAATCGATTGGATTAAGTCTTGGAAACTTAAAAAAATCATATTAATCATGTAATAAGTTGGAAGTGAGTCCTTAGGTTCGTTAGTTCAAAGTTGTGAACGAAAACGTCATTTTAGCCTAAATATGACCTATAATGGCCAAACAAGTCTCAAACGTGCATAAATAGATTGGATTGAATCTTGGAAACATAAAAATAATCATATTAATCATGTAATAAGTTAACTCTATATATGTCATTTTAGCTCTATATATGACCTATAACAACCCAACGAACCTTAAATGTGCATAAATAGGTTCGAATGAGATTTAGAAACTTAAAACTATGCATATTAGTCATGTAACAAGAATCAAATGAGTCCTTAGGTTCTTTAGTTCAAAGTTGGGAGCGAAAATGTCATTTTAGCTCTATATATGACCTATAACGACCCAACGAGCCATAAATGTGCATAAATAGGTTCAAATGAGTTTTAGAAACTTAAAACTATGCATATTAGTCATGTAATAAGAATCAAATGAGTCCTTAGGTTCTTTAGTTCAAAGTTGGGAGCGAAAATGTCATTTTAGCTCTATATATGACCTATAACGACCCAACGAGCCATAAATGTGCATAAATAGGTTCGAATGAGTTTTAGAAACTTAAAACTATGCATATTAGTCATGTAATAAGAATCAAATGAGTCCTTAGGTTCTTTAGTTCAAAGTTGGGAGCGAAAATGTCATTTTAGCTCTATATATGACCTATAACGACCCAACGAGCCATAAATGTGCATAAATAGGTTCGAATGAGTTTTAGAAACTTAATACTATGCATATTAGTCGTGTAATAAGAATCAAATGAGTCCTTAGGTTCTTTAGTTCAAAGTTGGGAGCGAAAATGTCATTTTAGCTCAATATATGACCTATAACGACCCAACCATGCCACCTATTCCCTTGACACGCCGGATTTACTGTTTTCCCGGCGGATTTTGGTTGTTTAGGTAGTCAAATTTCAGATTTGTCGCTGGAGTGAGACTTAGTGAGAGAGGTGAGATCTTAGAGATAGGTTACCCATACAATATTTTATATCAAATTGCATTCACTTTATCTCTGTTGTTGAATGTAACGTATTTAAACAAATTCAGTTTTTGAGTGGCAACTTCCATAAACTTTACCATAATTCCATCCCAAGATGACAGTTATAAACTTGTAATGAGATGCTACTATAAGTTCCCATTTTGCACGCATCACTTTTACTACAGTTTACCAAGAGAAAAGATCTTACCTCCTGTGACATCTAAGGGTGTAACTCTTGCTTCATGTCCTGACAATGTCCTGATAAGCTTGAAGTCTCGAGATGACCATACCTGATGAAATAGGGCAAAATGAGACAAAACACTCCTTGTAACTTAACAAAACAGACTACTGAGAGTAATTGAGTGCCAAGTCTCATACCTTAACAGTTGTATCATATGAAGCAGTGACCAAATAATATCCCTCCTGAGGCTCAAATTTGACCTGTGAAATAAGCTTTGAATGGGCAGGAATTATGTACAATGACTTTTTCTTTCTCAAGTCCCAAATCCGACAAGTGTTATCCTCAGAACCAGTGGCCAAATGATAGCCATTAGGAGAGAAATCAACTCCATAAACCTGAGAGGAAAAAGAAAAAACCTGAGTCAACAATCAGAGTTAGCATCACAAAAATAAATGTTAATGACAAGAGAAGAAATTTACAGGTTTGATGTGGCCTTCCAAAGCAAGAATACTTCTCCCTGTTCGAAGATCCCAGACACGTGTAAGAGAATCCAGTCCACATGATGCTAACAATGATCCATCCGGATGGAAAGATATGGCATAAACACTCCTGCTATGGCCTTCTTGAAGAAGCAACTCAGCACCACTTTCGATATCCCACAAACGCCAAGTTTTGTCAAAACATGTAGTGCCCAAGTACTTCCCAGATGGATGGAAGGCAATACGAGCTAGGCGGTCTAAATGACCTTCAAATGTTCTCAATAAAGTGCCATCTGTGTTCCACAACTTTGCAGTACGATCAGCTGAGGCAGTTGCTACATTGTCACTTACAGGAGAAAATGCAACATATACTCCATATCTTGGCAACCCCACTAACAGAGCTAAAGAGACAAAACAAGCAATAAACAGACCATTAGTACTCGCCTTCAAAAATGACAAACCAGTCTCATAATTTAGGGCAATGGCCCCGCAATCATGGCTAATTGAATGCACAGTTAAGCACCATGCTCTCCATATCTTGACAGATACAACAGATTAGTCAGCTCAATTGTCAATCTAACTCTCATAATTTATAAATCAAGTTGGACAAATCAACATACACGAATCTCATAATAGCATAACAGGAGACATAATCAGAAGATGGATCTAGTGTTGCTGGACTCAAAACACTCAATCCACCCCCACCCCCGCCCCGGCCCCGGCCAGAACAAAAACAAAAAAGACAAAGACAAAGACAAAGGAAATACACTGCATATCGTGTGCACATGAAGAAGTAAACAAACCACCAATCAGCTACCAAGCTCATCATACAACAAAACAGTAATCAAGAAATGCCAAAACAAACAAAAAATTGGTTGAATGAGATGTACTTACCTACCAAAATCTCACAGCTGGTTTCCCATATGAGGACTTTATACAGAACTTTTTTACATTCTGAGGTACTGACTTGATTGTTGTACGAACACGTCCGGATACATTATCCCCAAACTTTGGTTTCATTAAAGTGATCCATTCTCCATGATTTGTTTTAAACTCATACCTGATAGAGATTTTAGCAAGTCAGAATAATATACAAGAATCAAACCCCCACAAGTCCATAGATTCCAGTTAATAAAAGTTAAATCTATAGCAGCTAGACCGTCGAATAAGCAAACATCAGTATGCAATTTCATTGTAATTCAAAATAAAAAATACAAATTCCTTTCTCCTAAGAAGCCTGCGGGCATTAACAATCAGTATTACTTAAACACCTAAGTACCTAATCAAGTCCACATTTCAAGCTAGGACATAAAACATTATCGAGCTATAAGCTAACTTCGAAGGGAAGGCTCAAGGCTCAACAACAATAGATAATCTAGAATGGAAAAAGGCTAAATAAAGTTTGACAAAATGCTCAACCTAAAACAGGTAGAAGCAGCATTCGCTGCAGTTGCGTACCATTCTTCTCAAAAATGGATAACGCCAAATAAAAATTGGAATTTTCAACATACAGGTCTACCAGGAAATAGCAGCTTCAATCTTCCCCCATGAACAACTTGCCACAAAAAAAAAAATAATATAAATGACAAACCCTAATTCTGAAAACGAAAATCAAGAGGGAAAGGGAAGAAAGTTACTTGCAGCGGCGAGGATTGACGGAGAAGAGGGTTCGCGAGCAACAATATCACTTGGAACCACCGGCCGAGGAAAGTAGCTTCGTTTTTCGAGCAAGGATGGACTTCATTGGTGGTTTTTCGAGAAGGGAAGGTGGTTTTTTGAGAAAGGGACCACCGGTGAGGAGGCGAGGAAACAGACCCTTGCTGGAGTACCACCGGCAACGGGAGAGATCCAGAGGCGACGGTGACTGGCGAGAACCACCAGCGACGGGCGAGATGCAGGGAACGCTGAGGGAAGAAGAAGGGAGTGGGCGCGTTTGAGATGAAATATTTGGTCTGAATTAACTTTGAAGCCGAAGAAAATTACTAACATGTTATTGCAGGGGGCTTTTACACGTATGCCGCAAAATAAAGGGGTTATTGCAGGGGGCTTTTACTTTGTACGCTGCAAAAAACTCTTTTGCAGAGGGCAATTAATTTGTACGCTGCAACAACCCTTTAAAGGGTTTGACCCGCGTTGACCTACTGGTTGTTGAAGCGTATTAATACATGTACGCTGCAACAAGGGGGCTGCAACAGGGGTTTTTTCTACTAGTGCGTCAAGATATTACTTGTACCCGTTTGGCATGTGCTTTAGGCTTTTAGGGCCATCTTTTCCAGAATTGCGGGAATATAAATCGTTTTCAAATTGACTTAGATTTACTTGGTGTATGTCTGCACAAAAGGTCAAGGTATACTTAGTTCTTTCCCTAGCTCTTTCATTTCACTTTTTAGCCCCAGTTGCTGTTATGTCTTCCCATTAATGATGCTTTCAGATTTCGATTTTAGATGCCCATGTCATATTCCTGAGTAGGGTGAGCCTTGGTTAAGTGCCAAGTCCTATTGACAATGTACCATTTTTTTTATTTTTTTTCAAAGGGGATTAGCAAGCATTTGAATTACCATGAACGGGTGCCCTGAGTTTGAAGGAACGATGGGGTGATGCCGTAGAACAATCCTCTTTATTGCAAGCTTACTGCCCTTACTACTTGTTGGCGATCATGACTGTGTCTAGTGGTGAAAGAAGGTCTTTAAGCGAACGACTATGTCTAGTGGTGAAAGAAAGTCTTTAAGTGAGTTAGTTCGCTTTAGGGAGGGTCAAGTCGAGTACTTTAGAGGTCATGGACGCTTGCGCTAGCCCCCATTTAATTGAGGCAGAGTGATCTTTTGAGTCTTGGCTAAGTGCCTAGGAGTGTGAGTGCTCCTTCTGGCAAGGGTACGTGCCCTTATTATTTTTCGATGTGTGCTCATTAATTTTGGCATCTTGATGACTTGGATTCTTCCTTTGACCTAAATTTTTCTTTCGACTTGGATTGCAAGTAATTAAATTTCAATAAGGGATTTCTATTTTTTATTCTTGTTTTTCTATAGGCTTTAATATTTTTGCAAATTGGTTGGACCGAATCATGGATTGCCTACGTATTCGCCTTAAATAGATTTAATTTGGAATCAGGTCTTGCGTAGTTCTTAGCCTAGAAAATGGTTTCATAGAATGCCAATTTTAAACAAGTATGTTCTGAGGTGGAAACATATTATTTGAAACGGTAGAATAAGTGAAGTTTATTATTATTTAAATCTGCTGCCTTGCCGTAAGCCAAAAAATTTGTTTTATATTTTTGAGTACATGTATTTTCTTTTCATGTGTTTTTTTTTTTGTACGTATACCTGAATACATGTTGTACCCCTCCAAGTGTTCGTTATTTTTCCGTGCATGTGCGGATAAAATGACGAGCACTTCTGGACAAATTTTTCAGCAAGCAGAGAGATTCGGCGCCCAGGCTTGGGCGCTAAAGATTTCAGCGCCCAGCTCTGGGCGCTGAAAATGGTTTCTGGGCGGATATTTTTTTGGTGCGCTAAGTGCTTCTTTATTTTTCTTTTTAGACTAACTTTAGAGGCGCTTTTGCAAAGTTTCTTTTTTATTATTCACTTTTTTTTTTTTGCACTTTTCATTTGTTTCCTTTTTTTTGTTTGTGACTCAAGACGGCTTGAAAGATGGGTTGAATGAGATAGGAGAATTTGTATAGGTGTTGGTCAAGCATGAGGATTATATCTGCTAGGGCTCACAATTTACGGCCTCAGGCTAGTGTCACGAGTTTACATCAATCAAGGCCAATGAGTAGCATAGGGACGGCTCAAGGGTATATCAACAGGACGTATCCAAACAAGTTATATGGTCATTATGCTAATGGTGGTGTAAGAGCAGGTTTGGACTTTGGAAATGATGGGCATGACGCACGTGTCAATGGTCGTGCGTGGTTTGCGGTTGATAACAAGTTCAAAAACAAGAGTTGAGGTAATGGTTTCTTGGGTTATGGCGATGAGAACATGGATGGGTTAAATGAGCTGAACAGGGGCCCCAGAGCGAAGGCGTCTAAGAACATAAGGATTGGAAAGGATAGATATCGTAGAATTTTATGATTTGGATTGATTGACTCAATTCTTTTCCTTCGTTTACTTTGGTAAATTTTGCGCTTTGGGAGGTACGGGCTAAGTATTTCATGGCTCGTTCTTTTCGCTCTCCCTTTTCTCTTTCTCTTTTTTCTTTTTGCTTGGGATTTTCTCCCCAACATAAATCCTTCAATCAATTTTTTATTTATTTGGGCTAAAAGGTAGATGGTTGTGGTCTTTGAGTCACGAGGCGAGACTGAGTGAGCCTCGTTTGGTAGGCCTATAGTGGACCTTTAATTTTAGTAGGCCTAGGGTGGACCTTTAAATTGTCTTACTTTGCAAGCGTATTTAGTCGTTTCTTAAAATATGCAAATAGCGTAGATTCAAAATTTTGTTTTTACCTTATTGAATTTTAACGAAAGAATTACATCGAAAGTAATTTTTTGTTTCTTTTCAGATTCCAGTTTCTGGGATTTAATTGGAAGTTGTGATTTAGACTCAAACTTTCATTAATCTTTCTGATTATAACCCGTGTATGAATACAAGGGGGTGGCCTAGACTCAAAATAATGACATGGCGTAAGCCTATAATACTTGACCAAGCGACTCTCAGACTTAGGCTAATTGGACCATAACTTTCGTTGGTTGACACTTTAGATTTTAACCCTTGGGTGTTCACTTGTCAGGCGCCATTTTGCTTAATGTTGGCAAGGTAGTTAGTTGGGGAGATCGAATTTTTATTTTTGCAAGACTAGAATCATTAGTGCTGCTTCTCTCTTAGTGTGTATTGCTTTACCCCAATGGTAGCCTTATGGTATGCCGATTTGGGTATTTTCATGGTTGGTCATGTTGCATTCATGGAAAATCTTTTAGTCCGTACTTAGTAGTATTTCAAGGAGTGAGTGACTCGAGAGGACTATGATAGTCGTGACCCAATGTGATTATAAGCCTTGAGGCCATTAATTTTTTCTTTTCTAATGGTGTTGACACCTTAGGTTCACTTTGGGGGTTGTGCGACTATTGAGGGATGATTTTCAGAATATGACTGTTTCCATTCGGCAAATACTATAATATATTCTTTTTATTGGTGAGAGAGAGTATTGAGGCCGTGGATTCTTAGCAAGGGATGACAATTACATATGGGTGCTTATTGATTTAAATGTTAGGAAGGGAGATTCAATATGGTTTAACCTTTTAACTTGCAGAACGACGCCAAGCATTAGGACCGATTCTATGGATAAGACAACTAAGACTTAGGATTTGGATTGTACTTTGGCATAGCCTAGTCTAGACTCGGATTTATTTGAACATTTATTTTTTTTCTTGAAGACTTTATTCGAACATTATTTTTTTGAATATTTTGCCCATGTGACATTCAAGGTCGTTTAATTAGCGTGCTCGGTTTTGGTGCCGAGCATTGTCGTCGTAGGAGGCCTAACGACGACACAAAGAGTTTTTTTATTTTTATTTTTTAGTCGCTTTTAGAGTCGAGTGCCTTTTCATACGCCCTTGCAGCAATTTTTACGAAAAGTTTTTTTTTGCTACGTGTTTTTTTTTTGCGCGGGCACCGAGGCTATTGTGCCTGACCAAAAGGCCAGGCAGCAACTTCAGCGCCCAGCAGTGGGCGTGAGACATTTTGGCGCCCAGCCATGGGCGTTGAAAATGCGTCCCTGGCTGGTTCTCGTTTTCAGTTTTCGTCTACTTTTGTTTTTGCGACTTTAAATTTGCGTGCTTGCCCTATAACGTCCTTTACGCGTTGTGCAGCGTTTGTGGGATTCGTTACGGCCATCCCGAGCGTCGCTTATTTTTGTGGCGATCGTCCGGGCTTGCGGAACACGTATTTTGGTATAACTCTTTGGCCAATTGGTTCATGAATGTTTGGGCAATTTTTAAGGTCGTTGGTTTCCTACCATTATTTGTCTAGCATTATTCGTACGCACAATCATAACATAGTCACATAGTTCGCTACACATAACTACATTACAAACATGGATTTGAAACTTAAATATGTCACGTAGTTTATGATAGGCTTCTATGGGTAGTATTTGCGCCTGGCTTGGTACCACTTCTATCGTAGATCCAACACATGCCCTGGTCGAGGTAGTGTCTTCAACAGACGAATTTCGCCCAAGAGGCCAACCCGCAAGTGCAAGCCAAGGGGGCATGCAGGCGAGAGGGACCTAATGAGCGAGCGATTAGGTTCGGGATAGGTGTAGTACCTACACAAGTAACGAGTGGGAAACATGCGCGGCGTATGCACCCCCCTATTGGCGAAAAAAAGGTATCCTTAGTCCCAACTCCAGAGGGAGCCGAGATTCGTTATGCGGTTCTGCCCGTTCACATTAATATGCTGATTTTCAGGTCGTCCCAACTTGATGGGGTAATAAACGCGGGGCAGGATCGTTTCACCCTTCGGCTATTTTGATTACCTACAAGCACGAGTATTTCCTTCACTATCCCCAGTGGAGTCGCCAGTGTGAGGGGGTCGAAAAAGCACGAGGCTAATGCGTGACCTAGTCCCTCGTGGGTGTGATGATTCTTTTTTATTCAATCAAGTGTAATTGGATTTCCTGTGAGTATACACCCAATTGACTAGTAATATAGGAGTCACCATTCAGTTTTTAACGACAATGAGAAAAACTGACAAAACCCGGTTATCGTGACATAAAGGGAGTGCAATTATGTTTGACCACGACGGCCGTAGGTTCCCTTGTGATCCCTGGTGTGGGGATCTCTCAACATACACCCGCAAGGTAGAGATTGAGGGTTCGGGGGACTGTAACTACCGAGAGGAGTACTCGCTCGTCGATAACTCCAGAGGCAGGATATCCTTACTAGCTCAGCATAAATAATTGAAGGGACATGCGTTAACTATTAAACTAATCTGAGTTGATTTTAGCAATATGCAACATATAATACTAGATCGATCGCGATTATCTGATTTAGATTGCATTAAGGGTCCTAGCATGATAATCCAATTTCCCAAAAATATTATATTTGTTAGGCGTGATAGAACAATCAGATTAGGTTAGTTTAACAGTTCATAAAAAGGGCGAGGAAAGCAGTTAAATCATCGAAAAGGGACACATTACGACGCACCCTTGAGAGGTGCGTCACGGTTCTCAGAAAACTAACCACTTTGAATTTGCTATTTCTCCTTTTTATTTAACGAATCTCAATTATGGGACAGGATACGTTCTGTTCGATTTATGGATCGATTGCGACAAAACGCATGAACAGTTTCGCAGCGTGAGGCTTAGGCTAAGGGTTGGAGTCAATACTCAGAATATGAATTGTGTGTTGTGTGTCCTTTTCACGTCGAATTTAGGGGCCTATTTATAGGGAAGAGTTCGTGGAAAGATAGAATTGCAGAGTTCTAATCCATAAAGAATTAGGAAAAAACACGTACCCAGGTATTTTCAGCGCCCAGGCCTGGGCGATGAAGATTTCGGCGCCCAGAGCCAGGCGTTGAAAATAGGGTCTGGGCTGTTTTCTTTAGTCAGATTCGGATTCCTGAAATCCGTAGAGTTTGAGATTATTTCGAGTGTTTTAGCGCGTATCAATTTTGTGACGGAATGCGTCTGGGCCCGTTACGAACTCTAGGCTCGTTAGGATTTCAATTAATACGTAACTCTTATTTCCGAATCATATTAGGAATAGGATTCTCGCAGTTTTCTATCTCATTTAGGATTTATGTTGGAATGCAACACCTAATTCTGACAGGTTTCTATCTTTTATGATTTGCCACTTTTAGAAGCTACCTTTTACGGCAGTTACTATTTTTAGCAGGTTTCCATAAATAGCAGGTTTCGGGTGAAATGAAAAAGGGAATTGAGATTCGTTTATTTCATAGGAGATGCGTTGTCAAGTGGAGATTTACGTTTTCATCATCGAACCTTTCCCTTTCGGGAATGGGGACAAAAGTAGGTGTCTACACCATGTATATGTTCTTATCATGATTTATCTTGCTTTATGTGATTAATTGCATCATATTTCATGTTGAGCATATATTTGTGCATTGAAATTGTATGGCTCCACAAACTATTTATTGTATCCCTTGGGGTTGGAATTCCTATGGAAACGCGTTAGTAAGACTTTTTAGTTGTGAATTTTCAGGAATTAAGGATGCTACCCTCTAAGTTCACCAGTCTAGGATACTTAGAGAAGATGGATAATGAGACTCCTCGCACGTATGTTCAAAAGATCGTGTTTGCTTGTGACTATTTGGCTTCGACCAAGGATATATGCCTCACCTTAGGCACAAAGATATGATGGATAGTATGATTATACATTGTTTACCACATAAAAACCCCTACATAGACCTCAAGAATAGGTTTAGTGACATGCATTATGGTGATGGTACCCCTAATTGGTACAAATATGGGACTAGTGATGGTAGGTGGAAGTATGATTCTGAGGTTCTTGCTACTATCCTAGAGGTTGCGGAAATTAGCTATGAGGATGGAAAGTATTCTGCGGGTCTAGGTATGGGCTATGGAGGAATAGAAAGTGATGGTGAGGATGGCATGATCCATGATGAGCAAGCTAGTGATGTTGAGGAGGATAGTGATGATGATGTGATAGAGATTGAAAATCCTAACCCTATAGTTCCTGAACCAACCATTGAGATATCCAGTGGATCTGAAGATGAGCTTGAAGAGAATAATGTGGTTGATAGTGAGCCACAGCAAAATGATGAGGCTATGGATGAAGACTCGGATCCGGAAGAAGACTTGGATGATCCTAATGATCGAGACTTTACTCCAGAGCAATACAAGGAAAGAAATGATCGTCGTGATGACGTTAGTCTCTAGAGAAATGTAATCCTTAGTTTTATTTTTCGTTGATTAATAAAGTGGCAAAGCTACTATTTATGGTTTTAGTTTTATTATAGTTGGAGAATAAATGTTATGGCATTAGTGGATGTAAGACTTATTCATTGGAGTTTTAATAAAAGAATAGAATTTCCTTTTTCGTTATCCTTTAAGTTTAATTCTCAATCCTAAGTCTTGTGGGTATCGCAAAGGGATTATTTGTTAGTTCTTCAATGAAATTTTATGTGCAAGGTGGTTTAGTAGTAACCATCTAAATCTACTTGCATCGAATAGTAGGGTGAGAAGGCCCAAAAGTGGTGCCAACTCTTTTCCCCTAGGTTGCGCTTAAATGTGTTCTTGTTGTGAGTAGGTTCGTTGTCGAACTAGTGCCTTAGTGATGTCATGTCCAACCAATATTAAAGTTAGCCTTTTTATTTATTCAGGAGAAGGGATATGGCTAGCCAAGAGATTTCTGAAGTGGTTAGACAACTAGCTGAGGTAGTTCGTGACCTAGCTCAAACCAGAGCAAACCCAATGCATGATCCGGCTGGGGAAATGTTTAAGAAAATAGCTCAAAGCAAGCCTCCACTCTATAGCGGAGAGATTGAACCAAGTGTGTTGGAGAACTCGTTGAGAGAGTTTGATAAACTCATTGTAGCTGTGAATTTCCCCGAAAACCTTAGGGTGAATAGTGCTGTGTACTACCTGAGAGGTGAAGCTGATTTATGGTGGCAACGATGTGAAAACACCCTTAGAGCCACACCTAAATTTGGATGGGAAGCATTCAAAACTGCACTAAGGAACAAGTTTTACCCACCTTACCTGAAGAAGCAAAAGGCGCAGGAGTTCATTGAACTCAAAATGGGAGGTCTGTCTGTGATGGAATACTATTCTAAGTTTATAGAGCTGTCTAGGTATGCACCTGAAGTGGTGGCAACGGAGGAGCTCAGGGCTCAAAGATTTGAGAATGGTTTAACCATGGATTTACAGCTGTTGTTGTCTGGAGAGACCTTTACCTCGTTAGACACCCTGTACGGTAAAGCTGCTCACCCGTATGGGTTACAACAAAGGAAGAACGGTAGTGCTGAAAAGAGAAAGGACGGTGGATGCTCGAATCAAGGGAATAACCAACAGAATCAAGGGAATTTTAAGAAGCACAAAGGAAAAGGGAATTTCCAGTTTAGGGCTAACAATGGTGGTAATCGCAACAACCAAGGTGGTGGAAATCGGTCTGGAAGGAATGGAGTACGGACCTACGAATGTAGGCGCTGTAACATAAATCACCCTGGAAAGGATTGTGATGGGAATTTGGTGACTTGTAGATTCTGTCAGAAGTTAGGCCATAGGGAGTATGAATTCTATTCTAAGAACGGGAAACCTAATCAAGGTAATCACCAAGGCAATAACCGGAACAATCAGAACCGGAATGGGCGAAATGGAGGTGGAAACCAAAGGAACTACCAAGGTGGTAACAATGGCAATAGCTATGGCAATCACCAGAACCATGGGAAGCCTGGAGGAAACCAACCACAGAATGGGAACCGAAACAACAACGGGAACACCAATGGAGGTGGCTATAACAAAGGAGTTGCCCAAGGAAAGTTGAATGTGATATATAGGCAAGAAGCGGAAACTTCCTCTGACGTCATAGCGGGTACTTTTTCTATTAATTCCGTTTCAGTTAAAGTTCTATTTGATTCTGGTGCGACTTATTCTTTTATATCAGTAGATGCTTTGGGGAAATTAGGGTTGAAAGAGCCTGAATCAATTGAAGTACCTATAGTCATACCTACTGGTAGTATAGTGAAGTGTACCAAAATCCATAGAGATGTGCCTATGACCATAGCCAAGACCGTGTTCTTATCTAACCTAATCGAATTCGAGTTAGGAGAGCTAGATGTAATTCTAGGGATGGATTGGTTGGCCAAGTTCAAAGCCAAAATAGATTGTGAGAAGAAGAAGGTTCACTTGAGGTCTAGCCTAGGCAAAGTAGTGTAATATCGTCGTTTTGGTAAACCTAAGAACATAGGAATCATCACGGCAATGGAACTCGTGAAGCTAGTCAGTAAAGGGAACCCAGCCTTCTTGTGCAATGTGAGAAATCTAGAGCATGTGATCAAGGATCAGCCTGAGGATATTGCAGTAGTCAATGAATTCCTTGATGTATTTCCAGAAGAGATCCCGGGGATGCCTCCCAATCGACCTATTGAATTTATCATAGATTTAGTGCCTGGAACCGCCCCTATTTCAAAAGCACCTTATCGAATGGCTCCAGCAGAAATGAATGAATTAAAAAGCCAACTACAGGATCTATTGGAGAAAGGTTATATTAGGCCAAGTGCATCGCCTTGGGGAGCACCAATGTTGTTTGTGAAGAAAAAGGATGGAAGTATGAGGCTCTGTATATACTACAGGGAGCTCAATAAGGTCACAATCAAGAATAAATATCCATTACCTAGGATAGAAGACCTATTTGACCAACTAAAAGGAGCAGGAATCTTTTCAAAGATCGATTTGCGTTCGGTTTATCATCAATTGAGAATCGCTGACCATGACATACCAAAGACTGCATTCAGGAGTAGATACGGACATTATGAGTTCACTGTTATGCCTTTTGGGTTAACCAATGCCCCTGCAATATTTATGGACTTAATGAACCGTGTATTCCATGCCTATTTGGACAAGTTTGTAGTGGTTTTCATAGATGACATCCTAGTGTATTCAAAGAGTGAAGAGGATCACGCGGAACACTTGAGATCTGTGTTGAGTACCTTGAGAGATAACTAGTTGTATGCCAAGTTCTCAAAGTGTGAGTTTTGGTTGGAAAGAGTTGCATTTTTGGGACACTTTGTATCTAAAGAAGGAGTGGCAGTTGACCCTGCTAAGATCAAAGTTGTTAGTGAATGGCCTACACCCAAGAGTGTGACTGACATACGCAGTTTTCTAGGATTAGCTGGCTACTATAGACGCTTTGTGCAAGACTTCTCTAGGATAGCCAAGCCCATGACTACCTTGATGAAGAAGGAAACCAAGTTTGAATGGAGCGACCAGTGTGAGGAAGCATTCCAAGCCTTAAAGACGCGATTGACAACCGTACCAGTGTTAACCTTACCAGATGAGAGTGGTGCATACGATGTATATAGTGATGCCTCTAAGAATGGTTTAGGGTGTGTATTGATGCAAAACGGGAAGGTTATTGCGTATGCGTCAAGGCAATTGAAGCCATATGAATCCAATTACCCTACCCATGATTTAGAGCTAGCTGCTATAGTGTTTGCATTGAAGATATGGAGACACTATCTGTATGGTGTGAAGTGTAGGATATTTACGGATCACAAGAGTTTAAAGTACATCTTCACACAGAAGGATTTGAATATGCGCCAACGAAGGTGGTTGGAGTTAATTAAGGACTATGATTTGGATATCCAGTACCATGAAGGAAAAGCCAATGTAGTTGCGGATGCCTTGAGTAGGAAATCAAATCATAGTGTTAATGCGTTAGTAGTTGCTAACGAGCTGTATAACGACATGCAGCGTTTGAACCTTGAAATAGTGAGTGGTGAAAGCCTTGAGGGAATGATGAATGCCTTAACCATCCAGCCGTCAATATTTGATGAGATTAGGGAGAATCAAGCTCGTATTGTGAAGTTAGAGCGAATCAGGGAAAAGATTTCGCAAGGGAAGGAGTTGGAATTCCGAATCCATGATGATGGAAGTTTGAGGTACAAAGGCAGGTGGTGCGTGCCTCAAAAGTGTGGAGAACTGAAAGAGAGATTGATGAAAGAAGGGCATAATACGCCATATTCTGTGCACTCAGGTGGTGACAAGTTGTATAAGGACTTGAAAAAGGTCTATTGGTGGCCAAGGATGAAGAACGAAGTGGCTGAATTTGTGGCTAGATGTCTGACTTGTCAGAAGATTAAAATTGAGCATAGGAGACCTCAAGGGAAGGTCCAACCTTTAGAGATTCCAAGCTGGAAATGGGACTGTATTTCTATGGACTTTGTCACTTGTTTACCTAAGTCAAAGACTGGGAATGATACAATTTGGGTTGTGGTAGATAGGTTGACCAAGTCAGCAGTGTTTATACCAATGAAGGAAACCTGGAAAATGGAACAACTTGCTAAAGCCTACATTAAGAATGTTGTGAGGTTACATGGAGTTCCTAGGGATATCGTATCAGATAGGGATTCAAGGTTTCTTTCGAATTTCTGGAAAAGTGTGCAAAGAGTTTTGGCACGACATTGAAAATGTGTACAGCCTTCCACCCAGCCACGGATGGACAAACTGAAAGGACTATCCAAACCCTGGAGGACATGCTTCGGGCATGCGTTATTGATTTCCAAAGAAGTTGGGAAGATAGCCTAGATCTGATTGAGTTTTCCTATAACAATAGCTATCATGCTAGCATCGGAATGGCACCATTTGAGGCTTTGTATGGACGAAAGTGTAGAAGCCCACTTTGTTGGAACGATATTAGTGAAACCGTAGTGTTGGGACCTCAAATGATAGAGGACACCATGAACCAAATCCGAACCATCCAATCAAAGATTCAAGCGGCGGAGGATCGCCAAAAGAGTTATGCAGACTTGAAACGTAGGGATGAAGAGTTCAACATAGGTGATAAAGTGTTGCTCAAAGTGTCACCAATGAAAGGTGTCATGAGATTTGGGAAGAAAGGGAAGTTAAGCCCTAAGTACATAGGCCCATATGATGTTAGGTTATGATACATATGACAATTCTAAATCATGCGGAAAAAACCATTAAGCCAGGAAAACATATTATTTACACATAATCATTTAGCATAGTTTAGATGCATACTCTTTGTTGCGTGCCTTCCCTAGCTGCGCCCGAACCGAACAAGAACAAGTCTTTAGGACTCCAAGTGTCGTCCCTCCGTAGATAGTCCACAGCACGTCCGGATCCGCCTTAAGATTGACCAACTAGAATCGCCCTTAAGGTACTATTATTTTCGGCACTTTTGGGCAATTGTGTGACTGGATTTTTCTCTCAAAAACTCACTTTGAATACTTGAAAACTCGTTATAAATATGTGACCCTAGGCACCTATTTATAGAGTTATGGAAAAGGATTTGGAATCCTATTAGGATACTAATTTATTTAATTATAATCCTACTAGGACTCTAATTAAATAAACTAAATCTTTTAAGATTAGATTTAATCATATGATGAATCCCGGTAGCCTTAGGATTCGAGTAACACACTTCGAGTAATACGCTAGCACCGCACGCAGGCCTTGCGGCCCACGCACAGTGCCAGCCCACTCGTCGCAGCCCCGCGCGCGCGCCCAAGCTTCGGCTGGGCCTGGCTTTTGCGCTGGGCCTGGTCGCATGCTTGGCGTGTGGTTGTTGCGCTTGGCTTGCTGGGCGATGGCCCGGCTTCGTGCTGGGCCTTCGTCTGGCAGGCCTCGTCCGATGCTAATTCGTACGATGCGCTTCCGATTAAATTCTCGATTCCGGAATTCATTTCCGATACGAACAATATTTAATATTTCCGATTCCGGAATTAATTTCCGTTTCGAACAAATATTTAATATTTCCGTTTCCGGAACTATTTTCCGATTCCGATAATATTTCCGATTCTGACAATATTTCCGTTTCCGGCAATATTTCCGATTCCGGCAATATTTCCATTTCCAATAATATTTTCCGATACGTACCATGTTTCCGTTTCCGGCAACATCTACGACTTGGATAATATTTATATTTCCGATACGATCCAGATTTCCGTTTCCGGCAATATCATCGTTTTCGGAGTATTCATTTCTTGATCCGTCGATTCCGAATATCCATAGATGGAGTATTTAATGCCATTAAATACTTGATCCGTTTACGTACTATTTGTGTGACCCTACGGGTTCAGTCAAGAGTAAGCTGTGGATTAATATCATTAATTCCACTTGAACTGAAGCGGCCTCTAGCTAGGCATTCAGCTCACTTGATCTCACTGAATTATTAACTTGTTAACTAATACTGAACCGCATTTATTAGACTTAACATAGAATGCATACTTGGACCAAGGGCATTATTTCCTTCATATGAGATCTTAGAAAGAATCGGAAAGGTAGCTTATAGACTAGCCTTGCCTATGGACTTGCATAGAGTGCATAATGTGTTCCACATATCTCAGTTAAGGAAATATATCCCGGATAAATCGCATGTGTTGCAGCCGGAGACCATAGAATTAGACAAAAGTCTAACCTTTGAGGAAAGACCTGTCAAAATCCTTGATAGCAAAGTGCGTAGTACGCGTACTAAAGATGTGAAAATTGTCAAAGTGTTGTGGTCTAATCAAGAATCTGAGGAAGCCACTTGGGAAGCGGAGGACGAAATGAGAAAGAAATATCCCGAGCTTTTTCCCGAGGTTAGTTGAGTTACGGGGTCGTAACTCGTGTCTTTTAAGGGGGGTAGAGTGCGGTAGAATTTCGCGCTTTTTACCTTGTTTTCCCCTATTTTATGCTCAATTTAGTGATTTCTATTGAATTTGCACTTATTATTGTCCCGTTTAATCATGTAAAGAGTACATCAACTTAAAATTTTTGTAAATGAACGTATTGAAAGTCTCAGAAAGTCTCAAGTTTTGAGTTGAATTTTGATTTCCGAACCCATGTTTTGGGACGAAACTTCTTTTAAGGAGGGTAGACTGTAATACCCCGTATTTTTATAATATTTATAAGTATATTTTATTATATTTATAAAGCATTTTACGATTTATTAATATTTAAATAATATTTAAATGTATTTTATTTAATATATTTTAATTAATTAGGATATTTATTATTTTAATTAATTACGAAACGAATTTAATTCTTGAGTCGGGAAATTAAATGAGTTGCAAATGATTTTTTAAGGCTTCGGGTTTTAAATGAAAAGTCCAATTCGTTTTATTAAACGAGCCCAATCAAAAGAATTTAATTCAAGTCCTAAGCTAGCCCAATCATTTAATTCCCTAAGCCCAATTCTAATTTCCTAAGCCTAGCCCATTAACAATAAGGAGCCTATAAATAGGAGTCCTCGTCATTAAATGAACCCCTAAAATTTCATAAAGCCCCTTTTGCTTTGCTTGCCCCTCACTCCATCTCTCCTCTCTCTTTGCTCGGCACCCGTACGCCCTCAAGGCCTCGTGCCCTCGTGCTGCACCCGCACGCCCGCAAGGCCTCGTGCCCGCCTCTCGCCCACACACTCTCTCGCCTCTCCTCTCTTGCCCGCAGCCGCAGCGAGCACTCGTGCGCTGCTGCTGTGCCTTGCTTGTGTGCTCGTGCACACCCCTGCTGCCCCTCCCTCGCGCACAACGCTGCACCCCGCTCGCCCTCTCTCTCTCCTTCGCGCCCAGCGCGCGCGCGCCCCTCTCCCTGCTCGCGCCTGTCGCTGCTCGTCGCCCTTGCTGCGCGCGCACACACACGGTCGTGTGTGTGTGTGTGTTTTTCATGTTCGTTTTTCCAATCTCTTATCGCCCAATCACAATTAATTCTCTGTTGTTCCGTGCTATAGGCCGGATTGGTATAATTCTCTTCTTCCTTACCTATTCTATTTAAATTCCGTATTTTAAATTATTATATTAATATTGTTTTGAGTAATTAAAATGCTGGGAACCGGTTATGAATACCGTGGTTTGAGGATTTGTGTGTTGTGATTCATTAGGTTTGTTTGAATTATTAAAGGATGAATTTTCAGATTTGTTTATTTAATAAAGCATTGATTTTTATGATATTAAACTAGTTTTATTGGAATTTTCAAGTTAGGGTTTTAACCTAGACCTAATGAGTCAATTGATTAGCATAATTAGGTAATGATTTAAATTATGATAATCAATTATATTTTCAGATTTGAATAAAGGTTTAAAGTGTTGATTTTTATTGATTTTTAAGACGGAAGAAGTATGTTTTTGAACTAGGGATTGATTTTGCAAATTGAGACGATTTTATTATTGAAAAACGATTGAATTCTAAAGTCTAAGGGAGGTTTTAATTTTTATAAAGTTGCTGGAAATTTAATGAACATGGAAATAATGTAAGTTTCATTATTTTGATGATAGGAGGTGATTTCTAGTTGAGTGCTCGTTATTGCAAAGTGGCCCCTATGATTAGGTATTCAAGGTACGTACAAGTCTAGGGCGACCACACCTTTTGTCAATGACATTACATGATTGTTGATGATGTGGATTATATTATGTGGATTCATATATGTTTTGGTGAACGATCATGTGGATTAATATTATTGGAATTATTGAATTGTTGGTTGAACAAGCATGTTGAAATTATTATGAGTATGGATTCCATTGTCAATCTTGTTATTCAATATTTATGCATGTATGGTTTATTTCACATGCAAGGGATGGATTATTTATTTGTATGCTATTGTACGGGATGTCTAGCATACTTTGAGCCAATTATTCGTACTTCGTTGTACTATTTATTTTACCACATGTGAAGGGTTAGCTCATGTAAGCCACCACACATGTAGGGTTCAGTTGAGAATATTTTGTATGAACTGAATTAGGATTTGTCTTGCAAGGGCACAACCCTCATGTTAATGTGCATGATGTGGAGTCTCACTTGGTGAGGAGGAACATGGTAGTAATCTCACAAGTGTCTGCTTGGTTGATCACAAGTCCTAAAGCAATTAAAATAAAATTGTTTTGGTTGTTGTTTATTAATTGTATGTATGCATGTTGTCGAGTCTTGAGTTCGCCTTTATTAAAATATTAATAAACGTAAAGTGAAACCGGAACAAGCTTCAAAACTCTTGGAACGTATATACCTTGAGTATGAACAATGGGGGGAGTCTTGCCGGAAAGCTCGTACTCCTACTAATGATACAAGACGTTGTTTCATTTATATTATTCGTAGGAATTCCGTCGGTATGGCCCGACACTCGGTATGGCCCGATTTTATTATTTATTCTTTGGTGTATGGTTGGCTCCCATCACCTTTCCTTTATGGAATATTCTTTTGGCCCGTTCAAAGCTTATTCTAATTAAATTGTGAGTCAAGAGTCGAGTCAAGAGTCGAGTCTTGTATCTCATGATTGTTTGTTAATTATTATATGGCTTTTGCATGTTGATTAGTACTTAGTGAGTGATGCATGTTTTAGTTTCATTTACTCTATGCTTGTAAGTACTCATCTTTTTCTAACTACGTGCTTTGTGTGTTTCTGGTCATGGCCTTTGCCTTAATGACCCTATGATGATCCATCATTTGCATTTGCATTGTTGGGGAGTAGAATAATATAGCAGGTTGGTAGATCAAGTACGATCGAAATCATGTGGCTTGGGATGATTGAGAGAGTTGCATGCTTTCGTTCTTTGAAACTATTTTATTTAATACTTTAATTACGTTTGAAATTGTTGAACTTTTTATACTTTGGTTTTTGGGTCGTCATGGTTCCAAATTGTAGGAGGCCTCGATATTTATTAATTATGTTTTCAAATGTTAGTTGACATTAAATTCCGCTGCGTAATTCTGGTAACAGCCTTAACCGTTATCACGGTGGCGGTAATTCTTTAGTAATTCCTTTATTTTAAGTTGGAAAATGGTTTTATAAAAGCAAGGAATTATTAGGGTGTTACAATAAGGATGACAACTCTTACCTTATGTTCATGAGCAAGCATCAAGCGACAAAGGAATTAGGAAATGCACACTTGTCCCTAAGGACAAGTGGGAGACTGAAGGAAATAATGCCCTTGGTCCAAGTATGCATTCAATGCTAAGTCTAATAAATGCGGTTCAGTATTAATTAATTATACAAGTTAATAATTCAGTGAGATCAAGTGAACTGTATGCCTAACTAGAGGTCGCTTCAGTTCAAGTGGAATTAATAATATTAATCCACAGCTTACTCTTGACTGAACCCGTAGGGTCACACAAATAGTACGTGAACGGATCAAGTATTTAAGTGAATTAAATACTCCATTTATGGATATTCGGAATCGACGGATCTCGGTTCCAGTGGGAGCTGAAATCGTCAAAAGGCAAATTATGAATACTCCGGAAACGATGATATTGCCGGAAACGGAAATATGGATCGTATCGGAAATATAAATATTATCCAAATCGTAGATGTTGCCGGAAACGGAAACATGGTACGTATCGGAAAATATTATCGGAAATGGAAATATTGCCGGAATCGGAAATATTGCCGGAAACGGAAATATTGCCGGAATCGGAAATATTATCGGAATCGGAAATATAAAATATTTGTTCGAAACGGAAATTAATTCCGGAATCAGAAATATTAAATATTGTTCGAATCGGAAATGAATTTCGGAATCGGAAAATAAATCGGAAGCGCGACGTACGAAATAAACATCGGACGAGCTTGCTAGACGCAAGGCCCATCACGAGGCTAGGCCCGCGCCTAGCGAAGCCCGCGCAAGCGCAGCAAGCGAGCAGCAGCAGCCCGCCAAGCAAGCAGGCCCAGCCGAGCACGAAGCAAGGCAAGGCCAGCAGCAGCAGCGCCCTTGCAATGGGTCGCGTGGCTGCTTGCTGGGCCGAGCTCCGCGCGCGCACATCAGCTCCTCGTGGGCTGTTCGTGCGTGTCGTTGGTTTCGTGCATGTTTCGAATCCTTAGACGTTTAGGATTTGTCCGATTAGATTATTTTCCTAAAACTACTAGAGTTAGTTGTTAAGCTAAACACGAAAATCAATAGATTTAATTTAAGTCTAATTCTAATTGAATAAGAAAAATTGAATCCTAATAGGCTTCTAGTTTTTGGATAATCCTACCCTATAAATAGGTGATGGAAATCACAATTTACACACATCAATTTCAAGTATTCATATAGTTTTAAGTTTAAACTAAGCTTAATAATTTGCCAAATAATTAAGTACGAATAACATAAAACCTTAGGCTAAATTCTAGTTAATTGAATCTAAGGCGGATCCGAACGTGCTGTGGACTATCTACGAAGGGACTACACTTGGAGTCGTAAACTTGTTCTTATTCGGTTCGGGAGCAGCTACGGAAGGCATGCTACACATGTATGTATCCTAAATTATGCTAATTGACTATGTGGCAATTAATTTGGATTCCTGACTTTATGGTTTTTCATCATGAAATATATGTTTTATATTTTTCATAACCTAACAAGTACCACGAACGAGTATCTTACTGTAGACCAACGTCATGTTCTTGATAATGAAATCATTGTTCTTTTTAGCAATGAGCATTTATTTGGATACCACATAAATCAAGCTCTGATTTGGGGAACTTGTGGATCAATTCCGGGGGGATTAGTTAATGTTGGTTCTTTGAATTTGTCATTAATCTAATCATTATTAGTCAAATCTGATTGTGGGTATTCGTTATTTCGATGGGGTGTATGGTCTCATTCCTAGGTGTTGTCCAAATTAAACTAATTTTTTGGGAAATTTTGTAAGAATTATGGGTTTTTTTTTCTTGTATTGAGTCTTGCAGTTTGTCTTTTTTTTTTTGACAAAAGCTAACTAAACAAATTTACGGAAAATTAGAAAAGAAAATTAAATCTCGTGATGATCCAGTTGCAAGATCATGATCTCGATCCACCTTCTCCCGCTCCACCTTGAGAATGTTGCACCAAGAGAAAACCTTACCAAGGGTCTTGGTTTCTGCTAGGGTCCAACGAATCTGCATATCCCGTGAATCCTCCTCCACAAGCATTTGCACCAACTGCTGGGAATCCGTAAGAATTGTAACATTCTCCATACTTGCCTGTCGAGCCCATTTCATACCATAGAGGCAGGCCAAAGCTTCAACTTGTAAAGAAGTGTCTGTGGTTCTTGAGGAAGCCCCATCCATTACTAAACCATTATTTCTTAGGCTATTCTCCCAAACCCAACCCATACATGCATTGTGGTTGTTCTTAAGCCAAGAACCATCCACCTAAATTTTCTCTGTTAAACCCTAGATGCCAGTAGGGTTAAAAATAGCTCTAAAGAAACCCGATGGAATTTGTGGCTCATTTTCTGGTGGATGAGAAACTGCAGTGAAGTACCGCGGTTGCTAATAAATATCTCATGCTTGTCCAGACCGTCCTTGATCATAGCAAACACAGAAGCCATTGTGGTTACCTCATTTCTGAAAACTCGGTTGTTCCTAGACAACCAAAGTGCCCATAAAGTACCAATGAAATAGATACTCCTGGCACTGTTTTTCTCATCCTGGCGTTGAAATAGCAGGATATAGAACATAAACCAATCCGTGAAGGAAATAGTTCCATTGATTTCTGAATGGATTTCAAGTAATCACTACTACAAAAATGGGCAAAGAGACCCTTCCAAAATGGCATAAGAGACCTCCTCCAAGGGGGTCTCTAGATGGGGGAGTCTCTTTTTAAAAGAGACCCCATCTTAGAAAGGGGGTTTGTTTGTTAAAAGTTAGAGACCTTCATATAAGAAAAGGGGTCTCTTACGTAAAGTTGGCAGAAAATATTTTAGATGGGAAAGAGACCCCATATGTATGGGATCTTTTTGTTAAAAATATTCAGACCCCATATTAAGATATAGGGTCTCTTTGAATTTTTTAATATTTTTACTTTAACAAATTAAGACCCCATATATAAGAGAAGGGGTCTCATTGAACTTTTTATTAATTTATTTTCGAATAAGCTCAGACCCCATATGTAAGATATGGGGTATCTTTGAATTTTTTAATATTTTTATAATTAACAAATTCAGACCCCATATGTTAGATAGGGGTCTCTTTCAATATTTTACTATTTTTTATTATTTACTCGAGAGAGCCCTTTTTATACCTAACGGGTCTCTTTTCATCAATTTTTATTAAAAAAAAAAATCAGCATAAACAGACCATTTACCGGCCTAAAAGATCAGCATATATTTAAACAATTTGGTAATTCCAAAATTATTCATAAAATTACCACAGAATAAAATTTCTCCAGGTTTGTGATCTAATACATGAACAGACTAGCCTCGAAACTCTATGGTACTGAAAAATACTTTAGCCAACAAGGCCCCGCACAAAGCTTGAGGAAAGGCATCAAATGTACAATCTAATATTGACCATGTTTCCATGGGGTTGTTTCTGCATTTTGAATCGTTCAAGCACCGCAACAGTTGATAACCTTACATTATCATCAACTAGCACTCGAGCACCCCTGAAGCAAGTGCAAATATAACATGTTTAATACTCCTGTCATATTTTATGACACTTCTTAATACTCCTCGAGTTGGCAAATACATTGAGGAAGGATGACCTAATCTGAATCGATATCCATACACCCCTTTGTTGCATCTTACATCTGCAAGGCAGCAAGAGCGAACAACATATTAAGTAATGTCATGCAGTAGTGGGCTTCTGATGCACTGGCATGATTTGCCTGAGTGAAATTAGAAACTTGAATAAGTGAAATGGTGCAATCATGATCTGGAAAAGTTATTTCACAAGGAAAAACAAAAAAGTATTGTAGCAGTATCATATGGTAACCATGAACCCAAACAAGGTCATCCTCAAGGTTCAATATATCCGACCTTGTCAGCAAACTTCTTGTTTGTTGAAACATAGGCTTGCCAAGGCCCTCGATCAAAACGGAACCCGTGATTAGGGGACATAGGCAACTGTAATGAAAGAGAGGCCAAAGATATTGCTTGCAAAACCCATGGTAGAACTTCTTCTGCAAATCTACTGGAAATGCAGGTTGTTGTGATAGTATATATAGCACTACAAGAAGAAAACGCCAAAATTGTACCAAACAAATGTGACGACCAACTTAATTTTGCACGAAGACTTCTAAGACATAGTAATTTCCAAACTCAAGTAAGCCGCAATTACAAATCCAATTATGTATCTTGAATGATGCAAAAAAAAACATCAAAATGTTATATGTCACTCGAGCTATACTCTTGTTTAATAATACATGACTGACTAAGCTTCGAGCCTCTGACAACAACTTAAAATAGAATGTCCATTACTGAAAGGTGATATGTACACATGAGTGAGATCAAGTGATTGGAACAGCTAGCTGGAGCAATGCTTCCGATTAGTGAGTTCTAATCTATATTAGGCTCACAGCTTACTCTTGACTGAACCTATAAGGTCACACCATTGGCATGTAACAAATCACTGGATTAAATGAATCGAAAATTCATTTAATAGCTTTTCGGGAAATTGGTTTGGAAAACATAATTATACGATTAAACATTGGATCATGAAATCGTATATCGTATTGCGTATATTCGTAAGCTAGGCGAGACGAATAATCGTATCGTACGACATTAGATCGTCAAGAACGAAACGATTAATAAAGTTATCGAAAGATAATTTATTCGTAATACGAAAGCAACCCACGAGCCGGAGCGCACAAGCGCAAGGCCCATGGGCGCAGCGTGCATGGCAATGCAACGCTGGACCATAGGCCTCACTGCTGTGTGCCGAGCGCGGACAAGGCAAGGCAAGCAGCAGCTCGTGGCCCGCGGCCCATCTTGCTGTGCGCGGATAATGCCCCTCGTGGGCTTGCTGGCCGGCCAATGGCCTTAGGCCTTGGTCGGTTAACTAGCTTACATGTTTAGGTTATTCTAATAACCTACATTATGTTTTCATACATACACAATTCAGTTTACACATCAAACCCTAAGGAGGAGAGAGAAACCCTAATTCTCTCTCTGCCTCCATGAATGTGTTCTTCCCTAAAAGCTAAAATATCCTGAGTGACGTCTAAGTTACGAATCTCAAGACGGATTTGAACGTGTCGGTGAACCAAAAATAGGAACGAAAATTGGAGTTCTTTGTTCGTGTTCGTGAATCGTTGAACTAGGGAAAACACGCTTCGAATGTAAGTTTGCTTAATATGTACTTTATACACGCTTCCTGACTTTGGGGATTGTTCTGCTATATTAATATGTATTTAACTGTATTCCCTTACAGTGGTATCATGAGCCCTATGTATTTAAGTACTTTTTAGCATGATTAATATGTTTTTTTGCTGTCGAAATTTTCTGAATTTTTTCATGAATTTACGAAATAATTCTGGATTATTGAATAGATCGTAGAATATGTTCTGAATTCAAAAATTGTCGGAATTTTGATTTTTCGGACCCTAATCTGATTAAAAACGGAATTCTAAGATCAACTCGAGAGAACAGAATCGCAAAAACAGGCCTCGAAGTTTGAGTTTTTGGGCGTTTTTGTTAATTAATGAATTAAATTAACAATTTTGGAAAGTTTTTCAATTAATTGCACGAACTAAACTACTCGGAATTAATGGAAAATTTTCCCTACTTTTCTTGGGTATATTTTGAAATTATGGTAAAATTTTGGGCCGTAAATGTTAAGTATAAATCCTAATTTTATTTTTCGCTAAATTTGTGATTTTTAGATCGTAAATTGATTTTTAAAATAATTTAGATCTGTAAATTTGGTTAATTGGGAAAGGGAATATAATTTCATGATAAGTGACAGTTTTTAAAAATTATTGGATTAAAATTTTGATTAGATTCGTTAATTTTAATCGTCACTTAAACCAAATTGATAAAAATCTGAAATTTAAATGTTTAGAACGATTTGAAATTTTGGATTGGATTATCAAATATGTTCAAATTTTTGTTGACATTGTTCGTTCGTTAAATTTGAATTTTGTTATCCAAGATTTAATAAAATTTGCAAAATTGAATTGTTGGAAAATTAATTAAATCACCCACTTTGTTATTTTTCGAAAATAAAAACGATTAATTTTGTTAATTTCAAGAAAAATAACGCATGCAAATAAAGTTTCGTGAAATTAAAAATTATTTAATTGGCTCGTATGGCACGAGCCAAATGCGCGGAACGAGGGGTGTGCGGTGCGTGTGGCTGGGCGTAGCCCATGCGCGCTGCCTCTCCGCAGGTTAGCGCAGCAACGCGAGGCAGCCAACAAGCGAGCTGGGCGTGCCAGCGCGCGCTGGCCGAAGCAGCGACAAGGCAGCAGCTGTGCCTTGGCTCTGCGACGAGGCAGTGAGCAAGCAAGGCACAACGCTGGCCTTGGCTTGCGAGCAGCAACGAGCAAAGCAGCCAACATCAGGCCTTGGCTTGCGGTGTTGTGCGGTAGGCTTTGCGAGGCAAGGGGTTGGGCCTTGAGGCCTCGTATGGCCACAATGCACTTGGCAATGTTGGGCTGGGCGCAAGCCTAGCGCGTGTTGCACGAAATTGGCAATTTTGTTCGTTTGGGCTTTAAATTTTATTTTTGCATGAAATGTCTAACGGTGGATATTTTTTTATTTTTTTTATTTAACTTGGTCTGGGCCGTGAGTTTAATTAAATATTTAAAATTAAATTATCCAAATTAAAATATTGGTTTGAGTGGGAGCCGCTTAATGAAATTAAAATGAAATAATTATTTTAATTATTTTCGTAGGGAACTATTATTTTAATGAAATTAAATTATGATTATAATAAATTCTAAGGATTAATAATTCGGAATTAATTAATCTTTTAGGAAGCGTTTTATGTGAACGTGATTTTTAAATAAATCATGTAAATACTTGCATATTTATTTGGGCCATTCGTTTTAGGATACGAATGGATGATGGATGAATGTATATTTTATGTATTGCAGGTACTCAAGGTGACTAGTATGACCAATCTAGGATAGTTAAATACGATATGCGTATTGTTTTATCTTTGAATGTAAAGTTGTAAATATGGTCTGCGTACCATTGAAATTTTGATGTAATTTTTATTATTTCAAGTATTTCTAGGAAATTTAGAACTTTAAGTTAGCTTTTGAATGAAGTTCAAGACGATGCCAAGCTAACAAGGTGAAGGAAGATTGGATGCTTCAAGACCAAGTTTTGGGCCATACTAGTTCATCAAAGTTATTTATGCTTGTATATATTGAATGAATATATATTATGCATGAATGCATTGTTTGTATGTTTGATTAAAATTTAGTTCACTAAATAATCAAACAAACATAGAAACAACTAGGTCCAAAGTAATATTGATTTTATAAATTTCTTCCAAATCAAGCACTTACAAAAATCTAAGGACCTAAGATAGTAGGTTTCCGCCAAAGCGATATGCTATTTTAGTAGACTTAGATGGTAAGACATCCCAAAGGAGCACGTTGATTGTGGTTTTAACTCAAACAACAATGGCATATGTTGTGGCAATGGGATAAATTATGGTGTTAATTTATTAACCAAGAGTAATTTGGAGATTACTAGCAATAGGTTTTGCTTACCTAGAATCTTAAAGACTTAAGACGTGCCAAAGCTACTTAAGGATTTAGGACTTTTAGGGTCTTGGAATCGTTTCATTCATTATGGACCATTTGTTTTTATTGCATGAATGAAATGTTTAATAGCTTTAATGATTGCGTGAATGCTTTTATTCAAGTTATTAAAGTATGATAAATGTTTTCTTTGCTAGCTCATTTTGTAGAATTGTAAATCTTCAAACTTTACTACGTTCGGATAATAGAACTGCGATATTTCCTCGACCGATTGGTAACTAATTTTGAGAGCGATTCTCAAAGAAAAGGAGAGTGAGAGCATATCTTGAATGCTATTTTCTTATAGTGATCTTCATGGTTGTTTTCAAACTAAAATTTGAATGGTAGACCAACTGGACCTCGTATATTCAGAATACTGGGTAGTTTTGGAATAATGAAGTATTGAGATAAAGGCTCATGTATAACCAATGGTTAACAACCAATTTTCTTTTGATTCAATAAATGAACTAGACTCGTTGGATGTTGTCATTCAAAGTGAATAAAAGAAAGGGACTTAGTAAGTATAAAAAATTAAGAAGATCAAGCAAAGAGTAAAATCTTTTGGACTATAAGAAAACGTGCTAGAAAGGATAGGAAAGGGGAACAAAAGAAATGAATTTAGATATTCTATTTCTACCTTGAAGTTTATGTTAAAGAGAAACGACTTAGCAAATATACTCCTATGGTATTAGATTACCGCTTGAGGTTCTAACTCTTGTTAAGAACTCAAATTCCGGGAGCTAAGTCTGGTTATTGACCTACAAGTGGGAAATGAAGCAAAGTTGTGCTACATTAATTGTAGGGTCATCATGTTTGTTTTACAGTCCTTCTAAAGGCTTGAACTTAATGGTATGTATTATGTTCCATTAATCATCATAAACAATTTATGTTTGGACAACAGAAAGACTCGCTTTCAAAGTAAACAAAAATATTCGTTGAGTGTTTATTTGAATGAAATGGTCATTTAAGGGTTGAGTCATATGATTGACTAATAAACTAACAAATCTCTTTACACTAAAACTTCAAAAGGTTCAAATCAAATATTTTGATTTTTGTTCCACATATCTTTGGCAATGTCATACGACCATATCAACAAGACAACATTCTAAGATTTCATGGCATGGATTTCTGAAAGTTGGTTAATTTAAGACACGTGGATCTTGCTTGTTGAACATGACATCGGAATGGACTATTGTTAGAAGAGTCTAGACAATTATGTTCATAGGCCAAAGATGGATTTTATAACTTACCTATTTTACAAGAATTTGAGAAAATATGGCTATATTTACTCAAGGTAAAATATGTGAAATGCTTCAATGCGATTCACAAAAGGGTATAAAATCAACTTGGCAAGAATTTTGGAACATCTAGGCTGGATCAAGGTGATGTTTGCATGAACCAAGAAAGATTATCTAGATTGTTTATATGGCATTATAACAATCGAAGCTCCATAAGAATATGGTATGTCCAAATGGAGAAACCGGAATCTATTCGATTAACTATAATCACGACTATTTTCCTACATAGTTTCTAAATGATACTCTCAAGTGACTATCACACTAAACAAAGTTGTCACAGCTAAGGATAAGATGTCATAAGGATTGAACTTCGGTTCAGTACATCTTGTCAGTATATATATCTAGGGTTGTCAAACCCAGTGGGAGTTAGTGTTTACATCAAACAAACTCAATAATAGATATATGTTTCTTTATGAGCGACTCATAGAAACAAAATGTATTGATTCTACCACAAATCTGAGAACATATGGTTGTTGCTCTAGATAATGTCTTTTAGGAAACCATCATATTTCCAAAAAGGCAAATGACCTCGAAGTGACCTCAAAAGAACTTCGAGTCAAGCAACAAACAAATGTAGGATACTTAGGAGTCTTTGGAAAAGCTCAGTACTTAGAAGCCTTTGGGAGAGCTTCGGGAAGACTTTAGAAGTACTTCAAGAGAATCCTAATACTAAAAGGACTTGAGTAATGTCTTTATAGACAGTAAAGTTTGATGTTCAATACCTAGGTAAATTGTATAACGAATAGAATTCAACCACGATAGATACATAGATATCTTGAGGAATGAAAACTATGAAGACTTTGGAAGTGCTTCAAGAACATACGAGTTACAGGTTAGCTACGACGAATTAAAATTCCCAAGTATGGTTTGAGGCCATCAGAAACATTAAAATGTTTTGAGGCCATTTCATCCAAAGTATCTTCATCTTAAAGAATCAAATCTATGATTTGGTTGATTTGCATAAAGGGTTCACTCCCATTGGTTGCATACATGTTTTCTAAACATACAACGTTGATTTTCATAAAGGGTTCACTCACATTGGTTGCAAACATGTTTTCAAAACATACAAAGATGATATTGTATACACATATAAAAGAGAGGCTATATTGGTGGTTAAAGATTATAAACAACTTCACGGCGTTGATAATGTTGAAATCTTTTTCACCAAGTCGGAATGCTTGAACTATTTTGGATAAATCTAGCAATCATTGCATATGGAAATATGGCAATTGGAAAACGAAAAACCTTCCTCAATTGGACTTGTAGAAAGGAATTGTGTACATCACACAATGTAAAAGTTTTGGATGCTTGATAAGAGAGCAAGCTTAAGAAATCTATTCGTAGATTAAAGCATGCAAGTGGGAATTGGACCATATTTTTCAACAAGGCTATTGAGCAATCATAGCTTTATAAAAATATGGATCATCTTGTAGATGAGGAGTTTAGTGGGGCTAATATATGAGATACATATCTCTCTATTGAAAATGACATTCAAATTCTAAATGGTTATATTTGAAAGAATTTGTCAATATTAGAACCATGGCGAAACTTAGAACATACTGGGTTAAATATCTATTGGATAGGATCTAATGCGTTGTTTGGATTCTGTAAAATTAATTACTAAATCAAACACAATTGAGAGACTCAAAATAGACTCTCAACCCATATGAGTAAGTCTAAGTAATGAACGCTTTAACTAAGTATAAAGCTAGGCTGTTATTACTAAAGTTAAACATGAAGAACCTTGAAGAGGTGCCTTCACCTTATATCACATGGCAATGCCAAGATTTTAGCAAGATTCAGTATCACTTGAAACAGAATAAAGCTAAAAGTCACATGGATAGATTTTAAAATGCGAATGATTTTTGCATTACAATCAATCATGTATGATGTGATATATAGATCGCTAAGATAACTCGTGAACATTGGATCGTGACGAGTTTATACCAATCTCTATTGATCTAGATCAAAGATCATTGGAACAATATCAAGAACATCCAATACATTTGGATATGTAGGATGGACACTTGCTAAGAGGAAGCGAAGATGAACTAAAGTTTTGATGCTACATGCATTTGCCTAAGCAAAAGTTGAATCTTGTTGTTAGGCAAAACCACAAACATACACGGGCAGTTAGGCGTCGTGATTAAAAGGTGGTAACATAGGTTATAAACCATATGTGATGCATGGGAAACTGAATCAATGATTAGTTTCCAAAGTTCTAGGTTAAAAGATGTATCTCCCACATCTTTGTGAACTGGTTGGAGAATTCCAAAAGGGAAGCATCATTTGAAATTCTACATAATTGAAATGGATTCATTATTGCCTAAGAAGCAATAAAAGGGAATTTTTGTAGTGGGAGTTCTTCCATGAACTCAGGTGGATCACAAGTCTGCTATTTGGATGATTTTCTATTTTAAATATGATTATCACTCTAAACAGCAATGAAAGACTAGATCATTCTATAAACATATTCAAAGATCTTTTCATCTTACATTGAAAGGCTTTCGATAGAAAAGATGCTAAGAATAGCAAAGTATGACACTACCTCAAAATAGGCCAAAAGAATCAGTAATAAGAGACCTCTCTTGCAAAATAAGAGGTTTCTTAATAAAAAAAACCTTGTTATCTTAGAAAAGAGGTTTCTTTGATTGATTGGTAAAAAATGATCTCTTATTTTACTTTAAATATTGTATATCACATAAGAAACCACTTTTCCATTTAAGAGGTTTCTTCTTTTTAATTTAAAATAAATAGTTTTAAAATATATATAAGGAACCTCTTCTTTTAAGTGGTTTCTTCCTTCCTTCTATTTTTTCTAAATTACAAAAAAAAAAAAATTAAAAGGCAAATGTAAAGATATGCACTCGGTTTCTATAATTCCTCCCTTTTACTTTTTCTAAATTTAAAACAAATGAAAACCAAATTGTAGGACTTGCATTCCTGCTGCAGTTTGCCCAGATCGTGAATTTCTCCCTCAAAGAAAAGAAATCCTCACTTTAATTACCTCCTTCCATCTTCTTCGTACTCTCGTTGTTCTTCTCGCTCACCGCTTCTTCTGCCGCTTCTTTGCACTTAATGCACCACTGCCTACGCCGCCTCCATCAACCATCGTACCTCTGCAATTCGGTATTGCTCTTCTCTTCTATTCTCTTTAATGGGGTGAGAATGGTTTGACAAGCCCTAATACTTGTACTGTTTATCCAATTTGTTAGTTTTATTTTGTATAGTTGGTTGATTTTTATGTTTTGTGCTATACTCTCAATTGTAATTGATAATTTATTGAATTTTAGGTATGAAATTTGATTGATTATTTGGGTAGAGTGACGCCATAGTATAGCAGTAGAGCAGCGAATTCTGTCTTAAATCATCAACTATAGGGGTGATGTACTTGTTGGCTTGTTGCTAATAGTCTGATACACCTTTTTCATGAGAATATGGACTCAAGTATAAAATTTATTTACTTAGATGCCAAGGTCCTTAGTATCGTAGAGCTGCTGCATTCCTGAAAATTTTCTTGTTATAATGATTATGCACAAACAGTAACTCATAGGTCCATGTTTCAGGAGCTTTGCTAAATATGTAACTAATAGCTTACAGAGGTCGTTTAAGAAATTTTAACTTGTACCAGATATCTAACAAAGGAACAGTGTGTTGCTCGTACTTCCAATGTTCATTAACAATTGAGATAAAGTCTAGGTGGTCTGCAATAACATTGAGAAATTGGAAGAAATAAAATTTAACAGAATTAGTTACGAAGTATAATCTAACATGCAGTACAGAGACATGGATTACAAAAGTTGATCCCCTTTCTAATGTTGATTAACATGAACCGAGTACTGGAAAGTACAACTAAAACAACAGAATTACATTATTTGCCCTCTTTTTTTAATAGGGTAATGCAGTCGTGTAAGCATCATATTAATAAGGTTTAACCATATAGAAATTAAAGAAAACAAGCATATGTCAAGAAAAATAATGCAAACACATAGAATTATATACTAGTTATCTCGATCCACATTAAATTGCTGCTCGATTAAATTAACAAAATTATAGTTTGGCCAAGAAACAAGAACTGATATTGCTAAAACCATTCTAGCTCATAATATAGAATAACCCTTTTCTAAAACAATCTAAAAATAAGTTAAATTCTTCAACAAACTGAGTAGGATGCATATCTACTATTTTATCAATTATATTATATCTAAATGTAGTTTGCAATTAAGAGTACTAAAATGGGTGACCCTGGACCCCTACAAATCATGAAAAGATCAAACCATATATTTCTTAATCACATATCAATGACTAAAGTAAAGAAGTCTTACAAAGCATACTTTGCATCCTAACTAATACAAGGAACCAAAAACTGAAGTCAGTTGATTGGTGAGGCTTTCTCTTACCTAGAGATGCTAACTGGGGTGGAAGAATGATTGGAAGTTAAAGAAGAAGTGAAGGCCAGTTTTTGCAGAATGGGTGGGTTCCTGGGGATATTGCTTGTACTATTAATGCTGCTTGTACTATTAATGCTGCATATAAATGGCTCAGAAATGATCAGGTTAGGGTGCAATGGGATGTTTGGGTGATGTGTATTCTTCTGATTAGCTGCAGCTGCAATTGTGCTTTGTGATGACTGCAGGTGTTTGTTCTGTGGGAATAGACTGAGAGCAGTGAGAATATTTTGTTCAAGTGATCCTACAGCAGCATGTGTTGCACGAATTACACACATGCGCATTCGAACAACTGATGCTTGTTTCTGCTGCCCCTGCAAGCCTCACATGCACATACCAATTAAGCTTCTTGCAAGTCACAGTAGCTTGCACACACGTTGGCATGCCTCTGTCAGTCTTGCACACATACCACACACCCTCATTCACTCAAAAAATACACCATTATCATTACTAATGCAAGGGATTAAAGAGAGTCAATTAAGAAAACAAACTTTGGTAACTCATAGAAATATGAAAAAGGTCAAAGTCTTTTAAATGAAGATAGTCAATGCAGCCTAAGTTTTGCCATATGCCCACAAGTTGATTTTCTATCAAACACATGGAATAAATTTAAAGCTAAAGAAGAGAAAAAACTTTAGAGATGGTGCACAACTAAAAAGAAGCTGAACAAATTAAACAAACTTGAAAAACATCCTAAGAGACACTATAATCACTTGAATAATATAACTGAATGTGGGCATAACCAGCCTGAAAAAATGAACCTACTAGGATTAATGCTTTGTACTTAAACTAAAATCTAAACTCAAAGGTTCTACACATATTATGCATCCAACAACTGAACTAGTGTGTATAGTCTATAGCAATCTACACACTTATCCATAACAAGAATTTGAGAGAAGAGAAAACTGGAAGACTTTTAGGGGTTTTCAATCTGGCCTAGGTTTTGGAGAATTGGGTGCAATTAGGAGCATTTTTTTGATAAATTTGAGCATTAACGACGAATTTTCTTTTGAGAAAATACGGATCATTTTTTTTATTTTAAACTATTAGATGATTCGCGCTCTCTTTGAACAACTTTGTGTTTTAATGATAACTTTATTTGGTTGGTTGTTATTCATTTTTTGTTGTAAGTGTAATTTCTAGTAGTGTCTCTCAGCCATCTAGAACTGTTATATGTACTGTATATGGAAAGAAAGTACTAACAAGCATATTCAATGCCCTGGTCATGACTCGTGTATGTGCGTGTCCATGTTAAGGTGCTTTGTCCTCTCATTACAGTCAAGATTATGGGTAATATATATGTTGATTTGTTGTCACAAAATAGGGGAATAGGCTTAGGAATTGTGAATTTCAGATCTTCCAATTTCCAAATGCCATCAACCCAAACTAACTCACTCATTTGGGACATACTTCTGTATTTTGATTCTATGCTGGACTTTGATGACATATATACATAACTTAATGAAGAAATACAAATTCATCCTATAGATCTTCGAAACCTCAGGCAAAATGAGGTTTTGACATCTCTATCCAAAAAAGAAAAGATTATTAGGTAGCAAAAACATGAAGCTGCTTGTGCGCTGTGAAATCTTCTTGAAGCTTATGGCTATTAGCTATTTAGTGACTGGTCTGTTGTTGTTGGCTCTATGCTGATGTTGGTTTGATCTGATGGGTGTGGTAGGGTTGTTCTACTTTGCGCTGTGTTTTGTTGGCTGGGGTCCTAGGTTTATAGAGCTGCTCCTGCAGCAATAGCTCTTTTAGGTTTTCGTCAAGTACTACACTACTAAAATTGTTAGCTGTTGTGGTCCCATTTAATGCTTGATTATTACCATATTCCATAAGTTGCAGCGAGAACTCAAAGTAGAAGCAAATGAAAAAAGAGCACAAGCCTTCAAAACGAATGATTATATCGCTGCAATATACTAGTATTCAAAGGTAAATATATGCTGTAATAAATATAAGCTTGTTTTTCAATCTGAATACTGATGTTTTTTCATTCTTTAATCGGATAGGCTATTAAGACAAAGCCTACGGATGCTACAGTGTTCTCCAACAGGAGCCTCTGCTGGGCGCGCTTAAAATATGGCAATCTTGCACTCACAGATACAGATTACTGCATTAAACGGAGACCAGATTTGGTTAAGGGATATTACCAGTTCGGAATAGCTTGAAGGATGCTACATGTCCATATGTTTTTGTTTACCATTGATTTAATTCCCTTCTAGCTAGATAGTATCTGTCTTCTCATATTCTAGCTGTATAATTGTGAACGACCATAATTAACTGTCAGGTTCATGATGATAAAACTTGTGACTCCAAACTGGAACTCTAGAAGAATTAACTGTCAGATTCATGTTGATTAAACTTTTTTTTTTAACAAACTCATTGTTCACTTTGCTGATCTATTTCCTCTCGATACTTATTGAACATGTAACATTCACAAGCATTATGAAAATTCAGAGAGTCATAGATTAAGAAGGGACTGAATTACCATAATTATTATTGTTTCTTTTACAGCCAGTATTGGTTGATGGATGACAATTTTCTCAAGTGAAGGTGTATGTCTTTGTGACAAGAGTGGTGTTGGATGAAGATTAAGTGGATGTTTTTGAACGCTATAGAGTCGTGTTCAAAGGTTAGTTTCACAACACAACTTTAAAATGGTTTTTGGAACTAATAAGTTGCATGTTATAGAACTTACATTCCTTTTTCTTTTGATGGCGGAGGCTGCTCCTTTCATGCGCCTTTGGATATTCTCTAACTCACTAGTACTTTATTATCTTTAGGCTTGGTTAGTTCCATGTTCCCAGACAATCAATGCTAGTGCTGGGTTGCTAACCATTTGAACTGATATGAAAATTGAGGTCCCTAGCTCATGCCTTTTTTTTGGAAACTCTAGTTTTATAGTATTAATTTAACATGACGGGGGCAATAATTCTTCTGATGCCTGTTAGAACTTGTAGTAGATTAGAATTTAGAATTTGCGGTAGCAGATTAGAACATTAGAACATGCAGTAGCAGATTCGATTACTGAACATCAGAAGTGATTTGTGTATCTTTGTGGCGGCACCAGCTTTTGATTAGTGATTTTGTATTTTTCTGTGACTTGTCCTTCGTCGATTGCAATTTCTCTTGCACACAAATATTACACCAATGACATTGCTATTACCTCAACTATTATCAATATCTGTCCTAGAACTACACCAATGAACACTATACTAATGTGAATTTTCCGAAGTTTTGTAGTATTACAGTGGAGTACCTATTACTTATTCTCTAGCGAAGATTGACGAGTTACCTATATGTCCGAGTATAAAGAACTAGATGAAGAGTTTGAAAATGGTATGGATTATGAAGATGATGATATGGCGTAGGTGATTTATGACTTCATTCTAATTTTAGAATTTTGTATTTCTTTACGGAGAAGATTATAGGACCTTAAGACATTTACATTTTTTGTAATATGTTTTTGAGATTAATGAATTTTTTTGATTATTTTGATATTTTAAGTATGTTACACTTTTGTAAAATAATAATAGTAATATCAGGTGGCAAAAAAATGACTACAGGACTCGGGCCCGAAGTATAGGGTCGTAGGTAAGGTGCAATATAGCCAGCGCAAAAAAAAAAAAAAAAATTGTACGTACAATGCAATATATCTAGTGCAAAAAAATACCTATGAAACCTCTTTTCCGAAAAAATGGTTTTTTAGGTTAATTAATTATTTATGCCCAGCAAAATATAAGAGACCTTTTTTTTGGGAAGTTGGTTTCTTAAATAAAATTAAAGAAACCTCTTTTCGATTGGAGGTGGTCTTTTTGATTTTATAAAGAAACCACTTTTCTGGAATAAGTGGTTCCTTATATAGGGTAATTAAACAATAAATTTTATATATAAATAACCACCTTTCTAGGGCAGGTGGTTTCTTATTTTTAACAAAGAAACCACCTCAAAAATGTGATTTCTTAACCTAAGAGACCTGTGATTCTGAGACCACCTCCCATGAGGTCTCTTATGTGTTTTTTAGGTGGTTTCTTTCGGGTTTTTTGAGGTAGTGTGATAAACTAAACCTCTGCATCGAATGACATACACCACTCATATGCAGAAACGGAATCAAGTTTGAGTTCCATGAATGTTTTAAGTATTGGGTGAAAGGCCTATATCTCTAAAACATTAAATGCTTGATTTTGGGTTTGAGGCCCACAAATTGGTAAGCATTTGATTTAAACATTTATCATTTATGAAATTATATTTCATAGATCATTTAATCTTGGTTTAGTATTAAATGATGAAGTCCAAGTGATTCAAAACATTCAAATGAGATGTCAAGATGGATTCTTTGACAAAGAAACACCTATAAGTGAACTTGAATATTGAAATCACAAAAGGATCCCTAATCCAGGTCATTGAAAGGTTGGACGACCAATGGCTAATGAAGATTAGATTGCAAGTTGATTTATAGTTCAGTTTCTTGAACTAGATTGACTGGATGTCAGAAATCATTTGCATAGATACTTATTGGATCTTGTATCAGATTGACCATGAGAACACTTTAAGAGATTAAAGTCATGTCATAAGTAGTCTCATTAATGGTGATTGGAACCTATTCCTCAGAACCTGAGTAGTTATGGCTACTTGTTTGAGAATTAGTTCGCTTTGATGTTTGCTAAACGTCGCACCGTAAAAGGAGACTATAAAAGCAGTTATTAGGCGCACTATGAATCAACATAAGTTGTTCATAAGTTACAAGAAGGGATTGTCCTCCTATCTTTGATAGGATATGGTATTGTTGTTGTACAAGGCTTCTCGAAGAGTTAGATACTGTGAAAATGCATGGCCGTGCTCAGAATGGTTAAGGCTTAACCTTCTGTAAAAGTTTAACAGTTGAACTCTGTAAATCGAGAAACACTTCTGGACTTAATAAGGATGGCTTGGATCTTACCTTATGTCCAGTAAGTAACACCAAGAGACAAAGGAATCGGAATGCACACTTGTCTGAATGACAAGTGGGAGACTAAAGGAAATATGTCCTTCACCCAAGGTGCATTAGTCTAATACCAAGGTTCAGATTAATTACTAACAATTAATTCAGTGATATCAAGTGATCAGAATAGCTAGCTGGAGCAATGCTTCCGATCAGTGAGTTCTAATCTATATTAGGCTTACAGCTTACTCTTGATTGAACCTATAAGGTCACACCATTGGCATGTAACAGATCACCGGATAAAATGAATAGAAAATTCATTTAATAGCTTTTTGGGAAATTGGTTTGGAAAACATAATTATACGATTAAACATTGGATCGTGAAATCGTATATCGTATTGCATATATTCGTAAGCTAGGCGAGACGAATAATCGTATCGTACGACATTTGATCGTCAAGAACAAAACGACTAATAAAGTTATCAAAAGATAATTGTAACACCCTAATAATTCATTGCTTTTATAAAACCATTTTCCAACTTAAAATAAAGGAATTACTAAAGCATTACCGCCACCGTGATAACGGTTAAGGCTATTACCAGAATTACGCAGCGGAATTAAATGTCAACTAACTTTTAAAAACCATAATTAATGAAATATTGAGGTCTCCTACAATTTGGAACCATAATGACCCAAAAACCAAAGTATAAAAAGTTCAACAATTTCAAACGTAATTAAAGTATTAAATAAAATAGTTTCAAAGAACGAAATCATGCAACTCTCTAATCATCCCAAACCACATGATTTCGATCGTACTTGATCTACCAACCTGCTATATTATTCTACTCCCCAGCAATGCAAATGCAAATGATGGATCATCATAGGGTCATTAAGGCAAAGGCCATGACCAGAAACACACAAAGCACGTAGTCAGCAAAAGCTGAGTACTTACAAGCATAGAGTAAATGAAACTAAAACATGCATCACTCACTAAGTACTAATCGACATGCAAAAGCCATATAATAATTAACAAACAATCATGAGATACAAGACTCGACTCTTGACTCACAATTTAATTACAATAAGCTTCGAACGGGCCAAAAGAATATTCCATAAAGGAAAGGTGATGGGAGCCAACCATACACCAAAGAATAAATAAAAATCGGGCCATACCGAGTGTCGGGCCATACCGACGGAATTCCTGCGCATAATATAAATGAAACAACGTCTTGTATCATTAGTGAGCTTTCCGGCAAGACTCCCCCCATTGTTCATACTCAAGGTATATACGTTCCAAGAGTTTTGAAGCTTGTTCCGGTTGCACTTTACGTTTATTAATATTTTAATAAAGGTGAACTCAAGACTCGACAACATGCATACATACAATTAATAAACAACAACCAAAACAATCTTATTTTAATTGCTTTAGGACTTGTGATCAACCAAGCAGACACTTGTGATATTACTACCATGTTCCTCCTCACCAAAGTGAGACTCCCATCATGCACATTAACATGAGGGTTGTGCCCTTGCACGACAGATCCTAATTCATTTCATACAAAATATTCCCAACTGAACCCTACATGTGCGGTGGCTTACGTGAGCAAACCCTTCACATGTGGTAAAATAAGTAGTGCAACGAGGCACGAATAATTGGCTCAAAAGTATGCTAGACATCCCGTACAATAGCATAACAATAAATAACTCATCACTTGCATGTGAAACAACCATACATGCATAAATATTGAACAACATGATTGACAACGAAATCCATACTCACAATAGTCCCAACATGCTTATTCAATCAATAAACCGATAATTCCAATAATAATAATTCACATGATTGTCCACCAAATCAAATATGAATCCAGCAAGTTCACGTAATATGTTTCACATCAATAAATGGTCACGTAATGTCCCTTGACAAATAATGTGGTCGCCCTAGACTTGTACGTACCTGGAATACCTAAGTACGGGGGCCACTGTGCGAATCACAACTTACTAGAAATCAACTCCTATAAACACAATGGAGAAACTTAATTATTATCCATGTTTACTAAATTTCCAGCAACTTTGTTTAGTTTTAAAACACTTGAATTAATTAGAACTTAATCGTTCATTAATAAAATAATAGTCTCAATCAATCGTTTAAGACCCTAGCATGAAATTAATTTATTTTCATGCATAAAACCATTACAAATCGACGTTTTAAGTCTTTATAATATTCTGAAAAAATATAATTGATTATCATAATTAAATTCATCATCTAATTATGCTAATCAATCACCCATAAGGCTTAAATTAAAACTTTAAACATAGTTTGTAATCAAAACCATTAAAACTAATAAAAATTGAAGCTTTAATATATACTTCAAATCTGAAAATTACAATATTTCAATTCAAAACATCCTTCAATAATTCAAACATACAAATCCTCAAAATTCGGTGTTCATAACCGATCCCAGCATTTTAATTAAACAAAACCAAAAATATTAATATAATTTAAAATACGGAATTGAAATAGAATAGGCAAGGAAGAAGAGAATTATACCAATCCGGCCTATAGCACTAAACAACCACGAATTAATTGTGATTGGGCGAAAAGAGATTGGAAAACGAACGAACAACACACACACACACACGACCGTGTGTGTGCGCAGCAAGGGCGACGAGCAGCGACGGGCGCGAGCGGGGAGAGGGGCGCGCGCGCGCTGGGCGCGAAGGAGAGCGAGAGGGCGAGCGGGGGTGCAGCACCGTGCGCGAGGGCACGAGCGAGAGAGAGGGGCAGCAGGGGTGTGCACGAGCACACGAGCAAGGGGACAGCAAGGGTGTGCACGAGCACACGAGCAACAAAGGCACAGCAGCAGCGCAGGGCACGAGTGCTCGCTACGGCTGCGAGCGAGAAAGGAGAGGCGAGAGAGTGTGTGGGCGAGAGGCGGGCACGAGGCCGTGCGGGCGTGCGGGTGCAGCACAAGGGCACGAGGCCTTGAGGGCGTGCGGGTGCCGAGCAAAGAGAGAGGAGAGATGGAGTGAGGGGCAAGCAAAGCAAAAGAGGCTTTATGAAATTTTAGGGGTTCATTTAATGATGAGGAGTCCTATTTATAGGCTCCTTATTGTTAATGGGCTAGGCTTAGGAAATTAGAATTGGGCTTAGGGAAATAAATGATTGGGCTAGCTTAGGACTTGAATTAAATTCTTTTGATTGGGCTCGTTTAATAAAACGAATTGGACTTTTCATTTAAAACCCGAAGCTTTAAAAATCATTTGCAACTCATTTAATTTCCCGACTCAAGAATTAAATTCGTTTCGTAATTAATTAAAATAATAAATATTCTAATTAATTAAAATACATTAAATAAAATGCATTTAAATATTATTTAAATGTTAATAAATCGTAAAATGCTTTTATAAATATAATAAAATATACTTATAAATATTATAAAAATACGAGGTATTACAGTCTACCCTCCTTAAAAGAAGTTTCGTCCCGAAACTTGGGTTCGGAAATCAAAATTCAACTCAAAACTTGAGACTTTCTGAGACTTTCAATACGTTCATTTACAAAAAATTTAAGTTGCTGTACTCTTTACATGATTAAACAGGACAATAATAAGTGCCAATTCAATAGAAAGCACTAAATTGAGCATAAAATAGGGGAAAACAAGGTAAAAAGCGCGAAATTCTACCGCACTCTACCCCCCTTAAAAGACACGAGTTACGACCCCGTAACTCAACTAACCTCGGGAAAAAGCTCGGATATTCTTGATTAGACCACAACTCTTTGAAATTTTCACATCTTTAGTACGCGTACTACGCACTTTGCTATCAAGGATTTTGACAGGTCTTTCCTCAAAGGTTAGACTTTGGTCTAATTCTATGGTCTCCGTTTGCAACACATGCGATTTATACGGGATATATTTCCTTAACTGAGATATGTGGAACACATTATGCACTCTATGCAAGTCCATAGGCAAGGCTAGTCTATAAGCTACCTTTCCGATTCTTTCTAAGATCTCATATGGGCCTATGTACTTAGGGCTTAACTTCCCTTTCTTCCCAAATCTCATGACACCTTTCATTGGTGACACTTTGAGCAACACTTTATCACCTATGTTGAACTCTTCATCCCTTCGTTTCAAGTCTGCATAACTCTTTTGGCGATCCTGCGCCGCTTGAATCTTTGATTGGATGGTTCGGATTTGGTTCATGGTGTCCTCTATCATTTGAGGTCCCAACACTACGGTTTCACTAATATCATTCCAACAAAGTGGGCTTCTACACTTTCGTCCATACAAAGCCTCAAATGGTGCCATTCCAATGCTAGCATGATAGCTATTGTTATAGGAAAACTCAATCAGATCTAGGCTATCTTCCCAACTTCCTTGGAAATCAATAACGCATGCCCGAAGCATGTCCTCCAGGGTTTGGATAGTCCTTTCACTTTGTCCATCCGTGGCTGGGTGGAAGGCTGTACTCATTTTCAATGTCGTACCAAAACTCTTCTGCACACTTTTCCAGAAATTCAAAAGAAACCTTGAATCCCTATCTGATACGATGTCCTTAGGAACTCCATGTAACGTCACAACATTCTTAATGTAGGCTTTAGCAAGTTGTTCCATTTTCCAGGTTTCCTTCATTGGTATAAACACTGCTGACTTGGTCAACCTATCTACCACAACCCAAATTGTATCATTCCCAGTCTTTGACTTAGGTAAACAAGTGACAAAGTCCATAGAAATACAGTCCCATTTCCAGCTTGGAATCTCTAAAGGTTGGACCTTTCCTTGAGGTCTCCTATGCTCAATTTTAACCTTCTGACAAGTCAGACATCTAGCCACAAATTCAGCCACTTCGTTCTTCATCCTTGGCCACCAATAGACCTTTTTCAAGTCCTTATACAACTTGTCACCAACTGGGTGCACAGAATATGGCGTATTATGCCCTTCTTTCATCAATCTCTCTTTCAGTTCTCCACACTTTTGAGGCACGCACCACCTGCCTTTGTACCTCAAACTTCCATCACCATGGATTCGGAATTCTAACTAGGACCTTGCGAAATCTTTTCCTTGATTCGCTCCAACTTTACATCACCAGCTTGATTCTCTCTAATCTCATCAAATATTGACGGCTTGATGGTTAAGGCATTCATCATTTCCTCAAGGCTTTCACCACTCACTATTTCAAGGTTCAAACGCTGTATGTCCTTACACAGCTCGTTAGCAACTACTAACACATTAACACTATGACTTGATTTCCTACTCAAGGCATCCGCAACTACATTGGCTTTTCCTTCATGGTACTGGATATCCAAATCATAGTCCTTAATTAACTCCAACCACCTTCGTCGGCGCATATTCAAATCCTTCTGTGTGAAGATGTATTTTAAACTTTTGTGATCCGTAAATATCCTACACTTCACACCATACAGATAGTGTCTCCATATTTTCAATGCAAATACTATAGCCGCTAGCTCTAAATCATGGGTAGGGTAATTGGATTCATATGGCTTCAATTGCCTTGACGCATACGCAATAACCTTCCCGTTGTGCATCAACACACACCCTAAACCATTCTTAGAGGCATCACTATACACATCGTATGCACCACTCTCATCTGGCAAGGTTAACACTGGAGCGGTTGTCAATCGCGTCTTCAAGGCTTGGAACGCTTCCTCACACTGGCCACTCCATTCAAACTTTGCTTCCTTCTTCATCAAGGTAGTCATGGGCTTGGCTATCCTAGAGAAGTCTTGCACAAAGCGCCTATAGTAGCCAGCTAATCCCAGAAAACTACGGATGTCAGTCACACTCTTGGGTGTAGGCCATTCACTAACAGCTTTAATCTTAGCAGGGTCAACTGCCACTCCTTCTTTAGATACAAAGTGTCCCAAAAATGCAACTCTTTCCAACCAAAACTCACACTTTGAGAACTTGGCATACAACTGGTTATCTCTCAAGGTACTCAACACAGATCTCAAGTGTTTCGCGTGATCCTCTTCACTCTTCGAATACACTAGGATGTCATCTATGAAAACCACTACAAACTTGTCCAAATAGGCATGGAATACACGGTTCATTAAGTCCATAAATATTGCAGGGGCATTGGTCAACCCAAAAGGCATAACAGTGAACTCATAATGTCCGTATCTAGTCCTGAATGCAGTCTTTGGTATGTCATGGTCAGCGATTCTCAATTGATGATAACCCGAACGCAAATCGATCTTTGAAAAGATTCCTGCTCCTTTTAGTTGGTCAAATAGGTCTTCTATCCTAGGTAATGGATATTTATTCTTGATTGTGACCTTATTGAGCTCCCTGTAGTCTATACAGAGCCTCATACTTCCATCCTTTTTCTTCACAAACAACACTGGTGCTCCCCAAGGCGATGCACTTGGCCTAATATAACCTTTCTCCAATAGATCCTCTAGTTGGCTTTTTAATTCATTCATTTCTGCTGGAGCCATTCGATAAGGTGCTTTTGAAATAGGGGCGGTTCCAGGCACTAAATCTATGGTAAAGTCAATAGGTAGATTGGGAGGCATCCCCGGGATCTCTTCTGGAAATACATCAAGGAATTCATTGACTACTGCAATATCCTCAGGCTGATCCTTGATCACATGCTCTAGATTTCTCACATTGCACAAGAAGGCTGGGTTCCCTTTACTGACTAGCTTCACGAGTTCCATTGCTGTGACGATTCCTATGTTCTTAGGTTTACCAAAACGACGATATGACACTACTTTGCCTAGGCTAGACCTCAAGTGAACCTTCTGCTTCTCACAATCTATTTTAGCTTTGAACTTGGCCAACCAATCCATCCCTAGAATTACATCTAGCTCTCCTAACTCGAATTCGATTAGGTTAGATAAGAACACGGTCTTGGCTATGGTCATAGGCACATCTCTATGGATTTTGGTACACTTCACTATACTACCAGTAGATATGACTATAGGTACTTCAATTGATTCAGGCTCTTTCAACCCTAATTTCCCCAAAGCATCTACTGATATAAAAGAATAAGTCGCACCAGAATCAAATAGAACTTTAACTGAAACGGAATTAATAGACAAAGTACCCGCTATGACGTCAGAGGAAGTTTACGCTTCTTGCCTAGATATCACATTCAACTTTCCTTGGGCAACTCCTTTGTTATAGCCACCTCCATTGGTGTTCCCGTTGTTGTTTCGGTTCCCATTCTGTGGTTGGTTTCCTCCAGGCTTCCCATGGTTCTGGTGATTTCCATTGCTATTGCCATTGTTACCACCTTGGTAGTTCCTTTGGTTTCCACCTCCATTTCCCCCATTCCGGTTCTGATTGTTCCGGTTATCGCCTTGGTGATTACCTTGATTAGGTTTCCCGTTCTTAGAATAGCATTCATACTCCCTATGGCCTAACTTATGACAGAATCTACAAGTCACCAAATTCCCATCACAATCCTTTCCAGGGTGGTTCATGTTACAGCGCCTACATTCGTAGGTTCGTACTCCATTCCTTCCAGACTGATTTCCACCACCTTGGTTGTTGCGATTACCACCATTGTTAGCCCTAAACTGGAAATTCCCATTTCCTTTGTGCTTCTTAAAATTCCCCTGATTCTGTTGGTTATTCCCTTGATTCGAGCTTCCACCATCCTTTCTCTTTTCAGCACTACCGTTCTTCCTTTGTTGTAACCCATACAGGTGAGCAGCTTTTCCGTACAGGGTGTCTAACGAGGTAAAGGTCTCTCCAGACAACAACAGCTGTAAATCCATGGTTAAACCATTCTCAAATCTTTGAGCCCTGAGCTCCTCCGTTGCCACCACTTCAGGTACAAACCTAGACAGCTCTATAAACTTAGAATAGTATTCCGTCACAGATAGACCTCCCATTTTGAGTTCAATGAACTCCTGCGCCTTTTGCTTCTTCAGGTAAGGTGGGTAAAACTTGTTCCTTAGTGCAGTTTTGAATGCTTCCCATCCAAAGTTAGGTGTGGCTCTAAGGGTGTTTTCACACCGTTGCCACCATAAATCAGCTTCACCTCTCAGGTAGTACACAGCACTATTCACCCTAAGGTTTTCGGGGCAATTCACAGCTACGATGAGTTTATCAAACTCTCTCAACCAGTTCTCCAACACACTTGGTTCAATCTCTCCGCTATAGAGTGGAGGCTTGCTTTGAGCTATTTTCTTAAACATTTCCCCAGCCGGATCATGCATTGGGTTTGCTCTGGTTTGAGCTAGGTCACGAACTACCTCAGCTAGTTGTCTAACCACTTCAGAAATCTCTAGGCTAGCCATATCCCTTCTCCCGAATAAATAAAAAGGCTAACTTTAATATTGGTTGGACATGACATCACTAAGGCACTAGTTCGACAACGAACCTACTCACAACAAGAACACATTTAAGCGCAACCTAGGGGGAAAGAGTTGGCGCCACTTTTGGGCCTTCTCACCCCACTATTCGATGCAAGTAGATTTAGATGGTTGCTACTAAACCACCTTGCACATAAAATTTCATTGAAGAAATAACAAATAATCCCTTTGAGATACCCACAAGACTTAGGATTGAGAATTAAACTTAAAGGATAACGAAAAAGGAAATTCTATTCTTTTATTAAAACTCCAATGAATAAGTCTTACATCCACTAATGGCATAACATTTATTCTCCAACTATAATAAAACTAAAACCATAAATAGTAGCTTTGCCACTTTATTAATCAACGAAAAATAAAACTAAGGATTATATTTCTCTAGAGACTAACATCATCACGACGATCATTTCTTTCCTTGTATTGCTCTAGAGTAAAGTCTCGATCATTAGGATCATCCAAGTCTTCTTCCGGATCCGAGTCTTCATCCATAGCCTCATCATTTTGCTGTGGCTCACTATCAACCACATTATTCTCTTCAAGCTCATCTTCAAATCCACTGGATATCTCAATGGTTGGTTCAGGAACTATAGGGTTAGGATTTTCAATCTCTACCACATCATCATCACTATCCTCCTCAACATCACTAGCTTGCTCATCATGGATCATGCCATCCTCACCATCACTTTCTATTCCTCCATAGCCCATACCTAGACCCGCAGAATACTTTCCATCCTCATAGCTAATTTCTGCAACCTCTAGGATAGTAGCAAGAACCTCAGAATCATACTTCCACCTACCATCACTAGTCCCATATTTGTACCAATTAGGGGTACCATCACCATAATGCATGTCACTGAACTTGTTCTTGAGGTCTATGTAAGGGTTCTTATGGGGTAAACAATGTATAACCATACTAGCCATCATATCTTTGTGCCTAAGGTGGGGCATATCCTTGGTCGAAGCCAAGTAGTCACAAGCAAACACGATCTTTTGAACATACGTGCGAGGAGTCTCATTATCCATCTTCTCTAAGTATCCTAGACCGGTGAACTTAGAAGGTAGCATCCTTAATTCCTGAAAATTCACAACTCAAAAGTCTTACTAACGCGTTTCCATAGAAATTCCAACCCCAAGGGATACAATAAATAGTTTGTGGAGCCATACAATTTCAATGCACAAATATATGCTCAACATGAAATATGATGCAATTAATCACATAAAGCAAGATAAAACATGATTAGAACATATACATGGCAATTAATATTCCACATAATCACATAAGATGCACACTTAAACTAATATGCCCTTTCTTAATATACCCGTTTCTCACTTGAAAATAATATTAATTTTCGAAATTAATTAAGAAATAACTCCTAACTTTGTTGAAATTATTTAAACTAAAATCGAAAATTAATAAAAATTATTAATTAAATAAATAAATGAATAAATAAATTTCGGATAATTTAAAATAAAATAAAAGAAATCCGAAAAAAAAATAATAAAAAATAAATTCGAAGAAAATATTCGAATAATTAAATAAATAAATAAATAATTAAAATAATTCGGATATTTAAATAAAATAATTTCCGAAATTATTAAAATAAATTCGAATTAATTTCGTAATTTTCAAATAAAATAAAAAAAAATCGGAAAAAAATTAATTAATTTTACGTAATAATCCAACTTTTCAACTCATTTCAAACGACCCAAAATAATTGATATCTGACCTTTAAAATATTGAGTACTCAAAATAATACGTTTTAACTTTAGGAAAATAATTTTCGAAAATCCTAAAGTTCCGCAATCGTAGTTTAAGGATTTACCACTTTGCACTATTAGTTAATGCAAAGCAGCTCTCAAACTAGAGCTCTGCAAATACCACTTTGTAACACCCTAACAATTCCTTGCTTTTATAAAACCATTTTCCAACTTAAAATAAAGGAATTACTAAAGCATTACCGCCACCGTGATAACGGTTAAGGCTATTACCAGAATTACGCAGCGGAATTAAATGTCAACTAAATTTTAAAAACCATAATTAATGAAATATTGAGGCCTCCTACAATTTGGAACCATAATGGCCCAAAAACCAAAGTATAAAAAGTTCAACAATTTCAAACGTAATTAAAGTATTAAATAAAATAGTTTCAAAGAACGAAAGCATGCAACTCTCTCAATCATCCCAAGCCACATGATTTCGATCGTACTTGATCTACCAACCTGCTATATTATTATACTTCCCAGCAATGCAAATGCAAATGATGGATCATCATAGGGTCATTAAGGCAAAGGCCATGACCAGAAACACACAAATCACGTAGTCAGCAAACGCTGAGTACTTACAAGCATAGAGTAAATGAAACTAAAACATGCATCACTCACTAAGTACTAATCGACATGCAAAAGCCATATAATAATTAACAAACAATCATGAGATACAAGACTCGACTCTTGACTCGACTCTTGACTCACAATTTAATTAGAATATGCTTCGAACGGGCCAAAAGAATATTCCATAAAGGAAAGGTGATGGGAGCCAACCATACACCAAAGAATAAATAATAAAATCGGGCCATACCGAGTGTCGGGCCATACCGACGAAATTCCTGCGCATAATATAAATGAAACAACGTCTTGTATCATTAGCGAGCTTTCCGGCAAGACTCCCCCCATTGTTCATACTCAAGGTATATACGTTCCAAGAGTTTTGAAGCTTGTTCCGGTTGCACTTTACGTTTATTAATATTTTAATAAAGGCGAACTCAAGACTCGACAACATGCATACATACAATTAATAAACAACAACCAAAACAATCTTATTTTAATTGCTTTAGGACTTGTGATCAACCAAGCAGACACTTGTGATATTACTACCATGTTCCTCCTCACCAAAGTGAGACTCCACATCATGCACATTAACATAAGGGGTGTGCCCTTGCACGACAAATCCTAATTCATTTCATACAAAATATTCCCAACTGAACCCTACATGTGCGGTGGCTTACGTGAGCGAACCCTTCACATGTGGTAAAATAAGTAGTGCAACGAGGCACGAATAATTGGCTCAAAAGTATGCTAGACATCCCGTACAATAGCATAACAATAAATAACTCATCTCTTGCATGTGAAACAACCATACATGCATAAATATTGAACAACATGATTGACAACGAAATCCATACTCACAATAGTCCAACATGCTTATTCAATCAATAAACCGATAATTCCAATAATAATAATTCACATGATTGTCCACCAAATCAAATATGAATCCAGCAAGTTCACGTAATATGTTTCACATCAATAAATGGTCACGTAATTTCGCTTGACAAATAATGTGGTCGCCCTAGACTTGTACGTACCTGGAATACCTAAGTACGGGGGCCACTGTGCGAATCACAACTTACTAGAAATCAACTCCTATAAACACAATGGAGAAACTTAATTATTATCCATGTTTACTAAATTTCCAGCAACTTTGTTTAGTTTTAAAACACTTGAATTAATTAGAACTTAATCGTTCATTAATAAAATAATAGTCTCAATCAATCGTTTAAGACCCTAGCATGAAATTAATTTATTTTCATGCATAAAACCATTAAAAATCGACGTTTTAAGTCTTTATAATATATTGAAAAAATATAATTGATTATCATAATTAAATTCATCATATAATTATGCTAATCAATCACCCATGAGGCTTAGATTAAAACTCCAATCATAGTTTGTAATTAAAACCATTAAAACTAATAAAAATTGAAGCTTTAATATATACTTCAAATCTGAAAATTACAATATTTCAATTCAAAACATCCTTCAATAATTCAAACATACAAATCCTCAAAATTCGGTGTTCCTAACCGATCCCAGCATTTTAATTAAACAAAACCAATAATATTAATATAATTTAAAATACGGAATTGAAATAGAATAGGCAAGGAAGAAGAGAATTATACCAATCCGGCCTATAGCACTGAACAACCACGAATTAATTGTGATTGGGCGAAAAGAGATTGAAAAACGAATGAACAACACACACACACGACCGTGTGTGTGCGCAGCAAGGGCGACGAGCAGCGACGGGCGCGAGCAGGGAGAGGGGCGCGCGCGCGCTGGGCGCGAAGGAGAGCGAGAGGGCGAGCGGGGGTGCAGCACCGTGCGCGAGGGCACGAGCGATAGAGAGGGGGCAGCAGGGGTGTGCACGAGCACACGAGCAAGGGGACAACAAGGGTGTGCGCGAGCACATGAGCAACAAAGGCACAGCAGCAGCGCAGGGCACGAGTGCTCGCTGCAGCTGCGGGCGAGAGAGAAGAGGCGAGAGAGTGTTTGGGCGAGAGGCGGGCACGAGGGCACGAGGCCGTGCGGGTGCAGCACGAGGGCACGAGGCCTTGAGGGTGTGCGGGTGCCGAGCAAAGAGAGAGGAGAGATGGAGTGAGGGGCAAGCAAAGCAAAAGAGGCTTTATGAAATTTTAGGGGTTCATTTAATGATGAGGAGTCCTATTTATAGGCTCCTTATTGTTAATGGGCTAGGCTTAGGAAATTAGAATTGGGCTTAGGGAATTAAATGATTGGGCTAGCTTAGGACTTGAATTAAATTCTTTTGATTGGGCTCGTTTAATAAAACGAATTGGACTTTTCATTTAAAACCCGAAGTTTTAAAAATCATTTGCAACTCATTTAATTTCCCGACTCAAGAATTAAATTCGTTTCGTAATTAATTAAAATAATAAATATTCTAATTAATTAAAATACATTAAATAAAATGCATTTAAATATTATTTAAATGTTAATAAATCGTAAAATGCTTTTATAAATATAATAAAATATACTTATAAATATTATAAAAATACGAGGTATTACAATAATTTATTCGCAATACAAAAGCAACCCACGAGCCGGAGCGCACAAGGCCCATGGGTGCAGCGTGCATGGCAATGCAGCGCTGGCCCATAGGCCTCGCTGTTGTGTGGCGCGCGCGGACAAGGCACAAGGCAAGCAGCAGCTCGCGGCCCGCGGCCCATCTTGTTGTGCGCGGCTAATGCCCCTCGTGGGCTTTCTGGCCGGCCAATGGCCTTAGACCTTGGTCGGTTAGCTAGCTTAAATGTTTAGGTTATTCTAATAACCTACATTATGTTTTCATATATACACAATTCAGTTTACACATCAAACCCTAAGGAGGAGAGAGAAACCCTAATTCTCTATCTGCCTCCATGAATGTGTTCTTCCCTAAAAGCTAAAATATCTTGAGTGACGTCTAAGTTACGAATCTCAAGACGGATCTGAACGTGTCGGTGAACTAAATAGAGGAACGAAATTGGAGTTCTTTGTTCGTGTTCTTGAATCGTTGAACTAGGGAAAACACGCTTCGAATGTAAGTTTTCTTAATCTGTACTTTATACACGCTTCCTGGCTTTAGGGATTGTTCCGCTATGTTAATATGCATTTAACTGTATTCCCCTACAGAACAAGACAATCAAATTCTTCTCTTTGTTACAAGGATAATGACAAGAATTATTGGAAATGAAAAAACTAACCACGGGATCAGGAGCATCAGTTTACTTACACATCACCCTGGAACACCAGTCTGAAGTCCAACAGCCATACGTCGCCCAGCGTACATAAGAACGCCCTTTATTACCAAAATCTCCTTCAACGTTTTGATATTCATTTTCAATCTATTTAAAGATTTATATTATGTGAATTTACAGGTAACTTTAGACAAAAACTCATCATCAGAAATGCTAGTTTAACGCATTACTTGTGACAGCATTATTGGGCCGCCTTGTGAAGCATATCAACTCTCTTATTTCATAAGGTTCACTATTTTCATAGTAAAATTTTGCATATAGAACTACAGACATGATAATTAACAGATTGTAAGTGAAAACTACCAATGACAACAGATCAAAATAGTTTTGTCAGACAGAAAACAAGCAGCATTAGCACTCAGAAGTACCTTAAACGGCTCCTTGTCTGTTCTGTAAGAAATGCCAGGAATGTCATGCAGCCAAAATGGAAATCCCTTGCAACATCACAATAATGCATCCATTACTAGCCCGAAAAAACACAGAATTTCTCAGTTTGCTAATGCAAGATGTGTAAATAGTATATACAGACCCATAACTCTATTCACTTTCGATGTAGGGGCCAATCCTGAGGCAAATTTATAACCCTTGTGCTTGAACTTCCTTGATAAAATTTACTAAATTATACCTCCCAGTGAAATCGTACTGTATAAAACAAGATAATGTAGCATTAATGTGACTGTATGAGGAGCCCAAAAGATATGATTCAATATCTAATAACCCAAGCATATTAAGATGCAAATTCCTTAGCATTTTGTCATATGAAAATTTTGATGCACCATGCCTTACCATATGTTCCAGCAACGCAAATAGATTCCTTCTCCAATTTGAAGCGATAGACCTCTGATAGAATTTAAGAGCTACCTAAATGTGAAATGACGAAGTTCAATAAACAATAGTCATGTAGTAATCAAAACAAACAAGTATGCATATAACATTATCAGAAAAGCCCAATAAACAATAGGCACATGACAATCAAACATAAGTGTTCTTACAAATTATCAAAGAACAAAGAATTACTTTAACAATATAACACTCAGACTCATTACACCATTAGACAATAGAATGAGACAGTTCCATTTGACTCAAGCTGAGTACAAATCCAGCATGTGTAGAACCAGTAGCAATACGCAATTAGTAGACTTCAAATCAAACAAAGAAACTAACAAAATCAAGCTGACTTCACACAATATTAATTTCGCAGAAGAAACGCACAACCTAATTAACCAAATTCAATCATATTGCGATTAGTTTCTAAATTAACTTTATACCTAAAACATTTAAACTAATCTGATATCCTAATTCCGCTCAAATCCTCCCGAAGATCGGTCCTTCAAAACCTAATCTCACAACATCGTACCAGTAAAAAAAACTAAATTCCGTGAAATCCATAACAAACAAGAAAATAATGCAACACAATTTCAGCAAAATCAACATGAAGTTCAAACGAAATAAAAAAAACATCACAAAATCAGATATTGAAGCTAAAAAGTAACAGACCTGGAATGGGGAGAGCGATGATTTTTTCGAGGTTGAGAATTGAAGTTGAAAAAATTCAGAAAAAAACCTAACTTTGTAGAAGAAATTATAAAGTGAAATCGAAAAAACCCACAAGAAATTCAGAAATTCGAAATAAAAATTCAAGAGAAGAAGAGAGTGATGAGAACAAAAACCTAAATTTGTAGTTCGCTAGTGGTGGTGATGGTGAGGTCGCCGGTGGTAGTGAAGTCAACGATGGTAGTGTAATTCGCCGGTAGTGGTGAGTTCACTAATGGTTTCCCTAACCTTGTATATCGAGGGGAAGAAAGAGGCAAAGACAATAGCGTGAATTGGTTTCACGCGGAGGACAAAATGAAGGAAAGCAAAAAGCTGGAGACCTGTTATGTTAAACCAGGGGTCTTGTTTTTAATTTACTTTATTTTTCCATAACAGTGGTGCGCCATGTAATATATTAGAGAGTTGTTTAGTTAAAAAATGGGTCTCTTGTTTCTCTTATTCTATTTTCTACGAAAAAAAGTAGAGCCTTTTATACACTAGAGACCCGATAAATAAGATAATGGGGATCTCTTACACTAAAGCGACCCGTTATCTTAATCAAGGGGTCTTTAATTGAGGGTCTCTTTGCCCATTTTTGTAGTAGTGAATCCATCCCTCGAAACCTGTTGAGCTATCGTGCAAAACTGAAAAATGTGCTGAATATTCTCCTCTCCATTCGCACATAAATCACATTCAGACTCCATTTGGATTCCTCTAGATTGTAGGTTGAATTTCATCGCAATTCCATTATGGAGAAGTTTCCAGAGAAATAATTTCCATTTTGGTGGAATCTTAAAAGACCAGAGATTCTTATAGAAATCTGAGGGAACTCTTCTATAGCTGACGGTCAAACCTTCCTTTGCTAACATTGCATAAGAAGATTAACAGTAAACTTACCAGACTTGTGATAGCTCCAGTACAGGAAATCTCCACGATCTAAAGAAGGAAGTTCCATACCCACAATTCAACAAGCGTCTTCAAACTCGAAACTGGCTTTGACCCTAGCGTGATTCCAACAAGAACCTAACGGTAAAATAAAATGGCTAACCTTCCAGTTCTTGGCATTGACAAACTTCTGAATTAAACGCTAGAACCTTCCCTAAAATCCATCTATCCTTTCCTGTCACCACCCGACGACCATTACCGATTTTCCACCAAAATAATATGAACAATGTTGATCGTGGTCTGATTGTGGGTACTCGTGATTTTGATGCGATGTATGACCTTATTCCTTGGTGGTGCCAAAATTGAGCTAATTTTTTTGGGCAAATTTGTATCAACTATGGGATTTTTTTCTTGTATTATATTAGGTCTTTCCATTTGTCATTAGTATGAATAATGTAGGGGCTACGGTTACTCGAAGATAATTAGGCCATGTGCAATTTCTCCAAAAGGGGCCCTCGATTCATTACCTAATCAAATATCCATTTTTTATTAAACAAAAAAACTTCACTTGATTAGAAAAAATTGTCAAAATGATAAACATAACCAAAAAAAATACTAATAAAATTCCAAAAGTTAATTAAGAAAAATATTGGGAAAATTTAATGAAAATCACATAATCCTATCACTTCTAAACATGCAAACTTGAAGTTACTATTACAGCAATAGTGTTGTTACGTTTTTTTCCCCCGCCTCTACCTCTTTACTACTAAGTTGCCCTTCTGAACTGATCATGCCACGTTGCTTCCACGCTTCTTTCTCCTGCTTCCTTCTCCCTCTTCAGTCTTCCCTTCTTCTTTCTTTCACCTCTGTTCCAAACCCTAGCTCCTCGGCCTCCATTTTCTATCTCCTCTCCTTCTTCTTCCTCTCTCCTTCAGTGTTCTAAGATGCTACATCCATCTCACTCACCAATAACTAAACCTTCAAGTTGATATGAACGACGATTGAAATCTTCTTCCTCTCTCCTCACTATCACTTCGTCCTCTTTCTCCCTGGAATGATTATCTTTTCTCTGGTTTTTTTGAATTAGGGTTTGTTTCTCGCTTTTAATTGTTGAATTAGGGCTACTGCCCACCAGGTCTCCCCCCCCCCCCTCTCTCTCTCTCTCTCTCTCTCTCTCTCTCTCTCTCTCTCTCTCTCTCTCTCTCTCTCTCTCTCTCTCTCTCATACTTTTGTGATTTAGGGTTCCGTTAGATTGTATTAATTGTTGTTAATCGGGGAAATATTATGCAGAAAGATGAATCAGCGCGCAACAAATGTGACTAATAGGGCATTGGTTGTGGCGTTGAATGCTGAGATTCGTCGAATTAAAAAGGTCGACTACATGAAGAAGTGCCCAAGTTGCAGCGATTGGCTCAAAAGAGGGTGTATTATTGTTCTCAATTTTGTTTTGTGATACTACTGAACTTACTCGGAACAATCCTTTGATATACTTTGTAAGTTTCTCTTAAAATTTTCATCTGTATCACTGTTTATTCATGCTGATTGTTGATTTCATGTTATAGTGTTTTATTTTTTGAATTTTATTGTGAATTTGAATGATAATTTTTCTGGGTTATTTAAGTTAATGATGAACTTTTCTGGCCTTTTGTGTTTGTACTATGATGATCTTGTTTGTTTATTTATTTAGTTTACAGTTTTTGATTTTCAACTGGGCATTGTAATTCTTGTTGGAGTGATTGTTCGCCTTTCGTCATTGTTGAATTTGTGGATAAGTTGGTTTGAAAGTAGGGAACTTTAGTGATAATGTTAGTTGAATTGGATTGAGTTTTAGTTAGGTTTTCTTTGTTTGGATATCAAATACAATTGAACTTGATAGTAATGCCCTCCATTATATATTTGGTTGAAATAGTTTAAACAGGGCATATTCAAAAAAAAATTGTTTTTAGTACCAGGTTCTCCCTCTGTTCTCCCTAATTTTCCCGAATCTGTATTAATATGAAGCTCTAAATTGTTGGCAGTTTCTACTAGCGGATACGTAGAATAAGTTTGACATAATGATATTCATGATTGCATTTAAAATCTTAAATAGAAAGAGGAAGATATGTGATATCTTATTTGTAGGTTAAACTGGTATTTTGACATAAGTCTTGTTGCTTTGAGTCGTGACCTGCTTACGAGCCTTGTGGCGAAGATTTCGGATATGTCTCTGTGATGATTAGTCATTTCAAATTGCATGGTGAAAGCCATTGTATTTTGATTGTTAGTAAAGCCATTGTGTTCTCTGGTTGTTTATCTTGCATTTTTTATTCTTAGAGTATTTATTTTTTATAACTGCATGTGAAGGGGCTTTCAATTGAGGAACTTGCGGTTCGTAATGATTTGGTCCTTGCTTTGCCTGATAGAATTCAATCAATAACAGATGGAACCCCTGCACCTAAAAAGAATGGGGGTTGGACATCTGGGTGGAATTCTTCAGCCACCCTCCATGAGATAAGATTTGATTCAGGTGTGTGTTTTAGTGACATTTTGGAGAATAAGTCTGTTATCGCCAATTTTAAGGTTGGCGCGTGGAAGACTGAAAGCGTTGGCATTATTCTAACTTTTTGTGTTTTGTTCTTGTTAATGCTAGATGGAAGATTTGATGATGAGTATCTACAGGAGACAGAACAGTCAGGCCAATTTAAGCAAGAGTATGAAATGAGAAAAATTAAGCAGGTGAATTTGTGCGAAGCCTTTATTTCTGAACATTCAGTCGGAATTAGTGTTCTTTGACTTCCTTTTTGCATGTTCCTCGTGATTCCATCCTTGCTTTATGGTGATTTTCTTAATTTGTTATGATAAAGGTCTGGATGTGATAGTAGAAGGTTTGGACACTTTGAAAAACATGGTACGTGAATGAACGAGGGTTTTTTTTTCTACATATCCCTTTTGAAGAATTTTAGATATGTGTAACACCTCGTCTATTACAGACACAAGACTTTAGCGGAAATAACGTTGGGACAGGTCTATAATACTAAACTAAACTAATCCCAAAAATAAATAAACAATTGTAAAGGAGGCATAACAACCTCATAAAATCCAACAATCCCAAATGGTGCTGATAAAATGATCAACTTAAAAACAACTAATTCTATGACTCTCCGCTCTCATCCCAGAACTTAGCAGAAAAACTAATCTTCACCTGCAAGAGACATTCAAATTTCCACAGTCAGTGGGGAGTAACTAGCAGTTCTCCCAAATCAGTAGAATCACATAATTAAACATAGAATAAGCGTAGAATCAAGAAGAGTATTCCTGCATACAAGACACGTCTACAGACACATATTAACATAATTTACATGACACTTCATGGTAACTAACTGTTCAACAAATGAGAGGTTCTTAAAATCAAATTTATATAATACTGTAAAAGTAACTTCAAACTCCTTTAAAACAGATTCCTTCCAACAAATTTCTTTCAACAAAATAGTTGAAATCAAGGTGAACTTTCAAAGAGAAATGTGAGGAAGAAGATGAACGTCGGCTGTCCACGGTTCGCCTCCAAAGGTTTGTCTGATCGAAACCAACGAACAGTTTACGGGTAGCGACCCCTACTGTCCGCGTCTAAGAATGGCCAAACTCCCGATAAATGGATAGATGCATACGAGACTTACACTATCCGGTTAGATGCATACGAGCCTTACACTAACCTCGGACGACGACAATTAACCTAGGTAAATACTACTCGAATCACAGTCCAAGTAGTTGGCATTGTTCCACCATCACATCATGGCGTTTAATGGTTGTCTTACACTCACAAATAGGAAAACGCTTATAAAACTTTTAAAATCATTTCAAACTGCAGAGATGCCAAACGGTCTTAAACTCAAAAATTAAACTGCAGAGATGCCAAACGGGCTTACACTCAATATATTTCTAAAATAGGAAAATAAGATCAATAACCCAATTTTGTTCACCAAAATCATTTCAAGAATCTTATCTTCAGAATATTTCTTAAAAAGGTTTTCAACCTTAAAATTTTAATTCGGTGTAATATACATTTGTCTAGGTTCGGGCATGAGGCTAATTATAATGTGACATTAAAATATACTCCGTACACAACCCTTGGCGAGATGGTGCTAAAGACAGTATTATTCTCCCTAAAGCACAACTACGTCGACAATTTAGATACACACATTATCCGATTATTTATTTTCAAGATTTAAAATACACTTGCATAAAAAAATATTAATTTATACGGTCCTTGCGTTAACACGTTAAATAATAACTCTAGATATTAACAACCTAATTCCCTGACGCTAGAAGTTGATCACCCACTATCATGGGACATCACATTACACATGAAATATTAACACCGAACTAATCAAGTAGTATAAAGCTCATTTTATAACTAAGCTCACTACCGTGGCATGATCAAGTAGCACCAAAACCCACATTATAAAAAGAACTGACTACAGTAACATGATAAATTTTAGTTTAACTTGTTAATTAAGCCTTAATTTAATCTTATAAGTTAGCATGTGAGTATACTCTAATATTTCATACAAGAGAAGTAAGCAAGATCACCTAGCCATAGTATTAATAACTCACATCAGTACATCATGATTCGGTTTCGGAAAAGATTTCAATTACAAAAAAAAAAAAATTATCCTTTAACAAATCTAACCATTAGTATAAGTCACGGATATAGTTTAACAACTTCTTTACCATGAACCCACAATCACATAATCATCAAAACTTAACTTAATGTAATTAAATTGCTTGAAGCCATAAGTTGTACCTCCGTAAGAGGTTGATAATGCAGGCCGCAATACGTAAAATGATTCAACCTCAAAGACTACAATTTATAAATAAGTCACGCATAACCTAACTTATGCACACATACAATTATACAAATCAGCTAGGCAATCTAATACCACAAATATGAATCAATACCCTAATTAAATTCTAACTTAAACTAGTTTAACTACGTAATACTATTGATTTGGGTTAGGTTGCTAGTTACCTTGATAAACTCTTGTTAAAACCCACGAACAAAAAGAAGAGAAAACCCAAGTAGATTTAGCCCTCTTGATGATCTTGAAGACCAATATTGCCAGATTTTTTACACCTAAATGAAGAGGAGAAAATGATGTTCCTTTGTGTAAAAACCGGACTTGAAATTTGTATAAATAGAGGGAGGAAAGGTGAGCAAAAAAATGGAGTAAAGTTTTACGGTTTCGCTTGGTGTTCCTTGGAGGTGCTCACGGCAAAACAGAAAATGGACTTATTTCCAAACGCAGGAAATGGATAGCCAAGTTCCCTTAATGGATGAGATTGACACCAAGGTGAGTAACTTTAGTTGTTATAGTACGTAAGTAATGGAATTATGGTTTGATCAATTAATAAAAGAAAATAGTAGCTAATATAAACGTTTTATTAATTACATTCTGGTAAGGAAGGCAACTTATGGGACAAAATCTCTCTGGTTTAAACATTGAGGAACTACAAACCCTAGAGCAGCAACAAAGAAATTAGCCTAATTAGCTTATTTGATTTTATTGCTCTATGAATATTAGTTAGCTGAACCGTGCATTCTACAAATGCAGGAACATAACATTACAAATGATATTCAAGAGCTTAATCACGAGGTCTTTTAAAGGAAATACCTTTCTTTTAGTGTCGTCACAAGTATGATTGCACATCTTACCATATTCAAATCCCAATTTCTTTTTACAGGGGAATATCAATATATCATGCAGCAGGAAAATATGGAACTATGCGAGAAAGTGAACCTAATTCGCCAAGAAAACACCGACTTGTATAAGAAGGTATGAGACCGCCGTTTAGAAAACATGACCCTATGTAGAAATCGACATAATGCTACCATCGATCTCAATAATGTTCTTTACAAATTCCTTTGAATTAGTCCTTATTGTTCTCTCAAGTAAGGTCCTATACGCCTACATACACATTTTATGCTGTCACATTTTCAGTTTCTTTAATCTTGTTCAAATTGCTCATGTATTAGATTAGATTAAGATGGATGATTTTAACTTATTAATTTACCTTTTCTCAGCTTTATAGTGTAGGAAGCGTGAATGAGATTAGCGGAAAGTCCTTGATTCCAAATTGATTTAGCAGCAGAGAGGATCCCCAGGAGCTCATTCATCTTCGATTAAGCCATCCTGAAAAACACACAACACATAACACAGAACACAGAAATCAGGCAATAGGAGCAACACCAACATTGGGGTAAGATTATTACGTCTGTTATGATAATGTTCATTTTCAAAGACTATTGTTGAAACTGATCCAAGCATTTCAAAATAACGCAGCAGACTATTTTGGTATTAAGAAGATAAGCATGTACGAATCATATATTAATTAAGATCGCCATGATCGAACAAATATTATGTACAAGAGACGAGAGAAATGATTATTGGACATAATTTAGTATGTTGCTGCATCAACAGCTAGATGGAAGCCAACAACTATTGTAAAAACTTGATAGTAATGAAGATAAAAGGGGCATATTCAGTACATGCAAATGAATTGCAAGTTCTAAATTGCTTCTCGTAAGTGCAATAATTTGGCATCTTTGACAATTAATATTTTTTTCTTTCCCATGCTTATGTTTTGTGTTATAAGTGTACTTATAAGCGCTGAATATGTGACTTGGCCTACTAAAATTCCTTAAATTATGAATATGGTCACAAGGTATTTGAGGTTGTGTAGACACCTACTTTTGTCCCCATTCCCGAAAGGGAAAGGTTCGATGATGAAGACGTAAAAACTCCACTTGACAACGCATCTCCTATAAAATAAACGAATCTCGATTCCCCTTTTCATTTCACCCGAAACCTGCTATTTATGGAAACCTGCTAAAAATAGTAACTGCCGTAAAAGGTAGCTTCTAAAAGTGGCAAATCAAAAGATAGAAACCTGTCAGAATTAGGTGTTGCACTCCAACATAAATCCTAAATGAGATAGAAAACTGCGAGAATCCTATTCCTAATATGATTCAAAAATAAGAGTTACGTATTAATTAAAATCCTAACGAGCCTAGAGTTCGTAACGGGCCCAGACGCATTCCGTCATAAAATTGATACGCGCTAAAAGACTCGATTAAGTCTCAAACTCTACGGATTTCAGGAATCCGAATCTGACCAAAGAATTCTGCCAGACCCTATTTTCAACGCCCAGCCCTGGGCGCCGAAAATTCCAGCGCCCAGAGCTGGGCGCCGAAAGTACCTGGGACGGATTCTTTTCCTAATCCGTTTCGTATTCAAATTCCTGAAAAACTATCTTTCTACGCCACTTTTTCTTATAAATAGACCCCTAAGTTCGACGTGAAAACAACACACAACAACACATAATTATATTCTGAGTATTGACTCCAACCCTTAGCCTAAGCCTTTCGCTGCGAAACTGTTCACGCGTTCTGTCGCAATTGATCCATAAATCGAACAGAACGTATCCTGTCCCATAATTGAGATTCGTTAAATAAAAAGGAGAAATAGCAAAGTCAAAGTGGTTAGTTTTCTGAGAACCGTGACGCACCTCTCAAGGGTGCGTCGCAATGTGCCCCTTTTCGATGATTTAACTGCTTTCCTCGCCCTTTTTATGAACTGTTAAACTAACCTAATCTGATTGTTCTATCACGCCTAACAAATATAATATTTTTGGGAAATCGGATTATCATGCTAGGTCCCTTAATGCTATTTAAATCAGATAACCACGATCTATTAGGTTATGATACATATGACAATTCATAAATCATGCGGAAAAACCATAAAGCCAGGAAAGCATATTATTTACACATAATCATTAAGCATAATTTAGATGCATACTCTTTGTTGCGTGCCTTCCCTAGCTGCGCCCGAACCGAACAAGAACAAGTCTTTAGGACTCCAAGTGTCGTCCCTCCGTAGATAGTCCACAGCACATCCGGATCCGCCTTAAGCTTGACCAACTAGGATCGTCCTTAAGGTACTTAGAATTTTCGGCACTTATAGGCAATTGTATGAATGAATTTTTGCTCTCAAAAATCACTTTGAATACTTGAATACTCGATATAAATTGTGAGCATTGATCACCTATTTATAGGGCATGGGTATCGGATATTAGAATCCTACTAGGAAACGATTTAGTGAATCTGAATTAATCTAAAATTCAATCACTTAATTTATCTAGTAGACTTAGGAAATCAATCTTATACGAATCCTAACCGATCAAGGTTTCGTACGCAAGCACAAACACACACGCAGGCGCGGCAGCCCACGAGGGGCGCCATGCGCGCGCGCGCGCTGAGCCTTGGCCCAGCAAGTGCTCGCAGCCCACGAGGGGCGCGCGCCTGCTGGCCTTGCTCTTCGCGATTGGGCTTTGCTTGCTTTGGTCGCGCGCGGGCTTTGCTAGGCGTTGGGCCTAGCTTCGTGCTAGGCCTTGCGTCTAGCAAGCTCGTCCGATGTTTATTCGTACGATACGCTTCCGATTAAATTCCAGGTTCCGGAATTCATTTCCGATACGAACAATATTTAATATTTCCGATTCCGGAATCAATTTCCGTTTGGAACAAATATTTAATATTTCCGTTTCCGGAATTATTTTCCGATTCCGATAATATTTCCGATTCTGACAATATTTCCGTTTCCGGCAATATTTCCGATTCCGGCAATATTTCCATTTCCGATAATATTTTCCGATACGTACCATGTTTCCGTTTCCGGCAACATCTACGACTTGGATAATATTTATATTTCCGATACGATCCATATTTCCGTTTCCGGAAATATCATCGTTTCCGGAGTATTCATTTCTTGCCTGTGACGATCTCAGCTCCCACTGAAACCAAGATCCGTCGATTCCGAATATCCATAGATGGAGTATATAATGCCATTAAATACTTGATCCGTTTACGTACTATTTGTGTGACCCTACGGGTTCAGTCAAGAGTAAGCTGTGGATTAATATAATTAATTCCACTTGAACTGAAGCGGCCTCTAGTCAGGCATTCAGCTCACTTGATCTCACTGAATTATTAACTTGTTAATTAATACTGAACCGCATTTATTAGACTTAACATTGAATGCATACTTGGACCAAGGGCATTATTTCCTTCAGTCTCCCACTTGTCCTTAGGGACAAGTGTGCATTTCCTAATTCCTTTGTCGCTCGATGCTTGCTCTTGAACATAAGGTAAGAGTTGTCATCCTTATTATGTCCATAGGTGTTCCTCGGTTTCAGAGTTCAACTGATCAAATAAACAGATAATCATAGCCTATGATTCATCCGAGCACGACCATGCATTTCACAGTTTCTAGCTCTCTGAGTGGCCTTGTACAACTTTTAAGCATCTCATCCCGATTTATGGGAGGACAATCCCAATCTTGCGATCTTGAGATTAGACTTCGTTTGATAGGTGATTACCTGAGCGTTGCCTTTATAGCCTCCTTTTACGGTGCGACGGTTGGTCAACGTCAAAGCAACCAGTTCTCAAACAAGTATTCTCAAATCACTCAGGTATTGAGGATTTAGTGTCTAATAATTTTAATGAAATTTACTTATGACAGATTTTCATCTCTTACAGTAAAGTTTCATAGGTCTTGTCCGATACTAGTCTTCTCAAAGTAAGTATCTATGCAAATGATTATGACATTGCCATGTCCACATAGTTCAAGAAACAGAACTACTAGTCATCTTGCATTCTAGTCGTCTAACGTTTTCTATGCGTCCAATTTTATAGAAAACTCCGACTAGGGACCATTTTCAACCTTTGACATTCAAGTTCACTTGATAGACATTTCTTAGTCACAGGACTGGTCCTGACAGTCTATCTTGAATATATCGTCAAATTGAAGGGACTCATCATTTAATACTAAACCAAGATTAAATGGAATATGAAAATACATTTCATATATGATAAATGTTCAACCCCATTGTTTTACAACCATGGGCCTCAAAACCATCTTTAAAACAGTTCATGGAATTCAAAGCTATGCTTGATTTCCAGTGCTACAACGTGAGTGTTGCTTCTCACTTGTTGCATAGGTTTAGTTATCACGCTTTGCCAATCTTAACATCCTTTTCATCGAATGTTCTTCGAGATATGATGATAAGAACTTTTGAGTATGTTTATTTTGTGATCTAGTCTTTCTTGCTACATTAGTGGTTCTACGCATTTTGCAATGAAGAACCATTAAGTCAACAGACATATGATCTTCCCAAGTTCAATGAAGAACTCATATAAACAACTCTATTTTATTGCTTCTTAGGCAATAATTACTTTTACTTCAACTGTATAGGTTGCTAGTGATGCTTTGTTTGGATCTACTTATCCAAGTAGTTCACAGATATGTGGAAGACTCTCCAACTATATCTTAGAAAATAGAAATTATTATTTTAATTTCCCACGCAACAACTCATGGTCTTCAATCCATGTTGCCATTTCAAAACACGATGCTCTTTAGCTCGTCCTTGTCAATGGTTAACTCCAAAGGGATCTTGCTTGATCCTTTGCCAGTGTTTCTGCGTGTAGCATCAATATTTAGCATATCTTTATTTCCTTGAATCAAGAACTATTCCTATGTACCTTTTCAAGTACCATAAGTATTCTTGATCTCAATCTAGTTGATCTTCACTTAGATCAATAGAGACTGGTATATGTTCGTCATGCCTAAAGCCATACGATACGTTTTTGGCGATCCTCATATTATATTATATACATGATAAATTCTTTTGCAGAATAATTCCCAATTGAATTCTATTCATGTAACTTTAGCTCATTCAGTTACAGTAGATACTGAATCCAACTAAATTCTTTGACATATAATATAGGTGAAGAATCTCATTAGATTCTTTGATGTTTAACTTAGTAAATGCTTATACGTAGTTCAAACATTCATTACTTAGATTTATTCATATGGGTCGAATATCTCCAATGGAGTATTTCGTGTTTGATTTAGTAAATGCCATTACTTAATCCAAAACAATATTATAAGATCTTTGTAAATAGATCTTAAAACCCAATATGTACTAAGTTTCGCCATGGTCCATCATTGATGAATAATTTCAAATCTAAGTCATTAGCATTTGAATGTTATTTTACAATAGAGAGATATGTGTGTGATACACATAGGACCAATTAAGTTTTTATGTACTCCCACTAAACTTCTTATATATCTATAAGAATCATGTATATTTTATGAAACTAAAATACTTATTAGCTTCATTAAAATATAATTCCAATTCCCAATTGCTTGCTTAAATCTGTACTTAGATTTTATAAGCTAGCTTTCTCTTTCAAGCATTTATTTGGATCCATAAATCCTATGACATACCATGTACATAGTTTATTCCAACATTTGATTGAGGAATACGTTTTGTCATCCAATTGCTATATGTACCAATATGCAATCATTGCTTGAATTATAGACTTGAGCATTACGATTATGCATGAGGTTTCAACACAATTCACACCATGAATTTTCTTGTAACCTTTAGCAACTAATCTCTCTTTGTGTGTGAACACAATTTCATGTTTGATGGTTTTTATCCTTAAAACAAACTTGCAACCAATAGGTGTGAACCTATTCTTGCAAATCAACAAAATTTCAATTTTGTCATCAAAACATTGAGTATGTTTTATGGCCTCTAACCATTTAAAACATTTGAGTCTATATATGGCCTCTAACCATTTTAGGGAATCTAGGTTTCGTCATAGCTTTCTTACAAGTCACAAACTCATTAATCTACATGATAATAGTTTGACTGCAAGTTGTAGGTTTCTTCACTATCTAATAGAAGAATCTCATAGTTTCATTGACCAGAACTCTATGTTTCTTCACTATCTAATAGAAGAATCTCATAGTTCCAGTGACTTGAACTCTATGCCTACTTGGGTATAGAACATCAAACAATAGAATATCAATAGCCACTTGAAAGTCCTTTGAATATTCTGTTCTCCTTGAAGCACTTGTAAAGTCTTCTAAGAGATGTCTATTCTTTAAAGCCACTTCTAAAGTCCTTAAAGAATACGTGTTCGGATTTTCTAAAGAACTTTGAAAAGCCTCCGGAATGTCCGTTTATGTTTGTTGTTCGCCTCGAAGACTTTCGAGGTCTATTTTCTCCCACTTGTCATTTTGGAAACGAATCTCCAAAAGGACATTATTTCGAGCAAACAAACATTATGTTCTCAAAAATTCGTGGTAGAAACAATACCCTTGTGTCTCATTTGAATAAATCACAATGAAACATATATCTATACTTGGGCCTTAGTTTGTCGAATGACAAATACTAAGCTCCCACTGAGTTTTGCAACTCTCTAGATATATTTTATGAAAAGTTATTATGAAATTACTTTTCAATAGCTTTGACGAATTTGGTTTAGTTTGGTGGTAGTTGAGCATTTTGTTTTAGAAATTATAGGAAAAGTCTTTATGATTCATCATTAATCGAATCAAGTACTAATTGACTTTGATTATTCCAACTAAGATATGCCATATCTTATGGACCTAGATTGTGAAATTACAACACACAATCATTGATGATCATATTTGGTCTCAAGTAATCATGATCTAACCTAGATCTTTATGATTTCTTGCCAAGTGGATTTTATGCTTCTAAATCTTTGAACTAGCCAAACAGATTCAACTTATATCACATTTGAGTAAATAAACCTATATTCACTCAAATCCATGTGAAATAATAAAGTTATAAAATCTTTCTTTAGCTTTGAACTCTATTGTCTAGGCGTTCTAACAATAGTTCATATCTTTTGTTACTTTCAACAAGTAAGACTAGCTTGTCTTGAATTGATCTAGAAATCAATCAACTTTCAAAAGTCCATAAAAATAGAGCTTATGAATGTTAACTTGTTGATATGGTCTAAGCAACAATGCTAAAGGTTAGTGGAACTCAAATCAAGAGATTGATTTGAACCTAGTAAAGTTCTTATTGTTAAAGAGTTGTTTGTTTTAATCAAGCATATTGACTTAACCCGTAAATGACCATTTCATTCAAATATATAAACAAACAAACATTTGTTTTTGTTTTTCTTGAATGTGAGTCTTTCTGTGTTTGAAGCAGAAATTTAGGTATGCTGATTATGGAACAAAATAGCCATTAAGTTCCAGCCTTTGAAAGGACTTAAAACAAACTAGATGACCCTACAACTAATGTAGCATTGCCATGCTTCATTTCCCACTTGTAGGTCATTAGTGTATCCTAGCTTCCATCGTTTGAGTTATTACCGAAGTAAGAACCTCAAGCGGTATATGATACCAAGGAAGTTTGATTGCTAGGTCACTATTCTTTAAACATTTACTTTTAGGTAGAAACGGAATTGTAAATTCCTTTCATTTGTTCCTTGTTTTCCTATTTCTTGTACCCTTTCTTATAGTTTTAAGAATTGAATTCTCTAGTGTTGACTTTTATACTTTGTTAGACATGTCCGATGTCATTCCAACGGAGTTCTTACCATTTTATGTTGAATATTTTGTTTCAACTAGATGATCTTACCAGAAGCTTCTAAAGTTCTCTAAGCATCAATCTATTCGAATGTCTAGGGACTAGACTCATTCGAGAAATAAATGGACAAAGATATTAGGTTGTTAACCATTGGTAAAGCTGAGCGTTTAAGCTCAATGCTTTATGATCTCAAAACTAGAGTGTATTTTGAATTCACAAGCACCAATTGGTTTGCCATTCGATTTTGATACTCGAAAACAACCATAAAAGTTGCTGTAAGAAACGTACATTTTAAATTGCTCATTTTCTCTCATTTCCTTGAATCGTTCTTGGATTCACTACCAATCGAGGAAATTTACTGTTACCTTTCTAAAAGGATTTATTGCAGTGCAAGATATTTAATTAAAAACAATAATTAAAACATACATTGAAGCATGCAAAGTCTAAACATTTATCATGAGTAATAACTTGAAAATTAAAGCAATCATGCAATTTAAACAAGTCATTAGCATTTTATTCGAGTTATGTGTTCCGGCAGGTGTGAATAAAATGATTCCAAGATCCTAAAATCATTGAAGAACTAAGCACAGTTTGTCGACTTAATCCTAAAACATCTTAGGTAAGCAAAAGCCTTTTGCTAATAGTCTAGAAACTATTCTTGGTTGATAGGTACGTCTAAGAACTTATTGGGTAAACCTATCGATTTTGCCACGACATAAAAGGACTCCTTACTTATATCGTTGAGTTTCACCAAAACTAACATGTACTCACAATTATTTGTGTACCTTGCCCCTTTAGGACCAATAAGTAACACCTCGCTGAGCGAAAACTATTACTAGATTGATGTAAAGGATATCCAAGCAAGTGTATATTTTGGCATGGCACCTTTTAACTCAATTTTTAAGTTTGGAACTTAAGGCTCTTACTATGTTGGTTAGATTTTAAGTGAACTAAAATCCTTAATCATGCAACATAATCAAGCTTTTGATCTCATGCATTTTAAGACATATTTAAAAGCAATAAATAACTTAAAACATGCATAAGATAAATGTGATCTAGTATGGCCCGACTTCATCTTGAAGCTTTAACTTCAAAGTCCGTCTTGAAAATCTCCGTGGGAGGCACCATTTTCTTCAAATAGAATAAGCTATAATTAAAACTAATTACAACTATTTGATGGTACGCAGACCATATTTGAATTGAAAAAACAACTTTGGTACTTTAGACCAATTACATTCAAATTAATGGTACGCAGACCATATTTTCTATCCTATTTGGGCCATACTAGTCACTTCATAACCTGCAAAACAGTACATACACAATATATACCATTCACCCATTCATTATCATGAATGGCCCACATAGCTGGTTAGTAAAACACATTATGCATCACATAAACATTTGCAGCAATTAATCAAGGGCACCAATAATCTACAAATTATTCAGTCCTTATTAATTCTAATCAAGTTGTTTTAACCTTAAGGATTTGTAGAACGTAACTAGTCAAGAGTTTATGACTAAAAAGGGCTCCCACTTAAACCAATAAATTCATATGCTTTACTAATTTTAAACATAAAAATGTATTTCTAGTCTAACCGGAAACATACAAATTTAATTAAAATTTAAAGCTCGTATAAATTTATAATTGAATCCAAAAAGTTTAATTTAATTTCAGTCGTATTTAAATTAATTCATGATTTTAATTTTAGTAAAATAATTAGAATAAATAAAATTTATTATAATTACAATATTCAAAATTAAAATCCAAGAAAATAATTTAAATTATTAATTTTAAAATTAATTAAAATTACGTAAACTGAAAATTTCAAATTAAAATTTCAAAACGATCTAATTGCAACGCAACAACCCCACGCATCGCACGCCCATGGGCCACACGCACACAGCCATCGCTGGCCATGTGCGCGCAGCCCATGCGCTGCCTCGCATCGCTGCTGCTCACCATCGCAAGGCATCACGCGAGCTGGTGCTCGCTGCGCGCGCCAGCGCTCGACGCACGAGCATGCTGCCGCAGCCCATCGCTGGGCGCAGCGCTCGTCGCACGTCGCAACAAGCACTCGCACGGCATCGCTGGGCGCAGCGCTCGTCGCACGTCTAACAAGCGCTCGCTGCGCGCGAGCGATCGATGCTGGGCGTAGCACTCGTGGCACGCGAGCTTGCGCTCGCTGCGCGCGAGGCTCCGCACGCTTGCGCGAGGCAGTGCGCGCTGTGGCGCAGCTCGCTTGCTGCCCACACGCGACTGCTCGTGCTTTGCTCTCGCCCTCGCCCATTCGCCCATCGCACACAGTCCACGACACAAGGCAGGGCTGCTGCCTTGTGCTCGTGCACCATGGGCTTGCTCATTGCATTCGTACCGCATGGGCGACGAGCTCCCTTGCTCGTCGTCACATGCCCGCACTATACAACACCCCTTAAGGGTAACACGTAGCGTCCATTGTTTTGTGCGTGCAAGTTATATTATAACTAATTATGAAAATCAAATTAATTAATTCTAAATTAATTCTAAATTATTCCAATTAATTCTAAGTTATATTATGCCCGCACTTTTATGGTGGTTTTTAATCATAGGTATCTAATTAAATTATAACTAATTATGAAAATCAAATTAATTCTAAATTATTCCAATTTTCAACAAATTAATCATAATTACAAATTAGATTGCATAATTAACAAGGCTAGGCATTCAAACTTGTTAAACATATACAGTAGGTCAATCAAAAATTCAAGATTTATCAACAAGAATCGCAAATATTTAATTTAACATCTTAAATTTACGAAATTTTGCATTCGAAAAACTAAAACCTTCGGAAAGTCATAGTTAGGCTTCGAATTTGAGAATTCTGGTTTCGGCCGAAAAATACTCTTTTTGTCAAAATTTTAGAATGCCTTTTACATGCAGAATTGACACAAAAATCACTCGATTTGGATGAGTAACGAAGAAACTGCCGAAAAACTGCGTACGTATAATTAAATAAACGCAATTTGCAATTAATTAACAATTACGAAAATTAATCACCCCTTTTAATTCTTGCAAATTTGTAATATTTAACCATGTTCATGCAATTTAGATTATGAAAATAATAAGAGGCTCGTGATACCACTGTTAGGTTATGATACATATGACAATTCATAAATCATGCGGAAAAACCATAAAGCCAGGAAAGCATATTATTTACACATAATCATTTAGCATAATTTAGATGCATACTCTTTGTTGCGTGCCTTCCCTAGCTGCGCCCGAACCGAACAAGAACAAGTCTTTAGGACTCCAAGTGTCGTCCCTCCGTAGATAGTCCACAGCACGTCCGGATCCGCCTTAAGCTTGACCAACTAGGATCGTCCTTAAGGTACTTAGAATTTTCGGCACTTATAGGCAATTGTATGACTGAATTTTTGCTCTCAAAAATCACTTTGAATACTTGAATACTCGATATAAATTGTGAGCATTGATCACCTATTTATAGGGCATGGGTATCGGATATTAGAATCCTACTAGGAAACGATTTAGTGAATCTGAATTAATCTAAAATTCAATCACTTAATTTATCTAGTAGACTTGGGAAATCAATCTTATACGAATCCTAACCGATCAAGGTTTCGTACGCAAGCACAAACACACACGCAGGCGCGGCAGCCCACGAGGGGCGCCATGCGCGCGCGCGCGCTGAGCCCAGGCCCAGCAAGTGCTCGCAGCCCACGAGGGGCGCGCGCCTGCTGGCCTTGCTCTTCGCGATTGGGCTTTGCTTGCTTTGGTCGCGCGCGGGCTTTGCTAGGCGTTGGGCCTAGCTTCGTGCTAGGCCTTGCGTCTAGCAAGCTCGTCCGATGTTTATTCGTACGATACGCTTCCGATTAAATTCCCGGTTCCGGAATTCATTTCCGATACGAACAATATTTAATATTTTCGATTCCGGAATCAATTTCCGTTTCGAACAAATATTTAATATTTCCGTTTCCGGAATTATTTTCCGATTCCGATAATATTTCCGATTCTGACAATATTTCCGTTTCCGGCAATATTTCCGATTCCGGCAATATTTCCATTTCCGATAATATTTTCCGATACGTACCATGTTTCCGTTTCCGGCAACATCTACGACTTGGATAATATTTATATTTCCGATACGATCCATATTTCCGTTTCCGGCAATATCATCGTTTCCGGAGTATTCATTTCTTGCCTGTGACGATCTCAGCTCCCACTGAAACCAAGATCCGTCGATTCCGAATATCCATAGATGGAGTATTTAATGCCATTAAATACTTGATCCGTTTACGTACTATTTGTGTGACCCTACGGGTTCAGTCAAGAGTAAGCTGTGGATTAATATAATTAATTCCACTTGAACTGAAGCGGCCTCTAGTCAGGCATTCAGCTCACTTGATCTCACTGAATTATTAACTTGTTAATTAATACTGAACCGCATTTATTAGACTTAACATTGAATACATACTTGGACCAAGGGCATTATTTCCTTCACGATCGAATTAGTATTATATGTTGCATATTGCTAAAATCAATTCAGATTAGTTTAATAGTTAACGCATGTCCCTTCAATTATTTATGCTGAGCTAGTAAGGATATCCTGCCTCTGGAGTTATCGACGAGCGAAGTACTCCTCTCGGTAGTTACAGTCCCCCGAACCCTCAATCTCTACCTTGCGGGTGTATATTGAGAGATCCCCACACCAGGAATCGCAAGGGAACCTACGGCCGTCGTGGTCAAACATAATTGCACTCCCTTTATGTCACGATAACCGGGTTTTGTCAGTTTTTCTCATTGTCGTTAAAAAGTGAATGGCGACTCCTATATTACTAGTCAATTGGGTGTAAACTCACAGGAAATCCAATTACACTTGATTGAATAAAAAGAATCGTCACACCCACGAGGGACGAGGTCACACATTAGCCTCGTGCTTTTTCGACCCCCTCACAGTGGTGACTCCACTGGGGATAGTGAATGAAATACTCGTGCTTGTAGGTAATCAAAATAGCCGAAGGGTGAAACGATCCTACCCCGCGTTTATTTCCCCATCAAGTTGGGACGACCTGAAAATCAGCATATTAATGTGAACGGGTAGAACAGCATAACGAATCTCGGCTCCCTCGGGAGTTGGGACTAAGGATACCTTTTTTTCGCCAATAGGGGGGTGCATACGCCGCGCATGTTGCCCACTCGGTACTTGTGCAAGTAGTACACCTATCCCGAACCCAATCGCTCGCTCATTAGGTCCCTCTCGCCTGCATGCCCCATTGGCTTGCACTTGCGGGTTGGCCTCTTGAGCGAAATTCGTCTGTTGAAGACACTACCTCGTCCGGGGCATGTGTTGGATCTACGATAGAAGCGGTACCAAGCCAGGCGCAAATACTACCCGTAGAAGCCTATCATAAACTACGTGACATATTTAATTTTCAAATCCATGTTTGTAATGTAGTTATATGTAGCGAACTATGTGACTATGTTATGATTGTGCGTACGAATAATGCTAGACAAATAATGCTAGAAAACCAACGACCCTAAAAAATTGCCCAAACATTCATGAACCGACTGGCCAAAGAGTTATACCAAAATACGTGTTCCGCAAGCCCGAATGATCGCCACGAAAATAAGCGACGCTCGGGATGGCCGTAACGAATCCCACAAACGCTGCACAACGCGTAAAGGACGTTATAAGGCAAGCACGCAAAATTAAAGTCGCAAAAACAAAAGTAGACGAAAACTGAAAACGAGTACCAGCCAGGGACGCATTTTCAACGCCTCTGGCTGGGCGCCAAAATTTCTCACGCCAACTTCTGGGCGCCGAAGTTGCTGCCTGGCCTTTTGGTCAGGCACAGCAGCCTCGGTGCCCGCGCATAAAAAAGTATGTACGTAGTAAAAAAAAGACTTTTCGAAAAAATTGCTACGAGGGCGTAAGAAAAGCACTCGATTTCAAAAGCGACTCGTAAAAAATTAATAATAACTCTTTGCGTCGTTGTTAGGCCTCCTACGACGACAATGCTCGGCATCAAAACCGAACATGCTAATAATTATGAATGTCACATGGGCGAAGTATTCAAAAAATAATGTTCGAATAAAGTCTTCAAGAAAAAATAAATGTTCAAATAGAAAATGAATAAATCCGAGTCTAGACTAGGCTATGCCAAAGTACAGTCTAAATCCTAAGTCTTAGTTGTCTTATCCATAGAATCGGTCCTAATACTTGGTGTCGTTCTGCGAGTTAAAAGGTTAAACCATATTGAGTCTCCCTTCCTAACATTTAAATCAACAAGCACCCATATGTAATTGTCATCCCTTGCTAAGAGTCTACGGCCTCAATACTCTCTCACCAATAAAAAGAATATATTATAGTATTTGCAAAATGGAAACGGTCACATTCTGAAAATCATTCCCCCATAGTCGCACAACCCCCAAAGTGAACCTAAGGTGTCAATACCATTGGCGAAGAAAAAAATTAATGGCCTCAAGGCTTATAATCACATTGGGTCACGACTATCATAGTCCTCTCGTGTCACTCACTCCTATTAAGTACGGACTAAAAGATTTTCCATGAATGCAACATGACCAACCATGAAAATACCCAAATCGGCATACCAATAGGGCTACCATTGGGGTAAAGCAATACACACTAAGAGAGAAGCTGCACTAATGATTCTAGTCTTGCAAAAATAAAAATTCGATCTCCCCAACTAACTACCTTGCCAACATTAAGCAAAATGGCACATGACAAGTGAACACCCAAGGGTTAAAATCTAAAGTGTCGACCAACGAAAGTTATGGTCCAATTAGCCTAAGTCTGAGAGTTGCTCGGTCAAGTATTATAGGCTTACGCCACGTCATTATTTTGAGTCTAGGCCACCTCCTTGTATTCCAACACGGGTTATAATCAGAAAAATTAATGAAATTTCGAGTCTAAATCACAACTCCCAATTAAATCCCGAAAATTGGAACCTGAAAAGAAGCGAACAATTATTTTCGATGTAATTCTTTCGTTAAATTTCAATAAGGTAAAAACAACATTTTGAATCAACGCTATTTGCACATTTTAGGAAACGACTAAATACGCTTGCAAAGTAAGACAATTTAAAGGTCCACCCTAGGCCTACTAAAATTAAAGGTCCACTATAGGCCTACCAAACGAGGCTCACTCAGTCTCGCCTCGTGACTCAAAGACCACAACCATCTACCTTTTAGCCCAAATAAATAAAAAATTGATTGAAGGATTTATGTTGGGGAGAAAATCCCAAGAAAAAAGAGAAAGAGAAAAGGGAGAGCGAAAAGAACGAGCCATGAAATACTTAGCCCATACCTCCCAAAGCGCAAAATTTACCAAAGTAAACGAAGGAAAAGAATTGAGTCAACCAATCCAAATCATAAAATTCTACGATATCTACCCTTTCCAATCCTTATGCTCTTAGACGCCTTCACTCTGGGGTCCCTGTTCAGCTCATTTAACCCATCCATGTTCTCATTGCCATAACCCAAGAAACCATTACCTCAACTCTTGTTTTTAAACTTGTTATCAACCGCAAACCACGCACGGCCATTGACACGTGCGTCATGCCCATTATTTCCAAAGCCCAAACTTGTTCTTACGCCACCATTAGCATAATGACCATATAACTTGTGTGAATGCATCCTGTTGATATTCCCTTGAGCTGTCCCCATGCTACTCATTGGCCTTGGTTGATGTAAACTCATGACACTAGTTTGAGACTGCAAATTATGAGTTCTAGCAGATGTAATCCTTATGCTTGACCAATACCTATACAACTTATCCAATCTCATTCAACCCATCTTTCAAGCCGTCTTGAGTCACAAATAAAAAAAAAGACAAATAAAAAGTACATTCTACGCTCAACGTAAGAAAGATTAAAAAATAAAATGTGAATAATAAAAAAAAGAAACTTTGCACAGCGCCTCTAAAGTTAGTCTAAAAAGAAAAAGAAGCATTTAGTGCACCAAAAAAAGATCCTCCCATAAGTCATTTTCAGCGCCCATAGCTGGGCGCCGAAATCTTGAGCGCCCCAGCATGGGCGCTGAATCTCTCTGCTTGCTAACATTTGTCCCGAAGTGCTCGTCATTTTATCTGCACATGCACGGAAAAATAACGAACACTTGGAGGGGTACAGCACGTATTCAGATATACGTACCACGTACTCAGCATGTACTCAAAAAAAAATATAAAACGAATTTTTGGCTTACGGCAAAGCAGCAGATTAAAAACTTCATTTATTCTACCGTTTCAAATAATATGTTTTCACCTCAGAACATACTTATCGAATTCGGCATTCTAAGAAACCATTTTATAGGCTAAGAACTACGCAAGACCTGATTCCAAATTAAATCTATTTAAGGCGGATACGTAGGCAATCCATGATTCGGTCCAACCAATTTGCAAAAATATTAAAGCCTATAGAAAAACAAGAATAAAAAATAGAAGTCCCTTATTGAAATTTAATTACTTGCAATCCAAGTCGAAAGAAAAATTTAGGTCAAAGAAAGAATCCAAGTCATCAAGATGCCAAAAATAATGAGCACACATCGAAAAATAATAAGGGCACGTACCCTTGCCAGAATGAGCTCTCACACTCCTAGGCACTTAGCCAAGACTCAAAAAAAAATCGCTTTGCCTCAATTGAATGGGGGCTAGCGCAAGCGTCCATGACCTCTAAAGTACTCGACTTGACCCTCCCTAAAGCGAACTAACTCACTTAAAGACCTTCTTTCACCACTAGACATAGTCGTTCGCTTAAAGACCTTCTTTCACCACTAGACACAGTCATAATAGCCAACAAGTAGTAAAGGCAGTAAGCTTGCAATGAAAAAGATTATTCTACGGCATCGCCCCATCGTTCCTTCGAACTCAGGGCACCCGTTCATGGTAATTCGAATGCTTGCTAATCTCCTTTGAGAAAAAAATCAGACATTGTCAATAGGACTTGGAACTTAACCAAGGCTCACCCTACTCAGACATATGACACGGGCATCTAAAATCAAAATCTAAAAGTATCATTAAAGGGAAGACATAATAGCAACTGGGGGCTAAAAATTGAAATGAAAGAGCTAGGGAAAGAACTAAGTATACCTTGACCTTTTGTACGGACATACACCAAGTAAATCTAAGTCGATTTGAAAACGGTTTATATTCCCGCAATTCTGGAAAAGATGGCACTAAAAGCCTGAAAGCATATGCCAAACGGGCACAAGTATATCTTGACGCCTGCACCCTGGCTTCCAGCAAATCCTTAGACAGCATTCCAAAAAACGTAACAGTATTTTGATTCACTCATATAACCCTTCTATAAGTCAACTTACTTAGGACACCTCGGATTGTACACAGTAGGTTTCGGATTTTAAATAATTTTCAAATAATTTTCAAAGACTTTTTCGAACATAATAAAGTGTCGTTGGCTAAGTATGCGTTTATCTCAATTTCGCAAGTGAGTCAAAAGATTTCCAAATATGATTATGGGTAAAGAAAGGCACCTAGCTTTTGGACAAGGCACACTTCAACATGTGACTACCTTGACCATGGCAATGTCGCACAATACGACATTTACAAGAGAAGCAGCAAAATCACTACTCGAACGTACCTCGCACTAAACGAGTCTGGTTCAAACTATTCATGATCCATGTCACCATGAATGCATAAAAAACGTATGCAAGGCATTATAGCACCAAGCCAATCCCGTAGCTACAGTTGGAGGCTTGAGAAAAACACTCTAAAAACGCTCGAAATGATGATTTCATCGCAAATTCTCGACGCTAATGCTATACATATGTCACAGGGGCACAATCCTAAGCTTTAATCGTGTAAAACGAACCTTAGAATGGCTACAACCCCTCCCAAATTCTAAGCACTACTTAGAATATATAAAGTCACCCCACTAACAAGGGTAGCTGAAAATCGCGAGTCACCAAAACTCCGATCAAGCTACTGCACATAACGCTCGCCCTACAAGCGCCCGTTACACAGTCTACCTCGTTCCAAAGCAAAAGCGAAAGAAAAAAAATCATCAAAATATACCCAGAAATCAATTTCAACGCCCAGAGCTGGGCGCCGATATCTTTAACGCCCCAGCCTGGGCGCTGAATCTTTCTGCTAGTCACGTTTTGCCCAGATATATAAAAAAGGGAAGAAACACCTATGAATCCTCGCATCAAACGAAGTAATAAGCCGTGCAAACCCACGCAGAAGATGCTACACTTGTTCGAACACCTGAACGAGGCATGATACTCCAAATAATGATATCCCAACACTTGGAGGAATATTCTCAGACACGCCGTTAGGCCACACAAGCCTGCGTCGCACCATAAAATTTAACCATCCCACAGTACAAGTCTAAAAAAGAGAGAGAGTAAGGCATACTGAACTAATGCGGGCATGACCAAAGAGTATGTGTAAAAGAGGCAAAGACTACTTATCGCCCAAATTCAAAATGCAAGCCACACGACTTCTACATTAAGGATTAAAGGTAGCAAAATATTACCTACCACGAAAGGGATAGCTCGCACCTACACAAGCGGAACCCCAGGGCATCTTTCTCAAAAGAACCTACAAAAATCGTACGCCAAAAGGAAGCATCCCAACATGCATACTTGGGGGCTTCAAGCTACGAAACAACCATAGAAAAATAAAAAAAATCTCTCGAAACAAATGTTTGAACAATCGAAAGGGTACGATGTTTGAGCCCACTTCATGAATGGGCCTGAACCCTATCAAGCTTCTAAGAAAACTATTCAAAATCAGTCGTTGCTCAAAAAAAAAATGAAACAATTCAAGCAAACTGATTAATGGACCGCACACAACGGCCATTCTATGAACGCTCGTTCGCACATACATATCATCATTCTAAGTATCGAACATTCACGAACACGTTCAAAAGGAAAAATATGCAACAATAAGAGCGGTCAAAGTCTTACGCCTCAAGGTATGTTCCTTAGGACATATAGACTCGCCCAACTACCGCAATAACTGTACGCCTTAAGAATAACAGTTCCTTAAAATAATCGCCCCAAAGCGACAAGCACCGTAGTCCACCAATCGGCTACAGCTTCTCAAGAAAATCATCACGTTCTAAAAACAAAGAAAAAACAAAAGAAAAGAGAATACATAGAACTTCCAAGTGAAATAAACGAATGAACAAGAGGCCAACTGTGTCATCAAAAGACCAGCCCAAACAACACTTTCAACGCCCCACCTGGGCATGAATTATTTCAACGCCCAGGCCTGGGCGCCGTAAATGAACCCAGGCTCAAAAAAGGCCCTAACTTCTATTGGGCCCTGCCGCATCCATTTGACTCGAAAATTGCCAATTTCCTTACTGAAAGTTGCACCTCACGACTTTGTCAAGAGTAGCACACCACTACGAAGATCGCTCGCACTTACGAGCACGATCCCAAACACAATCAAGGACATTACAAAATGCGTATCCCCAAAGAACCCCTTTGACAAGAACTGACCGCCAAGCACGAGTACTTGGTGGCTCGAAAGGAAAAAATATATCTCAAAAAAAAAAAGGAAGGTATACAAAGTTAAAACAATATTCCCAGACTACGCTGTACAAAGTCCGGTGTTTGGATAATCTCAAAAGAAAAAGAACCGGTTTACGACCTCAAGACAAAGGTCGCCGTTGTTACTTATACATGGTCCCCCAATCAAGGACCCAGGTAATGGCAAAATTGAGCCATAAAGACTAGCTCAAAACCATGAAAGAAGATGACCACGAGACTATGGTCCATCTAAACACATTGTCAACCCACATTCAGGTTACAACTAAATCCGAGCATCCCTCGGAAGAATTCGCTCCTATAAAAAGAAATTCTCAAAAGAAATCACAAGAAAAAATGAAATAGGCAAGATCGAACCACGCGAGTTCCAAATTAAAAAACGAATTCAGGGACGTCCACCCTTAGCGGACAGTGCTCGCCCACCTTCAGCGGGCGGGGTCTGCGTCACTAGCCGCGCAGGTCCTCAGTTTTCGAAAAAATAAAGTCTTCGAATTTAAAATAGGCTCGCCCTCTTCAGCCGGCGGGGTCTGCGTCACTAACCGCGCAGGTCCTCAGTTTTCAAAAATGAGATCTTCAAAACACAAATAGGCTCGCCATCTTCAGCCGGCGGGGTCTACGGCGCAAACCACGTAGGTCCTTATTTTCAAAAAAAGCAAAATAAATTTCAAAATAGATTCGTCCACTTCTATCGGACGGGGAGTCCACCCTTAGCGGACAGGTTAGCCATCTTCAGCCGGCGGGGTCTACGTCACAAACCGCGTAGGTCCTTATTTTCAAAACATCAAAACAGATTCGTCCACTTCTATCGGACGAGGCGTCCACCCTCAGCGGACAGGCTCGCCCACCTTCAGCGGGCGGGGTCTGCGTCACTAACCGCGCAGGTCCTTAGTCGCTGCAGCGATAACCTTTTTCGGTTTTCCCTTTTTCCAAAAATTAAAGGATTGGTTTTCCGTTTTTCCAAAAAAGAACGATGTGCTGGATTATCCTTTGTTTTACGTCCTATAAAAACAAGGGGGTTTTCTCGTTTAGCTAGCCCTGAAAATGAGAATCTTTAAAAATGTTTTACCTCGTGATTGGGCTTGGCCAGGCCCAATTACACTTTACAGCTTTAATTTCGAAAACATCTATAGCTACTCCCAATGACAAAGTGAGGGAGTTTCTACGCACCTTTAGATCCTTCCAATGACAAAGTGAGGAAGTTTCTATACTATCAGTTGACAAATCCCAATGACACGTGAGGGATATGTCGACACTTCAAGTGATGACCCTTAAGTCAAATGTTATCACTCGGGGGCTCGTGAGACCCTCGCAAAACAGGTCACATACACCATGGCTTGTGTGACGCACTCCGTCTAATACTTTGACCATCGTCTTACTCCAAGACTCAGTCAAAGTGGGGGCTAACTGTAGACACCTACTTTTGTCCCCATTCCTGAACTTCTTCTCCGTAAAGGGTGGGAATAAGAGGGCCTTGATGAAGACGTAAAAACTCCACTTGACAACGCATCTCCTATAAAATAAACGAATCTCGATTCCCCTTTTCATTTCACCCGAAACCTGCTATTTATGGAAACCTGCTAAAAATAGTAATTGTCGTAAAAGGTAGCTTCTAAAAGTGGCAAATCATAAAAGATAGAAACCTGTCAGAATTAGGTGTTGCACTCCAACATAAATCCTAAATGAGATAGAAAACTGCGAGAATCCTATTCCTAATATGATTTAGAAATAAGAGTTACGTATTAATTAAAATCCTAACAAGCCTAGAGTTCGTAACGGGCCCAGACGCATTCCGTCATAAAATTGATACGCGCTAAAAGACTCGATTAAGTCTCAAACTCTACGGATTTCAGGAATCCGAATCTGACCAAAGAATTCTGCCAGACCCTATTTTCAACGCCCAGCCCTGGGCGCCGAAAATTCCAGCGCCCAGAGTTGGGCGCCGAAAGTACCTGGGACGGATTCTTTTCCTAATCCGTTTCGTATTCAAATTCCTGAACAACTATCTTTCTACGCCACTTTTTTCTATAAATAGACCCCTAAGTTCGACGTGAAAACAACACACAACAACACATAATTATATTCTGAGTATTGACTCCAACCCTTAGCCTAAGCCTCTCGCTGCGAAACTGTTCACGCGTTCTGTCGCAATCGATCCATAAATCGAACAGAACGTATCCTGTCCCATAATTGAGATTCGTTAAATAAAAAGGAGAAATAGCAAAGTCAAAGTGGTTAGTTTTCTGAGAACCGTGACGCACCTCTCAAGGGTGTGTCGCAATGTGTCCCTTTTCGATGATTTAACTGCTTTCCTCGCCCTTTTTATGAATTGTTAAACTAACCTAATCTGATTGTTCTATCAAGCCTAACAAATATAATATTTTTGGGAAATCGGATTATCATGCTAGGTCCCTTAATGTTATTTAAATCAGATAACCACGATCGAATTAGTATTATATGTTGCATATTGCTAAAATCAATTCAGATTAGTTTAATAGTTAACGCATGTCCCTTCAATTATTTATGCTGAGCTAGTAAGGATATCCTGCCTCTTGAGTTATCGACGAGCGAAGTACTCCTCTCGGTAGTTACAGTCCCCCGAACCCTGAATCTCTACCTTGCGGGTGTATATTGAGAGATCCCCACACCAGGGATCACAAGGGAACCTACGACCGTCGTGGTCAAACATAATTGCACTCCCTTTATGTCACGATAACCGGGTTTTGTCAGTTTTTCTCATTGTCGTTAAAAACTGAATGGCGACTCCTATATTATTAGTCAATTGGGTGTAAACTCACAGGAAATCCAATTACACTTGATTGAATAAAAAGAATCGTCACACCCACGAGGGACGAGGTCACGCATTAGCCTCGTGCTTTTTCGACCCCCTCACAGGTTGGTAGGAGGACCCACTTAGTAGTCGTTCTGTAGACTCCATATATACTCACTCGGTAATCAATTTTCATCACCTTCTTTTTAGTGAACTAGCTTAATAGGAAAGGGTAGTTTAATAGTTGCATAAGTTAGTCGGTTAGTAGAGGGAAATAAGAACCAAAAAATACTATAAATAAGGGAGAGCAGGCAAAGAGAAAGGTACCCAGAACATTGAGTTGTTATCTTAGTTTTATTTGATAACTATCCTCTATGTTATGTAATTCCATATTATCAATATATCTCTTGTTTCTTTCTATAAATTCTAATGTAGCTATGCTGATGCATAACATTCTCTTACAATATTGTAAAACCAAATTATGTCTTACCATCTTACACTCTCCCGTAGCCATGGATAAGATGCTAAAAGCCCCTGTACGTTTATAAATGCTAATTGGCAGCTGAAGGTTATGATTTGGTGTTAAGTTGTCAAAGTTGTTGAAGATGTTTTGCGATTGTGAGACTATTAGTATGTTGCAAGTCAACTGCTTTTTCTTTCTTTTATCTGGCGGTCAGCTGCTGAATTTATTATAAAGCTTATTTACATAATTAAAATAACTTATATTCCTTATTCTTTGGCTTACTTTGTAGAACATTTCTATACTGTCTGTAATATCAGGGTCATAGGCACATATTGATTGATTGTCCACTATATAGTGTCGTATTGGATGCATGAAAAATTGTCTACGATGAGATGAGTAACTAGATAATATGTATCACTTTCAGAGTCATTCTATTATGCCTACTGTGTCGTGGGCACATATTGGTTGGCTGCGTCCTTAGATGTGTACTCTTTTTTGTGCTTGTTTTAAATTAGTAAGTTACGATTTAATGTATCTCTTTTTTTTTGCAAGGTATTATTCTTGCTTAGTAAAAAAAAGTTCATTTTTTTCAAATTGTGGCTCTGTGAGATTAGAATTATTGTTTTGTTTTTCTAGGATTTCTTCGTACTTAATTAGTACTTTTTTTTCAATTATATGTGGGTTTTTTCCCCATACATTTATATTTGTTGTGATTCACCTCACTGTCTCTCCTCCTGAAACTTTAGGGTTTTGAGTTAGTTTCATTTTATTCTGAATTGATGAGAGATATATTAAGAGAACAAAAAACAATAAGGGAACAAAGAGAAAAGAAGGTGAAATATAGATGAATAGAAAAAGAGAAGGGTGAGAATAAAGAGATACATGAGCTAAGAAGAAACACGATCAGTTAGCCATCAAAGCTCCTAAAATCATAAACTGAACTCTTAAATTCATTTATTTTCTAGCAATGTCATATCAATTTTTTAATATATCGTGTTTCTTTTTCCAGCAGAGTTGTTCAATGGGCAGTTTTCGGTGCACCATTATACTTGAATAACTCGTGACCTTTGGAAATGGAAGGGTCTGAAAGACATCTACTGGAAGCTTAGAACGACGAGTATGCTGATACAAATGCCAATGAAGCAACATTTTTCCGCTCTGCTACCCTCATTGTAAGTTAACGTTATCGTTTTTATTGCATACCATTAAGATGATATTCAATTCTAGGCATTCTTGTTTCTTAAGAGTTGAGTTAAGACTTAAGTTGCTTGGATGCACCAATATATAACTTTTGTGGGGCTTGGTAGCATGTAATACTAGATGTTATTCTATTAGTGAGTAGGACACTGAGAAGTATTAGAATTTACCTAGAGGCTGCCAACTATGACCATGTGTGGTTGGATTATGTCTTAATGATGCTTTTTGTGTTTGTGTCTTGTCTTGTTTACCCTGTTTAACAGAAATATGCTAACATGTTTAGCAGGCGCGGTGGTTGCCCTGTGCATCCTGGTCAACAGCACGGGGCCGCCAAAAAAATAAGGGCCCATTTTCAGCCCAACACACATTAAAAAATAAAAATAAAAATAAAAATAATGAATGTTGCTCTTGTGAACTTGCGAATCAGCCATCTATTCAACTTCAACTCCAACTCCAACTCCCCATGCTTCATTTCCTTTCTCAAGATTCACGCTCCATTCAATCATTCATCTCCCCTAGATTACTCCTTTTTCCAAATTCCCAATTTCAATAATCTTATTTTCAATCCTTCCATATTCTAATCAAGACAAAAAATCAGATTGGGGATTTTCTTTCTCCAATTTTTTATTGCATTTTGCCAATTCCAATTTTCGATTGATAATTTAGATCCTTTATTTGCTTATAATTGGAAAGGAGTGAGATTTAGGGATTTGTTGAAGATGAAGAACAAGAATCACAGAGGAAAGGTATTTCGAATTTATCTATTATCAGTTTATGGTTGTAAATTTCCGAATAAAAATTACTTGAATTTCAAGAGAAAGGAAACCGAGTAGTGATTAGGCTGAGTTTCGAAAAGAGGATTGTATCATGTATGATGTAATGACTCTGTTTTTGTGAAGAGGTTAAGTAAACTGAATTTTAGTGGGCAACTTTGAAGGTGGAATTGAATTGGTGTTGTAGTTTGACTAGAAAATAAGTGCGGGAGAGAGGAACGGAGAAATGAATTGATATTTTGATGGAAAAAAATAGTAAAATGAGAGCTAGAGAAAAATGAGAAGGTGTTCTAAATTGAAAAGTCAACAAGAATAATCAAGTTGAAGGTTTTGTTGTTAAGATTAATTTAAAATTTAAAATAATCAAATAAAGAACAATGCTTAACGTCAATTTAGATAATTTTTGTTGGTTTTAGTTTCCTGTTAAATAAAATTTTACAATTTATGTGGTTGTAAATTACAATTTTTTTTCTTAATTTTGTGCTTATCTCAGGAGCTTTTTTTTATGGTTGTAATTCTCTGTTAATTACAATTTATGGCACTTTTTAAAAAAAATATTAGGGGTCCCTTTTTTAGATTTGAACATAATTAGAACAGGACCTCCGAAATGTTTAAGACGGCCCTGATGTTTAGTGTGGACAACTTGCATGGTGGACCTTTATTAGATAGTTCTCGCAATTATAGACATCTTAATTTTGAAAAGTTGATGTGTTCATGCACATGTGAATGTACTTGTTTGAGTTAATTAAGAAAAATGACATCTCTTGACTAATCTCTCGAGAATTTGGAAGCTCGTGTTTTTAACATGCGACCATATAAATTTACTTACTTTCGGAAAATTTTGGAAAAAGCTCAAAACTAACTCTTCCAAACTCTATAAAGTACAAATTAACACCTAATGACAAATTTTATAATACCTTTCAAGGAGTTTTTGCTTCTATTTTTTTTCTCTGTTAAACTTAGTTCAAGTTTGAATTTTAGTTCGATTTTGTTAATAGAATCACCATCACATCAGAATATTAGTTTACTCTTTCCACAGACTGAATTTTTGGGAAATATTATAGTCACACAATATATTATATATTGATTAGGCAAGTTGTGAGTTTAGTTTTTTTTTTGGCAATTTGTGAGTTGAGTTTAGATGCATATAGTTAATACATATTTTTGCAACTTGCTATAAGCTATTCTTTGACTTTGATTGGGGTTTGACTCTGGCATGGTTTGATTTTACTTTATTCTGGCCATAAGCTATTCTTATGTGTGCCAAAATAAAGTGCACGTACAAGTATAGCTTGTATGTACTTTTCAGTTTTTGTGATCCTATTTAGGTGCGGCATTCTAGATATTGCTTAATAAGTTATTTTAATACATACAATTATTCCTTTAACCTATTTCAATGTCCAAATCCAAATATAGGGCCATGATGTCTATGATGGAATCGGCACAATGTTAATTATCTCGTTCGAAAAAAAATGGGAAGCTCGCTTTGGAATTTCATGAGAATAGCAATGAAGTTGTTGAAGACGACAATGGTGCATCATGAGTATAAGAGAATGCCGATGAAGTTGTTGAAAAATTCTCTTTTGTTTTACGTTGTATTTAATAGTTTGCTATTAAAGTCCAGTGTAGCAAATTATGTCCTTGTACAGTTGTGCCTTTTGCTACCTAGACATGAATTAATTACATGTCTAAAACATAAACCTATATGCATGCTCAAAATACATATATGCATGTTGATGCATTGGAAGAAATTAAATTTACATGAGTCGATTATGGTGAATACTTGGAATTTAGTTTTCGCTAATTAGTGTTAATATCTTGGGGGACCCGCTCGCGATAGTGGCGGGCCAACAACTAGTTTAATTAAAATTATAAAATTTAATTGAAAATACAATAAAACTAGATAGAGAAATAACAGTTTAATTATCATTTTATTGTAACATTGAAGATTTAGCCGTTAGAAAAGGGGATTGGATAAACAATTAAAAGATGAAATTAAGTTAGAGATGAAAGGTTTTCAAAAAGTTGGATGAGAAATGGGGAAGAATGGATGAATGTATCAAAATTAGTATTTCACGTAATCTTCTATATTGTATACATGGGAATCTTCGTCCAAATACAAAAAAAATAATGCCAAATAACAACTAGTGCTTTATTTCTGGAAATCAAATTGATGAATCATATTTATATAGGGTATTCTAGGCTCATTTAGGTTGCATTTCTAGGCATTCGTCTCATTTTAGTTGCATTTAGAGTCATAATTGCATAAGTCGTCGTTATTGTACTCTATTACGCTCCGTTTGTGTTTTCTTTGATATTTCAGGTGATTTTACAATCATTTGGGTGCTTTCGGAGTGTTTGGAGGTGGAACGAATGATCACCGGATGGTTTGAGTCGGAGACGAAGTGTTTGATCGGAGAATTGAGTTTTCCGGGGATGATTAACTCGATGTATCGCTTGTGCATAGCTCTCAAGATCCCTCGTTGGCTCGCAAGATCCCTCGTTGGCTCGCAAGACATTTGTCGTAGGCTCGCTACATCTATCGTCGTGCCTCATCGCTTCATAGTTGCTTGCTTCACTAGGCCAGCGAGGGATGGCTCGCTAGCTCCCTCGCTGCCTCGTTGCTCGTCGCCTTGGCCTGCTATGCATCTCACTAGGCCAGCGAGGGATGGCTCGCTAGCTCCCTCGCTGCCTCGTTGCTCGTCGCCTTGGCCTGCTATGCATCTCACTAGGCCAGCGAGGGATGGCTCGCTAGCTCCCTCGCTGCCTCGTTGCTCGTCGTCTTGTCTTGCTGCACTTCACTAGGCCAGCGAGGGATGGCTCGCTAGCTCCCTCGCTGCCTATAGCTTCGTCGCTTAGCTTGCTACACACACGCGCAGGGCAGCGAGGGATGGCTCGCTAGCTCCCTCGCTGCTCTACCTTCTTGCTAGTCGCTCATCATGATGCCAGCGAGGGATGGTGCGCGAGATCCCTCGCTGCCCATGCCTCGCCATCTATCTTCCCGTGTGCGCGGCTCGTGCTCGGGTTTGGCTGCCACATCATCGCTCCATCGACCAATCATCGACGACTTTTATTTTTTATTTTCACATTTATTTATTTATTTTATTTTAGAAAATAGGAGCATATAAATATTCAAGGGAACTAATTTATTTCTCTTATGTTATTATTTTCCTAGAATTCTTTTAAACGTTCAGTTTTATTTCTCTCTCTACACATTATTGAGCCCTAGTTCATTCCATTCAATTAATCAATCTAGAGGTAATTCAATAATTTCTTTTGCTTTTATTCTTTCTTATTATTTTCGTTTCTTAGATTAATTCGTCCTTTGATTATGAATCTCGTTTTCATTATGTATTTCATGCTTGTTAATTCAATTATGAGCGAGTAGTTATATTCTAGGGCTAAGTTAGGGAAGCCATGTTTATACCATGATTGTTATGCAATAAAGTTTGCTAATCTATAGATTATTGCTTGAGTAATTCCAATTGATTTGTTCTTAATCGTTGATTCATGTTATCGGCCAATTTCATGGATTAATTATCTAGCTAATAGGAATTAGAATCGAAAGATCGTGTTTTTAGAGGCTTTGTACAATTGGCAATTCTGATTATGTTAGCGATCGTACTGCATATGTTGAATTGAAAGTGTTAAGACCCGACCGTAGGATTAGCATGTACTTTAATTACTCGGCCTAGTTTATTCGTTGTCGAATTGAATTGTGTTATTGGATTGGTATAAGCATGGTGAACCGAACAGACGCCCTAGACCTTTAATTCATTGATAAATTACGCATTTTTATTATTGTTTTAGCTTTAGTAGTTAATACTCAAACTCAACTTTCGTTATTGAAATAGTTCGTATAATTGGGCAAAAACTAATAGAACTTGTCTCCCTGTGGGATCGACCCGTATTTGCTAAGTATCTGCTAACAACAGACACCGTGCACTTGCGGTATCACTTTTTAATTCATCACAAATACATGGAAATCTTCGTCTAAATAAAAAAAAATAAAGTCATAAATAGTAGGGTTTCGAACCCATCCCCTTGCCATATCAGCACATCACTTTAACCAATACTCCACTTTAATATTGTGTACAAATAAAAAACTAATTACACTATATTTGAAATTTAAATTTGGGGGCTCAATTCGATCGATCACCCCGCGCCGCCCCTGAATATGAACAATGTTGATCGTTGTTAGTTGTGGATTTGAATATCCGTGGTAGTTTAATAAGACACTACATCAAAAATGTTTAGACTAAATCTTGTATACAACATTGCCCATGTACCCTCTTTACAGGAACGGACCCAGGAATTATAAAATGGGGGTCCAAAATTTAATACAACTTCATTGCAAAAAAAAATTAAGTCAACTATAAATTTCAAAACACAAAATAGTAAATTCGGTCATAAGATACAATAAAACTAATGAAAATATATTTTTAAAAAAATAGAAAATTACATTTCCCTCGACGATTTTGCATTCCTTGAAACCGCTTCATAATAGCATCATCACTAACTTGGATAAAGATCTTTCGTTCTATAAAAGTGACCAAACAATTATTCAATACTTGATCACCCATACTATTTCGTAGACGATTCTTCATAATCTTCATGGAATTGAATGCTCTTTCCACACCGGTCGTTGCTACGGGAAGAATCAACACTAACTTTATGAGCAAATAGACTTATTGGTACACTTGATGCTTTTCGGTCTCAACTAGCTTCATAGAGAGTTCACCCAAATCTTTCAATCCATGAAATCTATTATTCCTCCGCATATCCGCAAATATAATTATCAAGTTGATCATCCAGGCTTAGTAATTCAACATTTGAGAACTCATTGGGATAAAATTCAGCAAGTTTAAGCACTTTTATGTTTATCGAAAGAGGAGAAATTATTAAGCGGACTCGAAGAACTCATACAATTAAGCAACTCCATACTCACCTCATTTAATTTGTTGTTGATCGCTTGAAGTTAAAGATCGATAACTCCCAAAAACACTTCAATTCGAAAATGGTGGTCATTTGTAGTATCCAAACGACCACGTTTCTTTCTTCCTGGGGAACAAAAACATCATCCATGTCAACAATTGTGATACCATTCTTGTTATAAAATGAAGTAGTTGTTTCAATGAGAGATTCCCACACATTTTCCCTCATGTCTTGTAATCTTTCTTTAGTCAAACTCACAAGTGACATAGCACTAACAATATCTTGGTCTTTTTTTTTTTGCAAAGCTTTGTTTAGCTCATTCACAATCCCAAAAATCTTTTTCATCAAATGGATCATGAAAATGAAATTAGTGACTCAATTGCAAAACTTACATGATCGGCTTTTCAAGCATCATCATCACTTCGAGCACCAATCCCAGTCGAATCAACTACCACACGGATTACTGGATACAAAACAATCACATTCAAAATCAATTTATAATGTGATCCCCAACGTGTATCATCTGGGCGACCCAAACCAAGTTCTTGGTTCAATCCTTTCCCACTTTCAATTTCACCATCTTCTAAATCTTTTACAATTGTTTCAGCTTGTTTCTCTCTAAGCATATCCTTTCTCTTACAAGATACTCCAACAACATTTAATAAGTCTCCAAGTGTGTCAAAAAGCCAACCACAATCTTTACTTTTCTTTGAAACGGCAAGTGTTAATTGAAGTTGGTGAGCAAAGCAATGAATGTAACATGCAGATGGTGTTTCATTCATTATTAAAGTTTTAAGGCCATTAATCTCACCTTTCATGTTACTAGCCCCATCATATCCTTGGCCATGTACACTAGACAAACTCAAAGAATTCTCATTAAGCAGAGCAATGATGACTTCTTTTAGAGACAAAGTTGTAGTATTAGTAGTTTATTTGGCACAACAGTTGATAATTTGCTTTTGAATTTTAGGTGCAATCAATTTATTATTCTTAGGAGCATTTTTCAAAACAACATTTCCAACTTCATCATTCTTATCCGCATACCAAATATAAAGTTCTAAATAATTTCCTTTATTACTTGATTCTTCACATTCATCATGGCCACGAAATTCCAAACCTTGGAGCAAAAGAAACCTCAAACAATGAAGTGAAGCAGTCAAATGATTTTCATATTCACTTTTAACTTGTTCGTATTGTTGGTTTAAAGAAGCTTGAATGGAATTTTGTGGATTCTTCAAATTTTCAAACTTTTTAAAATCTTGATTATGAGCACTTTTAACACCACCAATATGCTTCCTTAACCTACATGGCTCATTCCAACCTTGAAAGCCATTTATGACAAACACATCTCCTCCCGCTACTTTAGTAGTTTCATTCTTAAACAAATAGCAATAAAAGAAATACGCGACATCTTTTGAAACATTATACTCAAGCAAGCATACTTCTTAAACCAAGAAGGATTAAAGCGGCGTATTTTACCTTCTTCAAACTCCGTCTTGGGAAATTTGTGCTTCTTTGGTTGACAAGGACCTCTATGAATGTATTCTTTTCTCACCACTTCATGGTCCATGGGATGATAGGTCTACAATTCTCTTCCTTTTGGTCGGATCATGTGTAAGAGAGTTTACATCAAGTTGGTTTTGTCTTTCCTTGGATGCACAAGTGGTACCCGTACTACCATGAGTAGTGGGTATCGATTCCGTCGCCATCTCTTGAGATTGAGGAGTGTCATTTGACGGGGAAGAAAAATCTTGTTCGGCTTGAGATGTAGGAGGACATGGAGGTTGAGTTTGTTCGTAGTAGGCAATCTTGAAGAGCTTGATTCACCTTTTTTTGATTTTTGAACAAACCAATCCAAGGTTGCTTTCTTCCTTTTTCGTGAACGGCTACCCTTATCATTAGTCATCTTCTCACAAATTCACAATCACTAAAAATAAATTCAATAATAAAATATTTAATAATTAAAATAATATTTAATAATCAAGTATTCAATAATTCAAAGAAAAAACTCTAATTTACCAAAAAAAAATTAAATAATAAAGTATTCAATAATTTAAATATTCAAATTCAGCGCTCAATCATCGAAACGACCAAACACTACCAATTAATTCAATTTTATGATTGAAATTTGAAATCAAGTATTCAATTAATTCAATAATTCAAATAAACAAGTATTCAATAATTCAATTAAATATTTAAATTCAACGCTCAATCATCCAAACGACCAAACACTACCAATTAATTCAATTTTATGATTGAAATTTGAAATCACCCAAAATCTAATTTACAAAATAGAAGAACCTAATTAAGATTGAACCATAAAAATTTATAAATTGATTAATTAAAAAATTGAAGAGTTAAGAAGAAAATACCAAGAACTGTAACAGCCCACTCTTAATGAGCTGCTTTTAATTCACTTAACTTTAAACAACTTAACTCAAAATAGCACCTGATTTAATTTCAAACTCAATCAAGGACTTATGGCTGCTTACTAAGCACACCTAATCCTGAACTAAATAAACTTGACTCGAAATAATACTCAACTTATTGACAACCAAACAAGGATTAAGAATCCATCAATTAATCAACTAAAAGCTCTTAAAATACATAATACAACCCATTAATGAACTTGGGAATGATTTAGTCACACTTGGAGTATTCAAAGTCCCATCTTGGATTATATAAGATCAGCCGAAAACTCTAGCATCTTCGAAACCTGAACTTAGACTCGATCACTACTTCCTGCAAAACAATTTAACACTACCCCAACCAGGACAGATTCATAGAACAAAATCAGCGGAAATCTGAGTACACACATCCAACCTTTTCATTCATACCTTATTTGACAATTAATCATACAGATCGCTCAAGTATTTCTCCAGAAGTAAATTTTTCCCAAACCATCATTTATGTCGCAAGTTGGAACTCAATACATATACCTTCCTAACTACAATGGTGAAACTCATTGGTACAACATTTCCAAGACATATAATTATCTTCATCAAGTTCTCATAACCATTCAAAGCAGATATAGACATTCATAAGAAATTTATAACTCATTGCGAAAATCCACAGCTCAAACTCAGCATACTAGCTTACACAGTCACAACATATTAGCTTATTGCTGGGGAAAGTGAACACGAATAGAGAGGGGTCACTATGACCAACTGTGTCTATTTGGTGTGGGTCGTCACCCTCCTGATAAACATACGCTTGCAAGACTTAACTAGGACATGTCCCTAATTACGGGTCTATCCCGCCTCTACGCGTCTACTTTTGTAGCACTCGCTTTACGGCCAAGCCACTTTAACGGGTCTATCCCGCCGAACTTACGGGTCTATCCCGCTTCTACGAGTCTACTTTTGCAGCACTCGCTTTACGGCCAAGCCGCTTTAACGGGTCTATCCCGCCGAACTACGAGTCTATGATTGTAGCACTCGCTTTAATGTTTTTCATCACCAATGCATGTGAGCACTATGCAACACGTACACGGCTACTTTCCCCTACTTAAGCATATTATTACCAATTTAAGCAATCTTGTTCTCAAAATATCATTAGCATTCCCTTACTCTCTCAAAATATCATTAGCATTCCCTTACTCATGCATTAACCCTTCCTCAATTAAATTCAACTCAGCTTCTATCTTATATGACTTCTCAACCCGATTTCAACCTCAAACTCAAGACTTGCTAGACACTTTCTCTTACACTTAATCAAACCGTAACAATATAATTAAATTTTGGACACTCTTCACAACTATTCCCTTTTTAACTTAGAATCACTCTTTACCCTTAGTTATACTCTTAGCCCATTAATTAATATTTGACTGCTAGTGGGTAACACTCATTTACGATCCCAGGGTTATCAACAACTTATACTCTCCTCAAATCCGAATTCATTCTTTTATAACTTAGTGTACTTGAAATGTATTTTATAAACATTTATATAAAACATAATTACTCAAACATAATCTTTATTATTCATTGAAATGTCCTCTCGATAGATTTCAAACTATTAGGTTATAAAAATATAAAAACTTGATTATTTATTTTAAAGTATATTTTGATTCTTATAATAAACTCGTTTTAAAACTTGTTAATGAGTCCTTTATTTGCAAACTATTGCCACTTAAAGAAAACAAAATAAAACTGAAAATATCTTTCGTGATAACCTTTCCAACTTTTAAGTTCATTAAACACTTTAATAGTGTTCAAAGCTAGTTTAAGTTCCATAATTCATGGTTTTAGGAAAAACATGTGAATTTTAGGAAATTCTAAAATAAATATGACTTGTTAGGGAAGATTATAAAACCTTGAAACGACTCATTCAAGAATCATTTAAAACTCCGCTTCTATTATACTTAAAATAGTTAAAGATTCTCATTTACTACATTAAAAGAATTCTTTTATTATTATCCCTTTATTAAGAAAACATGTGTCCTTTAAGAATTTAAAAACAAGTATGACCCCGTTGAAAGAAAACATAAACCTTCATTGAAAACAAGAATTTAGAATTAAAAGTGGTGTCTTTGGTTCCACCAAATCTTACTTTAGGATCTCTTATAGAGTTCAACACTAAGATCTCAACTCCTTAGAAACTCAAGTAGGACTACTCCATTATGCAATGACTTTTACCTGATCATTAACGTATTCACTTATGATTAACTCTTAATTAACACTCCATTAACCTTTTGACTCTTTCACATATCTCACGATTCCCAAGTTCGACCTCAAGATACGCAATGACTCAACTCTCTAGCCGCTCAATGCCTCAACTCAAACCATCTCCCACTTGGGTTCTCATTGACACCAACATTCGTTTAAAAGAATCATTATTCTTGAAAGCATTACAATCCAATTCAATTTGCAAAGAACAAATCAATTCGCAAATACAATTCAGTTTTGCAAAACACAATTTAATTCGCAAAATAACATTCAATCCATACATCATAAATACACATAATACTTAAGCACAAGATAGATTTTCAAACATTGAAGTTGGTTGGACAATGTGTACCTTGAGTCATCAGCACATATAAACACCAGGGATACATATTCGATCATCGACCTCCACTTATACTCCATAACTTTACTCTCTTCATTGACCTTCCAACAATCAACCTCCATTATAAATAAATGCATGAATTAATATCTATCCATCTAAATCAAACCAAATAAATCAAATTTCTCTTGGTAATCCTCCAATTAACCTTTCGGAATTTGATTCTAGTTACCCATGGCCTTAATTGAATTCCTTTTAAAACTTCAACGATTTCAAGGCTTAGTTCTAGAATTAATATGGCATAGATTCTAGTTTTAGCAAACGATTTGTATTGTACGATATGGTTTATGATCCAAATCATAATCGAAATATTTATTTGGTTAAATAAATTAATTTGGGAGAAAACTCAAACATGTTTTCATTTAGAATCCTTCTTTGTATCAAGAAACATTAATCACAATTTCTCAAACAAATATCAAAAAAAAATCTGCTTAATTAAATAATCAAAATCATTTCAGTGAAATCAGAATAATAATTCAATAACAAATTATTTTCATAAAACTAATACAATTGAGTTTGGATTACTAAAACAGATAAAATAAAATAAAAATTAATTTAGTTTGAATTTATACCCTCAAGGAAATTGGAGAAGCAGGAGGGAAGACAACAACAAGCAGCAACAACAAGAATTAATGACAGCAACAACAACGCCAGCAACAACGGCGGCAAGAGAGCAAGGCCGCGGTGGCTCAGGTGAGCAGAGAGGGAGGGTGAGGAGAGGATCAAGGGAGGTAGGGCAAACAATCACCAACAACAAGAATAGCACCACCACAACATCAACAACATCGACGGAGAGGTCCGCGCACCACCACAACAGAGGAGAGGAAAAATTGAGTTAGTTAGGGTTTGACAAAATTGGGGGTTTTAATTCAATTCGAGAGATTAAGAAAATTACTAATTTGTGATGCAAGGCTGGCGACAAGGCCGGCGATAAGGCCGGTGAGCGAGGACGGCAGCAAAAAAGACACGAACGAGGGTGAGAGAGCAAGAAATAAACACCAAGGAACATCATCTACAACCGAACCAACATCGTCGGTGAGAACAGAACGGTCGGCAAAGTCACTGTTGCGGCGACGCATGGAAGCAGTGGGAAGGATAGAGCATTTGAGGGTGAGGGAAGAGGGAGAAGAGTCGGAGAGAGAGATATCGGGTGAGGAGAGAGAAAGAAAAATGAGGGAGGTGATTCTTAGGTCCTCCTTCTCAACCTAATGGACAATTAATTAGAAAATGCTAGGATGATTCCCCACAAGGCAACCCACTTAGACCATTTGGCTAGGGAGATGGGTGTGTTGGCTTCCACTTGAGATGACACAAGACAAGAGGAGAGGATGAAATTGGACTTAATTAGCATCTATTATATAATAATTATACTTACTTGTTGAACTAAGATATAGGTAAACACGGTTTTAAATAATCTTATGCATTTAAATGAAATTCTTGTCAACTAACTTAGAATTTAACAAAATATTTTTATGTTTCGTCTTAAGATATAAAAACTTTAATTTCATATTAAATCCTTGAGTTGAAATAGTTTACTTTCCAATAACATAATCTCAATCAAAATTTATTTATTTATCTATATTTTTATTTTTAAAACGAGTCAAGTTTCAAAATTTATCTTGTGGTAAAAACTCAAGAGTTAATCTCGAGGACCGACTTAAGAGATACTAATGAAATTTTAAATTCACTTGTCAAAATGATATAATTCCAAGGCCATAACCCTAAATTAGTTTCAAAAGCAATTTTTAAAGAGCGATTTAAGATTTTTAGCACGAGATTAAGAGCTGCTAAAAATATGGGCTGTTACAAGAACAACCGGCGAGTAGGCGGTGGTGAAGAACGGTGGCGCCGCCGCGCCGAGTAGATCAGTCAGGCAGCGCCACAGCCCCGCAGCGGCAATCGGCACTCGGTAGAAGCTTGAAGCACAGAGCAGTCGAAAATTGGCAGAAGAACAAAATTATTACTTCCTATTTTTCAAAATTGAAAAGTTAAAACCCATTGTTAATTGTTTCTGAGAGATTCACGAGAAAGAAAGTGAGAAACCTTGAGAAAATTGAAAACACATATGAGCAATGAGCAAGACAGCAGAAAGAGTAAATTGCAAAGAGTCGTTGGTATTGAAAAAAAGCAAGAAAATGTGGGTTTTGATTTTTTTATTCAATAATTAATTAGTTTTGGAAGTATTACAATTTTGGGAAGTAGGAAAAAGCCAAACTTATTCTCTCCTTTTACAGTTTCACGTGATACACTTTGAAAGTTGAGAATTTTGTTCCATCTTTTCCTCCTTCCCATATTATTGTTGACTTGTTTAGGGGACCACAAAAATAGAATTTTTTTTAATTCAAATTATAAATACTTTCTAATTTTTTTTGAAAAATAATGGAGGTCCCTATGGACCCTATGGGGTATTCATAGGTCCGCCCCTGCCTCTTTATACACTGATGTTTTTATTTTATATAAATCTTTTACCTCTGCACCTTATTGATTATTAATCTCAAGTGCGCTCAACAAAGCTATTTTTGAAAGTAATGTGTTACTCGTAGTGTATTTTTAGTTATTAATCAATTTTGTAGGAATTGACATTAATCACACATTTTTTGACATTAGGCCATTACGAAAGCTTTGTGGATCATGGAGCACATTAGAGCCAACTCTAAGGAACTTTAGGAGATTTTCCGAAGCCCAAAGAGTTAGGCATGGGTCACGAAGGGCCGAAATCCCAAAATCGAATGAAAATTACTTGCTACACGATCCACAAGGCGAAGATGGCCGATTGGGCAGCGCGTCAGAGTTGTAGATGTTGAAGATTTATTTCCGGATTTGTTGTGGGCACTAGTAGAAAAACAATCATTTGAGGCGTCACTTTTATATTCATTAGCGGCGTTTTTGGCGTAGCATCAAATAGAGTGGTAGCAAATGAATAGGATTGATTTGTGGCGTTAAAAAACGCCTCTAATGAATAATTCATTTGCGGCGTATAGGTAGAAAAAGGTCTCAAATTAATAGTATCGTTAGGCTGCGTTTTCTACCTAAACGCCTCAAGCATTGTAAAATTGCGGGAGTTTAAACGCCGCAAATAATGTGTAATTTTTTTTCTATATTCAACAAGCACAAAAACGTAGAACCTGTACTCACACCACATTTGTACAATGTCCAAAAGTACCATCAACCACCAATAACTTCCAAGAAACTTTAATTTTTACATATAATATACCACCATCATATGTTTACAAAAATAACCCAACTAAATAGTTTCAAGTCGATCATAACTATGTCTTTTAAACTTCGTACATTACAAATTTGCACCAAAAATATAATAAGGCAATTATATATGATTACAATAGCAGGAAACATCCACAAAAAGAAATCGATGAAGTGTTAATTATTTACACACAATGTTCGGTGAAGTATGATGCCCATTTATCTCGTATTTCATAAATTTGCTCATCGGTGAAAGGATCTCCACTCAGTGACGTGCAAACCTAACAAAATAATATATATCATAAAACAAGTTATCTTCGGTTAGATGATCTAAAAACAGCTAGGAAAATAGAAAATAACAGGTGTTGGTTGTTTTCGCTCCCAACTCTCAACTAATGAAGCTAAATAGGTGTTCTAAACCTTTTACATGTTCAATATACTTAGTATTAGGTTGCTAAGACTCATTCTCATCTACTTTGGTCAAGTTATGCACATTAAGGCTCGTTTGTTCGCTATATGACATATTTTAACTATAATGGTTATTTTCGCTCCCAACTCTCAACAAATGAAGCTAAGTAGGTATCCTAAACAATTTAAATGTTTAATATACTTAATATTAGGATGATAAGACTCATTCTCATCTACTTTTAGTTATGCACATTTAAGGCTCATTTGTTCGTTATATGACATATTTTGACTATAATGGTTGTTTTCGCTCCCAACTCTCAACTAATGAAGCTAAATGGGTATTATAAACCCTTTACATATTTAATATACTTATTATTAGATTGCTAAGACTCATTCTCATCTTTTATTTTTGTCAAGTTATGCACATCTAAGGCTCTTTTGTTCGTTATATGACATATTTTGACTATAATGGTTGTTTTCGCTCCCAACTCTCACCTAATGAAGCTAAATAGCTATTATAAAACCTTTACATCTTTAATATACTTAGTATTAGGTTTCTAAGACTCATTCTCATCTTTTTTTTTTGTCAAGTTATGCACATTTAAGGCTCGTTTGATCGTTATACGACATATTTTGACTATAATGGTTGTTTTCGCTCCCAACTCTCAAATAATGAAGCTAAATAGGTATTCTAAACCCTTTACATCTTTAATATACTTAGTATTAGGTTTCTAAGACTCGTAGTGAAATTATTTTGTCAAGTTATGCACATTTAAGGCTCATTTGTTCGTTATATGACATATTTTGACTATAATGGTTGTTTTCGCTCCGAACTCTCAACTAATGAAGCTAAATGGGTATTATAAACCCTTTACATATTTAATATACTTATTATTAGGTTACTAAGACTCATTCTCATCTTTTTTTTGTCAAGTTATGCACATCTAAGGCTCTTTTGTTCGTTATATGACATATGTTGACTATAATGGTTGTTTTCGCTCCCAACTCTCAACTAATGAAGCTAAATAGGTATTCTACAGCTAACCTTTATACTTTTAATATAATCGATTTTATGTTTATAAGATTGACTCTCACCTAGTTTGGTCAAGTTATGCACATTTAAGGATCGTTTGATTGTTATATGTTATAATTGACTGTAATGGTTGTTTTCGCTTCCTACTCTAAACTAATGAACCTAAATAGGTATTATAAACCCTTCAAATGTTTAATATACTTAGTATTAGGTTACTAAGACTCATTCTCATCTACTTTGATCAAGTTAAGTGGTGATGTAATTATCTTAGGAAATTTTTACTTTGGACATATTGAAGTTTACTTAAATAGTAATAATAATAACAAAATTCTTTTCTTTCCTATTTAAAACATTAGTATATGTGACATTTTTACAAAATTTCACGTGCAAAGCACGTACTCGGCACTAGTATTAAAAAAAGGAAACAATATCCAATTCCTATTAACTATGAACTAATTCTGAACATTTCTCACGAAATCACACTAGAAATATTACAATTCATCAACTGAAATCAAATTTTGGAAAAAGAGGTTCCCTTATATCACATTAAATTTCTAAACCTACCAAGGGTATCATCTTAAACATCCCAACACATCCAAAGTAACAAAATAATACCCGGAGGTTCAAAAGCCTAAACTTAGCTTCTAGTTGCTCTCCAGTCAACAAAATAAAACACCAAGGATTCCAAAAATATCAACAATTTCCTTAAATAAAACCCAGGAGAAGAATTCCTCCAAAAAGAAAGGTCAGAAAACTATACCTCCCAATAGAAGAAAAATACAGGCCTTCCCTCCCCTCATGCACTGCTCAGATTTTCCAGAGTAACTGCAGTTAACCTTCTACGAGCACGTTGTACAAAAGAAATTCATGATAGGCTTTGACTTCATCTATTGTACAATACCAAGAATTGTACGTACCATGGTTTTGACATTAACTTGAAAATGTTATGCATACTTGAAAGTGGATGTGTTGGCTTGAGATAGCCACTTGATTATGAGAATCCTAACTTCTCTTTCTTTTGAAACAGAGATTTGCTAATACAAGACTTTTAGTTCATGTTGCACAAATGAAAGACATTTAGTCATCAGAGTGCATGAGATTTTACACCATATATGCTTATCAACATGAACTTTTTCAAAAAAACCAATAAACTTCTCAGATGATACAACAAGCACCTTTATATCTTGTCACAGACAATCATACTGCAAAATCGTGATTTTTCTGATATCACCTCCACTTGCATAAATGTATTGATTTAACGGCTCAAATATAATGTTGCAATTTTCTTGTCTACATATTATGGAATTAAAGCATCTTCTTAGTTGAATTCACTATTATTGCACTGAAGGCGTCTGAAAATTTAGCAGAGATAACAAATTAAACATGTTAACAAGCCAAAAACTCACTGAATGAATAATTGCCCAACCCCTAGCTCGCTCCATATATAAAATGTACAGACTCATCTAACTTAGACATGCAATCACCTGACTGAGCAAGTGAGCAGCGTCCAGAGTCCCCAAGCCACAATAGCGCCACTATCTGGGACACACTTAGAGGTTGAACAAGCTTACTTCTAGCCATTTTTGTGCCCTCCCCACCTATGCCAAATTAACCATTCTCCTACTTGCGATATATTGACAACGTGAAATCGTCCTTATTCTTTCTAATAACAACCCCCTTATTCTGTTCCAACATACAATATATGTCACTACTTTTGAATTTAATTCCATGTCACTACTTTTTCTTTAAGGGAATACCATGTCCAATGCATTCTGAAGCTGGATTTAAGAATAGGGAACTTGTAGCCGCAAAGTACAACAAACTACCTCGAAATTCATAGGGGGAAAAACGAATTTCACAAAAGCAATTACGAAATTAGATGAATTTTAAAGACAAATACTTCAATAATTACCACAATTTATTCAAAATGCTAAAAGAACAATGACAATTACACAAACTCTAGAAATTAAAACACAAAATCACAAGGAAAAATAATCCAATAATTCATGTAATTGAAATACTAAAGAGAGAGAATACCGTAATTCAGATAGGAAAAACGACAAGAAGGAGGAAGTACGAGGAGCGACACTTACCTAAACCAAACACAACGGCTCGAGAAATTAAAACAACAATGTCAGTCACCCGATAACTTGAACCAACGACGTGAATCGACGGAATTTAGTTCGTTGCTCTGACTGTCACATAATTTGAAGAGTTTTGTGAGATGCGGTCAAGATGAGTCGATCTAAAGCCTTTACTTTAACGGCGGCGGTGGAGATCAACCCCCAAATCTCTTAAGCAAGAGACATTCGGTAGCGGAGAAGAGTGAAGGTGAAGGCGAAGGTGAAGTTGAATGAAGAACAGAGAAGGATGAGTATACAAACACTCAATTGATTGTCAACTTAAGTAAAGGGAAACACGAGATAATAGGCAAGGGTTTTACCCATATTTATTGGTGGCGTTAATATCATAAAATGCCGCTAACTAATAATTAACATGGATTAGAGGCGTTATAACGCTGCTAATGAATGCTTCCCGTCTTCATTATACCATTTTACCATTTAATTATATTAGAGGCGTTCTAAAATAAACGTCGCTAATGCGTAGTAGCAAATCAATGTTTTTCTACTAGTGGGGCCCGGTCGGGCGAACTTGCCCGATCCACTGGGCATGACGACTTTCAATGTATTCCGGATTTCTTTTATTTTTATTTCATTCTGTTTGAGTGTTGACTATACTTTTATAAATACCTTAAGTAAAGGCCCTAAAAACCATCTTATTTTCCTTAGTCTATTTTTACAAGTTTGAAGCTTTCAATTATTATTCTCCCAACTTTTAATTATTAATTCGAGCACTATTTTCCATTCAGGTCATTCTACGCAACATTGGTATAATTTATTTAATATTTCAATTATTTTATTCTCAAATATGCATTCAATTATTATTATTTTATATTGGTTTGGAGTATTTGATTATGAGTTAGTATATTGATTTTAGGGTTAGGGGATCCAAGAATGCATTAAGGGGGTTGTTTTTGAGTTTCTTTTGATTGTTGGTTTATTGCTACTGTAACACCCTAATAATTCTTGCTTTTATAAAACCATTTTCCAACTTTAAAATAAGGAATTACCAAAGTATTACCGCCACCGTGATAACGGCTAAGGCTAGTACCAGAATTACGCAGCGGAATTAACTAACTTTCAAATCAATAAATAATAGTTAATGTCCTCCATACAAGTTGGAACCATAACGGCCCAAACCAAAATACTTTAAGACATACTCCCTCCGTCCCGGAATAGTTGAACCGGTTTGACCGACACAAAGTTTAATACAATGTAATTGACTTATTATTTAATTAGATGGTAGTTGATAGTGGGGTATTTTTTAATATAGATAGGGGATATGTTCAACTTTTTAAAGGGGTAAGGGGGTATGGGGAAGGTGCATGGGACCACAAAATGACATGTGAAGAGGGTAGTTAATATAATATTAATAAAAATTTGTCATTTATAGAAACGGCCGGTGCAAGTAATTCCGGGGCGGCTTTATAAGGAAAGCGGTGTAAGTATTCCGAAACGGAGGGAGTAATCCATTAACTAATTGAAAACGTTATAGTATAGACTAAATAAATAAATAGTATTTAAAACAATGTAAGAGAAAATATCTCGCTCAACCAATCCCCTTGCTAGATAACTTCTCTTGCAAGTCATCTCTACAAACCTGTTATTAAGATTCTACTCCCCAACAATGCAAATGCAAATGATGGATCATCATAGGGTCATTAAGGCGAAGGCCATGACCAAACACAAAGCTTGTAATCAGCAAAAGCTGAGTACAAACAAGCTAAAATAAAATCCTACATCTAACATGCTTCATTCCAACAATAAATTAAAACACATGCAAAAGCTAACTAAGTAAACAATTAATCATGAGGACAAGACTCGACTCTTGACACGAATCTTGACTCATAGATTAATTAGCTAGAATAAGCTTCGAACGGGCCTATAAAAGAAATTTGGGTGTTTGAACTATTAAACTAAGGCAATAAATAAAACAAGATATATCAAAAATAAAAAGGTCTAGGTCATCGGTTCACCACAAATGTAGACTAGGATTGGACAATGGACAACAACAATCAATTAATAACCATAACTAGGTAAAACATGCATCTTTAGAATCTTATGAATCCCTTAGAATATAGAACTAGAAGGCTCTCGCAATTTAATGGTAATAATCCTATCTAACAGCCCTAGGTCCAAAGCATCAAATTTTCAACTCTTGGCGCATGATCTAAGGCTAACAAAACTCAATCAAAATAGTCCGGACGAACAAAATTGACGAAAAATTAAAGCAAACTCTGGAAATTATAGTTAACAACCAATAATGAAACCAATCCAATCCCAATCAAACATTTATAGATCCTCTAAACCCTAGAAATTAAACTACTCACACATATTGAAAATAAAAACAAAGCAAAACTACTAATTGAATGCACAATCTAAATTAAAGAATTGAAATAAATGATTAAAGCAATACCGAATTGAAAAACAAAACTTCAAACTTGAATTGAAATCGATAATTTCCCTAAAAAAAATCGATAATGTAAGTAACAAGGATTTTTTGAGATTATATGAAATAAAATTACAGAAATCTAAGGTAGTGTATGAGTCATTAGGGCTTTGTACTTATTCCAATTCGATAATATTTAGTTAAATTAAATTCAATTCAGTACTCCGTATAATTCAAGAGCATTCAGATCCATTCAATTCAATTCGGTACTCCGTATAATTCAAGAGCATTCAGATCAATTCAATTCAGTTAATTTCATTTCACTTCAAAGCTCTAAATAACATGACCCAACCCTTAATCTTCACTCGTCCCTCTTCAGGACCATGTTATATTCTCACATCTCAAACGATTAAACCCACCAAATCAAATTACCAACTGCCCAGTGCAGTGGCGCCATAGCTAAACCCTAAAACCCTTGCAATTTTCTGGGCAGAAAGAGTGATTATATTCTTCAATTCCCTCAACAAAGCCAATCACCTCGACGAACTTGCCCTACTTTGGAAGCAATTGGATTCGACTGATTGTAATTCGTAATCAACTTGAATAATTTTGCATTTCCAAAATGTTGCAGAGCAAGTCTTTCGTGAAGAAGACGAAGGGAGGCAAAGTTGTCAAGGTTTTCTCTTTCTTCTTTCTCACAGTCATCTTAATCCAAACCCTATTGTTATCCCTAAGTTTTTCTTAATTTTGTGATTTTTGCTTATCACAGGTTGTTCGAGAACACTATTTAAGAGATGATATTTACTGTGGTGCTTCAATTTGTAAAACTTGTGATTCTTCAGTTGCTCGGTTGAGCTCTGATGCTTCCACTATTATCATTGTTGATACAAATGTTGTTCTTAATCAGGTTTTGTATTTGAATTTGAATTTTGAGCTTAAATTCCGTATATTTATGACGAATATTGTCGATTGATATTGTTAAATTTTTGAATATTGTCGATTGATATTGTTAATTTTTTTTCTTGTGGGGCAATGAAAGATTGATTTGCTTGAGAATTCAGCAATTGATGAAGTGGTGGTGTTGTCTGTGGTGTTGGAGGAGGTTAAGAATAAGAACCTTTCTGTTTACAACAGGCTTAGAACTCTTTGCAGCAATTCTCAACGGAAGTTCTTTGTTTTCTCAAATGAGCATCACAAGTAAGTTATGAGCTTCCTTTTTTATGCTTTCTTTGAACACGTGAGAGCGAGAGGTGATGAAATGCTGAAAATGTAGTCAATACACTGTGAAATCAATAGCAGGTTCCATAACTAATAGGATATGATCGATTGGAGAATTCACTCCCCTCCGTCTATATATGATCATCACATGACCCAAACATTTCGAGTTCAAATGTTCATTGGGTTTGGACATTTTGAATCATTATTTAGGCATTTCAGTGAATATTTTATTTTGAACTAAAATTATGTGTAATACCCTATAAGCTGCGGTGAATATCAATATTCAAAGTGTTTGATAAGTACATTAATGAGCAAACTAGCACAATTAACTTTGAAACCTTATAGTTCTTTAAATACCAATTTTTGTTAGGTTGGTCATGGCAGTTACGTGTTGGTCAGGTTGGTTACAGGTTGGCCGACTTCCAGTGCAGCTTTTTTGCAGGATGCATCGTTTCGGTCTTGGGTTGGAAAATATTTGTTCTAAAACTCAATATTTTTGGGTTCGGATTAAAATTTTCCAATCTGTGCACTCTAGAGATAACCATTGATTTCTAAGCCTAGCTGCAAAGCAATGGGGTTATTTTAAGTTGGGTTTTCTAAGGTAGGGTTCATACAAATCTCAGCGTACTGTAGTTGTAGATTTTCAGCAAAAAAAAAATTCCGAGTCCACAGAGTGGTTGTGGTTTGTGAAACTGCCATCAGATGGAATTGAGATGTTATTCAATTAGGTTCTATGACACTGCTATCAGTATTATACTATTGTGACCTGAACTAGCCAATTTCCTTAGAGAATTTAACTTCTGCCACACCCTGTAATGAATTAATGATAAACGTCTTGCCGTCTTGGTAACGTTTTAAAGTGCATAATAAGTTATGTTGAGATTATCTTGTTAAGGACAAAAGGCAAGAAGCAGATAATAGTATATTAATTATAACATTCTAGTTCTACTTTTCCTTTTTAATATTGATGTTCTGACCATGCCTTATCTATTTGCCTTCTTCAGGGAGACTTATGTCAAAGCTATGGTCAATGAAAGTCCAAATGATCGAAATGACAGAGGTTTGTTTTACGCTGCAACTAACGTAATTATTGTTCCTATTTTTGAAGTACAACAGTACGAAGTAGTTCCTTATAAGGATAGGAAATTGCTCGATGGAAATGAATGACCGTGGTTAGAGTTGTTGATGGAAAAATGCTTAGGGATTGGAGCAGATACATATAGGGAGAGGGAGAGATAGGAGAGAGAAAAATAGAGAGAGTATTTATTTACTTTTTCTAGTCCAGTCCAGTCCAGTCCAACTACTTCAGAGCTTCTCCAGACTACTTGCACACTTACCAATGGGTATTCATTTTGTTCTTTTTCTAGTTTATCGTGAGTTTGTGTTCTAACTTCATTTACGGAATATAATTATCGTTTGCAAAATATAGTAAGCTTGTTTACAATAGGAACACTTGGAAGCGACTACATTTTTGCAGTTTGAGTTGGACAAGTACCTAAAATACGAATTTTATCCCATGTATGACAAGGCAACTACTAAGGACATCTTTTTTGGTATAAGTAATTGACGGGTTGTGCACACTTCCATTGTTAGCAATGAGTTTTATGCCACTAATGTTGGTACTCCATTGTTAGAATCCTAGTAGAATAGTTCACAGGATGAAGCTTTTATATGGTTTTTAAACTTTCTCCTATAATCACTAATTCACTATGCATATCCCCATTCTTTTGTTGGATGTCTCAATTTGGTTGCACTGGAGGGGTTTTGATCACTTACAAGTTCACCATTAAATTAATGGGTGTTTTTTTTCCCTTTCTTTCTGAATATGCCTATTTTGATAAATTGGATGCCCAAAAGTAGAAGTACAATGCTTTAAAGAGTCAGCGAAGTGTTGAGGCTGTAGGGTTCCTGTAGCGCATGCATAAGTGGAGACAATAAGTTGTGCACTTAGGCGAAGGGAGGCACACATTTCTTCAATTGAGAAAGTGGTCAATAAGTCTAGTAATACAAAATCACTTATTGTAAGAATAAGTTACTCCCTCAATTCCTTTGAGTTACTTACAATACTATCTACATGCATATTAAGGAATTAGGAGAGAGGGTGTAAAAGTAGGTGGATGTTAATGCAATTGGGAGAATAAGGCATAAAGTATTAATTGTTTAACTAAATATGAGTATGTGGGTACTTTTGTGTGGGGTAGGGATGATTAAAAATTAATAATGTAAGTATTGATTACCAAAAATAGAAGAGAGATAAAATGTAATGAACTTCAAGGAGCAGAAGGAACAAGAATGCGTAACCAACTCAAAGGAACAAAGGAGTATAAAGATATCTAAGATTTTCAAGTAATGAATTACATTACGATGTCAACAAGTCATTATTGCGAAGGATTACCAGCATTCATAATTTCCTTTTTCTTTTAAATAGAAAACTCAAAAAGTAATCAGGATAATCCCTCTCTTGTGCATTCAAAGAACCTGGAATTCTGGAAAGTAATCATTGTCTAGGCTTGTGTCTCAAATCCCGAGCTGTCCTTTTAGGTAAACTATTTATGACAGTAAACTTTGGAATATTGCTGACAGAAAGTGATGAAGGAGTGAGTTAATCTTGTTAGCTTCATATGTCAATACATGTGCCATTATGCAGCTTTCTATAGTGTCAAGGTCAAGAACAGAATACAGAAAAATGTGTGTTTTTAGTGTTAAGTTGATGGTAGCAGTCAGCTGCAGCTTAACAGATTTTGCTTAGCGTTGCAATGCGGTTTTAGAAAGTTGGTCATACACTCATCCTGTTGTGCTACAAAGTTTTCATGCAGCCCAAGCTTATCCAGCTGTGTGCTAAAATCGAACATTTGTGGCAGACTAGTTATCTTTTTCGAGAGAGTTGTGAGCTGTCTATGTTTAAGCACCTCAGTTTCTATAGTGATGTTTTCAGTCTTTTCTTTTCCTGGTTTCGAATCTGAGATATGATTAATGGCCTTACAGCAATTCGCGTTGCTACTCAATGGTATCAGAAGCATCTGGGCTCAGCAGTGCGAGTCTTAATGATTACAAATGATAGGGAAAACAAAAGGAAGGCAAATGAGGAAGGCATATCAGCTGAGACAGGTGTTCTTGATAGTTTTTTTTTCTCCTCGTGGAAAGTAACAATTTTTCTTGAGCCTAATTTGTGTAATTATTGATTCTCGCAGTGTTTTATTTCAACTTTGTTAAACCTGATTATGATGTTCAAATCGTGTTTCAGTTGAGTCATATGTCAAATCACTGGGTCAACCAGCATTGCTTGATCTGCTTGCGCGGCCAGCATCCGAAGACGTGGTGATGGATAGTGTTGAAGACTTGAGACCATCCAAGCGGAAAGTTATTTACAGTGAGGTAAGGTCACTGAAATTTTATGCTACCACTGATACAATAAATTACCTTTAAAGTGTTTGCCCCGCAAATCTCTGATCACTGTATCCAATCCATTATCCGTTTCCCTTTTTGTACAGCATAAACCAATGTCAGAGATCACTACTGGTTTACATCGTGGCATTTACCATCAAGGAAAACTCCGTGTGAACCGTTATAATCCATTTGAAGCATATGTTGGAAGTGAGAGCATTGGTGATGAGATAGTCATACATGGGCGAACAAACATGAACAGAGCTTTTGATGGTGATGTAGTGGCTGTGGAACTTTTCCCTCAAGATCAGTGGCATGCAGAGAAGTCCCGAATAGCAGATGAAGGTATGTGCGCATGGTTAAAATTTCCCTTTCCCAAATCCTCCTTAGATGTGAGTGGGTTAATGTTGATGCTGTACTTCCCTCATTGTTGAGTCCCTAGGACTATTTTGTTTAGCTCAGGGTAGTTGGCTCCAATTTCTTTGCCGCCTCTTTGCATTCCCTTGAAGAAAGGTGAATGCATCTAAAATGGTTTTGCAAGGACAGTGAAAATTTTCAGTGAAGACTAATCAAACAAACTATATACCAAGAAACTGGTGATAGGCATTTTGACCCTTCTTTGGGTTCATATTATTCAATCCCTAGGATTATGTTTGTAATAAAAGTTCACCAAATAACTGTGAAAGTATTTATGCAGACATTGAGTTCATGCATTAGTTTACTGTAGTATCCCCTTTTGCTGGTTTGAAGTTTTATATGCTGAAGTAAGTCTCACAAGTTCCATTATGACATAGTTTAAATTTCTAATGCTTGCTCACATGAGTAACATGGTAAAAGGGAAGATCATAATTTTGAGCTTGCTTTCTTATTAGTTTTACCAGCACGGTGGGCCTTAGGGGTTACTTTCTTGTACCCGTGCCAAATTATTTTGTTATCTCAGTGGGTTTTTGCGCCATTTCCAAGTCATACCCTTACCGGGTCCCCCCTCCCCCCCCAGTGGTTTTTGCACCATTTCCAAGTCATACCCCTTACCGGGTCCCCCCCCCCCCCCCCCCCCCCCAAAAAAAAGTATTAATTAAAATAACAATTACAGTAATAACTAGAGAACAAGATGGAATATTTTCCTTATTTATGTTAAGGGTATAATCCACATGTGAGTAATGGACTAGTTATCCCACATTGGAGAAATAGAGAGAGATTGACTAACATATAAGATTGGTGGACTACTCCACCTATCACCAATTAGTTTTATGATGAAAACCCGTCAGACTTATATGTGGTCAAAATCTTCTCATGTACCGGGCTTGTGTTAGGCCCGGCGAATTTATCACTTCATGCGAGTCCAACCACGAATAACTGTATCATTACCAGGTAACTCATAGGTCATGCTTTAGATCTATTAGAGAAACTCCTGAGAAAACTTGTATCACAATCAGCATGCTTTGTGTTGCTAAAGCTCATAATTTCAGTTATTGTTGCTTTATATTGGTTGGTAGTAGAAAAGAAAATAGTGATTGTCAATGATATTTGTGGACATTGTGGAGAGCAGAAAATGGACTTATTTACCAAGAGAGATAATTTGCTTTGTCAAAGAGAATTTAGAAGCCCGGGTATCATTTTTATAGCAAATGCAATATTAATAAAGTTAACCAACTAGGAAGGTCATAGAAAGTTTCAAATAACTTTTCAACCATCCATATCTTCTTTGGCGATTGTATGCTGACGGTTCTTTGTCAGTTTTGGTTAATTATTTCCTAAGAATGTCTTGACTTTCTCGGTGTTTGTGTTTCAATACTTAGAGAATCATCTTCTTGTGACTCATAAACTGTGACGTAATCCTTGAAGGTCTTACGTGTCCCCTGACTAGATGAGGAATCCAGTTTTATTATATTTCCTTTGATTTTACCTAACATGAGATAAATTTTGTGATTACTTCTTGGCAGAGGATGAAGAAGATGAAAGTGTGCACCTTGTTCAAAGTAGTGCTGATGATGCGCCTAGAAGTACAAATGTCCAAGGCTCCAGTGCAGATACAACTCCTAGTCGTCCATCTGGATGTGTTGTGGGTGTCATAAAGCGGAACTGGCACTCGTAAGTAGTTTTGTTTTTGCATCTAATTGAATGCATCGGACAAAATAATTTCCTCACTACTTCCGTGCCCCATCACCTTGAACTTCCTTTACACTTTATTTGGATAAGAGGAAAGGGAGATAAAAGGAGGGACGGGAAAGGGAGGGGAACACGTTACCTTGCTTTGATAAGGGGTTGGGGGAGGGGAGGGGAGGGATTTCCCCTCCCTCTTTAATAATCAACATTCCTCCAAAATTGGAGAGAAAGTGGAGCTTATTAGTCTTGAACTTATTAGTCCCAAACTTATACTATATGAAGTTATGAACTTGTTTAGCGCTGAACTTATTAGCCCTAAGTTATAGTATCCGAACTTGTTAGACCTGAAATAACTGAAAATAAGGTGAGGAGAACAGAGCCTTAGTGTATGTGTTTCAAACAGGCATCTACTTTATAGGTACTTGCAGTTGATCTGAATACTGAAGTAGGAAAATATGTGGGTTTGGGTCGTGATGAAACAAACGAAACTTATGTTAAGTGTTGGGATCCCAGTTTGAATTTTGTCTGGGAGATAATATATTCACTCTCCTGCACTTTATAATATTGGCTAGCTTGAGTTTGAAAAGCCATAAAAATTGCTTCAGTTCTTCTTTAAGCTTTAGTTATATGCAATTATATCTTCTGCATCCTGTTCAAAGAGAATAGTATTGGTTGGGCGTTGACATTTTCACTTTCTTTTGTGTAGTTATTGTGGATCTCTAGAGCCAATGCCTATGCCTGCTGGTGCTGGTGGGATTGCTCATGCTTTATTTGTTTCAAAGGATCGTAGAATACCTAAGATTCGTATTCAGACTCGACAGCTTGGAAATCTTTTAGATAAGAGAATTGTTGTGGCTGTTGACTCTTGGGACCGTTTATCTCGCTATCCCTCTGGTCACTATGTACAAACCATTGGAGAAATTGGTGATAGGGAAACTGAAACTGAGGTTTGGATAGTTCATCAACCTTCATGCATGGCTTTTCATTCTCGAGTTTCTTATGAAAAGTCTTTGTGTCTCTGTTTCTTGACTAATGTTATTCCTCTCCATTTCTTTTTATTGTTTGGAACCCCTTGTTTTTGATACATCATTGAGTAATGTGGATGATGCAGGTTGTACTTATAGAGAACGATATAAACTCTCGACCATTTTCTTCTCAAGTATTGGCTTGCTTGCCACCGTTACCGTGGTCAGTGTCTGCTGAACATCTTTCTGATCCCAACAGAGAGGACTTAAGACATTTACAAGTTTTTAGTGTTGATCCTCCAGGTACTTACTGCGTATCTTGATTTTATGTAGATTTCTGGATCATTTATCCATATCTTAACTCTGTTATTTCTTTGTGGGTATAGGTTGCCGGGACATTGATGATGCTCTTCACTGTACACTTCTTCCAAATGGAAACTTTGCTGTGGGAGTCCGTATCTTTTTGTTTTCTTTTTGAGATTGCGAAGTATTTGCTGATGATGTGTTTTGCACATGTTCTTACTTTGATGCTTGGTTATTTTGCAGATCTTCAACTCTGTAGCTGTTTTATTTTAAGAACTTAATAACGTATTTAATCTTTTGAATTTCTTGTGTTTTTGGGTAGTGCAGAACTCTGCTGAATTTTGTGATTGCATGTGAGAGCTCCATTTTTTTTTCTTGTTATGTATATATTAGGGTTCAACATGGATGGAATGGAATCGACCATACACCATTCCATATGAGTTTCTTTGGAATGAACATTATCATTCATTCCATTTCTTTAAAATATTGGTAGAATGTTTTTTCTTTTATGCCTATCTCATTCCATATTTGTCATATTAGTCCCATTCCACTGCATAATCTTGGATTTTTATTTATTGGTTCCTTTTCCTTAAATTCAGTATATATGGTTTTTTTTTTTGGAATTCATCGTTTAATAATCTAAAACTGAGACCAATAAACAACTACAAAAGGTAACAAAATTGAGAAGGAATGTACATAGTATTAGCAATCCTAAAAATTTCCTCTGTTCTTTATTCTTGTGTATTTATTATTTATGGTTGAACAAAGAGTGAAATTATTTTGGTATTTAGAATGGAACATGGAATGGCCGTTTTCAGCTTCATCCTTAACCTTAATTCTATATTATTACTTTCTTATTTCTTACTGGATTTGTTTAGAATAGGAATTTAATGTTTCCCAAACCATTTTATGCCGCTCATTTTTTATATCTGCATTGAGTTTGGTTTGTGGTTGCATGTGTAAGGCTGCAAGATTCCAAAGTTTACTCTTTGCGGTGTTTTGTTGCTGGATCTCTATTGGTCCTTAACTTGAGTAACACTTAACAGTTGTGTAGTTGAAGTGTTCATATTGTACTCTGTTTGTAGAGCACATATGGACAGTAACTTTTGAGATCCTTGACCATAGATTTTTTTCAGACATAGCTGATGTAACTAATTTTGTCCATCCCGGAACTCCTCTTGATGATGAGGCGTCACAGAGAGGGACATCGGTGTATCTGGTGGAGCGACGAATTGACATGCTTCCAAAACCTTTGACAGAAGGTTAACGCAGTTTCTTAACTATTTGACAGTGTTTCAGAAATGAGAATTTTAGTGCCAAGATGTGGTTACATTCTATGGTTTTTGCAGATATTTGCTCTCTTAGGTCAGATGTTGAAAGGTTGGCCTTTTCTGTTATTTGGGTAAGTCCTCTATTTTTGCATAATTACTAAATTGAAATCATCTATGTTGATATGCATGTTCCTTAACATACCATGGCATTCTCCGACGTGCAAGACTTGATTGTCTAACCAAGTATAAGTTATGCTTGCATTACCCTCTAAATATGTACTGAATTCAAATTCCAGGAAATCACACCACAAGCAGATATTATATCTTCTAGGTTCACAAAAAGCGTTATCAAGTCATGTGCAGCAATGTCTTATGTTGAGGCTCAAGCCAGGATGGACGATAGGTTTTCTCTCATCTCTAACATTTTTTAAAGCCTTATGTTCTTGCATAACAGCCTGCTTATGTTAGATGTAGCAGTGAATCAGGTATTCCAGTATGAGACTATGAAGTACTTGCATGAGCATGGCAACTGGGTTTTGTGATTCTGATGTTTATGCAGCATGTCATGGAAGTAATGTTCCTGGAAATACATATTCACACGTAGAGATGTAGAGCAAGTCATTTAATGGCCTTTTCTTGATTGCTGAGGCTGGAGTACTTTTTTTTTTGTCAGTTTGTATTTGAAAATTATGAAATATCTGCCATTCTGCCCAAAAGATTTATAGAAAATGCCGTACTTCAAAGAGAAAGGTGGTTGTAAAAGTACTCCGAGCCAAGAGAAGTTTATTTGAAGAAGTCACTCTTGAAATAGGTCTACCCTCATGTTGTAGAGAAAATGTCAGGAACCCGCGGGATAGTTTTACAATACTACTTGGTTGTGTTTTAAATCCAGAGCCAGAACCACTGAAGTCTGAACTAGCTAGGCAACCTTTTTGTGAGTTCATGATGTGTCTGTTACGTATACTGATAAGGTCTTCAGTACTTTTCTCTTTGTGAGCCAGCAGCTTGCATGAAGGCAAACAAACATTTCTGTGTGATTTGAACCAATTATTAAATCTTATTGATTAAGGCTTTAAGCCAGTACTAAATGGTCCACGACCGAACTACCAAAAGGGATAGAAGTAAGTGCCTTGTATCTCGTACAATCCATAAATACGTGAAATCCCATCCCCAACTGAGACTACAAGACCGATGTCATCCACTCGAAAATCCGTGTATGTGTGAAGGGATAACAACATGATGGCATATCTAGATGAGATGTCAATCTTCCAGCCAGGATTATTTATTCATCTGTGTGGTTCCTGTCTGAATATAAATGAGAATTTTCTCTCTTTCCAGTGCCTGTGCTCGGCTTTTCCTAGATCAGTAAACAGACTATGAATTTGGTGCTTGATTGCATTGCTCAGAGTGGTGATTCTAATTACATTTAAGCCAGAGATGGGAACACAGGTGCATGACCAACTTAATATTTTGTGTAGGATTGCAGTTTCATTTCAGTCGATAATGAGAGCATGTCAAATTCTAGATTGTTTCTTTCCACTGCATGGTCTGTATTCTTGATAGGTTGGTTGAGTTCAAACTAAGACTTGCTTATTTTATCGGAATGGCTACAGGTTGTTAATTTCTTGTGCCTTGTCTGAAAACAATTGCTGTTAAGGTTATGTTGGATTGGATCTCAATATGTGAAGTTTGTTCTCAATATACTGGGTTTTCATCGGGGAAGGAAAGCTCGTAAATATAAGCAAACGGGCCTCTGTCTAATAAAAGACACTACTTCAGATTATTAGCATCTATTCATTTCGTGATATCCTTGTTAACTGTTTAATTACTGTGTGTGGGGGGATTCCTATATGGCTGTCATTATAAATTTGTAACTGATGCCTTTTATTTATTTATTTGCAGTCGCCTGGTTGATCCGCTAACTACTGATCTAAGAAATATGAATGTTTTAGCAAAGGTTTGCTATAGCAAATTTTCATATTTTATAATTCTGCTACTACAACTTAGAAGCTTGCCATTTTTGTCAATCTGATTAATTGGCACCTTTATGGATATCCTTTGCAGATAATGAGGCAAAGGCGTATTGATAGAGGAGCCTTGACACTTGCTTCTGCAGAGGTCAAGTTCCAGATCGATACTGAGACTCATGACCCTCTCGATATTGGTATATATTCTTTTCATGCTTTTAAGTTTATGCATCCATGTTGAAAAATTTGTTGAGGGTAGTCTGCTGCAATGATACGTTCATTACTTGAACTTCTTCCTAGATCACTAGATGAAATACTATGAAGCTACACCATAATTTATCTTACCAAGTATCAACCCATTGGTAAAAGAAGCATGCCTAGGCGCTTAACTTCATTATAGACATTGTTCCTAAGATGTATTTGTGGCAAGTGGCGCTTGAGAATCTTGTGAGGCGCAAATCGCCTTCATTCTTCTCTTTGTTTCTTCCATACATCACTCTCCTCTTTGAAAGAATAGGGAGTCAAAATACTGTCTTTTTGCAAATAGGTGCTTTTTAAGTGAGTGTAATAGGGGGTGGTCTTTAAGTGAGTAGTGTGTGTTCCTTTGCCTTGCAACTTGGTTTTTAGTAACCTTTTTCCCATCAGAGTGCCTTTTGCCTTTTGTAACTAGTGAATTACAACAATCAAGTTCACGACCTCAGACTTAATGTGAAGCCTTATTTGATCTTCTTGTTTTAGTCTGGGCCCTTGATTGATTAAATTTTCAAATAGAACTATAGAAGTGCTATATGCACCTTCATTGCGATGGTAGCAAATTGTAATCGAAGTTTACTTGTTTGGCAATTGTCCAAAATCATGGCAAAATTTCAAATGAAAGTGCGTATATCAATTAGTTTTATAGATAATCATCACGGATATGTATCAAATTTATTCCTCATTGTGAGGGTGCACATTGCAATCAATTTTTACTTGTTTGACAAATTGTCCAAAACAATGGAAAACTTTAAAGTGAAAGTACACATAGCAGTTAAACTCCTTGGATACAAATTAGTTGGGATGGACATGGTCTTAGCGATGCTTGTGAATATAAGAAAAAAAAATATTTGCATTATTATATCTTAACCTGAAATAACATGAGGCTTTATAGAATGTCTTATGGCCATTCTCTTGCTCAACGTTCTATAAAGTTTATAAAACGGGTGAAAAGGCTATGGTGGCGGCAAGAGATCACTTTGTGAGTATAGGGCTCTGTCACGGAGAAGGAGGTAACAAAAGGGGGTTTGATAGCTGATGGCAAATAAATATTATACACGGTAAGAATTAAGGAGAGAATTAAGGGATTAGAAATTATCATAAATTACTAAGGAGAGAATTTAAGGATGGTTGGACATTATTTCAAATTTATTGTTGATTTTTGGCTGTCATATTGCAAATGTCTTCCATGTACTAAAATATGAAATACTTTATGCGTTAGTTGCATTGGAATTCCTTATTTGCAAGATGGCATAAATGATCAATTTTAAGAATTATTACAATTCGGTTTTTTTAATTAAATTTAATGAAATTGTGAACTTACCAAGGGTATTATAGTCTATTCTACAGGGGACACCAAATGACCATTTATTAAAATAACCTCAGGAGACAGGAGTTCCCTTATAGAATAGAGATTTTATTGGAAAAGCAGATGTAAAAGAAGATAGGAGTATTATTCTTTTGAAAAAATGGATGTTATAGGAGATATTAGGATTTCTTTAATTGAATACGAGAGAGTGTGGGACCATAACCTTTTAGTAGCGGAAAGACAAATGTATTTGAATTATATTTATTATAGTGGGGTGGTGGGGACTTTCCTAAAATAGAAGTGTAGAAAATAATCTGGGACAAATGAATAAGAAATGTGTAAATATCTATATAGTAATCTAGGACAGAGGGAGAAGGAAATTCATCTCGGAAAGTGTGTCAAATTGATGGAGAAACAAATGAAAATTTACAGTCAAACCAACTATATGGAACAGACATTATTTATTGTGACTGGTATGTTTTTGGTGATTAAAATTGTTCACTCAAGTAGAACCAATGAGCCGACATGTTATTCCGACCTTTCTAAACCCCACTTCTGTCACCATTTTGTGCTGATATTTGTTTTCCTTTTTGCTGTTAGGTGATAGTCTTAGAGAGAGATGATTGAATGTAATGGGTATACATGCTAAAATCACGAGCCGAAGCATGGAATTGTTTAGTTACCTTTCTTTGAGTTTTTATGCAGTAATAGATTATACTCATACTTTTCGGTACTCTCTGACTTCCTAACCCTAATCATTGAGTGTTTCTAATGCAAGCCATTGATTTTTTTGTATTTCAGTTCTCTCTCCCACCTATGTTTTTTTTGCAATACCTATACCATCTTGTAAACTTGAATGTTGTTTTTCAGGAATGTATCAAATTCGAGAAGCTAACCAAATGGTTGAGGAGTTTATGCTTGCTGCCAATGTTTCAGTTGCAGAAAAAGTATTGAAACATTTTCCATTTTGTTCAATGTTAAGGTACAATTTTATGCCCTATTCACTGACAGTTTTGTTAGATTGATATAAAGCTTGCTACCAATGTGTCAGTTTTTACGGTTGTGCATTGGTATTTGCTCATCATATTAATTTGATTCAGGAAAGTACAGTGACATCCTGAAATGGAATGTGTCTCAAGTGCTTAGGCAATAAAGTTACTATATACAAATGTTATTCTGTTATGATAATGAAATTGAGTTTCTGACGCTTAAAGTGCATTTGTATATTCAAGCTACTTTGTTCAAGGCTGGTGGTGATTGGTATGCTTTTCTAGTCTTGTTGTCATTGAAATTCTAGATTTATTTTCATCTGGAATATTCTTGTAGGCGTCACCCTACTCCAACAAGAGAGATGCTTGAGCCTCTGCTACGCACTGCTGCTGCTGTTGGCCTTGATCTGGATGTCTCATCATCAAAGGCACTTGCTGATTCACTCGACCGGGCAGTGGTAAGTGATTTACAACTGCTATTCTCTCCCTTCTTCCCTTTACCCCAGACCCAAATGGCCAAAAAGAAAAAAATGACAGATGAAAGGGGGAGGGGAATTCTGGACTAGCTCCAAATGAATAACTCCAAACAATAGGAATCCCTTCTGCCTATGTCCAATGCTTCTTTTCTTTGAATCAAGCAAGGGGGAACAGAGTTTGTTGCTGACCTGCATGGTTTTTTGTTCTTAGGGTAATGATCCTTATTTCAACAAGCTGATCCGGATTCTGGCAACAAGATGCATGTCACAGGTAAGAGTCCATGATGTTTTGGACATAATATGGTAATGCTGTGGAGGTTGAAACCCTAACTTGCAATGTCTTTTCACTTCACAATTTTAGGCAGTATATTTCTGCAGTGGAGATCTCAGCCCTCCAGAGTATCTTCATTATGGTCTTGCTGCACCTTTGTACACTCATTTTACTTCTCCTATACGAAGATATGCAGGTTAGTAAATTATTTGAGCTTCTCATAGTTTATGTAAGTAGCAGCATGGTTATAGTCTGTTGTACTTGTTATTTACAAATTCCTATATGCTTCATATTTGCAGATGTAGTAATACACAGGTTACTAGCTGCATCCATAGGGATATCCAAGCTTCCAGCAATATTCCAGGATAGGCCTCAACTTACAAGTATTGCTGACAGTAAGTATACATTGACTTTGATGCTTAGTTATGGAGGATGATATCGTTGAATGCATGATCAATTAGTATTCTACTGGAGCTAAGTGTCTAGGACGTAGATGGAGTGGTAAACTGAGTGAATTACATAATCCTACTAAGGGACAGCTAAGATGAAACTTGTGATCCCAAACTTCGAATTTCATGTGAAGTCCTTGGTCATTGATTTTTGTTTATGCTGTAGCCTTGGCCCTTGGGTTAGAGAACATGTATCTAAGGAATCATCAACAATCATACTTCAATTGTCTGCTTGTTGGATTAGGAATTATTGCCAGATTCTTTTGGATTGTCCTCAAGTGCCAGTTCTTGTTGCATTAGGAATGTTTGGTCTACTGCTTAGGTCTGTTATGTCATTTCCAGTTTATTCTTCCAGATTGCTTTAATTTGTTTGTCTCGTCGGTGCCATGTGATTCTCCAGTTGATTTATCTGAAATCTTTCTTATTGTTCTTTACTTTTTAGGACGCTGATTATTTACCAATCTATTCTACTCCCTCCATCCCATTTTATTTGACAGCTATGGAATTTGTGACACTATTGTATGAATCATAACTTCCTTAAGATACCAAATAAAATGGATCTGGGGAAGTAAATCTTTCTTGTTTTTCGTTTGTCTTTTTTTTTCAAATAAAATTACTTAGGCTCTCTCCCCTGCCTCTTGCATTTTAAAGTGATCAATGGATATTTTATTTTTGTTATATAACACCCTATTTGTACAGTCTGGCAGAGAGTCAAACAAGTCTTATTCTTGTCATGGCCTTAATAGTTTTACGAGGAATAAATGTTTGACGTCGGAAACATTATTTTCAGTTTCCTGTCTCTACTGTTTCTTACTGTATTCTGGGTGGTATTCTTTTCAGTTTCCTGTATGCTGTTTCTAACATATTATTTCTTATGCTGTACTCAACATGGTTCAGTCTGTTAGGCCTCTAGTTTCCATTATCTTTATTTTGGTAGAATATAGTGGATACGTTAACCTGATTGATAAAGAGAAAAATTGAGATGTTATTTTAAAGACGTGTTGCATGTATGAATGACTATAGTCTCTGGATTGCTAAGGGATTATGTTTTATGTTTGCAGTCCTAATTTTCTGATTGAAATAGGAGGCTCCTTATCGTCGGATAGATGTGCACTAAAACTTGTCTAGTCAGTTACATTCTTGTGCTCATTACTAATAGTTCCACCATCTCGATTGCCTTCAGATTTGAACTACCGACATAGAAATGCCCAAATGGCTGGTCGGGCATCGGTGGAGCTTCATACACTAATATACTTTAGGAAACGGTACATGTCTTCCTCGTCCTTTCCTCTGCACCAGCAGGGTACAAGTTGCAGATGTGTAGTGTATTGAGATTTTTACACACTTTAACTCTTACTTTCTGCAGGCCCACTGATACAGAGGCCAGAATAGTGAAGATAAGATCCAATGGTTTTATTGTATTTGTGCCCAAGTATGTTTTCTAGTCCTCCTTATTTTGACTCCTCTGGTCATGTTTCTTGACATTTATGGTTGCTTGGAGATCTACTTGATAACAGATCTCGTCTCTACTTTTTCTTTAATATTGTCGTATGTTACATTCTAACTGATGTCATTATACATGTCCGAACACGGTCTGTAGTAATTCTAGCAACTGCAGATGCTAATTTAGTCAGGCAGTTATTCATAAAAGTATTTAACATTGATACTTCCTTGGGAAGCATGGCATGGCATGACTGCTGTCGTTCTGGGCTGTGGGTCGTGCTTGGGGTCACATTTTCGTTGGAAAATCACTGATTTGGCACGACTAAGCACACAAAATAACTCAAACTTAGCCTTGGCGAGATATACATGGATCCTGGCCGTGCCTGGGCCATCCTTTTGAAATTTGTGGCACAACCCGTGCTAGACCCCCAGGCATATGGACTCAGCATGCATTTTTAAATTTTACCTACATGGCTACATAGAATTAGAAGCTTCTTTGTTAAGTGGTCATACTACGCAATCTGATTTATTCTTCGGAAGTTATGCGGATGATGACCTTGACATATGCTATGGGCCGTTGGCAAAGTCTGACGTTTATCGACTTTTAACCCCAAAAACACTCCCTGGGAAGTGAGCACGAATGCCATTTAAGGCTAGACTGCACTGCAACTCGAGTGATAAAGCATGGGGGTCCATGGAGTGAAATAGGGTGACTACTTTCTAGCAAATAGGCGATCATAAAGGTGAACTGTGAACATATCAAACTACTTTCTAGGGTGACTAGTTTCTAGAAGAGAAGTGAATATCTTGCTACATTTAGTTGCTGTACAGCCTTCACATTTTGCATCAAATTTGTCTTAAGGTTTCTGCATTTAGGCATGCATTTAGGAGCACCAGTAAAAAGGCTATAGATGCCTGTTTATGAATGGGATTCAGACTCCCCCTTGCAGATCTGCACATAAACACATGAGAAGGCATGCTTCTATCTAGACTAGATGATCTAGTGCAAGTTTGTATCCTCGGTGACAGGAGACAACTGTCAACAACATTACATGAGTTCTTAGTTTAAATTTGACTTGTATTAAACTCAATGCCTGTAAATTTTAAACAAGTGAGGATGCATTTTCTTGGTATGATGATTTGTTGGGGAGACTGCATAATTTTCTAATTTCTATCGTCAATATTTTCCTCTCTACCCCTCCCTTTACTAACTAACCTTCTGCCCTCTGGATAATGTTTGACATGCCCGTTTTATTTTTAGGTATGGTATTGAGGGGCCTGTTTATTTAACTGCAAGAGGTGATAATGGGAGCGGAGAATGGTTGGTGGATGAGCAGCATCAGCAGGTTAAAAAAGCAGATAGTAGCATTTGTTACAATGTTCTGCAAATGGTGAGAATTCATATGGAGGTGGTAGAACCCCAGCCAAACAGGCCTAAGCTTGAACTGACTCTTACTGAATAAATCAGATTTCTCAACCTTCCTGTTGTGATTTTTTCCCATTTTATCCAAGTATGGCGGGTTTATTTCATTCGTGCTGTTATTATTTACAAAATTCATGTTTGTAAATATCGTTGGCAGAAGGCACCCTAAAAGAATCACTCAACCTTTGGTTCATAAAGTTGGTATAGATTTTTTTTTTTTTTTTTTTTTTTTTTTTTTTTTTTTTTAATGTTTGTTGAGGAATATGGATATAATTGGTAAACCATAACTCAAAAAGAGTTGTTAGAAGAAATATTCCAGAATCTGAGACAAAAGGAAAAAAAGAAAAAAGAACAGTACTCAAGATGCTTCTATAAACACTCCTATTTTTATGATTATTATCGTGATTGTTGTTGGCCCAGTGGGACTATTAAATCACTTAATCAGGAAAGCGATTGGGCGATTGACTGTTCGAAATGTTTTGAAACAACCCATGTCTTGGTAAAATCTTTTGGGAAGTAATCCAGCCATGTATATAATGAGGCGTAGTTAACGAGCTGAGCCCGTTAGCGCTTAAAAATATGCGAAAACACAATATCTATAAAGGTTAACAACATCGCAAGTGATTAAGCAAAGATAACTTCTGATGTGAGGTATTGGTCTATATCCCGCGTAGAGGTTTATTTTAAATTAGCTAAAAATTGCTGGTGAACACTGGGTTTACATAAACATAATAATTCTATTAAGCCTAGAAAGCTCCTAGAAAGCAATAGATAAGCAAAATACAAGTAAAGGGAGGTTGGATTCTAACATCCTCCCCCACTTAAGTTGTCGACACCCTCGCCGACTTAGAAGAACTACAATAGATAAAAGAAAAGCTCATATCCTAAATTTTGTGCTCTCTTTTGTGTCGTTGGTTGATGGCGGTTTCTGGAGTCTTATTGAATCTTGTTGTGTCTTGGTTGGTTAGTGAGCTTCTTTGGGAGTATTGTTGATGGTTTATTTTTGGATTTGATGCTTCTTCTGAATCCAAGTCTTCCTTGTTTCTAGTTTCTTACTCGGAGCTACTGGGCTTGAGCTTTCATCTTAATTCTTGTGTTTGTTGCGAGGGGTATTTGAGATGTCGCCTTTCTAAGTGGCTCCATCACTCAGCCCTTGGTGGGTAGTTGATGCGAGGTTGTTTCTAGAATATTGCCTTCTTCCGGAGCTCCATCACTCGCATTGCCGAAAGGTATCGGCCCTTCTTTTTTTCTATCTGTGGGAGTACCTGTACTTCGAGCTAGACAAGTTTGTCCACCTGTTACAAGCAAAGAATTCAAGTGAGACATTACAATTGCTTTGCTGGTGCAGAGAAACTCCAACCCACGCACAAGGTTGAAGTCGTCCATGTTGACGGAAGTGAAGTTCATCTTTCCTTCCCATTCTCCCAACTTTGTTTCCACCTTGTTTGCCACACCGAGGGTCGACTTGGCTTTAGAGTTGACGGATTTCATGCTACCGCCTCCTTCCTTGAGTACCACCCCAATCTTCAGGCTTCTGTTTCAGTGACAAAGTTGTGAGAGGTGCTGGTGTCGACCATGGCACGAGCTTTCCTCCCATTCACCAAGAGGTCCACATACATCATATTCGCGGAGTTCTCTCTTGTATTCGGGGCCTCTTTCCGCATTGCATACACCATGTAGACGGAACTCATTCTGCGAGGTTTATCCTCCTCGCTACATGCTTCTTCTTCCGTCTCTTTCGGGGTTTCCTCTATGGAGATAGACGAAAACTTCCTCTGCAGGATGTCGATCTCCTCTTTGTGCTTGAACTCCCACCCTTTGTGTGGGCCTCGATATAGCAAACAATTAATCCTACTGATGTTTCCCGAGGGTGTGCTGACTGATATATGCGTTTTATATAGAGTTTTCACCCCTGTCCCTTAGTACTTTTTGATCTCAAATGAGCTCTTCGGAGCGATTTTTAGTACTAATGTGCTCCTTGTAGTGTGTTTGTAATTTCAGGTTTATCATTGTAGTAATTATCATATTTGTGTGAATTTTCTACTCATCTGAATCACTACAAGAGATTGTGTACTTACGAGAGCGCAAACACTGAGTTGGAAGAATTTTCAAGCAAAGCCAATAGTGAAAGAAGTAGAAAACTGAATCTCGTCCACTCTTTTGATCATAACGCAAGTTATACAACTCCAAATGCAGCGATTCAAATTAGGTTGGATTCTAGACTTTAAGAGCTTTCCAACGAATGGTCACTCGCCTAATTCCGACTTATAACGACGGAGATATAGTATTTTTAAGATACGGGATCGTGCAGTTTGACGAGCAGATCGCCCGATCGGGAGGCCCATTGCCCGATCGGGCGACGACAACCCCTGGGCGCGGTTTTTAGCTTATGCTTCCGGTTTTTTCTTCTACTTTTGGGCAAGAATATAAATATAGCCTTTAGTCGTCTTATTTTCAGCATCTTATTTTTTAGACTCTTAGTTTATTACTTAGTTTTATTCTCTCTCTAAACTTTTGTTAATTACTTTTATTATTCAATTCAAGTTTCAAGCTTTAAATTTCATCATTTGTTCTTCAATTTGGTATTTCTTATTTCTTTTCTTCGTTATTCAATTTTAATTATGTTTTCATTAATCATGTTTGCTTTGTTTAAATTAAAATTAAATATGTGTGAGTAGTTTATATTCTAGGGTATTAGGAATACATGAATTAATATGAAGGGAAGATTGAATGTTGTTGATTGTTGGTACTGTGGATAATTCCTATTGATTGGTGTTGTGGGATCTTTTACGGTGATGACGTGTCACGCGTTCCTCGGAGGTATCAAGTATGAGCTGACACGAACCCTCTGGCAACCTGCAAAACAAGAATATTCCCGTAGGAATATTCCCTCCGATGCCTAAGTAAGTATAGGCTAGAGAGAGAAGTAATTTAAGAGAGAAGGCAGAGCAAAGATAGTTTTGGTAGGTGGGAATGAATTGATTACCCCTTACCTTGGGATCCGAGCTATTTATAGGGCTAGGGTTTCTTGGGAATTGATCCCTCAACCCTAGCTGTGGGATGCGTGCTCCTTGGGGATTTAGGACACGTGTCTTTTGGCCAACAATGATGAGCCTTTTACAAATTGGGCCTGGCTTCTCAGAGAAGGTGAGCTTTCCAATAATAAGGCTTTGCCTTTATTTCGTTTAAGTACCATTGTCTGGGCCTACTTCCTGGGCTTGGGCCCATGAATCGCCTGGGCCGGCCTGTATTGGTCATTGTAGCTTTTTTGGGCCTTATGGTGGAGATATTCAGGCCCACATCATTTGCCCCTCATGAGGAGTGAAAACGGACGTTAGTTTTTACTGCTCTTGGGTTATCCAGTAGGGTGATGACGCATGGCAGGGGTAATCATTTCTTACCCCTTTATAAATAAGTGATAATTATGAGTGATTTTCCCCCTCATTTCTAAAATCATTTGAGAGCCACAGAAGAAGGCGATTTCCGGCGTCTAGCAACCACCAAGAGGCACTGTAGCTCCGCCACAATCTTCAAAGTCCTGTTCTTGAAGTTCTTGGAAATCTTCTCTTCAATCCATCAGGTAACATTTATTTTGAGAAAACTTGTTTGTTAATTTTGGTTATTCTCTGCCCCCTTCTCCCATCTATGATATGAGGATCTCGTCAAAACTGAGGGCGGCGACCTGCTATTTTGACGTCTTCATTTCTCAAGTTATGCCCCTCGTCTTGAGCCAATTCTTCAGCCTGTGCAGGATATCATGGTGCAAATAGGTGACGGCCCATATTTCGAAGGAGAATCTTCTTCCCCCATAGAGGAGGACGCGCCCACGAATGAGCGTGCCGAAGGCGCGCCAGCAAGCCCGTCCAGGAGTGAAGAAGGCCACCTTCATCCCTGCGAGATTTTCCCCCTTCAGACGTGGCTGAGCTATCTTACTGCCCAAGGCGCTGATTATGGGGCGTCTTTAAACTTGGGTTTTGAGTATAAGTTTTGCATGCCAGCCGGCATAGACTGTACCAGTTTTGGCTTAATAGAAGGGGAGTTCGCCGTGTACAGCTCCTTCTTAAAGCTAGGCATGAGGTTTCCTCTCCACCCTTTTGTGGTGGAGGTGTTGGATGGTTTTAACATTGGTTTGAACCAAATGTCCCCCAACTCCTGGGACGGCGTCTTTGGGTATATTGCCCGATGTGAACTCGAGGGTATTACCCCTTCCTTCCCAGCATTTCTCAGGATAGCCTCAATGTCCCAAGTTCCTCGATCCGCCGAGGGTTGGCTAGCCCTTACTTATAAGGGAGCATACAGGACGGTGATGGGCAAGGCGTCCAAATGGCATCACTGGCGGAAGAAATGGGTGGTTATCAAGACCACCGACCTGGAAATGTGTAGTAGGATGAGACGTTGGACACTTCAACCCAACTTTGTTGGGAAGAGCGGCTCCTTTCCTCCAGTTTCTGCCGCCCTCTGGAAACGGATGTCGTCCTTATTCAAGGCCAAGCCGCTCACAGTTGGAACCAAGACGACTTATATACCTGAGGGGTGGTTGCCTCATTTGGATCAGTTGGACGATCCCGTTTTCCTCTCGGCTGTGGGCTTGTGTCCGTATATGCCGAGAGGTAATGTTTTGTAACTTGGTTCTTTCGTTGTTTTTAATGCCTTGTGTTTTCCTGACGTCTTTCTCTCATTTTCAGACGAGGCCATGGAGAAGCTGGATGATGCATCCAAGGGCCGCGTGGACATGCCGACCTGGCTGGCAGAGGTGCTTGATGCAAGTACCTTTCAGGCCTTGCAACGTCAGGAGGCTACTGAGCAGGCCGTCCCGGAGCAGGCCGTCCAGCAACCTAACCCTTCCACGGAGGAAAAGAAGGTATTGCTCCATCTTTCCGGAGTATGTGATTTCCTTCAGTTTTTGCAACTGACCCTCCAAGCGCAAGGCTTGTGGCACAGGAAAACCCTCCTTCAAGCCAGCAGTTGTGAAGGCGTCGAAGGCGCCACCAGCACGTCAAAGGGTGTTTGCCCAAGACACTCCCAATGATGGGGAGTTCGCCTCACCTAGTTCCCAAAGAGCTAAGGCGGCAATTGATCCTCTTGCGGGAATTCCAGAAGACGTCCGCCGTAACATTCCTCTGAAGGCGGCGGAGAGGGCTAGGAATTCCGGTGGTAAGTTTTACTCCAACATCGTAACCACTTGCCGTTCTTCGTCTGGAAGTTCTATAGTCTCTCCTAGAGATTCTAAGGCTGTTGTTTTTCCAATAGAAATACCCGACCCTCAGAAAGCCATTGATGCTGAATTGGATCAGATCCCCTCTTCAGGCCGGTTTATTTCTCAGGACCGCAGACAGATAATGAGTCAAATGCGCAATGCTATTCCTCCGAAGTACGCTGAGACCCTTCTCGAGGCGGCAGAGACTCAGCTTGCCGCCATGCAGTCCTCTATGCTAGATGTAAGTTTTTTATTTGTCCTTAGTATTTTTAGGAGAGCATTTCTGTTTTGATTTTTACGTTTGCTGTTTTGCAGATGTTTATTCTGCTGGATAACTTGAAGAAGTTGCGCACTTCTCTGGTGCATGAAGAGGCTAGACACCGCCTTCTTGCTATGCAGTGCGGCGATCAGCATTTTGCTGAATTAGAGGAACTTCAGCTCAACAGTGTTAGGTTATGATACATATGACAATTCATAAATCATGCGGAAAAACCATATAGCCAGGAAAACATATTATTTACACATAATCATTTAGCATAGTTTAGATGCATACTCTTTGTTGCGTGCCTTCCCTAGCTGCGCCCGAACCGAACAAGAACAAGTCTTTAGGACTCCAAGTGTCGTCCCTCCATAGATAGTCCACAGCACGTCCGGATCCGCCTTAAGATTGACCAACTAGAATCGCCCTTAAGGTACTATTATTTTCGGCACTTTTAGGCAATTGTGTGACTGAATTTTTCTCTCAAAAACTCACTTTGAATACTTGAAAACTCGTTGTAAATATGTGACCCTAGGCACTTATTTATAGAGTTTACGGAAAGGAATTATAATCCTATTAGAATACAAATCTATTTAATTACAACCCTACTAGGATTCTAATTAAACAAAGTTTATCTATTAGGATTAGATTTAATCATATTACGAATCCCGGTAGCCTTAGGATTCCGAGTAACACACACAAGTGGCGCACAAGCACCGCACGCCCGCACGCAGGCCTTGCGGCCCACGCCGAGCGCACAGCGCAAGGCCCACTGCCGCAGCCTTGCCCGCGCGCGCCCCTAAGCTACGACTGGCCTGGCTTTAGTGCTGGGCCTGGTCGTATGCTTGGCGTGTGGTTGTTGCGCTTGGCTTGCTGGGCGATGGCCCGGCTTCGTGCTGGGCCTTCGTCTGGCAGGCCTCGTCCGATGCTAATTCGTACGATACGCTTCCGATTAAATTCTCGATTCCGGAATTCATTTCCGATACGAACAATATTTAATATTTCCGATTCCGGAATTAATTTCCGTTTCGAACAAATATTTAATATTTCCGTTTCCGGAATTATTTTCCGATTCCGATAATATTTCCGATTCTGACAATATTTCCGTTTCCGGCAATATTTCAGATTCCGGTAATATTTCCATTTCCGATAATATTTTCCGATACGTACCATGTTTCCGTTTCTGGCAACATCTACGACTTGGATAATATTTATATTTCCGATACGATCCATATTTCCGTTTCCGGCAATATCATCGTTTCCGGAGTATTCATTTCTTGCCTGTGACGATCTCAGCTCCCACTGAAACCAAGATCCGTCGATTCCGAATATCCATAGATGGAGTATTTAATGCCATTAAATACTTGATCCGTTTACGTACTATTTGTGTGACCCTACGGGTTCAGTCAAGAGTAAGCTGTGGATTAATATCATTAATTCCACTTGAACTGAAGCGGCCTCTAGCTAGGCATTCAGCTCACTTGATCTCACTGAATTATTAACTTGTTAATTAATACTGAACCGCATTTATTAGACTTAACATTGAATGCATACTTGGACCAAGGGCATTATTTCCTTCAGTCTCCCACTTGTCCTTAGGGACAAGTGTGCATTTCCTAATTCCTTTGTCGCTCGATGCTCGCTCTTGAACATAAGGTAAGAGTTGTCATCCTTATTATGTCCAGAGGTGTTCCTCGGTTTCAGAGTTCAACTGATCAAATAAACAGATAATCATAGCCTATGATTCATCCGAGCACGGCCATGCATTTCACAGTTTCTAGCTCTCTGAGTGGCCTTGTACAACTTTTAAGCATCTCATCCCGATTTATGGGAGGACAATCCCAATCTTGCGATCTTGAGATTAGACTTCGTTTGATAGCTGATTACCTGAGCGTTGCCTTTATAGCCTCCTTTTACGGTGCGACGGTTGGTCAACGTCAAAGCAACCAGTTCTCAAACAAGTAATCTCAAATCACTCAGGTATTGAGGATTTAGTGTCTAATAATTTTAATGAAATTTACTTATGACAGATTTTCATCTCTTACAGTAAAGTTTCATAGGTCTTGTCCGATACTAGTCTTCCCAAAGTAAGTATCTATGCAAATGATTATGACATTGCCATGTCCACATAGTTCAAGAAACAGAACTACTAGTCATCTTGCATTCTAGTCGTCTAACGTTTTCTATTCGTCCAATTTTATAGAAAACTCCGACTAGGGACCATTTTCAACCTTTGACATTCAAGTTCACTTGATAGACATTTCTTAGTCACATGACTGGTCCTGACAGTCTATCTTGAATATTTCGTCAAATTTGAAGGGACTCATCATTTAATACTAAACCAAGATTAAATGGAATATGAAAATATATTTCATATATGATAAATGTTCAACCCCAATGTTTTACAACCATGGGCCTCTAACCCATCTTTAAAACATTTCATGGAATTCAAAGCTATGCTTGATTTCCAGTGCTACAACGTGAGTGTTGCTTCTCACTTGTTGCATAGGTTTAGTTATCATGCTTTGCCAATCTTAACATCCTTTTCATCGAATGTTCTTTGAGATATGATGATAAGATCTTTTCGAGTTTGTTTATTATGTGATCTAGTCTTTCTTACTTCGATGGTGGTTTTACTCATTTTGCAATGAAGAACCATCAAGTTAGCAGACGTTTTTCTTGCTTCAAGAGTGGTTCTACGCATTTTTTAATGAAGAACCATCAAGCCAGCAGATAGGTGATCTACCCAAGTTCAGTGAAGAACTTTAAACAACCCTGTTTTATTGCTTCTTAGGCAATAATTACTTTTACTTCAACTGTATAGGTTGCTAGTGATGCTTTGTTTGGATTTACCTATCCAAGCAGTTCATAGATATGTGGAAGACTCTCCAACTATATCTTAGAACATAGAAATTATTATTTTAATTTCCCACGCAACAACTCATGGTCTCCAACCCATGTTGCCATTTTCAAAACACGATGCTCTATAGCTCGTCCTTATCAATGGTTAACTCCAAAGGAATCTTGCTTGATCCTTTGCCAGTGCTTATGCGTGTAGCATCAATATTTAGCATATCTTTATTTCCTTGAATCAAGAACTATTCCTATGTACCTTTTTAAGTACCATAAGTTTTTCTTGATCTCAATCTAGTTGATCTTTACTTAGATCAATAGAGATTGGTATATGTTCGTCATGCCTAAAGTCATACGATACGTTTTTGGCGATCCTCATATTATATCATACATGATAAATTCTTTTGTAGAATAATTCCCAATTGAATTCTATTCATGTAACTTTAGCTTATCTAGTTTCAGTAGATACTAAATTCAGCTAAATTCTTTGACATATAATATAGGTTAAGAATCTCATTTAGACTCTTTGATGTTTAACTTAGTAAATGCTTATACATAGTTCAAACATCCTTTACTTAGATTTATTCACATGGGTCGAATATCTCCAATGGAGTCATTCGTGTTTGATTTAGTAAATGCCATTACTTAATCCAAAACAATATCATAAGATCTTTGTAAATAGATCTTAATACCCAGTATGTACTAAGTTTCGCCATGGTCCATCATTGATGAATAATCTCAAATCTAAGTCATTAGCATTTGAATGTTATTTTACAATAGAGAGATATGTGTGTGATACACATAGGACCAATTAAGTTTTTATGTACTCCCACTAAACTTCTTATACATCTATAAGAATCATGTATATTTTATGAAACTAAAATGCTTATTAGCTTCACTTAAAATACCGTTCCAATTCCCAATTGCTTGCTTAAATCTGTACTTAGATTTTATAAGCTAGCTTTCCTTTTCAAGCATTTATTTGGATCCACAAATTCTATGACATACCATGTACATATTATATTCCAACATTTGATTGAGGAATACGTTTTGTCATCCAATTGCCATATGTACCAATATGCAATCATTGCTTGAATTATAGACTTAAGCATTACGATTTTGCATGAGGTTTCAACACAATCCATGCCATGAATTTGCTTGTAACCTTTAGCAACTAATCTAGCTTTGTGTGTGAACACAATTCCATGTTTGATGGTTTTTATCCTTAAAACAAACTTGCAACCAATAGGTGTGAAACTATTCTTGCAAATCAACAAAATTTCAATTTTGTCATCAAAACATTGAGTATGTTTTATGGCCTTTAACCAATTAAACATATAGTCTATCTATGGCCTCTAACCATTTTAGGGAATCTATATTTCGTCATAGCTTTCTTACAAGTCACAAACTCATTAATCTATATGATAATAGTTTGACTGCAAGTTGTAGGTTTCTTCACTATTTAATAGAAGAATCTCATAGTTTCATTGACCTGATCTCTATGTTTCTTCACTATCTAATAGAAGAATCTCATAGTTTCAGTGACTTGAATTCTATGCCTACTTGGGTATAGAACATCAAACAATAGAATATCAACAGGCACTTTGAGAGTCCTTTGAATATTCTATTCTCTTTGAAGCACTTGTAAAGTCTTCTAAGAGATGTCTATTCTTTAAAGCCACTTCTAAAGTCCTTAAAGAATAAGTTCGGATTTTCTGAAGCACTTCGAAAAGCCTCCGGAATGTCCGTTTATGTTTGTTGTTCGCCTCGAAAACTTTCGAGGTCTATTTTCTCCCACTTGTCATTTTGGAAACGAATTTCCAAAAGGACATTATTTCGAGCAAACAAACATTATGTTCTCAAAAATTCGTGGTAGAAACAATACCCTTGTGTTTCATTTGAATAAATCATAATGAAACATATATCTATACTTGAGCCTTAGTTTGTCGAATGACAAACACTAAGCTCCCACTGAGTTTTGCAACTCTCTAGATATATTTTATGAAAAGTTATTCTGAAATTACTTTTCAATAGCTTTGACGAATTTGGTTTAGTTTGGTGGTAGTTGAGCATTTTGTTTTAGAAATTATAGGAAAAGTCTTTATGATCCATCATTGATCGAATCAAGTACTAATTGACTTCGATTATTCCAACTAAGATATGCCATATCTTATGGACCTAGATTGTGAAATTACAACACACAATCATTGATGATCATATTTGGTCTCAAGTAAGCATCAACATGATCTAACCTAGATCTTTATGATTTCTTGCCAAGTGGATTTTATACTTCTGAATCTTTGAACTAGCCAAACAGATTCAACTTATATCACATTTGAGTAAATAAACCTATATTCACTCAAATCCATGTGAAATAATAAAGTCAATAAAATCTTTCTTTAGCTTTGAACTCTATTGTCTAGGCGTTCTAACAATAGTTCATATCTTTTGTTACTTTCAACAAGTAAGACTAGTTGTCTTAAAATGATCTAGAAATCAATCAACTTTCAAAAGTCCATCAAAATAGAGCTTATGAATGTTAACTTGTTGATATGGTCTAAGCAACAATGCCAAAGATTAGTGGAACTCAAATCAAGGGGTTGATTTGAACCTAGTAAAGTTCTTTAAAGAGTTGTTTGTTTTAATCAAGCATATTGACTCAACCTGTAATTGACCATTTCATTCAAATAAACAAACAAACATTGTTTTTGTTTTTCTTGAATGTGAGTCTTTCTGTGTTTGAAAACAGAAATTTAGGTATGTTGATTATGGAACAAAATAGCCATTAAGTTCCAGCCTTTGAAAGGACTTAAAACAAACTAGATGACCCTACAACTAATGTAGCATTTCCATGCTTCATTTCCCACTTGTAGGTCATTAGTGTATCCTAGCTTCCATTGTTTGAGTTATTACCGAAGTAAGAACCTCAAGCGGTATATGATACCAAGGAAGTTTGATTGCTAGGTCACTTCTCTTTAAACATAAACTTATAGGTAGAAACGGAATCGTAAATTCCTTTCATTTGTTCCTCGTTTTCCTATTTCTTGTACCCTTTCTTATAGTCTTAAGAATTGAATTCTTTAGTGTTGACTTTTATACTTTGTTAGACATGTCCAATGTCACCCCAACAAGGTTCTTACCATTTAATTTAGGTTGAATATTAAGTTTCAACTAGATGATCTTACCAGAAGCTTCTAAAGTTCTCTAAGCATCGATCTATTCGAATGTCTAGGGACTAGACTCATTCGAGAATTAAATGGACAAAGATATTAGGTTGTTAACCATTGATAAAGCTGAGCGTATTAAACTCAATGCTTTATGATCTCAAAACTACAGTGTATTTTGAATTCACAAGCACCAATTGGTTTGCCATTCGACTTTGATGTTCGAAAACAACCATAAAAGTCGCTATAAGAAACGTACATTTTAAATTGCTCACTTTCTCTCATTTCCGTGAATCGTTCTTGGATTCACTACCAATCGAGGAAATTTACTGTTACCTTTCTAAAAGGATTTACTGCAGTGCAAGATATTTAATTATAAACAATAATTAAAACATACATTGAAGCATGCAAAGTCTAAACATTTATCATGAGTAATAACTTGAAAATTAAAGCAATCATGCAATTTCAACAAGTTATTAGCATTTTATTCGAATTTATAGCGCTGGGCAGGTGTGAATAAAATGATTCCAAGATCCTAAAATCATTGAAGAATTAAGCACAGTTTGTCGACTTAATCCTAAAACATCTTAGGTAAGCAAAAGCCTTTTGCTAATAGTCTAGAAACTATTCTTGGTTGATAGGTACGTCTAAGAACTTATTAGGTAAACCTATCTCATTTGCCACGACATAAAAGGACTCCTTACTTATATCGTTGAGTTTCACCAAAACTAACATGTACTCACAATTATTTGTGTACCTTGCCCCTTTAGGACCAATAAGTAACACCTCGCTGAGCGAAAACTATTACTAGATTGATGTAAAGGATATCCAAGCAAGTGTATATTTTGGCATGGCACCTTTTAACTCAATTTTTAAGTTTGGAACTTAAGGCTCTTACTATGTTGGTTAGATTTTAAGTGAACTAAAATCCTTAATCATGCAACATAATCAAGCTTTTGATCTCATGCATTTTAAGACATATTTAAAAGCAATAAATAACTTAAAACATGCATAAGATAAATGTGATCTAGTATGGCCCGACTTCATCTTGAAGCTTTAACTTCAAAGTCCGTCTTGAAAATCTCCGTGGGAGGCACCATTTTCTTCAAATAGGATAAGCTATAATTAAAACTAATTACAACTATTTGATGGTACGCAGACCATATTTGAATTGAAAAACAACTTTGGTACTTTAGACCAATTACATTCAAATTAATGGTACGCAGACCATATTTTCTATCCTATTTGGGCCATACTAGTCACTTCATAACCTGCAAAACAGTACATATACAATATATACCATTCACCCATTCATTATCATGAATGGCCCACATAGCTGGTTAGTAAAACACATTATGCATCACGTAAACATTTGCAGCAATTAATCAAGGGCACCAATAATCTACCAATTATTCAGTCCTTATTAATTCTAATCAAGTTGTTTTAACCTTAAGGATTTGTAGACCTAATCAAGAGTTTATGCCTAAAAGGGCTCCCACTTAAACCAATAAATTCATATGCTTTACTAATTTTAAACATAAAAATGTATTTCTAGTCTAACCGGAAACATACAAATTTAATTAAAATTTAAAGCTCATATAAATTTATAATTGAATCAAAAAAGTTTAATTTAATTTCAGTCGTATTTAAATTAATTCATGATTTTAATTTTAGTAAAATAATTAGAATAAATAAAATTTATTATAATTACAATATTCAAAATTAAAATCCAAGAAAATAATTTAAATGATTAATTTTAAAATTAATTAAAATTACGTAAACTGAAAATTTCAAATTAAAATTTCAAAACGATCTAATCGAAACGCAACAACCCCACGCAACGTACGCCCATGGGCCACACGCACACAGCCATCGCTGGCCATGTGCGCGCAGCCCATGCGCTGCGTCGCATAGCTGCTGCTGCTATCCTTCGCAAGGCTCCACGCGAGCTTGTGCTCGCTGTGCGCGCGCCAGCGCTCGATGCACGCGAGACATCGCTCGCTGCATTCGCTCGCCAGCGCTCGCTGTGCGCGCTCGCCAGCGCTCGCTTTGTGCGAGCCAGCGCTCGCTGCGCGAGGCATCGACGCTGGGCGCAGCACTCGTGGCACGCGAGCTTGCGCTCGCTGCGCGCGAGGCTGCGCGCGCTTGCGCGAGGCAGTGCGCGTTGTGGCGCAGCTCGTTTGCTGCCCACACGCGACTGCCGTGCCTTGCCTTCGCCCATGCCCATTCGTCCATTGCTCATAGCCCACGACACAAGGCAGGGCTGCTGCCTTGTGCTCGTGCACCATGGCCTTGCTCATTGCATTCGTGCCGCATGGGCGACGAGCTCCCTTGCTCGTCGTCACATGCCCGCACTATACAACACCCCTTAAGGGTAACACCTAGCGTCCATTGCTTTGTGCGTGCAAGTTATATGAGCGAATCGCATAAAATTTAAAAATTTATATTTAAAATTAATGACAAATTAATAAATAATATTAATTTCATAATTTTAGGGCGAAAAAATCGAAAATTTATTATTCAATTGATTTCCGATTAACATGGATTCAAGTCTAGGTCATAAAAATTTAAAATTTATCATAAATTTACAATTTTTATGGTGGTTTTTAATCATAGGTATCTAATTAAATTATAATTATTTATGAAAATCAAATTAATTCTAAATTATTCTAATTTTCAACAAATTAATCATAATTACAAATTAGATTGCATAATTAACAAGGCTAGGCATTCAAACTTGTTAAACATATACAGTAGGTCAATCAAAAATTCAAGATTTATCAACAAGAATCGCAAATATTTAATTTAACATCTTAAATTTACGAAATTTTGCATTCGAAAAACTAAAACCTCCGAAAAGTCATAGTTAGGCTTCGAATTTGAGAATTCTGGGTTCGGCAGAAAAAAACTATTTTTGTCAAAATTTTAGAATGCCTTTTACATGTGAAATTGACACAAAAATCACTCGATTTGGATGAGTAACGAAGAAACTGCCGAAAAACTGCGTACATATAATTAAATAAACGCAATTTGCAATTAATTAACAATCACGAAAATTAATCACCCCTTTTAATTCTTGCAAATTTGTAATATTTAACCATGTTCATGCAATTTAGATTATGAAAATAATAAGAGGCTCGTGATACCACTGTTAGGTTATGATACATATGACAATTCATAAATCATGCAGAAAAACCATATAGCCAGGAAAACATATTATTTACACATAATCATTTAGCATAGTTTAGATGCATACTCTTTGTTGCGTGCCTTCCCTAGCTGCGCCCGAACCGAACAAGAACAAGTCTTTAGGACTCCAAGTGTCGTCCCTCCGTAGATAGTCCACAGCACGTCCGGATCCGCCTTAAGATTGACCAACTAGAATCGCCCTTAAGGTACTATTATTTTCGGCACTTTTAGGCAATTGTGTGACTGAATTTTTCTCTCAAAAACTCACTTTGAATACTTGAAAACTCGTTGTAAATATGTGACCCTAGGCACTTATTTATAGAGTTTACGGAAAGGAATTATAATCCTATTAGAATACAAATCTATTTAATTACAACCCTACTAGGATTCTAATTAAACAAAGTTTATCTATTAGGATTAGATTTAATCATATTACGAATCCCGGTAGCCTTAGGATTCCGAGTAACACACACAAGTGGCGCACAAGCACCGCACGCCCGCACGCAGGCCTTGCGGCCCACGCCGAGCGCACAGCGCAAGGCCCACTGCCGCAGCCTTGCCCCCGCGCGCGCCTAAGCTACTGCTGGGCCTGGCTTTAGGGCTGGGCCTGGTCGTATGCTTGGCGTGTGGTTGTTGCACTTGACTTGCTGGGCGATGGCCCGGCTTCGTGCTGGGCCTTCGTCTGGCAGGCCTCGTCCGATGCTAATTCGTACGATACGCTTCCGATTAAATTCTCGATTCCGGAATTCATTTCCGATACGAACAATATTTAATATTTCCGATTCCGGAATTAATTTCCGTTTCGAACAAATATTTAATATTTCCGTTTCCGGAATTATTTTCCGATTCCGATAATATTCCCGATTCTGACAATATTTCCGTTTCCGGCAATATTTCCGATTCCGGCAATATTTCCATTTCCGATAATATTTTCCGATACGTACCATGTTTCCGTTTCCGGAAACATCTACGACTTGGATAATATTTATATTTCCGATACGATCCATATTTCCGTTTCCGGCAATATCATCGTTTCCGGAGTATTCATTTCTTGCCTGTGACGATCTCAGCTCCCACTGAAACCAAGATCCGTCGATTCCGAATATCCATAGATGGAGTATTTAATGCCATTAAATACTTGATCCGTTTACGTACTATTTGTGTGACCCTACGGGTTCAGTCAAGAGTAAGCTGTGGATTAATATCATTAATTCCACTTGAACTGAAGCGGCCTCTAGCTAGGCCTTCAGCTCACTTGATCCACTGAATTATTAACTTGTTAATTAATACTGAACCGCATTTATTAGACTTAACATTGAATGCATACTTGGACCAAGGGCATTATTTCCTTCAAACAGGAGGGAGGAGTTTGACGCTCTGACCAAGTCCCTGACTTCTCAACGTGCTGAAAATAAGCAGCGCCTTGAACAGATTGACCAGAATTTTTCTCAGATTTTGGATCTATCAGAGAAGATAAAGGAGCAAAAGGCTAAGTTTTCTCGTCTTAATGCCAAGTTCCAGGATTTGGAGGCACAACTGGAGGCGGATCATAAGGAAGTGGCTACATCCAAAGAGGTGTGTAGCCAATCTGCCGTGCTGGGTGAAAGGTCGATCCGAGGGGGCATTGAGCTTGCTTGGAATGCGGAGTTTGGCAGTATGCGCCCCTTCAGCTGGTTCGAGAAATTCATCGATTATCAGGTGGAGGTGGAGAAAGCCCTGAAGGAAGGACGTCCTCCTCCTGAATTCGTTCCCGGTGATGATGACGAATGAGGCAATCTAGGGGATTTGTATTTTGACTTTTCCTTGTTTTTGCAACGCCTTGCTTGATGGCGTTATGTGCATAATTTTGTAATTATGACTGACTTATTTAAATGATTGGGCGTCTTTTAAACGTTTCTGTTGTTTTATTTTATTTGTCGTTCCTGTCTATTTTATTATGTTGGTTAGCTCAACATTTATAGCTGACGCCCCTAAATGGGTACGGCGATTATTTTCCTTGGTCTTCCGTTGCCAAGGTCTTTAGCTACTTCATATAGCCATCGAAAAATGTGTTTCCCCTGTGTTCTAGGTGATCAACCTAGTGAGGGTGCTAATCTGGGCCACTTCTTAGGCCTTTAAACGACTAGTCTTTAAGAGAGTGTTATTGTCTGTGCCTCTTTAAAGGATTGGGTAACGTATTTGGCACAAGTAAAGATTCCCTGGAAAGGCCGGCTTGCTGGGAGATTTTCATTTAAATTTCAATAAGCCGTGCTACATGATGCGTCTATAGTGTGGACGTCTTCATTCTTACAAAGTGTTCATTCATTAATCAAGATAACATAGATATCAATCTTTAGAAAAAGTATTTCTTCAGGTTATCCGCATTCAAGGTACGTAAAATTGGACACCCCTGCATATCTTGGATTCGGTATGTTCCGTCCCGAACCTATTCATAGATTTCGTATGGACCTTCCCAGGTAGGGGTGAGCTTCCCTTGTTCATTAGCACGTCCAACGGCCTCCATCTTCCTTAGCACGAAATCTCCAACCTTTAAGATTCTTCCGGAGACTCTTTTGTTGTACTCCCTAGTCATTCGGAGTTTGTATAGCTGTTGGCGTAGAGCCGTGTTCCCTCTGGTTCCAAGCAAGAAATCCAAGGCCGCTTTCATCATTTCCCAATTGGCATCTTCATTAAATAGCATGACGCGCAGAGTTGGTTCACACATTTCAATTGGTAGGACGGCCTCAGCTCCATATGCTAATAAGAATGGTGTTTCTCCTGTGGAATTTTTTGCTGTTGTTCGTATAGACCATAAGACATTGGGTAATTCGTCGGCCCACAACCCTTTTGCTTCATCAAGCTTCTTTGTCATCCCTTCAGAGATGATCTTGTTGAATGCTTCTACCTGTCCATTTGCTTGAGGGCGGCCAACTGATGCAAAACATGCCGTGACGCCGTGATCAGCCAACCAGCTTTCCAACTTAGGTGTCTTGAATTGTGGCCCATTATCAAAGACAATGGACTGCGGCACACCAAATCTTGTAATGATGTTTTTCTAGATGAAGGCCCTCACGTCCTGTGCCTTGGTGTTTTTCAGGGCTTCAGCTTCTACCCATTTGGTGAAATAGTCGACAACAACTATCACATAGCGCAGTCCCCCTAGGGCCGTCGTATAAGGGCCTAATAGGTCCATCCCCCATTTAGCAAATGGTATAGGACTGGTGATGGGTGTTAGTTTCTGAGCCGGTCGTCGAATTAGATGAGCAAACCGTTGACATTTATCACACCGCTTAACCAAGTCAAGAGCGTCTTCTTTGAGAGTGGGCCAATAATATCCAGTTCTTAGAGCTTTTTCTGCCAAGGCCCTCCCCCCTATGTGTGAGCTGCATAATCCCTGATGGAGATCCTCCAGTACTTCATGCCCCTTCTCTGGGGTTACGCAGCGAAGAAGAGGCCGCGAGAAAGCTTTTTGGTATAAAGTCCCATTCCATATCTCGAACCAGGTGAATTTCTTTTGTAACCTTTCCGCCTGCTTGGGGTCTTTAGGGAGCACACCATTCATTTTGAAATTGACAATATCATCCATCCAGGTGGCCGTTCGGTCTAAGATGTCTGTCCTCAAGACGTCAATGCTCTTGGACTGTTTTACCTCCCAAAATACATGATGTGGTGTGCCGCAGGATGCTGAGCTTGCCAACTTGGATAAGGCGTCTGCCTTTCTATTTTCAGACCGTGGTATGTGTTGTATTTCAAAGCTAGTCAGCTGCTGTGCTTCTTGGCGGACTTTTTCCAAGTATTTTATCATGGTGTCATCATTGGCTTCATATTCTCCCTTTACTTGACTGACAATTAACTGTGAGTCGGATAAGACCAGGACCTCTGCTGCCCCGCCTGCTTTGCTCATTTGGATTTCGCATATCAAGGCTTCATATTCAGCTTCATTGTTTGACGTCTGAAAGTTGAAACGCATTGCATATTCATAGACATCCCCTTCTAGTGATTCACAGATAATGCCGGCTCCACACCCATTTTGGGTGGCAGAGCCATCCACGTGGACTACCCATTGAGTCTTTTCATTTTTCAAGTAGAGTGGCCTAGTCATTTCTGCAATAAAATCAGCAAAAGCCTGCCCCTGTATGGCCTTCCGCGGCTTATATGAAATATCAAATGCATTAAGCTCGATTTCCCAATTGAGCATTCTCCCGGACGCCTCCAGGTTAGTAAATGGCCGTTTCAGAGGTTGATCTGTGTACACTATCAGCCGATGGTCCAAGAAGTAAGGGCGAAGCTTCTTGCTAGCTAAGAATAGCGCGAAGCCGAATTTTTCAACAGTTGGATACTTAAGCTCTGCATTCTGGAACATGTGGCTGACGAAATAGACAGGTAGTTGCATTCCATCCCTCTGTAAGTAAGACGCCGCTTAGAGCATAGTCCGAGATGGCAAGATAGAGGCATAGAACCTCCCCTGAGAGAGGGCTGACTAGCCGCGGCAGAGTGTGCAGATGCTCTTTCAAACGGAGGAAGGCAGCCTCTGCCTGTGGCGTCCATTCAAATTGGGTCCCCTTTTTTATGGTACTGAAAAAGTAATGACACTTATCTCCAGCACTAGACAAAAATCGTCCCAAGGCGGCAAGGCAACCAGTCAAGCATTGCACATCTTTAACTGTCTTTGGCGACGTCATAGTGATGACGGTCTGTACCTTGTCAGGATTGGCCTCAATGCCCCTTTCATCAATAAAAAAAGCCAAGGAACTTGCCAGAAGAGACTTCGAAAATGCATTTCTTTGGATTGAGTCTCATTTGGTAAGCCCTAAGGGTCTCAAAGGTCTCTTGCAAATCGCCGAGGTGATCCGTCTTTTGTTTGCTTTTTACAATCATATCATCAATATAGGCTTCTATATTCCTCCCCAACTGTTTCGTAAAAACGGTGTTCACCAATCGTTGAAATGTGGCTGGTGCATTTTTTAGGCCGAACGGCATTACTTTGTAGCAGTACAAACCTTGCTCTGTGACAAATGACGTCTTCTCCTGGTCTTCGGGCCATAAAGGGATATGATGAAATCCTTAGTAAGCGTCCATGAAGCTCATCATGGCGTGCCCTGCCGTTGAGTCCACGAGTCGATCTATCTTTGGTAATGGAAAACTGTCCTTGGGTCAGGCTTTATTTAAATCGGTATAGTCGACGCACATCCTCCACGTCCCATTGGGCTTAGGTACCAGTACTACATTGGCTACCCAGTCTGGATACTGACATGGACGTATGAAGCCTGCGTCCATTAACTTCTGTACTTCAGCAGCGGCGGCTAAATTTCTTGCCTCCCCATGATTTCTTTTCTTCTGTCGTACTGGTTTCATAGCACTATCTACATTCAGTTTGAAGGAAATAATTCCCTTGGTCCAAGTATGCATTTAATGGTAAGTCTAATAAATGCGGTTCAGTATTAATTATACAAGTTAATAATTCAGTGAGATCAAGTGAACTGTATGCCTAGCTAGAGGCCGCTTCTAATGATATTAATCCACAACTTACTCTTGACTGAACCCGTGGGGTCACACAAATAGTACGTAAACGGATCAAGTATTTAATGGCATTAAATGCTCTATCTAATGGATATTCGGAATCGACGGATCTTGGTTTCAGTGGGAGCTGAGATCGTCAAAGGCAAATAAATGAATACTCCGGAAACGATGATATTGCCGGAAACGGAAATATGGATCGTATCGGAAATATAAATATTATCCAAGTCGTAGATGTTGCCGGAAACGGAAACATGGTACGTATCGGAAAATATTATCGGAAATGAAAATATTGCCAGAATCTGAAATATTTTCTTAAACAGAAATATTGTCGGAATCGGAAATATTATCGGAATCGGAAAATAATTTCGGAAACGGAAATATTAAATATTCGTTCGAAACGGAAATTAATACCAGAAGCGGGATGTTAAATATTGTTCGTATCGGAAATGAATTCCGGAATCGGGAAATTAATCGGAAGCGCGTCGTACGAATTAGCATCGGACGAGCTTGCTAGACGAAGGCCCAGCACGAAGCCAGGCCCGCGTCCAGCAAGCTAGCGCGCCACACAAACAGCCAAGGCCACGCCCAGCAGGCCGTGGCTGCGAGCGTAGCTGCGAGCAGTGGGCTGCAAGCAGGCTGCGAAGCTCGCGTGGGCTTGTAGCTCGCGTGGGCCGAGCGACCGTGTGGGCTGTGCGCGGGCATGGCCTGCATGCTTGCGGATCGTGCTCGTGTAGTGTTTGTGCTTCCGTACGAAACCTAAAACGTATAGGATTCGTTTAATGATTAAATTCCTAATCCTAATGGATAAATTAATTAATAAGAGTTCTAATAAGATTCTACTTAATTAATTCGTATCCTAGTAGGATTCGATTACTTTTTCCATAGCCTATAAATATGAGATCAATGCTCATAATTTAAAACGAGTTTTTTTTAAGTATTCTAAAGTTGAGAATTTTGAGCGAAAAATTCAGTCACATACTTTGCCCATATTGACCGAAAATAATAGTACCTTAAAGGCGATTCTAGTTAGTCAATCTTAAGGCGGATCCGGACGTGCTGTGGACTTTCTACGGAGGGACGACACTTAGAGTCCTAAAGACTTGTTCTTGTTCGGTTCGGGCGCAGCAAGTGAGGGAACGCTACAAAGAGTATGCATCCTAATTATGTTAATTGTTATGTGGCAATTAATTTGGAATCCTGGTGTTTATGGTTTTTCCGCATGATTTATATTCGTTTATATGTATCATAACCTAACAGTGGTATCACGAGCCTCTAATTAATTCCATAATAATTGCTTAACATGGTTAAATTTTACAAATTTGCAAAGAATTAAAAGGGGTGATTAATTTTCGTAATTGTTAATTAATTGCAAATTGCGTTTATTTAATTATATGTACGTAGCTTTTCGGCAGTTTCTTCGTTACTCAACGAAATCGAGTGATTTTTGTGTCAATTCCGCATGTAAAAGGCATTTTAAACTTTTGACAAAATTACTATTTTTCGGCCGAACCCATAATTCCCAAATTCCAAGCCTAACTATGACTTTTCGGAGGTTTTAGTTTTTCGAACGCAAAAGTTTGTAATTTTAAGATGTTAAATTAAATATTTGCGATTCTTGTTGATAAATCTTGAATTTTTGATTGACCTACTGTATATGTTTAACAAATTTGAATGCCTAAGTTTATTAATTATACAACCTAATTTGTAATTGTAATTAATTTGTTGAAATTCGAATAATTTAGAATTGATTTGATTTTCATAATTAATTAACGATTTAATTAGGTATCCATGATTAATAACCACCATAAAAATTGTTAATTTATGATAAATTTAAATTTTTATGACCTAGATTTGAATCCATGATAATCGGAAATTAATTGATTAATAAATTTTCGATTTTTCGCCCTAAAATTATGAAATTAATATGTTTTATTAATTTGTCATTAATTTTGAATTAAAAAGATTTAATTTTTTATGAAATTCGCTCATAAAGGTTGCACGCACAAAGCAATGGACGTTATGTGTTACCCTTAAGGGGTGTTGTAAAGTGCGGGCATGCGACGACGAGCAAGGGAGCTCGTCGCCCATGCGGTACGAATGCAGCGAGCAACGAGCGTGGCATGCACAAGGCAATGGCTGCCTAGGGGCTGTGTGCTACGCGTGTGGGGCGATGGGCGATGGGCGAGCAGTGCAGCGAGCAAGGCAAGCACGCGTGGGCAGCGATGGATGTTGCACCACAACGTGCGTTGCCTCGCCCAGCAAGCACGCCAAGGGAGCATCCAAGGCAGCGACAAGCGCAACACAACGTGCACGCGGGCAGCGTTGGCTGGCCTGTCCAGCAGGGTTGCCCAGAAGCGTGCCAGTGCGGTGGGCGAGTGGGCTGCGCGCAAGCGTGGCTCGCTGGGCCTGCCGCATTGGTGCGTTGTTGCTTGGGCTTTGCAATACGATCAATCGAGTGACAAGGGGTTTGTTTCTTGTTGGACTTGACGAGGCATGGGCGCAAGCCCACGACCTTGTCTTGACCCGATTGGTTCGTTTTAATTTTAATTTTGAATTTTCAGTTCGGAAACGATTTTAATTAATTTTAAAATTCGTAATTTAAATTGTTTTCTTGGAATTTAATTTTGAATAATCTAATTAATATAAATTTTAATTTATTCTAATTATTTTACTAAAATTAAAACCTTGAATTAATTTAAATTCATTTAATTCAACTGAAAATAAATTAAATAGATTCAATTATAAATTTATATGAGCTTTAAATTTCAATTAAATTTGTATGTTTCCGGTTAGACTAGGAAATACATTTTTATGTTTAAAATTAGTAAAGCATATGAATTTATTGGTTTAAGTGGGAGCATTTTAGTCATAAACTCTTGATTAGGTCTACATTCCTTTAAGGTTAAAACAACTTCATTAGAATTTATAAGAACTGAATAATTGGTAAATTATTGGTGCCCTTGATTAATTGCTGCAAATATTTATGTGATGCATAACATAATCTACTAATTAACCAGCTATGTGGGCCATTCATGATAATGAATGGGTGAATGGTATATATTGTATATGTACTGTTTTGCAGGTTATTGAAAGTGACTAGTATGGCCCAAATAGGATAGAAAATATGGTTTGCGTACCATTAATTTGAATGTAATATTGGTCTACTGCACCAAAGTTTTCAATTTAAATATGGTCTGCGTACCATCAAATAGTTGTAATTAGTGTAATTATAGCTTATCCTATTTGAAGAAAATGGCGCCTCCCATGGTGAAATTCAAGACGGAGTTTCCAATCCATTTTCAAGACGGACTTTGAAGTTGAAGCTTCAAGATGAAGTCGGGCCATACTAGATCACATTTATATCTTATGCAAGTTTTAAGTTATTTATTGCTTTAAATATGTCTTAATTATGCATGAGATTATGGCTTGATTATGTTGCATGATTAAGGATTTTAGTTCACTTAAAATCTAACCAACATAGTAAGAGCCTTAAGTTCCAAACTTTAAAATTGAGTTAAAAGGTGTCATGGCTAAATAACACTTACTTGGATAACCTTTACATCAATCTTAGTAATAGTTTTCCGCCATAGCGAGGTGTTACTTATTGATTCTAAAGGGGTAAGGTACACAAATAATTGTGAGTACATGTTAGTTTTGGTGAAAATCAACGATATAAGTAAGGAGTCCTTTTATGTCGTGGCAAATGCGATAGGTTTACCTAATAAGTTCTTAGACGTACCTATCAACCAAGAGTAGTTTCTAGACTATTAGCAAAAGCTTTGCTTACCTAAAATATTTTAGAATTGAGTCTAAATACATAATGTGCTTAATTCTTCAATGATTTAAGGATCTTGGAATCATTTTATTCACACCTGCCGGAACAATAAATTCGAATAAAATGCTAATGACTTGTTTAAATTGCATGATTGCTTTAATTTTCAAGTTATTACTCATGATAGATGTTTAGACTTTGCATGCTTCAATGTATGTTTTAATTATTGTTTATAATTATATATCTTGCACTGCAGTAAATCCTTTTAGAAAGGTAACAGTAAATTTCCTCGATTGGTAGTGAATCCAAGAACGATTCACGGAAATGAGAGAATGAGCGATTTAAAATGTACCTTTCTTTTAGCGACTTTTATGGTTGTTTTCGAGTATCAAAGTCGAATGGCAAACCAATTGGTGCTTGTAAATTCAAAATACAATGTAGTTTTGAGATCATAAAGCATTGAGTTTAAACGCTCAGCTTTACCAATGGTTAGCAACCTAATATCTTTGTCCATTTAATTCTCGAATGAGTCTAGTCACTAGACATTCGAATAGATCGATGCTTAGAGAACTTTAGAAGCTTCTGGTAAGATCATCTAGTTAAAACAGAATATTCAACATAAATGGTAAGAACTTTGTTGAAGTGACATTGGACATGTCTAAACAAAGTATAAAAGTCAACACTAGAGAAGTCAATTCTTAAGACTATAAGAAAGGGTACAAGAAATAGGAAAACAAGGAACAAATGAAAGGAATTTACGATTCCGTTTATACCTATAAGTTTATGTTTAAAGAGAAGTGACCTAGCAATCAAACTTCCATGGGATCATATACTGCTTGAGGTTCTTACTTCGGTAATAACTCAAACAATGGAAGCTAGGCTACACTAATGGCCTACAAATGGGAAATGAAGCATGGAAATGATACATTAGTTGTAGGGTCATCTAGTTTGTTTTAAGTCCTTTCAAGGCTGGAACTTAATGGCTATTTTGTTCCATAATCAGCATACCTAAATTTCTGCTTCAAACACAGAAAGACTCACATTCAAGAAAAACAAAAACAATGTTTGTTTGTTTATTTGAATGAAATGGTCAATTACGGGTTGAGTCAATATGCTTGATTAAAACAAACAACTCTTTAACAATAAGAACTTCACTAGGTTCAAATCAATCTCTTGATTTGAGTTCCACTAATCTTTGGCATTGTTGCTTAGACCATATCAACAAGTTAACATTCAAAAGCTCTATTTTGATGGAATTTTGAAAGTTGATTGATTTCTAGATCATTCAAGACGAGCTAGTCTTACTCGTTGAAAGTAACAAAAGATATAAACTATTGTTAGAACGCCTAGACAATAGAGTTCAGAGCTAAAGAAAGATTTTATGACTTTATTATTTGACCTGGATTTGAGTTAATATGGATTTATTTACTCAAAGTGATATAAATTTGAATCTGTTTGGCTAGTTCAAAGATTCAGAAGTATAAAATTCACTTGGCAAGAAATCATAAAGATCTAGGTTAGATCATGACAATGATTACTTTAAGACCAAATATGATCATCTATGATTGTGTGTTGTAATTTCACAATCTAGCTCCATAAGATATGGCATATCTAAGTTGGAATGGTTGAAGTCAATTAGTACTTGATTCGATCAATGATGAATCGTAAAGGCTTTTCCTATAATTTCTAAAACAAAATGCTCAACTTCCACCAAACTAAACCAAATTCGTCAAAGCTATTGAAAAGTAATTTCAGAATATCTTTCGATATATATATATATATATATATATATATATATATATATATATATATATATATATATATATATATATATATATATATATATATATATATATAAAGATATAAAGAGTTGCTAAACTCAGTGGGAGCTTAGTGTTTGTTATTCAACAAACTAAGGCCCAAGTGAAGATATATGTTTCATTGTGATTTATTCAAATGAGACACAAGGTATTGTTTCTACCACGAATTTTTGAGAACATAATGTTTGTTTGCTCGAAATAATGTCCTTTTAAAGATTCGTTTCCAAAATGACAAGTGGGAGAAAATAGACCTCGAAAGTATTCGAGGCGAACAACAAACATAAACGGACATTCCGGAGGCTTTTCGAAGTTCTTCAGAAAATCCGAACACTTATTATTTAAGGACTTTAGAAGTGGCTTTAAAGAATAGACATCTCTTAGAAGACTTTTACAAGGGCTTCAAGGATAACAAAATATTCAATGGACTCTCAAAGTGCCTGTTGATATTATATTGTTTGATGTTCTATACCCAAGTAAGGCATAGAGTTCAAGTCACTGAAACTATGAGATTCTTCTATTAGATAGTGAAGAAACATAGAGTTCAGGTCAATGAAACTATGAGATTCTTCTGTTAGATAGTGAAGAAACCTACAACTTGCAGTCAAACTATTATCATTTAGATTAATGAGTTTGTGACTTGTGAGAAAGTTATGACGAAACCTCGATTCCCTAATATGGTTAGAGGACATATATAAACTCAAATGTTTTAGATGGTTAAAGGCCATAAAACATACTTAATGTTTTGATGATAAATTTGAAATTTTGTTGATTTGCAAGAATAGATTAAACACCTATTGGTTGCAAATTGGTTTTAAGGATAAAAACCATCAAACATGGAATTGTGTTCACACACAAAGCTAGAGTAGTTGCTAAAGGTTACAAGCAAATTCATGGCATGGATTGTGTTGAAACCTCATGCATAATCGTAATGCTCAAGTCTATAATTCAAGCAATGATTGCATATTGGTACATATGACAATTAGATTACAAAACGTATTCCTCAAATCAAATGTTGGAAGAAACTATGTACATGGCATGTCATAGGGTTTGTGGATCCAAATAATGCTTGAAAAGAAAGCTAGCTTGTGAAATCTAAGTACAGAATTAAGCAAACAACTGGGGATTAGAATTGCATTTTAGTGAAGCTAATAAGTTTTTAGTTTCATAAAATGTACATGATTCTTATAGATATATAAGAAGTTTAGTGGGAGTACGTAAAAATTAATTGGTCCTATGTGTATCACACACATATCTCTCTATTGTGAAATAACATTCAAATGCTAATGACTTAGATTTGAAATTATTCATCAATGATGGACCATGGCGAAACTTAGTACATATTGGGTATTAAGATCTATTTACAAAGATCTTATAATATTGTTTTGGATTAAGTAATGGCATTTACTAAATCAAACACGAAATACTCCATTGGAGACATTCGACCCATATGAATAAATCTAAGTAAAGGATGTTTGAACTATGTATAAGCATTTACTAAGTTAAACATCAAAGGATCTAAGTGAGATTCTTAACCTATATTATATGTCAAAGAATTTAGCTGGATTCAGTATCTACTGAAATTGGATAGCTAAAATTACATGAATAGAATTCAATTGAGAATAATTCTGCAAAAGAATTTATCATGTATGATATAATATGAGGATCGCCAAAATGTATCGTATGGCTTTAGGCATAACGAACATATACCAATCTCTATTGGTCTAAGTAAAGATCAACTAGATTGAGATCAAGAAAATCCTATGGCACTTGAAAAATTACATAGGAATAGTTCTTGATTCAAGGAAATAAAGATATGCTAAACAATTGATGCTACACGCATAAACACTGGCAAAGGATCAAGCAAGATTCTTTTGGAGTTAACCATTGGAAAGAACGAGCTATATGCATCGTGTTTTGAAATGGCAACATGGATTAAAGACCATGAGTTGTTGCGTGGGAAATTAAATATTAATTTCTATGTTCTAAGATATAGATGGAAAGTCTTCCACATATCTATGAACTGCTTGGATAGGTAAAACCAAACAAAGCATCACTAGCAACCTACACAGTTGAAGTAAAAGTACTTATTTCCCAAGAAGCAATAAAACAGGGTTGTATATGTTAAAGAGTTCTTCACTGAACTTGGGTAGATCACATGTCTGTTGACTTAATGGTTCTTCATTGCAAAATGCGTAGAACCACTATTTAAGTAAGAAAGACTAGATCACATAATAAACAAACTCAAAAGATCTTATCATCATATCTCTAAGAACATTCGATGAAAAGGATATTAAGATTAGCAAAGCATGATAACTAAACCTATGCAACAAGTGAGAAGCAACACTCACATTGTAGCACTGGAAATCAAGCATAGCTTTGAATTCCATGAACTGTTTTAAAGATGGGTTTGAGGCCCATGGTTGTAAAACATTGGGGTTGAACATTTATCATATATGAAATGTATTTTCATATTCCATTTAATCTTGGTTTAGAATTAAATGATGAGTCCCTTCAATTTGACGATATATTCAAGATAGACTGTCAGGACCAGTCCTGTGACTAAGAAATGTCTATCAAGTGAACTTGAATGTCAAAAGTTGAAAATGGTCCCTGGTCGGAGTTTTCTATAAAATTGGACGCATAGAAAACGTTAGACGACTAGAATGCAAGATGACTAGTAGTTCTGTTTCTTGAACTATGTGGACATGGCAATGTCGCAATCATTTGCATAGATACTTACTTTGGGAAGACTAGTATCGGAGAGACCTATGAAACTTTACTGTAAGAGATGAAAATCTGTCATAAGTAAATTTCATTAAAATTATTAGACACTAAATCCTCAATACCTGAGTGATTTGAGATTACTTGTTTGAGAACTGCTTACTTTGACGTTGTCAACCGTCGCACCGTTAAAGGAGGCTATAAAGGCAACGCTCGGGTAATCACCTATCAAACGAAGTCTAAGCTCAAGATCGCAAGATTGGGATTGTCCTCCCATAAATCGGGATGAGATGCTAAAAGTTGTACAAGGCCACTCGGAGAGCTAGAAACTGTAAAATGCATGGCCGTGCTCACATGAATCATAGGCTATGATTATCTGTTTATTTGATCAATTGAATTCTGAAACCGAGAAACACCTCTGGACATAATAAGGATGACAACTCTTACCTTATGTTCAAGAGCAAGTATCGAGAGACAAAGGAATTAGGAAATGCACACTTGTCCCTAAGGACAAGTGGGAGACTAAAGGAAATAATGCCCTTGGTCCAAGTATGCATTTAATGGTAAGTCTAATAAATGAAGTTCAGTATTAATTATACAAGTTAATAATTCAGTGAGATCAAGTGAACTGTATGCCTAGCTAGAGGCCGCTTCAATTCAAGTGAATTAATGATATTAATCCACAACTTACTGTTGACTGAACCCGTAGGGTCACACAAATAGTACGTAAACGAATCAAGTATTTAATAGCATTAAATGCTCTATCTAATTGATATTCGGAATCGACGGATCTTGGTTTCAGTGGGAGATGAGATCGGCAAAGGCAAATAAATGAATCCACCGGACACGATGATATTTCCGGAAACGGAAATATAGATCGTATCGGAAATATAAATATTATCCAAGTCGTAGATATTTCCGGAAACGGAAACATGGTACGTATCGAAAAATATTATCGGAAATGAAAATATTGCCGAAATCTGAAATATTGCCGGAAACGGAAATATTGTCGGAATCGGAAATATTATCGGAATCGAAAAATAATTTCGGAAACGGAAATATTAAATATTCGTTCGAAACGGAAATTAATTCCGGAATCGGAAATGTTAAATATTGTTCGTATCGGAAATGAATTCCGGAATCGGGAAATTAATCGGAAGCGCGTCGTACGAATTAGCATCGGACGAGCTTGCTAGACGAAGGCCCAGCACGAAGCCAGGCCAGCGTCCAGCAAGCTAGCGCGCCACACAAACAGCCAAGACCACGCCAGGCCCAGCGCAAGGCCAAGCCCAACAGGCCGTGGCTACGAGCGTAGCCGCGAGCAGGCTGCGAAGCTCGCGTGGGCTTGTAGCTCGCGTGGGCCGAGGGACCGTGTGGGCTGTGCGCGGGCATGGCCTGCATGCTTGCGGGTCGTGCTCGTGTAGTGTTTGTGCTTCCGTACGAAACCTAAAACGTATGAGATTCGTTTAATGATTAAATTCCTAATCCTAATGGATAAATTAATTAATAAGAGTTCTAATAAGATTCTACTTAATTAATTCGTATCCTAGTAGGATTCGATTACTTTTTCCATAGCCTATAAATATGAGATCAATGCTCATAATTTAAAACGAGTTTTTTTTAAGTATTCAAAAGGTGAGAATTTTGAGCGAAAAATTCAGTCACATACTTTGCCCATATTGACCGAAAATAATAGTACCTTAAGGGCGATTCTAGGTAGTCAATCTTAAGGTGGATCCGGACGTGCTGTGGACTTTCTACGGAGGGACGACACTTGGAGTCCTAAAGACTTGTTCTTGTTCGGTTCGGGCGCAGCAAGGGAGGGCACGCTACAAAGAGTATGCATCCTAATTATGCTAATTATTATGTGGCAATTAATTTGGAATCCTGGCATTTATGGTTTTTCCGCATGATTTATATTCGTTTATATGTATCATAACCTAACACAGTTTGTGCACGGCCACCGCCGGATCAATGCCTGGCATCTCCTCTACCGTGAAGGCGAATATCTCTTTGTATTCTCTTAGCAGTTGTACCAGTGCCGCTGCCATGGGGTCGTCAGGAGGAATTCCAATGGGAACTGTTCGAGACGGGTCCGCTGGGTCTAGGACTATATCATAGTGCGCTCCCACCGGCTCAGGACGTCTGTCCGCATTATGTGCCATAGGTGTCTCTCTGAGTTTACGCTGGCTTTTCAGTGGTTTCAACTGTTCGTTTTTCTTTGGAGAGGCTCCCCATGCTGGCGGTTCCAGTATTGATAAGTAACAATCTCTGGCCAGCTGTTGGTTTCCATAGAGGGATCCAATGCGTCCATTGCTTCCTACGAACTTAACTAGTAGTAAATGGGGAAAAATCACGGCTTTTAGGTCATTGAGTACTGGACGGCCGAGTATGATATTAAACGTGGTGAGGCTTGCTACAATCGTAAATCGGATGACACCTTCTTTGGTCACTGGAGGGGTGCCAATGGAGACTAGGAGCAGGATGGAGCCAATTGGGCGGACGATACTTCCTCAAAATCCTATTAAGGGCCTGAATACTTTTTCTATTGCTCTGGCATCATGCTTCAATTTTTGCAGGCACTACAGGCTGATTATGTCGGACGAGCTTCCCGTGTCTACCAGTACTCTTTTCACTCTGAGATTAGCCACCTTAATCTCCAGGACCAAAGGATCATCATCATATGGTGCTGCCGCCTTTCGGTAATCGTCTTTGGAAATTTCTACAGGAGGTAAATCCATTTGCGCGGGGCAAAGATAAGACGAACCTGATTGCCGTCCTTCTTTACATGGTTCTCCTGCCGCTATCCCTCCTGATATCACTGCAACGAATCCTTCGTCTGAATAACTGTTTTTATTGGTGGGGAGACTCGACTCTTCGCTTGCATTTGTCAAACGGATGTACTGACGTAAGTGTCCTTTAGCCGCGTAGTCATTCAGTATCTTTCTCAACATCCGACGGTTTTGAGTGTCGTGCCCCTCTTCTCTGTGAAAAGCGCAGAACGGGGCATTTTGTTTCGAGGCAGCCTGGCGTCGGGGGGGCCGCTGCTCTATTCCCAGATTCCGTCCCTCAGCCGAGAGAATATCTTCAAGAGCCGTGTTGAATATAAAGGAGTTTCTTGCTGACGGCTTCCTTCGTTTCCTTTTTACTTCAGTGCCTCGACCACTTTTTTCCCGGGTGATGTTCACATGCCGCCTTCTAGAAATCATGGGGGAGTGATAATCCCGGGATTCGCAAGTCGTCTGCCGTGAAGATAGGCTCGTCCGCCTTCCCGGACGCTCTTCTCTTACATGCTGACTTTCCTTCTCCGTGCGTTGTCCCTTCCGGGGTGGATCATGGTCATCTGCTACTGGTTCCACCACTCTGCCGCTACCCTGCTCAGGGTTGGCTTTGCTGAAGGATCTGGTGATTTCTTCTTGGAGGACGTTCTGAAATCCCTCTTGCCATTCATCTGCAATGTTCTGATGGAGATCGTATAACAAGTACCGCAGGGACCTCGCGGAGGCAGGCCGGCTGGTTGCGGCGTCACAATGATTGCTAGTCTTGTTTTTAACAGGGAGCTGCCCTCCGTTGGTAGGAGACCGTGCTCGTTCCCCTGATCCCCCGTTGTGCTCTTCGCCCTCAGATTGCAGTTCGGCCATGACATTGTACCTCCCCACATACGGCGCCAAATGTTGTGGGATCTTTTACGGTGATGATGTGTCACGCGTTCCTTGGGGGTATCAAGTATGAGCTGACACGAACCCTCTGGCAACCTACAAAACAAGAATATTCCCGTAGAAATATTCCCTCCGATGCCTAAGTAACTATAGGCTAGAGAGAGAAGTAATTTAAGAGAGAAGGCAGAGCAAAGATGGTTTTAGGTAGGTGGGAATGAATTGATTACCCCTTACCTTGGGATCTGAGCTATTTATAGGGCTAGGGTTTCTTGGGAATTGATCCCTCAACCCTAGCTGTGGGATGCGTGCCCCTTGGGGATTTAGGACACGTGTCTTTTGGCCAACAATTATGAGCCTTTTACAAATTGGGCCTGGCTTCTCAGAGAAGGTGGGCTTTCCAATAATAAGCCTTTGCCCTTATTTCGTTTAAGTACCAAGGTCTGGGCCTACTTCCTGGGCTTGGGCCCATGAATCGCCTGGGCCGGCCTATATTGGTCATTCTAGCTTTTTTGGGCCTTATGGTGGAGATATTCAGGCCCACATCAATTCGTTTCATTTACTATACGATTAGATTTGCGCAGGTTTAATTGTATTAGTCTAGCAATATTAGGTTAAGATTCGAGAGATGCAATTTGATATTTAGGCTTGTTTCAATAGGTAGAATTGGGATTAATATGTAGCGAGAGCCCGTTAATTCTAAGTCTATGATTAGTATCGATTCGAGAGAGCATGCTAGTCTAATTAACTGCTTTATTGATTATTATTGATTGTTTATCATTCTGGATTGTTGTTCATTGGTGAACCTATGCCCTAGACCTTTTAATATCTGAATTCCTCTTTGTTTAATTATTGTCGTAGTTTTAGTTTACAAATCAACCAACTTTGTTGTTTGCAAATAGTCTAGACCTTAGTTTTAGTAATAGAAAGAACGCCTGTTTTCCTGTGGATACGATCCCTACTTCCCTTACTATCTTGTTAGTGGACTTAGGTGTATCTTTGATTAGGTGATACGACTTTAGCCTGTCACTGATCTGGCGCCGTTGCCGGGGAAACGGTTTTATTTTCTGCTATTAATTTTGTAGTCTAGTTTATTTTATTGAGTCTCGAAGAACTTCCAGTTCTTTGAGACCACGTACATATTTTCTTTTCTTTAGTTTCTCTTTGAAAAAAAAATGGATTATTACTCTTTTCCAGTTCCTCTTTGTGAATCTTTTGCAGGTACTTGCTGTACTTACAAAGAAGAGGTGAATGCTTTGCAGAGAGCTCTATATGGTGAAGAGCTTGTCCACCATGAATGCCAAAAGACAGAGAGAGTTATTTCATTGATCATTGAGGTTGAAGAATCAATAGTCCGCAAAAAAACTTCCATAAGGAGAGTATGCCTACATTCTCTTTTCCTTCTTTTTCCTATTCTTCTTTTATTATTGTTTTTTTTCTTTTTGTTCTTCTTCCTTTAGGCATCCTACTCCTTACTGGCATAGAATTCGTTCGGACTTTATGCAAATGTTGTTGTTGATTATCGTGCATGTCTTCTTGCACGAAAGATGTGCGAGTGCGCGCGCATGACAAGCTTATGCGCTCGTTGGTTGGTTATTTACTAACCAATTGCTCTGCGGGAGGCACATAAGAGTTTGAGCCGGAGGGGTTCAATGAAGATTGAGACCCTCGATATCTACTCTTTCAAGCACTGAGGACATTGCTGAGTTTGGCTTGGGGGAGGTATGTGTTATTTCTTTCTAGAGTAGTTTATCGCTTTTGAAAAAAAACGTTCCGTTGAATACATAATCATGCTTCCCTATGCCCCTTGATTGAAAATTGTTTTGATTCTTGGTTTTTGATGACAAGCAATGTTGATATGTTGGCCATGATTTGACATTTGACAACTTTGATGCCTTGACATGAGTCAACTTTGACCAACTATTTGTGGACTTGGTGCTTGGCTAGTTGATTTGGTTAGGAATGTGTGATAACTTCATGTTATGTCATTGATTTTGAGTATTGGTTTGCAACTGTTAGTAATGTTTTATGGCTCATATATATGCACATTGAGGAGGACGAATGCGTTTGTTTTCTATTTAGGTAGCCTTCAGATGAAATTAGATACATTTTTTCCCTCTTTTCTACCTGTAGACACCTACTTTTGTCCCCATTCCCGAAAGGGAAGGTTCGATGATGAGAACATAAATCTCCACTTGGCAACGCATCTCCTATAAAATAACGAATCTCAATCACCCTTTTCATTTCACCCGAAACCTGCTTTTTATAGGGACCTGCTATTTATGGAAACCTGCTAAAAATAGTAACTGCCGTAATGGGTAGTTGTTAAAAGTGGCAAGTCATAAAAGATAGAAACCTGTCAGAATTAGGTGTTGCACTCCAACATAAATCCTAAATGAGATAGAAATTACAAGAGGAATCCTATTCCCAATATGATTCGAAAATAAGAGTTACGTATTAATTAAAATCCTAACGAGCTTAGAGTTCGTAACGGGCCCATACGCATTCCGTCATAAAGTTAAAAACGCGCTAAAAGACTCGAATAAGTCTCAAACACTCCGGATTCTAAGAGTCCAAGTCTGACAAAGAACTCGGCCCAAACATCATTTTCAACCCACAGGCCTGGGCGCTGGAATTGCCTGGATCCCATTTTCAACGCCCAGAGCTGAGCGCCGAAATCTTTAACGCCCAACCCTGGGCGCTGAAAATACCTGGGTCGTGTTCTCTCCGAATTCTTCTTGGATTAGAGCTCTACAATTCTATCTTTCCACGAACTCTTCCCTATAAATACAGCCCCAAATTCGACGTGAACACAACACACAATTCGTTATTCTGAGTATTGACTCCAACCCCTAAGCCTAAGCCTCACGCTGCGAAATTGATCACGCGTTCTGTCGCAATCGATCCAAAAATCGAACAGAACGTATCCTGTCCCGTAAATTGAGATTCGTTAAATAAAAGGAGCAATAGCAAAGTCAAAGTGGTTAGTTTTCTGAGAACCGTGACGCACCTCTCAAGGGTGCGTCGTAATGTGCCCCTTCGCATGATTTAATTGCTTTCCTCGCCCTTTTATGAACTGTTAAACTAATCAAATCTGATTGTTCTATCACGCCTAATAAAGATAATATGTTGGGAAATTGGATTATCATGCTAGGTTCCTTAAAACACTCTAAATCAGATAATCGTGATCGATCTAGTATTATATGTTGCATATTGTTAAAATCAACTCAGATTAGTTTAATAGTTAACGCATGTCCCTTCAATTATTTATGCTGAGCTAGTAAGGATATCCTGCCTCTGGAGTTATCGAAGAGCGAGTACTCCTCTCGGTAGTTACAGTCCCCCGAACCCTCAATCTCTACCTTGCGGGTGTATGTTGAGAGATCCCCACACCAGGGATCACAAGGGAACCTACGGCCGTCGTGGTCAAACATAATTACACTCCCTTTATGTCACGATAACCGGGTTTTGTCAGTTTTTCTCATTGTCGTTAAAAACTGAATGGCGACTCCTATATTACTAGTCAATTGGGTGTAAACTCACAGGAAATCCAATTACACTTGATTTGACAAAAAGAAACGTCACACCCACGAGGGACGAGGTCACGCATTAGCCTCGTGCTTTTTCGACCCCCTCACAGTGGCGACTCCACTGGGGATAGTGAAGGAAATACTCGTGCTCGTAGGTAATCAAAATAGCCGAAGGGTGAAACGATCCTACCCCGCGTTTATTTCCCCATCAAGTTGGGACGACCTGAAAATCAGCATATTAATGTGAACGGGCAGAACCGCATAACGAATCTTGGCTCCCTTAGGGAGTTAGGACTAAGGATACCCATCGCCAACCGGGGGGTGCATACGCTTCGAATGTTGTCCACTCGGCACTTTCGCTAGTAGTACACCCATCCCAAACCGAATCGCTCGCCCATTAGGTCCCTCTCATTGGTGCATGCCCCCTTGGCTTACATCGTGATTGGCCTCTTGGGCGAAATGCGTCTGTTGAAGGCACTACCTCAACCGGGGCATGTGTTGGATCTGCGATAGAAGCGGTACCAAGCCAGGCGCAAATACTACCCATAGAAGCCTATCATAAACTACATGACATATTTTTATTGCCTCATGATGTAATGTTAGTTATGTGTAGAGAAATATGTGATTGTGTGTGACAAACAACGTTAGAAAACAAACGACCTTAAAAATTGCCTAAACATTCATAAACCAATTGGCCAAAGAGTTATACAAAAATACGTGTTCCGCAAACCCGAACGATCGTCACAAAAATAAGCGACGCTCGGGATGGCCTGTAACAAATCCCACAAACGCTGCACAACGCGTAAAGGACGTTATTAGGCAAGCACACAAAATCGAAGTCGCATAAACAGAAAGTAGACGCAAACAGAAAACGAGAACCAGCCAGGGACGCATTTTCAACGCCCCTGGCTGGGCGCCAAAATTTCTCACGCCCTACGCTGGGCGCTGAAGTTGCTGCCTGGCCTCTTGGTCAGGCACAACAGCCTCGGTGCCCACGCATGAAGAAAATACGTAGCAAAAAAAAAACTTTTCGTAAAATAAAATTTGCTACGAGGGCGTACGAAAAGGCACTCAATTCTAAGACACCTTATAAAATAAACAACTCTTTGTGTCGTCATTAGGCCTCCTATGACGACAATGTTCGGCACCAAAACCGAGCATGCTAATTAAATGACCTTGAATGTCACATGGGCAAAGTATTCAAAAATAATGTTCAAATGGAGTCTTCAAGGAAAAATAATGTTCGAATAAAAAATAAATCCGAGTCTAGACTTGGCTATGCCAAAGTACAATCTAAATCCTAAGTCTTAGTTGTCTTATCCATAGAATCGGTCCTAATGCTTGGTATCGTTCTGCAAGTTAAAAGGTTAAACCATATTGAGTCTCCCTTTCTAACATTTAAATCAATAAGCACCCATATGTAATTGTCATCCCTTGCTAAGAATCTACGGCCTCAATACTCTCTCTCACCAATAAAAAGAATATATTATAGTATTTGCAAAATGGAAACGGTCACATTCTGAAAATCATTCCCCCATAGTCGCATAACCCCCAAAGTGAACCTAAGGTGTCAATACCATTAGCAAAAATTAATGGCCTCAAGGCTTATGATCACATTGGGTCACGACTATCATAGTCCTCTCGAGCCACTCGCTCCTTAAAATACTCCTAAGTACGGACTAAAAGATTTTCCATAAATGCAACATGACGAACCATGAAAATACCCAAATCGGCATACCATAAGGCTACCATTGGGGTAAAGCAATACACGCTAAGAGGGAAGCCGCACTAATGATTCTAGTCTTGCAAAAATAAAAATTCGATCTCCCCAACTAACTACCTTGCCAACATTAAGCAAAATGGTGCATGACAAATGAACACCCAAGGGTTAAAATCTAAAGTGTCAACCAACGAAAGTTATGGTCCAATTAGCCTAAGTCTGAAAGTTGCTTGGTCAAGTATTATAGGCTTACGCCACGTCATTATTTTGAGTCTAGGCCACCTCCTTGTATTCCTACACGGGTTATAATCAGAAAAATTAATGAAAGTTCGAGTCTAAATCACAACTTCCAATTAAATCCCAGAAACTGGATTCTGAAAAGAAGCAAAAAAATTATTTTCGATGTAATCCTTTCGTTAAATTTCAATAAGGTAAAAATAACATTTTGAATCTACGCTATTTGCACATTTTAAGAAACGACTAAATACGCTTGCAAAGTAAGACAATTTAAAGGTCCACCCTAGGCCTACTAAAATTAAAGGTCCACCCTAGGCCTACTAAAATTAAAGGTCCACTATAGGCCTACCAAACGAGGCTCACTCAGTCTCGCCTCGTGACTCAAAGACCACAACCATCTACCTTTTAGCCCAAATAAAAAAAATCTGAAGGATTTATGTTGGGAGAAATCCCAAGCAAAAAGAAAAAATAGAAAGAGAAAAGGGAAAGCGAAAAGAACGAGCCATGAAATACTTAGCCCGTACCTCCCAAAGTGCGAAATTTACCCAAGTAAACGAAGGAAAAGAATTGAGTCAACCAATCCAAATCATGCCACAAAAACTACATAAAGTTCTACGATGTCTAGCATTTCCAATCCTTATGTTATTAGACGCCTTCGCTCTGGGGCCCCTGTTCAGCTCAATTAACCCATCCATGTTCTCATTGCCATAACCCAAGAAACCATTACCTCGACTCTTGTTTTTGAACTTGTTGTCAACGGCAAACCACGTACGGCCATTGACACGTGCGTCATGTCCATGATTTCCAAAGCCCAAACCTGCTCTTACACCACCATTAGTATAATGACCATATAACTTGTTTGGATACACCCTTGAGTCGTCCCCATGCTACTCATTGGCCTTGGTTGATGTAAACTCATGACACTAGCACGAGGCTGCAAATTGTGAGTCCTAACAGATGTAATCCTCATGCTTGACTAATACTTATACAAATTATCCTATCTCATTCAATCCATCTTTCAAACCGTCTTAAGTCACGAATAAAAAAAAAGACAAATAAAAAGTACAAAAAATAATAAATAATAAAAAAGCAAACTTTGCAAAGCGCCTTTAAAAGTTCATCTAAAAAGAAAAAGAAGCATTTAGCGCACCAAAAAAGATCCGCCCAGAAATCATTTTCAGCGCCCACAGCTGGGCGCCGAAATCTTTAACGCCCCAGCCTGGGCGCTGAATCTCTCTGCTTGCCAAATTTTGTCCAGAAGTGCTCGTCATTTTATCCGCACATAACGGAAAAATAACGAACACTTGGGGGGGTACATCACGTATTCAGATATACGTACCACCAAAAAATACATGTACTCAAAAAAAAATATAAAACAAATTTTTGGCTTACGGCAAGGCAGCAGATTAAAATAATAATAAACTTCACTTATTCCACCCACTAGTGGAAAAAACCCCTGTTGTAGCCCCCTTGTTGAGGGGGGCATATATAAGTGAGCCTCAATAACCCCTTAGTCAACGCGGGTCAAAAGTTTAAGCATGTGGTTGGGGCGGGCTTTTGTTATGTTCGCTTCTACAGAACCTGTTGAAGGGGGCTTTAAGTTGCCCGCCTCAATAGGTAGTATTCTAAAGGGGCGGGCTTCCCGTTGTTCGCTTCAATAGATATTCACAAAATTTTAAATCAACTGAAACACACCGCCAAACAGATAACACACAATCCCCAAATCTGTATTCGAAGCAAGAACCTTCCACCGCTCCTCACCGCGCGCTCCTCACCGCTCCTCACCTCCTCTTCACCGCGCGGCTCCACCACCACCACCACCTTCCTCGCCTCCTCTTCCATAACAGTCGCCGCCGACCGTCGTCTTGCCTATCTCGGTTGACTCTATTTCACACAGTGACGCAATATATCAAGGTTAGTTTATAATTGATTCTTGTTTTGCTTGGTCTTAAAATTCAGTTTCTCTTCAATTAGTTGAGCATAATGAGTTGATTATGCAGAGAATTTAGGCTAATCTTCTAATATTGGATGAATTTACAAATTAGGGTTTGATATTTATGGTTTGGATGTTTTGGATGTTTTCCCCCACCAGATGTGTGAGGATTTGATTTTTTAATTGGTTGGTCATGAGCTTGAAGATATAGCTATACTCGATATTAAGCCTTGGGTAATGCATGCTGAAGTTGCTGAGAAGTTTTTGTCCTTTGAAAACCAAGTTTTTCTAGCTGGTGATGCCGCTCATCGTTTTCCTCCAGCCGGTGGATTTGGTATGAGAAAATCTACTAATTTACTAGTTTCTTGAGTTGAGATGTGAGGCACATTTATGTATCGCAACTGTGCCTTGTAGCAATGTACTACTTTTTCATGCTATGTGTAGGCATGAATACTGGGATTCAGGATGCTCAAAATCTTGCTTGGAAGCTGGCTGCAGTTGTCAACGGTATTGCTCCAACCACACTTCTCAGCACATATGAAACAGAACGGAGGCCGGTATTGGCATATTTTCTTTGGTCTGCTATCTTATTTTTATTACTTCCTGAGTTTCTCGTACCTCAGTTTCCCATTTCTTAACCATTTTTCCGGTAATTGTCAGATTGCTATGTTTAACACTGTCTCTTATTCCTCAGTTTTTCATTTCTTAACCATTTTCCGGTAATTGTCAGATTGCCATATTTAACACTGCACTTAGTGTTCAGAACTTCAGAGCAGCCATGGAAGTCCCTGCTGCCCTTGGACTTGACCCTACAGTTGCAAATTCAGGTGCTCAAACTTCAATTGACTCGACATTCCCAACCAACTACTTTTAACTTCCTTATTCGTCATTTTTCTATTGCTGTTAGTCACATCTCATCAGTTGTTCAATCTTTTTTCTACCTGATGGTCTTGTGTTCAGCTTGTTTTTTTTCCTTTTGTCTTGCTATGTACCTTGCAGTTGCCCAGATGTCTTTGTCTCATGTTTTCTGTACTCAGCTCTAGTTTTGCATTGTTATGATTGACATAGAGTAATTATATCACAGTTTGTTGTGTGAACTCCGTTAAGGCTAGTTTCAACAACAGCTGCCCTCGTTCTATTTTTCCTAAGATGCTTGCTTGTTGAATTTTTTTTAACATTTTCAGACACAAGTCCTGATTTCCAGTTCCCACCTTTTTATATATGAGTTTTGCATTTGGCTTGGGAGCTATTTGAATTAAAAGCACAAAGCAACCAAAGTGTAGGATCTTTAAGACAGATGGTTTTATTTTGCAGCTATATATCCAAGTCCTGCAGCATCTAAAGCTGAGTTATGAAGTCATGATCAGTATGGTTTATTTCAGGATCACAGCCATGCTCAATGTGGAATTACAGAGGTATTCTACTAATTGTTTAATTTCAGAAAATAGGTTGATGCATTTTTTTGCTTGTATATACATATACTGCTTTCCAATTTCCATCACATGTCTTGTATTCCTGGCTGTCATCTCATGGCTTTCTGAATTAATGTTCTTTTATAATGTTATGTCTGTAAACAAATGGAATGAAGACGGTGTAGTAAACTGAAGGCCTTATTGAGTTGTTGACCGGCAGGCTGGATCATGTCCTTGATGCTTGTTACCATGGATCTAAGGTTAATGATGTCCAGTCAACACCTTTTATACCCTAAATTTCTGTCAGACCTGTTTTATACCAAGCCCACAGATATTGTTTAGCCTGAAATCTGATGTATATCTCAGCTGATTTGTTTTAAATTGGGAAAATGTCGGTGGTATGCCACTACTTTGGAAGCAAATCATAGCTCCATGTAATCATATTCTCATAGGTTAAGGTCTTCACTGACATATATAGATTTGAACTCATCAAGTCTAGAAAAATGATGAAAGATAAGTTAGGATTGGAGTCCAATCAGCCAATTTTCCTCTTTGACATGATGAATCTAGTGATTTTTCTTGTTTTCTTTGCTCACATTTAAGCTCGAACCGATCTCATGGAGTGATTGAGTACAAAGGGACATGTGCAGTAGCCTTGAAGGTTCTAGGAAATTCTGCCTTTTAATTTTCATATTAGCAACTCATTTGACTCTTATTACATGATTAATATGCATATTTTTAACTTTCTAAAACTCATTCCAATCTACATATGCACATTTTAAGGCTCATTGAGTCGTTATAGGTCATATTTAGAGCTAAAATAACATTTCCGCTCCCAACTTTGAACTAAAGAACCTAAGGACTCATTTGATTCTTATTACATGATTAATATAAATATTTTTAACTTTCTAAAACTCATTCGAATCTATTTATGCACATTAAAGGCTCATTAGGTCGTTATAGGTCATGTTTAGAGCTAAAATGACATTCCCGCTCCCAACTTTGAACTAAAGAACCTAAGGACTCATTTGATTCTTATTGCATGATTAATATGCATAGTTTTAACTTTCTAAAACTCATTCCAATATACGTATGCACATTTAAGGCTCATTGGGTCGTTATAGGTCATATTTAGAGCTAAAATGACATTTCCGTTCCCAACTTTGAACTAAAGAACCTAATGACTCATTTGATTTTTATTACATGACTAATATACATAGTTTTAACTTTCTAAAACTCATTCGAATCTATTTATGCACACTTAAGGCTCATTAGGTCGTTATAGGTCATGTTTAGAGCTAAAATGACATTTCTGCTCCCAACTTTGAACTAAAGAACCTAAGGACTCATTTGATTCTTATTGCATAATTAATATGCATAGTTTTAACTTTCTAAAACTCATTCCAATCTACGTATGCACATTTAAGGCTCATTGGGTCGTTATAGGTCATATTTAGAGCTAAAATGACATTTCCGCTCCCAACTTTGAACTAAAGAACCTAAGGACTCATTTGATTCTTATTACATGACTGATATACATAGTTTTAACTTTCTAAAACTCATTCGGATCTATTTATGCACATTTAAGGCTCATTAGGTCGTTATAGGTCATGTTTAGAGCTAAAATGACATTTCCGCTCCCAACTTTGAACTAAAGAACCTAAGGACTAATTTGATTCTTATTACCTAATTAATATGCATAATTTTAACTTTCTAAAACTTATTCCAATCTACGTATGCACATTTAAGGCTCATTGGGCCGTTATAGGTCATATTTAGAGCTAAAATAACATTTTCGCTCCCAACTTTGAACTAAAGAACCCAAGGACTCATTTGATTCTTATTACATGACTAATATACATAGTTTTAACTTTCTAAAACTCATTCGAATCTATTTATGCACATTTAAGGCTCATTAGGTCGTTATAGGTCATGTTTAGAGCTAAAATGACATTTCCGCTCCCAATTTTGAACTAAAAAACCTAAGGACTCATTTGATTCTTATTACATGATTAATATGCATAGTTTTCACTTTCTAAAACTCATTCCAATCTACGTATGCACATTTAAGGCTCATTGGGTCGTTATAGGTCATATTTAGAGCTAAAATAACATTTTCGCTCCCAACTTTGAACTAAAGAACCTAAGGACTCATTTTATTCTTATTACATGACTAATATACATATTTTTAACTTTCTAAAACTCATTCGAATCTATTTATGCACATTTAAGGCTCATTGAGTCGTTATAGGTCATATTTTTAACAACTTAATTATCTCTATAGTCTGCAACTATATCTTTTTATGCTTCAATGGAATGTAAAGATAATATCGTGAGTGTGAACTTTGGTACTCTATAGCTCATATATTTTCCTTCCATCTTGCAGGGATCGAGTCGATTGGAATTAGAAAGTCAACACGGCCTTAATTAAGGTTTGTAATGCATGATCTAAAGGGATCTAAGTGGCCGGATTAGAGAAATTTGTTAGACTAGCTCTCTAGCCTTTTGTCTTTATTTGTTAATATTAGATTTAATTTGTTAGAATAGCTAGCTAGGTGTTTAAAAATTGTAAACGTACGTACTATACGCTTTTCTCTATTGGGTTAATATAAATTAAGTTAATTTAATGATTTATTAATAAAAAAATAAGCAGATTCATACCTTTGCTATTCTGGTGTTGATTGGTGCGTGTACAGGTTTCAATACTCAATGGTGTATATATATAGATTTGGTTATTGCCATCTATTTTATATTTTAAAAGAATTTGGGAAAAAAAATAATGTTGTTGAAGGGGGCTTTTAATGTACGCCTCGACAACATATGAATTTATGGCGCCAATGTACAGGTATTGGCGCAAAAATACAGGTCTGTTGAGGGGGGCATTTAAGAAGTGAGCCTCAACAGAGGTGTCTGTTGAGGCGGGCTTTTGTAAAGCCCCCCACAACAGGTCCTTATTTTTCTCTTTGGTTTTGGGCTGTTGAGGCGGGCTTTTGAAAGCCCCCCACAACAGACCCCCTGTTGAGGCGAACAAAGCCCGCCTCAACAGCTATGTGAGCTGTTGAAGCCACGTCTGTCGAAGCGGGCCTTGTTCGCCTCAATAAGCCCAAAATGCCCCCCTCAACAGGTATTTTTTCCACTAGTGACCGTTTCAAATAATAAGTTTCCACCTCAGAACGTACTTGTTTAAAATCGGCATTCTAAGAAACCATTTTCTAGGCTAAGGACTACGCAAGACCTGATTCCAAATTAAATCTATTTAAGGCGGATACGTAGGCAATCCATGATTCGATCCAACCAATTTGCAAAAATATTAAAGCCTATAGAAAAACAAAAATAAAAAATAGAAGTCCCTTATTGAAATTTAATTACTTGCAATCCAAGTCGAAAGAAAAATTTAAGTCAAAGGAAGAATCCAAGTCATCAAGATGCCAAAATTAATGAGCACACGTCGAAAAATAATAAAGGCACGTACCCTTGCCAGAAGGAGCACTCACACTCCTAGGCACTTAGCCAAGACTCAAAAGATCGCTTTGCCTCAATTGAATGGGGGCTAGCGCAAGCGTCCATGACCTCTAAAGTACTCAACTTGACCCTCCCTAAAGAGAACTAACTCACTTAAAGACCTTCTTTCACCACTAGACATAGTCGTTCGCTTAAAGACCTTCTTTCGCCACTAGACACAGTCATGATTGCCAACAAGTAGTAAAGGCAGTAAGCTTGCAATAAAGAGGATTGTTCTACGGCATCGCCCCATCGTTCCTTCGAACTCAGGACACCCGTTCATGGTAATTCAAATGCTTGCTAATCCCCTTTGAAAAAAAATCAGACATTGTCAATAGGTCTTGGCACTTAACCAAGGCTCACCCTACTCAGACATATGACACGGGCATCTGAAATCGAAATCAAAAAGCATCATTAATGAGAAGACATAACAGCAACTGGGGGCTAAAAAATTGAAATGAAAGAGCTAAGGAAAGAACTAAGTATACCTTGACCTTTTTGTGCAGACATACACCAAATAAATCTAAGTCAATTTGAAAACGGTTTATATTCCCGCAATTCCGGAAAAGATAGGCCCTAAAAGCCCAAAGCATGTGCCACACGAGTAATATCTTGACGCTTGCACCCTGGCTTCCAGCAAATCCTTAGACAGCATTCCAAAAATCGTAACAGTATTTTGATTCACTCATGTAATCCTGCACGAACCCTTCTATAAGTCAACTTACTTAGGACACCTCGGATTGTACACAGTAAGACTCGGATTTCAAACAATTTTCAAAGACTTCTTCGAACATAATAAAGAATCATTGGTTTAATCTAAGTATGCGTTTATCTCGACGTTGCAAGTGAGTCAAAAAGATTTCTAAATATGATTATGGGTAAAGAAAGGCACCTAGCTTTTGGGCAAGGCACACTTCAACATGTGACTACCTTGACCATGGCAATGTCGCACAATACGACATTTACAAGAAAAGTAGCAAATCACTACTCGAACGTACCTCGCACTAAACGAGTCTGGTTCAAACTATTCATGATCCGTGTCACCATGAATGCATAAAAACGTATGCCAAGCATTATAGCACCAAGCCAATCCCGTAGCTACCATTGGGGGCTTGAGAAAAACACTCTAAAAATGCTCGAAATGACGATTTTATCGCAAATTCTCGACGCTAATGCTATACACACGTCATAGGGGCACAATCCTAAGGTTTGATCATGTAAAATGAACCTTAAAATGGCTACAACCCCTCCTAAATTCTAAGCGCTACTTAGAATATATAAAGTCACCCCACTAACAAGGGTAACTGAAAATCGCGAGTCACCAAAACTCCGATCAAACTACTGCACATAACGCTCGCCCTACAAGCGCCCGTTACACAGTCTACGCCGTTCCAAAGCAAAAGCGAAAGAAAAATCAAGGATAAACAAAAAAAAGGAACATCTATGAATCCTCGCATCGAACGAAGTAATAAGCCATGCACACCCACGCAGAAGGTGCTACACTTGTTCGAGCACCAGAACGAGGCGTGATGAAGTACTCCAATGCAAAAAATAAATAATGATATCCCAACACCTGGAGAAATGTTCTAATACATGCGGTTGGGCCACACAAGCCTACGTCGCACCATAAGTTCAACCATCCCACGGTACAAGTCTAAAAAAAGAGAGTAAGGCATATTGCACTAATGCGGGCACGACCAAAGAGCATGTGTAAAAGAGGCAAAGACTACTTATCGCCCAAAATCAAAATGCAAGCCACACGACTTCTACATTAAGGATTAAAGGTAGCAAAATATTACCTACCACGGAAGGGATAGCTCGCACCTACACGAGCGGAACCCCAAGGCATCTTTCTCGAAAGAACCTACAAAAATCGTACGCCAAAAGGAAGCATCCCAACATGCATACTTGGGGGCTCCAAGCTACGAAACAACCATGGAAAAATAATAAAATCTCGAAGCAAATGTTTGAACAATCGAAAGGGCACGATGTTTGAGCCCACTTCATGAATGGGCCTGAACCCTACCAAAGCTTCTAAGCAAACTATTCAACATCAGTCATTGCTCAAAAAAAAATGATTCAAGCGAACTGATTAATGGACCGCACGCAACGGCCATTCTATGAACGCTCGTTCGCACGTACATTCTAAGTATCGAACATTCACGAACACGTTCAAAAGGGAAAAATATATATACGTTCAAAATAACAACAAGATCGATCAAAGTCTTACGCCTCAAGGTATGTTCCTCGGGCCATATAGACTCGCTCGACTATTGCAAAAACTGTACGCCTTAAGAGCGATAATTCCTTTAAAAAATCGCCCCAAAGCGACAAACCCCGTAGTCCACCAATCAGCTACGGCTTCTTGAGAAATCATCACGAGAAAGTCCTGCCTGGGAAATCAACTCAATTAATTGTGATCTCTAAAATTCTACGAGAATACGTAGAATTTCCAAATAAAGAAAACGAACGAACGAACAAGAGGCCAACTGTGTCACCAAAAAACCTCGCCAGAAATCATTTTCAGCGCCCAGCGCTGGGCGCCGAAATCTTTAACGCCCAGGCATGGGCGCCGAAAATGATCCCAGACCCAGAAAAGGCTCTGACTTCTATAGGGCCCTGCCGTATCCATTCGACTCGAAAATTGCCGATTTCTTTACTAAAAGTCGCACCTCACGGCTTTGTTAAGAGTAGCACACCACTACAAAGATCGCTCGCACTTACGAGCACAATCCCAAACATGATCAAGGACATCACAAAATGCGTATCCCAAAGGAATCTCTTTGACAAGAAATGACCATCAAGCACGAATGCTTGGGGGCTCGAAAAAAAATATATATTTCAAAAGAGAGTATGCAAAGTTAAAACAATATTCCCAGACTACGCTGTACGAAGTCCCGTGTTTGGATAACCTCAAAAGATAAAACCGGATTACGACCTCAAGACAAAGGTCGCCGTTGATACTTATACATAGTCCCCTAATCAAGGACCCAAGTAGTGGCAAAATTGAGCCGTAAAGACTAGCTCAAAACCATGAAAGATGATGACCACGAGACAATGGTCCGTCTAAGCACGTTGTCAACCCACATTCAGGTTGCAACTAAATCCGAGCATCCCTCGAAAGAAAATAAAAAAAAAACAAAAAACAGGCTCGCCCACCTTCAGCGGGCGGGGTCTGCGCCACTAACCGCTCAGGTCCTCAGTTTTCGAAAAATAAAATCTTCAAATTCAAAATAGGCTCGCCATCTTTAGCCGGCGGGGTCTACGTCACAAACCGCGTAGGTCCTTATTTTCAAAAAAAAGCAAACAAACTTCAAAAAAGATTCGTCCACTTCTTTCGGACGGGGCGTCCACCCTTAGCGGACAGGCTCGCCATCTTTAGCCGGCGGGGTCTGCGCCACTAACCGCGCAGGTCCTTAGTCGCTGCAGCGATAACTTTTTCTGGTTTTCCCTTTTTTCCAAAAATTAAAGGATTGGTTTTCCGTTTTTCCAAAAAAGAACGATGTGAGTAGTTTTCCTTTTTTCCAAAAATTAAAGGATTGGTATTCCGTTTTTCCAAAAAAGAACGATGTGAGTAGTTTTCCCTTTTTTCAAAAATTAAAGGATTGGTTTTCCGTTTTTTTCCAAAAAAAAGCGATGTGAGTAGTTTTCCCTTTTTTTCAAAAATTAAAGGATTGGTTTTCCGTTTTTCCAAAAAAAGAACGATGTGCTGGATTTTCCTTCGTTTTACGTCCCATAAAAACAAGGGGGTTTTCTCGTTTAGCTAACCCTGAAAATGAGAATCTTTAAAAACCTTTTACCTCGTGATTGGGCTTGGCCAGGCCCAATTACACTTTATAGCTTTGATTTCGAAAACATCTGTAGCTACTCCCAATGACAAAGTGAGGGAGTTTCTACACCTCTTTAGATACTTCCAATGACAAAGTGAGGGAGTTTCTATACTATCCGTTGACAAATCCCAATGACACGTGAGGGATATGTCGACACTTCAAGTGATGACCCTTAAGTCAAATGTTATCACTCGGGGGCTCGTGAGACCCTCGCAAAACAAGTCACATACACTATGGCTTGTGTGACGCACTCCGTCTGGTACTTTGACCATCGTCTCATCCCGAGACTCAGTCAAAGTGGGGGCTAACTGTAGACACCTAGTTTTGTCCCCATTCCCGAAAGGGAAGGTTCGATGATGAGAACATAAATCTCCACTTGGCAACACATCTCCTATAAAATAACGAATCTCAATCACCCTTTTCATTTCACCCAAAACCTGCTATTTATAGGGACCTGCTATTTATGAAAACCTGCTAAAAATAGTAACTACCGTAATGGGTAGTTGTTAAAAGTGGCAAGTTATAAAAGATAGAAACCTGTCAGAATTAGGTGTTGCACTCCAACATAAATCCTAAATGAGATAGAAATTACAAGAGGAATCTTATTCCCAATATGATTCGAAAATAAGAGTTACGTATTGATTAAAATTCTAACGAGCCTAGAGTTCGTAACGGGCCCAGACGCATTCCATCATAAAGTTAATACGCGGTAAAAGACTCGAATAAGTCTCAAACACTCCGGATTCTAAGAGTCCAAGTCTGATAAAGAACTCGGCCCAAACATCATTTTCAACGCCCAGCCCTGAGCGCTGAAATTGCCTGGATCCCATTTTCAACGCCCAGAGCTGGGCGCCGAAATCTTTAACGCCCAACCCTGGGCGCTGAAAATACCTGGGACGTGTTCTCTCGTAATTCTTCTTGGATTAGAGCTCTACAATTCTATCTTTACACGAACTCTTCCCTATAAATACAGCCCCAAATTTAACGTGAACACGACACACAATTCATTATTCTGAGTATTGACTCCAACCCCTAAGCCTAAGCCTCACGCTGCGAAATTGATCACGCGTTCTGTCGCAATCGATCCAAAAATCAAACAGAACGTATCCTGTCCAGAAGTTTGAGATTCGTTAAATAAAAGGAGAAATAGCAAAGTCAAAGTGGTTAGTTTTCTGAGAACCGTGACGCACCTCTCAAGGGTGCGTCGTAATGTGCCCCTTCGCATGATTTAATTGCTTTCCTCGCCCTTTTATGAACTGTTAAACTAATCAAATCTGATTGTTCTATCACGCATAATAAAGATAATATGTTGGGAAATTGGATTATCATGCTAGGTCCCTTAAAACACTCTAAATCAGATAATCGCGATCGATCTAGTATTATATGTTGCATATTGTTAAAATCAACTCAAATTAGTTTAATAGTTAACGCATGTCCCTTCAATTATTTATGCTGAGCTAGTAAGGATTTCCTGCCTCTGGAGTTATCGAAGAGCGAGTACTCCTCTCGGTAGTTACAGTCCCCCGAACCCTCAATCTCTACCTTGCGGGTGTATGTTGAGAGATCCCCACACCAGGGATCACAAGGGAACCTACGGCCGTCGTGGTCAAACATAATTGCACTCCCTTTATGTCACGATAACCGGGCTTTGTCAGTTTTTCTCATTGTCGTTAAAAACTGAATGGTGACTCCTATATTACTAGTCAATTGGGTGTAAACTCACAGGAAATCCAATTACACTTGATTTGACAAAAAGAAACGTCACACCCACGAGGGACGAGGTCACGCAATAGCCTCGTGCTTTTTCGACCCCCTCACACTACCTATGTTGTTTCCTGTACCCTTTTATTCGGTGACTAACCATATTACAAGCCCATTAAGCCCCATTGGTTACTAGTCCCAAGCTTGGCTTGGGGGGAGCTATTAGTGAGTGAGGCGAGGGAGTTGTAGTGTGTTTCATTTGAGCACGACTTCGGTATTGGATAAAGAAAGGGAGTTCTTCTTATTCTTGTGTGGTGATTAGAAAAAAAATTAAGTAAAATATGAGAAGAATTGAGAATGTGAAGGTTCCCAATAAGAAGAAAAAGGAAAAAAAAAAGAAAAAAAAATTGAGCAAAAAGAAAAAAATCATTACTTTTGGAAAAATTCAAAGCATTAATTTCACTCCAGTATTGCAATTCCATATTCCTATGAGTGATCGGGTTATATAGATGAAAAGGTGAAAAGGTATTGTGTGGTTTATTTGTAGCATTCTCATGTGTTGAGTGGGAGAGTTGTGGTCATTGTTTATTTTTTTATTATGAGATTTGCTAGGATTTTGGCTCCCCAAAGCTAATTCTTTGAGCTCACATTTTATCCAAATTTACCGAAACCCTTACCTAAGCCCAACATTACAAGATTTGAAGACCTTCCGACCTTTATGCATAGAGTCATATTAATGTGAAAGTAGTTGTTTATTAATGCAAGTTATGACATGACATATTCCGAGTCGACTGTTAGCTAGGTTGAGTGCATTTTCTTTTAAACACACGAGTGTTGTGAGTTTGCGAGGGCATTGTTCACATACATTGTTGGGAGGAGAGCGAACGGGTACATTTTTTACCCGCCACACAAATGAGTGAAGAGTGTGTAAGCACTAGTCTTGAATTCCATGTATACTTGTGGTTCGCTCTGCGTGACGATTGTTAGGGAGGATTTGTGGTCGAATAAATTTGATTGGTTGGCATTGATGCATGCTTGTTGGATTTTACCTTGAATCGTATCCATTGTTTTGAGATGTGTTGGGGATGAAGTTGATTTATGTATTCATCGATGATTTCCTTGCTTAGGGACAAGCAAGGATCTAGCTTGGGGGAGTTTGATATATGCGTTTTATATAGAGTTTTCACCCCTGTCCCTTAGTACTTTTTGATCTCAAATGAGCTCTTCGGAGCGATTTTTAGTACTAATGTGCTCCTTGTAGTGTGTTTGTAATTTCAGGTTCATCATTGTAATAATTATCATATTTGTGTGAATTTTCTACTCATTTGAATCACTACAAGAGATTATGTACTTACGAGAGCGCCAACACTGAGTTGGAAAAATTTTCAAGCAAAACGAATAGTGAAATAAGTAGAAAACTGAATCTCGACCACTTTTTTTTTATCATAACGCAAGTTATACAACTCCAAATGCAGCGATTCAAATTGAGTTGGATTCTAGACTTCAAGATCTTTCCAACGAGTGGTCACTCGCCTAATTCCGACTTATAACGAAGGAGATATAGTGTTTTTAAGATACGGGATCGTGCAGTTTGACGAGCAAATCGCCCGATCGGGCGGCCCATTTCCCGATCGCCCGATCGGGCGGCCCATTTCCCGATCGGGCGACGACAACCCCTGGGCGCGGTTTATAGCTTATGTTTCCGGTTTTTTCTTCTACTTTTGGGCAAGAATATAAATATAGCCTTTAGTCATCTTATTTCAGCATCTTATTTTTTAGACTCTTAGTTTATTACTTAGTTTTATTCTCTCTCTAAACTTTTGTTAATTACTTTTATTATTCAATTCAAGTTTCAAGCTTTAAATTTCATCCTTTGTTCTTCAATTTGGTATTTCTTATTTCTTTCCTTCGTTATTCAATTTTAATTATGTTTTCATTAATCATGTTTGCTTTGTTTAAATTAAAATTAAATATGTGTGAGTAGTTTATATTCTAGGGTATTGGGAATCCATGAATTAATATGAAGGGATGATTGAATGTTGTTGATTGTTGGTATTGTGGATAATTCCTATTGATTGGTTTCATTTACTATGCGATTAGATTTGCGCAGGTTTAATTGTATTAGTCTAGCAATATCAGGTTAAGATTCGAGAGATGCAATTTGATATTTAGGCTTGTTTCAATAGGTAGAATTGGGATTAATACGTAGCGAGAGCCCGTTAATTCTAAGTCTATGATTAGTATCGATTCGAGAGAGCATGCTAGTCTTATTAACTGTTTTATTGATTATTAGTGATTATTTATCATTCTGGATTGTTGTTTATTGGTGAACCTATGCCCTAGACCTTTTAATATCTTAATTCCTCTTTGTTTAATTATTGTCGTAGTTTTAATTTACAAATCAACCAACTTTCTTGTTTCTAAATAGTCTAGACCCTAGTTTTAGTAATAGAAAGAACGCCTGTTTCCCTGTAGATACGATCCCTACTTCCCTTACTATCTTGTTAGTGGACTTAGGTTTATCTTTGATTAGGTGATACGACTTTAGCCTATCACTGATCTGGGATTCCTTTGTGGATAGGAAAGGTGATAACCAGGATATCTGCGAGTCTCCTCCCCCGTTTCCTTTCTTGAATTCCCCTACTGAGCTGGACGACACCCTTGAGTAATTTCTCACACTCTTGGGTGATCTTGGAGTCGGCCCCTCCAAACTTGTAGGCGTCCCCCTTGGTTCTTCTTCCGAGCGATGGCCCTTCCCTGTGGCCCATTAGTCGCTCTGCATCAGTTATGGCGGCCGAGAGGGTGTCAACCTTCGCCCTCAAAACTTCACACTGCCCCATTCTTTCAACCCGTGAACAAAGTTGAACAACCGATCATTCTCATTCATGTCTCGGATATCCAACATGCAAGCCGAGTATTCCTTCACATAGTTGCGTATGGAGCCCTTATGGTGGGACATCCGATCCTTCCTGTAGCTTCATTCTTGCAACAAACTCGATGTTCTCGGGGTAGAACTAATCTTTAAGTTCCTTCTTGAACTCTTCCCATGTATCTATCTTTACTTTCCCTTCTACGATGTCGGTGTGCTTTGTGCGCCACCATAGCTTCCCATCATCCGACATATGCATGGTTGCGGTATCTAGTGGCGGAGCCAGGATTTCACGGATGGTGGGTCACCATCGTCCACCGCTCACCTTACAATCAATAATCAATGCTCAAATATAAAATTTTACTACTTAAAAAAAAAAGTATCCCAAAAGTAACATGTACCAATATTGCAACAAAAAAATAGTTCAAAATTACAATATGTTTTGATATCTTTCTATAATATCATTCATATTAACATTCAAAAACAAATCTTTTCTAGATAAGTAATCAAACAATCATTCAACATTTGATCTCCCATCAACGAGAGGTATGCATTTCATCCACAGTTGGAATCCAAACTAAATCCAAATTTTCACTTTAGAATAAAGGTTTTAGTGTTTTACAATCAAAAGAATTTGACAACACAAAAATAAAAGAATTAAGACACAAATAGCATACGTATCAGTAATAATAATAAAGAAAAATAGCATTGCATAATCTAAATGGGTTCAATTAGTTAATGAACAATCTTACTGGGAGAGTTCACACAAATTCATAAATAATATCAATCTAAATTATCTAATGCCACTGAAAATAGAAAACATAATAACAAATTAGCAAGTGGCAACCAACAAGATTACAATTTTGAGGAAGAAAACAAGTAGAAGCACAAATGCCAATTTAAATTCAAATTTACAAGGAATTAAAAGTGAGGAACCCTAACTATTTTATAAATTAATTAAATAAAGTACCTGTAAATCTTAATCTGCAATGGAGTTAGAGAACGGCGAGCAAGTGAGCAACCAGAGCAACCGGCCAGCCGTGCAGGGTTTCTGACTTCCTTCAATCGACGACGAATCGACGAGGGCCACCGGCCACGACCTGCTCTGCTGAGACGACTGGACGAGGGCCACCGGCCACGACCTGCTCCGCTACGCGACTCGACGAGGGCCACATGTTCCGCTGCGGTCAGCAGTTGGGGCTGGGCGGTGGTGGACAGCAGTAGAAGAGCTCAAGAGGGGTTTGCGACTTTGCGTAATTGCTTGAAAATTTAAAACCTAAAGTATGAAACTTCATTTTCGTAATCATGCGTCACGTGACATACGATGACACAGGGTAGCTCCGCCCCTGGCGGTATCCACCTTTAGAGTGTCACTCAGTTGACAAACTCTAAAGTACTGCTCCATGTCGAAGAGGAAGTTATCAACTTCCTTCGAGTCTCTAGCGCCGCTATAGCCTCGAGGCTTTGGAGGTTTGATCTTCATTGCACCACCTCCACCCGAGTCAGTCCTTGCAGCGCGCTTCAGTGTCGTGAACATATCTTGTGCATCTTCAACTTGCCCTTTGATAAAGCTAAGTTGCTCATACAGTCCTTCTCTTTCTTGCGTGAGCTCGTCGACTGCATTCTCGAGTCTCTCTATTTCTTTGGCTTGGCCATTCTCAATTTCCTCGAGTCGGGTCCAGTTCTCTGACTTGCCTCTCTAGCTAGGATAGTCTTTCTTAGATCAATTCCATCTCAGATTGCTTGCTCGGGTCTCTTGATGCCTAGGTTTGAACCTTGGCTCTGATACCAACTGTCACGGTCCGAGTGTATTGACACCGGATCGTGCGGCGTGCTCTTGCCTTTAGGGCAGAAAGGGCGCAAGATTTGTGCGGAAAGTGAATCCCAAGGCTTGGGGCACGTGAGGATTCTTGCTTCAGAATGGGCACTCTTGCCTATTGGCGACAAAAGCGAGGGTCGAGGATCGATCGGGGCACTTGGGTGCGCACAACAAGCACAAGCAGGACCAACGAAAAGAATGTATTTGTTTTGAGGGAGACTTTGTTGAGTCTTGAAAAGCTTAAAAACGTACGACAACACAATATCTATAAAGGCTAACAACAACGCAAGTGATTAAGCAAAAGAAATTTCTGATGAGAGGTATTGTTTCATACCCTCATCGAGGTTTATTTTGAATTACCTAAAACCTGCCAGAACCCTGGATTAACAGAAACAAAATAATTCTATCTAAATCCTAGAAAACTATTAGAAAGCTCCTAGAAAGCATAGATAAGAAAATACAAGTAAAAGTTGAACAAAAGGAAAAAAAGGAAAAAGAACAGTACCCAAGATGCTTCTATAAACACCCTATGGTGTACTCCTATGTGATTCTTCTCGTGATTGTGGTTGGCCCGGTGGGACTATAAAATCACTTAATTAATAAAGAGATTGCGCGATTGACCTGTTCGAAATGTTTTGAAACAACCCATGTCTAGGTAAAATCTTTTGGGAAGTAATCTAGTCATGTATATAATGAGGTGTAGTTAACGAGCCAAGCCCGTTCGCGAACTACTCGATGCTCGGCTCGATAAAGTGTTGTTCGAGCAGGCTCGTACGTGCTCAGGTTCAGCCCGAGATCTTAATAAGCCAAGTCTGAGCTATCGGTGACTCGGCTCGAAGCTCGTGAACAAACTCGAGTATAAAATAATTTGCATAAATTAATTTTTAATAGATAATTGTTTTTAACATATAAAACATGAAAATTTTGATAAACATTTGATGATCAACCTCGAACGAGACTATCGAGTTTTGAGCTGAATCGACTTCACTTTTAATGTTTCGAGCTCGAGTCTTGACTCGGCTCGGTCTTAACTCGGCTCATTAACACCCCTTGAGCGGTTGGCTCCATTCTATTCAACTTATTTTGTTTGAACTTATATTATCCAAACTTATCTGAACTTAACTTATCATGACTTATTTTATTTGAGAAAAAACTTATATGTGTGTGAAAATGTATGAATTTCTGAATTTATATTAAGAACTTGTCTAAACATACCTAAATATATTTGAACTTATTTTGTCTAAAATATGTCAAAATAAATCATACAGAGACTTAGATTAAGGGCAGCGCGTCTCCTGTGAGACCAGTCACACCATCAACTTGATGGTGTGACAAGCGCGAAACCAATAGCGTACATCCCCTAAAACTAAAAAAAAAGTAACAGATCTAAACTATAGAAGTAACATACCTAAACTAAAAAAGTACTTCCTCTAAAATTATATATATATATATATATATATATATATATATATATATATATATATATATATATATATATATATATATATATATATATATATATATATATATATATAAGTAACATGTCTAAACTATAGAAGTAACATACATAAACTAAAAATGTACCTCCCCTAAAACTATTCCATATAAAAAAAAAGTAACATGTCTAAACTATAGAAGTAACATACCTAAACTAAAAAAGTACCTCATCTAAAATTATAAAAAAAATTAACATGTCTAAACTATAGAAGTAATACATAAACTAAAAAGGTACCTCCCCTAAAACTAATCCGTAAAAAAAAAGTAACATGTCTAAACTCTAAACTATAGAAGTAACATACCTAAACTAAAAAGGTACCTCCCCTAAAACTACTCCGTATAAAAAAATAACATGTCTAAACTATAGAAGTAACATACCTAAATTAAAAAAAATACCTCCTCTAAAATTATTAAAAAAAAGTGTAACATGTCTAAACTATAGAAGTAACATGCCTAAACTAAGAAGACATCTCCCCTAAAACTACTCCGTATAAAAAAAGTAACATGTATAAACTATAGAAGTAACATACCTAAACTAAAAAAAGTACTTCCTCTAAAATTATAAAAAAAAAAAAAAGTAACACGTCTAAACTATAAAAGTAACATACCTAAACTAATAAGGTATCTCCCCTAAAACTACTTCGTATAAAAAAAGTAACATGTATAAACTATAGAAGTAACATACCTAAACTAAAAAAAATACCTCCTCTAAAATTATAAAAAAAGTAACATGTCTAAACTATAGAAGTAACATACCTAAATTCGCAAGTGTGAACTGGTCTCACCATCAGTTGATGGTGAGGACAATCTCATATAAGAATTTGGGGATTAAGTGAGGGCGTAGATATTCCTTGAAACCTTAACAAAAATAAAAATAAATGAACAGAAAGAACTCATAAGCAATCGTTCCTCGAACACGCTAATACGTTTAAAGATCAGTACAACGCAACTGTATTGCCCATGATGCTGAACATGATTCACATGACATACTACTCAGTACTCACACTAAGATTTCCATCAAAATAGTAAGCTTTAACTTTTAAATAACACATATCGTTTACAAATTTTATAATACTAGACACATAATGACATAAATACCATCACAAATTGCAAGGTAAAAAAAAAGTAACAAAATTTTCTGCTTTGACCAGTTAGTTAAACTCTATAATCTCAAAATTGACCTCTTCCTCGGCCTCTCCCTCGACTTCCTCTTCCGCCTCCTCTACCTCCTCTGCCGCCTCCTCTGCCACCTCGGCTCCTCCTCTCATAGTTTGTAGGCTTAAGACCTAATGACTGAACACCCCTTTTATTACGTCGTGCATCTTTACCGTCGTCATCTTCCCGGTACTTGGCTTTACTTCTAGAAACAAAGGAAATCTCTCGCGACCCTCCTCGTCCCACCTTAACACCACTAGGCAAACGAGATGCTATTTCGTCATCTTGCAAAGCTGCCACTCTCTCTCCTAAAGGAAGAGCGTCCACATCAGCAAGTGACACGCTATCCAAGAACGCTTGTGCATGCCTTTCATCCTTCACTTCATATAACCTGAAGAATTTGATCGAGGAATTTAATAATTGCAAAAGAAAAAGTGAAGTTATCTTGCTTTATATTTTATATAACTCACTGAAATAAATGGAAAAAAGAAAAAAAAACATAATAGCTCACCTAGGAGCCCGCGATTTCTTATCCAGCCTGCCTTCATCCTCAGAAGCATCACCATCACTCAAACTCATCTCATCCTCCATGATAGGCTCAAAGTGTTCATTCTCCAAACGAGTCCGCTTCTGGGGAGCAATAGGATGAAGAGCCATATATTCTTCGGAATTCTCGTCAATCTCAAAGTCCTGGACAGAGAAATTCAAAAAGAAAAAGTTACAATAATATGTGATGGAAGTGGAGCAAATGTCGGTTAAGAGTAGGAGGTCAGAAATAAGGTGCCTGGATAACAAAAAATCATGTTGTTTCGGGACATCGGTAAGAAAATTAAGTTGTAGCCTACATCAGGCACTCCTTAAGGTAAAACTAGCCAGAGTTATGAATGCGAAATGGAATATATTATAATGTTAATGGTATAATTAGGCAATACCGGATTGGCGAACATGGCCGCAAATCTATCATTTTTCAGTATGTCACTGCCCAATGCCCCCTTCTTTTTCTTGGAGAATTTCTTTCTATCAACATCATTACCATCTTCCCTCTCATTTTCAGCCTCTTCGTCCTCAAGAAGAGTACCCGCGAGTTGACGGTTAACCTTTGGTAGCCTCCTCTTAATCTGTGAAATATAATACCCACAAGAGAACAGAGGATATCAAATAACTATAAGCAAAAAAATTACATGATCAGGTAGAGACAATTACATCAATAACACAATGAATTCAAAATTTACTTTCTTTATTATCAAAATGCATGGCTGTCATCAAACTGGTGATTATATTATGACCCTAATCCAGACATATGGAAGGATCCAGAATTTACTGTCAATTATTTGATAAAATAAATGACAAGTTCTCAGATCTTAAAATTTTCAGAACAGAACAGAAATGATGTAACGTTAGCATTTGGTAAATCACAGAACACCAAAGTAGGGTAAAAAAATATGATATGCCAGGCTCACATGTTGCGCGTAATTTTATAAACTCAATATTGAACTGATGGGAAATAGTAAATTAGAAGCTACTTAGTTTTGAATGACAAAACTGACCGTTATGCGTTCACGATGCAGGGCCTCCAGCTTCTCCTTCTTACGCTGCTCGATGTAGACATCATATGCAAATGGATCCGCCATAGCCTTTGCCTGCAATTATTCCAAAATACTTTTCCAATCAACTGTCCACAAAACAAGGGATATCCAAAAATCTAATCCATAGCACTAGGAAAACAATAGAAAAAACAATGAGGAAAAGCTCTCCTATGGAAAACAAGATTACAGATCTCCCCAATTTCTTTGTAGTTCCCCAACCGAGTAACTCTTGAAAGCCCCACCCGCCTTAGCCCATAGAGATGATAAATACATGACCTTGACCCACAACAAGTCGGAAGTTAAAGCTGCTCACGTAGTATTGTTGCACAAAAAGCTTGTCATGCTTAGAAGCATGACTCTAGTCAGATGGGATAGGGCAAAATACCTGATGGACAACATGCCCCGCCTTCCATCTACAATTGTTCATGTGCTAGTGCTATATAGCCTCTATGTAATACTTCTTATGTTTTTTTACTTCAATAACCCCAAACATGAGAATAAAGTGGTGATGTGGTCACAATTTCATAAAAGCTGTATCTCACAGGTAGGTTTGCGTGCATCGAGAAGTGATTATAAACTGAAAATTTCCACTTTATCTTGGTAATTAAAAAGTTTCGTAACACATTCTTGAAACTAAAAACTCATGCTCCTTGTAGATTTTATGATGCATGAAACATGGATGTAACCCGATTTTAAAATAAATACGAATCGCGAAAAGGCTTTAGTTGGATGCCCTTTGCTTGTTCCTCCGTGAAAGAAACTCCCACACATCAAACTTATTTGGTCTCACGACATCACATGTAAGGTACATGCATAAAAATTAATAGGCGTAACCAACAAAATCGAAATTCAGAATGCATTGACAATAGATCAGACTATCTACCTTTTTAAATAAACGGTAATCAATGAAGAACCCATGCATATAAGCTCTAAGAAGGTTGGTTCCAATTAAATTGGTCAGGTTAAGTCTTTCGAGTTCTTCTTTGGTTAAGAACTTGTAATCATCGTATATACTTGTCTGAGCACTCTCTTCGAGCTCTTCCTGAAAAGACAGAGCAAAATGTGGTAAGACACTACAGCAGAGTATAAGGAACATCACAAGATAACTTAGCTAAGTATTTAAATGTCACTAACGGAAACTATCACACAGTACAAACGGAGTAAGGCCAAGTACTTACAGTCAAGTTTTCCAAATATGAGCACCACTTGGGGGCAGGCCCAAGAGCAGGAATGAAGTAAGAGGGTATATGACTTGAGTCTAGAGCCAACAACATTAGCCCGCTTTCACCGAATACACACATATCATTGATTGCGCCACCTGTTGGCTCAATATTGGTCATACCTTCACCCTGCGATTGAAAACCATTATTTTTAAGGAGCGATACAGACCAAATTTAGCAAAAGCTGATACAGAATTTGAGATATGATTAAAGGTCAAAGCTTCCTAAATGATTTGTCAAGCAACGAGATTAACTCAAGCACTATTATAACCTTAATCAAGCTAATTGGGGCTTGCTATTTCCAGCTAAATCTCATGCTTGCTGATAGGCCAGCTCATCTTGTCATAAATTACAGCACAAAGAAAAACAAGGGGAAAAAAAGACTTTCCAGTATTCACTAAGAACAACAGGTATAGACACTATAGAGTAAGGTGAAAAAGTCTCACAGTCTCAGGATCCCAAATCCTGACAATGTGATTATCTGCGCTGATTATCTTGGGATGTTCTGAATTCAAAGTCCGATGCCACTTGATATTCAAAATTGGGCTTCCATACCTGTTAAACAGGAAGACTAGACATCAGAAGGAATTGTTACCCTACCCATTAATAATCAAAGACCAACACCGTATAAACAGCATGCTTACATGTGATCCTTGACTCGAATAGGATGGGAAGATCGCAAATCATAGATCAGTACCTGTACCATAACACTTTCAATAAGACCGTTACGTAACTAAGAAAACTTGACTCAAACAGGAAGATCACAAATCATAGATGAGTACATGTAAGACAGAATAAAACAAATAGATCACATTGTCAGACACTTACAATACTAACAATAGGACTGTTATGCAGAGCAAACTTGATAGTAAAAAACAACAGATGTACTTAACAGTTCCAACAGATGTACTCATTTGTTACTTGATAACCAGAAAATATATTTTTCAACATAATACCAACTTTAGAATAAATAACGAAGATTAACTTGTTCCAAATGCAATTAAGGCCGTGTAGCACTACAATCTGTGCCTAACATATATTTACTCCATGTGAATACGGCTCCAGTTGAACAGCTGCATCACACCTGATGAGAGCCCTACAGTTCCAGTCGTCAACTATTGTGGTCCAAGTCACAGGTAATGAGTATCCACAATCATACATTACCTTTCGCACTAATATTGCATGAAGCAAAATTCTCAGCCAAACATGTCCAAACAATCAGAATCCCAACCTAGAAAGTAAACTAGACAAACTGTGCAGGGGAATAACAATATAAAGTTAGGAAATTGCTATAAAAATCCATATCTTACCTTTCCCTCACTGCTTCCTACAGCCATTTGGAAGCCTCCTTCCTCATCAAACTCAATTGCAGTTACCTTCAAGTGATGCAGCAGAAAAGTTAGCAAATATTCCTCATCTAAAAAACTACCGTCCTAATCTTTTCACCTGATTTTCAAAGATTGAGATAATTAAAACTGAGTTCTACCGACTAAGACTGATTTGAAATGGATATTTAAAAAAGAGCCTGTTTCGAAAAGATGAAGAAACCCAAAGACAAAACTGCATATTGGTACACAATGAAGGTAATGATACCACATAGTTCATCATTGACATGTCTACAATGAAGCCCACTTGACCCCTTTAAGCTAACAACAATAGCATATGGAAAATTTCCACAGCCAAATCTACAATCAGAAAAGTCCTTTTGACATACAGTTCAATTTTGCGCATCAAGCACAATAAAATGACAATGTGACATACAGTCAACATACAGTCAAGTACTTAATGCCACACATTGCAAATTAGTGGATGCCAACAATTTTAGTTGGATAAAGTCTTTAGGGGGAGATATCCCAAACTTGGAATCAAATCTCGTCTACTTCATTTTCCCGTTGTGGCTCTCTCTACACACACACACAAAATTGCAAATGGAAAACAGTACCTGACCGTCATCCTCAGCAGCTGCGACTGCATTAATTCTACCAACAGATGACCTCGCTCTCGTATCAAAGCATTCAACAGCACCATCCTCGCCACCACAAGCAACTAACCCGTGAAGATTGCTGTTCCACCAGTAAGAAGTTTTCATAGATATTAGAACAAAGAATAACTTGAGAGAGCGATACGCACCAAGAACTCATCAATATGACAGAATCATTACCTTCTAGATACAACATTTAATCCAGGAGATTGAGTAGTAAGAGGAGCAAGAAAACGACCCTACAAGGAGTAGTCACATAGAGTGTTAAAAAAAATTATATGCTCAAAAGATACAAGCAAGCTAAGGCTGATATCCAAGATGAAGCAAGATAGAGCAATATCTAAAGGAAAACTTCAGAAAATTAGCATGAGTCGAGTTCAAGGAATAAAAGAATTCATATCAAACTCCGGTTTGCTTGTGCTCTAATCAGGATAATAAGTCCGGTTTTCCCTCTTATTGTTTCAATAAACAACAAAAGGTAGACTTGGGGAAGCAACATACAAAATTCGGAAACCATCTCAGGGGAGGAAAGAATAGTCTTTAACTTAAGTTCGAATTCTGAAAAAATTAGCCGAACTTTATCTCAGCCGGACACATAAGAGCATTATTTAAGTACGGCTCCGTTCTATACGACTTAATTTGTCTGAACTTATCTTAACCTATCTGAACATATTTGAACTTAACTTAATGTATCTGAACTTATTTTAACTTATTTTATCTGAAAAAAACTTATTTTGTTGAAATAAACTTATTTATGTGTGCAAATGTATGATTAATTTTTTTTCCTGGACTGACTGAACTTGACTGAACTTATTTTGTCTGAAATAAGTCGAACTGAACAGAGCTTAAATGTATCCTATGTGCGAGTATCTAAACTTTCGGGAATTGGATATAAGTGTTCATTTTTTTCTAACTCTAGGTATCTAATACCTAGTCCAAAACCAATTGCAAATGCACGTATCAGATCAGGTATACAACCGTTCTTGAGGATACGGGAGATTGGTGGGTCTGCTTGACAAGAAAAGCAAATATCTTACTCTAGCTAGTTTATTTTTTCTAGAACATCAACTGACAACTTGCCATTTACCACAAAATTATCCAATGTTAGGCCATGTAAATGTAATGGTTGTATGTGCTATTCAAACACGCCCACAAACTTAAGCAATGCCCTGAATTCCACTCAAGTTGGCTTTTATGAAGCTGTGAACGGTGGCACATAAGCCGAACGCCTCATCAACAAACTTAAGCAACGCCCTAACTTCTTCTAAAATTGGCTTTTATGATGCTGGGAACGGTGGCACATAAAAGGGATTCTCCTCTCTATGAATAATGGCAAATATAAATGTACATTTTAATCACAGTCTACTTTAAGAGTTGGATCGGAAACCACAATAAAACCTGTCAACCACAAATCATTTGAGGGTAATCAGGGCAAACCTGCGCTAAATTTATTCTGTAAAGATCTGGCGAGGAGGCAGCACAGAGCAAATCGCAGGACCAAGAATCATATGCCATATCCCTTCCCATCCTATTCACAAGACACAATAACGATTCACAAGGCATGAAAAAGTTAAGTTTATATCCACCAATAAACACATTAGTATAAGATATATATGCAGGGTCTAGAAACTCAGAGATCAAGTAACTGCAATTTACTTTCACATTTGTACTTCCTGATAATAAGTTCGAAATGATTCGAAGAAAAAAATGATAACGTTCAGGTGATGTTTCTTTGTAGAATTTCAGAGACATGATCTAAAGATGAAGGTTAAATTTACGTGGAAGCTCCTTAAGTTTCTTTTCTCACGAGAGAGATAAAGGGACGTGAATTTGTCAACAAATAAAAAGCACGATGGAAACAACATTAACACAAGCAAATCCTCAAAACCCCAAACTATAAGAAACCATAACCTTAGCAATGTAATTGATAACATTTTTAAATTAAGTACAAAAAACACATGTTTATAGTATGGGGTAGCTTACCTAGGAATCCTCACATTATAATGACTTCCATATTTAGCATGTAAACAAACTGACCGATCAGCACAAAGAAATGCAATCTTTGAGTAATCATCGGACAACACCTGTTTCAGCCATGGATATTATCCCGGTTATCGGAAGTATTATTTGAAGCACAACGATGTTTGATAAGCTTTAATATGAAACAAAACTATAGAGTGTACCTGGAAATCAATAATTTCAGAAACTAAGTGTCTTTCAAACTTCAAGGAAAGTTCCCTTAATTCATACACCTTAACTTGTGGAGGGTAAATACCTAAATTTTAAGAACACTAATTTGATCAATATTGTTCTCCACGAAAATTCCAGAGATGCAATTCTCAAAAATAGGATAAATAATAAGCAGTAAATCACCTGAAGCAAGAAGAAATTCTCCATCAGGTGTGGCCTTGATTTTGGTGGTTGCGGTTTCAAACTTCAAGTCCTGGATTAATTCTACTCTTTGCATATAATCTGAACAATAGGACACCAAATTTTCCAACACATTTATAAATTTATACTTGTTATACATCAAATAACGAAAATATGGCAACTTAATTTAGCTTCATATGCAAATTCCGCCATTTTTTTAAGGTGGTTTGGCTAAAATCCTCCATTTTCCAGACTTTCCGACTATAAATTCAAATATTAATTAAAAAGAGGTGAATTTGACCTTTGTCTTTGCGGAGAGCACGCTGTTTCTTGGGGTTAAGCCAGGCGGCAAGAGAACGTTGATGGCCGGTCAAAGAATATACTTTAACGCCATTAATGGAGGTGGACTTGAGTGTGCCTCCATGGTAAGCCATTATTGTTCTTCTGGAACTTCAGAAAAAATAGGGTTTTGCAGAGAAGAGAAGAAGCAGTGGGAATGAAGACGATCAGTTACAACGGCGGGGAAGACAGCAGCCAACCTCCCTGCTCAGCTTTGCCCTTTTTCTTTTTCTCGCGGGCCGGGTTTTACACGGGTTTTGCTTTATATTTTTTTACCGGCTACGGACTTGACTGTAGCAAAAGTTTTAAACTACCCGCTTAACTATTATAGTGATATTAATAAATTAGCTTCGTTCAAGTTATGGGCAAGCTAATTTGCTTGGAAAAGAAAGTTGTCTAATAATAAGTTAATTAAAATAAAGTTAAAACTAAATGATAAATTGTAAAAGTGAAATCATTTAAATATCAAGTCACTTTGACAAATTAGTTTGTTTTTTTTGAGGGAATGACAAATTAGTTTGTTATTGAGATATAAACGCTAAAAAGTTAATTGGCTTAAACTATTAGGTGACATGTCATTACAATCTAAATTGATAATTGGCTTATCATTGGAGTTGTTCTTCGTTACATAAAATATGGAGTACATGTTATAATGTTACTCCGTATATGCAAAGCACTATGCCATAACAAGCTTAACCATTTATGTAGATTGAGGTGGTAGAATAGTGATATCGCTTTCCACTTTATATCCCTGTGCAGTGAACGAGAGCATTTGATGAAAACTGTTGAGGTAACCGAATAAACTTTTGATTGAATTGCGTAAATGATTTACAGAGTAAATGATCCAAAAAAAAAAAACTGGAGTAAATGAATTAAAATAATAATACTCCCTCCGTCCCTTAATACTCGCATCGCTTTCTTTTCGGATCGTCCCTTAATACTTGCACCGCTTCTATAAATAGAAATTTTTATCAATATTGAATTATTTTTCTCACTTAGCTACTACCCCACCTACACCCCTATTCTTTACAAAAAAAATTATTTAAAAATTTACATCCTTCACTCACCGCTCTCCATCTCACACACATTTCCCATTAATAATATTAAAAAATTATCCCACTATGGGCACTATCAACGGTCAAATCGGAGGGAGTAATAAATAAATTAAAAAAAAGCAAAAATCCTTGTCATTGAAAAAGGACCGGTGTTGTCCTCGAGCTTCTCTTCTCCACATAAACCCTAAACCCCTAATTTTGTTTGTTAGACAACATAAACCGCTAATTTGATTCACCATTCCTCGACCTTCTTCCTTGTTGCTGCACATTTGCTCTTGATTACGGTACAACTCTCTCTCCCTCTCGTACTCTTATCACTGGAATCCAGCTCTTGTATTCAAACTTCCGATTTTCTCTGTATTTTTAATTATTTTTACATAATCTGATTATCTTACATAATTTTCTCTCCTTCGAAGTTACTCGCTTTCCCAATTCGACCCATATTTTCAATTCTTCAGATTTTTGTATTAGTTTGATGTTGTCGGAATGTATGGCCTAAAATGCAAAGAAATTGGATTTTGTATGTAGAAAATGCCGAGACCATTCGCAGTAAAAGCCGGTAAGAAAAGGAAGAAGAGAGAAGAAAATTATGATAAAGAAGAGGAAGTAGAAATGGTAAACGAGGATATTCCAGCTGTTGATGAAGTTGATGAAGATGATATGCCGGGGATTCCGATTACTGTTTCGGATAAGAAAAGCAGTTCTGGGGCGGTTTTCATCCTCGAAAGGGCTTCCCTTGAAGTTGCCAAAGTTGGGAAGGTATAACAATTATCAAAGTTTTAATGTTTTCTATTTTGTTTATGTTGTATGTTGTATGTTGCTTGGTTTGTATGTGTAGCAAAGACTGGGTCTTGGTATGAATTTGTAGTTGTTTGGGAGGGAGATCAGATGAAAGGGAATCCGGTTGTCGTTGTTGTTCGCCGAATTCTGATATCACCATTCGTATGTAATTGCAGGCCTACCAAATTTTGAACTCTGAGGACCATGCTAATTTCCTGAAGAAGCACAATAAGAACCCTGCTGAATACAGACCAGACATTGTTCATCAGGTTTGTAATACGGTTGATAGGTTGCAAAGATGTATGATATTGATCTTGTATTCTTGTGTGTTTGGACTTGACTTTTTTCTGAGGTAGTTGTGAACTTGTGATTCTGAATTTGCATATTTTTCAGGCTCTTTTGATGATTCTGGATAGCCCCCTGAATAAGGCTGGGAGGATTCGCTCTGTGTATGTAAAAACTGAGAAAGGTGTACTTTTTGAGGTTAAACCTCATGTTCGTATTCCAAGAACATATAAGCGTTTTGCTGGCATCATGTGTGAGTACAAAATATTTTGTCTTGCATCTTATAATGTGATTTGCTACTGAGGGACTGACAAGTGGCTGTCTTACTCCTTAACACCCTCTCTCATTTATCGTTGCAGTGCAACTGTTACAGAAACTGAGCATATCCGCAGCTGGCAAGCGAGATAAACTTTTCCGTGTGATTAAGAATCCTGTCACTCAATATCTACCTCTTAATTCTCGTAAGATAGGTAAGCGTACACATAACAAATGATCCTGTCTGGTTTGTGTTCAGACTACTTCTGTTTCTGTATTCCCTCCTCCACAGTTGATGACATTTGGATGTTCTTTTTATCAGGATTTTCATTCAGCTCAGAAAAGTTGGTTAACATCCAGAAATATGTGGATGATGTTAAAGAAGAAGAAAATTTTGTCTTCGTGGTACGTGTGACTGATATTGTTCCATTGTTTCATGTTTTATTTGATTGAGACATGGGTGTTTTTTAATCCTTTGCTTGATCAGGTTGGTGCTATGGCTCATGGAAAGGTTGACGATGAGTATGTTGAAGACTACATATCAAGTAAGTTTTTGCCTGAAGTTACTCATGTTTTCTGATTTCAAGGGAAACACTTTGTCGACGTTTAGATGGTGTGATTAACAGAGTTAGTTACAACACTGGATACCATTATAATGTGGGCATATTGATAGATGACAGAATCTATCATAGCGTGCCAGCATAGGTGTTGAATGTATACCACAGAGTTTTATGACATCTTCTCCACCTATAAACTCCCCATGTCCCAACTCCTCTCCCCTACAGCCTTTACCCTCAGTTTCCTATGGTATCTGGTTCTCACTCTTTCTTTTGAACCTATATTTGAATTCCACCAAAACATTTCATCTGCTGCCCTACCTTTGCCTATGACTATTGGTGCTCATCCTTCTTTTTAAACCTTTTTTACTTAGAACTAGTTTCTTAAAACCCCAATAGATGTATCATATAAATTATTGGAGTCCTCCCAACATGGTCTTTTCTTGCCAATTGATTGAGACTTGAGAATCCATGGGGCCAACCATTTTGTAGTAGTCAAGGCTTTTGGCTGAATTTGTTTCAAAAGGGTAGGTTGGGTGGCAAGTTGTCTTTCGTATTTTTTTTCTTTTGGCAGAAGATGTCTTTCCTGTAATGTGTTGCGCATTCATATTTTCGAAATTGTGTCATCCATGGTACACATAATATGGACCTTTATGATTTGGGGTGGGGATTCTCTTGGATATTGTGAATAAAAGATTAGAGCCTCTATGACTAGTTGTGATCAAGCCTTTTCAGTAACCAACTTTCAATATGCTCCAGTAAATCTCTGTAATGGTATCTTTGTTTCAGTGAACAGTATAATACGAAAAGTAGTAGTTAGTTTCATTTCACAGTTGAATCACCATTTGGTGCTATTGACAATTTGCTTTGTTTTGCAGTCTCTGGTTATCCGATGAGTGCGGCATGGTGTATAGCAAGAATTTGCGAAGGCCTCCAACGTAAATGGAGTATCAATTGAATTTCTTTCCTGGTTAGTGTTAGCTATTGGTAGTTTGAATTGTAGCGTACATTGATCCTTCACTTATTGAAGAGAACAAGGTTAAGCTAAAGTTTTGCAGTTTGTAACATTGTTCTTAAACTTTTAGTCATCCAATCTCCAATTCCATAGTATTATTTTGAAGCAAATACTCAATGAGATCTTCACAACGATATTCCTGATATGTAATACAAAATACTAGCCATATCTTTATATGACAGTGGGTACATGACATCCAGTTTTGATCTCATTCCATTTGTGAGTATGGCGAGGATCATCTTCAATATAGCTGTAAATATGTTTAGGAGAAAGGAGAGGAAAGGAAGGTGAAAGGGGGATTATAAAACAATCTCGTGGTGCATGTTAAGGTATTAAGGGGGCTTAAGTTGTTTACTAACTCGTGTTCACTCTCATCTCTAGTTCGAGATATGTTGATTACGAATGGTTGCATGTTTCAAAGAGTAGCTTGCATTATATTTTGGCGCCACTATAAACTTTTGAATTACTGGCCTGTTGTAGACTATTACCTCTTTTTTAACAGATTGAAGATCTTTTTGACACGCCATTTTTGGCGTTTAAATGATAAAATGCTGAAATTTTAAGTCATCTTAGATGATTGGAGCGGTTTGTCGAGCAATTTAAATTGAATATAGGGTTTTGAAATAGACTTAAACTGAGACGTTACTCAAAGTAACGTTTCAATTTAAGGTCCTTAATTTTTCATGTATTATAGCTTTAATTTTTTATTTAAAACAATTATTTTATAAATTTCAGCTCCTTAAACCATTAACAACTCATCTAATCAGGTACCTTATTAGTTTCAGCTATAACTTTTTCAGTTTCAGCTAACTTATCAGTTTTAACTCTATTTCAGTCAGTTTTGCCAAACATAGCTTGAATTTGGAGAGTGATTCATTGGTCTATGGTTCTTGTTTTTTCTTGTTTTTCTTCTTCTTCTCCATATTTCCATATATAGACAAGTAAAACTGGGGAGAGGGAACAAGTATTTACTAGATACATTATTGGAACAAATTTCGCAGCTTTTAGAAAAAGTACTAAGAATGATACAGGTGAAAGAGAATAGTGAATCGTTTCCTGAACCTAAACTTTGCATACACCGTGTTTTGGACTTAAACCTTGTACACTGTTTTATGGACCAAAACCTTGTACACACTGGAGCTGAAAGTGTCTAGTTTAGCCGTAATCAACCATATCGAACAGCCGCAAGTTCACCATATCGTATAGTCGCAAGTGCACCCTATCGAATTCTTCATCACTTCAAAAATTCTTGTTCCTGATAATCAGACTATAAAACTATCTGTCTGACAATTTCTAAGAATACCTGTGTCTAAATCTGTCTCCTTAAAGAATGATAGCAATATGCTTGCCCCTAAGTTTGTTTATAGAATCGACATAAATACAGTGGACCAGAAAGTAAGTGCAAGTGCTGCAAAAACATATGTCCATAGAAATATTACTGAGCATTCCTCTTGTCCCACATCAAACAACTGTGCCATAGTCCCTGCAGCAACCATTCAAAACCTTATGTAAACCAATTACTGCTTGTATAAAAACAAGTACACTGATGCTAATGAAGATGATATTTTATACATCAGGAGTTGATAATAACTGACCGATGCTCATGGCGGGAGGCAGTGTGAACTGAAGCATCAACACGAAGTGATACAAAGGATCTGGTGGGAGGAACCCTAAACTATCAGCAGCTTTTACTACTCCGATTCCGATCACCGGGAGCAGCAAGTATTTGACAAATAAGATCCCCAATATTACAGTTGGCTTTACTTTTGCTGATCTTAATCCTGTTCAGAGTTTCAGACCAAGTATTTACTCAGATATTGTTTGTTATCCTGTTCAAAACCAAATATTTATACTGATCAGTTAGTTAGTTACCTTGAATTAGGTTTCCGCCTAGTATAAGGGTGATACAAGGTATTGTTCCATCCCTGTAAAATAGTTCACAGGGTAATGATAAAGTTTAGTAGTAGTATTTACTTTTTTTTTACTCTATTCTCTTCAACTTCGTGCACTGAAAGTTAATTTCTATATGTTGAATAGAACAGAGTCGTTAATTGTGAATTTCACCCAAGATTTATATATACCCGAGCAGTTTGAGGCAGTCTTGGATCACTCGAAGTGGAGCACCATCTCCGATGACGATGTCCCTCAACCAAGTTACAGCTCCGAAGATGAGTCCGATAACCTGAAACCAAAACGTAAAACTGAATAAGCCAGGCCAGTTGAAGACACACTTCCCTAACTGTGGGCATGGCATATAGGTGTGTTTGAGTCGACTCTACATAAATACATGATCTTACAAATGTTAATGTTTTATAGAGACCGAGATATAAAGATGGTTGTGGGCAGGGACGGGCTTCGGGACAAGCCCATAGACCATGAGCCTGGACGGGTCCGGCCCATGCAAAGGCCATATTACATAAGGCCGGGCCATGTCGGGTTGAAACTTTTAAAATAGGGCCTAGATCCACGGGCTTTGGTGTCGGGCCGGGTTGGGCTGTCATGCCTATGCTTATTTTACTAAATTTAGTGTGCTTTATCGTGCCGGATTAAGTCTTGTCGTGCTTTTTCTAAGAAAAAGCGATCAAAGCCCGACCCACGGCTTCGTGCTCATGTTGAGCCGTGCTTTTTTCGTTCACATGCCGGGCCTTGGGTCGGCCCGGCCCACTGCCATCTGTACGGAGAGAGTAAGGGAGACTCACTGCAGCAACAGTTGGAGGTGCCATGAGTTCCTCTACAATCTGACGTAGAAACTCTACTATCTTCCTCCAAACAGGCTCATCTTCCTTTCCAGGAGATACCTACAAAGTTTTGACAAATATCGATAAGTTTGACTATTACTCTTATTATGCAGAGAGTCTATACATAGGCATACTACAGAACAGAAGTAAAGAACTTACAGGATAGTTTTCTGCATCATACCCTTGATTGTTGTCTCCATTAAGAAGATGTGTTTTTATGTCGGCTTCTAAGTCCTCGTATGGATCCCTTGCAGCCTCCTCTTCCGCGGCTTTTAGTTCCTTAAACTTAATGGATGAACTCTTTACCAAGTGGAAAGTGTATGTCCATATGAAAAATCCACCAAGCTGCATATACATATGAGAAACAACAGCATAATCAATATATTTAACTACTGAAAATCAGAGTTTATGTTTTCATTGTGTTGCATACCGCCATGGAGAAAGAGGCGTAGGAGAGGCCAATTGCAGAACAAGCAGCATGGTCGTCACCAAACGGACTGCCATCCTCATGGCAGATTGCAGGGAGTACGATCAGAACAAGGTTTCCCAAGTTTGCTGGATAAGAAAAACACTGTTAGAAAATCTGACAATTATATATTACCTCCGTTCCTGAAAGTTCTTTACACCTTGACCGTAAATTCTCATTAATACATCAAAACATTATCACGTAAGATCTTGTTAGATTGGTGTTGGCATATATTTTCAGAATATCAACTTTTATAATTTTTTCACATACAGAATTGGATATCTGAGTGGTTAAATTGGATATCTGAGTGGTTAAATGTGTATAGGAGTCTGCAAATAGTAAATGTAAAGAATTTTAAAGAAGGGGTAGTGTTTTTTTAAGAAAAAACTTCAAAAATGATGGACTTGCCTGCAGAGCAAGAAGCAATAACCAGGCCTTCAAGATGTAACCCAGGTTTCAGTAATTTTACTGCAATCCATCCAAGGATTCCTCCTATTAAAAATGTTAGCCCTACATTTATCGGCATAAACCACCTGCAGTTGGAGATATACCGAAGAAAGATGTAAACTGTTATAATACACAGAGATTGATCCATAGATAATCTCAGCAGAAAAATATAAGATAGCTGCTAACCATGAAACAATGTCTTGTAACGTTACAGTCTTGGCAAGACTTGCAAACATGAGTGCTGGTGTGAAAACCACGTACACTATCTGCATTACAAAAGAATTTCCTGGTTAATATTCATTCACATCGATCTGCATAATTCCTCGACATGACAGTCTTGTTATTGGAGAAATAGCTGGTTAGTTACCTTATTCAAAGATCTTCTGGCATCTGCAGTCAAAAGATTACAATAACCAGTTGCCAAAAAAGCTCCTAAACCACTTATTATTAGCACTTGCAGAATAGGCATTGATGCCACTTCTAAGAGTGACAAAAAACCCATCTTCTTCTTTTCTTATTTCTGCTCAAAAGCTTCAAGTTTTCCTATGATCGTTGAATGAATCAACAATGTTTCTGCAAGAAGTTCAGTGATTAAGTTTTATACTTCTGAGTTCGACAAAATAACCCAAGAAGTCCTGATAAAAATAAAAAATAAAAAGGGTTTCGTCACAAAGTAAAAGACTGATCAGAAATTTCCATGAAACTGCTATCTAGAGTTCATTATGCATAAATTTAGAAATGAAAAAAACAAAAGGCAACAAATGAAAACAAGATTTGGGATCTAATTTTTGTCCCAACGCCTAATTTGATCTATAGAGATTAGTATTAGTAGTAGTCCAGTAGGAAGAACACATGTTTTCGACAAAAAGTAAAGACTATGCGATCCAAAATTGGCTACGCAACACAATACAACACATATTTTGACATATTCTCCATGTGTTACTATCGATCTATCAAGCCTTCAGTCACCGAAGCGAATAAGCGATGAAACCTTCAAATTATTTTTGTTTTTAAGCTGCATAATAATTATTTATGTTGGGTATATGTCACAAATTTTAATTAATATTTAATTATTTACTTGGTATCCAAGGCTTGAAGACCCTTGGCCTCCAAGGTCAAGGATATCTCTTGTAGTATAAATACCCCTTATGCTCCCCTTGTATCACCAACACACAATATCAAATAAATACAAAACACATCACCATACTCCATAATATAACTTCGAGAGTCATACCATATTCTTGTACCCTTCAGGGTTGTACTCTCATGAGAGTCATACCATATTCTTGTACCCTTCAGGTTTGTACTCTTATGAGAGTCATACCATAATCTTGTACCCTTCGGGGTTGTACTCTCATACACATTTTTACATTGCATAATAATGTTGGTCGTTTGTGGGTTGTTTACCTCTTTTGAGGATTTTGCCCACGTTAATTTGTATGTACCTCTTTTTCTTTATCTTGTCCTATCTTTTGTCTAAATTTTTTTCATTCTCTTTATTTGCTTCCGCTTGCACTTCTAACCCCAACAATATATGCTATTAATCAAGGGACACTTTGTTCATAAGTACATACAATTATATAAGGATATATCTATAAAACAATGATTTTCCCAAATTTGTTCGACAATGAACAGCCATAATATTTGGTAATATAGTAGAATACAGAGCATTATGTGTTTCAGTTAATAATTAATTACTCGAAATAATTTATTTAGGGACAAGAATTGACCGGCGGCAGTCCGATGGAAAGTCCGGCGCTTCTACTACCGGAGTACCAATTAGTACAACAATTTTCATGTTTTACAAGTTATAAATCTGAGCTACTGATAAGTGATAACCAATGGAAGGTGAATTTAAGTTTGGTCAACAAGTCAAGAAAAAGATACAGTACGTAAGAATCATCCAAGTCAACTAAGTTGGCGGCTATGATTGCCCAAATCCAATTACGGAGTACTACGTATGAATTATTCATGACATCTTATTAAATAGCTTTCGTTTTCCCTGGGCTACCATTAACATTAATGCAAATTCATCCTTCTTCTCTTTCAATCTCTTCAATCTTCATTAATTCATACCTGCCAATGCCCATCCAGATATCATATTTAAAGTGCACCCGTGTTTGGGTTCCTCAACGTTTATTAAATCTTGGCTTGTTTGATTACTCTTGGTGTAGTTTCAATTTCTAAAATACTTCTTTTTGTACTTTTTCCGTCTCTTTTTGTTCTTTATGTTTGGATTTTACACGCGTTTTAACCACTAATTAAATTTGCATTGAGATTTCTCTATTTTTCTTATTTAAACAAGAAAAATCACGTTTATTTATAATGTTTTCACTTTTATCAAAATTCTGATATTGAGAAAATGAGAAAAATTTAATATCCCAATGGAAAAGTGTGATAGATTAAATGATTAATTGGTTAAAATAGTTATTAGACACAAGTTTTGATAGAATACTAAAATATTTACTCATGTGATAGTATAAAAGGAAATATAAAGAACATTTTGGGACACCTAAAAAGAAAAACGTATAGAACAGAAAGAGACGGGGGAGTAATTTTATTTCCAATTGTACTAATGTTAGGTAATTCGAAAAAAAAAAAACTTTGCAAGCATTTACCAACCTATTTTCTACTGTAATTATTTGTGTTATGTACTCTCTTCATCACTTATTTATGCTCCATTTAACGTTCCATATCTCAAAATATGTTTTAAAAACCGAATATATCTTATTTTACACCCAAAAAGTTCTAAAAAAATAATATTCTAATTAAAAGTGTACGTAAAATATTAAACCGAGTCTAATAAAACCCTACATAAATATATTATTTTTTTTAGATTAATGAATTCATTAAAAAATATAATGGGGCAAACATTAATGTGAGAATGTACCACGAATTACGGATCGAGTAAAAAAAACAAAAGAAAATACGTATTCTCAACGAATCACTCCGTATATATAACTCTTTTACTATTGCCCTAGAGATATCAAATATTATCGTTAAGAAATACCAATGGTGACTGGTGAATATAAATTCAAAGGTCATACGTACATTACATACAAGATCAATTTTCAATTCTCCACCAAAATCATTGTTTATGCAATTGTTTATTTGCAGTCTAAATACCGTGTAATTTGATACGAAGTATCTTTCTGGATTATAAGAAATGACAACCCGCTACCCACAAGATGCTCACTAATCACTGTATTTAATTTTTTTTAGGAAACTATTTTATTTTCTAAACATACAAAGTGTACTCTTCAAAACTAAAAAAAAATTGGCAAAACTAAAATGAAGAAGCTCCACCAAGTTGGGAACCCTTTTGAATCAATCCGGTCCGAGTTAACAGGCAAGATAGAAAAGGGGAGGATAGGTGCCCATATTGTGACTTGTGAATTGTTTTTTTTTTTTTGTAACACCCGGTTTACCCTTAGAGCTAATCCGAATTCGGGGCGAATTCTGAATGGATAGGTTACAGTCTCCGGGTCCTGGTGTAACTTGTGAATTGTACAATCTCATGTTTGTTTTATTTATTTTGATTTTATATTATGCCTTTACTTTTGCTCTTTTTCCCCCTTGTATTGTCAGTCACACATGATAAAATGCATGTTTTTCTGCGTACTACACAAAAATATAATGTGAGTTTTTCAAATTTTATTAGAAAAAAATTATTGTTTGAAAAATATTTTTGAACTAGTAAGCCGAGTAGTATGTATGTATTTATTAGTTGTTCGAGACCCAAGCTTTGTTCTGTTCATTTTATTTCTATCTATTTTAGAAAAATTAAGTTAAGTTCACAAAAGATGACTTTAAGAAAAATAAGGGTTATAAAGTACAATTTATAATTGAAATTAATCTAAATTTTAATAAGTTTAGATAAGATAAGTTCAAATAAATAAAATAAAAATCAGGTGAATATAACGCAATCTTAAACTTTAAATTTTATGATCAATGGATAAATTCAAAAGCATTAATCATAATAATTAACAAGCTAAAATGCCAAATCATCAACAGCAAAGAAACTACTGGAAATTAAATTATCTAGCTGGTTTTCTTTCTTCATATATACAGAGTACATACCAAATTAACAATCCACGAGTGAAGGGAAAAAGAGAAAAACAAAATTCCAACGATTTATTATTTAATCTTATATTAGTACCATACTACCATGCTTGCATAAAAAAAACTTAAAACGATTGATAAATGCATAAAATTTATGATACGGTATAATGAAGCAGAAATGAAAAATTAAGAAAGTAAAACGAACCTGAACTTGATAAATACGACGAGAGAAAAATCTAATGGTGATCTTAAAAGTCACAAAACTGGTCTTCTTCTTTGTAATGGAAGGTCGTAGGAAAAGAGTGGAAAAAAGATGAACAATTACTCTATAGTGTTGTTTACCAAAAAAAAAGAAAACAGAGAAATGTTTGAAAAAAAAATTGGGAGAGAAAACTGAAGAACGCGGAAATGAAGTGCAGATACACGTATATATTCCAAAAATCTGGGGTTCGTTCGTTGTTGTACTCCGTAATTCTAATCTTTTACATGTCATTATATATATATTTTTTATTTTTACTATAGTTGTTGGATAGTTGCCTTGTTGGAGATCAAATCCAAATATATAACTACAAAATCATTTTTTTTTTAATAAGAATCATTATCTGGACTTTGCTTCCTATAATGTGGCTTATTAGTTGCCGCTTCGGATTTTCGCAACCATATCCAAACTCTGATTTATTAATCTAATTAGATTAGATCCCGTGTATGTACGGATTTTGATAAATATTTATACAAAATATTTAATTGAATATTCTATAAACTATTGCATAATTATTAAATTTTGAACATATTCATTTAATTTATTCATCTGATATATGTATTTTATATGCGTAATATGTTACTTTGACCAAAATATTGAGTTAATTTATTTTTCATTATTAATGTACCGACTTCACTAAAATATTAACAAAAAGTACTTAGAAAATTATTATGATGTGGTATCTATTATTTCCATAAATTATAAACTAATATTTTTTTTCTATACATAAATTATTTAGAAAAGAGGCTAGAGAATAAAAATAAAATAAAACATATACACTTTTTAGGAAATTGATTTTGGCGGGAAAGTTTTACACCAGGAACTCAGAAAGTGACACATGTCATTCCTGGTTTGTTTTAGTATAAATAAAGTAAAGTAATAGATTCGAGTCGGGTTAAGTATTAATGGGAGGAAGCTCCTCCTCTAGTCCTCTAACACTGAAAGTTAGGTATTATTCGGGTGTATTACACACTTAAAAGTTTTTTTAATATCCATTGGTAATCCTTATCATATTTTTTAATTTTTATTCATATATAAAGGGAAAATGTGAGAGGATACCTAATATGTTCGACTCTAGTATGCTACCACTTATTGATCTCTTACCAAGATTCGAACCAATCACCTCGGTTAGCTAGGTTGAAACCGCTTACTTTAAAGCTAATCTAAACTAAATATGTACTCGTTATATCATTATAATTTAGTTAGTAGATCTCGAGTTGGAACAATACCGAACCCGCAAGAACGAATGAGGTGAGCATGTGACGGACCGTGTAGGCCGGTCCACATGTCAGGCCCTTGTGTCTTCCGAAAAGGGTAAAGAGAAACTCGTGAAGTGTAGGGGTCGTGCCTCTCTTTCTGTCTTTCATCAGGTTCATGCATGATCCGTCTCACGTACTATATACTAATTGGTGTTACGGTAGACCTATTGTAACATTAGCCCGTCGTGCTAGTGTCAAATTTTTGAAATGATGCCGATGATCGACCAATGGTCCATCGTCAGTGGCGGATCGGAGGGAGGAGGGGCTAGCAGGGGCGGCCGCCCCCCCCCCCCCCCCCCCCCCCCCCCCCCCCCCCAACATTTATATATAAAAAAAAAAGAATTCGTAGAGATATAAGTAGTTTTAATATATAAATATATCACTAAATGCTCTTTGCCTTGGTGGTTATTGTTGTTTTAGTAAGTGTGGACCCAAAGGTCAAGGGTTTTCATATTTTTTCCTCGCCCCCTCCCCATTTTAGCTTCATTTTTTTCCTCCCCCCCCAACGTACAATCCTTGGCTCCGCCACTGTCCATCGTCTTGCCTCTCGTATCATGACGAGTTTATAGTGTGGGGCATTGACAGCCCGCGTGCTGGCCCTGCCAGTTTCCAACTCTAACTGAAGTACTGAACAGATTGTATAAAATTAATTGAGCAAATTGTATTGAGAAATCTAATCTTATATGTTTAGATGATATCATGGCTTTTAATCAGAGCCATAAGATAGAAAGTCATGGCCTGGCCAGGCATTAGATAATCTATCTTTTCAATATTGACAATTTGACAATGTGGAAGTGTGGAACCCTCAATTAGTCCTCAACCTATGAAAAATCGAAACAACATAAGCAGACAATTACTACGTACTAGAATTCAGTAATTTACCACATTTCATAGGAAACACGTACATAACACCTAGCCAATGAGGACGAAGTATGTTCTACGTAGTACGGAGTATGTATTAATTAAAGATTTAAAGGGAGTGATTGTGTTATTAGTGGCGGATTTTGGCCAAAAATGATGGGAAGACAAAGTTTGAAATATCAACATATATCAAGTGTATTAATTAGGTTAATATATCAACGGCATTTTATATGTTTGTTTTAGTCAGCTTGTAAAATTAAAATTTTAAAATATATGTCAAAAATATATATTCATGTTAGGTTTTGTTTGATTCGACTGAATGAGTACTTTAAAAATATTAAAATTTTATAATTATTACTAATGTATAATTAAATATGAAATGATATAATATCATAAAATGTACATTGGCAAACGTATAATCAACTGAAATATCATTATGGATCGGAGGAAATAATGTTTTGTTTTAATTTGTATTTTTGAAAATAAAATAAAAATAAGAGAGTAGATCAGGCATAAAAATCCATGCTGACCATGCATGCATTCATGTGGCAAGCAACTTGGTTAATTTGAACATGTGGGATTTGTTAGAGATCCATATATCAACAACTTTTATGTTAAGTACGAAATGGAGAGATGATAATTAAAATTGAGATAGTACTAAATTCACATGTACTACAACTAGACCTGTCAAACGGATCGGTCGGGTCGGGTTGTAAAATTTTACTTTCGGGTTAGGGTTGAATCGGGTCGGTCACTTTCGGGTTCGGGTTTACAAATGCTTGTTCAAGACCCAGAACTTTCGGGTTCGGGTCGACCCAACGGGTTGAGAGATTTTAAAACGCGCATTATATTTTCATTAATTTAGGTGAAAAATATACAAAATATTGGCACAAGTTAACAAATTTTCCTACGAAAGTTTATATTTTGTCAAATTCAATCATAAAATGGCGTATAATTCAAATTAAAATCATATTACACAGAACAATAGTAAAAACAACGTGTCTTTTATGCTTAAATTTTCTCATAATCTCATTTATTACTATAAATACAATGATTTTCAATCGGTCGGGTCTAAAACGGGTTCGGTCGGGTTTTGACCCATTCCTTTTCGGGTTGTTCGGGTTCGGATAAAATCGGGTTACGGATCACAAAATCTTGTTCAGGACCCAGTATTTTCGGGTCGGGTTCGGGTCGATTTTCGGGTCGGGTCGATTTTTAACAGCTCTAACTACAACGCCCATATAATTTAGCAATGAATAAAAAATAAACGCCAACAAAAGAAAACGAGATTTGGGATCTAATGTTTGTCCCAAACCCGAATTTGTTCTATATAGATTAGTATTAATCCTATTCGATCTACTAGGAAGAACACATGTTTTTGACAACGCCCATATAAAATTAACGGATTTTTCATGAAATACCCCTTAATTTTCACGAAATTCACCAAATGCCCCTCAACTTTCAGAAATTCACCAAATGCCCCTCACCTTTAATATAATACCCAAACTACCCTTACTAATGACGCGCCGTTAGTCCGCCGTTAGTCCGCCGTTAGCCTACTTTTCTAATTCACCAAATGCCCCTACAATGTAACTTATTTCACCAAATACCCCTATTTTAAAATATAATTCACCAAATGCCCAAAGGTAAAAATTACCTTTTTAAAGCCCAACGGCTAGTTTTTTGGGATTGAAAAATAGCCGTAGCTTATTGTTTTAGTATAAATAATCCTGTTCTGAGTGTTTATTTAGTCACCAAATTGTTTTGTTGTAGTTTCATCTCATTTTGTGTCATGAGTTATCATTCAAAATCATCATCCACACATAATGAGTCTATTACCTCTTGTTTTGCATGAATATAAGTTAAAATCACTACTCAATGAAAGGAAAGGAAAAAAGGGCCTCCATATTGCAGATAACCAATTGATATTACACTCTATTACCTCTACTAATGGAGTATCATAATCCTGTTGTCCAAGCAGATAAGCGGGAAGAAAGTCATGTTCTTAATTTCGTTTCGTGGCCTCAAATAACCGTGAACCAAACACGCATCAAACTCATTAAGTGGTGTTAGTCTTTTGAGTAGAGTTTCATTTGGTTGGTCTTTTATTTTGGAGACATTCTCTTAATTGTATCGCTCTTTTCATGTGCCACTCTATAAGAAATGTAAATAAGTAAATTGAGGCATTATATATTTGTATCAAGTGTATTGCTTGCATATACAAAGTACCAAGTAGTACTTGGCCTAACCTAGTTGTTGAGATTGTATCTTACAACCTCAAAGTTGTATTTTGGGGGTGAGGATTCCCTTCCCTTGAGTATCCTCTTATGCTCAAGGGGCTTACTTATTAACTCGGATCGAATAGTTCTAAACTGTAACATTGCCACAGTATCTATCATCACACTGCCTTATATCTTCCATAATCTCAACTCTCAAGTGACTGGAAAGTTTTGGTGACTAAAACAATAAGCTACGGCTATTTTTCAATCCCAAAAAACTAGCCGTTGGGCTTTAAAAAGGTAATTTTTACATTTGGGCATTTGGTGAATTATATTTTAAAATAGGGGTATTTGGTGAAATAAGTTACATTGTAGGGGCATTTGGTGAATTAGAAAAGTAGGCTAACGGCGGACTAACGGCGTGTCATTAGTAAGGGTAGTTTGGGTATTATATTAAAGGTGAGGGGCATTTGGTGAATTTCTGAAAGTTGAGGGGCATTTGGTGAATTTCGTGAAAATTGAGGGGTATTTCATGAAAAATCCGTAAAATTAAATGACAACACACATTTGGATAAATTCTCCATGTGTTATACTATCGATCTGCCATGCATTCATTCACCGAAGCGACGAGACCTTCAGGTTGGAGGTTCAATCCTTAATAGGGTCGGTTGAGGGTCTCCTTATACTTCCCCTTCCTAAAATATCTATCCACTAACCCGAGCCGGGTAAACCTGAGAGGAGTTTCGGCTCGATAGGGCAATTGGTTGTGTATTAGCACGAGATTTCTATAAAATTAGTAAATAGAGCATTAATTTGAATTTCGTTCTTTATCCGTATTATTATTTAAATTGACTAAAGTTTTTTCATATTTTTTCGTCTTGTTGATTTTTTAATTTCATGCTATGATAGTTTCGTATTTGAGTTAGCTTAATTTAAGAGAATTAAGAGGATCATGTGGAATAGTTATGGTTTAAGATTTGGGACTTTAAAAGTCTCTTATTGCACATCACTCTAGATAATATAGATAACCAAAAATAAATCTAAGTTTGGTCAATAAATCAAGAAAAAGATAAAGTACTCTCTCCGTTTCTTTTTGTTTGTTACGTTTGGACTTTTGCACGTTTATTAACGTGTATATTAAAGATTTTTTTTTAATTAAAAAATAAACCCAAGTAAAACCTCAATTCACTAATCATTACAACAACCAATAAGATTGTTTTATTTAACAAAATGAACCAACAATGGAAAAACACACAGATTGCTAAGTTAACATACTTAGGAAATTGTACAGAATTTAATGAGTTGAAAAAATTGGACCAATTAAAATTAAATGTTGGCACAAAAAATAACATTATAATAAGTTAATAAAAGGAAAGATTCTCTCATGTAATAAATATTGTGAAACACTCTAAAAAAAATACGTAACAAACAAAAAGAAACCGAGGGAGTAGTTAAAAACCATGGAAGTCATTAACCAAGTTGGCGGCTATATATGAATCCATGATTGCCCAAATCCAATTACTCCTACCGTCCTACGTATGATTGTAAATTTGTAACAATGATTCATGCCATCTTATTAAATGGCTTTCGTTTTCGTGGGGCAACCCTTAACATTAATGCAAATTGATGGCCTGTACGGTCTTTCTTCACTTTCAACCTCTTCATTGATACTCCATCATCCTTGCCCATGCCCACCACGTTTTTTTTTTCTTTTATGAAATCTCGTTAGATTAGTCTCGGTTAGTTAACCTTAAATTATTTTTTTTTGTAATTTTTATTTCCAATTGTACTAATACTCCATATTAGGCAATTGGACCGACAAAAAAAACTATGCAAATATATACCTGTAGCCTATTCTATACCATATTTTTGGTACTAATTAAACTAGGGTAAAACATAACTAAAAGTAATAAAATCATAACTAATTGAATAACAAAATAGTTAAGGTATAAAGACAAATAGTTAAATTTATGAGTCGAATTGTTATTATTTTTGAACAAACTTATTATTAACTAAAACTCATAAAATCTTAACTAATTGATCTGATTGCTTAACTAATCAGTTTCATTGTTTAACTAATTGGTTCAGTGCTTAACTGATTGGTTCGGTTGCATAACTAATTGGTTTCGTTGCTTGGTCTTTCTGTTATAGCGTCTTTCCTAAAAGTTTATATTTAGGCTAACCGGATCCGGATTATCCCCACACTTTTACAAGACAGAAGTGCCCCTATTATTGATCGAACAACTCAACAACCTCATGTTTATTTTATTTATTTGTTAATGTTGCATATGGTACGTTATATATCGTTTTTTGTTTGTTTATTTGTGATTAGTAAGTTAATCTAATGTCGCCAATTTAGAATTTTACACAAGTTTGAATTTTATTTAATGCCTTTACTTTTGCTTTATTTTCCCCCATGTATTGCCAATCACACATGATAAAATGCAAGTTTGTCTACTAAGAAAAGTGCAATAATGAATGAAGTAATAGTACTTACGGAGTATTCATTAGTTGTGCTAGACCTAAACTAGTGAAATTCAACGATCCTGTAGTGTAATTATGGGTAAATTCAAAAGTATTAATCATAATAATTAATGACAAGCTAAAATGCCAAATCATCAACAGCAACGATCGTGGTTTTGCCGGATTAGAATTTTGTTTGATCCAAATTGTTTTGTATTTGTTAGTTTTGATTTCTATTGTAGATGTCGTATGATTATTTTATAAATCAACTAATTTTTACCTTCAAAAAAAAAAAAACTACCGGAAATTACCAATCTGCGAGAAATTGGAGAAGGGAAAAACAAAATTCAAACGTATTGATAAATACATAAAATTAAATGAAGCAAAAATGAATTAATTAAGAAATATGAAACGAACCTGAACTTGATTAAGTAATAAATTAGGTCTTCAGAATCTCATTAGCTTAGAGAAAGATGCAACAAATGACGAGAGAAAAAGTATGACGATTGATAGAGAAAAAAAATCTAATGGTGACCTTGAAAAGTATTAAGCTCGCAGGCGGCAGGAAAAGGGTGAGAAAATCATGAATTATTACTCTTAATTTAATGTTGTAATCCAAAAGTATTAAAAAAAATACTATATGTTTCTGAGTTGGGAATTATGATTTTTCGAGAGGTGGAAAAACAAAAATTGGGAGAGAAAACTGAAGATCGCGGAAATAAAGCTCTTTTACACGTATATATAAAAATCTGGGATTCGTTGTTGTACTCCGTAATTATAATCCTTTGTTTTTTTTTACCTTTTTTTACTATAGTTGATTGCTAGTTGCTTAGTTTGAGTTCAAATCCAATTATAACTACAATCTATTTTTTTAATAGAATCTTATATGGACTTTGCTTCCTATAACGTGTCCCAGACTCCCAGTTGCCGCTTGAAATTTTTCCAGGGGCATCAGGTAATTCTAAGGCCCTGTTTTTTTTGAACTTTATTGCAGTTCTATTCAGTCAGTTCAGTTCAGTTCCGCTCTGCTCCATTCAGTTCAGTTCAGCCAAATAAAGTTCAGAAGAACAGAGACTAAGTCTACTAGACTCTTCTGATGACTAATTTGAATTCGATACAGATCAAGTTTTAATTGGAGGAAGCTTGTTCTCTCTACCTTCGTTGATTTGTTCAATTCGTATATGTTGAGTTAGAACAAAAACGATCCTAGAGGTGGGCACGTGTCGCGTTGTGCACATGTCAGGCCCACGTGCCTCCCAAACAGGCCGTGCTTAGAAGAAGCCATGTAGGGCTCGTTAGGGGCGGACCTACGTACCTCTAGAGGGGTCCAAATGGACCCCCATTATTTTTGGAAAAAAACGTAAAATTGATATTAGGGGAATTAATTACAGTTGAAATAGTTAAGTTATGTATAATTAACTTACATTTATGACAACACAAATTCTTATTTACATGGGTTGTACGATAAATATTGTACACCGAAGTTAAAGTTAATGTAAAATGCTTAAAAGTTACCCTTATATACGTAAAAGTTATAGATTTTTACTGATAATTTTTTTCATTTTAATAAAAAATATTTATTCAAATCACTAATAATGTATAAAATTTATCATTTAGCCCTTTAAAATATTTATCTATCAACTTATTTTTTATACTATAGAAGTTAGAGAAAATTTGGTAAAAGTTAGAGAAAATTGGGTAAAAATTATGTTGGTGTACAATAAATTTATTGTACACCCAGTGCATGCAAGACCTTTTGTTATGACAATGAAATGTACTTGAAGCATAATGGTTGCTTGAATACTATGTTACCCATGTGACTAGCTAGGGTCGAATCCTTTTAAGTGAAGTTTATTATGATTTTTTTCCCATTTATTTTTTTTTCTTTTACTTCATCCCCTTAGTTGATCATCTAAATTCTTTATGGTTATTTTTTTTCTTCATCGCTTTTTTTCTAGAATGATTCATGATTTTGCTTTTACAAAAACACAAGATAATAGTAATGTTATTTTTTCTTCAAAAATATTTTGTATTTTTCTTAAGATATACTTCTAGTGGTAATTATTGTAATAAGGTAAATCTCATTTTAAGTATGAAGAATTCGTTTTTTTCATTTTAAGTTGAAATCGCGCCAAGTTATTGTTTGCAATTTGGACTAGGTGTTGAGTTTTATTGCTATGAAAATCCAAAATTAAAGTTCATAAATCCTCCACATATAGTCCTCCTACGGTGAACAAAAAGATGAACCCTACAGCAAATAACATGGGTGAATTGGGACCAGAACTTTTCAACTGCAAGAGAAAGTTTTATTATGGCGTTTTTAATATTTCGAGTACTTACCTCTCAACTTTAACCAAAGAGCAAATATGAAAAATTAGAAAGAAATCATATTTTTTTTTGGACCCCATTTATAAATTTCTGGGTGCGCCCCTGGGGCTCGTGCCTCTTTTCCATAAACGACATGTCCTATGTAATGTGTTAGTGGACTCTTTTACTAATTTTTACAAAATGGCAATTGTGTTTATAAAACTAAGAAGAGTGAAAGAGAAGATTCAGCTCTTGGAGAGCAAGCAAATGAACCAAGACTGAATTGAGGGAAGGAGAGGAATGAAGAATTTTCTTCCATTCTTGCTTTGTACGTGGAGAGCAAAGAGAGAGATCCAAAAAGAATTTTAGCTTGTAGGGGGCATTTTCGTAATTTCACCTAGTTAGGAAAAATTCTGAAATTTCTTTGCTATATTTAGAAATTGATATAAATAGGAATGTTTAAATAAAAATCAGATTTTCAAATAATTTTTACAAAATATCGATAGCATAAAATAAATTTAATTTTCGAATAAAATAAGAACGTTCCGAAATTATTAAAAATTCGAAATAAACAAGATTTAAAACGGTAGTTTAAGCTCGTAAATATTAAATTATAAAATCTGAAAAATAAATAAATCGTGTAACGATATTAAAACTTAATTGCAATAAAACTTCGTTAATTAAAATAAAGTTTGAAATTAATTAGGATTTAAAACGATTCTAAGCTAAATAAAAATAATTAAGCATAACTCATCGAGTTTTAAAAATTCGGGGTATTACACTCTTACCCCCTTAGAAAAAGTTTCGTCCTCGAAACTTGAAAATTAGATTTATAAAATGTTTGTTGAAAATTGAAAACGCTCGAATAAAAGTATGATGTTTTATTTAAAGCCAAGATCTCACAATTTTAATTCTGACAATGTCTAGCTTTCATTCCGCCATCATCTTTTAGGACTCTGCTTCAACCCGAGACCTAGAACCGAAGAGTAAAGAATACAAAAGGGGCAAAATTATATATTGATTCTTAATCGTCATTAAGGTCAATTACATTTCGCCATCGTCTTTCGTATCTCCACTTGACTTCATATAATAGGATCGAGGAGCAAAGAACATAAAAGGGGCAAACTTGTTAGCTTAGACTAGGCTCACATTTTACTTTGTGATATCTTGTTTGAAATATTTTCGACCGAAAATAGTAACTTTTAATGAAAAATTAAATTATAATTCTGAAAATATATGTATATGTAGTGAAAATAAATATTTATCAACCAATTTCAATACACGAATAATTTGTAAAAGTCATTTTAATATGTCTATCTCGTACTCTGAGCTCAGGCGAACTTCCATCGGAGGCGGCTTCCATGTATAACAATTAGACTACCAGTACATTCATGTCAGCATAAACATAATCCAGATCATAAAGACATAATTATTAAGCATAAAATTCATAATCATTTGATCTAACACACGAGCATGGTTTATCATAACATAATCATTCATAGAAAACATAGTCATTCATACATCATATCGCTCGTGGGCGAATAATTAGAGATATTTCGCTTTCATTCTCTATTGGTCTCTTGTTGCTGGAATCTTGTCGTTGAATTGACTTCCGTTATTCGATTCGTTTCGATTTCGATTTCTGATCTTTTCTTCTGCGTCACACAACTTGTTGACTACGTTCGTTGCGGGGGTTTGAGTCCAATCACGTGACAGGAACTAAATCATTAGACGTACGACTTCGTTACTTATCCTTAGTATTTTAAGTCGACAAACACTTGGGTTTTGGCGGATAATTCTAAGCCATCACATGTGCCTTTATCAGAAACAACCTAGGTTCCAGAAACTTAGTTCAGACTACCTGGATGTCATTTCGTCGATTTTCTTTTCTTAACTCCATTGCATTCCTCAATCATTCATAAATTATTATTTTTTTCGAATTTCATAACATTCATTGGTATCATCAACCTCATAGACAGACTAATTCTCGATAACTTACATTGGTAAGATCCCCAAAACTTTATGCAAACTTAGTTTCATCTTTTCGATCACCATAAATCATGTTTTCCACCTAACATTTTGCAAAACCTTAATTCTCTCGCTTAGCTTTCTTTATGGAGATAATCAAGCATTCTTTCAAAAACAATCCCTATAAATGATGCGGAAAGGTATACTGAAAACACCATCAACCTTACTGACTGACTAATTCCTGATTACTTCCTTTGGTATAATCCTCAGAACTCCATGTGTAACCTTAATTTCATATTTTCACCATGATTATGTTTGGTCTCGATCACATAATATTTTTGCATAACTTTTTAATATTCTAGCTTAGCTTCCTTAACATATCTGCAAATACACTTAGGTGCTTATAACCACAAAACAATCATTATGAAGGGTGCGGGAAAATAACCCATAAATCAACCTTAATCATAACTTAAATGCTTTGAACCCTGAATAACCTTGATTTAAGTGATGATTCACCTTTTATGAAATACAAACTCACATTCTTTGTACTCTATCATTCATCCTTAAATACAAACTCATGATCTTTCGGTACTCTAAAAATCGACCTTAAATTGGTACTCAGAATTGGTACCCCTAGTATCTTTAAATCTAGCAGCCAAGTCAAGACAAAATTCATGCCATTCCACATGTCCTCTAGCAGACAAATAACTACTAACCCAACTCTCAGCCTTATCAGTCATGTTTAAAGAAGCTAAATCAACCTTTTGATCATCAGCAATTTTACACAAGCTAAAGTACTTGCTATATTTTCTAATCCAGATTCTGCAATTAGTACCATCAAATTTAGGAAATGACAACTTTGGATTATATCCTAAAGATTTCCGTAATGCATTAGTTTCATGATTACCTCCACTCCTAGAACCTGTAGGAGTTGAATCCTTCCATTGATTCTTCATTTCCATCATCACAGCTAGCATGTCATCAATCTTTCTTGATTGATCCAGAATCTGTGCAGATTGTGTTTCCACCCTTACAAACTGCTCATGTAATCTTTCCTCAAGCTGCTTCAAGTGATCCTCCATCACTTTTCGAGTTGCAGGCGCCAGTTTAAGGAATTGCTCAACAATCAATTTCAACCAAATTGATCAATTTCTAATTGCTAATGCGAAAATCTCTTTTTTCCAGAATTGATTTCCCAGGGTCTTATCTGAGATCATCAAATATTGTTTGATGTCAATAGTTGCTATGATACCAATGTTGCAGTCACCTTAAGTGTGACTGCTTTGATCAATATCTTTGATCAATTTCTTGCTGATCAAGTCAAGAAGAACTAAGAAGAAGGAAAGAATAGAAGATAAGAGAAAAGAAGAAGAAGAGAGAAGAATGAGAGTACGAAGAATCAGAGAGAGAAAGATAGGAATTAGGATTTTATTTTGTTATTTGATAACTGATCACAATCAGCTTATCAGTACTTATACAATGCAATATCGAATTTATACAATACAATGCCATGTCATCAAATTTGTTATAATAGCTAACAAACTCTTAACTAACTAACTGACTAAAGTCAACATTTTGCAATCATTGACTTAGTGTATTATCATTTGTGCCTTAACACTCCAATTGAAAGAAATCATGGTTTTGTGCTTCCTTCCCGGCTTGCAATAACGAGCAGTACAAACTGCGATCTTGTTCTTGACTTACATTTTATAAGCTTAACCTTGAAGTTCGTGTACCAAATTTAGATTTACCATCAACGCGCAATTTACACATTTGATTCAAGCTTTGATATTGATGACCATGGTGAGAAGGTTTAAGGAAAGCATTCAGAGGAGGAAAAGTGCAGAATGCCTTGGGTTTGACTAATCATGAATATTCTACCTTGTCTTCATATTTTATACTTATGGAGTTATGGGGCACGAAACTCCCTTAATGATTGGTAATGTTTAAATGTGAGACTGGGAAATGAGGAGCTGTTAAGATTTAGTTATAAGAATTTTTTGGAGGGAATAAGTGATTAATGATGGAGGAAAATGGTTAACTCTAATTAGGTTAATAAGGTTTATTAGGCCAAAATTTATAAAATAATGTTATTTGAGAGAGAACTTAGATTACTAATGCTATTTTAGAGAAAGTTGCAAAAAATTTGTTACCAATGAGAATTTGCAAAAATATGATGCTACCAAAGAGAATTTCCCTTATTAATATGTGCGACATAGTTATTGCAAAGATCATACAGTAATTGTTAAGTTGATATAGTTGTACTTGTATGTAATATAATTACTCTAATAGTCATACAATAACTTTTTGATGTCATTTTGATAAGAATTCAATTACTTAATAATGTATACACAAAGATATTGACTGCTTTAGTAAATATTTCTATCGTATAGAAATAGTTACTCTTCTATATCATATAGTAACTCTTTCTATTCTATATTACTATTAACTCTTTCAAAAATATAGTAGCACGTCCTCTCCTTCCACGCCCGGGTCCTCTCCTTCCTCTACCACGTCCTTGGTTTTCATTGTTGTCAGAGTTTCCTCTTTTTCTTTTCCTGCTTTTGTTTTCCTTGCAGAAGTTATATATTTTTCGCACGACTTCAATTTTAAATGAATCATCTTTGTATTTATGAATTAATAATATATAAACTAAGTTAATAATTTAACATTTAAGTGTGAAAAAATGACATAGTAACTATGTAAAACATATAATTTCTATTATGCATCATACAATAACTCTTAGAATTAATGATGGTAAGATATTCGCAGAAATGCAAATATAGTTATTGTTATAGTCATATAGTTACTGTCATAATAATATAGTCACTCTTATTACTAATAACATAGAGACAACAAAAAAAGAACAAAATGATAACATAGTAACTATTAAAAACATATAGTTACTATTATACATGATATAGTATATATTAGCAGAGTTGCACATATAGTTATTGTTATGATCATATAGTTAATGTGGTCATAACATAATAACTCTTATTAATAATAACATAGAGGACAACAAAGAACATAAAAAGAACATTATAATATACATAATAACTATATCCAACATATAGTTACTATTATACAAGATATAATACCTATAAATATTATTGATGATCATTTAGTCACATAGTTGCAGACATAGTTGGTGTAATAATAATATAATAAATCTATCACTAAAAATATAGAATAACACCAAAAATATGTGTTAGGTTATGATTCATATGACAAAACATAAATCATGCGGAAAAACCATAAAGCCAGGAAAGCATATTATTTACACATAATCATTTAACATAGTTTAGATGCATACACTTTGTTGCGTGCCCTCCCTAGCTGCGCCCGAACCGAACAAGAACAAGTCTTTAGGACTCCAAGTGTCGTCCCTCCGTAGATAGTCCACAGCACGTCCGGATCCGCCTTAAGCTTGACCAACTAGAATCGCCCTTAAGGTACTTAGAATTTTCGGCTATTGTAGGCAATTATGTGACTGAATTTTTGCTCTCAAAAATCACTTTGAATACTTGAATACTTCAATTGTTGTCTATAAATTATGACCCTAGGCACCTATTTATAGAGGTATGGAAAAGGAACTGGAATCCTATTAGGATACGAATTAATTAAACTAGAATCCTAATAGAATTCTTTATTTAATTAATTCATCCTTTTAGGTTTAGGAATTTAATCATATGTCGAAACCTGATAGCTTTAGGATTCGTATAGCACACAAACACACACACGCACAGCAGCCCACGAGGGGCGCCATGCGCGCGCGCAGCCCGCGAGCTCGCAGCCCATTGCCACGAGGCCCACACGCTGCCGCAGCCTTGGCGCGCGCTGGGTCTGGCGTGGCCTTGGCTGTTCGTGTGGCGCGCTTGGCTTGCTGGGCGATGGCACGGCTTCGTGTTGGGCCTTCGTCTGGCAGGCCTCGTCCGATGCTAATTCGTACGATACGCTTCCGATTAAATTCCCGATTCCGGAATTTATTTCCGATACGAACAATATTTAATATTTTCGATTCCGGAATTAATTTCCGTTTCAAACAAATATTTAATATTTCCGTTTCCGGAATTATTTTCCGATTCCGATAATATTTCCGATTCTGACAATATTTCCGTTTCCGAAAATATTTCCGATACCGGCAATATTTCCATTTCCGATAATATTTTCCGATACGTACCATGTTTCCGTTTCCGGCAACATCTACGACTTGGATAATATTTATATTTCCGATACGATCCATATTTCCGTTTCCGGCAATATCATCGTTTCCGGAGTATTCATTTCTTGCCTGTGACGATCTCAGCTCCCACTGAAACCAAGATCCGTCGATTCCGAATATCCATAGATGGAGTATTTAATGCCATTAAATACTTGATCCGTTTACGTACTATTTGTGTGACCCTACGGGTTCAGTCAAGAGTAAGCTGTGGATTAATATCATTAATTCCACTTGAACTGAAGCGGCCTCTAGCTAGGCATTCAGCTCACTTGATCTCACTGAATTATTAACTTGTTAATTAATACTGAACCGCACTTATTAGACTTAACATAGAATGCATACTTGGACCAAGGGCATTATTTCCTTCAGTCTCCCACTTGTCCTTAGGGACAAGTGTGCATTTCCTAATTCCTTTGTCGCTCGATGCTTGCTCTTGAACATAAGGTAAGAGTTGTCATCCTTATTATGTCCAGAGGTGTTCCTCGGTTTCAGAGTTCAACTGATCAAATAAACAGATAATCATAGCCTATGATTCATCCGAGCACGGCCATGCATTTCACAGTTTTTAGCTCTCCGAGTGGCCTTGTACAACTTTTAAGCATCTCATCCCGATTTATGGGAGGACAATCCCAATCTTGCGATCTTGAGATTAGACTTCGTTCGATAGGTGATTACCTGAGCGTTGCCTTTATAGCCTCCTTTTACGGTGCGACGGTTGGTCAACGTCAAAGCAACCAGTTCTCAAACAAGTAATCTCAAATCACTCAGGTATTGAGGATTTAGCGTCTAATAATTTTAATGAAATTTACTTATGACAGATTTTCATCTCTTACAGTAAAGTTTCATAGGTCTTGTCCGATACTAGTCTTCCCAAAGTAAGTATCTATGCAAATGATTATGACATTGCCATGTCCACATAGTTCAAGAAACAGAACTACTAGTCATCTTGCATTCTAATCGTCTAACGTTTTCTATGCGTCCAATTTTATAGAAAACTCCGACTAGGGACCATTTTCAACCTTTGACATTCAAGTTCACTTGATAGACATTTCTTAGTCACAGGACTGGTCCTGACAGTCTATCTTGAATATATCGTCAAATTGAAGGGACTCATCATTTAATACTAAACCAAGATTAAATGGAATATGAAAATACATTTCATATATGATAAATGTTCAACCCCATTGTTTTACAACCATGGGCCTCAAACCCATCTTTAAAACAGTTCATGGAATTTCAAAGCTATGCTTGATTTCCAGTGCTACAACGTGAGTGTTGCTTCTCACTTGTTGCATAGGTTTAGTTATCACGCTTTGCCAATCTTAACATCCTTTTCATCGAATGTTCTTCGAGATATGATGATAAGAACTTTTGAGTATGTTTATTTTGTGATCTAGTCTTTCTTGCTACATTAGTGGTACTGCGCATTTTTCAATGAAGAACCATTAAGTCAACAGACATGTGATCTTCCCAAGTTCAATGAAGAACTCATTAATATAAACAACTCTGTTTTATTGCTTCTTAGGCAATAAGTACTTTTACTTCAACTGTTTAGGTTGCTAGTGATGCTTTGTTTGGATTTACTTATCCAAGCAGTTCACAGATATGTGGAAGACTTTCCAGCTGTATCTTTGGAACATAGAAATTTATATTTTAATTTCCCACGCAACAACTCATGGTCTCCAACCCATGTTGCCATTTCAAAACACGATGCTCTATAGCTCGTCCTTATCAATGGTTAACTCCAAGGGAATCTTGCTTAATCCTTTGCCAGTGTTTATGCGTGTAGCATCAATATTTAGCATATCTTTATTTCCTTGAATCAAGAACTATTCCTATGTACCTTTTCAAGTACCATAAGTTTTTCTTGATCTCAATCTAGTTGATCTTTACTTAGATCAATAGAGATTGGTATATGTTCGTCATGCCCAAAGTCATACGATACGTTTTTGGCGATCCTCATATTATATCATTACATGATAAATTCTTTTGCAGAATAATTCCCAATTGAATTCTATTCATGTAACTTTAGCTTATCTAGTTTCAGTAGATACTAAATTCAGCTAAATTCTTTGACATATAATATAGGTTAAGAATCTCAATGAGACTCTTTGATGTTTAACTTAGTAAATGCTTATACATAGTTCAAACATCCTTTACTTAGATTTATTCACATGGGTCGAATATCTCCAATGGAGTCATTCGTGTTTGATTTAGTAAATGCCATTACTTAATCTAAAACATTAATATAAGATCTTTGTAAATAGATCTTAATACCCATTATGTATTAAGTTTCGCCTTGGTCCGTCATTGATGAATAATTTCAAATCTAAGTCATTAGCATTTGAATGTTATTTCACAATAGAGAGATATGTGTATGATACACATAGGACCAATTAAGTTTTACGTACTCCCACTAAACTTCCTATATATCTATAAGAATCATGTACATTTTATGAAACTAAAATACTTATTAGCTTCACTAAAATACAATTCCAATTCCCAATTGCTTGCTTAAATCTGTACTTAGATTTTATAAGCTAGCTTTCTCTTTCAAGCATTTATTTGGATCCACAAATCCTATGACATACCATGTACATAGTTTTCTTCCAACATTTGATTGAGGAATACGTTTTGTCATCCAATTGCCATATGTACCAATATGCAATCATTGCTTGAATTATAGACTTGAGCATTACGATTATGCATGAGGTTTCAACACAATCCATGCCATGAATTTGCTTGTGACCTTTAGCAACTAATCTAGCTTTGTGTGTGAACCCAATTCCATGTTTGATGGTTTTAATCCTTAAAACAAACTTGCAACCAATAGGTGTGAAACTATTCTTGCAAATCAACAAAATTTCAATTTTGTCATCAAAACATTGGTTATGTTTTATGGCCTTTAACCAATTAAACATATAGTCTATATATGGCCTCTAACCATTTTAGGGAATCTATATTTCGTCATAGCTTTCTTACAAGTCACAAACTCATTAATCTACATGATAATAGTTTGACTGCAAGTTGTAGGTTTCTTCACTATCTAATAGAAGAATCTCATAGTTTCATTGACCAGAACTCTATGTTTCTTTACTATCTAATAGAAGAATCTCATAGTTCCAGTGACTTGAACTCTATGCCTACTTGGGTATAGAACATCAAACAACAGAATATCAATAGCCACTTGAAAGTTCTTTAAATATTCTGTTCTCCTTGAAGCACTTGTAAAGTCTTCTAAGAGATGTCTTATTCTTTAAAGCCACTTCTAAAGTCCTTAAAGAATACATGTTCGGGTTTTCTAAAGAACTTCGAAAAGCCTCCTGAATGTCCGTTTATGTTTGTTGTTCGCCTCGAAAACTTTCGAGGTCTATTTTCTCCCACTTGTCATTTTGGAAACGAATCTCCAAAAGGACATTATTTCGAGCAAACAAACATTATGTTCTCAAAAATTCGTGGTAGAAACAATACTCTTGTGTCTCATTTGAATAAATCACAATGAAACATATATCTATACTTGGGCCTTAGTTTGTCGAATGACAAACACTAAGCCCCCACTGAGTTTTGCAACTCTCTAGATATATATTATCGAAAAGATATTCTGAAATCACTTTTCTATAGCTTTGACGAATTTAGTTTAGTTTGGTGGTAGTTGAGCATTTTGTTTTAGAAATTAAAGGAAAAGTCTTTATGATCCATCATTGATCGAATCAAGTACTAATCGACTTCGATCATTCCAACTTAGATATGCCATATCTTATGGAGCTAGATTGTGAAATTACAACACACAATCATTGATGATCATATTTGGTCTCAAGTAATCATGATCTAACCTAGATCTTTATGATTTCTTGCCAAGTGGATTTTATACTTCTGAATCTTTGAACTAGCCAAACAGATTCAACTTATATCACATTTGAGTAAATAAACCTATATTCACTCAAATCCATGTGAAATGATAAAGTCATAAAATCTTTCTTTAGCTTTGAACTCTATTGTCTAGGCGTTCTAACAATATTTCATATTTTTTGTTACTTTCAACAAGTAAGACTAGCTTGTCTTGAATTGATATAGAAATCAATCAACTTTCAAAAGTCCATTAAAATAGAGCTTGTGAATGTTAACTTGTTGATATGGTCTAAGCAACAGTGCTAAAGGTTAGTGGAACTCAAATCAAGAGATTGATTTGAACCTAGTAAAGTTTCATTGTTAAAGATTTGTTTGTTTTAATCAAGCATATTGACTCAATCCGTAAATGACCATTTCATTCAAATAAACAAACAAACATTTGTTTTGTTTTTCTTGAATGTGAGTCTTTCTGTGTTTGAAGCAGAAATTTAGGTATGCTGATTATGGAACAAAATAGCCATTAAGTTCTAGCCTTCGAAAGGACTTAAAAAAACTAGATGACCCTACAACTAATGTAGCATTGCTATGCTTCATTTCCCACTTGTAGGCCATTAGTGTAGCCTAGCTTCCATTGTTTGAGTTATTACCAAAGTAAGAACCTCAAGCGGTATATGATACCAAGGAAGTTTGATTGCTAGGTCACTTCTCTCTAAACATAAACTTACAGGTAGAAACGGAATTGTAAATTCCTTTCATCTGTTCCTTTGTTTTCCTATTTCTTGTACCCTTTCTTATAGTCTTAAGAATTGAATTCTTTAGTGTTGACTTTTATACTTTGTTAGACATGTCCAATGTCATTCCAACAAGGTTCTTACCATTTATGTTGAATATTCTGTTTCAACTAGATGATCTTACCAGAAGCTTCTAAAGTTCTCTAAGCATCGATCTATTCGAATGTCTTAGGGATTAGACTCATTCGAGAATTAAATGGACAAAGATGTTAGGTTGTTAACCATTGGTAAAGCTGAGCATTTAAGCTCAATGCTTTATGATCTCAAAACTACAGTGTATTTTGAATTCACAAGCACCAATTGGTTTGCCATTCGATTTTGATATTCGAAAACAACCATAAAAGTCGATATAAGTACATTTTAAATTGCTCACTTTCTCTCATTTCCGTGAATCGTTCTTGGATTCACTACCAATCGAGGAAATTTACTGTTACCTTTCTAAAAGAATTTATTGCAGTGCAAGATATTTAATTATAAACAATAATTAAAACATACATTGAAGCATGCAAAGTCTAAACATTTATCATGAATAATAACTTGAAAATTAAAGCAATCATGCAATTCAAACAAGTTATTAGCATTTTATTCGAATTTATTGTTCCGGCAGGTGTGAACAAAATGATTCCAAGATCCTAAAATCATTGAAGAACTAAGCACAGTTTGTCGACTTAATCCTAAAACATCTTAGGTAAGCAAAAGCCTTTTGCTAATAGTCTAGAAACTATTCTTGGTTGATAGGTACGTCTAAGAACTTATTAGGTAAACCTATCGATTTTGCCACGACATAAAAGGACTCCTTACTTATATCGTTGAGTTTCACCAAAACTAACATGTACTCACAATTATTTGTGTACCTTGCCCCTTTAGGACCAATAAGTAACACCTCGCTGAGCGAAAACTATTACTAGATTGATGTAAAGGATATCCAAGCAAGTGTATATTTTGGCATGGCACCTTTTAACTCAATTTTTAAGTTTGGAACTTAAAGCTCTTACTATGTTGGTTAGATTTTAAGTGAACTAAAATCCTTAATCATGCAACATAATCAAGCTTTGATCTCATGCATTTTAAGACATATTTAAAAGCAATAAATAACTTAAAACATGCATAAGATAAATGTGATCTAGTATGGCCCGACTTCATCTTGAAGCTTTAACTTCAAAGTCCGTCTTGAAAATCTCCGTGGGAGGCACCATTTTCTTCAAATAGGATAAGCTATAATTAAAACTAATTACAAATATTTGATGGTACGCAGACCATATTTGAATTGAAAAACAACTTTGGTACTTTAGACCAATTACATTCAAATTAATGGTACGCAGACCATATTTTCTATCCTATTTGGGCCATACTAGTCACTTCATAACTTGCAAAACAGTACATATACAATATATACCATTCACCCATTCATTATCATGAATGGCCCACATAGCTGGTTAGTAAAACACATTATGCATCACATAAACATTTGCAGCAATTAATCAAGGGCACCAATAATCTACAAATTATTCAGTCCTTATTAATTCTAATCAAGTTGTTTTAACCTTAAGGATTTGTAGACCTAATCAAGAGTTTATGACTAAAAAAGGGCTCCCACTTAAACCAATAAATTCATATGCTTTACAAATTTTAAACATAAAAATGTATTTCTAGTCTAACCGGAAACATACAAATTTAATTAAAATTTAAAGCTCATATAAATTTATAATTGAATCCATAAATTTAATTTAATTTCAGTCGTATTTAAATTAATTCATGATTTTAATTTTAGTAAAATAATTAGAATAAATAAAATTTATTATAATTACAATATTCAAAATTAAAATCCAAGAAAATAATTTAAATTATTAATTTTAAAATTAATTAAAATTACGTAAACTGAAAATCTCAAATCAAAATTTCAAAACGATCTAATCGCAACGCAACAACCCCACGCAACGCACGCCCATGGGTCACACACGCACAGCCATCGCTGGCCATGTGCGCGCAGCCCATGCGCTGCGTCGCATCGCTGCTGCTCACCATCGCAAGGCATCAATCGAACACGCGAGCTGGTGCTCGATGCGCGCGCCAGTGCTCGATGCACGCGAGCAATCGCTCACTGCGCTCGCTTGCCAGCGCTCGATCCATGCGAGCCATCGCTCGCTGCGCGCCTGCTTTTCCCGCACGCGAGCTTGCGCTCATCGCACGAGGCAACAGTATGCGAGCTGGCGCTCGCTGCGCGCGAGCCATCGACGCTGTGCGTAGCGCTCGTGGCACGCGAGCTTGCGCTCGCTGCGCGCGAGGCTCCGCATGCTTGCGCGAGGCAGTGCGCGCTGTGGCGCAGCACGCTTGCTGCCCACACGCGACTGCTCGTGCCTTGCTCTCGCCCCTGCCCACACGCCCATTGCTCACAGCCCACGACACAAGGCAGGGCTGCTGCCTTGTGCTCGTGCACCATGCCCTTGCTCGCTGCATTCGTACCGCATGGGCGACGAGCTCCCTTGCTCGTCGTCGCATGCCCGCACTATACAACACCCCTTAAGGGTAACACGTAGCGTCCATTGCTTTGTGCGTGCAAGTTATATGAGCGAGTCGCATAAAAATTAAAATTTATATTCAAAATTAATGACAAATTAATAAATAATATTAATTTCATAATTTTAGGGCGAAAAATCAAAAATTTATTATTTAATTGATTTCTGATTAACATGGATTCAAGTCTAGGTCATAAAAATTTAAAATTTAACATAAATTTACAATTTTTATGGTGGTTTTTAATCATAGGTATCTAATTAAATTATAATTAATTATGAAAATCAAATTAATTCTAAATTATTCCAATTTTCAACAAACTAATCATAATTACAAATTAGATTGCATAATTAACAAGGCTAGGCATTCAAACTTGTTAAACATATACAGTAGGTCAATCAAAAATTCAAGATTTATCAACAAGAATCGCAAATATTTAATTTAACATCTTAAATTTACGAAATTTTGCATTCGAAAAACTAAAACCTTCGAAAAGTCATAGTTAGGCTTCGAATTTGAGAATTCTGGGTTCGGCCAAAAAAAACTATTTTTGTCAAAATTTTAGAATGCCTTTTACATGCGGAATTGACACAAAAATCACTCGATTTGGATGAATAACGAAGAAACTGCCGAAACACTGCGTACGTATAATTAAATAAACGCAATTTGCAAGTAATTAACAATTACGAAAATTAATCACCCCTTTTAATTCTTGCAAATTTGTAATATTTAACCATGTTCATGCAATTTAGATTATGAAAATAATAAGAGGCTCGTGATACCACTGTTAGGTTATGATTCATATGACAAAACATAAATCATGCGGAAAAACCATAAAGCCAGGAAAGCATATTATTTACACATAATCATTTAGCATAGTTTCGATGCATACACTTTGTTGCGTGCCCTCCCTAGCTGCGCCCGAACCGAACAAGAACAAGTCTTTAGGACTCCAAGTGTCGTCCCTCCGTAGATAGTCCACAGCACGTCCGGATCCGCCTTAAGCTTGACCAACTAGAATCGCCCTTAAGGTACTTAGAATTTTCGGCTATTGTAGGCAATTATGTGACTGAATTTTTGCTCTCAAAAATCACTTTGAATACTTGAATACTTCAATTGTTGTCTATAAATTATGACCCTAGGCACCTATTTATAGAGGTATGGAAAAGGAACTAGAATCCTAATATAATTCTTTATTTAATTAATTCATCCTTTTAGGTTTAGGAATTTAATCATATGTCGAAACCTGATAGCTTTAGGATTCATATAGCACACAAACACACACACGCACGCACATCAGCCCACGAGGGGCGCCATGCGCGCGCGCGCAGCCCGCGAGCTCGCAGCCCATTGCCACGAGGCCCACACGCTGCCGCAGCCTTGGCGCGCGCTGGGTCTGGCGTAGCCTTGGCTGTTCGTGTGGCGCGCTTGGCTTGCTGGGCGATGGCCCGGCTTCGTGCTGGGCCTTCGTCTGGCAGGCCTCGTCCGATGCTAATTCGTACGATACGCTTCCGATTAAATTCCCGATTCCGGAATTTATTTCCGATACGAACAATATTTAATATTTTCGATTCCGGAATTAATTTCCGTTTCGAACAAATATTTAATATTTCCGTTTCCGGAATTATTTTCCGATTCCGGTAATATTTCCGATTCTGACAATATTTCCGTTTCCGGCAATATTTCCGATACCGGCAATATTTCCATTTCCGATAATATTTTCCGATACGTACCATGTTTCCGTTTCCGGCAACATCTACGACTTGGATAATATTTATATTTTCGATACGATCCATATTTCCGTTTCCGGCAATATCATCGTTTCCGGAGTATTCATTTCTTGCCTGTGACGATCTCAGCTCCCACTGAAACCAAGATCCGTCGATTCCGAATATCCATAGATGGAGTATTTAATGCCATTAAATACTTGATCCGTTTACGTACTATTTGTGTGACCCTACGGGTTCAGTCAAGAGTAAGCTGTGGATTAATATCATTAATTCCACTTGAACTGAAGCGGCCTCTAGCTAGGCATTCAGCTCACTTGATCTCACTGAATTATTAACTTGTTAATTAATACTGAACCGCACTTATTAGACTTAACATAGAATGCATACTTGGACCAAGGGCATTATTTCCTTCAATATGCACATAACATAATAAATTAAAATAGTAACTATTTCAAACATATAGTAACTATATAAAACATACAAATACTGTTGAAAAAAAATAAACATATGGTAACTAATCATGATAAAATCAACATAATACATATTTCAAACATATAGTAACTATATAAACAATATAGTAACTATTGGTGAAAATAAACATATGGTAACAAATCATGATAAAATAAACATAGTATCTATTTCAAATATATAGTAACTATATAAAACATATAGTAACTATATAAACATATAGGGACTATTATTATAATATAGTAACTATTGTACACATATATTAACCATTATAATCATATAGCCACTATCTAAGAAGCGAACAAAAACATACTCTAAATAACATAGTACATAATGTAATTTGTATAGTAACTATTATTTATCAAGAAATCACTATAAAATGTTCATAACATAATAACTATCTTAAGCACATAGTTATTGTTTTAAACTTATAATAACTTTCTAAAAAATATAGTAACTAATTTAAACACATAGTTACTGTTTTAAACTTATAATAACTTTCTAAAAAATATAGTAACTAATTTAAACACATAGTTACTGTTTTAAAGTTATAGTAACTTTTTAAAAAATATAGCTACTCTAAAAACTACTACTAACATAAACACAACGAACATTCCAATGACTATTAAAAACACTATTTCGCAACATATATTAAAGGTAACTATATCATTTATATACTAACTATGTGAAATACTAACCCTAATTTCAACAAAACAACAAACATTTCAAATCACTCAACAAAATAATAACTATTGTACACATATACTAACTATTGTACACATATAGTAACCATTAAAATAATATATTAACTATTCTACACATATAGTAACCATTAAAATTACATAATACCTCTTTAAACCATATAGTTACTGTATTACTCATATAGTTACTATTTAAAATCGTGAAGTCACTGATCGAATTCGCGAAGTGATCGAAAACGTTATTTCGGAAAAACACAAACATTAATTTCTCCAAAACAACAAATATTTTCAATTTTAAATAAAAATAGACTTAAAATTCTTTAAAAAACAACAAACCGAGATGTGATCTCTAAAAATTCTTGCGAAGATTTGTAGACGAGCGCAAATTCTTCGATTCGGTTTAGGCAACGACGAACCTCCTTCTTGATATCCTCCAATTTTCCCTCACCTAATAGATCAAATTATAAGAATTATAATATAATTACGAAGAAAATCGAACAAAACCTAGAAAGTGGGCTAAATTTTGAAAAGCATATGAATAGAAAGCAGATGTGAAATTTTGAAAAATAAAAAGTTTAAAACGTATATAAAGTGGGATAGACAAAAATCGCATTGAAACACTACAAAACACATAGTAACTCTTTAAAACACATAGTTAAGTACTGTAATACGCATATGGTTACTATTTAAAATCACAAAATAATTGTCACATGACGTACATTTACACATATTGTCCATAATTATTCTGTTGCCCCGGTCCACGCTAACTTAGCGTGGACCAGGTTTATATTAGTGTAAATAAAAAAAAAAGTAAAACATTAGATCAGGCATAAAAATCCATGCTGACCTTGCATATATACATGTGGCAAGTAACTTGGTTAATTTGAACATGTGGGTTTTGTTAGAGATCTATAAGGATCCAATGGTTTTGGATTCTCTAGAGTTTTAAAATAACTCTACAAGGTAGAGTTGGAGCAATATCAATCGTTGAATGAAAAATCAATGGCTCATATATTATCTTCCAAAATCCCCCCTATTTTTTCTCATCAATATTCACCCCCTGATTTCCCCTTCCCACTAATATGAGCCATTGATTTTAAAATGTATGGTTTAGATACAACTCTACCTTGTAGAGTTTTGTTAAAATTTTAGAGGATCCGGACTCGGATCCAATTTATCAACAACTTTTATGTTAAGTACGAAATGGAGGGATGATAATTAAAATTCAAATAGTACGAAATTCACACATACATACGTAGTACGTATGAAGTTTTATAAAAATTCACATATATATGGAGTAGAGTTTTTTTTTTTTTTTTTTTTTGAGGAATGATTAGTGCCAATTCATTAATCTAAGGACAAAGCGTCCAATAAAACATAGGGAGAAACCTCACATGGACTATGGTTTTCCCAAACTTGTTCAACACCAAACGACACTAGTCTAGCAAGGTGATGAGCCACAAAATTACCCTCCCTTTTAACATGAGACCAATTAACAAACTCTAAAGATGAACTAAAAGGAAAAAACATCTTCAATGATTGTGTCAAGTTCTGTCAAGTGGATAGTTGCCATTGAGAGCCTGGATACAAGTGACTGGCTATCAGATTCGAAAATGACTTTTTTGCATTCGTATCTTCGAGCAAGGTGAGCTTCCATTATCATTGCCTTCCCTTCCGCGACAATTGGAGACCAGTAGCACCACTCCCCTAGCATCCCTTGCCACTACTCCCAAGCCCACCCAACCCTCCACATTTAGAGCAGCATCACAGTTAATTTTGACCACTATACGGAGTAGATTATAAACAACTCGATCTCTCAGTCTTTTTTAGAAAACTCTTATACATGTACAAAGTAATATGTTACTTTTTCCGTTCGTTTTAGAAAATTCACATACACGGAATAGACGTTACTCTCACCGTATAAAGATGTATCCAGGAATTGATCAACGTGGATTCGGAGTCATACGAAAGAAGACCAACTTAACTCGAGTGTAAATATGCAAGTATGAATGGAAATTAGTTTTTGTTTGGTGAGAAAGAGGAGCAAGACCATAACAAGAGAAAAAAAACACGCAACCAAAACAGAAGGAAAAAAAATATTAAAACAACAAAACACAAGAAATCAAAAACTACACTACTAACTCCATGCTAGGCCTACAAAGTCCCATACTGGAAGTCTGAAATCATACTAGGGTGTGTTCTCTTCAACTTATAAGACCTGCATTTATTTGAACTTATCCTATCTTAACTTATCTTATCTGAACATATAAGATCTTATCTGAACTTATAGGAACTTATAGGACCTTATTGGAACATAAGTCCTTATAGGACCTTATATGAACTTATACGACCTTATATGAACTTATAGGATCTTATTGAAACTTATCTGAACTTATTGGAACTTATCTGAACTTATTTGAACTTGAACAAAACCTAGGTCATATAACACAACTCAAATCCTCTAATAAAACGACATGAAGATCATTTGAGACCGACCTAATTAAAGATCACCAAGGTCATCTGATTCACCTGGTCCCAATGTTAGGTATTAGTGGAAATTAGTCTACTGTATAAATTAACACATGTAACATACTCTAATACAACACTTAATTAATTAGTAGTTTCAAAGTAAGTAGCCCGTTAATTAATTACTTTCTCTGTTTCAAAGAAAATACAACACTTATATTAGCACGTTTCCCAATATATAACTTTGACCATAAATATCTCTAATATCATTTTCTAACTCAGACTTAAAATTTAATATTATGAAATTATATTGAAATCAATTCAATGATATTTTACTTGATAACATTTGTTTTTATAATTACTAAAATTACTAGATTAGGTCTCGTGCATGCACGAATATTGTAAAATTATTATTTGACCATTTTTAATAAATGTTTGAGTAACAAAAGAATTGTTTAAAAAATAAAGCAGTACGAAGTAAAAAAGATCTTGACATGTCTTCAAAGGAGTAATAAAGTCATGATATATTTCATGATTTTACAAATATTATTTTTCTTAGAAATTAAATTACAACAAATAAATTATAATGAGGGTCAAATAAATAAGAAATGATAAAATTTTAGTCAAATATATTGAATCTTTTTCATAAAAACTATTGAAATAAATGAATGAATGAAAAGGTAAAAAAAAATTTGGCGGGAATGTTTTTTAACAGGAAGTGACATATTTCATTCATGGTGTCTATTTTAGTAAAAAGTAACTAGGTTAACACCCGTACAATGCACAGTTTGTTGAAACCTTTTGCTTAGTTTATTTACTTGTATTATAATCCGTTCTTTAATAGAGAATAGACTAATGCAATGAAAATTACGGATAACAAAGTTACATAATGAAAAAGGTGTCAACTTTAACTGAGAATAGATTAATGCAACTTTATATTTTGATAAAAGAGCAAGAAGAATGGAAAGTAGAAGATCAGAGGTTAATAATGTTAATCCCAATCTATACCTAGTCTATACATCTATACATAGTAGTATTTAAAAACTGAAACCATAGATTAGAATGTGACATGTGTCTTCATATCATCAATCTTCTCATTTAGGAAAAAAAAATTAAAATAGACAAAAATCAAAAGAGATCATTTTTTTTTTTTTTTTGACATTAGCTTATAGAACATCATTAATGTACATGTCCTTATATTTAAAGAGGGAAAACTCAAAAGACTTCCCCTCCAAAAAAATAAAAAAAACCAAAAGACATTCATACAAATAAATAATCATAACTTAATGAGCTAAGTTAAATTGTTATTAATATTTCGTAACTATAACATTAATAAACATTAGTTATTTAGTTCTTACTAAAAAGAAAGCATAAGAAGCTAAACATCTGTCAGGATAACTCCTCAACCTCTCATCTTCAATACACTCCTTATAATTAAATTGACTAACAACTATTTTCGTTACATCACTTGCACAATCAACTATATATAATTCACACATTTTCAAAGGTAATGTGTGTTTTACTTTATATGTCTATTATTTTTTTTGTATGGCTAAATATAAATTTTCGTCAATTTATTATGATTATTTTAATAACCGTTTGTTTTTCTATTGACGTAAGATTATATGTTACATTATCATCACCTTTGATCGATTGTTCTCACTAAATGTTGTTAGATAAACTTAGTAATAACCTTAACGCATACATAATGTGGCTCTATTTATTTTTATATTTATTACTTACATTAAGCAAAAATTTACGAATGCATATAAATAATTTAAAATTTCATAATATCTAAGTTATTGTATGTCGAGCAATATAACTATGTAAATTCTTATAAAACTTTACAAAATGCTCCCGTGCATTGCACGGGTCAAAAGGCTAGTTTTCAATAATAAGGAAGAAAGAGAGATGGAGAGAGGTGGTGCAAGACTTATTTTGAAATTTGGAAAGCGTGTAAATTAAACAATAACACATCTTAATAATTAATTTAACGACATCAACTTTAGAATTTGGCGGATTTTTTTTCTTGTGAGGCTGCCATGTGGACAACAATGAATTCAGCGGTTATTACTTTGGTAACTAGCTAATGTGTTTCCTTAACGATGCCTCAGGTTGCTACTTTGAATAATATATAGATATATTACTTTTTTATTTAAAAAAATTGCGTAAAAGAAAATTGTTATTATTCGCAAATGGAAAAAAACACAAAATTAGTTGTTAAGTTATTTCTTTAACAAAATTTGAAGTGTCTTATATAATTATTGCATCGTGATAGGAGTATTAAAATTAATCACTCGTCTTTTAAGTTAAGTATATTGATATGGAGTAATAAAACACAACACATACTTGATTAAGTTGGTAAGACTTATTATTTAATACTTGTTTGTCACAAGTTCGAATATTTGTAGGTACACATTTTCGTTGTCATGATACTTGCTAAATATGTGACGTTGCACGTTTTTAGTGCTAAAACAGGGTGACACTTGACACGATACTTTCTTATAAACGCTTTTTAATATATTATTATTATAGATAGTTATAAATAGATATACTAAAAATTGTTGTGTAAATATTAGGAAAATTTGCTAAAAAGGACCTTTTATAACCCAAATTTTGCGAGAAAGGACCTTATATAATTTATTTTGTGAAATCACACCTTAATATAATTTTTTTTGCGAGAAAGGACCTTATATAATTTTCTTTTGTGAAAGCACACCTTAATGTATTTTTTTTTTTTTGCGAAAAACAACCAAAAGTAAGTTTCTGGCATTGATTGAGCTTTTCCTGCCATTGACTTGCACGTGAGAAGCACGTGTAGCTTTATTTTGCTAACCACACCCAATTTTCCTCCAAAATTCTAAAGCTTTAAAACCTAAAGTTGAAAAAAAAAATCGAAATAAAATCAAGTTTGAAAATTCAAGACTCGGGAAAATCAGTGTCTTTAGCCAACTTAAGCCACACGTGCTGCTCACGTACAAGTTAATGGCCGGAAAAGCTCAGTCAATGCGAAAACTTCCCTTAGGTCCTTTCTCGCAAAAAAAAATTACATTAAAGTGTGATTTCACACAAAAATTATATAAGATCATTTCTCGCAAAATTTGAGTTATAAAATGTCATTTTTGATAATTTTGCCTAAATATTAAATAATGGCATAACTAAAAGTGCGCCTAATTACGAAGCACAAACAACTGCCCAATATTTCTGAATAATGCTTCAGTATGAAGGCCCAACATTAATAGGTATTAATCTAGCAAGTAAGAGTGGCACTGCATGTTGAAAGTAAAGATTGGAAAAAGGACCTCGCTCGTTCAGATTAGGCGAAGTGGCCCGATCGGACGTGAGTACAAAATAAAATTGGAAGGTTAATTCACCCGAACTGGCTTGTTGCCTGGCCAGGAAAATACACTTTAGTCATTCTGGTGACGTTTTAATGCCTGACAGGGCGAGCTTGCTCGACCGAGAAAATTAAGAGGATTTTTTGACTGTTGCATGCGCACACGAATGGTTGATCGGGAGAGCTCGCCCTAGCCTGGTAGAGGCCAACAATCAATTTGTCCGTTTAATTTGCTTCCTTGTGATTCATTTTTGTAACAACCTTTTTAATCGTGTTTTAACTTTTAAGGGACTTAATCATTTTGATCCCGTTGAGTTATTTGGCTGGTATTTCTTGATAAATGAGGTTACAAACTTTTCATTATCAAAGTCAAGTCCATTAAACTGGGTCATCGGGCCCTCGTGAATCTCTTGGGTTTCTCGGGTTGTTTGTATTCTTCCACTAAATACTACTCTTTCGTCCCATATTTATGGTCATGTTTGACCAAAACACGAGTTTTAAGAAAAATGAAATGTAGTACATGTAAAAGTAGAATAAAGTACAAATGATGATTGATTTGTATGAAAAAATGGAATAAAGTACATGGGAAAGAGAAATACAGTACAAGGGAAAGTGAAATATAGTACTTGTTTTGTTTTGTTGTATTTTCAATGCATTTTTTTATTTACTATAGTACATGAGAAAGTGAGGACCTTAATAACCACAAATAGAAACATGACTGTAATTTTGGGACGCCCGATTTGAAAAACAGGACTATAATTTTGGGACAAAGGGTATACATAACAATACATAACACGTACTTTTAGAAACCACACACCATTGATATCTCTTCTATCTTCTTTTACCTTTTATCTTTTGGGGAAGAAGTTTTAGTGACTTCATCTCACACCCAACAATTGTATTGTGTGTTGAAAATTATGCGAACCTTAGGAAATTAATTAGGATAAACGACTGAGCATCCTGGTTGCACCCAGGGGCGGATCCAAGGGGAGACCTACCCGAACCTTGGTCCACCTCATAACTTAAAAGGGTTGTACTTCATATATATATATTTTTTTTACTGAAGTTTTATAACTGTCAAAGGACCAACTCAACCAAAAGATTAAGCTGATGGTTGAAGCCCCAAGATTAGTTTTATACTCTATCACGCCCCCTCACATGAAAGCCCTTTGGGCTTGAAGTGTGGATGCAGCATAGGCCTCCTCATACCTAGCGCGAAATATTCCACTTTGAAAGGATGGGTGGATGAGATTTGAACACGTGACCTTTGCGTCACGTTGGCTCTGATACCATGTCAAAGGACCAACTCAACCAAAAGCTTAAGCTGATGGTTGAAGCCCCAAGATTAGTTTTATAATAACTATATGTATATCTAAATGAGAAGGTTTTGTGCCAATCAAGAAAGGGTTCAAAAGCTGGCAAAATTCGGGGTTCGATTCCCTTTTTGTTGTTTTTTACATCAAGTATAAGTGAGTATTTGTATTTCGTAAATAAATAACATTTTTATTATAGTGTATCGTTATTCGACGCCAGCGTACGTTAATATCGCCCACGTTATTAACATGAAAGTACAAATATGCCCTTATAAAAAGTTACCCCTCCCTTCAATTCGCTTCTCCCTCCCCCTCACCTCCCCCTCCGCCGGCGTCCTTACATCCTCGTCGGATATCATTAATTCCAGCAACATTTTTTTTTTGTTGGCAATCTCCTTAACTCATATACTTACCACCTAATCTCGCCAGAAAAGTTTTGATTTCTAATTATCACCTCAACATTACTTTTGTTCATAATACATCAATGGAGCTCGAGGTGGGGTTCATGTGGAACGACGGTGGTCGACTTAGTTGACGGTTGTGTTTAGAGACGTGAGCATCGATGGTGGAGGAGGTAAAAAAAAATATTTTTATTTTTATTGTTGATGGGCGGCGCACGGTTATTGCATGGTGGACATGGGGGCCGCGCACGGTTATTGCTTGGCTCCCATGTCCACCAAACAGATCTTGTGCGCGACAGACATGTGGGCCAAGCACAAGATCTGCTTGGTGGGCATGGGAGCCAATCAATAACCATGCGCGTCCCCCATGTCCACCGTGCGATAGTTGTGCGCGGCCTTTCTAATTTTTTTTTAAACGTAATATTCCTAAAATTAGGTTAATTAGGGTATAATTAGCGAATATTAGGGTATATAGCAATAATAGAGGAGGAGGTAAAAATTGTTTTTTATTATATTTTTTCTAAGGCAAAGCGGCGCACTGTTATTGCTTGGTGGAGATGGGAGTCGCGCACAGATATTGCTTGGCTCCCATGTCCACCAAGCAGATCTTGTGTGCGGCAGCCATGTCGGCCAAGCACAAGATCTGCTTGGTGGACATGGGAGCCAAACAATATCCGTGCGCGGCTCCCATGTCCACCAAGCAATAACCATGCAAGGGTTAATTTTTTATTTTTTTCACGTAAAACTGGTCGGGTGGCCGGCGTGAAGGATGGAGGGAGGCCGACGTGAAGGATGGAGGGAGGGGAAGAGGAAAGGTGAAGGAGGAAGGGTGAAAAGGGACGGGGTGAAAAGGGCAAATTCGTACTATCACGCAATAAATGAGGGCGTTTTTAACGGATCAGGGCGTCGAATAAAAATCTCCTTATTATATGAGTAGTATAATAACAATGATTAACAGGGTTACCTATGCTCATATGTTTTGTGTGTACACAATACTCATGTTTTAATTTTTATACCTGCCATATTTATTCTATGTGATTATTTTCTAATTTATATGTTTGTCACTAAGTAACTAAAAAACTTAGATATGTACAGAGTACTTTTTGTGTGAAGATTTTATATAAATTTTTTACTACGTAATATAATTTAGAGTATGGTTTAATTGTAAAAAAAATCAATAAAGTTTTGGCCCGCCCTATCATATCATCTTGGATCCGCTGCTGCCTACTGGTTGCATCAAAACTCGGTTTAAAAAGCAATGGTTTAATTACCATAAGAAGCAACGGTTTAATTACCACGATACAACGATTCCTGCAATATTGTTCTATTTTTTGTTCTAAATATGTCATCTATTCTTTATTAAATGACACAATTATTTAGGCACGTTTGTCAATGCACAATTTCAAACATATCTTCCATTTTGGATAAGAAAAAAGTATAAAAAATTGATAATTAAAAAATATTTATTAAGATAAATCTAATAAGATACCACATAACTATGTTTTTTCTTAAGTATAAATCACAAAAACAAGTCAAAAGAGTTTGTGTGAATAGTGTCAAAAACTCAATTGTGTTGTGTAAATAAGAACGGAGGAAGTATATTGTAGCTTTGAAAACCTATTTTTACAACACCAGTACACCACATTTTCGTTTCTCATGAATAGAGCAGTCCCACCAATGGGCAAAAAATTTGCTCACGAGCATAAAAGGGGGAGGAAAAAAAAACACACGCACTACATCAGTGGGGAGATGCAAAGTCACTCACGGGGAAAATAAAAAAAGCACGCGAGGCATGCTAAACTACTGTATTGCTCGCCGAAAATAAAGGGGCCCACAACTGTCATTGTTCAGTTGGGATTGGGTAGTACACGTGAGAGATTTTGGCACTGTTGCTGTTTGTTTTCAATTCCAACGGAAATGTTTCACAAGAATCCAAATAATGTAACCAAAAGCAACTGACATGGCAGCAAGTGGTCCAACCACCGCTTGCCATGTGTCACTTTGTAAATCAGAGATTTACTTGTTTTTGCAAACGGCTATATTTTTGTTAACGGCTAATTTTACCGTAAATAATTTAAAAAAAAATAAATTATACCAACGGTCATAAAATTTCAAGATCTATAAATAGAGACCAAATTTGCTATATTTTGACACACTTTCAAAAATCATTTTTCTCTCTCTAAAATCATCAAAATCATTTTTCATACTAAGTATTACTATAATTTGTGTTATTTTTTGAAATTTACTGAACATTCTAGTAGCATATATTTTCAAAAATTTTATTTTCGGTTGTTATTTATTAATTTTATCATCATCATCATTATTATTATTATTATTATTATTATTATTATTATTATTATTATTATTATTATTATTATTATTGTTTAGTTTATTATTATTATTGTCATTATTATTATTATTATGGGAAAACATCAAAACGTTACAAGCTTAACAAGCTACAAAGATCAAGTGAACTACAAGAAGTTGGAGGAGAGCCGAGATACAATCTGGGCCCCACTCCTCTAGCTATGGCGAACCCGATCCTGCTGAAAATGTGGGCAGCTGCCCATGCCCCAATGTCCTGAGCCCTGGAGTACGTCAGCAAAGAAACAACCCCTTTCTCTAATTCCCCAAAAGAAGAGAAGGAAAAAGGAAAGAAACCGTAACCCAAAGCCCTACAACGTGCCGCATACTTATCCTGCTTCCGCTGCGCTGCGCTGCGCTGCAACCGCCACAACCCGACCCGGAACGAAGCCTGACAACCCAGATTGCGTCATAGGGGAAGACCCAGTCAAGTCAACACACACATCTAGACCGCCATCCCATGAATAAAGCAATATATCTGCAGGACGAAGAGCTCCATCACTCTCACTAGTCAGCCCAACATCAACCTCCTTGCGAGCAGAAATCCCCGACTGACAGCAAATATCCAAAAGGGTATCACGAACAACATTATGTCGATGTTTGATACCCACAATCCCAGCACAAGACACGGCATGATCCCCATAAATGTCCCCACACTACAAGAAAATGACCATTTAGCGACGGATTTTTGTAACCGTACAAATATCGGTTTCTAAATTACTACTGGTCAAGTGTCAGTCGCCACTTTGGTACGGAAGTATTTTCGGTCCCTATTTAGCTTCGGATTATCATTCAGTCACAACAATCTGTAACAAATTACCTACTAAGCATACGTTGGTCACTAATTATTTACTGAAATAATTTTAGTCACTATTTAATTACCAACAAAATTTCAGTCACAAATTTTAGTCACTAAATAGTTACAGAAATACTTTTTAGTCACTATTTTGATATAAAACAATTTCAATCCCCATATAGCGACAGACACGATTTCAGTCGCAATGCGTTAGTCACAAAACAAGGACTAGCTAATTTTCTGTCACTTATTAGTTACAGTTAATGTTCTGTCACAAATTCCAGTCGCAATTTTATTACCAACTAAATTTCAGTCACTAGTTAAACACTGAATAACTTATGGTCCCTATTCCACTACGAAGATAATATTGACTATAATTTTTCGATTGAAATAAGACATGAGTGTGCTTGTACGTACGTATAAAATCAATACAAGCACGAATATAACCAAACTATATATTCACGTACGACACGACAAGTTAAATATATGTAATCTTGTACTTCCTTTGTTACGTTCCTGAAAGTTTTCCATTTCTTTGGGCACGTACACTTGCCAATGCACATTTTGTAGCGTTAACATCTCTAATTACATGTTAGGGAAAAATATACATTTTTGATATTTTTAAAATACTGGCCGAGACGAAATAAACAATACCCACATGATTACATTTTTTTTCTTACATATCCTATATAATAATAAAAAAGTCATTGACTTATGTGATGCCTCCAAATCTCCAATGAAGCAATTCTATACACTCCCGCCAAAAGTACTTAAATCCCTCCAAAACAACCATCACAAAATTTAAATATTGAAGAAACAAACTCCCATTTAATAACTTCCCAAATAAAACTTTAGCAAAAACAAAAACCACCTAAATTTATGGTACACTTTTCTCTCTCTCTCTCTCTCTCTCTCTCTCTCTCTCTCTCTCTCCTCAATTTGTAAAAGCTTTATTTTCCCTTTTGTACCATGGTTCACGGCTACACAAGAAGAGTGCACATTTGACATTTCCAGAGGGGGCAAGCTGCATGCAGTTTCTAGGGTTTTGATTTCAGAAGGTTCAGAACCATATATGTTCTCTATCAATCGAATTGCTTTTTTTTAGATGAAAATTTGTTGTTTGGGGATTAAACGTCTAAGCCCATGCATGTCGTTGATTGCTACTATATGGGATGGATCTGATTGGGATACCGATGAGGCCGGTATAATATCAACCACGGATATGATCCGTGTGTGGCCGAATTTACCGGCGTTGTGACTCTTGGGTGTGCATTCGACCCAATACAAATTCCATCAGGTTGCGGTGAAATAACACTTGAAGGATTACGAGACTATGAGGAGTTTAGGAGGCAATAACTGACATATTCCTATTGCAGTGATAAGAAGAGGTATACCACACCTTTGCCTGAGTGTTTGGTTGGTCCAACATGTGGACTTGCGTATTATTAGGCCAAATATTCTATATGTTTTTTTTAATATTTTCAATTAAGTTATTCATTTGGAGGATTATAATTCATTCTCCATTCAATTGATTCATTCATGTTATTGAAAAATAGTTGTAAAAGAGGGACGGATCCAGGAATCCAGTAAAGGGGTATTTTTATAGGTATCCGTGCAATAGCACGGGCACAAACTAGTTGGAAAGAAATTAAAAGAAATTCACGTACCTACTATATCATTTTCATCTTATTTTAATAAATTCAACTCGCTCTCCGAGCTATAACTTTGTGTCGGTCAAACTGTATCTTTTAATTAAATACAGAAAGAGTAATTTTCGAACATCTATATATACTCACTCTTATATATATATATATATATATATATATATATATATATATATATATATATATATATATATATATATATATATATATATATATATATATATATATAACTCCTTAATTAAATTCTTTAAAGTAGTTTTCATATGAGATCGCTTGTGCATAGGACTACGTACTAATGATATTATCATTAAGAAACATGACTATATATTGATAAAATGTAACCTCCATTACATAATATAATGATTCTTATGTTTAATTATTATTAATTCATATATGGTCAAATTAAATTTTTATGTTTAATTATTAGTATAAATAATAGAAATTTGATTTGTGGGATCTCATTGTAATTATTTCAATGTAAATTTTCTAAATTTTCAATATTTTTTTATAATTTTTACTAATGTAAAATTAAAACTATCAATGTCTCAAAGTAGTGCATTGGAGACCACATATTATAAAAAAAGTGAGAAACATTATGGAATGTAGAGATTATTTGATTAGAAAGTATAACTAGTTGTTTGATTATGATTATTGAACATAACTATTTAATCAGTATGTGTAATTAATTTGAAAATATTACTTGGTAAAAAAAGTTGATTTATATATAAAACCATCAGAATATATAAGTTAATTTCTTTTTGAATTCTTTAATATGTAAGTATTCACAAGTAATTCCTCCATTCGGTAAACTCTTAATTTGTTTAATAACTAAGACCAAGATAATATTTTTTATACTTAAGGAAGATATCTTAAACTAATACTTCCTCTGTTCATAAATATTCGCAACGTTTGATATTTTGACACTATTCGTATATTCCACTTTGACTATTGTATGAAACATAGTCATGCGAGATCTGGTTAGATTCGTCCAAATACATATTTTCAAAAGATCAACTTTTTATAATTTTTGTTTGAAGAAAATTTAAGATATTGACGATCTAAAATGTGCATTGACATGCGTGAAAGTGACAAACATTGCGAGTATTTATGAACGACGGGAAGTATATCGTTTGCTAAATAACCTAATATATTATTGTTACGTTTATCCTATTTTTTAAAGTGAAATCACAATTGATTCATGTGATCAATTTATTTCATTAAAGTAAGAAATGAGGATAAATACCACCTCCTATTTAGGGGTTTGTTTTCTTTGTTCTACCTACTTAAACTTTGTTCTATTTTTAGTACTATGTATATATATTTCACCGTGTTACTCCTTTTATCATAATAATTACACATTACTATCATATATCTTACGTTACCCACTATTGTCCATTATTTTACTACCTCTTTTTATCGATCATATAAACATGAGACTACAATAATTGGGTACCTAAAAAACCCGAAGGAAGTATAAATTTCAAAAGAAAATTATTTTTCGGGTAGAATTTGTGAGTCAAATCAAGACTATAGCTAACACAAAATATTACTATAAAGTATAAAGTAACAATAACAAATACTCCCTCCGTCTCTTTTTATTTTTTACGTTTTTCTTTTTGGATATTTCAAAATGTTCTTTACATTTCCTTTTATATTATCACATAAATTACTTAGTATTCTATCAAAATTTGTGTCCAATTATTATTTTAACCAATTAAATTCATTGGATCATTTAATCTCTCACACTTTTCCATTGTGACATACAATTTTTCTCATTTTCCAATATCAGAATTTTGATAAAAGTGAAAACATTATAAATAAACGTAATTTATCTTGTTTAAATAAAAAAATTGAGGAATCTCGATGCAAATTAATTAATCGCTAAAACGCGTGAAAAATGTCAAACGTAAAAAACAAAAAGAGACGGAGGGAGTAATTAAATACTAAATTTACAAGTCAAACCCCTTAAAAACTGCATACTCCAACATATTCTTACCAAAATGGGAGGTTTTCTAAATCTATACTGGGCATACCATTAAATTATTAAAATGATATATTAGCATTAAAATAATATTATCTGTTATAGTTGGACAAAAACAGTGAAAAAAGAAAAGGAAAAACCTTATTCATGTGAGCGCCAAACAAAAAGTTAGAGAGAGACTGAAATTTTCATTTTGCGCCATCAACCAAAACACCAAAAACTTGAGCGCCATAACCAAATCAGTTTAGTTTGAGTAACCAAATAGTTTCAGCAAAAATCAAAACCATTCATAGGTTTCTCTCTCCTCCTTTGTTTTCTCTCTTCATAACCAGAAGAAACTTCTCCCTTTCTCTTTCAGATTTGAAGTGCGGTTTTCTTAATCAAATTTATTGGATGCAAACATTGTGATTCATATCTTATGATAATGGTCCGGATTTTTATTTTTCGATGTTCTTCCAACCCTAATTTTATCTCCAAGTTTCGCGTTTCGAGTAGCTAGCTGTTAGGCCGGCTGACCAGACCGCAATTAGCTTAAGACCTGGTGGTGGTGGAAGCAATCGAGGCCCTCGATTTCTCGGACCCCGATTCGATTCTTCTTCTTCATCGACTTATGCTGCTGCTGCCTCTGACAATCTTCGTCCTCATGGCGCCGCCTCGATCAAGGTCTGTAAACTTTTTGGGTCTAGATCTGTTGATTTTAATTGATTTAGCTATTTTTATGATCTGGGATTTGTTTGTTCTTCACTTTTGTTAAGTGGGTATTGGTTTTTTGGATCTGGGTTTGTTGTTATTGACCTGGTTTTGTTTTATTGTGTTTTTTGTTGGTAAAGTTTTGAACTTTTTGTGTTTTGAATGGTGGATTTTTATGGTGAATACTTTTGAATGGTGAATGAAAACCCTAGTGTTTTCTTTCAAGCTAAAAAGGGTCTTAGACATGGGGATCCCTTTTCTGTCTGCTCTTGGAATTGATTTTCTATCCAGATTCAAGATTGAAATGAGTGAGAATCCTGATTTTTTATTTTCATACTATGCGTGAAAAACTGCAGATTACTATTTTCAACCAGATTACTAATTTATTTGTTTATGGATAATCGGATAATTTTCTGTAGTGGTAATACTGTTTTCGTGATGAGGTAATTTTCAGCTTCATGAAGTTCTCTAAACTCTAAAGCATAAAAGGGACTTGAATTGGACGGACAAAAGCAGTATTTACATATGTGGCTTCTATAAACTGTAAGCCTACCATTAGATATGAGGGCCAGATCTTTCTACTCCTAAGGTGCTAAAAGTAGTTCAGAGATTTTGTCGGACTTGGCTCACTACTGATCAGTCCAAGAGAGCTTTGGTGGCTAGGGATCAACATTGTCTTCCTAAGTCTAAAGAAGTCCAGGAGGTTGGGATCTGTTAGATCTATCTGTTTGGAATGAAGCAGCTATAGGTTGTGGCAATTAAACAAGATAAGGTTTGGATAGGGTGACATCATTCTTATAATATCAGGTTTGATGACATTTGGACAATGCCAGTATGGCTGTACCAAATGGTTTGATTTGTTTTCCAAGGTTGTGTTCAGGACGACAAGTTCTCCATCAGGAAGCTATAAAAAAGTTGCATGTTCCTGTTACTTTTTTTCCATACAAAAAATGTTCTGTAATAAACTGGCTAGCCCAAAAGGAATTTTTGTCAAATCGATGACTATCCTGCACAACTTTTCTACCAAAGATAGAATGATGTAGTGGAGTATTCAAACTCATGGAGAATATAGAGGATATATTCCTTCGTTGTTCTTTTTCTGGCCTAATATTTTGCAGGTTCTTAAGCTTGTAAGAGATTACCTTCCTCATGATCTTGAAGTGCAGCAAGATGCCAAAGCTTATAGGAGAAAAGTAAAAAATAACGAGTGTAGAATGTGTTTGCATAGACTCTATAGTGGCTTGGGGATGTTTTCAGAATTATTATATTTAGACTCTATAGTGGCTTGTCGTACCTCTGAATTTACTTAAATGTTGTTACATTTCTGTAATTAGCTTTACTCACGAGGTTTCCTTTCTCTCAACCCTTCCTATAAGGTGGGATGTTAGGTTCAAGTTTTATGGTTCTAGTTAGTTGTTCTGGTGTTTTTGAATTTGCTTAATGTGTGTTCACTCTTTTCTAGATCAGTAATAATACGTCGAAGGTTCCCCACTGCTTCCCCTAGTGGGAATGTGGGATTCCGAGCTGTATCTCAGTCCCGGCGTAGCTGATCATCTGTATCAGGACCCTTAATTTACTTAAATGTGGGATTCCGAGCTGTATCTCAGTCCCGCAATTAGCTTAAGACCTGGTGGTGGTGGAAGCAATTAAGGCCCTCGATTTCTCGTACCCCGATTCGATTCTTCTTCTTCATCGACTTATGCTGTTGCTGTCTCTGACAATCTTCGTCCTCATGGCGCCGCCTCGGTCAAGGTCTGTAAAATTTTTGGGTCTAGATCTGTTGATTTTAATTGATTTAGTTGTTTTTATGATCTGGGATTTGTTTGTTCTTCACTTTTGTTAAGTGGGTATTTGTTTTTTAGATCTGGGTTTGTTGTTATTGATCTGGTTTTGTTTTATTGTGTTTTTTGTTGGTAAAGTTTTGAACTTTTTGTGTTTTGAATGGTGGATTTTTATGCCTTTTATTTTCATGTTAATGTCATAGTGTGTTCGTGTAGGGAAGAATTAAAAAATTTCGTTTAATAAGGTTGGTGTAGTGTATTGAGCTGGATTTTCTTGGCTGTAACTTGTATTTTGATAATGGAATTCTGAACTTGGTTAATTTTGGTAATGGAGAGATACATGATAAAGGGAATCCAATTCCAACCTGGGTTTGCTTCCTCAAACTCACACCTGCTTGCAGATTTAATAAATTCAATGTAGCACTAGCAACCATGGAAATTGGAATGAACAACTCAATTCTTGATTTTTCCGATTCCGGATTGTTTTCTGGAGGAGACAGAAAAGGTTCCCTGTTCTTCTTTCCAGTTCTAATCTTCTCTTCAAAATGTAAACTTGTTATCAAAATTAAATCTAATTAAGAAGCGCCTTTCTTCTAAATTCTAAATTTTTTGTTGCATGTCTGCTTTATAAGAAAAACAAAATGTATGATAAAATCACGCGTCTTTCAGTGTTTATTTGAACTCATATTTAGGTGAGCTATGAATGAGTCGTGTCTCACTCATAAAGAATCCTACAGGCATTTATGTATACTGTATTGCGCTCATAAGGGAACTTACAAGACATTAATGTTGTTATGTATGTCGAATTGGCTGAGAGAATAATTGGAGCTTTGTTGATTAACATTACACTGGTGTGCTATGCCGTGACTAGCTTAGCACATGTGTTAGGCACGTACACTCCCCTAATGAAGTGGGTTCGTTTCATTTTATTCTTTGGTTGGTGAATTGTTGAACTATTGTCTGTTCTTTTTGCTGCTGCTGTTGGTGAAGAGTCTTCTTGCTTCTTAATTTCAGTTAGCTCTCTCTTAATATCCTGTTGTTGCTGAGGTAGATTGTTTCTCATCTTGTTAGACAAGATTATGTTCAATCTAACCATGAATTGAGTTTCCTTATGCCAATCAGATTATGTTCTGTTCTGACATTATTAGCAAACATGAACTTTTTGGGAACATTATCCTTAAAAAACAATAAGGGGTTGTCTTGGTGAATCTTTCTGATGCTTAAATTCCTTGTTCTGTGTTTCCTTTGTTACAAGCCATGTTTAGAAAGGGTTTATTTTTTGTTATTTTCCACATTTGGAGGGGGTGGGGGGATAATGTTCTTGAGGTTGTGGCGATTGGCAAATTACTGTATATGGCTTTAGAGGATAGTTTATACATAATCAAAGTTGAAGGAAACAGATTTAAAAGGTTTCAGAAGTAGGAGTTTCTCTCAAATGTCTTTAAGTCATAGTCTCTATCCACAGGAAATACATCCTTCGAACTAGGCAAAGAGGAGAGAAGCCATGAGGAAGAATTTTCCCTACCAAGAGTTCTAGAGTACAGTTGTGATTTCTTCATTTTCTAAGAAGTTAACCAGGTAGAGAAATTGAATTTGGGGACTAGGCTGGGTAGATATCTTTCAAGTGTAAGATAAATTGGAATTAGTTAACACATCCTTGAGATCTTGACCAAATCCCTTCTTTGTAAAATTAGAATCACTAGTCTGCGAAGTTTGAACCCTCTTGTGCTATTTCAAGTTATTTGCAGACTTGGGGATATTAGATGCATTTAGAAACTAGAAATTGTGCATGAAAGGAAGCTTGTATTTAAAGTAGGGTAGAATTTATTTTGTTGCTTCCTTTATCATAGTTAACATTCAGAACATCCCACATTTCTATTCACTACACTTTTCTTTTTTGGTAAGCAAGTAATCATAATAAACAACCAAATACAAAGCAGATCAAACATACAAGATTTTACCTGATTTAAATTCAAGTTGGTAGCAGGACATCCTATCAGGAACAAGATGATGACAATTCTATCAATGGCTCATGGGTTAAAGCTTACGGTCTCTAGGTGTTCTTAGTTACATAACATCAGTAGTGACACAAGTGCATAGTTTAGTCTTTGGCCTGTTGTTTGCTTCATCGGCCATAGGCCATAGGCTATAGGTATTTTCTTTCTGCTTGCTAAGCCATTTATATCTGCTATTCCTGGAATTGAAAGTTATGTTTACTGGGATGCATGTTTTTGTTATAGTTCTAGTAACTACATAGTGATAACTAGGTCATTTATGTATTTTATATTTTTATACGGATGATCCTCTTTTACTTTCGCATTTCTTTCTATCAAGGAAATCTGAAACCACCCTTGCACTTTGCAGCTGAAAAAAGAAGGCAACTGGTAGCGGAAGAAATAACAACCAAGAGTGGGCAATTTACTTTCCTGAATTGATTCAATCTAAGCACAAGTACAGGAGCTGCCGTGTTAAGGAGAATGTGAAGCTCTATGCTAACAGCTTTTAATTTACTCAGTTAGCCAGGAGCCGAGATGCAACTCCATAGAGACCGTAAGCCAAATTAAAGTTGCAGGGAAGTAGGGAATTCATAGTAGTTGTTGAAGACTTTATATGTTTTCACAGCAGTTGAAGACCTTAGTTAAAGACCTTAGTTGAAGACCTTATCTGTTCTGTTTGAGCTCAGGCATTTTTTTTTACCATAGTTGACTATGGTTAACTTTGCTAAGAGTTGTATTACCTTTATGGCTTTCAAAGTGTTGTTCGCTAGGTGTTTGTTTGTTTTCGCTTGTACAAACGGCATTTTCTTTGAGTTTAATACAATGATTTTTTACAACAAAAAATAACTCATTGGGTTATATAGAGTAATATATATTGCAAATATTATTATCTTAACAATTCTTCGTCACCAATAAATTAAGAAAGTGGCTAATTTGCAATTGACTGTTTTAGTTGCCACATAGGAACTAATACATTTAGTACCAATTTAGCGACTAAAATCACTTAGTCACTAAACTACGACGGAATTATCCAGTACCAATAAGTACCAATTTAGCGACTGCTTAAATGTTTGTTGTTAATTTGTCACAATATGATACAGTTACTAAATTGTCACGATACCGTTGGTTGTTAATTTGTGACCACATGATACGGTCATTAAATTGCCGCGAAATTCGTGGTCGTTAATTTGTGACTGCGTAATACCGTCACTACATTGTCGCGAAATAACCATCACAAGTTAGGCACTAATAAAGTGTCGGTCGCTACATAGTAACTAGAAAATTCGGTCACAAAATAGTGATGATTACTAATCAGTCATCAAATAAACACAGACTTAGTGGTTACCATATGGTGACTGATAATATTTTCGGTCGCAAAATTGAGACAGTTAAAATTTTGCGACCAGGTCTTTAGCGACGGATCAAATCAGTCACAAATCCGTCGCTAAAGACGTTTTGCGACTGAATTTTGATGTTTAGCGACTGATTTTTCCGTCGCTAAATGGTTATTTTCTTGTAGTGCCATCAGCAGAACACAGCGTCGAATCAGAGAACAACGGAATACCCAACCGATAGCAAAGAACCGAACGATAAGTCTTACCATTCATAGTCTGGCCTAAACCGAGATGGGGACTGCCCGCAACCAAGCTGAGGAGTGATCCCCCTGCTGTGATTTCCATAGGGCAACAAGACGTGAAGATAAGGAGTAGGCGGATTCCGCATCAGCAGTAACCTTCGTGAAATATATGTCTGCCAATTTCTTCATGAGTGTGGGGGCAGCGATCTCACTAGGGCTACTCATAAGGTCGGTCTCCACGGTCCTATTGAAAAGACCAAGAGCATCATCAAAGCCCGGTCCCGGACCATCAACACCTGGAAGCCGAAGAAGCGAATCCTGCAAACCAGAAGACTGCAAACGGGATGCAAGAAAAGCATAATGCCGAACATCACCAGCCGAATAAACACCCAATTCTCCATAAGAATAAGGCAAGCTGGAAAGACGCCATTTCCAGTCACCGAACCCAGGTCCCGAAGCAGTCACGATACGCTCTAAAGAAGCCCGAAGAGCCACATCAAAAGATAATTGGGCTGCTTCGAAAAGATGAGGCGGACAAGTGTGCATAGCAAAGTAGAGTTTAGAAACCCCAGTACACGCACGAAGAAGCAATAACTCACACTGGGGATCATTAAGCTTAGCTACAGCATCCATCAACACAACAGTCTTCGACACACGCTGTGAAACCAACTCCTTACAAAAAGAGGAATCCGTACTGACTGGACCACCAAGCAACTTAACACCAAGCGCAGGACGAGCAATATCCGTAGGAAAGACACCCTCTAGACGACTGCGTGGGTCCTCCGAAGGCCAGAATACCTCTGTCTTCTCAACATTAACATGGAGACCTAAATGAGGACCCTCCTCCAAAATCAACTCCAAGACCTTTCCAACCACCAAAGTGTCACCAACGATAGTGCCATCGTCCAAGTACCAAGCCTGAAGAGATAGATCAAAAGAGTCTCTAATTCGACACACCAATGGATGTAGAACCAGAGAAAAAAGCAAAGAGCCGAGAGGATCCCGTTGCTGCACACCTTGACAAGACCACAAGGTATGCTCCCCATAATACAACCGCGCTGGAGAAGAGTAGCAGAATTCCACCCAACGCGAAAGAGCAGGACAATGTAGCCGAACCTCACGCAACAAAGCCGATCGATCAACTAAATTGAACGCATTCTGAAAATCAACCAATAACATAGAGAGGCCAACATCAGCCCCTCGAGCCTCAACCAAACGATTGACAACATGGAGAATGGCCTCACCACCTGCTGGAACCCCAACTCCAAACTGAAGCCCTCCTAAGTAGTTTCCTAAACGCGGACCAATCAAAGCAGCCCCGACCTTAGAAACAAGGTGAAGGAAATAATGCCCTTGGTCCAAGTATGCATTCTATGATAAGTCTAATAAATGCGGTTCAGTATTAATTAAACAAGTTAATAATTCAGTGAGATCAAGTGAGCTGAATGCCTAGCTAGAGGCCGCTTCAGTTCAAGTGGAATTAATGATATTAATCCACAGCTTACTCTTGACTGAACCCGTAGGGTCACACAAATAGTACGTAAACGGAACAAGTATTTAATGGCATTAAATACTCCATCTATGAATATTCGGAATCGACGGATCTTGGTTTCAGTGGGAGCTGAGATCGTCACAAGCAAGAAATGAATACTCCGGAAACGATGATATTGCCGGAAACGGAAATATGGATCGTATCGGAAATATGAATATTCTCCAAGTCGTAGATGTTGCCGGAAACGGAAACATGGTACGTATCGGAAAATATTATCGGAAATGGAAATATTGCCAGAATCGGAAATATTGCCGGAAACGGAAATATTGTCAGAATCGGAAATATTATCGGAATCGGAAAATAATTCCGGAAACGGAAATATTAAATATTTGTTCGAAACGGAAATTAATTCCGGAATCGGAAATGTTAAATATTGTTCGTATCGGAAATGAATTCCGGAATCGGAAATTTAATCGGAAGCGTATCGTACGAATAAGCATCGGACGAGGCCTGCCGGACGAGGGCCCAGCACGAAGCCAGGCCATCGCCCAGCAAGCCAAGCGCGCCACACGAACAGCCAAGGCCACGCCAGGCCCAGCGCAAGGCCAGGCCCAGCAGGCCGTGGCAGCGCGCACAGCGCGCGCAGGAGCTGCGTGGGCTTGTAGCTCGCGTAGGCCTCGCTGCGTGGGCTGCTGCTCGCACGCACGGGCATGGGCGGCCCATTGTGGCTGCCGTGTGTGTGTGCGTGAGTGTTTGTGTTCATGCACGATTCCTAGAACATGCAGAGTTCGGTTAATGATTAAATTCCTAATTCTATTTGATAAATTAATTAATTAGAGTTCTTGTAGGATTCTAGGTTTAATTAATTTGTATCTGAATAGGATTCCAATTCCCTTTCCATACCCCTATAAATATGTGGCTTGGGCTCACAATTTATAACGAGTTTCAAAGTATTCAAAGTGAGTTTTTGAGAGAAAAATTCAATCACACATCTTGCTCAAAAGTGCCGAAAATTCTAGTACCTTAAGGGCGATTCTAGTTGGTCAATCTTAAGGCGGATCCGGACGTGCTGTGGACTATCTACGGAGGGACGACACTTGGAGTCCTAAAGATTTGTTATTGTTCGGTTCGGGCGCAGCTAGGGAAGGCACGCAACAAAGAGTATGCATCTAAATTATGCTATATGATTATGTGTAAATAATATGTATTCCTGGGTTAATGGTTGTTTCCGCATGATTTATGTAATATCATATGTATCATAACCTAACAGTGGTATCACGAGCCCCTTATTATTTTCATAATCTAATTGCATGAACATGGTTAAATATTACAAATTTGCAAGAATTAAAAGGGGTGATTAATTTTCGTAATTGTTAATTAGTTGCAAATTGCGTTTATTTAATTATACGTACGCAGTTTTTCGGCAGTTTCTTCGTTACTCATCCAAATCGAGTGATTTTTGTGTCAATTCCGCATGTAAAAGGCATTCTAAAATTTTGACAAAAATAATTTTTTTCTGCCGAACCCAGAATTCTCAAATTCGAAGCCTAACTATGACTTTTCGAAGGTTTTAGTTTTTCGAATGCAAAATTTCGTAAATTTAAGATGTTAAATTAAATATTTGCGATTCTTGTTGATAAATCTTGAATTTTTGATTGACCTACTGTATATGTTTAACAAGTTTGAATGCCTAGCCTTGTTAATTATGCAATCTAATTTGTAATTATGATTAATTTGTTGAAAATTAGAATAATTTAGAATTAATTTAATTTTCATAATTAATTATAATTTAATTAGAAACCTATGATTAAAAACCACCATAAAATTTGTAAATTTATGATAAATTTTAAATTTTTATGACCTAGACTTGAATCCATGTAAATCGGAAATCAATTGAATAATAAATTTTCGATTTTTCGCCCTAAAATTATGAAATTAATATTATTTATTAATTTTTCATTAATTTTAAATATAAATTTTAAATTTTTATGCGATTCGTTCATATAACTTGCACGCACAAAGCAATGGACGCTTCGTGTTACCCTTAAGGTGAAGGAAATAATGCCCTTGGTCCAAGTATGCATTCTATGTTAAGTCTAATAAATGCAGTTCAGTATTAATTAACAAGTTAATAATTCAGTGAGATCAAGTGAGCTGAATGCCTAGCTAGAGGCCGCTTCAGTTCAAGTGGAATTAATGATATTAATCCACAGCTTACTCTTGACTGAACCCGTAGGGTCACACAAATAGTACGTAAACGGATCAAGTATTTAATGGCATTAAATACTCTATCTATGGATATTCGGAATCGACGGATCTTGTTTTCAGTGGGAGCTGAGATCGTCACAGGCAAGAAATGAATACTCCGGAAACGATGATATTACCGGAAACGGAAATATGGATCGTATCGGAAATATAAATATTATCCAAGTCGTAGATGTTGCCGGAAACGGAAACATGGTACGTATCGGAAAATATTATCGGAAATGGAAATATTACCAGAATCGGAAATATTGCCGGAAACGGAAATATTGTCAGAATCGGAAATATTACCGGAATCGGAAAATAATTCCGGAAACGGAAATATTAAATATTTGTTCGAAACGGAAATTAATTCCGGAATCGGAAATGTTAAATATTGTTCGTATCGGAAATGAATTCCGGAATCGGAAATTTAATCGGAAGCGTATCGTACGAATAAGCATCGGACGAAGCCTGCCGGACGAGGGCCCAGCACGAAGCCAGGCCATCGCCCAGCAAGCCAAGCGCGCCGCACAAAGCGCAAGGCCAGGCCCAGCAGGCCGTGGCAGCGCGCACAGCGCGCGCAGCGCGCGCGGGAGCTGCGTGGGCTTGCAGCTCGCGCAGGCCTCGCTGCGTGGGCTGCTGCTCGTGCGCACGCATGGGCGGCCCATCGTGGCTGCCGTGTGTGCGTGTGTAAGTGTTTGTGTTCGTGCACGTTTCCTAAAATGTGCAGAGTTCGGTTAATGATTAAATTCCTAATTCTATTTGATAAATTAATTAAATTAGAGTTCTTGTAGGATTCTAGGTTTAATCAATTTGTATCTGTATAGGATTCCGATTCCCTTTCCATACCCCTATAAATATGTGGCCTGGGTTCACAATTTATAACGAGTTTTCAAAGTATTCAAATTGAGTTTTTGAGAGAAAAATTCAGCCACACATCTTGCTCAAAAGTGCCGAAAATTCTAGTACCTTAAGGGCGATTCTAGTTGGTCAATCTTAAGGCGGATCCGGACGTGCTGTGGACTATCTATGGAGGGAGGACACTTGGAGTCCTAAAGACTTGTTCTTGTTCGGTTCGGGCGCAGCTAGGGAAGGCACGCAACAAAGAGTATGCATCTAAATTATGCTATATGATTATGTGTAAATAATATGTATTCCTGGCTTAATGGTTGTTTCCGCATGATTTATGTATTGTCATATGTATCATAACCTAACAGTGGTATCACGAGCCCCTTATTATAGTCATAATCTAAATTGCATAAACATGGTTAAATATTACAAATTTGCAAGAATTAAAAGGGGTGATTAATTTTCGTAATTGTTAATTAATTGCAAATTGCGTTTATTTAATTATACGTACGCAGTTTTTCGGCAGTTTCTTCGTTACTCATCCAAATCGAGTGATTTTTGTGTCAATTCCGCATGTAAAAGGCATTCTAAAATTTTGACAAAAATAGTAATTTTCTGCCGAACCCAGAATTCTCAAATTCGAAGCCTAACTATGACTTTTCGAAGGTTTTAGTTTTTCGAATGCAAAATTTCGTAAATTTAAGATGTTAAATTAAATATTTGCGATTCTTGTTGATAAATCTTGAATTTTTGATTGACCTACTGCATATGTTTAACAAGTTTGAATGCCTAGTCTTGTTAATTATGCAATCTAATTTGTAATTATGATTAATTTGTTGAAAATTAGAATAATTTAGAATTAATTTGATTTTCATAATTAATTGTAATTTAATTAGAAACCTATGATTAAAAACCACCATAAAAATTGTAAATTTATGATAAATTTTAAATTTTTATGACCTAGGCTTGAATCCATAACAATCGGAAATCAATTGGATAATAAATTTTCGATTTTTTCGCCCTAAAATTATGAAATTAATAATATTTATTAATTTGTCATTAATTTTATAAATTTTAAATTTTTTATGCGATTCGTTCATATAACTTGCACGCACAAAGCAATGGACGCTTCGTGTTACCCTTAAGGGGTGTTGTATAATGCGGGCATGCGACGACGAGCAAGGGAGCTCGTCGCCCGTGCGGCACAAATGCAATGAGCAAGGGCGTAGTGCACGAGCACAAGGCAGCAGCCCTGCCTTGTGTCGTGGGCCACGAGCAATGGATGAATGGGCATGGGCGAAGGGCGAGCCAAGGCAGTCGCGTGTGGGCAGCAAGCGAGCTGCGCCACAACGCGCACTGCCTCGCGCAAGAGCGCGCAGCCTCGCGCGCAGCGAGCGCAAGCTCGCGTGCCACGAGCGCTGCGCCCAGCGTTGCTCGCGCGCACAGCGAGCGATGTCGCGCGCCCAGCGAGCGATGTCGCGCGCCCAGCGAGCGATGTCGCGCGCCCAGCGAGCGATGTCGCGCGCCCAGCGAGCGATGTTGCGCGCACAGCGAGCGATGGCTCGCGTGCGACGAGCGCTGGCGCGCGCGCAGCAAGCACCACAGTGTGCGATGGCTTGCGAAGGAGATGCAGCAGCTATGCGACGAGCGCATGGGCTGCGCGCACATGGCCAGCGATGGCTGTGTGCGTGCGGCCCATGGGCGTGCAATGCGTAGGGTGTTTGCGTTACGATTAGATCGTTTTGAATGTTTAATTTGAAAATTTCAGTTCACGTAATTTTAATTAATTTTAAAATTAATAATTTAAATTATTTTCTTGGATTTTAATTTTGAATATTGTAATTATAATAAATGTTATTTATTCTAATTATTTTACTAAAATTAAAATCATGAATTAATTTAAATACGACTGAAATTAAATTAAACTTTTTGGATTCAATTATAAATTTATATGAGCTTTAAATTTTAATTAAATTTGTATGTTTCCGGTTAGACTAGAAATACATTTTTATGTTTAAAATTAGTAAAGCATATGAATTTATTGGTTTAAGTGGGAGCGCTTTTTAGTCATAAACTCTTGATTAGGTCTACAAATCCTTAAGGTTAAAACAACTTGATTAGAATTAATAAGGACTGAATAATTGGTAGATTATTGGTGCCCTTGATTAATTGCTGCAAATGTTTACGTGATGCATAATGTGTTTTACTAACCAGCTATGTGGGCCATTCATGATAATGAATGGGTGAATGGTATATATTGTATATGTACTGTTTTGCAGGTTATGAAGTGACTAGTATGGCCCAAATAGGATAGAAAATATGGTCTGCGTACCATTAATTTGAATGTAATTGGTCTAAAGTACCAAAGTTGTTTTTCAATTCAAATATGGTCTGCGTACCATCAAATAGTTGTAATTAGTTATAGCTTATCCTATTTGAAGAAAATGGTGCCTCCCACGGAGATTTTCAAGACGGACTTTGAAGTCAAAGCTTCAAGATGAAGTCGGGCCATACTAGATCACATTTATCTTATGCATGTTTTAAGTTATTTATTGCTTTAAATATGTCTTAATTATGCATGAGATTGTGGCTTGATTATGTTGCATGATTAAGGATTTTAGTTCACTTAAAATCTAACCAACATAGTAAGAGCCTTAAGTTCCAAACTTAAAAATTGAGTTAAAAGGTGCCATGCCAAAATATACACTTGCTTGGATATCCTTTACATCAATCTAGTAATAGTTTTCGCTCAGCGAGGTGTTACTTATTGGTCCTAAAGGGGCAAGGTACACAAATAATTGTGAGTACATGTTAGTTTTGGTGAAACTCAACGATATAAGTAAGGAGTCCTTTTATGTCGTGGCAAAATCGATAGGTTTACCTAATAAGTTCTTAGACGTACCTATCAACCAAGAATAGTTTCTAGACTATTAGCAAAAGGCTTTTGCTTACCTAAGATGTTTTAGGATTAAGTCGACAAACTGTGCTTAGTTCTTCAAAGATTTTAGGATCTTGGAATCATTTTATTCACACCTGCCGGAACAATAAATTCGAATAAAATGCTAATAACTTGTTTGAATTGCATGGTTGCTTTAATTTCAAGTTATTATTCATGATAAATGTTTAGACTTTGCATGCTTCAATGTATGTTTTAATTATTGTTTATAATTAAATATCTTGCACTGCAATAAATCCTTTTAGAAAGGTAACAGTAAATTTCCTCGATTGGTAGTGAATCCAAGAACGATTCACGGAATAGAGAGAAAGTGAGCAATTTAAAATGTACGTTTCTTATATCGACTTTTATGGTTGTTTTCGAATATCAAAATCGAATGGCAAACCAATTGGTGCTTGTGAATTCAAAATACACTGTAGTTTTGAGATCATAAAGCATTGAGCTTAAACGCTCAGCTTTACCAATGGTTAACAACCTAATATCTTTGTCCATTTAATTCTCGAATGAGTCTAGTCCCTAGACATTCGAATAGATCGATGCTTAGAGAACTTTAGAAGCTTCTGGTAATATCATCTAGTTGAAACTTAATATTCAACATAAATTAAATGTTAAGAACCTTGTTGGGGTGACATTGGACATGTCTAACAAAGTATAAAAGTCAACACTAAAGAATTCAATTCTTAAGACTATAAGAAAGGGTACAAGAAATAGGAAAACGAGGAACAAATGAAAGGAATTTACGATTCCGTTTCTACCTATAAGTTTATGTTTAAAGAGAAGTGACCTAGCAATCAAACTTCTTTGGTATCATATACCGCTTGAGATTCTTACTTCGGTAATAACTCAAACAATGGAAGCTAGGATACACTAATGACCTACAAGTGGGAAATGAAGCATGGCAATGCTACATTAGTTGTAGGGTCATCTAGTTTGTTTTAAGTCCTTTCAAAGGCTGGAACTAAATGGCTATTTTGTTCCATAATCAGCATACCTAAATTTCTGCTTCAAACACAGAAAGACTCACATTCAGAAAAAACAATGCTTGTTTGTTTGTTTATTTAAATGAAATGGTCAATTACAGGTTGAGTCAATATGCTTGATTAAAACAAACAACTCTTTAAAGAACTTTACTAGGTTCAAATCAAACCCTTGATTTGAGTTCCACTAATATTTGGCGTTGTTGCTTAGACCATATCAACAAGTTAACATTCATAAGCTCTATTTTGATGGACTTTTGAAAGTTGGTTGATTTCTAGATCAACTTAAGACAAGCTAGTCTTACTTGTTGAAAGTAACAAAGAATATGAACTATTGTTAGAACGCCTAGACGATAGAGTTCAAAGCTAAAGAAAGGTTTCATGACTTTATTATTTCACATGGATTTGAGTGAATATAGGTTTATTTACTCAAATGTGATATAAGGTAAATCTGTTTGGCTAGTTCAAAGATTCAGAAGTATAAAATCCACTTGGCAAGAAATCATAAAGATCTAGGTTAGATCATGTTGATGATTACTTGAGACCAAATATGATCATCAATGATTGGTGTTGTAATTTCACAATCTAGCTCCATAAGATATGGCATATCTTAGTTGGAATAATCGAAGTCAATTGGTACTTGATTCGATTAATGATGAATCATAAAAACTTTTCCTATAATTTCTAAAACAAAATGCTCAACTACCACCAAACTAAACCAAATTCGTCAAAGCTATTGAAAAGTAATTTCATGATATCTTTTCAATTATATATATCTAAAGAGTTGCTAAACTCAGTGGGAGCTTAGTGTTTGTTATTCAACAAACTAAGGCCCAAGTCTAGATATATGTTTCATTGTGATTTATTCAAATGAGACACAAGGGTATTATTTCTACCACGAATTTTTGAGAACATAATGTTTGTTTGCTCGGAATAATATCCTTTTGGAGATTCGTTTCCAAAATGACAAGTGGGAGAAAATAGACCTCGAAAGTCTTCGAGGCGAACAACAAACATAAACGGACATTCCGGAGGCTTTTCGAAGTGCTTCAGAAAATCCGAACTTATTCTTTAAGGACTTTAGAAGTGGCTTTAAAGAATAGACATCTCTTAGAAAACTTTACAAGTGCTTCAAAGAGAACAGAATATTCAAAGGACTTTCAAGTGGCTATTGATATTCTATTGTTTGATGTTCTATACCCTAGTAGGCATAGAGTTCAAATCACTGAAACTATGAGATTCTTCTATAGTGAAGAAACATGGAGTTCAGGTCACTGAAAACTATGCAATTCTTCTATTAGATAGTGAAGAAACCTACAACTTGCAGTCAAACTATTATCCTGTAGATTAATGAGTTTGTGACTTGTAAGAAAGCTATGACGAAACCTAGATTCCCTAAAATGGTTAGAGGCCATATATAGACTCAAATGTTTTAAATGGTTAGAGGCCATAAAACATACTCAATGTTTTGATGACAAAATTGAAATTTTGTTGATTTGCAAGAATAGGTTCACACCTATTGGTTGCAAGTTTGTTTTAAGGATAAAAACCATCAAACATGGAATTGTGTTCACACACAAAGCTAGATTAGTTGCTAAAGGTTACAAGCAAATTCATGGTGTGAATTGTGTTGAAACCTCATGCATAATCGTAATGCTCAAGTCTATAATTCAAGCAATGATTGCATATTGGTACATATAGCAATTGGATGACAAAACGTATTCCTCAATCAAATGTTGGAATAAACTATGTACATGGTATGTCATAGGATTTGTGGATCCAAATAAATGCTTGAAAAAGGAAAGCTAGCTTATGAAATCTAAGTCCAGATTTAAGCAAGCAATTGGGAATTAGAACTGTATTTTAGTGAAGCTAATAAGTATTTTAGTTTCATAAAATATACATGATTCTTATAGATATATAAGAAGTTTAGTGGGAGTACTTAAAACTTAATTGGTCCTATGTGTATTACACACATATCTCTCTATTGTGAAATAACATTCAAATGCTAATGACTTAGATTTGAAATTGTTCATCAATGATGGACCATGGCGAAACTTAGTACATACTGGGTATTAAGATCTATTTACAAAGATCTTATGATATTGTTTTGGATTAAGTAATGGCATTTACTAAATCAAACACGAAAGTCTCCATTGGAGATATTCGACCCATGTGAATAAATCTAAGTAAAGGATGTTTGAACTATGTATAAGCATTTACTAAGTTAAACATCAAAGGATCTAAATAAGATTCTTAACCTATATTATATGTCAAAGAATTTAGCTGAATTTAGTATCTACTGAAACTAGATAAGCTAAAGTTACATGAATAGAATTCAATTGGGAATTATTCTGCAAAAGAATTTATCATGTATGATATAATATGAGGATCGCCAAAAACGTATCGTATGACTTTAGGCATGACGAACATATACCAATCTCTATTGATCTAAGTGAAGATCAACTAGGTTGAGATCAAGAATACTTATGGTACTTGAAAAAGTACATAGGAATAGTTCTTGATTCAAGGAATTAAAGATATGCTAAATATTGATGCTACACGCATAAACACTGGCAAAGGATCAAGCAAGACCCTTTTGAGTTAACCATTGATAAGGACGAGCTATAGAGCATCGTGTTTTGAAATGGCAACATGGATTGGAGACCATGCGTTGTTGCGTGGGAAATTAAAATATTAATTTCTATGTTCTAAGATACAGCTGGAAAGTCTTCCACATATCTGTGAACTGCTTGGATAAGCAAATCCAAACAAAGCATCACTAGCAACCTAAACAGTTGAAGTAAAAGTAATTATTGCCTAAGAAGCAATAAAACAGGGTTGTTTAAAGTTCTTCACTGAACTTGGGTAGATCACCTATCTGCTGGCTTGATGGTTCTTCATTGAAAAATGCGTAGAACCACTCTTGAAGCAAGAAAAACGTCTGCTAACTTGATGGTTCTTCATTGCAAAATGAGTAAAACCACCATCGAAGTAAGAAAGACTAGATCACATAATAAACAAACTCAAAAAGATCTTATCATCATATCTCGAAGAACATTCGATGAAAAGGATATTAAGATTGGCAAAGCATGATAACTAAACCTATGCAACAAGTGAGAAGCAACACTCACGTTGTAGCACTGGAAATCAAGCATAGCTTTGAATTCCATGAATTGTTTTAGAAGATGGGTTTGAGGCCCATGGTTATAAAACATTGGGGTTGAACATTTATCATATATGAAATGTGTTTTCATATTCCATTTAATCTTGGTTTAGTATTAAATGATGAGTCCCTTCAATTTGACAATATATTCAAGATAGACTGTCAGGACCAGTCCTGTTACTAAGAAATGTCTATCAAGTGAACTTGAATGTCAAAAGTTGAAAATGGTCCCTAGTCGGAGTTTTCTATAAAATTGGACGCATAGAAAACGTTAGACGATTAGAATGCAAGATGACTAGTAGTTCTGTTTCTTGAACTATGTGGACATGGCAATGTCATAATCATTTGCATAGATACTTACTTTGGGAAGACTAGTATCGGACAAGACCTATGAAACTTTACTGTAAGAGATGAAAATCTGTCATAAGTAAATTTCATTAAATTATTAGACACTAAATCCTCAATACCTGAGTGATTTGAGATTACTTGTTTGAGAACTGGTTGCTTTGACGTTGACCAACCGTCGCACCGTAAAAGGAGGCTATAAAGGCAACGCTCAGGTAATCACCTATCAAACGAAGTCTAATCTCAAGATCGCAAGATTGGGATTGTCCTCCCATAAATCGGGATGAGATGCTTAAAAGTTGTACAAGGCCACTCGGAGAGCTAGAAACTGTGAAATGCATGGCCGTGCTCGGATGAATCATAGGCTATGATTATCTGTTTATTTGATCAGTTGAACTCTGAAACCGAGAAACACCTCTGGACATAATAAGGATGACAACTCTTACCTTATGTTCAAGAGCAAGCATCGAGCGACAAAGGAATTAGGAAATGCACACTTGTCCCTAAGGACAAGTGGGAGACTGAAGGAAATAATGCCCTTGGTCCAAGTATGCATTCTATGTTAAGTCTAATAAATGCGGTTCAGTATTAATTAACAAGTTAATAATTCAGTGAGATCAAGTGAGCTGAATGCCTAGCTAGAGGCCGCTTCAGTTCAAGTGGAATTAATGATATTAATCCACAGCTTACTCTTGACTGAACCCGTAGGGTCACACAAATAGTACGTAAACGGATCAAGTATTTAATGGCATTAAATACTCTATCTATGGATATTCGGAATCGACGGATCTTGTTTTCAGTGGGAGCTGAGATCGTCACAGGCAAGAAATGAATACTCCGGAAACGATGATATTACCGGAAACGGAAATATGGATCGTATCGGAAATATAAATATTATCCAAGTCGTAGATGTTGCCGGAAACGGAAACATGGTACGTATCGGAAAATATTATCGGAAATGGAAATATTACCAGAATCGGAAATATTGCCGGAAACGGAAATATTGTCAGAATCGGAAATATTACCGGAATCGGAAAATAATTCCGGAAACGGAAATATTAAATAATTGTTCGAAACGGAAATTAATTCCGGAATCGGAAATGTTAAATATTGTTCGTATCGGAAATGAATTCCGGAATCGGAAATTTAATCGGAAGCGTATCGTACGAATAAGCACCGGACGAAGCCTGCCGGACGAGGGCCCAGCACGAAGCCAGGCCATCGCCCAGCAAGCCAAGCGCGCCGCACAAACAGCCACGCCAGGCCCAACGCAAGGCCAGGCCCAGCAGGCCGTGGCAGCGCGCACAGCGCGCGCAGCGCGCGCGGGAGCTGCGTGGGCTTGCAGCTCGCGCAGGCCTCGCTGCATGGGCTGCTGCTCGTGCGCACGCATGGGCGGCCCATCGTGGCTGCCGTGTGTGCGTGTGTAAGTGTTTGTGTTCGTGCACGTTTCCTAAAACGTGCAGAGTTCGGTTAATGATTAAATTCCTAATTCTATTTGATAAATTAATTAAATTAGAGTTCTTGTAGGATTCTAGGTTTAATCAATTTGTATCTGAATAGGATTCCGATTCCCTTTCCATACCCCTATAAATATGTGGCCTGGGTTCACAATTTATAACGAGTTTTCAAAGTATTCAAAGTGAGTTTTTGAGAGAAAAATTCAGCCACACATCTTGCTCAAAAGTGCCGAAAATTCTAGTACCTTAAGGGCGATTCTAGTTGGTCAATCTTAAGGCGGATCCGGACGTGCTGTGGACTATCTACGGAGGGACGACACTTGGAGTCCTAAAGACTTGTTCTTGTTCAGTTCGGGCGCAGCTAGGGAAGGCACGCAACAAAGAGTATGCATCTAAATTATGCTATATGATTATGTGTAAATAATATGTATTCCTGGCTTAATGGTTGTTTCCGCATGATTTATGTATTGTCATATGTATCATAACCTAACATAAGGGGTGTTGTATAGTGCGGGCATGCGACGACGAGCAAGGGAGCTCGTCGCCCGTGCGGCACGAATGCAATGAGCAAGGGCGTAGTGCACGAGCACAAGGCAGTAGCCCTGCCTTGTGTCGTGTGCCACGAGCTATGAACAAATGGGCATGGGCGAAACGCAAGCCAAGGCAGTCGCGTGTGGGCAGCAAGCGAGCTGCGCCACAACGCGCACTGCCTCGCGCAAGAGCGCGCAGCCTCGCGCGCAGCGAGCGCAAGCTCGCGTGCCACGAGCGCTGCGCCCAGCGTGGCTCGCGCGCACAGCGAGCGATGTCGCGCGCCCAGCGAGCGATGTCGCGCGCCCAGCGAGCGATGTCGCGCGCCCAGCGAGCGATGGCCCGCGCGCACAGCGAGCGCTGGCGAGCGCGCACTGCGAGCGATGGCTCGCGTGCGATGAGCGCTGGCGCGCGCGCAGCGAGCACCACAGCATGCGATGGCTTGCGATTGGTAGAGCAGCAGCTATGCGACGAGCGCATGGGCTGCGCGCATATGGCCAGCAATGGCTGTATGCGTGCGGCCCATGGGCGTGCAATGCGTAGGGTGTTTGCGTTACGATTAGATCGTTTTGAATGTTTAATTTGAAAATTTCAGTTCACGTAATTTTAATTAATTTTAAAATTAATAATTTAAATTATTTTCTTGGATTTTAATTTTGAATATTGTAATTATAATAAATGTTATTTATTCTAATTATTTTACTAAAATTAAAATCATGAATTAATTTAAATAACGACTGAAATTAAATTAAACTTTTTGGATTCAATTATAAATTTATATGAGCTTTAAATTTTAATTAAAATTGTATGTTTCCGAATAGACTAGAAATACATTTTTATGTTTAAAATTAGTAAAGCATATGAATTTATTGGTTTAAGTGGGAGCGCTTTTTAGTCATAAACTCTTGATTAGGTCTACAAATCCTTAAGGTTAAAACAACTTGATTAGAATTAATAAGGACTGAATAATTGGTAGATTATTGGTGCCCTTGATTAATTGCTGCAAATATTTACGTGATGCATAATGTGTTTTACTAACCAGCTAAGTGGGCCATTCATGATAATGAATGGGTGAATGGTATATATTGTATATGTACTGTTTTGCAGGTTATGAAGTGACTAGTATGGCCCAAATAGGATAGAAAATATGGTCTGCGTACCATTAATTTGAATGTAATTGGTCTAAAGTACCAAAGTTATTTTTCAATTCAAATATGGTCTACGAACCATCAAATAGTTGTAATTAGTTATAGCTTATCCTATTTGAAGAAAATGGTGCCTCCCACGGAGATTTTCAAGACGGACTTTGAAGTCAAAGCTTCAAGATGAAGTCGGGCCATACTAGATCACATTTATCTTATGCATGTTTAAGTTATTTATTGCTTTTAAATATGTCTTAAAATGCATGAGATCAAAAGCTTGATTATGTTGCATGATTAAGGATTTTAGTTCACTTAAAATCTAACCAACATAGTAAGAGCCTTAAGTTCCAAACTTAAAAATTGAGTTAAAAGGTGCCATGCCAAAATATACACTTGCTTGGATATCCTTTACATCAATCTAGTAATAGTTTTCGCTCAGCGAGGTGTTACTTATTGGTCCTAAAGGGGCAAGGTACACAAATAATTGTGAGTACATGTTAGTTTTGGTGAAACTCAACGATATAAGTAAGGAGTCCTTTTATGTCGTGGCAAAATCGATAGGTTTACCTAATAAGTTCTTAGACGTACCTATCAACCAAGAGTAGTTTCTAGACTATTAGCAAAAGGCTTTTGCTTACCTAAGATGTTCTAGGATTAAGTCGACAAACTGTGCTTAGTTCTTCAATGATTTTAGGATCTTGGAATCATTTTATTCACACCTGCCGGAACACAAAACTTGAATAAAATGCTTAATAAACATTGAATTATGCATGTATGCTAGAATTTAAGTTTATTAAGAGAAACTGTGAATGGTTATTTATTTGTTTATTCTTTTCAATTGTAGTTTTTTAATATGGCAAACAACAATTCATTCAACATTCGATCAATTCTCGAAAAGGAGAAGTTGAACGGGAAAAACTTCCTTGACTGGCAAAGGAACTTGCAAATAGTTCTTATGCAGGAAGAAAAGGAGTATGTCCTAGATGAGGCGATGCCTGAAGCTGCAGGCGACGGGGTCACTCAGGCAGCCCTCAATCGTTGGATTGATGCCAACAAGGATGTGAAATGTCTAATGCTCGCCACCATGAGTGCGGATCTGCAGAAAACGTTCATCAACTCAGATGCTTTCACAATCATCAGTGAGTTGAAGAACATGTTCCAAGATCTGGCTCGAGTCGAAAGATTCGAGACTCATAGGCAAATTCTTGAGACCAAGCTTAAGAAAGGCGAGCCCGTAAGTCCACATGTTCTCAAAATGATTGGACTCATTGAGAATATGAGTCGGCTGGATCAGCAATTTTCTCAGGAAATGGCTATAGACACCATCCTCCATTCTCTTCATAGCGGGTATGATCAGTTCAAACTGAACTACAGTATGAATAGTCTGGACAAAACGCTCACTGAGCTTCACGGTATGCTGAAGACCGCTGAAAAGACGCTCAAAAGTGATAAGCAGGATGTGCTTATGGTGCGTGGGGGCAAGTTCAAGAAATCTGGAAAGAAGAGGAATGCTAAGAAAGGTGGCAACAAGGCCAGCCCAACTAAGCAAACTGGCGCCAAATCTGTAAAGAGGAAGGTCAGTCAACCCACTTCTGAATCCGAATGCTTCTACTGCAAGAAGAAGGGGCATTGGAAGAGAGATTGCTTGAAGCTAAAGGAAGATCAGAAGAACGGAACAGTCGTTCCATCTTCAGGTATTTTCGTTATAGACTGTATACTTGCTAATTCAACTTCTTGGGTATTAGATACAGGTTGTGGCTCACACTTATGTTCCAATCCACAGGGACTAAGAAGAAGTAGAAAGTTAAGCAAGGGTGAAGTCGACCTACGAGTGGGAAATGGAGCACGGATTGCTGCATTAGCTGTAGGAACTTACTATTTGTCGTTGCCCTCCGGGCTAGTTTTGGAACTGGAAGAATGTTTCCATGTTCCAAGTCTTACTAAAAACATCATTTCAGTTTCTTGCTTAGATGCTAAGGGATTTTCTTTTTTAATAAAAGACAATAGTTGTTCGTTTTATTTTAAAGAGATGTTTTATGGATTTGCTAGATTAGTCAATGGACTTTATTTATTAGATCACGACAAACAAGTATATAACATAAATACCAAAAAGGCCAAAAAGAATGATTCAGATCTCACCTATCTGTGGCATTGTCGATTAGGCCATATAAACTTGAAACGCTTAGAAAGACTTCAAAAGGAAGGAATTCTAGAACCATTTGACTTAGAGGATTATGGTAAATGCGAATCATGTTTACTTGGCAAAATGACAAAGCAACCTTTCTCTAAAGTTGGAGAAAGAGCAAATGAACTATTGGGTTTAATCCATACAGATGTATGTGGACCAATGAGTACAAATGCTAGAGGTGGTTTCAGCTACTTTATCACTTTCACTGATGACTTCAGTAGGTATGGTTATGTCTACCTAATGAAGCATAAGTCTGAATCCTTTGACAAATTCAAGGAATTTCAGAGTGAAGTAGAGAATCAATTAGGCAAGAAGATTAAGGCACTGCGGTCTGATAGAGGCGGTGAATATCTGAGCTATGAATTTGATGACCATCTGAAAGAATGTGGAATTCTATCAGAACTGACTCCTCCTGGAACACCACAATGGAACGGTGTGTCGGAACGGAGGAACAGAACCTTGCTAGACATGGTCAGGCCAATGATGGGTCAGGCCGAACTTCCATTAGAATTTTGGGGACATGCACTAAATACAGCTGCACTCACTATAAATAGAGCTCCGTCTAAAGCTGTCGAAAAGACTCCATACGAATTATGGTTTGGAAAGCCTCCAAATGTGGCTTTTCTTAAGATTTGGGGATGTGAAGTATACGTCAAACGATTAATTTCAGACAAACTTCATCCAAAATCTGACAAATGTATCCTTGTGGGCTATCCAAAGGAAACAAAGGGGTATTACTTCTACAATACATCTGAGAACAAGGTGTTTGTTGCTCGAGATGGTGTCTTTTTGGAGAAGAATCACATTTCCAAAATGACAAGTGGGAGAAAAGTAGACCTCGAAGAAATTCGAGTCGAACAACAAACTCTAGAGAATGCTCAAGATGACATTCAGGATGAAACTCAGAGATCTTTAGAAGAATCTGGTGAGAATCATGGTCAATCTAGAAATGTTACCCCGCGTAGATCGCAAAGATATAGATCTCAACCGGAAAGGTACTTAGGTATTTTGACGAACGAGAGCTATGACGTTCTATTACTTGAAAGTGATGAACCTGCGACTTACAAACAAGCTATGACGAGCCCTAGCTCCAAGCAATGGCAAGAAGCCATGCAATCTGAATTAGACTCCATGTCTGAAAACCAAGTATGGGATTTGGTCGATTTGCCAGATGGCTACCAAGCCATTGGAAGCAAATGGGTTTTCAAACTGAAAAAGGACAAGGATGGGAAACTTGAAGTTTTCAAAGCTAGATTGGTTGCAAAAGGTTACAGGAAAGTCCACGGTGTGGATTACGATGAAACCTTTTCACCAGTTGCAATGCTAAAGTCTATTCGGATAATGTTAGCAATCGCTGCATATTACGATTACGAAATATGGCAGATGGATGTCAAAACTGCTTTCTTAAACGGCGTTTTAACAGAAACTGTGTTTATGACACAGCCTGAAGGTTTTGAGGATCCAAAGAATGCTAAAAAGGTATGCAAGCTAAAGAAGTCAATCTATGGATTGAAGCAGGCATCCAGGAGCTGGAATATACGTTTTGATGAAGCAGTCAGTGACTTTGGTTTCATCAAGAACGCAGACGAATCTTGTGTATACAAGAAGGTCAGTGGGAGCAAAATTATTATATGTCGACGACATATTACTTATCGGAAATGACATTCCTATGTTGAACTCTGTCAAGATTTGGCTTGGGAAATGTTTTTCGATGAAGGATCTAGGAGAAGCATAGTACATATTGGGCATCAAGATTTACAGAGATAGATCTAAAAGGATGATTGGACTTAGTCAAAGCACTTATATCAATAAGGTGCTTGATAGGTTCAAGATGGCGGACTCCAAGCGAGGCTACCTACCCATGTCTCATGGAATGACTCTAAGCAAGACTCAGTGCCCAAAAACACTTGATGAGCGTAGACGAATGAATGGGATTCCATATGCATCATTGATTGGTTCAATAATGTATGCTATGATATGTACACGCCCGGATGTTGCGTACGCACTCAGTGCTACGAGCAGATACCAGTCAGACCCAGGAGAGGCACATTGGACTGCTGCTAAGAATATTCTGAAGTACCTGAAAAGGCACAAAGATGACTTCCTGGTCTATGGTGGAGATGATGAATTAATTGTTAAAGGCTATACGGACGCAAGTTTCCAAACCGACAAAGATGATTTCAGATCACAGTCTAGGTTTGTCTTCTGCCTCAACAGAGGAGCAGTAAGCTGGAAAAGTGCTAAGCAAAGCACCATTGCGGATTCTACAACTGAAGCGGAGCACATTGATGCACATGAAGCAGCAAAGGAAGCTATATGGCTAAGGAAGTTCATAGGTGAACTTGGTGTAGTCCCCTCCATTAAAGGACCAATAGCCCTGTATTGTGACAATAACGGAGCTATTGCACAGGCAAAAGAGCCTAGACACCACCAAAGAGTCAAGCATGTACTTCGTAGATTTCACCTTCTACGAGAGTTCGTTGAAAGAAAAGAAGTCGAGATAAGCAGGATTGGAACTGATGACAACATATCAGATCCATTAACTAAACCTCTGCCGCAAGCGAAGCACAACTCGCACACTGCAGCTATGGGAATCAAGCATATTGGAGAATGGCTTTGATGTCTCTGTTTAATGTTTTAAAGTTTTAGAATTTAAATCTTTGTAAAACATTATTGGTTAATCATTCACAATAAATGAAAAGAATTCATTTTTCCATTTAATTTGTGGTTTATTAAATGATGAGTCCCTTCAACTTGACGATATATTCAAGATAGACTGTCAGGACCAGTCCTGTGACTAAGAAATGTCTATCAAGTGAACTTGAATGTCAAAGGTTGAAAATGGTCCCTAATCGGAGTTTTCTATAAAGTTGGACGCATAGAAAACGTTAGACGATTAGAATGCAAGATGACTAGTAGTTCTGTTTCTTGAACTATGTGGACATGACAATGTCATAATCATTTGCATAGATACTTACTTTGGGAAGACTAGTATCGGACAAGACCTATGAAACTTTACTGTAAGAGATGAAAATCTGTCATAAGTAAATTTCATTAAATTATTAGACACTAAATCCTCAATACCTGAGTGATTTGAGATTACTTGTTTGAGAACTGGTTGCTTTGACGTTGACCAACCGTCGCACCGTAAAAGGAGGCTATAAAGGCAACGCTCAGGTAATCACCTATCAAACGAAGTCTAATCTCAAGATCGCAAGATTGGGATTGTCCTCTCATAAATCGGGATGAGATGCTTAAAAGTTGTACAAGGCCACTCGGAGAGCTAGAAACTGTGAAATGCATGGCCGTGCTCGGATGAATCATAGGCTATGATTATCTGTTTATTTGATCAGTTGAACTCTGAAACCGAGGAACACCTCTGGACATAATAAGGATGACAACTCTTACCTTATGTTCAAGAGCAAGCATCGAGCGACAAAGGAATTAGGAAATGCACACTTGTCCCTAAGGACAAGTGGGAGACTGAAGGAAATAATGCCCTTGGTCCAAGTATGCATTCTATGATAAGTCTAATAAATGCGGTTCAGTATTAATTAAACAAGTTAATAATTCAGTGAGATCAAGTGAGCTGAATGCCTAGCTAGAGGCCGCTTCAGTTCAAGTGGAATTAATGATATTAATCCACAGCTTACTCTTGACTGAACCCGTAGGGTCACACAAATAGTACGTAAACGGAACAAGTATTTAATGGCATTAAATACTCCATCTATGAATATTCGGAATCGACGGATCTTGGTTTCAGTGGGAGCTGAGATCGTCACAAGCAAGAAATGAATACTCCGGAAACGATGATATTGCCGGAAACGGAAATATGGATCGTATCGGAAATATGAATATTATCCAAGTCGTAGATGTTGCCGGAAACGGAAACATGGTACGTATCGGAAAATATTATCGGAAATGGAAATATTGCCAGAATCGGAAATATTGCCGGAAACGGAAATATTGTCAGAATCGGAAATATTATCGGAATCGGAAAATAATTCCGGAAACGGAAATATTAAATATTTGTTCGAAACGGAAATTAATTCCGGAATCGGAAATGTTAAATATTGTTCGTATCGGAAATGAATTCCGGAATCGGAAATTTAATCGGAAGCGTATCGTACGAATAAGCATCGGACGAGGCCTGCCGGACGAGGGCCCAGCACGAAGCCAGGCCATCGCCCAGCAAGCCAAGCGCGCCACACGAACAGCCAAGGCCACGCCAGGCCCAGCGCAAGGCCAGGCCCAGCAGGCCGTGGCAGCGCGCACAGCGCGCGCAGCGCGCGCAGGAGCTGCGTGGGCTTGTAGCTCGCGTAGGCCTCGCTGCGTGGGCTGCTGCTCGCACGCACGCGCATGAGCGGCCCATTGTGGCTGCCGTGTGTGTGTGCGTGAGTGTTTGTGTTCATGCACGATTCCTAGAACATGCAGAGTTCGGTTAATGATTAAATTCCTAATTCTATTTGATAAATTAATTAATTAGAGTTCTTGTAGGATTCTAGGTTTAATTCATTTGTATCTGAATAGGATTCCAATTCCCTTTCCATACCCCTATAAATATGTGGCTTGGGCTCACAATTTATAACGAGTTTCAAAGTATTCAAAGTGAGTTTTTGAGAGAAAAATTCAATCACACATCTTGCTCAAAAGTGCCGAAAATTCTAGTACCTTAAGGGCGATTCTAGTTGGTCAATCTTAAGGCGGATCCGGACGTGCTGTGGACTATCTACGGAGGGACGACACTTGGAGTCCTAAAGACTTGTTCTTGTTCGGTTCGGGCGCAGCTAGGGAAGGCACGCAACAAAGAGTATGCATCTAAATTATGCTATATGATTATGTGTAAATAATATGTATTCCTGGGTTAATGGTTGTTTCCGCATGATTTATGTAATATCATATGTATCATAACCTAACACAAGGCGCCTCCAAATAGTGCCCACAACAATAGGCCGAGTACCACCACCAAGCTTAACAAGTGGCGTAAGAGGAGCACTAGCAATATATCCTCCAAGCTCACGAGGACACTTTCCAGCAAGAAAGAGATTAACTACCTGAGTAATAGCATCCACCAACTCATCAGAAACAGCTACAGCAGCACCACCCAAGCAATCCAAAAGGTGTTGAGCACGCAAGCCATCTCTACCGCACGAAGTACCACGCGGAAAGCCCCTAATCTGCTCCAACACAACAGCGGAGGAAGCAGTAAGGTGATGATCAACAGGGATATCCGGTAAGGTAGGGACCGAAAAGGAAGGGTGTTTTGCTTGCAAAACTGCAAGAGTAGCATCACTGTAAGGGGTAAGACCTGAGGACGAAAGAACTATAACAGCAGCAGTGTAATGACCGTCAGAAATCTTTCTCTTGCATTGCTTAATATTACGCTCCGCCAAATCATGGTCTTCGTCAACATCCAATGGAGACACGCTAGCCAATGTGTCTATGACAAGTTGCTCAGAACCACCAGGCTCACCCCAAGAACGAATAGCAGAGGTGATACTCTCCTCCTGTCGTCGCCGCCTAACACCAGAGGAACACTCACGATTGCTTCGAAGAGAAAAAGTCTTGAGGACACAAAGAGGTAACACGAGCAACTGAACCCAACAAGTGATGTCATCTGGCCTACAAATCACCTTATCGAGCGCCCCTTTTAGAACTCGCGAAAAACCCAAACGACATTTGGGAGGGATGGATTTCACAGAATGCAACCGCTTAGACAATAAAGTGTCTAGAAGAGCAAAATCAAAAGAAAAAGGATGTTCTCGAGGCGCATCAGAAGTAAACAGCTCGGAAGTAGGAGCTTGTGGTTTTTGAATACCGTAGAGAATAAAACGAATAATACCATCCCCAGAATTAGGTGGGTCCACAAAAACAGTACTAGAACCACTGTCATGTCGACACCTAGTACGATGAGTATGTGTCTTGAAACAACCTCCACATAGCCAAATTCCCATACGACGAAAGGTCATTTAGCCGTAGAAAAAACCTGCAAATTGGTAGTAAGGGAATCACGGGTTACATCCCGCACACCAGTGCAACAATGACGATCCCGTAAGTGAGTGATCAGAGAACTCCTCACCAAACCACGCCCACCTCCATCCTGGCACCCGCTAAGACCCACAAAAGGGCAATGAAACTTCTCCACGGAAGCCGCCATATCAAAGCACTTCAACCAAAGAGTAACACCAACGTACCCACTACCAAGCACACTTACAAAGACACACAACACACCAACACCACACCAACGAACGTCGCCAGAAACTGATCGGAAACTGCTCAAGAAACACGACTGAAACCTTCCCGAAAATGACCCAAAACAGCCGTCCAACCCGCCGCCTGAACCACAATGAACACTCGCCGGAAAACCGAACAACAACTGCCAAGAAAAGCTAACCAAAAACTGAAACAATAACCCCACCGGGACAACACCACCACACCGAAACACCACTGAAACAACAACGACCACCCGCACCAACACAACAAACCTGCGGCACCAAACGAAATTGTTGAACCCACGCTGCACCACCGGAATAACCTAAACACCCACGTTGCACCCACGCTGCACCCACGCTGATTATAACGCTGCACCCATGTTGCATCCACGCTGATCGAAACACCACAACACAGCACCACCACCGAACAACACCTCCCTAATACTTGCCTGAACGACGCTGCACCTGACCGGAAACACAGCACCGCCGGAAAACCCGTCGAAACACAAAAGAACTTGATCGAAACAGAACTTGATCGAAATATGGTGCACCTGATCGGAAAATGCTACCAATATCGGCTGGCCTGAGTACCCTTTTGAACCCCCTTTAAAAAACCTAAGAACCGCACTGAAAACCGCACAGTAAACCGCCTAAAAGCCGCCGGAAACCGCCTGCAAAACGGGCCAAAACTGTGCCAAAACCTCGACCTGAAACTGCACCAAAACCTCAACCAAAAACACCGTGGAACCGCCCTGCAACTGCCTGAACCTCCATGAATCCCTGACCTAACGAACAGCCGCCGGAAAATCCCTGTATTCCGCTGGAAAATGGACGTGGAACGCCCTAAACCCCCATATTATTGTTACTGTCATTATTATTATTAGTGTGCTTGCGTATTTTTAAAAAATAAAATGGACCCTAATTACTATTCTCAAAATTTAGAAAACAACTTTGATGATTTTGATCTTAACTCTGACAACAATCAGCATCCCGGCTATGATTCTTATTCGTAGGGTAATTCTTCCTCTCAAAATTTCCAACAATCTTTTTATGCTAACACTATTGTTGACCGTGAAGCTATAGAGGAACGTGTTATGGAGACACAGGAACCGATCATGACACATCCATTGCCCGTCAACCCAAATCAACCAATTAAGGTTGCATCTCAGTCTCGAAGTTGGTCGATTCAGGAGGATGAAGCTCTGGTTGATTCCTACATTAAAGTTTGCTCCGATCAGATTATAGGCACCAACATAAGAAAAGCTGATATTTGGAGGCAAGCTGTTGCGCGCTATAGCCAAATTCAAGTAGGTAGACCGTACGAACTTGTTGTAAGAAATGAAAAATGTTTAGAGAGTCGTTGGGGAAGGATGTCTCCTGACATCATGTGTGGGCTGCTAGTTTTGAAAAGGCTGGTAGGTTATTTGCAAGTGGGAATAATGATGCGGACCAAGTTGCTACCGCTCACCAGTTATTTCGCACAGAAAACAAAAAGAACTTCACATTGATGCATGCTTGGAAGATGCTTACTAAAGAAAACCCAAAGTGGAGGGTGATGATGAGGTGGGGTATGTCAAAGACAGAGAGAGAAACATACGATGCCAGCCTACCAATTTCTACTGAAGAGAGTGATGGAAGTGGCAAGAGAACTAGAGTTGATGATGATGATGGTGACACCGTCTTGCCAAGTGGTGGGAGCTTCGTATCTGGAGGTATATCTCGACCAGATGGTGTAAAGAAAGCTAAGGCCAGAAGGAAAGGAAAAGGGGCAGAATAATCAGAGGCAGTTTCGTCTTTTGGAAGTCGTTTGCAAGCTAACACTGAAGTGAGGAATAATGAGCACAAACTAAATTTAAAGAGATTCGAGCAAGCAGCAGAAAAGACTATAATGAGGAGGCGACAGCTTGAGATAGAGGAACAGAGAATCCAATTGGATAAGCAAAAAATGAAACATGATTTCTTGCAAACATTGGTGTCTAAGGCTTGTCTAACTCTTGATGAGGAAAAAGTTAAGGCAAGATTGATGTTGGAGTTTTATGGTGGTGATAATTAGCAAAGTGTTTAATGTTTAGTTTATTTCATGTGTTTAAATTTTATGTCACAATCTAGTTTTAATAAGTTTTGAATAAGCTTGTATTAATTCGTGTTGTGCCTTTAAACTTGTATTAGTTTGTGTTATGTCTTTAACTTTGTATTGTTTTGTGTTATGTAATATATTATATTACTTTTTTATTGCAAAGTAGTATTTTACACATTGTTGTTATTATATTATAAGAAAGTACAATATAATCTTATCAAGAAATCCATAAAATCTTATCAACCAATAGAAAATCTAAGAAAATCTAAGAACATCCAATAACATCTTATCAAGAAAATCTTATCAACAAAATCTAAGAACATCCAATAACATCTTATCGAAAATCTAAGAAAATCTAAAAAAATCTTATCACGTATTCCATACAATCCTATCAACCAATCGAGAATCTTGGAAAATCTTAGAAAGTATAAGAAAATCCAATAAAATCTTATCACGTAATCCATATATTCTTATCCACATTACTCTTTAAATACACACACATTATCAAACTCATTTCTCACACTCACTTCTCGTTATCACACTCTACTATATCTCAAAAAAATGTTTTTTGAATACAGTTCAAGCTCAGAATCTGCTGATGAAAATCCATACGGAGAAGTTGATCGAATGGTTGACGATTTTGTCACTAATCACTTACCAAACACATTCTTTCCACGAGGTCCTAGAATTCAAAATGAGAATGATACCATTCCGATTCCAGCAGATAGAAACCGTGAAGAAGGGCATAACCGCTTGTTTAATGATTACTTTGCGGAAAATCCAGTATATTCATACAAGCAGTTTCGTCAAAGGTTTCGAATGAAAAGACCTTGGTTTTGCCGTATCATGAACAAAGTGGTTGAAAATGATGTTTTCTTGCAACAGAGAAGAAATGCTGCCGGAAAATTAGGGTTATCAGGATTGCAAAAATGCACTGCAGCTATCAGGATGTTAGCGTATGGTTTGGCTCTGGATGCAATTGATGAATATCTGCGAATGGGTGAAACAACTTCAAAAAAATCATTATTACATTTCACTCAAGGGGTAATCAAGCATTTTGAAGAGGATTACCTAAGAAGTCCTACTGATGAAGACTTAAGGAGGATCCTTTATCAAAATGAAATGCGCGGATTTCCAGGCATGATCTATAGTATTGATTGTATGCACTGGGAATGGAAGAACTGTCCTACTGCATGGAGAGGTCAATACCAAGGACGCAGCGGGAAAGCGTCCCTAATTCTTGAAGCTGTTGCAGATCAAGATCTATGGATTTGGCATTCATTTTTTGGTATTCCTGGTTCATCTAATGACCTTAATGTTCTGCACCGTTCTCCTATTTTTGATGATGTTTTGACAGGTAAGGTACCTCCTATAACTTTTCAGGTGAACGGACATGAATACAACATGGGGTACTACCTCACAGATGGTATTTATCCAAATTGGGCTACGTTCATTCAAGGATTTTCTCGTCCCCAACTTGAAACAGAAAGGTTGTTTGCTAACAGACAAGCGCATGTTCGTAAGGATGTTGAACGTGCGTTCGGTGTTTTGCAAGCAAGATTCGCCATTGTACGACAACCATCTCTGGCTTACGATGAAGATATATTAGGCGATATAATGAAGGCTTGTATCATCTTACACAACATGATAGTTGAGGATGAACCAGATATGTATGTCCGAGCTGATGTATTACGAAGGTACTATGAAGAAGACCTTTCGAGCTTAACCGCAACAGTGAATAATGGTGAACCCTTTGAGTTCCAGACTGGACAACCCTTCTCCATTAACGCATTATTGGGGAGAATAACATCTTTGAGTAGCAGTCAAATTCATCACTCTTTGAAAGAGGATTTAATTGAGCATAACTGGCAAAAATATGGAGGCAATAATCATTAAACTCATGCCTCGAAGAAGAGTTGTTATTTTAGTGGTTGCGTTTGATTTATCGTAATTTTTTTTAATCATATTTTGGCTTTATGATGTTTTAGTTTATGACATAGTGTGTTTAGTTGTTGTAATGTTTTAGTTATGCGAAACTTGTCTTGCTTTAGTCCATCTATTATGTATTTTATTCAATTATGTCCCTTTATTTTATTTAAATTTATGAAATATTTTCAATAAAATTTATAGTATTAAAAATAGATATAAAAATAACGTAAATAAGATAATTAACGTAAATTAAATAAGTAACGTAAATTTATCTTAAATTAAATAATTAAAGTAAATAATTAACGTAAAATAATTAACGTAAAATAATTAACGTAAATTTATCTTAACTAATTGTTAAAATTCATTTAAGTTATTAATATAATTGAATAAATACAAAATGGATGGAGTATGTGGGAAATAGAAAGTGTGGTGGGGTTTAGTGAATAGTAAAAGTAAAAGTGGTGAGGAGTTTTTTTTTTTTTGCTCATTGGTGGGATGAGTTTGTTGTAACAAAATTTGTATGTGAGGAAAGTGATGTGGAGGAGTAAGAAAGTGGTAGAGAGATAGTGGTGAGGAGTTTTTTTCCCCACTAGTGAGAGTGGTCTTACAAGAGAAAAAAAAAAAATTCAAGCTCATCCCTAGTTAGTCTTCTAGCTATAGGAGTTCCACCCACCTTCTTTAAATGGACAACCTTCACTAAATTGAGTAAATTCAAACCATCACATTCTAGCTCTATATGACGAAGCCAAGTCTTCTAGCCAAGTTTACTCCCAATTATAAATGAGATTCAATGTCAGACTTTAAACACAAATCTCTTAACACTTTACCAACTAAACTAGTTAACCTTCATAATATCTCCATTATCTCATTGTCCTCAATCTCTGATATGGAGTATATTGATTAATCTTATTCGTAAAATGATCTCGTTATATCACGGGACAAAAAGACCCTACAACTAAGGAGTGAATGGGGGTAGCGAAACCGACCCCACACTTTGTCATACTCATTTCATTTGTCAAATATTTTCAACACACAATTAATTTAAATAATTCAAAATCATGCACTAATTTCATTCCCTTTTTGCATATTCATTTCCATCCCTTTAACTTGTCTTATACGGAGTAGTCTACTGGTCTACTATGCACAGAAGTCCCTACTGTCAATCGTCAGTTGTCACCCCCCATTCCATCTCTCTCTCTTTTCCAATTTTGCAACCAAATCTCCCAATTACATTTTAATTTGGGACCCACAGACCAACCATTCAAACTCTTGAAAATTTGAGCAAAGAAAATCATCAAAGACATGTTCTTTCTTTGTTAGCTCTGCTAAAGTTTTGATCTTTTTGTTAATCAAGTGATAATGGAGGGAGAAAGCCATGGTAGTAGTAGTACTCCGAAACCAGAGGAAATTGGAGAGAGAATGCTTCATCAAACACCCACTTGGGCTGTTGCTGGAGTTTGTGCTGTTATAATTCTCATTTCCTTTGTTCTCGAAAAGGGTCTTCAAGGAATTGGAACGGTTTGTCCTTTTTCCTTTTTTTTTTGTTTTTTCAATTTCTAGCTTTTGTTTGGTAGTAAATTTGCAGTTTCCTTCTATTTTTTTAGTTTCTTTTTTCTGTATTTTTGAAATTTATTAATGGGTTTAAACAGTTTTTGTATCTTTTGTTGTACTAGATTATATTTTCTGTTGCCATTAGCTTAATTTTTAAGATTTGAAATGGTCTGGTGTTGTGAGTACCTTATGATTCAATTTGTTCTTTAAGGTCTTCTTTTTTACCAGTATATCATGTTTTAATTTTTAATTTTTTCTGTTTAATTTTTTTATTAACGTGGATGAGTGGGTTTCCCTCTCGTAGTTTTGTAAATTGATTGCCATTTGCTAGTAAAGAATAGTGGAATTGCTGAAATTGAGGTTGAATTTGCTTGTTCAGTGGTTAACAAAAAGACAGAAGAGGGCACTCTATGAGGCCTTGGGCAAGGTTAAAGAGGGTAAGAAGATTATGTTAATGTTTTCTTTTTACCAACTTTTCAATGGGAGTAACTTGTTAATGTCAAATTTGGCTAGAAACATATATTTGTGGTATACTATTAGTAGAATTTATGATAAATTTTGAAGTTCCTTTGTGATAAAGTTATTGGGTGATGTTTTTATTAAAGAGCTGTGTAATCTTTGTAGAGTTGATGGTTATGGGATTCATCTCACTCCTCTTGACATTCAGTCAAGGTTACATGGCCAAAATCTGTATCCCAACCAGCTTTGCAAACCACATGTTACCATGTGAACTTGAAGATCATGGCTTTGTTGAAGAAAATCGAAGGAGGCTTCTATGGAACAAGCGCCGTATTTTAGAAGGCTCCCATAATAGCTGTCCTGCGGTAAGAAACTAAGAATGTTCAGTCATGGGTATGTTAATACTTTTTCGAAGTTGATTGCTTAACTTTCTAAGGAAAGAGATTGATATCAGGGTTGTTTTAAAGGTGATTATGGTTTGCTTAGATGTATAGATTATAGTTATGGTGAATTGGGGATTATGGTAATTGGAGTGGCATGTTGCAACTGTGTAGGTTGCATTTGTTTAGATAACTATTTTTGTCGGTTAATATCCTAGGGAGTAGAGACTAAACAGCAATTTTTAATCTGGATTAAGGATTTAAGGTGTAGTTGACTAACCTTTTTTATACTGATTGATTTAATTATGATATCTTAATATCTTATAGAAGTATTATATTGGAGTGAATCAATTGAAAGGTTACAGTTTTTGAAAATCTGCTTTGCTGTTTGTTTGTATTGGTCGGATTCCACTTTCCAAGTACTTAATTTAAATAAGGTGCATAGTTTGTTCAATGTTTTATCGCTCAACGTAATTGTTACATTGTGCCTAATGTAATATTTAAAGGCACTTTATAGTAGTTGGATTATTCTCATACCCTACCCAGTATCCGACACTAAGTCTAAGTAGCGGTGCTAATTCCTCTCTTCATATACAAAAGAACATAAATTATTCTAGTGCTATTTGATTATTGTTTCTGGACCAAGGGAGTTTGGTGTAGAATTATCAAACGACAATCTAGGCCACAGCCAAATGCTGACCTAAGAAGGACATTTGCGGAGTAAATCTGTATTTTAAGATTTATAACTCTGGTACAGTTTCTTGATTGCCTTAATGACACTATGGATCCATGATACTGGCCAACTTGGTGGAATCTTAAATAGTGTTGGAAATTTTATAAATTACCTTGATTCTTGCAAACATGTGGGTATCTTTCGATGAGTGAGGCGCGATGGCATTGCTTGTTACCAATGTTGTAAGCCTTACATATTGCCGAACTTCTGACCATCATTGATGGTGATGCATCACTGCATCAGCCTACTGTGTCCCTTGATTGCTTATCATAATAATCACAAATATGTTCCTCGAATCGTGCCAGTCATTGACACCAGCAGATTGAAATATCAAATTTGAACCAACACTAAATAGGAGGAAGATTAAATAGAGAAATGCTAATTTAGAATACTATTATGAGTCTGAAGGTCAGAATAATCTAGAGCCACCCCAAGTTTTAATTCGGAATAGTATGGCGTGTTTTCACTTATCAGTACAAGCTTTTATCTGCAGCATCAGTCTCTTGACTCCTGAGTGCTGAATAATTTTCTGGGTGCACAATAACCAAGATTCAATGATCTCAAGTCAACTAGCATGTTATTTTAACTATATTTTGTATCCATCCCTTCCTATCATTTGGTAGTTCTGTAACACTACTGTTTTCTTCTCTGCTAACAGGATCATGTGCCACTCATTACAGTTGATGCTGCTCATCAGCTACACATTCTCATATTCTTTTTAGCAGTCTTTCATGTGCTATACAGTGCAGTAACAATGATGCTTGGAAAGCTGAAGGTAACATCAGAGTCTTTACTATTTTGTGGAAGTGGTTGGTCATATGTTAACTATAAAAGTACCTGTACAATTATTACATTTGAGGTCACATCCTAATCTGGAAAGCTCTGCATTAAGCTGTTGTTACTTTTGTTTTTAGGTGAGAATTAGGACTAAAAAAGTAGATTCAAGAACTTCAAATTGAGATGGCAATAATAAGCAAGCTATTATGTCATTAGCTTGCCTATTATTGCCCCAAAAATGGTGATACATTTATCCTAAGTCAATGCATGAACCATTTTCAACTGCAATCTTCAATCACGATTGTTACTACTAGATCACAACTGCTATCATAACCAATCAACCCAACATTACTTATGAATAGTCCCTTTATTTTTTGTTTGCGGTGAATTATGTAGGGTCTATCATGTAGAAATGGGGTGGCAACGTTTACTTGGATTCCTTACTAGCATGTTTGAAGTGTAGTTTGGGCCTTCATGTTAAGAGTATAATCCACATGTGTGAGTATGGACTAGTTATCCCACATTGAAAAAATAGAGAGAGATTGACTAACATATAAGATCGGTGAGTTACTCCACCTGTCACCAATTGCTTTTAAGATGGAAACCCGTCACCATCGGTGAATATCTTCTTTTGTATGGGAATGTGTATGGCGCGATGCATTTATCATGGCATCAGAGCCAACGGTCTTGTCCCATTGTTTGTCCCAAAAAGGGATGGCCCAACAATGTTGAAGGATTTGCAATATGGAAAAGTGTCAAAGATCTGTTTGGAGCAAGTAGCCTAACATAATTGAATTCCCCAAGTAGGGGCTTAACTCAAGTAATGCGAGGGGGAGTGTTAAGAGTATGGACTTGTGTATGACCCGATGAATTTATCATTCCTGGTAATAATTTTTTAAAATTTGGAGTGGTAATTGCAAAAGTACCTGTAGCTCCACCCGTGGCGAGTTCGCAATTTCAGTGTCCATTGTTGGATATAAGTGGTTACATTACATCTTACTGTGCCTTATTTGTAAGATGAATGAAAATATGCTTGATGCCAGGTGTCTACCTGATCGCCTGGAAACGGTTGTAATGGTTCATATGGCTCCTTTCATTAGCTAAATTCCGTTTTTTCAGAAGATTTCCCTTATCCCGTGTTACATTCCTGTGGTAAACCAAATATTGCTACGAATTCTCTGTTTGACTTTTAAAATGATTGTTTGTGAGGCAGTGACTGGCTTTTGATCTGTTGATTCCATTGGAAAAGAAAGGGTAGCTGCTAATGCTGAAATATGTGTTGCGTGATGATTCTCGCCACTTATATCTTCTTTTCTGCAGATTAAAGGTTGGAAGGAATGGGAGCTTGAAGCATCATCACTTAACTATGAGTTAAGAAATGGTAAATTGTTTCTTGCCTCATAGGGCTGCATTCATTGTTCCTGATTTTGACTTTTTATTGGGTCATTATTTCTCCATGATATGTCGATGACTACCATGATGACTATATTCTTTGATTATCAATATGTATCAGATCCTTCAAGATTCAGGCTCACACATCAGACAACTTTTGTGAGAGCGCACAACAGCTTTTGGACAAGGATCCCATTCTTCTTTTATGTGGTAAGAATTTGGTTAAAAGCCATTGTAGCATGTTTTAGTTTGACATTAAGAAGAACAGTCTTCTTTCCTTTGACCCTTTTCCTGTGTTTTTGTGTGTGTGTGTGTGTGAGACTTGCATACAGATTGTTGAAAGAGGGTTGATATCATTCGATGTTATCTTTCCAGTTTTGATTTATTTGTTCAAATAAGCATATATCACCAGAAAGAGTGTTTAATGGATCTGTACTTCTGAATGCAGTAGAGATTCAGGAGGGAGAATAAGTTGATAGAAAAAGGTGGGTAAAAGTAGAATGTTAACTTCGTTACACCAAGTTGGGACAACAGGAGTACTTTTCTTTGAACCTTTCTTCCAGTTTCAAACTCCCCTCGATTCTGTCAGTCACAACTCACAAGAATGTGTTTTAGCTTTTTCTGTTCCAACATCCGTCAGGTCATTTGTTGAGTTAGTCTACTGTAATGTGATAGTAATTAGTGGGGTATGTTTGTTAGTTTAATGAGAAAGTATATGTGAATAATGTTATTGGGTCTAAAGGAGTTGTAAGAAATAATATAATATTAGTGGTTTCTTTCCATCGAGGAAGTAACTACTCTGGGATGCACATAAATAAAAAATGTTGCAATCCTTCTGGAACAGAAGGAGTAATAAACAATCAAAAGCAAGAGGATGAAGAAGAGTGCAAAGAAAAGTTGGAAGTTTTTCTGGGACTCAGATGCTTTAATACTAGCCTTATGTTTTCTAGATTTTAGAGCATTGCGGTCTCAAACAAGGAAGTTAGATGTTTGAAAGAAAGATCAAAACTTTTGGTAGAAGGACCAATGATTTTAAAAAAATGGTTTTCTTGGCTGGAAGTCGAGGACCTATTATGATGAATGCTCTTACCATTTTGCTACTACATTTGTCAGGCATCTACCATGAGGTTTTCCTGCTAGCACTGTAATTAATTCTTACATAATCGTGCAGGGATGTTTTTTCCGCCAATTTTTCAGATCAGTTACTATGGCCGACTACCTGACGTTAAGAAACGGATTCATTAATGTGAGTGCCTCTCATAAATACTTCATTTATCGAAGTTGTTTTACCCTCATTCATGTAAGATCCTCCTTACATAACTTGAATTTCTGCTGGATATGGCTTTAGGCTCATATAGCTCAAGGAAGCCAATTCAACTTCCAAAAGTATATCAAAAGGTCACTAGAAGATGATTTTAAAGTGGTTGTGGGTGTCAGGTGAGGATTCGGATATGGAGTAGTTGATATGGTTTCGACAAATACAAACCATCATTTGTCATTCAAATTCAAATTTTAACTCTTTCCCATCTTTTTGTTTGCAGTCCAGTTCTATGGGCATCTTTTGTGATTTTCTTGCTTCTTAATGTAAAAGGTAAGCCACGATTCTATCAATTTCTCCATGTACCGCTCCTACACGTGTCTTGTACTATGAAAATTATAATTATTGAGCTATGACAGGAAATCATAATTTTAGTACATATTTTTGGTAGATTATATATTTCTTATTTCTACTAGCATATACTACCTCCGTTCCTAACAGTTCCTTACACTTTGGTATGTGTGTCCAAAGTATGAAAATTTTGACCGTAATTTTACATTATTATATACTCCCTCCGTCCTGGAATACTCGAAACGCTTTCCTTATAAGACCGTCCGGGATTACATGCAACGTTTTTAAAAATGGAAACTTTTATTAATATTATATCAATTTCTCACTTACCAAATGACCCACCTACTTCCCTACTCCCTAAAAATAAACATTAAAAAAATTCACACATCCCACTATCAATATTAAAAAAACACCCCACTACCAACTACCATCTAATTAAATAATAAGTCAATTACAATGCATAAACTCTATGCCGGTCAAACCGTTTCGAGGATTCCGGGACGGAGGGAGTACATAAAAACATTATAACGTGAGATCTTGTTAGATTCATCACGATACACATATTTAAAATATCAACTTTTAATAATTTTATATCATACGGAATTAGGTATATTAATGGTCAAATATTGCACTAGAGTCGTGCAAATAGTGAGTGTAAAGAACTTTCAGGATCGGAGGTAATACGAAGTAATAGTTAGATTAATGGTCAAAGTGGATATATTTTTTACCACAAAAACCATATATGGCCTAGTTTTTACGGGATGGAGGAAGTATCAACTTTCCCATTTGCTTACTGATTTCTGTAACTCGACATTCTTCCACACTGGTGGTGTTGCATTTGCAGGTTGGCACACACTTTTTTGGGCATCAATACTTCCGCTGATGGTAAGACACTGTTTCAGAAGAACATGGATTTATTGAACATCTCCACTTTGTATAGAAGGGACTTCTAACACTACAGTTTTCTTAAGGTTATTTTAGCTGTTGGAGCAAAGCTGCAAGCCATTTTGACCAGAATGGCTTTGGAAATCACAGAGAGGCATGCTGTGGTCCAAGGGATTCCTCTTGTGCAAGGTTCAGATGAATACTTTTGGTTCTCTAAGCCTCATTTAATTCTGCATCTCCTCCATTTTGCTCTATTTCAGGTATTAAACATTTAAACTACATCTCATCTTCTTTCACACACTCATTTTGGACGTATTTGCAACCTATGATGGTTTATGTGCAATTTAGCTAGTGGGTTGGAGGATCCGTGGTGGTCAATCTATTTTTTGGGTTTGACATGCATTTGTGAAATAACTTTTTATGGGCTTTGGTGAATTCAAGTAGTCCGTGAGTCGGGTTTCAGGACAACCAGTTTTTGACAGTTCTAGAAAAAACATGAGACTTGTGCATTTTTCTATAGTTGCTATAACTTTGTAGTGTCAACTGTCAAGTTATGGTGGATCATTTTCTTCGGCCTCAACTCTATATCTGTTTTAACATCTGAAATCTGATTTTCACATGGAAAACTATATATCTGACGGTGACGTATTCTGTTTTTGGTGATGCAGAATGCATTCCAGATAACATATTTCTTGTGGATACTGGTAATAAACTTTCTTTGAAATACTACTCTACACAAATACACCAAAACTCTAAAGATACTTACTGAAATACTGTTTGTTTGTTTGTTTGTTGTAGTATGAATTCGGTTTGCAGTCATGTTTTCATGATAGACACATCTTTGTGCTTGTCAAAATAGTTATCGGGTAAGATCTCAACAAATTCTCTTGTCGAACGAGTTCTGTAAACTATCTTATCTTATATAAGATGAAAAACATTAAATTGGCCATTATTTGTCATTGGTGTTGCATCATCTTCTCTCGTTGGATTAACGAAGTGTAATTTGGGATTACAGGATTTGCGCTATGGTTCTATGCAGTTATAGCACTCTTCCAGTTTATGCTCTTGTGACCCAGGTATTGCCATACTTTCTTTAGCTCTTAAGTCATCTAACTTAATTCTGTTGTAATATTTTCTGACAACTTTGATATTGAAACTTGGTGATGAAAACATACTTTCAATGTATAGATGGGATCGAACATGAAGAAGTCTATCTTTGATGAGCAAACATCAAAAGCCCTCATGAAATGGCACATGGAAGTTAAGAGGAAGCAAGAGAATACAGAGAAGTCTCCTTCTACCCGAACCTTAGGAGGAAGCTCGAAGAGATTAAGGAACTCTTCGAAGGGGTATTCATCTGGACCGACCTTACACCGTTTCATGACAACAGGTCATTCAACTAATTCATCATCCTATGTTGAGCTTCATGAGTCTGATGGTGAAGGTGAAGGTGATGAGATAATTAAGATTGATGATAATCTCGTCGAGAATGAAATGACTGTATTGTCTACTCTGAAAGAAACTAAGCAAGAAGATGTTCATTTAGGCAAGTCCGGGCCAAATTGACAGTATCGGAGAAGTTAACTAGTTTTGTACACAAGTATTTTTGGATTTATTTTTCTTAATTAGATAGTTTGCTTCTATTAATTAAGGCGGCATACAAATGTAATGCTTGAAGGTTTGGTTAGTATAGCTTAGAAAATAGGACGCCTTTACTCTTTATGCTCTTGGATACTGTAGTAGTAGTTTCCTGTACATCATTCATCATTATCATTACCCCATTGCCTCAAAGAGGCTCCCGCAAGAAGCGGGGTACGGGGTGTCGGACGTACGCAATCTTACCCCTACAATTGCAGAGAGGTTGTTTTCAATTGACCCAAAAGCAGTAACGGAACGACAATCAAACGACCATCTTCTACTTCATGGAAATGAAGCGAAGAAGTTTTAAGGGCCATTTTGATTTAGTCCATTTATCCCACAACCAAAAGAACAAAATGAATCTATGGCTCCATCGGAAAGAGACCTTAGTAGTTTCTTGTACATCTCAACATTACATTATCTATGAATATCAACCTCGTGAATCACCAATCCTGCAGGTCTAATAATATCTATGGATTATAGTAGCCTTGAAAGGAATAGTTTAGGAGATTATGTATAGTAAGGCAGAGGATCAAGTGAAGTTGATTAGCTTTTTGAAGGAATTATATCTTAATCGTTCTAAGCTTCTTGTCAAATTTTAGGATCCCTTTGACTATTATTTGTTTGTGCTCGTCTCTTTTGGCTTGAAAGTTGAAACTATATATATCCAAGAGTTTAGAGTGAAACCGTAGTAGTTCTAACTTTTTCAATTTCGTATCAACAATAGATTATGGAAATAATAGATACCATGTCATAATAATTTGATAAAAATGAATTTTGGATATTTTAGTCAAATCGGTATACTCTATATTCAATAATGGAAAATATTTATAGTCAATATTTTGGTCAAATTACCATATTATTAAGCATATAAAACATGTATAATAAGTGCTTAGTAGGACTAAAAATGCATAATGTATGATTAAAAATGTGTAATAACTTTTGCCGGAGAAATTTTCAATTAAATATTCTCTAATGCAAAGCATTGTTGTTAAGAAATTGTTGCTTCTTTCTCTTTTTTAACATATTGATATTTTGTTATTTTTTTAACATATTGATATTTTCTTCTCTTTTTTAACATATTGATATTTTTCTTCTAAAATTCTTGCACTTTCACTACAACAAATAAGATTTGTCGCCCTCTTTGGTTCAAATATCGCCCTCTTAGGCTATAAGGGCGACATAAAATCGCCCTCGTCACCATATCTCTTTATTCTTTGCATGCAGGTGTTATCAAAGAGATTGAGCAAGCTACAATTCAATATGGGTTCAAATTTGCACGTTCATCACCACCTATCTCTCATTTGTTTTTTTTTTTGTTTTTTTTTTGTTTTTGTTTTTTCAGATGACACTCTCTTCTGCTTTAAAGCAAAGTTGTCTTCTTGCCACATTATGAGAGATTGCATTGACTCCTTTTGTGGCATGTCATGAACAGGGCCGGTTCTGACATTTTAGGGGCTCATGATGAATCACGATAAAGGGGTTCCAAGGGTGTTCTTATATATGGTGCAAGGTCTTAAAATACCCACTGTATGTCCATATTATATATGGAGTGTCGAGTATATTTATTTCTCCTTTAAATATTTGAATCGTATTTCAAAACATATACGAATATACAATGTCATAAAACAATTAGTTATGCAAAATAAAATATACAAATAATACTTACTACGTATTTCTTAATGACACAATGTTTAAAAATGTACACATAAATATTTTGTTTAAAGAACCCATAAAAAAGAAGTCCATTTAAAGAAGACGTGGATTGATATCAAAAGAAACAGAGAAAATCAAAACTAAAATCTACTCTGCAAAATATCACAATTGCTTTTCAGTTGTATGTGGAAAAAATTCGGCTATGGGATTTCGAACCCCTATTGCCTGCCAAACATTAAATAGGATTCAACCAACTATTCACCAACATTTTATGGTTAATATCTGTGTTTATTATTTTGATCGATAAACTTTTAACCCAATTGTATATTTTGGGGACCCTTGCCCTCTGGGACCCTGGGAGGCCGCCCCTCAAAACATCCTCCAGGGTCGGGCCTGGTCATGAGAGATGATAAATTTTGACAAGTCTTGCGTGATCATTAGTCCTAACACACAATCTTTGTTCATAAGAATTCTCAGGAGGCCTTTGGGAGTGAAAAGTAATGCTCAATTGGGAACGTAGCTGAGGTGTCCAATGGATGTAGATGGAAGAACAACTTCAAAGCTATCTAAATCCACGATAAGCTGTTGTAGAAACTGAGCTCTTGAAAATTCATGCATCTGTCACAAGGAAGGAAGACTGTCTTTATTAATGGTATTCTCGTGGATCTCTTGGCCAATATCCTTTCTCTTTATCTCATTCCAATAGGTTTGGCTAAGAAAATAACTTCCACAATTATGCGGTACTGGTGGAGCTCTTCTATGGACAAGAGACCTATTTTCTGGAGAAAATGAAGTTTTGTTTAGGCATAGGTGTGATGGAGGGCTAGGGATTCGAAATATCGATGTTGTCAATGTGGGTATGTAATCTCCCGTAAATTTATAAAGTTATTAATATATTTTAACGATGAATTAATTATATTTAAATAAAATGTGTGAATTTTAGTAATAAATATATATTTAATGTATATTTATTTTATTTAAATAATGCTTTATAAATATTTTAATGATTTATTGAAATCAAACATTTTTAGAATCATAATTCGAAAACGATTTGAAACATAGAAACAATTCGGTTTTAGAAAGTAGTTCTAATCTGGTATGGATTAAACACTCTTAAAAGTTGAAAAGCAATCCTAATCCTAGCCCAAGTATATTCCTGAGCCCATCTATATAATATACTAAAAGAGAGAAAATCAATGTGGTGATGACAAGTGTCACTCATTGATTCGCCTCTCTTTTTAATTAAAAAAATTAATTAATTTTTTTAGGGAATTAGAATATTTTATTTAAGGAAGTGTATTATTTATTTTGATTACAAATCTAAAGATTCTGTTGATAGTATACATTCTAAAAATATTTTCCGGCAAACAAATCAATTATACGGAATATATATTTCAGTTCATTATCATATTACGAAATATGTTTTAGCTTATAGTTCAATATCATATTACGAAGTATGTTTTCAAAGTACAGTTTATGAAATTATTCTCTACAATTTAAAGAAACAATTCTGTAACTCTTCCCAATGTAAGACCACCACCCAAACCAATGCAAATCGATCTATAACATCAAAAACAAAAAAGTAATTCAATACCAACAATGTCAATAATCCATAAAAGAGCTCCATTGTTCAACATTAAACAACACGAGGAACAACCGAACAAGGTTGCAAGAAAAGTTGTTTATTTTTATTAATAGCGGCATAACGCCTGTTTAATAGAATCAAACAACTAAGACACTATTTATTTTTAATAGCGTTTGTTTAATAGAATCAAACAACAAAAAATATTGCATACTAATTATTTACGTTCAAATAAATTTGAACTATCTAAACTATTGTGCAAATAGTTTGTCGTATCTAAATAGATTAAACAACACGAGGAACAACCGAACACGGTTGAAAGAGAAGTTGGTTATTTTTATTAATAGCGGCATAGCGCCTGTTTAATAGAATCAAACAAGTAAGACACTTTCTTTTTTATAGAGCCTGTTTAATAGAATCAAACAACAAAAAGTATTGCATACTAATTGTTTACGTTCAAGTAAATTTGAATGAAATACTTATTATCTAAAATATTGCGCAAGTATTATGTCGTATCTAAATACATTATAACAAAATATCAATATTGCAAATATTGTGCGTAAGTATAAATTTATTTGTCGTATTTAAGGAAAAATAAGCATCTGAAATATATTGTTGGTTGTTATAAATCGTAAATATTCTTTTGATATTGAATATCTTAAAAATTTACATATAAATGTAATCATCAAGATTCCATTCTTAAAGTTCATATAATTATGTAAAAATAAATAAGTTTGTTATTTTCCTCAAACTAAAAATCTGACTACATGGTGCTGACAAGTATACCTTTCTCTTTTATTTGCTCATTTTATAATACAAAATATTACATTACACATAAATTAATTAACAGATTTATTGTCATATTAGATTGAATGCATTATATTTCATGGTAACAATGACTTATCAATATGGAAAAGTAATTTAAAAAAAATTCAATGTTTTACGTACGTAGGAAATTGACACCTAATATCTTAATTATATGGAGTACTATCTAATAGAATTGTATCTTATCATGTATATTTTTCTTAAATAATATATCATAAATATTTTACTATGGAATAAAATTTTATGTAATATCTTTATACACAATAATATCATTGACAACATTACTAACATATATACGTACTTATTTAATCCATTATGCAATTTTATTGTACATTCTCAAGTCTTTATAGAGTGGAACTGAATATCTATACATATTTTTAAAATAAGAATTATAAACAAGCATCATATTATTGTTACTAATAATATGTACTCCACATTGCATAATAATTTCTTAGAGGGAATAATTTATGTAAAAGTACACAAGATATGAATCTTAAACTTAAATTATTTTTATATTTGATAAAATGCACTACTATAGAAAAACAATTAAATTTTAATGAAAGTTTGCGATAAATTAAAATTAGTTTATCTTCCCTATATAATATAATCAATGAATGAAAATAATTTTTGTCTATCAAGGAACGAAAGAATTTTAGCATATACTACTCTTCGTTCTTTTGAGCGCTACTATGTTATTCATATTGACCAAAACCGTGGAATACTCAACAACCGATTTGACAATATAACAGTAAGCTGTTAGTAATAATTTGTTAATGGTTGTTTTAATTTTTATTATTAACCTTTTATGAAGTATACAATGGAAACATATCAATAAAATACGAACAATATATCCAAATAAAGTAACTAATATCTAAGATATTATGACTTTATGAGAAATATTATTCTCAATTGCATGACATTATTATCTACAATATCTACATATAAATATGTTAAATCATAATTAAAATAAAAAAATCGGTGGAACAGATTTAATGAACAATCCTCTATCTCCGCCCTGTTTAGACGGGAATAAGTAGTGGTTTGATAAGTGATGAACATTTATACAGATAAAATAATATTCTCCATGGTGACGTGGTGGGTTTGGTTTTGAGTTTTAGCCAATGTAGTTTCTTTCTTCATAAACACAATCCACGAAGTACAACCAATTTTTTAATTTTTATTTTGATCACATAAAAAACAAATGGAATAAAGAAAAATGGAGGTAGGGTGCATTCTTTTCACCTTACTAGTTGGTGGTCCGTGCGCTAGCGCGCACGACCCCCAAGATATAAAAAATTATTTTCCAAAATATTGTATAAATCACGAGTTTAATTACCCTATGAAAGTAGTTAAAAGCATGGACATAGTAAATGATAAGAAATGTAGTTATTTCCTAGGAGCATAAAACCTTAAGTGGTCTATGTTCATATGAAATACCCTGAATTCCTAGAGCACATAAGGTAATATAAATACTAAAATCATTCACCATAAACAATGGTTGCTTTCAAAAAGCGTATACTACTAAGATTTCACATATACACAATGTTGATTCTAAAAGACGAGTTATAACACACTGTGTCAAAAGTTTACTGCATTATAATTATTTTCACAAACAACAAGTGATTTGATTCATGACCAAATCTTGTCCTACTACATGTTGGCGGTTACAAAATAGTCCGGATTTTGTCGACAACTTGGGGAACGTATAAATGATTTTTCTCCCTTCATTTTTCACATCTCTCCTGTGTCATTGCAACACAAACAAAGAAACAAGTATTAGGCTTCTGGTAATGCATGCTTTATGACACAAAATCTTAGTCAAAGACTGTGTATTTGTATATGAATGATATCTTCCTAGTTCGAGTAGTTCTGCACCAGTTTGACAAAAAGATAACATGAAGCACCCGAGATGACTCTATTGACAAAGTGGATCAGCCAGCTAGCTTTAGTAGCCTAGTTCTTCCCAGACTACTGTATGTGTGTCTATGCCCGTGAATATACAGAGTGCCCCAAGACAATCAGGATATATTAAAAGATCCTACACCCAATGAAACTACTGTCTACATAGGTTAAAAAATAAGAGTATCTTACACTAAGTTTCACCCATCCTCTGGTTATAAGGGAAGCTAAAAGACCCAGGAAATTTAGTCAGTTTTAAGCTTTCTGGTTCCTCTAATGCCTTGGAACCTTTAGTTTATCCAGGAAAATAAGCACATTATCCCACCTATCACCTCAGCAAACACTATAAGATTTTCTTGAAATGAAAACAATGTCAAAAAAATCAGTTCATGCCAAATGCACAAAAAAAACCTTTATATAAGAGATTTAATGTAACAGACCATTTTCGTAATCTGGTGGGGGCATGGACAGTAGATTACAGCTCTTTTACACAAAAAAGACATAAATCATGCAAGAGAGTTAACCTTTAACATGAATCATGTGTTACAAAAGGAAAGTTCAGAAATGATATTGGGAATAAAGACCTCCTAAAGCAACGTCTGGAAGTTCTTTTAACACGAAGCTATGCTAACATCAAACTATAATACCCAAGTATGAATATTGAACACAAGAAATAACACACATACAAATAAATACATAGAATGAACTCATGCACTTGCAAAAGTCGCACAAGGAAGGATGATGAATAGATGACCCCTGCCAGGTTGCCATAAGCCATAAGTCCCTCAACATTAAATTAAACTCAAGATGGTTCCTAGCTATATTTACTTCATATTTTGTCCAACCAATTTTAAACGACGGCACCTAGCTACTGTGTAGCTGAATCTTTCGACCATCATAAAAACTGCATGAGAACAAGCAAGTTGTTGTCCACAAGAATCAACCAGGGAAGAAATTATAGTCTAGTTCAAGTCTCAAACCCTAGTTCTAACTATGGGTCAACACCAACCCCATTAACACCAATTTCTAAATATCATACATTAAAGATTATGATTTCAGGGTACAATCATTGGAAGAAAGCAAGCTAATGTCTACATAAATCCTTCGACCGTCATACAAAACAAGCAGGCTACTGGCTACAAGAATCATCCACGTAATTAAGTCTCCCTTGTAAGTTGTTACTCTTCTAAGCATAATCTATTTCAAATTTCAAACCCTAGCCAGAGTCTCTATAACTATGGGTTCAAAACCACCCCCAGTAGTACCAATTTATAAATATCATACGGCATCCATAATTTTAAAATTACGATTTCAAATCATAGAACGAAAGGAGCCCCTCCCCCCCTTCCCCATAAGTTAGAGAACGAAATCATAGAACGATTTCAGGTAGACTCCCACCAATGCAAAATTTTCAATCAATATTGGGAATGGAAAACGAGTGAAAGAACATAATTTTCCCCATAGCTTGGCACTCAAATAGACTTAAGAGCCCTAATCCAAATACAAGATAAATATATTATCAGATATTGTACTATATTTTCCCACACGACACTGATTTCTAAATTTTTATCCTTTGTTTGGGAGTTAGGATGGAGGGAGTAACTGAAATTAACAAATGCTACCAGTATACAATATTTAACGAAGTGACAATCAATAATCCCAAAAGCAAGGGATAATCACTACTGATAATTCGCCACCCACAAGACAACGCAAAGACAACCCAAAGCTTCTTAATTTTACGAAATACTTCACATGTTGTTATATGGGTGCTGTAATCTATTAATTCCACTCAACAAGTGTCAGCTAAAAGTTATGTATGGTGATAAACATATTGACAATGAGCTCGAATAAAGTAAACATCAATGTATCACGTTTCAGATGCCCACTTGACAGACAATCTTAGACCCTGACTATTAAAACCCTCCAGAAAAAGGAGAGTGAGAAGAGAATGTAATTGCCAAAACAAAATAAAGATTCAAGCAGGAAAAAAAATTGAATCATATCAAGAAAGATCATACAAATTTCAAGTAGAATTATCAAGGCACTTTTATTAAAGAATTTGAAACTCTCCGCCATATCAGAAAATTATATTTTCGAATCAATATAAAATACAAATAAAATCAACAGAAAAATCGATAGAAAATACAGAGTAGATAATTATCGAGAATTCGATATCCAAAGATAAACCAACTTCAACAGCTGGAAAAGGGATTATCAAATTTGATAGTTCATCTCCAACTGATTCCATAATTCACGACGAAGGGCCAAATTAGGAGTTAAAAGCCTATTTTACTCACGAATTAAGTTATTACTCAATAAAAAAAGTAAATTCTTCAAAATGTGTGACGTTTGGGAAGCATGAGCCCCGTCGGCAAAGAAAAATGAAGGGAAATAGCTTTACTTGGAAACAATCATATTTGTTCTAAAGATTAAAAAATATATGAAAAGTTTGTCTTCCAACAGAACCTACCAAGCTTTCCCACATCTATAGTTAGATGACGAACATGAAGTATGTAACTCAGCACTACATGATACTTCTAACCCAACTTATCAAGTTCGGCCATAACACAGTTAGTAAAGCATGGATTTCAATATATTAACATACATAACCTATTGTTCAAAACAATATACAAAATTTACACAAAGATCACAATAATCACTCACATTTCGCAAAGCAGTTAATCATTGCTTTCTCCAAATCCAACAACATAAAAAATATACAATAAAAAACCCACCAGGTGAAAATTTATCACAAGTCAACAAAACCTAATCGCTAAGAACCACTTTTATGCAATCAATAAGTTCAGCCAAGAAAAAAGCACATTTCCAACTAAAATAAATAATCAAACAGAAAGCAGTACTATATTTCTATATGAAAGAAACAAATAATTTGAGGTTCTCACTTTATTTTGGATGGAAAGGTTGATAAAGTTGGTATCAACAATTACCTGATAAGGCGGTCCCCAGGCGGTAATATACTTGAAAGCTGGGCAGATGAACATCCGGCCTAAGAACACACACACAACAAAAATAAACAACGAATTTTATCAAATTATGATCAACATGATCATATTATATGAAGTTGTTTAAAACAAACCAGAACTCTCTGGAAATAGTTTAAACTCACCTGTTAGTAAATCAGATACATCACAAGCCCAACAATCACAAACCTAAATCTAAGACTAAATGCTCTAGTCTTCTAGCTAGTGCTTCTAAGCTGGTGCTTCTAATTTCTAAAATATTCAACTCTGCAACCCATTGTTTCTGCTTTCAAAAACTACACTATGACATAATGGTATTAAGCTAGCAAAATGGCATCAATTGAGAAACAATTTCAAATTCACAATGCATACATTTACCAAAATCAAATAAATGATTAAAAAAAATTAAAAAACGCAAAAGCAAAAAAATTTATAGTGTAAAATAAAAATATAAAAATATTACTTCTTTTGTCTGCAACAGGTACTTCTTTTGAATGAAAATCTATTCAAGTTGTTTAAAAAATACAAGTATTACTTTTTTTGTCTGCAATAGGTACTTCATTTTTATTAAAGCAAAGCATGTTTACGCCAGCTGGCAGCTTGGAGTGGATAAACACTCAAGCAACTTCTTTTCTGGTATTCTGAGATGGGTCTGAGATAGATGCAAAGCAAGCAAGTTAAGAAAGGGCGTGTTCTACTCAGAGCTGCTAGCTACTGTGTGTAACATTTGGCTTGTAATAAATGATTCATACTGGAATCAGAAAGTTACATCTATAGAACATACTATAAAGAAAGTTAAAATTGAAGTCACGGGTGGAATACAGGGTATTTCTGTTACACCTAGAAGAATTAGAGTAAATAATAGAAGTTAGTGTGGGTCTTCAAATTGATGTATAGAGATGTATTTAGTTAATCCAGGCTCAGAGTCCCTAGATGGTGGTTGATGTTCCTATGGCTGTAAGGGTGTCCTTCCTAGAAGTTTATCCTTTCCTGTAGGATATGAGGTTGCACTTTGGTTTGGTTGCTCATATTTCATTACACTTGCTTGCCAAAGAAACAAAAAATCTTGTTGTACCACTGAGCATGCAAGCTAAGCATGAAAAAACAATGCAGAAGATACAATTACCACAAGGACAGTAGAAAGGACCAAGTCAAGAACCAAGCCAAGAAGCTCAGCACCAACAAAACCCTAATCTAACCTCACCAACATCGGTCATGAAGAGCAGATTGTATGATGAGCAAACACCATACATATCTACTGGCATTTCATTCAAAATTATAGTTCAAATATTTCACTGAAATTTTGGCACAATTATAGAAATTAGGTTTTCGATTCGATCCATATATTTCAATTACCTTAATCGTCGTTTTTGCTTGATTCAACTCATCAAAACTAACAATTAATTAAAAAAAATCAAGCAACCAAAATACCACAAATCAACTAACAATCAAACACTAAAATCTGAACTAAAACAGCAAAATCAAGAATAAAAACTACCAAAATTGAAAAGGCATCGACTAATTGAACTCTTCATGTGGCATGTTCAGACTCTCCAGAATTGAACTCAGAGTTTCTGCAAACCTAGTTTTCTGGCAAATATCAAACTCAACAAGATTAAGCCATAACAGATCACCCATTGAAACGCCTACTATAGGATCTACCTCTTTTGTGGGTCTGATTAAGGAACCAACCTTGAAATTTCTGGTCACAATTCATAGCATAATGCCCAATTAACCCGCAACGAAAACACTTAAACCTAGAATTCATACTTAATGGGAATTTCAAGGAAGAATGGCCGAATATTTTGCAGCTACTACACTTGCTCCCAAATGGGGCAACATCAATGTCTTCCGGAGAATGTTGGAGGTCAGAAACGTTGAATTTGATGCTGAATTTGACATGATCTCCGTCTTTGATGGAACTTGAGGAGAGAGAAAATGGGGGGACATATACTTCGGGAATGAGGTGGTTGTCGGGGAGTATGTAGCCGACACCCTGTGCATCGAGCCACTTCGTTGTTCCAATTTTCTTCTGCTTGCTTTCGTCTTGCTCACTATCGTATCACCCGCCATTGGTGAAGCTTTTTGACGCGTGAATTAGGATGAAGGAAGAGGGGAGGTTATGGGAGGTAAGATCGAAGAAGAGAAAGGTAGCCATAACAGATCTAGTTACTACCATGAGAGAAGGGGAGAGGGAGAACTGAAGAACAAAACAGCCCGAATTAGGGCACCAGATTGAAAGAAGAGGGGAGGGAGATCTGATGGGCAAGGGAACGTGGCAACAGATTGGGGCAAGGGCAGAATGTAAAACCAAGAAAAATAAGGGGTAATATAGGCATTACACTGTTCTAGGAATAGTAAAGGCAAGTTCATGCCTTTATAAGTGTAGAGATTGTCAAACCTCTCTTGATTTCAGACACATTAGATTGTGGTGGCGAGCCATACTCTAACACTGGTTAATTCAAGAAAAAAGTAAGAAACATGCACCGATAGGACCATTTAACATGCAAATCAATGAAAGAAAAAACGGGAATAAGTTGATAACTTCATATATAAATTCAACGCAAATGAAGCAAAAAAGATATTAAAGCTAGAGAGAGACACACACACAGAGGAGAGAGAGATAGAGAGGGAGAGGGGGGGGCATCATCATGATAGCCGTCCAATCAATCTTTTCAAAATCATACACAACCATCAACCACATCAGTGTATCAAAAGAGGATGCCTAAAGAAATTATTTTTACTCAAGTACTCCGTATATACTAATTTCACTGTAAGTTAAAGCACAACTTTTTAACTACACTATCAGTTCTTTAAAGTCATAATGATTCCATCAACACAAACAATTGAAACGTTTAAAGGACCAGCTTAGAAGTTGCTTAGTTTTTCGTATTTGTGTTTTCTCCCATTTCCTTATACCCAATATTAATGACAAAGCATACTAAGAAAACTGTAATTGCTTAACACTTTATCTGGCTTCCAAAATTTTACAAATCAGTAAAGACCATAAGCATTACATAACTTCCTATACACCAAGAATTGGATTGCCTTCTTACTGGAATGATATGCAACCCCGCCTAACACGCATATCTTGCATACCACACCTAAAATTCCTCTAGAATAACCTAACCTCCTTTATTGATCCCATATTACAAAGCATATCACTATACAAAGATCAGATTTTCATAGCATATCATTATAAAGTCCAGATCAGAACCCTAGACATATCTTGTGGTTTCTACGATTTGTCAAACAAAACCCAAACCATCAAGACCTCAAAAACAAACCCCAGGTCAAAAAGATGTAAACATAAACAAAGAGACGATAGCAAAACCTATAATACCTGAACAAAAGCATGAGCATGGGTAACATCCAATGGCCTTTCACTTCAAGACTGTATACATTCAAAGAAACAAAATGACAAAAACAAAAAACTGAATTAATCAAAATTAAAACGATAATCAAAAAAAAATCTCAGATTACCAATTCTAGAATTCGAAATATTGTCACAGTAAACTTTAAAATCGAAAAAAAAAAATTGAGTAGTACCTGAAGCAATACATGGAAAAGCCCTTGGTTCTGGAATTGCAAGATTGTTCATCTCCTACGCATCCACGGAAATATTTTGTGCTGGAAAATAGAGGAGAAAAAGTAATTTCATATACGGCAAGTAATCTTGAATCGCGGAAACGCTCAAGAAGGTCACATTTCGCGTTTCCAAAACTCAAAAACTAAAGTTACAAAAGACCTATTATATCCAAAAGTTTCTTTGAGTAAAAAAGCCTAACTATAATACACTATTTAATGTTTTTTATTTGAAGTTTAAGATTTTGCATTCCACATATCCTAATTGTATGAAATATTATATCTCCTCATTGCTCGGGTTATATTTCTCCCGTCTTTTTTACATGTAAGGTAGCATTTACGTACGAATCCAGCAAGAAATATAGTAATGTATAAGTCTGAAATCTCAAAAATTCCGGTCAAGTAAATAACTTGATTCGGTATGCTTCAAAAGCCAGATGCATCTTTGAAGAATCAATTATTTCCCCCGTAATTATTAAATTGGCAACTTGAGCTAGAAAACGCTTCAGAGGAGTCTCTGTGGTCAGAAACCAGGATATGCTAGAAAATGGGAAAATCCATTGTAAATTTCAGATTGGGAACACAATGATTGGAAGAGCTGATTGATCTTAAGCTAAGGCCATTAAAATTCTTGGTAGGTACTGCAAAACTTGATTTTGAATGTTACATGTATTATACGATTTCAAAAAGGCAGCAAGAAAGGACCCATTGACTAACAAATATCATGTCCCAGCTCATTCTTTATATAGGCAGTAGTTTGTACTTACATCTTTTGACGGAAATCCTTCAATACCAGGGCTGGTTCTCGTATTGACAGCTTCTAATTTCATTGAAAGAAACTGCAATAAGTTCAAGGTTCACTTTAAAGCTCAACTTGACGTTGTAATGATTGGATATAATTTATGATCTCGTCAAGTACCAGTGACTTGCCAATGACCTGAACCTAGAAGTTTGGTCAAGAAAATGAACATGAACATCTCAGAAAAAATCCAGGAAACTCAAGCACCACGAATCCCACAAATTCAATACTCCATAATAGGATTCACTGTGTAATTGGATAAGATGCTTTAAGAGAAAAGTGGACTGCCTAATTGAGAATACAGAACGACTAATGCCATTTCGAAATAAATATGACAGATCGATAGTTCATCAGCCTTCCAATGATAACAACAATAAGTGGAAAAAACTGTAAGGAAAGAAATCGGACCTTATTACACCCAGGGACAAGATCCTGTAATATTCTCATCCTCTCACTGATCTTTTCTCTTCTAGCCTGCCAACAAAAATATCTAAAATCTCATCAACTGTATCATATTCCTAGATGTCTGACAACATATGGCTTATTGAAAGGATGAAATATACAGGGATTTTTCCGATCTCCTTAAATGATCACGTAAAATTATTTGTTCCATGAGGTTAATATAACACTCTAGCTCAAGAATTTTTGCGAAAAGCCAGCTATAATCAAAAATAGAAAAAAGGCAACTGAAAATCAAAGATGAAGAAAATGGAACAAAAGTGGAATCAATTGAAATCAAAATGATCCGATTTAATCATAAAATTAACATATTTATGCAACAAAAACGCTAAATTAATTTGCCAATTCAATTAAAAACCCTAATTCAGCAATTACAAGCAAAAATAGAACCCTAATGTAACAAAACCAGAGAAGATAGAATTATACCAGGGAGAAAGAAGACGAAGTGAGAGTGTTGATTGCAAGCTGGAGGAGGAGAGAAAAATCCGGCATCGCAATCCATAGCACATTCTTTTTTTCAATTTCTGATCTTCACATCCGTAGAAAGACAAGATAATCTGGAAAGTAGGTGGAGATAAAAAAATGGAAGAAAATGAAGAGGAGAGAGTACCGATGTTCGACATTCACATAGGAAAGAGAAAGGGTGAAGAAAAAGGGAGGAACTCATCAGGAGTTCTGAGAAACCCGCAAAAGAACAAAGAGGAAGGGAAGCAGTGGAGGTGAAGAATGAAGAGGGAGAAGTGGCACAAGATCAACGGTGGATGAAGAAGCGACGTGGCAGAAGCTGGACAGAAGGGCAATGAGTAATAAAGATATATGAGTGGGGGTAAAAATGGTAGAACACTATTGTTGCAATAGTAACTCCAAGTTTACATGTTTTAAAGTGTTAGGATTTAAAATGAATTTAAATTTATCTAAACTTATTGGATTTGGACTTGATTAAATCTAATAGACCTAATGAAATTTATTGGATTTGATCAGTTCAAAAGAGTAAACTTGAAATAGAGCAAGTAACAAAATGAGGTGGGAAACAAAATGATACGAGTAACACAATAAAAAAAAAAGGCATAATATCTGAACGTATAACTTTTTTTTCAAGGATGAAGAAAACACATATGTAATATAAGTTATAATCATTTGTTCCGAATATTTCCATACTTTTTATAGTTATTAAAATATTATGTTAATAAAATAAGTTCAACATTCTCAAAAATGAGTAGATATACTGCACATTTTATATAGATTCATATTTAAATTTTAAAGTTACTATGTAAGGTAAAAGAAATTTCGGATAAGATGCATAACTTGAGATGGCCAACGTGGCGTGTTCGATGGCTCATGAGTGAGTTTGGCGGGTCATGGGGCGGGGATAATTAACACAAAAACCTCCATAGTTAAATCAGGGTGGGTTGAGTCGTGGGTTGTGTCGGAAAAAATGGACAAAGTACATGATGGGTCGGGGGTTACATGGGTCGTGGTGGTTTGTGCGTGTCGAGTGGGTCCGATGGGTTTGGTGGGTTACGACAGGTTTAAGTCAAATGTGACTCCGATGGGTCAGGTTTATTAGGTGGGTCTGGTGGGTTTAGACGAGTTTTAGGAACTGATGTGGGTTAGGTGGGTTTAGACGATTTTTTAAGCGTTAAAAAGTTACAAATTTTATATGAATTTAAATGAATTAATATATGTTATTCACATACTCACATAAATGTGATTAATGTATATTTAAACAATAAAATTAGAATTTGTTTAGCATTTTAAACATACAAAATAGTTTAAATTAGAAATGGTTCGGTGGGTTGAGTTCGTGTATTGGGTGGGTTGGGTTCGGGTGTTGGGTTGGATGGGTCGGGTGTGCCGTGGTGGGCTGTGTCGAGTTCGATGGGTCAGTCGAAATGGGTTGTGTTGAAAAAACTCGACCCACGACACATTGTGTCATGGATCGTAAGTGGGTCCGACCCACATAACCCACTATGGGTTATGTCAGGATGGGCTAGGTCAGACCCGACTCACTGTCCATCTCTAATAAAGACTAATGAGGCATGTAACCAAATGGGTACGGGTAACACGATAAAAAAAATGAGATAGTATAGGATGTTAATTGATTTTTATACCTAACATGAAATTATGAGTGACGGGTGTAAATGAGAATGAAAAATCCACTTTCTTTTGTTCTAAAGTAATTTAACTTCGCACTTAAAGTTAAAATTTGTAAACCATGCATCGCACGAGTCCTATACTAGTAACATATCTAAACCCCAATATTTTACCCACACAATTATTTTCTCTTTCCTCTCTTTTCTTCTTTCACGTGATTTTTTTCTCTTTTCTTTTTTTTTTCCTCTTTTCCTTCTACTCTCTTTCACGCACTTTTCCAAGTCTAATTAAGAGATTAATGGTTATAGTTGCCCATGATCTTGCCTCTAAGGTAGAGCTGTCAAAACAGGTCATCGGGTCGGGTTTGGGTCGGGTTATCTCGGGTCATGATCAGGTCGGGTCGTGTCGGGTCAATATTCCATTCGGGTTGAGTTCAGGTTCGGTCGGGTCGATTTCAGGTCGGGTCATATCGGGTTTTTTCCTATCCCGGGTTCAGGTCGGGTTCGGGTCGGGTCACATTTCGGTCAGGTTTGATTTCGGGTTCGGTTCTTATCGGGTCGGGTTTAAGTCGGTTTGTAGCAGATAATTTCGGGTTCGGGTCTTATCGAGTCGGGTTTAAGTCGGTTTGCAACACAGTTATTTTCGGGTTCGGGTTTTAGTTTGGATCGGATAATAGTCAGATCAAATAGAATTCAGGTCGGGTCACTCTCAGGGACGGGTCAAACTCGGGTCTGATCATTAACCTATGCATTTTAATTATTTTATATTCTAAAAAATTTTGTTTAATTTATTTTAGAGTTAAATTTTTCAATATCTAGCAATAAATATTAAAATAAATTTATCAATGAAATTAATATTTGGTCGTGTCATTAATAACTCGGGTAGCGGGTTGTCACAGGTCGGGTCAATAGCAGGTTTTATCGAGTTACAATCGGTTTCGGGTTGACATCGGGTCGGGTATCGAATCGGGTTCGGGTCATTGTTCGGTCGGGTCAGATCGGTTATCGGTCATTTTCGGGTCGGGTGTCGGGTTCGGGTTCGGGTGTTACAACATCGGGTTAAAATCGGTTATCGGTTTTTTCGGGTCGGGTACAGGTCAGGTTTCGGGTTACCTGTTTTACCGTAATTTCGGGTCATGGTCGGTTACGGGTTCGGTCGGTTCAGGTCGGGTTTTCAGGTCGGGTCAGTTTTTGACAGCTCTACTCTAAGGTAAGAAAGGGGCCATGTGTTAATTGTTTATTATATGGGTGTCAAAATAAGACTAAGGAGCACGGTTATAGTTAGTCTGGGCAAAAGTCTGGGTAAATATTTCATTTATTATTAAGATAAAACCTCACATTTAGATGGGTGACTAAGACAAAAGTCTTGGAATTTCAAAACTCTTTCTCATACATAAATTCCAACTCAATTAATTTATTGTTTTTTAATATTTTATTATTTTCTCAAATTTTAAATGAGTACAGGGGATGAAGTGAAAATTTTGAGTAAGTCTGAAAAGGGTTTTAACTAGGGGTGAGTAAAAAGTCAAGGTACCCTAAATCGGAACTAAAATCTGTTAAGAACATGCGGTTTCGAAACCGAAACTTGCACAACAGGTTCTGGATAACAAAATTGAGAACATATTGCAACAGGTTCCGGTTCACATTTTTTCGGAACGGGTACCCTGTTGGGTCCCCATTACACACCGATTCTAATATGAATTACCCAAAATAAGGGTTCGGGCCTTATAAAAATGTTTCCTATGCCTAAAATATAAAACAATCCAAGCTAGTTTTTGAAAAATATAAACTTAAAATTACAATTTAAGCCCAAGCTATTAAACAGTCAAAACTCAAACCATAATTGGTTCCATTTTCAGGAACATGTTGCAACATGTTCTGATTCCGATTCTTGAAATTTTGACAGCGTACCCTGTTGGCCTGTTGTACTTACCCCTAGTTTTGACAAGAATCTAAAAAATAAAAAAACTAATAAACATTAATAAAAAGCTTGTGAAAGGCTTACCTCAAACTAGCCAATGAAAAAACCAATTGCTATACATCGTTCTATTTTTTTTTTCTATCTTGTGCACAATGAAATTCAATTTATAATTGAGATTCATACATTTCACTGATATAGAAGCAATATTCGCGGTTACCCACATGTTCAATTCTTTTTTTGAAATTTTCAAAAAGGTCGGTATTAACCTTAAAGTTTAGGTTCGGGTTTTTCGAATTTTCGATTCGGTAGCCTAGTGTTGAGCAATTTGTAATAGACCTATAATCCATGGCATCCATTTTATTGTTTGGATGGGGTATTTAGTATGAAATCTCATACCTAATGTGTTCTTACTCCATCTCAAATCTCTAGAATCTCATACTCACCTCCCAATCTAGGTTTCACAATTCATTCCTCCACCCAAGTTACAAACTCTAACTTACAAAAGAGATGAAACAAAAGGGGCTGTCAAGTTGAACGTCACCCACTACCAAGTCCTACGAACAGTGGGGGGACCTCTCCGACGTACGTAGTTACTCGTATTACCTCAGTAACCACCTCCTACAATCTCAATACCGCCCAAGTTCTGATGAGACGATAATCAAGGAGGTTATGGTTTGGTTTCGTGTTACTCGTGTTTGACAAAATCTACATCAAAGCATCAAACCCACAAGATATGTAGTTCAAAAGCTCAAGGGAGGTGTGGCTAAATAAAAGATAGACATTCATTTTTGGATACAATCAAACATGTGGCACTCGAGATAATATTCCAACCCCATACTACCATGTTCCCATTCCTGATTCCAAATTCACACCGCTATACGAAGACCTCGTAAGAACTTGACTTTTCACTTGACATTATGAGCATAATCCATAATCATTTATCCATTTTTTTTACAAGGAGCAAATCCATATTACAAACGTAGATCCTTTTGTTTTCAACGGTAATGTAACGAATATTATGGTTGTTTATACTCTTTGTAGGGTTATTGATTTAATGGATTAAGATAGCAATAAAAGTCAAATTAAGAATGACCGAGACTAGTGGTGATGACAAGGGGAAGAAGTATTGGTAAACCACCACTTCCCCTCTTCTAACACCACCACCACTTCTCACCATAACACGAACACGAACACATCACCCTCCTTGCAACTACCTCCATTTTCCTTTATTAAGGTCGTTTGAATTTTGTTGGCCACTAATCCATTACCCTAAATCCAAACATACCCTTATAGTAACCACTACTATAATTAATACGCCGGCCGCCGAGGCAATCTTCTTTTGAAGAAGGGTGGGTTACTGAACATTGATGGTTAATCTTGTTCTTTATGTAATCTTGAACCCTGCAAAATCAATCATTTTATTAATCTCATACATAAACCTTCCCTGCTCTACACACAAGATAAACTAATCTCGTACTCCCATAACACAAAACTCCGTTGATGTAATATATACCTGAATGATGATAAGTAGAGATATTGGTAGTTAGCAAAGAGTACGAATTAGGGGTGTGTTTACATGATACAGACCCAACCAGAAGATCTCAGAAATACACTGAAAACAGATAACTAACAAGTAATGAAGCATGGCACCACAACACAGCAGAGGTTAAACAAGAAAGGCAGGCAAGGATGCATTCTCAAAAGTGAGATTAACTTCATTTCAAAAGCAATGTACAACGCAGTAATCTCTACATAAACAAAAAGGCCCTGAAACAAACCCAAAAAAGAACCTGGGAAGCAGCAACAAGATCATCAAGGAGAGTTTTTGTAGTAGTTGAACAATTAATTTATGGCACACAAGATACAAAATCAGAAAAGAGTTTGAAATAACTACCAACTTCTACTAAAATATGTACTCCGTATGTGTTTGTAAAATCCAGTGACTTCTGAGGAACAGTGAAAATCACAAAAAAATTCTGATAGAGGAAAGAGATAGGCAAAACCAATCAAAGATCAATACGGAGTACAAACATTTCATACCTACAATACTAGACAGAACAACCCATCATAAAACACACTAATATCAGTCGTTTTCACCAGGAAAAAAATAAAATAATATCAGTTGGTTTTACAATTGGATTTGGGTTCAACTAGATAATATGCAAGGAAGGTCACTAAGGGATTACAAAATGTACCAGTCCATCAGTTGTACCATTTTTTGTAAGAAAATAAGGCACCTCAGTGACATACACTTAGCCTTACATTTTGTCGATTCATGTCATCATGAGTTCATGACCTACCAGGCTACCATAACAATGAGATCACAATGGCAAGACACTAGAAACAGCACAATACATGCTATGACAGCAAGTACACTCATAAATCATAATACCCATCTGCAAATGAAAGCGCCATAAAGCCCCTAAGAAATATTCAATATTTACCAGATAACTATGTCAGAAATACAAGTAATAAAATCATACCTTAACTACAAACCTTAATGATACAATTCTTTCTGCATCCTAAATAACCCTTATTCCTCTTTTGGTCAATCACCAATGTGCCTCACCTATCTTCGCAATACCTCTCTGAATCTTTAGAAGTGAAATCATATTTCATCATTAATGACTATCTTCTCTAAGTACCACCAACACCTTTTGGCCCTTTCCCATACAAAAAACACCTTATAGCCCTACACGGCTATATGTCAATACTGCCAGAATTTGTCATAAACCACTAATTCTAGACAGACTGCGTTTTCCCGATTTCATTCAGAACAAAGACATGTCTAACAGACTGCTGTTTTAATGTGAGGTGCCAAATACCAATGACTTACCAGGATACGCGGACCTTCATACAGGTACTTAGAGAAGGTATGCCAAATACCAATTACTTATCAGGACACGCGGACCTTCATACAAACATCTACAAAGGTCCAAATTCAAACCTACGGGCATATACCTTCTGTAGATAGCTGTACTAAAACTAATGAAGCATATCAGTGCATTTTATAGCATAATCTGCAAGTTATCCTCGAACATCTAGAATGACATGGAATCAGACTAAGAACTGAACAGTCAGGAGTAGAAATTTATTAAAATAACACAATTCAAAGGACAATCCAAAAGGCATCAACATACTCCCTTGCAGATCCAAGCATACAACCACAAGGAATTGATTTGACCTGCCAATAACAGCTCAACAATTGAATTAGCATCGTTATGGCATATGAAAAAAATTAAGGCCTTTGGTTAATTTATAAATAATAAAGCAAATCAAAACCCCCCGTAAGAGCTTTCTCCATCTGCAGGAACAGTCTACTTGAGGGCATGAGAGGCTCAGAACATACCATCAATTAGAGCCAGGTGTGAGTGGACATCAACAAGAAAATTTCCACCACAGTGAGGAACGCATGGCAATCACTTGAAAAATGACGATAAGAAAAATGTATGACGATAAAATATTATAGTCGACAAAATTAAAATACAAAACAGGAGCAACAAGTCTTATCCAGGTAACATTTTGGTTGTCTTGACAGCACAAAATATATCAAACAAAAATAGAAGCGATCCATGAATGCCATGAAACCCCACTACAGAGAATATCCTGCATAAGAAAACGTAAAAAACAAATGAACTTCAGAGTTGCTATAATAGAGTCTGGAGGAGGACCCCTTGTATCCCACGTCTCTGCAAATGTCATAACAGTACAGCAAGGTTAAAGAGGTGAGTCCTAAACTTCCAACAAGTCATGGCAATAGGGTAAGAAATCAGGTTCACAAGAGCTCCAAGAAACATGATGCCTGTCAAGATATTACAAAAATAGCAATGAAGAGGGTTAGCAAATGAAAAATGAAAACGACAAGATAAATTACATGGACACATATTCTATGATTTTTCCTCCTCTTAAAATATGGAGTATGATACAATTAAAAAGAAGTGCTATAGATCTACCAGAAGAAGAAATGAACACCAACAGTCAGACAGCAGAAGCTGAGAACTGCACACCAAGCTTCATAAAGATCCGTAGTTAAAAGATGAAAAGGATAAGATGTTAAAAGAGAAACTCAAAAAATATTTATACAAACAAACATGCCGTCCACTCTTCAATACTTAACAATGTCATAACCCCCAAGTCAAAATTTCCTACTTTTCAGCTTAGTTCCTTCCACCTTACTCAACGTATTAAGCCCCTCCCCCCCTCTCAAGAGCCTCAACCCTACCATAGTACCATCTGCCTAGTCAATACACTTAAAGTTGCACCAATCTTTGTGAAGGTGTGAAGGCCTGTACTACAGCCCTCTCCGCAAACTTCTCTCTAGAGTATAAATGTAAAAAAAGAAACTGTATCCAACTGACATTGAAGAGTTTTAAATGACATTGTAAAACTTCAGCCTGATTTTATTTTCTCGCATGATAAATGTCAACGCATTATGGAACTTCCAAGATCCAACACTTAATATTCACAACATAAATGACAATGCTATGGGAAAATCTTATCTTATAAGCTATAAAACCGAAGTGTCTGAGATATTAAATCAACTAGAAAGCTACTGCATATAGGATGAGTGAAAGCAACACAATTTTAATAGTTGTCAGCCAATATAATAATTGGAAAGTCAGCAAAATATAATCAGATTTCAGCTGTAAAGAAACAAAAGAGATAAAGATAAGTATCAATACCTATTTGCAATGAAGCAGTATGCCAAACCAAAATCACTTCATCTCTGCCATGAACTTCTCGTACTCCATATCTACTCCCTGTGTTGTCTTTTCTGAAGCCGGTACAGGTGGTGGAGGATTTGACGCCCAAGGGACATTATGCATGCTCTGTAGATGATCGGTAGGAGGGGGAGGAGGAGGTGCTCCATAATAAGGTGAATAACCATAAGATGACGGCAAGTAGGTAGGTGGTGCAGGGGGTGCCATCGTAGCTGATGAACCATATCCACCAGAAGTGGGGGATTGAACAGAAGTGCCACTCTGAGATTGCACACCAGGCGGGAAATTTTGTTGCGAGTCACCAGGAGGCACAGTTTGGGTAGAGGTGCTATTTGGGCCAGATGGAGGAGGATACTGAATACCATAAGGGGGCAACGAGTGATTCTGAACAGAAGGATAATAAGTTGATCCAGGAGGTGGAGGGGGATAGGCAGCATAAGGAGGTGGAGGCACTGGTGGTCCCCAAGGGACAGGAGCACCATAGCTCCCCTGAGGCGTGCCACCAAGAGGCCCACCAGTTGCGTATTGCTGAGACGGATAGGCGCCAGGACCTTGATTTGCAGCTGGATATGGTGGCATTGCCGGAGCAGCAGGGGGTTGGGAAGCGGTGGGTTGAGGAGGTTTCCCAGCAACTCTAACTGCAATTGTTCGGCCATCTAAACGATAGCCATTCATGCTAGTAATAGCAGTATTGGCCTGCTCAATATTGGAATACTTCACAAAACCATAACCTTTGCTCAACTGAGTTACACGGTCTTTAATAACCTTAGCCATCGCAATTTCACCAAAAGGAGTAAATAGGCGTATCAAGCCATCGTCATCAAGATTAGGTGGCAAGTAGCCAATATACAAATTGGTATCATCATAGTCTTTAGGTTTACCAAGATTAGAACCTAATCCAGGATGTGAATTGCTGGGATTGCTGCTACTCTGCCAAGGCGGGTTGCTTCCAGCACCACCAGATCCAGCAGGGGAAGGGCAATCATCATTTTTGGCCAAAGAATCAGGGACTGTACCTCCTAACTCAGCCAAAAAGTTCCGGTACTCATCATCCATCTTCTTCCCAGTTGTCCCCTTTACAGGACAATCAATAGTTGGATGTCCACCATCACCACAAATCTTACAGAGCACATCACTCTTAAACGTTGTGGTCCTCGAAGGACAGGCGTATTGTCGATGCCCTGGCTCACCACAAAGCCTACAAAACTCCTCATCTCTAATAGTCCCATTCAAAGCAGCAAGCTCCCTAAGTTGCTGCCTCTTATGCTCATTAAGCACTTCATCCACCGGCTGCAGTAGCTTCTCCACCATAGCAGCAGCAGCCTCGAGTGAATCCGGTGTATCAGCCTCCACCAAAACATGTAAATCCTCATTCTCCGAAGGATCAGGTTTCAAATTTTGCTTTTGTTGCAACCTCCCTTCCTTAACAGAACCCTTACCCCGAATCACAATCTTTGCCCCAGTCTCCTTCTCCATTCGTTTCTGGGTATTCCCCCTTGGCCCAATAATCAACCCAATGAAATTATAACCTGGGAACTCCTTCTGAGGAATATAAAGCTTCTTGTGAAGCTTCGGGGGCCGGTAATCAGCCGGGGGCTTAAAGGCAGGGTTTTTCTTAATAATCTGTGATATAATCTCCTGTCTCTCTCTATTCAATTTCTCACGAGCACGATACTCCCTAGTATTAATCCTAATTCCCATGTTATCATAAACCGGTTCGGGGGAAGGTGATCTAGCACCTTCAGGTCTATCATCTAATGGCAATCCAGATTGCAATTTCCTACTGATTTCAAGAAGTCTACTATTAAGAGACTGAACTTCAGGGTCGAATTCAATACCTCCCATGAAATCAGGCAACTGAAACGCCGGTTTGGGCTCGTCGTCAGCCCACCGAGACTTCCTCTTTCTTCCGGTACCATCTCCGGTGGAGGCATCCTCCGATGAAGGCGGTGGGTCCCATCTGCTCCGACGTTTCTTACGGCTAGTGGTCTCCTCTTCACCGCCCGATTGATCTCTGTCGGCGGTAGTGGTCCCGCTTTGAGTTTTCGGCAATGATTCACTCAAACCATTCCCGTTCTCGTGATAGTTATTGTTCTGGAACTGCGAATCTAGGGTGTGTGGTTGCGCGAATGATTGAATTTGAGGCGGATCAATTGGCGGTGTCGGAGCTAGGGATTGGGGTGGTTGGTCGTGTTCTGGGTAAGAAACTAGGGTTTGGAGAGGTGGTTGAGAAGAGTAGGGATCTAAAGATTGAGGTAAAGTTTCAGAGAGGTTTTGGGCTTCCATTGTTGAACGGTGAGAAGAAGCAGAGAGTTCAGAATTCAGATAATCGAGAAAAACAAAGAGGAGAGAAGAGTTTGTTTGATTGATTGAAGTGAAAGTGTATGGAGTGAATTGATTTTAGGGTTGGATTTTTTACGAGTAACGTTAAGGCGGCATAAATAATCAACAACTTTTTGTAGGATCACAGGGCTTGTTTGGGCTATAGAAAATTAGAAATCGGAGACGTTGAAAATCAATAACTACTGTCTAGTGCGTTTTGAGGTAATAGAAAGAAATTGGGAGTTTTACTGATAGATAGGAAGCAAGGTTCAGATATATTACTCGTATGAGTTGTTGCTCGGTAAAACTTACAATCTGAATGTAAGTATTTATAGGGAAACTTAGTTACTATTATAATATGACAAATTTGACTATTTACTACAATGATATAATATGAATTGTCAAGTGATTTGTCAAATATGGGGAGCTACTATTGATTTGTAGGACATTCACCATACATGCATGCACCGTCCTATGCCATATTTGACACTCCCCCTTGAATGTCCATACCTAACGATGTACTAGTTTTGTGATTATATGCTTTTATATACTGCCTCATTAAAAACCTTGTCAGGAAAAACCTGATCGAAGGGAAAAAGAGTGCAGTGCATATAATACTCCTCCTCAATTTAATACAGCGCACGAAGACGACGCATTCCAATTTTGTGTACCAACTGCCCAAATCTCTTTGATGGAAGAGATTTGGTAAACAAATCTGCAAGATTGTTAGACAATTGAATATGTTGGACGTTTATCGTTCCTTCTTTCTGGAGATCGTGTGTGAAGAACAACTTTGGAGATATGTGTTTTGTTCGATCACCTTTGATGTACCCTTCAGTTATTTGTGCGATGCATGCATTATTGTCTTCGTAGATGATGGTAGGATTTTATGTTACTGATTTCATTCCACATCCTTCTTGGATATTACTGATCATTGACCTGAGCCATACACATTCTCGTCCAGCTTCATAAAGAGCAATCAATTCCGCATGGTTTGAAGATGTAGCGGTCAATGTTTGTTTAGTTGATTTTCATGATATCGCAGTACCTGCATAAGTGAACAAATATCCAGTTTGTGACTTGGCCTTCTGTGGATCCGATAAGTATCCAGCATCTGCATACCCAATGAGGGTGGCATCTTTTCTTGGCTGATAGAGTAGACCAAGATCTGGTTTTCCGTATAAATAATGGAATAAATGCCTTATTCCGTTCCAATGTCTCTTTGTCGGCGAATTGTTATGCCTGGCTAACAAGTTCACAGAAAAAGCAATATCGGTCCAGTAATGTTAGCTTACATTAAAGCGCCAATTGCACTTAGATATGGTACTTCAGGACCAAGAATTTCTTCATTTTCATCTCGAGGTCTGAATGGGTCATCTTTCATATTCAAAGATCGAACGACCATAGGGGAATTCATTGGATGTACTTTGTCCATGTAAAAATGTTTTAGAACCCTTTCTGTGTAATTTGATTGATGAACAAAAATTTCCTCTTTCAAGTGCTCAATTTGTAGTCCAAGACAAAATTTGGTTTTTCCAAGATCTTTCATCTCAAATTCTTTCATCAAGTATTTTGCAGTTTGTTCAAGTTATCTTGGAGTTCCAATGATATTTAAATCATCAACATATACTGCAATGATAGAAAATCATGATTGGGATCGCTTAATGAAAACACAAGGACTTATTTGGTTGTTTTTGAATCCTTCTTTCACAAGGTATTCACTAAGACGGTTATACCACATCCTTCCAGATTGTTTTAGTCCATAAAGTGACCTTTTCAACTTTATGGAAAGCATTTCTTTAGGCTTGTGGTTTTCTGGTAAATTTAGTCCTTCGGGGACTTTCATATAAATGTCTGCGTCAAGTGACCCATATAAATATGCGGTCACAACGTCCATTAATCACATTTGCAGTTCTTTCGAAACTGTCAAGCTTACCAGAAATCTCAGTGTAGTTGCATCAACCACTACAACATATAAGATCAAAAAGGGTGAGAAAAATCGCCCTCTTAGATCTAAATATCGCCCTGCTAAGCTATAAGGGCGACATAAAATCGCCCTCAAGGTCGCCCTGTTATTGCCGTTGTATTAGCTTTTCAGGGCATAAGTTAAAAGTCGCCCTCTTTGGTTGAGATCTAACAGGGCAACATTTTTCGCCCTCTTTGATTTATACAAGAAAGGCATCCACACTCGCCCTCTTTGGTATGAATCAAGGACGACATACAACACTTCGTCGCCTTCTTAAATCATGTCAAGAAGGGCAATCGTTTCGCCCTCTTTATTCAAAATCAAATACAACAGCTAATATCGCCCTCTTTGATAATTATTTTATTCTTAAAAAAATAATCTGATGGGTAGACAATAGACATAATTCAACCATAAACTATTACAAATCTTTGCAAATTGCTTTCGAAAGTTCTTTTACAGCCTCCAAAAAAATCACCTAAATTCATATTTCCTGACGCAAGCCAACAACGACTATTACAAAACCAACTTCTCATGCAACAAAAGATGGACTCCGAAAGAAGATGTACCGATCAGTAGTCTCATCAAGGCAAAAAAAAAACCATATTTCCTGTAAGCAGAATATAGAACAATTAGATTAGTTTCAGGCAGTACAATAGAGTTGAAAGCGTTAGCAAAGTTTGTTTATTTAAGGAAAACAGTAGAGGTAAGATATACTACACTACTCTAGAGATAATCATCCATCAATATAACAACATATCAGAGACAACAGAAATGAGCAAGCAGATAATGCAGCAACAAAAACTCTATGCTTTCTGATATGAAAAAACGATACGGCATTGTAAACACAATAAATCAGAAAGTTCACTCAATTCAACAGTTCCCTACGGGCCTACATACTACAAGAATTACTGCTCGGTTTAACCATAGAATCTAGTATCTAATGGAGCAATCACAGGGAATTGGCTAAGATCTCTATCACCATGGTTCTAGTGCAATAAGAGCAAAGTGCATTAAAAGAAACAAATTTTACTTTCAAAGCAACTTGTGTGTGTGTGTTAGAGTTGAGTTTGCAGCAAACTCATGGCTGATTAATTTGACCAAACTTATTCACAACCGTACTGGTATTTTAATCCAGCAATTCCCCATATACTTTTCCAATGAGACACTGCCATCCCCAATTCCCCATATACTTGTCCTATGTCTCGATTCTCATTATCAGCAACATAACTCTTCATAGCTACGTAAGGTTATTATGGTGACTAGTTCCAGTGTAGATGGCTAATGTTTACGAATACAAAAAAGTAAAGTCTCATTTAAGGCTGCTGTCATTGCAGAACTATGTATGCATTCCGTTAAACAAACATTATTCTCTTTTTAGAGTTGCAACCAGACTACCACATAGGCTACGCAGCCACAACCAGAAGTTCCATCTACTGAAAGAGTGAATATGTATATTCTATAAAAGTAAGCAGTCTTTTCTGGTTTATTGTAATCTTTGTTGATCCGCCTAAGGCTTTACGTTCCAGCCATGTTGACTCATGTATGAGTAATGTTTTACAGTCAGATGCTTTAATGCAGGGCATAATATGGGGTTCCATTTTCATAACAGTCAGCAGAAAAGAAAGAACAGCTACCTATGACTATGAGTAACGATATACAGTATGCAACATATTTTAACATCACAAACCACATATTTAATGAAAATACAAAAGCTAAACTTGGTGATAGCAGCAGAGACTAGAAAATGGATCATGGAAATATGTTTGTGATTGAGGTTTCATAATTTTAAGTTCATTTTTCATCAAATTCAAAATTCAGAAACATTTCAATTCAAATCCCAAAAATCTTAGAGCAAACGACAAAAAATGTCAACCAAAAATTTTGGCAGCATCTCCCCATAAAATGATTGCATTTACCCCCCCTTTCCCACAAGTTTGTATTCAAAATAATTACGCTTTAATATTAAACTTACCTTATTTCGTCATCATCATCTCCATCATCTCCATCACCTTCCACTGGTTTGCACACGCACCCACAAATTGGTTTGCATTCTCACCTTTCCTGGTTGAGTACTTCTCAGTTTTTTATATTTAAGTGCTCTACTTGGACCTCGAAAGGGGCCTAAACAAAAAAGAACACAAAGTAAATAAGTCATACACCTGCAAGAACTTCTGATTCTGATAATAGCACCACTGAATTTACCTTGTCTTTTTTTCTTAGGTTGTTGAGCGATAGAGTCTAGTTGCGATAATGATGATTGAGTATCTAGATTGATTGTTCTTTCTCCTGCAAAATCAGAAATCAAGATTATGCTGCAGCAGTTCCATGATTATCTTTTCTAGTACTACATTTTAGAATAAGTCTTCCTTCACCTCAGACTCTTAGTTGATGATCTGAGTACAAGGATTTTAGTAATACATTTTTAGACTATTTGTTGAACACTGGGACATGTAATCAAGGAGGTGCAGTTACTAATCTCAGGAGGGAGAGTACCAGAAATGTCATTGGAAATCAGCAGAAGTTTAGTAAGGTTTTTAATCTGAAACAACCTTGGTGGAATGCTACCAGTGAGAGAGTTACGAGACAAATCAAGAGACTCTAGGTTACTACAACTAGCTAAACTTGAAGGAATGCTCCCTTCAAGCTGGTTAGCGCAATCTGATTAGTATCCAACTGCAACTGAACCAAATTACTACAGTTTGACAAAACCGTAGGAATAGAACCAGTCACATTGTTATTACTAATCATAAACTCCTCAAGCTTAGACAAACCCCCAATTGACAAAGGAATCGAACCCGAAATCAAATTCAAAGCAACATCAACAGTTCTCAAACTAGTACAATTCCCAATTTCTTCTGGGATAGAACCTGCAATAGAATTCTGCCAAAGCAGCAATTTTTCAAGCTTTTTTAGCTTCCCAAACTCAGGTGGGATTGATCCAGATAAACTATTCTCATACAAATAAACATTAACAATCTCAGAAAATTAACCAACAAATACATATTAAGTCCAAAGAGAGGTCCAGGCCTCCACATGAGTACTAAACATAGATCATCTCATACAGGCTGCTATCTAGCCTACTCAGCTAACCAGCACAGGGAGAAAGGTAATTTAGATAATCTTTCATAAAAATATTTTATATAATATCAGAAGCTCCACAGAATGTGGTTAGTTTACAGATTCTAATAACAAAACCAAAACTTGTAAGCAATGCTAGAAACCAATCATATATACTCACCTTCGGGCAAATTTCTTGAGCTAGAAGCCATCAAATCAACTCCTGAAAACAAGACCTATAAATTAGGAATTTATGTAATGGACAAATATAAATATTAAGGTCAAATCTTGAAAAAAAACCAGATGCAAACAACAACAATCACGAATACTAGAGGTAAAGCAGAAACAACTAAACCAGAAAGACCTATAAATTAGGAATTAACAATAAGAAATATTAAGTTCCATTAAAGATTAACCAATTCAAATTAGGTCCTGAATACATATAACTAGTAGCATAAATGAGAAACAAAAAAGCTCCTTAGCAGCAAGCCGATGAGTTATTCACTGTCCAAGTCATACAAGCCCCCAGGGATTTCTTCTTCTTCTTCTTCTTCTTCTTCTTCTTCTTCTTCTTCTTCTTCTTCTTCTTCTTCTTCTTCTTCTTCTTCTTCTTCTTCTTCTTCATCGTCTAGATCACTTTGCTCATCTTGCTCACTATCTTCTTCTTCTTCTTCCTCTTCATTCACAACCTCGTTTTCCAACTCAAAATCGATCACTTGCATTCACCAACTCTGGAGGAACATCATTTCTTGGTAAGAGAACATCATCATCATCATCATCATCATCATCTCCATCATCTCCATCACCTTCCACTGAATTTGGTACTTCAAAGTCCAATCCAACGTCGTCATGATCATCGTCAGAGCCATCTACCTCAACAATAGGGAAATTGTAGAAATTGCGAGGGAAAGTCTTAATAACAATTCTCCAATCTGGCTCATTATGTGCCCTAACATAATAAACTTGCCCTACTTGAGATTCCATAGCAAATGGCTCATTGGTCCCTAAGAACTTTTTGAAGTTGAGACTTACGCCACCAAACTTATCTCTTTTTATCCCTCGCCGATAAACATCAAACCAAACACATTTAAACAACACCACAATAGGTTATGTATCCCCACTATTTGGTGCATCATATTCAAGTTCTATGACTTCTTTCAAAACCCCGAAGAAGTCATTTTCTCCACTCTCTGCATCTCCTTTAACAATTACTCCACTATTTTGCGTCTTTCGCCTTCTTTGACGCTTTTTAGTGTGAAAGCGATACCCATTTACATAGTATCCTTGATAGCTTTTCACACTCTTACTCGGGCCTCGTGACAATGATAGTAACTCAGTTGTTACTCTTGGGCCCCCCTCCGTGTAAAGCTTCCAAATCTATGAAAATGAATTTCTTAAGTAGCTTAAATCATAATATATAAAGTGGAAATTAATGAACTACACTCGGCTCACTTACCTGATATCGAAACCAATCAACTAGACTTGGCTTTGGCCCATGTATAGTGGTGTACTCTCTGTACAACATACAAGTGTTAGTGCACTTCTTGACATTTGTAATAAAATAGTTATAGAAAAGATGATATATAGCTTATCCTATAAATGGTTGTACTTCTTGACAATTCATCAGAACATACAATTGAGCTTTCTTCCAATCCAAAAAGCTCAATTGCTTAAATGTTCTTTTGCCTAGTGGATTCCCCTTCTTTTGGAAAACTGATAACTTAAACAACAGAGATTCTTGCCTATCCATGTCATTTCTACTCATGCAATTGAACTTGGTCTCAATCCCATTTAGATATCTAGATATAAAGGAAAGACATTCTTCCATTATGCGTGCATTAGCTATCGAGCCTTATGGTTGTGCTTTGTTACTCACAATAGGTTTCATTGTGTGCATTTCCCTACAAGCGGTAACCATTACACAACATGTTGCAATAAAAAAATAACTTCACATATTAATATAAAAGGAATAACTTGTTACCTTTCATACCGATATTGCCAACGATATTGCACTGGGCCAGCTATCTTGGCCTCATTGGCCAAGTGGATTGGAAGGTGGACCATAATATCAAAGAAAGCCGGAACAAATACCTTTTCAAGCTTGCAAAGAGTAATTGCAATACTCTTTTCCATCTTCTCTGACACATCAATTTTTAGAGTTTTAGAACACAACTGCTTAAAAAATAAGCTAAGCTCAACCAAAGGTTCTAGCACCTCCTTAGGTAAGATACCTTGAAATGCCGGTTTAAGCAAATCTTGCAAGAACACATGACAATAATGACTTTTCATGTTTGATATTTTTCCAACTTCCATACTTGCACATCGAGCTATGTTAGAAGAGTAACCATCTGGCACTTTAACCTTGGACAAGAACTCTAATACTTTACGCCTCTCTATAGATGTCAACTGATATGGTGCTCTAGGGATGGCATATTTATCACCTATCTTAATAGGAATTAAATTATGATGCACATTCATCTCCTTAAAATCCTTTCGAGCTTTCAAGGTGTCTTTTGTCTTATTAGGAATATCAAGTATTGTTCCTAATATACTGTCACAAATGTTCTTTTCAATATGCATGACATCTAAGTTGTGTCTTATCAAAAGCTTACTCCAATAAGGAAGTCTAAAGAAGATGCTCAACTTCTTCCATTGGTCAAACAAGTATCGATCGGTTCTCTTTCGCTTCTTCCCAAAAATCACATTTGGGACACCATCAAATGCCTCTAATATCTCATCCCCTGACAAAAGAATTGGAGGTGGTCGTCTCTCCTTTTCCCCATCAAAAGATTTCTTGTCATTTCTCCACCTATGATCGGGTTCCAAGAACATACGAGTACCTTTAAAGCATTCTTTCGATCCATGCTTTAACCGCTTGTGCCAAGTATGCTTATAACATGTTGGGCAAGCAAGTTTACCACAAGTACTCCAACCAGACAGATTCCCGTAAGCAGGAAAATCACTCATTGTCCACAATAGCGATGCCTTCATATTAAAATTTTGGCGACTATGTGAATCATAAGTTTTGACCCCAACTTCCCATAACTCTTGAATTTCATCGATCAACGGCTCCAAGAACACATCTATATCATTTCCGGGGGACTTTGGACCAGGAATTAAGAGTGATAGCATGATGTAAGGACTTGTCATACACATCCATGCTGGGAGATTATATGGCACTAAAAAGACTGGCCATATACTGCACTTAGTGCCTAAATGTGCACCAGGATTGAAACCATCAGTTGAAAGACCTAATCTCACATTACGTGGATCTTTTGCCAAACCAGGAAATGAATCATCGAGCTTCTCCCATGCCTTTGAATCAGATGGATGCCTTAATACGTCCTTATCAACTCGCTTCCTATCCTTATGCCATCTCATGTGCTTAGTAATTTTTGAAGACATAAAAAGCCTTTGAAGCCTAGGAACTAAAGGAAAATGACGAAGAACTAGACGAGGTATTCTAGGAATCCGTTGTGAGGTCCCTTGAGATTCCGAAAAATGTGACACTATCATCAAATTCACCACTACCTTCTTTCCATCTGGACTCCTCACAAGTAGGGCATGAATCGGCATTTTCATACTCCTTTCTATAAAGATGCAATGATTTACACAAGCATGGATCTTCACATAATTCAACCCAAGATCTTTTGTGTACTTCTGGGCTTCATGGGAGCTCTTTGGAAATTTAGGATCATAATTGAAGGCCTTATGTAACACACTAAGAAGCAAAGTAAATGTCTTCTCAGGCCAATGTCCACTAACCTTGAGATGTAAGAGAGTTACGATGAACTCCAACCTTGAAAAGGTTTTACAACCCGAGAATAATTCTTCTTCTGCATCTTTCATTAACCTATAAAACTTATCAGGAATTTCGGCATGGTCTTTATCCTCTTCATCTCTATCATTCAAATTCTCGGGCACTACATTTGTGGCATCATGCACCAAAGCAACCATCTCCTCGGATACAAGAGGATCTTCATCATCAAACAAATCACCTTCCTCCTCGGACATTTCCATGTTTCCCATGTCAAGTTGTTCTTCTCCATGGAATATCCACGGATTATAGTCGGGATCCATTCCTACTCGGAAAAGATGAGCCCACATTGTCTCTCGATCATGGTCGATGTAATTTCGACACTTCAAACAAGGACACCTTTTCTTAGCCCCGGTATTAGGGATTGTGTCTTTGAAAGCAAAATCGAGAAAATTTTTAACACCATTTTGATAAGTTGGTTGTAGCCGATTGCTCAACCCTTGTGTATGCATCAAACTCCTATCATTATCCATGCTATCTAATCACAAGAACATATACTATACTAGTCATTCAAAGAATATGAAACTACTGCAAGCTTGATCATAAAATAACATGAACAACAATGAATATGAAACTACTGTTAAAACTAAATAAAGGAATCCTTTTCAACAAAATAAGCAAAGTCTAGTCTGGCAAAGAGAGAGGCAAAGCTATGTGAAGTAAGCTAGATAAGGAGAATATTAAGACACATTACTGGAGATCATCTATACTACAAGCAGAATGCCACACGCCTTCGCTGAAAGGATTTAATCCACATCAAGCTGCTATTCACACTCTTCACTCTACATTTTGCATAAAGGATGCCAATTTTGGCTTCTAATCACACTGCATGAGATGAAAATGTGCCTAGTCACCTCGACCACACAAATGGCTCCAGAACCAAGATAATAAACTGTTTTGCTTTACTACAGTGTACAGACCTTGGCTTTTGTATTTTCAATAATCACACTACACGTGATGCATGCACTTAAAATCATTATAATCATCACTTTTACCCAACATAAAGGTCTGTATTTAGGTAGCTTTTCCAAAGAACATGATTTATAAATGGACAATAATTCCCAGTGTTGTAACCTCAAAACTTAAAAGTTGTTTTCAGTGACAACCTAAGCAACCACTTATATACCCAAATGATTAACAAATATTGAGTCAGCATGAACTACTTTTGTTTTCCATTATATAAATACGCAAACCAAATCTGTATGCAAATTCTAATGCATTAACAAAGTTGTAGATCTTCGTTCTCAGTTGAAGCAGCAGCAGCGGCCTGAAACCTTACTTCAGTACCTATAAATTTTGATGATGCCGGCCGCATTAGAACAAGTACTTGCAACTTCCTTCCTAGTCTGTACTCCAGTTCCCACCCTACTAATTGTCACACTCTTAAACCATCTAGCTAATGAATTGAACTTAAAATTGATTAATTTTTTTTTTAAAAATGATTCAGAAATCAGAAATGGCACCTATATTCAACCCAAGGATGACTCTCAATTTCCAACACTAACAATACAACCAAAAAAATAAACAATTCTGTTAAAATCCAACGACAACAAATTAAATAACTAATCAAATTACACATTATTCCAACAAGTCGACAACCAAATCAATAAAACGCAATCTTCATGATATCAATTACAACATTAACCATATTATAATTTCATCAATTACAATATTAACCATACAAGATACAACAATGCAAGTAGAAGTGTAGAACACTTGCCACATTCATGGAAAAATCAAAAGAAGTAGATGATACCAGTAAGCAGAAATCGACCTTCTCTCGAACAAATCTCTGCGGAAATTGATCTTCTCTCAAACAAATCTCAGAATAAATCAGGCTTTTTTCGAACAAATCCCCGAGGTTACGAACTAAGCATAAACAAAGTTGAGAAATTCAATCAATTAGGATAATCTAGGAAAGAATTCGGGAGAGAATCAGGGAGAGAGAGGGGCAACGAAAAAACTGAGCAATCGATTGATTTTTTTCTAGGGAAAACGAATTTGGGATTTTAGGGTTTGTGTTTGGAGTTTCTTGAAGAACTCTGGCAGAAGAGTAGGAGAGTCATAATGGCCGATAACGAATTTGGGATTTTCGAGGTTTATGTTTTATTATTTTCATAATGTTATTTGATCAAAGAGGGCAACTCTCGACGCGCGTCTTCGTAATTTTAACAAAAAGGGCGACCCTACCCTCTTCGCCCCTATTGTTAATGTGTACGACAATGATATAAATGTCTCCCTAGTTGGTTAATTAAGTAAAGGCGATTATTTACTCGCCCTCTTTGTTTAAATAGTGTCGCCCTCCTTGCTCTGTGTTTTTGTAGTGAACTACCGGAGAATATGTCTCCTCATAATCAATCCCTGATATTTGAGAAAAACCTTGGGCAACTAGCCTTGCCTTGTACTTTGTAACCTTATTGTTCTCATTTCTTTTTCTCACGAATACCCATTTGTGTCCAACAGGTTTTACACCCTTTGGTGTAGTGGATATTTTTCCAAAAACTTCTCGATTTTCAAGGGATTTCAATTCTGCCTGAATTGCCTCTTTCCGTTTTGGCCAATCATGTCTGCGACGACATTCATCCACTTTTTTTGGTTCAGGGTCATCATTATCAGATATCAATTCAATTGCAATGGATTAAGCAAATATTTGATCTACGATAATATTTTTCCGGTTATAATTTTTCTTGGTTGAAACATAGTTCATTGAAATTTCATCGTTATCGACTTCTTATGATTTTCTTCCTCCTCTTTAGGAGGATCATCTTTATCTATATTTTCCTCTTCATTTGGTCTTTCATGACCTTCTTTTGCAGGGTCAATATTGATTTCATTTGTTAATCCATCAGGCCTCTTTACTTTTCTTAGCTTAGAATCTTTTGAACCAAATGGCCTTCCACGTTTTCGTCGTGCCATAGACTCATTTTCCATAGCCTTATTATCAGTGGAAATTTCAATGCGTGCAGGTGCACTCTCTGCTGGAATATGTGACTTTGTCACTTTCTTTGTATCCATGAATGCACCAGGTAGTCGAAATAAGGTAGATATTTGAAAAGCTCGAGCGCCGAAAAAAAGTAGCGCTCAATTTGTAAGCGCTGGAAATTTCCAGCGCTCAAAACTGTAGCGCTAGAATATTATAGCGCTTCTTAAGATAGGATTTGAAGAGTTTAAGTTTTTGTAAGAATCAATTTGCAGCGCTGGAAAAAAGCAGCGCTTGAATTATGTTCCAGCGCACGAAATGCCAGCGCTAAAAAATTCCAGTGCAGGCAGATCTGCGGATTTCCAGAAAACTCAAATTTTAATAGCTCATAACTTCTTCATACAAACTCGGATTCTTGCAAAAAATATCTTGTTGGAAATCTACGGAATCCAGCTTTCCAATGCCTTTGGTCTCGCATTAATGAGCTTCGTAAATCTCGAGGTATATCCCAAAAGTGGAGGTCGGTCTGTTTAAGCGAAGCCCAAGTAAAAGCCTTATAACTTATTCGTTTTAAATCGGATTTGGGCTTATGATAAGTTTGCGAAAATATTATTCCAAGGCCTATACAATCATGTGATGTGCATGATCTAAATCATAATTTATAAGACGGAATTTGACTTCGTAAGGACGCATCATTTGCTAAACGGGCTAACGAGCGTATTCTAGGCACTCGTGAGCATTTTAAGTAACTTGGGTTAACATTTACATTTATTGTGCCCAATAAGTATGAGTTTGAGAAGTGTTATTGTTCGAACTATGTTATTTTAGATCCTGAAGGCAAGCACTAGAACATTGTGGCGCGTACAGGTGTGCTGTAATGCGGACAAGCATGTTCTATCTTTCTAACGATGCAACCATATATTAAGCCGTATCGGAATGCGAATTCGACTAAATATGTGTCCAATCTATTTTAGGAATCTTTCTATTTATGAAAGTTTACTATATTTAACAAGTTCTGTTCCGGGTGGTCTCTTCAGTCAGTCGAGGGTCGTTCTTTAGCATTGTTGTCGAGCGGGTTATAGTTTCATCATCGAACACACCGTGTCGGACCTAGGGAAAAATGTAGGCGTCTACACATGGGGATCATGCCTAGAAACTAGGATGCATAAATTGTAGCGGCTTAAATATGTGGAGAAACTTAAGGCAGCACTTGGTCCTTACTCCACACGTTCTCATGTTTAGTTAGTCATGGGATTATGCCTACTTTGTAGGAAATATGGCTAAGTAAGTGGAAGTTTACTTGGGGAAGAGGAGAATTGTTGCCTATAAAAAGATAACGTTTTAGCCTTTGTAAAGTGTGTGACATAGTAGAAAATAATTATATACGACAAATACTTTGTCTTCCTCATTATTAAGTCAGTTCCACATACATGTTCCTTTAGAGTTCCAAGTTCCTGTTTCTTAGTGTTTATTATTCAAGCGTCTGTTTCATTTTGAGAGAGAGACTTTGGATAAGTCTTGTATGGGGTAAGAGTTTGAGTGAACTCTTATTGTGTGAGAGAGAAAGCTTTAGAGTAGAAGTAGTAAGCGTAGTTGTTTGAGGGAACAACTATTGGGAACTTGAGTTCGTAGAGGAAATCAAGTAAGGTCCGAGTTTCTATAGGTTTGTAACTAAGTTGTTATTACCCTATTATAGTGAAGAGTTTTAGAGCAAATCCCGAGTGGGTAGAGGTTTTCTTTCTAGTTGGGCCATGGAAAGTTTCCTCGTGAAAATCTCTCTTGTGCACTGTGTTCGTATAGCTTTTAGTTTTTTTATTCCCGCAATTATTTTGGCTATAAGTGTTAGGTTATGATACATATGAATAAACATAAATCATGCGGAAAAACCATAAAGCCAGGAAACATATTATTAACACATAATCATTTAGCATAATTCAGATGCATACACTTTGTAGCTTGCCCTCCCTAGCTGCGCCCGAACCGAACAAGAACAAGTCTTTAGGACTCCAAATGTCGTCCCTCCGTAGATAGTCCACAGCACGTCCGGATCCGCCTTAATCTTGACCAACTAGAATCGCCCTTAAGGTTCCTTAGATTTTCGGCTATTTGGGTGCAAGTGTTTGGATGATTTTTGCTTAAAAATCTTACCTTGAATACTTCAATAATCGTCTGTTAAATATGTGACCCTAGGCCTATATTTATAGAGTTTATGGAAAGGAATTATAATCCTACTAGGATATGGATTTATTAATTAGAATCCTATTTGAACTCTAAATAATAAATTTAATCTATTAGGATTAGGATTTTAATCATTGCACGAATTCCGATAGGATTAGGATTTGTTACAAATACGAGTGTCGCACGACCACGAGGGACGCACGCACCCGCGCAGGCCTTGCGGCCCACACGAGTGGGCGCTGCCTCGCAGCCCACGAGCACACGCTCCAGCGCGCGCGCCTACGGCCTTGCTGGGCCTGGCCTTGCGCTGGGCCTGGCGAGGCTGTGGCCTTCGTGTTGGGCGTTTGGCTTGCTGGGCGCGGGCCTGGCTTCGTGCTGGGCCTTCGTCTGGAAAGCCTCGTCCGATGCTAATTCGTACGATGCGCTTCCGATTAAATTCCCGGTTCCGGAATTTATTTCCGATACGACCAATATTTAATATTTCCGATTCCGGAATTAATTTCCGTTTCGAACAAATATTTAATATTTCCGTTTCTGGAATTATTTTCCGATTCCGATAATATTTCCGATTCTGACAATATTTCCGTTTCCGACAATATTTCCATTTCCATTAATATTTTCCGATACGTACCATGTTTCCGTTTCCGGCAACATCTACGACTTGGATAATATTCATATTTCCGATACGATCCATATTTCCGTTTCCGGCAATATCATCGTTTCCGGAGTATTCATTTCTTGCTTATGACGATCTCAGCTCCCACGGAAACCAAGATCCGTCGATTCCGAATATCCATAGATGGAGTATTTAATGCCATTAAATACTTGATCCGTTTACGTACTATTTGTGTGACCCTACGGGTTCAGTCAAGAGTAAGCTGTGGATTAATATCATTAATTCCACTTGAACTGAAGCGGCCTCTAGCTAGGCATCCAGCTCACTTGATCTCACTGAATTATTAACTTGTCAATTAATACTGAACCGCATTTATTAGACTTAATATTAAATGCATACTTGGACCAAGGGCATTATTTCCATCAGTCTCCCACTTGTCCTTAGGGACAAGTGTGCATTTCCTAATTCCTTTGTCGCTCGATGCTTGCTCTTGAACATAAGGTAAGAGTTGTCATCCTTATTATGTCCAGAGGTGTTTCTCGGTTTCAGAGTTCAACTGATCAAATAAACAGATAATCATAGCCTATGATTCATCCGAGCACGGCCATGCATTTTACAGTTTCTAGCTCTCCGAGTGGCCTTGTACAACTTTTAAGCATCTCATCCCGATTTATGGGAGGACAATCCCAATCTTGCGATCTTGAGATTAGACTTCGTTTGATAGGTGATTACCTGAGCGTTGCCTTTATAGCCTCCTTTTACGGTGCGACGGTTGGTCAACATCAAAGTAACCAGTTCTCAAACAAGTAATCTCAAATCACTCAGGTATTGAGGATTTAGTGTCTAATAATTTTAATGAAATTTACTTATGACAGATTTTCATCTCTTACAGTAAAGTTTCATAGGTCTGTCCGATACTAGTCTTCCCAAAGTAAGTATCTATGCAAATGATTATGACATTGCCATGTCCACATAGTTCAAGAAATAGAACTACTAGTCATCTTGCATTCTAGTCGTCTAACGTTTTCTATGCGTCGAATTTTATAGAAAACTCCGACCAGGGACCTTTTTCAACTTTTGACATTCAAGTTCACTTGATAGACATTTCTTAGTCACAGGACTGGTCTTGACAGTCTATCTTGAATATATCGTCAAATTGAAGGGACTCATCATTTAATACTAAACCAAGATTAAATGGAATATGAAAATACATTTCATATATGATAAATGTTCAACCCTAATGTTTTACAACCATGGGCCTCAAACCCATCTTTAAAACAGTTCATGGAATTCAAAGCTATGCTTGATTTCCAGTGCTACAATGTGAGTGTTGCTTCTCTCTTGTTGCATAGGTTTAGTTATCATGCTTTGCCAATCTTAATATCCTTTCATCGAATGTTCTTCGAGATAGGATGATAAGATCTTTTGAGTATGTTTATCTTGTGATCTAGTCTTTCTTGCTACAATGGTGGTTCTACGCATTTCTCAATGAAGAACCATCAAGTTAGCAGACGTTTTTCTTGCTTCAAGAGTGGTTCTACGCATTTTTCAATGAAGAACCATCAAGCCAGCAGATAGGTGATCTACCCAAGTTCAGTGAAGAACTTTAAACAACCCTGTTTTATTGCTTCTTAGGCAATAAGTACTTTTACTTCAACTGTATAGGTTGCTAGTGATGCTTTGGTTAGATTTACTTATCCAAGCAGTTCACATATATGTGGAATACTTTCCAGCTGTATCTTAGAACATAGAAATTAATATTTAATTTCCCACGCAAAAACTCATGGTCTCCAATCCATGTTGCCATTTCAAAACACGATGCTCTATAGCTCGTCCTTGCCAATGGTTAACTCCAAAGGGTCTTTCTTGATCCTTTGCCAGTGTTTATGCGTGTAGCATCAATATTTAGCATATCTTTATTTCCTTGAATCAAGAACTAATCTTATGTACCTTTTCAAGTACCATAAGTTTTTCTTGATTTCAATCTAGTTGATCTTCACTTAGATCAATAGAGATTGGTATATGTTCGTCATGCCTAAAGTCATACGATACATTTTTGGCGATCCTCATATTATATCATACATGATAAATTCTTTGCAGAATATTTCCCAATTGAATTCTATTCATGTAACTTTAGCTCATTCAATTTCAGTAGATACTGAATCCAGCTAAATTCTTTGACATATAATATAGGTTAAGAATCTTTTCAGATCCTTTGATGTTTAACTTAGTAAATGCTTATACATAGTTCAAACATTCTTTACTTAGATTTATTCATATGGGTCGAATATCTCCAATGGAGTCTTTCGTGTTTGATTTAGTAAATGCCATTACTTAATCTAAAACAATATCATAAGATCTTTGTAAATAGATCTTAATACCCAGTATGTACTAAGTTTCGCCTTGGTCCATCATTGATGAATAATTTCAAACCTAAGTTATTAGAATTTGAATGTTATTTCACAATAGAGAGATATGTGTGTGATACACATAGGACCAATTAAGTTTTTATGTACTCCCACTAAACTTCTTATATATCTATAAGAATCATGTACATTTTATGAAACTAAAATTCTCATTAGCTTCACTAAAATACAATTCCAATTCCCAATTGGTTGCTTAAATTTGTACTTAGATTTCATAAGCTAGCATTCATTTCAAGCATTATTTGGATCCACAAATCCTATGACATGCCATGTACATAGTTTTCTTCCAATATTTGATTGAGGAATACGTTTTGTCATCCAATTGCCATATGTACCAATATGCAATCATTGCTTGAATTATAGACTTAAGCATTACGATTTTGCATGAGGTTTCAACACAATCCATGTCATGAATTTGCTTGTAACCTTTAGCAACTAATCTAGCTTTGTGTTGTAAACACAATTCCATGTTTGATGGCTTTTATCCTTAAAACAAACTTGCAACCAATAGGTGTGAAACTATTCTTGCAAATCAACAAAATTTCAATTTTGTCATCAAAACATTTAGTATGTTTTATGGCCTCTAACCATTTAAAACATTTGAGTCTATATATGGCCTCTAACCATTTTAGGGAATCTGGGTTTCGTCATAGCTTTCTTACAGGTCACAAACTCATTAATCTACATGATAATAGTTTGACTGTAAGTTGTAGGTTTCTTTACTATCTAATAGAAGAATCTCATAGTTTCAGTGATTTGATCTCTATGCCTACTTGGGTATAGAACATCAAACAATAGAATATCAATAGCCACTTGAAAGTCCTTTGAATATTCTGTTCTCCTTGAAGCACTTGTATAGTCTTCTAAGAGATGTCTAATCTTTAAAGCCACTTCTAAAGTCCTTAAAGAATAAGTTCGGATTTTCTGAAGCACTTCGAAAAGCCTCCGGAATGTCCGTTTATGTTTGTTGTTCGCCTCGAAGACTTTCGAGGTCTATTTTCTCCCACTTGTCATTTTGGAAACGAATCTCCAAAAGGACATTATTTCGAGAAAACAAACATTATATTCTCAAAAATTCGTGGTAGAAACAATACCCTTGTGTCTCATTTGAACAAATCACAATGAAACGTATATCTATACTTGGGCCTTAGTTTGTTGAATAACAAACACTAAGCTCCCACTGAGTTTAGGAACTCTTTAGATATATGATGAAAAGATATTCTGAAATTACTTTTCAATAGCTTTGACGAATTTGGTTTAGTTTGGTGGTAGTTGAGCATTTTGTTTAGAAATTATAGGAAAATTCTTTTATGATTCATCATTGATCGAATCAAGTACTAATTGACTTCGATCATTCCAACTTAGATATGCCATATCTTATGGAGCTAGATCGTGAAATTACAACACACAATCATTGATGATCATTCTTGGTATAATTAATCAACAACATGATCTAACCTAGATCTTTATGATTTCTTGCCAAGTGGGATTTATACTTCTGAATCTTTGAACTAGCCAAACAGATTCAAACACTAGTAGAAAAAACCCTTATTGCAGCGGGCTTTTAGACCCCTGTTGCAGCGTACATCGTATGCTGCAACTGGGGGGCCTGCAACAAGTCTGAACTTGTTGCAGCGTACAATGTTCGCTGCAAAAAGTACTTTTTTGCAGCGTACATATGCATGTACGCTGCAACAAGTGTCAAAATTTTGGCAAAAATAGTGACTTGTTGCAGCGTACAAAGAAGTGTACGCTGCAAAAAACTCCACTTGTTGCTGCGTACATCTATTTGTACGCTGCAACAAGTCTGAAAATTTGCCAAAATTTAGACCCTTGTTGCAGCGTACACATATATATGTACGCTGCAACAAAGCACTTTTGGCGGGAAAATTCTAATTTTGTTTAGGGACTTTGCACCAAATATAGAAACCTGTCATAACAATAATAGAATATCACAACCTGTATAACAAATATATAAACAATAACTGTAGTTTTGTATATATTCCAAAACCAAAGTAAACGTACTAATACATTTAAATATATGTACGTTCCAATTTCAACGTACGCATACATTTTAATACAAAATATTGTTCTATAACATCTAAGCCAACTCGATCAAACGCGCTCAGGCCAATAATAAATACTTTCTGGTAAAAAACTTAGCCCATTGCTCACGAACCACATCAATTTCCTCACTAGCATAAGGCGCATTCCTGTAGTATAGACCTTCAAAAACAAAAATTTGATGGGAGCATTAGATTAAATGTCATTTTAGTCTAAATATGAACTATAACGACCCAATGAGCCTTAAATGTGCATAAATAGATTGAAATGAGTATTTGAAAACTTTAAAAATAAGCATATTAAACATGTAATAAGTTTGAAATAAGTCATTAGGTTCTTTAGTTCACATTTGGGAACGAAAATGTCATTTTAGTCTAAATATGACCTATAACGACCCAATGAGCCTTAAATGTGCGTAAATAGATTGGAAAGGGTCTTGGAAACTTAAAACTAAGAATATTAATCATGTAAAGGGTTTAAAATGAGTCTTTAGATTCTTTAGTTCAAAGTTGGGAGCAAAAATGCCTTATTTTAGCCTAAATATGACCTATAACCACCAAACAAGTCTCAAATGTGCATAAATCGATCGGATTGAGTCTTAGAAACTTAAAACTAATCATATTAATCATGTAATTAGCGGAAGTGAGTCCTTAGGTTCGTTAGTTCAAATTTGGGAGCGAAAATGTCATTTTAGCCTAGATATGACCTATAATGGCCAAATAAGTCTCAAATGTGCATAAATAGATTGGATTGAGTCATGGAAAGTTTAAAATAATCATATGAATCATGTAGAAAGTTTGAAGTGAGTTCTTAGGTTCGTTAGTTCAAAGTTGGGAGCGAAAATGTCTCATTTTAGCCTAAATATGACCTAAAACGACCAAAAAAGTCTCAAATGTGCATAAATAGATTAGATTGAGTCTTGAAAAGTTAAAACTAATCATATGAATCATGTAATAAGTTTGAAATAAGTTCTTAAGTTCGTTAGTTCAAAGTTGTAAGCAACAATGTCATTTTAGCCTAAATATGACCTATAACGGCCAAACAAGTCTCAAATGTGCATAAATAGATTGCATTGAGTCTTGAAAAGTTAAACTAATCATATGAATCATGTAGTAAGTTTGAAATGAGTTTTTAGGTTCGTTAGTTCAAAGTTGTAAGCAACAATGTCATTTTAGCCTAAATATGACCTATAACGGCCAAATAAGTCTCAAATGTGCATAAATAGATTGGATTGAGTCTTAGAAAGTTTAAACTAATAATATGAATCATGTAGAAAGTTTAAAATGAGTCCTTAGGTTCTTAAGTTTAAAGTTGGGAGCGAAAATGTCATTTTAGCCTAAATATGACCTATAATGACACAATGCATAAATGGATTGGAATGAGTACTAGAAAGTTAAAACTAAGCATATAAAACATTTAGTATTTTTAAAATGAGTCATTAGGTTCTTTGGTTCATAGTTGGGAGCGAAAATGTCATTTTAGCCTAAATATGTCCTATAACGACCAAACAAGTCTTAAATGTGTATAAGTAGATTAGAATAAGTCTTAGAAACTTAAAACTAAGCATATTAATCATGTAATAAGTTTAAAATGAGTCCTTAGGTTCTTTAGTTCAAAGTTGGGAGCGCAAATGCCTCCTTTTAGCCTAAATATGACCTATAACGACCCAATGAGCCTAAAGTGCATAAATAGATTGGAAAGAGTCTTAGATCGTTAAAATTATGCATATCAAACATGTAATAAGGTTAAAATGAGTCCTTAGGTTCTGTATAGAAGTATAATATGCAGGAGATAAAACAATATATATTCAAGGATTCCAAACTATACAGTACTTGAGACAAACTTATTTCAAGGCACAGAAGGAAGAACATAAAAAACAAGACACACATATTTTACACTTCACTTTGAAGCAATGGATCTGGCGATGACTAAAAAAGGTTATACTTTTCTAAATGCCTATAAGTTCAACTATATCTATGCTCAGCCTAGATAAGAAAGCACACATAACTATAACAACATTTAAGCCTTACTTGCTGATATGCGTTCAATCTGCCAGAGGGGTCAATATAGTGCAAAGATTCTGGACTTCTAGGATTTCCATTTGAAGCTGCACGAAATCAAAATAAAGCACAATTACAAAGGATTAGTGTGAATATTGTCAATGACTCATCTTGTATTTAATCTATCTTCATCAGCTAGCAAACTTTACATAACAGTAAAATCAACAGCAACCATGAAGTTGAGCTCAAAACCACTAGAAATATAATCAAGAAAACTGTACAGCTGCCTTTCACGGAATGCATCTACATACAGCTGACCCTTAAGAATCTGTAGTGATCATCACCAAGAAATATGATCATTAAAAGTTACAAAAGGAACTCAAAATCAGCCATAAATTCAAGTATTGTTGAGCACAAGCACCTTTTCACGACCATGGTGTTGCTTAACAAAGCTGATGCCAGTCTTGTCTCTGTGCATATTTTCTAAGGCTGAAACTGATGTTTGAAGTTTGCTGTTCAATGAGTATTGCATTTGTTAATAATCTATCATACAGAGACCACACAAGCAACGAAAGTCCACAAGAAAGGATAAAAGAGAAATAAGTAAGGATAACTACCCAGAAATACAACTTCTCATTTCCAACTAAAGTACCTCTGATAACACACAGCTAGCTTCTCCAAGAAAATCTTGATCGGATAACTTGATTGTCTGAACAAATAAAGTTATTTATCAAAAGAGAATTAAAGGTAGATTGTCACATAAAGCACCTGGAATTAATTCGAAAAGCGGAAGGTAACAGTTTCCGAAGAAACTCCATGTGAAATTCTCTCTCGTAATATTTTCTACCTAATCAACTACCCTAATCCAGGCAATAGCTAATCAATACTAATTATTGACTCAATTAGGTTGAACCATTAAAAAATCAAGCCCTACAGAAATCAACACATTTCATAGCCAGCAACAATGAAAACGAAAATAATCAAAACTCAGTCAATTTAAAAAAAAAATGCAAACATTATGCTCTTCTAAACCAGCAAAATCAGACAATAAGAACTCAACAAAAGATAAACGAATTGAAAATCTTGCAACACACAAAAAAAAAAAAAAAATTGAACAAACCCTAATTCTGAAAACGCAAATCAAGAGGGACAGGGAAGAAAGTTACTTGCCGCGGCGAGGATTGACGGAGAACAGATTTCGCAAACCGGCCGAGCAAAGTAGCTAAGTTTTTCGAGCAGGGAATGACTTCACCTGTGGCTTTCGGAGCAGGAATAACTTCTACGGTGGTTTTTCGAGCAGGAACTACCGGTGAGGAGGCAAGGAAATAGACCCTTGCTTGAGTACCACCGACTACGGGCGACGACGACGGGTCGACGGCGACTGGGAGAACCACCGGCGACGGGCAAGACGCGGGGAGATATTAGGGAAGAAGAAGGGAGTACTGAGCGCCCGCGGGATATGAATTTTTTTGGGTCTTCAAGTTTGAGATAGAAAATGTATGGTATGAATTAATTAAGTTGCAGCGAAAAATATTACAATAGGCTATTGCAGGGGGCTTTTACCATGTACGTTGCAAAATAAAAGGGCTATTGCAGGGGGCTTTTATTATGTACGCTGCAAAAAACTCTTTTGAAGGGGGCAATTAATTTGTACGCTGCAATAACCCTTTAAAGAGTTTGACCCGCGTTGACTTACTAGTTATTGAAGCGTATTAATACATGTACGCTGCGACAAGGGGGCTGCGACAGGGGTTTTTTCTACTAGTGAAACTTATATCACATTGAGTAAATAAACCTATATTCACTCAAATCTATGTGAAATAATAAAGTCATAAAACCTTTCTTTAGCTTTGAACTCTATCGTCTAGGCGTTCTAACAATAGTTCATATCTTTTGTTACTTTCAAAAAGTAAGACTAGCTTGTCTTGAATTGATCTAGAAATCAATCAACTTTCAAAAGTCCATCAAAATTGAGTTTATGAATGTTTGAATTGTTGATATGGTCTAAGCAACAATGCCAAAGATTAGAGGAACTCAAATCAAGGGTTTGATTCGAACCTAGTAAAGTTTTTATTTTTAAAGAGTTGTTTGTTTTAATCAAGCATATTGACTCATCCCGTAAATGACCATTTCATTCAAATAAACAAATAAACATTGTTTTTGTTCTTCTGAATGTGATTTTTTCTGTGTTTGAAAACAGAAATTTAGGTATGCTGATTGTGGAACAAAATAGCCATTAAGTTCCAGCCTTTGAAAGGACTTAAAACAAACTAGATGACCCTACAACTAATGTAGCATTGCCATGCTTCATTTCCTACTTGTAGGCCATTAGTGTAGCCTAGCTTCCATTGTTTGAGTTATTACCGAAGCAAGAACCTCAAGCGGTATATGATACCAAGGAAGTTTGATTGCTAGGTCACTTCTCTTTATTCATAAACTTATAGGTAGAAACGGAATCGTAAATTCCTTTCGTTTGTTCCTTGTTTTTCCCATTTCTTGTACCCTTTCTAATAGCCTTAAGAATTGAATTCTCCAGTGTTGACTTTTATACTTTGTTTAGACATGTCCAATGTTACTCAACAAAGTTCTTACCATTTATGTTGAATATTCTGTTTCAACTAGATGATCTTACCAGAAGCTTCTAAAGTTCTCTAAGCATCGATCTATTCGAATGTCCAGGGACTAGACTCATTCGAGAATTAAATGGAAAAAGATTTTAGGTTGTTAACCATTGGTAAAGCTGAGCGTTTAAACTCAATGCTTTATGATCTCAAAACTACATTGTATTTTGAATTCACAAGCACCAATTGGTTTGCCATTCGATTTTGATACTCGAAAACAACCATAAAAGTCGCTAAAAGAAACGTACATTTTAAATTGCTCATTTTCTCTCATTTCCGTGAATCGTTCTTGGATTCACTACCAATCGAGGAAATTTACTGTTACCTTTCTAAAAGGATTTACTGCAGTGCAAGATATTTAATTATAAACAATAATTAAAACATACATTGAAGCATGCAAAGTCTAAACATTTATCATGAATAATAACTTGAAAATTAAAGCAATCATGCAATTCAAACAAGTTATTAGCATTTTATTCGAATTTATTGTTCCGGCAGGTGTGAATAAAATGATTTCAAGACCCTAAAACCATTGAAGAATTAAGCACATTATGTATTTTGACTCAATTCTAAAACATTTTAGGTAAGCAAAAGCCTTTTGCTAATAGTCTAGAAACTACTCTTGGTTGATAGGTACGTCTAAGAACTTATTAGGTAAACCTATCGATTTTGCCACGACATAAAAGGACTCCTTACTTATATCGTTGAGTTTCACCAAAACTAACATGTACTCACAATTATTTGTGTACCTTACCCCTTTAGTATCGATAAGTAACACCTCGCTATGGCGGAAAACTATTACTAAGATCGATGAAAAAAGGATATCCAAGTAAGTGTTATTTTGGCATGGCACCTTTTAACTCAATTTTTAAGTTTGGAACTTAAGGCTCTTACTATGTTGGTTAGATTTTAAGTGAACTAAAATCCTTAATCATGCAACATAATCAAGCTTCGATCTCATGCATATTTAAGACATATTTAAAAGCAATAAATAACTTAAAACATGCATAAGATAAATGTGATCTAGTATGGCCCGACTTCATCTTGAAGCTTCAACTTCAAAGTCCGTCTTGAAAATCTTCGTGGGAGGCGCCATTTTCTTCAAATAGGATAAGCTATAATTAAACTAATTACAACTATTTGATGGTACGCAGACCATATTTGAATTGAAAAACGAATTTGGTGCTTTAGACCAATTACATTCAAATTAATGGTACGCAGACCATATTTTCTATCCTATTTGGGCCATACTAGTGACTTCATAACCTGCTAAACAGTACATATACAATATATACCATTCACCCATTCATTATCATGAATGACCCACATAGCTGGTTAGTAAAACACGTTATGCATCACATAAATATTTGCAGCAACTAATCAAGGGCACCAATAATCTACCAATTATTCAGTCCTTATTAATTCTAATCAAGTTGTTTAACCTTAAAGGATTTGTAGACCTAATCAAGAGTTTAGGACTAAAATTGCTCCCACTTAAACCAATAAATTCATATGCTTTACTAATTTTAAACATCAAAATGTATTTCTAGTCTAACTGGAAACATACAAATTTAATTAAAATTTAAAGCTCATATAAATTTATAATTGAATCCATTTTATTTAATTTATTTTCAGTTGAATTGAATGAATTTAAATTAATTCAAGGTTTAATTTTAGTAAAATAATTATTATAAATAGAATTTATAATAATTATAATATTCAAAATTAAAACCCGAGAAAACAATTTAAATTATTAATTTTAAAATTAATTAAAACGTTTCCGAACTGAAAATTCAATATTAAATTTAAGAACGACTCAATCGTAACACGACGAGGCACTTGGGCTTGCGCCCAAGCCCCATCGAGTGCACGAGGCTTAGTGCCACTCGACTGTTCGTATAGCAATACGCAAGCAGGCCACACGCAACGCAGCAGTGCAGGCCACGCTGCGCGCGCCCGCTCGCTCGTTGTGAGGGGGTCGAAAAAGCGCGAGGCTAATGCGTGACCTTGTCCCTCGTGGGTGTGACGCTTCTTTTTGTCAAATCAAGTGTAATTGGATTTCCTGTGAGTTTACACCCAATTGACTAGTAATATAGGAGTCGCCATTCAGTTTTTAATGAGAATGAGAAAAACTGACAAAACCCGGTTATCGTGACATAAAGGGAGTGCAATTATGTTTGACCACGACGGCCGTAGGTTCCCTTGTGATCCCTGGTGTGGGGATCTCTCAACATACACCCGCAAGGTAGAGATTGAGGGTTCGGGGGACTGTAACTACCGAGAGGAGTACTCGCTCGTCGATAACTCCAGAGGCAGGATAACCTTACTAGCTCAGCATAAATAATTGAAGGGACATGCATTAACTATTAAACTAATCTGAGTCGATTTTAGCAATATGCAACATATAATACTAGATCGATCGCGATTATCTGATTTAAATAGCATTAAGGGACCTAGCATGATAATCCAATTTCCCAAAAATATTATATTTGTTAGGCGTGGTAGAACAATCAGATTTAGTTAGTTTAACAGTTCATAAAAAGGGCGAGCAAAGCAATTAAATCATGGAAAAGGGACACATTACGACGCACCCTTGAGAGGTGCGTCACGGTTCTCAGAAAACTAACCACTTTGACTTTGCTATTTCTCCTTTTATTTAACGAATCTCAAGGTACGGGATAGGATACGTTCTGTTCGATTTATGGATCGATTGCGACAGAACGCGTGATCAATTTCGCAGCGTGAGGCTTAGGCTTAGGGGTTGGAGTCAATACTCAGAAATAATAATTGTGTGTTGTTTTTACGTCGGCTTTAGGGGTCTATTTATAGGAAAGAGTGGCGTAGAAATATAGATTTTCAGGAATTTGAATACGAAACGGATGAGGAAAAGAATCCGTCCCAGGTATTTTCTGAAGGAAATAATGCCCTTGGTCCAAGTATGCATTCTATGTTAAGTCTAATAAATGCGGTTCAGTATTAATTAACAAGTTAATAATTCAGTGAGATCAAGTGAGCTGAATGCCTAGCTAGAGGCCGCTTCAGTTCAAGTGGAATTAATGATATTAATCCACAGCTTACTCTTGACTGAACCCGTAGGGTCACACAAATAGTACGTAAACGGATCAAGTATTTAATGGCATTAAATACTCCATCTATGAATATTCGGAACCGACAGATCTTGGTTTCAGTGGGAGCTAAGATCGTCACGGGCAAGAAATGAATACTCCGGAAACGATGATATTGCCGGAAAAGAAATATGGATCGTATCGGAAATATAAATATTATCCAAGTCGTAGATGTTGCCGGAAACGGAAACATGGTACGTATCGGAAAATATTATCGGAAATGGAAATATTGCCAGAATCGGAAATATTGCCGGAAACGGAAATATTGTCAGAATCGGAAATATTACCGGAATCGGAAAATAATTCCGGAAACGGAAATATTAAATATTTGTTCGAAACGGAAATTAATTCCGGAATCGGAAATATTAAATATTGTTCGTATCGGAAATGAATTCCGGAATCGGAAAATTTAATCGGAAGCGCATCGTACGAATAAGCATCGGACGAGGCCTGCCGGACGAGGCCCAGCACGAAGCCAGGCCATCGCCCAGCAAGCCAAGCGCGCCGCACAAACAGCCACGCCAGGCCCAGCGCAAGGCCAGGCCCAGCAGGCTGCGCAGCGCGCACAACGCGCACAGCACGCGCAGCGCGCAGCGCGCGCGGGTGCTGCGTGGGCTGCTGCTCGCGCGCACGCATGGGGGCCCATCGTGGCTGCCGTGCGTGTGTGTGCAAGTGTTTGTGTTCGTGCACGTTTCCTAAAACATGCAGAGTTCGGTTAATGATTAAATTCCTAATTCTATTTGATAAATTAATTAAATTAGAGTTCTTGTAGGATTCTAGGTTTAATTAATTTGTATCTGAATAGGATTTCGATTCCCTTTCCATACCCCTATAAATATGAGGCTAGGGCTCACAATTTATAACAAGTTTCAAAGTATTCAAAAAGTGAGTTTTTGAGAGAAAATTAAAACACACATCTTGCTCATAAAAGTGCCGAAATTTTCTAGTACCTTAAGGGCGATTCTAGTTGGTCAATCTTAAGGCGGATCCGGACGTGCTGTGGACTATCTACGGAGGGACGACACTTGGAGTCCTAAAGACTTGTTCTTGTTCGGTTCGGGCGCAGCTAGGGAGGGCACGCAACAAAGAGTATGCATCTAAATTATGCTATATGATTATGTGTAAATAATATGTTGTCCTGGGTTAATGGTTGTTTCCGCATGATCTATGTAATGTCATATGTATCATAACCTAACAGTGGTATCAGAGCCCCTTATTATTTTCATAATCTAAATTGCATGAACATGGTTAAATATTACAAATTTGCAAGAATTAAAAGGGGTGATTAATTTTCGTAATTGTTAATTAATTGCAAATTGCGTTTATTTAATTATACGTACGCAGTTTTTCGGCAGTTTCTTCGTTACTCATCCGAATTGAGTGATTTTTGTGTCAATTCCGCATGTAAAAGGCATTCTAAAATTTTGACAAAAATAGTCTTTTTCTGCCGAACCCAGAATTCTCAAATTCGAAGCCTAACTATGACTTTTCGAAGGTTTTAGTTTTTCGAATGCAAAATTTCGTAAATTTAAGATGTTAAATTAAATATTTGCGATTCTTGTTGATAAATCTTGAATTTTTGATTGACCTACTGCATATGTTTAACAAGTTTGAATGCCTAGTCTTGTTAATTATGCAATCTAATTTGTAATTATGATTAATTTGTTGAAAATTAGAATAATTTAGAATTAATTTGATTTTCATAATTAATTGTAATTTAATTAGAAACCTATGATTAAAAACCACCATAAAAATTGTAAATTTATGATAAATTTTAAATTTTTATGACCTAGACTTGAATCCATAACAATCGGAAATCAATTGGATAATAAATTTTCGATTTTTCGCCCTAAAATTATGAAATTAATATTATTTATTAATTTTAAATATAAATTTTAAATTCTTATGCGATTCGTTCATAAAACTTGCACGCACGAAGCAATGGACGCTTCGTGTTAGCCTTAAGGGGTGTTGTATAATGCGGGCATGCGACGACGAGCAAGGGAGCTCGTCGCCCGTGCGGCACGAATGCAATGAGCAAGGGCGTAGTGCACGACCACAAGGCAGCAGCCCTGCCTTGTGTCGTGTGCCACGAGCAATGGACGAATGGGCATGGGCGAAGGGCGAGCCAAGGCAGTCGCGTGTGGGCAGCAAGCGAGCTGCGCCACAACGCGCGCTGCCTCGCACAAGAGCGCGCAGCCTCGCGCGCAGCGAGCGCAAGCTCGCGTGCCACGAGCGCTGCGCCCAGCATTGCTCGCGCGCACAGCGAGCGATGTCGCCCGCCCAGCGAGCGATGTCGCGCGCCCAGCGAGCGATGTCGCCCGCCCAGAGAGCGATGTCGCGCGCCCAGCGAGCGATGGCTCGCGCGCCCAGCGAGCGATGTCGCGCGCGCACTGCGAGCGATAGCTCGCGTGCGATGAGCGCTGGCGCCCGCAGCGAGCACCAATGCGTGCGGAGGCTTACGATGGGGATGCAGCAGCTATGCGACGAGCGCATGGGCTGCGCGCACATGGCCAGCAATGGCTGTGTGCGTGCGGCCCATGGGCGTGCAACGCGTAGGGTGTTTGCGTTACGATTAAAGATCGTTTTGAATGTTTAATTTGAAAATTTCAGTTCACGTAATTTTAATTAATTTTAAAATTAATAATTTAAATTATTTTCTTGGATTTTAATTTTGAATATTGTAATTATAATAAATTTTATTTATTCTAATTATTTTACTAAAATTAAAATCATGAATTAATTTAAATACGACTGAAATTAAATTAAACTTTTTGGATTCAATTATAAATTTATATGAGCTTTAAATTTTAATTAAATTTGTATGTTTCCGGTTAGACTAGAAATACATTTTTATGTTTAAAATTAGTAAAGCATATAAATTTATTGGTTTAAGTGGGAGCGCTTTTTAGTCATAAACTCTTGATTAGGTCTACAAATCCTTAAGGTTAAAACAACTTGATTAGAATTAATAAGGACTGAATAATTGGTAGATTATTGGTGCCCTTGATTAATTGCTGCAAATGTTTACGTGATGCATAATGTGTTTTACTAACCAGCTATGTGGGCCATTCATGATAATGAATGGGTGAATGGTATATATTGTATATGTACTGTTTTGCAGGTTATGAAGTGACTAGTATGGCCCAAATATGATAGAAAATATGGTCTGCGTACCATTAATTTGAATGTAATTGGTCTAAAGTACCAAAGTTATTTTTCAATTCAAATATGGTCTGCGTACCATCAAATAGTTGTAATTAGTTATAGCTTATCCTATTTGAAGAAAATGGTGCCTCCCACGGAGATTTTCAAGACGGACTTTGAAGTTAAAGCTTCAAGATGAAGTCGGGCCATACTAGATCACAAATATCTTATGCATGCTTTAAGTTATTTATTGTTTTAAATATGTCTTAAAATGCATGAGATCAAAAGCTTGATTATGTTGCATGATTAAGGATTTTAGTTCACTTAAAATCTAACCAACATAGTAAGAGCCTTAAGTTCCAAACTTAAAAATTGAGTTAAAAGGTGCCATGCCAAAATATACACTTGCTTGGATATCCTTTACATCAATCTAGTAATAGTTTTCGCTCAGCGAGGTGTTACTTATTGGTCCTAAAGGGGCAAGGTACACAAATAATTGTGAGTACATGTTAGTTTTGGTGAAACTCAACGATATAAGTAAGGAGTCCTTTTATGTCGTGGCAAATTCGATAGGTTTACCTAATAAGTTCTTAGACGTACCTATCAACCAAGAATAGTTTCTAGACTATTAGGAAAAGGTTTTTGCTTACCTAAGATGTTCTAGGATTAAGTCGACAAACTGTGCTTAGTTCTTCAATGATTTTAGGATCTTGGAATCATTTTATTCACACCTGCCGGAACACATAATTTGAATAAAATGCTTAATAAACATTGAATTATGCATGTATGCTAGAATTTAAGTTTATTAAGAGAAACTGTGAATGGTTATTTATTTGTTTATTCTTTTCAATTGTAGTTTTTAATATGGCAAACAACAATTCATTCAACATTCGATCAATTCTCGAAAAGGAGAAGTTGAACGGGAAAAACTTCCTTGACTGGCAAAGGAACTTGCAAATAGTTCTTATGCAGGAAGAAAAGGAGTATGCCCTGGATGAGGCGATGCCCGAAGCTGCAGGCGACGGGGTCACTCAGGCAGCCCTCAATCGTTGGATTGATGCCAACAAGGATGTGAAATGTCTAATGCTCGCCACCATGAGTGCGGATCTGCAGAAAACGTTCATCAACTCAGATGCTTTCACAATCATCAGTGAGTTGAAGAACATGTTCCAAGATCTGGCTCGAGTCGAAAGATTCGAGACTCATAGGCAAATTCTTGAGACCAAGCTTAAGAAAGGCGAGCCCGTAAGTCCACATGTTCTCAAAATGATTGGACTCATTGAGAATATGAGTCGGCTGGATCAGCAATTTTCTCAGGAAATGGCTATAGACACCATCCTACATTCTCTTCATAGCGGGTATGATCAGTTCAAACTGAACTACAGTATGAATAGTCTGGACAAAACGCTCACTGAGCTTCACGGTATGCTGAAGACCGCTGAAAAGACGCTCAAAAGTGATAAGCAGGATGTGCTTATGGTGCGTGGGGGCAAGTTCAAGAAATCTGGAAAGAAGAGGAATGCTAAGAAAGGTGGCAACAAGGCCAGCCCAACTAAGCAAACTGGCGCCAAATCTGCAAAGAGGAAGGTCAGTCAACCCACTTCTGAATCCGAATGCTTCTACTGCAAGAAGAAGGGGCATTGGAAGAGAGATTGCTTGAAGCTAAAGGAAGATCAGAAGAACGGAACAGTCGTTCCATCTTCAGGTATTTTCGTTATAGACTGTATACTTGCTAATTCAACTTCTTGGGTATTAGATACAGGTTGTGGCTCACACTTATGTTCCAATCCACAGGGACTAAGAAGAAGTAGAAAGTTAAGCAAGGGTGAAGTCGACCTACGAGTGGGAAATGGAGCACGGATTGCTGCATTAGCCGTAGGAACTTACTATTTGTCGTTGCCCTCCGGGCTAGTTTTGGAACTGGAAGAATGTTTCCATGTTCCAAGTCTTACTAAAAACATCATTTCAGTTTCTTGCTTAGATGCTAAGGGATTTTCCTTTTTAATAAAAGACAATAGTTGTTCGTTTTATTTTAAAGAGATGTTTTATGGATCTGCTAGATTAGTCAATGGACCTTATTTATTAGATCACGACAAACAAGTATATAACATAAATACCAAAAAGGCCAAAAAGGATGATTCAGATCTCACCTATCTGTGGCATTGTCGATTAGGCCATATAAACTTGAAACGCTTAGAAAGACTTCAAAGGGAAGGAATTCTAGAACCATTTGACTTAGAGGATTATGGTAAATGCGAATCATGTTTACTTGGCAAAATGACAAAGCAACCTTTCTCTAAAGTTGGAGAAAGAGCAAATGAACTATTGGGTTTAATCCATACAGATGTATGTGGACCAATGAGTACAAATGCTAGAGGTGGTTTCAGCTACTTTATCACTTTCACTGATGACTTCAGTAGGTATGGTTATGTCTACCTAATGAAGCATAAGTCTGAATCCTTTGACAAATTCAAGGAATTTCAGAGTGAAGTAGAGAATCAATTAGGCAAGAAGATTAAGGCACTGCGGTCTGATAGAGGCGGTGAATATCTGAGCTATGAATTTGATGACCATCTGAAAGAATGTGGAATTCTATCAGAATTGACTCCTCCTGGAACACCACAATGGAACGGTGTGTCAGAACGGAGGAACAGAACCTTGCTAGACATGGTCAGGTCAATGATGGGTCAGGCCGAACTTCCATTAGAATTTTGGGGACATGCACTAAATACAGCTGCACTCACTATAAATAGAGCTCCGTCTAAAGCTGTCGAAAAGACTCCATACGAATTATGGTTTGGAAAGCCTCCAAATGTGTCTTTTCTTAAGATTTGGGGATGTGAAGTATACGTCAAACGATTAATTTCAGACAAACTTCATCCAAAATCTGACAAATGTATCCTTGTGGGCTATCCAAAGGAAACAAAGGGGTATTACTTCTACAATACATCTGAGAACAAAGTGTTTGTTGCTCGAGATGGTGTCTTTTTGGAGAAGGATCACATTTCCAAAATGACAAGTGGGAGAAAAGTAGACCTCGAAGAAATTCGAGTCGAACAACAAACTCTAGAGAATGCTCAAGATGACATTCAGGATGAAACTCAGAGATCTTTAGAAGAATCTGGTGAGAATCATGGTCAATCTAGAAATGTTACCCCGCGTAGATCGCAAAGATATAGATCTCAACCGGAAAGGTACTTAGGTATTTTGACGAACGAGAGCTATGACGTTCTATTACTTGAAAGTGATGAACCTGCGACTTACAAGCAAGCTATGACGAGCCCTAGCTCCAAGCAGTGGCAAGAAGCCATGCAATCTGAATTAGACTCCATGTCTGAAAACCAAGTATGGGATTTGGTCGATTTGCCAGATGGCTACCAAGCCATTGGAAGCAAATGGGTTTTCAAACTGAAAAAGGACAAGGATGGGAAACTTGAAGTTTTCAAAGCTAGATTGGTTGCAAAAGGTTACAGGCAAGTCCACGGTGTGGATTACGATGAAACCTTTTCACCAGTTGCAATGCTAAAGTCTATTCGGATAATGTTAGCAATCGCTGCATATTACGATTACGAAATATGGCAGATGGATGTCAAAACTTCTTTCTTAAACGGCGTTTTAACAGAAACTGTGTTTATGACACAGCCTGAAGGTTTTGAGGATCCAAAGAATGCTAAAAAGGTATGCAAGCTAAAGAAGTCAATCTACGGATTGAAGCAGGCATCCAGGAGCTGGAATATACGTTTTGATGAAGCAGTCAGTGACTTTGGTTTCATCAAGAACGCAGACGAATCTTGTGTATACAAGAAGGTCAGTGGGAGCAAAATTGCTTTTCTAGTATTATATGTCGACGACATATTGCTTATCGGAAATGACATTCCTATGTTGAACTCTGTCAAGATTTGGCTTGGGAAATGTTTTTCGATGAAGGATCTAGGAGAAGCACAGTACATATTGGGCATCAAGATTTACAGAGATAGATCTAAAAAGATGATTGGACTTAGTCAAAGCACTTATATCAATAAGGTGCTTGATAGGTTCAAGATAGCGGACTCCAAGCGAGGCTACCTACCCATGTCTCATGGAATGACTCTAAGCAAGACTCAGTGCCCAAAAACACTTGATGAGCGTAGACGAATGAATGGGATTCCATATGCATCATTGATTGGTTCAATAATGTATGCTATGATATGTACACGCCCGGATGTTGCGTACGCACTCAGTGCTACGAGCAGATACCAGTCAGACCCAGGAGAGGCGCATTGGACTGCTGCCAAGAATATTCTGAAGTACCTGAAAAGGCACAAAGATGACTTCCTGGTCTATGGTGGAGATGATGAATTAATTGTTAAAGGCTATACGGACGCAAGTTTCCAAACCGACAAAGATGATTTTAGATCACAGTCTGGGTTTGTCTTCTGCCTCAACGGAGGAGCAGTAAGCTGGAAAAGTGCTAAGCAAAGCACCATTGCGGATTCTACAACTGAAGCGGAGTACATTGCTGCACATGAAGCAGCAAAGGAAGCTATATGGCTAAGGAAGTTCATAGGAGAACTTGGTGTAGTCCCCTCCATTAAAGGACCAATAGCCCTGTATTGTGATAATAACGGAGCTATTGCACAGGCAAAAGAGCCTAGACACCACCAGAGAGTCAAGCATGTACTTCGTAGATTTCACCTTCTACGAGAGTTCGTTGAAAGAAAAGAAGTCGAGATAAGCAAAATTGGAACTGATGACAACATATCAGATCCATTAACTAAACCTCTGCCGCAGGCGAAGCACAACTCGCACACTGCAGCTATGGGAATCAAGCATATTGGAGAATGGCTTTGATGTCTCTGTTTAATGTTTTAAAGTTTTAGAGTTTAAATCTTTGTAAAACATTATTGGTTAATCATTCACAATAAATGAAAAGAATTCATTTTTCCATTTAATTTGTGGTTTATTAAATGATGAGTCCCTTCAATTTGACGATATATTCAAGATAGACTGTCAGGACCAGTCCTGTGACTAAGAAATGTCTATCAAGTGAACTTGAATGTCAAAGGTTGAAAATGGTCCCTAATCGGAGTTTTCTATAAAATTGGACGCATAGAAAACGTTAGACGATTAGAATGCAAGATGACTAGTAGTTCTGTTTCTTGAACTATGTGGACATGGCAATGTCATAATCATTTGCATAGATACTTACTTTGGGAAGACTAGTATCGGACAAGACCTATGAAACTTTACTGTAAGAGATGAAAGTCTGTCATAAGTAAATTTCATTAAATTATTAGACACTAAATCCTCAATACCTGAGTGATTTGAGATTACTTGTTTGAGAACTGGTTGCTTTGACGTTGACCAACCGTCGCACCGTAAAAGGAGGCTATAAAGGCAACGCTCAGGTAATCACCTATCAAACGAAGTCTAAACTCAAGATCGCAAGATTGGGATTGTCCTCCCATAAATCGGGATGAGATGCTTAAAAGTTGTACAAGGCCACTCGGAGAGCTAGAAACTGTGAAATGCATGGCCGTGCTCGAATGAATCATAGGCTATGATTATCTGTTTATTTGATCAGTTGAACTCTGAAACCGAGGAACACCTCTGGACATAATAAGGATGACAACTCTTACCTTATGTTCAAGAGCAAGCATCGAGCGACAAAGGAATTAGGAAATGCACACTTGTCCCTAAGGACAAGTGGGAGACTGAAGGAAATAATGCCCTTGGTCCAAGTATGCATTCTATGTTAAGTCTAATAAATGCGGTTCAGTATTAATTAACAAGTTAATAATTCAGTGAGATCAAGTGAGCTGAATGCCTAGCTAGAGGCCGCTTCAGTTCAAGTGGAATTAATGATATTAATCCACAGCTTACTCTTGACTGAACCCGTAGGGTCACACAAATAGTACGTAAACGGATCAAGTATTTAATGGCATTAAATACTCCATCTATGAATATTCGGAACCGACGGATCTTGGTTTCAGTGGGAGCTAAGATCGTCACGGGCAAGAAATGAATACTCCGGAAACGATGATATTGCCGGAAACGGAAATATTGATCGTATCGGAAATATAAATATTATCCAAGTCGTAGATGTTGCCGGAAACGGAAACATGGTACGTATCGGAAAATATTATCGGAAATGGAAATATTGCCAGAATCGGAAATATTGCCGGAAACGGAAATATTGTCAGAATCGGAAATATTACCGGAATCGGAAAATAATTCCGGAAACGGAAATATTAAATATTTGTTCGAAACGGAAATTAATTCCGGAATCGGAAATATTAAATATTGTTCGTATCGGAAATGAATTCCGGAATCGGAAAATTTAATCGGAAGCGCATCGTACGAATAAGCATCGGACGAGGCCTGCCGGACGAGGCCCAGCACGAAGCCAGGCCATCGCCCAGCAAGCCAAGCGCGCCGCACAAACAGCCACGCCAGGCCCAGTGCAAGGCCAGGCCCAGCAGGCTGCGCAGCGCGCACAGCGCGCACAGCACGCGCAGCGCGCAGCGCGCGCGGGCGCTGCGTGGGCTGCTGCTCGCGCGCACGCATGGGGGCCCATCGTGGCTGCCGTGCGTGTGTGTGCAAGTGTTTGTGTTCGTGCACGTTTCCTAAAACATGCAGAGTTCGGTTAATGATTAAATTCCTAATTCTATTTGATAAATTAATTAAATTAGAGTTCTTGTAGGATTCTAGGTTTAATTAATTTGTATCTGAATAGGATTTCGATTCCCTTCCATACCCCTATAAATATGAGGCTAGGGCTCACAATTTATAACAAGTTTCAAAGTATTCAAAAAGTGAGTTTTTGAGAGAAAATTAAAACACACATCTTGCTCATAAAAGTGCCGAAATTTTCTAGTACCTTAAGGGCGATTCTAGTTGGTCAATCTTAAGGCGGATCCGGACGTGCTGTGGACTATCTACGGAGGGACGACACTTGGAGTCCTAAAGACTTGTTCTTGTTCGGTTCGGGCGCAGCTAGGGAGGGCACACAACAAAGAGTATGCATCTAAATTATGCTATATGATTATGTGTAAATAATATGTTGTCCTGGGTTAATGGTTGTTTCCGCATGATCTATGTAATGTCATATGTATCATAACCTAACATTTTCGGCGCCCAGCTCTGGGCGTCAAAGATTTCGGCGCCCAGGGCTGGGCATTGAAAATAGGGTCTGGGCAGAATTCTTTGTCAGATTGGACTCTAGAGTACGAAGTCCATTAAGAGACTTAATCCGAGTTATTTGGTGCGTATCAATTTACGACGGAATGCGTCTGGGCCCTTTACGAACTCTAGGTTCGTTATGAGTTTAATTAATACGTTAACTCTTTTATCGAACTGCGATAGGAATAGAATTCCTTTTACAATTTCTATCTCTTTTAGGATTTATGTTGGAGTGCAACACCTAATTCTGACAGGTTTCTATCTTTTTATTCTTACTACTTTTAGCAACTACCCTTTACGGCAGTTACCATTTTTAGCAGGTTTCCATAAATAGCAGGTTTCTATAAATAGCAGGTTTCGGGTGAAATGAAAAGGGGTGATCGAGATTCGTTATTTTATAGGAGATGCGTTGTCAAGTGGAGATTTATGCTTTCATCATCGAACCTTCCCTTTCGGGAATGGGGACAAAAGTAGGTGTCTACACTTTGACTGAGTCTTGGAGTAAGACGATGGTCAAAGTATTAGACGGAGTGCGTCACACAAGCCATGGTGACCTGTTTTTTGCGAGGGTCTCACGAGCCCCCGAGTGATAACATTTGACTTAAGGGTCATCACTTGAAGTGTCGACATATCCCTCACGTGTCATTGGGATTTGTCAACGGATAGTATAGAAACTCCCTCACTTTGTCATTGGAAGTATCTAAAGAGGCGTAGAAACTCCTTCACTTTGTCATTGGGAGTAGCTACAGATGTTTTCGAAATCAAAGCTATAAAGTGTAATTGGGCCTGGCCAAGCCCAATCACGAGGTAAAAATGTTTTTAAAGATTCTCATTTTCAGGGTTAGCTAAATGAGAAAACCCCCTTGTTTTTATGGGACGTAAAACGAAGGAAAATCCAGCACATCGTTCTTTTTTGAAAAAACGGAAAACCAATCCTTTAATTTTTGGAAAAAAGGAAAACTACTCACATCGCTTTTTTTTTTGGAAAAACGGAAAACCAATCTTTTAAAGGGAAAGCTACTCACATCGCTTTTTAGGAAAAACGGAAAACCAATCCTTTAAAAAAAGGAAAGCTACTCACATCGCTTTTTTTGGAAAAACGGAAAACCAATCCTTTAAAAAAGGAAAGCTACTCACATCGCTTTTTTTTGGAAAAACGGAAAACCAATCCTAAAAAAAAGAAAGCTACTCACATCGCTTTTTTGGAAAAACGGAAAACCAATCCTGTAAAAAAAAGAAAGCTACTCACATCGCTTTTTTTTGAAAAAACGGAAAACCAGAAAAGGTTATCGCTGCAACGACTAAGGACCTGCGCGATTAGTGACGCAGACCCCGCCGGCTGAAGATGGCGAGCCTTGTCCGTTGAGGGTGGACGTCCATGAATTCGTTTTTCGATTTGGAACTCGCGCGGTTCGTGGCGCGATCTCGCCCAATTGAGGTGGGCAAGTCCCTATTTCATTGGTTCTTGTGATTTCTTTTGAGAATTTCTTTTCTTATTCATTCTCGCAGGAGCGAATTCTTTCGAGGGATGCTCGGATTTTCGTTGTGACCTGAATATGGGTTGACAACGTGCTTAGACGGACCATTGCTTTGTGGTCATCTTCTTTCGTGGTTCTAGAGCTAGTCTTTGTGGCTCGATTTTGCCACCACTTGGGTCTTTGATCAGAGGACCACGTACAAGTATCAACGGCTACCTTTGCTCTGAGATCGAAGTCCGTTTTTTTTAGTTTATCCAAACATGGGACTGTATATAGCGTAGTCCGGGAATATGATTTTGACTCCGCGCACTCTTTGTTGGAGTATATATTTTTTCGCGAGCCCCAAGCACTTGGGCTCGTCGGTCATTTTTTGCCAAGAGAGGGATGTTTATAACGTCTTTTAATCATGTTTGGGGTCGCGCTCGTATGTGCGAGCGACCTTTATAGTGGTGTGCTATTTTGGTGCAGTCGTGGAGTGCGACTTCAGTTTTCGGGCGACAAAGTTTATTTTCCCATAACATCCGGTTTGGCTTGGCCCAGATTAATCTTTTGACAGACAAACATTTTTTATTTTGAGAAACCAATGACTTAACGATTTTTTTTTGGTGTTTCGAAGAATGACTTTGATATTTATTTTGCTCATATTCGTTTTAAAAAGTGTACACATATATTCCTTGAGACAAGTCTAAGTTTCGACCAAGTTTTAACATTCATTTTTGCTATTTGGGTGCTAAAGGTGCTTTTGGGCTTGATCTTAATTGCAATAGGGCCTCGTGTCTAGCGACACGGTTTTAAGTCCTTTCCTGTTCCTCGTTTTGTGAAATCTGGGCCTTGGGCTGCATTTTCGGCGCCCAAGGCTAGGCGTTAATTATTCCGGCGCCCAGCCATGGGCGCTGAAAGTCCTTTCCTGGCGAATTTTGATTTTCGGATTTCTTAACGCGTTTCCGAATGGGATCAGGATATCACTTGATGCGTTCAGCTATATAGGGGCTAGATACGTCCCTATTTTTCATCACTCTCAATTTCCTTCTTTCTTTGCTGTGTTTTAGTTACTCCTTGCTTTTGTCATGTCGATTCCTACTTTCTCACTCCAACGGGCTGTTAGGCGTTGGCTACGGGTCCTTACTCCTACAGAAAAGGCTTTGTTGAAAGAATACCACTTAGAGGCACTTTTAGGCTTACAACAAATTAACATTGACTATAATTTTCTGCATGCAGCCCTAAGCTTTTGGGATTCCGATCATCATGTTTTTGTCTTTCGGGGCAACGAAATATGTCCTTTGCTAGATGAATTTGTTGCGATCCTTGGTTATCCTACTAATGCTACCCCTGCCACTCCTGACACTATTGAAGAGGGTAAAACAACCATAGGGGCTTTCCTAGGACTAGATGCTAACATGCTTGCTAAAATTGTTGTAGGTGATGAGGTTAATTTGGCAAAACTTGTAAAACATCACTTTAGGCCTAGTAAGAATATGACCGAACAGAAATTGAACATTCGAGCCCTTGTATTTTGCTTGTTGAATCATTATTTGCTGTCGAATAACAATGGTGAGTCCGGTGACATAAGGTTGATCCCCTTGATTAACCAGATGGAAAGTTGCTATTCTATTATGCCGCTGGTTGTTGCTGAGACTTTGCTGAGTGCGGATGAGCTGAAGAAGGATGCCAAATCTGAATATTTTAGGGGAAGCCCCCTATTGCTGCAGGTAATCGATTTTTCTTTGCGCACGTATACGTTTTTTTTGCATATTTTTTATTCGCTCTGCCATGGGGCTGAGTTTCAACGCCCAGGGCTAGGCGCTAGAATTTTCGGCGCCTGGTCCTGGGCGTTGAAACTGCGCCCCAGTAACCGTTTTCTTATTATTTTATTTTTTTTCTGATCGTACCCGTTTTTTTTTCCAGATTTGGCTCATGGAACGGCTTAGGCTCTTGGAAACTCCTGTCGATCCTAAATATTATCGCCCTATGTAGACACCTACTTTTGTCCCCATTCCCGAAAGGGAAGGTTCGATGATGAAAACATAAATCTCCACTTGACAACGCATCTCCTATAAAATAACGAATCTCAATCACCCTTCTCGTTTCACCCGAAACCTGCTATTTATAGAAACCTGCTATTTATGGAAACCTGCTAAAAATAGTAACTGCCGTAAAGGGTAGCTTCTAAAAGTGGCAAGTCATAAAAGATAGAAACCTGTCAGAATTAGGTGTTGCACTCCAACAAAAATCCTAAATGAGATAGAAAACTGCGAGAATCCTATTCCTAATATGATTCGGAAATAAGAGTTACGTATTAATTAAAATCCTAACGAGCCTAGAGTTCGTAACGGGCCCAGACGCATTCCGTCATGAAATTGATACGCACTAAAAGACTCGATTAAGTCTCAAACACTACGGATTTTAGGAATCCGAATCTGACTAAGAAAACAGCCCAAACATCAATTTCAACGCCCAGCCCTGGGCGCTGAAATTGCATGGGTCCTATTTTCAACGCCCAGAGCTGGGCGCCGAAATCTTTGACGCCCAGAGCTGGGCGCTGAAAATACCTGGGTCGTGTTTTTTCCTAATTCCTCGAGGATTAGAGTTCTACAATTCTATCTTTCCACGAACTCTTTTCTATAAATATAGCCCATGTTCGACGTGAAAACACAACACACAATTCATATTCTGAATATTGACTCCAACCCTTAGCCTAAGCCTCACGCTGCGAAATTGTTCACACGTTCTGTCGCAATCGATCCATAAATCGAACAGAGCGTATCCTGTCCCATAATTTGAGATTCGTTAAATAAAAAGGAGAAATAGCAAAGTCAAAGTGGTTAGTTTTCTGAGAACCGTGACGCACCTCTCAAGGGTGCGTCGTAATGTGTCCCTTTTCGATGATTTAATTGCTTTGCTCGCCCTTTTTAAGAACTGTTAAACTAACTAAATCTGATTGTTCTACCACGCCTAAAAAATATAATATTTTTGGGAAATTGGATTATCATGCTAGGTCCCTTAATGCTATTTAAATCAGATAATCGCGATCGATCTAGTATTATATGTTGCATATTGCTAAAATCAACTCAGATTAGTTTAATAGTTAACGCATGTCCCTTCAATTATTTATGCTGAGCTAGTAAGGATATCCTGCCTCTGGAGTTATCGACGAGCGAGTACTCCTCTCGGTAGTTACAGTCCCCCGAACCCTCAATCTCTACCTTGCGGGTGTATGTTGAGAGATCCCCACACCAGGGATCACAAGGGAACCTACGGCCGTCGTGGTCAAACATAATTGCACTCCCTTTATGTCACGATAACCGGGTTTTGTCAGTTTTTCTCATTGTCGTTAAAAACTGAATGGCGACTCCTATATTACTAGTCAATTGGGTGTAAACTCACAGGAAATCCAATTACACTTGATTGAATAAAAAGAATCGTCACACCCACGAGGGACGAGGTCACGCATTAGCCTCGTGCATTTTCGACCCCCTCACAGTGGCGACTCCACTGGGGATAGTGAAGGAAATACTCGTGCTTGTAGGTAATCAAAATAGCCGAAGGGTGAAACGATCCTACCTCGCGTTTATTTCCCCATCAAGTTGGGACGACCTGAAAATCAGCATATTAATGTGAACGGGCAGAACCGCATAACGAATCTCGGCTCCCTCGGGAGTTGGGACTAAGGATACCTTTTTTTCCCCAATAGGGGGGTGCATACGCCGCGCATGTTGCCCACTCGGTACTTGTGCAGATAGTAAACCTATCTCGAACCCAATCGCTCGCTCATTAGGTCCCTCTCGCCTGCATGCCCCCTTGGCTTGCACTTGCGGGTTGGCCTCTTGAGCGAAATTCGTCTGTTGAAGACACTACCTCGACCGGGGCATGTGTTGGATCTACGATAGAAGCGGTACCAAGCCAGGAGCAAATAACTACCCATAGAAGCCTATCATAAACTACGTGACATATTATTATTGCTTCATGATGTGATGTTAGTAATGTGTAGCGAAATATATGATTGTGTGACAAACAATGTTAGCAAACCAACGACCTTAAAAATTGCCCAAACATTTATGAACCAATTGGCCAAAGAGTTATACCAAAATACGTGTTCCGCAAGCCCGAACGATCGCCACAAAAATAAGCGACGCTCGGGATGGCCGTAACGAATCCCACAAACGCTGCACAACGCGTAAAGGACGTTATAAGGCAAGCACGCAAAATTAAAGTCGCAAAAACAAAAGTAGACGAAAACTGAAAACGAGAACCAGCCAGGGACGCATTTTCAACGCCCCTGGCTGGGCGCCGAAATTTCTCACGCCCTACGCTGGGCGCTGAAGTTGCTGCCTGGCCTTTTGGTCAGGCACAACAGCCTCGGTGCCCACGCATGAAGAAAATACGTAGCAAAAAAAAAAAACACTTTTCGTGAAAAAAAATTTGCTACGAAGGCGTATGAAAAGGCACTCGATTCTAAAAGCGACTAAAAAAAATAAAAAAAAAATAACTCTTTGTGTCGTTGTTAGGCCTCCTACGACGACAATGCTCGACACCAAAACCGAGCATGCTAATTAAACGACCTTGAATGTCACATGGGCAAAGTATTCAAAAAATAATGTTCGAATAAAGTCTTCAAGAGAAAATAAATGTTCAAATAAAAAATAAATAAATCGGAGTCTAGACTAGGCTATGCCGAAGTACAATCTAAATCCTAAGTCTTAGTTGTCTTATCCATTGAATCGGTCCTAATACTTGGTGTTGTTCTGCAAGCTAAAAGGTTCAACCATATTGAGTCTCCCTTCCTAACATTTAAATCAATAAGCACCCATATGTAATTGTCATCCCTTGCTAAGAATCCACGACCTCAATACTCTCTCTCACCAATAAAAAGAATATACTGTAGTATTTGCAAAATGGAAACGGTCACATTCTGAAAATCATTCCCCCATAGTCGCACAACCCCCAAAGTGAGCCTAAGGTGTCAATACCATTAGCAAAAAATTAATGGCCTCAAGGCTTATGATCACATTGGGTCACGACTATCATAGTCCTCTCAAGTCACTCACTCCTTGAAATACTACTAAGTACGGACTAAAAGATTTTCCATGAATGCAACATGACGAACCATGAAAATACCCAAATCGGCATACCATAAGGCTACCATTGGGGTAAAGCAATACACACTAAGAGGTAAGCCGCACTAATGATTCTAGTCTTGCAAAAATAAAAATTCGATCTCCCCAACTAACCACCTTGCTAACATTAAGCAAAATGGCGCATACAAATGAACACCCAAGGGTTAAAATCTAAAGTGTCAACCAACGAAAGTTATGGTCCAATTAGCCTAAGTCTGAGAGTTGCTTGGTCAAGTATTATAGGCTTACGCCACGTCATTATTTCGAGTCTAGGCCACCTCCTTGTATTCATACACGGGTTATAATCAGAAAGATTAATGAAAGTTCGAGTCTAAATCACAACTTTCAATTAAATCTCGAAAACTGTAAAAAATTATTTTCGATGTAATTCTTTCGTTAAATTTCAATAAGGTAAAAACAACATTTTGAATCTACGCTATTTGCACATTTTAAGAAACGACTAAATACGCTTGCAAAGTAAGACAATTTAAAGGTCCACCCTAGGCCAACAAGAATTAAAGGTCCACCCTAGGCCTACTAAAGTTAAAGGTCCACTATAGGCCTACCAAACGAGGCTCACTCAGTCTCGCCTCGTGACTCAAAGACCACAACCATCTACCTCTTAGCCCAAATAAAAAAAATTTGAAGGATTTATGTTGGGGAGAAATCCCAAGCAAAAAGAAAAAAAATAGAAAGAGAAGAAAGCGAAAAGAGCGAGCCATGAAATACGTAGCCCGTACCTCCCAAAGTGCGAAATTTACCCAAGTAAACAAAGGAAAAGAATTGAGTCAACCAATCCAAATCATAAAATTCTACGAGGTCTACCCTTTCCAATCTTTATGTTCTTAGACGCCTTCGCTCTGAGGCCCCTGTTCAGCTCATTTAACCCATCCATGTTCTCATTGCCATAACCCAAGAAACCATTACTTCAACTCTTGTTTATGAACTTGTTATCAACTGCAAACCACGTACGGCCATTGACACGTGCGTCATACCCATTATTTCCAAAACCTGCTCTTACACCACCATTAGCATAATGACCATATAACTTGTGTGGATACATCCTGTTGATATACCCTTGAGCCGTCCCCATGCTACTCATTGGCCTTGGTTGATGTAAACTCATGACACTAGCTTAAGGCTGCAAATTGTGAGTCCTAGCAGATATAATCCTCGTGCTTACCTATACAAATTATCCTATCTCATTCAACCCATCTTTCAAACCGTCTTGAGTCACGAATAAAAAAGAAAACAAATGAAAAGTACAAAAAACTAATAAATAATAAAAAAGCAAACTTTGCAAAAGCGCCTCTAAAGTTAGTCTAAAAAGAAAAAGAAGCATTTAGCGCACCAAAAAAGATCCTCCCAGAAGTCATTTTCAGCGCCCAGAGCTGGGCGCCGAAATCTTTAGCGCCCCAGCCTGGGCGCCGAATCTCTCTGCTCGCCAAATTTTGTCCTGAAGTGCTCGTCATTTTATCCGCACATGCACGGAAAAATAACGAACACTTGGAGGGGTACAGCACGTATACGTACCAAAAAATACATGTACTCAAAAAAAATTATGTACTCAAAAAATATAAAACAAATTTTTGGCTTACGGCAAAGGGGCAGATTAAAATAATAATAAACTTCACTTATTCTACCATTTCAAATAATATGTTTCCACCTCAGAACATACTTGTTTAAAATCGGCATTCTATAAAACCATTTTCTAGGCTAAGAACTACGCAAGACCTGATTCCAAATTAAATCTATTTAAGGCGGATACGTAGGCAATCCATGATTCGGTCCAACCAATTTGCAAAAATATTAAAGCCTATAGAAAAACAAGAATAAAAAATAGAAGTCCCTTATTGAAATGTAATTACTTGCAATCCAAGTCGAAAGAAAAATTTAAATCAAAGGAAGAATCCAAGTCACCAAGATGCCAAAACGAGCATACATCGAAAAATAATAAGGGCACGTACCCTTGCCAGAAGGAGCACTCACACTCCTAGGCACTTAGCCAGGACTCAAAAGATCGCTTTGCCTCAATTGAATGGGGGCTAGCGCAAGCGTCCATGACCTCTAAAGTACTCGACTTGACCCTCCCTAAAGCGAACTAACTCACTTAAAGACCTTCTTTCACCACTAGACATAGTCGTTCGCTTAAAGACCTTCTTTCACCACTAAGACACAGTCATAATCGCCAACAAGTAATAAAGGCAGTAAGCTTGCAATAAAGAGGATTGTTCTATGGCGTCGCCCCATCGTTCCTTCGAACTCAGGGCACCCGTTCATGGTAATTCAAATGCTCGCTAATCCCCTTCGAAAAAAAAAACAGACATTGTCAATAGGACTTGGCACTTAACCAAGGCTCACCCTACTCAGACATATGGCACGGGCATCTAAAATCGAAATCTGAAACATCATTAATGGGAAGACATAACAGCAACTCGGGGCTAAGAAATTGAAATGAAAGAGCTAGGGAAAGAACTAAGTATACCTTGACCTTTTGTGCAGACATACACCAAGTAAATCTAAGTCGATTTGAAAACGGTTTATATTCCCGCAATTCTGGAAAAGATGGCCTTAAAAGCCTAAAGCATATGCCAAACGGGCACAAGTATATCTTGACGCCCGCACCCTGGCTTCCAGGAAATCCTTAGACAGCATTCCAAAAATCGTAACAGTATTTTGATTCATTCATGTAATCCTGTACGAACCCTTCTATAAGTCAACTTACTTAGGACACCTCGGATTGTACACAGTAGGATTCGGATTTTAAATAATTTCCAAATAATTTTCAAAGACTTCTTCGAACATAATAAAGAGTCGTTGGTTTAATCTAAGTATGCGTTTATCCCGATGTTGCAAGTGAGTCAAAAAAGATTTCTAAATATGATTATGGGTAAAGAAAGGCACCTAACTTTTGGTCAAGGCACACTTCCACATGTTACTACCTTGACCATGGCGATGTCGCATAATACGACATTTACAAGAGAAGTAGCAGGTCACTATTCGAACGTACCTCGCACTAAACGAGTCTGGTTCAAACTATTCATGATCCATGTCACCATGAATGCATAAAGACGTATGCAAAACATTATAGCACCAAGCCAATCCCGTAGCTACATTTGGAGGCTTGAGAAAAACACTCTAAAAATGCTCGAAATGACGATTTTATCGCAAATTCTCGACGCTAATGCTATACATACATCATAGGGGCACAATCCTAAGCTTTAATCATGTAAAACGAACCTTAGAATGGCTACAACCCCTCCCAAATTCTAAAGCACTACTTAGAATATATAAAGTCACCCCACTAACAAGGGTAACTGAAAATCGCGAGTCACCAACACTCCGATCAAACTACTGCACATAACGCTCGCCCTACAAGCGCCCGTTACACAGTCTACCTCGTTCCAAAGCAAAAGCGAAAGAAAAAAAAAATTAAGGATAAGAACTGTCAAAATATACTCAGAAATTATTTTCAACGCCCAGAGCTGGACGCCGATATCTTTAACGCCCCAGCCTGGGCGCTGAATCTTTCTGCTAGCCAAGTTTTTCCCAGATAAAAAAAAGGGGAAGAAACACCTATGAATCCTCGCATCGAACGAAGTAATAAGCCGTGCAAACCCACGCAGAAGATGCTACACTTGTTCGAACACATGAACGAGCATGATGAAGTACTCCAATGCAAAAAATAATAATATCCCAACACCTGGAGGAATGTTCTAAGACACGCCGTTAGGCCACACAAGCCTACGTCGCACCATAAGTTCAACCGTCCCACGGTACAAGTCTAAAAGAAGAGTAAGGCACATTGCGCTAATGTAGGCACGACCAAGAGCACGTGTAAAACAGGCAAAGACAACTTATCGCCCAAATTCAAAATGCAAGCCACACGACTTCTACATTAAGGATTAAAGGTAGCAAAATATTACCTACAACGGAAGGGATAGCTCGCACCTACACGAGCGGAACCCCAAGGCATCTTTCTCGAAAGAACCTACAAAAATCGTACGCCAAAAGGAAAGCATCCCAACATGCATACTTGGGAGCTCCAAGCTACGAAACAACCATAGCAAAATAAAAAAAATCTCGAAGCAAATGTTTGAACAATCGAAAGGGCACGATGTTTGAGCCCACTTCATGAATGGGCCTGAACCCTATCAAGCTTCTAAGCAAACTATTCAAAATCAGTCGTTGCTCAAAAAAAAATGAAACAATTCAAGCAAAATGATTAATGGACCGCACACCACGGCCATTCTGTGAACGCTCGTTCGCACACACATATCATCTTTTCTAAGTATCGAACATTTACGAACGCGTTCAAAAGAAAAAAAAAGGAAAACGGACGAACAAGAGGCCGGCTGTGTCATCAAGAAACCTCGCCAGAAATTATTTTTAGCGCCCAGCGCTGGGCGCCGAAATCATTAACGCCCAGGCATGGGCGCCGAAAATGATTCCTGACCCAAAAAAAAAACAGCTCTGACTTCTATAGGGCCCTGCCATATTTATTCGACTTGAAAATTGCCGATTCCTTTACTGAAAGTCGCACCTCACGGCTTTGTTAAGAGTAGCACACCACTACAAAGATCGCTCGCACTTACGAGCACAATCCCAAGCACGATCAAGGACATTGCAGAATGCGTATCCCCAAGAAACCTCTTTGACAAGAAATGACCGTCAAGCACGAATGCTTGGGGGCTCGAAAGAAAATATATATTATGCAAAGTTAAAACAACATTCCCAGACTAAGCTGTACGAAGTCGCGTGTTTGGATGTCTCAAAAAATAAAACCGGTTTACGACCTCAAGACAAAGGTCGCCATTGACACTTATACATAGTCCCCTAATCAAGGACCCAGGTAGTGGCAAGATTGAGCCATAAAGACTAGCTCAAAACCACGAAAGCGGACGGTCGCAAGACAAAGGTCCATCTGAACACGTTGTCAGCCCACGTTCAGGTTACAACTAAATTCGAGCATCCCTCGAAAGAATTCGCTCATGCGAGAATGAATAAGAAAAGAAATTCTCAAAGAAATCACAAGAACAAATGAAATAGGGACTTTCCCACCTCAATCGGGCAAGATCGCGCCACGAACCGCGCGAGTTCCAAATAGAAAAACGAATTCACGGACGTCCACCCTCAGCGGACAGGACTCGCTCACCTTCAGCGGGCGGGGTCTGCGTCACTAGCCGCGCAGATCCTCAGTTTTCGAAAAATAAAAAATCTTCAAAACAAAAAAACAGGCTCGCTATCTTTAGCCGGCGGGGTCTGCGTCACTAACCGCGCAGGTCCTTAGTCGCTGCAGCGATAACTTTATTCGGTTTTCGTTTTTCCCAAAAACGATGTGAGTAGCCTTTGGTTTTCCGTTTTTCCCAAAAACGATGTGAGTAGCCTTTGGTTTTCCGTTTTTCCCAAAAACGATGTGAGTAGCCTTCGGTTTTCCGTTTTTCCCAAAAACGATGTGAGTAGCCTTTGGTTTTCCGTTTTTCCCAAAAAACGATGTGAGTAGCCTTTGGTTTTCCGTTTTTCCCAAAAACGATGTGAGTAGCTTTTGGTTTTTCGTTTTTTCCAAAAAAGAGCGATGTGAGTAGTTATTGGCTTTCCGTTTTTCCAAAAAAAGAGCGATGTGAGTAATTTTTCCTTTTTTCCAAAAATTAAAGTATTGGTTTTCCGTTTTTTCCAAAAAGAACGATGTGCTGGATTTTCCTTCGTTTTACGTCCTATAAAAACAAGGGGGTTTTCTCGTTTAGCTAACCCTGAAAATGAGAATCTTTAAAAACATTTTTACCTCGTGATTGGGCTTGGTCAGGCCCAATTACACTTTATAGCTTTGATTTCGAAAACATCTGTAGTTACTCCCAATGACAAAGTGAGGGAGTTCCTACGCCTCTTTAGATACTTCCAATGACAAAGTGAGGAAGTTTCTATACTATCCGTTGACAAATCCCAACGACACGTGAGGGGTATGTCGACACTTCAAGTGATGACCCTTAAGTCAAATGTTATCACTCGGGGGCTCGTGAGACCCTCGCAAAAACAGGTCACCATGGCCTGTGTGACGCACTCCGTGTAATACATTGACCATCGTCTTACTCCAAGACTCAAAAGTGGGGGCTAACTGTAGACACCTACTTTTGTCCCCATTCCCGAAAGGGAAGGTTCGATGATGAAAGCATAAATCTCCACTTGACAACGCATCTCCTATAAAATAACGAATCTCAATCACCCTTCTCGTTTCACCCGAAACCTTCTATTTATAGAAACCTGCTATTTATGGAAACCTTCTAAAAATAGTAACTGCCGTAAAGGGTAGCTTCTAAAAGTGGCAAGTCATAAAAGATAGAAACCTGTCAGAATTAGGTGTTGCACTCCAACATAAATCCTAAATGAGATAGAAAACTGCGAGAATCCTATTCCTAATATGATTCGGAAATAAGAGTTACGTATTAATTAAAATCCTAACGAGCCTAGAGTTCGTAACGGGCCCAGACGCATTCCGTCATGAAATTGATACGCACTAAAAGAAGACTCGATTAAGTCTCAAACACTACGGATTTCAGGAATCCGAATCTGACTAAGAAAACAGCCCAAACATCAATTTCAACGCCCAGCCCTAGGCGCTGAAATTGCATGGGTCCTATTTTCAACGCCCAGAGCTGTGCGCCGAAATCTTTGACGCCCAAAGCTGGGCGCTGAAAATACCTGGGACGTGTTTTTTCCTAATTCCTCGAGGATTAGAGTTCTACAATTCTATCTTTCCACGAACTCTTTTCTATAAATATAGCCCATGTTCGACGTGAAAACACAACACACAATTCATATTCTGTCGCAATCGATCCATAAATCGAACAGAGCGTATCTTGTCCCATAATTTGAGATTCGTTAAATAAAAAGGAGAAATAGCAAAGTCAAAGTGGTTAGTTTTCTGAGAACCGTGACGCACCTCTCAAGGGTGCGTCGTAATGTGTCCCTTTTCGATGATTTAATTGCTTTCCTCGCCCTTTTTATGAACTGTTAAACTAACTAAATCTGATTGTTCTACCACGCCTAACAAATATAATATTTTTGGGAAATTGGATTATCATGCTAGGTCCCTTAATGCTATTTAAATCAGATAATCGCGATCGATCTAGTATTATATGTTGCATATTGCTAAAATCAACTCAGATTAGTTTAATAGTTAACGCATGTCCCTTCAATTATTTATGCTGAGCTAGTAAGGATATCCTGCCTCTGGAGTTATCGACGAGCGAGTACTCCTCTTGGTAGTTACAGTCCCCCGAACCCTCAATCTCTACCTTGCGGGTGTATGTTGAGGGATCCCCACACCAGGGATCACAAGGGAACCTACGGCCGTCGTGGTCAAACATAATTGCACTCCCTTTATGTCACGATAACCGGGTTTTGTCAGTTTTTCTCATTGTCGTTAAAAACTGAATGGCGACTCCTATATTACTAGTCAATTGGGTGTAAACTCACAGGAAATCCAATTACACTTGATTGAATAAAAAGAATCGTCACACCCACGAGGGACGAGGTCACACATTAGCCTCGTGCTTTTTTGACCCCCTCACACCCTATAGCCTTGGGTAACCGAAAATATTTGCACCGAGGCCAGGACGAGGCCGAGTGGGCCTCCTTTTTTACTCATGGTATCTGTTCTATTAAGTGGGTGGTACCGTGGTGGGGTTTGACTATTATGACGGGGGGTTCTGGTGTATCGGTTTATGTTTCCTTGTTGGGGCTATCTCGGCCCATTTATATTTTCCCTTACCGAGTCATGCGTCAATACGATTTAAGGCAGACTATCCCCTTTTCTGATACGGTACCACCTAAAGTAGCGGCCTTTTCACAAGCACGGGTTCAAGCGTGGGCTAAGTATTATGATGGTCTCCCGCGTTGGGCTGTAGCTACAAATGGCTTTGTGGGTCTTTCTGAAAACTACAAGTTGTGGATTAGCTTCGATGATAAGGCCGTGAGGACCGAGGCTCGAAATGGGGAGCCAGTTGAGCTTTTGATACCTCGCATTCGGGTCAGATATGAGGGCCGTGATTCTGCCAATCCTTGCACCCATGGTATTAAGACTGTGAAAGCTCGTCCTGATCGAAAGAGAAAGGAAGTTCCTCCCCGTTCCAGTTCTAGGCCTAAAAAGATGCCTAACATGAAGGGGCCTGCTATTGTTAAAAGAAGTGCAGGCTCTCGCGGAGATCGTCGCCGGAACAATGTATGGGTTAGGAAGGATCAGCCGCCTGTAGAAACAGTGACTAGTCTAGTTGATGATAATAATTCTTCTCCCACCATTGTCTGTGCCCTTGAGGCTGAGCGGGCTATAACCGAGAATGTTTCTGAAGCCTTGGCATCTTTGGAAGTTAGTGTCCAGGAGCCGGTTCTTATGGAGATTGATATAGGGGCAGCGCAGAAGACTGTGGGGGTGGATCCTGCGAACATTGCCCTCTACAAGACTTTATTTGATGATCCGGAAGAACTAGAGTAGTGTAGTTCTTGCTAGGGTGTAGGTGCCCTTTATTTATTTCAGTTGTGTTTGTTTTTTTATTTCTTAGCACTAGGTTTTCCTTCTTATTATTTTTCAATAAAGGCGTATTTTATTTTTCATTTTCATTTTTTGTTTCTCCTCTTTTTTATATTTTTATATGTCTAACACTTTTTGCACAGTTTATATATGTTTTTTTTTTATTGGACCGAATCCTTGGTAAGGATTGCCTACGTATCTTGTCAGAATCAGGTCGCGCGTAGTTCTAGCTAGAATAAATTCTAGGATGCCGGATTTTAATAGATATGCCCTGAGGTGGAAGCATATTACTTAACCGGTCAGATGAGTGAAGTATTATCATTATTTTCGTCTGCCGCTTTTTTTTTGCCGTAAGCCGTGTATCATTATGTTATTTTTTGTACGGCTATATTTTTTTTTGGTAAGCCTATTTGGATACGTGCTGTACCCCCCAAGTGTTCGTTATTTTTCCGTTATGTGCGGATAAAATGACGAGCACTTCTGAAAAAAAAATTTAGGCAGGCAGAGAGTTTCAGCGCCCAGGCTGGGGCGTCAAAGATTTCGGCGCCCAGCCTTGGGCGCTGAAAATGAGTTCTGGCTCTTCACATGTTCTTGCATTTATTTCTTTTTTTCTTCGTTTTGTGCTTTGCTTTTTGCTCGTATTTAAAATCAATTTTGAGGCTATTTCGGAGGCTTTTTTTGACTGTTAGCGTAAGACGCATTTTTGTCCGGATTAATTTTTTCTATTCGTGACTCGAAATGGCTTTGAAAATGGAGTTAGAGTGCGGAAGATATGAAGATCTTTGTGTAAGCTTTTGGGTGGGTTGAGGTGCGTGTTGTTAATGAAGGGTATGGTGGGGTTACATTTTATTAATTTCCTTTTTAAGCAACATTTGCATTTGTTTTGGATTTGATTTCCTTTGATTTCTTTGGGTTGCATGGGTTGACCTTTATGATTGCACGGGTTGACTTTTATGTCTTGGAGATATGAAGGGGATGGTACGGTTTATTTTGTGGATTTCGGGAATTGGTTTCCATGTCACGACTTCAAGACCGAGTGGGCCTTGCTATTGGGCCTAAAGTGGGCCGCCTCTTTGCAAGTACGTTTGGTGCTTTATTTAGTGTTAGAATGAAAGTTTTTTAGGAGAAATCTTACGCCTTTATTAATTTGGGAAGTAAGGGAAACACACTGAAATAAAATTGACCTATAATCTAAGGGGTCTTAGGACCATATAAAGCCTTTATTTTTTTTTCTACCAATCTAGAGAACTACTAGGCGCTTTTTACTAAGGTGCTCTATATGGCTCAAGCCTTGGGTTTAGTCTCGTAAAACCTTGGTCCTTCACCGATACTCATCTTGAATTCTATTCCTTTTGCATTGACCCACTGATATGTCTTCACCCATCCGTTCTCGATCTTTTCTAGTGTTGATGCCGGAGAGATTAATCGGGTTGGATCGAAACCTTCATCTTGTAAAGCTAGGGTAGTCATCACAGTCTCGTCCTCCATAGGCCTCGATTCGTTAAACAATGTCCATAGAGCCTGGTTGTCCAATATTTCAGCTGTTTTAGTCTTGGTGAGGTGGGGTGCCTCATCCAAGGTGTGGCAGTCATGGGAAACTTCAAATCTGGGCCAAGTTTCAGTAAAGAGGTCCTGGCCCGATTCTTGAGACAGGTAGATATCTTCAGCATCATCATCCCACACACCGCATACTTCTCTCTCGATTCGATCCATAGGGACCACAGCGAGTGGTGCACCTTGAGGTGTAATGTACACCGTAGGGTCGAAGTTCTCATTTTCTGGTAGGTCGAGAGAGATGTGACAAGAGTCGAGTGGGCTCTTGTTGTTGTCGGGTTTGCCAACGTTGGGGAGAGGTATTGTTTCCTCTATCATATCCTGGACCGTGTTTCTTGTATGCAGGTTTGCTTTGTACTGTTTTTGTGAGGTCATCCTCGATCTTTATTCCCATATCATAAACCCTCTTGAAGGTATCAAGGCTCAAGTATCTAAGATGTTGTTTGTAAGTTGGGTCCAGATTGTCAATGAATTTTTGGGCTAATTCGGTTTCAGGAGGCCAAATGACCAGTAATGCAAAATGTTTGGCTTGCGCAGCCGCTAAGGATTCGTTTTCCATTTTTAGTTGGTTCACGAGCAGGGTCATTTGGGTTATTTGGTTCTGTAGCTCTTGTATAGACATGTTTGAGGGTGCGAATCGAGTTTGGGGGAGCGGAGATTCTTGAAATGGGGAATGACGGACGGAGCTTGGAGTTACTAAACCTTGCGTTGGTGATGTAGCTTCGAGACGCACTAACCTTTGATTTTCAGATTGGCACCAAGTGGCAGGACCAGTCCTATGCATAAGATAAGCTAAAGTTTAGGCCCCAAAGTTTCAAGCATTACTTAGTCTAGACTTTGACTCTCTCTATTGGTTTTTTTTGTGCTCTTTCTTTTATTGGTACACTTTTTGGTTTTTCTTTTGGTCATTCTTTGGATTTTCGAAACACTTGCCCGTGTGACATTCATAGTTATTGGCATGTTCGGTTTGGTGCCGAGCATTGTCGTCATAGGAGGCCTAATCAACGACACAGAGAGTTATTTATTTTTATTCATTCTTTTTAGTCGCTTTAAGAATTGAGTGCTTTTCACACGCCCTTGCAGCAATTTTTACGAATAGTTTTTTTTCTACGTATTTTTTGCGCGGGCACCGAGGCTGCTGTGCCTGACCAAAAGGCCAGGCAGCAACTTAAGCGCCCAGCTTTGGGCGTGAGATATTTTGGCGCCCAGCCAGGGGCGTTGAAAATGCGTCCCTGGCTGGTTCTCGTTTTCCGTTTGCGTATACTTTGCGACTTTGATTTTGCGTGCTTGCCTAATAACGTCCTTTACGCGTTGTGCAGCGTTTGTGGGATTCGTTACAGGCCATCCCGAGTGTCTCTTATTTTTGTGGCGATCGTTCGGGTTTGCGGAACACGTATTTCGGTATAACTCTTTGGCCAATTGGTTTATGAATGTTTGGGCAATTTTTAAGGCCGTTGGTTTTCTAACCTTGTTTGTCACACACAATCATATATTTCGCTACACGTAACTAACATTACATCATGAGGCAATAATAATATGTCATATAGTTTATGATAGGCTTCTAGGGGTAGTATTTGCGCCTGGCTTGGTACCGCTTCTATCGCAGATCCAACACATGCCCCGGTCGAGGTAGTGCCTTCAACAGACGAATTTCGCCCAAGAGGCCAATCACGATGTAAGCCAAGGGGGCATACACCAATGAGAGGGACCTAGTGGGCGAGCGATTGGGTTTGGGACGGGTGTACTACTAGCGAAAGTGCTGAGTGGACAACATTCGAAACGTATGCACCCCCCGGTTGGCGATGGGTATCCTTAGTCCCAACTCCCGAGATGAAACATCCAAGGGAGCCAAGATTCGTTATGCGGTTCTGCCCGTTCACATTAATATGCTGATTTTCAGGTCGTCCCAACTTGATGGGGAAATAAACGCGGGGTAGGATCGTTTCACCCTTCGGATATTTTGATTACCTACAAGCACGAGTATTTCCTTCACTATCCCCAGTGGAGTCGCCATTGTGAGGGGGTCGAAAAAGCGCGAGCCTAATGCGTGACCTTGTCCCTCGTGGGTGTGACGTTTCTTTTTGTCAAATCAAGTGTAATTGGATTTCCTGTGAGTTTACACCCAATTGACTAGTAATATAGGAGTCGCCATTCAGTTTTTAACGACAATGAGAAAAACTGACAAAACCCGGTTATCGTGACATAAAGAGAGTGCAATTATGTTTGACCACGACGGCCGTAGGTTCCCTTGTGATCCCTGGTGTGGGGATCTCTCAACATACACCCGCAAGGTAGAGATTGAGGGTTCGGGGGACTGTAACTACCGAGAGGAGTCCTCGCTCTTCGATAACTCCAGAGGCAGGATATCCTTACTAGCTCAGCATAAATAATTGAAGGGACATGCGTTAACTATTAAACTAATCTGAGTTGATTTTAACAATATGCAACATATAGTACTAGATCGAGCGCGATTATCTAATTTAGATTGTATTAAGGGACCTAGCATGATAATCCAATTTCCCAAAAATATCATATTTATTAGGCGTGATAGAACAATCAGATTTAGTTAGTTTAACAGTTCATAAAAAGGGCGAGGAAAGCAATTAAATCATGGAAAAGGGACACATTACGACGCACCCTTGAGAGGTGCGTCACGGTTCTCAGAAAACTAACCACTTTGACTTTGCTATTTCTCCTTTTATTTAACGAATCTCAAGGTACGGGACATGATACGTTCTGTTCGATTTATGGATCGATTGCGACAGAACGCGTGATCAATTTCGCAGCGTGAGGCTTAGGCTTAGGGGTTGGAGTCAATACTCAGAAATAATAATTGTGTGTTGTTTTTACGTCGGCTTTAGGGGTCTATTTATAGGAAAGAGTGGCGTAGAAAGATAGATTTTCAGGAATTTGAATACGAAACGGACGAGGAAAAGAATCCGTCCCAGGTATTTTCGGCGCCCAGCTCTGGGCGTCTAAGATTTCGGCGCCCAGGGCTGGGCGTTGAAAATAGGGTCTGGGCAGAATTCTTTGTCAGATTAGACTCTAGAGTACGGAGTCCATTAAGAGACTTAATCCGAGTTATTTGGTGCGTATCAATTTACGATGGAATGCGTCTGGGCCCTTTACGAACTCTAGGTTCGTTATGAGTTTAATTAATACGTTAACTCTTTTATCAAACTGCGATAGGAATAGAATTCCTTTTACAATTTCTATCTCTTTTAGGATTTATGTTGGACTGCAACACCTAATTCTGACAGGTTTCTATCTTTTTATTCTTACTACTTTTAGCAACTACCCTTTACGGCAGTTACCATTTTTAGCAGGTTTCCATAAATAGCAGGTTTATATAAATAGAAGGTTTCGGGTGAAATGAAAAGAGGTGATCGAGATTCGTTATTTTATAGGAGATGCGTTGTCAAGTGGAGATTTATGCTTTCATCATCGAACCTTCCCTTTCGGGAATGGGGACAAAAGTAGGTGTCTACACTCGTCGCGCCTGCTTGCCTCGCGTCTGCTTGCTTGCTGGGCGTGGCAGCGCGCGCTGTGGCGCAGCACGCTTACTGCCCACACGCGTCTGCCCGATGGCTTGCGCCTTGGCCCTTGGCCCTTCGCCCTTGCCCACTCGCCCATATGCGCACAGCACTCGACACAGGGCAGCGTGCCGCCTTGTGCTCGTGTGCCATGGCTCTTGCTCGTTGCATCGTACCACATGGGCGACGAGCTCCCTTGCTCGTCGTCGCATGCCCGCACTATACAACACCCTTAAGGGTAACACGTAGCGTCCATTGCTTTGTGCGTGCAAGTTTTATGAGTGAATTGCATAAAAATTAAAAAAATTTAATTTAAAATTAATGACAAATTAATAAATCATATTAATTTCATAATTTTAGGGCGAAAAATCGAAAATTTATTAATCAATTAATTTCCGATTAACATGGATTCAAATCTAGGTCATAAAAATTTAAAATTTAACATAAATTAACAATTTTTATGGTGGATTTTAATCATTGGTACCTAATTAAATTATTAATTAATCATGAAAATCAAATCAACTTTAAATTATTCGAATTTCAACAAATTAATCATAATTACAAATTAGGTTGTATAATTAACAAGTCTAGGCATTCATAATTGTTAAACATATACTGTAGGTCAATAAAAAACTCAAGATTTATCAACAAGAATCGCAAATATTCAATTTAACATCTTAAATTTACAAACTTTTGCGTTCGAAAAACTAAAACCTCCGAAAAGTCATGGTTAGGCTTCGAATTTGAGAATTCTCAAATTCGAAGCCTAACTATGACTTTTCGGAGGTTTTAAGTTTTTCGAATGCAAAATTTCGTAAATTTAAGATGTTAAATTAAATATTTGCGATTCTTGTTGATAAATCTTGAATTTTTGATTGACCTACTGTATATGTTTAACAAGTTTGAATGCCTAGCCTTGTTAATTATGCAATCTAATTTATAATTATGATTAATTTGTTGACAATTGGAATAATTTAGAATTAATTTGATTTTCATAATTAGTTATAATTTAATTAGATACCTATGATTAAAAACCACCATAAAAATTGTAAATTTATGTTAAATTTTAAATTTTTATGACCTAGACTTGAATCCATGTTAATCGGAAATCAATTAAATAATAAATTTTCGATTTTTCGCCCTAAAATGATGAAATTAATATTATTTATTAATTTGTCATTAATTTTGAATATAAATTTTTAATTTTTATGCGACTCGCTCATATAATTTGCACGCACAAAGCAATGGACGCTACGTGTTACCCTTAAGGGGTGTTGTATAGTGCGGGCATGCGACGACGAGCAAGGGAGCTCGTCGCCCATGCGGTACGAATGCAGCGAGCAAGGGCATGGTGCACGAGCACAAGGCAGTAGCCCTGCCTTGTGTCGTGGGCTGTGAGCAATGGGCGTGTGGGCAGGGGCGAGAGCAAGGCACGAGCAGTCGCGTGTGGGCAGCAAGCGTGCTGCGCCACAGCGCGCACTGCCTCGCGCAAGCATGCGGAGCCTCGCGCGCAGCGAGCGCAAGCTCGCGTGCCACGAGCGCTACGCACAGCGTCGATGGCTCGCACGCAGCGAGCGCCAGCTCGCATACTGCTGCCTCGTGCGATGAGCGCAAGCTCGCGTGCGGGAAAGGCAGGCGCGCAGCGAGCGATGGCTCGCATAAATCGAGCGCTGGGGCGCGCAGCGAGCGATGGCTCGCGTACATCGAGCGCTGGCGCGCGCAGCGAGTACCAGCTCGCGTGTTCGATTGATGCCTTGCGATGGTGAGCAGCAGCGATGCGACGCAGCGCATGGGCTGCGCGCACATGGCTAGCGATGGCTGTGTGCGTGTGGCCCATGGGCGTGCGTTGCGTGGGATTGTTGCGTTGCGATTAGATCGTTTTGAGATTTTAATTTGAAATTTTCAGTTTACGTAATTTTAATTAATTTTAAAATTAATAATTTAAATTATTTTCTTGGATTTTAATTTTGAATATTGTAATTATAATAAATTTTATTTATTCTAATTATTTTACTAAAATTAAAATCATGAATTAATTTAAATACGACTGAAATTAAATTAAACTTTTTAGATTCAATTATAAATTTATATGAGCTTTAAATTTTAATTAAATTTGTATGTTTCCGGTTAGACTAGAAATACATTTTTATGTTTAAAATTAGTAAAGCATATGAATTTATTGGTTTAAGTGGGAGCCCTTTTTAGTCATAAACTCTTGATTAGGTCTACAAATCCTTAAGGTTAAAACAACTTGATTAGAATTAATAAGGACTGAATAATTTGTAGATTATTGGTGCCCTTGATTAATTGCTGCAAATGTTTATGTGATGCATAATGTGTTTTACTAACCAGCTATGTGGGCCATTCATGTTAATGAATGGGTGAATGGTATATATTGTATATGTACTGTTTTGCAGGTTATGAAGTGACTAGTATGGCCCAAATAGGATAGAAAATATGGTCTGCGAACCATTAATTTGAATGTAATTGGTCTAAAGTACCAAAGTTGTTTTTCAATTCAAATATGGTCTGCGTACCATCAAATAGTTGTAATTAGTTTTAATTATAGCTTATCCTATTTGAAGAAAATGGTGCCTACCACGGAGATTTTCGAGACGGACTTTGAAGTTGAAGCTTCAAGATGAAGTCGGACCATACTAGATCACATTTATCTTATGCATGCTTTAAGTTACTTATTGCTTTAAATATGTCTTAAATATGCATGAGATCAAAGCTTGATTATGTTGCATGATTAAGGATTTTAGTTCACTTAAAATCTAACCAACATAGTAAGAGCCTTAAGTTCCAAACTTAAAAATTGAGTTAAAAGGTGCCATGCCAAAATATACACTTGCTTGGATATCCTTTACATCAATCTAGTAATAGTTTTCGCTCAGCGAGGTGTTACTTATTGGTCCTAAAGGGGCAAGGTACACAAATAATTGTGAGTACATGTTAGTTTTGGTGAAACTCAACGATATAAGTAAGGAGTCCTTTTATGTCGTGGCAAAATCGATAGGTTTACCTAATAAGTTCTTAGACGTACCTATCAACCAAGAATAGTTTCTAGACTATTAGCAAAAGGTTTTTGCTTACCTAAAATGTTTTAGGATTGAGTCGACAAACTGTGCTTAGTTCTTCAATGATTTTAGGATCTTGGAATCATTTTATTCACACCTGCCGGAACAATAAAATCGAATAAAATGCTAATGACTTGTTTAAATTGCATGATTGCTTTAATTTTCAAGTTATTACTCATGATAAATGTTTAGACTTTGCATGCTTCAATGTATGTTTTAATTATTGTTTATAATTAAATATCCTGCACTGCAATAAATCCTTTAGAAGGTAACAGTAAATTTCCTCGATTGGTAGTGAATCCAAGAACGATTCACGGAAATGAGAGAAAATGAGCAATTTAAAATGTACGTTTCTTTTAGCGACTTTTATGGTTGTTTTCGAATATCAAAATCGAATGGCAAACCAATTGGTGCTTGTGAATTCAAAATACAATGTAGTTTTGAGATCATAAAGCATTGAGTTTAAACGCTCAGCTTTACCAATGGTTAACAACCTAAAATCTTTTTTCCATTTAAATCTCGAATGAGTCTAGTCCGTAGACATTCGAATAGATCGATGCTTAGAGAACTTTAGAAGCTTCTAGTAAGATCATCTAGTTGAAACAAAATATTCAACATAAATTAAAATGGTAAAGAACCTTGTTGGTGACATTGGACATGTCTAACAAAGTATAAAAGTCAACACTAAAGAATTCAATTCTTAAGACTATAAGAAAGGGTACAAGAAATAGGAAAACAAAGGAACAAATGAAAGGAATTTACGATTCCGTTTCTACCTATAAGTTTATGTTTAAAGAGAAGTGACCTAGCAATCAAACTTCCTTAGTATCATATACCGCTTGAGGTTCTTACTTCGGTAATAACTCAAACAATGGAAGCTAGGCTACACTAATGACCTACAAGTGGGAAATGAAGCATGGCAATGATACATTAGTTGTAGGGTCATCTAGTTTGTTTTAAGTCCTTTCAAGGCTGGAACTTAATGGCTATTTTGTTCCATAATCAGCATACCTGAATTTCTGCTTCAAACACAGAAAGACTCACATTCAGAAGAACAAAAACAATGCTTGTTTGTTTGTTTATTTGAATAAAATGGTCATTTACGGGTTGAGTCAATATGCTTGATTAAAACAAACAACTCTTTAAAGAACTTTACTAGGTTCAAATCAACCCCTTGATTTGAGTTCCACTAATCTTTGGCATTGTTGCTTAGACCATATCAATAAGTTAACATTCAAAAGCTCTATTTTGATGGAATTTTGAAAGTTCATTGATTTCTAAATCAATTTAAGACAACTAGTCTTACTTGTTGAAAGTAACAAAAGATATGAACTATTGTTAGAACGCCTAGACAATAGAGTTCAAAGCTAAAGAAAGATTTTATGACTTTATTATTTCACATGGATTTGAGTGAATATAGGTTTATTTACTCAAATGTGATATAAGTTGAATGTGTTTGGCTAGTTCAAAGATTCAGAAGTATAAAATCCACTTGGCAAGAAATCATAAAAGATCTAGGTTAGATCATGTTGATGATTACTTGAGACCAAATATGATCATCAATGATTGTGTGTTGTAATTTCACAATTTAGCTCCATAAGATATGGCATATCTACGTTGGAATGATCGAAGTCAATTAGTACTTGATTCGATCAATGATGAATCATAAAGACTTTTCCTATAATTTCTAAAACAAAATGCTCAACTACCACCAAACTAAACCAAATTCGTCAAAGCTATTGAAAAGTAATTTCAGAATATCTTTTCATAATATATATCTAAAGAGTTCCTAAACTCAGTGGGAGCTTAGTGTTTGTTATTCAACAAACTAAGGCCCAAGTATAGATATATGTTTCATTGTGATTTATTCAAATGAGACACAAGGGTATTGTTTCTACCACGAATTTTGAGAACATAATGTTTGTTTGCTCGAAATGATGTCCTTTTGGAGATTCGTTTCCAAAATGACAAGTGGGAGAAAATAGACCTCGAAAGTCTTCGAGGCAAACAACAAACATAAACGGACAATCTGGAGGCTTTTCGAAGTTCTTTAGAAAATCCGAAAACATATTCTTTAAGGACTCTAGAAGTGGCTTTTAAAGAATAGACATCTCTTAGAAGACTTTACAAGTGCTTCAAGGAAACAGAATATTCAAAGGACTTTCAAGTGGCTATTGATATTCTATTGTTTGATGTTCTATACCCAAGTAGGCATAGAGTTCAAGTCACGGAAACTATGAGATTCTTCTACTAGATAGTGAAGAAACGTGGAGTTCAGGTCACTGAAGCTATGCGATTCTTCTATTAGATAGTGAAGAAACCTACAACTTGCAGTCAAACTATTATCATATAGATTAATAAGTTTGTGACTTGTAAGAAAGCTATGACGAAACCCAGATTCCCTAAAAATGGTTAGAGGCCATATATAGACTCAAATGTTTTAAATGGTTAGAGGCCATAAAACATACTCAATGTTTTGATGACAAAATTGAAATTTTGTTGATTTGCAAGAATAGTTTCACACCTATTGGTTGCAAGTTTGTTTTAAAGATAAAAACCATCAAACATGGAATTGTGTTCACAACACAAAGCTAGATTAGTTGTTAAAGGTTACAAGCAAATTCATGGCATGGATTGTGTTGAAACCTCAAGCAAAATCGTAATGCTTAAGTCTATAATTCAAGCAATGATTGCATATTGGTACATATGGCAATTGGATGACAAAACAATTCCTTAATAAAATGTTGGAATAAACTATGTACATGGTATGTCATAGGATTTGTGGATCCAAATAAATGCTTGAAAAGGAATGCTAGCTTATGAAATCTAAGTACAGATTTAAGCAAGCAATTGGGAATTGGAACTGTATTTTAGTGAAGCTAATAAGTATTTTAGCTTCATAAAATGTACATGATTCTTATAGATATATAAGAAGTTTAGTGGGAGTACATAAAACTTAATTGGTCCTATGTGTATCACACACATATCTCTCTATTGTGAAATAACATTCAAATGCTAATGACTTAGATTTGAAATTATTCATCAATAATGGACCATGGCGAAACTTAGTACATACTGGGTATTAAGATCTATTTATAAAGATCTTATATTAATGTTTTGGATTAAGTAATGGAATTTACTAAATCAAACACGAAAGACTCCATTGGAGATATTCGACCCATATGAATAAATCTAAGTAAAGAATGTTTGAACTATGTATAAGCATTTACTAAGTTAAACATCAAAGGATCTAAGTAAAATTCTTAACCTATATTATATGTCAAAGAATTTAGCTGGATTTAGTATCTACTGAAACTAGATGAGCTAAAGTTACATGAATAGAATTCAATTGAGAATTATTCTGGAAAAGAATTTATCATGTATGATATAATATGAGGATCGCCAAAAACGTATCGTATGACTTTAGGCATGACGAACATATACCAATCTCTATTGATCTAAGTGAAGATCAACTAGATTGAGATCAAGAATACTTATGGTACTTGAAAAGGTACATAGGAATAGTTCTTGATTCAAGGAAATAAAGATATGCTAAATATTGATGCTACACGCATAAACACTAGCAAAGGATCAAGCAAGACCCTTTGGAGTTATCCATTGACAAGGACGAGCTAAAGAGCATCGTGTTTTGAAATGGCAACATGGATTGGAGACCATGAGTTGTTGCGTGGGAAATTAAATATTAATTTCTATGTTCTAAGATATAGTTGGAAAGTCTACCGCATATCTATGAACTGCTTGGATAAGTAAATCCAAACAAAGCATCACTAGCAACCTATACAGTTGAAGTAAAAGTACTTATTGCCTAAGAAGCAATAAAACAGGGTTGTTTAAGTTAAAGAGTTCTTCACTGAACTTGTGGAGATCACATGTCTGCTGACTTGATGGTTCTTCATTGCAAAATGCGTAGAACCACTCTTGTAGCTAGAAAGAATAGATCACAAACTAAACACACTCAAAAGATCTTATCATCCTATCTCGAAAAGACATTCGATGAAAAGGATATTAAGATTGGCAAAGCATGATAACTAAACCTATGCAACAAGTGAGAAGCAACACTCACATTGTAGCACTGGAAATCAAGCATAGCTTTGAATTCCATGAACTGTTTTAAAGATGGGTTTGAGGCCCATGGTTGTAAAACATTGGGGTTGAACATTTATCATATATGAAATGTATTTTCATATTCCATTTAATCTTGGTTTAGAATTAAATGATGAGTCCCTTCAATTTGACGATATATTCAAGATAGACTGTCAGGACCAGTCCTGTGACTAAGAAATGTCTATCAAGTGAACTTGAATGTCAAAAGTTGAAAATGGTCCCTGGTCGGAGTTTTCTATAAAATTGGACGCATAGAAAACGTTAGACGACTAGAATGCAAGATGACTAGTAGTTCTGTTTCTTGAACTATGTGGACATGGCAATGTCATAATCATTTGCATGGATACTTACTTTAGGAAGACTAGTATCAGACAGACCTATGAAACTTTACTGTAAGAGATGAAAATTTGTCATAAGTAAATTTCATTAAAATTATTAGACACTAAATCCTCAATACCTGAGTGATTTGAGATTACTTGTTTGAGAACTGGTTGCTTTGACGTTGACCAACCGTCGCACCGTAAAAGGAGGCTATAAAGGCAACGCTCAGGTAATCACCTATCAAACGAAGTCTAATCTCAAGTTCGCAAGATTGGGATTGTCCTCCCATAAATCGGGATGAGATGCTTAAAAGTTGTACAAGGCCACTCGGAGAGCTAGAAACTGTGAAATGCATGGCCGTGCTCGAATGAATCATAGGCTATGATTATCTGTTTATTTGATCAGTTGAACTCTGAAACCGAGGAACACCTCTGGACATAATAAGGATGACAACTCTTACCTTATGTTCAAGAGCAAGCATCGAGCGACAAAGGAATTAGGAAATGCACACTTGTCCCTAAGGACAAGTGGGAGACTGAAGGAAATAATGCCCTTAGTCCAAGTATGCATTCTATGTTAAGTCTAATAAGTGCGGTTCAGTATTAATTAACAAGTTAATAATTCAGTGAGATCAAGTGAGCTGAATGCCTAGCTAGAGGCCGCTTCAGTTCAAGTGGAATTAATGATATTAATCCACAGCTTACTCTTGACTGAACCCGTAGGGTCACACAAATAGTACGTAAACGGATCAAGTATTTAATGGCATTAAATACTCTATCTATGGATATTCGGAATCGACGGATCTTGGTTTCAGTGGGAGCTGAGATCGTCACAAGCAAGAAATGAATACTCCGGAAACGATGATATTGCCGGAAACGGAAATATGGATCGTATCGGAAATATAAATATTATCCAAGTCGTAGATGTTGCCGGAAACGGAAACATGGTACGTATAGGAAAATATTATCGGAAATGGAAATATTGCCGGAATCGGAAATATTGCCGGAAACGGAAATATTGTCAGAATCGGAAATATTATCGGAATCGAAAAATAATTCCGGAAACGGAAATATTAAATATTTGTTCGAAACGAAAATTGATTCCGGAATCGGAAATATTAAATATTGTTCGTATCGGAAATGAATTCCGGAACCGGGAATTTTATCGGAAGCGTATCGTACGAATAAGCATCGGACGAGGCCTGCCGGACGAAGGCCCAGCACGAAGCCAGGCCATCGCCCAGCAAGCAATGGCGCGCCACAACACAGCCCAAGGTTGCGGCAGGCCTACCGCAAGGCAGGCCCAGCGCGCAGCTTAGGCCATGGCAGCCTCGTGGGCTGCGGTAGCTCGCATGGGCTTCGTGGGCGTGTGGGCTGTGCGCGGGCATGGCCTGCATGCTTGCGGGTCATGCTCGTGTGTGTGTTTGTGTCCATGCATAATTCCTAAAACTATTAGGATTTGATGTATGATTAAATTCCTATTCCTATTAGGATTATTTAATTAATTAGAGTCCTTGTAGGATTCTAAGTTTAATTAAATCGTATCCTACTAGGATTCCAATTCCCTTTCCAAACCTCTATAAATAAGGGCCTAGAGTCATAATTTATACGGACGATTGAAGTATTCAAAGGGTAAGTTTTTAAAAGAAAAATCAGCCATACACTTGCAAACACATAGCCGAAATTCCTAGTAACCTTAAGGGCGATTCTAGTTGGTCTAACTTGAGGCGGATCCGGACGTACTGTGGACTATCTACGGAGGGACGACATTTGGAGTCCTAAAGACTTGTTCTTGTTCGGTTCGGGCGCAGCTAGGGAAGGCACGCTACAACATGTATGCATCTATTCTATGCTAAATGATTATGTGAAAATAATATGCTTTCCTGGCTTTATGGTTTTTCCGCATGATTTATGAAATGTCATATGTATCATAACCTAACACGGACCACCATCACCCATCGCCACTGGTAAGGTTTCGACCTCCTTCTCTTCTCCTTCTCCCTTATTTCTTTCTCTGTTGTTTCATCCCTCCTCCTCACTCGCAGTTTCGTTCGCAGCAACCACCACCGCGCCACCAGCCGCGCCCATAACGATTTTTCGCCGCCGGTAAAGCACCTCCTTCCTCTCACCTCTTGCTTCGTTCTCCCCTTTCGTTGCCCTCCTTAATTGTTTTCTTGCACAACACCACCAACAACCACCGCGCGGACGCTGACACCCTCCGCCGCACTCCTCCGACTAGCGTCGCCGCCCACTGTTGCCGCGTCGCCCTGCCTGCCGGCCAGCAGCTCCCCTCTCCTCTCTTTTTTTTGGTTAATTCTTTACCCTTTTATTTAATTAATGTAATATTTATGTTTTAATAATTTAATTAAGGTTTTCATGATTTAAATTATTAGTTTTGATAATTTATATTTAGAATTCAGATTATATATTATAAACTAATTTATTTTCAGTTTGTTAATAATATTTAAGTTAGATTTTTAATTATGTTTACGAATTAAATTAATGTTTTATTGGATTAAATTTATAGTTTTATGGTTTAACTATAAATTTCAGATTTTATGTTTTATATAATTAAATTATTAATATTCGGATTATACGAATTGATTGAAATAATGGTTTTAATTATTAAAGTATGAATTTTTAAGGTTTTAATGGTTGTAAATCATGGTAGGACGATTGTGGTTTATTAAATTTATTGTTTCGATGTTCTAAGAACGTAAATTGGCCTTGGTGAAGTTTTTAAATGAGTTCATATTGCTGAAAATTTAAAGTACGATGTTTGCAAAGAGTTTTCAACGAATTTCAATCACTAATTCAATAATTATGATTCTAGGAAATCAAATATTCAAGTTTTGATATTGGGGAAGGTTCTAAATATGTTTAGGATGTATATAGAATGCTTTATTATAGTCATGAATGATTAGAAATTGATTGGGAATATGTGTTGGTTGTTTTAGGCGGAGAATTCTCTTTAGGAGACCTTTGAAAGTGTTAAAGTGACGTATTAGTTTGTTTACACAAGGTACGTACATACCTGTGTGCTTGGAATGTGTGCTAATTGTTGAAACCATGTTGAATTTGTTGTTGAACTTGGCTATGTTGATATTATTGTTGAACTTGGTGATGTTGATATTATCGACGAACTTAGTCAGGTTGAAATTGCATGTTTAATACTGTTGGATGGACGTATTGAACCTATATTGCATTAAGAGAATTATAACATGTTAGTATGGATGATTGATGCAAACATGTTTGATTGGGAACACTAGATTACTTTGTATATGTTGATTCAGATCAGTTGATTGTTGTTCCCTTTTTAGCTTTTCACTACTTTATGAGGGCCGAGGACCTTGTTTAGTAAGTTGAAACTTTATACCCATATACAGGGTTGATCATGGTTAAAGGAAAGGTTGGGTAAATTGGAATGAGTCTTGATTGATGCCTTTATGATCACGTACTTAATTCCAAGATAAAAACAGTTGTGAACGAATGTGGATTATATGCCTTATGTGATTGTTGAGTCATAACAGAGTCTCAATTTGTAAATCATGTAAAGAGAAACGGAGTAGCAATAGCTTTAGACTGTGCACGTCTAAAGTGACGGACAAACAGGAGTTGGGGTTCATGGTGGTAGCCCATGGCCTTTATCTCGGACCGGATTGATCACCGTGTCCTATTTTTATTCAAATGTTCCTCGATATCGCAGGTCTCTGAGGTTACAGAGTCGCGCCCGTACCTCGTCTTCCTTAGTGAAGGCTGTCGGACGGTCAACTCGGTCCATTGTCTATTTCAACTAAAATAATATTATTGTTGTAGGTCTAGCCCAGTCTAGTCAAGTATGGTCGTCAAATTATCATGTTCTGTCTGCCTTTGTTTATGTTTAATAGTATCATGTTAGGATTATTATTGTTTTAGTATGTAGTACTCAGCTTTGCTGATTACGTGCTTTGTTTGTGTGTGTTGATCATGGCTATGCCTTATTGATCCTGTGATGACCCAACTTTGGTGAGCAGTCTCTAAGGATCAATAAGCGTTGCCCATCTACAGGTTTGAAGATGATGCATAATTGGGATCGGGATTAGAGAGCTTTTAGTTATATTTGCTTTATTAAGTGATTTGGTTTGTTAACTTAAATTTGAAATTGTCGTACTATTCGTATTTCCTTATTTCAGTTAATTGGTTTTGGACCTAATATGTAATAAGATTATTTATGAACCTAAAAGTTAGTTTTATGTTTTCCGCTGCAAAATTCTGAATAAGCCGTTACGTTTTCACACGGGCGATAATACTTTGATAATTCCCTACAGTTATATTTAAAAAGGGTTATTTTGGAAAATGGGAATTGTCGGGGTGTTACAAAGTGGTATCTAGAAGCTAAGGTTTTACTTTAATAAATTTTTAGGCGCCTAACTATCTAGTTATTTAAAATAAATTTCTTAAAAATCGAGCTTCTACGTATTATAGTGTTCAAAAATTGGTACTTTTTTTTTGGGGGGCCGATTTCCTTTTATCTTGTTTGAAAGTATACGATATTCCTTATTTACGTTCGAAATCAAATTATTTTACCAAGTTAAAGTGAGTCGACATTTTTATTTTTCTTATTATTTATTATTCAAACAAATACATAAAAATAATATGAATACATTTAAAAAAAAAAAAAAAAAAGGAGTTCAAATTTTTTTTAAAGTTGTTTCAAGAGTTAGAATTCGTTAATTAGGAAATATAAATCTTTTCGAATTAATAACTTTATTCTCGAATTTATTCGCTACGCATTTTCTTAACTTATTTCACTTTATTTTATATTTTTATTTATGTTATTATTCTATGTTATAATTTTATTATATTTTCGTTCTTTTATTTCGTTATATAAATGATTCTAATGCTTTGGTTTATGAGAGATGGGTAGTATAAGAAGGGCATATAAGATAGAATTATATGTGCATTAGTAGCTAGTCAATGATAAGGAATTGATTGTTATGTATGTGCATATGCTAATTGTTTAAGTGTTACATTTACATGTGCATAAAGAATTGTTTGATTCCACCAAACTTATTGATTATTGAACCTTGTTTATGTTTTGGCTGGAAAATCGTTAGTGAGACATGTAATTGTTTATTTCAGGAATAAAATGTTTCTTTCCAAGTATACCAACATAGGATCCTTCGAGAAACTTGATATAGAAACCCCTGACATTTACGTGAAGAAAATTGTGTTTGGATGTGAATATCATGCTAAAGTTCAAGAGCAACCTATCTTGATGAGAAAGGATACCATAGCAGCCACTATCATTAATTGCTTACCTAACAAATTTCCATACCTAGAACTCAAGGAAAAGTTTAATGACATGCATTCTGATAATGGAACTCCAAACTTGGCTAAGTATGGGACTTGGGATGGTAGATGGAAATATGATTCAGAAATTCTGACCACCATTATTGAGGCGGCAGAAAGTGGGTTTAGAGACGGTAAAATCGTAGGGAGTCATGTTGGAGATGCAGTTACAGAAGAACCTATGGGAGTAAGTGTAAATAATGACCTAGAGGAAAATGATGTAGCTGTGGAGAATGAGAATGTAGATGTTGAGGCAGAGAATCCTAACCCAGCGGCTCATGAGCCAAGCATTGAGATCTCTAGTGATTTGGATGCAGAGCTCGAAAGTGAACAGGAGATGGTAAGTGAGCCTAATCAAGATGAAGACATGGGTGAAGATACAAACCCTGAGGAAGACCCCGATGAAGACCCTGAAGAAGAGTTCGATGATCTTGAGATCTAAAGTTCACTCCGAAAGCTTTCAGGAGCAATGGATAGGCAAGAGGCCACAAATATTTTGAAGTCATAAATAGTTAATTAGCTCTTTTATGTTTTAAAGAATAAGTAGCAAAGCTACAACAATTTAAGGTTAAAGTTTATTGAAGTTTGAAATGTTCTTTATTATTTCGAAGGATGTAATAAACCTTTATGGAGTTAGCAATAAAAGTTAAAGTTTTCAAGGAATTGTTCTTTATTCTATTTTGAGGATTCCATAATACCCCAATCTTTAGGTAACACGTCATGGATTAATTTTTCTATTGGTTGCATACTCAGTGTGAATTGTGGATCAATTTAATTGCCACAATAATATTAAATGATTTGAGTACATAAAGGAAGTGAGGGCCAATCTAGACCCCCATGACTAATATGATTCAAAATGTTATGCCTTATGTGCAGTGTGTGACTGTCTTTCGTGAATTATTGAGGATGATTATTTTTCAATGACTATTGCATCTTGTAGACGATCGTTGCACCTTCGTAAACGATTGTCGTGCCTTCATAAATGATGTGTATTAATGTGAACATTGTTGGTTGAGGCGATCTTTATGGTCAATTCAAGTATTAAATTGTATGGGATGACGTATAGGTGATGTTTCGAACCTAAAGTAGAGTATACTAATTGCAGGTCGCGTTTTAGAATGACCAACAACAATGATCTAGCCGTTGCTATTCGCCTCTTGGCGGAAAAGCTGACTCAGGAAAGAACTGAGCGCCCCAATTCTGCAGGGGAAATGTTTGAAAGATTTGCTAGGGTTAAACCACCATACTTCAAGGGGCAATCAGACCCTACCTTCTTAGAAAATTGGATTAGGGAGTTTGAGAAACTGTTTGAGGCTGTGAGTTGCCCTAGGAGTATGAGAGTAGGTCAAGCTGTCCTTTACCTAAAAGATGAAGCCGATCTGTGGTGGAGAAAGAATGAAACTAGGCTAAGTACTGCCGAGGGATTTAATTGGGACTCATTTGTTGTTGCATTGAGGGAAAAGTTTTATCCTCCTTTTATAACAAAACGAAAAGCGCAGGAATTCATAAACCTTGGGATGGGGAGTATGACCATCGCTGAATATTATAGCAAATTTATAGCGCTGTCGAAGTTTGCACCTGAGGTTGTAGCCACAGAGGAGATAAAGGCTCAGATGTTTGAGCAAGGATTGACCGATGAGATACAGTTGGGATTAGGTGGAGAAACCTTTACACCTTTAGAGAATGTGTATGAGAGAACCGCCCATATTCATGGTTTACCGTCTAGAAGGGACAAGAAAAATGTTGTTGGGGAGAAAAGAAAAGAGTTTGATGCTGGGAAAAACCGAGGGAATTTCAAGAAGAATAGAAACGTGAATAGGAATGAGAGTGGAAATGGAAATTTTCAAGGAAAAAGCAATCAGGGGCACCACAACAAATCGAACCAATCTGAGAGAGTGCATCATTGCAAGATGTGCAGTAACAATCACCCTGGTAAGAACTGCAAAGGAGAATTAGTGACCTGCAACTATTGTCAGAAAAGGGGACATAGGGAGTATGAGTGCTTCACTAAGCACAGAAAGGAAAAAAAATAGTAATGGAGGTGGAAACCAAGTGTGGTTTAACCAATATGGAGGTCAAAATTCAAAGCCTGGAGGGGCACAAAGCAATCAAGAGAACTATAATAAGCCTGCAAATGATAACAACAACCCGAATAAGACTCCAGGAAAGTTGTACATGATGAATAAAAATGAGGATGAACGATCTGCCGATATAGATTCTGGTACTTTTTCTATTAACTCCGCGCAAGTTAATCATTATTTAATTCGTGGTGACTTGTTCTTTTGTTTCGTCATCTGTTGTGAAAAGTATAAAGTGAGTAGTTTTAGTGAAATAGGAATTGTGAGGATAGAATTCGTCGAAAGAGAATTTTTGTTAGCTATTCCCTGAGGTGAGTTACGAGGGTGTAACTCGTTTTCTTTAAGGGGGGTAGAATGCGATAGAAATTCGCGCTTTTTACCTATTTTATGGAATTTTTTTATGCATTTATTACTTATTTTAGCAAATTTTAAAAGTTGATGCAAAGCAAATAGATTCTCCGCATAAGAAAAAGTGTTCATGAGTTACACAAATAGCTTTGAGTTGGCAAAAGAGTGCACATCGGTGGCACAAGTACTTCTCTAGTAAGAATAAGTTAAAAGCTTTTGGGAAAATGCGGGAAATTTCGTGTCAAATTTCGGGACGAAACTTCTTTTAAGAGGGGTAGATTGTAATCCCCCGTAAATTTATAAATTTTATTAATATATTTTAACGTATATTATTTATATTTAAATAGAATTTACGAATTTTAAGTAATAAATATATAATTAACGTATATTTATTTTATTTTAAGTACGTTCTAAATATTTAACGATTTTGAACTTTATTATATTTATATATTTAATGTATATTTAATTTTATTTAAATATATTCTAAATATTTTAGCGATTGTGCAATCAAGAATAATTTTAGAATTTTATGTTGAAAAGAATTTGAATTAGGAAAAATCGTTGAATTCGGAAAAACAATTCTATTCGATTTTTACTCAAACACTAAAACCCAAATCCTAATCCTAGCCCAATTAGGCAAATCCCAAACCAGTAAAACCCCAAAACAATACTCCCTTCTCTTTTCTAATTCACGTAAAAGAATCAAACCCCTACTCCCCTTCCTCCAATCTCACGCACGACAAGCAGCACCAGCAACTCCACTCTCTCTCCTCGCCGTTCCTCTCTCCCGCCTTCACTTTCGTTGCTGCAGCCTCCCTCGCCGTCGGACCACCATCACCCGTCTCCACTGGTAAGGTTTCGACCTCCTTCTCTTCTCCTTCTCCCTTATTTCTTTCTCTGTTGTTTCATCCCTCCTCCTCACTCGCAGTTTCGTTCGCAGCAACCACCACCGCGCCACCAGCCGCGCCCATAACGATTGTTCGCCGCCGGTAAAGCACCTCCTTCCTCTCACCTCTTGCTTCGTTCTCCCCTTTCGTTGCCCTCCTTAATTGTTTTCTTGCACAGCACCACCAACAACCACCGCGCGGACGCTGACACCCTCCGCCGCACTCCTCCGACCAGCGTCGCCGCCCACTGTTGCCGCGCCGCCCTGCCTGCCGGCCAGCAGCTCCCCTCTCCTCTCTTTTTTTTGGTTAATTCTTTACCCTTTTATTTAATTAATGTAATATTTATGTTTTAATAATTTAATTAAGGTTTTCATGATTTAAATTATTAGTTTTGATAATTTATATTTAGAATTCAGATTATATATTATAAACTAATTTATTTTCAGTTTGTTAATAATATTTAAGTTAGATTTTTAATTATGTTTACGAATTAAATTAATGTTTTATTGGATTAAATTTATAGTTTTATGGTTTAACTATAAATTTCAGATTTTATGTTTTATATAATTAAATTATTAATATTCGGATTATACGATTTGATTGAAATAATGGTTTTAATTATTAAAGTATGAATTTTTAAGGTTTTAATGGTTGTAAATCATGGTAGGACGATTGTGGTTTATTAAATTTATTGTTTCGATGTTCTAAGAACGTAAATTGGCCTTGGTGAAGTTTTTAAATGAGTTCATATTGCTGAAAATTTAAAGTACGATGTTTGCAAAGAGTTTTCAACGAATTTCAATCACTAATTCAATAATTATGATTCTAGGAAATCAAATATTCAAGTTTTGATATTGGGGAAGGTTCTAAATATGTTTAGGATGTATATAGAATGCTTTATTATAGTCATGAATGATTAGAAATTGATTGGGAATATGTGTTGGTTGTTTTAGGCGGAGAATTCTCTTTAGGCGACCTTTGAAAGTGTTAAAGTGACGTATTAGTTTGTTTACACAAGGTACGTACATACCTGTGTGCTTGGAATGTGTGCTAATTGTTGAAACCATGTTGAATTTGTTGTTGAACTTGGCTATGTTGATATTATTGTTGAACTTGGTGATGTTGATATTATCGACGAACTTAGTCAGGTTGAAATTGCATGTTTAATACTGTTGGATGGACGTATTGAACCTATATTGCATTAAGAGAATTATAACATGTTAGTATGGATGATTGATGCAAACATGTTTGATTGGGAACACTAGATTACTTTGTATATGTTGATTCAGATCAGTTGATTGTTGTTCCCTTTTTAGCTTTTCACTACTTTATGAGGGCCGAGGACCTTGTTTAGTAAGTTGAAACTTTATACCCATATACAGGGTTGATCATGGTTAAAGGAAAGGTTGGGTAAATTGGAATGAGTCTTGATTGATGCCTTTATGATCACGTACTTAATTCCAAGATAAAAACAGTTGTGAACGAATGTGGATTATATGCCTTATGTGATTGTTGAGTCATAACAGAGTCTCAATTTGTAAATCATGTAAAGAGAAACGGAGTAGCAATAGCTTTAGACTGTGCACGTCTAAAGTGACGGACAAACAGGAGTTGGGGTTCATGGTGGTAGCCCATGGCCTTTATCTCGGACCGGATTGATCACCGTGTCCTATTTTTATTCAAATGTTCCTCGATATCGCAGGTCTCTGAGGTTACAGAGTCGCGCCCGTACCTCGTCTTCCTTAGTGAAGGCTGTCGGACGGTCAACTCGGTCCATTGTCTATTTCAACTAAAATAATATTATTGTTGTAGGTCTAGCCCAGTCTAGTCAAGTATGGTCGTCAAATTATCATGTTCTGTCTGCCTTTGTTTATGTTTAATAGTATCATGTTAGGATTATTATTGTTTTAGTATGTAGTACTCAGCTTTGCTGATTACGTGCTTTGTTTGTGTGTGTTGATCATGGCTATGCCTTATTGATCCTGTGATGACCCAACTTTGGTGAGCAGTCTCTAAGGATCAATAAGCGTTGCCCATCTACAGGTTTGAAGATGATGCATCATTGGGATCGGGATTAGAGAGCTTGTAGTTATATTTGCTTTATTAAGTGATTTGGTTTGTTAACTTAAATTTGAAATTGTCGTACTATTCGTATTTCCTTATTTCAGTTAATTGGTTTTGGACCTAATATGTAATAAGATTATTTATGAACCTAAAAGTTAGTTTTATGTTTTCCGCTGCAAAATTCTGAATAAGCCGTTACGTTTTCACACTGGCGATAATACTTTGTTAATTCCCTACAGTTATATTTAAAAAGGGTTATTTTGGAAAATGGGAATTGTCGGGGTGTTACATACAATGTTGCGGATACCCATACCCTCTTAGAACTCGAATAAGGAAGTCCCAATTAACTCTATCATAGGCCTTACTCATGTCGATTTTTAGCAAAGCAAGGTAACTTCCACTCCTGCGATGACAGTTTATTTTTTCAATAGCCTCATGACTAAGGAGAATGGTGTCTGCCATGAACCGTTCAGAAATAAAAGCATGTTGAGACGGTGAAATAATGCTTGGAAGAATTGACTTCAATCTCACAACCAAACACTTCGAAGCACATTTGTACACCATATTACAAAGACTTATTGGTCTTAGGTGACCTGTATCCTCTGGAAAATCTCTCTTTGGAATCATAACCAACAAGGAATGATTCCATTCTTCCTGTACCCTGGATCGAAAATTGTTTTATTTCTTGGTATTTGTTGATGAATAATGAGGACATGTTAGTTATGATTGGATATTCAACTATTTTGGTGACTTAGCATGAGTCAACTTTGACCAACTATTTGTGGATTTGGTGCTTGACTAGTTGATTTGATTATGAATCCATTTGGGTAGTTCCTGGTATGTCATTCACTTTGAGTATTGGTTTGTAACTTCTATTAGTGTTTTATGGCTCATATGCATGCACATTGAGGAGGACGAAGGCAGTTTTTCTATTAGGTGGCCTTCAGATTATTGTAGATGCATTTGTTCCCTTCTTTCTACCCATGTTGTTGCTTGTGTCCTTTTATTCGGTTACTAGCCACATTACAAACCTGTTTAAGCCCCATTGGTTACTAGTCCCAAGCTTTTCTTAGGGGAGCTATTAGTGAGTGAGGTGAGGGAGTTGTAGTGTGCTTCATTCGTGCACAATTTGAGTGGAGACAAAATAAGGGAGTTCTTCTTGTTCTTGTATGGTGAATTAAAAGGATCTAAAAACAAATGAGCAATAAGACGAGAAGAATTATGTATGTTCAAGTGTCTTATAAATGAAGGTTCCTAAAAGGGGAAAAAAAGAAATTGAGAAAAAAGAAAAAAATATTATTACTTTCGAAGAATTCAAAGCATGGTTTCACTCAAGTGTTTCAATTCTATATTCTTGTGAGTGACCGGTTGTATGGATGAAAAAAATGGAAAAAGTTTGGTTTGGTTTGTTTGATGCATATTCATGTGTTGAGTGTGAGAGTTTGTGGTCACTTTTCAATTTTCAATCACGGGATATATTAGGATTTTGGCTCCCAAAAGCTAAAGCTTTACGCTCACATTTTACCCAATTTACCATACCCTTACCCAAGCCTTACATTACAAGCTTTGAAGACCTTCCGACCTTTCTGCATAGATTCATGTTAATATGAAACTAGTTGTTTACCAATGCAACTTATGACGTGACATATTTCGAGTCGACTATTAGGTTGAGTGCATGTCCTTTTAAACACACGAGTATTGTGAGTTTGGGAGGGCATTGTTCACATAAATTGTTGGAAGGAGAGGGACCGTGTACATCTTTTACCCGCCATATAAATGAGTGAAGAGTGTGTGAGAACTAGTCTTGAATTCCATGTGCACTTGTGGTTTGCTCTGTGTGACGATTGTTAGGGAAGATTGATGGTCAAACGGATTTGATTAGTTGACATTGATGCATATTTGTTGGATTTTGCCTTGAATCGTATCCATTGTTTTGAAATGTGTTTAGGGTGAAGTTTTGATTTATGTATTCATCGATGATGTCTTTGTTTAGGGACAAGCAAAGATCTAGGTTGGGGATTTTGATATGCCTATTTTATATAGAGTTTTACCCCCGTCCCTCGATGATTATTGGTCTTAATTGCGCTCTTCGAAGCCATTTTAGTACTAATGTTCTCCTTGTAGTGTGTTTGTAGTTTCAGGTTTATCATTATAAGAATTAGCATATTTGGATGCATTTCATACTCATTTGAACCGTTGCAAGAGGTGTTGTACTTTAGAGAGCACGGACACTGAGTTGGAAGAGTATTGAAGCAAAACGAATAACGAAAGAAGTAGAAAAATGAATGTCGCCCACTATTTTGATCATAACTAAAGTTATACAAATCCAAATGCAGAGATTCTAATTAGGTTGGATTCTAGACTTTAATAGATTTCCAAAAATTGATCACTCACCTAATTTAGACGAATAACGAAGGAGATATGGCGTTTTGAAGATAGGGAATCGTGTGCTCGAGCAGATCGCCCGATTGGGCACCCGATGCCCATCGGGCGATGGGCTCGTCAGTTCTCTCAAGGGAGAAAATCGCCCTTCGGGAAAAGATTTAAGTGATATACGCGCGCTCGATCGGGCGCCTGCGAAGCTCTTTGGAATCTGCCGTTTTTGTCGAGTTGTTCGCCCGATCGGGCGGCCCATTGCCCAATCGGGCGACGACAACCCCTGCCTCGTTTTATTAGTTTAGTGATTCGTTTTTCTTTAGGATTTAGGAAATACTATATATATTAGAGTTGCATGGAACTTATTTTCCATCTAATTTTCAGCACCCTTAGTTTATAGTACTTAGTTTTATTCTCTCAACTTTTGGTTAAACACTTTTAATCTTTCAATCAAAGTTTGAAGCTTTCATTCAATTCGTCGTTCGTAAATTCGGTATTACTTCATCCTTTTTTTTCATTATTCTAGATTAATTATGTTTCATTCAATATGATTGCGTTGTTTACTTTAATTATGCGTGAGTAGTTTAATCTAGGGTTTTGGGAATTCATGAACTAATATGAAGGGATGATTGGCTATTGTTGGTTGTTGGTATTGTACGTTGGTTAGTTTCTTATTGATTGATTTCATTACTATGCGGTTAGATTTGCGCATGTTTAATTGTTTTAGTCAAGCAATGTCAAGTTAAAATTTGAGAGATGCAACTTGATGTTTAGGCTAGTTTCAATAGGTAGAGTTGGGTTTAATAAATTGCGAGAGCCTGTTAATTCCAATTCTATGATTAGTATCGATTCGAGAGAACATGCTAGTCTGATTAATATATTGCTTTATTGACTGTTAGTGATTGTTTCTCATCCCGAATTATTGTTCATTGGTGAACCTATACCCTAGGCCTTTTATTATTTGATTTCTCCTAATTTGATTACTGCCGTAGTTTAATACTCAAACCAAACCACATTCTTGTTTCCCAATAGTCTAGACCTTTATTTTAGTAGTGGAATGAACTATGTTTCCCTGTAGATTCGATCCTGACTTCCCTTGCTCTTTAGCTAGTTATTTTAGGTTTATCTTTGATTAGGTGATACGTCTTTAGTCTATCATAAACCCCCACTACTACCTATGGCATCTACACCATTACAAAAGTTTGGATTAGTACACCTAAACAGATTTACAGCATTTGAGACAGGCATCTTTGTCTCTGACAAAAACAAAAGTTTTGGCGAATGTAGACGTAAAAGACAAAATACATACGGTAGTTTAGGAGAGTGATGTCATTTAAACCCCTACAATTCCAGCATATTGTTTTCGTTTAGGGGAAGAAGGCAAAGCCTTCGCTTGGTTGACAGAATAGGACTGATCTGAGGCAACTGAAACAGAATGACCAGCTGAGTTCTCAGACCTGTTGTGTATCTGAAGAGCCTCTGCAGCACCAGTTCGAACTTTCTTACGGAAATATGGAATAATTTGCTTTTTTCCCTTTTTCCTTTACCTGACTTACAACCCGCGAAAGCAACAACTATATCTTGTTGAACCTTGACTTCCAAACCTCTAGCCAAATCCAAATCTGAAACACATTTGGAACACAACACATGTACATTAAGATGCCTAGTCCAACGATTAAAACCTCCTTTTAGCTCAAGTTTTTTGAGCCTTAGCTTTCTTCTCTTGAGCTGCTAATCAGTCTCACAACAGAGACGTTGAGAAGGTAACTCTTTAACTGAGATACCCCTCTCACTTTCATAACCTCTTGGCCGAGAACGCTTCTTAGGCCAGCTTGCTTCAAACTTCGAAGCCAAGCTGGAAGTGGGGGACTGCGATGGAGTTTTATGCTCTGTTGGTGTCAAAAGATCACTTGAAGCATAACCATTAATCGGCTGCAAATGTTTCTCGGCCATAAAAAACCAGACATAACTAGTGATGTAGGAGGTATAGACATAGTCACAGGATGTGGTATACCTTCCCCCACACCTCGATGAGCCATACAATCAGAAAAGCTTCGAGGTTGATTGTGACTAACAGGAAGAGGAGGAGAGTTAATATAAACCCTATGTGGACTTGGAATGGAGTGAAAGACTCCTTCATAAAATATTTGAGGCTTCCCTTTAATAAAGTTTTGAGCAGGACATCTCTGACGTTTTTGAGCAGGGTAAATTTATTCCTAGGTCGGTGAGAAGTTTGAAAAGGGAGTATGTAGCCAGACTCTTGGGATAATGTGGTAAAAGATTACAACAAGTCTGGAGGTGGTTTTGAAAATCAAAGACTCACAAGACTCACTTTTATACATCATAACACTTTATCCTACTTATTTTGGGAGTTTAGGTGAATCTGAGGATAATGTGTAAAAATAGGGAGAGTTTGTGTGAGTCTGAATAATGAAAAAGTAGGTTAAAGTTAGTGAAAGCTGATGTGACAGTTTTTAGGGTTTAGGGTTGAGTCTGATGGATAAATTAACTCACCCTTATGCCATGTGATTTGTACTATTTTACAAATAATAGACATTGATTTTGAAGCTCCCATATAAATTGGGATTACAGAGTACTCATACCATTTCTTTACTACGTATAGAAACTACTTGGTTGCTCCGTTCCTTAATACTTGCAACATTTTGACTTTTGTACTACTCTTATCTTAATACATGATTTTTTTTATCACATTTTCTTACTAATATATAAAAATTAAATGTCATTGTGTAATATGTTGTTGGATTAAATTTATATTTTTCAAAGTTCTTGAATGTTAGTCCCGCTTAAAATATTGGACAATCCATTTCTCGAACTCGACTAGAATATTTTCAACCAGGAGGTGGTTTCAAGTAGTACAATTGTTGGGGTTTATGGTTGGTTTTGAAGACTTAATAATTGTTGAAGTTCCCTCCTTCGCTAAAGTAGTTGGCTGAGGAAGTATAACTATGTGTGTAATTGGTGTCTTCATCTCTTTCGGATGTGGGTTGGAGTGTATTGTTTCAGTTGTTTGAAGAGGAAAGAAGTACGTGTTAGGAAGGGTATGTGTCTTCGGGTAGGGGTTGTCCTTTGTGTCTGGAGGTTAACTTTTGTTAATATCCATTTTAGCTAGGTCAGCATCAAGAGTGATTACTGATGCTTTCAAAACCACATATTTGAATGATGCTTTCATTGTTTGGAGTTTTTTTTAGCATGCTAACAGAGTCATGTTTGACTCAAGACGCTTGTGGTCATTTCACAAGGATGTTCACGCTTTCAAGGGACATTATCATCCTTTCTTTTCTTTCCTTGTCTTTCAAGCTCAACAGGTTCTTGAAAAAGACTTCAATGGGTAACGACCTGGATTCTACACCACTTCTTATAAAAAATTCACACCCCTCAAATAGCCTTGGCACGATAACACCTCGTTGGTGGTGTAAACCAGACATGTTCTACAAGCACGAGATGTCACAAGAAGAGCATACCTCCCTCTAGGTGTTACGGCCTACGTTCTTTGTTACCTGTGTAATATGTTGTATGTTATATGTGTATTGATTTGTAAAGACCTGAGGGGTTTAGTAGTTTGTAGCATGTAGTTTGTAAAACTTTTCATATTTATGCAATTTCAACGTATATCAAAAAACAAAAAAAAGTGGTCAACGTCAATGTATGGATAGTTAAATAATTGAATAGTGACTCAAATCGTAACCTTGCATATCTAGTTCAGCTGGTAACTGAAAAACAGTTGTTTGGCTCGAATTCGTTCTTGGAATTGCTCTACTTGTTTAGAATTCAGCAACACCAGTGAAGCTTACCACTTACAAAGAAAAACAGTACTGTATTCTGTATATGAAGAAAAACAGATTTGATGCTCAAATAAACTAACAATTGAATTACACATTATGCTGCTACCAATAAAAACAGAACAAAACTTGAGTTCCAACCGCCGAGAACGGTTGTTATTTAGAAGGGGTAACTGAAATAGAGCAACACCCCACAATAACCTTGTACTGATGCAGGCATGAAGCATCATCAAATTTGTATTCAAAAAATGCCAAGCACTCCATTCTTCGTTCTTTCTCTCGGTTGATCAAACTCTTCTCATTAATGATTTCATTCACAAATTAAATTTCTGAATGTGGCTCACATATTTTTCTCAGGTTCAGTTTGCCTCGCACCCACGTTAAAGAACTCGCTGATAACTTCAAGGGGCATCCCTTTGGTTTCGGGTACCTTCAAGTAAACAAAGAACCAAGAAATGGTGCAAACCACAGCATAGATGCCAAACACTCCTGCAAGCCCAATAGAGGAGAGCAAAGCAGGGAGAGAGTATGTGACAATAATGTCTCCAAACCAGAAGGTAAGAGCACATATGGCAATGCATATACCACGGACTCTAGTAGGGAAGATTTCAGAACACAGGATGTTGGGAATGGGACCAAATCCCATGACAAAGCAGCAGAAATAGACTATGACACTAATAGTAGATAATGTTGCGTGTATCACAGTTCCCATATCGATAATGTTGGAAAGAACTAGTACGATTAGTGATCCTATCAAGACAGGAAGTGTATTTAGCAGAAGAAACCTGCAGAGAATGATAAAAAAAACATAATTATATGTTAATCAAGTCGACTACTTTCTACTAATGATGGTGTTAAAAACATGAAGTAATTAATAATGAATCTGCTGTAGTGTGAGTTTATTAATTACCTTCTTCCAGAGATATCCATCAACCTCATTGCAAGCCCTATGCTAGGAAGCATCAACAATGTTGTCAAAGCGCTTATCAGGAGAGAAGCGGAGTCTGAACTAATCCCCAAATTTGATAAGAGAACATCTACTCCTGCTTGTGACAGAATTTGAGGGGTGTAGTACAGCACTCCATTGATACCAGAGAACTGATTTTACACCCAAAAAAATTCATGTCAGATACATCATACACGCAAATATGCATGAATATACTCAAGCCTACTGCTTATTATCCCCTTTACCCACAGAGGGGAACATGATAATCGAGGATGAAAACAGAAAAAAGTTGAATCCCGATAAGCAAAATGCAATAGACTGGATTTTATGAGGAAGAAAGTTGAGATAAGAAGATGGCAATTTCATTGATAAACTGGAAAATCGTAGCTGTTTATATGTTAAATTGTTGATGCAACTAAATCATCAACACCAGTATTAAAATAAAAAACAACTGATTCCTTCTCTAACAAATTTCCCTGTTCTGGTTGCTCAAGCTACCTCTAACATTGATCACATTACCTGGTGTGCCCTTCCCAATAGCCGATGCATAACACATAATGATCAGAAATTGGATAGAAAAGAATTGAGTTTCTGAGTTCTTTTGGTTTTTACTACAATAAATTAAATTCCTGTACTTCAAAAAAAAAACCAGTTTACCTGTTGAAGTATCTGCATTCCCATCCCAACAACCAATGCTCGCTTAACTCCTGGTTCGAAAAGCTCCCTCCAGCTTGGCCCTGTAGTAGCAGCTGCTGAAGGCTGTATATTACCATCCTCAAGAGGAGACTCTCCCTTGAAATCTTTTATGTTGAGGGTGGACTGACTCACAAGACCAGCAGCTTGGACAAGCGGACTATCATGAAGATCAGAAGGAGGCAGTGAAAGGACCGATCCGCGCATGGATCCACGCATAGACCCCATGCCAGCTTCTTGGTGAAGATAAACCCTTTTCAATTCGCCTGTTCCATCTTGTGCTTTCTTATATGCCAGCTGCCAACCTCCACCGATACCTGTCAAGGTAGAATGCAAACATTACATTGGATATAATCGGTAACAAGAAGCACCATAGAAGAAATACGAGAGAAAATTAATCAGTCGGAGAAGAAAGGCTCGGAACCCTTCACGGCTACAAGCCCCTCCTCTCTCTTTGAGGGATTTAGGTTGAAGGTCGCATTATTTTGATAACCTTGCGTTTCCCTAAAATTCTATCAAGCTAAATTACTAAGATAAAGAAAAATGAGCCGCTTTCTTTCATTTCCCTCCAAGCCCGAGTATTCAGATAGTTTTGGAGAAAGGTGGGGTTTCATATGGGTTACATCACCATCATCATAATCGTTTTTCTTTCTTGAAAAGACCTCTGAAAGCTGAAAAAAACATTTTCCCAAAGGATGCAGTAAAAACAAGAATTACATCATAGCAATTCAAAAGTAAATTTTAATCTAAGGACTTGTAATCATTTTAATTGTTACCTGTACTGTTGACTAATTCACCACTTTGCATCAGCATGCTGCCGCCATTTGATTGAGAAACTGCACCAGGGGCATGAGGTGAAAGCAATGGACTCCTCAGATTATTATCATCAGAGTCGTCGTGCTCAACATCAGAAGCGGTATCCTCACCTTGGCTCTCAACCTCCCAATTTTCTTGTCTACCATTATCATCAGCAGCAGTATTGAACATGCTCCCAAAGTTTGGGAATATTGCACTCCTCATGCTCCCTGTTTGGGGTAGCTTATCGTGAACACTGCCAAACAAAGTGACGAGAGGATCCATCATGTTTGCCATACTTCCCTGGTGGGCCATGCTTCCATAACGAGAAACCATGCCAAGCATGCTTTGTCCTGTGACTGGTTTGGCAATCCAAGATTGGCCGTGCTCAGCACCGTATAGTTTGATTTGATCCTTATCTGTAGTGACTTCCTCGTCGTTTGCTGGGCCCATCACATACTCTTCAATGGAAGTATTATCCCCAGTTCCAAGTCCCTCTATAAGCAATGCTAACTCACCTACAAGACAACAGGTTAACAATAATTATTAAGTCAATAATTGGACAAAAAAGTATCACAGTGTATACTTAATTTCCTATACAACCATGAAAGTTTCAAGTACACATTGAATGTTAGCTAACTGATGCAAGCATAAAACAATAAATGGCCCTGCACTGGCATCAATGGTCCATGGAGCACATAAAATTCCTCTCGAGAATTCCAAAAGTTATTGTTTCAATTTGTATCAACAATAACTTTTGGCTGTTGCTTGACTATGTACCCGCATCAGAAAGGAAGGACTACGTTACCAGCTAAGGGTGCGTTCTATTCACATGTGAAAAACTTATCTTATTTGAGCTTATTTTTTCGGAAATAAGGTGACAGAACAGAGCCTAATAAGTCCACATTCCAATGTCAATATGCAACTCCTATCAACTATATATAAACCTTGCGAGATATTAACTCCTAAAAGCACAGAGCACAGACTAAGGGATGCTAACTATCAGCATAATTCAAGTAATGAAGATTTAGAGAGAGAAAATGTGCATACTAACCAATAACATCTTCTTTGCCACGTAATCTTTGTAAGACTTTCTTAGCCTCATTCATCTTCCCTTTGCTGACGAGCCACCTAGGAGACTCAGGCAGATAAAACACCATCAATCCAAGATAGAAAAGAGACGGGATTAAAAGAACACCGAGCATCAATCTCCAACTAGGCGCGTCCATCAAAGACATGCCGAATACCATACAGTAAGACAAGAACATGCCTCCTGAACCAGTGAACTGTGGGAGAGTATTCAACTGTCCTCTGATTTCTGGAGGTGCAGTCTCTGATATATATACTGGCACAAGAGTAACTGCTAAACCAACTCCAAACCCATCTAACAGTCTACCCAATAGCAAAACATATACATTAGGAGACCATAGCATGACAACACCACCAAGACTGTATAGCAATGATGAGATGATTAGCATTGGTCGGCGTCCAACTGAATCTGAAACCGGCCCTGAGAATGTTGTGATAACTGTGGCACCAATAAGTGACATTGCCACAATTAGCCCCTCTAACTTTGGTTGTGTTTCGAGGTTGAATTCCCTCTTGATGTACATAATTGATCCTGTAATAACATCAAACGTAATCTCATTGTTTAGATTTAGAGGTCTAACATGATAATATCAGGCAAATCACAAAATTATTCGTCTCAGTTGTCATTCAAAACATTTAAAGAGCTAAATAAATTCAATTATGGTGTACCTGCAATAGTTGCATTATCCCACCCTTGCAACAAGTTTCCCATTGTAGCAGCAAGCGCTGCGAATACAGCTCCTCTCATCTTGCTTGCACTGAAGAACTACCACTCTAAAGACCTGAATTATTTCACATAAAAATCATCACTAAAAATTGCTAAATCTTCCATCCACAATCAAATCATCACTAACAATAGCTTCACTACCAAATTTCATACTTTTTCAACAGTTAAGTCAGAATTCCACATCAAAATCCATACATTCCACAAAAGTATACCAAGTTCGTAACTTTTTAAAGTGGGTTATGCCAGAATTACACATAAACTGAACACACTGGGAAACAAAAAATTAAAAATTACAATTAAAACAAAACAAATAGATCTAAATTCCCATCAAGAAATATGATCTAAAAACATTTACACAAAAAGAAAACGTACCTCTTGAGGCAAACAAGCCCCTCAAAAAATCCAGGAAAAAAATGAGTGATGTTATTTCAAGAAGATAAATTTCAATTTTATAAAAAAAATTAGCACCGACCCTTTTCTAATAATATAAAAAAATTAAAAAATGAGTGATTACTGAAGGCCAAGATTTGTGATTTCAGATGCAGGAGAAGATTACGAAGACACCATTATTCATTTAACATAGATTGGCTTTTTCCTAGGTAGTAGCTGGAATTATTTACAAAATAATATCATCCCCACAAAAGAATCTTCACAAGCATCAACAAGAAAAATCAAGAATCTTTGTAAAAAAAATTAGGAGAAAATTGATTGAATTAACTACTCCTGTAAAATGAAATTAGAGAAGAAAGATGAAAAAGTGAAAATTTGGAGTCGGATTACCAGTTCTCTAATTGGGGTAGATTCCCGCCAGATGTAAGACAGTCAGTGTTTAAGAAGCGAACAATGTGCCTCCTTCTGTGCTACTGTTTTTTCTCCGTATTTTTATTTGACTTGACCAAAAAATCTTTTTGGAAATTTCCGATAAAAACAAAAATCGAACTTCTTAAATATGATTGACACTTCTCGTTAAGTTTTAACCTAACAAGAAATACCATAATCCGACGAGGAAGTAAAAACACATATCTGATATGTGTGTCCAAATACATATCAGAACATAAGACAAAATAGGAAAAAGGACAAAAAAAAAATTAAATTGTACTTTTCTAAACACAAATGGTACTTTTTTTTACAGAATGGTATTAGAATGGTACTTTTTTTACATGAATGGTACTTCCTTTTTTGTCTTTTAGCTATTTGTCTTTTAGTTGATATGTGTTTGTTATTGCATGCCCGATATCCGCCTCGACGCACTCTAATCCGACGGCATTGATTTGAGCCGAGCCATCGACAAAGTTTAAACGTCTGATTATCTGTTATACATCCGAGTGTATGTAGATAGTGACACTCGTAAAAAATGATCTTATTAAAATATTATAAAGTTGATTAGTCTTTATAATACTTACTAGATTTTTGCCCGTGCGATGCACGGTTCTATTAAATTGTTATGTTTAAATAAAAATCTTATGTATATACCAATTTTATATATTAGATTAGATTAGTTTCTTATTTTTCATTGAACTTCATTTTTAGATTTTTTTTAATTATGAGAGTGTTTGTTTTTGGATGAAATTATATATGCGTAATATTAATAATTAATTAATAAAAATATCTACGTGGCACTTGACTATTTATCTACATGGAACTCGAATTTTTTAATTCAAAATTTATTTTAAAATGTTATTATTCATTGGCAGATACCATTACATTTCCTACGCGGCGTTCTAATATTGGATTAATGTTTGATTTTAAATTGAATTTTATTTAATTTATTTTAGATTAGTGTTTGAATTTGGATGAATTTTATTTTAACTTTATTTTTTAATTATTAGAGTTTGATTTTAGATGGATTTGTATATATTAGTAATTATATATATATATATATATATATATATATATATATATATATATATTAGATTTACACTTTTAGACCCAGATGTGGTCAAATGGATCAAGTCTAGTACTCCTAATGTAAGACAAAGGGGTGGTTGGTTATGACTTATGAGTGGCGTAGGGTGAAAAAAATTACTTCGTAACTTTTTAGAGTTAATTAGAGGTTTGACGGTTTTATAAAGTCGATAAAAGCATTTTGTTATGGGAAGTTTGGTAGAGAGTTTTACAATTAAAAAACTAATTATGAAAAAGCTTAATATACGAAGGATAACCTTTTTACATTAGAAGTTTGAAAAGTAAGTGTAAAGTAACAACTTTGTTATAATATTGTCTAAAAGTACAACCCTTACCAACCTACGTTGATTTATTTCAATGTTTTTAATGTCAATTCTATACATTATATAGGGAACAACTAATTTGCCAAAAACTTTAAACAATCCTATAGTTCAAACAGTTAGTCAAATCAGTTAATACAAATAAATGTTGTCTTTGTTCTTGAATATTACGTGTAGTTTTGGAATGTTTTTGGGTAATACATGAAAATATGTTAATTAATGTGCAAGTGAGGTTCATGATGATATTTTAATTGTTTATATGTGAGAAACAATAATGAACTGCGTAAAATGAAGAGCGAAACAATAAAGAATTAGTGGTCTCATATCAAAAGAGGAAGTGCTACGAAAGGACTAACAAATTGAAGTAATAAGTAATAACTACTACGGAGTAACAATTAGTAAAAATACCTAATCGCCAGACAGATCTAAAATAAAATAAAACAGTCAAGTACATAGTATTAGACAAATAGAGTTACTTAACGATCTCTTTTCTTATTTAACTCAAACCATCTGGTTTATAAAACGGATTGGTTCAAATTTCATGTGTACTCAAAAGAGCTTCCACTTTTTCATGGAAGGAAATCTTAATTATCAATCAAAAGATGATAGCTTGTTATGATGGTAAAGACTCAAAATCCACTTTTTGTTGCCTCGCTTTTCATACTACGTAAGAACTAAGAAGTGCCTTTTTGCATTTGTTTTATCGTTTCAATTACAACTTTTAGAACCGCATGTCTTTTTACCATAATTCATGTGATCTTGTGATGTATAGGTGGAAAGTGTTCACCCAAGCATAAACAACGTACGGACTGCATAAACTTTGTATTGCCTTTTCCTTTCTTTTTTTTCTTTTTTTTTTTCTCGTTTTTGACCGGAAAGGTACATGAAAGAAAAAGAAAAATTTGCCAAATACAACTCAACAAATTTAGTAATTTACGAATTACAACCTCAAACTTTTGTTTTTCTCAATTACAACCCAAATCTTTATACCACACTTTAAATTGCAACCCGAGTCACTTTCCGGCGAAAAGAATCGAAAAGTGATGTCATTTATACATTTCCAAAACATTTAAATAATTTCCAAATTAAAAAACGCACATTAATAATAATAATAATAATAATAATAATAATAATAATAATAATAATAATAACTGAAAAACAAAATTCCCTGTAATTTCCCCCCAATGGCCCAATTACACAACAATGGCTCATCAAGTCATCATCATCAAACATCACGCATTATCATACAAAAAAAATTATCCCTCAAATTTGGCAAAAAAACCAAATAATAGAGCAGTTGTAGGGGCACGAAACGCCGGAGGATGAGAAGGAAGAGGGGTAAGTTAGGTTGAGGGGAGATGGTTTGATTTTGGGCGGTGGCGAATCTGGGTGGTTTGCGGCGGACCAGCGAGGAGGAGGGTGTTGTGGGTCCAGCCCACTTGTTGCACAAGTAAGTCATTTATCTTGTGTTTGTGAGCCCAAAATGTTGGGTTATGTTTTTAGTCCACTTGGCTAAATGGGTTGGCTTTTCTTAGAAGCCTTGGAGTGTTTTTTTGATGTTTATTCATAACCTAAGGTGAGTTAGGTTAGCTGTGAGAAATCAGATTAAAACACACACAAAAGAAAAGGAGAGAAAGAGAAAAGAGGGAGTTCGTAGTTTTCAGGGCAGCCATCAGAAAACATCTGTTTGCTGGAGATTGAACGGTCGGATCGTGCTGATATTTGGTCAGCTTGTTAAGGATACATAGGGCCTCATTTTGAACGGTTGGATCGTCGTTTATAGTTCTGGTTTGTCTGTGGTTTTTGCTGGACAGAACCTACGTTTTTTGGTGATATTCTTCATCTTTTGTCTTTTAGTTGTTCATCTTTTATGTATGGAAGTGTTGGTGGGTTTTGAACCTTTGTATGTCTGATTTGGGTTCTTTTTCCCTCAATTTTATCATAATAAGAGAAGGTGACAAGGGTGGACTACTCACAAGTCCCGTGGTTTTTACTCTTCACATCGAAGGGGTTCCACGTATAATTCGTGTGTTGTTGATTGCATTTTGTTCTTCCGCATTTGATTATTGTTGCTGTCCATTATTGGTTGATTGTTAGGTTATTTGTTTGGTGGATTATTTGTGGTGAATTGGAGTTGTATTGTTTGGTTGATTGTCTTGTAGGTGATCCTTGTGGGTAGTTGATATATATACTACTAGGGTCCTATCAGAGGGAAGGACATCCAAGAGGGAGAGAGAGGATGCAGAGCAGTGGAGCGGTTGAAGGAGGAGAAGAGGATGGTTGGTAGGAGGCAGGGCCGTGGGTGGGTCGTTGTTCAAATGCCGCCATAAGATCGAGAAGCTCCGGAAACATTACCGTGCTGAGCTAAATCGGGTTGTTCCACAAATTCATTTTTCATGGGTTTACTTCTCTATTTCATGGGAAAGGAGGGGGGAAAGGCGGAGCAGGTGGTAGTGTTGGTGGTTAAGAAGGCGATGGCGCTAAGGTTGCTTGTTGTTGCTGGTAATTTTATTAATGGTTGATGTGATGGTGAATATCGAATGATATTGACAAATTTGATGATGATGATGATGAGAACTCAGAACAAAATAAAGGGAATGAATCGCAAGAGGTTTAACTTTTGATGATAAGTAATTTCTTTTTAAATTTTTTCTTAATTGTTATTTTATATTTAAATTAATAATAATAAATAATAATGACATCATTTTTCGACATTGTTAACCGGAATTTGACCCGAGGTTGTAATTTAGAGTGCGGAATTAAGTTTCGGGTTGTAATTAACAAAAATAAAACTATGAGGTTGTAACTCGTAAAATGCTAAGTTTGCTGGGTTGTTTTTGACAAATTTTCTAAAGAAAAAATAAAACTAAAACCTAGGGATGGCAATGGATCGGATTCGGGTCGGATGTAGTAAACTCCAAATCCGATCCATTTAAAATCCGAACTCTAAAATTGCATCCATATCCAAATCCATTTAAAATTCGGACTCTAAAATTGCATCCATATCCATATCCATATCCATATCCATATCCATTTAAAATCCGGACTCAAAAAACTGCATCCATATCCAAATCCGAGTCCATATCCGTATCCAAATCCGAATCATGCGTTAACTTTACTTACATATAACTTGTATTTCTTAATTTTAAAATAAATTAGAAATCATATTTCTCATTTACTAAAATCTAATGAGTTTCTAATAAATTAATAATTTACAAAACCAAACTAATCAGGCTCTCTAGCAAAACTAGCACGAGAAAATCCCTCTTGAATAGCATTCCTTGCATGATCATGAACCTCCTGCACTTGTTCTCGATTAATCTTATACATAACACACCTGCAGAAAAACCTACCCAGTTGTTGTATTCTATCAATTGTTGTATTCTGTCAATCGTCTATTGTAGATGAATATCATGTGTTTGTTGCTTTTGTAAAGACGAGACCATGATAGAAGACTCGGTTAAAATTAAGACTGAGTCAATCGAGCAAGAGATAGCACATTGCATTCCGTTTAGACACATTGTAGCTTCAGCCTGAGCCGAATAATGTGACATGCCCCAGGCACAAGATTCAGTGTGAGCTATTGTATACTCTGTAGCTGATGTTAAAGACCACCCTGTTCTAGTACGGTGATTTCCTTTATTCCAGGTTGCATCCACCTATAAATGAAAAAAGGTATGTGTTGATTCCTGAGTTTTGATGGTGACAATCTTAAACTATACTCACGACTGTTTGTCTAAGGAATGTCAGGAACATGTCACTATAAGTTCACAGTGCTCGTGGTAAGAATAGTATATGAAGAAGTCAGCTGAGAAGCTATGAAAAAAACAAGTCCAAAGCGTATGGAAAGATTAAATCAAGGATCAAGAAGTGTGAAGCCTAGCACGTCTTATAAGTCTCGAAAGGTATAAGACCAGTGTAGTTCAAATATAGCTTAGTATGGGAACAGAGTATTTCGTAGAGTCCAAGTCATATCTTGATTCAAAAGTAAATCAGTTTTTGTTTTACAAAAGATAAACGTCGAAAGTTAAAACTGAATTTACTATCCTACTTAAGGTTATACTCTTAAGATTTTGAGTTGATTTGCAACTCTCAAATCCGTAAAGATTGATTTTATCAAAACGCGTTTTAATGAGTTGTTTGTGAAAATCTATCTTTTGAAAAGAGTCCTAACAAGTGTCCAATTAGAATATAGGGTAAACACTTCGATTCTTATAAATAGACCTCAAGTTCTTCACGAAAGTTTTCATCAGACTTATTAACATTAAACCGGAAGCTTTCAGGTATCACCCTTAAAGTCTTAATCTTTAAAGAGTCTGTTCCTGTTCCCATATAGAGCAGTATTTGTTGCATGGTTTTATATCTTGTGTTAGTATTAGTTTAATATCTATTCGTTTCAATTAAAGTGTTGAGTTATTGTATGATAAGCCTGAGTCAGGCTTACTTGAGCAAGAGAGAAGATCTCACAAGAGATATGTGAGGAGAAGCAGTTGAGGGACTGTTTCCATAAGGGAAGGAACAAAGAGGGGTTGTTCCTAGTCATCTGTAATCAGAGGCGATTAACAGATTGTGGCCCGAGTAGATTAGGTTTGTAAAACTGAGTTGTTTTGCCTAATTAGTGAATGTTTTTAAGTCCCCAAAGGGGCCGTGGTTTTTTCCTCTCTATTGGGCCTAGAGAGTTTTCCACGCTAAATCTTGCTTGCATATTTTACTGTTTCTGTTCCTAGTAGTTTAATTTTTATAAAACCGTAAAATATCAATTCACCCCCCCTCTTGAGAAACTCTGTGAAACTAACAATTGGTATCAGAGCCAGAACCCTTTAACTGCAGGTCATTCTGACGGGAAAAACGATTCTGAAGCTATGAACACTACAGAGAAACTAAAAGAGGGATACTCAACACAACGACCTCCAATGTTTAGTGGCAAATACTACTCTTATTGGAGAAACAGGATGGAGATTTTCATTAAGGCTGAAAACTATCAAGTATGGAGAGTTATTGAAGTAGGAGACTTCCAAGTCACTAAGCTAAATACCTCTGGGGAAACTGTTCCCAAGCCGATTGCTGAATTTGACAAAGCTGACTATGAAAAGCTTGAACTCAATGCCATGGCTGTCAAAATTTTGCACTGTGGACTAGGTCCAAACGAGCACAATAGAGTAATGTGCTGCAAGAATGCGAAACAGATTTGGGATCTGCTCCAAGTCACTGATGAAGGAACAAACGAAGTCAAAAGATCAAAGATTGATCTCTTAATGCACCAGTATGAGCTGTTCACCATGAAATCCTCTGAAACAATTCAAGACATGATTACTCGCTTCACGAACATCATCAATGAATTGAATTCTCGTGGTAAAATCATAACTCCTGAGGAACAAGTTAGGAAGGTTCTAAGAAGTCTTCCACAGGATCTCTGGATGGCCAAGGTTACTGCCCTTCAGGAAACTAAAGACTTCACCAAGTTTAACCTGGAACAACTGGCTGGATCTCTCCTAACCCATGAACTGCAATTAAATGCACGACCCTCAGAGAATACCAAAAATAGAGCCCTTGCTCTAAAAACTAAAAATGATGAAAACTCTGAAGAAGACGAGGAGACAGCCCTATTTGCTAGAAGATTCAGAAGAATGTTTAGAAACTACAAAGATGGAGATCATAGAAGCAAACCAAATCGAAAATTTTCCAAAACTGACACTGGATGCCATAAGTGTTGAAACCCAGAACATCGCATTAGGGAATGTCCCCTCTAGGAACAAGAACGAGGAAAAGGAAAGGAAACAGCCAAAGACAGATTTAAAGACAACAAGAACTCCTTCTCTAAAACTGAGGTTAGGAAAGCCATGATTGCTACATGGGGAGACACTTCTTCAGATGAGGAACAAGAACAACCCAACGAAGAAACTGCTCACCTATGTCTTGTAGCTGACCACAAAGAAGATGGAACAGACTCAGAATCAGAAAAATTCCAGGCAAGTCTTATTCAAATTAAAAGTAGACTTGAATCTCTATCTAAATTAGAACTGTTTGACCTGCTTTCCTGTCTCACTAGTGACTATGAGGAACTCCTAAAAGAAAAATTAGATTCTGATAAGAGACACCAAAATACTGTCAAGGAACTCACAGAGGAGTTGGAATGGACTAAAAATACAAACATAGATATCAACAATCGTTTCTTTAGTTTTTTTTATCAGAACCTTCATATAAAGGAAATTTGTGAAGCCTTACGTAATGAGAACTCCTGGCTAAAACAAGAGCTGATTGACCTAGAAATAGCCAAGGCTAAGAACCTTTATAAAGATGAACTAGAAAGAACTCAACTAGAACTAGTCAAGGTTCACCAAGAAAAGACCAGCCTAGAAGGTGAATTAGCTAGAAAGACTAGACACAGAATAGAAGGAACACCAAAATGGATAGAATAAGCTAGGACCAAACGCACAGAAGGATTAGGTTTCAATCACAAGAAACACCATCCTAGAAAGACTAGAGTAGATCTCTACAGTGACATAGTATGCACCTTTTGTGGTCTAATCGGTCATTATAGAGTCTCTTGTCCTAAAAACCAAAGAGGCTTGGAAAAGAACATCGATCTCACCAAGACTAAATGGGTAAAGAAAAGTGATTTGATCTCAAGCAAGGAACCCAAGCTATGCTGGGTTCCTAAAAACTCTAACTAAATTTATCATGCAGGTCGAAGTGAGGGGGAACAACACATGGTACCTAGACAGTGGTTGTTCCAAGCACATGACAGGAGATAGGAACAAATTTCTCTCACTCACGACCTATGAAGGTGGAACTGTGACTTTTGGCGATAACAAGAAAGGTAACATCATTGGTATTGGCAAGGTCGGTAAGTCAAAGTCTCACTCCATTGATAATGTATTTTTAGTTGAAGGTCTAGGACATAGTCTCTTAAGTATTTCTCAATTCTGTGACAAAGGAAATTATGCAAAATTCTTCTCAAATAAATGTCTGATCATCAACAGTAACACTGAAACAATGATCTTAGAGGGACAGAGGAAAGGGAACACCTATGTGGTCAACCTTAACTCTGTTCCTCACTCCAATCTGACCTGTCTCAGCGTTATTGAAGATGATCCATTATTATGGCATAAAAGATTTGGCCATGCTAGTTTTTCTCTAATGAACAAGTTGAATTCAAAAAATTTAGTCACAGGTCTTCCGAATACAAAACTCGCCAAATTATCAGTCTGTGATGCCTGCATCAAAGGAAAGCAAGTAAGAACATTGTTTAAGTCTAAGGGAGTAATCAGTACAACAAGACCACTGGAACTGATCCACATGGATTTATGTGGACCAATGAGAACTCAGAGCAGGAGTGGAAAGAAGTATGTACTTGTAATTGTGGATGACTTCTCAAGATACACATGGGTGATTTTCCTAGCTAGCAAGGAAGAAACATTTGAAGAGTTCTTAGCATTTGCCTCTAGGGTTCAACGTCAAAGCAATCACAAACTAATCCACATCAGGTCAGATCATGGTACAGAATTTCAAAACAAGAAGTTCGATGACTTATGTAAAAATTCAGGAATAAATCATAATTTCTCAGCTCCAAGAACACCCCAACAAAATGGAGTAGTAGAAAGAAAGAACCGAACTCTTGAAGACATGACAAGGACAATGCTGATTGCTAGTGGACTCCCCAAAAGTTTCTGGGCCGAAGCTCTGAATACTGCATGCTATATACTCAATCCAGTACTAATCAGAGCTATCAAGAACAAAACCCCATATGAATTGTATAAGGGAAGAAAACCCTCAATAACACATCTCAGAATCTTTGGTTGCAAATGTTTCGTGCACAACAATGGGAAGGATCAACTGGGAATATTTGATGCACGAAGTGATGAAGCCATATTCTTAGGATATGCCTCAAACAACAAAGCATACCGAGTGTTTAACAAAAGGACCATGTGCATGGAAGAAAGCATACATATTATATTCGATGAAACTGACTCCCAAAACTTTGTTACAGGTACAACCACTGATGGAAACTTTGAACTAGGACTTACTAGAGAAACAGAAGACGAAGAGATAAGGAAAAACTCTCAAACAGTAGAACAAGCTCAAAATGAAGAAACACCTGAAGATGGCACAGCTGAAGAAGAATCGGTACAGACCGAAGATCATATAGAGACAAATGAACAAGAGGAACATCCTGCTGAAGAGACAACTACACCATTCCAACCCAGACCCTGGAAACATCAAAGCTAACACCCACTCGACCAAATAATTAGTGATCTTGGACGTGGAACAACAACGAGATCCCAACTCAAAAATTTTTGTGCTTTCTATGCTTATTTATCCATGATTGAACCTAAAAATTATAAAGAAGCACTAACTGACTCTGATTGGATCATTGCCATGCAGGAAGAGCTAAATGAATTCGAAAGAAATAAAGTTTGGCACCTTGAGCCTACACCATTGAACAATGGAGTAATAGGTCTCAAGTGGGTCTTCCGAAACAAACAAGACGAACATGCGACGATTACCAAGAACAAAGCCAGGTTGGTTGTCAAGGGATACAATCAACAAGAAGGAATAGACTTTGAAGAGACTTTTGCTCCAGTTGCCAGAATGGAAGCAATACGCATACTTATAGTATTTGCATCATACATGGGATTCAAACTCTATCAAATGGATGTAAAATGTGCCTTCCTAAACGGAAATCTTAAGGAGGAGGTTTATGTGGAACAACCACCAGGATTTGAAGATCCAGAATTTCCTGCACATGTTTTTAAGCTGGACAAGGCACTATATGGACTAAAACAAGCTCCAAGAGCCTGGTATGAACGTCTCTCTCATTTCATACTAGACAATAAATTCAATCAAGGTAAGGTTGACAAAACCCTGTTCCTTAAGTCAAAGAATACAGACATACTAATTGTTCAAATCTATGTTGATGATATCATATTTGGTGCTACTAATGAAGATCTTTGCAAGGAATTCTCTGACTTAATGCAGCATGAATTTCAAATGAGCATGATGGGAGAACTAAAATTCTTCCTAGGTCTCCAAATCAAGCAAACGGAACAAGGCATCATGATCCACCAACAGAAATACATCAAGGATCTCATCAAGAAATATGGAATGGAGTCTGCTAAAAGCAATCACACTCCAATGGGTACAACCACGAGACTAGATGAGGATCAAGAAGGTAACAGTGTAGACCAAACAAGGTACAGAGGTATGATTGGCTCTTTACTCTATCTCACAGCGAGCAGACCAGACATTGCATTCAGTGTAGGTGTCTGTGCCCGCTTTCATTCTAACCCAAAAGAATCTCATCTTACAGCAGTCAAAAGAATTTTAAGATAGATATCTAAAAGGAATAGATGATTTATGCTTATGGTACCCTAACTATGATCACTTTGACCTCAAAGGATATACAGATGCTGACTATGCAAGTGATTTAGTAAACAGAAAAAGCACATCAGGGATGGTTTAGTTCCTAGGAGCATGTGCCGTCTCTTGGGCATCAAAGAAACAAAACACTATGGCACTATCCACAACAGAAGCTGAATATGTAGCTGCCGCTTCATGCTGTTCCCAAATGATATGGATCAAACAACAACTTAGAGACTTTGGTATGAAATTAAAATGTGTTCCTATCCTATGCGACAACACTAGTGCTATCTGCATATCAAAGGATCCAGTTCATCATTCAAGAGTCAAACACATTCACATTCGTCACCATTTTCTAAAAGATTATGTGGAAAAGGAACTGGTCAAGCTCGAATTCTGTCCCACAGAAGATCAAGTTGCTGACATCTTCACCAAACCACTAAACAGGGACAGACACGACAAGCTAAGGTTAGAACTTGGTATGATACGAATATAATGATAATCGTTGCCCTTACTCATTTTCTAACCTTACTGGAATATTCAAAAAAAAAAAAATGTTTCTCTTTTTGTAAATATTTTTCTTCTTATTTGTTTGTGAATGGACTAACAATCAGACTCAGATTGCAAAATCCAGCTGTGCATTACCACAGCCACGTCTGCACACTACTAAGGTAATCCCACTTGTGTACAATACTTGCATTAATTCTAAGTCTAAGTGGGAATAATAAAAATGAATGGAAAGCATTTAATTTGGTTCATCGAATCTTACAAAGCCCGGTGCATGCATTACTATTCATATTTATTCACTCAGACACGCTTCCCACACTCCGATTTCCAAAACAAAACTCTTCCCATTCCAATCATTCCGCCTATAAAAATCGCGGAACATCCCCTTTATCTCCTCAAATCCCCAAATTTTAAAATTCAAAATCCATCTTATCTCTCCTGATAAAACGCAACCGCCACCCCTATATAATCATGACACTCTTTAAACTCCAATTCCCAAACCCTACAAACCCCTCTTCTCCCTCTGAACCTATAATCACCGTCGTACCTCTTCAAACTATTCACCCAGAAACCATGCCTCCCAAGCAACAAACACCTAAACCACCAGCTGCAAAATCCACCGCCAAGCTCACCACGAAGCGAAAACTGGTTCTGAAGAAGGAAGTAGTTGCATCAACTCAGGGGGAACCTCACCTTCCAATGGAGAAAAAGGTAAAACTCGATTCCGCAAAATTTCATTATTTCCCCCCTGATCGCATGCTCCCTGGGTTGAGTATTGATTTTGGTTGGTGTCGAGAGGTTGGGTTTTTCGAGTTAATGGAGTCTATAGAATCTCAGGGTTGGACCTACCTTTTTGAAGTCTGTTCTAAAGCGTGCATGTATCCTGAGGCAATGGGGGAATTTTGCTCTAATTTCATAAATAAAAAGAGGGTTTGTCAATCTGAAGTCAATGGGAAGCAATTTAGTTTCGATGCTGAGAAATTAGGTTCCTGGTTCAAAGTCCCGGTGCTAGGAGAGGAGGTTTATCACAAAGGGAAGGGTCAAATCGAGTTGGGTGGTGCAACAATGAAGGAGGTGTACTCCTATTTTGGTGGTCAAGGGAAGCACCCAAAAGCTCTCAACCAGTCTGTTTTAACTCCCTTTCAGAAGGTGCTTTTCAATGTGGTCCGTCGGGGTCTTGTTCCGCGTCACGACAAGAGGGCCCTAGCTAGCAGGTTGGATCTCATCTATATTTTCCTCTTAGAATCCCAACGCCAAATAAATATTCCTGTTGTTTTTATCTCCCACCTCACTCACTGTATCTCCCAAAATAATATGATTGGGTATGGTTCTCTTCTTACCTACATCATGAGAAAGGTCGGAGTTGACCTTACCCAATACATCGCAGAACCTCTTACCCCAGCCCATATCCTTAACAAAGCGTGCTTAAATGGGACCAGTCTGAGTGTGGTTGATGGGGTGGTCTGTGTTGGTAAGCTGCTGGTTGGAGACACCACCCCACAGGAGGACGAATCCGGGGAGGAGATGGAGGATATGGAAGAGGATATAGATGAGGAAGAAGAGATTTCCGATGAGGAGGAGGCGGTGCCATTCCCCTGTGAAGAGAAAGAGGGTCAGAAAGAGGGTGTTCCTGTTGACCAGTGCTCAAAGGATATAAGCCCTGCCAAACCCACCTCATCTCTCAAAATAATTCCCACCTCACCAGTGTCTCATCAGCCCATTCGTCGCAGCAGCCGTCTAGCCAGTTCTTCCAAAGGTGCACCTCCGGTCTATAGGGTAGAAGACTCTGACTCTGACAAGGAGGGTGAAACTCAATCTGCTGCTCCCTCACCGGACGGTTCAGTTCAAATCCTGATGACCAAAGTGGATCAACTGCAGCTGGACAATGTTGTTCTATTATCAGCTGTTACATCTTTGCAGGAGTTGATACACAAGATGCAGCAAGATCAGGCCGAGTTCTTCAACGACATGACGGAGCGTCTTGCTGACATGGTCATAGAGGAGGTGGAAAATGATGAGGACGCTGCACCTGGATCCCCCCCAGCCTGACCCTGACACATTTTCGGATTACCCCACCCCATATATTTTGCCGTCTCTTGAACAATTTAATCTTTTCTTGCTCTTTGAACAATTTCTTTTTGGATGTTTTGGATGCGCCATGTTTATGACTAATGCTCATTAGTGCGCTTTTCCTACGTTCTGATAGTTGCTCAACCCTAACTTATAGAATTATTGCTTGTTTTTTATTCTATGCTGCGTTTTCCTTGTTTTGCTTGCAGGGGTGCGGTCAAACTCGTTGATCGACTTGAGCTGCAAGATGCTTCTCTGATTGATGGGGTAACATAATTCACGTATATATACTTCCTTCTGTTTTGTGAAATCGTTTTTCAAATGGACCCTTTTTGATAATTCCAAAGGGGGAAGATATTGGGGGCAACTTGTTTTCAAAATATTTGTATCTATGCGTGGGTTCGAAACCTCAGTATTTGACACCTCTGTTCCTGGTTGAGGTTTGGAGTATGAATTTCAGTTGCTCCATGTTTTATTCCTTAGTCAATTTAAGCATATTTTATTTTTATCAAGTTGTAAGGTTGTCATCATCAAAAAGGGGGAAATTGTTGATTCCTGAGTTTTGATGGTGACAAGCTTAAACTATACTCACGACTGTTTGTCTAAGGAATGTCAGGAACAGGTCACTATAAGTTCAAAGTGCTCGTGGTAAGAATAGCATATGAAGAAGTCAGCTGAGAAGCTATGAAGAAAACAAGTCCAAAGCGTATGGAAAGATTAAATCAAGGATCAAGAAGTGTGAAGCCTAGCACGTCTTATAAGTCTCGAAAGGTATAAGACCAGTGTAGTTCAAATATAGCTTAGTATGGGAACAGAGTATTTCGTAGAGTCCAAGTCATATCTTGATTCAAAAGTAAATCAGTTTTTGTTTTACAAAAGATAAACGTCGAAAGTTAAAACTGAATTTACTATCCTACTTGAGGTTATACTCTTAAGATTTTGAGTTGATTTGCAACTCTCAAATCCGTAAAGATTGATTTTATCAAAACGCGTTTTAATGAGTTGTTTGTGAAAATCTATCTTTTGAAAAGAGTCCTAACAAGTGTCCAATTAGAATATAGGGTAAACACTTAGGTTCTTATAAATAGACCTCAAGTTCTTCACGAAAGTTTTCATCAGACTTATTAACATTAAACCGGAAGCTTTCAGGTGTCACCCTTAAAGTCTTAATCTTTAAAGAGTCTGTTCCTGTTCCCATATAGAGCAGTATTTGTTGCATGGTTTTATATCTTGTGTTAGTATTAGTTTAATATCTATTCGTTTCAATTAAAGTGTTGAGTTATTGTATGATAAGCCTGAGTCAGGGTTACTTGAGCAAGAGAGAAGATCTCACAAGAGATCTGTGAGGAGAAGCAGTTGAGGGACTGTTTCCATGAGGGAAGGAACAACGAGGGGTTGTTCCTAGTCATCTGTAATCAGAGGCGATTAACAGATTGTGGCACGAGTAGATTAGGTTTGTAAAACTGAGTTGTTTTGCCTAATTAGTGAATGTGTTTAAGTCCCCAAAGGGGCCGTGGTTTTTTCCTCTCTATTGGGCCTAGAAAGTTTAATTTCCACGCTAAATCTTGCTTGCATATTTTAATGTTTCTGTTCCTATTAGTTTAATTTTTATAAAACCGTAAAATATCAGATCACCCCCCCTCTTGAGGAACTATGTGAAACTAACGGTATGACCATCCGCCTGTCGCCCTATTTCAACCTTCCAAAAATCCGGCGGCTGAACAGGGGTTACCTCAGTAAGACCGGTATTCAAACTATGTCGTTGTCTAAACTTGAGAAGGGTTCCCAACTGCTGCAGACCATCCTCGATATGGGTGATCACACTACCAATATTTCGTACATGATTCCGGAACACTCTATTATTCTGAGTAATCCAAAGAGCCCATAAAGTGCAAATAAAGTAGGACACTCTTGGACCATTCTTCCCATCCGAGCAAACAAACAACCGGATATAATAGAGAATCCATTCCTGAAAGGAAAGATTCTCATCATAATAGAATGAATAACTAAATATCCACCCATCCAAACTTGTTGTGTTAACGGACACAAACGAAACACATGTTGCAAATCTTCCTCTTGTAAACCACAATGTGCGCACATAACCTCAGTACTTATTCCACGATCCCGAAGATTAGTGCAAACTGCTAGTCCACCTAACAAACCATTTCAAAGGAAAAGTTTCCAATTTTCTGGGAATCACACATGAAAGCATAACTTCGTTGCAGAACCTGGGTATCCCGAGATAGGTTTTGTTCATGTGAATCACACATGAAAGCATAACCTGATTTCACATTGTACCTACCTGACTGATGTTTCAGCCAGAAAAGATAATTCAGTGAGATCAAGTGAGCTGTATGCCTAACTAGAGGCCGCTTCAGTTCAAGTGGAATTAATAATATTAATCCACCACTTACTCTTGACTAAAACTGTAGGGTCACACAAATAGTACGTGAACGGATCAAGTATTTAAGTGAATTAAATACTCTATTTATGAACATTCGAAAACGACGGATCTCGGTTCCAGTGGGAGCTGAAATCGTCAAAAGGCAAAATATAGTGCTCCGGAATTGATGATATTGCCGGAAACGGAACTATGGATCATGACGGAAATATAAATATTATCCAAGTCGTAGATGTTGCCGGAAACAGAAACATGGTACGTATCGGAAAATATTATCGGAAATAGAAATATTGCCGAAATCGGAAATATTGCCGGAAACGGAAATATTACCGGAATCGGAAATATTGTCGGAATCGGAAATATTAAATATTTTTTCGAATCGAAAATATTAAATATTGTTCAAATCAGAAATGAATTCTGGAAACGAAAAACGAATCGGAAGGGCGACGTACGAAACAATCGACGGACGAGCTTGCAAGACGCAAGGCCCAGCACAAAACCAGGCCCAACGCCCAGCAAGCCCGCCCCCGCGCCGAGTAAGCAGGCCGAGCAACAGCAGCAGCGCCCACTGGGCCGCGTGCAGCTGCCAGCGCCCATGGGCCAGCGAGCAGCAAGCAAGCACTCGTGGGCTTGCGAGCAGCGAGCTGTGGGCTGCACGGCAGCGTGAGCTCAAGGGCCACGCGTTGCCTTGGCCGGCTAGGTTACTTCCTTGTGAAGTAATCTCGTTTTCCTAATTCTACTCAAACTGGATATTTTGTTAAATCTGAAATACTTAGGTGTTTGATTAAACATTATATTCTAATGATATAATTTAACTAGAATCCTAATGGATTTAGTTATTGGAATCCTAGTAGAATTCTAATTCCGTTATTTCTACCCTATAAATATGTGGCTCATAATCATTTATAATGCAATTCAATAAGTATTCACATACATTAAGTTCAAGAGAGAATTTAATAATTTGCCTATATTAATAATAAAGCTTCCCGAGTAAACATAAAACCTTAGATAATATTCTAGTTAATTGAATCTAAGGCGGATCTGAACGTGCTGTGGACTATCTACGGAGGGACGACATTTGGCGTCCTAAACTTGTTCTTGTTCGGTTTGGGAGAAGCTAGGGAAGGCACGCATCACATTGTATGTATCCTAATTATGCTAATTGACTATGTGGCAATTAATTTGGATTCCTGGCTTTATGGTTTTTCCGCGTGAAATATGTTGTTTATATTTGTCATAACCTAACAGTGGTATCACGAGCCTCAAACTAAATCCATAATCAATTATAGTTAACCTGGTTAAATTTTATAAATTTGCAATGAATTAAAGGGGTGATTAATTTCGTGTATGTAATTAATTGCAAATTTGTGCGATTATTTGATTATATGTTCGCAGGATTTTTCGGCAGTTTTGTCAATAATGGTCGGAATCTTATAATTTTATAGTGAATTTCGCATGTAAACGACGTTTTAAGGTTTTGACAAAAATCATAGATTTGTCACTGAACCTAGAATTCCCAAATTCAAAGCCTAACTATGACTTTTCGGAGATTTAAGTTTTTCGAAGGCAAAATTTATAATTTTTATGATGTTAAATTAAATATTTGCGAATCTTGTATGTAAATCTTGAATATATGATTGACCTACTGTATATGTTTAACAACTTAAAAGCCTAATCTTGTTAATTATACAACCTGATTTGTAATTGTAATTAATTTGTTGAAATTCGAATAACTTAGAATTTGTTTTGATTTTCATAATTAATTAGTAATTTAATTTGGATCCTATGATTAAAACCACCATAAAATTTGTTAAAATTAAAAAATTTTAAAATTTTATGACCTAGATTTGAATCCATAAAAATACATGTAATCGAAAATTAATTTGAATAATAAAATTTCGATTTCTCGCCTAAATTTATGAAATTAATATGGGTTATTAATTTGTCGATAAATTTAATTATAAAATTTTCGATTTTTATGTAAATCGTTCACAAATCTTGCACGCACGAAGTAATGGAAGCTAAGTGTTACCCTTAAGGGGTGTTGCGATGGTGTGGGCAAGCGACGACGAGCAAGGGAGCTCCTCGCTCATGCGGTACTAGGCAACGAGCAAGACACAAGCACGCACGCGGGGCTACGTTCATGTGCGGTGTGTGCTGCGTGCATGTGAGCGAGAAGCGAGACGAAGGCAACGAGCAACACAGGCCAGACCGCACCAGCGAGCGCTGGTTCGCTCCAGCGAGCGCTGGCTCGTCCCAGCGAGCGTTGCTTGCTGCGTGTTGTGCGTGGCTTGCTCGACGCTTATGCTACGACCATCGACCGTAGCAGGCCATGGGCGCTGCACTCATGCACGCGGCCCATGGGCCCTGCTACTACGAGGCTTTGACGAGGCATGGGCTTAGGCCAATGGCTTTGTCTTAGCCCGTTGGTTCGTTTCAATTTTTCGGTTGAAAACGATTTTAATAAAATTTAAATTCGTAATTTAATTTTTTCTCGGAATTTAATTTTGATTAATTTAATTATTGTAAATTTATTTATACTAATTATTTTACCAAAATTAAAACCTTGATAAAATTTAAATTAATTAATTTTAATCAACTGAAAATAAAATTAAAGGATTTAAATAATATTTTATATGAGCTTTTAATTTTAATTAAATTTGTAAGTTTCCGGTTGGACTAGGAAATACAATTTTATGTTTAAAATTTGTAAAGCATGTAAATTTCTTGGTTTTAGTGGGAGCTTTTAGTCATTAAACTCTTGATTAGGTCTACATTCCTTTAAGGTTAAAACAACTCGATTAGAACTGATAAGGATTGAATAATTTGTAGATTATTGGAACCCTTGATTAGTTGTTGCAAATATTTATGTGATGCATAATTTGTTCTACTAACTTGCTATTTGGGCCATTCATTGATAAATGAATGGGTGAATGGTATATTGTAAATGTACTGTTTTGCAGGTTATGGAAAGGGACTAGTATGGCCCAAATAGGATAGAAAATATGGTCTGCGTACCATTACTTTGAATGTAAAATTGGTCTAATGCACCAAAGTTTTTATTTTAAATATGGTCTGCGTACCATCAAATAGTTGTAATTAGTTTCAATTATAGCTTATCCTATTTGAAGAAAATGGCGCCTCCCATGGTGAAATTCAAGACGGAGTTTCCAATCCATTTTTAAAGACAGAGTTTGAAGTTGAAGCTTCAAGATGAAGTCGGGCCATACTAGATCACATTTATATCTTATGCATGCTTTAAGTTATTTATTGCTTTAAATATATCTTAATTATGCATGAGATTGTGGCTTGATTATGTTGCATGATTAAGAATTTTTAGTTCACTTAAAATCTAACCGACATAGTAAGAGCCTTAAGTTCCAAACTTTAAAAATTGAGTTAAAAGGTGTCATGCCAAAATAACACTTACTTGGATAACCTTTACATCAATCTTAGTAATAGTTTTCCGCCATAGCGAGGTGTTACTTATTGATCCTAAAGGGGTAATTAAGGTACACAAATAATTGTGAGTACATGTTAGTTTTGGTGAAACTCAACGATATAAGTAAGGAGTCCTTTTATGTCGTGGCAAATGATATAGGTTTACCTAATAAGTTCTTAGACGTACCTATCAACCAAGAGTAGTTTCTAGACTATTAGCAAATGATTTGCTTACCTAAAATATTTTAGAATTGAGTCTAAATACATAATGTGCTTAATTCTTCAATGATTTAAGGATCTTGGATTCATTTTATTCACACCTACCGGAACACATAACTTGAATAAAATGCTTAATAAATAATGAATTATGCATGAATGCCAGAATTTAAGTTTATTAAGAAAAACTATGAATGGTTATTTATTTGTTTATTCTTTTCAATTGTAGTTTTAACTATGGAAAACAACAATTCATTCTACATCCGCTCAATTCTCGAAAAGGAGAAGTTGAACGGGAAAAACTTCCTTGACGGCAAAGGAACTTGCAAATAGTTCTTATGCAGGAAGAAAAGGAGTATATCCTGGAAGAGTCGATGCCCGAAGCCTCTGGCGACGGGGTCACTCAGGCAGTCCTCAATCGTTGGATTGTTTCCAACAAGGATGTAAAATGTCTAATGCTTGCAACCATGAGTGCAGATCTACAGAAAATATTCATCAACTCAGATGCTTTCACGATCATCAGTGAGTTAAAGAACATGTTCCAAGATTTGGCTCGAGTCGAAAGATTCGAGACTCATAGACAAATTCTCGAGACCAAGCTAAAGAAGGGCGAGCCAGTAAGTCCACATGTTCTCAAAATTATTGGACTCATTGAGAATATGAGTCGGCTGGATCATCAGTTCTCTCAGGCAATGGCTGTAGACACCATCCTCCATTCTCTTCATAGCGGGCATGATCAGTTCAAGCTGAACTACAGTATGAATAGTCTGGACAAAACGCTCACTGAGCTTCACGGTATGCTGAAGACCGCTGAAAAGACGCTCAAAAGTGATAAACAAGATGTGCTTATGGTGCATGGCGGCAAGTTCAAGAAATCTGGCAAGAAGAGGAATGCTAAGAAAGGTGGCAAGAACGCCAGCCCAACTAAGCAAACTGGCGGCACCAAGTCTAAAAAGAAGAAGGTGAGCCAACCTACTTCTGAATCTGAATGCTTCTACTGAAAGAAGAAGGGGCATTGGAAGAGAGATTGCTTGAAGCTTAAGGAAGATCAAAAGAACGGAACGGTCGTTCCATCTTCAGGTATTTTCGTTATAGACTGTATACTTGCAAATTCAACTTCTTGGGTATTAGATACAGGTTGTGGCTCACACTTATGTTCCAATTCACAGGGACTAAGAAGAAGTAGAAGATTAAGCAAGGGTGAAGTCGACCTACGAGTGGGAAACGGAGCAAGGATTGCTGCATTAGCTGTAGGAACTTATTATTTGTCGTTGCCCTCTGGGCTAGTTTTGGAACTAGAAGAGTGTTTCCATGTTCCAAGTCTTACTATAAACATCATTTCTGTTTCTTGCTTAGATGCTAAGGGATTTACCCTTTTAAATAAAAAGACAATAGTTGCTCGTTTTATTTTAAAGAGATGTTTTATGGATCTGCTAGATTAGTCAATGGACTTTATTTACTAGATCACGACAAACAAGTTTATAACACAAATACCAAAAAGGCCAAAAATAATGATTCAGATCTCACCTATCTGTGGCATTGTCGATTAGGCCATATTAACATGAAGCGCATAAAAAGACTTCAAAAGGAAGGAATTCTAGAACCATTTGACTTAGAGGATTATGGTAAATGTGAATCATGCTTACTTGGCAAAATGATAAAGCAACCTTTCTCTAAAGTTGGACAAAGAGCAACTGATCTATTGGGTTTAATCCATACATATGTTTGTCGACCAATGAGTTCAAATTCTAGAGGTGGTTTCAGCTACTTTATCACTTTCACTGATGACTTCAGTAGATATGGTTATGTCTACCTAATGAAGCATAAGTCTGAATCCTTTGACAAATTCAAGGAATTTCAGAGTGAAGTAGAGAATCAGTTAGGCAAGAAGATTAAGGCACTGCGGTCTGATAGAGGCGGTGAATATCTGAGCTATGAATTTAATGACCATCTGAAAGAATGTGGAATTCTAACAGAATTGACTCCTCCCGAAACACCTCAATGGAATGGTGTGTTAGAACGGAGGAACATGACCTTGCTAGACATGGTTCGATCAATGATGGGTCAGGCCGAACTTCTAATAGAATTTTGGGGACATGCACTAAACACAGCTGCACTCACACTAAATAGAGCTCCGTCTAAAGCTGTCGAAAAGACTCCATATGAGTTACGGTTTGGAAAGCCTCCAAATGTGTATTTTCTTAAGATTTGGGGTTGTGAAGTATACGTCAAACGATTAATTTCAGACAAACTTTAACCGAAATCTGACAAATGTATCCTTGTGGGCTACCCAAAGGAAACAAAGGGGTATTACTTCTACAATACGTCTGTGAACAAGGTGTTTGTTGATCGAGATGGTATCTTTTTGGAAAGAGATCACATTTCCAAAATGACAAGTGGGAGAAAAATAGACCTCGAAGAAATTCGAGTTGAACAACAAACTCTAGAGAATGCTCAAGATGACATTCAGGTTGAAACTCAGAGATCTTTAGAAGTATCTGGTGAGAATCAAGAACCAACTAGAAATGTAACCCCGCGTAGATCGCAGATATATAGGTCTCAACCGGAAAGATACTTAGGTATTTTGAAGAACGAGAGCCATGAAGTTCTATTGCTGGAAAGTGATGAACCTGCGACTTACAAACAAGCTATGATGAGCCCTAGCTCCAAGCAATGGTAAGAAGCCATGCAATCTGAATTAGACTCCATGTCTGAATATCAAGTTTGGGATTTGGTCGATTTTCCAGATGGCTACCAAGCCATAGGAAGAAAAAGGGTTTTCAAACTGAAAAAGGACAAGAATGGGAAACTAGAAGTTTTCAAAGCTAGATTGGTTGCAAAAGGTTACAGGCAAGTCCACGGTGTGGATTACGATGAAACCTTTTCACCAGTTGCAATGCTAAAGTCTATTCGGATAATGTTAGCAATCGCTGCATATTACGATTACGAAATATGGCAGATGCATGTCAAAACCTCTTTCTTAAACGATGTTTTAACAGAAACTGTATTTATGACACAACCTGAGGGTTTTGAGGATCCAAAGAATGCTAAAAAGGTATGCAAGCTTAAGAAATCCATTTACGGATTGAAGCACGCATCAAGGAGCTGGAATATACGTTTTGATGAAGCAGTCAGTGACTTTGGCTTTGTCAAGAATGCAGACGAATCTTGTGTATACAAGAAGGTCAGTGGGAGCAAAACTGCTTTTTTAGTATTGTATGTCGACTACATATTACTTATCGGAAATGATCCTATGTTGAACTATGTCAAGACTTGGCCGGCTTGGGAATTTGTTTCCGATGAAGGATCTAGGAGAAGCACAGTACATACTAGGCATCAAGATCTAAAGAGATAGATCTAAAAAGATGATTGGACTTAGTCAAAGCACTTATATCAATAAGGTGCTTGAAAGGTTCAATATGGCATACTGAAGGAAATAATGCCCTTGGTCCAAGTATGCATTTAATGGTAAGTCTAATAAATGCGGTTCGGTATTAATTATACAAGTTAATAATTCAGTGAGATCAAGTGAACTGTATGCCTAGCTAGAGGCCGCTTCAGTTCAAGTGGATTAATGATATTAATCCACAGCTTACTCTTGACTGAACCCGTAGGGTCACACAAATAGTACGTAAATGGATCAAGTATTTAATGGCATTAAATACTATATCTAATGGATATTCGGAATCGACAGATCTTGGTTTCAGTGGGAGCTTGAAACGATGATATTGTCGGAAACGGAAATATGGATCGTATCTGAAATATAAATATTATCCAAGTCGTAGATGTTGCTGGAAACTGAAACATGGTACGCATCGGAAAATATTATCGGAAATGGAAATATTACCGGAATCGAAAATATTGCCGGAAACGGAAATATTGTCAGAATCGGAAATATTATCGGAATCGGAAAATAATTCCGGAAACGGAAATATTAAATATTTGTTCGAGACGGAAATCAATTCCGGAATCGGAAATGTTAAATATTGTTCGTATCTGAAATGAATTCCGGAATCCGGAAATTCATCGGAAGCGCGTCGTACGAATTAGCATCGGACGAGCTTACTAGACGAAGGCCCAGCAAGAAGCCAGGCCCGCGTCCAGCAAGCAATAGCGCACCACACACAGCCCAAGGCTGCGCCAGGCCCATCGCAAGGCAGGCCTAGCGCGCGCCCAAGGCTGCAGGCAGCCTCGTGGGCTTCGTGGCCGCATGGGCTAGGTCGCTGCTCGGGCTCTGCACGCGCGCGCGCATGGCGCCTTTCATGGGCTGCTGTGCGTGCGTGTGTGTTTGTGTTCACATACGCAACCTAAAGCGTATAGGATTCGTTTGATGATTAAATTCCTAATCCTAAAAAGATAAATTAATTAAATAAGAGTTCTGCTACGATTCTAATTTAATTACTTCGTATCCTAGTAGGATTCGATTGCTTATTCCATAGCCCATAAATATGAGATCAAGGCTCATAATTTATAACGAGTTTTGAAGTATTCAAAGGTAAGAATTTTGAGCAAAAATTCAGTCATACACCTTGCCCATAATAGCCAAAAATATTAGAACCTTAAGGGCGATTCTAGCTAGTCAATCTTAAGGCGGATCCGGACGTGCTATGGACTTTATACGGAGGGACGACACTTGGAGTCCTAAAGACTTGTTCTTGTTCGGTTCGGGCGCAGCAAGGGAGGGCACGCTACAAAATGTATGCATCCTAATTATACTAATTGTTATGTGGCAATTAATTTGAATCCTGGCATTTATGGTATTTACGCATGATTTACATTCGTTTATATGTATCATAACCTAACACATACTCAAAGAGAGGTTACCTACCCATGTCTCATGGAATGACTCTAAGCAAGACTCCGTGCCCAAAAACACCGGATGAGCGTAGACGAATGAGTGGGATTCCATGCATCATTGATTGGTTCAATAATGTATGATATGATATGTACACGCTCGGATGTTGCGTACGCACTCAGTGCTACGAGCAGATACCAGTCAGACCTAGGAGAGGGACATTGGACTGCTGCCAAAAATATTCTGAAGTACCTGAAAAGGCAAAAAGATGATTTCCTGGTCTATGGCAGAGATGATGAATTAATTGTTAAAGGCTATACGGACGCAAGTTTCCAAACCGACAAGGATGATTTCAGATCACAGTCAGGGTTCGTCTTCTGCCTCAACGGAGGTGCAGTAAGTTGGAAATGTGCTAAGAAGAGCACCATTGCGGATTCTACAACTGAAGCGGAGTACATTGCTGCACATGAAGCAGCAAAGGAAGCTATTTGGCTAAGGAAGTTCATAGGTGAACTTGGTGTAGTCCCCTCCATTAAAGGACCAATAGCTCTATATTATGACAATAACGGAGCTATTGCACAGGCAAAGGAGCCTAGACACAACCAGAGAGTCAAGCATGTACTTCGTAGATTTCACCTTCTACGAGAGTTCGTTGAAAGAAAAGAAGTCGAGATAAGCAAGATTGGAACTGACGACAATATCTCAGATCCATTAACTAAACCTCTGCCGCAAGCGAAGCACAACTCGCACACTGCAGCTATGGGAATCAAGCATATTGGAGAATGGCTTTGATGTCCTTAATAAATGTTTTAAAGTTTTAGAGTGTAATACTTTGTAAAACATTTTGGTTAACCATTCATATAAATGAATAGAAATCAATTTTCCATTTAATTTTGTGGTTTACTAAATGATGAATCCTTTCAATTTGATGATATATTCAAGATAGACTGTCAGGACCAGTCCTGTGACTAAGAAATGTCTATCAAGTGAACTTGAATGTCAAAAGTTGAAAAAGGTCCCTGGTCGGAGTTTTCTATAAAAGTGGACGCATAGAAAACGCTAGATGACTAGAATGCAAGATGACTAGTAGTTCTGTTCTTGCACTATGTGGACATGGCAAAGTAGCAATAATTTGCATAGATACTTACTTGAGAAGACTAGTATCGGACAGACCTATGAAACTTTACTGTAAGAGATGAAAATATGTCATAAGTAAATTTTATTACATTATTAGACACTAATCTTCAATACCTGAGTGATTTGAGATTACTTGTTTGAGAACTGCTTACTTTTGAAGGAAATAATGCCCTTGGTCCAAGTATGCATTTAATGGTAAGTCTAATAAATGTAATTCAATGAGATCAAGTGAACTGTATGCCTAGCTAGAGGCCGCTTCAGTTCAAGTGGAATTAATAATATTAATCCACAGCTTACTCTTGACTGAACCCGTAGGGTCACACAAATAGAACGTGAACGGATCAAGTATTTAAAGGATTTAAATACTCCATTTATGAATATTAGGAATCGACGGATCTCGGTTCCAGTGGGAGCTGAAATCGTCAAAAGGCAAATTATGTATACTCCGGAAACGATGATATTGCCGGAAACGGAAATATGGATCGTATCGGAAATATAAATATTATCCAAGTCGTAGATGTCACCGGAAACGGAAACATGGTACGTATCGGAAAATATTATCGGAAATGGAAATATTGCCGAAATCGGAAATATTGACGGAAACAGAAATATTGTCAGAATCGGAAATATTATCGGAATCGGAAAATAATTCTGGAATCGGAAATATTAAATATTTGTTCGAAACGGAAATTAATCCCGGAATCGGAAATGTTAAATATTGTTCGAATCGGAAAAGAATTCCGGAATCGGAAAATTAATCGGAAGCGCGGAAAATTAATCGGAAGCGCGTCGTACGAAATAAGCATCGAACGAGCTTGGTAGACGAAGGCCCAGCACGAAGCCAGGCCCACGTCCAGCAAGCCCAGCGCGCAACACCGCAAGTCAAAGGCATGCCAGGCCCAGCGCGCCAAGGCTGCGAGCAACGTGGGCTGCGAAGCAGCGCTTGGGCTGCGACACAGCACGCGGGCAGCGAGCAAGGCAGCGAGCTCGTGTGGGCTGCGAAGCCTGCGATGGGCTTCTCGCGCGCGCGCGGGCATGGCCTCCTCGCTTGTGGGCCGTGCTCGTGTGCGTGTTGGAGTTTGTGCATGCATCGAATCCTTAAGAGATTAGGATTAGATTAATTTTCTGAATTACTAGTTTTAAGGAAACTCTAATTCTAATAAAGTTAGAATTCTTGAATCCCAGTAGACTTCCAATTCCATATTCCTACTCTATAAATTTGTGATGGCATTCACAAATATATAAAAACATAATTTTGAATCATACATCAAGTTTTAAGGATTAAAACGAAGTATATTATTTGCAATAATATCCGCAAATTCTCATAGAACCTTAGGTGCAATTATAGTTAATTAAATCTAAGGGGGATCCGAACGTGCTGTGGACTATCTACGGAGGGGCGACATTTGGAGTCCTAGACTTGTTCTTGTTCGGTTCGGGCGCAGCTAGGGAGGGCACGCTACAAAGTGTTTGTGTCCTAAATTATGCTATTTGTTATGTGGCAATTAATTTCGATTCCTGGCTTTATGGTTTTTCCGCATGATTTATATTCAATTATATGTATCATAACCTAACAGTGGTATCACGAGCCTCTAATTAATTCCATAATAATTATATAACATGGATAATCTTTATAAATTTGCAAGGAATTAAAAGGGGTGATTAATTTCGTAATTGTAATTAATTGCAAATTTGCGATTATTTAATTATATGTTCGCAGGTTTTTCGGCAGGTTCTTCGTTTCTTAACGGAATCGAGTGATTTTTGTGTCAATTTTGTATGTAAACAGTGTTTTAAAATTTTGACAAAAATCAAAGATTTGATGCCAGAATTCCCAAATTCGAAGCCTAACTATGACTTTCCGGAGGTATTAGTTTTTCGAACACAAAATTTGTAATTATTAAGATGTTAAATTAAATATTTGCAATTCTTGTTTGTAAATCTTGAATTTTTGATTGACCTACTGTACATGTTTAACAAATTTATATGCCTAAGCTTGTTAATTATACAACCTAATTTGTAATTGTAATTAATTTGTTGAAATTCGAATAATTTAGAATTTGATTTGATTTTCATAATTAATTGACAATTTAATTAGGAATCCATGATTAAAAACCACCATAAAAATTTTATTTTTTGATAAATTTTAAATTTTTATAACCTAGATTTGAATCCATGATAATCGGAAATTAATTGAATAATAAATTTTCGATTTTTCGCCCTAAATTTATGAAATTAATTTGATTTATTAATTTGTCCATAAATTTGAATTAAAAAGTTTTAATTTTTATATAATTCGCTCATGAATTTTGCACGCATAAAGCAATGGACGCTACGTGTTACCCTTAAGGGGTGTTGTATAGTGCGGGCATGCGACGACGAGCAAGGGAGCTCGTCGCCCATGCGGTACGAATGCACCGAGCAACGAGCGTGGCATGCGCGAGGCAGTGGGCTGCCTGGGCGTGTGTGCTGCGACCATGGGCGATGGCGCGAAGAGGCAAGGCATTGGCGAGCAGGCATGCGCGCGTGGGCAGCGAGGGATGTTGCGCCACAGCGAGCGCTGCCTCGCCCATCAAGCACTGTTGCGCCACATCGAGCGAGCTGCTCTTGCGCCTAGGCGTGGCTCCGCTTGCTGCGTCTAGGCATGGCTGCTGCTCGTGCCTTGCTATGCGGTCAATCCAGGGGCGCTGCTGCCTCGTGCACTCGACGGGGCATGGGCACAAGCCCATGGCCTCGTCTTGATCCGATTGATGCGTTTTGAATTGAATTTTAAATTTTCAGTTCGAAAACGATTTTAATTAATTTTAAAATTCGTAATTTAATTTTTTCTCGGAATTTAATTTTGAATAATCTAATTATTATAAATTTTATTTATACCAATTCTTTTACTAAAATTAAAACCTTGAATAAATTTAAATTTATTAATTTAATAAACTGAAAATGAATTAAAGGATTCAATTAATAATTTATATGAGCTTTAAATTTTAATTAAATTTGTATGTTTCCGGTTAGACTAGGAAATACAATTTTATGTTTAAAATTAGTAAAGCATGTAAATTTATTGGTTTAAGTGGGGGCTTTTAGTCACAAGCTCTTGAGTAGGTATACATTCCTTTAAGGTTAAAACAACTTGATTAGAATTAATAAGGATTGAATAATTGGTAGATTATTGGAAGCCTTGATTAATTGCTGCAAATATTTATGTGATGCATAATGTGTTCTACTAACCAGCTATGTGGGCCATTCATTGATAAATGAATTGATGAATGGTATATGTTGTATATGTACTGTTTTGCAGGTTATTGAAAGTGACTAGTATGGCTCAAATAGGATAGAAAATATGGTATGCGTACCATTAATTTGAATGTAAAATTGGTCTAATGCACCAAGGTTTTTAATTTAAATATGGTTTGCGTACCATCAAATAGTTGTAATTAGTTTAAATTATAGCTTATCCTATTTGAAGAAAATGGCGCTTCCCATGGAGAAATTCAAGACGAAGTTTCCAATCCATTTTCAAGACGAAGTTTGAAGTTGAAGCTTCAAGATGAAGTCGAGCCATACTAGATCACATTTATATCTTATGCATGCTTTATGTTATTTATTGCTTTAAATATGTCTTAATTATGCATGAGGTTATGGCTTGATTGTGTTGCATGATTAAGGATTTTAGTTCACTTAAAATCTAACCAACATAGTAAGATCCTTAAGTTCCAAACTTTAAAATTGAGTTAAAAGGTGCCATGCCAAAATAACACTTACTTGGATAAACCTTTACATCAATCTTAGTAATAGTTTTCCGCCTAAGCGAGGTGTTACTTATTGATCCTAAATGGGTAAGGTACACAAATAATTGTGAGTACATGTTAGTTTTGGTGAAACTCAACGATATAAGTAAGGAGTCCTTTTATGTCGTGGCAAATGAGATAGGTTTACCTAATAAGTCCTTAGACGTACCTATCAACCAAGAGTAGTTTCTAGACTATTAGCAAAGGCTTTGCTTACCTAAAATATTTTAGAATTGAGTCTTAATACATAATGTGCTTAATTCTTCAATGATTTAAGGATCTTGGATTCATTTTATTCACACCTGCCGGAACAATAAATTCGAATAAAATGCCAATGACTTGTTTAAATTGCATGATTGCTTTAATTTTCAAGTTATTACTCATGATAAATGTTTAGACTTTGCATGCTTCAATGTATGTTTTATTATTGTTTATAATTATATATCTTGCGCTGCAGTAAATCATTTTAGAAAGGTAACAATAAATTTCCTCGATTGGTAGTGAATCCAAGAACGATTCACGGAAATGAGAGAAAAATGAGCAATTTAAAATGTACGTTTCTTTTAGCGACTTTTATGGTTGTTTTTGAGTATCAAAGTCGAATGGCAAACCGATTGGTGGTTGTGAATTCAAAATACAATGTAGTTTTGAGATCATAAAGCATTGAGTTTAAACGCTCAGCTTTACCAATGGTTAACAACCTAATATCTTTGTCCATTTAATTCTCGAATGAGTCTATTCCCTAGACATTCGAATAGATCGATGCTTAGAGAACTTTAGAAGCTTCTGGTAAGATCATCTAGTTGAAACCGAATATTCAACATAAATTAAAATGGTAAGAACTTTGTTGGAGTGACATTGGAAATGTCTAACAAAGTACAAAAGTCAACACTAGAGAAGTCAATTCTTAAGACTATAAGAAAGGGTACAAGAAATAGGAAAACAAGGAACAAATGAAAGGAAATTACGATTCCGTTTCTACCTATAAGTTTATGTTTAAAGAGAAGTGACCTAGAAATCAAAGTTCCTTGGTATCATATACCGCTTCAGGTTCTTACTTCGGTAAAAACTCAAACAATGGAAGCTAGGCTACACTAATGGCCTACAAGTGGGAAATGAAGCATGGCAATGCTACATTAGTTGTAGGGCCATCTAGTTTGTTTTAAGTCCTTTCAAAGGCTGGAACGTAATGGCTATTATGTTCCATAATCAGCATACCTAAATTTATGTTTTCAAACACAGAAAGACTCACATTCAAGAAAAACAAAAACAATGTTTGTTTGTTTATTTGAATGAAATGGTCATTTACGGGTTGAGTCAATATGCTTGATTAAAACAAACAACTCTTTAACAATAAAAACTTTACTAGATTCAAATCAACCCCTTGATTTGAGTTCCACTAATCTTTGGCATTGTTGCTTAGACCACATCAACAAGTTAACATTCAAAAGCTCTATTTTTATGGACTTTTGAAAGTTGATTGATTTTTAGATCATTCAAGACAAGTTAGTCTTACTTGTTGAAAGTAACAAAAGATATGAACTATTGTTAGAACCCCTAGACAATAGAGTTCAAAGCTAAAGAAATATTTCATGACTTTATTATTTCACCTAGATTTGAGTAAATATTGGTTTATTTACTCAAAGTGATATAAGTTTGAATCCATTTGGCTAGTTCAAAGATTCAGAATTATAAAATCCGCATGGCAAGAAATCATAAAGATCTAGGATAGATCATGACGTTGATTACTTTAAGACCAAAAATGATCATCAATGATTGTGTGTTCACGATCTAGCTCCATAAGATATGGCATATCTAAGTTGGAATAATCGAGGTCAATTAGTACTTGAATCGATCAATGATGAATCATAAAAACTTTTCCTATAATTTCTAAAACAAAATGCTCAACTACCACCAAACTAAACCAAATTTGTCAAAGCTATTGAAAAGTAATTTCAGAATATCTTTTCAATAATATATATATATATCTAAAGAGTTGCTAAACTCAGTGGGAGCTTAGTGTTTGTTATTCAACAAACTAAGGCCCAAGTATAGATATATGTTTCATTGTGATTTATTCAAATGAGACACAAAGGTATTGTTTCTACCACAAAATTTTGAGAACATAATGTTTGTTTGCTCGAAATAATGTCCTTTTGGAGATTCGTTTCCAAAATGACAAGTGGGAGAAAATAAACCTCGAAAGTCTTCGAGGCGAACAACAAACATAAACGGACATTCCGGAGGCTTTTTGAAGTTCTTTAGAAAAACCGAACATGTATTCTTTAAGGACTTTAGAAGTGGCTTTAAAGAATAGACATCTCTTAGAAGACTTTACAAGTGCTTCAAGGAGAACAGAATATTCAAAGGACTCTCAAAGTGCCTGTTGATATTCTATTGTTTGATGTTCTATACCAAGTAGGCATAGAGTTCAAGTTACTGAAACTCTTAGATTCTTCTATTAGATAGTGAAGAAACATGGAGTTCAGGTCACTGAAGCTATGCGATTCTTCTATTAGATAGTGAAGAAACCTACAACTTGCAGTCAAACTATTATCATGTAGATTAATGAGTTTGTGACTTGTAAGAAAGCTATGAAGAAACCTAGATTCCCTAAAATGGTTGGAGGCCATATATAGACTCAATATTTTAGATGGTTAAATGCCATAAAACATACTTAATGTTTTGATGACAGAATTGAAATTTTGTTGGAATGCAAGAATTGTTTACACCTATTGGTTGCAAATTAGTTTTAATGATAAAAACCATCAAACATGGAATTGTGTTCACATACAAAGTTAGATTAGTTGCTAAAGGTTACAAGCAAATTCATGGCATGGATTGTGTTGAAGCCTCATGCATAATCTTAATGCTCGAGTCTATAATTCAAGCAATGATTGCATATTGGTACATATGGCAATTGGATGACAAAACATCTTCCTCAATCAAATGTTAGAAGAAACTACGTACATGGTATGTCATAGGATTTGTGGATCCAAATAAATACTTGAAAAGGAAAGCTAGCTCATGAAATCTAAGTACAGATTTAAGCAGGCAATTGGGAATTGGAATTGTATTTTAGTGAAGCTAATAAGTATTTTAGTTTCATAAAGTGTACATGATTCTTATAGATATATAAGAAGTTTAGTGGGAGTACGTAAAACTTAATTGGTCCTATGTGTATCACACACATATCTCTCTATTGTGAAATAACATTCAAATGCTAATGACTTAGACTTGAAATCATTCATCAAAGATGGACCAAGGCGAAACTTAATACATACTGGGTATTAAGATCTATTTACAAAGATCTTATAATATTGTTTTAGATTAAGTAATGACATTTACTAAATCAAACACGAAAGACTCCATTGGAGATATTCAACCCATATGAATAAATCTAAGTAATGAATGTTGAAATATGTATAAGCATTTACTAAGTTAAACATCAAAGAATCTAATGAGATTATTCACCTATATTATATGTCAAAGAATTTAGCTTGATTTATTATCTACTAAAATTAGATAGCTAAAGTTACATGAATAGAATTCAATTGGAAATTATTCTGCAAAAGAATTTATCATGTATGATATAATATGTGGATCGCCAAAAACGTATCGTATGACTTTAGGCATGACGAACATATACCAATCTCTATTGATCTAAGTAAAGATCAACTAGATTGAGATCAAGAAAAACTTATGGTACTTGAAAAGGTACATAGGAATAGTTCTTGATTCAAGAAAATAAAGATATGCTAAATATTGATGCTACATGCATAAACACTGGCAAAGGATCAAGCAAGACCCCTTGGAGTTAACCATGCATTGGCAAGAACGGGCTCTATGCATCGTGTTTTGAAAATGGCAACATGGATTAGAGACCATGAGTTGTTGCGTGTGAAATTAAATATTAATTTCTATGTTCTAAGATAAAGCTGGAAAGTCTTCCACATATCTGTGAACTGCTTGGATAAGGAAATCCAAACAAAGCATCACAAGAAACCTATACATTTGAAGTAAAAGTAATTATTTCCTAAGAAGCAATAAAACAAAGTTGTTTACATTAAAGAGTTCTTCACTGAACTTGGGTGGATCACATGTCTGCTGACTTGATGGTTCTTCATTGCAAAATGCGTAGAACCAATATTGACGTAAGAAAGACTAGATCACATAATAAACAAACTCAAAATATCTTATCATCATATCTCGAAGAACATTCGATGAAAAGGATATTAAGATTGGCAAAGCATGATAACTAAACCTATGCAACAAGTGAGAAACAACACTCACGTTGTGGCACTGGAAATCAAGAATAGCTTTGAATTCCATTAATTGTTTTAAAGATGGGTTTGAGGCCCATGGTTGTAAAACATTGGGGTTGAACATTTATCATATATGAAATGTATTTTCATATTCCATTTAATCTTGGTTTAGTATTAAATGATGAGTCCCTTCAATTTGACGATATATTCAAGATAGACTGTCAGGATTAGTCCTGTGACTAAGAAATGTCTATCAAGTGAACTTGAATGTCAAAAGTTGAAAATGGTCCCTGGTCGGAGTTTTCTACAAAGATGGACGCATAGAAAACGCTAGACGACTAGAATGCAAGATGACTAGTAATTCTGTTTCTTGAACTATCTGGACATGGCAATGTCACAATCATTTGCATAGATACTTACTTGGGGAAGACTAGTATCGGATAGACCTATGAAACTTTACTGTAAGAGATGAAAATCTGTCATAAGTAAATTTCATTAAAATTATTAGACACTAATCCTCAATACCTGAGTGATTTGAGATTACTTGTTTGAGAACTGGTTGCTTTGATGTTGTCAACCGCCGCACCGTAAAAGGAGGCTATAAAGGCAACGCTCGGGTAATCACCTATTAAACGAAGTCTAATCTCAAGATCGCAAGATTGGGATTGTCCTCCCATAAATCGTGATGAGATGCTGAAAGTTGTACGAGGCCACTCGGAGAGCTAGAAACTGTAAAATGCATGGCCGTGCTCAGATGAATCATAGGCTATGTTTATCTGTTTATTTGATCAGTTGAACTCTAAAACCGAGAAACACCTCTGGACATAATAAGGATGACAACTCTTACCTTATGTTCAAGAGCAAGCATCAAGCGACAAAGGAATTAGGAAATGCACATTTGTCCCTAAGGACAAGTGGGAGACTGAAGGAAATAAGGCCCTTGGTCCAAGTATGCATTTAATGATAAGTCTAATAAATGTAATTCAGTGAGATCAAGTGAACTGTATGCCTAGCTAGAGGTCGCTTCAGTTCAAGTGGAATTAATAATATTAATCCACAGCTTACTCTTGACTGAACCCGTAGGGTCACACAAATAGTACGTGAACGGATCAAGTATTTAAATGATTTAAATACTCCATTTATGAATATTCGAAATCGACGGATCTCGGTTCCAGTGGGAGCTGAAATCGTCAAAAGGCAAATTATGGATACTCCGGAAACGATGATATTGCCGGAAACGGAAATATGGATCGTATCGGAAATATAAATATTATCCAAGTCGTAGATTTTGCCGGAAACGGAAACAAGGGACGTATCGGAAAATATTATCGGAAATGGAAATATTGTCAGAATCGGAAATATTGCCGGAAACGGAAATATTGTCAGAATCGGAAATATTATCGGAATCGAAAAATAATTCCGGAATCTGAAATAGTAAATATTTGTTCGAAACGGAAATTAATTCTGGAATCGGGAATGTTAAATATTTTTCGAATCGTAAAAGAATTCCGGAATCGGAAAAATAATCGGAAGCGCTTCGTACGAAATAAGCATCGGACGAGCTTGCTAGACGAAGGCCCAGCACGAAGCCAGGCCCACGTCCAGCAAGCCCAGTGTAGGGGAATACAGTTAAACATAATAACATGTGCGGAAACAATCCCCAAAGCCAGCAAACATGTATAAAGCACAGATTAAGAAAACTTACATTCGAAGCGTGTTTTCCACAATAATCTGTCAACGAACACGAACAAAGAACTCCACTTGTCGTTCCTCTATTTGGTTCACCGACACGTTCAGATCCGTCTTGATTATTGTAGCTTAGACAATCGATCAAGATACTTTGCCTTTTGGGATGAACACACTATGGAGGCACAGAGAGAATTTGGGTTCTCTGTTTTCTCCTAGGGTTGTGTGTATTGTGTTATGATTGTGCTAAGTTGGAAAATAGGTTATAAGGTTATTTACATAACCTTACTAACCGACCAAGCCATGAGGCAAGGCCGGCTAGCAAGCTCGCACGCCAAACACACGGAAACGCACAACTAGTGGGTCGTGGGCCGCGCTGCTGCTATGTCGTGGTCTTGGCCCGCACGCACGTGCACAGCTCCGTGCCACAAGGGCCTCGCTGCTGCTGTGTGTGCTTTGCTTGCTCGCCTAGTCGTGCGCGCGCCCATGGGACTTGAGTGCTTCGTGCACTCGGCTCGTGGGCCGCTCCTCGTATTCGCGATTAAATATGTTTCCGATATATTATTTATCGTTTCGTATACGAACAATCACCGTCGTACGATACGATTTATTCGTCTCGCCTAGCTTACGAATATTTGCGATACGATATACGATTCCGATGCAAGGTCGTATCGTATAATACGTTTCCAACTTAAATCCCGAAAGGCTATTAAATGAATTTCCGATTCATTTAATCCGGTGATCTGTTACGTGTTATTGGTGTGACCTTGTAGGTTCAGTCAAGAGTAAGTTGTGAGTTCAATATCCATTAGAACTCACTGATCGGAAGCATTGCTCCAGCTAGCTGTTCCGATCACTTGATCTCACTGAAGTAAGTGTTCGCAATTAATCTGAACCTTTGGTATTAGACTTAATGCACCTTGGGTGAAGGACATATTTCCTTCAATCTCCCACTTGTCATTCAGACAAGTGTGCATCCACATTTGTTTGTCGCTTAGTGTTACTTATTGAACATAAGGTAAGATCTAAGCCATCCTTATTAGGTCCAGAAGTGTTTCTCGGATTACAGAGCTCAACTCTTAAACTTTTGCAGAAGGTTAAGCCTTAACCATTCTGAGCACGGCCATGCATTTTACAGTATCTAACTCTCCGAGAGGCCTTGTTACACAACAACACCATATCCTATCAAAGATAGGAGGACAATCCATTCTTGCAATCTATGAACACTCACTTTGATTCATAGTACGCCCAATAACTGCTTTTATAGCCTCCTTTTACGGTGCGACGTTTAGCTAGTATCAAAGCGAACTAATTCTCAAACGAGCAGACATAATCGCTCATGTTTTGAGGAACGGTTTCTAATCACCATTAATGAGAACTACCTATGACATGACTTTAATCTCTTAAAGTGTTCTCATGGTCAATCCGATACAAGATCCAATAAGTATCTATGCAAAAGATTCTGACATCCAGTCACTCTAGTTCAAGAAACAGAACTAATTTAAGTAATCTACTTGCAATCTAATCTTCATTAGTCATTGGTCGTCCACCTTTCAATGATCTGGATTAGGGATCCTTTGTGACTTCAATATTCAAGTTCACTTATGGGTGTTTCTTTGTCGAAGAATCCATCTTGACATCCCATTTGAATGATTTGAATCACATGGACTTATCATTTAATACTAAACCAAGATTAAATGATCTATGAAATATGATTTCATAAATGATAAATGTTTAAACCAAATGCTTACCAATTTGTGGGCCTCTAACCCAAAATCAAGCATTTAATGTTTTACAGATATAGGCCTTTCACCCAATACTTAAAACATTCATGGAACTCAAACTTGATTCCATTTCTGCATATGAATGTTGTGTCTCATTCAATGCAGAGGTTTAGTTTATCATACTTTGCTATCCTTAGCATCTTTTCTATCGAAAGCCTTTCGATGTAAGATGAAAAGATCTTTAAATATGTTTCTAGAATGATCTAGTCTTTCGTTGCTGTTTAGAATGATAATCATATCTAAAATAGAAAATCATCCAGGTAGCAGACTTGTGATCAACCTGCGTTCATTGAAGAACTCCCACTAAAAACAATTCCCTTTCATTGCTTCTTAGGCAACAATGAATTCATTTCAATTATGTAGAATTTCAAATGATTCTTCCTTTTGGAATGCTCCAACCAGTTCACATAGATGTGGGAGATACATCTTTCAACTGAGAACTTGGAAACTAATCATTGATTCAGTTTCCCATGCATCACATATGGTTTAGAACCTATGTTACCACCTTTTAATCACGACGCCTTATTGCTCGTGTATGTTTGTGGTTTGCTTAACAACAAGATTCAAATTTTGCTTAGGAAAATGCATGTAGCATCAAAACTTTAGTTATCTTCACTTCCTCTTATCAAGTGCTCATCCTACATATCCAAATGTATGGGATGTTCTTGATATTGTTCCAATGATCTTTGATCCAGATCAATAAAGATTGGTATAAACTCGTCACGATCCAATGTTCACGAGTTATCTTAGCGATCTATATATCACATTATACATGATTGATTGTAATGCAAAAACCATTCGCATTTCAAAATCCATCCATGTGACTTTTAGCTTTATTCTGTTTCAAAAGATACTGAATCTTGCTAAATTCTTGGCATTGCCATGTGACATAAGGCGAAGGCACCTCTTCAAGGTCCTTCATGCTTAACTTTAGTGATAACAGCCTAGCTTTATACTTAGTTAAAGCATTCATAACTTAGACTTACTCATATGGGTTGAGAGTCTCTTTTGAGTCTATCCATTGTGTTTAATTTAGTAATTATTTTTACAGAATCCAAACAACGCTTTAGATCCTATCCAATAGATCTTTAACCCAGTATGTTCTAAGTTTCGCCATGGTTCTAATATTGACAAATACTTTCAAATCTAACCATTTAGAATTTGAATGTCATCTTCAATAGAGAGATATGCATCTCATATATATAGAACCAATAAACTTGACTTAGCTCCCAATAAACTCCTCATCTATAAGATGATCCATATTTTCATAAAGCTATGATTCCTCAATAGCCTTTTAGACAAATATGGTCCAATTCCCACTTGCATGCTTTAATCTACGAATAGATTTCTTAAGCTTGCTCCTTTATCTAGCATCCAAAACTTTTACATTGTGTGATGTACACAATTCCTTTCTACAAGTCCAATTGAGTAAGGTGTTTTGTTTTCCAATTGCCATATTGCCATATGCAATGATTGCTAGATTTATCCAAAATAGTTCAAGCATTCCGACTTGGTGAAAAAGATTTCAACATTATCGACGTCGTGAAGTTGTTTACAATCTTTAACCACCAATCTAGATTCTCTTTTGTATGTGTATACAATATCATCTTTGTATGTTTTGAAAACATGTTTGCAACCAATGGGAGTAAACCCTTTATGCAAATCAACGGTGTATGTTTAGAAAACATGTTTGCAACCAATGGGAGTGAACCCTTTATGCAAATCAACCAAATCATGGATTTGATTCTTCAAGATGAAGGTACTTTGGATGAAATGGCCTCAAACCATTTTGTATGGCCTCGAACCATACTTATGTTTCTGATGGCCTCAAACCATACTTGGGAATTTTTAATTCGTCGTAGCTAACCTGCAAGTCGTATGTTTTTGAAGCACTTTCCAAAGTCTTCATAGTTTTCATTCCTCAAGATATCTATGTATCTATCTTCGTTGAATTCTATTCCTTATACGATTTACCTAGGTATTGAACATCAAATGTTAGTGTCTATAAAGACATTACTCAAGTCCTTTGAGTATTAGGATTCTCTTGAAGCACTTCTAAAGTCTTCATGAAGCTCTTCCAAAGGCTTCTAAGTACAGAGCTTTTCCAAAGATTCCTAAATATCCTACATTTGTTTGTTGCTTGTCTCGAAGTCCATTCGAGGTCATTTTTCTCCCACTTGGCTTTTTGGAAATATGATGGTTTCCTAAAAGACATTATCTAGAGCAACAACCATATGTTCTCAGATTTGTGGTAGAATCAATACCTTTTGTTTCTATGAGTCGCTCATAAAGAAACATATATCTATACTTGAGTTTGTTTGATGTAAACACTAACTCCCACTGGGTTTGACAACCCTAGATATATATGTACTGAAAAGATGTACTGAACCAAAGTTCAATCCTTATGACATCTTATCCTTAGCTTTGACAACTTTGTTTAGTGTGAAAGTCACTTGAGAGTGTAATTAGAAACTTAATAGGAAAATAGTCGTGATTATCGTTAATCGAAATAGATTCCGATATCTCCATTTGGCCATACCATATTCTTATGGAGCTTCGATTGTTATAATGCCATATAAACAATCTAGATAATCTTTCTTGGCTCATGAAAACATCACCTTGACCCGGCCTAGATGTTCCAAAATTCTTGCCAAGTTGATTTTATACTCTTTTGTGAATCGCATTGAAGCATTTCACATATTTCACGTTGAGTAAATATAGCCATATTTTCTCAAATTCTTGTGAAATAGGTAAGTCATAAAATCCATCTTTGGACCATGAACTTCATTGTCTAGAAACCTCTAACAATAGTCCATTTCTATGTCATGTTCAACAAGCAAGACCCACGTGTCTTGAATTAACCCACTTTCAGAAATCCATGCCATGGAATCTTAGAATGTTGACTTGTTGATATGGACGTATGACATTGCCAAAGATATGTGGAACACAAATCAAAATGTTTGATTTGAACCTTCTGAAGTTTGAGTGTGAAGAGATTCGTTTGTTTATTAATCAATCATATGACTCAACCCTTAAATGACCATTTCATTCAAATAAACACTCAACGAATGTTTTTGTTTACTTTGAATGTGAGTCTTTCCGTTGTCCAAACAGAAATTGATTATGATGATTAATGGAACATAATACCATTAAGTTCCAGCCTTTAGAAGGACTTTAAAACAAACATGATGACCGTACAGTTAATGTAGCACAACTTTGCTTCATTTCCCACTTGTAGGTCAATTACCAGACTTAGCTCCCGGAATTTGAGTTCTTAACAAGAGTTTAGAACCTCAAGCGGTAATCTAATACCATAGGAGTCTATTTGCTAAGCCATTTCTCTTTAACATAAACTTCAAGGTAGAAATTGAATACTGAATTCATTTCTTTTGTTCCCCTTTCCTATCCTTTCTTGCACGTTTTCTTATAGTCCTAAAGATTTTACTCTTTGCTTGATCTTCTTAGTTTGTTATGCGTACAAAGTCCCTTTCTTTTGTTTACTTTGAATCACAACATCCAATGAGTCTAATTCATTATCGAATCAAAAGAAATTTGGTTGTTAACCATTGGTTATACATGAGTCTTTAACTCAATACTTCATTATTCCAAAACTACCCAGTATTCTGAATATATGAGGTCCAATTGGTCTACCATTCAAATTCTAGTTTGAAAACAACCATGAAGATCACTATAAGAAAATAGCATTCAAGATACGCTCTCACTCTCCTTTTCTTTGAGAATCGCTCTCAAAATAGTTACCAATCGATCGAGGAAATATCGCAGTTCTATTTCCCGAACGCAATAAAGTTGAAGATTTACGATTCTACAAAATGAACTAGCAAAGAAAAACACTTATCATACTTTAATAACTTGAAATAAAAGCATTCACGCAATCATCAAAGCTATTAAACATTTCATTCATGCAAAAAGCAAAAACATGGTCCAAAATGAATGAAACGATTCCAAGACCCCAAAAGTCCTAAATCCTTAAGCAGCTTTAGCATGTCTTAAGTATTTTAAGATTTTAGGTAAGTAAAACCTATTGCTAGTAATCTCCAAATTACTCTTGGTTAATAAATTAATACCATAATTTATCCCATTGCCACAACATAATGCCATTGTTGTTTGAGTTGAAACCATAATCAACGTGCTCCTTTAGGACGCCTTACCACCTAAGTCAACTAAAATAGCACCTCGCTTTAGCCTAAACCTACTATCTTAGATCCTTAGATTTTTGTAAGTGCTTGATTTGGAAGGCAATTTTTAAACTCAATATTACTTTGGACCTAGTTGTTTCTATGTTAGTTCGATTATTTTGTGAACTTAATCTAATCGAGTCATATGAAACAACCTATTCATGCAAAGCATACATACATTCATAAATTCAAGCATAATATATATATATATATATATATATATTAAAGTGCATAAATAAATGGTGATCTAGTATGGCCCAAAACATCTTGTCTTGAAGCATCCAATCTTCATCACCTTCTTGTTAGCTTGGCATCGTCTTGAATCTTCGTTCAAATGCTAACTTAAAGTTCTAAACTTAGAAATACTTGAAAATAATAAAATTACATCAAAATTTCCATGGTACGCAGACCATATTTGAAACTTTACATTCAAAGATAGAACGGTACGCAGACCGTATTTAACTATCCTAAATTTGGCCATACTAGTCACTTGGAGTACCTGCATTACATAAAATATATATTCTATGCATTCACCCATTCGTGTGCTAAAACGAATGGCCCATATTAATATGCAAGTATTTACGTGAATTAATTAAAATTCACGTTCACATAAACGCGTCCTAAAAGATTAATCAATTTCCAAATTATTAATCCTTAGACTTTATTCTAATTAAAATTGAATTTAATTAAAATAATGCGACCTACGAAAATAATTAAAAATAATTATTTCATTTTAATTTCATTTAGTGGCTCCTACTCAAACCAATAATTATTCCGGATAATTAATTATGAAATATTAAATTAAAACTCGCGGCCCGGCCCAAGCAAATAAAATATTAAATTAAATATCCCGTTAGCCCAAATTAATGCAAATATACGAAGCCCAACGAAATAAACAATTTTTCAACGAAAAAAGTCCGATTACGTAGTTGGGCTAGGCTTGCGCCCAGCCCTATGCCTTGCGTGTGGCCCAAGAGGCGCATGAGCAAGGCTCGCACACCCCCAGGCCCCTCGCGCGCGCGCGTCCCCGCAGCATCGTTGCCCCTGCGCTGCGTGTTGTGCATTCGTGTGTGCTGGACGTCGCATGGCTCGCGCCTTGCTTCGTCGCAGCCCCCCGCAAGCATCCCGCCTGCCCCTTTCCTCGCCCAGCACGCACGAGGCACGCAGCACGCTTGCTGCTGCCCGTGTCGCTGCGGCTCGGCCTTCGTGTAGCAGCCCGTATGGCTCGACGAGCCATACGTCCACCATACTCGTGTTCGTGCCTTTGGTTCGTGATACGGACCAACTCAATTAAAATTAAATTTAATTTCACGAACTTGCATTAATTTTATTTTTCAAAAAGTTACGATTTTTATTTTCGAAAAACAACGATTTTTAACGATTTAATAAATTCCAACGACAATCCAATTTCGTAAAATTATTAAATCAAGGGCTAACAATATTCAAACTTTAAAGAACAAACGAATCAACATTAAAGTTTGAACTTTTAATTAATATAATCCGAAGCTTTAAATAGTTCATAAACAATTAAATTTCAGATTTTTAATAATTTGGTTTAAGTGCGATTAAAATTAACGAAACCATTCAAAATTTTAATCCAATAATTTTTAAAATTAGCCACTGACCCATGAAATTATATCCCCTTTCCCAATTAACCGAATTATTAAACCAAAATTAATTAAAATTCAATTAGGGTTTCAAATTTTACGAATTGGGGAAAGGCAAAATTAGGGTTTATACTTATCAGAAAAATCTGAAATTTTTACCGTAGATCAAGAATATACCCATAAAGATTGTGTCAAAATTGCAAGCAATTCCGAGTAGTGTAGGTTGACTTTTTAATTGAATTACTGTTCGACTCTTTAAATTTTTAATGAAAAATTAATAAAAACGCCCAAAAAACGACACCTCGAGGCCTGTTTTTGCAATTCCGTTCACATGAATTGATCTTAGAAAATCTTTTTCAATCTAATTAGGGTTTTAAAACTCGAAAAAACGAACATTTTTGAGTTCGGACCTGATTATTACGCAATTCATCCAATAATTCGTAAAAATTCTGAAAAATCAACAAAAATTCCAAATTTTTCGACAGATGCAAAAACAATAATAATCATGCTAAATTCATTATTTGAATACATAAGGCTCATGATACCACTGTAAGGGAATACAGTTAAACATAATAACATGTGCGGAAAGAATCCCTAAAGCCAGAAAACATGTATAAAGCACAGATTAAGGAAACTTACATTCGAAGCGTGTTTTCCACAATAATCTGTCAACGAACACGAACAAAGAACTCCACTTGTCGTTCCTCTACTTGGTTCACCGACACGTTCAGATCCGTCTTGATTATTGTAGCTTAGACAATCGATCAAGATACTTTGCCTTTTGGGATGAACACACTATAGAGGCAAAGAGAGAATTAGGGTTCTCTGTTTTCTCCTAGGGTTGTGTGTATTGTGTTATGATTGTGCTAAGTTGGAAAATAGGTTATAAGGTTATTTACATAACCTTACTAACCGACCAAGCCATGAGGCAAGGCCGGCTAGCAAGCCCGCACGCCAAACACACGGACACGCACAACCAGTGGGCCGTGGGCCGCGCTGCTGCTGTGTCATGGTCTTGGCCCGCACGCACGCGCAAAGCTCCGTGCCACAAGGGCCTCGCTGCTGCTGCATTTGCTTTGCTTTCTCGCCTAGTCGTGCGCGCGCCCATGGGCCTTGAGTGCTTCGTGCACTCGGCTCGTGGGCCGCTCTTCGTATTCGCGATTAAATATGTTTCCGATATATTATTTATCGTTTCGTATACGACGAATCACCGTCGTACGATACGATTTATTCGTTTCTCCTAGCTTACGAATATTCGCGATACGATATACGATTCCGATGTAAGGTCGTATCGTATAATACGTTTCCAACTTAAATCCCGAAAGGCTATTAAATGAATTTCCGATTCATTTAATCCGTTGATCTGTTACGTGTCATTGGTTGGCCTTGTAGGTTCAGTCAAGAGTAAGTTGTGAGTTCAGTATCCATTAGAACTCACTGATCGGAAGCATTGCTCCAGCTAGCTGTTCCGATCACTTGATCTCACTGAATTAATTGTTCGCAATTAATCTGAACCTTTGGTATTCGACTTAATGCACCTTGGGTGAAGGACATATTTCCTTCACCCAGCGCACAACACAGCAAGACAAAGGCACGCCAGTCTCAACGCAAGGCCAGGCCCAGCGCGCCAAGGCTGCGAGCAACGTGGGCTGCGAAGTAGCGCTTGGGCTGCGACATAGCATGCGGGCTGCGAGCAAGGCAGTGAGCTCGTATGGGCTGCGAAGCCTGCGACGGGCTTCTCACGCGCGCACGGGCATGGCCTCCTCGCTTGTGGGTCGTGCTCGTGTGCGTGTTGGAATTTGTGCATGCATCGAATCCTTAAGCGATTAGGATTAGATTAATTTTCTGAATTACTAGTTTTAAGGAAACTCTAATTCTAATAGAGTTAGAATTCTTGAATCCTAGTAGACTTCCAATTCCATATTCCTACTCTATGAATATGTGATGGCATTCACAAATTTATAAAAACATAATTTTCAATCATACATCAAGTTTTAAGGATTAAAACGAAGTATATTAATTGCCATAATATCCGAAAATTCTCATAGAACCTTAGGTGCAATTCTAGTTAATTAAATCTAAGGCGGATCCGAACGTGTTGTGGACTATCTACGGAGGGGCGACATTTGGAGTCCTAGACTTGTTCTTGTTCGGTTCGGGCGCAGCTAGGGAGGGCACGCTACAAAGTGTATGTGTCCTAAATTATGCTAATTGTTATGTGGCAATTAATTTGGATTCCTGGCTTTATGGTTTTTCCGCATGATTTATATTCAATTATATGTATCATAAACTAACAACTTTGACGTTGTCAACCGTCGCACCGTAAAAGGAGACTATAACGGCAACGTTCAGGTAATCACCTATCAAACGAAGTCTAACCTCAAGATCACAAATTTGGGATTGTCCTCCCATAAATCGGGATGAGATGCTGAAAAGTTGTACAAGGCCACTCGGAGAGCTAGAAACTGAAAAATGCATGGCCATGCTCAGATGAATCAAAGGCTATGATTATCTGTTTATTTGATCAGTTGAACTCTGAAACCGAGAAATACCTCTAGACATAATAAGGATGACTACTCTTACCTAATGTTCATGAGCAAGCATCAAGCGACAAAGGAATTAGGCAATGCACACTTGTCCCTAAGGACAAGTGGGAGACTGAAGGAAATAATTCCCTTGGTCCAAGTATGCATTCAATGCTAAGTCTAATAAATGCGGTTCAGTATTAATTAATTATGCAAGTTAATAATTTAGTGAGATCAAGTGAGCTGTATGTGACAGGCTTAAGTCGTATCACCTAATCAAAGATAAACCTAAGTCCACTAGCTAGGTAGCGAGGGAAGTCAGGATCGAATCCACAGGGAAACAGTGTTCTTTCTACTATTAATTAATTAGTCTAGACTATTGGGAACAAGAGTTTGGTTTGATGGTTTACTAAGACTACGACGATAATCAAACAATTAAGAATCAAGATATTAAAGAATCTAGGACATAGGTTCACCAACAAATAACAATCCAGGATAATGAACAATCACGATAATCAACAAAGTAATTAATTAGACTAGCATGCTCTCTCGAATCGATACTAATCATAGACTTAGAATTAATGGGCTCTCGCTACGTATTAACTCTAATTCTACCTATTGACACAAGCCTAAACATCAAATTGCATCTCTCGAATCTTAATTTGATATTGCAAAACTACCACAATTAAACCTGCGCAAATCTAATTGTATAGTGAAATAAACCAATCAATAGGAATTAATTACAATGCCAACAATCACAATTATTCAATATCCCTTCATATTATTCATGGATCCCCAAACCCTAGAAATTAGACTACTCAAGCATATTAACAATAAACAAAACAATTAGCATGATTGAAAACATAATTAAAGCAAAATAAATGATTGAAATAAAGAACAATACCTAATTGAAGAACAATGGCAAAGGAAAGCTTGAATTTTTATTGAATTTGAAACTAAGTGTTTTGAACTAAATTTGAGAGAAAACTAAGCTAAGGAAAATAATCTAAGTGCTTAATACTAGAAAATAAGATAATAAGATAATAAGATGTCCAACTAAATTCTAAGGGCTATATTTATAGTTTTGCCCAAAAAGCCCAACAAAAACCGGAAATACTAAAGTAAACCGCGCGCTAAAAGGCTCCTGGGTTGTCGCCGCCCGGTCGGGCAGCCTTCCGCCCGTCGGGCGACCAGCTCGTAACCCGCCCGTCGGGCGCAGGTCTGCCCGCCGGGCGGAGGGAGAAATTCTGGAAATCATCGGCACGCGCCCGACCGGGAAGCTCCCGCCCGTCGGGCAGACGTTCGCCCGTCGGGTAGCCATTCGCCCGCCGGGTGCGCGTACAAACTGCACGATCCTCTATCTTTAAAACGCCATATCTCCTTTGTTATTTGTTGGAGTTAGGCGAGTGACCACTCGTTGGAAAGCTATTGAAGTCTAGAATCCAACCCAATTGGAATCACTTCATTTGGAGTTGTATAACGTAAGTTATGATCAAAAGAGTAGACGAGTGTCGGTTTTCTACTTCTTTCACTATCCGCTTTGCTCGAAAACTCTTCCAACTCAATGTGTGTGCTCTCGAAAGTACATAATCTCTTGTATTGATTCAAATGAGTAGGAAATGCACAAAAATATGCTAATTCCTACAATGATGAACCTGAAACTACAAACACACTACAAGGAGCACATTAGTACTAAAAATCGCTCCGAAGAGCTCATTTGAGATCAAAAAGTACTAAGGGGCGGGGGTAAACACACTATAAAATATTAACATATCAAACTCCCCCAAGCTAGATCTTTGCTTATCCCTAAGCAAAGAAATCATCGATGAATACATAAATCAACTTCACCCCAAACACATCTTAAAACAATGGATACGATTCAAGGTAAAATCCAACAAGCATGCATCAATGTCAACCGATCAAATCTATTCGACCGCTAATCCACCTTAACAATCGTCACGCAAAGCGAACCACAAATGCACAATGGAATTCAAGACTAGTGCTCACACACTCGTCACTCATTTATGTGGCGGATAAAAGATGTACCCGTTCGCTCTCCTCCCAACATATAAGTGAACAATGCCCTCCCAAACTCACAACACTCGTGTGTCTAGAAAAACATACACTCAACCTAGTGGTCGACTCGGAATGTGTCATATCATAACTTGCATTGATAAACAACTATTTTCACATAAGTACGACTCTATGCACAAAGGTCAGAAGGTCTTCAAAGCTTGTAATGTTAGGCTTAGGTAAGGGTGCGGTAAATTTGGGTAAAATGTGAGCTTAAAGCCTTGGCTTTGGGGAGCATAAATCCTAGCAAAACCATGATCAACCACAAATAATGACCACAACTCTCCCACTCAACACATGATAAAACAAAAAACAAGCCACACCATACTTTCTTGCCTTTTTTCACAATTATGACCAACCACTCATAAAGATATGGAATTACAATACTTGAGTGAAACAATACTTTGAAATTTTTCTGAGAGTAACGAATTTTTCTTTTCTTTTTTTTTTCAATCTCTCTTTTTTCTTTTCTTTTAGAAACCTTCACATTTTCTATTCTTCTCATCTCTTTCATTTTTCAACTCATTTTTTTTTTATCTTTTTCAAACAACAAACATGATAAGAAGAACTCCCTTTTTTCAATACTCACTATGCTCGAAAGTACCACACTACAACTCCCTCACCTCACTACTATTAGCTCCCCCAAGCTAGGCTTGGGACTAGTAACCAATGGGGCTTTCACGGGCTTGTAATATGGTTAGTCACCGAATAAAGGGCACAAGCAACAACATGGGTAGAAAAAGAAGGAACAAACGTATCTAATTTCATCTGAAGGCTACCTAAATAGAAAAATGCCTTCGTCCTCCTCAATGTGCATGTATATGAGTCATAAAACATTACTAATAGTTGCAAACCAATACTCAAAATCAACGACACACCAGGAAACTATCACACATTCCTAACCAAGTCAACTAGCCAAGCACCAAGTTCACAAATAGTTGGTCAAAGTTGACTCATGCAAAGGCACCAAAATAGTCGAATATTAAATCATGGTCAACATATCAACAATGCTCGTCATCAAAAACCAAGAATCAAAACATTTCAATCAAGGGGCACAAGGAAGCATGATTTTGTATTCATCGGAACGTATTTTTGTTTTTTTTTTTTTGTTTTTTTTTCAAAAGCGATAAACTACTCTAGAAATCAATAACACATACCTCCCCCAAGCCAAACTCAGCAATGTCCTCAGTGCTTGAAGGAGTGGAGATCGAGGGTCTCAATATTCATTGAACCCCTCGGGATCCAACTCTTATGTGCCTCCCGCAAAGCAATTGGTTAGTAAATAACCAACCAACGAGCGTAGAAGCTTGTCATGCGCACTCGCACATCTTTCGTGCAACAAGACATGCATGATAATCAACAGCAACATTTGCATAAAGTCCGAATGAGCTCTATGCCAGTAAGGAGTAGGATGCCTAAAGGAAGAAGAACAAAAAGAAAAAACAATAATAAAAGAAGAATAAGAAAAAGAAGGAAAAGAGAAAGTAGGCATACTCTCCTTATGGAAGTTGTTTTTGCGGACTATTGATTCTTCAACCTCAATGATCAATGAAATAACTCTCTCTGTGTTTTGGCATTCATGGTGGACAGGCTTTTCACCATATAGAGCTCTCTGCAAAGCATCCACCTCTTCTTTGTAAGTATTGTAAGTACCTGCAAAAGACTCACAAAGAGGAACATACTCTATTGGGTCATTGGGCTTTTGATTTTCGTGGGGAGGAGGAAGATCCTCAAGCAAAGGTTTTATGGGGAAAGAGAAGGGGAGTGAGACGGTGTAAACGGGGCTAAGATAAACCCTTCCTGGACTTGGAATATGAGGGGTAGGGGTTGACTCAACAACAAGGGTTTTATCAACTTCAACTTCCTCATGGACTTGCTCTATAACATATGGCTTTTCAGTTTCAACAAATCCTTCATCTATTGATCCAACAATCACATCATCATCCTCCAACTCATCCTCAACCTCTGTTATAAGTTCCTCCCACTTTTGGTTGCCTATGGGTTCACTCAGTTGACCCCCATCCCCAACACAACTCGAATCATTATTTTCAATAATTTCTTGAACTTTTCTAAATCTCTCAAGAGTAGCCTTACTAGCTTTAATAATCTCATTAGTAGCCTCTTTAGATCTAGTACACTGAATCTCAATCTCAGAGTTTAATCTTCTTAATTCCTCTAAGTAGCTATCCCTGCTTTCTGATTCGGGTTGAACATGATTGGACAAGGGTTCACAATAATACACGGGAGAAGCAATAGTGGAATCATGAGACAAAACATTGATATCCATGCAAGGGTTAGAGAATTCATTAGAATAGGCATGATTATCATAAACATTAGAACGCACCTCATTATAACAAGCATTCAAGGGAGAGGGGGTAGAAACATGTAGATTATGCTCATAATTTGGATTAGTACATGTAACATGAATGGCCATTTCACGCTCATATGAATCCCTTGCAAACCACATATAGTAATCCCACATATCATCCAAAGACAAGGCTCGAAAATCACCATTAAATCTACTTTCTATCACATTCCTTGTATACTCATTTAAACCACCATAAGCAAAACCACAAGAATCCCAAAGATTAAGATTGTGGTAACCAATGAAATCATTTAGCCTATCGAAATACACCCAAAAAGGCTCATTTACGAATTGAGGGAAAGAATAATAATCCATTTTTTCGAGGAAAAAAATATTAAAATAATAAAAAATAAAAGTTAAAAAAATAATAAAAAATAAAAAATAAACTAAAGAAAATAAAATATATACATGGTCTCAAAGAACTGGAAGTTCTATGAGACTCAAGAAAATAATCTAGATCATAAAATTAATAGCAGAAAATTAAACCGTTTCCCCGGCAACGGCGCCAAAATTTGACAGGCTTAAGTCGTATCACCTAATCAAAGATAAACCTAAGTCCACTAGCTAGGTAGCGAGGGAAGTCATGATCGAATCCACAGGGAAACAGTGTTCTTTCTACTATTAATTAATTAGTCTAGACTATTGGGAACAAGAGTTTGGTTTGATGGTTTACTAAGACTACGACGATAATCAAACAATTAAGAATCAAGATATTAAAGAATCTAGGGCATAGGTTCACCAACAAATAACAATCCAGGATAATGAACAATCACGATAATCAACAAAGTAATTAATTAGACTAGCATGCTATCTCGAATCGATACTAATCATAGACTTAGAATTAACGGGCTCTCGCTACGTATTAACTCTAATTCTACCTATTGACACAAGCCTAAACATCAAATTGCATCTCTCGAATCTTAATTTGATATTGCAAAACTACCACAATTAAACCTGCGCAAATCTAATTGTATAGTGAAATAAACCAATCAATAGGAATTAATTACAATGCCAACAATCACAATTATTCAATATCCCTTCATATTATTCATGGATCCCCAAACCCTAGAAATTAGACTACTCAAGCATATTAACAATAAACAAAACAATTAGCATGATTGAAAACATAATTAAAGCAAAATAAATGATTGAAATAAAGAACAATACCTAATTGAAGAACAATGGCAAAGGAAAGCTTGAATTTTTATTGAATTTGAAACTAAGTGTTTTGAACTAAATTTGAGAGAAAACTAAGCTAAGGAAAATAATCTAAGTGCTTAATACTAGAAAATAAGATAATAAGATAATAAGATGTCCAACTAAATTCTAAGGGCTATATTTATAGTTTTGCCCAAAAAGCCCAACAAAAACCGGAAATACTAAAGTAAACCGCGCGCTAAAAGGCTCCTGGGTTGTCGTCGCCCGGTCGGGCAGCCTTCCGCCCGTCGGGCGACCAGCTCGTAACCCGCCCGTCGGGCGCAGGTCTGCCCGCCGGGCGGAGGGAGAAATTCTGGAAATCATCGGCACGCGCCCGATCGGGCAGCTCCCGCCCGTCGGGCAGACGTTCGCCCGTCGGGCAGCCATTCGCCCGCCGGGCGCGCGTACAAACTGCACGATCCTCTATCTTTAAAACGCCATATCTCCTTTGTTATTTGTCGGAATTAGGCGAGTGACCACTCGTTGGAAATCTATTCAAGTCTAGAATCCAACCCAATTTGAATCACTTCATTTGGAGTTGTATAACATAAGTTATGATCAAAAGAGTAGACGAGTGTCGGTTTTCTACTTCTTTCACTATCCGCTTTGCTCGAAAACTCTTCCAACTCAATGTGTGTGCTCTCGAAAGTACATAATCTCTTGTATTGATTCAAATGAGTAGGAAATGCACAAAAATATGCTAATTCCTACAATGATGAACCTGAAACTACAAACACACTACAAGGAGCACATTAGTACTAAAAATCGCTCCGAAGAGCTCATTTGAGATCAAAAAGTACTAAGGGGCGGGGGTAAACACACTATAAAATATTAACATATCAGTATGCCTAGCTAGAGGCCGCTTCATTTCAAGTGGAATTAATAATATTAATCCACAGCTTACTCTTGACTGAACCCGGAGGGTCACACAAATAGTACGTGAACGGATCAAGTATTTAAGTGAATTAAATACTCTATTTATGAACATTCGAAAACGGCGGATCTCGGTTCCGGCGGGAGCTGAAATCGTCAAAAGGCAAAATATAGAATGCTCTGGAAATGATGATATTGCCGGAAACTGAAATATGGATCATGACGGAAATATAAATATTATCCAAGTCGTAGATGTTGCCCGAAACGGAAACATGATACGTATCGGAAATAGAAATATTGCCGGAATCGAAAAAATTGTCGGAAACGGAAATATTACCGGAATCAGAAATATTGTTGGAATCGGAAATATTAAATATTTGTTCGAATCCGAAATAAATTCCGGAATCGGAAATATTAAGTATTGTTCAAATCAGAAATGAATTCCGGAATCGGAAAACGAATCGAAAGCGGGACGTACGAAACGACCGACGGACGAGCTTGCAAGACGCAAGGCCCAACACGAAGCCAGGCCCAGCGCCCAGCAAGCCCGCCCCCGCGCCGAGCAAGTTGGCCGATCAGCAGCAGCAGCGCCCACTAGGCCGCGTGCAGCTGCCAGCGCCCATGGGCCAGCGAGCAGCAAGCAAGCACTCGTGGGCCTGCGAGCAGCGAGCTGTAGGCTGTTTGGCTGCGGGCTGCACGACAGCGTGGGCTCAAGGGCCACGCGTTTCCTTGGCGGGCTAGGTTACTTCCTTGTGAAGTAATCTCGTTTTCCTAATTCTACTCAAATTGGATATTTTTTTAAATCTGAAATACTTAGGTGTTTGATTAAACATTAAATTCTAATGATATGATTTAACTAGAATCCTGTAGACACCTACTTTTGTCCCCATTCCCGCAAGGGAAAGGTTCGATGATGAAAGCATAAAAACTCCACTTGACAACGCATCTCCTATAAAATAAACGAATCTCGATTCCCTATTTCATTTCACCCGAAACCTGCTATTTATGGAAACCTGCTAAAAATAGTAACTGCCGTAAAAGGTAGCGTCTAAAAGTGGCAAATCATAAAAGATAGAAACCTGTCAGAATTAGGTGTTGCACTCAAACATAAATCCTAAATGAGATAGAAAACCGCAAGAATCCTATTCCTAATAGGATTCGGAAATAAGAGTTACGTATTAATCAAAATCTTAACGAGCCTAGAGTTCGTAACGGGCCCAGACGCATTCCGTCATGAAATTGATACGCGCTAAAAGACTCGAATTAATCTCAAACTCTACGGATTTTAGGAATCCGAATCTGACTAAACAAAGCTGCCCAGACCCTATTTTCAACGCCTGGCTCTGGGCGCCGAAATCTTCGGCGCCCAAGCCTGGGCGCTGAAAGTACCTGGGTACGTCTCTTTTCCTAATTCTTTGCGGATTAGAACTCTGCAATTCTATCTTTCCACGAACTCTTCCCTACAAATAGGCCCCTAGTTTTGACGTGAAACAATACACAACAACACATAATATATTCTGAGTATTGACTCTAAACCCCTAGCCTAAGCCTCTCGCTGCGAAACTGTTCACGCGTTCTGTCGCAATCGATCCATAAATCGAACAGAACGTACCCTGTCCCATAATCGAGATTCGTTAAATAAAAAGGAGAAATAGCAAAGTCAAAGTGGTTAGTTTTCTGAGAACCGTGACGCACCTCTCAAGGGTGCGTCGTGATGTGTCCTTTTTCGATGATTTAACTGCTTTCCTCGCCCTTTTTATGAACTGTTAAACTAACCTAATATGATTGTTCTATCACGCCTAACAAATATAATATTTTTGGGAAATTGGATTATCATGCTAGGTCCCTTAATGTTATTTAAATCAGATAACCACGATCGAATTAGTATTATATGTTGCATATTGCTAAAATCAATTCAGATTAGTTTAATAGTTAACGCATGTCCCTTCAATTATTTATTCTGAGCTAGTAAGGATATCCTGCCTCTGGAGTTATCGACGAGCGAATTACTCCTCTCGGTAGTTACAGTCCCCCGAACCCTCAATCTCTACCTTGCGGCTGTATATTGAGAGATCCCCACACTAGGGATCACAAGGGAACCAACAGCCATCGTGGTCAAACATAATTGCACTCCCTTTATGTCACGATAACCGGGTTTTGTCAGTTTTTCTCATTGTCGTTAAAAACTGAATGGCGACTCCTATATTACTAGTCAATTGGGTGTATACTCACAGGAAATCCAATTACACTTGATTGAATAAAAAGAATCGTCACACCCACGAGGGACAAGGTCACGCATTAGCCTCGCGCTTTTTCGACCCCCCTCAGAGTGGCGACTCCACTGGGGATAGTGAAGGAAATACTCGTGCTTGTAGGTAATCAAAATAGCCGAAGGGAGAAACGATCCTACCCCGCGTTTATTTCCCCATCAAGTTGGGACGACCTGAAAATCAGCATATTAATGTGAACGGGCAGAACATCATAACGAATCTCGGCTCCCTCGGGAGTTGGGACTAAGGATACCTTTTTTCGCCAATAGGGGGGTGCATACGCCGCGCATGTTTCCCACTCGGTACTTGTGCAGGTAGTACACCTATCCCGAACCCAATCGCTCGCCCATTAGGTCCCTCTCGCCTGCCTGCCCCCTTGGCTTGTACTTGCGAGTTGGCCTCTTGAGCGAAATTCGTCTGTTGAAGACACTACCTCGACCGGGGCATGTGTTGGATCTACGATAGAAGCGGTACCAAGCTAGGCGCAAATACTACCCATAGAAGCCTATCATAAACTACGTGGCATATTTAATTTTCAAATCCATGTTTGTAATGTAGTTATGTGTAGCGAAATATGTGATTGTGTGTGACAAACTATCCTAGAAAACCAATGACCTTAAAAATTGCCCAAACATTCATAGACTAATTTGCCAAAGAGTTATACCGAAACACGTGTTCCGCAAACCCGAATGATCGCCACAAAATAAGCGACGCTCGGGATGGCCTGTAACGAATCCCACAAACGCTGTTACGCGTAAAGGACGTTATTAGGCAAGCACGCAAATTGAAGTCGCATAAACAGAAAACAGAAAACGAGAACCAGCCAGGGACGCATTTTCAACGACCCTGGCTGGGCGCCAAAATTTCTCACGCCCACTGCTGGGCGCTGAAGTTGCTGCTTGGCTTCCTGGTCAGGCGCAGCAGCCTCGGTGCCCAAGCAAAAAGAAAGTACGTAGCACAAAAAATGCTCATCAAAAGAATTGCTACGAGGGCGTAAGAAAAGCACTCGATTTCAAAAGGCGACTCGCAAAAAATTAATTACTCTTTGTGTCGTCGTTAGGCCTCCTACGACGGCAATGCTCGGCACCAAAACCGAACATGCTAACAACTATGAATGTCACACGGGCAAGTGTTTCGAAAATCCAAAGAAGGACCAAAATAAAAAAAACCCCCAAAAAGTGTACCGACAGAAGAAAGAGCGAAAAGAAAACACCAATTTAGAGAGTCGAAGTCTAGACTAAGTAATGCTTGAAACTTTGGGAACCTAAACTTTAGCTTATCTTATGCCTAGGACTGGTCCTGCCACTTGGTGCCGATCAGGGAATCAACGGCTAGTGCGTCTCGAAGATACATCACCAACACCAGGTCTAGTAACTCCAAGCTCCGTCCGTCGTCTCTCATTTCAAGGATCTCCGCTTCCCCAACCTCGATTCGCACCTCCAAACATGTCCATCGAAGATTTGCGAGACCAGATGGTCCAAATGACCCAACTCATGGGCCAACTGAAAATGGAAAACGAAGCCTTAGCGGCTGCGCAAGCCAAAAATGACCTCGAAAACGAGAAGAGGATCGAAAAAATGGTCCTACAGCAAACCATGGGGAGCAAATACTTCTCCCTCGAGCTTGAACCTTTTTCTGGCAAATTACCAGAAAAGTTCAGTTCATCTGACTTACCAAAGTTCAAGGCCACGGACAACCCCCGTGATCATCTACTGAGCTTTGTGAATACCATGAACTTGAAAGGCGTGGACAAGTCCATGTACCTACCTGCCTTTCCTTTGTCCTTGGAACCTGTGCCGGTCAAATGGGACTATCACCAGGACCCTAAGCTCTTCCCCACATGGGAAGACGTTGTCAATGTCTTCATCAAGCAATACTCGTCGAACATGGATTTCCAAGTCACCATGCGCGAGCTGGAAGTTCTCTTCCAAAAGAAAAATGGGGGTTTCACAACCTACTTTGCTAGATGGAGGGACCAGGCGGCCCAGCTAATCAATAGGCCTCCCGAAACAGAATTGGTCCAAAAATTCATTGACAACTTGGACCCGGCTTACAGACAACACCTTAGGTACCTGGGACTCGACACCTTCAAAAGGGTTTATGATGTGGGAATAAAAATCGAGGACGACCTCGCCAAAACCATACAGAGCAAACATGCATATAAGACCAACACCTATAATCGGGGTAACACACCCCAAGCCCAAGAAGTCCATGCTGTAGAAGAGGCTCCCGTCCGAAGATACCCTGTAAGATGGGTCCGAGACCGAAAGTTTGCCCCACTCGGGTAAACTTTGGTACAAGCCTTTGAAAGACTAACCAATCAAGGAAAGTTGAGACCTATAGGCCCCACCCGTGACCCTCCTGTCAAAAACAAATATTGGGTCGAAGGTACTTACTGCAAATTCCATCAAGGAAATGGGCATGACACTGAAAACTGCTGGCAACTAAAACATACGATCCAGGACATGATAGAGGAAGAAGTAATACCTCTCCCTAACGTTGGCAAACCCAACAACAACAAGAGCCCACTCGGCTCTTATCACATCTCTCTCGACCAACCAGAGAATTTCGACCCCACGGTGTATATTACACCTCAAGGTGCACCACTCGCTGTGGTACCTATGGATCGAATCGAGGGGGAAGTGTGCGGTGTGTGGAACGATGATGCTGAAGATATTTACCTATCTCAAGTCTCGGGCAAGGACCTCTTCACTGAAACTTGGACCGGGTATGCTCTCATTGACACCACCCCTCAGGAGCCCGAGGTCGACAACCTCACCCGATCCGGAAGGATATACCAACCGGATATTCACCCACCTCCTATGGACGACATCCCGGTTAGGCAAACTCCTGAGAACGGGCGGCACGCCACCGTCGCGGAAGTCATTGAAAATCCTCTCCTGAAACAACTGAAAAGAACCAAGGCTGAGATTACCATCTGGGATCTTATGTGTACTTCAAAGGAACATCGCGAAAAGCTTATTTGCTCACTTGACCTCATCTCAGTACCCACAGATATCACACCTGACTCATTGGTTAGCCATGTCACGAGAGATGCCGGAGAAAAGGCCATAGTTTTCACTGATAAAGACTTACCCAAAGAGGGGGGTGCTCACAATAAAGCCCTTTACTTAGTGGTTGGATGCAAAGGACAAAACATCCCCCTAGCGCTCGTAGATAATGGTTCGGCGGTTAATGTCTGCCCATTGCGAACCGCCCATTGCTTGGGGCTAGGAAGCGATAACTTCCAAACCTCCTCACAAGGGGTACGAGCTTATGATAACTCCCGAAGGCCTGTGTTGGGAAAAATCAACCTTACCATACAAACTGGGCCTGTGGCACGTACCACGGAGTTTCAAATAATCGACATCAAGCCCACTTTCAACCTCCTCTTGGGGCGACTTTGGCTCCATGACTTAGGAGGTGTGGCTTCAACCTTGCACCAAATGGTTAAACTTAACCATAACGGGGTAGTACTAGAAATCCGCGCCCCTCCTTTCGACGTCAGTTGTACTATGGTTGGAACGGCCGAAATTGCAGATGACCTTTATGGGTTTCAAATGGAAGAAGCAATCCAGTTCATCGAAGATTATGATCCAGCATTCCTAGACCCGCATGCATCCCGAGTCATCCATAGAATGCTGTTGGCTCAAGGTTATTTCCCAGGAACCCCATTGGGCATAAGGAAGAAGGAATGCACATTCCATCCTTTTCCCGACAAATCTACTCCCTTTGGCTTAGGTTATGAACCAACGGAGGGAGATATTGCTGACCGCCTATCTAGGCTACGCCTTAACAAAGCCAAACAAACCACCCTCCTTCCCCCATATCAAAGGACCCTTAACGGGATGTTTGTTCGGGAAGGAGAAGAACACCCATGCTGTGATTTCCCTGAACCCTTCGTTCAGGATGGCTTGCTAAAACCCGGATTTGAAATTTTCCATGACTGCCACACCTTGGATGAGGCACCCCACCTCACCAAGACTAAAACAGCTGAAATATTGGACAACCAGGCTCTATGGACATTGTTTAACGAATCGAGGCCGATGGAGAACGAGACTGTGATGACTACCCTAGCTTTACAAGATGAAGGTTTCGATCCAACCCGGTTAATCTCTCCTGCATCAACACTAGAAGAAGTCGGGAACGGATGGGTGAAGACATATCAGTGGGTCAACGCAAAAGGAATAGGATTCAAGATGAGTACCGGTGAAGGACCGAAGTTTTATGAGACTAAACCCCAGGCTTGAGCCATATAGAGCACCATTAGTAGTTCTTTAGATTGATAGAAAAAATAATAGAGACTTTAGATGGTCCTAAGGCCCTTTAGAATATGGGTCAGTTTTATTTCAGTGTGTTTTCCTTACTTTCCAAATCAATAAAGGCGTAATATTTCTCCTAAAAATTTTATTCTAACACTAAATAAACACCAAATGTACTTGCAAAATAAAAAAATAAAGAAGCTGCCCACTATAGGCCCAACAAACAAAGCCCACTCGGTTTTGAAATAATGCCATGTGAACCAGTTCCCGAAACCCACAAAATAAACCACACTATCCCATCCTCAAAACCTAAAAAGCCAACCAATGTCATCATGAGAGCCAATCCATGCAACCCAAAATAAAAAAGAAATCAAAAATTTAAAACAAATGCAAATGTTACCAAAAAATAAATTCATAAAACATAGAATCCACCAACAGCTGTTTCACATAGATTCCATCATACCCTCCACAATGATCTTCATAAGTTCCGCACCCTAACTCCATTTTCAAAACTGTTTTGAGTCACCAATAGAAAAAATTAATCTGGACAAAAATGCGTTTCACGCTAACAGTAAAAAAAGCCTCCAAAATAGCCTCAAAATTAACTTTAACTACGAAGCAAAATATCAAGGCACAAAAAACGAAATAGAAATAAACGCAAGAACATGTGAAGCAAAAACGTCAAAATTGACCGCCCAAGTTATTTTCAGCGCCCAGGGCTGGGCGCCGAAATTTCTGACGCCCCAGCCTGGGCGTTGAAACTCTCTGCCTGCCAAAAGTTTTCCTTTTTTCGAAAAGTGCTCGTCATTTTATCCGCACACAACGGAAAAATAACGAACACTTGGGGGGTACAGTACGTATCCAAATAGGTTTACCAACAAATTGGTCGAATTTTACGCAACCTATGGAAAACGGCAGATGAAAATAATGGCAAATACGTCACTCATTTGACCGATTAAGTAATATGTTTCCACTTCGGGACATATCTACCGAAATTCGGCATACTAGAACTTATTCTAAAGCTAAGAACTACGCGCGACCTGATTCTGACAAGATACGTAGGCAATCCTTACCAAGGATTCAGTCCAAATAATAATAAAAAAATTATATTCTTTGTGTAAAAAAATGTTAGACATATAAACAAAATTGAATGGAAACTAAAAATACGCCTTTATTAAAATATAATAAGAAGGAAAACAAAGTGCTAGGAATGAAAACAAACACAACTGAAATAATTAGAGGGCACCTACACCCTAGCAAAGAACTACACTACTCTAGTTCTTCCGGATCATCAAATAAAGTCTTGAAGAGAGAAATGTTCGCAGGATCCACCCCCATAGTCTTCTGCGCTGCCCCAATATCAATCTCCATAAAAACTGGCTTCTGGACACTAACTTCCAAAGATGCCAAAGCTTTAAAACATTCTCAGTTATAGCCCGCTCAGCCTCAAGGGCACAAACAGTGGTGGGAGAAGGATTACTATCATCAACTGGACTAGCCACTGTTTCTACAGGCGGCTGAGCCTTCCTAACCCATACATTGTTCCGGCGACGATCTCCGCGAGAGCTTGCATTTCTTTTAACAACAACAGGCCCCTTCATGTTAGGCATCTTTTTAGGCCTGACACTGGAACGGGGAAGAACTTCCTTTCGGTTTCGATCAGGACGAGCTTTCACAGTCTTAAAACTATAGGTACGAGGTCTGGCGGAATCAGGACCCTCATACTTAACACGAATACGAGGTATCAAAAGCTCAGTCGGCTCCCCATTACGAGCCTCGGTCCTCACATCCTTGTCATCGGAACTCATCCACAACTTATAGTTTTCAGAAAGACCCACAAACCCATTTGTAGCTACAGCCCAACGCGGGACACCATCATAATACCTAGCCCACGCTAAGACCCGTGTTTGAGCAAAGGTCGCTACCTTAGGTGGTACCGTATCAGAAGAGGGGATAGTCTGCCTTAAACCATATTGATGCATGGCTCGGTAAGGGAAAATATAAATGGGACAAGATAGCCCCAACAAAGAAATATAAACCAATACATCAGACCCCCCTGTCATAGTAGTCAAACCCCACCATGGTACCACCCACTTAATAGAACAAATGCCATAAGTAAAAAAGGAGGTCCATTCGGCCTCGTCCTGGCCTTGGTGCAAGTATTTTCGGTTACCCAAAGCTATAGGGCGATAATGCTTAGGATCGGCAGGAGCTTCCAAAAGTCTAAGCCGTTCCGCAAGCCAAATCTGCAAAAACAGGTACGATCGAATCAAAAGAATGAAAAGAAAGAAAAAAGGTTCCTGGGGCGCAGTTTCAACGCCCAGGACCAGGCGCCGAGTATTCCAGCGCCCAGCCCTGGGCGCTGAAACTCAGCCCCAGGAGAAAAGAAATATATAAAAGTGGCGTATGTGTGCGCAAAGAAAAAAATAGATTACCTGCAGTAATAGGGGGCTTCCCTTAAAAATTTCGGATTTAGCATCCTTCTTCAGCTCATCCGCACTCAGCAAAGTCTCAGCAACAACCAACGGCATAATAGAATAGCAACTTTCCATCTGGCTAATCAAGGGGATCAGCCTTATGTCACCAAACTCACCATTATTATTCGACAGCAAATAATGATTCAACAAGCAAAATACAAGGGCTCGAATGTTCAATTTTTGTTCGGTCATATTCTTACTAGGCCTAAAATGATGTTTTACGAGTTTTGCCAAGTTAACCTTATCGTCTACAACGAGTTCAGCAAACATGTTATCATCTACCCCTAGGAAAGCCCTTATGGCTGTTTTACCCTCTTCAATAGTGGCAGGGGTAACAGGAGTACCATTAGTAGGATAACCAAGGATCGCAGCAAATTCATCAGGCAAAGGACATATTTCATTGCCCCGAAAGGAAAAAACATGATGATCGGAGTCCCAAAAGTTTAGGGCAGCATGCAGAAAATTATAATCAATATTAATTTGTTGTAAGCCTAAAAGTGCCTCTAAGTGGTATTCTTTTAACAAAGCTTTTTCTGTGGGAGTAAGGGCTCGTAGCCAACGCCTAACAGCCCGTTGGAGTGAGAAAGTAGGGATCGACATGGCAAAAGCAGTAAATAATTAGAGCACAGCAAAAAAGAGAGAAAGAATTTGAGAGTGGTGGAAAATAAGGACGTACCTAGCCCTATATATAGCTGAACGCACCCAATAAACATCCTGATCCCATTCGGAAACGTGTTTAGAAATCCGAAAATCAAATATTACCAGGAAAGAACTTTCAGCGCCCACCTCTGGGCGCCAAAATTTTTAACGCCTGAGCTGGGGCGCTGAAAATGCAGCCCAAGGCCCAGATTTCACAAAAACACGGAATAGGAAAGGACTTAAGACCGTGTTGCTAAAACACGAGGCCCTATTACAAGTAAGATCAAGTCCAAAGCACCTTTAGCTCCCAAATAAGCAAAAAATAATAATAACATTGAAACTTGGTCGAAACTTAGACTCATCTCAGAAAACGCTCATGTACACTTTTCAAAAAAAGCAAGTTAAATATCATGGTCATTCTTCGAAACACCAAAAATATGTGTCGTCAAGTCATTGGTTTTCCAAATAGAAAATGTCTGTCTGTCAAAGGGATAATCCGGGCCAAGCCAAAACCGGATGTCGCCTGAAAGCTAAAGTCGCACTCCACGGCTTCACTAAAATAGCACACTACTATAGGAGGTCGCTCGCACATACGAGCGTGACCCCAAACATGATTACAAGACGCGAAAAACAACCGACGAGCCCCAACACTTGGGGGCTCGCGAAAAGTGGACTCCAACAAAGAGCGCGCAATCAAAATCACATTCCCAGACTGCGCCACGCACCATATCATGTTTGGATATCTCAAAAAATATATTGTTAAATATACACAGTGTGGACCCACTTATAGGACACATCTAATCAGGAAATATTACTATCCACCAACAGGTTATAATCACCAAAAGCTCTTCTACATAGGCAAAATAAGATATTCAAAATGGGCTCGCCCACCCTCAGCGGGCGGGGTCTGCGTCACTAGCTGCGCAGGTCCTCAGTTTTTCGAAGAATAAAGTCTTCAAATTTAAAATAGGCTCGCCATGTTCAGCCGGCGGGGTCTATGGCGCAAACCACGTAGGTCCTTATTTTCAAAAAAAAAAAAAAACAAACAAAAATTTCAAAATAGATTCGTCCACTTCTATCGGACGGGGGGTCCACCCTCAGCGGACAGGTTCGCCATCTTCAGCCGGCGGGGTCTACGTCACAAACCGTGTAGGTCCTTATTTTCAAAAACATCAAACAGATTCGTCCACTTCTATCGGACGGGGGGTCCACCCTCAGCGGAAAGGCTCGCCCACCTTCAGCGGGCGGGGTCTGCGTCACTAACAGCGCAGGTCCTTAGTCGCTGCAGCGATAACTTTTATTGGTTTTCCCTTTTTCCAAAAATTAAAGGATTGGTTTTTCGTTTTTCCAAAAAAGAGCGATGTGTTGGATTTTCCTTCGTTTTACGTCCTATAAAAACAAGGGGGTTTTCTCGTTTAGCTAGCCCTGAAAATGAGAATCTTTAAAAACGTTTTACCTCGTGATTGGGCTTGGCCAGGCCCAATTACACTTTACAGCTTTAATTTCGAAAAAATCTGTAGTTACTCCCAATGACAAAGTGAGGGAGTTTCTACGCATCTTTAGATCCTTCCAATGACAAAGTGAGGAAGTTTCTATACTATCAGTTGATAAATCCCAATGACACGTGAGGGATATGTCGACACTTCAAGTGATGACCCTTAAGTCAAATGTTATCACTCGGGGGCTCGTGAGACCCTCGCAAAACAGGTCACATACACCATGGCTTGTGTGACGCACTCCGTCTAATACTTTGACCATCGTCTTACTCCAAGACTCAGTCAAAGTGGGGGCTAACTGTAGACACCTACTTTTGTCCCCATTCCCGCAAGGGAAAGGTTCGATGATGAAAGCATAAAAACTCCACTTGACAACGCATCTCCTATAAAATAAACGAATCTCGATTCCCTATTTCATTTCACCCGAAACCTGCTATTTATGGAAACCTGCTAAAAATAGTAACTGCCGTAAAAGGTAGCGTCTAAAAGTGGCAAATCATAAAAGATAGAAACCTGTCAGAATTAGATGTTGCACTCCAACATAAATCCTAAATGAGATAGAAAACCGCAAGAATCCTATTCCTAATAGGATTCGGAAATAAGAGTTACGTATTAATCAAAATCCTAACGAGCCTAGAGTTCGTAACGGGCCCAGACGCATTCCGTCATGAAATTGATACGCGCTAAAAGACTCGAATTAATCTCAAACTCTACGGATTTTAGGAATCCAAATCTGACTAAACAAAGCTGCCCAGACCCTATTTTCAACGCCTGGCTCTGGGCGCCGAAATCTTCGGCGCCCAGGCCTGGGCGCTGAAAGTACCTGGGTACGTCTCTTTTCCTAATTCTTTGCGGATTAGAACTCTGCAATTCTATCTTTCCACGAACTCTTCCCTATAAATTGGCCCCTAGTTTCGACGTGAAACAATACACAACAACACATAATATATTCTGAGTATTGACTCTAAACCCCTAGCCTAAGCCTCTCGCTGCGAAACTGTTCACGCGTTCTATCGCAATCGATCCATAAATCGAACAGAATGTACCCTGTCCCATAATCGAGATTCGTTAAATAAAAAGGAGAAATAGCAAAGTCAAAGTGGTTAGTTTTCTGAGAACCGTGACGCACCACTCAAGGGTGCGTCGTGATGTGTCCCTTTTCGATGATTTAACTGCTTTCCTCGCCCTTTTTATGAACTGTTAAACTAACCTAATATGATTGTTCTATCACGCCTAACAAATATAATATTTTTGGGAAATCGGATTATCATGCTAGGTCCCTTAATGTTATTTAAATCAGATAATCACGATCGAATTAGTATTATATGTTGCATATTGCTAAAATCAATTCAGATTAGTTTAATAGTTAACGCATGTCGCTTCAATTATTTATGCTGAGCTAGTAAGGATATCCTGCCTCTGGAGTTATCGACGAGGGAATTACTCCTCTCGGTAGTTACAGTCCCCCGAACCCTCAATCTCTACCTTGCGGGTGTATATTGAGAGATCCCCACACCAGGGATCACAAGGGAACCTACGGCCGTCGTGGTCAAACATAATTGCACTCCCTTTATGTCACGATAACCGGGTTTTGTCAGTTTTTCTCATTGTCGTTAAAAACTGAATGGCGACTCCTATATTACTAGTCAATTGGGTGTATACTCACAGGAAATCCAATTACACTTGATTGAATAAAAAGAATCGTCACACCCACGAGGGACAAGGTCACGCATTAGCCTCGCGCTTTTTCTACCCCCCTCACAAATCCTAATGGATTTAGTTATTGGAATCATAGTAGAATTCTAATTCCGTTATTTCTACCCTATAAATATGTGGTTCATAATCACAATTTATAATGCAATTAATAAGTATTCACATACATTAAGTTCAAGAGAGAATTTAATAATTTTCCTAAATTAATAATAAAGCTTTCCGAGTAAACATAAAACCTTAGATAATATTCTAGTTAATTGAATCTAAGGCGGATCTGAACGTGCTGTGGACTATCTACGGAGGGACGACATTTGGAGTCCTAGACTTGTTCTTGTTCGGTTCGGGAGCAGCTAGGGAAGGCACACATCACATTGTATGTATCCTAATTATGCTAATTGACTATGTGGAAATTAATTTTGATTCCTGGCTTTATGGTTTTTCCGCATGAAATATATTGTTTATATTTGTCATAACCTAACATAACCCTCCCACCCCTTTTGGTAAATGAAGAATTTCACGTCGAATCCAGTGCATTCCCCTTGCTCCTTGCTTAGCCCAAAAGAACGCAGCTATCATCGATTCTATCTTATTTGCAATACCTAATGGGATTTCCAAGAAATTGAGGATATGAGACATCATGGCGATGACAATAGAATTGATTAAAATCGACTTTTGTTGCTGGGACAACTGCACTACATTAAAAGAAACCATGAGATCAACAACCTTGCCAGTCAGGAAATTAAAATGTAAAGAATTTTTCCCCACAATGTCAATTGGAACTCCCAAATGTGTATGGAACTAAGTTACTTGCCACATTTGTAAAGTAGACCTAAAAAGTTATTGGTTCTCAGCAGTTGTGTTACGGCTGACTTTGATAAAGGATTTCTGCAGATTTAGTCGCTGCCTAGAAATAAGACAGAATCTATTCAGAATCGCACTCACGCACATGCTTCTCGATTTGCTTTGAAGAAGATCATAGCGTCGTCTGTAAAGAATAATTGTGATATACAAGGACCTCGGCGAATTGGTTTACTGCCCTGGGATCGCTTACTCTCTCTACCCAAAGTCAACATTCTTCCTAGTATATCCATGTAGAAAAGGAATAGATAGGGAGACAATGGATCCCCTTGCCTCGGACCGTAGTTTTGCATAAACGACGGAGTAGACCTTTTATTTACCAAAACTTTAAAGAAGTGGTGGAAATACATTGGGAAATCAAATTGATCCAATGAGAAGGCAACCCATAAGCACGTAAAATCTTCAGTAAGAAATCCCAGTGCACCCTATCATAAGCTTTGCTCATATCTATCTTCATTGCCATCAAGTTCGGACCCATACTCTTCCGACTGTTAATAAAAGAAAGTAATTCATGACTTAACAAAATATTGCCAGACATATACCTTCCCAGGATAAAAGCATGTTGTTCATCTTATATCAACATAGAAAAAACAACTTTGAGTCAATTTGCCAAACACTTGGAGGCACACTTATAGATTGTGTTGCATAGATTAATCGGGCGTAGTTGACTAAAATTTCTGGATTAGTTGCCTTTGGAATCATTACAGGTAAAGTTTGTTTCCACTCTTTGAAAAAAAATCCAGTGGTCATGAAATGCTGAATAATTTTAACCACTGATTGCCCCACCAACTCCCAACGATGTTGAAAAAATTCAATTGAAATCCCATCAGGCCTTGAAGATTTCTCCCCATGCATTGCAAACTTGCAACCCTACTTTCATGTGGCATAAAAGGTTGATTTAACCTAACACATTGAGACGAGGAAAGTTGTGGCAAATAATTTTCTCTCAAAACACTGTCAATATCAGGAGATGGCACAGGTGGAGCCTCAAATAAAAAGACGCTTTTAAGATTTCCTAGCACAATATCTTCAACTTCCTATTATCCTTCCTTCAGCTGTCCTTCACAATTTTTTAAAGCTCTAATTTTGTTGGCTGTGGTTCTCTTTCTTAGCCGTGAGAATAACAACTTAGATGGACAATCACCCTTTGCAAACCATGCCTCTTTCATTCGTTGAAACCAAAAGTTAAACTGTATTTGAGAATATTGATGAGAGTAAGAGACATGTTGTAAATATGACGCTATCATAGACAAATCCGACACTTAATTTCCAGCGATTTGTAAAGGTTCCCAGAAATTTTTCCAGTAAACACCCCATAACCTCTTATTGCTAAGACACCATTTCCTCAATCGATGCCTCACAACCAGTAATTTCCTAGAAAAACTAAACATAGGGGAAAGACAAATTACAAGCTTCCATACTTCTTCAATAATTACTACCACTACTACAAAATACGATGTTTTTGGACGCTGCTTCCTCGACGGCTACGGTAGAGCGCTCAGTGGGAAATTAATATACGTGTTTCCTCGACGATTTTCAGAGCCGAGATTTTCTCAGCTACATTAAGCATCGAGAAAACACGTGCTCATTGTCGAGAAACACACGTGCCTTCCCATTTATCACGCCATGAGCAATAACAAAAGCCGCGTAGAAATTTCGAGGATCAAAAATTAGAAATTTTGTGTTAACCGCCCAACTCCATCCACTACTCCCACTCTCCCATCACCGCAAATATGATGGTGCAGGGGTGTGCACAGTGCTCTTGGTGCACTTGTGTCCAAACGACATGCAATAAATATAAAACGCGGATATTTTGTTGAATCCGGAGAAGAAAAGAACAAACGTTGTTTTTTTGATAAAAAAAAAGAACAAATGTTGTTCTTTTGTTAAAAAAAAAGAACAATGACTGCTCTGTCCCTTTTTTTTCGTTCTTTTGTTTTTCACTCCATTTTTCTGGTATATATACCTTCTTTTTTATAATTTTCGAATCAGAATTTGTGAAGAGGAGAGAGAAAAACTATGGAAAGGAGAGAGAAACTGTGAAGAGGAGAGAGAAAAACTATGGAAAGGAGAGAGAAACTGTGAAGAGGAGAGAGAAAGTAATGGAAAATTCTCAGATATTGGTTGATTTTTCTACTTCAATATCAAATTCTATTGATTCTTCTTCTTCAAATTTGAATTCCTCTGCTGATAATCCGATTTGTGAAGGTAATTTTTCAATTTTTTTAAACGAATTACTTACTTATGATGATTTTGATTTCCATGTTCATTATTTTCATCATTTCAATTTATTTTGAGTTTTTTGATCATTTCGATTTCTGCATTTTTCAATAACCTTGATTAATGTATTTTGATTCTATATTTTGATAATTTTGATGATTAATGTATCTTGATTATATATTTCTGATGATTTTGATTTCTGTTCTTTTTTCGTTTCTTTATGTTCTTTTAGTCTTATCTTTTGTTCTTTTATATATTGGTTCTCATATATGTATTAAGAGATTGTAATAATACAGAAAATAATTATTGAACATGTTGTTCTTTGTTCTTTTTTGCTTTAGCTTGTTGTTCTTTTGATATTACACACTTCAGATCAAATTGTTCTTTTACCATTTTTGTTGTTCTTTTGTCTTTTTTGTTTTTCTTTTTTCACATGGTTAAAATAAGTGTTCTACATGATATGTTCTTTTCTGCTATTTTTAATGTTCTTTTTCTTTACTTTATTATGTTCTTTTATGCTCTATTGTTGTTCGTTTTTTTATTGGTAATGTTGTTTTACATGGTTAAAATAAGTGTTCTACATGATATGTTCTTTTCTGTATTTATAATGTTCTTTTTCTTTATTTATAATGTTCTTTTAGGTTCATCCTCTTTTTGTTCTTTTGAGGAATTGCTCTGTTTATTCAGCCTCTCTGTCAAGTAAAAGCTTCCTTTGCTCTTCAATACTGTACTTTTTGAAAAAAGAACAAACATAAAAGAACATTAAGATTTATATCTAATAAACATAAAAGAACAGAACAACAAAACCCACAAAAAATAAATAAACAAGTGCACCGTTCTTATCATGAACATGGCTTGTATTTCTTCTCCTTCCCCCTCTTTTCTTTTTATTTTTTTTATTTTTCATTTTCTATATATATAATATTTCTCCTATTGGATTCATAACTTCTCATTTTAGAAACACATTCTTGAGAGAGAAAGAGGAGAGCTTTTAGTTTCTCCCAACAAAAGAGAGATTTTATGAGAGAGAAAGTTCAAAACAAATTTTCTCCTCCTTCTTTCTCTGAAATGTGATTTTAATTGAATTACGTTTACAAAAAACTAGTTTATTAAGCGAAATACTATTTCAATTTCTCTATTTTTTGAATTTTTTTATTCATTCAAAGAGGTTTATGCTGTTGATGAAGGTGCATCGGGTGATTAAGGTAAATTTTCTCGTTCTTAATTCTATGTTCTTTTTAAATTTTAATGTTCTTTTCTTATAACTTTCTATTTCCGTGGCATCAAAACAGTGTGTTCTTTTTTAGAATCAGCAATTGTTCTTTTTACATATTTATAGTGTTGTTTTCAGATATCTTTTGATAAATAAAATAACGGAATTAGAACATAAATTGGTTGAAAAAGAACATTTCCAGAACTTAAAAGAACAAGAAAAAATATAGATCTGGTTTTAAAGTTCATCAAAGGTTCGTCGTTTTATTTTTTAATTAGAACATAAATTGGTTGGAAAAGAACATTTCCAGAACTTAAAAGAACAAGAAAAATTATAAATCTGGTTTTAAAGTTCATCAAAGGTTCGTCGTTTTATTTTTTAATTAGAACATACTGTAAATTGGTTGGAAAAGAACATTTCCAGAACTTAAAAGAACAAGAAAAAATATAACTGCTTTTTATATTTGTACCTTTTGTCTGATTTGTCAATATTAGTGTTCTTTTTGTTAGTGTTCTTTTTGTTAATGTTCTTTTTGTTGATGTTCTTTTGTTAATGTTCTTTTTTTTTTGCGGTTTTTATTTTTGTTGCGTTTTATTGTTCTTTATGTGCGTTTTGGGATAGGTGCACCAAGAGCACCATGCACACCCCTGCACAATCTGAGCGTTGTCCCATCACGCTTATTTCTCAAAGGAAACCCTAAATTGATTTCTGCTCTCTGCAAAACCAATTCAATCATCTCGCCATTGCATCCACCTCTTCGCCAATTCAATCACCTCTTCGCCAAATCGTCTCAGGTTCGTCCACCATCTCCTACGTTTCTCGTTGCCCTTTTTTCTTGTTTTTTCTTCTTCTCGTTGTCCCATCACGCTTATTTCTCAAAGGAAACCCTAAATATGGGACTGCTAGTAAGAAGAGAAACTACAAGACTGTGATTATGCTGAATTATATGCAATTTAAAATCTCCCTACATTTTGTTGTTGTCTAGTGAGTTCAAACTTATTTGACTCACTTGACTGTCTACGTGTTGATGTAACCCCCTTAGCACTTGTGGTTGGATGAACGTATCTGTGAGTAATTGTTAAATGTGGTTGGATGAACAAATTCCAGCTTTCTTCCTTAGTCATAAATCTAAGTTCATGTAAGAAGACTTTCTTATCAGGGAGCAATAAAACCCTTCTGTTAACAGCTCAAAACTTATATATATACATGTTATTTGTTCTGTTTTGAATATATGATGATCTAGATTAAAAAAGATAATGGAACGTAAAGTTGGATTTGAATGGTTAACTGAAAAATACCTCTGGATTTCTGATTGTACAACCTGTCTTCTGAATGGCAATTGGGTCAAACATGACACTTCATTATCAATTTCACTGTATATATCCAGAAAATTGAATTCTCTTGCCTTTTGAAATGTTAGGTCCTGTAGGATATCATGAACTTTGCATGAAGTAGTTTTGCCCAGAGATTTATCTATTTGCTGAATTATGTTTCTGTCTATGAGCTCTGTTAGATACTCCTCGGCCATATCTTCCATTACCTCTTCTTCTTGCACTATGAATCCCTCTGCTACTCAAAGTCGGACCAACTTTTGTACATTTGTTGTGTAGTCCTCTGGAAAATGGTTGAAATATAGAAAGCATGGTTTGAGTTCACTGTGCAAATCATTGAAGCTCAATTCTATTAAGGGGGAAACATAGTCTGAATCCTGTAGGGGGTACTTTTGCTCGAATTTCTTTTTTCCCTACAAGGGGCGGTTTTTAGATACCTTTGAATATTTGGATCTTGAAGGAGTCGCCACCAAACATTATTTTAGGGTCCCGTTTGGAAAGACCAAGAGTGACTCGATTTGGATAAGGCTTTGAATCTTCGAAACGGATGGGTGAGATCTAGGCACGGGAACGAGATGCTTATTCCGCGAGCTTTAGAAATTATTCAAGTACGTGGCACGACATTTTCGAAAATACCCTAGTTTAGAATATGTGGGTTTGAATTTATAACAAATAGAATTTCTACTTTGTATTGTGGTCACTTTGCTTTAAAGATAATTTAAGGGAACCTAAGATCGGTTTGTCCAAGAAATTATCTTTGTTAAGCGTGATGTAACCTTGCATTTTGTTGTATTTAGCATGAGCGGTGATGAAAAGAATAAAACAAGTAAAGCAACATCACAATAGTAAATAAGTGCGGAATTAGAAAATACAAGACCCCCTAGAAATGGACTAGGGAGTAGGTCCACATTGCCTAGAAGGAATAGGCAAGTAAAGTTGCATAATTGAAAGTGCGGAATTGAAATGCGTTATTGAAAGTGCGGAATTGAAATTGCGGAATTGAAAGGTGCATAATTGAAATTGCAATATTGAAATTTGAACTTGGGCACATGAAATCCGAACGCCAAACGGCTACTTAAAAATAAGTGCGTTCGACACGAATTCAAAGCCAAAAAATCTCAACTTGGGGGAAGTTGCTCACCCCAGAGTATCCTAGATTTTGCACATAGAACTTGAACTTGAAAGCTTGAATCTTGAAATATTGAACTTGAAATACTTGAACTTGAACTTGAAATGTTGAACTTGAACTTGAAATATTGAAGTTAAGAGACTTGAATCTCAAAGATCGGGCCTTTTAATGTTGAAAAGGTTAGATCTTTGATGTGCTCTTACTTTGAAAGAATCCTAGTTTAGGGAAGTAGTCACGAGCAACCCTAAACATTGTTGGATCTTGAAATTTGAAAAACTTGAACTTGTATATTGAAAAATGGAGTCTTGAATCTCAAAGACTAAACCTTTAAAGGTTAGAAAGGCATCATCTTTGATTACTCCATGTTTGAAAATGATTCTAGTTCAAAGAAGTGATTACAAACAACTTTGAACATCCTTGAATCTTGAAAGTTTGCATTTTTGTATTTTGAAAAGTTTGGATTTTGAAGAAATGTATGATTGTTGTAAGTGACATTTTTAAGAGTAAAAATGCCAACTTACTTTTCATTTGAAATAGAAAATCAAAACAACATTGAATAGATTAGGATTGGGATTCGGAATTACCTAGTTCGGTTTAGGCAAGCTTTCCAATTAGAACTCCCAATTGCTTAAAGCTTGAAGATTGTATGGTGTTTTTTGGAGGATTTTGTATTGATTTTTGTATTGAATTTTGAGGTGCAATTTTTGTATTATGACGTTGTATGTCGATTTTTGCCTCCCTAAACTGCCCAGAATTAGGGGTATTTATAGGTGGATTTGCTGCTAAACGCCAGCCATTGCTAGCGCAGCGCGCAGCTGACAGCGCCCAGCGCTGGTAACGTGGCGCGGATGCCGCCAAAAAGGACGGAAAGATGCCGTTCTTGCTTTTGGATTGTATTGTTGTACCATTGTACGACTTGTTCGAAATTGGCACGTAGTGATTGCTTGGGGATTAAGGCTTGGTTTTCGTCTAAAAACAAGCGGTTTCGGTTTTTTGAATTCGGTTTTACGGGACCAGGTCCGGCTTGCTCGATTTTGTGGGTCGGCGCCCGAATTTGACTTGCCTTATATGATTTTGAGTGGAAAAGGCCGTGTAAAACCAATGGGATAGTCCATTGGGTGAGATTGTATTTGGATTTTGAAATTGATCTTTGGAATTTGTATTTTGTACCGAGTTCCGGAAGGGGAACGACCTCGGGGATTGGATTTTGGCTCTTGGATTTCGGATATGCTTTTAGCAATTGGAATTTCCGCACGGAGTTGCTCCAACTACCTAACAAGGATAATGGTATCGTCATCATCCCAATGGAGAGACCCAAATTAGTTGTCTACAGAAGCCCCCACTTTGACTGAGCGTTCGGTTAGGAAAGCGCAAGTCAAAGTTTTCGACTTGGGACGAAGAATGATCAAGATGTTTTGCAATCAAGACCACTCTTTGTACGCCGGTACCTGCACAAAACAGGCGCTAGAAAAAAAAGATAGAGTCTACCTCCGTTCGGCTGTGACGACTCCGGTTTGTACTTGTACTGTTCTTCCGTCTTTGGGTTAGGAAGGAGCTTGGCATCGAAAATTTTGAATTTCTAATTCTTGAATTTTGAACTTTGAATTTTTTGGAATACACGGAGTTAATCCGTTGGGGATGTGCTTCACTGGGGACAAGAGCTTTTTACTGGCCCTTGAGATTTTGAAATTTCGGCTGACTTTCCTGGAGCTTGGGTCCGTTGGGAGTCGAACGCCTAAATTGTTGCATTTTTTGGACTTTGTACTCTTGAAAAGTTTATCCGTTTGTACTTGGAGACACAGGTATATACCCGTATTTTCGGAAAGTAGCACGATTTAATGTTTGATGCCTGGTGCAGAAAACTGTAGCAGCAAAGGACGTGCAATCAGCACGGGAGACCGCACGCTGAAGATTCCTGCGCGTGCAGCAGGCCTGCGCTGGCATTTAGCTCGGCGTTCGACGCGGGGCTGCGCTATATAAGCACCCCTTGCCGTGCCATTTGAGGAGCAATCCCTCATTCTCTTGCTTTCTTTTCTCTCTCAAAGGTCGAATTGTCTCCCCTTGGTCTTGTTCTTGCCTTACCCATGGAAGTATTTCATGTTTTGCTTATGAAATAAATTCTAGGATTGCATGTAGTTTTGATTTTTTTGTACTTTGAAATGCTTGTTGATATGATGCTTGCATGATAGTAGGCTTCTTGAATTTCGTAGAAAATTGTTTGATAGCCACTCGAACTTGAACTGTTGGAACTTGTAGTCTTGAATTTTTGAAAGCTTGAATTTTTTTTCTTGAACTTGTATCTACTTTGGCATGGGTAGCCTAGGCGTTGATGTAGAACTTGTATACCTGCTTTGGCATGGATAGCCTAGGCGTTGGTGTAGAATTTTGCATACTTGCTTCGGCATGGGTAGCCTAGGCGTTGGCGTAGAACTTGTATTCCTGCTTCGGCATGGAGCCTAGGCGTTGGTGTAGAGGTCCCTGGTTGGGTCTGTACCGCCGCTGGGATTTTTTGAATTTTGACTTTTGTACGGGCTAGTATAGGATAGCCCCCAGTTTAGAATCTTAATGTTTTGTATTTTGCATGACTTAGTATGCCTCGTCACACTCGAAGAAAGCTTGCCGAACGCTCGGTGGTTCAAGCTGCTATGGAGGATGCTTCGGATGATGAAGCGGCTGCCCGGAGGAGGGCATGATTCCTCGCAGACTACCCGCTTTCGTTGGCACTGGTTGGAGTCCTTCCGATCTAGTGTTCCGACCGGACTTTCATTTGTATCAGCGGCCTCGCGCTGGCTTGGTGAGTCTTGTACTGTGCTTTGAATTTGTGTCTTGAACTTGTATAGGTTTTGAGCTGATTCGTTCATCCATAGGCCGATGGAGAGCCGTTGCACACCTTTTGGTCCTCGGCGGACCTTCGGAAGGTTTTTCGAGCAATCCGTGCTGACGAGGAGGCTATGGAAATCTGGTTGCAGACGGGCCTGGTCGATTTCTGGCGTGCCATGGGAGATACTCCGAGGAGAACGAGGATCAAACCCCGGCTACAGGCTTTGCTGGAGCGGTGGTGGGATACAACCAACACTTTTCATATGGCATGGGGGGAGATCACCATTACCCCCTTCGAGTTCGCCATGATTACGGGCCTTCCTTTTTCCGAGAGGAACATGATTTTTTATTCTAGGATGAAGTGGTTCTCGAATACTGCCAGGGACTTGCTCGGCCCTGTTGTTGATTTAGTAGATGATGACACTCATGCTTCTGTGACGGTGATCATGGATGCTATCCGTAGTGTAGGCATATCTGCGGAGCACAGGGTTTCACTTTTCCTTTTGGCTCTGGTGAGCAGAGTGATGGCCCCGAGCAGGAATAGCCGGGTGCACATCGGCTTTTTGACAGCTTTGCGGGATTTGAGGGCTGTTTCGAGCCTCAACTGGGGTGGTATGGCATACAGCTACTTCTTGTATGAGATGAAGTGGGCCTCTCGGACTGCGCCCGAGGTGCATAATTGAAATTGCAATAATCGAATTCGAACTTGGGCACATGAAATCCGAACGCCAAACAGCTACTTAAAAATAAGTGCGTTCGACACGAATTCAAAGCCATAAAATTTTAACTTGGGAGAAAATGCTTACCCCAAAGTATCCTAGATTTTGCATATAGAACTTGAACTTGAACTTGAAAGCTCGAATCTTGAAATATTGAACTTGAAATACTTGAACTTGAACTTGAAATGTTGAACTTGAACTTGAAATATTGAAGTTAAGAGACTTGAATCTCAAAGATCGGGCCTTTTAATGTTGAAAAGGTTAGATATTTGATGTGCTCTTACTTTGAAAGAATCATAGTTTAGGGAAGTAGTCATGAGCAACCCTAAACATGGTTGAATCTTGAAATTTGAAAACTTGAACTTATATATTGAAAAATGGAGTCTTGAATCTCAAAGACTAAACCTTTAAAGGTTAGAAAGGCATCATCTTTGATTACTCCATGTTTGAAAATGATTCTAATTCAAAGAAGTGATTAAAAACAACTTTGAACATCCTTGAATCTTGAAAGTTTGCATTTTTGTATTTTGAAAAGTTTGGATTTTGAAGAAATGTATGATTGTTGCAAGTGACATTTTTAAGAGTAAAAATGCCAACTTACTAATTATTTTGAAATAGAAAATCAAAACAACATTGAATAGATTAGGATTGGGATTCGGAATTACCTAGTTAGGTTTAGGCAAGCTTTCCGATTAGAACTCCCAATTGCTTAAAGCTTGAAGATTGTATGGTGTTTTTTGGAGGATTTTGTATTGATTTTTGTATTGAATTTTGAGGTGCAATTTTTGTATTATGACGTTGTATGTCGATTTTTGCCTCCCTAAACTGCTAAGAATTAGGGGTATTTATAGGTGGATTTGTTGCTAAACGCCAGCCATTGCCAGCGCAGCGCGCAGCTGGCAGCGCCCAGCGCTGGTGACTTGGCGCGGATGCCGCCAAAAAGGACGGAAAGATGCCGTTCTTGCTTTTGGATTTTATTGTTGTACCATTGTACGACTTGTACGAAATTGGCACGTAGTGATTGCTTGGGGATTAAGGCTTAGTTTTTGTCTAAAAACAAGCCGTTTCGGTTTTTTGAATTCGGTTTTACGGGACGAGGCCCGAATTGCTCGGTTTTGTGGGTCGGCGCCCGAATTTGACTTGGCTTATATGATTTTGAGTGGAAAAGGCCTTGTAAAACCAATGGGATAGTCCATTGGGTGAGATTGTATTTGGATTTTGAAATTGATCTTTGGAATTTGTATTTTGTATCGAGTTCCGGAAGGGGAACGATCTCGGGGATTGGATTTTGGCTCTTGGATTTTGGACATGCTTTTAGCAATTGGAATTTTCGCACGGAGTTGCTCCAACTACCTAACAAGGATAATGGTATCGTCATCATCCCAATGGGGAGACACAAATTAGGTGTCTACAAATCCCGTTTGACATGTCGCAATATGTGATTCTTCATTGTGCAAATCATTGAAGCTCAGTTCTATTTTGAAATTGCCATAATTTATTTTCTTCATTGACTTTCAAATGTATGTATTTTCATTGGTCTTACATGTTGTCCATTTAAAGTTCCTGGTTACCTGGACTTTGTAATGATGTGGCCCATGGTACTAGAGAAAGGAGCCTTTGTGGTTACGACCTCTGACTACTATCTGCTAGATTGAGAGGAAGTTAGTTAGAGTTCGTGTGGCCTAGAATGTCATTATGTTAATTTTGATAAATTTTGATTCTCTAGTTGATTTGGTACTGACATAGTAGTGCCCTATGAATGTTTCGCATTTAAATTTATTGATAGAATTAGTTTATTAGGGAATTAGTTTTTTTACGTATAAACCGATGCAAAAGGAACTTTAATTGCTAGAACAACAATCTGATTGCCAAGTTTGCTTGAAAGAATAAGTTATGAGGTGTTGTTCATGTTGTCAGTATATATTCAATGAAGTAGATGTGATAGGTGTATTTTCCGTCGTTCATAGAAAACAACCTATGCAAACAATATTTATAAAACCACTCAACTAACCGGCTAGCGGTAAGCAAAGGGATCGTCCCAAAGAAACGGTGGTTATCGAGTTTGAAAGTCAATCTAGTTCGAACAAGAATTTGGTTTTGAATTGTCACTTTTAAGAATCTAAAAAACTACTAATTATGCTAAATTGAATCAATAAAGGGAGATGTTAGGGAGTCGGGGATAGACTAGGGAAATCGGGGGAAATGAATTCAACTATCTAGCAATGATGATCATGCAACGAAGTGACGATTAGGCAAATAGCATCTAAAGACGAACCCGCCACCTCTCGGATAGGGAACGCTAAGCGTCTAATCCACGGAAGAGCTTTCGCCTAATCCTAGATTAAACTAACTAGCATATAATAGGCACTGCCATTTGATCACACAAGATAGGCCCACAATCTCTTGCCAAACCTAACCTATGGTTCCACGTGATTCTAATCGAATAGCATTTGCAACTACCAATCAATTAGCATGGATATCCTATCATCAAATCATATTTAATCACATGAATCAATCAACAATAAATCATCAATTTCCCCTAATTAAGCCCCTAGATTCTCCCCTTTCCCTAACCTAATTCTACTCACTAGTCATTCTAGAAATTAAGCAATCCATTAATTCTAAGCTAGTAAGCATGAAATTGAAGGAGTAAGAGAAGAGAATTTAAGAATTCAATTGCACAATCAACTAGGAATTAAGAATCAAAGTAACTTCAATCAATGAAATCAAGAATTCAAGAAATTAAGGAATTGAAGAACAATCAACAACAAAGCAAGAGCAAGAATTAAGAAACTAAGAATTAAATTGCAAAATTGAAGAAGTGTTAAGAAGGAATTCAAATTGAAGCTTGAATGGAGGAGAGTTTCTCTCTCTAGAATTGCTGAAAATCTACTTTTAGAATCTCCAATTATCAACTAAAATTCTACTCTCTACAAAATAAATCGAAAAATCTATTTATAAGTTCCCCCAAATAGAAGCCAGAATTCGAATAAGAGCAGCCCGCGCAACCATTCGGTCGCACAGACCTTTTGTGCGACCGAACGTAAAAGAATCATTCGAGCAAATACTGGGTCTTGTGCGAGCGAAGGCAGCGAAGAACACTTCCTTCGTCATGTGCGACCGAACGAAGAACCCTGTTCGGTCGAATGGGATTTCTTTGGCTCATAATTCCTTCGCAGCTACATTTGGTCGAACAAGGAAAGTGGTTTGGGCGCACAACTTTTGTGCGGTCGAGTAGAGAACATTGTGCGGTCGCATCCCAAGTTAGGGACATTCTGCCTCCAAAAACCAAATCTGTGCGACCGAACAACAGAGCACGTTCGATCGCACAAAACCTGTGCTGTTGAATTACCTCGGTTGTGCGGTCGTTTTACAATCTTGGGACATTCTGCCTCAAAAATCCGTTTTCTGCGACCGAATGACAGAGGGAATTCGACCGCACAAAACTGGAATCTCCTTGAACTCCATTTGCACTACCTGTTCGGGCGCACAAAACGCCACTCGACCGCACAAGCCCTGTTTTGGCTCAAATTCACTTGTTTTCCATCATTTTTCATCAAGATCACCTATAAAGCACAAGATGGAACAAAACTTGTAAATCTCACACAAAAGGCTATAAAAACTATAAAAAAGCATAAAAACTAACATAAAATCCTAGGCTAAGAGCGACATAAATGTCGCTCATCAAACTCCCCCAAGCTAAGCGTTTGCTAGTCTCTAGCAAACTAAACTCAACTAAGGAAAAATGAGAAACTAATCAGATTCTAAAAATTTACCAAAATCAAAATCTAGCAAATCTAATCAAGGCAAGACTAAAATGGAAAACACAAACCAAGAAAAGAAAGAAGGAAAAGAAGAAAAGAAGAAAAGAGAAGAAAAGAAATTAAACTACAAAATTCAAGATGGGCTTTATTATGGAACAAGTATAGAAGAACACTAATATTACTAATCAAATAAATGAGTACACGCTAACTAATGTCCTAAACCGAGTGAAAGATTCGAGCATCAAGCAAAGTGAACTAAGGGCAAGCACTAGTCAATCCCCCTACATCCGGGCATACCACGTCAAATCTCTAGATCTTATCCACCCATGAGAATAGCGTCTCAAGACACCGCGAAGGCGCCAGAAAATCAACATTAGGCTACCCGACATCTTAGCATGACAACCTTATTCCTTAAGCTTGACCAAATCCTCCCTCCACCGACAATGACTCAACTCTAAAGGGTCAAGAGGGCTTTTATGGCGTAACGTAGGCTAGGGGTAAGGCGCGAAACAAATTTGGCCATTTGGTGCTCATATCTAAAGTGAAGCGCAATGATAGAACTAAACTCAAGCATTTTGAACCAAACACAAACTCGTACCACTTATTTGGGGTACCCCCAAGCTTATTCAACAACAATTCTAAACTACAACTCTTTTTTTTTGCGTTTTTTCCTCTTTTTTTTGTGTTTCAAATGAAACTTTTCATGCCTTGTTTTTTTCTCTATTTTTGGCTTTTTTTTTTCAAAACTTTACTCTCTTTTTTGCTTTTGCAACAATCACTATATACAACATTCTTCCAAAACTTTGCCATTCATACCAAACAACATTCATTCCTCAACTTTGCATAATTACTCCAAAACAACAAGCATCATAACTCTAAGCTTCACTATCACTTCTAAGGGTGAACACAAAACAAAGGCTATTAGGCTTGTAATGTGCTCATAAGAAATGAAGGGTCAAGGCTTAAATGGCTAGCAAAGGGGCAAATGCAAACAAAAACATATGAGAAAAATAAGAAAATAGAGTCCTAAACTAAAAAGAAAAATAGTCACCGAAAGAAATGCCTCTATCGTCCCCTAAAGTAGTTCGGTCGCGGTCTGGGAAAGGAAATGGTCAAACTCGGGAGACAAGAAAGTCAATGCTAAGGATCCATGCCACTCAATATATGAAAATGTGTTTGGGCTTATTTTTTAGCATGGACCTCACAAGGGAGCAAATACCATTCTCTCCGGCTTCAAATCACTAGAGAAATCGACACCATCTTACCACAAGCCAAGAGTTCATGACGCATGCTACCCATAGTTCAACCAACTTTCTTGACACCAAATCTTAGACTCGACCCAAGACATTAAGAACCGTGTAAGAATCTACCAATTAGGAATAAAAGCATTCTAATCTATAAGTTCCAATTTTATATGCCCCAATCAAGAATATTGTCTAAGAAAACCTAGAAAAACTTGTCTTGACAAAAAGGAAATCAAAACAAAAGAAAAAGGAAGAAAATAAGAAAACACACCAAAAAGGGAAACAAAAAGAAACAAACAAAACAAACAAAAAGAAAAGAAACTAAAATCAAACTAAATCAATCTAAACACAAAGAAACAAGCACATAATGGTATGATTCATAGCAATGAGCATCAACAAGTAGCCAACCACACAACAAAACTCCCCCCAATCTAGAATTAGGCCATGTCCTCACGGCCTAAAACCAAGCAAGAAGGGGCACAACTACCCATCCAACCAAATGCCCCAACATGATGTATGCCCGTCCCCCAAAGTATGCAATAGAGTTAGAAGGATGTTACCGGAATTGTCGTGGGAGCAAGTCCCGCAAAGAGCCGTTAAAACCCGAAAAAACTCACCAAAATAAAGATGGGTAAGGCAAAAGGTGGAAAGTGTGAACCCACCGCGATGAAACATACCAAAACAATGCATAGAAGCCGCGGGGTGCCTCCCGGGAGCGCTCGTTTAACGTCATTAGCTTGACGAATCCCCCCCAAATTCATGGGGGGTCCTTGAGATCCAAGGAAGCAAAAGATCCAATAGAGTCTCCCAAGAAATAGTGTTTGAGCCGATGCCCATTCACTTTGAAGAGGTTGACTACCACTTTATGATCATTAGTGGGAGATGCAATGGATTCCGCCCACTTGGAAACATAGTCTACCGCTACAAGAATGTAGAGGTTGCCATAAGAAGAAGGGAAATGACCCATGATGTCGATTCCCCACACATCGAACACTTCCAACTCTAGGATGGGATTTTGTGGCATTTCATGTCTCTTGGAATATTACCTGATCTTTGACAACGATCACAAGATTTGACAAATGCCCAAGTATCTCGAAATAGGGTAGGCCACCACAACATGCTTTGAAGAATCTTGGAAGCGGTTCTATCACCTCCCATATGGCCACCACAAGGGGAGGAGTGACACATACGAAGGACACTATGAAACTCTTCATCCGGAACACATCTCCTTAAGAGGCCATCCGGGCACCGCTTCAACAAAGTGGGCTCATCCCAAATATAGCGCCTAGAATCATATTTTAACTTGCGGCGCTCTTGAGTGGTGAGATCTTCCAGGATCGCCCCACAAGCGAAGTAATTAACGATGTCTACAAACCAAGGATGTTGGGAACTCCCAACCATATACAAAGTATCATCTCTCAAAGCATCCTCGATTGGGACATCATCCGGAGCAACACTCCCAAGTTCTAGCCTAGATAGGTGGTCGGCCACCACATTCTCGGCTCCTTTCTTATCTCTTATCTCAATATCGAATTCTTGAAGGAGTAGAACCCAACGAATGAGTCTCGGTTTGGCCTCCTTTTTCGCCATAAGATAGCGAATAGCCGCATGATCCGTGTACACAATTGTCTTTGACCCTACTAAATAGGTCCTAAACTTCTCAAATGCATGCACAATGGCGAGAACTTCTTTCTCGGTAGTGGTGTAGTTGGCTTGAGCTTGATTGAGAGTCTTTGACATATAATAAATCACATGGAGCTTTTTGTCCTTTCGTTGACCAAGAACTTCCCCAACCGAGAAATCACTTGTGTCGCACATCAATTCGGAAGGTAGAGACCAATCCGGAGCTTGAACTATGGGAATAGAAATAAGGGCACTCTTGATTGTGTTAAAGGCCTTGAGTAGACCTGTCAAACGGGTCGGTCGGGTCGGGTTGTAAAAAATTATTTTCTGGTTCGGGTTAGATCGGGTCGGTCACTTTCGGGTTCGGGTTTACAAATGCTTGTTCAAGACCCAGAACTTTCGGGTTCGGGTCGACCCAACGGGTTGAGAGATTTTAAAACGCGCATTATATTTTCATTAATTTAGGTGATAAATTTACAAAATATGGGCACAAATTAACAAATTTTCCTACATAAGTTTATATTTAGTCAAATTCAACCGTAAAATGGCATATAATTCAAATTAAAATCATATTACACACAATAATAGTAAAAAACAACGTGTTTATTATGCTTAAATTTTCTCATAATCGCATTTATTACTATAAATACAACGATTTTCAATCGGGCGGGTCCAAAACGGGTTCGGTCGGGTTTTGACCCATTACTTTTCGGGTTGCTCGGGTTCGGATAAAATCGGGTTACGGGTCGCAAAATCTTGTTCAGGACCCAGTATTTTCGGGTCGGGTTCGGGTCGATTTTCGGGTCGGGTCGATTTTTGACAGGTCTAGCCTTGAGACATGCGGAATCAAAGTGAAAATCATTCTTTTTTTGGAGGAGGTTAGTGAGAGGTCGAGCAATTGAGGAAAAGTCTTTAATGAATCGCCTACAGAATCCCGCATGCCCAAGAAAGGACCGGATCCCCTTAACATTCAGCGGGGGAGGCAACTTCTCTATGACTTCGATTTTCGCTCTATCAACCTCGATCCCATGGTGAGAGACTTTGTGCCCTAGAAAAATTCCTTCTTCCGCCATGAAGTGGCATTTTTCCCAATTGAGCACCAAGTTGACTTTCTCACACCTCGCAAGGCACTTCCCAAGATTGATGAGGCATTCATCATAGGTGGATCCTCCCACCAAAAAGTCATCCATGAACACCTCCATTTCTTCTTCAAGCATATCACCAAAAATACTGATCATACACCTTTGGAACGTCCCGGGGGCATTGCAAAGCCCAAATGACATCCTCCTATAGGCAAAAGTCCCATAAGGGCAAGTAAATGTAGTTTTCTCTTGGTCTTCCGGGTTTATGGGGATTTGAAAGAACCCGGAATAACCATCAAGAAAGCTAAAATACTTGTGTTTGGTTAGACGTTCAAGCATTTGATCAATAAATGGTAGAGAAAAGTGGTCCTTCTTAGTGGATAGATTGAGTTGGCGATAGTCAATACACATGCGCCACCCGGTTACCGTCCGGGTGGAAATGAGTTCTCCATGTGAATTCTTGACTACCGTCATCCCATTCTTTTTTGGAACCACATGGACCGGGGATACCCATCGACTATAAGAAATAGGATAGATAATCCCGGCCGCCAAAAGCTTCATTATTTCCTTCTTAACCACCTCTCCCATAGGTGGATTAAGTTTTCTTTGCCTCTCACGATGTGGTACGGCGTTGTCCTCAAGCTCTATATGATGCATGCAAAGGGTTGGGCTAACACCTTTCAAATCTCCAATGGTGTAGCCCAAAGCCCTTTGATGACGTTTCAAGACATGAGTGAGCTTGAGCACTTGCTCGTCATCTAAAGAGGAATTGATAATCACGGGGTAAGAAGAGTTGGGTCCGAGAAATGCGTACCTCAAGCTCGAAGGTAGAGGTTTTAGCTCTACCTTGGGAGCTTCCTTACCAATTTCGGCTGCATCCAAAGCTTCTTTCCCATCCAACACAAACATGCATTGCTCGGGTAGAGCGCAAGGTGGTGGGGCATCCAAGAGCTCCTTGTAGTTATCCACTTCGACCCCTAACGTACCTAAACCATGTCTATTCAAAAGAACAAGCTCAAGTGGATCATTAGTGATGAGCAAGTGCTCGTGCATGTCATTCACAATGGGATCAAAAGAGTCAACAAAGAGACATTTCTCGTTAGTGGAACTAGGATAACGCATGGCTTTGTTCAAGTCAAAAAATAAGCTATCATTCCCAACTTTCAAGGTAATGTTCCCTTGCTTGACATCAATAATTTCCCCCGCCGTAGCCAAGAATGGGCGGCCTAGAATAATAGGGACTTGCACGTCCTCATCTATGTCTAGGACTACAAAGTCGACGGGGATCACTAATCCACCAACCCTCAAGGGTACATCCTCAACCTTGCCAATAGGGTACTTGACCGAACGGTCGGCAAGTTGCAAGGTGATGTTAGTTGGGACAAGATCACCAACTTCAAGCTTGGCGAACACCGAGTAAGGCATTAGACTAACGCTAGCACCCAAATCACACAAGGCATTGCTTATTTCAAGCTCCTTAATAGCATATGGGATAGAAAAACTACCCGGGTCCTTGAGTTTGGGTGGCATTTGGTTGAGAATGATAGCACTACAATTCTCGGTTAGGTTCACCGTCTCCTTTACGTCGCAATCCCGCTTCCCACTCAAGATTTCCTTGAGAAATCTTGAGTAGGTAGGAACTTATTTCAATGCTTCCGTAAAGGGGAGGGTGATGTGCAAATTTCGAAGTGAAGGAAATAATGCCCTTGGTCCAAGTATGCATTCAATGTTAAGTCTAATAAATGCGGTTCAGTATTAATTAACAAGTTAATAATTCAGTGAGATCAAGTGAGCTGAATGCCTAGCTAGAGGCCGCTTCAGTTCAAGTGGAATTAATGATATTAATCCACAACTTACTCTTGACTGAACCCGTAGGGTCACACAAATAGTACGTAAACGGATCAAGTATTTAATGGCATTAAATACTCCATCTATGGATATTCGGAATCGACGGATCTTGGTTTCAGTGGGAGCTGAGATCGTCACAGGCAAGAAATGAATACTCCGGAAACGATGATATTGCCGGAAACGGAAATATGGATCGTATCGGAAATATAAATATTATCCAAGTCGTAGATGTTGCCGGAAACGGAAACATGGTACGTATCGGAAAATATTATCGGAAACGGAAATATTGCCGGAATCGGAAATATTGCCGGAAACGGAAATATTGTCAGAATCGGAAATATTATCGGAATCGGAAAATAATTCCGGAAACGGAAATATTAAATATTTGTTCGAAACGGAAATTGATTCCGGAATCGGAAATATTGAATATTGTTCGTATCGGAAATGAATTCCGAAATCGGGAAATTAATCGGAAGCGTATCGTACGAATTAGCATCGGACGAGGCCTGCCAGACGAAGGCCCAGCACGAAGCCGGGCCATCGCCCAGCAAGCCAGCGCACCACAAACGCACCAGCCAAGGGTGCGCCAGGCCCACCGCAAGGCAGGCCCAGCGCGCGCCAAGGCTACGGCAGCGTGTGGGCTTGCGGCAGTGGGCTGCGAGCTCGCGGGCTGCGCGCGAGCGCATGGCGCCCCTCGTGGGCTGCTGTGCGTGCGTGTGTGTTTGTGTGCTACTCGAATCCTAAAGCTACCGGGATTTGTCATATGATTAAATCTAATCCTAAAAGATTTAGTTTATTTAATTAGAGTCCTAGTAGGATTATAATTAAATAAATTAGTATCCTAATAGGATTCCAAATCCTTTTCCATAACTCTATAAATAGGTGCCTAGGGTCACATATTTATATCGAGCATTCAAGTATTCAAAGTGAGTTTTTGAGAGCAAAATTCAGTCATACAATTGCCTATAAAGTGCCGAAAATTCTAAGTACCTTAAGGGCGATTCTAGTTGGTCAATCTTAAGGCGGATCCGGACGTGCTGTGGACTATCTACGGAGGGACAACACTTGGAGTCCTAAAGACTTGTTCTTGTTCGGTTCGGGCGCAGCTAGGGAGGGCACGCAACAAAGAGTATGCATCTAAACTATGCTAAATGATTATGTGTAAATAATATGCTTTCCTGGCTTTATGGTTTTTCCGCATGATTTATGAATTGTCATATGTATCATAACCTAACAGTGGTATCACGAGCCTCTTATTATTTTCATAATCTAAAATTGCATGAACATGGTTAAATATTACAAATTTGCAAGAATTAAAAGGGGTGATTAATTTTCGTAATTGTTAATTAATTGCAAATTGCGTTTATTTAATTATACGTACGCAATTTTTCGGCAGTTTGTTCGTTACTCATCCAAATCGAGTGATTTTTGTGTCAATTCCGCATGTAAAAGGCATTCTAAAATTTTGACAAAAATAATAATTTTCTGCCGAACCCAGAATTCTCAAATTCGAAGCCTAACTATGACTTTTCGGAGGTTTTAGTTTTTCGAATGCAAAATTTCGTAAATTTAAGATGTTAAATTAAATATTTGCGATTCTTGTTGATAAATCTTGAATTTTTGATTGACCTACTGTATATGTTTAACAAGTTTGAATGCCTAGCCTTGTTAATTATGCAATCTAATTTGTAATTATGATTAATTTGTTGAAAATTAGAATAATTTAGAATTAATTTGATTTTCATAATTAATTATAATTTAATTAGATACCTATGATTAAAAACCACCATAAAAATTGTAAATTTATGTTAAATTTTAAATTTTTATGACCTAGACTTGAATCCATGTTAATCGGAAATCAATTGAATAATAAATTTTCGATTTTTCGCCATAAAATTATGAAATTAATATTATTTATTAATTTGTCATTAATTTTAAATATAAATTTTTTATATTTTATGCGATTCGCTCATATAACTTGCACGCACAAAGCAATGGACGCTACGTGTTACCCTTAAGGGGTGTTGTATAGTGCGGGCATGTGACGACGAGCAAGGGAGCTCGTCGCCCATGCGGCACGAGTGCAATGAGCAAGGCCATGGTGCACGAGCACAAGGCAGCAGCCCTGCCTTGTGTCGTGGGCTGTGAGCAATGGACGAATGGGCGAGGGCGAAAGCAAGGCACAGCAGTCGCGTGTGGGCAGCAAGCGAGCTGCGCCACAGCGCGCACTGCCTCGCGTAAGCGTGCGGAGCCTCGCGCGCAGCGAGCGCAAGCTCGCGTGCCACGAGTGCTACGCCCAGCGTCGATGCCTCACGCAGCGAGCGAGGCTCGCAGGATCGAGCGCTGGCGAGCGCACGCAGCGAGCAATGGCCCGCATAAAGCGAGCGCTGGCGAGCGCGCGCAGCGAGCGCTGGCTCGCATGAAGCGAGCGCTGGCGAGCGAGCGCAGCGAGCGATGGCTCGCGTGCATCGAGTGCTGGCGCACGCAGCGAGCACCAGCTCGCGTGATGCCTTGCGAAGGAGAGCAGCAGCAGCGATGCGACGCAGCGCATGGGCTGCGTGCACATGGCCAGCGATGGCTGTGTGCGTGTGGCCCATGGGCGTGCGTTGCGTGGGGTTGTTGCGTTGCGATTGGATCGTTTTGAAATTTTAATTTGAAATTTTCAGTTTACGTAATTTTAATTAATTTTAAAATTAATAATTTAAATTATTTTCTTGGATTTTAATTTTGAATATTGTAATTATAATAAATTTTATTTATTCTAATTATTTTACTAAAATTAAAATCATGAATTAATTTAAATACGACTGAAATTAAATTAAACTTTTTGGATTCAATTATAAATTTATATGAGCTTTAAATTTTAATTAAATTTGTATGTTTCCGGTTAGACTAGAAATACATTTTTATGTTTAAAATTAGTAAAACATATGAATTTATTGGTTTAAGTGGGAGCCCTTTTAGTCATAAACTCTTGATTAGGTCTACAAATCCTTAAGGTTAAAACAACTTGATTAGAATTAATAAGGACTGGATAATTGGTAGATTATTGGTGCCCTTGATTAATTGCTGCAAATGTTTACGTGATGCATAATGTGTTTTACTAACCAGCTATGTGGGCCATTCATGATAATGAATGGGTGAATGGTATATATTGTATATGTATTGTTTTGCAGGTTATGAGGTGACTAGTATGGCCCACATAGGATAGAAAATATGGTCTGCGTACCATTAATTTGAATGTAATTGGTCTAAAGTACCAAAGTTGTTTTTCAATTCAAATATGGTCTGCGTACCATCAAATAGTTGTAATTAGTTTTAATTATAGCTTATCCTATTTGAAGAAAATGGTGCCTCCCACGGAGATTTTCAAGACGGACTTTGAAGTTAAAGCTTCAAGATGAAGTCGGGCCATACTAGATCACATTTATCTTATGCATGTTTTAAGTTATTTATTGCTTTTAAATATGTCTTAAAATGCATGAGATCAAAAGCTTGATTATGTTGCATGATTAAGGATTTTAGTTCACTTAAAATCTAACCAACATAGTAAGAGCCTTAAGTTCCAAACTTAAAAATTGAGTTAAAAGGTGCCATGCCAAAATATACACTTGCTTGGATATCCTTTACATCAATCTAGTAATAGTTTTCGCTCAGCGAGGTGTTACTTATTGGTCCTAAAGGGGCAAGGTACACAAATAATTGTGAGTACATGTTAGTTTTGGTGAAACTCAGTGATATAAGTAAGGAGTCCTTTTATGTCGTGGCAAAATCGATAGGTTTACCTAATAAGTTCCTAGACGTACCTATCAACCAAGAATGGTTTCTAGACTATTAGCAAAAGGCTTTTGCTTACCTAAGATGTTTTAGGATTAAGTCGACAAATTGTGCTTAGTTCTTCAATGATTTTAGGATCTTGGAATCATTTTATTCACACCTGCCGGAACACATAACTTGAATAAAATGCTTAATAAACATTGAATTATGCATGTATGCTAGAATTTAAGTTTATTAAGAGAAACTGTGAATGGTTATTTATTTGCTTATTCTTTTCAATTGTAGTTTTAAATATGGAAAACAACAATTCATTCAACATTCGATCAATTCTCGAAAAGGAGAAGTTGAACGGGAAGAACTTCCTTGACTGGCAAAGGAACTTGCAAATAGTTCTTATGCAGGAAGAAAAGGAGTATGTCCTAGAAGAAGCGATGCCCGAAGCCGCAGGCGACGGGGTCACTCAGGCAGCCCTCAATCGTTGGATTGATGCCAACAATGATGTGAAATGTCTAATGCTTGCCACCATGAGTGCGGATCTGCAGAAAACGTTCATCAACTCAGATGCTTTCACAATCATTAGTGAGTTGAAGAACATGTTCCAAGATCTGGCTCGAGTCGAAAGATTCGAGACTCATAGGCAAATTCTTGAGACCAAGCTTAAGAAAGGCGAGCCCGTAAGTCCACATGTTCTCAAAATGATTGGACTCATTGAGAATATGAGTCGGCTGGATCAGCAATTTTCTCAGGAAATGGCTATAGACACCATCCTCCATTCTCTTCATAGCGGGTATGATCAGTTCAAACTGAACTACAGTATGAATAGTCTGGACAAAACGCTCACTGAGCTTCACGGTATGCTGAAGAACGCTGAAAAGACGCTCAAAAGTGATAAGCAGGATGTGCTTATGGTGCGTGGGGGCAAGTTCAAGAAATCTGGAAAGAAGAGGAATGCTAAGAAAGGTGGCAACAAGGCCAGCCCAACTAAGCAAACTGGCGCCAAATCTGTAAAGAGGAAGGTCAGTCAACCCACTTCTGAATCCGAATGCTTCTACTGCAAGAAGAAGGGGCATTGGAAGAGAGATTGCTTGAAGCTAAAGGAAGATCAGAAGAATGGAACAGTCGTTCCATCTTCAGGTATTTTCGTTATAGACTGTATACTTGCTAATTCAACTTCTTGGGTATTAGATACAGGTTGTGGCTCACACTTATGTTCCAATCCACAGGGACTAAGAAGAAGTAGAAAGTTAAGCAAGGGTGAAGTCGACCTACGAGTAGGAAATGGAGCACGGATTGCTGCATTAGCTGTAGGAACTTACTATTTGTCGTTGCCCTCCGGGCTAGTTTTGGAACTGGAAGAATGTTTCCATGTTCCAAGTCTTACTAAAAACATCATTTCAGTTTCTTGCTTAGATGCTAAGGGATTTTCCTTTTTAATAAAAGACAATAGTTGTTCGTTTTATTTTAAAGAGATGTTTTATGGATCTGCTAGATTAGTCAATGGACTTTATTTATTAGATCACGACAAACAAGTATATAACATAAATACCCAAAGGGCCAAAAAGGATGATTGAGATCTCACCTATATGTGGCATTGTCGATTAGGCCATATAAACTTGAAACGCTTAGAAAGACTTCAAAAGGAAGGAATTCTAGAACCATTTGACTTAGAGGATTATGGTAAATGCGAATCATGTTTACTTGGCAAAATGACAAAGCAACCTTTCTCTAAAGTTGGAGAAAGAGCAAATGAACTATTGGGTTTAATCCATACAGATGTATGTGGACCAATGAGTACAAATGCTAGAGGTGGTTTCAGCTACTTTATCACTTTCACTGATGACTTCAGTAGATATGGTTATGTCTACCTAATGAAGCATAAGTCTGAATCCTTTGACAAATTCAAGGAATTTCAGAGTGAAGTAGAGAATCAATTAGGCAAGAAGATTAAGGCACTGCGGTCTGATAGAGGCGGTGAATATCTGAGCTATGAATTTAATGACCATCTGAAAGAATGTGGAATTCTATCAGAATTGACTCCTCCTGGAACACCACAATGGAACGGTGTGTCGGAACGGAGGAACAGAACCTTGCTAGACATGGTCAGGTCAATGATGGGTCAGGCCAAACTTCCATTAGAATTTTGGGGACATGCACTAAATACAGCTGCACTCACTATAAATAGAGCTCCGTCTAAAGCTGTCGAAAAGACTCCATATGAATTATGGTTTGGAAAGCCTCCAAATGTGTCTTTTCTGAAGATTTGGGGATGTGAAGTATACGTCAAACGATTGATTTCAGACAAACTTCATCCAATATCTGACAAATGTATCCTTGTGGGCTATCCAAAGGAAGCAAAGGGGTATTACTTCTACAATACATCTGAGAACAAGGTGTTTGTTGCTCGAGATGGTGTCTTTTTGGAGAAAGATCACATTTCCAAAATAACAAGTGGGAGAAAAGTAGACCTCGAAGAAATTCGAGTCGAACAACAAACTCTAGAGAATGCTCAAGATGACATTCAGGATGAAACTCAGAGATCTTTAGAAGAATCTGGTGAGAATCATGGTCAAACTAGAAATGTTACCCCGCGTAGATCGCAAAGATATAGATCTCAACCGGAAAGGTACTTAGGTATTTTGAGGAACGAGAGCTATGACGTTCTATTACTTGAAAGTGATGAACCTGCGAATTACAAACAAGCTATGACGAGCCCTAGCTCCAAGCAATGGCAAGAAGCCATGTAATCTGAATTAGACTCCATGTCTGAAAACCAAGTATGGGATTTGGTCGATTTCCCAGATGGCTACCAAGCCATTGGAAGCAAATGGGTTTTCAAACTGAAAAAGGACAAAGATGGGAAACTTGAATTTTTCAAAGCTAGATTGGTTGCAAAAGGTTACAGGCAAGTCCACGGTGTGGATTACGATGAAACCTTTTCACCAGTTGCAATGCTAAAGTCTATTCGGATAATGTTAGCAATCGCTGCATATTACGATTACGAAATATGGCAGATGGATGTCAAAACTGCTTTCTTAAACGGCGTTTTAACAGAAACTGTGTTTATGACACAGCCTGAAGGTTTTGAGGATCCAAAGAATGCTAAAAAGGTATGCAAGCTAAAGAAGTCAATCTACGGATTGAAGCAGGCATCCAGGAGCTGGAACATACGTTTTGATGAAGCAGTCAGTGACTTTGGTTTCATCAAGAACGCAGACGAATCTTGTGTATACAAGAAGGTCAGTAGGAGCAAAATTGCTTTCCTAGTATTATATGTCGACGACATATTACTTATCGGAAATGACATTCCTATGTTGAACTCTGTCAAGATTTGGCTTGGGAAATGTTTTTCGATGAAAGATCTAGGAGAAGCACAGTACATATTGGGCATCAAGATTTACAGAGATAGATCTAAAAGGATGATTGGACTTAGTCAAAGCACTTATATCAATAAGGTGCTTGATAGGTTCAAGATGGCGGACTCCAAGCGAGGCTACCTACCCATGTCTCATGGAATGACTCTAAGCAAGAATCAGTGCCCAAAAACACTTGATGAGCATAGACGAATGAATGGGATTCATATGCATCATTGATTGGTTCAATAATGTATGCTATGATATGTACACGCCCGGATGTTGCGTACGCACTCAGTGCTACGAGCAGATACCAATCAGACCCAGGAGAGGCGCATTGGACTGCTGCCAAGAATATTCTGAAGTACCTAAAAAGGCACAAAGATGACTTCCTGGTCTATGGTGGAGATGATGAATTAATTGTTAAAGGCTATACGAACGCAAGTTTCCAAACCGACAAAGATGATTTCAGATCACAGTCTGGGTTTGTCTTCTGCCCCAACGGAGGAGCAGTAAGCTGGAAAAGTGCTAAGCAAAGCACCATTGCGGATTCTACAACTGAAGCGAAGTACATTGCTGCACATGAAGCAGCAAAGGAAGCTATATGGCTAAGGAAGTTCATAGGTGAACTTGGTGTAGTCCCCTCCATTAAAGGACCAATAGCCCTGTATTGTGATAATAACGGAGCTATTGCACAGGCAAAGGAGCCTAGACACCACCAGAGAGTCAAGCATGTACTTCGTAGATTTCACCTTCTACGAGAGTTCGTTGAAAGAAAAGAAGTCGAGATAAACAAGATCGGAACTGATGACAACATATCAGATCCATTGACTAAACCTCTGCCGCAGGCGAAGCACAACTCGCACACTGCAGCTATGGGAATCAAGCATATTGGAGAATGGCTTTGATGACCCTGTTTAATGTTTTAAAGTTTTAGAGTTTAAATCTTTGTAAAACATTATTGGTTAATCATTCACAATAAATGAAAAGAATTCATTTTTCCATTTAATTTGTGGTTTATTAAATGATGAGTCCCTTCAATTTGACGATATATTCAAGATAGACTGTCAGGACCAGTCCTGTGACTAAGAAATGTCTATCAAGTGAACTTGAATGTCAAAGGTTGAAAATGGTCCCTAGTCGGAGTTTTCTATAAAATTGGACGCATAGAAAACGTTAGACGACTAGAATGCAAGATGACTAGTAGTTCTGTTTCTTGAACTATGTGGACATGGCAATGTCATAATCATTTGCATAGATACTTACTTTGGGAAGACTAGTATCGGACAAGACCTATGAAACTTTACTGTAAGAGATGAAAATCTGTCATAAGTAAATTTCATTAAAATTATTAGACACTAAATCCTCAATACCTGAGTGATTTGAGATTACTTGTTTGAGAACTGGTTGCTTTGACGTTGACCAACCGTCGCACCGTAAAAGGAGGCTATAAAGGCAACGCTCAGGTAATCACCTATCAAACGAAGTCTAATCTCAAGATCGCAAGATTGGGATTGTCCTCCCATAAATCGGGATGAGATGCTTAAAAGTTGTACAAGGCCACTCGGAGAGCTAGAAACTGTGAAATGCATGGCCGTGCTCGGATGAATCATAGGCTATGATTATCTGTTTATTTGATCAGTTGAACTCGAAACACCTCTGGACATAATAAGGATGACAACTCTTACCTTATGTCCAAGAGCAAGCATCGAGCGACAAAGGAATTAGGAAATGCACACTTGTCCCTAAGGACAAGTGGGAGACTGAAGGAAATAATGCCCTTGGTCCAAGTAAGCATTCAATGTGAAGTCTAATAAATGCATTTCAGTATTAATTAACAAGTTAATAATTCAGTGAGATCAAGTGAGCTGAATGCCTAGCTAGAGGCCGCTTTAGTTCAAGTAGAATTAATGATATTAATCCACAACTTACTCTTGACTGAACCCGTAGGGTCACACAAATAGTACGTAAACGGATCAAGTATTTAATGGCATTAAATACTCCATCTATGGATATTCGGAATCGACGGATCTTGGTTTCAGTGGGAGCTGAGATTGTCACAGGCAAGAAATGAATACTCCGGAAATGATGATATTGCCGGAAACGGAAATATGAATCGTATCAGAAATATAAATATTATCCAAGTCGTAGATGTTGCCGGAAACGAAAACATGGTACGTATCGGAAAATATTATCGGAAATGGAAATATTGCCGGAATCGGAAATATTGCCGGAAACGGAAATATTGTCAGAACCGGAAATATTATCGGAATCGGAAAATAATTCCGGAAACGGAAATATTAAATATTTGTTCGAAACGGAAATTGATTCCGGAATCGGAAATATTGAATATTGTTCGTATCGGAAATGAATTCCGGAATCGGGAAATTAATCGGAAGCGTATCGTACGAATTAGCATCGGACGAGGCCTGCCAGACGAAGGCCCAGCACGAAGCCGGGCCATCGCCCAGCAAGCCAGCGCGCCACAAACGCACCAGCCAAGGGTGCGCCAGTCCCACCGCAAGGCAGGCCCAGCGCGCGCCAAGGCTACGGCAGCGTGTGGGCTTGCGGCAGTGGGCTGCGAGCTCGCGGGCTGCGCGCGCGCGCATGGCGCCCCTCGTGGGCTGCTGTGCGTGCGTGTGTGTTTGTGTGCTACTCGAATCCTAAAGCTACCGGGATTTGTCATATGATTAAATCTAATCCTAAAAGATTCAGTTTATTTAATTAGAGTCCTAGTAGGATTATAATTAAATAAATTAGTATCCTAATAGGATTCCAAATCCTTTTCCATAACTCTATAAATAGGTGCCTAGGGTCACATATTTATATCGAGCATTCAAGTATTCAAAGTGAGTTTTTGAGAGCAAAATTCAGTCATACAATTGCCTATAAAGTCCCGAAAATTCTAAGTACCTTAAGGGCGATTCTAGTTGGTCAATCTTAAGGCGGATCCGGACGTGATGTGGACTATCTATGGAGGGACGACACTTGGAGTCCTAAAGACTTGTTCTTGTTCGGTTCGGGCGCAGCTAGGGAGGGCACGCAACAAAGAGTATGCATCTAAACTATGCTAAATGATTATGTGTAAATAATATGCTTTCCTGGCTTTATGGTTTTTCCGCATGATTTATGAATTGTCATATGTATCATAACCTAACACGAAGAACATCAAGGAATTTTGAGAATTGTACGTCCAACTTGTGCCTTATGAATCTTTGGGGATAGGGAAATTTAGGAGTGGGGAGAGGTAGGAGAGTTGCCTCCTTTGGTATAGGAGTTTCACCTACATCATTGATGGAAGGCTCCTCTTCTACCACATCATTGTCACTAGACTCAATGACTCCCCCTTGATCCTTCCCATTAGGCTTAGAAACCTTACTAGCTCGAGGAACATCATCTAAGATTTTCCCACTCCTTGTCACTATTGCATTCGTTTGCCTTGGAGTATGACTTTGGGGTGGGAGACTAGCATGCGCATGATGTTCCCTAAAGGTATTTGCAAGTTGAGCTAGTTGGTTCTCAATCATCTTCAAGTGAGTGTTGTATTGTTTGAATCCATCCTCAAACTCGACATTCTTCTTGGCTTGCGCCCCCACAAACGTCTCCATGAGAACCTCAAGATTAGACTTGAGAGGCGGGAGTGGTGGAGGTGCAACGCCATAACCACTAAGGTTTGCTTGATATTGGTTGCCAAAGGTCTTCGGTCCATTGAATTCGGGAGGTGGCAATTGAGATGCACCATAAGGAACTCCCGAGTTCAAAGGATAACCCCCACTTGAGGCACCCCTAAATTGCCCATAAGAGTAGTTATAACCCCCTCCACCTTGATGGTTGGGATTATAACCCCCTTGGTTGTATTGACCTTGATTGCCAAAACCTTGAGCTTGACCATAGGGCGCTTGGCTTTGATAGCCTTGTGCTCTATAGCCACCTCGATTTTGGCTATCATACCCACTTCCTTGGCCATAGCCTTGGTGGGGACCATACATGGAGGGCCCTCTAGGTTGCCTAGCAAAATTAGGATTGTTAGGGTTATCATTCCTAGACCTCTCATTGATGGCATTAGCATACTCTACAACAAACTCTCCTTCATACGAAGGGCCATAATCCACAAATGACAAGTTACGAACTAAGGGGCATGCATCGGGGGAATGACTATAGTCTTGGCAATTTTCACAAAAGAATGTGCCCGGAGGCATTGAGCCATAAGAACTAACCTTGCCCTTCCCCTTAGAGAGAAGAGTGGCCGAGGGAGGAGGGATTGTAGACGGTGATGGCGATTGGCTTGGTGTATTTTCGAGCTTCTCCAAGCGTGAGGTAAGCTTCTCTATCATCCGTGCTTGCTCTATGGCGTACACCGAACCCTTACCATCTTCACTTCTACCTTTCCCATCATAATTCCTTGTGCCTACATGCCAAGATTGGTAGTTTTGAACTACATCCTCAATGATATCCTCTATTTGATCCTCAGTTTTATTCATAATGGGGCCTCCCGCGCCCGCATCAAGACTTGTCTTCGAACTTGGACTCAACCCCAAGTAAAATGTTTGGAGCAACAACCATTTAGGAATTCCATGGTGTGGGCATTCCCTTTGGTACTCCTTGAAACGATCCCAAGCTTCGAAGAGTGACTCATCTTGCTTTTGCTCAAAGGATTGGATCTTGTGGCGACACTCCACTGTCTTCCCATGCGAGTAGAACTTGTTTAAGAATGCACTTGTCACTTTGGTCCAAGTGCGAAGTGAGTTGGGCTTGACCTCCTTGTCAAGCCAATCACTTGCTCGCCCAAGTAGAGAGAACCGAAACAATGTCAACCTCACATAATCCGATGTGACACCATTGTGCTTAATTGTATCACAATAGTGCTCGAACTGTTTGAGATGTTCGTGAGGTGATTCATTACTCTTCCCACAAAAGGGGTGGCTTTGCACCAAATTGATCAAGGCGGGCTTGATCTCAAAGTTGTTGGCACCCGTTGTTGGGGCTTGAATACCACATGTAGCTTCGAATGCCCCCGGTATTCCCAAGTTCTTAACCGGGAGCGCCATGTTCTCAAACACTGGCTCACTCTCTTGTTGTTCCTCACCAACACTCAACGATGCGAATCTGTTATTACTTGATGACCTAGACCGTACACGCCTTTGTCTCCTAAGTGTCCTCTCCAATTCAAGGTCAAGAGGATGGAGGATCCTTTGACGAGCACGCCCCCTAACAAGCATACAAACTCAAGAAAAACCGTGAGCAATGCCAAGAAAAAAGAAAGCTAAGCGAAATTGCAATGTTTTTGTATTTTCTAATGATGAACTAGTCTCAACTAAAACTTAAAAACAACAACCGTTCCCCGGCAACGGCGCCATTTTGATAGGTGTGTTTTCCGTCGTTGATAGAAAACAACCTATGCAAACAATATTTATATAACCACTCAACTAACCGGCTAGCGGTAAGCAAAGGGATCGTCCCAAAGAAACGGTGGTTATCAAGTTTGAAAGTCAATCTAGTTCGAACAAGAATTTGGTTTTGAATTGTCACTTTTAAGAATCTAAAAAACTATGAATTATGCTAAATTGAATCAAGAAAGGGAGATGTTAGGGAGTCGGGGATAGACTAGGGAAATCGGGGGAAATGAATTCAACTATCTAGCAATGATGATCATGCAACGAAGTGACGATTAGGCAAATAACATCTAAAGACGAACCCGCCACCTCTCGGATAGGGAACGCTAAGCGTCTAATCCACGGAAGAGCTTTCGCCTAATCCTAGATTAAACTAACTAGCATATAATAGGCACTGCCATTTGATCACACAAGATAGGCCCACAATCTCTTGCCAAACCTAACTTATGGTTCCACGTGATTCTAATCGAATAGCATTTGCAACTACCAATCAATTAGCATGGATGTCCTATCATCAAATCATATTTAATCACATGAATCAATCAACAATCAATCATCAATTTCCCCTAATTAAGCCCCTAGATTCTCCCCTTTCCCTAACCTAATTCTACTCACCAGTCATTCTAGAAATTAAGCAATCCATTAATTCTAAGCTAGCAAGCATGAAATTGAAGGAGTAAGAGAAGAGAATTTAAGAATTCAATTGCACAATCAACTAGGAATTAAGAATCAAAGTAACTTCAATCAATGAAATCAAGAATTCAAGAAATTAAGGAATTGAAGAACAATCAACAACAAAGCAAGAGCAAGAATTAAAAGACTAAGAATTAAATTGCAAAATTGAAGAAGAGTTAAGAAGGATTACAAATTGAAGCTTGAATGGAGGATAGTTTCTCTCTCTAGAATTGCTGAAAATCTACTTTTAGAATCTCCAATTATCAACTAAAATTCTACTCTCTACAAAATAAATCGAAAAATCTATTTATAAGTTGCCCCAAATAGAAGCCAGAATTCGAATAAGAGCAGCCCGCGCAACCATTCGGTCGCACAGACCTTTTGTGACCCTGTTCGGTCGAATGGGATTTCTTTGGCTCATAATTCTTTCGCTGCTTCATTTGGTCGAACAAGGAAAGTGGTTTGGGCGCACAACTTTTGTGCGGTCGAGTAGAGAACATTGTGCGGTCGCATCCCAAGTTAGGGACATTCTGCCTCCAAAAACCAAATCTGTGCGACCGAACAACAGAGCACGTTCGATCGCACAAAACCTGTGTTGTTGAATTACCTGGGTTGTGCGGTCGTTTTACAATCTTGGGACATTCTGCCTCAAAAATCCATTTTGTGCAACCGAATGACAGAGGGAATTCGACCGCACAAAATTGGAATCTCCTTGAAGTCCATTTGCACTACCTGTTCGGGCGCACAAAACGCCACTCGACCGCACAAGCCCTGTTTTGGCTCAAATTCACTTGTTTTCCATCATTTTTCATCAAGATCACCTATAAAGCACAAGATGGAACAAAACTTATAAATCTCACACAAAAAGCTATAAAAACTATAAAAAAGCATAAAAACTAACATAAAATCCTAGGCTAAGAGCGACCATCAAGATGATCCAAAAATAAAGAAATTTCATCCAATTGCTTCAAATAATAAGTTATGAGGTGTTGTTCATTTTGTTAGTATATATTCAATGAAGTAGATGATCCAAAAACATAGAAATTTCATCCATTTCGTCTGTGTTTGCCTTAAGAACAATATATTCATGAAGTAGATCATGTTGTCACTAGCTCACCAGAATGTAGCATGGTTCAGTAATGGCTATGAAAAAAGAGTTATTGAAGCAAATCTATTAGCTATGAAATTTTGAAGTTAGCATGCAAATCTTGAGTCAAATTAGGATGCTGTTAGGGGGTCGAAAAACACGAAGGGGCGCCTCTTAAAGAAAGAGTGTACGACCCGCATTACTTTTCCCTCTTCTGGATGTGGCAACCCGCAAGCATATTAAGTAAACAGGAACTAACTGTGGGCGTTAGCCTCTTTTTACTAGTCTTTAGGAGTCGCCATTCAGTTTTAGAAAACTGACAAAACCCGGTTATCGTGATATGTCTGGAATACAAAAATATGTGATTCACGACGGCCATAGATTCCCTTGTGATCCCTGGTGTGGAGATACCTCAACATACATCCAGCGCAACAGAGACTAAGAGTTCGGGGGACGTTTACTAATACGGGGAGTGCCCAACATTAGCCCACGCGACGCGGTCCTTACTAGTTCAATTTTGACGATGACGGGACATGCGTTATGCTATATTACTACTCTTGATTGATTTTAATGCATAGATATTTACTAAACAGATGTCAAAATATTGATTTAGATTGATTAAAGGGGCTTAACAATACCGGTTTGTCCAAGAATTATCTGATTTAAGCGTGAGCAATGTAAGAGATTAAAGTTAGCAAATTTATATGGTGGGGAAAACAATAAAATATAGATTTAGATTACATCAAAGCGTAGGCTTTACTGCGGTTCTCAGGAACCCTTACCACTCGCCTAAGTAGAGCCTCTTTTTAGCTTTTAGAACAACCTTTATACTGACTTTTAGATTTCTATCCTTCCTTTAATTCCGGCAGAGTTTCCTTTTAGATTACTTGGTTTTGGCTTATGAATTGGATAGAATCTTGGTAGTAATTGGGATGGTTTGAATACTTGTATGGACATAGTTCTTCTTTAAAACAAGAGTTAATACGGCAAAAACTGTTACGAATACGGGGTGGGACGTCAACAGAAACTTAGTATACTAGAGAGGGAAGAGAGAATTCAGAATATCAGAGGAGTGAGATTGAATTGATGATTTAAAACGGGATGCAGAAGGGCTATATTTATAGTGTAGGTAGTCGAAATAAGATACATATTTGAAAAGTTCGAGCGCCGAAAAAAAGTAGCGCTCAATTTGTAAGCGCTGGAAATTTCCAGCGCTCTAAAATGTAGAGCTAGAATATTATAGCGCTTCATAAGATAGGATTTGAAGAGTTTGAGTTTTTGTCAGAATCAATTTGCAGCGCTGGAAAAAAGCAGCGCTTGACTTTTGAGCGCTGGAATTTTCCTGCGCTAAAAAATTCCAGCGCAGGCAGATCTGCGAATTTCCATAAAACTCAATCTTTAACAGCTCATAACTTCTTCATACAAAATCTGATTCTTGCAAATAATATCTTGTTGGAAAGATATGGAATGCCACTAGTCTCGCATCAATGGGTTTCTTAAATCTCGAGTTATAGCCCAAAGAGTGGAGGTCAGTCCGTTTCAGGGAATCCCTAGTAAAAGCCTTATAACTTATTAGTTTAAATCAGATTTGGGCTTATGATAAGTCTATGCAAAGCTTATTCCAAGGCCTATACAACCATGTGATGTGCATGATCCAAATCATAATTTATAAGACATACTTTGACTTCATAAGGACGTATTATTTGCTAAACGGGCTAACGAGCGTATTCTAGGCACTCGTGAGCATTTTAAGTAACTTGGTTAACATTTACATGTATTGTGCCCAGTAAGTATGAGTTTGAGAAGTGTTATTGTTCAAGAAATATTATTCTAGAGCCTGAAGGCAAGCACTAGAACATTGTGGCCTGTACAGGTGTGATGTAATGCGGACAATCATACTCTATCTTCATATCGACGCAACCACATATTAAGCCGTTTCGGAATGCAAATGCGACTAAATATATGTCCAGTCTATTTTAGGAAGCTTTATATTTATGGAAGTTACTATATTTAACAGGTTCTGCTTCGGATGGTCTTTTCAGTAAGTCGAGGGTCGTTCTTTAGCTAATCAGAGTGCATTGTTGGGGAGCGGGTTATAGTTTCATCATTGAACACACCGTGTCAGGCCTAGGGATAAATGTAGGCGTCTACAGTTAGCCCCCACTTTGATTGAGTCTGAGCAAGACGACAATCAAAGTATTGGTAGACATAATGCGTCTGGGACCTAGCTTGGTTAAAACTAAGTCTGAACGAGGGTTTCGCGAGCCCCCGAGTGATAACATTTGACTGAAGGGTCATCACTGGAAATGTCAATAGTTCCCTCATGAGTCATCGGGAACTTACTGACTTGAATGGTCCTCTCACAACGTCATTGAAGACGTTCAACTTTGATTGATAGAGTTTTTCGAAAACGGACACTTAACTTTGTCTTTTTGGGAATGAAGTATGAGATAATGACATTTTTTTAGCAAGGAATGAATAAACCTTAAAACTTTGACATTTTTTAGCAAGGAATGAATAAAGCTTATAACTTTGAAATTTTTTAGCAAGTAATGAATAAACCTTAAAGCTTTGACATTTTTTAGCAAGGAATGAATAAACTTTAAAACTTTGACATTTTTTAGCAAGGAATGAATAAACCTTAAAACTTTGGCGTATATCTTATTTTACGAATTTTTTCTTTTGAAAACAAGATTTATTATTTTTTGAATAAAATAATCGTACCTAGATGGGTTACGGCGATTCCAGACACAGTTGCCTGTCAGTGGGCCACTGACAAGCAACTTTTGAAATACCGTTACTTTTCCGCGGGAAGGAAATAGAGTAAAGCTGACGGTTATTTGCAGTATATGAAGGGCGAGGTGGCCCGACAGTTTTCTGAATGAGAATAATCATGCGCCAGAATTTTATGGCGCATGCATTGGTTGCGCTTGAATTTTTCGGCGCGTGCATTCTTTATATATGGGCAACAACGGTAGTTTCTTTTCCATTTACACGAGGATTGAGGTGTAACCAGCCAAATAAGAGTGACGTTTGAAGAGATTGAGCTTTTCGTGAAACAACCAACAGTGATAGAATATTATAGCGCTTTGATTAGGAGCGCTTATTATTTCCAGACGCTAGCTAGATGGGCGCCAGACATTATTCATGTTGAGCAATTGAAAAATTTATCTTTGCCGTGATTAGGTGAGAACCAAACTGTAGCGCTAGAACTTCCTGGCGCTGGCTTTGGTGTGCTGGAATATTAATGGCGTATGTATGCCTAGCGCTAGAAATATCTAGTTCTGGTATTTTACTTCCACTTTTCCAGAATTTTTGGTTTTATTCCGAATCTTATATCTCATTCACGGTTTTATCTCTTTTAAGGATATCGGTTGAAGTGCAACCTTTATCTTTTCCTCAGGGATTAATTGTAGTGCAATATAATCACTTTGAATATTCGTCTTGTACGGTTACTATTTTTGGCAGCTGTTTATGTATGGCAGCTACAATAAGTGGCAGTTACTAAAAGCGGAAATATAAGCTTTGGGATTTCGTCAGCTATTTCGTTGTTTGTTCTTTGTGATTTCGCATTTCCTCTTAACTCTTGCTTCCCATTTTTCTCGGATTTGACCGATGTCTTTACCATATTCGTTCCCAGGTCACTTGATCTCTAGTGTGCAAGTAATTCAGATTTTGCTTGAGTCTTTGGTTTAATTTCGAGTAAGATTCGTGTAGAAGTTTATGCTCAAATTGATTTGGGGTTTCTTGTTTTTGCCCCAATTTCTTTCAATTGTTTGCTTGCATGCGATGTTTACAACATGTATAAGTATCTTGCATGTTGATTTTCACAAGTTCGTTAATTTTGGGTAATTTTGGGCTTGCTCAAAATTAGCCCCCAAGTGTGCCTATGAATTGATGTCGTGACACAATGTAGGTGTTCTAGGCTTGTTGCTTGCGGTTTACATGGTCTATGCATGAAATTTCGCTTAAGAGTTGTTTTGATCACTTTGCAGGTACTTGTTTCACTACTCATTTGAATTTAGCAGCATGTTCGTACTCAAGGAACAAATTGTTTGACTCTGCCAAGTAAGACAAACTTGTTATGAATTTGAATACTTGGAACTTAGAAACAGTATGTGCTAATCGCTGGGTCGAGGTGTGATGCCTCCCTACTTTTAGAAATGCTAATCTGTAGATTGTTCTTTCCGACCTTAGTTGCGGGAGATATTTGGGACTACGAGTCCTACTCAGGTAAGTGCATGGATTTTCTTACTTTTATCGTCTCGTTTCATGCAAGATTTTAACTGTTCGTTTTGTCTTTTTTCAATGTCGTAGATGTGAAGGGCGTATGTAAGATGCGGCGCTATGAGGGGTATGCCTCATGGTTACTTGGGGTTTGCAGAGAGTATTTGCCGCGTGTTCCCCATTCTTGTAGAGGGAATCGGGGTTCCAACCCCCGAGTGTTTACCTTTGCTTTCTTTGCTTGCGTTGGAAATTTTCTTATGGCTATTCATTATCCTTTGAAGCAATGGTTGAACTGTACGAACAAATATGTGTAGAAAGATTATCATGCATGTTCGATGCAACAAGATGACCGGAGTTCTCATGAACTCGTGATGTTTATTTCCTTATTAGTCTGGAGCAACTTTTAAGTTCTAAGTAGTTAACCTTACTTAGAGTCGGGATAAGGGATTAGAAAATCAAGGCTCATTTTATGGGAATGAACACTAGGATTTTCTCCCTATGACATATGTGTAGCACTAGCATCGAGAATTTGCGATAAAATCGGCAATCGGAGTGGTTTTGTGGTGTTTTCTCCAAGCCCCCAAGCATAGCTACGGGATTGAATTCGCGCTATGACGCTTGGCATATGTTTTTCATGTTCGTGATGTCCAGGATGAACATAAATCGTCTAATGCAAGGTATGTGTAAAGAACGAGTAGTAATTTCTACATGTCTTATTTTCTTTGTAGGTGTCGTGGTAGGTGACAGAGCCATGGTCAAGGTGGTCAATAAGTTGAAGTTTGCCCGGACCAAGGCTCGAGTGACTCTTTTTAGCCAGAGTGGGCTCCAACTTGTACTTGAAGAAACAGACATAAAACGACAGCATGCACAGTTTAGGTTTAAGGTCAACAACGTCTTTTTTGCGGCTTTAGCGGTTTTACATCTGTAGAAAGATATTAGTTAGAGATTGCAATTTCTGTGCCAAATTACTCGCAATGAGGAAGTCTTGTATGTTCAATCAGTTGTTAAGGAAGAGACCAGACGTGTTGGCTAAGCTAGCCCCCAGTATAAACCAGAGCAACGTTTTTTGCCTCTTTTGAACTAGACATGGGAAGGTGCATCCAGACTCGATTTCTTAACAAGGGAATGAACAGACAGACTAAGATAGAAGACATATCCAACTAGTTTTCAAAAACAGGAGATTTTGAAAACAAAAAAAGAAAGAGGTAGGGTCCTTATTTAAAAAACACATTTGAGAATGTTCAAGGGATTCATTTGAGAGTGCGGTCACGTGGTTTAGCATAGTCTGAAATCAAACAGTCTCTTTTTCATTGTATTGGATTCGGAAGCTTTCACTTGGGCTGTTGGTTGTAGTGCTTGCAAATTACTTGTAAGAAATATCAGTTGCTCGATTAAGGATGAAGTATAGATGCTCAAAGTCCAAAAAAGGTGAAGGACATTCTTGCATGAAGAGATGTTAAGGGATGATAAGGATAGTAATCACAATCCTGTGCTGTTTACGAAAGAGGTTTGATTGTCTTACTTAGTTTTTGTTGGCAATGTTTAAGAAGACGTAGATGTGCCTTTTATTTAAGGAATTTATTTATGTATTCGAATGGCAGGAAACAAGTTATTTTAGGAAGTGAATGCTTCCTTTTGGAAGTTATGCCTAAAGCGGCGAGTTGCTTCTATTTTGGGAAAAGTGATTAGGTCGATAATAGAATCGTGTGCCTAATTAACAAGACTTTTGCATTTAATGACTTAAGTTGAATTTTATGGATCCATGTTTTATTCACTTTTAGCCGGAGTGGGCCGAGTTCGTTTTGTTCAGAATAAATGTCCATAATGAATTTGGACTAAAGTGGTTACGCCTTTAGGGGTTGCATACATATCCAAGTTGGAATCAGGCCTGATGTACCTCTGGTTTTTTTGATTCTTAGTCATTCTTTTATTATAATTTCACCTTGATTTGCGCAAAATTGCATAAAAATTAATCGGATTGTGCATGGATATACCCCCCAAGTGTTCGGATTTTTCTGCAAAAGTGCGGGAAAAATTCTGAACACTTAAGCACAAGCGTTGGAAAAAGTCCAGCGCACAGCTTGCATGCGCTATAATTTTCTAGCGCTCGGCGGTTGGTATGCGCAGCTTTCACAGGACTCGATTTATTTTTACGTTTCCTTTTCTGGTTGATTTTGCAAATTTGATTAACTTCTTATTGCCGAGTAATTGGTGCTCGTTTTTTTCAGGTATTCCCGAGTGGGGATTTCTTTTTTCTTTTGCGAGTTAAGAAAGACTTATGTTTATTACTTCACCTCACGGAGGGATTTTACTAGATTGTAACGTGGTTAAGCTTTGGGTTAAGGCTCAAAATTTCCCACTATATCCCGAGTTAAACTGACAACTGGACTTAATGTTTATTTTTGTTTGATCTTGGCAGAACTTCGTCATTGTTTACTCTTCATATTTCTGTTTTTTGGACTTTTTGGTTGGCCGGTTACTTCACTGTATGCTTGGATTCTTTCTTTTCAACAGTCTTTGATGTGTAGTCCTTTTCATTTGATTAGTTCCTTCTTCTTGTCCATTTTATTGTCATGGTGCATTCCCATCCCTAGGTTCGGATTAGTGCGGGTAGAACAAAAAGGCTCATTCAGACGAGGTTCAACATGGCTAACAATAAAGTGGTTCATTGTTTCTTGGTCAAGGGAAAGGACATTTTCAAAGGTTTCAAGTTTCTTCTTGTGTTGGTGAATTATATCTTTCAGAAATCGTTAAGGTGGACTTAATGAGTCCCCAGCTGTTGGTCCTGAGATGGATTTTTTTTTTTTTTGAAGTTAATGGGGTATGTTGGGCCCAGGTGAGTTATTATTTGCGAACTCTTTTATGTAAAGTGCAGAATAAGTTTTGCTATTTGTCTTGTGCATCGAATATTTGTCTTTTGTTTGTTCATTGCTTTACTGTTATGGTAAGACATTCAAGGATGTACTTTAAAAGCAATTTTATTGATTTTGGATGAAAGTACATGATAAGATGGCTTTTACATCAATTTATCCTTTTATTCTATTTTAGGAACAAAATGAAAGGGAGAATGACATAGAATTAGTTTGTAGTGCTATATTCTAAGTCTGAGCTTCTTTGAACTTTGAGTCTGCATTTTCGAGTTTTGGATAATCTTTAGTCTTTAGCAGTCAACAATCTAGTTTGTAGCTTCGCGTTTCCAGTCCAGGAGAGATTTTTTTATGAGTCTGTCATTCTGAACATTCTGGTGGTGGAATGTTTGATATGGTAGAGGGTAAGTATGCCATAGTTGTCCCAAATGTTGTTTGGTGCTAAAGGAATGCTATGAGAAGTCAATTAAATTTTAAAAATTGAAGGTGAACGTTTAATCTTAATTGGAGTATAATGCTCTCAACTTCACATCTTACATGGGAAAGGTCAAGACCCCATCCTCAATTAGATCTTTGCATTCTTTAAGTTCCAACACTGGTGGATAAGATGGCCTTTTCTCTGATGATACTCACAATATGAGCTGGGGTCCCAATACTTTCCTTTTAAAGGGGGGTCCGGGGTGGGACCTATTGGACATAGTATTCCTCGAGTTGTGAATTTAGAAATCATTTTTTTGTACGACTCGCCTACCAGAGTGAATTTTCTGCCTTTAATCCACCTTTAGCCCTTTTCGGTTGACAAGCAAATTCATTAACTGTCTTTGTTTTTTTTGAAAAGGGACTTTGTCTCGTTAAAAGGTTAGTTCATTTATCCTTTGATGGTCAACTGTCTAGGGAGTGGGGTGCTCCGGAGTGTTGTAACCTATTCGGCGGATTGGGCAATTGAGATGATCACTTGGACCGTGCTCACATTGATGAATTTGCTTGTGTGTTTCTTCTAAGGTGATGAGGCGAGAAGTAAGCTCTTCAAGAGTAATCTTGATTAGATGGATTTTCTCTTGAATGGTACTCATGTTCGGATTACAAAAGAGAGTGGATTTGACGAGGATTTCCCTGACTGATTGAAGTTTGTGTTGCCGAGCGACCGTTCCTTGAATTATTCTTGAATTAGTCAGGACTCTTAGGGAAGAGTTGATGATTTTTTTTTTGAAAACTAGAAAGAAAGAAACTAATTTTGAAAGGTTGGATATGACCACCTAGTTCTTGATTAAATGTTGACAGATTAACGCTACCAGCAAGTTCAGAGGATAAGGAATGCTTGATCAATCTGAGTGGCAAACTGAGTACTTGGAGGTTTGGGTTGCCAGCTTAAAGTTATCCCTTTATTCTTAACTGAGTATTATACTGAATAAATAGGTTGCTCTAAATTTGGATGATTAGAAATTGGGTAATCATAATCATTTCTAGATTTAATCAAAATAACAAATCGGGTAAGGGACCAAACTTGTATTTTAGGCAGTGTCTCTAAGTCAAGTGAGAGTACGTTATAGTGCTTTCATGGTCTATATTTTTAAGATCTAGGTGATTTGAATGGAATGCAATGATCGCTTATAAATTAAGAGTGTTAATTTATTAACTTCGAGGTATGGACTGACTTTTATAATCCTTTTATATGGTGAATGCCATCTATAATAAACGTACTAATTATTTGGGATATGTTAGCGCGATATTTCGGACGAGTCGGACTCAAAGGTTGGGCATAGGTTTGACTCAAAATACAAAAACGGATTTTGACAAAACTACTAGGCTGCAACAACTATAACTTTTGATCTGTTAATTGTTTTGGGCTTAACCTGACTCTGGATGATGGACTAAGGTTAGACCTACGGATTGATAGTTTATGGGCCTCACAGTTCTTTTGTAAAACTCTTTTTAAGACCGTTTTAGTGTTTTTACTTTTGGTTATACGGGTTTCACTTAAGTTACGAAATGGGGATTAAGGGAATTGTCCTAGGTGTAAGTGGATTCTAGGGGAAGGACTCTAAGTGTGTGGAGATTCTATAGAGTGTAATTTTAGGTGAATGATGACTATACGGTAGGCTTTAACTTGGTTTAGACTCTTCGGAAACAAATTTGGTTAAGACTTTAGGTGGACTTAGACTAGGTGAACTTAGGCTTTAATTGACATGATGGACTCAAGGGATGATAGACTTGGCTAATGTTTTTTACTCAAGGGATGACAGACTTGGCTAAGGTTTTCGACTCGACTTGATTCGTCCTTTGCCTCGAATATTATTAAGCGATTATAACGAGCAATTTGGTATGAATCCATTTTATCAACTGATTTTAGGAAACAAACTCTTTTTTCTTTTTTTGAAATCTTTGCTTTTAGTGAACGTCAAAGGTTATTTTAGCGTGAACAATACTACTTTACGAATCGTTTTTATTTTAAGCCAAGGGAACGTGAAAATTGTCGAGAATGAAGCCAACTGCGCTAGAATATTTCAGCGCTTGAATTTACACCGTTGGAATTTTCTAGCGATGGCCTGTTGTGCGCTAGAAACTTCCAGCGCTTGCAGGCATTTATGTAGTTTTTTTTCCTTTTAGTCAATTTTGTTCCGTGGCTTGAATTTTACCAAACTGGTCCCTTTGTTTGAGCGTTCGTGCGCTCAGACATTCAGCATTCCGACGCAAATGATAAGTATTTTGCGCTTACTGACCTTTGGGTTCGATTGGTAAAAGCGAATGCGGATTTTTGTTAATTTTGACTTAATAAGGCTTCAATTCTGCGAAGAAACCTTCGGCGCAATCTTGAATATGCGTTCCGGAATAGGTATTTTCAGACAGACCTACGTAATGCTTTGGCAAATACGTATTTCGGTCTTTCGAACTGGTTGCACGACAGACTGGGTTCTAAATTTCGAGTTCAGGTAAATAAATCAAATGCAAGGAAAAGTGAGTGTGCACTGGAAAATTCCATGGCACGAAAGGGCAGCGCTGGAATTTTCCAGCGCAGGCCTGGTCAGCATTGGATTTTGATGCACTGGCCATTGTGATTACTTTTATTTTCCTCGTCAAGTGAGCTAGTATGTTCTGGCGCTTCGAATTTGAGCGCTGGAATATTCTAGCGCATGTCAAGACAACACTGGTTTATTCTTGCGCTGGGCTCCTGACTGCGAAAATTTGTTTCTGATTCGTAGTTTTAACATTATTTCGACGTTTAGAGTATATTTTTTGAATTCGATAAGCATTGTCGACCTTAAACTAAGCGTCTGGTTGATTAGTTTCACATAGCACATAAAAATTTACATCAAACTAACAATAAGCATGGTTTCAGGTATAATGTACACTTATTTTATGCTAGTCTCTAAGGTGCAAAAAGGCTTGGGTGTCAAAGTGTACCAAACCTATCGCCAATTCCCCAACAGGCCCTTGTCAGAGTAGTCTGGTTTATGACGAATTTTATCAAGGCATATCCGGTATGTGCTGGAGTGGCATATACCGTGAATGGACCTAGGAGATAAGAGGTTTAGTTTTGGTGGATGTATACATTGCGAATGCATCGAGTGGATAACATCCGAAGCGCGTGCACCCCGGGGCTGATAGGTGTCCTTAGTCCAGACTTCCGATATGTAACATGCCAAGGAAGCCGAGATTCGTTTATGCGGTTCTATCGCGGATCATTCGTCACATTGAATATTCATGTCATCCCAACTTAATATGGAAATTGTTGCGTAGCATTCGATTTCTGCTATACGACTTCCTCACCGACGCGCTACTTGCAGAAATTATTTCAATATTGTCCCCAGTGGAGTCGCCACTGTGAGGGGGTCGAAAAACACGACGGGGAGCCTCCTAAAGAAAGAGTGTACGGCCTGCACGACTTTTCCATCTTCTGGATGTGACAAGCATATTAAGTAAAAGGGACTAACTGTGGGCGCTAGCCTCTTTTTACTAGTCTTTTAGGAGTCGCCATTCAGTTTTAGAAAACTGACAAAACCCGGTTATTATGATATGCCTGGAATGCAAATATATGTGATTCACGAAGGCCATTGATTCCCTTGTGATCCCTGGTGTGGACATCCCTCAACGTACATCCAGCGGAGCAGAGATTGAGAGTTCGGGGGACGTTTACTAATACGGGGAGTGCCCACCATTAGCCCACGCGGCGCGGTCCTCACTAGTTCAATCGTGACGATGATGGGACATGCGTTATGCTACATTACTACTCTTGATTTATTTTAATGCACAAATATTTACTAAACAAATGTCAAAATGCTGATTTAGATTGATTAAAGGGGCTTAACAATACCAGTTTGTCCAAGAATTATCTGATTTAAGCGTGAGCAATATAACAGATTAAAGTTAGCAAATTTATATGGTGGGGAAAGAAATAGAATATAGATTTAGATTACAGCAAAGCGTAGGCTTTACTGCAGTTCTCAGGAACACTTACCACTCGCCTTAGCAGAGCCTCTTTTTAGCTTTTAGAACAACCTTTATACTGACTTTTAGATTTCTATCCTTCCTTTAATCCGGCAGAGTATCCTTTTAGATTACTTGGTTTTGGCTTATGAATTAGCTAGAATCTCGGTAGTAATTGGGATGGTTTGAATACTTGTATGGACAGAGTTCTGCTTAACAAGAGTTAATACGGCAGAATTGTTACGAATACGGGGTGGGACGTCAACAGAAATTTAGTATACTAGAGAGGGAAGAGAGAATTCAGAATATCAGAGAAGTGAGAATGAATTGATGATTTAAAATGGGGTGCCGAAGGGTTGTATTTATAGTGTAGGTAGTCTAAATAAGATAGATATTTGAAAAGTTCGAGCGCCGGAAAAAAGTAGCGCTCAATTTGTAAGCGCTGGAAATTTCCAGGGCTCTAAAATGTAGCGCTAGAATACTAGGATTTGAAGAGTTTGAGTTTTTGTCAGAATCAATTTGCAGCGCTCGAAAAAAGCTGTGCTTGACTTGTGAGCGCTGGAATTTTCCAGCGCACGAAATGCCAGCGCTAGAAAATTCTAGCGCAGGAAGATATGCGGATTTCCAGAAAACTCAATCTTTAAAAGCTCATAACTTCTTCATACAAACTCGGTTTCTGGCAAATAATATCTTGTTGGAAAGGTACGGTATCTAGCTTTCTAATGTCACTGGTATCTCATCAATGGGCTTTGTAAATCTCGAGTTATGGCCCACGGAGTAGAGGTCGGTCCGATTCAAAGAAGCCCAAGTGAAAGCCTTGTAACTTATTCGTTTTATATCGGATTTGGGCTTATGATAAGTCTATGGAAAAATTATACCAAGGCCTATACAACCATGTGATGTGCATGATCCAAGTCATAATTTATAAGAAATACTTTGATTTCGTAAGGACGTATCATTTGCTAAACGGGCTAACGAGCGTATTCTAGGCACTCGTGAGCATTTTAAGTAACTTGGGTTAACATTTACATGTATTGTGCCCAATAAGTATGGGTTTGAGAAATGTTATTGTTCGAGATATATTATTCTAGAGCCTGAAGGCAAGCACTAGAACATTGTGGCACGTACAACTGTGTTGTAATGCGGACAATCATATTCTATCTTTCTATCGACGCAACCACATATTAAGCCGTATCGGAATGCGAATGCGACTAAATATGTGTCCAGTCTATTTTAGGAAGTTACTATATTTAACAGGTTCTGCTCCGGATGGTCTTTTCAGTCAGTCGAGGGTCGTTCTTTAGCTAATCAGAGTGCATTGTTGGCGAGCGGGTTATAGTTTCATCATTGAACACACCGTGTCGGGCCTAGGGACAATTGTAGGCGTCTACAGATGCATACTATATACTACAATTTATTCATTGATCATTGTGATAAACTTGAACTTTTAAACATGTGAAAGTGTGTCCTTGTCAGTTTATTCTTCAATCTTCTATTTACATTTTCTATTCATTACAATTGATGGCGCAAGTATAACAGTTGGGGATTAGAATTATACAGATCCCTTCTACTTTACCTAACAAATCATACAAGAATCTGTTTGTTGGATAAGTGTATGAGCATATATAGGGGGACTGATCTATAGAATCCGTTTATTGGATTTCTTTTTTGTCGGATCTGTAGAATACAACTTCTATTTATGTTACTGACTTCCTTGCCTACTAACTGTACAACTCTACAAATTACATCAGTTTTGATATCTCTAATTACACAAAATTTATACCTTATAGCTATCTCGTAAATTGCAAAATATTCAAAACAACTATTCTTTATGTCGCTGGTATAACTTCTGCAACAAGTAAAAAACTAAGGTGAAAGTCAACAAAATAGTTCATACTGGTATAATTTTGTGTCTTGAGTTCAGTTCGTTGCGTATTTATTTATCTTTGTTTTGTTGATTCGATTGTGGTGTTTAATTAGTCGTTCTTGTTGCTTTTGTGAAGAGTTGCTAAACAATTTTATACTGATGATCATGATATCAACTTGTTAACCTATGTTATAGGAAAAATACTTAAAAAATGTAGAGATTATATATAGTTGCAAAATAAAAAATCATGGTCAACCAGAGTTTTATTAAGATAAAGTCCTCCTTGATTGTCATTTGTTACCTCTACTCCTTGGATACAAAAACAAACTTTTGTTTTGTTTGTTCTTTGTATGTTATGAGAAAATAAGATAAATATTATGTACTGATCTCCCAAAAAACTAAACGAGAATGTGATGTTAATAATTTGCAAATTAATGTGGTTTAATGGTTCTTTGTTTTCTATAAGTGTGTTTATTTATAATTATGATTTTTTTTTCTTAGACATGGATACTAGTTGGATTGACTTATGAAAAGGGGATACCCGTTATTATAACGGTTGCATAGAATTTTTAGAGGTTGCAAATGAGACTCTTCTAGAGGGAGATACTCGATGCCCATGTAATAAATGCAAGTTAAATAAATGGTTTGTCTTAGAAGAGGTAGGAGGACACATTTTATTTAACGGTTTTTATAAGAATTATATGAATGGATTTTCCATCGTAGAGTTGAAGAGAGTAATACCTTAGAGATCCCTAGTGATCAAGAAAAGGTAGTTGGTCGAGATGATATGAATGGGTTACTAAGAGAAGCTTTTAAGGTTGACAATAGTCCACAACCCACCAACGAACCCAATACCCATCATTAAAAGAAGCTAATTTTGAAGATGAATATTCGTATGACATGCATGAAGAGTTAAAATTTTGGTTGTGTGGAAGATGATGAATTTCAATCAACTAACACCAATGAAGAAGAAGCAAAGTATAAATGACTTAGGGAAGCTTCTGATGAGGGTCTATATGAGGGGTGTACAACTATCTCAAAACTGTTGTTTCTATTGCACTTGTTTCACCTCAAGTGTATGTTCCATTGGTCTATCCCATCATTTAATAAGTTGCTTGAGCTTCTATTAGACACACTTCCTTATATTAAGGAGTTTCCATCGTCGTATTATGAAGGGATGAAGATAATGAATGATTTGGGATTGGGTTATGAGAAAATCCATGCACGTCCAAATGATTGCATGTTATATTGGGGCGGATTTGCAGGAAAAAGTGAGTGTCATATCTGCCACAGATCAAGGTGGAAGAATGTGAAAGAAAAGGAGGGTGAGATAAGTGAGAAAGATAAAGAAACATGTAATAAGGGTGTTCCAGCTAAAGTGATGAGGTACTTTCCTCTGGTCCCTAGACTAAAGAGACATTACATGTCACCTAAAACAATAAAGGACATGAGATGGCATTTTGACCGCAAGGATGGAAATATCATAGGTCACCCGGCGGATGGTGAAGCTTGGAATTTTTTTTTGATAAAAGATATGAGGAATTCGCAAAAGATCCTCGTAGTGTTAAATTGGGTCTATCAAGTAATGACTTAATTTAATCTATATCGTTTGATGAATATTGGTTACAGTACATGGCCGGTGATCCTGATTCCTTATAATTTGCCACCGTGGCTTTGTATGAAGTCGACATTATTCATTTTGTCTTTGCTTATTCCGGGGAAACAGGGTCCTGTTATTGATATTGATGTGTACTTGCAAGCATTAATCCATGAGCTAAAATTGTTGTGGGAAGGTGTAGATGCCTTTGATGCTTATAGTGGAAAAAATTTCAAGATGCAAGCAGCCATATGCTCCACTATAAATGAGTGGCTAAAGTTGGTTAGATATTGGTATTCAGATAAAGGGAAAGTAAGTACCATGTTTTTAATTGAAGTTTGATCGATCTTTGTTTATTATTTTCTTAATAAACCTCTTTGAATGTGAGTGCAGAAATTGTCAGATTGTGGAAAAGAAGCACGAGCCTCCCAAAATCAATTTCATAGATTTGGTTCTAATAGCTATGCGAACCAACAAGTTGATTATGTACAAATAATTAATTCTTTTATTTATTTAGGATGGTGTCATATTTCTAGATTTTCTTTAATACCTATTACATTGCTACTCATATATAGGAAGACGAGCATGAAGTAAAAATGAGCTTATTAGCCCTTTGGATAAAGACTCATTCGGGCAAGGACAAGACCTTTCTTCCAAACACACTCACTGAAGATTTTTTTGTATGAGTCCATATTATTAAGCTATCTTATTGAAATACTTACATTCCATACTGCACCAGATGTGTTTCCTAAACAGTTTCTGAAATTCATCTTGCATTGTGATCCTATTTTTTTGTGCAGGATGATGCAAAGGCCATGGTTGAATCGCTGAAGAATGCAGACCCTTCTAAGTCTCAACAAGAAATTGGAAATGAAGCCTTTGAGGACACTATGCATGGTGGAAGGTACCAGAACGTCCTGTAGGTTACATACTTGGAGTCCGAAAGAGCAACATTTATGGAGTGCATGGTGTGCTAAGGAAGAATGGGTATGGAAAACTTCGACATAGGACCGTGGTGATGGAAAATGTGAAAGAAGAAGTGTCAGCTATCAACAAGAAAAATGAAACACTTGAGAAGGAAAATGGGAAGCTGCAAGAGCAAGTGGAAGAGAATAATTGGCTGCTTAAAACTCTTTTTGGACAATTTGCTCAACTTGCAGGTCAAGTTCGTACAGGAACTGCTTCAACAACAACTCTTGAATGTGCACAACAAGTCTTGGGAATGACACACAAAAGGGTAATTATTCTAATTTCTTCTCATTGAACTCTTTTTGCATTTGACGCTTCTCTAATTTCGGTGTTCTTGTTCGACTTCTTGTTGCATTTTCCTATGAATGGTGTTACAAATCTGCTTGTTACAATCACATTGTGATAAATTGAATGGAGATGTTGTAGAATGGTCCAATGAACTGAAAAATAGGATCAGTAGTGTTTCTGAGTGTTCTTTGCGGTTAAGGGATGAATTGTTTGGTTACTTAAAATATCTGAATTGTCTTGGAGCATCTTGTCTGCATTCATCTTTGAGAAATGACATATTGACTCTCAAAAAACCAAGCTCTGTCATTCATTTTTATTTCTGAATGCCTCTCTAATCTAACACTGAGCTAGACAACTTAGCACTGAACAATAACCAAAACTTTACAGAAAGTTGAATTAACTGAAAAGCATAGCAATATTAATTGGCAGCACTTTAATGAATGTATCACAAAACAAAAGCCAGTAGTAGCTAGTACTAGAGCTTGCTGTGTCAGGGATCCTCAATCCTCTCTTTAACTCATCTTAATTCCCTACCTAATCTCTACTGAAATATTAAGTCTATTTATTGCTTTGTTTCTTTTTGACTACCAGAACTTAATAGGTAAGACCTGGATGAATGAATGTTGGATGATGAGAAACATATTTGGGTAGAAGCTGAGATGCCAATGAAGCATTCGTTTGATATATGTTTTAAGATTGAGGACAATCAACCTTTTGAATTACTTTTTAATTGGCAACATAACTTGAGTGCTAAGCTAGTTAATTTGTCCATGAAATTCGTAGCAAGTAAGACTTCACCCTACTGATCAAATTTTTGTAGTGTCGAAGAAGAAGATACTGTCAGATTATGCTTTTTAAACCAGGATATAAAACTTGATTTGTACAACTTAATGACTTATGCTTAAGTTAGGTGGATGACCAAATGATCCTAAAACAAACCTTGAACAGTAAAACAAAGAACAATAGGAGTGAATCAGAGATTATGCATGACTAATTGCATGACTAATTGCATGACTAACTGAATAGGAGTGAATAGGAGATTATGCGAGATTTTTGAGGTAAGAATTCCAAGTCTAGAAGCTAGTCAAGATATCAATTAGCAAATCAAAGAACAATAGTAAGAAAAGGAACATGTTTGAATAGTTAATCTTGTATCTTATCTGCAAATGCTAGTCTCCCCTTAAATCCTTGACAGAAAAAATATTTGCACTACACTTACACACATAACTCTTTATAAGTAACCAATACAAGAAAAGGTAATAGGTGATGTTCTAAAGAGATTTTGAAGTATAGACAACAAAAATTTGCATGATTAAACAATTTGTATGAAATTCTCCTCATGTTGTATTTCATTTCCTTCGTGTTTTTGGTTTCCTACTTATTATGTACTTATTACATTTTATATTTTTCTTTGAAGGTCGTCCAACGTGATAAGGTGCAAAAGAAGAATGAAGGCCAAGACACTTGAGCTTCATTTGAGCTACTACCATCGATCATCTATACATAGTATATATAGAATATATTTTGATTTATGATGTTGTTTTGGACTGTTTGGTTAGGATTTCGGTTAGTGATATAGATGCGTGTATGCTTGGATTCTGGTAATTAGTAACATACGTGTACGTACTATGAATTTTAACTACTATATATATATATATATATATATATATATATATATATATATATATATATATATATATATATATATATATATATATATATATATATATATATATAATGTTCCACCTATTTTCCCGCCTCGTATAACATTTAATTATATGTTATATATGCGATGCAGGAATAGGTCGAATAAAAAGAGCTTATATGCGATACAAGAATAGGTGGAAAAAAATCTTATACAAATAAATCTGGACGTTTTTTGGAGTCGTGTTATCGTGCTAATTTAGAATTAAAATTCCCGCCAACACAAATTTCTGGACGATGTAGGTTTAGAGAACATTAAATAGTTAAATGTTGGGCAAAGCGGGAAAAAATCTTGCCGACGCCAACAATCAGATATGTGGACGCTTAAAAACGTCGAGGTTGTCGATGCTGAAGGAAAAAGGTGGTGGCCAAAAAGCATCTCCATTCTCGACTCTAATTTTCTCGACGCTTCTGGAGAGCGCCGAGGGGTTATTTATCGACGCTTTTAGGCGTTGAAAAACAATCTAAAAAGCGTCCCTGAGAGACGGGATTTGTAGTAGTATATAATCTCTGTAAAAGAAAGACACCAATTCTCTAAATGGTATGGTCTATTCTTCTTAACTTTTGTGGTAGATGTCTCAAAAACTATAGCAACATGATCTGACACAAGGATAGGTTGATTCATTAATCTACTATCTGGGAACTTTGTAAGCCATTCACCTGTCATATACACCCTATCTAGCCTTCCTAAAATAAGGGCACCCTCTTCTCTCTTATTCAACCAAGTAAAAGGTGGCCTTGATAAAGGAACTTCTGTTAAGTTCGAAGCAAATCTCCATTGCATAAAATCATCCCATCCTGTAATATTTGAAGAACCCCCCAACTTATTCGAATGTAGTTCCACTTGATTGAAATCCCCCATAACAAGACACTTAGGAAAGGAAGCTAAAATAGTAAGAATTTTGCTCCACACTCCTACCCTATCCTCTAAATTAGGAGCACCATAAACAAACATCACCGACCATTCATCATCATTTGATGTGACAATCTTACAAAGTACAATGTTCTGTTAGCAAAAAGCACAAAATACATCATATGGACACCAACCTAACACTACGAACCCGCCACTAGTTCCTACAACATCACAACCACAAACAAAAGTGGGGTTACAACACCTAGTCAAACTAACTATATGATCCACAGTCGATTTAGTTTCTGACAGAAATAGGAACATATGGGAAAATGATTTACATAGCCATACCACAAAAGGTTGCACAAGGGAGCTAACATTGTTTGTCCCTTGGCAATTCCAAGCAATGAACTTCACTTTTTACCTGGGGGTTGTAAAGGGCCAACCGCCAAACCGGATTGAGAGTCAGCAGTGGACTTTAAGCAAGCCTTAATCCACATTTGATCGTCATTATCACTATCCAAGGAATTTCTCGAAACACTCCCTGCTAACTGTCTAGTTGAATTAAGCCGAGCTCTCTTACCTTTCTGAGACTGTAACACGAGTTGGCCCTTTCGTTTCTTACACCACATCCCCATAAACTTTAAAGACTTATCAGGGCCATGATCATACTTAGTGTCAGGTCATAAATCCATATGAGTCGAAACATTATCTAAGCTCTTAGCGCATTTCTTATACGATTTCCCATTACCAACTATTATCAAATAATCAACCTTCTTGTGAAGCTCTTGTCTACAGACCTTACGTCTTTTCTGAAACCAAAAAGAGCCAATGAAATCAAAATTTCCCTCTAAAGCATAAGACCTTGACCGGGAAATATTAGCCTCGTAGTTGCTTCTCTTTACACCCTTTTCTGGAAGTACAAGTTCATGCACATTCGACATATAAGGGTCATCCATGAGAAGAAGAGACATACCTTCTAACCCCTGCATTGTTTCATTTCATTAGAAGTGAGAGCCAATATCTGAGTCCACATACCAAATTGAAGAAGGTGAACTTGTTGAAGTTATTTTGTTGCACCTCAAAACCCTTTGATTTATCTGATCTTGTGTTGTCTTATCCTTTTTCACAAATATCTCCAAAGTACCAGTAACAGAGCCAACATCCACACTAAGATAAGAGGCTATAACATCATTAGTCACACACTTAGCCTTCAAACTTGGTAAACCACTAGTCTTAATCCAACGGTTAAACCACCCTTAATTTTGCTCCCAATTCTTCAACATCATCTTACGCCTTTTGTGATGCCAATAAGTATTTACATACTTGGGATATGGAATCTCTTCAACTAAATTACCTCTTTCACTCTCGAACCCTTTAGGTCTGCTCCTTTTCTATGGTCAAATATCTTTGTTAACATTTCTAGAGTTTGCTTCCCTAGCTTCTCGTTGCTTGTGTTCATTTGAATCACTATTGTCATCACTAATGATTACAAGAGCAGTCATTCTAAATGCATGTTGACTTCCCGAACCTTGAATTGATGGGTAATATGGCTCATAAGGATGTCATGGAAGTCCATGAGTAGGCGCTCTATTTTTATTTCCTCCCACATTACTTCCCTCCAAAGAGTAACATCCTTTATCTGTATGTGGATTAGAATACACAACAACTTGTACTACACCCTCATCGATCACATTGTTAACCAATTTAATATTGCCCTCTTGAGCTACCTGATTAAGGGATGGCCCATGAACTAATATCCTACCCCAACCTGATTGTTCCTTCCTTCAATGTCACCATTCTGATAAATCAAAGGTTTAGAAACTAGTTCGGTTCGGGCAACAACTTGGCCATTTTGATAATTTCCTGTAACATTAACTCCATCTCCACCATCCCCTGCCCCAGGTTCTTCATCTTCTAGATCATTGCCACCCTCAACCTCACCCTCTCCATCTTGATTATTAACATCATCAACCCCCCCCCCCCCATTATCGCCATTACCATTATTATCATCATCATTCTCATCCCCGACATTATAAACAGGACCAGGCGCATTCAAACCAAATTCAAGTAAGTTAATACGAAGGTTTCGAAAGCGAAATATACCAGGTAAACCCTCAATTCAATTAGAGTAAAGTGGAAAATTAGATGGTCCAACAATAGGCTTAAATCCAGCTTTTTCAAGCCTGTCCAAGCAACTAGTAATACGGGTATAAGAACCATAGTTTGTAGTTCGACAATTACTAATATAGTGACCTAGTAAACCACACTTTTTACAAAACTTAAAAACCCCCTCATATCTAAACTCTAAAGTACACCCAAGTGACTTGACCATCCTTAAAGGCACAAAACAACCAGGAGTTGGCTTTGAGAAATCACAAAATACCTTTGCTTGAAATTCAGGTTCATCAGGTAAACCATTCCCCTGGAAATCGAGTTTGTCAACAAATCCCACATGTTGAAGACATTGTTAGATTATGAGAAACTCCTTTAATTGGAATGTATTCCATTGACCAAATATATAGGGATTACAGTATGAGTCCTAATATAATTTAGAAACCCTAATATGACTAGAAGTCTAATATACAACAACTATCATAAGAGATTAAATCCTAGTACATTTCTATCTCTATCAGACACTGTAGTGCCTATTCCGAATCCAACCGTCCTAGAGGAAGCTCCGTAACACGTATCCAGAGACAAGCTCGATCAAAATCAAGGTCATCAGGCACCACTCCTTTCCCTCCTCTTCTGAAAGTCATTATTCTACCATCAAGAACCGTGGTATGCACCTCCAGGAGTGCCTCTACATCTTGCGGGTGTGAGCAAATGAAAATAAAAAAAACACCCAGTACCTCTAACATTTATGTTTTCTCACTTGAGCCATTGAGCATTAACGAGTTGTTGTACCACTGATCAAGAAGGGAAGTTGTTGGGACCATAGAATTTCCAACAACTGAAAGATCCCAATTTATATCATCCAAAAGACCTACATTAGGAGGGTCCACAAGAATTCCTATTTTGAAGGTATCCCAACGATTTTGTTGATTCATAGCACTCCGAAATAAATAAGGAAAGGAAGAATACAAGGGAAGGAATAAAGAAAGAAAGAGAGTAAAGAAAATAAATACAAACAGAGTAAAAAGACGTAGAAACAGAGCTGTAAAAGAGAAACGAGTAAAAAGAAAGTAAAAGAGATTAGTTAAAGGACAACTTAAAGGAACAGATTAAAAAAACCACATACGCCAATTAAGGTAGAATCAAAAGATACTACAGTGTTAGAAAGAATAAGACTATTAAAGATAAGTAATCCTAAAAAGTAGTACGAAGCCGACAACACAACCACTAATTTTAAAGAAACAATAACTAAAATAAAATAAACAATTTTTGCGGAATGAAACCGAAACAGTGGAGTTTGAGTGATAAGAAACAATCCCAAAAACCTTATTTGAAGTGGAAAAAGTTTGAAGAGGAAAAATCCTAAGAGTTAAGTAACGAATAACAATACGTCAAAGAGAAGAACAAGCTAAGTATCGAGTATTGATAAATAGGATTTGGATGAGAAAAGTTTAAGCGGTGGAGTTAAAAGATTTAAAACTATCCTGAAGCAATTAAAAGGTAGGAAAAGTAGTTTAAATGTAATGAAAAGTTATTATTGACAAAATTTAAAGGAGACTTATCGAAGAGCAGCAGGTGAAAGAGATGAAAAAAACTCAAAACAAAACAAAATTAAGGCAAGAAATTGACAGAAATGTAAGATTAAGGGAATTCCTGGTGAAAATTAATGAAAAAGGAAAGAAATTATTAGTAAAGATATGAACCCTAGATAGGTAGGGACGAAGCTCTCAAGAGAAGTTGAGAGAATTGATTTGAGCTACTTGCTTTTTTATAATTAAACTTTGTATTGCCAATGTCGAAAACTAACATTTTAAGGTTGTCGTATAGTGGGATTGTTCAAAATAATTTGATGCATACGTGATATTTTATTATATTTTACATATGTGTCATGCGTGCATGATATTTTATACAAATAATGTTATTTTACTCTCTTTGTCCCTTTTTATTGTCACGTAACTAAAATTTACTTTTGTTTTAATAAAAAGTTTGTATAAAATGTACAAATGGTTTAATAAAGTGATCTCGTGAGAAGATCGAGAGATAGAGATAAATCAAGTGGAAACCACTTAAGTATTAAGCAATCTCTAAACGACACTCTATAGAGAAATACGAAGTATGAGACAATCAAATAGGGACAGAGGAAGTATAAACCAAAAGTAATACTCCGTATAGAGTATGTAGTTACTTAGATAAATAAAGACTCTATGCTTTTTTATTTGAAATGGTATTTTTTTAAAATACTAGATGAATTTATTTTTTTGTTCAATTAAACAAAATTTCCACGTTAGTAAAGGAATGATAAATATCTCACATGACACAACCTCAAAGGTCAAAGACAGACGTTCCTTGTAGAATTGAGATTTTTAGACTTGTCTTTTAGCGAGTGATGTCACTAATGATTGGTCCCATCACACGATTGATTAGGGTATGATAATGAATACAAAGGGAACTCAAAACATATAGCCGCTACCTGTGACCAGAAAAATAACACCCAAAAAGAAAAAGAAAAATAACATGTATTATATTAAGTTGGACGGAAATACAACTAGTTAGTACAATTGTAACCATAAACAATGTCATTCGACGCGTAAAAAGTATCATTGAAAAACTTATGGCAATTGCGAATTGAATTTGTTGGACGGAACTTGTCAAGATTTACTTAAGCACTTGATTGATTGAGATATGGCAAAGTATAAATACAAAGAGAATCCTTGATGAGCAAGGCATAAAGATTTCACGCTAAAAGCCAACTCACGGCTCTAAGAGTTTACGAAATAATAGAATTCCTAAAGCTAATCACATCCACTTGCCATAAAACTCTTCTAGGATATATTTTCTAAATACTATCTTATCACCCCCCCCCCCCCCCTTAAGCTGGAGCATGCGCATAAAAAATGCCCAACTTCCTAAGGAGATAATTAAACTGATTTTTGCCCAAAGCTTTGGTGACGATGTCTGCCAACTGAACTTCGGTAGGAACATACGATGGAAGAATAAGACCTTCTTGAAAGGCATCACAAAAAAAATGAAAGTCTGCTTCAATATGCTTAGTACGCTCATGGAAAACTGGGTTTTTAACAATATGTAAAGCAGACTGACTATCACAGTAAATGTTTATAGCACTAGGGTGGTGAACACCCAAACTTAATAACAGGCCTTTTAATCACTTCAATTCACAAGTGATGGCTGCCATTGCATGATATTCGGCCTCCGCAGAAGAACGAGCAACAATATGTTGTTTCTTGGTCTTCCAAGAAATCGGAGAGTGGCCGAGAAAAACTAGCCATCTAGTAAGAGAACGACGAGTCAAAGGACAAGCCGCCCAGTCCGAGTCACACCAACCTGTTAAGAACAATTTACTGTCACCCCGAAGCAAAATACGTTGACCCGAAGTTCCTTTCAAGTACCGTACTACACGTAAAGTTGATTCCCAGTTTTCTTGTCTAGGAGCCTGCATGAACTGTGAAAGGACATGCACAGAGTAGGACAAATCTGGCCTTGCTACAGCAAGATAAACTAGACGTCCAACAAGGCGTCTATACGGCTCTGCATTATAAAGTAGTTCACCTCTGGCATGCTCAAGTTTAATGTTTTGCTCCATAGGAAATGTTGTCGGTTTTCCACCTAGAAGACCACTCTCTGAAATAATATCTAGCGTATATTTTCTTTGACAAAGAAAAATACCTTCAGGACCACGAGCGACCTCAATACCGAGGAAGTATTTCAAAACACCAAGGCCCTTCATGTGAAAACAAGCACTTAAATAATCCTTGAAGGCCTTTAACGCAACAGAATCATTACCTGAAATAACGAGATCATCTACATACACCAATACATTAATCTATATGTCACCCTTGGTAATAGTAAATAGAGAATAATCTGCATACGACTGTAAGAAGTCATATGATTTCAATGCAGTCACAAGTTTCTCAAACCAACATCGAGGGGCCTGTTTGAGACCATATAGAGACTTGCGCAATCGACACACTTTTCCTGGTTTCGTATTTTGAAACCCATGAGGGAGTTTCATTTATACTTCCTCATCAAGGTCACCGTGAAGAAAAGCGTTGTGGACATCCATTTGATGCAGCTCCCAATTTTTCGATGCTACAATGGCTAAGAAGGCTCGAACAATGACCGTTTTTACAACTTGAGCAAAAGTTTCTGCATAATCAATTCCTTCAGTATGGTGATTACAGAACACAACCAAACGAGCCTTTAGTCGCTCGATACATCCATCTGCAAAGAATTTGATAGGATATAACCATTGACAGTCAAGGGCTTTCTTTCCTGGAGGAGGATATTCCATGGTCCATGTACCATTATCCTCTAACGCAAGGATTTCATTTTGCATTGCCTCACGCCATCCTGCATCTTCATTACCTTAGTAAATGTTATTGGCTCTCTTCCTGCAGTAACAGCTGCAAGAAAATTTTGGCGGAACAAAGAAAACCTTTCACAATTAACATAATGTGCTATGGGAAAAGGTGTACCTGAGGGAAGTGAAGGTTTAGATGAACTCGTAGATGGACTATTTTGAGATATTGTATGAGTCACGTAGTCACGGAGCTTGACTGGCGGGTATTTGTCACGTAAACCTCTACCAAGACCATTATTATCTACATCTTGTGCAGTATCAGTAACGTGGGGAACCTCACTTACATGTGATTGTTGTACTTCTCCATCATGCTGCTCAACAACATTAGGCAAAACAATTTCTTGCAACTCCTCATTTAAATGACCAGCTTTCTCATTTATTTCATTATTAGGCGTAGGGCCCACTTACACTTCTTCCACATTAGGCTGGTCCAAATCATGAAGTGCATGCTGCCTATGCATGCTAGCTTTGAGGCAAACAATTATCCAATTCCATGTCTTTCACTCTTTCCTCTTCCAAAAAATCAAAGTCATTTCCCCCGGCATAAGGAGCATCAAAAGTACTACCCGACAAAAAATTTGTGGTTTCATTATCCACAAATGGAAAAATTTCTTCATAAAATGTTACATCTCGTGACACAAAAAATTCATTCGTATCGATCAAGATCAAATAATTTCCAACCTTTCTTACCAAATGGGTACCCAACAAACATGCATTTTCTACTTCTTTTAGCAAACTTATCCCCCTTGGCTCGTTGATTGTGAGCAAAACACAAAGACCCAAAAACACGTAATTCCTCATACTTTGGCAAAGTACTAAATAAAACTTCATAAGGTAACTTTTTATCAAGTATCAAAGATAGTGTACGATTGATAAGGTGAGCAGCTGCAAGTACACATACTCCCCAAAAATAAAGAGGTAATGTCCCTTGAAATCTAATGGCACGGGCTACATTCAATATATGACGATGTTTTCGTTCTACTCTACCATTTTGTTGAGGTGTCCCAACACACGATGTTTGATAATCAATACCAGATGCCATAGCCAAAAGTAAAAACACTAAAACGATCATAAAAGAGTTTTATAAAGAACTGTGAGGCCCATAAACTATCAATCCATAGGTCTAACCTTAGTCCATCATCCAGAGTCAGTTTTAGCCCAAAACAGTTAGCAGATCATGTTAGGTTATGATACATATGACATTACATAGATCATGCGGAAACAACCATTAACCCAGGACAACATATTATTTACACATAATCATATAGCATAATTTAGATGCATACTCTTTGTTGCGTGCCCTCCCTAGCTGCGCCCGAACCGAACAAGAACAAGTCTTTTAGGACTCCAAGTGTCGTCCCTCCGTAGATAGTCCACAGCACGTCCGGATCCGCCTTAAGATTGACCAACTAGAATCGCCCTTAAGGTACTAGAAAATTTCGGCACTTTTGAGCAAGATGTGTGTTTTAATTTTCTCTCAAAAAACTCACTTTTGAATACTTTGAAACTTATGTATAAATTATGACCCCTAGGCCTTTATTTATAGAGTTATGGAAAAGGAATCGTAATCCTAGTAGGATGCGAATTAATTGGAATTAGAATCCTACATGAATTCTATTTAATTAATTCATCCAATTAGGAATAGAAATTTAATCATACACTGACTCTTGTAGATTCAGGAATCACGCATGAGCACAAACTCACACACACACGGCAGCCACAAGGGCTGCCCATGCGCGTGCGAGCAGCAGCCCGCGCAGCACGGCCCACGCAGCCGTGGCCCTTGGCGCGCGCTGGGCCTGCCTTGCGGTAGGCCTGAGCGCTGCCTTGGCTGGGCTTGTGGCGCGCATGCTTGCTGGGCGATTGTCCCCGGCTTCGTGCTGGGCCTTCGTCCGGCAAGCCTCGTTCGATGCTAATTCGTACGATACGCTTCCGATTAAATTTCCATTTCCGGAATCTATTTCCGATACGAACAATATTTAATATTTCCGATTCCGGAATTAATTTCCGTTTCGAACAAATATTTAATATTTCCGTTTCCGGAATTATTTTTCGATTCCGGCAATATTTCCGATTCTGACAATATTTCCGTTTCCGGTAATATTTCCGATTCTGGTAATATTTCCATTTCCAATAATATTTTCCGATACGTACCATGTTTCCGTTTCCGGCAACATCTACGACTTGGATAATATTCATATTTCCGATACGATCCATATTTCCGTTTCCGGCAATATCATCGTTTCCGGAGTATTCATTTCTTGCCTGTGACGATCTTAGCTCCCACTGAAACCAAGATCCGTCGGTTCCGAATATTCATAGATGGAGTATTTAATGCCATTAAATACTTGATCCGTTTACGTACTATTTGTGTGACCCTACGGGTTCAGTCAAGAGTAAGCTGTGGATTAATATCATTAATTCCACTTGAACTGAAGCGGCCTCTAGCTAGGCATTCAGCTCACTTGATCTCACTGAATTATTAACTTGTTAATTAATACTGAACCGCATTTATTAGACTTAACATAGAATGCATACTTGGACCAAGGGCATTATTTCCTTCAGTCTCCCACTTGTCCTTAGGGACAAGTGTGCATTTCCTAATTCCTTTGTCGCTCGATGCTTGCTCTTGAACATAAGGTAAGAGTTGTCATCCTTATTATGTCCAGAGGTGTTCCTCGGTTTCAGAGTTCAACTGATCAAATAAACAGATAATCATAGCCTATGATTCATCCGAGCACGGCCATGCATTTCACAGTTTCTAGCTCTCCGAGTGGCCTTGTACAACTTTTAAGCATCTCATCCCGATTTATGGGAGGACAATCCCAATCTTGCGATCTTGAGATTAGACTTCGTTTGATAGGTGATTACCTGAGCGTTGCCTTTATAGCCTCCTTTTACGGTGCGACGGTTGGTCAACGTCAAAGCAACCAGTTCTCAAACAAGTAATCTCAAATCACTCAGGTATTGAGGATTTAGTGTCTAATAATTTAATGAAATTTACTTATGACAGACTTTCATCTCTTACAGTAAAGTTTCATAGGTCTTGTCCGATACTAGTCTTCCCAAAGTAAGTATCTATGCAAATGATTATGACATTGCCATGTCCACATAGTTCAAGAAACAGAACTACTAGTCATCTTGCACTCTAATCGTCTAACGTTTTCTATGCGTCCAATTTTATAGAAAACTCCAATTAGGGACCATTTTCAACCTTTGACATTCAAGTTCACTTGATAGACATTTCTTAGTCACAGGACTGGTCCTGACAGTCTATCTTGAATATATCGTCAAGTTGAAGGGACTCATCATTTAATAAACCACAAATTAAATGGAAAAATGAATTTCTTTCATTTATTGTGAATGATTAACCAATAATGTTTTACAAAGATTTAAACTCTAAAACTTTAAAACATTAAACAGAGACATCAAAGCCATTCTCCAATATGCTTGATTCCCATAGCTGCAGTGTGCGAGTTGTGCTTCGCTTGCGGCAGAGGTTTAGTTAATGGATCTGATATGTTGTCATCAGTTCCAATTTTGCTTATCTCGACTTCTTTTCTTTCAACGAACTCTCGTAGAAGGTGAAATCTACGAAGTACATGCTTGACTCTCTGGTGGTGTCTAGGCTCTTTTGCCTGTGCAATAGCTCCGTTATTATCACAATACAGGGCTATTGGTCCTTTAATGGAGGGGACTACACCAAGTTCTCCTATGAACTTCCTTAGCCATATAGCTTCCTTTGCTGCTTCATGTGCAGCAATGTACTCCGCTTCAGTTGTAGAATCCGCAATGGTGCTTTGCTTAGCACTTTTCCAGCTTACTGCTCCTCCGTTGAGGCAGAAGACAAACCCAGACTGTGATCTGAAATCATCTTTGTCGGTTTGGAAACTTGCGTCCGTATAGCCTTTAACAATTAATTCATCATCTCCACCATAGACCAGGAAGTCATCTTTGTGCCTTTTCAGGTACTTCAGAATGTTCTTGGCAGCAGTCCAATGTGCCTCTCCTGGGTCTGACTGGTATCTGCTCGTAGCACTGAGTGCGTACGCAACATCCGGGCGTGTACATATCATAGCATACATTATTGAACCAATCAATGATGCATATGGAATCACATTCATTCGTCTACGCTCATCAAGTGTTTTTGGGCACTGAGTCTTGCTTAGAGTCATTCCATGAGACATGGGTAGGTAGCCTCGCTTGGAGTCCGCCATCTTGAACCTATCAAGCACCTTATTTATATAAGTGCTTTGACTAAGTCCAATCATCTTTTTAGATCTATCTCTGTAAATCTTGATGCCCAATATGTACTGTGCTTCTCCTAGATCCTTCATCGAAAAACATTTCCCAAGCCAAATCTTGACAGAGTTCAACATAGGAATGTCATTTCCGATAAGCAATATGTCGTCGACATATAATACTAGGAAAGCAATTTTGCTCCCACTGACCTTCTTGTATACACAAGATTCGTCCGCGTTCTTGATGAAACCAAAGTCACTGACTGCTTCATCAAAACGTATATTCCAGCTCCTGGATGCCTGCTTCAATCCGTAGATTGACTTCTTTAGCTTGCATACCTTTTTAGCATTCTTTGGATCCTCAAAACCTTCAGGCTGTGTCATAAACACAGTTTCTGTTAAAACGCCGTTTAAGAAAGCAGTTTTGACATCCATCTGCCATATTTCGTAATCGTAATATGCAGCGATTGCTAACATTATTCGAATAGACTTCAGCATTGCAACTGGTGAAAAGGTTTCATCGTAATCCACACCATGGACTTGCCTGTAACCTTTTGCAACCAATCTAGCTTTGAAAACTTCAAGTTTCCCATCCTTGTCCTTTTTCAGTTTGAAAACCCATTTGCTTCCAATGGCTTGGTAGCCATCTGGCAAATCGACCAAATCCCATACTTGGTTTTCAGACATGGAGTCTAATTCAGATTGCATGGCTTCTTGCCATTGCTTGGAGCTAGGGCTCGTCATAGCTTGCTTGTAAGTCGCAGGTTCATCACTTTCAAGTAATAGAACGTCATAGCTCTCGTTCGTCAAAATACCTAAGTACCTTTCCGGTTGAGATCTATATCTTTGCGATCTACGCGGGGTAACATTTCTAGATTGACCATGATTCTCACCAGATTCTTCTAAAGATCTCTGAGTTTCATCCTGAATGTCATCTTGAGCATTCTCTAGAGTTTGTTGTTCGACTCGAATTTCTTCGAGGTCTACTTTTCTCCCACTTGTCATTTTGGAAATGTGATCCTTCTCCAAAAAGACACCATCTCGAGCAACAAACACTTTGTTCTCAGATGTATTGTAGAAGTAATACCCCTTTGTTTCCTTTGGATAGCCCACAAGGATACATTTGTCAGATTTTGGATGAAGTTTGTCTGAAATTAATTGTTTGACGTATACTTCACATCCCCAAATCTTAAGAAAAGACACATTTGGAGGTTTTCCAAACCATAATTCGTATGGAGTCTTTTCGACAGCTTTAGACGGAGCTCTATTTATAGTGAGTGCAGCTGTATTTAGTGCATGTCCCCAAAATTCTAATGGAAGTTCGGCCTGACCCATCATTGACCTGACCATGTCTAGCAAGGTTCTGTTCCTCCATTCTGACACACCGTTCCATTGTGGTGTTCCAGGAGGAGTCAATTCTGATAGAATTCCACATTCTTTCAGATGGTCATCAAATTCATAGCTCAGATATTCACCGCCTCTATCAGACCGCAGTGCCTTAATCTTCTTGCCTAATTGATTCTCTACTTCACTCTGAAATTCCTTGAATTTGTCAAAGGATTCAGACTTATGCTTCATTAGGTAGACATAACCATACCTACTGAAGTCATCAGTGAAAGTGATAAAGTAGCTGAAACCACCTCTAGCATTTGTACTCATTGGTCCACATACATCTGTATGGATTAAACCCAATAGTTCATTTGCTCTTTCTCCAACTTTAGAGAAAGGTTGCTTTGTCATTTTGCCAAGTAAACATGATTCGCATTTACCATAATCCTCTAAGTCAAATGGTTCTAGAATTCCTTCCCTTTGAAGTCTTTCTAAGCGTTTCAAGTTTATATGGCCTAATCGACAATGCCACAGATAGGTGAGATCTGAATCATCCTTTTTGGCCTTTTTGGTATTTATGTTATATACTTGTTTGTCGTGATCTAATAAATAAAGTCCATTGACTAATCTAGCAGATCCATAAAACATCTCTTTAAAATAAAACGAACAACTATTGTCTTTTATTATAAAGGAAAATCCCTTAGCATCTAAGCAAGAAACTGAAATGATGTTTTTAGTAAGACTTGGAACATGGAAACATTCTTCCAGTTCCAAAACTAGCCCGGAGGGCAACGACAAATAGTAAGTTCCTACGGCTAATGCAGCAATCCGTGCTCCATTTCCCACTCGTAGGTCGACTTCTCCCTTGCTTAACTTTCTACTTCTTCTTAGTCCCTGTGGATTGGAACATAAGTGTGAGCCACAACCTGTATCTAATACCCAAGAAGTTGAATTAGCAAGTATACAGTCTATAACGAAAATACCTGAAGATGGAACGACTGTTCCGTTCTTCTGATCTTCCTTTAGCTTCAAGCAATCTCTCTTCCAATGCCCCTTCTTCTTGCAGTAGAAGCATTCGGATTCAGAAGTGGGTTGACTGACCTTCCTCTTTGCAGATTTGGCGCCAGTTTGCTTAGTTGGGCTGGCCTTGTTGCCACCTTTCTTAGCATTCCTCTTCTTTCCAGATTTCTTGAACTTGCCCCCACGCACCATAAGCACATCCTGCTTATCACTTTTGAGCGTCTTTTCAGCGGTTTTCAGCATACCGTGAAGCTCAGTGAGCGTTTTGTCCAGACTATTCATACTGTAGTTCAGTTTGAACTGATCATACCCGCTATGAAGAGAATGGAGGATGGTGTCTATAGCCATTTCCTGAGAAAATTGCTGATCCAGCCGACTCATATTCTCAATGAGTCCAATCATTTTGAGAACATGTGGACTTACGGGCTCGCCTTTCTTAAGCTTGGTCTCAAGAATTTGCCTATGAGTCTCGAATCTTTCGACTCGAGCCAGATCTTGGAACATGTTCTTCAACTCACTGATGATTGTGAAAGCATCTGAGTTGATGAACGTTTTCTGCAGATCCGCACTCATGGTGGCGAGCATTAGACATTTCACATCCTTGTTGGCATCAATCCAACGATTGAGGGCAGCCTGAGTGACCCCGTCGCCAGGAGCTTCGGGCATCGCCTCATCCAGGACATACTCCTTTTCTTCCTGCATAAGAACTATTTGCAAGTTCCTTTGCCAGTCAAGGAAGTTTTTCCCGTTCAACTTCTCCTTTTCGAGAATTGATCGAATGTTGAATGAATTGTTGTTTGTCATATTAAAACTACAATTGAAAAGAATAAACAAATAAATAACCATTCACAGTTCCTCTTAATAAACTTAAATTCTAGCATACATGCATAATTCAATGTTTATTAAGCATTTTATTCAAATTATGTGTTCCGGCAGGTGTGAATAAAATGATTCCAAGATCCTAAAATCATTGAAGAACTAAGCACAGTTTGTCGACTTAATCCTAGAACATCTTAGGTAAGCAAAAGCCTTTTGCTAATAGTCTAGAAACTATTCTTGGTTGATAGGTACGTCTAAGAACTTATTAGGTAAACCTATCGAATTTGCCACGACATAAAAGGACTCCTTACTTATATCGTTGAGTTTCACCAAAACTAACATGTACTCACAATTATTTGTGTACCTTGCCCCTTTAGGACCAATAAGTAACACCTCGCTGAGCGAAAACTATTACTAGATTGATGTAAAGGATATCCAAGCAAGTGTATATTTTGGCATGGCACCTTTTAACTCAATTTTTAAGTTTGGAACTTAAGGCTCTTACTATGTTGGTTAGATTTTAAGTGAACTAAAATCCTTAATCATGCAACATAATCAAGCTTTTGATCTCATGCATTTTAAGACATATTTAAAGCAATAAATAACTTAAAACATGCATAAGATATTTGTGATCTAGTATGGCCCGACTTCATCTTGAAGCTTTGACTTCAAAGTCCGTCTTGAAAATCTCCGTGGGAGGCACCATTTTCTTCAAATAGGATAAGCTATAACTAATTACAACTATTTGATGGTTCGCAGACCATATTTGAATTGAAAAATAACTTTGGTACTTTAGACCAATTACATTCAAATTAATGGTACGCAGACCATATTTTCTATCCTATTTGGGCCATACTAGTCACTTCATAACCTGCAAAACAGTACATATACAATATATACCATTCACCCATTCATTATCATGAATGGCCCACATAGCTGGTTAGTAAAACACATTATGCATCACGTAAACATTTGCAGCAATTAATCAAGGGCACCAATAATCTACCAATTATTCAGTCCTTATTAATTCTAATCGAGTTGTTTTAACCTTAAGGATTTGTAGACCTAATCAAGAGTTTATGACTAAAAAGCGCTCCCACTCAAACCAATAAATTCATATGCTTTACTAATTTTAAACATAAAATTGTATTTCTAGTCTAACCGGAAACATACAAATTTAATTAAAATTTAAAGCTCATATAAATTTATAATTGAATCCAAAAATTTAATTTAATTTCAGTCGTATTTAAATTAATTCATGATTTTAATTTTAGTAAAATAATTAGAATAAATTCCATTTATTATAATTATAATATTCAAAATTAAAATCCAAGAAATTAATTCAAATTATTAATTTTAAAATTAATTAAAATTACGTGAACTGAAATTTTCAAATTAAACATTCAAAACGATCTAATCGTAACGCAAACACCCTACGCGTTGCACGCCCATGGGCCGCACGCACACAGCCATTGCTGGCCATGTGCGCGCAGCCCATGCGCTCGTCGCATAGCTGCTGCTGTCCTATCGCAAGCCTCCGCACAGCGCCCCATCGCACGCGAGCTATCGCTCGCAGTGCGCGCGCGCGAGATCGCTCGCTGGGCGCGCTGGCTCGCTCGCTGTGCGCACGAGCCATCGCTCGCTGGGGCGCGACATCGCTCGCTGGGCGAGCGACATCGCGCGCTGCGCGCGCGAGCAGTGCTGGGCGCAGCGCTCGTGGCACGCGAGCTTGCGCTCGCTGCGCGCGAGGCTGCGCGCACTTGTGCGAGGCAGCGCGCGTTGTGGCGCAGCACGCTTGCTGCCCACACGCGACTGCCTTGGCTCGCCCTTCGCCCATGCCCATTCGTTCATTGCTCGTGGCACACGACACAAGGCAGGGCTGCTGCCTTGTGCTCGTGCACTACGCCCTTGCTCATTGCATTCGTGCCGCACGGGCGACGAGCTCCCTTGCTCGTCGTCGCATGCCCGCATTATACAACACCCCTTAAGGGTAACACGAAGCGTCCATTGCTTCGTGCGTGCAAGTTATTTGAACGAATCGCATAAAATTTTAAAATTTATATTTAAAATTAATGACAAATTAATAAATATTATTAATTTCATAATTTTAGGGCGAAAAATCGAAAATTTATTATCCAATTGATTTCCGATTGATATGGATTCAAGTCTAGGTCATAAAAATTTAAAATTTATCGTAAATTTACAATTTTTATGGTGGTTTTTAATCATAGGTTTCTAATTAAATTACAATTAATTATGAAAATCAAATTAATTCTAAATTATTCTAATTTTCAACAAATTAATCATAATTACAAATTAGATTGCATAATTAACAAGACTAGGCATTCAAACTTGTTAAACATATGCAGTAGGTCAATCAAAAATTCAAGATTTATCAACAGGAATCGCAAATATTTAATTTAACATTTTAAATTTACGAAATTTTGCATTCGAAAAACTAAAACCTTCGAAAAGTCATAGTTAGGCTTCGAATTTGAGAATTCTGGGTTCGGCAGAAAAATACTATTTTTGTCAAAATTTTAGAATGCCTTTTACATGCGGAATTGACACAAAAATCACTCAATTCGGATGAGTAACGAAGAAACTGCCGAAAAACTGCGTACATATAATTAAATAAACGCAATTTGCAATTAATTAACAATTACGAAAATTAATCACCCCTTTTAATTCTTGCAAATTTGTAATATTTAACCATGTTCATGCAATTTAGATTATGAAAATAATAAGGGGCTCGTGATACCACTGTTAGGTTATGATACATATGACATTACATAGATCATGCGGAAACAACCATTAACCCAGGACAACATATTATTTACACATAATCATATAGCATAATTTAGATGCATACTCTTTGTTGCGTGCCCTCCCTAGCTGCGCCCGAACCGAACAAGAACAAGTCTTTTAGGACTCCAAGTGTCGTCCCTCCGTAGATAGTCCACAGCACGTCCGGATCCGCCTTAAGATTGACCAACTAGAATCGCCCTTAAGGTACTGGAAAATTTCGGCACTTTTGAGCAAGATGTGTGTTTTAATTTTCTCTCAAAAAACTCACTTTTGAATACTTTGAAACTTATGTATAAATTATGACCCCTAGGCCTTTATTTATAGAGTTATGGAAAAGGAATCGTAATCCTAGTAGGATGCGAATTAATTGGAATTAGAATCCTACATGAATTCTATTTAATTAATTCATCCAATTAGGAATAGAAATTTAATCATACACTGACTCTTGTAGATTCAGGAATCACGCATGAGCACAAACTCACACACACACGGCAGCCACAAGGGCTGCCCATGCGCGTGCGAGCAGCAGCCCGCGCAGCACGGCCCACGCAGCCGTGGCCCTTGGCGCGCGCTGGGCCTGCCTTGCGGTAGGCCTGGGCGCTGCCTTGGCTGGGCTTGTGGCGCGCATGCTTGCTGGGCGATTGTCCCCGGCTTCGTGCTGGGCCTTCGTCCGGCAAGCCTCGTTCGATGCTAATTCGTACGATACGCTTCCGATTAAATTTCCATTTCCGGAATCTATTTCCGATACGAACAATATTTAATATTTCCGATTCCGGAATTAATTTCCGTTTCGAACAAATATTTAATATTTCCGTTTCCGGAATTATTTTTCGATTCCGGCAATATTTCCGATTCTGACAATATTTCCGTTTCCGGTAATATTTCCGATTCTGGTAATATTTCCATTTCCAATAATATTTTCCGATACGTACCATGTTTCCGTTTCCGGCAACATCTACGACTTGGATAATATTCATATTTCCGATACGATCCATATTTCCGTTTCCGGCAATATCATCGTTTCCGGAGTATTCATTTCTTGCCTGTGACGATCTTAGCTCCCACTGAAACCAAGATCCGTCGGTTCCGAATATTCATAGATGGAGTATTTAATGCCATTAAATACTTGATCCGTTTACGTACTATTTGTGTGACCCTACGGGTTCAGTCAAGAGTAAGCTGTGGATTAATATCATTAATTCCACTTGAACTGAAGCGGCCTCTAGCTAGGCATTCAGCTCACTTGATCTCACTGAATTATTAACTTGTTAATTAATACTGAACCGCATTTATTAGACTTAACATAGAATGCATACTTGGACCAAGGGCATTATTTCCTTCAGATCAAAAGTTATAGCTGTTGCGGTCTAGCAGTTTTGTCAAAATCCGTTTTTGTTTTGAGTCAAACCCACGTCCAACCTTTGAGTCCGAGTCATCCGAAATATCGTGCTTACATACAAATAATTAGTACGTTTATTATAGATGGCATTCACCATCTAAAAGAATTATAAAAGTGAGTCCATACCTCGAAGTTAATAAATTAACACTCTTAAACGATTACTGTATTCCGTTCAAATCCCCTAGATCTTAAAAATATTAAACCATGAGAGCACTATAACTCTCACTTGACTAGTAGACAGGGAATTAATGCCCAAAATACAAGTTTGGGCCCTTACCCGATTTGTTATTTTGATTAAATATAGAAATGATCATGATGACCCAATTTCTAATCATCCAGATTTAGAGAAACTTATTTATTTAGTCTAATACTCAGTCAAGAAAAAAGAAAGGGCTACCTTTAAGCTGGCAACACAAACCTCCAAGTACTCAGTTTGCCACTCAGATTGATCAAGCATTCCTTATCATATAAACTAGCTCATAACATTAATCTGTCAACATTTAATCAAGAACTAGGTGGTCATATCCAACTTTTCAAAATCAGTTTTCTTTCTTATTTTCAAAAAACAATTCATCAACTCTTCCCTAAGGGTTCTGACTAACTCAAGAATAATTCAAGGAACAGTTACTCTACAACATAAAGTCCAATTTTTCAAGAAAGTCTTTATCAAATCTGCTCTCTTCCACTTCCAGTCTAAATAGGGAAAAGGCCATTCCACCCAAAAATTGTTGAAATCTAAGGAATTCAGTATTTGATCTAATCGAGGACAGGGTTTTGACCCTCCCCGTGTAAGATGTTGAAGTTATGAGAACTACACTCCAATTAGGATTAAACATCTACTTTCAATGTTTAAAATTTAATTGACTTCTCAAAACACTTCTTTGGTACAAACCAACATTTGGGACAACTATGGAACACCTACCCTCTGTCAGATTGAACGTTCCACACCAGAACGTTCAAAATCGATAAAGTCATGACCCTCAGTCTTAACTAAACATTCCACCACCAGAATATTTCGAATAACAGACTCATAAACTAACCTCTACTGGACCAGAAACACGAAGCTACAAACTAGACTATTGGCTGCACTGAAGACTAAAGATCATCCAAAGCTCGAAGATGCAGACTCAAAGTTCAAAGAAGCTCTGACTTAGAATATAGCACTACGAACTAATTCTATATCATTCTCCCTTTCATTTCGTTCCTAAAATAGAATAAAAGGCTAAATTGATGTCAAAGCCTTCTTACCATGTACTTTTACCCAAAGATCAATAAAGTTTCATTTTAAAGTACATCCTTTACTGTCTTACCATAACAGTTTTAAAAAGCAATAAACAAACAAAAAGGAAAATTATTCAATGCACGAAACAAATGGCAAAACTTATTCCGCACTTTACATTAAAGAGTTCGCAAAACCTGGCCCCAACATAGCCCATTAAATTCAAAAAAAAAAAAGAAGAAAAGATCTATCTCAGGACCAACAACTGGGACTCATTCAGTCCACCTTAACGATTTCTAAAAGATATAATTCTGTAGACACTTACTTTTGTCTCCATTCCCGAAAGGGAAAGGTTCGATGATGAAAACATAAATCTCCACTTGACAACGCATCTCCTATAAAATAACGAATCTCAATTCCCCTTTTCATTTCACCCGAAACCTGCTATTTATAGAAACCTGCTATTTATGGAAACCTGCTAAAATAGTAACTGCCGTAATGGGCAGCTGTTAAAAGTGGCAAGTCATAAAAGATAGAAACCTGTCAGAATTAGGTGTTGCACTCCAACATAAATCCTAAATGAGATAGAAACTGCGAGAGAATCCTTTTCCTAATACGATTCGAAAATAAGAGTTACGTATTGATCGAAATCCTAACGAGCCTAGAGTTCGTAACGGGCCCAGACGCATCCCGTCACAAGGTTAATACGCACTAAAGGACTCAATTAAATCTCAAATACTCCGTATTCTAGAAATCCGAATCTGACTAAGAAAAACAGCCCAGACCCTATTTTCAACGCCTGGCTCTGGGCGCTGAAAATACCTGGTACGTGTTTTTTCCTAATTCCCCGTGGATTAGAGTTCTGCAATTCTATCTTTCCACGAACTCTTTTCTATAAATAGGGCCTTAAGTTCGACGTGAAAAGGACACAACAACACACAATTATATTTTTGAGTATTGACTCTGAACTCCTAAGCCTAAGCCTCATGCTGCAAAACCGATCACGCGTTCTGTCGCAATCGATCCATAAATCGAACAGAACGTATTGTGAGGGGGTCAAAAATACGCGGGGCTGATGCGTGACCTTGTCCCTCGTGGGTGTGACGATTCTTTTTATTCAATCAAGTGTAATTGGATTTCCTGTGAGTATACACCCAATTGACTAGTAATATAGGAGTCGCCATTCAGTTTTTAACGACAATGAGAAAAACTGACAAAACCCGGTTATCGTGACATAAAGGGAGTGCAATTATGTTTGACCACGACGGCCGTAGGTTCCCTTGTGATCCCTGGCGTGGGGATCTCTCAATATACACCCGCAAGGTAGAGATTGAGGGTTTGGGGGACTGTAACTACCGAGAGGAGTAATTCGCTCGTCGATAACTCCAGAGGCAGGATATCCTTACTAGCTCAGCATAAATAATTGAAGGGACATGCGTTAACTATTAAACTAATCTGAGTTGATTTTAACAATATGCAACATATAATACTAATTCGATCGTGACTATCTGATTTAAATAACATTAGGGGACGTAGCATGATAATCCGATTTCCCAAAAATATTATATTTGTTAGGCGTGATAGAACAATCATATTAGGTTAGTTTAACAGTTCATAAAAAGGGCGAGGAAAGAAGTTAAATCATCGAAAAGGGACACATTACGACGCACCCTTGAGGGGTGCGTCACGGTTCTCAGAAAACTAACCACTTTGACTTTGCTATTTCTCCTTTTTATTTAACGAATCTCAATTACGGGACAGGATACGTTCTGTTCGATTTATGGATCGATTGCGACAGAACGCGTGAACAGTTTCGCAGCGAGAGGCTTAGGCTAAGGGGTTTAGAGTCAATACTCAGAATATATTATGTGTTGTTGTTGTCGTTTCACGTCGAAACTAGGGGTCTATTTATAGGGAAGAGTTCGTGGAAAGATAGAATTGCAGAGTTCTAATCCATAAAGAATTAGGAAAAAACACGTCCCAGGTAATTTCGGCGTCCAGCTCTGGGTGTCAAAGATTTCGGCGCCCAGGGCTGGGCGTTGAAAATAGAGATCCATGCAATTTCAGCGCCCAGGGCTGGGCGTCAAAGATTTCGGCGCCCAGCTCTGGGGCGTTGAAAGTGATGTCTAGGCCGAATTCTTTGTCAGATTCGGATTCCTGAAATCCGTAGAGTTTCAGATTAATTCGAGTCTTTTAGCGCGTATCAATTTTGTGACGGAATGCGTCTGGGCCCGTTACGAACTCTAGGCTCGTTAGAATTTCGATTAATACGTAACTCTTATTTCCGAATCATATTAGGAATAGGATTCTCGCAGTTTTTCTATCTCATTTAGGATTTATGTTGGAATGCAACACCTAGTTCTGACAGGTTTCTATCTTTTATGATTTGCCACTTTTAGAAGCTACCTTTTACGGCATTTACTATTTTTAGCAGGTTTCCATAAATAGCAGGTTTCGGGTGAAATGAAATGGGGAATCGAGATTCGTTTATTTTATAGGGGATGCGTTGTCAAGTGGAGTTTTTATGCTTTCATCATCGAACCTTTCCCTTGCGGGAACGGGGACAAAAGTAGGTGTCTATAGTTAGCCCCCACTTTGACTGAGTCTTGGAGTAAGACGATGGTCAAAGTATTAGACGGAGTGCGTCACACAAGCCATGGTGTATGTGACCTATTTTGCGAGGGTCTCACGAGCCCCCGAGTGATAACATTTGACTTGAGGGTCATCACTTGAAGTGTTGACATATCCCTCACGTGTCATTGGGATTTGTCAACTGATAGTATAGAAACTTCCTCACTTTGTCATTGGAAGGATCTTAAGATGCGTAGAAACCCCCTCACTTTGTCATTGGGAGTAGCTACAAATATTTTCGAAATTAAAGCTATAAAGTGTAATTGGGCCTGGCCAAGCCCAATCACGAGGTAAAACGTTTTTAAAGATTCTCATTTTCAGGGCTAGCTAAACGAGAAAACCCCCTTGTTTTTATAGGACGTAAAACGAAGGAAAATCCAACACAACGTTCTTTTTTGGAAAAACGAAAAACCAATCCTTTAATTTTTGGAAAAAGGTAAAACCAATCCTTTAATTTTTGGAAAAAGGGAAAACCAATCCTTTAATTTTCGGAAAAAGGGAAAACCGATCCTTTTATTTTCGGAAAAAGGGAAAACCGATCCTTTAATTTTCGGAAAAAGGGAAAATCGATCCTTTGATTTTCGGAAAAAGGGAAAACCGATCCTTTGATTTTCGGAAAAAGGGAAAACCGATCCTTTGATTTTCGGAAAAAGGGAAAACCGATCCTTTGATTTTCGGAAAAAGGGAAAACCGATAAAAGTTATCGCTGCAGCGACTAAGGACCTGCGCTGTTAGTGACGCATACCCCGCCCGCTGAAGGTGGGCGAGCCTGTCCGCTGAGGGTAGACCCCCCGTCCGATAGAAGTGGACGAATCTGTTTTGATGTTTTTTAAAAATAAGGACCTACGCGGTTGGTGACGTAGACCCCGCCGGCTGAAGATGGCGAACCTGTCCGCTGAGGGTGGACGCCCCGTCCGATAGAAGTGGACGAATCTGTTTTGAAATTTTATTTTGTTTTTTTTTTTTTTTTTTGAAAATAAGGAGCTACGTGGTTTGCGTCGTAGGCCCCGCCGACTGAAGATGGCGAGCCTATTTTAAATTTGAAGACTTTATTTTTCGAAAACTGAGGACCTGCGCGGCTAATGACGCAGACCCCGCCCGCTGAGGGTGGGCGGGCCCATTTTGAATTTCTTATTTTGCCTATGTAGAAGAGCTTTTGGTGATTACAACCTGTTGGTGGGTCGTAATATTTCCTGATTAGATGTGTCCTGTAAGTGGGTCCACACTGTGTATATTTTTGTTCAACAATATATTTTTTGAGATATCCAAACATGATATGGTGCGTGGCGCAGTCTGGGAATGTGATTTTGATTGCGCGCTCCTTGTTGGAGTCCACTTTTGCGAGCCCCCAAGCGTTGAGGCTTGTCGGTTGCTTTTTGCGTCTTGTAATCATGTTTTGGGTCACGCTCGTATGTGCGAGTGATCTTTGTAGTGGTGTGCTACTTTGACAAAGTCGTGGGGTGCGACTCTCGGAAATTTTCAAGTTTGAATGAGTATGGCAGGGCCCAATAGAAGTTAGGGCCTTTTTGAGCCTGGATTCATTTTCGGCGCCCAGGCCTGGGCGTTGAAATAATTCACGCCCAGGTGGGGCGTTGAAAGTGTTGTTTGGGCTGGTCTTTTGATGACACAGTCGGCCTCTTGTTCATTCATTTATTTCACTTGAAAGTTCTATGTATTCTCTTTTCTTTTGTTTTTTTTTTGTTTTTAGAACGTGATGATTTTCTTGAGAAGCCGTAGCCGATTGGTGGACTACGGTGCTTGTCGCTTTGGGGCGATTGTTTTAAGGAACTGTTGCTCTTAAGGTGTTCAGTTATTGCAATAGTCGGGCGAGTCTATATGGCCCGAGGAACATACCTTGAGGTGTAAGACTTTGATCGCTCTTATATATTTTTTGAACGTGTTCGTGAATGATGATATGTATGTGCGAACGAGCGTTCATAGAATGGCCGTTGTGTGCGGTCCATCAATCAGTTTGCTTGAATCATTTTTTTTTTAGCAATGACTGATTTTGAATAGTTTGCTTAGAAGCTTGATAGGGGTCAGGTCCATTCATGAAGTGGGCTCAAACATCGTGCCCTTTCGATTGTTCAAACATTTGCTTCGAGATTTTTTATTTTGTTATGGTTGTTTCGTAGCTTAGAGCCCCCAAGTATGCATGTTGGGATGCTTCCTTTTGGCGTACGATTTTGTAGGTTCTTTCGAGAAAGATGCCTTGGGGTTTCGCTCGTGTAGGTGCGAGCTATCCCTTCCGTGGTAGGTAATGTTTTGCTACTTTTAATCCTTAATGTAGAAGTCGTGTGGCTTGTATTTGGGCGATAAGTAGTCTTTGCCTCTTACTCTTGGTCGTGTTAGCATTAGTGCAATGTGCCTTACCCTTTTTTAGACTTGTACTGTGGGATTATGGTGCAACGCAGGCTTGTGTGGCCTAACGGCGTGTCTTAGAACATTCCTCCAAGTGTTGGGATATCATTATTTGGAGTACTTCATCGTGCTGAATCGTTCAGGTGCTCGAACAAGTGTAGCACCTTCTGCGTGGGTTTGCACGGCTTATTACTTCGTTCGATGCGATGATTCATAGGTGTTTCTTTCTTATTTTTGTATCTGGGCAAAACTTGGCTAGCAGAAAGATTCAGCGCCCAGGCTGGGGCGTTAAAGATATCGGCGCCCAGCTCTGGGCGTTGAAATTGATTTCTGGGTATATTTTGATGATTTTTTTTTCTTTCGCTTTTGCTTTGGAACGAGGTAGACTGTGTAACGGGCGCTTGTAGGGCGAGCATTATGTGCAGTAGCTTGATCGCAGTTTTGGTGACTCGCGATTTTCAGTTACCCTTGTTAGTGGGGTGACTTTATATATTCTAAGTAGTGCTTAGAATTTGGGAGGGATTGTAGCCACTCTAAGGTTCGTTTTAAACGATTAAAGCTTAGGATTGTGCCCCTATGACGTGTGTATAGCATTAGCGTCGAGAATTTGCGATAAAATTATCATCTCGAGCATTTTTAGAGTATTTTTCTCAAACCCCCAATTGTAACTACGGGATTAGCTTGGTGCTATAATGCTTGGCATACATTTTTATGCATTCATGGTGACACGGGTCATGAATAGTTTGAACCAGACTCGTTTAGTGCGAGGTATGTTTGAGTAGTGATTTTTCTACTTCTCTTGTAAATGTCGTATTGTGCGACATTGCCATGGTCAAGGTAGTCACATGTTGAAGTGTGCCTTGACCAAAATCTAGGTGCCTTTCTTTACCCATAATCATATTTGGAAAGCCTTTGACTTACTTGCAATATTGAGATAAACGCACACTAAGCTTAAACCAACGACACTTTATCTGTCCGAAGAAGTCTTTAAAAATCATTTGAAAATTATTTAAAATCCGAGTCCTACTGTGTACAATCCGAGGTGTCCTAAGTAGGTTGACTTTATAGAATGGTTCGTACAAGATTACATGAGTGAATCAAAATACTGTTACAATTTTTGGAATGCTGTCTAAGGATTTGCTGGAAGCCAGGGTGCAGACGTCAAGATATTACTTGTGCCCGTTTGGCATATGTTTTTAGGCTTTTAGGGCCATCTTTTCCAGAATTGCGGGAATATAAACCGTTTTCAAATTAACTTAGAATTACTTGGTGTATGTCTGCACAAAAGGTCAAGGTATACTTAGTTCTTTCCCTACCTCTTTCAGTTCAATTTTTAGCCCCCAGTTGCTGTTATGTCTTCCCATTAATGATGCTTTCAGATTTCGATTTTAGATGCTCGTGTCATATTCCTGAGTAGGGTGAGCCTTGGTTAAGTGCCAAGTCCTATTGACAATGTACCATTTTTTATTTTTTTTCAAAGGGGATTAGCAAGCATTTGAATTACCATGAACGGGTGCCCTGAGTTCGAAGGAACGATGGGGCGATGCCGTAGAACAATCCTCTTTATTGCAAGCTTACTGCCCTTACTACTTGTTGGCGATCATGACTGTGTCTAGTGGTTAAAGAAAGTCTTTAAGTGAGTTAGTTCGCTTTAGGGAGGGTCAAGTCGAGTACTTTAGAGGTCATGGACGCTTGCGCTAGCCCCCATTCAATTGAGGCAGAGCGATCTTTTGAGTCTTGGCTAAGTGCCTAGGAGTGTGAATGCTCCTTCTGGCAAGGGTACGTGCCTTTATTATTTTTCGATGTGTGCTCGTTAATTTTGGCATCTTGATGACTTGGATTCTTCCTTTGACTTAAATTTTTCGACTTGGGTTGCAAGTAATTAAATTTCAATAAGGGACTCTATTTCTTATTCTTGTTATTCTATAGGCTTTAATATTTTTGTCAAATTGGTTGGACCGAATCATGGATTGCCTACGTATCCGCCTTAAATAGATTTAATTTGGAATCAGGTCTTGTATAGTTCTTAGCCTAGAAAATGGTTTCTTAGAATGCCGATTTTAAACAAGTACGTTCTGAGGTGGAAATATATTATTTGAAATGGTAGAATAAGTGAAGTTTATTATTATTTAAATCTGCTGCCTTGCCGTAAGCCAAAAAATTTGTTTTATATTTTTGAGTACATGTATTTTCTTTTCATGTGTTTTTTTTTGGTACGTATACCTGAATACGTGTTGTACCCCTCCAAGTGTTCGTTATTTTTCCGTGCATGTGCGGATAAAATGACGAGCACTTCTGGACAAATCTTTCAGCAAGCAAAGAGATTCAGCGCCCAGGCAGGGGCGCTAAAGATTTCGGCGCCCAGCTCTGGGCGCTGAAAATGACTTTTGGACGGATCTTTTTTGGTGCGCTAAATGCTTCTTTTCCTTTTTAGACTAACTTTAGAGGCGCTTTGCAAAGTTTCTTTTTTATTATTTACATTCTTTAATTTTTTTTTTAATTTTCATTTTTGAGTGTAGAATGTACTTTTCATTTGTCTTTTTTTATTTGTGACTCAAGACGGTTTGAAAGATGGGTTGAATGAGATAGGGTAGTTTGTATAGGTATTGGTCAAGCATAAGGATTACATCTGCTGGGATTCACATTTTACGGCCTCAGGCTAGCGTCACGAGTTTACATTAATCAAGGCCAATGAGTAGCATAGGGATGGCTCAAGGGTATATCAACAGGATGTATCCGCACAAGTTATATGGTCATTATGCTAATGGTGGTATAAGAGCAGGTTTTGGAAATAAGGGGTATGACGCACGTGTCAATGGCCGTGCGTGGTTTGCGGTTGACAACGAGTTCAAGAACAAGAGTCGAGGTAATGGTTTCTTGGGTCATGGCAATGAGAACATGGATAGGTTAAAATGAGCTGAACAGGGACCCCAGAGCGAAGGCGTCTAAGAGCATAAGGATTGGAAATGGTAGACATCGTAGAATTTTATGATTTGGATTGGTTGACTCAATTCTTTTCCTTCGTTTACTTAGGTAAATGTTGCACTACGGGATAAGTATTCCCTGGCTTGCTCTTTTTGCTCTCCCTTTTCTCTTTTATTTTTTTCTTTCTTTTTCCTTGGGATTCCTCCCCAACATAAATTCTTCAATTTTTAATTTGGGCTAAAAGGTAGATAGTTGTGGTCTTTGAGTCACGAGGCGAGACTGAGTGAGCCTCGTTTGGTAGGCCTATAGTGGACCTTTAATTTTAGTAGGCCTAGGGTGGACCTTTAATTTTGTCTTACTTTGCAAGCGTATTTAGTCGTTTCTTAAAATGTGCAAATAGCGTAGATTCAAAATGTTGTTTTTACCTTATTAAAATTTAACGAAAGAATTACATCGAAAATAATTTTTTGCTTCTTTTTAGATTCCAGTTTCTGGGATTTAATTGGAATTTGTGATTTAGACTCGAACTTTCATTAATTTTCCGATTATAACCCGTGTATGAATATAAGGAGGTGGCCTAGACTCAAAGTAATGACGTGGCGTAAGCCTATAATTCTTGACCAAGCAAACTTTCAGACTTAGGCTAATTGGACCATAACTTTCGTTGGTTGACACTTTAGATTTTAACCCTTGGGTGTTCATTTGTCATGCGCCATTTTGCTTAATGTTGGCAAGGTAGTTAGTTGGGGAGATCGAATTTTTATTTTTGCAAGACTAGAATCATTAGTGCGGCTTCTCTCTTAGTGTGTATTGCTTTACCCCAATGGTAGCCCTATTGGTATGCCGATTTGGGTATTTTCATGGTTGGTCATGTTGCATTCATGGAAAATCTTTTAGTCCGTACTTAATAGTATTTCAAGGAGTGAGTGACTCGAGAGGACTATGATAGTCGTGACCCATTGTGATTATAAGCCTTGAGGCCATTAATTTTTTCTTTGCTAATGGTGTTGACACCTTAGGTTCACTTTGGGGGTTGTGCGACTATGGGGGAATGATTTTCAGAACGTGACCGTTTCCATTTTGCAAATACTATAATATATTCTTTTTATTGGTGAGAGAGTATTGAGGCCGTAGACTCTTAGCAAGAGATGACAATTACATAGGGGTGCTTGTTGATTTAAATGTTAGGAAGGGAGACTCAATATGGTTTAACCTTTTAACTCGCAGAACGACACCAAGTATTAGGACCGATTCTATGGATAAGACAACTAAGACTTAGGATTTAGACTGTACTTTGGCATAGCCTAGTCTAGACTCGGATTTATTCATTTTCTATTTGAACATTTATTTTTTCTTGAAGACTTTATTCGAACATTATTTTTTGAATACTCCGCCCATGTGACATCCATAATTATTAGCATGTTCGGTTTTGATGCCGAGCATTGTCGTCGTAGGAGGCCTAACAACGACGCAAAGAGTTATTAATTTTTTACGAGTCGCTTTTGAAATCGAGTGCTTTTCTTACGCCCTCGTAGCAATTTTTTCGAAAAGTCTTTTTTTTTTTTTTTTTGCTACGTACATACTTTTTTATGCGCGGCAGCAACTTCGGCGCCTGGAAGTGGGCGTGAGAAATTTTGGCGCCCAGCCTGGGGCGCTGAAAATGCGTCCCTGACTGGTACTCGTTTTCAGTTTTCGTCTACTTTTGTTTTTGCGACTTTGATTTTGCGTGCTTGCCTAATAACGTCCTTACGCGTTGTGCAGCGTTTGTGGGATTCGTTACAGGCCATCCCGAGCGTCGCTTATTTTGTGGCGATCATTCGGGTTTGCGGAACACTTGTTTCGGTATAACTCTTTGGCAAATTAGTCTATGAATGTTTGGGCAGTTTTTAAGGTCGTTGGTTTTCTAGGATAGTTTGTCACACACAATCACATATTTCGCTAAACATAACTACATTACAAACATGGATTTGAAAATTAAATATGCCACGTAGTTTATGATAGGCTTCTATGGGTAGTTTATTTGCGCCTGGCTTGGTACCGCTTCTATCGTAGATCCAACACATGCCCCGGTCGAGGTAGTGTCTTCAACAGACGAATTTCGCTCAAGAGGCCAACTCGCAAGTGCAAGCCAAAGGGGCATGCAGGCGAGAGGGACCTAATGGGCGAGCGATTGGGTTCGGGATAGGTGTACTACCTGCACAAGTACCGAGTGGGCAACATGCGCGGCGTATGCACCCCCCTATTGGCCAAAAAAGGGTATCCTTAGTCCCAACTCCCAAGGGAGCCGAGATTCGTTATGATGTTCTGCCCGTTTCACATTAATATGCTGATTTTCAAGTCGTCCCAACTTGATGGGGAAATAAACGCGGGGTAGGATCGTTTCGCCCTTTGGCTATTTTGATTACCTACAAGCACGAGTATTTCCTTCACTATCCCCAGCGGAGTCGCCACTGTGAGGGGGTCGAAAATGCGCGGGGCTGATGCGTGACCTTGTCCCTCGTGGGTGTGACGATTCTTTTTATTCAATCAAGTGTAATTGGATTTCCTGTGAGTATACACCCAATTGACTAGTAATATAGGAGTCGCCATTCAGTTTTTAACGACAATGAGAAAAACTGACAAAACCCGGTTATCGTGACATAAAGGGAGTGCAATTATGTTTGACCACGACGGCCGTAGGTTCCCTTGTGATCCCTGGTGTGGGGATCTCTCAATATACACCCGCAAGGTAGAGATTGAGGGTTCGGGGGACTGTAACTACCGAGAGGAGTAATTCGCTCGTCGATAACTCCAGAGGCAGGATATCCTTACTAGCTCAGCATAAATAATTGAAGGGACATGCGTTAACTATTAAACTAATCTGAGTTGATTTTAGCAATATGCAACATATAATACTAATTCGATCGTGATTATCTGATTTAAATAACATTAGGGGACCATGCATGATAATCCGATTTCCCAAAAATATTATATTTGTTAGGCGTGATAGAACAATCATATTAGGTTAGTTTAACAGTTCATAAAAAGGGTGAGGAAAGCAGTTAAATCATCGAAAAGGGACACATTACGACGCACCCTTGAAAGGTGCGTCACGGTTCTCAGAAAACTAACCACTTTGACTTTGCTATTTCTCCTTTTTATTTAACGAATCTCAATTATGGGACAGGATACGTTCTGTTTGATTTGTGGATTGATTGCGACAGAACGCGTGAACAGTTTCGCAGCGAGAGGCTTAGGCTAAGGGGTTTAGAGTCAATACTCAGAATATATTATGTGTTGTTGTTGTCGTTTCACGTCGAAACTAGGGGTCTATTTATAGGGAAGAGTTCGTGGAAAGATAGAATTGCAGAGTTCTAATCCATAAAGAATTAGGAAAAAACACGTCCCAGGTAATTTAGGCGCCCAGCTCTGGGCGTCAAAGATTTCGGCGCCCAGGGCTGGGCGTTGAAAATAGAGATCCATGCAATTTCAGCGCCCAGGGCTGGGCGTCAAAGATTTCGGCGCCCAGCTCTGGGCGTTGAAAGTGATGTCTGGGCCGAATTCTTTGTCAGATTCGGATTCCTGAAATCCGTAGAGTTTGAGATTAATTCGAGTCTTTTAGCGCGTATCAATTTTGTGACGGAATGCGTCTGGGCCCGTTACGAACTCTAGGCTCGTTAGGATTTCGATTAGTACGTAACTCTTATTTCCGAGTCATATTAGGAATAGGATTCTCGCAGTTTTTCTATCTCATTTAGGATTTATGTTGGAATGCAACACCTAGTTCTGACAGGTTTCTATTTTTTATGATTTGCCACTTTTAGAAGCTACCTTTTACGGCAGTTACTATTTTTAGCAGGTTTCCATAAATAGCAGGTTTTGGGTGAAATGAAATGGGGAATCGAGATTCGTTTATTTTATAGGAGATGCGTTGCCAAGTGGAGTTTTTATGCTTTCATCATCGAACCTTTCCCTTGCGGGAACGGGGACAAAAGTAGGTGTCTACACGTATCCCGTCCCATAATTTGAGATTCTTTAAATAAAAGGAGAAATAGCAAAGTCAAAGTGGTTAGTTTTCTGAGAACCGTGACGCACCTCTCAAGGGTGCGTTGTAATGTGTCCCTTTTCCATGGTTTAATTGCTTTCCTCGCCCTTTTATGAACTGTTAAACTAACTAAAATCTGATTGTTCGATCACGCTTAATAAATATGATGTTTTTAGGAAATTGGATTATCATGCTAGGTCCCTTAAAACAATCTAAATCAGATAATCGCGTTCGATATAGTACTATATGTTGCATATTGATAAAATCAACTCAGATTAGTTTAATAGTTAACGCATGTCCCTTCAATTATTTATGCTGAGCTAGTAAGGATATCCTACCTCTGGAGTTATCGAAGAGAGAGTACTCCTCTCGGTAGTTACAGTCCCCCGAACCCTCAATCTCTACCTTGGGGGTGTACGTTGAGCGATCCCCACCACCAGGGATCACAAGGGAACCTACGGCCGTCGTGGTCAAACATAATTGCACTCCCTTTATGTCACGATAACCGGGTTTTGTCAGTTTTTCTCATTGTCGTTAAAAACTGAATGGCGACTCCTATATTACTAGTCAATTGGGTGTAAACTCACAGGAAATCCAATTACACTTGATTTGACAAAAAGAAGCGTCACACCCACGAGGGACGAGGTCACGCAATTTTCGACCCCCTCACAGTGGCGACTACGCTGGGGATAGTGAAGGAAATACTCGTGCTTGTAGGTAATCAAAATAGCCGAAGGGTGAAACGATCCTACCCCGCGTTTATTTCCCAATCAAGTTGGGACGACCTGAAAATCAGCATATTAATGTGAACGGGCAGAACCGCATAACGAATCTTGGCTCCCTTGGTGTTTCATCTCCGGAGTTGGGACTAAGGATACCCATCGCCAACCGGGGGCTGCATACGCTTCGAATGTTGTCCACTCGGCACTTTCGCTAGTAGTACACCCGTCCCAAACCCAATCGCTCGCCCATTAGGTCCCTCTCGCCTGCATGCCCCCTTGGCTTGCACTTGCGGGTTGGCCTCTTGAGCGAAATTCGTCTGTTGAAAACACTACCTTGACCGGGGCATGTGTTGGATCTACGATAGAAGCGGTACCAAGCCAGGCGCAAATACCACCCATAGAAGCCTATCATAAACTACATGACATATTTAATTTTCAAATCATGTTTGTAATGTAGTTATGTGTAGCGAACTATGTGACTATGTTATGATTGTGCGTACGAATAATGTTAGACAAATAATGCTAGAAAACCAACGAACTTAAAAATTTCCCAAACATTCATGAACCAATTGGCCAAAGAGTTATACCAAAATACGTGTTCCGCAAGCCCGAACGATCGCCACAAAAATAAGCGACGCTCGGGATGGCCGTGACGAATCCCACAAACACTGCACAACGCGTAAAGGACGTTATAAGGCAAGCACGCAAAATTAAAGTTGCAAAAACAAAAGTAGACGAAAACTGAAAACGAGAACCAGCCAGAGTCGCATTTTCAACGCCCCTGGCTGGGCGCTAAAATTTCTCACGCCCACCGATGGGCGCTGAAGTTGCTGCCTGGCCTTTTGGTCAGGCACAGCAGCCTCGGTGCCCGCGCAAAAAAAACACGTAGCAAAAAAAAATCTTTTCGTAAAAATTGCTGCAAGGGCGTATGAAAAGGCACTCGATTCTAAAAGCGACTAAAAAAATAAAAATAAATAACTCTTTGTGTCGTTGTTAGGCCTCCTACGACGACAATGCTCGGCATCAAAACCGAACATGCTAATAATTATGAATGTCACATGGGTAAAGTATTCAAAAATAATGTTCAAATGAAGTTTTTTAAAAAATAATGTTTGAATAAAAAGTAAATCCGAGTCTAGACTAGGCTATGCCAAAGTACAATCTGAATCCTAAAGTCTTAGTTGTCTTATCCATAGAATCGGTCCTAATGCTTGGTGTCGTTCTGCAAGTTAAAAGGTTAAACCATATTGAGTCTCCCTTCCTAACATTTAAATTAATAAGCACCCATATGTAATTGTCATCCCTTGCTAAGAATCCACGGCCTCAATACTCTCTCTCACCAATAAAAAGAATATATTATAGTATTTGCAAAATGGAAACAGTCACATTCTGAAAATTATTCCCCCATAGTCGCACAACCCCCAAAGTGAACCTAAGGTGTCAATACCATTGGCAAGAAAAATTAATGGCCTCAAGGCTTATGATCACATTGGGTCACGACCATCATAGTCCTCTCGAGCCACTCGCTCCTTGAAATACTCCTAAGTACGGACTAAAAGATTTTCCATGAATGCAACATGACCAACCATGAAAATACCCAAATCGGCATACCATAAAGCTACCATTGGGGTAAAGCAATACACACTAAGAGAGAAGCCGCACTAATGATTCTAGCCTTGTAAAAATGGAAATTCGATCTCCCCAATTAACTACCTTGCCAACATTAAGCAAAATGGCGCATGACAAACGAACACCAAAGGGTTAAAATCTAAAGTGTCAACCAACGAAAGTTATGGTCCAATTAACCTAAGTCTGAGAGTCGTTTGGTCAAGTATTATAGGCTTACGCCACGTCATCATTTTGAGTCTAGGCCACCTCCTTGTATTCATACACGGGTTATAATCAGAAAGATTAATGAAAGTTCGAGTCTAAATCACAACTTCCAGTTAAATCCCGGAAACCAGAATCTGAAAAGAAGCAAAAAATTATCTTCGATGTAATTCTTTCGTTAAATTTTAATAAGGTAAAAACAACATTTTGAATCTACGCTATTTGCACATTTTAAGAAACGACTAAATACGCTTGCAAAGTAAGACAATTTAAAAGCCCACCCTAGGACTACTAAAGCTAAAGGTCCACCCTAGGCCCGCTAAAATTAAAGGTCCACTATAGGCTTACCAAACGAGGCTCACTCAGTCTCGCCTCGTGACTCAAAGACCACAACCATCTACCTTTTAGCCCAAATAAAAAAAAATTGAAGGATTTATGTTGGGGAGAAATCCCAAGCAAAAAGAAAAAAGAGAAAAAGAAAAGGGAGAACGAAAAGAGCGAGCCATGGAATACTTATCCCGTACCTCCCAAAGTGCGGAATTTACCAAAGTGAACGAAGGAAAAGAACTGAGTCAACCAATCCAAATCATGCCACAAAAGCTACATAAAGTTCTACGATGTCTACCCTTTCCAATCCTTTTGTTCTTAGACGCCTTCGCTCTGGGGCCCCTGTTCAGCTCATCTAACCCATCCGTGTTCTCATTTCCATAACCCAAGAAAACATTACCTTGACTCTTGTTCTTGAACTTATTGTCAACCGCAAACCACGCACGGCCATTGACACGCGCGTCATGCCCATTATTTCCAAAACCTTACATCACCATAAGCATAATGACCATATAACTTGTTTGAATACATCCTGTTGATATACCCTTGAGCCGTCCCCATGCTATTCATTGGCCTTGGTTGATGTAATCCTCGTGCTTAACTAATACCTATACAACTCATTCAACCCATCTTTCAAGCCGTCTTGAGTCATGAATAAAAAGAGAGACAAATGAAAAGTACAAAAAAATAATAAATAACAAAAAGCAAACTTTGCAAAGCGCCTCTAAAGTTAGTCTAAAAAGAAAAAGAAGCATTTAGCGCACCAAAAAAGATCCGCCCAGAAATTATTTTTAGCGCCCACAACTGGGCGCCGAAATCTTTAACGCCCCAGCCTGAGAGCTGAATCCCTCTGCTCGCCAAATTTTGTCCAGAAGTGCTCGTCATTTTATCCGCACATGCACGGAACAATAACGAACACTTGGGGGGGTACAACACGTATTCAGATATACGTACCACCAAAAAATACATGTACTCAATCAAAAAAAATATAAAACAAATTTTTGGCTTACGGCAAGGCAGTAGATTGAAATAATAATAAACTTCACTTATTCTACCGTTTCAAATAATATGTTTCCACCTCAGAACGTACTTGTTTAAAATCGGCATTCTAAGAAACCATTTTCTAGGCTAAGAACTACGCAAGACCTGATTCCAAATTAAATCTATTTAAGGCGGATACGTAGGCAATCCATGATTCGGTCCAAACAATTTGCAAAAATATTAAAGCCTATAGAAAAACAAGAATAAAAATAGAAGACCCTTATTGAAATTGAATTACTTGCAATCCAAGTCGAAAGAAAAATTTAAATCAAAGGAAGAATCCAAGTCACCAAGATGCCAAAACGAGCATACATCAAAAAATAATAAGGGCACGTACCCTTGCCAGAAGGAGCACTCACACTCCTAGGCACTTAGCCAAGACTCAAAAAGATCGCTTTGCCTCAATTGAATGGGGGCTAGGGCAAGCGTCCATGACCTCTAAAATACTCGACTTGACCCTCCCTAAAGCGAACTAACTCACTTAAAGACCTTCTTTTACCACTAGACATAGTCGTTCGCTTAAAGACCTTCTTTCACCACTAGACACAGTCATAATCGCCAACAAATAGTAAAGGCAGTAAGCTTGCAATGAAGAGAATTGTTCTACGGCATCACCCCATCGTTCCTTCGAACTCAGGGCACCCGTTCATGGTAATTCGAATGCTTGCTAATCCCCTTTGGAAAAAAATTAGACATTGTCAATAGGACTTGGCACCTAACCAAGGCTCACCCTACTCAGACATATGACACGGGCATCTAAAATCGAAATCTGAAAGCATCATTAATGGGGAGACATAACAACAACTGGGGGCTAAAAGTTGAAATAAAAGAGCTAGGGAAAGAACTAAGTATAGCTTGACCTTTTGTGCAGACATACACCAAGTGAATCTAAGTCAATTTGAAAACGGTTTATATTCCCGCAATTCTGGAAAAGATGGCCCTAAAATCCTAGAGCATATGCCAAACGGGCACAAGTATATCTTGACGCCTGCACCCTGGCTACCAGCAAATCCTTAGACAGTATTCCAAAAATCGTAACAGTATTTAGATTCACTCATATAATCCTGTACGAACCTTTCTATAAGTCAACTTACCTAGGACACCTCGGATTGTACACAGTAGAATTCGGATTTTAAATAATTTTCAAATGGTTTTCAAAGACTCCTTCGAACATAATAAAGTGTCGTTGGTTTAAGCTAAGTATGTGTTTATCTTCGATGTTGCAAGTGAGTCAAAAAAGAAAGGGGTTTCTACATATGATTATGGGTAACGAAAGGCACCTAGCTTTTGGCCAAGGCATACTACAACATGTGACTACCTTGACCATGGCAATGTCGCACAATACGACATTTACAAGAGAAGTAGCAAAATCACTACTCGAACGTACCTCGCACTAAACGAGTCTGGTTCAAACTATTCATGATCCATGTCACCATGAATGCATAAAAACGTATGCCAAGCATTATAGCACCAAGCCGATCCCGTAGCTACAATTGGGGGCTTGAGAAAAACACTCTAAAAAATGCTCGAAATGACGATTTTACCGCAAATTCTCGATGCCAATGCTATACATACATCATAGGGGCACAATCCTAAGATTTGATCGTGTAAAACGAACCTTAAATGGCTACAACCCCTCCCAAATTCTAAGCGCTACTTAGAATATATAAAGTCACCCCACTAACAAGGGTAACTGAAAATCGCGAGTCACCAATACTCCGATTAAACTACTGCACATAACGCTCGCCCTACAAGCGCCCGTTACACAGTCTACCTCGTTCCAAAGCAAAAGCGAAAGAAAAAAAAATCAAGGATAATAACTGTCAAAATATACTCAGAAATCATTTTCAACGCCCAGAGCTGGGCGCCGATATCTTTAACGCCCAGCCTGGGCGCTGAATCTTTCTGCTAGCCAAGTTTTGCCCAGATAAAAAAAGAGAAAGAAACACCTATGAATCCTCGTATCGAACGAAGTAATAAGCCGTGCAAACCCACGCAGAAGGTGCTACACTTGTTCTAACACCTGAACGAGGCATGATGAAGTACTCTAATGCAAAAATAATAATGATATCCCAACGCCTGGAGGAATGTTCTAAGACACGCTGTTAGGCCACACAAGCCTACGTCGCACCATAAGTTTATCCATCCCACGGTACAAGTCTAAAAAAGGAGAGTAAGGCATATTGCACTAATGTAGGCACGACCAAGAGCATGTGTAAAAGAGGCAAAAAAACTACTTATCGCCCTAATTCAAAATGCAAGCCACACTACTTCTACATTAAGGATTAAAGGTAGCAAAACATTACCTACCACAGAAGGATAGCTCGCACCTACACGAGCGGAACCCCAAGGCATCTTTCTCGAAAGAACCTACAAAATCGTACGCCAAAAGGAAGCATCCCAACATGCATACTTGGGGGCTTCAAGCTACGAAACAACCATAGCAAAATAAAAAAAATCTCGAAGGAAATGTTTGAACAATCGAAAGGGTACGATGTTTGAGCCCACTTCATGAATGGGCCTGAACCCTATCAAGCTTCTAAGCAAACTATTCAAAATCAGTCATTGCTAAAAAAAATGATTCAAGCAAACTGATTAATGGACCGCACACAACGGCCATTCTATGAACGCTCGTTCACACATACATATCATCATTCTAAGTATCGAACATTCACGAACGCGTTCAAAAGGAAAAATATACAACAACAAGAGCGGTCAAAGTCTTACGCCTCAAGGTATGTTTCTCGGGCCATATAGACTCGCCCAACTATCGCAATAATTGTACGCCTTGAGAGCAACAGTTCCTTAAAATAATCGCCCCAAAGCGACAAGCACCGTAGTCCACCAATCGGCTACGGCTTCTCAAAAAAATCATCACGTTCTAAAAACAAAGAAAAAAACAAAAAAAGAAGAGAATACATAGAACTTCCAAGTGAAATAAACGAATGAACAAGAGGCCAACTGTGTCATCAAAAGACTAGCCCAAACAACACTTTCAACGCTCCACCTGGGCGTGAATTATTTCAACGCCCAGGCCTGGGCGCCAAAAATGAACCCAGGCTAAAAAAAGGCCCTAACTTCTATTGGGCCCTGCCGTATCCATTCGACTCGAAAATTGTCGAGTTCTTTACTGAAGTTCGCACCTCATGGCTTTGTTAAGAGTAGCACACCACTACAAAGATCGCTCGCACTTACGAGCACATTTCCAAACACGATCAAGGACATTACAAAGTGCATATCCCCAAAGAATCTCCTTGACAAGAACTGACCGTCAAGCACGAGTGCTTGGGGGCTCGAAAGAAAATATATATTTCAAAAAAAGGGAGTATGCAAAGTTAAAACAATATTCCCAGACTACGCTGTACAAAGTCCCGTGTTTGGATAATCTCAAAAAAAAGAAAAGAAAAAAAAACGGTATTTTAAAAAAATCGTTAACAGAAATATACTCAGGGTGGGCCCACTTATAGGACACACCTAATCAGGAAATATTGCGACCCACCAACAGGTTGTAATCACAAAAGCCCTTCTACATTGGCAAAATGGAAAGAAAGTAAGAAATTCAAAATGGGCTCGCCCACCTTCAACGGGCGGGGTCTGCGTCACTAGCCGCGCAGGTCCTTAGTTTTCGAAAAATAAAGTCTTCAAATTCAAAATAGGCTCGCCATCTTTAGCCGACGGGGTCTACGTCACAAACCGCGTAGGTCCTTATCTTCAAATTTCAAAAACAGATTCGTCCACTTCTATCGGACGGGGTGTCCACCCTTAGCGGACAGGCTCGCCATCTTTAGCCGGCGGGGTCTATGTCACTAACCGCGCAGGTCCTTAGTCGTTGCAGCGATAACTTTTTCTGGTTTTCCCTTTTTCCAAAAATTAAAGGATCGGTTTTCCGTTTTTCCAAATATTAAAGGATCGGTTTTCCCTTTTTCCAAAAATTAAAGGATCGGTTTTCCCTTTTTCCAAAAATTAAAGGATCGGTTTTCCCTTTTTCCAAAAATTAAAGGATCGGTTTTCCCTTTTTCCAAAAATTAAAGGATCAGTTTTCCCTTTTTCCAAAAATTAAAGGATTGGTTTTCCGTTTTTCCAAAAAAGAACGATGTGCTGGATTTTCCTTCGTTTTACGTCCCATAAAAACAAGGGGGTTTTTGTCGTTTAGCTAACCCTGAAAATGAGAATCTTTAAAAACATTTTTACCTCGTGGTTGGGCTTGGCCAGGCCCAATTACACTTTATAGCTTTGATTTCGAAAACATCTGTAGCTACTCCCAATGACAAAGTGAGGGAGTTTCTACGCCTCTTTAGATACTTCCAATGACAAAGTGAGGGAGTATTCTATACTATCTGTTGAAAAATCCCAATGACACGTGAGGGATATGTCGACATTTCAAGTGATGACCCTTAAGTCAAATGTTATCACTCGGGGGCTCGTGAGACCCTCGCAAAACAGGTCACATACACCATGGCTTGTGTGGCGCACTCCGTCTAGTACTTTGACCATCGTCTTATGCCAAGACTCAGTCAAAGTGGGGGCTAACTGTAGACACCTACTTTTGTCCCCATTCCCGAAAGAGAAAGGTTCGATGATGAAAACATAAATCTCCACTTGACAACGCATCTCCTATAAAATAACGAATCTCAATTCCCCTTTTCATTTCACCCGAAACCTGCTATTTATAGAAACCTGCTATTTATGGAAACCTGCTAAAAATAGTAACCACAGTAATGGGCAGCTGTTAAAAGTGGCAAGTCATAAAAGATAGAAACCTGTCAGAATTAGGTGTTGCACTCCAACATAAATCCTAAATGAGATAGAAACTGCGAGAGAATCCTATTCCTAATACGATTCGAAAATAAGAGTTACGTATTGATCGAAATCCTAACGAGCCTAGAGTTCGTAACGGGCCCAGACGCATCCCGTCACCAGGTTAATACGCACTAAAGGACTCAATTAAATCTCAAATACTCCGGATTCTAGGAATCCGAATCTGACTAAGAAAAATAGCCCAGACCCTATTTTCAACGCCTGGCTCTGGGCGCCCAAATCTTCGGCGCCCAGGCCTGGGCGCTGAAAATACCTGGTACGTGTTTTTTCCTAATTCCTCGTGGATTAGAGTTCTGCAATTCTATATTTCCACGAAATATTTTCTATAAATAGGGCCTTAAGTTCGACGTGAAAAGGACACAACAACACACAATTATATTTCTGAGTATTGACTCTGAACCCCTAAGCCTAAGCCTCACGCTGCAAAACCGATCACGCGTTCCGTCGCAATCGGTCCATAAATCGAACAGAACGTATCCCGTCCCATAATTTGAGATTCGTTAAATAAAAGGAGAAATAGCAAAGTCAAAGTGGTTAGTTTTCTGAGAACCGTGACGCACCTCTCAAGGGTGCGTCGTAATGTGTCCCTTTTCCATGGTTTAATTGCTTTCCTCGCCCTTTTATGAACTGTTAAACTAACTAAAATCTGATTGTTCGATCACGCTTAATAAATATGATGTTTTTAGGAAATTGGATTATCATGCTAGGTCCCTTAAAACAATTTAAATCAGATAATCGCGTTCGATCCACTTAATTGTTATCCATGTTGAACCTCGTCTGAAGGAGCCTTTCTATTCGACCCACACTAATCCAAACATTGGGATGGGAGTATATTATAAAGTGGACAAGAAAAAGGAACTAATCAAATTAAAAGGACAACACATCAAAGACCATTGAAAAGAAAGAGTCCAAGCATACAGTGAAGTAACCGGTCAACCCAAATGTCCAAAAAAAAAAACTCAAATATGAAGAGTAAACGGTGACGAAATTCTGCCAAGATCAAACTAGGTTAAACATTAACCCCAATTGTCAGTTTTACTCGGGATATAATGGGAAACTTTTGAGCCTTAACCATTTTTTCTACCCAAAACTTAACCACGTTACAAGCCCGGAAAAGCCCTCCTTGAAGTGAAGTTATAAACATAAGTCTTTCTTAAATCGCAAAAGAAAAAAAGAAATCCCCACTCGGGAATACCTGAAAATCGAGCACCAATTACTCGGCAATAAGAAGTTAATCAAATTCGCAAAATCAACCAGAAAATAAAACGTAAAAATAAATCGAGTCCCGTGAAAACCGCGCATACCAACCGCCTAGCGCTAGAAAATATCAGCGCATGCCATATGGGCGCTAGAAAATTATAGCGCATGCAAGTCATGCGCTGGATTTTTCCAACGCTTATGCTTAAGTGTTCAGAATTTTTACTGCACTTTTGCAGAAAAATCCGAACACTTGGGGGGTACATCTGTACACAACCTGATTATTTTTATGCATGTAAATTTTGCGCAAATCAAGTTGAATTTATAATAAAAAGAATACTCAGAATAAAAAAACCAGAACTAAGTAAGGCCTGATTCCAACCTGGATACGTATGCAACACCTAAAGGCGCGGCCACTTTAGTCTAAATTCATTATGGACATCTATTCTGAAAAAAACGAACTCGGCCCACTCCGGCTAAAGCGACTAAAACATGGATCCATAACATTCAACTTAAGTCATTAAATGCAAAAGTGCAAAAAATCTTGTTAATTAGGAATACAATTTTATTAGCAACCTAATTACTTTTCCAAAAATAGAAGCAACTCGCCGCTTTAGGCATAACTTCCAAAAGGAAGCATTCACTTCCTAAAATAACTCGTTTCCTGCCATTTGAATGCATAAATAATTTCCTTAAAATAAAGGCGCTTCTACGTCTTCTTAAACATTGCCAAAAAAACTAAGTAAGACAATCAAGCATTCTTTATGGACAGCAAAGGATAGCACTTACTATCCTGGTCATCTCTCGGCATCTCTTCATGCAAAATGTCCTTCACCTTCTTGAACTTTGAGCATCAAACTTCATTCTAAATCGAGCAACTGATATTTCTTACAAGTAAGCTGCAAGCACTACAGGCAACGGCCCAAGTGAAAGCTTCCGAAGCCGATACAATTTAAAAGAGACTGTTTGATTTCAGACTATGCTTAACCATGTGACAGCACTGTCAATTGACTTCCTTGAACATTCTTAAATTGTTTTTAAATAAGGACCCTACATCTTCCTTTCTGTTTTTAAAATCTAGTTGGATATGTCTTCTATCTTAGTCTTTCTGAACAACTGGTTGAACATACAAGGCTTCCTCATTGCGAGTAATTTGGTACTGAATCTGCAATCTTTAACCGATATCTTTCTACAGACGTAAAACCGCTAAAGCCGCAAAAAGGGCGTTGTTGACCTTAAACCTAAACTGTACATGCTGTCATTTTATGTCTATTTCTTCAAGTACAGGTTGGAGCCTCACTCTGGCTAAAAAGAGTCGCTCGAACCTCGGTCCGGGCAAACTTCAACTTATTGACCACCTTGACCATGGATCTGTCGCCTAACACGACACCTACAAAGAAAAACGACGAGTAGAAATTACTACTCGTTCTTTGAACATACCTTGCATTAAACGAGTATGTTTCAAACTGTTCATGCACTATTAGTAGCCAGCCGATTTTTGTTCATCCTGGACAACACGAACATGTGAAACATATGCCAATTGCATCATAGCACAAAACCAATCCCGTATCTATGCTTGGGAGCTTGGAGAAAGCAGCTCAAAACTGCTCCAAACGTCGATTTTATCGCAAATTCTCGATGCTGATACTATACATATGTCATAGGGAGCAAATCCTAGTGTTTATTCACATAAAATGAACCTTAATTTTCTAATCCCTTATCTCAACTCTAAGCAAGGTTAACTACTTAGAACATAAAAGCTGCTCCAGACTAATAGGGAAATAATCATCGCGAGTTCATGAGAACTTCGGTCATCCAGCTCCATCGAACATGCATGATATTCACTCTAAACATATGTGTTCGTACAGTTCAACCATTGCTTCAGAGGATAATAAAGAGCCATAAGAAATTTTTCAACGCAAGCAAAGAAAGCAAAGGTAAACACTTGGGGGCTAGAACTCCGATTCCTTCTACAAGAATGGGGCACACGCGGCGAATCCTCCCTACAAACCCAAGTACCCATGAGGCATACCCCTCATAGCGCCGCATCTTACAGACGCCCTTCGCATCTACGACATTGAACAGAAGACAAAATGAACAGTTAAAATCTCGCATGGAACGAGACGATACAAAGTAAGAAAAATCATACACTTACCCGAGTAGGAATCTTAGTCAAACATCTCCCATAACTAAGGCAGAAAAGAACAATCTACAGATTTGCATTTCTAAAAGTAGGGAGGAATCACACCTCGACCCAACGATTAGCACATACTATTTCTAAGTTCCAAGTTTTCAAATTCATAACAAGTTTTTCTTACTTGGCGGAGTCAAACAATTTTGTTCCCTGAGTACGAACATGCTGCTAAATTCAAGTCATTAGCAAAACAAGTACCTGCAAAGTGATCAAAACAACTCCAAAGCAACAATTCAAGCATAGACCATGTAAACCGCAAGCAAAAAGCCAAGAACACCTACATTGTGTCACGACATCAATTCATAGCCCAAAATTACCCAATATCAACGAACTTGTGAAAATCAAAATGCAAGATACTTATACATGTTGTGAACATCGCATGCAAGCAAACAATTGCAAGAAATCGGGGAAAAAAAATCAAGAAACCCCAAATCAATTTGAGCATAAACTTCTACACGAATTTTACTCGAAATTAAACCAGAGACTCAAGAAAAATCGGAATTACTTGCATACTAGAGATCCAGTGACTTGAACACGAATTTGGTAAAGACATCGGTCAAATTCGAGAAAAATGGGCAGCAAGAGTTAAGAGGAAATGCAAAATCACGAAGAACAAACAGCGAAATAGCTGACGAGATCGCGAAGCCTATATTTCCGCTTTTAGTAACTGGCATTTATAGTAGCTGCCATACTTAAACAACTACAAAAAATAGTAACCGTACAAGACGAATATTCAAAGTGAATACATTGCACTACAATTAATCTTTGAGGAAAAGATAAAGGTTGCACTCCAACCGATATCCTTAAAAGAGATAAAACCGTGAATGAGATATAAGATTCGGAATAAAACCGGAAAATTCCTGGAGAAATGGAAGTAAAAAACCAGAGCTAGATACTTCTAGCACTAGGCATAGATGCACCACTAATATTCCAGCACACCAAAGCCAATGCCAGGAAGTTCTGGCGCTACAGTTTGGTTCTTACCTAATCACGGCAAAGATAAAGTTTTCAATGGATCAACATGAATAATGTCTTGCGCCCATCTAGCTATCGTTGGGAAATAATATGCGCTCCTGATCAAAGCGCTATAATATTCTGGCACTGATGGTTGTTTCACGAAAAGCTCAATCTTTTCAAACGTCACTCTTAATCGGTCGGTTACACCTCAATCCTCATGTAAATAGCAAAGAAACTATCGTTGCTGCCCGTATATAACGAATGCACGCACTGCAAAATTCCAGCGCACGTTTATTCCACTCCGATAAAATATTAGGCCATTCAGCCCATTTCTTATCAAATGACCGCCTATACTTTTTCCGTTTTGTTTCCCGCGGAAAAGCAACGGTACTTCAAGATTTATATTCAATGGCCCACTGACAGGAAACTGTGTCCTGAATCGTTGTAACCCATCTAGGTACGGTTATTTTACTCAAAAAATAATAATAATAATAAATAATATTTCCTCCATTTTTTTTTAATTGCACCATCTGGGATTTCACGCTTGCCAATGCACTATTTTAACCACTAATATCTCTCATTATACATTTTAAAAAATTATAAAAATTTGATAATTTGAAAGTATATTTCGAGACAAATCTAACAAGATCCTACATGAATATATTTTTCCTTACATATAAATCACAAAAAAATAATTATATAAGAATATGTGAATAGTGCTAAAACCAAGATGGTGCAATCATTAAAAAATGGAGGAAGTAAGACTTGTTTTCGAAAAATGCGCATTTTTTAAAATAAGGTATTTTACAAAGTTTTAAGGTTTATTCATTCCTTTCTGAAAAAATGTCACGCCATGCTCTGAATGACGAAGTTTTAAAGGTTTATTCATTCCTAACTAAAAAATGTCACGCCATTCTCTGGATGTCGATATTTTAAGGTTTATTCATTCCTTTCTAAAAAATGTCATGCCATTCCCTGAATGTCAAAGTTTTAAGTTTTAAAGTTAAGTTTTCAAAGTTGAACGTCTTCAATGACTCTGTGAGAGGACCGTTCAAGTCAGTATGTTCCCAATGACTTGCGAGGGAACTATTGACATTTCCTGTAATAACCCTTCAGTCAAATGTTATCACTCGGGGGCTCGCGAGACCTTCTCTAAGACTCAGTTTCAACCAAGCAGGGTCCCAGACGCATTCTGTCTACCAATACTTTGATTATCGTCTTTCTCAGACTCAATAAAAGTGGGGGCTAACTGTAGATGCCTACATTTGTCCCTAGGCCCGACACGGTGTGTTCGATGATGAAACTATAACCTACTCGCCAACAATGCACTCTGATTAGCTAAAGAACGACCCCCGACTGATTGAAGAAACCACCCGGAGCATAACCTGTTAAATATAGTAAACTTCCATAAATAGAAAGCTTTCTGAAATAAACTGGACACATATTTAGTCGCATTTGCATTCCGATACAGCTTAATATGTGGTTGCATAGATAGAAAGATAGAATATGATTGTCCGCATTACAGCACACCTGTACGAGCCAAAATGTTCTGGTGCTTGCCTTCAGGATCTAGAATAACATAGCTCAAACAATAACACTTCTCAAACTCATAATTACTGGGCACAACACATGTAAATGTTGACCCAAGTTACTTAAAATGATTACGAGTGCCTAGAATTAGGGACGGCAATATTAAATGGATATCCATTAATCCGATCCACCTGTAAACGGATGAGATGCAGGTGACGGATGAAGCGCGTGATGGATCGGGTCGGATATATATGGATGATGATCGCTCCATCCATTAATCATCCATCCACCCGTTTAATATATTTTTCTACCAAAATTTTAATAATACTGTTAAATATTTAAGAAAATAATTTAATTTTTTGTAGTAATTTTCTTTTCAAACCAATTGTTCTTATTTTTATGACTTTTATTATACAAAATAATTCTTATTGATAAAAATAAATATATATTGGTGTTGATTTAATTTTATTTAATATAAAACATTCATCCGTTAGCCACCCGATCCACCTGCTTCATCCGCGGATGATGGATGAGTGGATACAGATGACGGGTTAAGTGGGTGACAGATGGATGCGGGTGGAGCGGATTGATAAACGGATGGATGCGAGTGAAGCTTCATCCAACCCGAATCCGATCCATTGCCATCCCTACCTAGAATACGCTCGTTAGCCCGTTTAGCAAATAAATACGTCCTTGCAAAGTAAAAGTTTGTCTTATAAATTATGATTTGGATTATGCACATTACATGATTGTATAGGCCTTGGATTAATCTTTCCATAGACTTATCATAAGCCCAAATCCGATTTAAAATGAATAAGTTATAAGGCTTTTACTTGGGCTTCGCTAAAACGGACCGACCTCCACTATTTGGGCCATAACTCGAGATTTATGAAGCCCATTGATGCGAAACCAGCGGCAATGGAAATTTGGAATATATAGCTTTCCAACAAGATATTATTTACAAGAATCCGAGTCCGTATGAAGAAGTTATGAGCTATTAAAGATTGAGTTTTTTGGAAATCCGCAGATCTGCCTGTGCCACTTTTTTCCAGCGCTGCAAATTGATTCTGACTGAAACTCAAATTCTTCTAATCCTATCTTATGCGCGCTAGAAAATTCTAGCGCTACAATATTGAGCGCTGGAAATTTCCAGTGCTCACATGTCGAGCGCTACTTTTTTCTGACGTTCGAACTTTTCAAATATCTATCTTATTTCGACTACCTACACTATAAATACAGCCCTTCTGTAGTATTTTAGATCATCAATTCAGTCTCACTCCTCTGATATTCTGAATTTTCTCTTCCTTCTTTAGCATTCTAAGTTTCTGTTAAAGTCCCGTCCCGTATTCGTAACAGTTCTGCCGTATTAACTTTTGTTAAGCAGAACTCTGTCCATACAAGTATTCAAACCATCCCAATTGCTACCAAGGTTCTAGCCAATTCATAAGCCAAAAACAAGTAATCTAAAAGGAAACTCTGCCGGAATTAAAGGAAGGATAAGGATCTAAAAATCAGTATAAAGGTTGTTCTAAAAGCTAAAAGGAGGCTCTACTAAGGCGAGTGGTAAGTGTTCCTGAGAACCAAAGTAAAGCCTGTAGGGGAATACAGTTAAACATAATAACATGTGCGGAAACAATCCCCAAAGCCAGGAAGAATGTATAAAGCACAGATTAAGCATACTTACGTATGAAGCGTGTTTTCCACAAATCTGTCAACGAACACGAACTTAGAACTCCATTTGTCGTTCCTCTACTTGGTTCACCGACACGATCAGATCCGTCTTGATTATCGTAGCTTACACAATCGATCAAGATAGTTTGCTTTCGGGAAGAACTCACTTTGGAGGCACAGAGAGAATTAGGGTTCTCTGAGTCTCTAGGGTTTGAGTGTGTATTGAATTGTGTGTTGGAAAATACAATTAACCTATTGTAGTAATGATGTAACCGGCCAAGACTAACAATCCTTGATCGGCCACACACACGAGCACACGGACCACAGCCCGCCGCCCAGCAACACACTGCAGGCCGAAGCCCACAACGCGCGCGCGACGAGCAGCTGGGCCATGGGCCTGCTTGCTCGTCGCTTGTGTTGCTTGTGCTGCTGTTGCATGGTCGCGCCCAAACGCGGGCTGGCTTCTCGCCTTTGCTCGCGAGCTTGCTGGCTCGTTGGGCCTTGCACGCTTGCATGCTTGGCTCGACAGGCCGGCAACTCCGATGCCCTTCGTATTCGCGTTTAATATCTTTCTGATAATATTATCGTTTCGTATACGACGAATCACCGTCGTAGGATACGATTTATTCGTGTCGCCCAGCTTACGATTTAGCGATACGATATACGATTCCGATGCAAGGTCGTATCGTATAATATGTTTTCAAACTAATTCCCGAAAAGCTATTAAATGAATTTCCGATTCATTTAATTCGGTGATCTGTTACGTGTCATTGGTGTGACCTTGTAGGTTCAGTCAAGAGTAACCTGTGAGTTTAATATTCAATAGAACTCACTGATCGGAAGCATTTTCCGATCACTTGATCTCACTGATTTAATTGTTCGCAATGAATCTGAACCTTGGCATTAGACTTAATTCACCTTAGGTGAAGGACATATTTCCTTCAGTCTCCCACTTGTCATTCAGACAAGTGTGCATTCACATTCCTTTGTCACTTAGTGTGACTTACTGAACATAAGGTAAGATCCAAGCCATCTGTTAGGTTATGATACATATGACAAAACATAAATCATGCGGAAAACCTTAATGCCAGGAAACATATTATTTACACATAATCATTTAGCATAATTTAGGAGCATACACTTTGTAGCGTGCCCTCCCTAGCTGCGCCCGAACCGAACAAGAACAAGTCTTTAGGACTCCAAATGTCGTCCCTCCGTAGATAGTCCACAGTACGTCCGGATCCGCCTCAAGTTAGACCAACTAGAATCGCCCTTAAGGTTACTAGGAATTTCGACTATTGTGTTTGCAAGTGTATGGCTGATTTTTCTTTCAAAAACTTACCCTTTGAATACTTCAATCGTGTCTATAAATTATGACCCTAGGCACTTATTTATAGAGGTATGGAAAAGGAATTATAATCCTATTAGGATATTAATTAGTTTAATTAGAATCCTGCTAGGACTCTATTAAATAATCATTATCTAATAGTTTTAGGATTTAATCATATTTCGAATCCCGATTGCTTTAGCATTCCCGCACGAGCATTGCACGAGCATCGTACACCCGCGTAAGCCTTGCGGCCCATGCTAGGCGCACATCGCTCGGCCCATTGCTGCTGTGTTTCTCGCGCGCGCGCCTTAGGCCTTGGCTGGGCCTGGCCTTGCGTTGGGCCTGGTCGAGGCTTGGCGTGCGATGGTGCGTGTGGCTCGCTGGGCGACGGCCTGGCTTCGTGCTGGGCCTTCGTCTAGCGGGCCTCGTCCGATGCTAATTCGTACGATACGCTTCCGATTAAATTCCCGATTCCGGAATTCATTTCCGATACGAACAATATTTAATATTTCCGATTCCGGAATTAATTTCCGTTTCAAACAAATAATATTTCCGTTTCCGGAATTATTTTCCGATTCCGATAATATTTCCGATTCTGACAATATTTCCGTTTCCGGCAATATTTCCGATTCCGATAATATTTCCATTTCCGATAATATTTTCCGATACGTACCATGTTTCCGTTTCCGGCAACATCCACGACTTGGATAATATTTATATTTCCGATGCGATCCATATTTCCGTTTCCGGCAATATCATCGTTTCCGAAGTATTCATTTCTTGCTTGTGACGATCTCAGCTCCCACTGAAACCAAGATCCGTCGATTCCGAATATCCATAGATGGAGTATTTAATGCCATTAAATACTTGATCTGTTTACGTACTATTTGTGTGACCCTACTGGTTCAGTCAAGACTAAGTTGTGGATTAATATCATTAATTCCACTTGAACTGAAGCGGCCTCTAGCTAGGCATTCAGCTCACTTGATCTCACTGAATTATTAACTTGTTAATTAATACTGAACCGCATTTATTAGACTTAATATTATATGCATACTTGGACCAAGGGCATTATTTCCTTCAGTCTCCCACTTGTCCTTAGGGACAAGTGTGCATTTCCTAATTCCTTTGTCGCTCGATGCTTGCTCTTGAACATAAGGTAAGAGTTTTCATCCTTATTATGTCCAGAGGTGTTTCCCGGTTTCAGAGTTCAACTGATCAAATAAACAGATAATCATAGCCTATGATTCATCCGAGCACGGCCATGCATTTCACAGTTTCTAGCTCTCCGAGTGGCCTTGTACAACTTTTAATCATCTCATCCCGATTTATGGGAGGACAATCCCAATCTTGCGATCTTGAGATTAGACTTCGTTTGATAGGTGATTACCTGAGCGTTGCCTTTATAGCCTCCTTTTACGGTGCGACGGTTGGTCAACGTCAAAGCAACCAGTTCTCAGACAAGTAATCTCAAATCACTCAGGTATTGAGGATTTAGTGTCTAATAATTTTAATGAAATTTACTTATGACAGAGTTTCATCTCTTACAGTAAAGTTTCACAGGTCTGTCTGATACTAGTCTTCCCAAAGTAAGTATCTATGCAAATGATTATGACATTGCCATGTCCACACAGTTCAAGAAACAGAACTATTAGTCATCTTGCATTCTAGTCGTCTAACGTTTTCTATGCATCCAATTTTATAGAAAACTCTAACCAGGGACCATTTTAAACATTTGACATTCAAGTTCACTTGATAGACATTTCTTAGTTACAGGACTGGTCCTGACAGTCTATCTTGAATATATCGTCAAATTGAAGGGACCCATCATTTAATAAACCACAAATTAAATGGAAAAATGAATTCTATTCATTTATTGTGAATGATTAACCAATAATGTTTTACAAAGAATTAAACTCTAAAACTTTAAAACATTAAATAAGGACATCAAAGCCATTCTCCAACATGCTTGATTCCCATAGCTGCAGTGTGCGAGTTGTGCTTCGCCTGCGGCATAGGTTTAGTCAATGGATCTGATATGTTGTCATCAGTTCCAATCTTGCTTATCTCGACTTCTTTTCTTTCAACAAACTCTCGTAGAAGGTGAAATCTACGAAGTACATGCTTGACTCTTTGGTGGTGTCTAGGCTCCTTTGCCTGTGCAATAGCTCCGTTATTATCACAATACAGGGCTATTGGTCCTTTAATGGAGGGGACTACACCTAGTTCACCTATGAACTTCCTTAGCCATATAGCTTCCTTTGCTGCTTCATGTGCAGCAATGTACTCCGCTTCAGTTGTAGAATCCGCAATGGTGGTTTGCTTAGCACTTTTCCAACTTACTGCACCTCCGTTGAGGCAGAAGACAAACCCAGATTGTGATCTGAAATCATCTTTGTCGGTTTGGAAACTTGCGTCCGTATAGCCTTTAACAATTAATTCATCATCTCCACCATAGACCAGGAAGTCATCTTTGTGCCTTTTCAGGTACTTCAGAATATTCTTGGCAGCAGTCCAATGTGCCTCTCCTGGGTCTGACTGGTATCTGCTCGTAGCATTGAGTGCGTACGCAACATCCGGGCGTGTACATATCATAGCATACATTATTGAACCAATCAATGATGCATATGGAATCCCATTCATTCGTCTACGCTCATCAAGTGTTTTTGGGCACTGAGTCTTGCTTAGAGTCATTCCATGAGACATGGGTAGGTAGCCTCGCTTAGAGTCTGCCATCTTAAACCTATCAAGCACCTTATTGATATAAGTGCTTTGACTAAGTCCAATCATCTTTTTAGATCTATCTCTGTAAATCTTGATGCCCAATATGTACTGTGCTTCTCCTAGATCCTTCATCGAAAAACATTTCCCAAGCCAAATCTTGACAGAGTTCAACATAGGAATGTCATTTCCTATAAGTAATATGTCATCGACATATAATACTAGAAAAGCAATTTTGCTCCCACTGACCTTCTTCTATACACAAGATTCTTCTGCGTTCTTGATGAAACCAAAGTCACTGACTGCTTCATCAAAACGTATATTCCAGCTCCTTGATGCCTGCTTCAATCCGTAGATTGATTTCTTTAGCTTGCATACCTTTTTAGCATTCTTTGGATCCTCAAAACCTTCAGGCTGTGTCATGAACACAGTTTCTGTTAAAACGCCGTTTAAGAAAGCGGTTTTGACATCCATCTGCCATATTTCGTAATCGTAATATGCAGCGATTGCTAACATTATCCGAATAGACTTTAGCATTGCAACTGGTGAAAAGGTTTTATCGTAATCCACACCGTGGACTTGCCTCTAACCTTTTGCAACCAATCTAGCTTTGAAAACTTCAAGTTTCCCATCCTTGTCCTTTTTCAGTTTGAAAACCCATTTGCTTCCAATGGCTTGGTAGCCATCTGGCAAATCGACCAAATCCCATACTTGGTTTTCAGACATGGAGTCTAATTCAGATTGCATGGCTTCTTGCCATTGCTTGGAGCTAGGGCTCGTCATAGCTTGTTTGTAAGTCGCAGGTTCATCACTTTCGAGAAATAGAACGTCATAGCTCTCGTTCGTCAAAATACCTAAGTACCTTTCCGGTTGAGATCTATATCTCTGCGATCTACGCGGGGTAACATTTCTAGATTGACCATGATTCTCACCAGATTCTTCTAAAGATCTCTGAGTTTCATCCTGAATGTCATCTTGAGCATTCTCTAGAGTTTGTTGTTCGACTCGAATTTCTTCGAGGTCTATTTTTCTCCCACTTGTCATTTTGGAAATGTGATTCTTCTCCAAAAAGACACCATCTCGAGCAACAAACACCTTGTTCTCAGATGTATTGTAGAAGTAATACCCCTTTGTTTCCTTTGGATAGCCCACAAGGATACATTTGTCAGATTTTGGATGAAGTTTGTCTGAAATTAATCGTTTGACGTATACTTCACATCCCCAAATCTTAAGAAAAGACACATTTGGAGGCTTTCCAAACCATAAATCATATGGAGTCTTTTCGACAGATTTAGACAGAGCTCTATTTATAGTGAGTGCAGCTGTATTTAGTGCATGTCCCCAAAATTCTATTGGAAGTTCGGCCTGACCCATCATTGACCTGACCATGTCTAGCAAGGTTCTGTTCCTCCGTTCCGACACACCGTTCCATTGTGGTGTTCCAGGAGGAGTCAATTCTGACAGAATTCCACATTCTTTCAGATGGTCATCAAATTCATAGCTCAGATATTCACCGCCTCTATCAGACCGCAGTGCCTTAATCTTCTTGCCTAATTGATTCTCTACTTCACTCTGAAATTCCTTGAATTTGTCAAAGGATTCAGACTTATGCTTTATTAGGTAGACATAACCATATCTACTGAAGTCATCAGTGAAAGTGATAAAGTAGCTGAAACCACCTCTAGCATTTGTACTCATTGGTCCACATACATATGTATGGATTAAACCCAATAGTTCATTTGCTCTCTCTCCAACTTTAGAGAAAGGTTGCTTTGTCATTTTGCCAAGTAAACATGATTCGCATTTACCATAATCCTCTAAGTCAAATGGTTCTAGAATTCCTTCCTTTTGAAGTCTTTCTAAGCGTTTCAAGTTTATATGGCCTAATCGACAATGCCACAGATAGGTGAGATCTGAATCATCCTTTTTGGCCTTTTTGGTATTTATGTTATATACTTGTTTGTCGTGATCTAATAAATAAAGTCCATTGACTAATCTAGCAGATCCATAAAACATCTCTTTAAAATAAAACGAACAACTATTGTCTTTTATTAAAAAGGAAAATCCCTTAGCATCTAAGCAAGAAACTGAAATGATGTTTTTAGTAAGACTTGGAACATGGAAACATTCTTCCAGTTCCAAAACTAGCCCGGAGGGCAACGACAAATAGTAAGTTCCTACAGCTAATGCAGCAATCCGTGCTCCATTTCCCACTCGTAGGTCGACTTCACCCTTGCTTAACTTTCTACTTCTTCTTAGTCCCTGTGGATTGGAACATAAGTGTGAGCCACAACCTGTATCTAATACCCAAGAAGTTGAATTAGCAAGTATACAGTCTATAACGAAAATACCTGAAGATGGAACGACTGTTCCGTTCTTCTGATCTTCCTTTAGCCTCAAGCAATCTCTCTTCCAATGCCCCTTCTTCTTGCAGTAGAAGCATTCGGATTCAGAAGTGGGTTGACTGACCTTCCTCTTTTCAGATTTGGCGCCAGCTGGTTGCTTAGTCTGGATGGCCTTGTTGCCACCTTTCTTAGCATTCCTCTTCTTTCCAGATTTCTTGAACTTGCCCCCACGCACCATAAGCACATCTTGCTTATCACTTTTGAGCGTCTTTTCAGCGGTCTTCAGCATACCGTGAAGCTTAGTGAGCGTTTTGTCCAGACTATTCATACTGTAGTTCAGTTTGAACTGATCATACCCGCTATGAAGAGAATGGAGGATGGTGTCTATAGCCATTTCCTGAGAGAATTGTTGATCCAGCCGACTCATATTCTCAATGAGTCCAATCATTTTGAGAACATGTGGACTTACGGTCTCGCCTTTCTTAAGCTTGGTCTCAAGAATTTGCCTATGAGTCTCGAATCTTTCGACTCGAGCCAGATCTTGGAACATGTTCTTTAACTTACTGATGATCGTGAAAGCATATGAGTTGATGAACGTTTTCTGCAGATCTGCACTCAGGGTGGCGAGCATTAGACATTTCACATCCTTGTTGGCATCAATCCAACGATTGAGGGCTGCCTGAGTGACCCCGTCGCCTGCGGCTTTGGGCATCGCCTCTTCCAGGACATACTCCTTTTCTTCCTGCATAAGAACTATTTGCAAGTTCCTTTGCCAGTTAAGGAAGTTTTTCCCGCTCAACTTCTCCTTTTCGAGAATTGATCGAATGTTGAATGAATTGTTGTTTGCCATAATTAAAACTACAATTGAAAAGAATAAACAAATAAATAATCATTCACAGTTTCTCTTAATAAACTTAAATTCTAGCATACATGCATAATTCAATGTTCATTAAGCATTTTATTCAAGTTATGTGTTCCGGCAGGTGTGAATAAAATGATTCCAAGATCCTAAAATCCATTGAAGAATTAAGCACATTATGTATTTAGACTTAATTCTAAAATCTTTTAGGTAAGCAAAAGCCTTTTGCTAATAGTCTAGAAACTATTCTTGGTTGATAGGCACGTCTAAGAACTTATTAGGTAAACCTATCGATTTTGCCACGACATAAAAGGACTCCTTACTTATATCGTTGAGTTTCACCAAAACTAACATGTACTCACAATTATTTGTGTACCTTGCCCCTTTAGGACCAATAAGTAACACCTCGCTGAGCGAAAAGTATTACTAGATTGATGTAAAGGATATCCAAGCAAGTGTATATTTTGGCATGGCACCTTTTAACTCAATTTTTAAGTTTGGAACTTAAGGCTCTTACTATGTTGGTTAGATTTTAAGTGAACTAAAATCCTTAATCATGCAACATAATCAAGCCACAATCTCATGCATAATTAAGACGTATTTAAAGGCAATAAGTAACTTAAAACATGCATAAGATAAATGTGATCTAGTATGGCCCGACTTCATCTTGAAGCTTTAACTTCAAAGTCCGTCTTGAAAATCTCCGTGGGAGGCACCATTTTCTTCAAATAGGATAAGCTATAATTAAAACAAATTACAACTATTTGATGGTACGCAGACCATATTTGAATTGAAAAGCAATTTTGGTACTTTAGACCAATTACATTCAAATTAATGGTACGTAGACCATATTTTCTATCCTATTTGGGCCATACTAGTCACTTCATAACCTGCAAAACAGTACATATACAATATATACCATTCACCCATTCATTATCATGAATGGCCCACATAGCTGGTTAGTAAAACACGTTATGCATCACATAAGTATTTGCAGCAATTAATCAAGGGCACCAATAATCTATCAATTATTCAGTCCTTATTAATTCTAATCAAGTTGTTTAACCTTAAGGGATTTGTAGACCTAATCAAGAGCTTATGACTAAAAATTCTCCCACTAAAACCAATAAATTCATATGCTTTACTAATTTTAAACATGAAAATGAATTTCTAGTCTAACCGGAAACATACAAATTTAATTAAAATTTAAAGCTCATATAAATTTATAATTGAATCCGCTTATTTAATTTATTTTCAGTCGTATTTAAATTAATTCATGACTTTAATTTTAGTAAAATAATTAGAATAAATGAAATTTATTATAATTATAATATTCAAAATTAAAATCCAAGAAAACAATTTAAATTATTAATTTTAAAATTAATTAAAATTACATAAACCGAAAATTTCAAATTAAAATTTTAAAACGATCTAATCGTAACACAAGGTACGCAACATCACCATGCAATGCACAGCCATAGGCCACACGCACGCAGCCATCGCTGGCCATGTGCGCGCAGCCTATGTGCTGCGTCGCATGCATCGCTGCACACCATCGCAAGGCGCCTCGAGGTTTGTTGGCCTCTGGCTCGCTGCGCGCCTGCCCTCGACGCACGCGAGCTCGCGCTCGCTGCTCGAGGCAGTGCTCGTAGCTTGCGACCAAACGCTCGCTGCGCACGAGCATTCGACGCTGGGCGTAGCGCTCGTCGCACTCGAGCTTGCGCTCGCTGCGCGCGAGGCTTCGCACGTTGCGCGAGGCAGTTGCGTCGTGGCGCAGCTCGCCTGCTGCCCACACGCGATTGTCGCTGCCTTGCTCTCACCCTTGCCCACTCGCCCATCGCACATAGCACACGACACAAGGCAGGGTTGCTGCCTTGTGCTCGTGCACCATAGCCTTGCTCGCTGCATTCGTACCGCATGGGCGACGAGCTCCCGTGCTCGTCGTCGCATGCCCGCACTATACAACACCCCTTAAGGGTAACACGTAGCGTCCATTGCTTTGTGCGTGCAAGTTATATGAGCGAATTGCATAAAAATTAAAAATTTTATTTTCAAAATTAATGACAAATTAATAATTATATTAATTTCATAATTTTAGGGCGAAAAATCGAAAATTTATTAATTAATTGATTTCCGATTAACATGGATTCAAGTCTAGGTCATAAAAATTTAAAATTTAACACAAATTTACAATTTTGATGGTGGTTTTTAATCATAGGTATCTAATTAAATTATTAATTAATTATGAAAATCAAATTAATTCTAAATTATTCCAATTTTCAACAAATTAATCATAATTGCAAATTAGATTGCATAATTTAGGAGCATACACTTTGTAGCGTGCCCTCCCTAGCTCCGCCCGAACCGAACAAGAACAAGTCTTTAGGACTCCAAATGTCGTCCCTCCGTAGATAGTCCACATTACGTCCGGATCCGCCTCAAGTTAGACCAACTAGAATCGCCCTTAAGGTTACTAGGAATTTCGACTATTGTGTTTGCAAGTGTATGACTGATTTTTCTTTCAAAAACTTACCCTTTGAATACTTCAATCGTGTCTATAAATTATGACCCTAGGCACTTATTTATAGAGGTATGGAAAAGGAATTATAATCCTATTAGGATATTAATTAGTTTAATTAGAATCCTGCTAGGACTCTATTAAATAATCATTATCTAATAGTTTTAGGATTTAATCATACTTCGAATCCCGATTGCTTTAGGATTCCCGCACAAGCATTGCACCAGCACCGTACACCCGCGCAAGCCTTGCGGCCCACGCTAGGCGCACAGCGCTCGGCCCATTGCAGCTGTGTTTCTCGCGCGCGCGCCCTAGGCCTTGGCTGGGCCTGGCCTTGCGCTGGGCCTGGTCGAGGCTTGGCGTGCGATGGTGCGTGTGGCTCGCTGGGCGACGGCCTGGCTTCGTGCTGGGCCTTCGTCTAGCGGGCCTCGTCCGATGCTAATTCGTACGATACGCTTCCGATTAAATTCCCGATTCCGGAATTCATTTCCGATACGAACAATATTTAATATTTCCGATTCCGGAATTAATTTCCGTTTCGAACAAATATTTAATATTTCCGTTTCCGGAATTATTTTCCGATTCCGATAATATTTCCGATTCTGACAATATTTCCGTTTCCGGTAATATTTCCGATTCCGGTAATATTTCCATTGCCGATACGTACCATGTTTCCGTTTCCGGCTGTGAGGGGGTCAAAAAAGCACGAGGCTAATGCGTGACCTCGTCCCTCGTGGGTGTGACGCTTCTTTTTGTCAAATCAAGTGTAATTGGATTTCCTGTGAGTTTACACCCAATTGACTAGTAATATAGGCGTCGCCATTCAGTTTTTAACGACAATGAGAAAAACTGACAAAACCCGGTTATCGTGACATAAAGGGAGTGCAATTATGTTTGACCACGACGACCGTAGGTTCCCTTGTGATCCCTGGTGGTGGGGATCGCTCAACGTACACCCGTAGGGTAGAGATTGAGGGTTCGGGGGACTGTAACTACCGAGAGGAGTACTCGCTCTTCGATAACTCCAGAGGCAGGATATCCTTACTAGCTCAGCATAAATAATTGAAGGGACATGCGTTAACTATTAAACTAATCTGAGTTGATTTTAACAATATGCAACATATAGTACTAGATCGAGCGCGATTATCTGATTTAGATTGTTTTAAGGGACCTAGCATGATAATCCAATTTCCCAAAAATATCATATTTATTAAGCGTGATCGAACAATCAGATTTAGTTAGTTTAACAGTTCATAAAAGGGCGAGGAAAGCAATTAAACCATGGAAAAGGGACACATTACGACGCACCCTTGAGAGGTGCGTCACGGTTCTCTGAAAACTAACCACTTTGACTTTGCTATTTCTCCTTTTATTTAACGAATCTCAAATTATGGGACGGGATACGTTCTGTTCGGTTTATGGATCGATTGCGACAGAACGCGTGATCAGTTTTGCAGCGTGAGGCTTAGGCTTAGGGGTTTTGAGTCAATACTCAGAATAATAATTGTATGTTGTTGTCGTTTTCACGTCGAACTTAAGGCCCTATTTATAGAAAAGAGTTCGTGGAAAGATAGAATTGTAGAACTCTAATCCACGAGGAATTAGGAAAAAACACGTACCAGGTATTTTCAGCGCCGAGGCCTGGGCGCCGAAGATTTCGGCGCCCAGAACCAGGCGTTGAAAATAGGATCTGGGCTGTTTTTCTTAGTTAGATTCGGATTCCTAGAATCCGGAGTATTTGAGATTTAATTGAGTCTTTTAGTGCGTATTAACCTTGTGACGGGATGCGTCTGGGCCCGTTACGAACTCTAGGCTCGTTAGGATTTTAATTAATACGTGACTCTTATTTTCGAATCATATTAGGAATAGGATTCTCTAGCAATTTCTATCTCATTTAGGATTTATGTTGGAGTGCAACACCTAATTCTGACAGGTTTCCATATTTTATGACTTGCCACTTTTAACAATTACCGATTACGGCAGTTACTATTTTTAGCAGGTTTCCATAAATAGCAGGTTTCGGGTGAAATGAAAAGGGGAATTGAGATTCGTTATTTTATAGGAGATGCGTTGTCAAGCAGAGATTTACGTTTTCATCATCGAACCTTCGCTTTCAGGAATGGGGAAAAAAGTAGGTGTCTACAGTTAGCCCCCACTTTGACTGAGTCTTGGAGTAAGACGATGGTCAAAGTATTTGACGGAGTGCGTCGCACAAGCCATGGTGACGAGCCCCTGAGTGATAACATTTGACTTAAGGGTCATCACTTGAAGTGTTGACATATCCCTCACGTGTCATTGGGATTTGTCAACGGATAGTATAGAAACTTCCTCACTTTGTCATTGGAAGGATCTAAAGGTGCGTAGAAACTCCCTCACTTTGTCATTGGGAGTAGCTACAGATGTTTTCGAAATCAAAGCTATAAAGTGTAATTGGGCCTGGCCAAGCCCAATCACGAGGTAAAAAATGTTTTTAAAGATTCTCATTTTCAGGGTTAGCTAAACGAGAAAACCCCCTTGTTTTTTATGGGACGTAAAACGAAGGAAAATCCAGCACGTCGTTCTTTTTTGGAGAAAACGGAAAACCAATCTTTGGAAAAAGGGAAAGCTACTCACATCGTTCTTTTTTGAAAAAACGGAAAACCTGAAAAAGTTATCGCTGCAGCGACTAAGGACCTGCGCGGTTAGTGACGCAGACCCCGCCGGCTAAAGATGGCGAGCCTGTCCGCTAAGGGTGGACACCCCGTCCGATAGAAGTGAACGAATCTATTTTTGAAATTTTGAAAATAAGGACCTACGCGGTTTGTGACGTAGACCCCGCCGGCTAAAGATGGCGAACCTGTCCGCTAAGGGTGGACACCCCGTCCGATAGAAGTGGACGAATCTATTTTGAAATTTGTTTTGTGTTCATTTTTTTTTAAAATAAGGACCTACGTGGTTTGCGCCGTAGACCCCGCCGGCTGAAGATGGCGAGCCTGTTTCATTTTGTTTTTGAAGATTATATTTTTCGAAAACTGAGGACCTGCGCGGCTAGTGACGCAGACCCCGCCCGCTGAGGGTGGGTGTGCCCTGTCCGCTGAGGGTGGACGTCCCTGAATTTGTTTTTTCGATTTGGAAACTCGCGTGGTTTGTGATGCGATCTTGCCAACTGAAGATGGGCAAGTTCCTATTTCTTTTGTTCTTTGTGATTTCTTTTGAGAATTTCTTCTTATTCATTCTTGTAGGAGCGAATTCTTTCGAGGGATGCTCAGATTTAGTTGCAACCTGAATGTGGGTTGGCAACGTGCTTAGACGGACTATTGTCTTGTGGTCATCTTCCTTTATGGTTTTGAGCTAGTACTTACGGCTCAATTTTGCCACTACCTGGGTCCTTGATTGGGGGACCATGTATAAGTATCAAGGGCGACCTTTGTCTTGAGGTCGTAAACCGGTTTTTTTTTTTTTTTTTTGAGATTATCCAAACACGGGACTTCGTACAGCGTAGTCTGGGAATATTGTTTTAACTTTGCATACTTTCTTTTAAGATATATTTTTTCTTTCGATCCACCAAGCGCTCGTGCTTGGCGGTCATTTCTTGTCAAAGGGGTTCCTTGGGGATACGCAATTTGTGATGTCCTTGATTGTGTTTGGGATCGTGCTCGTAAGTGCGAGCGATCTTCGTAGTGGTTTGCTACTCTTGACAAAGTCGTGAGGTGCGACTTTCAGTAAGGAAATCGACATTTTTTTAGTCGAATGGATGCGGCAGGGCCCAATAGAAGTTAGGGCCTTTTTTGAGCCTGGGTTCATTTTCGGCGCCCAGGCCTGGGCGTTGAAATAATTCGCGCCCAGGTGGGGCGTTGAAAGTGTTGTTTGGGCTGGTCTTTTGATGACACATTCGACCTCTTGTTCATTCGTTTATTTCACTTGGAAGTTCTATGTATTCTCTTCTCTTTTGTTTTTTCTTTATTTTTAGAACGTGATGATTTTCTTGAGAAGTCGTAGCCGAGTGGTGGACTACGGTGCTTGTCGCCTTGGGGCGATTATTTTAAGGAACTGTTGCTCTTAAGGCGTACAGTCATTGCGATAGTTGGGCGAGTCTATATGGCCCGTGGAACATACCTTGAGGCGTAAGACTTTGACCGCTCTTGTTGTTGTATATTTTCCCTTTTGAACGCGTTCGTGAATGTTCAATACTTAGAATGATGACATGTATGTGCGAACGAGCGTTCATAGAAAGGCTGTTGTGTGCGGTCCATTAATCAGTTTGCTTGAATCATTTTTTTTGAACAATGACTGATTTTGAATAGTTTGCTTAGAAGCTTGGTAGGGGTCAGGCCTATTCATGAAGTGGGCTCAAGCATCGTGATCGTTCAAACATTTTCTTCGAGATTTTTTATTTTGCTATGGTCGTTTCGTAGCTTGGAGCCCCCAAGTATGCACATTGGGATGCTTCCTGTTGGCGTACGATTTTTGTGGGTTCTTTTGAGAAAGATGCCTCGGGGTTCCTGCTCGTGTGGGTGCGAGCTATCCCTTCCGTGGTAGGTAATGTTTTGGTACTTTTAATCCTTAATGTAGAAGTCGTGTGGCTTGCATTTTGAATTTGGGCGATAAGTAGTCTTTGCCTCTTTTACACATGCTCTTTGGTCGTGCCCGCATTAGTGCAATATGCCTTACTCTCTTTTTTAGACTTGTAACGTGGGATATTTGAACTTATGGTGCGACGTAGGCTTGTGTGGCCTACCAACATGTTTTAAAACATTTCTCCAGGTGTTGGGATATCATTATTATTTTTTGCATTGGAGTACTTCATCACGCCTAGTTCAGGTGCTCGAATAAGGGTAGCACCTTCTGTGTGGGTTTGCACGGCTTATTATTTCGTTCGATGTGAGGATTCATAGGTGTTTCTTTCTTATTTTTATATCTGGGCAAAACTTGGCTAGCAGAAAGAATCAGCGCCCAGGCTGGGGCGTTTAACGATATCGGCGCCCAGCTCTGGGCGTTGAAAATGATTTTTTGTATATTTTGACAGTTCTTATCCTTGATTTTTTTTCTTTCGCTTTTGCTTTGGAACGATGTAGACTGTGTAACGGGCGCTTTATAGGGCGAGCGTTATGTGCAGTGGTTTGATCGGAGTTTTGGTGACTCGCGATTTTCAGTTACCCTTGATAGTGGGGTTACTTCATATATTCTAAGTAGTGCTTTAGAATTTGGGAGGGGTTGTAGTCATTCTAAGGTTTGTTTTTCACAATTAATGCTTAGGATTGTGCCCCTATGATGTATGTATAGCATTAGCGTCGAGAATTTGCGATAAAATCGTCATTTTGAGCATTTTTAGAGTGTTTTTCTCAATCCCCCAATTGTAGCTACGGGATTGGCTTGATGCTATAATGCTTGGCATACATTTTTATGCATTCATGATGACATGGATCATGAATAGTTTGAACCAGACTCGTTTAGTGCGAGGTACGTTCGCGTAGTGATTTGCTACTTCTTTTGTAAATGTCGTATTCTGCGACATTGTCGTGGTCAAGGTAGTCACATGTTGAAGTGTGCCTTGACCAAAAGCTAGGTGCCTTTCTTTACCCATAATCATATTTAGAAATCTTTTTTGACTCACTTGCAACATCGAAGATAAACACATACTTAGCTTAAACCAACGACACTTTATTATGTTCGAAGAAATCTTTTGAAAATTATTTGAAATCCGAGTCCCACTGTGTACAATCCGAGGTGCCCTAAGTAGGTTGACTTATAGAAGGATTCGTACAGGATTACATGAGTGAATCAAAATACTGTTACGATTTTTGGAATGCTGTCTAAGGATTTGCTGGAAGCCAGGGTGCAGGCGTCAAGATGTACTTGTGCCCGTTTGGCGTATGCTTTACGCTTTTAGGGCCATCTTTTCCAGAATTGCGGGAATATATAAACCGTTTTCAAATTGACTTAGATTTACTTGGTGTATGTCCGTACAAAAGGTCAAGGTATATTTAGTTCTTTCCCTAGCTCTTTCATTTCAATTTTTAGCCCCCAGTTGCTGTTATGTCTTCCCATTAATGATGCTTTCAGATTTCGATTTTAGATGCCCGTGTCACATGTCTGAGTAGGGTGAGCCTTGGTTAAGTGCCAAGTCCTATTGACAATGTCTGTTTTTTTTTCAAAGGGGATTCGCAAGCATTTGAATTACCATGAACGGGTGCCCTGAGTTCGAAGGAACGATGGGGCAATGCCGTAGAACAATTCTCTTTATTGCAAGCTTACTGCCTTTACTACTTGTTGGCGATCATGAATGTGTCTAGTGGTGAAAGAAGGTCTTTAAGCGAACGACCATGTCTAGTGGTGAAAGAAAGTCTTTAAGTGAGTTAGTTCTCTTTAGGGAGGGTCAAGTCGAGTACTTTAGAGGTCATGGACGCTTGCGCTAGCCCCCACTTAATTGAGGCAAAGCGATCTTTTGAGTCTTGGCTAGGTGCCTAGGAGTGTGAGTGCTCTTTCTGGCAAGGGTACGTGCCCTTATTATTTTTCGATGTGTGCTCATTAATTTTGGCATCTTGATGACTTGGATTCTTCCTTTGATTTAAATTTTTCTTTCGACTTGGATTGCAAGTAATTAAATTTCAATAAGGGACTCTAGTTCTTATTCTTGTTATTCTATAGGCTTTAATATTTTTGCAAATTGGTTGGACCGAATCATGGATTGGCTACGTGTCCGCCTTAAATAGATTTAATTTGGAATCAGGTCTTGCGTAGTTCTTAGCCAGAAAATGGTTTCTTAGATTGCCGAATTCGATAAGTATGTTCTGAGATGGAAACATATTATTTGAAACGGTAGAATAAGTGAGGTTTATTATTATTTTAATCTGCTGCTTTGCCGTGAGCCAAAAATTTGTTTTGTATATTTTTTTTGAGTACATGTATTTTTTGGTGGTACGTATATCTGAATACGTGTTGTTTTTTAGTACATGTATTTTTTGGTGGTACGTATATCTGAATACGTGTTGTTTTTTAGTACATGTATTTTTTGGTGGTACGTATATCTGAATACGTGTTGAACCCCTCCAAGTGTTCGTTATTTTTCCGTGCATGTGCGGATAAAATGACGAGCACTTCTGGACAAAATTTGGCAGGCAGAGAGAATCAGCGCCCAGGCTGGGGCGCTAAAGATTTCGGCGCCCAGCTTTGGGCGCAGTTAATGATTTCTGGCGAACCTTTTTTGGTGCGCTAAGTGCTTCTTTTTATTTTTAGACGAATTTTTAAAGGCGCTTTGCAAAGTTTGCTTTTTATTATTTATTATTTTTTGTACTTTTCATTGGTCTTCATTTTTATTCGTGACTCAAGACAGCTTCAAAGATGGGTTGAATGAGTTGGGATAAGTTGTATAGGTATTGGTCAAGCATGAGGATTACATCAACCAAGGCCAATGAATAGCATGGGGACGGCTCAGGATGTATCCAAACAAGTTATATTTCGGTATAACGCTTTGGCAAATTGGTTTATGAATGTTTGGGAATTTTGTTTTTAGGTCGTTGGTTTGCTAACATTGTTTGTCACACGATCACATATTTCGCTACACATTACTAACATCACATCATGAAGCAATAATAATATGCCACGTAGTTTATGATAGGCTTCTATGGGTAGTTTTTGCGCCTGGCTTGGTACCGCTTCTATCACAGATCCAACACATGCCCCGGTCGAGGTAGTGTCTTCAACAGACGAATTTCGCCCAAGAAGGCCAACCCGCAAGTGCAAGCCAAGGGGGCATGCAGGCGAGAGAGACCTAGTGGGCGAGCGATTGGGTTTGGGATGGGTGTATTACTAGCGAAAGTGTCGAGTGGACAACATTCGAAGCGTATGCAGCCCCCGGTTGGCGATGGGTATCCTTAGTCCCAACTCTCGAGATGAAACACCAAGGGAGCCAAGATTCGTTATGCGGTTCTGTCCGTTCACATTAATATGCTGATTTTCAGGTCGTCCCGACTTGATGGGGAAATAAACGCGGGGTAGGATCGTTTCACCCTTCGGCTATTTTGATTACCTACGAGCACGAGTATTTCCTTCACTATCCCCAGCGGAGTCGCCATTGTGAGGGGGTCGAAAAAGCACGAGGCTAATGCGTGACCTCGTCCCTCGTGGGTGTGACACTTCTTTTTGTCAAATCAAGTGTAATTGGATTTCCTGTGAGTTTACACCCAACTGACTAGTAATATAGGAGTCGCCATTCAGTTTTTAACAACAATGAGAAAAACTGACAAAACCCGGTTATCGTGACATAAAGGGAGTGCAATTATGTTTGACCACGACGGCCGTAGGTTCCCTTGTGATCCCTTGTGGTGGGGATCGCTCAACGTACACCCGCAGGGTAGAGATTGAGGGTTTGGGGGACTGTAACTACCGAGAGGAGTACTCGCTCTTCGATAACTCTAGAGGCAGGATATCCTTACTAGCTCAGCATAAATAATTCAAGGGACATGCGTTAACTATTAAACTAACCTGAGTTGATTTTAACAATATGCAACATATAGTATTAGATCGAGCGCGATTATCTGATTTAGATTGTTTTAAGGGACCTAGCATGATAATCCAATTTCCCAAAAATATCATATTTATTAAGCGTGATCGAACAATCAGATTTTGTTAGTTTAACAGTTCATAAAAGGGCGAGGAAAGCAATTAAACCATGGAAAAGGGACACATTACAACGCACCCTTGAGAGGTGCGTCACGGTTCTCAGAAAACTAACCACTTTGACTTCGCTATTTCTCCTTTTATTTAACGAATCTCAAATTATGGGACGGGATACGTTCTGTTCGATTTATGGATCGATTGCGACAGAACGCGTGATCAGTTTGCAGCGTGAGGCTTAGGCTTTTGGGGTTTAGAGTCAATACTCAGAATAATAATTGTATGTTGTTGTCGTTTTCACGTCGTACTTAAGGCCCTATTTATAGAAAAGAGTTCGTGGAAAGATAGAATTGTAGAACTCTAATCCACGAGGAATTAGGAAAAAACACGTACCAGGTATTTTCAGCGCCCAGGCCTGGGCGCCGAAGATTTCGGCGCCCAGAACCAGGCGTTGAAAATAGGATATGGGCTGTTTTTCTTAGTCAGATTCGGATTCCTAGAATCCAGAGTATTTGAGATTTAATTGAGTCTTTTAGTGCGTATTAACCTTGTGACGGGATGTGTCTGGGCCCGTTACGAACTCTAGGTTCGTTAGGATTTTAATTAATACGTGACTCTTATTTTCGAATCATATTAGGAATAGGATTCTCTCGCAATTTCTATCTCATTTAGGATTTATGTTGGAGTGCAACACCTAATTCTGACATGTTTCCATCTTTTATGACTTGCCACTTTTAACAATTACCGATTACGGCAGTTACTATTTTTAGCAGGTTTCCATAAATAGCAGGTTTCGGGTGAAATGAAAAGGGGAATTGAGATTCGTTATTTTATAGGAGATGCGTTGTCAAGTGGAGATTTACGTTTTCATCATCGAACCTTCCCTTTCGGGAATGGGGACAAAAGTAGGTGTCTACACCGGCAACATCTACGCCTTGGATAATATTTATATTTCCGATGCGATCCATATTTCCGTTTCCGGAAATATCATAGTTTCCGGAGTATTCATTTCTTGCTTGTGACGATCTCAGCTCCCACTGAAACCAAGATCCGTCGATTCTGAATATCCATAGATGGAGTATTTAATGCCATTAAATACTTGATCTGTTTACGTACTATTTGTGTGACCCTATGGGTTCAGTCAAGAGTAAGATGTGGATTAATATCATTAATTCCACTTGAACTGAAGCGGCCTCTAGCTAGGCATTCAGCTCACTTGATCTCACTGAATTATTAACTTGTTAATTAATACTAAACCACATTTATTAGACTTAATATTATATGCATACTTGGACCAAGGGCATTATTTCCTTCACCATCCTTATTAGGTCCATAAGTGTTTCTCGGATTACAGAGCTCAACTGTTAAACTTTTACAGAAGGTTAAGCCTTAACCATTCTGAGCACGGCCATGCATTTTACAGTATCTAACTCTCCGAGAGGCCTTGTTACACAACAACACCATATCCTATCAAAGATAAGAGGACAATCCATTCTTGCAATCTATGAACACTCACTTTGATTCATTGTACGCCCAATAACTGATTTTATAGCCTCCTTTTACGGTGCGACATTTAGCTAGCATCAAAGCGAACTAATTCTCAAACGAGCAGACATAATCGCTCATGTTCTGAGGAACGGTTTCTAATCACCATTAATGAGAACTACCTATGACATGACTTTAATCTCTTAAAGTGTTCTCATGGTCAATCCGATACAAGATCCAATAAGTATCTATGCAAAAGATTCTGACATCCAGTCACTCTAGTTCAAGAAACAGAACTAAGTAATCTACTTGCAATCTAACCTTCATTATTCATTGGTCGTCCACCTTTCAATGACCTGGATTAGGGATCCTTTGTGACTTCAATATTCAAGTTCACTTATGGGTGTTTCTTTGTCGAAGAATCCATCTTGACATCTCATTTGAATAATTTGAATCACATGGACTTATCATTTAATACTAAACCAAAATTAAATGAATATGAAATAATAAATTTCATAAATATGAAATGGTTAAACCAATTGTTTTAAACATAGATCTAACAGATGTTCTAAAACAATACTTAGAAAATCAAAGCCATTCTCCAACATGCTTGATTCCCATGGTTGCTACATGTGCGTTGTGTTTCACTTGTGGCAACGGTTTAGTCAAAGGATCCGCGACGTTGTCGTCAGTTCCAACCTTGCAAATCTCGATTTCTTTTCTTTCAACGATCTCTGGAAGTATATGAAATCGCCGCAGTACGTGCTTGGACTTCTGGTGGCTCCTAGGATCCTTTGCCTGGGCAATGGCTCCGCTATTGTCACAATACAAATTTCACTGGTCCTTTAATGGAGGGGACAACCCCAAGTTCTCCGATGAACTTCCGAATCCAAACAGCTTCCTTTGCTGCTTCTGAGGCAGCAATGTACTCGGCTTCAGTTGTAGAATCCGCAATAGTGCTTTGCTTAGCACTTTTCCAGCTTACTGCTCCGCCGTTGAGGCAGAACACAAACCCAGACTGTGATATGAAATCATCTCTGTCGGTTTGAAAGCTTGCGTCCGTATAGCCCTTAACAATCAACTCATCTGTACCACCATAAACCAGAAACTGATCCTTATTCCTTTTCAGGTACTTTAGGATGTTCTTGGCAGCAGTCCAATGTGCCTCACCTGGTTCTGACTTGTTAGGTTATGATACATATGACAATTCATAAATCATGCGGAAAAAACCATTTAGCCAGGATTACATATTATTTACACATAATCATATAGCATAATTTAGATGCATACTCTTTGTTGCGTGCCTTCCCTAGCTGCGCCCGAACCGAACAAGAACAAGTCTTTAGGACTCCAAGTGTCGTCCCTCCGTAGATAGTCCACAGCACGTCCGGATCCGCCTTAAGATTGACCAACTAGAATCGCCCTTAAGGTACTAAAGATTTTCGGCACTTTTAGTCAAGGAATGTGTCTGAATTTTCTCTCAAAAACTCACTTTGAATACTTGAATAATCTCTTAAAATATGTGACCCTAGGCACCTATTTATAGAGTTATGGAAAGGGTTTTGGAATCCTATTAGGATACTAATTTATTTAATTATAACCCTACTAGGACTCTAATTAAATAATCATTATCTAATAGTTTTAGGATTTAATCATACTTCGAATCCCGATTGCTTTAGGATTCCCGCACAAGCATTGCACCAGCACCGTACACCCGCGCAAGCCTTGCGGCCCACGCCAGGCGCACAGCGCTCGGCCCACTGCTGGGCTCTCGCGCGCGCGCGCCCAAGGCCTTGGCTGGGCCTGGCCTTGCGCTGGGCCTGGTCGAGGCTTGGCGTGCGATGGTGCGCGTTGGCTCGCTGGGCGACGGCCTGGCTACGTGCTGGGCCTTCGTCTAGCGGGCCTCGTCCGATGCTAATTCGTACGATACGCTTCCGATTAAATTCCCGATTCCGGAATTCATTTCCGATACGAACAATATTTAATATTTCCGATTCCGGAATCAATTTCCGTTTCGAACAAATATTTAATATTTCCGTTTCCGGAATTATTTTCCGATTCCGATAATATTTCCGATTCTGACAATATTTCCGTTTCCGGCAATATTTCCGATTCTGGCAATATTTCCATTTCCGATAATATTTTCCGATACGTACCATGTTTCCGTTTCCGGCAACATCTACGACTTGGATAATATTTATATTTCCGGTACGATCCATATTTTCGTTTCCGGCAATATCATCGTTTCCGGAGTATTCATTTCTTGCCTGTGACGATCTCAGCTCCCACTGAAACCAAGATCCGTCGATTCCGAATATCCATAGATGGAGTATTTAATGCCAATAAATACTTCATCCGTTTACGTACTATTTGTGTGACCCTACGGGTTCATTCAAGAGTAAGCTGTGGATTAATATCATTAATTCCACTTGAACTGAAGCGGCCTCTAGCTAGGCATTCAGCTCACTTGATCTCACTGAATTATTAACTTGTTAATTAATACTGAACCGCATATATTAGACTTATCATTGAACGCATACTTGGACCAAGGGCATTATTTCCTTCAGTCTCCCACTTGTCCTTAGGGACAAGTGTGCATTTCCTAATTCCTTTGTCGCTCGATGCTTGCTCTTGAACATAAGGTAAGAGTTGTCATCCTTATTATGTCCAGAGGTGTTCCTCGGTTTCAGAGTTTAACTGATCATATAAACAGATAATCATAGCCTATGATTCATCCGAGCACGGCCATGCATTTCACAGTTTCTAGCTCTCCGAGTGGCCTTGTACAACTTTTAAGCATCTCATCCCGATTTATGGGAGGACAATACCAATCTTGCGATCTTGAGATTAGACTTCGTTTGATAGGTGATTACCTGAGCGTTGCCTTTATTGTTAGGTTATGATACATATGACATTACATAGATCATATGGAAACAACCATTAACCCAGGACAACATATTATTTACACATAATCATATAGCATAATTTAGATGCATACTCTTTGTTGCGTGCCCTCCCTAGCTGCGCCCGAACCGAACAAGAACAAGTCTTTTAGGACTCCAAGTGTCGTCCCTCCGTAGATAGTCCACAGCACGTCCGGATCCGCCTTAAGATTGACCAACTAGAATCGCCCTTAAGGTACTAGAAAATTTCGGCACTTTATGAGCAAGATGTGTGTTTTAATTTTCTCTCAAAAAACTCACTTTTGAATACTTTGAAACTTGTGTATAAATTATGACCCCTAGGCCTTTATTTATAGAGTTATGGAAAAGGAATCGTAATCCTAGTAGGATGCGAATTAATTGGAATTAGAATCCTACATGAATTCTATTTAATTAATTCATCCAATTAGGAATAGAAATTTAATCATACACTGACTCTTGTAGATTCAGGAATCACGCATGAGCACAAACTCACACACACACGGCAGCCACAAGGGCTGCCCATGCGCGTGCGAGCAGCAGCCCGCGCAGCACGGCCCACGCAGCCGTGGCCCTTGGCGCGCGCTGGGCCTGCCTTGCGGTAGGCCTGGGCGCTGCCTTGACTGGGCTTGTGGCGCGCATGCTTGCTGGGCGATGGCCCGGCTTCGTGCTGGGCCTTCGTCCGGCAGGCCTCGTCCGATGCTAATTCGTACGATACGCTTCCGATTAAATTTCCATTTCCGGAATCTATTTCCGATACGAACAATATTTAATATTTCCGATTCCGGAATTAATTTCCGTTTCGAACAAATATTTAATATTTCCGTTTCCGGAATTATTTTCCGATTCCGGTAATATTTCCGATTCTGACAATATTTCCGTTTCCGGCAATATTTCCGATTCTGGTAATATTTCCATTTCCAATAATATTTTCCGATACGTACCATGTTCCCGTTTCCGGCAACATCTACGACTTGGATAATATTCATATTTCCGATACGATCCATATTTCCATTTCCGGCAATATCATCGTTTCCGGAGTATTCATTTCTTGCCTGTGACGATCTTAGCTCCCACTGAAACCAAGATCCGTCGGTTCCGAATATTCATAGATGGAGTATTTAATGCCATTAAATACTTGATCCGTTTACGTGCTATTTGTGTGACCCTACGGGTTCAGTCAAGAGTAAGCTGTGGATTAATATCATTAATTCCACTTGAACTGAAGCGGCCTCTAGCTAGGCATTCAGCTCACTTGATCTCACTGAATTATTAACTTGTTAATTAATACTGAACCGCATTTATTAGACTTAACATAGAATGCATACTTGGACCAAGGGCATTATTTCCTTCAGTCTCCCACTTGTCCTTAGGGACAAGTGTGCATTTCCTAATTCCTTTGTCGCTCGATGCTTGCTCTTGAACATAAGGTAAGAGTTGTCATCCTTATTATGTCCAGAGGTGTTCCTCGGTTTCAGAGTTCAACTGATCAAATAAACAGATAATCATAGCCTATGATTCATCCGAGCACGGCCATGCATTTCACAGTTTCTAGCTCTCCGAGTGGCCTTGTACAACTTTTAAGCATCTCATCCCGATTTATGGGAGGACAATCCCAATCTTGCGATCTTGAGATTAGACTTCGTTTGATAGGTGATTACCTGAGCGTTGCCTTTATAGCCTCCTTTTACGGTGCGACGGTTGGTCAACGTCAAAGCAACCAGTTCTCAAACAAGTAATCTCAAATCACTCAGGTATTGAGGATTTAGTGTCTAATAATTTAATGAAATTTACTTATGACAGACTTTCATCTCTTACAGTAAAGTTTCATAGGTCTTGTCCGATACTAGTCTTCCCAAAGTAAGTATCTATGCAAATGATTATGACATTGCCATGTCCACATAGTTCAAGAAACAGAACTACTAGTCATCTTGCACTCTAATCGTCTAACGTTTTCTATGCGTCCAATTTTATAGAAAACTCCAATTAGGGACCATTTTCAACCTTTGACATTCAAGTTCACTTGATAGACATTTCTTAGTCACAGGACTGGTCCTGACAGTCTATCTTGAATATATCGTCAAGTTGAAGGGACTCATCATTTAATAAACCACAAATTAAATGGAAAAATGAATTTCTTTCATTTATTGTGAATGATTAACCAATAATGTTTTACAAAGATTTAAACTCTAAATCTTTAAAACATTAAACAGAGACATCAAAGCCATTCTCCAATATGCTTGATTCCCATAGCTGCAGTGTGCGAGTTGTGCTTCGCTTGCGGCAGAGGTTTAGTTAATGGATCTGATATGTTGTCATCAGTTCCAATTTTGCTTATCTCGACTTCTTTTCTTTCAACGAACTCTCGTAGAAGGTGAAATCTACGAAGTACATGCTTGACTCTCTGGTGGTGTCTAGGCTCTTTTGCCTGTGCAATAGCTCCGTTATTATCACAATACAGGGCTATTGGTCCTTTAATGGAGGGGACTACACCAAGTTCTCCTATGAACTTCCTTAGCCATATAGCTTCCTTTGCTGCTTCATGTGCAGCAATGTACTCCGCTTCAGTTGTAGAATCCGCAATGGTGCTTTGCTTAGCACTTTTCCAGCTTACTGCTCCTCCGTTGAGGCAGAAGACAAACCCAGACTGTGATCTGAAATCATCTTTGTCGGTTTGGAAACTTGCGTCCGTATAGCCTTTAACAATTAATTCATCATCTCCACCATAGACCAGGAAGTCATCTTTGTGCCTTTTCAGGTACTTCAGAATGTTCTTGGCAGCAGTCCAATGCGCCTCTCCTGGGTCTGACTGGTATCTGCTCGTAGCACTGAGTGCGTACGCAACATCCGGGCGTGTACATATCATAGCATACATTATTGAACCAATCAATGATGCATATGGAATCCCATTCATTCGTCTACGCTCATCAAGTGTTTTTGGGCACTGAGTCTTGCTTAGAGTCATTCCATGAGACATGGGTAGGTAGCCTCGCTTGGAGTCCGCCATCTTGAACCTATCAAGCACCTTATTGATATAAGTGCTTTGACTAAGTCCAATCATCTTTTTAGATCTATCTCTGTAAATCTTGATGCCCAATATGTACTGTGCTTCTCCTAGATCCTTCATCGAAAAACATTTCCCAAGCCAAATCTTGACAGAGTTCAACATAGGAATGTCATTTCCGATAAGCAATATGTCGTCGACATATAATACTAGGAAAGCAATTTTGCTCCCACTGACCTTCTTGTATACACAAGATTCGTCCGCGTTCTTGATGAAACCAAAGTCACTGACTGCTTCATCAAAACGTATATTCCAGCTCCTGGATGCCTGCTTCAATCCGTAGATTGACTTCTTTAGCTTGCATACCTTTTTAGCATTCTTTGGATCCTCAAAACCTTCAGGCTGTGTCATAAACACAGTTTCTGTTAAAACGCCGTTTAAGAAAGCAGTTTTGACATCCATCTGCCATATTTCGTAATCGTAATATGCAGCGATTGCTAACATTATTCGAATAGACTTCAGCATTGCAACTGGTGAAAAGGTTTCATCGTAATCCACACCGTGGACTTGCCTGTAACCTTTTGCAACCAATCTAGCTTTGAAAACTTCAAGTTTCCCATCCTTGTCCTTTTTCAGTTTGAAAACCCATTTGCTTCCAATGGCTTGGTAGCCATCTGGCAAATCGACCAAATCCCATACTTGGTTTTCAGACATGGAGTCTAATTCAGATTGCATGGCTTCTTGCCACTGCTTGGAGCTAGGGCTCGTCATAGCTTGCTTGTAAGTCGCAGGTTCATCACTTTCAAGTAATAGAACGTCATAGCTCTCGTTCGTCAAAATACCTAAGTACCTTTCCGGTTGAGATCTATATCTTTGCGATCTACGCGGGGTAACATTTCTAGATTGACCATGATTCTCACCAGATTCTTCTAAAGATCTCTGAGTTTCATCCTGAATGTCATCTTGAGCATTCTCTAGAGTTTGTTGTTCGACTCGAATTTCTTCGAGGTCTACTTTTCTCCCACTTGTCATTTTGGAAATGTGATCCTTCTCCAAAAAGACACCATCTCGAGCAACAAACACTTTGTTCTCAGATGTATTGTAGAAGTAATACCCCTTTGTTTCCTTTGGATAGCCCACAAGGATACATTTGTCAGATTTTGGATGAAGTTTGTCTGAAATTAATCGTTTGACGTATACTTCACATCCCCAAATCTTAAGAAAAGACACATTTGGAGGCTTTCCAAACCATAATTCGTATGGAGTCTTTTCGACAGCTTTAGACGGAGCTCTATTTATAGTGAGTGCAGCTGTATTTAGTGCATGTCCCCAAAATTCTAATGGAAGTTCGGCCTGACCCATCATTGACCTGACCATGTCTAGCAAGGTTCTGTTCCTCCATTCTGACACACCGTTCCATTGTGGTGTTCCAGGAGGAGTCAATTCTGATAGAATTCCACATTCTTTCAGATGGTCATCAAATTCATAGCTCAGATATTCACCGCCTCTATCAGACCGCAGTGCCTTAATCTTCTTGCCTAATTGATTCTCTACTTCACTCTGAAATTCCTTGAATTTGTCAAAGGATTCAGACTTATGCTTCATTAGGTAGACATAACCATACCTACTGAAGTCATCAGTGAAAGTGATAAAGTAGCTGAAACCACCTCTAGCATTTGTACTCATTGGTCCACATACATCTGTATGGATTAAACCCAATAGTTCATTTGCTCTTTCTCCAACTTTAGAGAAAGGTTGCTTTGTCATTTTGCCAAGTAAACATGATTCGCATTTACCATAATCCTCTAAGTCAAATGGTTCTAGAATTCCTTCCCTTTGAAGTCTTTCTAAGCGTTTCAAGTTTATATGGCCTAATCGACAATGCCACAGATAGGTGAGATCTGAATCATCCTTTTTGGCCTTTTTGGTATTTATGTTATATACTTGTTTGTCGTGATCTAATAAATAAAGTCCATTGACTAATCTAGCAGATCCATAAAACATCTCTTTAAAATAAAACGAACAACTATTGTCTTTTATTATAAAGGAAAATCCCTTAGCATCTAAGCAAGAAACTGAAATGATGTTTTTAGTAAGACTTGGAACATGGAAACATTCTTCCAGTTCCAAAACTAGCCCGGAGGGCAACGACAAATAGTAAGTTCCTACGGCTAATGCAGCAATCCGTGCTCCATTTCCCACTCGTAGGTCGACTTCTCCCTTGCTTAACTTTCTACTTCTTCTTAGTCCCTGTGGATTGGAACATAAGTGTGAGCCACAACCTGTATCTAATACCCAAGAAGTTGAATTAGCCAGTATACAGTCTATAACGAAAATACCTGAAGATGGAACGACTGTTCCGTTCTTCTGATCTTCCTTTAGCTTTGGACATTCTCTTTTGTAATGGCCTATTCCATCACAATAAAGACAGCTTGATGTGGACTTGTCCTGCTTTGATTTAGCATTGCCCTTGGACTTTCCACCTTTCTTGAATGGTCTCTTTCTAGCCTTGAGTAAATCTTTGGCTTCACAGTCCAGTACTATTTCAGCCTTTCTGACAAGGTGAATAAATTCTGCAACTGTTTCTTCTCTTGGTTCACTTAGGTATTGTTGCTTGAAGCGACCAAACCCACTGTGTAGTGAATTGAGCAAGACAGAGACTGTCATCCTTTCGCTTATTGGTGTTCCTAGTAGACTTAGGCGATCAAAATATGAACACATAAGATCCACATGGAACCTCAGTGGGACGCCTACCCTCTGTTTAGTGCGAAGGAGCTGAACATGTGTTTCTTGGACCTCCATCCTATAACACCTGTTGGGAGAACTAACCTTTAGCCCAGACATTGATTCAATCAACTCATGGACGTTCAGGTCCCTGTCCTCCGTATTTCCACGACAGATATCCCTCAGATTCTTGATGAGCGTAAAAGGTTCATAGGCTACAAACCTTCTAGCCCAATCATCAGGGATATTGTTCAGCATGAGACTCATAACCTTTTTGAGATCCGCATCCCAGGCGTAAAATCTCTCAGGGGTCATGTCTCTGGCATAGTAGCTTGGCATGGGATGTGACAGTACATACTCAAGTCCATTGAGTTTGACTATTTCAACTAGCTTAGCTTCCCATTCAAGAAAATTTGTCAAGTTCAGCTTGACCATAAGCTCAGAACCCATGATGATGTTTTGATTGTTGTTTGCCATATTAAAACTACAATTGAAAAGAATAAACAAATAAATAACCATTCACAGTTTCTCTTAATAAACTTAAATTCTAGCATACATGCATAATTCAATGTTTATTAAGCATTTTATTCAAGTTATGTGTTCCGGCAGGTGTGAATAAAATGATTCCAAGATCCTAAAATCATTGAAGAACTAAGCACAGTTTGTCGACTTAATCCTAGAACATCTTAGGTAAGCAAAAGCCTTTTGCTAATAGTCTAGAAACTATTCTTGGTTGATAGGTACGTCTAAGAACTTATTAGGTAAACCTATCGAATTTGCCACGACATAAAAGGACTCCTTACTTATATCGTTGAGTTTCACCAAAACTAACATGTACTCACAATTATTTGTGTACCTTGCCCCTTTAGGACCAATAAGTAACACCTCGCTGAGCGAAAACTATTACTAGATTGATGTAAAGGATATCCAAGCAAGTGTATATTTTGGCATGGCACCTTTTAACTCAATTTTTTAAGTTTGGAACTTAAGGCTCTTACTATGTTGGTTAGATTTTAAGTGAACTAAAATCCTTAATCATGCAACATAATCAAGCTTTTGATCTCATGCATTTTAAGACATATTTAAAGCAATAAATAACTTAAAACATGCATAAGATATTTGTGATCTAGTATGGCCCGACTTCATCTTGAAGCTTTGACTTCAAAGTCCGTCTTGAAAATCTCCGTGGGAGGCACCATTTTCTTCAAATAGGATAAGCTATAACTAATTACAACTATTTGATGGTACGCAGACCATATTTGAATTGAAAAATAACTTTGGTGCTTTAGACCAATTACATTCAAATTAATGGTACGCAGACCATATTTTCTATCCTATTTGGGCCATACTAGTCACTTCATAACCTGCAAAACAGTACATATACAATATATACCATTCACCCATTCATTATCATGAATGGCCCACATAGCTGGTTAGTAAAACACATTATGCATCACGTAAACATTTGCAGCAATTAATCAAGGGCACCAATAATCTACCAATTATTCAGTCCTTATTAATTCTAATCGAGTTGTTTTAACCTTAAGGATTTGTAGACCTAATCAAGAGTTTATGACTAAAAAGGGCTCCCACTCAAACCAATAAATTCATATGCTTTACTAATTTTAAACATAAAATTGTATTTCTAGTCTAACCGGAAACATACAAATTTAATTAAAATTTAAAGCTCATATAAATTTATAATTGAATCCAAAAATTTAATTTAATTTCAGTCGTATTTAAATTAATTCATGATTTTAATTTTAGTAAAATAATTAGAATAAATTCCATTTATTATAATTATAATATTCAAAATTAAAATCCAAGAAATTAATTCAAATTATTAATTTTAAAATTAATTAAAATTACGTGAACTGAAATTTTCAAATTAAACATTCAAAACGATCTAATCGTAACGCAAACACCCTACGCGTTGCACGCCCATGGGCCGCACGCACACAGCCATTGCTGGCCATGTGCGCGCAGCCCATGCGCTCGTCGCATAGCTGCTGCTGTCCTATCGCAAGCCTCCGCACAGCGCCCCATCGCACGCGAGCTATCGCTCGCAGTGCGCGCGCGCGAGATCGCTCGCTGGGCGCGCTGGCTCGCTCGCTGTGCGCACGAGCCATCGCTCGCTGGGGCGCGACATCGCTCGCTGGGCGAGCGACATCGCGCGCTGCGCGCGCGAGCCATCGCTCGCTGGGGCGCGACATCGCTCGCTGGGCGAGCGACATCGCGCGCTGCGCGCGCGAGCAGTGCTGGGCGCAGCGCTCGTGGCACGCGAGCTTGCGCTCGCTGCGCGCGAGGCTGCGCGCACTTGTGCGAGGCAGCGCGCGTTGTGGCGCAGCTCGCTTGCTGCCCACACGCGACTGCCTTGGCTCGCCCTTCGCCCATGCCCATTCGTTCATTGCTCGTGGCACACGACACAAGGCAGGGCTGCTGCCTTGTGCTCGTGCACTACGCCCTTGCTCATTGCATTCGTGCCGCACGGGCGACGAGCTCCCTTGCTCGTCGTCGCATGCCCGCATTATACAACACCCCTTAAGGGTAACACGAAGCGTCCATTGCTTCGTGCGTGCAAGTTATTTGAACGAATCGCATAAAATTTTAAAATTTATATTTAAAATTAATGACAAATTAATAAATATTATTAATTTCATAATTTTAGGGCGAAAAAATCGAAAATTTATTATCCAATTGATTTCCGATTGATATGGATTCAAGTCTAGGTCATAAAAATTTAAAATTTATCGTAAATTTACAATTTTTATGGTGGTTTTTAATCATAGGTTTCTAATTAAATTACAATTAATTATGAAAATCAAATTAATTCTAAATTATTCTAATTTTCAACAAATTAATCATAATTACAAATTAGATTGCATAATTAACAAGACTAGGCATTTAAACTTGTTAAACATATGCAGTAGGTCAATCAAAAATTCAAGATTTATCAACAGGAATCGCAAATATTTAATTTAACATTTTAAATTTACGAAATTTTGCATTCGAAAAACTAAAACCTTCGAAAAGTCATAGTTAGGCTTCGAATTTGAGAATTCTGGGTTCGGCAGAAAAATACTTATTTTTGTCAAAATTTTAGAATGCCTTTTACATGCGGAATTGACACAAAAATCACTCAATTCGGATGAGTAACGAAGAAACTGCCGAAAAACTGCGTACATATAATTAAATAAACGCAATTTGCAATTAATTAACAATTACGAAAATTAATCACCCCTTTTAATTCTTGCAAATTTGTAATATTTAACCATGTTCATGCAATTTAGATTATGAAAATAATAAGGGGCTCGTGATACCACTGTTAGGTTATGATACATATGACATTACATAGATCATGCGGAAACAACCATTAACCCAGGACAACATATTATTTACACATAATCATATAGCATAATTTAGATGCATACTCTTTGTTGCGTGCCCTCCCTAGCTGCGCCCGAACCGAACAAGAACAAGTCTTTTAGGACTCCAAGTGTCGTCCCTCCGTAGATAGTCCACAGCACGTCCGGATCCGCCTTAAGATTGACCAACTAGAATCGCCCTTAAGGTACTAGAAAATTTCGGCACTTTATGAGCAAGATGTGTGTTTTAATTTTCTCTCAAAAAACTCACTTTTGAATACTTTGAAACTTGTGTATAAATTATGACCCCTAGGCCTTTATTTATAGAGTTATGGAAAAGGAATCGTAATCCTAGTAGGATGCGAATTAATTGGAATTAGAATCCTACATGAATTCTATTTAATTAATTCATCCAATTAGGGATAGAAATTTAATCATACACTGACTCTTGTAGATTCAGGAATCACGCATGAGCACAAACTCACACACACACGGCAGCCACAAGGGCTGCCCATGCGCGTGCGAGCAGCAGCCCGCGCAGCACGGCCCACGCAGCCGTGGCCCTTGGCGCGCGCTGGGCCTGCCTTGCGGTAGGCCTGAGCGCTGCCTTGACTGGGCTTGTGGCGCGCATGCTTGCTGGGCGATGGCCCGGCTTCGTGCTGGGCCTTCGTCCGGCAGGCCTCGTCCGATGATAATTCGTACGATACGCTTCCGATTAAATTTCCATTTCCGGAATCTATTTCCGATACGAACAATATTTAATATTTCCGATTCCGGAATTAATTTCCGTTTCGAACAAATATTTAATATTTCCGTTTCCGGAATTATTTTCCGATTCCGGTAATATTTCCGATTCTGACAATATTTCCGTTTCCGGCAATATTTCCGATTCTGGTAATATTTCCATTTCCAATAATATTTTCCGATACGTACCATGTTTCCGTTTCCGGCAACATCTACGACTTGGATAATATTCATATTTCCGATACGATCCATATTTCCATTTCCGGCAATATCATCGTTTCCGGAGTATTCATTTCTTGCCTGTGACGATCTTAGCTCCCACTGAAACCAAGATCCGTCGGTTCCGAATATTCATAGATGGAGTATTTAATGCCATTAAATACTTGATCCGTTTACGTGCTATTTGTGTGACCCTACGGGTTCAGTCAAGAGTAAGCTGTGGATTAATATCATTAATTCCACTTGAACTGAAGCGGCCTCTAGCTAGGCATTCAGCTCACTTGATCTCACTGAATTATTAACTTGTTAATTAATACTGAACCGCATTTATTAGACTTAACATAGAATGCATACTTGGACCAAGGGCATTATTTCCTTCATTTATAGCCTCCTTTTACAGTGCGACGGTTGGTCAACGTCAAAGTAACCAGTTCTCAAACAAGTAATCTCAAATCACTCAGGTATTGAGGATTTAGTGTCTAATAATTTTAATGAAATTTACTTATGACAGATTTTCATCTCTTACAGTAAAGTTTCATAGGTCTTGTCCGATACTAGTCTTCCCAAAGTAAGTATCTATGCAAATGATTATGACATTGCCATGTCCATATAGTTCAAGAAACAGAACTACTAGTCATCTTGCATTCTAATCGTCTAACGTTTTCTATGCGTCCAATTTTATAGAAAACTCCGACTAGGGACCATTTTCAACCTTTGACATTCAAGTTCACTTGATAGACATTTCTTAGTCACAGGACTGGTCCTGACAGTCTATCTTGAATATATCGTCAAATTGAAGGGACTCATCATTTAATAAACCACAAATTAAATGGAAAAATGAATTTTTTTCATTTATTGTGAATGATTAACCAATATGTTTTACAAAGGTTTAAACTCTAAAACTTCAAAACATTAAACAGAGACATCAAAGCCATTCTCCAATATGCTTGATTCCCATAGCTGCAGTGTGCGAGTTGTGCTTCGCCTGCGGCAGAGGTTTAGTCAATGGATCTGATATGTTGTCATCAGTTCCAATTTTGCTTATCTCGACTTCTTTTCTTTCAACGAACTCTCGTAGAAGGTGAAATCTACGAAGTACATGCTTGACTCTCTGGTGGTGTCTAGGCTCCTTTGCCTGTGCAATAGCTCCGTTATTGTCACAATACAGGGCTATTGGTCCTTTAATGGAGGGGACTACACCAAGTTCACCTATGAACTTCCTTAGCCATATAGCTTCCTTTGCTGCTTCATGTGCAGCAATGTACTCCGCTTCAGTTGTAGAATCCGCAATGGTGCTTTGCTTAGCACTTTTCCAGCTTACTGCTCCTCCGTTGAGGCAGAAGACAAACCCAGACTGTGATCTGAAATCATCTTTGTCGGTTTGGAAACTTGCGTCCGTATAGCCTTTAACAATTAATTCATCATCTCCACCATAGACCAGGAAGTCATCTTTGTGCCTTTTCAGGTACTTCAGAATATTCTTGGTAGCAGTCCAATGCGCCTCCCCTGGGTCTGACTGGTATCTGCTCGTAGCACTGAGTGCATACGCAACATCCTGGCGTGTACATATCATAGCATACATTATTGAACCAATCAATGATGCATATGGAATCCCATTCATTCGTCTACGCTCATCAAGTGTTTTTGGGCACTGAGTCTTGCTTAGAGTCATTCCATGAGACATGGGTAGGTAGCCTCACTTGGAGTCCGCCATCTTGAACCTATCAAGCACCTTATTGATATAAGTGCTTTGACTAAGTCCAATCATCTTTTTAGATCTATCTCTGTAAATCTTGATGCCCAATATGTACTGTGCTTCTCCTAGATCTTTCATCGAAAAACATTTCCCAAGCCAAATCTTGACAGAGTTCAACATAGGAATGTCATTTCCGATAAGTAATATGTCGTCGACATATAATACTAGGAAAGCAATTTTGCTCCCACTGACCTTCTTGTATACACAAGATTCGTCTGCGTTCTTGATTAAACCAAAGTCACTGACTGCTTCATCAAAACGTATATTCCAGCTCCTGGATGCCTGCTTCAATCCGTAGATTGACTTCTTTAGCTTGCATACCTTTTTAGCATTCTTTGGATCCTCAAAACCTTCAGGCTGTGTCATAAACACAGTTTCTGTTAAAACGCCGTTTAAGAAAGCAGTTTTGACATCCATCTGCCATATTTCGTAATCGTAATATGCAGCGATTGCTAACATTACCCGAATAGATTTTAGCATTGCAACTGGTGAAAAGGTTTCATCGTAATCCACACCGTGGACTTGCCTGTAACCTTTTGCAACCAATCTAGCTTTGAAAACTTCAAGTTTCCCATCCTTGTCCTTTTTCAGTTTGAAAACCCATTTGCTTTTAATGGCTTGGTAGCCATCTGGCAAATCGACCAAATCCCATACTTGGTTTTCAGACATGGAGTCTAATTCAGATTGCATGGCTTCTTGCCATTGCTTGGAGCTAGGCTCGTCATAGCTTGTTTGTAAGTCGCAGGTTCATCACTTTCAAGTAATAGAACGTCATAGCTCTCGTTCGTCAAAATACCTAAGTACCTTTCCGGTTGAGATTTATATCTTTGCGATCTACGCGGGGTAACATTTCTAGATTGACCATGGTTCTCACCAGATTCTTCTAAAGATCTCTGAGTTTCATCCTGAATGTCATCTTGAGCATTCTCTAGAGTTTGTTGTTCGACTCGAATTTCCTCGAGGTCTACTTTTCTCCCACTTGTCATTTTGGAAATGTGATCTTTCTCCAAAAGGACACCATCTCGAGCAACAAACACTTTGTTCTCAGATGTATTGTAGAAGTAATACCCCTTTGTTTCCTTTGGATAGCCCACAAGGATACATTTGTCAGATTTTGGATGAAGTTTGTCTGAAATTAATCATTTGACGTATACTTCACATCCCCAAATCTTAAGAAAAGACACATTTGGAGGCTTTCCAAACCATAATTCGTATGGAGTCTTTTCGACAGCTTTAGACGGAGCTCTATTTATAGTGAGTGCAGCTGTATTTAGTGCATGTCCCCAAAATTCTAATGGAAGTTTGGCCTGACCCATCATTGACCTGACCATGTCTAGCAAGGTTCTGTTTCTCTGTTTCGACACACCGTTCCATTGTGGTGTTCCTGGAGGAGTCAATTCTGATAGAATTCCACATTCTTTCAGATGGTCATGAAATTCATAGCTCAGATATTCACCGCCTCTATCAAACCGCAGTGCCTTAATCTTCTTGCCTAATTGATTCTCTACTTCACTCTGAAATTCCTTAAATTTGTCAAAGGATTCAGACTTATGCTTCATTAGGTAGACATAACCATACCTACTGAAGTCATCAGTGAAAGTGATAAAGTAGCTGAAACCACCTCTAGCATTTGTACTCATTGGTCCACATACATCTGTATGGATTAAACCCAATAGTTCATTTGCTCTCTCTCCAACTTTAGAGAAAGGTTGCTTTGTCATTTTGCCAAGTAAACATGATTCGCATTTACCATAATCCTCTAAGTCAAATGGTTCTAGAATTCCTTCCTTTTGAAGTCTTTCTAAGCGTTTCAAGTTTATATGGCCTAATCGACAATGCCACAGATAGGTGAGATCTGAATCATCCTTTTTGGCCTTTTTGGTATTTATGTTATATACTTGTTTGTCGTGATCTAATAAATAAAGTCCATTGACTAATCTAGCAGATCTATAAAACATCTCTTTAAAATAAAACGAACAACTATTGTCTTTTATTAAAAAGGAAAATCCCTTAGCATCTAAGCAAGAAACTGAAATGATGTTTTTAGTAAGACTTGGAACATGGAAACATTCTTCCAGTTCCAAAACTAGCCCGGAGGGCAACGACAAATAGTAAGTTCCTACAGCTAATGCAGCAATCCGTGCTCCATTTCCCACTCGTAGGTCGACTTCACCCTTGCTTAACTTTCTACTTCTTCTTAGTCCCTGTGGATTGGAACATAAGTGTGAGCCACAACCTGTATCTAATACCCAAGAAGTTGAATTAGCAAGTATACAGTCTATAACGAAAATACCTGAAGATGGAACGACTGTTCCGTTCTTCTGATCTTCCTTTAGCTTCAAGCAATCTCTCTTCCAATGCCCCTTCTTCTTGCAGTAGAAGCATTCGGATTCAGAAGTGGGTTGACTGACCTTCCTCTTTACAGATTTGGCGCCAGTTTGCTTAGTTGGGCTGGCCTTGTTGCCACCTTTCTTAGCGTTCCTCTTCTTTCCAGATTTCTTGAACTTGCCCCCACGCACCATAAGCACATCCTGCTTATCACTTTTGAGCGTCTTTTCAGCGGTCTTCAGCATACCGTGAAGCTCAGTGAGCGTTTTGTCCAGACTATTCATACTGTAGTTCAGTTTGAACTGATCATACCCGCTATGAAGAGAATGGAGGATGGTGTCTATAGCCATTTCCTAAGAAAATTGCTGATCCAGCCGACTCATATTCTCAATGAGTCCAATCATTTTGAGAACATGTGGACTTACGGGCTCGCCTTTCTTAAGCTTGGTCTCAAGAATTTGCCTATGAGTCTCGAATCTTTCGACTCGAGCCAGATCTTGGAACATGTTCTTCAACTCACTGATGATTGCGAAAGCATCTGAGTTGATGAACGTTTTCTGCAGATCCGCACTCATGGTGGCGAGCATTAGACATTTCACATCCTTGTTGGCATCAATCCAACGATTGAGGGCTGCCTGAGTGACCCCGTCGCCTGCGGCTTCGGGCATCGCCTCATCTAGGACATACTCCTTTTCTTCCTGCATAAGAACTATTTGCAAGTTCCTTTGCCAGTCAAGGAAGTTTTTCCCGTTCAACTTCTCCTTTTCGAGAATTGATCGAATGTTGAATGAATTGTTGTTTGCCATATTAAAAACTACAATTTGAAAAGAATAAAAAAATAAATAACCATTCACAGTTTCTCTTAATAAACTTAAATTCTAGGATACATGCATAATTCAATGTTTATTAAGCATTTTATTCAAGTTATGTGTTCCGGCAGGTGTGAATAAAATGATTCCAAGATCCTAAAATCATTGAAGAACTAAGCACAGTTTGTCGACTTAATCCTAAAACATCTTAGGTAAGCAAAAGCCTTTTGCTAATAGTCTAGAAACTATTCTTGGTTGATAGGTACGTCTAAGAACTTATTAGGTAAACCTATCGATTTTGCCACGACATAAAAGGACTCCTTACTTATATCGTTGAGTTTCACCAAAACTAACATGTACTCACAATTATTTGTGTACCTTGCCCCTTTAGGACCAATAAGTAACACTTCGCTGAGCGAAAACTATTACTAGATTGATGTAAAGGATATCCAAGCAAGTGTATATTTTGGCATGGCACCTTTTAACTCAATTTTTAAGTTTGGAACTTAAGGCTCTTACTATGTTGGTTAGATTTTAAGTGAACTAAAATCCTTAATCATGCAACATAATCAAGCCATAATCTTATGCATAATTAAGACATATTTAAAGCAATAAATAACTTAAAGCATGCACAAGATAAATGTGATCTAGTATGGCCCGACTTCATCTTGAAGCTTTGACTTCAAAGTCCGTCTTGAAAATCTCCGTGGGAGGCACCATTTTCTTCAAATAGGATAAGCTATAATTAAAACTAATTACAACTATTTGATGGTATGCAGACCATATTTGAATTGAAAAACGACTTTGGTACTTTAGACCAATTACATTCAAATTAATGGTACGCAGACCATATTTTCTATCCTATTTGGGCCATACTAGTCACTTCATAACCTGCAAAACAGTACATATACAATATATACCATTCACCCATTCATTATCATGAATGGCCCACATAGCTGGTTAGTTTAACACATTATGCATCACGTAAACATTTGCAGCAATTAATCAAGGGCACCAATAATCTACCAATTATTCAGTCCTTATTAATTCTAATCAAGTTGTTTTAACCTTAAGGATTTGTAGACCTAATCAAGAGTTTATGACTAAAAAGGGCTCCCACTTAAACCAATAAATTCATATGCTTTACTAATTTTAAACATAAAAATGTATTTCTAGTCTAACCGGAAACATACAAATTTAATTAAAATTTAAAGCTCATATAAATTTATAATTGAATCCAAAAATTTTAATTTAATTTCAGTCGTATTTAAATTAATTCATGATTTTAATTTTAGTAAAATAATTAGAATAAATAAAATTTATTATAATTACAATATTCAAAATTAAAATCCAAGAAAATAATTTAAATTATTAATTTTAAAATTGATTAAAATTACGTGAACTGAAAATTTCAAATTAAACATTCAAAACGATCTAATCGCATCGCAAACACCCTACGCATCGCACGCCCATGGGCCACACGCACACAGCCATCGCTGGCCATGTGCGCGCAGCCCATGCGCTCGTCGCATAGCTGCTGCTTCTACCCTTCGCAAGCCATCGCACAAGATGGTGCTCGCTGCGCGCGCGCCAGCGCTCGATGCACGCGAGCCATCGCTCGCTGTGTGCGCTCGCCAGCGCTCGCTGCGCGCGCTCCAGCGCTCGATGTACGCGAGCCATCGCTCGATGTGCGCGAGCAATTGCTCGCTGTGCGCGCTCGCCAGCGCTCGATGTGCGCGAGCCATCGCTCGCTGCGCGAGGCATCGACGCTGGGCGTAGCACTCGTGGCACGCGAGCTTTCGCTCGCTGCGCGCGAGGCTGCGCGCGCTTGCGCGAGGCAGTGCGCGTTGTGGCGCAGCTCGCTTGCTGCCCACACGCGACTGCCGTGCCTTGCCTTCGCCCATGCCCATTCGTCCATAGCTCATAGCCCACGACACAAGGCAGGGCTGCTGCCTTGTGCTCATGCACCATGCCCTTGCTCATTGCATACGTGCCGCATGGGCGACGAGCTCCCTTGCTCGTCGTCGCATGTCCGCACTATACAACACCCCTTAAGGGTAACACGAAGCGTCCATTGCTTTGTGCGTGCAAGTTTTATGAACGAATCGCATAAAATTTAAAAATTTATATGACAAATTAATAAATAATATTAATTTCATAATTTTAGGGCGAAAAATCGAAAATTTATTATTCAATTGATTTCCGATTTTCATGGATTCAAGCCTAGGTCATAAAAATTTAAAATTTATCATAAATTTACAATTTTTATGGTGGTTTTTAATCATAGGTTTCTAATTAAATTATAATTAATTATGAAAACAAATTAATTCTAAATTATTCTAATTTTCAACAAATTAATCATAATTACAAATTAGATTGCATAATTAACAAGGCTAGGCATTCAAACTTGTTAAACATATACAGTAGGTCAATCAAAAATTCAAGATTTATCAACAAGAATCGCAAATATTTAATTTAACATCTTAAATTTACGAAATTTTGCATTCGAAAAACTAAAACCTTCGAAAACTAAAATTATTATTTTTGTCAAAAATTTTAGAATGCCTTTTACATGCGGAATTGACACAAAAATCACTCGATTTAGATGAGTAACGAAGAAACTGCCGAAAAAACTGCGTACGTATAATTAAATAAACGCAATTTGCAATTAAATAACAATTACAAAAATTAATCACCCCTTTTAATTCTTGCAAATTTGTAATATTTAACCATGTTCATGCAATTTAGATTATGAAAATAATAAGAGGCTCGTGATACCACTGTTAGGTTATGATACATATGACAATTCATAAATCATGCGGAAAAAACCATTTAGCCAGGAATACATATTATTTACACATAATCATATAGCAAAGTTTAGATGCATACTCTTTGTTGCGTGCCTTCCCTAGCTGCGCCCGAACCGAACAAGAACAAGTCTTTAGGACTCCAAGTGTCGTCCCTCCGTAGATAGTCCACAGCACGTCCGGATCCGCCTTAAGATTGACCAACTAGAATCGCCCTTAAGGTACTAAAGATTTTCGGCACTTTTAGTCAAGGAATGTGTCTGAATTTTCTCTCAAAAACTCACTTTGAATACTTGAATAATCTCTTAAAATATGTGACCCTAGGCACCTATTTATAGAGTTATGGAAAGGGTTTTGGAATCCTATTAGGATACTAATTTATTTAATTATAACCCTACTAGGACTCTAATTAAATAATCATTATCTAATAGTTTTAGGATTTAATCATACTTCGAATCCCGATTGCTTTAGGATTCCCTCACAAGCATTGCACGAGCACCGTACACCCGCGCAAGCCTTGCGGCCCACGCCAGGCGCACAGCGCTCGGCCCACTGCTGTGCTCTCGCGCGCGCGCCCAAGGCCTTGGCTGGGCCTGGCTTTGCGCGGGGCCTGGTCGAGGCTTGGCGTGCGATGGTGCGCGTTGGCTCGCTGGGCGACGGCCTGGCTACGTGCTGGGCCTTCGTCTAGCGGGCCTCGTCCGATGCTAATTCGTACGATACGCTTTCGATTAAATTCCCGATTCCAGAATTCATTTCCGATACGAACAATATTTAATATTTCCGATTCCGGAATCAATTTCCGTTTCGAACAAATATTTAATATTTCCGTTTCCGGAATTATTTTCCGATTCCGATAATATTTCCGATTCTGACAATATTTCCGTTTCTGGCAATATTTCCGATTCTGGCAATATTTCCATTTCCGATAATATTTTCCGATACGTACCATGTTTCCTTTTCCGGCAACATCTACGACTTGGATAATATTTATATTTCCGATACGATCCATATTTCCGTTTCCGGCAATATCATCGTTTCCGGAGTATTCATTTCTTGCCTGTGACGATCTCAGCTCCCACTGAAACCAAGATCCGTCGATTCCGAATATCCATAGATGGAGTATTTAATGCCATTAAATACTTGATCCGTTTACGTACTATTTGTGTGACCCTACGGGTTCAGTCAAGAGTAAGCTGTGGATTAATATCATTAATTCCACTTGAACTGAAGCGGCCTCTAGCTAGGCATTCAGCTCACTTGATCTCACTGAATTATTAACTTGTTAATTAATACTGAACCGCATATATTAGACTTATCATTGAATGCATACTTGGACCAAGGGCATTATTTCCTTCATGACTGGTACCTGCTCGTTGCACTTAGTGCGAACGAAACATCCGACCTTGTACAAATCATAGCATACATGATGGATCCAATAGCCGAAGCGTATGGAATTCAACTCATCTTTCTACGCTCATCAGATGTTTTGGGACACTGATTCTTGCTTAGATATGTGCCATGTGACATGGGTAGATGGCCTCTCTTGGCTTCCATCATATTGAATCTAGCTAGCACTTTGTAAATGTAAGTGCTTTGGCTTAGTCCAATCATCCTCTTAGATCTATCCTTATAGATCTTGATGCCCAATATGTACTGTGCCTCTCCTAAGTCCTTCATTGAGAAACACTTTCCAAGCCAAGTCTTTACATACTCCAACATAGGAATGTCGTTTCCAATAAGCAGTATGTCATCAACATACAAGACTAGGAATGCAATTTTACTCCCACTGACCTTCTTGTATACACAAGATTCGTCCTGATTCTTGATGAAGCCAAACCTATTGTCTGCTTCATCAAATCGTTTATTCCAACTCCTTGATGCCTGCTTTAGTCCGTAGATGGACTTCTTAAGCTTGCATAACTTTCCTTGGTTCTTTTGATCGACAAAACCCTCCTGCTGCGTCATAAACACAGTCTCTTCAAGAACACCATTCAAGAAGGAAGTTTTGACATCCATATGCCATATTTCATAGTCATGAAAAGCGGCAATCGCAAGGATTATCCGAATGGACTTAAGCATTGCGACTGGAGAAAAGGTTTCATCGTAGTCAACGTCGTGAACTTGCATGTAACCTTTTGCTACCAATCTAGCCTTGTATATGTATACAATTCCATCTTTGTCTTTCTTCAACTTGAAGACCCATTTGCATCCGATAGGTGTAAACCCATCCGGCAAATCAACCAAATCCCAGACTTGATTTTCAGAAATGGAGTCTATTTCAGATTTCATGGCCTCTAACCATTTAGTGGGGCTTGGGCTCGTCATAGCTTGCTTGTAAGTCATAGGTTCATCACTATCCAATGTGAGAACCTCTAAGTTTTCAGTCAAGAGGACGGTTGTCCATCTGTCCGGCTGAAAAATAGTTCTGCTTGACTTACGAGGGGCAACAACGTATTGAGGAACTACTCCCACTGGCTCTTCTAAAGACCTTGGAGGCATCAACCTGAACTACTTCTAAAGAGTTCTGAGTTAGTTGTTTGTCTCGAATCTCTTTGAGGTCTATTATTCTCCCACTTGTCAATTTGGAAATATGATTTCTTTCCAAAAAGACACCGTCACGAGCAACGAAAACCTTGTTGTCTGACTTGTTGTAGAAATAATACCCCTTTGTTTCTTTTGGATACCCAACGAAGAAACACTTGTCAGATTTTGGTTCAAGCTTATCCGAAATTAATCGCTTGACATATGCCTCGCAACCCCAAATCTTTAGAAAAGACTACTTTGCAAGTTTCCCAGTCCATAATTCGTATGGAGTCTTTTCAACAGCTTTTGACGGAGCACGATTCAGTGTGAGTGCTGCAGTTTGCAACGCATGTCCCCAGAACTGTAAAGGAAGTTCGGCCTGACCCATCATTGACCTGACCATATCGAGTAGGGTCCTGTTTCTCCGTTCCGACACTCCATTCCATTGAGGTGTCCCCGGAGCAGTCAATTTAGAAAGAATACCGCATTCTTTTAGATGGTCATCAAACTCGTGGCTAAGATATTCACCTCCTCGATCCGATCTTAGAGCTTTGATTTTCTTGCCGTGTTGATTCTCTACTTCATTTTGAAATTCTCGGAATTTCTCAAACGATTCAGACTTGTGTTTCATTAAGTAAATATAGCCATATCTACTGAAATCGTCCGTACACGTTATGAAATAGCTGAACTCACCTCTAGCTTTCGTACTCATAGGCCCACATACGTCCATATGTATTAGCCCTAGTAGTTCGCTTGCTCTTTCTCCCACCTTTGAGAAAGGTTGCTTTGTCATTTTGCCAAGTAAACAAGATTCGCAGTGATCAATCTTCTCTAAGTCGAATGATTCTAGAATTCCATGCGCTTTGTGTTTATATGGCCTAATCGACAATGCCACAGAAATGTGAGATTCGAATCACCAGTTTTAGCCTTTTTGGTATTTATGTTATAAATGTGTTTGTAGCACATATAGACCGTTTTCTTGTTGTGCTGAACCATAAAACATTACATTCAAAGAAAAAGAACAACTATTGTCTTTAAATTGAAAACTAAAACCTTTAGAATCCAAACTTGAAACGGAAATAATGTTTCTGGTGATACTAGGAACATAGTAACAGGTTTCTAGTTCCAGAACAAAACCACTAGGCAAAGTGATGAGCGACATTTATGTCGCTCTTAGCTTAGGATTTTAGTTCATTTTATTAGAATTTTGTTATTATTTTTGCTTAGTTTTATCGTTTTTAGTTCGTTTATCACATTTTTGCATTAATCGTAATATTTTCTCGTCTTGCGTAGATTTTAGTCGTTTTTTCTTAAAACGTGCCTTTTGTGCGCATTCTCATTGCGTAAGGGTCATTTCGAGTATTGACGTGTTAATATTGTGTCATTATTCTTGACGATGTTTAAAATTATTTTACGATTTGTAAAAATGCGATACGAATTATTAATACGATTTTCGATTTTTAATAACGTGCTTTGCGATTTGCTAACTTGCTATACGATTCTTTGCATGTGCTGCGACGAAGCCTTGTGTGTGTGCATACCAACAGTAGCAATACAAGAAACACACACGAGCCTTGCAGCAGCAGCCACACGAGCCAAGGCAAAGCAGCCCCAGCAGCTGCACTCTTGCACACATAGCAAACAGCAAGTACAGTACAGCAGTAGCGCGCATTCAGCTTCGTTGCATCCATTTCCAAGTTCTTTGCAGCAGCTTTATGCTCACTTTGAGAGCCTTGACAACAGCTCTACACAACCACAACAAGGCAAAGCAGTGCAGCAAGAACACGCAGCATAGACACAGCAGAACACGCAGCAATAGCGCAGCAGAATAGCAATTGTGGGCGCAGCAACCTCGCAACTGCCATTCTGTGCGATCGAAGCCCTTGTGTGCTATCGAACAAAGGCTGTGCGATCGAGTTCAGCAGTCTATGCGGTCGAACAAACTGAAGTTTTCAGATCAGAATTTCCTTATTTTGCTGTGCGACCGAATGTAATGCCTTGTTTGACCGCACGGGTTTTGTGCGACCAAACAAACCCATTGTGCGATCAAATACGGCTGCGGGGCTGCTACTATAAAAGATTAAATCGCAGCATTGTTTCATTGGGCTTTCATTACGTAATTTTCATTTCTCTTAGGCTTAGCTTAGAATCCTCTCTCTAGAATTAGTTTAGGGCTTAGATTAGAGATTAGGATTAAGGATTCTTAGCCTCAAATTCTTGATTCTAAATTCAATTCAATCATCAATTTATAGATTTGTTTTCTCTTTCCTTTTAGTTTTGTTCTTCATTTTTGTGCTTCAAGTTTGTTGTAAATTCTTCAATTCAAGGTATAATTCTTCATTTCTTTTTTATTAGTTCTTTAATTCTTTAATTGCTTCATTAATTTCGTTTATGCTTTGATTTCATGCTTGAATTCTAGAATTAGTTTCACATTTTGAATTTCATTGATTTTTCCCCAATTTTTGTGGTTTGAATTTTCTGAATTTTATTGTTTCAATTAGCTTCATTAGTTCAATTAGTTTCATGATTAGGATTAATGTTAGTTTAATGTTGTTGTTAATCATGCTAATTGAGTAGTTTAGTCTAGAGGTTAGGGATGAAGCTTTGGCATTGAATTTGGGGAAATTTAGGGAAATTCATGATTGATGTTGTGATTAAATGTGATTTACTGATAGGACATCCATGACTAATTGAGTAGTGGTCGCGAATGCTATTTGATTGGATTAGATTGGAATGTATGATTAGGTTTGGCAAGACATTGTGAGCCTAATTTGTGCAAGTGAATGATAGTTCGTATTATATGCAAGCTTGTCTAGTTTAGGATTAGGCGAAAGCTCTTCCATAGGCTAGGTTGCTTCGCGTGCTCCATCCGAGAGGTGGCGAGCACGCCATTTGGTTTCATTCCCCTATGTGCTATGTCGTTGCATATTCATGAATGTCTTGACCTTGTTATTTCTTTGATTTGATTTCCATTGCCGATTCCCAAATCCTCTAGAATCTCTTTATTTGTTAGCTTTTCGTGTTTTTAGATTAAAACTCAAACTCAAATTTGATTCATAGCTTGTGAACGCATAGATTGAATAGTCAAAGATATCCATTCCTATGGGACGATCCCTATACTTGCCGCTATAGTTCATATAGCCGGTTAGTTAGGTGTTTTATAAATTTTGTTTGGTGAGGTGTTGTTCTATTCAACGACGGAAAAACACCCAATCACAAAGAAATAAAATAAGATCCTACAGTTAATGCAGCAATCCGTGCTCCATTTCCCATGCGTAGATCCATCTCGCCTTTATCAAGCCTTCTACTTCTCATTAGTCCTTGTGCATTGGAACATAAGTGTGAGCCACAACCAGTATCTAATACCCAAGAAGTAGAATTGGCAAGATTACAATGTATAACATACATACCTGAAGGAGAAGCAACGTTTCCGTCCTTCTTCTCTTCCTTTAGTTTAGGGCAATCTCGCTTGTTATGACCAATCTCATTACAATTGAAGCATTGCGATGTAGAAGGAGAAGCATTTTTCCTCATCTTGCTCTTGGGAGGCGCCAGTTGCCCTCCGGGAGTGGATGAAGATGCAGCCTTGCTTTTCTTCCCCTTGCCTACTTTCTTGAATTTGGTGCACCTCACATTCAAAGGGTCTTGTTTGAACTTAAGGATTCTCTCGAATTTCTCGAGCAATTCCACAAGTTCACAGAATGTGCTCTCTTTCTTATTAAAGAGATAATGCATCTTAAATCCCTCATAATCCTTATGGAGGGAATTCAGCACTAGTGCAATAGCTATCGACTCTTTGACGGAACCACCAAGTCTCTCGATTGTGAAAAATAATCCAGACATCATATCCACATGAGACCGAATTGGTGTATTTTTGTCCATCTTCACAGAGTAAATGCGCTTTTGTGCCTCTAGAAGTTCGATTTCTAGGCACGACTTGTGTGGGGTAATGAGCTTGAGATTGCTCATCGAATTAGCCAATTCATCAACCCTTTTGCCACCAGTTTGGCACATGGGTTGAAAACCCGCACAACATCTATCCTCGAGACTTCTTAGGAGAGCATGAGGCTCAAAAGTAATGAACCTCCCTCTCCAACCTTCGGGAATAGACTTAAGGATGAACTCCGTGACAAGGTACTTGTGAAGTGCCCAACTTCTGTACTTTTCAGGAGTCATGCCTTGCGCATCATAGCTAGGAAAAGGTTGTTCAATGACATAGTGTATGCCATTAACTTTCAAAACTTCTACAAGTTTCCCTTTCCATTCAAGAAAATTAGTCAAGTCTAACTCGACATCCAGAATTTCAGCTGATGTGATTGTTGTTATGTTTGCGACCATTTTGATTACTACAATCGAAAAGAATTTGCAATAAATAACCATTCATAAACTTTAATAACTTTGAAATAAAAGCTAGCACGCAATCATTAAAGCTATTAAACATTTCATTCATGCAAAAAAGCAAAACATAGTCTAAAAGAATGAAACGATTCCAAGACCCCAAAAGTCCTAAATCCTTAAGCAGCTTTGGCATGTCTTAAGTAGTTTAAGATTCTAGGTAAGCAAAACCTATTGCTAGTAATCTCCAAATTACTCTTGGTTAATAAATTAATACCATAATTTATCCCATTGCCACAACATAATGCCATTTTTTGTTTGAGTTGAAACCACAATAAACGTGCTCCTTTGGGACGTCTTACCACCTAAGTCAACTAAAATAGCACCTCGCTTTGGCGTAAACCTACTACCTTAGATCCTTAGATTTTTATAAGTGCTTGATTTGGAAGGCAATTTTTAAACTCAATATTACTTTGGACCTAGTTGTTTCTATGTTAGTTTGATTATTTAGTGAACTTAATCTAATGGAGTCATATGAAACAACCTATTTATGCAAAACATACATACATACATTCAAGCATAATATATATATATCAAAATGCATAAATATTTGGTGAACTAGTATGGCCCAAAACATCTTGTCTTGAAGCATCCAATCTTCATCACCACCTTGTTTGCTTGGCATCGTCTTGAATCTTCGTTCAAATGCTAACTTAAAGTTCTAAACTTAGAAATACTTGAAATATAATAAAATTACATCAAAATTTCCATGGTACGCAGACCATATTTAAAACTTTACATTCAAAGAACGGTTCGCAGACCGTATTTAACTATCCTAAATGGTCATACTAGTCACTTGGAGTACCTGCATTACATAAAATATACATTCTACGCATTCACCCATTCGTGTGCTAAAACGAATGGCCCATATAAATATGCAAGTATTTACGTGAATTAATTGAAATTCACGTTCACATAAACGCGTCCTAAAAGATTAATCAATTTCCAAATTATTAATCCTTAGACTTTATTCTAATAAAAATTGAATTTAATTAAAATCATGCGACCTACGAAAAATAATTAAATTTAATTATTTCATTTTAATTTCATTTAGTGGCTCCCACTCAAACTAATAATTATTCCGGATAATTAATTATGAAATATTAAATTAAAACTCGCGGCCCGGCCCAAGAAAATAAAATATTAAATTAAATATCCCGTTAGCCCAAATTAATGCAAATAAGTCAAGCCCAACAAATTTTTAAAAACATTTCATGTGCTTACTTGGGCTAGGCTTGCGCCCAGCCCATCGTAGCATTGTGTGGCCTACGAGGCGCACGAGCAAAGCCCGCGCACCAGCAGCCATCGCACACGTACCCGCAGCATTGCTGCTGCCCCTACGTGTCTGGCTCGACGTTGTCGCAGCGCATCGATGCACGTAGCAAGGCCTTGCGCCCTGCTTTGCGCGCAGCACACGCCCCTCATCCTCGCCCAGCGCGCACGGCATGCAGCGTCCGTGCTGCTGTCCGCGTCGCTGCGACTCGGCTTGCGCATGGTAGCTCGCATGGCTCGTCGAGCCACACGCCCACCACACACTCATGTTCGTGCCTTTGGTTCGTGTCTACGGACCAACTCAATTTTAAAAAAAAATTAATTTCATGAACTTTGCATTAATGTTATTTTCCATAAAAGTTACGATTTTTATTTTCGAAAAACAACGATTTTTAACGATTTACTAAACTTTAACGACAATCCAATTTCGTAAAATATTAAATCAAGGCTAACATTATTCAAATTTTTAAGAATGAACGCATCAACTTAAAAAATTTGAACTTTTTAAATAATAAAATGTAAAACTTTAAATCGTTCTTTAACATTTAAATTTCAGATTTTAATAATTAGGTTTAAGTGCGATTAAAATTAACGAAACCATTCAAAATTTTAATCCAATAATTTTTAAAATTTTCCGCTGACCCGTGAAATTATATTCCCTTTCCCAATTAACCGAATTATTAGACCAAAATTATTTAAAAAATCAATTAGGGTTCTAAATTCTACGAATTGGGGAAAATCAAAATTAGGGTTTATACTAATTGGAAAAATCTGAAATATTTACCATAGATCAATAATATACCTAGTGACATCGTGTCAAAATTTCAAGCGATTCCGAGTAGTTTAGGTTGACCTTTTAATTGAATTATTTTCCGATACTTTTAATTTTTACTAAAAAATTAACGAAAACGCCCAAAAACCGACACTTCGAGGCCTGTTTTTGCGATTTCGTTCCCATGAATTGATCTTAGAAAATCATTTTCAATCAGATTAGGGTTTGAAAAATCGAAAAAGCGAATCTTTTTGAAATCAGACCTTATTACGCAATTTATCCAAAAATTCATAATAAATCCGAAAAATTCACAAAAAATTCCAAAATTTCGACAGATGCAAAAACAAATAAAACATGCTAAAATATTCATGATTAAGGATTTTAGTTCACTTAAAATCTAACCAACATAGTAAGAGCCTTAAGTTCCAAACTTAAAAAATTGAGTTATAAGGTGCCATGCCAAAATATACACTTGCTTAGATATCCTTTACATCAATCTAGTAATAGTTTTCGCTCAGCGAGGTGTTACTTATTGGTCCTAAAGGGGCAAGGTACACAAATAATTGTGAGTACACGTTAGTTTTGGTAAAACTCAACGATATAAGTAAGGAGTCCTTTTATGTCGTGGCAAAATCGATAGGTTTACCTAATAAATTCTTAGACGTACCTATCAACCAAGAATAGTTTCTAGACTATTAGCAAAAGGCTTTTGCTTACCTAAGATGTTTTAGGATTAAGTCGACAAACTGTACTTAGTTCTTCAATGATTTTAGGATCTTGGAATCATTTTATTCACACCTGCCGGAACACATAACTTGAATAAAATGCTTAATAAACATTGAATTATGCATGTATGCTAGAATTTAAGTTTATTAAGAGAAACTGTGAATGGTTATTTATTTGTTTATTCTTTTCAATTGTAGTTTTAAATATGGCAAACAACAATTCATTCAACATTCGATCAATTCTCGAAAAGGAGAAGTTGAACGGGAAAAACTTCCTTGACTGGCAAAGGAACTTGCAAATAGTTCTTATGCAGGAAGAAAAGGAGTATGTCCTAGAAGAGGCGATGCCCGAAGCCGCAGGCGACGGGGTCACTCAGGCAGCCCTCAATCGTTGGATTGATGCCAACAAGGATGTGAAATGTCTAATGCTCGCCACCATGAGTGCGGATCTGCAGAAAACGTTCATCAACTCAGATGCTTTCACAATCATCAGTGAGTTGAAGAACATGTTCCAAGATCTGGCTCAAGTCGAAAGATTCGAGACTCATAGGCAAATTCTTGAGACCAAGCTTAAGAAAGGCGAGCCCGTAAGTACACATGTTCTCAAAATGATTGGACTCATTGAGAATATGAGTCGGCTGGATCAGCAATTTTCTCAGGAAATGGCTATAGACACCATCCTCCATTCTCTTCATAGCGGGTATGATCAGTTCAAACTGAACTACAGTATGAATAGTCTGGACAAAACGCTCACTGAGCTTCACGGTATGCTGAAGACCGCTAAAAAGACGCTCAAATGGAGCACGGATTGCTGCATTAGCTGTAGGAACTTACTATTTGTCGTTGCCCTCCGGGCTAGTTTTGGAACTGGAAGAATGTTTCCATGTTCCAAGTCTTACTAAAAACATCATTTCAGTTTCTTGCTTAGATGCTAAGGGATTTTCCTTTTTAATAAAAGACAATAGTTGTTCGTTTTATTTTAAAGAGATGTTTTATGGATCTGCTAGATTAGTCAATTGACTTTATTTATTAGATCACGACAAACAAGTATATAACATAAATACCAAAAGGGCCAAAAAGGATGATTCAGATCTCACCTATCTGTGGCATTGTCGATTAGGCCATATAAACTTGAAACGCTTAGAAAGACTTCAAAAGGAAGGAATTCTAGAACCATTTAACTTAGAGGATTATGGTAAATGCGAATCATGTTTACTTGGCAAAATGACAAAGCAACCTTTCTCTAAAGTTGGAGAAAGAGCAAATGAACTATTGGGTTTAATCCATACAGATGTATGTGGACCAATGAGTACAAATGCTAGAGGTGGTTTCAGCTACTTTATCACTTTCACTGATGACTTCAGTAGATATGGTTATGTCTACCTAATGAAGCATAAGTCTGAATCCTTTGACAAATTCAAGGAATTTCAGAGTGAAGTAGAGAATCAATTAGGCAAGAAGATTAAGGCACTGCGGTCTGATAGAGGCGGTGAATATCTGAGCTATGAATTTGATGACCATCTGAAAGAATGTGGAATTCTATCAGAATTGACTCCTCCTGGAACACCACAATGGAACGGTGTGTCAGAACGGAGGAACAGAACCTTGCTAGACATGGTCAGGTCAATGATGGGTCAGGCCAAACTTCCATTAGAATTTTGGGGACATGCACTAAATACAGCTGCACTCACTATAAATAGAGCTCCGTCTAAAGCTGTCGAAAAGACTCCATATGAATTATGGTTTGGAAAGCCTCCAAATGTGTCTTTTCTGAAGATTTGGGGATGTGAAGTATACGTCAAACGATTGATTTCAGACAAACTTCATCCAAAATCTGACAAATGTATCCTTGTGGGCTATCCAAAGGAAACATAGGGGTATTACTCTACAATACATCTGAGAACAAGGTGTTTGTTGCTCGAGATGGTGTCTTTTTGGAGAAAGATCACATTTCCAAAATGACAAGTGGGAGAAAAGTAGACCTCGAAGAAATTCGAGTCGAACAACAAACTCTAGAGAATGCTCAAGATGACATTCAGGATGAAACTCAGAGATCTTTAGAAGAATCTGGTGAGAATCATGGTCAATCTAGAAATGTTACCCCGCGTAGATCGCAAAGATATAGATTTCAACCGGAAAGGTACTTAGGTATTTTGACGAACGAGAGCTATGACGTTCTATTACTTGAAAGTGATGAACCTGCGACTTACAAACAAGCTATGACGAGCCCTAGCTCCAAGCAATGGCAAGAAGCCATGCAATCTGAATTAGACTCCATGTCTGAAAACCAAGTATGGGATTTGGTCGATTTGCCAGATGGCCACCAAGCCATTGGAAGCAAATGGGTTTTCAAACTGAAAAAGGACAAGGATGGGAAACTTGAAGTTTTCAAAGCTAGATTGGTTGCAAAAGGTTACAGGCAAGTCCACGGTGTGGATTACGATGAAACTTTTTCACCAGTTGCAATGCTAAAGTCTATTCGGATAATGTTAGCAATCGCTGCATATTACGATTACGAAATATGGCAGATGGATGTCAAAACTGCTTTCTTAAACGGCGTTTTAACAGAAACTGTGTTTATGACACAGCCTTCAGGTTTTGAGGATCCAAAGAATGCTAAAAAGGTATGCAAGCTAAAGAAGTCAATCTACGGATTGAAGCAGGCATCCAGGAGCTGGAATATACGTTTTGATGAAGCAGTCAGTGACTTTGGTTTCATCAAGAACGCAGACGAATCTTGTGTATACAAGAAGGTCAGTGGGAGAAAAATTGCTTTCCTAGTATTATATGTCGACGACATATTACTTATCGGAAACGACATTCCTATGTTGAACTCTGTCAAGATTTGGCTTGGGAAATGTTTTTCGATGAAAGATCTAGGAGAAGCACAGTACATATTGGGCATCAAGATTTACAGAGATAGATCTAAAAGGATGATTGGACTTAGTCAAAGCACTTATATCAATAAGGTGCTTGATAGGTTCAAGATGGCAGACTCCAAGCGAGGCTACCTACCCATGTCTCATGGAATAACTCTAAGCAAGACTCAGTGCCCAAAAACACTTGATGAGCGTAGACGAATGAATGGGATTCCATATGCATCATTGATTGGTTCAATAATGTATGCTATGATATGCACACACCCGGATGTTGCGTACGCACTCAGTGCTACGAGCAGATACCAGTCAGACCCAGGAGAGGCACATTGGACTGCTGCCAAGAATATTCTGAAGTACCTGAAAAGGCACAAAGATGACTTCCTGGTCTATGGTGGAGATGATGAATTAATTGTTAAAGGCTATACGGACGCAAGTTTCCAAACCGACAAAGATGATTTCAGATCACAGTCTGGGTTTTTCTTCTGCCTCAACGGAGGAGCAGTAAGCTGGAAAAGTGCTAAGCAAAGCACCATTGCGGATTCTACAACTGAAGCGGAGTGCATTGCTGCACATGAAGCAGCAAAGGAAGCTATATGGCTAAGGAAGTTCATAGGTGAACTTGGTGTAGTCCCCTCCATTAAAGGACCAATAGCCCTGTATTGTGATAATAACGGAGCTATTGCACAGGCAAAGGAGCCTAGACACCACCAGGGAGTCAAGCATGTACTTCGTAGATTTCACCTTCTACGAGAGTTCGTTGAAAGAAAAGAAGTCGAGATAAGCAAAATTGGAACTGATGACAACATATCAGATCCATTGACTAAACCTCTGCCGCAGGCGAAGCACAACTCGCACACTGCAGCTATGGGAATCAAGCATATTGGAGAATGGCTTTGATATCCTTGTTTAATGTTTTAAAGTTTTAGAGTTTAAATCTTTGTAAAACATTATTGGTTAATCATTCACAATAAATGAAAAGAATTCATTTTTCCATTTAATTTGTGGTTTATTAAATGATGAGTCCCTTCAATTTGACGATATATTCAAGATAGACTGTCAGGACCAGTCCTGTGACTAAGAAATGTCTATCAAGTGAACTTGAATGTCAAAAGTTGAAAATGGTCCCTAGTCGGAGTTTTCTATAAAATTGGACGCATAGAAAACGTTAGACGACTAGAATGCAAGATGACTAGTAGTTCTGTTTCTTGAACAATGTGGACATGGCAATGTCATAATCATTTGCATAGATACTTACTTTGGGAAGACTAGTATCGGACAAGACCTATGAAACTTTACTGTAAGAGATGAAAATTTGTCATAAGTAAATTTCATTAAAATTATTAGACACTAAATCCTCAATACCTGAGTGATTTGAGATTACTTGTTTGAGAACTGGTTGCTTTGACGTTGACCAACCGTCGCACCGTAAAAGGAGGCTATAAAGGCAACGCTCAGGTAATCACCTATCAAACGAAGTCTAATCTCAAGATCGCAAGATTGGGATTGTCCTCCCATAAATCGGGATGAGATGCTTAAAAGTTGTACAAGGCCACTCGGAGAGCTAGAAACTGTGAAATGCATGGCCGTGCTCGGATGAATCATAGGCTATGATTATCTGTTTATTTGATCAGTTAAACTTTGAAACCGAGGAACACCTCTGGACATAATAAGGATGACAACTCTTACCTTATGTTCAAGAACAAGCATCGAGCGACAAAGGAATTAGGAAATGCACACTTGTCCCTAAGGACAAGTGGGAGACTGAAGGAAATAATTCCCTTGGTCCAAGTATGCATTCAATGTTAAGTCTAATAAATGCGGTTCAGTATTAATTAACAAGTTAATAATTCAGTGAGATCAAGTGAGCTGAATACCTAGCTAGAGGCCGCTTCAGTTCAAGTGGAATTAATGATATTAATCCACAGCTTACTCTTGACTGAACCCGTAGGGTCACACAAATAGTACGTAAACGGATCAAGTATTTAATGGCATTAAATAGTCCATCTATGGATATTCGGAATCGACGGATCTTGGTTTCAGTGGGAGCTGAGATCGTCACAGGCAAGAAATGAATACTCCGGAAACGATGATATTGCCAGAAACGGAAATATGGATCGTATCGGAAATATAAATATTATCCAAGTCGTAGATGTTGCCGGAAACGGAAACATGGTACGTATCGGAAAATATTATCGGAAATGGAAATATTGCCGGAATCGGAAATATTGCCGGAAACGGAAATATTGTCAGAATCGGAAATATTATCGGAATCGGAAAATAATTTCGGAAACGGAAATATTAAATATTTGTTCGAAACGGAAATTGATTCCGGAATCGGAAATATTGAATATTGTTCGTATCGGAAATGAATTCCGGAATCGGGAAATTAATCGGAAGCGTATCGTACGAATTAGCATCGGACGAGGCCTGCCAGACGAAGGCCCAGCACGAAGCCGGGCCATCGCCCAGCAAGCCAGCGCGCCACAAACGCACCAGCCAAGGCTGCGCCAGGCCCACCGCAAGGCAGGCCCAGCGCGCGCCAAGGCTACGGCAGCGTGTGGGCTTGCGGCAGTGGGCTGCGAGCTCGCGGGCTGCGCGCGCGCGCATGGCGCCCCTCGTGGGCTGCTGTGCGTGCGTGTGTGTTTGTGTGCTACTCGAATCCTAAAGCTACCGGGATTTGTCATATGATTAAATCTAATCCTAAAAAGATTTAGTTTATTTAATTAGAGTCCTAGTAGGATTATAATTAAATAAATTAGTATCCTAATAGGATTCCAAATCCTTTTCCATAACTCTATAAATAGGTGCCTAGGGTCACATATTTACATCGAGCATTCAAGTATTCAAAGTGAGTTTTTGAGAGCAAAATTCAGTCATACAATTGCCTATAAAGGGCCGAAAATTCTAAGTACCTTAAGGGCGATTCTAGTTGGTCAATCTTAAGGCGGATCCGGACGTGCTGTGGACTATCTACGGAGGGACGACACTTGGAGTCCTAAAGACTTGTTCTTGTTCGGTTCGGGCGCAGCTAGGGAAGGCACGCAACAAAGAGTATGCATCTAAACTATGCTAAATGATTATGTGTAAATAATATGTTTTCCTGGCTTTATGGTTTTTCCGCATGATTTATGAATTGTCATATGAATCATAACCTAACAGGTTCGCCACCTTCAGCGGGCGGGGTCTACGTCACAAACCGCGTAGGTCCTTATTTTCAAAAATTTCAAAACAGATTCGTCCACTTCTATCGGACGGGGTGTCCACCCTTAGCGGACAAGGTTCGCCACCTTCAGCGGGCGGGGTCTACGTCACAAACCGCGTAGGTCCTTATTTTCAAAAACATCAAACAGATTCGTCCACTTCTATCGGACGGGGGGTCCACCCTCAGAGGACAGGCTCGCCCACCTTCAGCGGGCGGGGTCTGCGTCACTAACAGCGCAGGTCCTTAGTCGCTGCAGCGATAACTTTTATTGGTTTTCCCTTTTCCAAAAATTAAAGGATAGGTTTGTTGGATTTTCCTTCGTTTTACATCCTATAAAAACAAGGGGGTTTTCTCGTTTAGCTAACCCTGAAAATGAGAATCTTTAAAAACGTTTTTACCTCGTGATTGGGCTTGGCCAGGCCCAATTACACTTTACAGCTTTAATTTCGAAAACATCTGTAGTTACTCCCAATGACAAAGTGAGGGAGTTTCTACGCGTCTTTAGATCCTTCCAATGACAAAGTGAGGAAGTTTCTATACTATCAGTTGACAAATCCCAATGACACGTGAGGGATATGTCGACACTTCAAGTGATGACCCTTAAGTCAAATGTTATCACTCGGGGGCTCGTGAGACCCTCGCAAAACAGGTCACATACACCATGGCTTGTGTGACGCACTCCGTCTAATACTTTAACCATCGTCTTACTCCAAGACTCAGTCAAAGTGGGGGCTAACTGTAGACACCTACTTTTGTCCCCATTCCCGCAAGGGAAAGGTTCGATGATGAAAGCATAAAAACTCCACTTGACAACGCATCTCCTATAAAATAAACGAATCTCGATTCCCCATTTCATTTCACCTGAAACCTGCTATTTATGGAAACCTGCTAAAAATAGTAACTGCCGTAACAGGTAGTTGTTAAAAGTGGCAAATCATAAAAGATAGAAACCTGTCAGAATTAGGTGTTGCATTCCAACATAAATCCTAAATGAGATAGAAAACTGCGAGAATCCTATTCCTAATAGGATTCGGAAATAAGAGTTACGTATTAATTAAAATCCTAACGAACCTAGAGTTCGTAACGGGCCCAGACGCATTCCGTCACGAAATTGATACGCGCTAAAAGACTCGAATTAATCTCAAACTCTACGGATTTTAGGAATCCGAATCTGACTAAACAAAGCTGCCCAGACCCTATTTTCAACGCCTGGCTCTGGGCGCCGAAATCTTCGGCGCCCAGGCCTGGGCGCTGAAAATACCTGGGTACGTCTCTTTTCCTAATTCTTTGCGGATTAGAACTCTGCAATTCTATCTTTCCACGAACTCTTCCCTATAAATAGGCCCCTAGTTTCGACGTGAAACAACACACAACAACACATAATATATTCTGAGTATTGACTCAAAACCCCTTAGCCTAAGCCTCTCGCTGCGAAACTGTTCACGCGTTCTGTCGCAATCGATCCATAAATCGAACAGAACGTATCCTGTCCCATAATCGAGATTCGTTAAATAAAAAGGAGAAATAGCAAAGTCAAAGTGGTTAGTTTTCTGAGAACCGTAACGCACCTCTCAAGGGTGCGTCGTAATGTGTCCCTTTTCGATGATTTAACTGCTTTCTTCGCCATTTTTATGAACTGTTAAACTAACCTAATATGATTGTTCTATCACGCCTAACAAATATAATATTTTTGGGGAAATCGGATTATCATGCTAGGTCCTTTAATGTTATTTAAATCAGATAATCACGATCGAATTAGTATTATATGTTGCATATTGCTAAAATCAACTCAGATTAGTTTAATAGTTAACGCATGTCCCTTCAATTATTTATGCTGAGCTAGTAAGGATATCCTGCCTCTGGAGTTATCGACGAGCGAATTACTCCTCTCGGTAGTTACAGCCCCCGAACCCTCAATCTCTACCTTGCGGGTGTATATTGAGAGATCCCCACACCAGGGATCACAAGGGAACCTACGGCCGTCGTGGTCAAACATAATTGCACTCCCTTTATGTCACGATAACCGGGTTTTGTCAGTTTTTCTCATTGTCGTTAAAAACTGAATGGCGACTCCTATATTACTAGTCAATTGGGTGTATACTCACAGGAAATCCAATTACACTTGATTGAATAAAAAGAATCGTCACACCCACGAGGGACAAGATCACGCATTAGCCTCGCGCTTTTTCGACCCCCTCACACCAGGGCCGGGTGTCAAAGATTTCGGCGCCCAACTCTGGGCGTTGAAAATAGGATCCAGGCAATTTCAGCGCCCAGGGCTGGGCGTTGAAATTGCTGTTTGGGCCGTTTCTTTGTCAGATTCGGATTCCTAGAATCCGGAGTGTTTGAGACTTAATCGAGTCTTTTAGTGCGTATCAATTTCATGACGGAATGCGTCTGGGCCCGTTACGAACTCTAGGCTCGTTAGGATTTTAATTAATACGTAACTCTTATTTCCGAATCATATTAGGAATAGGATTCTCGCAGTTTTCTATCTCATTTAGGATTTATGTTGGAGTGCAACGCCTAATTCTGAAAGGTTTCTATCTTTTATGACTTGCCACTTTTAACAGCTGCCCATTACGGCAGTTACTATTTTTAGCAGGTTTCCATAAATAGCAGGTTTCGGGTGAAATGAAAAGGGGAATTGAGATTCGTTTATTTTATAGGAGATGCGTTGTCAAGTGGAGATTTATGCTTTCATCATCGAACCTTTCCCTTTCGGGAATGGGGACAAAAGTAGGTGTCTACAGTTAGCCCCCACTTTGACTGAGTCTCGGGATGAGACAATGGTCAAAGTATTAGACGGTGTGCGTCACACAAGCCATGGTGTATGTGACCTGTTTTGCGAGGGTCTCACGAGCCACCGAGTGATGACATTTGACTTAAGGTTCATCGCTTGAAATGTCGACATATCCCTCACGTGTCATTGGGATTTGTCAACGGATAGTATAGAATACTCCCTCACTTTGTCATTGGAAGTATCTAAAGAGGCGTAGAAATTCCCTCACTTTGTCATTGGGAGTAGCTACAGATGTTTTCGAAATCAAAGCTATAAAGTGTAATTGGGCCTGGCCAAGCCCAATCACGAGGTAAAAATGTTTTTAAAGATTCTCATTTTCAGGGCTAGCTAAACGAGAAAACCCCCTTGTTTTTATGGGACGTAAAACGAAGGAAAATCCAGCACATCGCTCTTTTTTTGGAAAAAACGGAAAACCAATCCTTTTAATTTTTGGAAAAGGGAAAACCTGAAAAAGTTATCGCTGCAGCGACTAAGGACCTGCGCGGTTAGTGACGCAGACCCTGCCGGCTAAAGATGGCGAGCCTGTCCGCTAAGGGTGGACACCCCGTCCGATAGAAGTGGACGAATCTGTTTTTGAAATTTGAAAATAAGGACCTACGCGGTTTGTGACGTAGACCCCGCCGGCTAAAGATGGCGAACCTTGTCCGCTAAGGGTGGACACCCCGTCCGATAGAAGTGGACAAATCTATTTTGAAATTTGTTTTGCTTTTTTTTGAAAATAAGGACCTACGCGGTTTGTGACGTAGACCCCGCCGGCTGAAGATGGCGAGCCTGTTTTAATTTTGAAGACTTTATTTTTTCGAAAACTGAGGACCTGCGCGGCTAGTGACGCAGAAGCAAAAAATTATTTTCGATGTAATTCTTTCGTTAAATTTCAATAAGGTAAAAATAACATTTTAAATCTACGCTATTTGCACATTTTAAGAAACGACTAAATACGCTTGCAAAGTAAGACAAATTAAAGGTCCATCCTAGGCCTACTAAAATTAAAGGTCCACCCTAGGCCTACTAAAATTAAAGGTCCACTATAGGCCTACCAAACGAGGCTCACTCAGTCTCGCCTCGTGACTCAAAGACCACAACCATCCACCTTTTAGCCCAAATAAAAAGGGGGAGAAATCCCAAGCAAAAAACAGAAAAAAGAGAAAAAGAAAAGGGAGAGCGAAAAGAGCGAGCCATGGAATACTTATCCCGTACCTCCCAAAGTGCAGAATTTACCCAAGAAGACGAAGGAAAATAATTGAGTCAACCAATCCAAATCATGCCACAAAAACTACATAAAGTTCTACGATGTCTACCCTTTCCAGTCCTTATGTTCTTAGACGCCTTCGCTCTGGGGCCCCTGTTCAGCTCATTTAACCCATCCATGTTCTCATTGCCATAACCCAAGAAACCATTACCTCGACTCTTGTTCCTGAACTTGTTGTCAACTGCAAACCACGCACGGTCATTGACACGTGCGGCATACCCATTATTTCCAAAGCCCAAACCTGCTCTTGCACCACCATTACCATAATGACCATATAACTTGTATGGATACATCCTGTTGATATACCCTTGAGCCGTCCCCATGCTACTCATTGACCTTGGTTGATGTAAACTCATGACACTAGCTTGAGGTTGAAAATTGTGAGTCCTAGCAGATGTAATCCTCATGCTTGACCAATACCTATACAAATTATCCTATCGCATTCAACCCATCTTTCAAACCGTCTTGAGTCACGAATAAAAAAAGAAGACAAATGAAAAGTACAAAAAATAATAAATAATAAAAAAGCAAACTTTGCAAAGCGCCTTTAAAAGTTCGTCTAAAAAAAAGAAGCATTTAGCGCACCAAAAAAGATCCGCCCAGGAATCACTTTCAACGCCCAGAGCTGGGCGCCGGAATCTTTAACGCTCCAGCATGGGCGCTGAATCTCCCTGCCTGCCAAATTTTGTCCAGAAGTGCTCGTCATTTTATCCGCACATGCACGGAAAAATAACGAACACTTGGAGGGGTACAACACGTATTCAGATATACGTACCAAAAAACACATGAAAAGATTTTTGTGCAAATACATGTACTTAAAAAATAAAACAAAATTTTGGCTTACGGCAAAGCAGCAGATTAAAAAAATAATGAACTTCACTTATCTCATCCTATTTCAAACATTACGATTCCACCTCAGAACGTACTTGTTTAAAATCGGCATTCTAAGAAACCATTTTCTAGGCTAAGAACTACGCAAGACCTGATTCCAAATTAAATCTATTTAAGGTGGATACGTAGGCAATCCATGATTCGGTCCAACCAATTTGCAAAAATATTAAAGCCTATAGAATAACAAGAATAAAAAATAAAGTCCCTTATTGAAATTTAATTACTTGCAATCCAAGTCGAAAGAAAAATTTAAGTCAAAGGAAGAATCCAAGTCATCAAGATGCCAAAACGAGCACACATCGAAAAATAATAAGGGCACGTACCCTTGCTAGAAGGAGCACTCACACTCCTAGGCACTAAGCCAAGACTCAAAAGATCGTTTTGCCTCAATTGAATGGGGGCTAGCGCAAGCGTCAATGACCTCTAAAGTACTCGACTTGACCCTCCCTAAAGCAAACTAACTCACTTAAAAACCTTCTTTCACCACTAGACATAGTTGTTCGCTTAAAGACCTTCTTTCACCAATAGATACAGTCATGATCGCCAACAAGTAGTAAAGGCAGTAAGCTTGCAATAAAGAGGATTGTTCTATGGCATCGCCCCATCGTTCCTTCGAACTCAGGGCACCCGTTCATGGTAATTCAAATGCTTGCGAATCCCCTTTGAAAAAATCAGACATTGTAAATAGGACTTGGCACTTAACCAAGGCTAACCCTACTCAGACATATGACACGGGCATCTAAAATCGAAATCTGAAAGCATCATTAATGAGAAGAAATAATAGCAACTGGGGGCTAAAAAATTAGATGGCCCTAAAAGCCCAAAGCATGTGCCACACAGGCACAAGTAATATCTTGACGCCTGCTGACAAGGCTGTCGCGTGCCTATCAAAAATAACCTAACTAGACCTCCTAACTATGTAGTCGGGCAAGTAAGGGTCGAATCCCAAGAGACTAATGTATTAAAAACTAGCTAAACTGACTTGAATTAATACTAAGCGAGTAACCAAACAACGATTGAGAATGAATAATTAAACTAATTCTAACTAAAAACGTAATCAATAATAAGACTAAAATCAAGGATTAAAAACACCTAGAGTTAAGCATCACCACTAGCATAATCAATGTAAAGATAAATTCCTACCCCAAACTAATTAAATAAATGTTCACGAGGAAAGGTAAACCTTAAATAATACCATAAACCTCTCCCGAGTATCAATGGCTTCCCTAATATGCAATCAAGACCTACTCCCGTGGAATCATGCAAATTAAAGACATTAAACTCAATACCATAATTTCCTAACAATCCCTTCTACCTACTCCCGTGGAGAAATTCATGTCCTTAATTGAAATATTCAAATCCGTCAAAACCTAACTCTCGTTATGATCAAGACAATGGAATGATAACAATACTAATTATCCCTAATCTAGTATTAGAAATTATACAATCAATTAAGCAAGAACAATTAAACAATGAATTTGGGGATTAAAATAATAAATCATACATAAATCATGACTAGGGTTTACTTAACCCTAGATTATAAATCTACTCACACATATTAAATAAACAAGGAAGGTAAACTAATGAAGAAATCATAACTATATTGAAATTAAAGAGAAAAACCAAAGAGATACTTCGTAATTAATTAAGCTTTAAGTGATACATACTCTAGTTTCCAAAATCAAGAAATAAATTAACTCCACTTTGTTTCTAATGGCCAGAGACAAACTCTCGTCAATCCTCAACAATGACGACCAAAACAAAGAGAGCCGCGACGTCCCATTTATTCAATACCGCGTATGACCGAAGTAGTTTTAGGTATTCCCTACTACTTGTATTTATACCTAGACATAATAAGAAGTATACTAATTATTAAACTCTAGTAATTAGCTCATTAAAGTTTAATACGGGATCGAAAGAAGAGTGCCACGGCTCGGGTGTGGGATGTAAAGTAGGCTATGGGTACGCCGTGGTATTGGCTGCCCGGTGTTCTTGTATTTGTCTTGAACTCTTGTTTGTATCACAATGTAAACACCTTGTAAACGTGGATAGCTCCTAGACACCGTACATTCGTACTCACTCTACCAACATTTTCTCCGAGGTCTACCAACTTGAGCTACTTCCTACAAAACAAAATAAAACAAACACGAGGAGAGAAACATCAAAAATAACGAATAATAGCACTTTAAGATTAAAATATGAAAGAAATATGACAAACAATGGACTAATATGGCACATAAAGTGCGTATATTATTGTGTTATCAAATTCCCCCACACTTAACCTTTGCTCGTCCTCGAGTAAACAAAACTAAAAACTACACTAATAAAGCAATAAAATCCTAACTCACTGTCGTAGGAATCCCGGTTGCACTTAGCATGTGCAACAAGCCCTTTAAACCCCTAAGCTACCCTAGTGGACGAGTAAGGTCTCGTGAAGGTTTTCAGGATGCATACCTACAAAGCCAAATAGTGAACATCCAAACCAATAAATGAAATCAGGTAATAAATTTGAAAGCATGAAGTCATTTCTTTTAAGAACTATGTTAAATGCCACAAATCAACGAACATCAAATGAAACAGTAGATTGATGACACCCTTCTATGGCCAACTAGTCTTACCACTTCCTTTCCCTAACTCAGTCATATGCATGTAACTTCTCACTTTAGTTGTGCAAAAGAAAACAAATAGTGTCTCTCATGTGTTTAAAAGGTAGTAGAGTTATCACTCAACCTATTAATCGTTCGAACACGTCGACTCTATATGTAGTCTTCCTCTTTAGACTTGCCTCTCGTCTTTCTCCACTTATTTGGTGATATGTACACGGGGATCATGAGTTCCTTAAAAAGGGTAGGCTTGGTTAAAATAGGGTGGACAACGTCATTTGGGAATGTGGCGCTCATTTCCTATCAAGGAAAATAAAATATACTCCGATCAACACTACAATTTCCAAATTTTAGGTTCAATCTCCTCCCTTCTTCCTTCTAAACAATCAAACGACCCTTTATTTGTTCATGGCATTTTTTTTTTCTTTTCTCTTTTTTTTTCATTTTTCATTTTTTTTCTCTTTTTTTTCTCTTTTTTTTCTCTTTATTTTTCATTTTTTTTTTCTTTTTTTCATTTTTTTTTCCAATAAAATAGAACTTTATTTGAGCAACAAATTACAGAACTTTTCTTTCATATCACAATCTCCATACCTCCATATAAATCATACACAATGGTAGCTTTACTCCGCAAAAATCCAAACAAAACCTACGAAAAGGCTCTAAGGCATGTAATGTAGGGCGCCAAGAAATGGGATTAAAGCTCAACATGGTTCGTCTTAGGGGAGAATGTAAAATGAAAAAAAAAAATAAACAAATTGCATGAGCAAACCTATTCTTAAAATCTGAAGCTCTAACTAACTAAAGGAATCTTCAGTCATCCCCCCACACATGTATCACAAAGTCTCGAATAGTACCAAGGCAGGTCCAAGAATCGTACCACAAAAGAGGAAAATATCTAATCACACATGAAAAATAGAGACTGATTTGAATGTGTCAGTCTATATATGGCTCAAAGATCTCACCATTTACTCAAGATACATGCATCAGTCGAGTCGGGGCCCGGAAGGTAATTCTAACCACAAACCATTGCCAAGAAAGGATTTATTCATCTTACCGAATTACTCATATCAATGTCAATCAACTCACGACAAAAACATAGAAAAAATATTTTTATTCTTTTAAATTTACTTGCTTTATGAATCGGTTTGAAATGATCATTATACCTAGACTCGAAGACTCATAAAAAAATAGAACTAACAAATAAAATAAAAAAAATAAACACAAAAACTAATATGTACATATTGGTACCCTCCCCCACACTTAAATGTTGCAATGTCCGCAGTGCAAAAGTAAAGCATGAACGTAAGTAAAAGGGGAAAGGTACTCACAAAGCCTCACTGAGGAGGGTTACATATTCGGGCCTTTTTCTTTAGAGATTTTCTTTCCCTTAGAGCATCAATTGTGGCTTACTCTTAGCCCACTCTTAAAGAGAGAGAAAATTTAAGAGTTACCTCTTAAAAAATAAGAGCTAACTCTTAACTACCTCTTATTTAGAGGTTGATTGTGACTTCCTCTAAATAAGAGGTAGCTCTTAAAAATAAGAGTGGGGGTGAGGTGGAAGAATTTGATGTATTTTAGTTGCTTTTTATATTAAAAATAAAATTAAAAATATTAAAAAACTATATAAGAGGTAGTGTTTAAGAGATAGTCTATTTCTTGGTGTTTTTGGTAGCTAACTCTTGTTAAGAGGGGGTGATGAGGTGTATAAGGAGAGAGACTAAGAGGGGAAAAATTAAGAGTGAGCCTACAATTGATGCTCTTAGCACCTGGATGGGCAGGGACTTTCTTTTGCTTTGAGCCGGCACTACGAGCCATTGAGGTAATATGCTCACACAAATTATCTCAATATTAGAATCAAATCAATTACCAACTTCTTAAATACTATTCACGCCCCCACCAACTCCCTCTCCCAATTAGAAAAATACTCCAGAAATTTAAAACTCCAAACTGAGGTATTCAACTATCCACTTCGATTGTTGGCCGAATTCGACTTCAACTCCTTGAATACCCTTCACTTTGATTAATCTGCTACTCCTCGATTCCGCTTCTTAAAAGACAAAGAAGAATTTCAAGCTACTCACCAAATCAAAACCAAAGAGGAATTGTATGTGTCCAAGTTAAATCAGATTCTAATTTTGATTGGAAAGGGTACCAAATCCAGTAATTAATTGCCAAGAGATCCGTTGATTCGAAAATTGGGGCTCAAACTCTTTCAATTATCGTGAGTATTTCGGTGCGATGTTGTCTTACGAGAGCAGGTTCGATTTGAGTGCTGATTTTCGAAGTCAAGAAGTCACAAATATTTTCAAAGGAGAGGGAGAACTTCAAGAGAACAGGGATTCCAAGAGATACAATGATATTAGGGCTCACAATCTCCTTATAAGTGTCGATTGACGGCGGGTCGCAGCCAGGCCGTGTCTTGGGCCGTAATGTCGCGGTGAGTCCGTGGAGTTTGCTGCAAGGTTTTCTTAATCTCTCTCTTTTTCTTTTCTTTAATACCATCAAGCACCAGTTGAGATCACAACCACCCAGTAGCGAAAAGTTTCGGTCGCGGCAGCACCGTGGGTTATACTGGCTTCCTTAGCTGCTATTGTTAGGAACTCATGGAAGATCCGTGGTTTGTGACTACTACCCACGGCGTTGTGGGGGAATTTGCTGGGTTAAGTCTCCCCCTTCAGCGAAATAAGTACCTGCAACCCAAAACAAATAAAGAAGACAAAGGAAAGCAAAAGAAAATACAAACACACTAAACAAGGTTAGATTAACATTAAATAAAGTAAAAATAAAGAAAAGTTAAGCCTAATCCTATAATGTGGGAAATTTTTGCTGCAAGCAAACATAAAGTAATGGGTCATCTGCAAGAATGAAAACACGTAAAACGGAGAAAAAAAAAAAAAAAGTACTTCACTACAGGACAAATAAATACTGCAATCTAATCCTAAAGTTGAAACAAAAAAAATAATGGAAGAAAGTAAGTTATCTAGACTAGAGTAATTCCTAGTAAGTAATGTAACGTAGAAATGTCACTAAAAAACGAAATGTTTTGTGTTTTTAATTTTTTTTTTTTTTTTTGCAAAGGAAAAATAGAAAGTTAAACTAAAATAAGTAGAAAAAATGAAATAATTGGGTTGCCTCCCAAAAGCGCTTGTTTATAAGGTCATTAGCTCGACCTCCTTTATAATTCAACCAGGATCGTCTAGGGAAGAGAAATTTCCACGATGAAACCTGAAATTATACCTGCCTCCCAATAACTCTTTTAGACTAGAGTCAACAAGATCAGCACCAACACCTTTTTTCTGGTAGTCGGACCCATTGGATGATATGGGTATGTCTTCTTTGCTAAAGTAATTTTTGTTCTGTACACACTTATCAACCAAGGGATTAGTAGCATCAATTCTCATACAAGTATCCCCATCAAAAGTGAAATTCGGATCATCAAATATCTTAAATACGACTTGGTTATCTTGAGCTTTAATTATCATTTGTCCCTTTGGGACATCTATTAAAGCTTGACTTGTAGCTAAAAATGGACGACCAAAGATCAAAGGAATATCAAAGTCTTCTTTCATGTCAATTACAAAAAAGTCAACAAGAAAAGAAAATTCACCAACTTTGACTAACACATCTTCAACTATTCCCTTAGGGAATCTAGCAGTCTTATCAGCCATTTGAAGAGATATAGGAGAATGTTTAAGCTCTTTCAAACCTAATTTCTCATATAGCGAATAAGGTATTAAATTGACACTAGCACCTAAATCACATAAGGCCCTATCGAAATATGTTTCATTGATCATGCAGGGGATAGTAAAAACTCCAGGGTCTTTCAGTTTAGGTGGTAGGTTCTCATGCATCAAGGTGGAACACAACTCATTAACAATCACATTTTCTGATTTATCACAATTCCTATCATTGGCTAATATTTCTTTCAAAAACTTAGCAAATTTAGGCATTTGAATCAAAAGGTCAGAAAAAGGGATAGTTTCATATACCTTCTTAAGGGTCTCAGAATATCTCCCAAAATGCTTATCTAGCAAACCCTTAGTCAAACTTTGAGGAAAGGGCACAGGTTCCTCGTACGGGGGTGGAGCAACATAAATGGGAACCTTTTCTCTCACACCCTTCTCCTTGATCATTCCAAGCACTTCTCCATCTTTCTCAACAAATCTTTCCACACTCGCTCCATCATCTTTAAGAAAGATCGCACTACATTGCTCATTTTGGATTTTTGGTGGATCTCGAGGTTTTGATAAATGACTCACTTGTTGTGAAAGTTGAACAAGTTGGGTTTCTATCACCTTATTTTGAGCAATGAGTTGTTGGATGGATTTTTCAAAGTGCTCATTCTGCTTGGCTTGTAACTCAAACTGCTTGGTCATTAATTCTTTTTGTTGAACTTGAGAAGTAGCAAGAGTCTCCAAAATAGAATCAAAGTTAAGTTTAGAAGTTTGAGGTTGCGGTGGACTAGTGGGTGACCCTTGTTGAAAACTAGATTGTTGGGTGAAATTGGTGTTGAATGGGTGAAAGTTATTATTTCCACCAGAGTGGTGAGTGTTTCTTGAAGTGTTTAACTGACAGTGAATTGGGGTATGTCCTTGCACCCCACAAATATGACACGAGGCAACCAATGATGAAGATCCAGCTCCAAATTGATCGATCTTATGTGATAAAGCCTGCACAGTACTAGTCAATATAGTTAGAGCATCTAAATCATACTTACCTCCCTTTCTAACACTGTTCCGACTACTGGGATGGTAGTTATCATTGGCTGCCATCTTCTCAATCAATGCCTTAGCTTCAGTTGGATTCTTTTCTGTGATAGAACCCCCTGATGCAGCATCAATGTAGATTCGGTATTCATGTGTCAGCCCATTGTAGAAAGTCTGGATCAAAAACCACTCCTGGATCCCATGATGAAGACACTGCCTTTGTAAACGTTTAAATCTTCTCCAAGATTCATACAACGACTCATCATCAGCTTGACGAAAGGTGGTTAGCTCATTTCTTAACCTAGCAGTTTTCTCTTGGCCCAAAAACTTCACTAAGAATGCCTTGACTAGCTTATCCCATGTATCGAATGAGCCTGCACCTTCATCTCTCAACCACTCCTTTGCCTTATCCCGAAGAGAGAAAGGGAAAAGGCGAAGTCTAATAGCATCGTCATTTACATTGTTGATTTTCATTGTATCGCACTTCTCCAAAAAGCTATCAATATGACTTACAGGGCAATCATTAGGTGAACCTGAAAATGAATCATTTGATATGAATTGGATGAATTCGGGCTTCAGTTCAAAATGTGATGCAGTGACGGTTGGTCTGACGATACTAGAAAGTATACCGGTGGTTGTGTCCGGCATACCATATTCCCAAAGGGATTTGGCAGGTGCTTCACCACCCATTGCTTCCTTCTTCTTATTGTGTCTCCGCTTAGTCCCTTGCTTACGTGCAGTAGCCTCGATTTCAAGATCAATAGGAATCAAATTCTGTGAACCTGTACGTCGAGTGTGCATGCAACAAGAGAAACTGGAAACAAAATATCAAATAGAACAAGAATAATAGCCGAAGCAAATAGCCAAATCTAATTTACTTAGTAAAAATAAATCACAAATAACTAATTTAATACCGTTAGTCCCCGGCAACGGCGCCAAAATTTGACAAGGCTGTCGCGTGCCTATCAAAAATAACCTAACTAGACCTCCTAACTATGTAGTCGGGCAAGTAAGGGTCGAATCCCAAGAGACTAATGTATTAAAAACTAGCTAAACTGACTTGAATTAATACTAAGCGAGTAACCAAACAACGATTGAGAATGAATAATTAAACTAATTCTAACTAAAAACGTAATCAATAATAAGACTAAAATCAAGGATTAAAAACACCTAGAGTTAAGCATCACCACTAGCATAATCAATGTAAAGATAAATTCCTACCCCAAACTAATTAAATAAATGTTCACGAGGAAAGGTAAACCTTAAATAATACCATAAACCTCTCCCGAGTATCAATGGCTTCCCTAATATGCAATCAAGACCTACTCCCGTGGAATCATGCAAATTAAAGACATTAAACTCAATACCATAATTTCCTAACAATCCCTTCTACCTACTCCCGTGGAGAAATTCATGTCCTTAATTGAAATATTCAAATCCGTCAAAACCTAACTCCCGTTACGATCAAGACAATGGAATGATAACAATACTAATTATCCCTAATCTAGTATTGGAAATTATACAATCAATTAAGCAAGAACAATTAAACAATGAATTTGGGGATTAAAATAATAAATCATACATAAACCATGACTAGGGTTTACTTAACCCTAGATTATAAATCTACTCACACATATTAAATAAACAAGGAAGGTAAACTAATGAAGAAATCATAACTATATTGAAATTAAAGAGAAAAACCAAAGAGATACTTCGTAATTAATTAAGCTATAAGTGATACATACTCTAGTTTCCAAAATCAAGAAATAAATTAACTCCACTTTGTTTCTAATGGCCAGAGACAAACTCTCGTCAATCCTCAACAATGACGACCAAAACAAAGAGAGCCGCGACGTCCCAATTATTCAATACCGCGTATGACCGAAGTAGTTTTAGGTATTCTCTACTACTTGTATTTATACCTAGACATAATAAGAAGTATACTAACTATTAAACTCTAGTAATTAGCTCATTAAAGTTTAATACGGGATCGAAAGAAGAGTGCCACGGCTCGGGTGTGGGATGTAAAGTAGGTTACGGGTACGCCGTGGTATTGGCTGCCCGGTGTTCTTGTATTTGTCTTGAACTCTTGTTTGTATCACAATGTAAACACCTTGTAAACGTGGATAGCTCCTAGACACCGTACATTCGTACTCACTCTACCAACATCTTCTCCGAGGTCTACCAACTTGAGCTACTTCCTACAAAACAAAATAAAACAAACACGAGGAGAGAAACATCGAAAATAACAAATAATAGCACTTTAAGATTAAAATATGAAAGAAATATGACAAACAATGGACTAATATGGCACATAAAGTGCGTATATTATTGTGTTATCACCTGCACCCTGGCTTCCAGCAAATCCTTAGACAGCATTCCAAAATCGTAACAGTATTTTGATTCACTCATGTAATCCTGTACAAACCCTTCTATAAGTCAACTGACTTAGGACACCTCGGATTGTACACAATAGGACTCGGATCTCAAATAATTTCCAAAAAAAAAAACTTCTTCGAACATGATAAAGTGTCGTCGGTTTAAGCTAAGTATGCGTTTATCTCGATGTTGCAAGTGAGTCAAAGAGATTTCTAAATATGATTATGGGTAAAGAAAGGCACCTAGCTTTTGGCCAAGGCACACTTCAACATGTGACTACCTTGACCATGGCAATATCGCACAATACGACATTTACAAAGAAGTAGCAAATCACTACTCGAACGTACCTCAAACTATTCATGATCCATGTCACCATGAATGCATAAAAACGTATGCCAAGCATTATAGCACCAAGCCAATCCCGTAGCTACAATTGGGGGCTTGAGGAAAACACTCTAAAAATGCTCGAAATGACGATTTTATCGCAAATTCTCGACGCTAATGCTATACACACGTCATAGGGGCACAATCCTAAGGTTTGATCGTGTAAAACGAACCTTAGAATGGCTACAACCCCTCCCAAATTCTAAGCGCTACTTAGAATATATAAAGTCACCCCACTAACAAGGGTAAATGAAAATAGCGAGTCACCAAAACTCCGATCAAACTACTGCACATAACGCTCGCCCTACAAGCGCCCGTTACACATTCTACGCCGTTCCAAAGAAAAAGCGAAAGAAAAATCAAGGAAAAACAAAAAAAAGGAACATCTATGAATCCTCGCATCGAACGAAGTAATAATCCGTGCACAGCCGCGCAGAAGGTGCTACACTTGTTCGAGCACCTGAACGAGGCGTGATAAAGTACTCCAATGCAAAAAATAATAATGATATCCCAACACCTGGAGGAATGTTCTAAGACACGCTGTTAGGCCACATAAGCCTACGTCGCACCATAAGTTCAGCCATCCCATGGTACCAGTCTAAAAAAAAGAGTAAGGCATATCGCACTAATGAGGGCACGACCAAGACCATGTGTAAAAGAGGCAAAGACTACTTATCGCCCAAATTCAAATTGCAAGCCACACGACTTCTACATTAAGGATTAAAGGTAGCAAAACATTACCTACCACGGAAGGGATAGCTCGCACCTACACGAGCGGAATCCCAAGGCATCTTTCTCGAAAGAACCTACAAAAATCGTACGCCAGAAGGAAACATCCCAACATGCATAATTGGGGGCTCCAAGCTACGAAACGAGCAAAAAAAAAAAAAAAAGGGTCTTAAAGCAAATGTTTGAACGATCAAAAAGGGCACGATGCTTGAGCCCACTTCATGAATGGGGCTGAACCATATCAAGCTTCTAAGCAAACTATTCAAAATCAGTCATTGCTCAAAAAAATAATGATTCAAGCAAACTGATTTATGGACCGCACGCAACGGCCATGCTATGAACACTCGTTCGTGAAGGAAATAATGCCCTTGGTCCAAGTATGCATTCTATGTTAAGTCTAATAAATGCGGTTCAGTATTAATTAACAAGTTAATAATTCAGTGAGATCAAGTGAGCTGAATGCCTAGCTAGAGGCCGCTTCAGTTCAAGTGGAATTAATGATATTAATCCACAGCTTACTCTTGACTGAACCCGTAGGGTCACACAAATAGTACGTAAACGGATCAAGTATTTAATGGCATTAAATACTCCATCTATGAATATTCGGAACCGACGGATCTTGGTTTCAGTGGGAGCTAAGATCGTCACAGGCAAGAAATGAATACTCCGGAAACGATGATATTGCCGGAAACGGAAATATGGATCGTATCGGAAATATAAATATTATCCAAGTCGTAGATGTTGCCGGAAACGGAAACATGGTACGTATCGGAAAATATTATCGGAAATGGAAATATTGCCAGAATCGGAAATATTGCCGGAAACGGAAATATTGTCAGAATCGGAAATATTACCGGAATCGGAAAATAATTCCGGAAACGGAAATATTAAATATTTGTTCGAAACGGAAATTAATTCCGGAATCGGAAATATTAAATATTGTTCGTATCGGAAATGAATTCCGGAATCGGAAAATTTAATCGGAAGCGCATCGTACGAATAAGCATCGGACGAGGCCTGCCGGACGAGGCCCAGCACGAAGCCAGGCCATCGCCCAGCAAGCCAAGCGCGCCGCACAAACAGCCACGCCAGGCCTAGCGCAAGGCCAGGCCCAGCAGGCTGCGCAGCGCGCACAGCGCGCACAGCACGCGCAGCGCGCAGCGCGCGCGGGCGCTGCGTGGGCTGCTGCTCGCGCGCACGCATGGGGCCCATCGTGGCAGCCGTGCGTGTGTGTGCAAGTGTTTGTGTTCGTGCACGTTTCCTAAAACATGCAGAGTTCGGTTAATGATTAAATTCCTAATTCTATTTGATAAATTAATTAAATTAGAGTTCTTGTAGGATTCTAGGTTTAATTAATTTGTATCTGAATAGGATTTCGATTCCCTTTCCATACCCCTATAAATATGAGGCTAGGGCTCACAATTTATAACGAAGTTTAAAAGTATTCAAAAAGTGAGTTTTTGAGAGAAAATTAAAACACACATCTTGCTCATAAAAGTGCCGAAATTTTCTAGTACCTTAAGGGCGATTCTAGTTGGTCACTCTTAAGGCGGATCCGGACGTGCTGTGGACTATCTACGGAGGGACGACACTTGGAGTCCTAAAGACTTGTTCTTGTTCGGTTCGGGCGCAGCTAGGGAGGGCACGCAACAAAGAGTATGCATCTAAATTATGCTATATGATTATGTGTAAATAATATGTTGTCCTGGGTTAATGGTTGTTTCCGCATGATCTATGTAATGTCATATGTATCATAACCTAACAGTGGTATCACGAGCCCCTTATTATTTTCATAATCTAAATTGCATGAACATGGTTAAATATTACAAATTTGCAAGAATTAAAAGGGGTGATTAATTTTCGTAATTGTTAATTAATTGCAAATTGCGTTTATTTAATTATACGTACGCAGTTTTTCGGCAGTTTCTTCGTTACTCATCCGAATTGAGTGATTTTTGTGTCAATTCCGCATTTAAAAGGCATTCTAAAATTTTGACAAAAATAGTTTTTTTCTGCCGAACCCAGAATTCTCAAATTCGAAGCCTAACTATGACTTTTCGAAGGTTTTAGTTTTTCGAATGCAAAATTTCGTAAATTTAAGATGTTAAATTAAATATTTGCGATTCTTGTTGATAAATCTTGAATTTTTGATTGACCTACTGCATATCTTTAACAAGTTTGAATGCCTAGTCTTGTTAATTATGCAATCTAATTTGTAATTATGATTAATTTGTTGAAAATTAGAATAATTTAGAATTAATTTGATTTTCATAATTAATTGTAATTTAATTAGAAACCTATGATTAAAAACCACCATAAAAATTGTAAATTTATGATAAATTTTAAATTTTTATGACCTAGAATTGAATCCATAACAATCGGAAATCAATTGGATAATAAATTTTCGATTTTTCGCCCTAAAATTATGAAATTAATATTATTTATTAATTTGTGATTAATTTTAAATATAAATTTTAAATTTTTATGCGATTCGTTCATAAAACTTGCACGCACGAAGCAATGGACGCTTCGTGTTACCCTTAAGGGGTGTTGTATAATGCGGGCATGCGACGACGAGCAAGGGAGCTCGTCGCCCGTGTGGCACGAATGCAATGAGCAAGGGCGTAGTGCACGAGCACAAGGCAGCAGCCCTGCCTTGTGTCGTGTGCCACGAGCAATGGACGAATGGGCATGGGCGAAGGGCGAGCCAAGGCAGTCGCGTGTGGGCATCAAGCGAGCTGCGCCACAACGCGCGCTGCCTCGCACAAGAGCGCGCAGCCTCGCGCGCAGCGAGCGCAAGCTCGCGTGCCACGAGCGCTGCGCCCAGCATTGCTCGCGCGCACAACGAGCGAGGACTCGCGCGCACAGCCAGCATTGCTCGCGCGCACAGCGAGCGATGTCGCCCGCCCAGCGAGCGATGTCGCGCGCCCAGCGAGCGATGGCTCGCGCGCCCAGCGAGCGATGGCTCGCGCGCCCAGCGAGCGATGTCGCGCGCGCACTGCGAGCGATAGCTCGCGTGCGATGAGCGCTGGCGCGCGCAGCGAGCACCAATGCGTGCGGAGGCTTGCGATGGGGATGCAGCAGCTATGCGACGAGCGCATGGGCTGCGCGCACATGGCCAGCAATGGCTGTGTGCGTGCGGCCCATGGGCGTGCAACGCGTAGGGTGTTTGCGTTACGTTTAAAGATCGTTTTGAATGTTTAATTTAAAAATTTCAGTTCACGTAATTTTAATTAATTTTAAAATTAATAATTTAAATTATTTTCTTGGATTTTAATTTTGAATATTGTAATTATAATAAATGTTATTTATTCTAATTATTTTACTAAAATTAAAATCATGAATTAATTTAAATAACGACTGAAATTAAATTAAACTTTTTGGATTCAATTATAAATTTATATGAGCTTTAAATTTTAATTAAATTTGTATGTTTCCGGTTAGACTAGAAATACATTTTTATGTTTAAAATTAGTAAAGCATATGAATTTATTGGTTTAAGTGGGAGCGTATTTTAGTCATAAACTCTTGATTAGGTCTACAAATCCTTAAGGTTAAAACAACTTGATTAGAATTAATAAGGACTGAATAATTGGTAGATTATTGGTGCCCTTGATTAATTGCTGCAAATGTTTACGTGATGCATAATGTGTTTTACTAACCAGCTATGTGGGCCATTCATGATAATGAATGGGTGAATGGTATATATTGTATATGTACTGTTTTGCAGGTTATGAAGTGACTAGTATGGCCCAATTAAATAGGATAGAAAATATGGTCTGCGTACCATTAATTTGAATGTAATTGGCCTAAAGTACCAAAGTTATTTTTCAATTCAAATATGGTCTGCGAACCATCAAATAGTTGTAATTAGTTATAGCTTATCCTATTTGAAGAAAATGGTGCCTCCCACGGAGATTTTCAAGACGGACTTTGAAGTCAAAGCTTCAAGATGAAGTCGGGCCATACTAGATCACATTTATCTTATGCATGTTTTAAGTTATTTATTGTTTTAAATATGTCTTAAAATGCATGAGATCAAAAGCTTGATTATGTTGCATGATTAAGGATTTTAGTTCACTTAAAATCTAACCAACATAGTAAGAGCCTTAAGTTCCAAACTTAAAAATTGAGTTATAAGGTGCCATGCCAAAATATACACTTGCTTGGATATCCTTTACATCAATCTAGTAATAGTTTTCGCTTAGCGAGGTGTTACTTATTGGTCCTAAAGGGGCAAGGTACACAAATAATTGTGAGTACATGTTAGTTTTGGTGAAACTCAACGATATAAGTAAGGAGTCCTTTTATGTCGTGGCAAAATCGATAGGTTTACCTAATAAGTTCTTAGACGTACCTATCAACCAAGAGTAGTTTCTAGACTATTAGCAAAAGGCTTTTGCTTACCTAAGATGTTTTAGGATTAAGTCGACAAACTGTGCTTAGTTCTTCAATGATTTTAGGATCTTGGAATCATTTTATTCACACCTGCCGGAACAATAAACTCGAATAAAATGCTAATAACTTGTTGAAATTGCATGATTGCTTTAATTTTCAAGTTATTACTCATGATAAATGTTTAGACTTTGCATGCTTCAATGTATGTTTTAATTATTGTTTATAATTAAATATCTTGCACTGCAGTAAATCCTTTTAGAAAGGTAACAGTAAATTTCCTCGATTGGTAGTGAATCCAAGAACGATTCACGGAAAAGAGAGAAAGTGAGCAATTTAAAATGTACGTTTCTTATATCGACTTTTATGGTTGTTTTCGAATATCAAAATCGAATGGCAAACCAATTGGTGCTTGTGAATTCAAAATACACTGTAGTTTTGAAATCATGAAGCATTGAGTTTAATACGCTCAGCTTTACCAATGGTTAACAACCTAATATCTTTGTCCATTTAATTCTCGAATGAGTCTAGTCCCTAGACATTCGAATAGATCGATGCTTAGAGAACTTTAGAAGCTTCTGGTAAGATCATCTAGTTGAAACAAAATATTCAACATAAATTAAAATGGTAAAGAACCTTGTTGGTGACATTGGACATGTCTAACAAAGTATAAAAGTCAACACTAAAGAATTCAATTCTTAAGACTATAAGAAAAGGTACAAGAAATAGGAAAACGAGGAACAAATGAAAGGAATTTACGATTTCGTTTCTACCTATAAGTTTATGTTTAAAGAGAAGTGACCTAGCAATCAAACTTCCTTGGTATCATATACCGCTTGAGGTTCTTACTTCGGTAATAACTCAAACAATAGAAGCTAGGAGACACTAATGACCTACAAGTGGGAAATGAAGCATGGCAATGCTACATTAGTTGTAGGGTCATCTAGTTTGTTTTAAGTCCTTTCAAAGGCTGGAACTTAATGGCTATTTTGTTCCATAATCAGCATACCTAAATTTCTACTTCAAACACAGAAAGACTCACATTCAGAAGAACAAAAACAATGCTTGTTTGTTTGTTTATTTGAATGAAATGGTCAATTACAGGTTGAGTCAATATGCTTGATTAAAACAAACAACTCTTTAAAGAACTCTACTAGGTTCAAATCAACCCCTTGATTTGAGTTCCACTAAATCTTTGGCATTGTTGCTTAGACCATATCAACAAGTTAACATTCAAAAGCTCTATTTTGATGGACTTTTGAAAATTCATTGATTTCTAGATCAATTTAAGACGACTAGTCTTACTTGTTGAAAGTGACAAAGAATATGAACTATTGTTAGAACGCCTAGACAATAGAGTTCAAAGCTAAAGAAAGATTTTATGACTTTATTATTTCACATGGATTTGAGTGAATATAGGTTTATTTACTCAAAGTGATATAAGTTTGAATCTGTTTGACTAGTTCAAAGATTCGGAAGTATAAAATCCACTTGGCAAGAAATCATAAAGATCTAGGTTAGATCATGTTGATGATTACTTGAGACCAAATATGATCATCAATGATTGTGTGTTGTAATTTCACAATCTAGGTCCATAAGATATGGCATATCGTAGTTGGAATAATCGAAGTCAATTAGTACTTGATTCGATCAATGATGAATCATAAAGACTTTTCCTATAATTTCTAAAACAAAATGCTCAACTACCACCAAACTAAACCAAATTCGTCAAAGCTATTGAAAAGTAATTTCAGGATATCTTTTCAATTATATATATCTAAAGAGTTGCTAAACTCAGTGGGAGCTTAGTGTTGTTATTCAACAAACTAAGGCCCAAGTCTAGATATATGTTTCATTGTGATTTATTCAAATGAGACACAAGGGTATTGTTTCTACCACGAATTTTTGAGAACATAATGTTTGTTTGCTCGAAATAATGTCCTTTTGGAGTTTCGTTTCCAAAATGACAAGTGGGAGAAAATAGACCTCGAAAGTCTTCGAGGCGAACAACAAACGTAAACGGACATTCCGGAGGCTTTTCGAAGTACTTCAGAAAACCCGAACTTATTCTTTAAGGACTTTAGAAGTGGCTTTAAAGAATAGACATCTCTTAGAAGACTTTACAAGTGCTTCAAGGAGAACAGAATATTCAAAGGACTTTCAAGTGGCTATTGATATTCTATTGTTTAATGTTCTATACCCAAGTAGGCATAAAGTTCAAGTCAATGGAACTATGAGATTCTTCTATTAGATAGTAAAGAAACATAGAGTTCTGGTCAATGAAACTATGAGATTCTTCTATTAGATAGTGAAGAAACCTACAACTTGCAGTCAAACTATTATCATGTAGATTAATGAGTTTGTGACTTGTAAGAAAGCTATGACGAAACCCAGATTCCCTAAAATGGTTAGAGGCCATATATAGACTATATTGTTTAATTGGTTAAAGGCCATAAAACATACTCAATGTTTTGATGACAAAATTGAAATTTTGTTGATTTGCAAGAATAGTTTCACACCTATTGGTGGCAAGTTTGTTTTAAAGGATAAAAACCATCAAACATTGAATTGTGTTCACACACAAAGCTAGATTAGTTGCTAAAAGTTACAAGCAAATTCACGGTGTGGATTGTGTTGAAACCTCATGCATAATCGTAATGCTCAAGTCTATATTCAAGCAATGATTGCATATTGGTACATATAGCAATTGGATGACAAAACTTATTCCTCAATAAAATGTTGGAATAAACTATGTACATGGTATGTCATAGGATTTGTGGATCCAAATAAATGCTTGAAAAGGAATGCTAACTTATGAAATCTAAGTACAGATTTAAGCAAGCAGTTGGGAATTGGAACTGTATTTTAGTGAAGCTAATAAGCATTTTAGTTTCATAAAATATACATGATTCTTATAGATATATAAGAAGTTTAGTGGGAGTACGTAAAACTTATTTGGTCCTATGTGTATCACACATATCTCTCTATTGTAAAATAACATTCAAATGCTAAAGACTTAGATTTGAAATTATTCATCAATGATGGACCATGGCGAAACTTAGTACATACTGGGTATTAAGATCTATTTACAAAGATCTTATGATATTGTTTTGGATTAAGTAATGGCATTTACTGAATCAAAACACGAAATACTCCATTGGATATATTCGACCCATGTGAATAAATCTAAGTAAAGAATGTTGAACTATGTATAAGCATTTACTAAGTTAAACATCAAAGGATCTAAGTAAGATTCTTAACCTATATTATATGTCAAAGAATTTAGCTAGATTTAGTATCTACTGAAATTGAATGAGCTAAAGTTACATGAATAGAATTCAATTGAGAATTATTCTGCAAAAGAATTTATCATGTATGATATAATATGAGGATCGCCAAAAACGTATCGTATGACTTTAGGCATGACGGACATATACCAATCTCTATTGATCTAAGTGAAAATCAACTAGATTGAGATCAAGAACACTTATGGTACTTGAAAAGGTACATATGAATAGTTCTTGATTCAAGGAAATAAAGATATGCTAAATATTGATGCTACACGCATAAACACTGGCAAAGGATCAAGCAAGACCCTTTGGAGTTAACCATTGATAAGGACGAGCTATAGAGCATCGTGTTTTGAAAATGGCAACATGGGTCGGAGACCATGAGTTGTTGCGTGGGAAATTAAAATATTAATTTCTATGTTCTAAGATACAGGTGGAAAGTCTTCCACATGTCTGTGAACTGCTTGGATAGGTAAATCCGAACAAAGCATCACTAGCAACCTATACAGTTGAAGTAAAAGTAATTATTGCCTAAAATAGGGTTGTTTAAAGTTCTTCACTGAACTTGGGTAGATCACCTGTCTGCTGGCTTGATGGTTCTTCATTGAAAAATGCGTAGAACCACTCTTGAAGCAAGAAAAACGTCTGCTAACTTGATGGTTCTTCATTGAAAAATGAGTAAAACCACCATCGAAGTAAGAAAGACTAGATCACATAATAAACAAACTCGAAAAGATCTTATCATCATATCTCAAAGAACATTCGATGAAAAGGATATTAAGATTGGCAAAGCATGATAAGTAAACCTATGCAACAAGTGAGAAGCAACACTCACGTTGTAGCACTGGAAATCAAGCATAGCTTTGAATTCCATGAATTGTTTTAGAAGATGGGTTTGAGGCCCATGGTTATAAAACATTGGGGTTGAACATTTATCATATATGAAATGTATTTTCATATTCCATTTAATCTTGGTTTAGTATTAAATGATGAGTCCCTTCAAATTTGACGATATATTCAAGATAGACTGTCAGGACCAGTCCTGTGACTAAGAAATGTCTATCAAGTGAACTTGAATGTCAAAGGTTGAAAATGGTCCCTGGTCGGAGTTTTCTATAAAATTGGACGCATAGAAAACGTTAGACGATTAGAATGCAAGATGACTAGTAGTTCTGTTTCTTGAACTATGTGGACATGGCAATGTCATAATCATTTGCATAGATACTTACTTTGGGAAGACTAGTATCGGACAAGACCTATGAAACTTTACTGTAAGAGATGAAAATCTGTCATGAGTAAATTTCATTAAATTATTAGACACTAAATCCTCAATACCTGAGTGATTTGAGATTACTTGTTTGAGAACTGGTTGCTTTGACGTTGACCAACCGTCGCACCGTAAAAGGAGGCTATAAAGGCAACGCTCAGGTAATCACCTATCAAACGAAGTCTAATCTCAAGATCGCAAGATTGGGATTGTCCTCCCATAAATCGGGATGAGATGCTTAAAAGTTGTACAAGGCCACTCGGAGAGCTAGAAACTGTGAAATGCATGGCCGTGCTCGGATGAATCATAGGCTATGATTATCTGTTTATTTGATCAGTTGAACTCTGAAACCGAGGAACACCTCTGGACGTAATAAGGATGACAACTCTTACCTTATGTTCAAGAGCAAGCATCGAGCGACAAAGGAATTAGGAAATGCACACTTGTCCCTAAGGACAAGTGGGAGACTGAAGGAAATAATGCCCTTGGTCCAAGTATGCATTCTATGTTAAGTCTAATAAATGCGGTTCAGTATTAATTAACAAGTTAATAATTCAGTGAGATCAAGTGAGCTAAATGCCTAGCTAGAGGCCGCTTCAGTTCAAGTGGAATTAATGATATTAATCCACAGCTTACTCTTGACTGAACCCGTAGGGTCACACAAATAGTACGTAAACGGATCAAGTATTTAATGGCATTAAATACTCTATCTATGAATATTCGGAACCGACGGATCTTGGTTTCAGTGGGAGCTAAGATCGTCACAGGCAAGAAATGAATACTCCGGAAACGATGATATTGCCGGAAACGGAAATATGGATCGTATCGGAAATATAAATATTATCCAAGTCGTAGATGTTGCCGGAAACGGAAACATGGTACGTATCGGAAAATATTATCGGAAATGGAAATATTGCCAGAATCGGAAATATTGCCGGAAACGGAAATATTGTCAGAATCGGAAATATTACCGGAATCGGAAAATAATTCCGGAAACGGAAATATTAAATATTTGTTCGAAACGGAAATTAATTCCGGAATCGGAAATATTAAATATTGTTCGTATCGGAAATGAATTCCGGAATCGGAAAATTTAATCGGAAGCGCATCGTACGAATAAGCATCGGACGAGGCCTGCCGGACGAGGCCCAGCACGAAGCCAGGCCATCGCCCAGCAAGCCAAGCGCGCCGCACAAACAGCCACGCCAGGCCTAGCGCAAGGCCAGGCCCAGCAGGCTGCGCAGCGCGCACAGCGCGCACAGCACGCGCAGCGCGCAGCGCGCGCGGGCGCTGCGTGGGCTGCTGCTCGCGCGCACGCATGGGGCCCATCGTAGCAGCTGTGCGTGTGTGTGCAAGTGTTTGTGTTCGTGCACGTTTCCTAAAACATGCAGAGTTCGGTTAATGATTAAATTCCTAATTCTATTTGATAAATTAATTAAATTAGAGTTCTTGTAGGATTCTAGGTTTAATTAATTTGTATCTGAATAGGATTTCGATTCCCTTTCCATACCCCTATAAATATGAGGCTAGGGCTCACAATTTATAACGAAGTTTAAAAGTATTCAAAAAGTGAGTTTTTGAGAGAAAATTAAAACACACATCTTGCTCATAAAAGTGCCGAAATTTTCTAGTACCTTAAGGGCGATTCTAGTTGGTCAATCTTAAGGCGGATCCGGACGTGCTGTGGACTATCTACGGAGGGACGACACTTGGAGTCCTAAAGACTTGTTCTTGTTCGGTTCGGGCGCAGCTAGGGAGGGCACGCAACAAAGAGTATGCATCTAAATTATGCTATATGATTATGTGTAAATAATATGTTGTCCTGGGTTAATGGTTGTTTCCGCATGATCTATGTAATGTCATATGTATCATAACCTAACAGTTCGCACATACACATCATCATTCTAAGCATCGAACATTCACGAACGCGTTCAAAGAAAAAATATATACGAGAGCGATCAAAGTCTTACGTCTCAAGGTATGTTCCTCGGGCCATATAGACTCGCCCAACTATTGCAATAATTGTACGCCTTAAGAGCAACAGTTCCTTTAAAAAATCGCCCCAAAGCGACAAACACCGTAGTCCACCAATCAGCTACGGCTTCTCGAGAAATCATCACGATCACTCAGCTCATTATGACCTCCAATAAAATTCTACGTTCCAAAAAAAAATAAAGGAAAACAAAAGAGAAGAGAATACGTAGAATTTCCAAGTGAAATAAACGAATGAACAAGGGGCCAACTATGTCATCAAAAGACCAGCCCAAACAATATTTTCAACGCCCCACCTGGGCGTGAATTATTTCTAACGCCCAGGCCTGGGCGCCAAAAATGATCCCAGGCCCAAAAGAAACCCTGACTTCTATAGGGCCCTGTCGTATCCATTCGACTCGAAAATTACCGATTTCTTTACTGAATGTCGCACCTCACGACGTTTTTAAGAGTAGCACACCACTACAAAGATCACTCGCACTTACGAGCACAATCCCAAACACGATCAAGGACATTACAAAATGCGTATCCCCAAGGAACCTCTTCAACAAGAAATGACCGTCAAGCACGAATTCTTGGGGGCTCGAAAGAAAATATATATTATGCAAACTTAAAACAATATTCCCATACTACGTTGTACGAAGTCCCGGGTTTGGATGTCTCGAAAGATAAAACCGGTTTACGACCTCCAGACAAAGGTCGTCGTTGATACCTATACGTAGTCCCCTAATCAAGGACCCAAGTAGTGGAAAAGTTGAGCCGTAAAGACTAGCTCAAAACCATGAAAGATGATGACCACGAGACAATGGTCTGTCTAAGCACGTTGTCAACCCACATTCAGGTTGCAACTAAATCCGAGCATCCCTCGAAAGAAAATAAATTCTTCAAAAAACAAAAACAGGCTCGCCCACCTTCCGCGGGCGGGGTCTGCGTCACTAACCGCGCAGGTCCTCAGTTTTCGAAAAATAAAATCTTCAAATTCAAAATAGGCTCGTCATCTTTAGCCGGCGGGGTCTACGTCACAAAACGCGTGGGTCCTTATTTTCAAAAAAAACCCAACAAACTTCAAAGCAGATTCGTCCACTTCTATCGGACGGGGTGTCCACCCTTAGCGGACAGGCTAGCCATCTTTAACCGGCGGGGTCTGGGCCACTAACCGCGCAGGTCCTTAGTCGCTGCAGCGATAACTTTTTCTGGTTTTCTCTTTTTCCAAAAATTAAAGGATTGGTTTTCCGTTTTTCCAAAAAAAAGAACGATGTGAGTAGTATTCCTTTTTTTCCAAAAATTAAAGGATTGGTTTTCCGTTTTTCCAAAAAAAGCGATGTGAGTGGTTTTCCTTTTTTCCAAAAATTAAAGGATTGGTTTTCCGTTTTTCCAAAAAAAGCGATGTGAGTGGTTTTCCCTTTTTTCAAAAATTAAAGGATTGGTTTTCCGTTTTTTCCAAAAAAAAGCGATGTGAGTAGTTTTCCCTTTTTCAAAAATTAAAGGATTGGTTTTCCGTTTTTCCAAAAAAGAACGATGGGCTGGATTTTCCTTCGTTTTACGTCCCATAAAAACAAGGGGGTTTTCTCGTTTAGCTAACCCTGAAAATGAGAATCTTTAAAAACATTTTACCTCGTCATTGGGCTTGGCCAGGCCCAATTACACTTTATAGCTTTGATTTCGAAAACATCTTTAGCTATTTCCAATGACAAAGTGAGGGAGTTTCTACACATCTTTAGATACTTCCAATGACAAAGTGAGGGAGTTTCTATACTATCCGTTGACAAATCCCAATGACACGTGAGGGATATGTCGACACTTAAAGTGATGACCCTTAAGTCAAATGTTATCACTCGGGGGCTCGTGAGACCCTCGCAAAACAAGTCACCTACACTATGGCTTGTGTGACGCACTCCGACCAGTACTTTGACCATCGTCTCATCCCGAAACTCAGTCAAAGTGGGGGCTAACTGTAGACACCTACTTTTGTCACCATTCCCGAAAGGGAAGGTTCGATGATGAGAACATAAATCTCCACTTGGCAACGCATCTCCTATAAAATAACGAATCTCGATCACCCTTTTCATTTCACCCGAACCTGCTATTTATAGAAACCTGCTAAAAATAGTAACTTCCATAATAGGTAGTTGTTAAAAGTGGCAAGTCATAAAAGATAGAAACCTATCAGAATTAGGTGTTGCACTCCAACATAAATCCTAAAAGAGATAGAATTCGCAAGAGGAATCCTATTCCTAGTATAATTCGAAAATGAGAGTTACGTATTGATTAAAAACCTAACGAACCTAGAGTTTGTAACGGGCCCAGACGCATTCCGTGATAAAGTTAATACGCACTAAAGACTCGGATAAGTCTCAAACACTCCGGACTCTGAGAGTCCAAATCTGACAAAGAACTCGGCCCGAACATCATTTTCAACGCCCAGCCCTGGGCACTGAAATTGCCTGGATCCCATTTTCTAAGCCCAGAGCTGGGCGCCAAAATCTTTAACGCCCAGCCCTGGGCGCTGAAAATACCTGGGTACGTATTCTCTCCTAATTCTTCTTGGATTAGAGCTCTACAATTCTATCTTTCCACGAACTCTTCCCTATAAATACAGCCCCAAATTCGACGTGAAAAAGATACAACACACAATTTATATTCTGAGTATTGACTCCAACCCCTAAGCCTAAGCCTCACGCTGCGAAATTGATCCCGCGTTCTGTCGCAATCGATCCAAAAATCGAACAGAACGTATCCTGTCCCTTGTAGCTGAAGAATTAAGCCCGGAAACTTGAGATTCGTTAAATAAAAGGAGAAATAGCAAAGCCAAAGTGGTTAGTTTTCTGAGAACCGTGACGCACCTCTCAAGGGTGCGTCGTAATGTGTCCCTCCGCATGATTTAATTGCTTTCCTCGCCCTTTTATAAATTGTTAAACTATTAAATCTCATTGTTCTATCACGCCTAATAAAGATAATATTTTGGGAAATTGAACTATCATGCTAGGTCCCTTAAAACAATCTAAATCAGATAATCGCGATCGATCTAGTATTATGTGTTGCATATTGTTAAAATCAATTCAGATTAGTTTAATAATTAACGCATGTCCCTTAAATTATTTATGCTGAGCTAGTAAGGATATCCTGCCTCTGGAGTTATCGAAGAGCGAGTACTCCTCTCGGTAGTTATAGTCCCCCGAACCCTCAATCTCTACCTTGCGGATGTATGTTGAGAGATCCCCACACCAGGGATCACAAGGGAACCTATGGCCGTCGTGGTCAAACATAATTGCACTCCCTTTATGTCACGATAACCGGGTTTTGTCAGTTTTTCTCTTTGTCGTTAAAAACTGAATGGCGACTCCTATATTACTAGTCAATTGGGTGTAAACTCACAGGAAATCCAATTACACTTGATTTGACAAAAAGAAACGTCACACCCACGAGGGACGAGGTCACACATTAGCCTCGTGCTTTTTCGACCCCCTCACACTGGGTAGTTTTCGAATAATGAAGTATTGAGTTAAAGACTCATGTATAACCAATGGTTAACAACCAATTTTCTTTTGATTTGATAAATGAAATAGACTCATTGGATGTTGTCATTCAAAGTGAATAAAAGAAAGGGACTTTGTAAGCATAACAAAGTAAGAAAATCAAGCAAAGAATAAAATCTTTTGGACTATAAGAAAACGTGCTAGAAAGGATAGTAAAGGGGAACAAAAGAAATGAATTTAGATATTCTATTTATACCTTGAGGTTTATGTTAAAGGGAAACGACTTAGCAAATAAACTCCCATGGTATTAAATTACCACTTGAGGTTCTAACTCTTGTTAAAAACTCAAATTCCGGGAGCTAAGGCTGGTTATTGACCTACAAGTGGGAAATGAAGCAAAGTTGTGCTACATTAATTGTAGGGTCATCATGTTTGTTTTAAAGTCCTTCTAAAGGCTGGAACTTAATGGTATTATGTTCCATTAATCATCATAATCAATTTCTGTTTGGACAACGGAAGGACTCACATTCAAAGTAAACAAAAACATTCGTTGAATGTTTATTTGAATGAAATGGTCATTTAAGGGTTTAGTCATATGATTGATTAATAAACAAACGAATCTCTTCACACTCAAACTTCATAAGGTTCAAATCAAACACTTTGATTTGTGTTCCACATAACTTTGGCAATGTCATACGACCATATCAACAAGACAACATTCCAAGATTCCATGGCATGGATTTCTGTAAGTTGGTTAATTTAAGACACGTGAGTCTTGCTTGTTGAACATGACATAGAAATGGACTATTGTTAGAAGTTTCTAGACAATAAATTTCATGGGCCAAAGATAGATTTTATGACTTACCTATTTCACAAGCATTTGAGAAAATATGGCTATATTTACTCAACGTGAAATATGTGAAATGCTTCAATGCGATTCACAAAAGGGTATAAAATCAACTTGGCAAGAATTTTGGAACATCTAGGTTGGGTCAAAGTGATGTTTGCATGAGCCAAGAAAGATTATCTAGATTGTTTATATGGCATTATGACAATCGAAGCTCCATAAGAATATGGTATGTCCAAATGGAGAAATCGTAATTTATTCGATTAACGATAATCACGACTATTTTCCTATACAGTTTCTAAATGATACTCTCAAGTGACTATCACACTAAACAAAGTTGTCAAAGCTAAGGATAAGATGTTATAAGGATTGAACTTCGGTTCAGTACATCTTTTCAGTACATATATATATCTAGGGTTGTCAAACCCACTGGGAGTTAGTGTTTACATCAAACAAACTCAAGAATACATATATGTTTCTTTATGAGCAACTCATAGAAACAAAAGGTATTGATTCTACCAAAAATCTGAGAACATATGGTTGTTTCTCTAGATAATGTCTTTTAGGAAACCATCATATTTCCAAAAAGGCAAGTGGGAGAAAATGACCTCGAAGTGACCTCAAAAGGTCTTCGAGTCAAGCAACAGACAAATGTAGGATACTTAGGAGTCTTTGAAAAGCTTCGTACTTAGAAGCCTTTGGAAGAGCTTCAGAAAGACTTTAGAAGTTCTTCAAGAGAATCTTAATACTCAAAGGACTTGAGTAATGTCTTTATAGACACTAAAGTTTGATGTTCAATACCTAGGTAAATCGTATAAGGAATAGAATTCAACCAAGATAGATACATAGATATCTTGAGGAATGAAAACTATGAAGACTTTGGAAGTGCTTCAAAACATACGACTTACAGGTTAGTTACGACGAATTAAAATTCCCAAGTATGGTTTGAGGCCATCAGAAACATTATAATGGTTTGAGGCCATTTTATCCAAAGTACATTCATCTTAATGAATCAAATCTATGATTTGGTTGATTTTCATAAAGGGTTTACTCCCATTAGTTGCAAACATGTTTTCTAATGATAGAACGTTGATTTTCATAAAGGGTTCACTCCCATTAGTTGAAAACATGTTTTCTAAACATACAACGTTGATTTGCATAAAGGGTTCACTCCCATTGGTTGCAAACATGTTTTCAAAACATACAAAGTGTTAGGTTATGATACATATAACTGAATATAAATCATGCGGAAAAACCATTAAAGCCAGGAATCCAAATTAATTTCCACATAACAATTAACATAATTAGGATGCATACACTTTGTAGCGTGCCCTCCCTTGCTGCGCCCGAACCGAACAAGAAAAAGTCTTTAGGACTCCAAGTGTCGTCCCTCCGTAGAAAGTCCACAGCACGTCCGGATCCGCCTTAAGCTTGACTAACTAGAATCGCCCTTAAGGTACTATTATTTTCGGCAATATGGGGCAAATAGATGACTGATTTGTTCTTAAAATTCTCTCTTTTGAATACTTAAAACTCGTTATAAATTGTGAGCATTAACCTCATATTTATAGGCTATGGAAAAAGTAATCGAATCCTACTAGGAAACAAATTAATTAACTAGAATCTAATTGAAACTCTATTAATTAATTTATCCATTAGGAATAGGAATTTAATCATTAAACGAATCCTACACGATTTAAGTTTCGTACGGAAACACAAACACTTACACGAGCATGACCCGCATGCGCGCAGGCCATGCCCGCGCAAGCCCACGCAGCAGCCGCTCAGCCCACGCGAGCTACGAAGCCCACGTGAGCTTCGCAGCTACGGCCTACTGGGCCTGGCCTTGCGCTGGGCCTGGCGTGGCCTTGGCTGTTTGTGTGGTCCGCAGGCTTGCTGGACGCGGGCCTGGCTTCGTGCTGGGCCTTCGTCTAGCAAGCTCGTCCGATGCTAGTTCGTACGACGCGCTTCCGATTAATTTCCCGATTCCGGAATTCATTTCCGATACGAACAATATTTAACATTTTCGATTCCTGAATTAATTTCCGTTTTCGAACAAATATTTAATATTTCCGTTTCCGGAATTATTTTCCGATTCCGATAATATTTCCGATTTCGACAATATTTCCGTTTCCGGCAATATTTTAGATTCTGGCAATATTTCCATTTTCGATAATATTTTCCGATACGTACCATGTTTTCGTTTCTGGCAACATCTACGACTTGGATAATATTTATATTTCCGATACGATCCACATTTTCGTTTCCGGCAATATCATCGTTTCCGGAGTATTCATTTTTTTGCCTTTGACGATCTCTGCTCCCACTGAAACCAAGATCCGTCGATTCCGAATATTTATAGATGGAGTATTTAATACCATTAAATACTTGATCCGTTTACGTACGATTTGTGTGACCTTACGGGTTCAGTCAAGAGTAAGTTGTGGATTAATATCATTAATCCACTTGAACTGAAGCGGCCTCTAGCTAGGCATACAGTTCACTTGATCTCACTGAATTATTAACTTTTATAATTAATTAATAATGAACCGCATTTATTAGACTTTAGCATTGAATGCATACTTAGACCAAGGGCATTATTTCCTTCAGTCTCCCACTTGTCCTTAGGGACAAGTGTGCATTTCCTAATTCCTTTGTCACTTGATGCTTGCTCTTGAACATAAGGTAAGAGTTGTCATCCTTATTGTGTCCATCGGTGTTTCTCGGTTTCAGAGTTCAACTGATCAAATTAAGATAATCATAGCCTATGATTCATCTGAGCACGGCCATGCATTTTACAGTTTCTAGCTCTCCGAGTGGCCTTGTACAACTTTCAGCATCTCATCCCGAATTATGGGAGGACGATCTAATCTTGCGATCTTGAGATTAGACTTAGTTTGATAGGTGATTACCCAAGCGTTGCCTTTATAGCCTCCTTTTACGGTGCGACGGTTGACAACGTCAAAGTAAGCAGTTCTCAAACAAGTAATCTCAAATCACTCAGGTATTGAGGATTAGTGTCTAATAATTTTAATGAAATTTACTTATGACAGATTTTCATCTCTTACAGTAAAGTTTCATAGGTCTGTCCGATACTAGTCTTCCCAAAGTAAGTATCTATGCAAATGATTGCGACATTGCCATGTCCACATAGTTCAAGAAACAGAACTACTAGTCATCTTGCATTCTAGTCGTCTAACGTTTTCTATTCTTCCATCTTTATAGAAAACTCCGACCAGGGACCTTTTTCAACTTTTCACATTCAAGTTCACTTGATAGACATTTCTTAGTCACAGGACTGGTCCTGACAGTCTATCTTGAATATATCGTCAAATTGAAGGGACTCATCATTTAATACTAAACCAAGATTAAATGGAATATGAAAATACATTTCATATATGATAAATGTTCAACCCCAATGTTTTACAACCATGGGCCTCAAACCCATCTTTAAAACAATTAGTGGAATTCAAAACTACGCTTGATTTCCAGTGCCACAATGTGAGTGTTGTTTCTCACTTGTTGCATAGGTTTAGTTATCATGCTTTGCCAATCTTAATATCCTTTTCATCGAATGTTCTTCGAGATATGATGATAAGATCTTTTGAGTATGTTTATTTTCACTAGTGGAAAAACAGTCATTTGCGTCGGTCATTTAAGCCCATTTGCGTCGCACATTGGTGCGACGCAACTGGCCGCGACGCAAATGAAAAAAGTCATTTGCGTCGCACTTTTGTGCGACGCAAATTTGAGTCATTTGCGTCGCAGTTTTACTAAACAGCGACGCAAATGACTTTTTTTTGACATCCTGAAAAGTCATTTGCGTCGCTGTTTTACTATACTGCGACGCAAATGACCTTTTTTTAACATACTGAAAAGTCATTTGCGTCGCACATTTGCTAAAGTGCGACGCAAATGACTTTTCATCATGTTAAAAAAAAGGTCATTTGCGTCGCAGTTTAGCTAAACATGCGACGCAAATGACTGTTTTTATTTAAAAAAAATTGAGCTGCACGTTTTATATTTTATGCTATATAGTGCATAAAGTTCTAAGCAACTAAAGTTCCAAGGAAAATCAATTGACAGGAATGCATAATCAGTTCTTATAAACATATGTACAATGACGTGCATAGAGTACAAGCCTATTAGTGTTCAGTTGACAAGCTGCATCCAATTGTATGAATTTTCCTCAAATGTTATTTCTTCAAGTGAACTAGAAAGCATCTTAGAAGAATGCGGTGGGGGATTATAACACCAAATGCACTCATACCACGTACATCAAAATTACAATAAACAAAAACAAGGCATCATACCCCATACTCTCTAGTAGCAGCAGCTATTAGAGTCACAAGCTGAGAAGTTAGCCATTGGATAATGGTAACTAAACCACGTAAGCATTGAATCCTCCTAGATAAATCTGTCATTTTGACCCCATACTCTCGCACCACCTCAATGTCAAACAAAAAGTGATAACACTCTAACTAAATAAGGATGAAAAGAGACCAACCAAGACTTGTAGCACCAGATAGAGACAAGAAAAGCCATCACAATACATTTAGACGAAAAAATCAGAACTTAATTCAAAAATTAGATATTTAAACATGATCCTATAAACATGATTAGACCTTCAACATCTTCCAAGCTACTCCTGCACGGTAATATCCCTTAAACCAATATGGTCTCAGGCTAATACACAACTGTGCATCAGTGAGTGCAAGATCGCCCTCGTTCAAGCCGGAAAAGCAAAGGCTCCTGTTGCAGAACACTGTCGCACATGTTGCCTTCATCCTTATAGCCTATCCAGTTAAAGAATGAAAAGAAACATAGTATTCAGAATTTCAGATTGCAGCATACTACCCCTGTATACCAGTAAATTGCATGTAATACTCAGATTGCAGCATCAAAAGATTGCAGCATACTAACACTACTCAGATTGCAGCATACTAACAATACTCAGATTTGCGTAGTTATAGTTCAGTTTTATTTTTTTACCTCTGTATACCAGTAAACTGCAATCATGTAATCATTTGATCTGATGGCTTGTGCTGCATTTATATTTGCTTCTAAGAATTTTGTTTCAGCTTTGAGTTCCCGCTGCAAGTTATGAAATGTGGTAACAATAAACCATCAAATGAAACCCCAAGAACTAACATAAGTAGTTTTTTGTTTTTGGTTTTGAGATTAGGAAAATAACCTGATTTTTTGCTTCCTGAGAGTTGATATACTCGTGTATTCCAAGAATGCTCCAAATCGGAATATGGGGAATACGAGCAGTAAATTCAAAGAGGAGGTTTACAACTGCAAGATTACCTTCCACAACCGCAATTTCAATTGGTGTAAGATCACACTGAAATAGAAGACACAATAATAAGCCAATCATATACACACTCAGAAAAGGGTATATAAGAATGAAAGCAAGTTAATCTTCTGAGCAGGAGTACGAGGTTTACAACTGCAAGATTACCTAGTAATGTGACAAGAATCATAAGTTTTAGAAACCTCTTTTAGCAGCATAATGCAATGGAGTTAATCCCGCATTGCATGTCATATTAGGATTTGCACCATGATCCAGTAGAAAAGAAGAAGTAATGAAATGCCCTCCCAAAATCGCATGATGCAGAGGGGTGTAACCTGTAAAATAGCCCATATAAACTCAAAATAAACCCAAGAAAAGCTCATTCTTATGCATATAATACCCAATAAACATCAAAATACTAGTATTATTCAAGTTTGTAGATCAAAATTCATAGCAAGACAACAAAAATAAACAAAATCTCAGTGTATGCATAGGTCAAGCACATTTGATATAATCCAGAGAAGCTCCCAGTATCCATATGCCCATAACATCCGAATCCAATGTTATAAAATAGCTATTTTGGACTAACAACCCCCAACTTAAACCAGCCAATTTATAAGGCATGGCTAGAATATGTAAAGAAATTCCATTGGTTTAACCAACTGAATTGCGAAAGGAACCTTTGCAAACGTAAGATGACTAAATTCCAAATGATTCTTAGTTTGGGGACTTTGTGGCGTTAAATTATCAATGTGTCTTCTCTCTTCAATTTCCAGCTTCTATTTTCCTAAATACTACATATTTGCAGGGTGAGCTTGAAACTGTGTGTTGATTATTAGCATCCAACTAAAGCACTTATATAAAACCCTTTCTTCAAACAAAATAAACATACAATGGAATACCTTTACTCTGGGCATAAGTTTCTGTATTTCAAGTTGATACCATAAGATTGATGGTATAACTTTCTCCTTAATTAATCTTGATATTGATTGGTGTTTGGGACGAAGAAGTAAACAAACACAAGAAACTGCTGCTTCATATTTTCACAACATCCTTAGAAGAAAATCTAACAAACAAATACTGATATACAGGCACCAAATAGGCACCAAATAGACAATTAGTCAAGCGAAAAAATTCCAAATTGTTAACAACATTTGATAACTAACATAATATATGAATGTTCTGATGGTAGGATAGCAGCTCAACTCCACTCGACCACTCCCATTCCCCAAGCCCATTGAGTAAGACTCAGCGGCAAAATCTAAGCGTTAAATTTTAAAGTTAACCCTAGATATTCAAAGCTAAAGCAAACTTTATGAAAAATCATAAAGTATTACGAAACTTACCCTGAGTTGATTAGGGAAATTTTCAAGCAAGAAACACTAAAATCAGTTTCCATACAAAGGTTCATAATTTTATAGCACCAATGCTAATGTAATTTTCATGAAACGTGTTCTTCCGCAAACAAAACAAAACCAAAATAAACATTATTATTGTAACACAGTAGAATTAGCATTAAAGTCACAACACAATGACCATTAGCAACTTAGATTCACCACAGAGACTCAGAAATCTCAATATCACAACAAAAATCACAGAGAAATCATAATCATAGACCAATATACATCGACACGAACATTTCAGATCAAGAATAATGATTTCCGTCCAAAAAACTAGCATTTCAATAATATAAATCGGCACAAACTATAAAAAATCCCAAATTGTTAACAACATTTGATAACTAACATAACCCTAAATTTATAAGAACCAGGACCTCAAATTAAGCAAAGTCGTCTTCTCCAACTTGATTTAATTTTACACGCAATTTACTCAAAACCACAAATATCAAAACCCTAATTCAATTCGTTCCATCTAATAATTGGAAAAAGTAGCCTAAATTTTCTGCACAATAAACTTACTAGGCTCAACTAATTAAAGGAAATTCAATTTAATGACCAATAAAAACAGGAGAATTAAAGTAAACCAACCTTGAGAAAGAAAAGAGGAGTAACAGAAGATTTGGTCGACCAGAAGGGAGGACGACAACCTCTAACCTATGGCAGAGGCGAGTAGGTGGTAGCGGCGGTGAGAAGCGGGATCTACCGGCGAGTAGAGAAATTTAATGCGGTGGATGGTATGGTGAGAGGAGGCTTTGAACTGCACAGAACCCTTTCGTACTTGTGTCACGGAGCTGAGCCTTTCCCGACCTTGACCATGAGCACTAAGATGCAGGAGGAGGGTGAACGCGGCAGGGTGGAGGAGGAGGAAGAACATACGACAGTGAGAAGAGGAGGAGGGTGAACGGCGGTGAGAGAGTGAGCGATGGAGGAGTTTTATTTTAGGTTTCTCGATTTAGGGTGAACGCGCGCAGTTATGAGAATTTCAGAAGTTGAGTCATTGCGTCGCACGTTTACAAATCTGCGACCCAAATTTAAATTCATTACGTCGCAGGTTTGTAAATCTGCGACGCAAATGACTTTATGATACTTGGAACAGTCATTTGCGTCGCAGATTTATAAAACTGCGACGCAATAATAAATTTTTAGACTAAAATTTTTCAATTGCGTCACGAATTTATAAGTGCGACGCAAAATCAGCGATGCAAATGAACACTTTTCCACTAGTGTTTGTGATCTTGTCTTTCTTAATACAATAGTGGTTCTACGCATTTTGTAATGAAGAACCATCAAGTCAGCAGACATGTGATCCACCTAAGTTAGTGAAGAACTTTTAACATAAACAACTCTGTTTCATTGCTTCTTAGGCAATAATTACTTTTACTTCAACTGTTTAGGTTGCTAGTGATGCTTTGTTTGGATTTACTTATCCAAGCAGTTCATAGATATGTGGAAGACTTTCCATCTGTATCTCAGAACATAGAAATTAATGTTTAATTTCCCACGCAACAACTCATGGTCTCTAATCCATGTTGCCATTTCAAAACACGATGCTCTATAGCTCGTCCTTGCCAATGGTTAACTCCAAAGGGATCTTTCTTGATCCTTTGCCAGTGTTTATGCGTGTAGCATCAATATTTAGCATATCTTTATTTCCTTGAATCAAGAACTATTCCTATGTACCTTTTCAAGTACCATAAGATTTTCTTGATCTCAATCTAGTTGATCTTCACTTTGATCAATAGAGATTGGTATATGTTCGTCATGCCTAAAGTCATACGATACGTTTTTGGAGATCCTCATATTATACTTTACATGATAAATTCTTTTGAAGAATAATTCCCAATTGAATTCTATTCATGTAACTTTAGCTCATCTAATTTCAGTAGATACTAAATCCAACTAAATTCTTTGACATATAATATAGGTGAAGAATCTCATTAGATTCTTTGATGTTTACCTTACTAAATGCTTATACATAGTTCAAACATTCTTTACTTAGATTTATTCATATGGGTCGAATATCTCCGATGGAGTATTTCGTGCTTCATTTAGTAAATGCCATTACTTAATCCAATAAGATCTTTGTAAATAGATCTTGATACCAAGTATGTACTAAGTTTCGCCATGGTCCATCATTGATGAATAATTTCAAATGTAAGTCATTTAGTATTTGAATGTTATTTCACAATAGAGAGATATGTGTGTGATACACATAGGACCAATTAAGTTTTTACATACTCCCACTAAACTTCTTATACATCTATAAGAATCATGTACATTTTATGAAACTAAAATGCTTATTAGTTTCACTAAAATACATTTCCAATTCCCAATTGCTTGCTTAAACCTGTACTTAGATTTCATAAGCTAGATTTCCTTTTCAAGTATTTATTTGGATCCACAAATCCTATGACATACCATGTACATAGTTTCTTCCAACATTTGATTAAGGAAGATGTTTTGTCATCCAATTTCCATATGTACCAATATGCAATCATTGCTTGAATTATAGACTTGAGCATTACGATTATGCATGAGGTTTCAACACAATCCACATTGTGAATTTTCTTGTAACCTTTAGCAACTAATCTAGCTTTTTGTGAAGACACAATTTCATGTTTGATGGTTTTTATCCTTAAAACAAATTTGCAACCAATAGGTGTTAACCTATTCTTGCAAATCAACAAATTTTCAATTTTGTCATCAAAACATTGGTTATGTTTTATGGCCTTTAACCATCTAAAACATTTGAGTCTATATATGGCCTCTAACCATTTTAGGGAATCTGGATTTCGTCATAGCTTTCTTACAAGTCACAAACTCATTAATCTACGTGATAATAGTTTGACTGCAAGTTGTAGGTTTCTTCACTATCTAACACTACTACAAAAGCTGGAATAAGAAACGCTGAATAGAGAACGCTTAAGTTTGCTAAGCGTTACCTTCAAAAAAAAAAAGTTTGCTAAGCGTTTTATAGAAGTATAGAGTACGCTTTCAATTATAACAGTTGTGTGAAGAAAAGAATAGAGTACCGCTACCTTTCTCAACCGTTATGTATTTTTTATTATATTAAAAATAATTAATTAAAGTTAAATTTTTTTAGTAAAATATAAAACTGTGTCCAAGATAGGCGTTTTATATTCTTTTACAAAATATTTTACAATAAAAAAAATAAACCTAAGTATACGAATATTGGCTATATGACGCTCATCCTAAAAAAAGAACAAAATAAGAGTTTTAATACCCAGTTAAAGGAAAAATCCCTAAAACTAACAGAGTAAAAAACAACCAAAATTTCCTTCAATACTCCCGCAAAACTGAAGTGGAACAAACCTCCCGACGCAGATTTGCACCGCCGCTCCATTGCAACGCCTTCCGACCGCTTCCCAGCCTCCGTTGAACGCCGTCTGTACCACCGTTGCCTTCAATTCGATATCGGTATGCTTAATGTTGTTTTACCTAATTTTGCAACTAATAATTTAGAGATTTGAATGTTAATTTTTTTTTTCAAATTGGAATATTTGAATAGGAATTCTCGTTTGTAATTGCCATAAAATGAGCTAGGAATTCTTGTTGTATAGATAGATATACGTATAAAATTTTAGGTCGGATTAATTTTGTCGATTATTTTCCTCTTAATGAATACATGTGTGGAATATCGAATTACTAATGTAGGTACAATTAATGTCGAATGAATTTGTTGAATTCAATCCAAATAAATTGATTTTCCTTTAGATGTATTATTTAGGTCAAATTAAATTGAAATTAGTTAGGGAAAGAAGCCATGGTTGATCTGCAGTTGTAATTTGCAGTTGTAATTGTAATTTGCAGTTGTAATTGTAATTTGCAGTTGATCTGCAGTTCAAATTAAATTGTAATTTGCAGGTTGTGATGTTTATCAGATGATCTGCAGTTGGGGTTTTTGTCCTGCAAATGTGTTGGTGTTGTGATGTTGTCTGCCTTATATGCTCCAGTCTAGGTAAATTAGAAGGAGGGGGCGTGCACCATATTAGCCGTAGCTGAGTTCTTACCATTACGGTTTCCATGAGGATGGTTTGAAGGTACACATTTCTGCTTATTCTATTCCAGAATCCAGAATATTAACACAACATAATATGTGAGGATGTCTAAACCACAAGTGACTTGTGTCCAATATGGACACAAGTGGGGGTATATGAGTAATTTCAAATGGGTTTATTCCATTGCCCCACACAATTGCTGAATCATATTCCGTTTTATGCTATTTTCCGTTACGGGCACTGTTCACTCAAATTCAAACTCAAGTGAAAAAAAGGAATAGTCATCCCGCGGAACAACTCATCACTCGCAATGCAATTCTCTCTCCTCGCCACAACTTCTCTGTCCTCCTGAAGAACACTTCCGGAAATTCTCTCTCCTCACTCGCAATTCTCTCTCTTCCATTCGTTGTTTGCTTCCCTGCCCGGTTCTTGTTCATGGTTAGGTCATCTTCTCTCTCCTCCATTTATTGTTTGCTATAAATAATTGATTATGATTTTAATTAGTTTGGGTTTCTAGGTGTTTGAATGGGTTAGGGTTTATAGGGTTTGTTTTAATTACTAGATTAACATCTTGATGAATTAAATAGACGCATCTCTAATAAATTGCAAGGGTTGGGGTTTCTAATTTCCGTCAAATTAGGGCTAAATGGATTACAATTGTTGTGAATTTAATCTAGTTTTATTTTAAAAAAATTGGTTGCATGAATTTAGAGGAGAGATAAATTTGTGTATAATTTGGGGTTTTCGAGCTTCTTAAAATTTCAAAAATTGAAGATGGAATTTGTTTGACATAGAATTACTGTTATTGTTCATTGTTTATATGGAAATTGGCTGATTTTGGTCAGGTGAGGTGATTGTTGCTATTTTCTGATTGTTTAGATTGCATTTTATGGGTATTTCTAGATTTGATTTGTGTTTTGAGTAATAGGAAAGAAAACTAAGCGGACTACGTGAATCCAACATTACAGATTGTATGCAGAGGTTAATCAGGAGAATGAGAATGAATCAAAGAGTACAATTGGGTGATCAAAGACTATACTTATATACTGCTTGAATGCTTGTGGATGAGTGATCATACAAATTATGAGCTCTTTATTTGGATGTTTGTAGCCTAGTGTAGTAATGCTTGGATGTTTTTTTTCTATAAAAAGAGTTGGATTTGAGTTTGCTTTTGGTATGTTCTGGAGCGTTTCGGATTTTGACCACTTGCCGTGGCACGGAGGGTATTTTTGGTTCGTTCTTTCTTGAGGGTGATGGATTAACTGTATGTAAGTGAATAATTTTGATATAAGGCCTTTTAATTGGAGTTTTAGTGGCCTGGTACATGGCTAGTTTTGTTGGAATGCCAAAGGGTTTGGAAGGCTTTCATTCATGAAACAGTTGACCAACTTGTTTGTAACACACAACCCTCTAATCTTGGTCATAACGGAGTCTCGTATTACCGAAGAGCAGTTAGCCATGGTTGAACAACAATTTCCAAGTTCATATAACTATGCAATATTTGGTGGTGTAGTTCTCATATGGGCTAACAATGTCGTTCAACCGGTGTACGGCCAAATGTCTGATTATGATCTTGGAATACATGTTCAAGTCCAATTTAAGGTGCGTTTATCTTATTATTGACTCAATTCTTTTTATGTTGTTTAAATGTACTTGTTGTTGTGGTAATGGTATTAGTTATATTTGTAATAGTATTGTTATTGTGAAAATCGTACTTTTAGTAAATACATTAACACATATATAGTGTAACAGTAAATTATTGACACAAATCGCACTCCTTTTGATAATGGTACTTGTTGTTAGGGTAATGGTTCTTGTTATATTTGGAATGGTACTTTTTTGTTGTGGTAACGGTACAATTTTCACTCCTTTTTGTATTAGTACTTGTTTTTATGGTATAGTACTTGTAATCAATGGAATGGAACTTGTTTTTGTCGTAATATTACTTGTTGTAGTGGTGCATGTCTTGTGTTAAAGGTACAGTTGTTGTGTCCATATGATATATTATCACCTAATTCACACTTTTTGTAACATCAGACAATAAATCTACCAGAGGCCATGGCCATACCAGGTACCGCCCCACCGCCACCTCCGCAAATTGATGAGCACGATCATGGCATGGAAGTGATGGAAGAGATGGAGGAGTATGAAGAATCAGACTGGTACTCAAATGCGGGACTCGATGATGATCCCACAATCCACGACTGGAATTTTGGTGGTATTTGGTGAAGTCCCACTTGGAAATTAACTTCAACCCTCTATGTGAACTTATTATTGAATGCGAACAAGTTTAGTATTTAAAGTGTAATAGTTTAGTAATCAGAATTTAATAGGGAAATAAAAGTGTAATAGTCTACTGAATATTATTGTAATGACAAATATTTATGACCAATTAAGACAATATTCTGTTTCTTAACGACTCATATTATTGCAATAACTTCTCTTGGTCAAACAAACCATTACATTGCATCAGCTCACAACGTAAACAAAATAGTACTGTTACACTAGCACTAATTTACTTAAAATAAAGGATTATACCAACAACAATTACTACTAATCCTACCTTAACTACATTCACTAATGACCCCTCGATATCCTCAATGCGCTGCATAACAAAACCTATGGAGGGATTATGGTTTTTTTTGGTTATGTTCCCTCTTTGCTTTTCCCACCAAAATCCCCCTTTACCTTTTCCCTCTTTTTCACTTTTTCCCTCCTTTTCACTTTTTCCCTCTTTTTCACTTTTTCTGTCTTTTTTACAATTCAGATATTTTGTTTCTTTTACCCTCAATTTTATAAATGTAGTACATATTTTTTGTTTAATATAATAATAAGTTGCAAAAGTCAAAATATTATAGAAATATTAATGTAATACGAATGTGTAAACTTATTAACCCAACCCAATTATATTTAAGGGAGTTCGAACTCAAGAACGAGATTTACCCCACTAAGTAAAATATACTTCAGTTTTTAGTAAAGACGACACTAAACGGAATGGGATTAAAACTAAGTTCTAATACAATAACGTTTGATACCTTTATACTAGTAAAGGGTACCATCCTAGACAGCAAGGGCCCCTTTTTGAACTGTAAAAGTATGATATTCTGTAAACTTTATACCAATACAGAAAGGACAAATGATTGCGATTAATTGTTTGGATTGAAAAGGAAATTCAAATGAATTATTACGAGAATATCAAGTTAATTAACAACATCACAATGTTAATAGTCGATTCTTTATCTATTTTAACCATGCAAGAACACAGTCAATTCTTAAAATACACATCAGACTTGAGGAATATACTATTGACAACCCAAATAACAACATCACGATGTTCCATATATAAGCAGCTCATGCGACATTCAAAAGTATAAATAGTTCGTCTTATTGATTTGAGTAACGAGTTAACTACAACCATGTCTAAAACGAACATTTATGAATTACGAATATTGAGTATTAACGTTCTTTTATTATTATATTCTTATACAACATTACCCTTTTCTAATGTGATATTCAACGTTACCAATTCATTATTATATTCTTATACCAATATTAACCTCTTCTAATGTCACACATTTAATATTACCAACCGCAATCATATCTATTGCTATCAACAAAACGAGTATTGAATAATGAAATTCAAATAAGTGATTGTTATCCCTTTTCTAATGCGAGATTCAACATTATCAGTATTTATTTTAATATTAACTAAGTCTTTGAATTTAAAACTAAGTTTCAATACAGGTCGATACCTTTCTAATACTAAAGGGTACCAACCTAGAATGCTTGGGTCCCTTTGTGAAATGTAAATGTATTATATAAATGTAAAGGGTCAAATCATATAATTAAAGGTCAAATCACTTAATTTTGTGATCTAACTTTAATGGCCAATGGGTCAAATCACATAATTAAAGGACATATTATTGCGATTAATCGTAATATTTATCAAATACGAAGTATATGAAGTGGTCATTTCATAAAAATGAATGCAAATACAACAAAGGAGGGTACAATTCTGGTACCAAATGGTTCACCTCTGTAAAATAAGTATAATACAATATAGTGTTCAATATAGTATAATCAATATAGAATGAAATTCAAAAAATAAGTATAATACAATATAGTGTTCAATACAAAATAAGTATAATACAAAATCACATTGAGAGGTAAAGTTGTATGAAGTATTAGAAACATATGAGTGCGATTAATAGTAATACTTATCTAGCACGAAGTATATGAAGTGAATCATTTTATAAAACACATATGGGATTGAACCAGATACTAACAAGTAACCTAAATGCAACTTATGGTTACCAAACTTTATACTTTTTAAGTGTAACAAGCAAATTAAACGTAATCTATGGTTATTATCATATAATGTACACATGAGATACAAAAATATTAATAGTTGACGTGTAACTTCAAATAAAACTAGAAGAACAGTTATGACTTCTAATTATTAACGTTTTTTTAATTATTTTATTATTATACAAATGTTAACATTTTCTAAAATCACAGATTTAACATCACCAATATTTATTTCAAACAATGATAAGCCCTTAAAACTAGATCGAACGGTTATGACTTCTAATTATTAATGTTTTTCATTATTATATTCTTATATAAATATACCTTTTCTAAAGTCACAGATTTAATATTACTAACATTTATTTAAAACTATTAAACCCTTTAAAATATGTACCAATACAACATAGTTTGGTACATTTATGACGGCCAAGGGTACTAATTCAGTGTTAATGGGCCCCTTTTTGACCTGTAAATGCATTATTCTCTTTAAAATAAGTAGCAATACAATATAGTATTCCAACTTGAATGAGTTACGGGTCATATTCTATGGGTAAATGTCACCTAATTCACAAGTTAATTGACAACACAATGTGATTACTCCTATAGTTATTTGAACTCATTAGTCCATAAAAGGGAGAATCCAAAAGCGAGAACACGTCATAATACTTAATAGGAATACAATATAAAATGCCCCAAATGGGAGAATCCAAAAGCAAAATACAACATAAGTTCCTCACAAAACAATGAATCCAACCATACACCGTGATAATAATATAAACGTCATGAACACCAACATGTCCCACTTAGAAATTTGTTGTGGAGGTGTCATCATGGACATCCAGGGAGTAGAAGGAACCATCATTCTCTTCCGTATTTCTCATCTTTAGAAGATAATTACTCCTTATCTCTTGCATAATGCTGTAAAACAATCATCCATTAGCAATATTTTACAAAATCAAGTTCATATTTTTCGCATATTCAATACCAATACAACATTACATAGTACTGATACATAACATTCCAGTACCAACACATACCAAAAGCAATCATTAGCAACATTTTACAAAATCAAGTCCATGTTTTTCGCGTATATAATACCAATACAACATTATATAGTACTAATACATAACATTTCAGTACCAACACATAAGAAAAACAACCATTAGCAACATTTTACAAAATCAAGTCCATGTTTTTCGCATATATTCAATACCAATACAACATTATATACTACTCACACATAACATTTCAATACCAATAATAAGCAAAGCAACCAAGCAACGTTTTACAAAATTATTTTCGCATTTATTCAATACCAACACAACATTATATAGTACTGATACATAACATTTAAGTACCAACCATAAGCATAACAACCATTAGCAATATTTTATAAAATCAAATTCATGTTTTTCGTATTTATTCAATAACAAATAAAACATTATATAATATTGATACATAACATTTAAGTACCAATACATAAGCAAAGCAACCAATAACAATATTTTGCAAAATCAAGTCCATGTTTTTCCCATTATTCAATACCTATACAAGATTATATATTATCGATACGTATAATTTTAGTACCAATACATAAGCAAAGCATAGCAGAGCCGAGTTTGACAACTATCTGTGATATGGTAGATTCTCTTCCTGATTTCTTTTCTCTAATAAATGGAAAGTAACATATCCAATCTACAAAAATCTAAACCATAAATTTCCTAAAAAAATCCAATTGCCACCATTTTCAACAATTTATTTGCAAAACAATGAAATTAACGCTACGTATTCGTTAAAAATATCATTCGAATTTCAACAATTAATAAGCGTAAATACGCAAATGGTCATGTGTAAGCATAAATTATGATTCTAATTTCAATAATAAATAATAATAAATTACGAATGTTCACAATTCTCATCCCAATTTCAAAAAATTATGATTCCAATTTTTGTTTGCCCTAATTGTTAACACCTAACTAAAATTGTAAAAAAAACAAAAAATTAATAGGGATGAGACTTACCTTGAATAATTGATTTTCTGCAAAAATGGTGAGGAGATAAGAAATTCAGAATGTTCTTCAGAAATTGAGGAAGAAGGAGGAAGAAGGAGGTGTTTCTCTCTCTTCAATTTATTTCCCCCCTTTTCTTTCCCCCCCTTTTTTTCCCCCTTTTTCCATAACGGAGCCCGTTTTCAGAGAGTTAGTTTTCCTTTTTTTTATTTTTCATTTTATATTATTTTAATCCACTTGTGTCCATATTGGACACAAGTCACTTGTGACTTATACTTCCTCCATAATATGTAAATTCTAATGTAAGTTCTAAGTTTAATCTTTCTAGTTTTCTTAGTTAATATTTGTTAAACTCTTATGCAGATCTTTCTTTCAAACATATATTCATATCCTTCCGTGTCAATGGAAGATAAAAAGAGGTTTTGTTCTTTCTCACTTGATTGTGTCACCAGGCCTACGTGTTTTTGTAATTAGCTGGACCTCTGTACTGAAATGTTCTTGTTTGCCTTTTTTCTTTTGCATATATGTAATCAATAATGCATGCAGCAGACCAAACAGAAGGGCACTGCTTCCCATTGAGCCTTTTCTGATGGCCCTGGCTAGGAAATTCAACCCAAGAGAATAAAATTTGTCGCAAGTAAGTATCTTGGAGTTGCTTGATAATAAATGACTTATCTTAGGAATTCAGATTTTGTTGCAAACTTGACAAGGTCAATGAAGATAATGAGGTATAAGAACGTTTTTTGGGGCCTTATATTCCTTCAGAAAACTTCACTGCAAATAACTGTACTAAATTATTGATGCCTTGGTGGATGTATGCTCTTGAAAATCAAATCACTTTAATTCTGGTTGTGTTGATTGAATGTACTGCCTGTAATCGACTTGTAATCGACTGCCATTCAGGCATCCTAACCTCTGCAATATAGTGCCTCTGTCATTACCCGTCCCCTTCCTATATGTTGTTATCCTCTAAATTGTTCTTGTGATAAAATCAATCCACCAATACTTGATAAATAATAAATCTTTGAAACAGTACTTTTATGTGTAGTTTTCATCCTCTAGAATGCCTTGAACTACAATATCAGTAAAAGTTTCTTCTTCCAAATCGTACATCACCAACTGTTTTTCATCGGTATCCTTCTCATCCATCACTTTTTTGTTACTTTCATCGGATTTTGTATGATTGATTTCATTACATTCGTCGAATTTCTATCTTCCCTACTAAGATGTTCATGAGTTGTAGATTGAGAAGCCTTATGATAATTAGCACAATCTGCTAGAATTTCTTTTTGTCCGTATACGAAATCAATCAATGGTTTTATCTGGGACTATGTTGAATTGGGGAAGGGGTGTGAGATTGATTTACTTCAAGGAATACACCTTACACAAAGAATTCTTTTCCTTTAGTCAACAGAACCGTCCAAGATCGGGCGATCAAACCATAGTTTTAGAGCTTGTTCTATCTATTTGGTACAAGAAAGTCTCTTTTCAAGCTTGTGTTTGGTTAGCAAACAGAGAAAACCCAATCTTATACAAGCAATCTAGTGATCTTAAACTTTAAAATTGTAATTTGGTCCATTTTCCATTAAATTTGTCGAGGCTGGTTAATTGCTCCAATATTTAGGGTACTGTTTGTTTCCTCAAAATCTGTTTATAAGTTCATTTAGAATTATGCATATTGTTTGTGCTAGAGCTTTTGGACCTGGTAAAAGTTACAACCTTGTTGCACCTTCTATTAGCAAAAACAAGAGATTACAAGTGTCACGATATGTCTATACAATTATACATGCTTAGTCACTGATGTAGATCTCCTTACTTCCTGATCTTGTTAGGAGCTAAGTTATGAGATTTTTTGTATAATCTTATTATCGAAGATAGTATTGTAGATGACTTAAAGTTGTGTATTACTAAAGCTAGGGAGGATTTCTTGTATGTTGTTGCCAGCAAATCTGCCGTGAAGCTTTGTTTTGCTTCTAAAACCTTGAGTTTCCAAAACCTTTCTGGCCTGCAGACATGAGCACATCCCCAACAGAATCCCTCACAACCATTCCATATCCCGTAGCATTTGTAGTTGTTGCAGCTTCAATATTGAGTTTAAATAAACCAATAGCTGGGTCTGTCCATGTATGAGCTTCACTGTGGGAAGGTGCAGCACATTCGTCTCGCTCTTTTGCAGCTTCAAAATCGCCCAGGAGGTTCATCAGCCTATCAAAGCCAACACCAAATCAACGCTCTTTCTCTCAAACAATCACAAACACCAAAATGTTGGTTAATATAGAGTTCATGGAACTGTGAGGTCCTAATTAAACCTTGACATCAAAAAATTTAGCTTAAATTTAGGTGACCATTATATCTTTTAGAGCATGGTTATGCATTACTAGTAGCTTTTCTTTTCTAAATACTTAGCGCCTTAAGCTAGAGCCTTTTCATTAGATGGAAAGGCTTCTGGTCCTTTCTGTATTTATATGTTTTTTTATGTGTTCTGACTATTCTTTAACCAGTTGTATACTAACCCTTCTTGGAATTCAATGAAAATGAATCAGTACAATAAATTTGTATCTTTTTTTCTTCTCAATGTAGTTTGGCTCATTTTGTAATATTCATTTCTCATATATTCCTATAATATGCCTCTATATTCTGTCCCATTGTCTTCAGGCGTGAAACAACGCCTGTATTTTCTGTACATTAACTGGCATATTAGAGAAATGTGTATCTCATGGAGTCATAAGTGTAGTAGGAAAGTTAAATGTCTTGAATTTAATTTGAATTTATCCCATACTGAGCCTATTGCCTTTGTAGCAGATAGAGGAAGGTTTAATGACAAGTTCAATGAGAGCTCCCACCGTCCCACGCATTCTCAAACTACGATTGACGAGCTAAGGGAGAGGTGGATCTCATACGTTACCGAATATCACCAACCAAATAACGATGAAGATCAAGATGATGATGACGATGATCTAGTGTGACTTAAGCTAGCTCAAGGAGATGGTTACCTCAGTTTAGTCCTGCATTTCTGCTGTTGCTGCAGAATCTGTTCTTCCTGCAAACGCTGCTGTTGTTGCAGAATCTGTTCCAGCTGTTTTTTTTTTTAAACAGTGATATTGGATTTTATTTTTTGCCGTACCTTGTGTAGATCATTTATATTTTATCAATGAATAATATGATTTTGTTATTGAATGAATAATATTATTTTGTTATTGAATGAAATGATTTTTGGAAAGATCGTGTGGATATCATTTTTATTTTATCTTTTTAGATTTGGTTGACATACTAGAATCGTAATATCCTATTTTAGGGATCCATGCTATTTTAAAAAATATTAGAAAAAGGGGGTAGAATATAGTACGCCTATGTACGGAAGATGTTATGTATCTCAATATTTAACACGAAGGATAGAGGACGGTTATGTACGGAAGGCGCGCTTTATTATAGAGTATAGGAGACGGTTATATACGTTAAATGTACTATATTCCTTTTTCATTTTCTGATTTTAGGAAGGGAATAGAGGACGCTTTTCTCTTATCACTGTACTTTATAAATAGGTATATAAAACGCTTCTTTTACCCGTTTTATAAACTTTATAGCGCGCTGAGTTGGAGAACGCCTCTAAGGCGTCCTATAAAGTGTATTTCAACAGTACTCTATGCCCTTTTTGAAGGAAATAATGCCCTTGGTCCAAGTATGCATTCTATGTTAAGTCTAATAAATGCGGTTCAATATTAATTAACAAGTTAATAATTCAGTGACATCAAGTGAGCTGAATGCCTAGCTAGAGGCCGCTTCAGTTCAAGTGGAATTAATGATATTAATCCACAACTTACTCTTGACTGAATCCGTAGGGTCACACAAATAGTACGTAAACGGATCAAGTATTTAATGGCATTAAATACTCTATCTATGGATATTCGGAATCGACGGATCTTGGTTTCAGTGGGAGCTGAGATCGTCACAAGCAAGAAATGAATACTCCGGAAACGATGATATTGCCGGAAACAGAAATATGGATCGTATCGGAAATATAAATATTATCCAAGTCGTAGATGTTGCCGGAAACGGAAACATGGTACGTATCGGAAAATATTATCGGAAATGGAAATATTGCCGGAATCGGAAATATTGCCGAAAACGGAAATATTGTCAGAATCGGAAATATTATCGGAATCGGAAAATAATTCCAGAAACGGAAATATTAAATATTTGTTCGAAACGGAAATTGATTCCGGAATCGGAAATATTAAATATTGTTCGTATCGGAAATGAATTCCGGAACCGGGAATTTAATCGGAAGCGTATCGTACGAATAAGCATCGGACGAGGCCTGCCGGACGAGGGCCCAGCACGAAGCCAGGCCATCGCCCAGCAAGCCAAGCGCGCCACACGAACAGCCAAGGCCACGCCAGGCCCAGCGCAAGGACAGGCCAAGCAGGCCAAGGCAGCGCGCGCAGCGATGGGCTGCGAGCTGTGCTGCTGCTCGCGTGGGCTTGCGGCTCGCGTGGGCCGAGCGGCCGTGTGGGCTGTGCGCGGGCATGGCCTTCACGCTCGTGGGTCATGCTCGTGTAGAGTTTGTGTTCACATACGAAACCTAAATTGTGTAGGATTTGTTTGATGATTAAATTCCTAATCCTAAAAGGATAAAATTAATTAATTAGAGTCCTACTAGGATTCTAGTTTAACTAATTAGTATCCTAATAAGATTCCAGTTCCTTTTCCATACCTCTATAAATAAGGGCCTAGGGTCATTATTTGCAGGGATGATTGAAGTATTCAAAGGGTAAGTTTTTGAAAGAAAAATCAGCCATACACTTGCAAACACATAGCCGAAATTCCTAGTAACCTTAAGGGCGATTCTAGTTGGTCTAACTTGAGGCGGATCCGGACTTACTGTGGACTATCTACGGAGGGACGACATTTGGAGTCCTAAAGACTTGTTCTTGTTCGGTTCGGGCGCAGCTAGGGAAGGCACGCTACAACATGTATGCATCTATTCTATGCTAAATGATTATGTGAAAATAATATGCTTTCCTGGCTTTATGGTTTTTCCGCATGATTTATGAATTGTCATATGTATCATAACCTCACACTTTTTTGTAGTAGTGTAATAGAAGAATCTCATAGTTTTATTGACCTGAACTCTATATTTCTTCACTATCTAATAGAAGAATCTCATAGTTTCAGTGACTTGAACTCTATGCCTACTTGGGTATAGAACATCAAACAATAGAATATCAACAGGCACTTTGAGAGTCATTTGAATATTCTGTTCTCCTTGAAGCACTTGTCTATTCTTTAAAGCCACTTCTAAAGTCCTTAAAGAATATGTGTTCGGATTTTCTAAAGAACTTCGAAAAGCCTCCAGAATGTCCGTTTATGTTTGTTGTTCGCCTCGAATACTATCGAGGTCTATTTTCTCCCACTTGTCATTTTGGAAAAGAATCTCCAAAAGGACATTATTTCGAGCAAACAAACATTATGCTCTCAAAAATTTGTGGTAGAAACAATACCCTTGTGTCTCATTTGAATAAATCACAATGAAACATATATCTATACTTGGGCCTTAGTTTGTTGAATAACAAACACTAAGCTCCCACTGAGTTTAGAAACTCTTTATATATATATATATTATGAAAAGATATTCTAAAATTACTTTTCAATAGCTTTGACGAATTTGGTTTAGTTTGGTGGTAGTTGAGCATTTTGTTTTAGAAATTATAGGAAAAGTCTTTATGATTCATCATTGATCGAATCAAGTACTAATTGACTTCGATCATTCAAACGTAGATATGCCATATCTTATGGAGCTAGATCGTGAAATTACAACACACAATCGTTGATGATCATTTTTGGTCTTAAAGTAATCATCGTCATGATCTAACCTAGATCTTTATGATTTCTTGCCAAGTAGACGTTTTTATAATTTTCTGTGAATCTTTCAACTAGCCAAACAGATTCAAGCTTATATCACTTTGAGTAAATAAATCCATATTCACTCAAAACCATGTGAAATAATAAAGTCATAAAATCTCTTTAGTTTTGAACTCTATTGTCTAGGCATTCTAACAATAGTTCATATCTTTTGTTACTTTCAACAAGTAAGACCAGCTTGTCTTGAATGATCTAGAAATCAATCAACTTTCAAAAGTCCATCAAAATAGATCTTTAGAACGTTAACTTGTTGATATGGTCTAAGAAACAATGCCAAAGATTAGTGGTACTAAAATCAAGGGGTTGATTTGAACCTAGTAAAGTTTTTATTGTTAAAGAGTTGTTTGTTTTAATCTAGCATATTGACTCAACCCGTAGATGACCATTTCATTCAAAAAACAAACAAACATTGTTTTTGTTTTTCTTGAATATGAGTCTTTTTGTGTTTGAAAACAGAAATTTAGGTATGTTGATTATGGAACATAATAGCCATTAAGTTCCAGCCTTGAAAGGACTTAAAACAAACTAGATGACCCTACAACTAATGTAGCAATGCCATGCTTCATTTTCACTTGTAGGTCATTAGTGTAGCCTAGCTTCCATTGTTTGAGTTATTACCGAAGTAAGAACCTCAAGCGATATATGATACCAAGGAAGTTTGATTGCTAGGTTACTTTTCTTAAAACATAAACTTATAGGTAGAAACGGAATCGTAAATTCCTTTCATTTGTTCGTTGTTTTCCTATTTCTTGTACCCTTTCTTATAGTCTTAAGAAATGACTTCTCTAGTGTTGACCTTTATACTTTGTTAGACATGTCCAATGTCACTCCAACAAGGTCCTAACCTTTTAATTTATGTTGAATATTTTGCTTCAACTAGGTGATCTTACCAGAAGCTTCTAAAGTTCTCTAAGCATCGATCTATACGAATGTCTAGGGACTAGACTCATTCGAGAATTAAATGGATAAAAGATTTTAGGTTGTTAACCATTGGTAAAGTTGAGCGTTTAAACTCAATGCTTTATGATCTCAAAACTACATTGTATTTTGAATTCACAAGCACCAATCGGTTTGCCATTCGACTTTGATACTCGAAAACAACCATAAAAGTCGCTATAAGAAACGTACAATTTAAATTGCTCACTTTCTCTCATTTCCGTTCTTAGATTCACTACCAATCGAGGAAATTTACTGTTACCTTTCTAAAAGGATTTACTACAGTGCAAGATATTTAATTATAAACAATAATTAAAACATATATTGAAGCATGCAAAGTCTAAACATTTATCATGAGTAATAACTTGAAAATTAAAGCAATCATGCAATTTAAACAAGTTATTGGCATTTTATTCGAATTTATTGTTCCGGCAGGTTTGAATAAAATGATTCTAAGATCCTTAAATCATTGAATAATTAAGCACATTATGTATTTAGACTTAATTCTAAAATATTTTAGGTAAGCAAAGCCTTTGCTAATAGTCTAGAAACTACTCTTGGTTGATAGGTACGTCTAAGAACTTATTAGGTAAACCTATCGCATTTGCCACGACATAAAAGGGCTCCTTACTTATGTCGTTGAGTTTCACCAAAACTAACATGTACTCACAATTATTTGTGTACCTTGCCCCTTTAGGATCAATAAGTAACACCTCGCTATGGCGGAAAACTATTACTAAGATTGATGTAAAGGTTTATCCAAGTAAGTGTTATTTTGGCATGGCACCTTTTAACTCAATTTTAAAGTTTGGAACTTAAAGCTCTTACTATGTTGGTTAGATTTTAAGTGAACTAAAATCCTTAATCATGCAACATAATCAAGTCACAATCTCATGCATAATGAAGACATATTTAAAGCAATAAATAACTTAAAACATGCATAAGATATAAACGTGATCTAGTATGGCCCGACTTCATCTTGAAGCTTCAACTTCAAAGCCCGTCTTGAAAATGGATTGGAAACTTCGCCTTGAATTTCTCCATGGGAGGCGACATTTTCTTCAAATAGGATAAGCTATAATTAAACTAATTACAACTATTTGATGGTACGCAGACCATATTTAAAGCAATAAAATTTGGTACTTTTGACCAATATTACATTCAAATTAATGGTACGCAGACCATATTTTCTATCCTATTTGGGCCATACTAGTCACTTCCACTAACCTGCAAAACAGTACATATACAATATATACCATTCACCCATTCATTATCATGAATGGCCCACATAGCTGGTTATTAAAACACATTGTTATGCATCACATAAATATTTGCAACAATTAATCAAGGGCACCAATAATCTACTAATTATTCAATCCTTATTAATTCTAATCAAGCTGTTTAACCTTAAAGGAATGTAAACGTAATCAAGAGTTTATGACTAGAACGCTCCCACTTAAACCAATAAATTTACATGCTTTACTAATTTTAAACATAAAATTGTATTTCCTAGTCTAACCGGAAACATACAAATTTAATTAAAATTTAAAGCTCATATAAATTTATAATTGAATCCATTAATTTATTTTTCAGTTGAATTAAATAAATGAATTTAAATTTATTCAAGGTTTTAATTTTAGTAAAATAATTAGTATAAATTATAATTTATAATAATTAGATTATTCAAAATTAAATTCCGAGAAAACAATTTAAATTACGAATTTTAAAATTAATTAAAATCGTTTCCGAACTGAAAATTCATAATTAAAATTAAAACGAACCAATCGGGTCAAGACAAGGCCATGGGCTTGCGCCCATGCCTCGTCAAGTCAAACAAGCAACAAACCCCTTGTTACTCATTGATCGTACCGCAAAGCCCAAGCAACAACGCACCAATGTAGCAGGCCCAGCGAGCCACGCTTGCGCGCAGCCCACTCGCCCATCGCATTGGCACGCTGCTGGGCAACGCTTGCGGGACAAGCCAGCCAACGCTGCCCGCGCACACGTTGTGTTGTGCTTGTTGTTGCCTTGGCTGCTTGCCTTGGCGTGCTTGTTGGGCGAGGCAACGCACGTTGTGGCGCATCATCCATCGCTTCCCACACGTGCTTGTCTTGCTCGCTGCACTTGCCTTGCCCCTCGCCCCATCACCCATCGAGCCACACACGACCAGCTCCCTTGCTTTGCGTGCGCGCCCCTTGCTTGTTGCTCGTTGCATTCGTACCGCACGGGCGACGAGCTCCCTTGCTCGTCGTCGCGTGCCCGCACTATACAACACCCCTTAAGGGTAACACGTAGCATCATTTGCTTTGTGCGTGCAACAATCATGAGCGTATTTAATAAAAATTAAAAACTTTTTAATTCAAAATTAATGACAAATTAATAAATCATATTAATTTCATAACTTTTTCGCAGCCATGCTCGCAGCCACGGCCTGCTGGGCCTGGCGTGGCCTTGGCTGTTTGTGTGGTGCGTGGGCTTGCTGGACGCGGGCCTGGCTTCGTGCTGGACCTTCGTCTAGCAAGCTCGTCCGATGCTAATTCGTACGACGCACTTCCGATTAATTTCCCGATTCCGGAATTCATTTCCGATACGAACAATATTTAACATTTCCGATTCCGAAATTAATTTCCGTTTTCGAAAAAATATTTAATATTTCCGTTTCCGGTTTTATTTTCCGATTCCGATAATATTTCCGATTCCGGCAATATTTCAGATTTCGGCAATATTTCCATTTCCGATAATATTTTCCGATACGTACCATGTTTCCGTTTCCGGCAACATCTACGACTTGGATAATATTTATATTTCCGATACGATCCATATTTCGTTTCCGGCAATATCATTGTTTTCGAAGTATTCATTTATTTGCCTTTGACGATCTCAGCTCCCACTGAAACCAAGATTCGTCGATTCCGAATATTCATAGATGGAGTATTTAATGCCATTAAATACTTGATCCGTTTACGTACTATTTGTGTGACCCTACGGGTTCAGTCAAGAGTAAGCTGTGGATTAATATCATTAATCCACTTGAACTGAAGCGGCCTCTAGATAGGCATACAGTTCACTTGATCTCACTGAATTATTAACTTGCATAATTAATACTGAACCGTATTTATTAGACTTACCATTAAATGCATACTTGGACCGAGGGCATTATTTCCTTCACAAAGATGATATTGTATACACATACAAAAGAAAAGCTAGATTGGTGGTTAAAGATTATAAACACACTACAAGAAAATTTAGATACAGACGCAACACCTTGAGGCAATTCATTTTTTATGGCCTCTAAAACTGCCTTTTAGCATTAGTTAATTATGGTAGCTTCTAAAAGTTATTTTTAGGGTCGGTGAAATTTAGCCTGCCCCTAAAAATACTTTTTAACATTAATAAAATAATGGTTGCCCCTAAAGAGTTTCTTTAGCATCAAATGAAATTAAGTTGCCCCTAAAAAGTACCTTTTAGCATTAATGCAATCATATTTGGCTCTAAAACTGTTTTTTAGCGTCAATGAAATTTACGTTGCCCCTAAAAAGTACTTTTTAGCATTAATAATATATTTTTTAGCATCTGTAAATAATGGTTGCCTCTAAAACTTCTTTTTTAACATCAATTAAAATTTTGTTGCCCCTAAAAAATATTTTTTAGCATTAATGAAATAATGGTTGCCTCTAAAATATTGTTTTTAGGATTAGAAAATAATAGTTGCCCCTATTACTTCTTTTTAATATCAGTTAAATTTTAGTTGCCCCTAAAAAGTACTTTTTAGCATTATTAAAATAATGTTTGTCTCAAAAACCTTTTTTTTTAGCATCAGTGAAATTTAAGTTACCCCTAAAAGTATATTTTAGCATTAATGAAGTAATGGTTGCCTCTAAAATATATTTTAACATCAGTGAAATTTTAATTGTCCGTAAACTATTTTTTTAGCTTTAATAAAATAATGTTTGCCTCTAAAACCTTTTTTTAGTATCAATGAAATTTATGATGCCCCTAAAATGTACTTTTTAGCATTAAAGAAATTTTAGGTCAAGTCTTTGATTTTTTATTATTAGTTTTTTGCTTTTTATCCATATTTTGTGCTCGTAACCGTGGTTTTATATTATTCTGTTCATTTCTCCGACTTATTTTTCAAGAATTAAGTTTCTGATATTTTTTTTCTTGGATTAATAAGGGTATAATAGACTAAAGTAAACGATCAACCAATAGGAGAATAGTATTATAAATTAATAGTAGTCTATGTAGGATTCGAACCTGCATCATTGTGCAATTGCACAAAGCTCTGTCAATTGAGCTAATAGACTCTTTTTATTGGTATAGTGTCATGGTAGTTTTAAGGGGAAAAAACAAAGTGTAGTGACATTTAGTTTGTGAAGCTGCATATAAAACAAAGTGTAGAGACATATTAGTTCACATATAGTCTAGCTTTATTATCTTAAGTGAGCCCATGCGAACCAGGATTTCTGTGCTAACTGATAAGAACAATTATGCCCATGTAGTTAGTACTAGCTCGGAGAATGAATTAAAGAAGTAGAAAGACGATGCTAACTTTGTGTAGATTTGTATTTCCATAGAAGGCATGATTTTGAAAGTTGGAGTTGCATGCCAATTGACCCGATTTATACCACCTACATAATTTTGCCACGAAAAATAATTAAAGGCCGCAACATCTTATATTTCAAATAATGATATTTAGATGCAATTTAAACCGTGATGAAAGGTTTTTAGAGAGCACTGCAAATAATTTAGCGTATCATTTGTACATTATAAGGCCAATCATCTATAAGCTCATTTTTTGGTAAATAAATAAACTTTTATTAACCAAACGTCAACCATTTTTTGTACAAGCTTAACCAAATAAAATACACTAGGCCTCCCAACAGCATAGAAGCCAAAAACTACAAAACAAATAAGCTATCCAACCAAACTATACAAGTATGCAACCCAAAGACCCCCCCCCCCCCCCCCCCAAAAAAATGAGGAACTACCAAGGCCAAAACAAAACATTGGTCTAAAATAGCTTTGTACAAACTGATTGCACCACATGATATATGATGTTCAGATACACGTCACCATCAGGCTTTAACAACAGCAATGGGCCAACATCAATGTGCAAAACAACAAAGTGCACACAGGAGCAGCCTAGAGCAGAACAGAACAGCAGTACCAAAAGGACATCAGAACAACAATAGTGCACCAGAAGCAGCACAACACAACCACGTCAGCCTAGTTCTGTAACTCAGGATCAGATCAGACACACCCAAGCCAGCTGAAGAGAACATACAACAGCAGAACAAACTTCGCAGATTAAACCAAACAGCAGTGTTTCATATTAAATCTCCAGACTCAGCTTCAAAGCTTCAATTCTCCTGGCCTATAACAACTCCCTCCAAGTTACGCTAGTACCTAGGTCTGTATTATACATACAGATTAAACCACTTTATATACGGCTTGCATCATATGTTGAACTGTGGTTTCGTGCTAATCAACCCGTAAGTCACCTAATCTTTACAAAAGGATTATGTGTCAAAATCTAAATACAACAATATCCATCTAATCACTATCTCCTCTTGTTTTCTTCACTAAGATATCCATTCACAAATAAACACAATAAAAATATGTAAATTCATCATTATAATGCCATCTCTTTCGTAGAAATGAACAAGTAACAGTGATCAAAAAAATTATCACATTAAAAAAAAGACAGATATCCCAGCCTTTTCCGGCTAAAACAGCCTATCCAAGAAACCGACTACCATTGAGGTTAGGCATTTTCATATTTTACAAATCCTCGTTCACTCGACAAAAATATGCAAAGTTGAAACAGAAAGGAACCATGGATCAACAAAGTTGATTACTAAAGTGGACAAGCAAATGAAGCTTCCAGGGAAAAATTTGCACCTACCAGCTATGGTGTAATACCAGTCAGGGTCCTATGGAGCGAGTTCCTTGAGTTTACTAGTCTTGAGAATCTCAGTCCAGTGAGGCAGCTCCATCTAAGTAGAACCAATAAACAGTAAATCAAAATCTAGCGCCATGTCAAAGCTTGCAACTAAGGCCATCTCATAAACAAAACTAGCATCTATTATCTAAAACTAGGGCCAACTCATAAACAACTAATTGATTTTCCATTGCAAGTGTTTTCGTTGAAACAATGCAGCTTAAGCTAGGGAAAACTCCAACACAAAGCAACCAGATACAAACAGAAGCAGAAGTAACTGCTAATAGCAGACAAGAAGCTCTTAGAGAATTATTAAGTCCAAAGAATAGTAACAAATGACCAATATTGTTCAAACAAGATTAATCCAGACATTAGAACTAGAAAAGGATACCATATGGAAAGAACACCAAAGACCTACCCTCATAGATGATATAATATCAGGAAGTCTTAGTGACCGGCACTGGAGATTTATTGATTTCAGTGAGCTTCCAGATCTTCGACTTGTCTGCAAACTCATAAAGAAATTTTTGTTTCAGATCTACTAGGCTTCGGTTATCAGCATTCTGCAAACCAATTAAAAGGGAAAGTTACACTTTTTAGAGTGATACACTTTCTGTAAGGGTACATCAATAATTTTTATTAATTTGCACTCAGAGAGAACATAGATTTGCGTTGCTCATCTCCTGGTAAACTAAGAGTTCCTAAAAGAAAAATTTCAAGTCGTATTATACTTCAATGCATCGTAATATAGAGATGATCAAGAATAGAGTAGTAAATACCAGAAAGAATTGAAGGCAAAATGTCCAAGCCTGGTCTAAAATGGTCCAACTATATCTCACAGTTATGGAATTTAATACTCCTAAAGCTCTGATAGACTTTGAGAAATTGAACAACAGCAAGTAGTAGTCAGTGTCTAGAAGAAACTTTGGGCAATCAGGTGGCTAGCAGATCCTTAAATTCGTCTAAATATTTCCACTAAGTTTCAAAGATCGAGCAGCAGACTATGTTTGAAAAATAAGACATACTGCTTAATGAAATGACAACTGCAAATTAACAGAAAACAACAAACAATATTCACTAAGAAGGTTTGAGTTAGAAGTCAAGGTGGCAACCTTTACAAATTATTACCTCAGATCCATATGACTCCATCTAATCACAGTTATGGAGTACGTGACATTTACATGTCATCATAACTCTAAAGACCCATAATGTTTAAGCCCTAAGATAACCCATTACAGTAATGTCACTCAGAAGAAGTCAGAGTCAACATGTATAATAGCATTCTGGTGAAAATGGAATTAATAAGGAAAAAAATATTGCAACAGAATGCTATGCAAAGGACTAACTCATTAAATTTTTATTATAGAATTCATTAACAAGTAGCCTAACAAGTTTAAAGTCCACAACCAATAACAGTACCTGAGAGTACATACATTTTTTTTTAATTAATTTTCACTCTTGAGAGAACATAGGATACGCGTTGCTCGTCTCCTAGTAAACTACCGCCTGAAAACTAACTTATGATTCATTTAAAACTTTGATTTAAAACCATTCGAAAGTATCTTGTAAGAATTCAAAGTTAAGCCATTCATTTAAAACTTTGATTCCCAACAAAAATACAATGATTTTGTTATAAACAATTCAACATCCAGATCAACCATTTCAATGGTTATTCACAAATTTCATGTTCGATTAAGATTTCTCTTTCCAAAAGAAATCTAAATAAGCTTCAATTTGTGATATGAATTGTTCGATATAGCAAATCTGACACCAGAATTACACCAAAAATTCAATCAATTCTTACAACTTTATGCTAATTGACTTTTGCCACAAAAAAAACTTTTGCAAGCCACTGTGAAAACTCCAGTTATCATACCTATAGCCCCGATCAGGATTCAAGGTGTTCTCTATGGACAATATCAAATATTCAAGCCTAACAATAACAAACAACAGGCATCTGAAGTCAAAATACTCAATCAAAAGTTTAAAAAAAAGGTTTAATTCACAAATAAATCAGACCCTAGATGGTTAGATTCAGCACAACCAACATCAAAATAGTGCAAATCAATGAAACTTTGAAATGACGGTTGGAGAGAGAAATTACCTCAGCAGCAATGTAATCGATCAAGGGCGGCGGCAGGTAAACCTTAACGCATTTCCCAGGCTTCAAAAACCGAGCTTGGACGAGGATTGATAATTAGAGAAATCAAAACCCTATATTTTCTTGAAGAGTATGAGTGTAATTGATGCAAATTGCCGGTTTTGAATATTCTTAATTAACATCACTAGTGACAGCCAACAACAGGTGTTGGTGCTGGAGAATTAATTGACGACGATGTACACCTAGAAGGCTAGAAGGTCGGTGAGATGAGGCTGGAAGCTTCACTTTGTTGGGAGCCCGTCACCACAAATTTAAACTTTTGGTTAGAGAGATAGAGGAAAGTGATGAGGGGAATCTATAACTTTTGCCCTATCGCTCATCACTATCTATGAAATTGAAAACTGAGATAACCGATTCTTTGTATCCTCAAAAGTAATGAAAACATGAAAGTTGAAAACGTGAAATTTCTGGATAGCGGGCTTTTGGGATTAATCGCGCGGCATTATGAAATTAGAAAATGTGGAATAGCGGGCTATTGGAAAATGATTTTGGCGGAGAAATTTCGATCCCCAAATTATAAATTGGTTACTTCCGGTGTCTGATATATATAATAGATTAAATATGAAAAAATAGACTATGTCAAAAGTCTCGTTTTAAATAAAAAAAATGGATTTGTGTTTTATTCCGTGTCGGTTTTGTTCAGCCTTTCTAATTGTTTAAACTAATAATGTACAATTAATTGATTGGCTACATCGTATTCAACCCAATAATCAAACCTTACTTTTGTTCGTACTAAGAGTGTGTGCATTATGTATTTATGTTCACCTTATAAACCTAAATTTAACTAAACTGATTGGGCTCAATTGAACAATATTGCGACTTATAGAAATTGATAGGACTAGATCGATCCCAATTGCAAGGTAGTAATAGGACATGAGTGTCACGAGTGAAATTATTGAAACTTATTTGACCTGAACTGATTTAAATAACTTAATTATTTGACTCGTTGCAATGTTGTTGAGATTGTTTAAACTACAATGGTATATTACGTATTTAACTTTGTCTAAATTCGTTAAAAAAATTGATCTAAGTTTAACAAAAGGAATATTACTTTATTATTTTAATTAAAAGTAACTTCATTCATGATCAATCAAACGTGTTTGCCTCGTGGCTACGTTGTTTGAACTAATTAATGATCTAATTCGATACATCATATTCCATTTAATAAGTTGATTTTAGTGAATAAGGGTATGTTTGTTACGATTCTATGAGCGATTCTATGAGCGATTTTTTTTAATTCCAATTCTAGGTGCGATTTAGATCTTTTGGGCCGAGTAGCATCGTAAAAACGTACGATTTAGCGATTTAAATCGCGATTTTAATAACCTTGATTGAAACGTTTTGACCTGATAGAACCTTATTGTAACTTTATCTAAACTCATTATTGGATGTGAACCTTAAATTTTGCAGGGCATGTTTGAATTGAGCGTGATGTATTAAGGGGTAATAAAAGTCAGGCTAAGAAAAATTAGGAAGATTAGAGACAATGATAAGGGGATGAAGTGATGGTAAGGGGAATGAGCTGATTATTACCCTCATTTGGGGTAATAGCCTATGTTCATGAACTCTTCATTTTACTTCAAGTACATATGTAAGATCCTCGACACTCAGACATATGTATGGACACTGTCACACTTGATAAGTTCAGTCACTTTATTTTCACTTATTTCAGTTACTTTATTTTCACTTATTTTCAGAAAAAATCAGTTCAGATAAGTTCAGTTAAGTTCGGAGGAGTTCATATAAGATAAGTTCAGGAAAAATAAGGGTTGACGTAACTAAAATAAGTTTTGATAAGTTCAGTTCAGACAATATAAGTTCGGGAGAAATAAGTGAAAATCGGGTGAATATAACGCAGCCTATGTCCAATTCAACAAAAGTATTTTTCAAACAATTAACACATATGAATGGAGTAGTTATTTTTCAACAAAAATAATTTAATTCAGATAATTTAATTTTCGACAAGTTCAATTGAACTAAACAGAGCCTTAGTTAATCGAATAAGTAAATTTTACTGAATGGGGTTGAACTGAACTGGAAGGATCGGAGCTGCAATTAAGTATACAAGAACAAGGCCTAACCGATCTACAAAGTGGATTGAGGTTATTGTTTGAACCAAAAGAGTAAAAAATATGAGGGAGAAAGATAAAAGAAACTAGAGAAAACTGAGAAACCCTAGCCTAAAGTTTCAACCTTTCTACATTCTTTATAATTTGTCTGGTATTCTATCTCTATTCACAAGATTACCCATCTAAAATCAATAACAAGAGATTTATGATGCTTATTTATGATACTTAAATCAATCACAAAATACTTGTAAACTTATTGGTGATCTTCAAGTCACCTACTATCATTCTGGTGAACTTCAGGTTACTTACTATCATGGTGAACTTCAAATCACCTATCATTATACAATTTTTCAAAATCATTAATATATCTTGTATTTATTTTCTCAATCGATTCATTATAACTATTCGATTGAAATACAACTCAACCTCATCATTTTGTCCTGCCTTTGAATATATATACAACATATGAGGGAGTGTCAGCACATAAAATTTTATTTGATAAGAATTTTCAAATTCTCATAACGCCATGCTCCTTAAACTAGCCAAATGGCCTGGATTATCACATCATGCGTATATAATATCCTATAAAATATTTCATTCGATAACTCCTGGTTATCTTCTCAAAGTGATCACTGTAATTATAGAATACTATAATTTGAACATATTGTGATGTGATATAACGACACAAACTGGTGTCTCAATTATAACGGCAAGACAATCTAAACAAAACTTATGGAAGATAGCTTGTACTCTTCAAGAGTATCCATTACAACTTTGGTACATATCACAAAAGTACACATCTTCAGAATGTAGTATATTACTCATGCTCATAGAGCGAGTCAATAAGACATGATCAAGTATTTGTATAGTTTAACATATTGTATTATAATCTTGATCATATACTACTAATTTTATTATGCTGAGAGCTATTTCCCACTAATCCTTGCATGTATTCATGTATAAATTTGGTTCGTAGAGCGCTACAATGTTTACTAGACTTATATCATACACCATGTTTATCTTCAATTTAAAGCTCAACAAGATGCTTTGGTGTAATGGGCCAAACATTTGGTCATTTTTCCTCTGCAACCAACCAAAAATATAAAATTTGTATTTTCTCATCATTAACTTTCACATGCTTTTCATCATTTACAATCTCACTTCTGGTGCGTATATGTGTATTTTGAAATTACATTTGTACTTATTTATTCACCCATGATTATACTATATTTTACTTTCACATCCTCAATCATGATTATTGACACTCACTATCTTTAGTCATACAATTTCTTATTCACTTCTGGGACTGGTTTACCTAATTGAACGTGATCATAATACTTTTCTTCAGGATTTCGTTACTTGTCTCATCCACCAAAAAGACAATATATAACTATTTAAAGACACTCTTAAATCTCTCTCAAAAATATCGTGTCTGCAGGACAACACTAGTTTCATGAAAGAAATGTAGGGTATCTTGACAACAAGATTTAGAAACTATTATAGTTTTCTATGTCATATTTTCTTGTACTTCACCAAAAATTCTGCGGCTTTTAATGGTCAAAAGTCTAAACTTAAGCCGTGAACCTATTTTGACTTATAAACAACAGTCAAGGGTATTGTAGACACCTAATTTGTGTCTCCCCTTTGGGATGATGACGATACCATAATTCTTATTAGGTGATTGGAATAACTCCAGGCGGAAATCCCAATTGCTAAGAATGCTTCCAAAATTCAAGATCCAAAATCCAACCCCCGAGACCGTTCCCCTTTCGGTTCTTGGTACAAAATACAACTTTCCAAATCCAATTTCAAAATCCAAGTACAATATCATCTAGTAGACCATCCCATTGGTTTTACTAAGCCTTTTCCACCCAAAATCATATAAGGCAAGTCAAATTCGACCGCCGACCCACAAAACCGAGCATGCCGGGCCCCGTCCCGTGAAACCGGAATTCAAAACCCGAGAAAGGCTTGTTTTTAGACGCTAAATGATGCCTTAACCTCCAAGAAAATACAAAACGCCAAACCTAGTACTATTCGCACAACAGGTACAACACTACAAGACGAAACAAGGACGGAGCCGCGTCCTTGCTTTGGCGGCATTCAAGCCACGCCACCAGCGCCCTGCGCTGACGTGTGCTGGCGCCTTGCATCCATTTCCCCTATAAATACTCCTCATTTTCAGCATAATGAGTAGGAGAACAACAATACAACGTCGTAATTTTGACATTACGCCTCAAAATACAACTCAAAAACTCCTCAAAAACACATACAAAATTCCTAAATTCAAAAGCAATTGGGAGCTCTTGCCTAAACCTAACTAGGTAAATCCGAATCCCATTTTAATCAACTATGTTGCTTTGATTTCTAAATGATTAGCAAGTTAGTGTTTTTAATCATTAAAAAAAACCACTTGCAACAATCATACATGTTTTCCAAAAATACAAACTTTTTCAAAATACAAAATACAAATTTTCAAGATTCAAGGATGTCCAAGTTGTTTACAATCACCTCTTGGACTAGAATCACCTTCAAACGATGGGGTAATCAAAGATGACACCTTTTAACATTTAAAGGTTTAGTCTTTTGAGATTCAAAACTCCATTTTCAATATACATGTTCAAGTTTTCAATTTTCAAGATCCCACCATGTTTAGGGTTGTTCATGGTTATTTCCCTAAACTAGGATCCCTTCAAGTTCAAATTTCAAGTTATTTCAAGTTCAAAACTTCAATATTCAAGCTTTCAAGTTCAAGTTTAACATGCAAAATCTAGGATATTTGGGTTGAGCAACCTCTCCCAAGTTGAGATTTTTGGCTTTGAATTCATGTCGGGCGCACTTATTTTTAAGGAGCCGCTTGGCGTTCGAATCTCACGTGCCCAAGTACAAATTTCAATTATGCACCTTTCAATATTTCAATTTCAATATCGCACTTTCAAAACCGCAATTTCAATATCGCACTTTCAATACCGCATTTTCAATACCGCAATTTCAATACCGCAATTTCAATACCGCAATTTAAATTCCGCACTTTCAATTCCGCATCTTTACTTGCCTAGTCCATTTCTAGGCAATGTGAACCTACTCCTTAGTCCTTTTCTAGGGGGTCTTGTATTTACTAATTCCGCACTTTATTTAGTATTGTGATGTTGCTTTATTTGCTTTATTGCTTTCATCGCCGCACATGCTAAATACAACAAAATACAAAGGTTACATCACGCTTAACAAAGATATTTTTGGACAAACCGGCCTTAGGTTCCTTAAATCAATCTTTAAAGCAAAGTGACCACCATACAATTAGAGATTCAATTTGCTCTAAATTCAAACCCACATAGTCTAATCTAGGGTATATTTTCGAAAAAATGTTGTGCCGTCGTACTTGAATATTTCTAAAGCTCGCGGAATAAGCATTTTTGTTCCCGTGCCAGGATCTCACCCATCCGTTTCAAGGATTCAAGGCCTTATCCAAAATAAAGTCACTTTCGGTCTTTCCAAACGAGACTTTAAACAATGTTTGGTGGCGACTCCTTCGAGGTACAAAAATTCTACGGTTTTCTAAATAACCGCCCCTCTTGTAAAACGGGAAACAAGTTTTGACACAAAAAAACCCCCCTACAATTCTGGCGACTCCACTGGGGACTCTACTAATTTCAATTCGAAAATGCGGGCAGATTTCGAGCAACAAGCCACTGATCTGCTTAAGTACTGGATGCCAGCACTGGCGCCAGGCGCAGCCCCTGCACCCAACGCCACTGCCTGCATCCAGGACAGTGGCTCACAGTGGCTTGTTGCCCACTTTTGCTCAAGTTTCCGTGTTGGGAGTTAGTCTATTTTTGAATCTGGAAGGACGCTCCCAAACCTCGTGAACAAGTGCCGAAAAATGAGCTTTACAAATACAAATTCAAGTACGATTTCAATTTCAATTTCTAGGAATTTCATGCATTTTTCGAAAACCATATTGTGCAAAATGAATTTCTACCTTTGCCCAAACGGATGTGTTCTACATTCGGGCTAGCCCCGGGGGCAACGAAATGGTGACTCTCCATACGGTTCCCGACCAAAGTCTGTGACCATTTCCGCGCCTACCGAAACTTGGCATTTACTTGACATTCCCGATGTCAAGTATGGAGGCCGTCTGCCGACACACACTTCCCTTAGGCGGATGTGAAAGCTTGTCGCCGGATCCGTCTCTTAGCCGAGTACCTTTTGATACCCAAAGTCGACCACTTGCATCATACAAAACTTAGACCGACCTTAGGTTGAGAACTTTGCATGTCGCATTCATATTCATGACTAGTGTGACAACGGGCTACTTGTGCATTGTGTGGGCGTCTTTGCACGCATGAATGGCTAACCTCGAGTTCTATCTTGCCAAAACCAATTAGCCTCCAACTAGGAAGCCAAACCCCTAGGAGCATCATTCAAACCTCATGCATCTAAATCGCCGATTTTAGGGTCTTTAGGAGTGTCACTCCATTTGATTCAAAACCCTTAAACACGCCTCACGCACAAATGCCAAATTCAAAATTCAATCCAACGGCGTCATAATGCCGGATTTTCAAGTCCAAATTCCAAGTTCCAAATTCAAAATTCAATCCAACGGCATCATAATGCCGGATTTTCAAGTCCAAATTCCAAGTGCCAAATTCAAAATTCAATCCAACGGCGTCATAATGCCGGATTTTCAAGTCCAAATTCCAAGTTCCAAGTTCAAAATTCAATCCAACGGCGTCATAATGCCGGATTTTCAAGTCCAAATTCCAAGTTCCAAATTCAAAATTCAATCCAACGGCGTCATAATGCCGGATTTTTCAAGTCCAAATTCCAAGTTCCAAGTTCAAAATTCAATCCAACGGTGTCATAATGCCGGATTTTCAAGTCCAAACCTCAAGTTTTCAAGTCAAAGTTCAAATCCAACGGCGTCATAATGCCGGATTCTCTAGTCCAAATTTCGAGTTTCAAATTCAATCCAAATTTTCAAATCCAAACCTCAATTGTCAAAATTCAAATCCAACGGCTTCATAATGCCGGATTTTCTAGTCCAAATTTCGAGTTCCAAGTTCAAATCCGAATTTTCTAGAACCTCAATTTTCAAATCCAAATCCAACGGCGCCATAATGCCGGACTTTCTAAATTCAAATTTCGAGTTTCAAGTTTCAAGTCGAGACTCAATCCAACGGCGCCATAGTGCCGGATTTTCTAGTTCAAATTTCGAGTTCAAATCCAACGGCGTCATGACGGATTTCCTATTTCAAACATTCAAGTCTTCAAACCTCAAACTCAAGTTGCCAATTCCAATCTCAAAGTCTCAAGTTCAAATATCCGAGCCCATACCGGCATAATGCCAACTTTCCAACTCGACCTTCAAAATTTCAAAGCTTCAAGGGTCAAATTCCAAATTCATGCCGTCGTAATGCCGACTTTTCTATTCTATATTTTAAATATCAAAGTCCTATACTTCAAGGTTCCAAGTCCACGGCGGCATAATGCCGGACTTTCAAGTTCCTAAATTCAATGTTTCAAATCCACGGCGGCATAACGCCTGATTTTCCAAATACAAAGCCTCATGTTCCACATACAAAAGTGCGTCCTTTCCATTTCAAAGTTCAAACTTCAAACCAAATTCAAATTCCAAATTCATCTTCAAGCTACAAAGAAATCTTGCTTTCCATTGATCTCCAATTCAAAATTCAAAACATTTCCAACGGGTTGAAACTCCCTAGAAATAATACAAGTTCGAGATTCCATTCAACGGGTTGAAACTCCCTAGAAATAATACAAGTTCGAGATTCCATTCAACGGGTTGAAAATCCCCTGGAATAATACAAGTTCAAATTCTATCCACGGGTTGAAACTCCACTAAAATAATACAAGTCTAGTCTTCCATCGAGTTGAAACTCCCCTAAAATAATACAAATTCCAATTCTCGAGCGGGTTGAAATTCCCTTCAAATATTCCAGATCCAATGGGTTGAAACTCCCCTAAAATATTGACGGGTTGAAATTCCCTTGAAACAATACAAAGTCAATTCCCTTTTCAATCGGGTTAAAACTCCCTTCAAATACTCCAAGTCCAATGGGTTGAAATCCCCCTAAAATATTAACGGGTTGAAATTCCCTTGAAATAATACAAAATTCAATTTTCTAGTACAGTCCAAATTCTCGAGCGGGTTGAAATTCCCTTCAAATAAGTCCAATTTCCAATAGGTCGAAATATTCTTTTTCGACATTCCAAGTTCTAGTACAAAGAGTCAACCTTCACAAAAGAATGAACGCTCCTCTCAAACATTTCCAACGGGTTGCAAATCCCGAATACAAGTACAAAATCCAAAATCCCGAATCTTTGGAGTGGCACTTAGGGTCAAGTCTAGGTCTCATTCATTGCATGCATATCATACCATGTGTCGGGAAGTTCAAGTTCTAAAGTTCAAAATCATGTCCTAAATAGGTGCTCAGACTCCTCCTCTCAAAATCATATTCAAGATGACTTCACTAGCAGCAGCTGTAGCAGAGCTCTATGAACGTGTTGAGGAAGCGGAGGCTCGCATAAGGGCTCTCGAAGACAATCAAGAAACTCTTTTCCATGCTGTGGGCCCATTCGAGGTAGAGGAAATATTTCACAACCAAAGGCCTGTGCCACACCTTGTGAAGCCAAGTGAAAACTCGGAATCTGGGTTACCTCAAGGAGACATTTGCGGGATCTGGGTCAGCGATGATGAAGAAACATATCAGGACCCTCCTATCGAAAACATCTCTGATGATGAATGCCGAGAAATCGTGAGCGCCGACTGGTACTTGGACACCAAGGCAGAAAACAGTGTTCAAGTCATGACTAGGTCTGGTCGAATTCAAGAGCCAGCCAACAGAACGGCACCGGCAACTAATGTTCCTCTACCCACCGAGGAGAACCCTCTAATCAAGCAATTGAAGCGCACTAAGGCAGAGGTTAATATTTGGCAACTCATGGCTTCCTCTGTGGAACACCGCACTACTCTTATCAATGCTTTGGTCAAATTGAATGTCACCCTATAAGTCACTCCTGACGAATTGATCGGGTTGCTTATAAATCTGGAAGAAGGAATCACCTTTACTAATGAAGACCTCCCACCTGAGGGGGCAGGCCATCACAAGGCTCTCTATCTGACTGACGAATACAAAGACAAGATCATCCCCATGACTCTAGTGGATAATGGATCAGCCATCAATGTGTGTCCTCTCCGCACTGCTGAAAATCTGGATTTCACCCCTAGTTACTTTTCTAGTTCCTCCCAAGGTGTTCGTGCCTATGACAACACTCGTCGGGAAGCAATGGGAACTCTCACTCTACTACTCCGCACAGGGCCAATCGAGCGGAAAGTGAGCTTTCAAGTGCTCAACATCGAAGAAAGTTTCAATCTCCTATTGGGAAGACCTTGGATCCATGACCTCAAGGCAGTGTCATCCTCACTCCACCAGAAAGTTCGAATGGAGGTCCAAGGAAACGTCATTACCCTGCATGCGTCCCATCCAAGGACCAAAATAGCCGACAAGGCTCTGATATTAATCGAGCATGATGACAACGACGAAGACCTTTGGGGATTCAGTGCTGAAGTTGGAGCCATCGATCAAGAATGAATCCCATGGCAAAGTGCATGATGATCAAGCGTGGGCGCTTCTTGGGCACTACTCTGCCACCGCCCACCGAATCTCCTTTCAAGGCCCAAGGACAGACTAACTGTTGCGGACTGGGATACAAGCCGACTAAGTTCGATGACAAGCAGCAAAAGGCTAAGCTAAAGGCCTGTCGAGCTGGCAATGATCAATTCAAAACACCTCCTCATCAACTCACACTCAATAGGCAATTCGTGAAAGAAGGACAGGATGACTTATACTTCGACTTCCCAGAACCTTTCTATGACTCTTCAATAGGGATCATTTACCCTGGATTCGAGATCTTTCAAGACTGTCACTTTCTAGAGGATGCTCCTCCAATACAAGACAAGGCTTCCCCTGAATGCCTTGACTCATCAGCTTTTGGTCTGTTATTTGGCCAGGAAATAACCCCAATCATTTCCGAAGACGCCATGGTTCAAATGATCACTCAAATTGAAGATTTCGACCCATCTAAGCCAATTACTCCAAGCGAGAAGATGGTCAATGGCTGGAGAAAGTCTCTCAAGATAACTTCTCCAAATGGCAAAATGTTCAAGATTACTGTGGGCGAAGGATCTATGATGAGCGAGTCCGAGTCTGAGGATGAGTCTGGATCTGAGTCTAGCAATGCGTCTAAGTGTCTAGAACTAGAGTCTTGCATCAATCAAGAGCCTCTAAAGGCTGAGCTTCAAGTCAAAACAGTCGATGTAATGATTGCTGATTTCAATAACACTTCAATTTCTACTTACTCTTCGAGTCCTAATTCAAAACACAATCCTAATCCAAACAACTTTGCTTTACAAGAAACTGACTTTGAATTTCTAAAAGCTATCGAAAATCATGAAAACAGGACGCCCATAATTGAGGAAACAGAAAAAATCAACCTTTCTGACAACGGTGACTCAAAACTAGTTCAGATTGGTTTAACTCTTTCTCAAGCAGAGCGGGACGATCTTATCAAACTACTTTCAGAGTATGTAGACGTCTTCGCATGGTCCTATCATGATATTCCAGGGGTTGATCCAAGCATCGGTCAGCATACAATTCCCCTTATTCCAGGTTCAAAACCCATCAAGCAGAAACTCCGTTGAATGAAACCGGAAGTTTCCCTCAAAATTCAAGAAGAGGTCTCCAAGCAGCCAGAGGCCGGGTTTATTCGAGAAGCAAAATATCCAGAATGGATCGCAAATGTCGTCCCAGTTCCAAAGAAAGATGGCAAAGTACGAATGTGTGTGGACTACATGGATCTTAACAGGACCAGCCCTAAAGACGGTTTTCCATCGCCTCACATCGACATTTTGGTCGACAACACCGCAAATCACGCCTTACTCTCTTTTATGGACAGGTATGCAAGCTACAATCAGATTCCCATGGCAAAGGAAGACATGGAGAAGACAACCTTCATCACTCAGTGAGGTACATATTGCTATACAGTTATGCCGTTCGGGCTAAAGAACGCAGGAGCAACTTATCAAAGAACAGCCACAACCATCATGAGCGATATGATTCACAGGGAAATCGAGGTATATGTCGACGACATGATTGTCAAATCCAAAGAACGGCACGAGCATACCTCGGTACTTCGAAAGTTTTTCAACAGGCTCAGACAATACGACATGAGGCTCAATCCTCAAAAATGCGCATTCGGGGTAACGTCAGGCAAGTTACTCGGATATTTTATCAGCTCTCGAGGCATAGAGGCTGACCCTTCAAAAATCAAAGCAATTCTCGAGATGCAACCACCAACGAATGAAAAGGAAATTCGGGGTTTTCTCGGCAGACTACAATATATCAGCAGGTTCATTTCAAGCCTTACAATGATCTGTGAACCAGTATTTCGAAAGCTCCGAAAAAGCGAGCCCAAGGTGTGGGATGACGACTATCAGCATGCATTCGAAACAATCAAGAGCTACCTTTTCAACCCACCAGTACTAAAGCCAGCCATGTCAGGGATTCCCCTCAGGCTCTACCTCACAACAACCGATTCAGCAGTGGGGGCTATGCTTGCCCAGGAAATTGAAGGCAAGGAGAACGCCGTATACTACATAAGCAAAAAGCTGATCGAGTATGAGACCAAATACACTCAGCTCGAGAAACTCAGCATCGCCTTGGTTTGGGCCACAAGGAAACTACGGCACTACATGCTCTCCCATACAATACATGTGATCAGCAAAGCGGATCCTCTCAAGTATCTATTCGAAAAACCAGCACTCAACGGGTGGTTGTCCAGATGGTTGGTTATGCTAGCAGAATTCGACCTCAAATACATTCCACAAAAGTCTATCAAGGGTTTAGCAGTCTCAGATTCCTAGCCGGTTGTCCTGTCGAGGCAGAAGAGGAAGATTACGACTTACCCGACGAGAAAATCTTAATGACCAGTGATGACAGTTGGTCAATGCATATTGACGGTGCTTCCAACCAGAACGGATGTGGTGTTGGAGTAATCCTAGTAGCTCCAGACGGCACACACATTCCGATATCAGTAAAACTACAATTCAACGTCACAAACAATGCGGCAGAATATGAAGCATGCATCATGGGCCTGGAAGCCGCCTTAGCACTGGCGTCTAGAAACTTCGAGTGTACGGGGATTCCTCCCTAATCATCAATCAAATTTCCGGCAAATGGAAAGTAAGAAGCGAGAGCTTAGCTCCATACCAGTCCTATCTCGAATAGCTGTGTGAACAAATAGAAGAGCTTCGCTATACATACCTCCCGAGAGAGGAGAATCAATTCGCCGATGCACCGGCAAAACTGGCTTCAATGATCAACATTCCAAGCAGCATGGCTGAAATGCCACTTACAATTGAAACACGTTAAGAAGCAGCATATGTCCATGCTATTCACAATGTCAAGCAAGACGAAGATGAGCCTTGGTTTACAGACATTCAAACGTATCTACAAAATTCAGAGTATCCCCCGCACTTTTCAAGCAAAAATCAATGGACTCTACAACTGCAATCAGCCAACTTCGTCATGGAAGGCGGCATTCTATACAAAAGGTCCCTTGGCGGTCCTAACCTCCGATGTGTTGACAAGCACGAAGCTCAAAGAGTCATGGACAACATACATGCTGGAGTCTGTGGCACCCACATGAATGGGAAAATGCTAGCCCTCAAGATCGTCAGGGCACGATATTATTGGACTACCCTCGAACGGGACTACTACTTCTTTGTCAAGAAATGTCCTACATGTCAGAAGTGTGCGAATCTGAAGCACATTCCTCCATCACTACTATACTCTCAATCATCACCGTGGCCGTTCTCAGCCTGGGGTATCGACGTCATCGGCAAAGTCACTCCAATAGGCACCGGGGGTCATGAGTTCATATTGGTCGCCATCGACTATTTCACCAAATGGGTCGAGGCCAGGTCATTCAAAGTATTGGGTTCCAAGCAAGTGGCCCAATTCATACAAGAAAACATCATATGCAGATACGGTGTTCATCAGTGACCAAGGAACCCATTTTCAAGGAGAGTGTGAAGATCTATTCACCGAGTATAAGATTCAACATCATCGCTCTTCACCTTATCGCCCACAAACCAATGGGGCAGTCGAAGCAGCCAACAAGAATGTCAAGACCATCATCATGAAAATGACTACTAATTACAAGGACTGGCCCCAAAAGCTGCATTTCGCATTATGGGGATATTGAACTTCAATTCGCACTTCAGCTGGTGCGATTCCGTTCTCATTGGTCTATGGAATGGAAGCAGTACAACCTATCGAGCTAGAGATACCTTCTCTAAGGATAGTCCTCGAAAGCAAAATCCCAGAAGCTGCATGGGTACAAGCCAGATATGACGAACTAGTCATGCTCGATGAGCGACGTCTTCAAGCCGCTCACCATGTACAAATCTATCAGCGCCGAGTGGCCAGACATTTCAACAAAAGGGTCAGAACCCGAAACATCAAGGAAGGCGAGCTTATCTTAAGAGCCCTTCGCAAAAGCACCATGGACCCAAGGGGAAAATTCAAACCCAAATGGGCAGGCCCGTACATTGTCAAGAAAATCCTCTCCTGGGGAGCAGTCGAACTAACAGACATCGACGGAACAGAATTCATATCTCTGACCAACCTCGATCAACTCAAGAAGTTCTATGTCTAAGTTCCATGTTCAAATTCAAGAATCCAAATTCAAGTCCTGTAAGGTGGTCAGAACTACGTCCAGCCTGATTCCCTAACGGGACACGTAGGCAACCTCATTTCGAGGCCCGGCCACTTTAATACAAAAAAATTCAAATTTTCCTCAATTAAGGGAATCCTAAAAATCAAATCAAATCAAATTTCAAAAATTGTTGTTGTCTTTATTCCAAATGTGCCAATTCAAAGCAAAGCATGTTCAAGCGAAATTTAACACAATAACTCTTTATTTGGCCCTAAGGCTTTCAAAGCTAATTCAAATACAAAGTCAGGATCAAGTGAAGCAAAGTTCAAAAGCCTTTTCACTTCCTAAACACATCTTCCAAACACATTCCAAACACAATTCATTCCAAACACATTTAGCCTACAAAGATCTAGGGTCGGGCGACTATGCTCTTGAGTCTTGGTACCTTGAGTACTATCCCCCGGCTCCTCCCGCAATCAATCGTCAATCTTCCCTTTGCCCAAGCGGCGGGAGAAGGAACTTGCAAGCCTTCCAAGACGGGAGGACGACGAACCTCCTTTGGATTCCGAATGGTCAAGCACCGGATGGGCACACTCCCGTCACCTTCCTCATAGTTAGTTGATGCAGGACGTCTAGCTCTACAACCTCGGACTCTAGCTGGTCCGAAGAAAGAAATGTCCCTCTGGCTTAGGCCTCTCATCCATACAATATACCCCGCAGACAGAGTAACTGACTCAGGTGGGAACTGGATACTCAAGAACGGTTTTGCAACCCAATACCGCCTCCAAACTTCAAGCCGATTCGTATTCAGCACAACAGGTTTCGGGTTCTCTTCAGTGTAGTCCGGGATCTCCTGTTTCAAGCCATATTGTCTCATCACTCGAGCGGGCGAGTAGAAGACCAGCATTGTGAGGCTTGGCACCCTCAAAGCAGTAGAACCAGGGGCATGTCTCAAAGCAGCAATTCCCCACCAAGGAACTACCCACCTTATACAAGATTCGACCCCGGAGAGTACACACCGCCACTCATCCAATGAAAGTCGGCCATACAACATGGGTCGCACAGTGAATCCCTTTCCATTATAACTCGCCATGTTCTCCGGTGGTGCTACCAACATGAGCCTCTCCATAAGCCAGACCTTGGGGAGTATACAAGAAGCGCATTTCAAAATTCAACATTCAAAATTCAAATACAAGTACAAATTCAACAAACAAGAGAGCTCCAGATCCTTACTTAGCGTAACACAGGACTTCCCGATGGCAAGGAAGAGGAGTCCGACTTCAGCATATCAAGACCCGTCAATGTTTCGCCAATCACAAGCGGCAATGGGTCCCGACCATTAGCAAACTGCTCTACAATTTCTATTAGGGAGGCATCATCGTTGCCAAACCCCTGTTTCGAAAAGAGAAAGCGAGCGAATATACAAAAACTCAAGGCTCTCAGGCGGAATACTTAGGGAACATCAAGCCCAGCAAAGTAGGTGACAAAGAGGGACAAATACACCCCTTTGCCATATACAACAACACTCAAAAGTGGGGGCTTCAAGCCCAAATACCTTTCAAAACTCAAGAAAAAGTGTTCTTCAACACTGGGCATGCATGGCTCCAGCATGATGGGCCACCCCAATATAGCACTAAATTCCTCAGGGAGGGGACATACCTCATTATTTCCAAAACGGAAGACATGATGATTCGGATCCCAAGCCTCCAGAGCAGCAAGAATGAAGTGCAAATCCAATTTTACAAACCGGAAAGAGACGAGCACCCCAAGATGCATGCCATCAAGCTCCCTTTTCTCCAATTTGCCTAGCGAACCAAGCCACGAGTTCAAGGCACTCTCAAAGGACGCAGCCATATTTTCTTTTCTTTTCTAGAGGAAGAAGTATGCAATGATAGCAGGGAAGGATTGATGCAAGAAATGATCCAACAAGCTCCCTATTTATACAAGAGTCGGCTAGCACAGCAGGGGCCTGCATCTAAGGACGAGGCCACCGTCCTCTCTTATGACTCCGAGTACACACTCTTTAGTGTTTTGGACAGCAGGGTACAACCTCCATTATTCAAGATTCCAAAGCCGCAAACCGCGCAACTTCAAGCAGTCCGGATCAACGCTTCGGGCAGATTTCGGGTCATTTCAAAATTCAAGCATCCTAGTCCTAGATCGGCGTCCTAAGTCGAGTTTGCATGTGCATAAGCAAGAGTTGAATATACTTTGACTTGCGCTTTTCCTAACCAAAAACCCTCAGTCAAAGTGGGGGCTTATAGTGGGTATATACACCCGAAAATATGGGGCATATTTTTTTTCATGCATGCACCTAGCCACACATTTCAAAACACACACAACGCATACAATTCCGAACATTCAAGCATACAAAAAATGAAGGAAATAATGCCCTTGGTCCAAGTATGCATTCTATGTTAAGTCTAATAAGTGCGGTTCAGTATTAATTAACAAGTTAATAATTCAGTGAGATCAAGTGAGCTGAATGCCTAGCTAGAGGCCGCTTCAGTTCAAGTGGAATTAATGATATTAATCCACAGCTTACTCTTGATTGAACCCGTAGGGTCACACAAATAGTACGTAAACGGATCAAGTATTTAATGGCATTAAATACTCCATCTATGGATATTCGGAATCGACGGATCTTGGTTTCAGTGGGAGCTGAGATCGTCACAGGCAAGAAATGAATACTCCGGAAACGATGATATTGCCGGAAACGGAAATATGGATCGTATCGGAAATATAAATATTATCCAAGTCGTAGATGTTTCCGGAAACGGAAACATGGTACGTATCGAAAAATATTATCGGAAATGGAAATATTGCCGGAATCGGAAATATTGCCGGAAACGGAAATATTGTCAAAATCGGAAATATTATCGGAATCGGAAAATAATTCCGGAAACGGAAATATTAAATATTTGTTCGAAACGGAAATTGATTCCGGAATCGGAAATATTAAATATAGTTCGTATCGGAAATGAATTCCGGAACCGGGAATTTAATCGGAAGCGTATCGTACGAATAAGCATCGGACGAGGCCTGCCGGACGAGGGCCCAGCACGAAGCCAGGCCATCGCCCAGCAAGCCAAGCGCGCCACACGAACAGCCAAGGCCATGCCAGGCCCAGCACAAGGCCAGGCCCAGCAGGCCATGGCAGCGCGCGCAGCGCGCGCAGCGATGGGCTGCGAGCTGTGCTCACATGGGCTTGCGGCTCGCGTGGGCCGAGCGGCCGTGTGGGCTGTGCGCGGGCATGGCCTGCACGCTTGCAGGTCATGCTCGTGTAGAGTTTGTGTTCACATACGAAACCTAAAGAGTATAGAATTTGTTTAATGATTAAAATTCCTAATCCTAAAAGATAAATTAATTAAATAAGAATTCTACTAGGATTCTAATTTAATTAATTCGTATCCTAGTAGGATTCGATTACTTATTCCATGGTCTATAAATATGAGTTAAGGGCTCATAATTTATATAGAGTATTCAAGTATTCAAAGTGATTTTTGAGAGCAAAAATTCAGTCATATAATTGCCTACAATAGCCGAAAATTCTAAGTACCTTAAGGGCGATTCTAGTTGGTCAAGCTTAAGGCGGATCCGGACGTGCTGTGGACTATCTACGGAGGGACGACACTTGGAGTCCTAAAGACTTGTTCTTGTTCGGTTCGGGCGCAGCTAGGGAGGGCACGCAACAAAGTGTATGCATCTAAACTATGCTAAATGATTATGTGTAAATAATATGCTTTCCTGGCTTTATGGTTTTTCCGCATGATTTATGTTTTGTCATATGAATCATAACCTAACAGTGGTATCACGAGCCTCTTATTATTTTCATAATCTAAATTGCATGAACATGGTTAAATATTACAAATTTGCAAGAATTAAAAGGGGTGATTAATTTTCGTAATTGTTAATTAATTGCAAATTGCGTTTATTTAATTATACGTACGCAGTTTTTCGGCAGTTTCTTCGTTACTCATCCAAATCGAGTGATTTTTGTGTCAATTCCGCATGTAAAAGGCATTCTAAAATTTTAACGAAAAGAGTATTTTTCGGCCGAACCCAGAATTCTCAAATTCGAAGCCTAACTATGACTTTTTGGAGGTTTTAGTTTTTCGAATGCAAAATTTCGTAAATTTAAGATGTTAAATTAAATATTTGCGATTCTTGTTGATAAATATTGAATTTTTGATTGACATACTGTATATGTTTAACAAGTTTGAATGCCTAGCCTTGTTAATTATGCAATCTAATTTGTAATTATGATTAATTTGTTGAAAATTGGAATAATTTAGAATTAATTTGATTTTCATAATTAGTTATAATTTAATTAGATACCTATGATTAAAAACCACCATAAAAATTGTAAATTTATGTTAAATTTTAAATTTTTATGACCTAGACTTGAATCGATGTTAATCGAAAATCAATTAAATAATAAATTTTCGATTTTTCGCCCTAAAATTATGAAATTAATAAATAATATTAATTTGTCATTAATTTTGAATATAAATTTTTAATTTTTATGCGACTCGCTCATATAACTTGCACGCGATGGTGCGCGTTGGCTCGCTGGGCGATGGCCTGGCTTCGTGCTGGGCCTTCGTCTAGCGGGCCTCGTCCGATGCTAATTCGTACGATACGCTTCCGATTAAATTCCCGATTCCGGAATTCATTTCCGATACGAACAATATTTAATATTTCCGATTCCGGAATCAATTTCCGTTTCGAACAAATATTTAATATTTCCGTTTCCGGAATTATTTTCCGATTCCGATAATATTTCCGATTCTGACAAAATTTCCGTTTCCGGCAATATTTCCGATTCCGGCAATATTTCCATTTCTGATAATATTTTCCGATACGTACCATGTTTCCGTTTCCGGCAACATCTACGACTTGGATAATATTTATATTTCCGATACGATCCATATTTCCGTTTCCGGCAATATCATCGTTTCCGGAGTATTCATTTCTTGCCTGTGACGATCTCAGCTCCCACTGAAACCAAGATCCGTCGATTCCGAATATCCATAGATGGAGTATTTAATGCCATTAAATACTTGATCCGTTTACGTACTATTTGTGTGACCCTACGGGTTCAGTCAAGAGTAAGCTGTGGATTAATATCATTAATTCCACTTGAACTGAAGCGGCCTCTAGCTAGGCATTCAGCTCACTTGATCTCACTGAATTATTAACTTGTTAATTAATACTGAACCGCATTTATTAGACTTAACATTGAATGCATACTTGGACCAAGGGCATTATTTCCTTCAGTCTCCCACTTGTCCTTCGGGACAAGTGTGCATTTCCTAATTCCTTTGTCGCTCGATGCTTGCTCTTGAACATAAGGAAAGAGTTGTCATCCTTATTATGTCCAGAGGTGTTCCTCGGTTTCAGAGTTCAACTGATCAAATAAACAGATAATCATAGCCTATGATTCATCCGAGCACGGCCATGCATTTCACAGTTTCTAGCTCTCCGAGTGGCCTTGTACAACTTTTAAGCATCTCATCCCGATTTATGGGAGGACAATCCCAATCTTGCGATCTTGAGATTAGACTTCGTTTGATAGGTGATTACCTGAGCGTTGCCTTTATAGCCTCCTTTTACGGTGCGACGGTTGGTCAACGTCAAAGCAACCAGTTCTCAAACAAGTAATCTCAAATCACTCAGGTATTGAGGATTTAGTGTCTAATAATTTTAATGAAATTTACTTATGACAGATTTTCATCTCTTACAGTAAAGTTTCATAGGTCTTGTCCGATACTAGTCTTCCCAAAGTAAGTATCTATGCAAATGATTATGACTTTGCCATGTCCACATAGTTCAAGAAACAGAACTACTAGTCATCTTGCATTCTAGTCCTCTAACGTTTTCTATGCGTCCAATTTTATAAAAAACTCCGACTAGGGACCATTTTCAACTTTTGACATTCAAGTTCACTTGATAGACATTTCTTAGTCACAGGACTGGTCCTGACAGTCTATCTTGAATATATCGTCAAATTGAAGGGACTCATCATTTAATAAACCACAAATTAAATGGAAAAATGAATTCTTTTCATTTATTGTGAATGATTAACCAATGATGTTTTACAAAGATTTAAACTCTAAAACTTTAAAACATTAAACAGGGTCATCAAAGCTGTTCTCCAATATGCTTGATTCCCATAGCTGCAGTGTGCGAGTTGTGCTTCGCCTGCGGCAGAGGTTTAGTCAATGGATCTGATATGTTATCATCAGTTCCAATTTTGCTTATCTCGACTTCTTTTCTTTCAACGAACTCTCGTAGAAGGTGAAATCTACGAAGTACATGCTTGACTCTCTGGTGGTGTCTAGGCTCCTTCGCCTGTGCAATAGCTCCGTTATTATCACAATACAGGGCTATTGGTCCTTTAATGGAGGGGACTACACCAAGTTCACCTATGAACTTCCTTAGCCATATAGCTTCCTTTGCTGCTTCATGTGCAGCAATGTACTCCGCTTCAGTTGTAGAATCCGCAATGGTGCTTTGCTTAGCACTTTTCCAGCTTACTGCTCCTCCGTTGAGGCAGAAGACAAACCCAGACTGTGATCTGAAATCATCTTTGTCGGTTTGGAAACTTGCGTCCGTATAGCCTTTAACAATTAATTCATCATCTCCACCATAGACCAGGAAGTCATCTTTGTGCCTTTTCAAGTACTTCAGAATATTCTTGGCAGCAGTCCAATGCGCCTCTCCTGGGTCTGACTGGTATCTGCTCGTAGCACTGAGTGCGTACGCAACATCCGGGCGTGTACATATCATAGCATACATTATTGAACCAATCAATGATGCATATGGAATCCCATTCATTCGTCTACGCTCATCAAATGTTTTTGGGCACTGATTCTTGCTCAGAGTCATTCCATGAGACATGGGTAGGTAGCCTCGCTTGGAGTCCGCCATCTTGAACCTATCAAGCACCTTATTGATATAAGTGCTTTGACTAAGTCCAATCATCTTTTTAGATCTATCTCTGTAAATCTTGATGCCCAATATGTACTGTGCTTCTCCTAGATCTTTCATCGAAAAACATTTCCCAAGCCAAATCTTGACAGAGTTCAACATAGGAATGTCATTTTCGATAAGTAATATGTCGTCGACATATAATACTAGGAAAGCAATTTTGCTCCCACTGACCTTCTTGTATACACAAGATTCGTCTGCGTTCTTGATGAAACCAAAGTCACTGACTGCTTCATCAAAACGTATATTCCAGCTCCTGGATGCCTGCTTCAATCCGTAGATTGACTTCTTTAGCTTGCATACCTTTTTAGCATTCTTTGGATCCTCAAAACCTTAAGGCTGTGTCATAAACACAGTTTCTGTTAAAACGCCGTTTAAGAAAGCAGTTTTGACATCCATCTGCCATATTTCGTAATCGTAATATGCAGCGATTGCTAACATTATCCGAATAGACTTTAGCATTGCAACTGGTGAAAAGGTTTCATCGTAATCCACACCGTGGACTTGCCTGTAACCTTTTGCAACCAATCTAGCTTTGAAAACTTCAAGTTTCCCATCCTTGTCCTTTTTCAGTTTGAAAACCCATTTGCTTCCAATGGCTTGGTAGCCATCTGGCAAATCGACCAAATCCCATACTTGGTTTTCAGACATGGAGTCTAATTCAGATTGCATGGCTTCTTGCCATTGCTTGGAGCTAGGGCTCGTCATAGCTTGTTTGTAAGTCGCAGGTTCATCACTTTCAAGTAATTGAACGTCATAGCTCTCGTTCGTCAAAATACCTAAGTACCTTTCCGGTTGAGATCTATATCTTTGCGATCTACGCGGGGTAACATTTCTAGATTGACCATGATTCTCACCAGATTCTTCTAAAGATCGCTGAGTTTCATCCTGAATGTCATCTTGAGCATTCTCTAGAGTTTGTTGTTCGACTCGAATTTCTTCGAGGTCTACTTTTCTCCCACTTGTCATTTTGGAAATGTGATCTTTCTCCAAAAAGACACCATCTTGAGCAATAAACACCTTGTTCTCAGATGTATTGTAGAAGTAATACCCCTTTGTTTCCTTTGGATAGCCCACAAGGATACATTTGTCAGATTTTGGATGAAGTTTGTCTGAAATTAATCGTTTGACGTATACTTCACATCCCCAAATCTTAAGAAAAGACACATTTGGAGGCTTTCCAAACCATAACTCATATGGAGTCTTTTCGACAGCTTTAGACGGAGCTCTATTTATAGTGAGTGCAGCTGTATTTAGTGCATGTCCCCAAAATTCTAATGGAAGTTTGGCCTGACCCATCATTGACCTGACCATGTCTAGCAAGGTTCTGTTCCTCCGTTCTGACACACCGTTCCATTATGGTGTTCCTGGAGGAGTCAATTCTGATAGAATTCCACATTCTTTCAGATGGTCATCAAATTCATAGCTCAGATATTCACCGCCTCTATCAGACCGCAGTGCCTTAATCTTCTTGCCTAATTGATTCTCTACTTCACTCTGAAATTCCTTGAATTTGTCAAAGGATTCAGACTTATGCTTCATTAGGTAGACATAACCATATCTACTGAAGTCATCAGTGAAAGTGATAAAGTAGCTGAAACCACCTCTAGCATTTGTACTCATTGGTCCACATACATCTATATGGATTAAACCTAATAGTTCATTTGCTCTTTCTCCAACTTTAGAGAAACGTTGCTTTGTCATTTTGCCAAGTAAACATGATTCGCATTTACTATAATCCTCTAAGTCAAATGGTTCTAGAATTCCTTCCTTTTGAAGTCTTTCTAAGCGTTTCAAGTTTATATGGCCTAATCGACAATGCCACAGATAGGTGAGATCTGAATCATCCTTTTTGGCCTTTTTGGTATTTATGTTATATACTTGTTTGTCGTGATCTAATAAATAAAGTCCATTGACTAATCTAGCAGATCCATAAAACATATCTTTAAAATAAAACGAACAACTATTGTCTTTTATTAAAAAGGAAAATCCCTTAGCATCTAAGCAAGAAACTGAAATGATGTTTTTAGTAAGACTTGGAACATGGAAACATTCTTCCAGTTCCAAAACTAGCCCGGAGGGCAACGACAAATAGTAAGTTCCTACAGCTAATGCAGCAATCCGTGCTCCATTTCCCACTCGTAGGTCGACTTCACCCTTGCTTAACTTTCTACTTCTTCTTAGTCCCTGTGGATTGGAACATAAGTGTGAGCCACAACCTGTATCTAATACCCAAGAAGTTGAATTAGCAAGTATACAGTCTATAACGAAAATACCTGAAGATGGAACGACTGTTCCGTTCTTCTGATCTTCCTTTAGCTTCAAGCAATCTCTCTTCCAATGCCCCTTCTTCTTGCAGTAGAAGCATTTGGATTCAGAAGTGGGTTGACTGACCTTCCTCTTTACAGATTTGGCGCCAGTTTGCTTAGTTGGGCTGGCCTTGTTGCCACCTTTCTTAGCATTCCTCTTCTTTCCAGATTTCTTGAACTTGCCCCCACGCACCATAAGCACATCCTGCTTATCACTTTTGAGCGTCTTTTCAGCGGTCTTCAGCATACCGTGAAGCTCAGTGAGCGTTTTGTCCAGACTATTCATACTGTAGTTCAGTTTGAACTGATCATACCCGCTAAGAAGAGAATGGAGGATGGTGTCTATAGCCATTTCCTGAGAAAATTGCTGATCCAGCCGACTCATATTCTCAATGAGTCCAATCATTTTGAGAACATGTGGACTTACGGGCTCGCCTTTCTTAAGCTTGGTCTCAAGAATTTGCCTATGAGTCTCGAATCTTTCGACTCGAGCCAGATCTTGGAACATGTTCTTCAACTCACTGATGATTGTGAAAGCATCTAAGTTGATGAACGTTTTCTGCAGATCCGCACTCATGGTGGCGAGCATTAGACATTTCACATCCTTGTTGGCATCAATCCAACGATTGAGGGCTGCCTGAGTGACCCCGTCGCCTGCGGCTTCGGGCATCGCCTCTTCTAGGACATACTCCTTTTCTTCCTGCATAAGAACTATTTGCAAGTTCCTTTACCAGTCAAGGAAGTTTTTCCCGTTCAACTTCTCCTTTTCGAGAATTGATCGAATGTTGAATGAATTGTTGTTTGCCATTTTTAAAACTACAATTGAAAAGAATAAACAAATAAATAACCATTCACAGTTTCTCTTAATAAACTTAAATTCTAGCATACATGCATAATTCAATGTTTATTAAGCATTTTATTCAAGTTTATGTGTTCCGGCAGGTGTGAATAAAATGATTCCAAGATCCTAAAATCATTGAAGAACTAAGCACAGTTTGTCGACTTAATCCTAAAACATCTTAGGTAAGCAAAAGCCTTTTGCTAATAGTCTAGAAACTATTCTTGGTTGATAGGTACGTCTAAGAACTTATTAGGTAAACCTATCGATTTTGCCACGACATAAAAGGACTCCTTACTTATATCGTTGAGTTTCACCAAAACTAACATGTACTCACAATTATTTGTGTACCTTGCCCCTTTAGGACCAATAAGTAACACCTCGCTGAGCGAAAACTATTACTAGATTGATGTAAAGGATATCCAAGCAAGTGTATATTTTGGCATGGCACCTTTTAACTCAATTTTTAAGTTTGGAACTTAAGGCTCTTACTATGTTGGTTAGATTTTAAGTGAACTAAAATCCTTAATCATGCAACATAATCAAGCTTTTGATCTCATGCATTTTAATACATATTTAAAACAATAAATAACTTAAAACATGCATAAGATAAATGTGATCTAGTATGGCCCGACTTCATCTTGAAGCTTTGACTTCAAAGTCCGTCTTGAAAATCTCCGTGGGAGGCACCATTTTCTTCAAATAGGATAAGCTATAACTAATTACAACTATTTGATGGTTCGCAGACCATATTTGAATTGAAAAATAACTTTGGTACTTTAGACCAATTACATTCAAATTAATGGTACGCAGACCATATTTTCTATCCTATTTGGGCCATACTAGTCACTTCATAACCTGCAAAACAGTACATATACAATATATACCATTCACCCATTCATTATCATGAATGGCCCACATAGCTGGTTAGTAAAACACATTATGCATCACGTAAACATTTGCAGCAATTAATCAAGGGCACCAATAATCTACCAATTATTCAGTCCTTATTAATTCTAATCAAGTTGTTTTAACCTTAAGGATTTGTAGACCTAATCAAGAGTTTATGACTAAAAGGGCTCCCACTTAAACCAATAAATTCATATGCTTTACTAATTTTAAACATAAAAATGTATTTCTAGTCTAACCGGAAACATACAAATTTAATTAAAATTTAAAGCTCATATAAATTTATAATTGAATCCAAAAAGTTTAATTTAATTTCAGTCGTATTTAAATTAATTCATGATTTTAATTTTAGTAAAATAATTAGAATAAATAAAATTTATTATAATTACAATATTCAAAATTAAAATCCAAGAAAATAATTTAAATTATTAATTTTAAAATTAATTAAAATTACGTAAACTGAAAATTTCAAATTAAAATTTCAAAACGATCTAATCGCAACGCAAACACCCTACGCAACGTACGCCCATGGACCACACGCACATAGCCATCGCTGGCCATGTGCGCGCAGCCCATGCGCTGCGTCGCATCGCTGCTGCTGCTATCCTTCGCAAGGCACCACGCGAGCTTGTGCTCGCTGCGCGCGCCAGCGCTCGATGCACGCGAGCCATCGCTCGCTGCGTTCGCTCGCCGGCGCTCGCTTTATGCGAGCCAGCCCTCGCTGCGCGCGCTTGCCAGCGCTCGCTTTATGCGGGCCAGCGCTCGCTGCGCGAGGCATCGACGCTGGGCGTAGCACTCGTGGCACCCGAGCTTGCGCTCGCTGCGCGCGAGGCTCCGCGCGCTTGCGCGAGGCAGTGCGCGTTGTGGCGCAGCTCGCTTGCTGCCCACACGCGACTGCTGTGCCTTGCATTCGCCCTCGCCCATTCGTCCATTACTCATAGCCCACGATACAAGGCAGGGCTGCTGCCTTGTGCTCGTGCACCATGGCCTTGCTCATTGCATTCGTGCCGCATGGGCGACGAGCTCCCTTGCTTGTCGTCACATGCCCGCACTATACAACACCCCTTAAGGGTAACACGTAGCGTCCATTGCTTTGTGCGTGCAAGTTATATGAATGAATCGCATAAAATTTAAAAAATTTATATTTAAAATTAATGACAAATTAATAAATAATATTAATTTCATAATTTTAGGGCGAAAAATCGAAAATTTATTATTCAATTGATTTCCGATTAACATGGATTCAAGTCTAGGTCATAAAAATTTAAAATTTATCATAAATTTACAATTTTTATGGTGGTTTTTAATCATAGGTATCTAATTAAATTATAATTAATTATGAAAATCAAATCAATTCTAAATTATTCGAATTTCAACAAATTAATCATAATTACAAATTAGGTTGTATAATTAACAAGTCTAGGCATTCAAATTTGTTAAACATATACTGTAGGTCAATCAAAATCTCAATATTTATCAACAAGAATCGCAAATATTCAATTTAACATCTTAAATTTACAAACTTTTGCGTTTGAAAAACTAAAACCTCCGAAAAGTCATAGTTAGGCTTCGAATTTGGGAATTCTGGGTTCGGCAGAAAAATTAATATTTTTGTCAAAATTTTAGAATGCCTTTTACATGCGGAATTGACACAAAAATCACTCGATTTGGATGAGTAACAAAGAAACTGCCGAAAAACTTCGTACGTATAATTAAATAAACGCAATTTGCAATTAATTAAAAATTACGAAAATTAATCACCCCTTTAAATTCTTGCAAATTTGTAATATTTAACCATGTTCATGCAATTTAGATTATGAAAATAATAAGAGGCTCTTGATACCACTGTTAGGTTATGATACATATGACAATTCATAAATCATGCGGAAAAACCATAAAGCCAGGAAAACATATTATTTACACATAATCATTTAGCATAGTTTAGATGCATACTCTTTGTTGCGTGCCTTCCCTCGCTGCGCCCGAACCGAACAAGAACAAGTCTTTAGGACTCCAAGTGTCGTCCCTCCGTAGATAGTCCACAGCACGTCCGGATCCGCCTTAAGATTGACCAACTAGAATCGCCCTTAAGGTACTATTATTTTCGGCACTTTTAGGCAAATGTGTGACTGAATTTTTCTCTCAAAAACTCACTTTGAATACTTGAATAATCTATGTAAATATGTGACCCTAGGCACCTATTTATAGAGTTATGGAAAAGGATTTTGGAATCCTTAAGGATACTAATTTATTTAATTATAACCCTAATAGGACTCTAATTAAATAATCATTATCTAATAGTTTTAGGATTTAATCATATTTCGAATCCCGATTGCTTTAGGATTCCCGCACAAGCATTGCACGAGCATCATACACCCGCGCAAGCCTTGCGGCCCACGCTAGGCGCACAACGCTCGGCCCACTGCGGCTGTGCTCTCGCGCGCGCGCCCCAGGCCTTGGCTGGGCCTGGTCGAGGCTTGGCACGCGATGGTGCGCGTTGGCTCGCTGGGCGATGGCCTGGCTTCGTGCTGGGCCTTCGTCTAGCGGGCCTCGTCCGATGCTAATTCGTACGATACGCTTCCGATTAAATTCCCGATTCCGGAATTCATTTCCGATACGAACAATATTTAATATTTCCGATTCCGGAATCAATTTCCGTTTCGAACAAATATTTAATATTTCCGTTTCCGGAATTATTTTCCGATTCCGATAATATTTCCGATTCTGACAATATTTCTGTTTCCGGCAATATTTCCGATTCCGGCAATATTTCCATTTCCGATAATATTTTCCGATACGTACCATGTTTCCGTTTCCGGCAACATCTACGACTTGGATAATATTTATATTTCCTATACGATCCATATTTCCGTTTCCGGCAATATCATCGTTTCCGGAGTATTCATTTCTTGCCTGTGACGATCTCAGCTCCCACTGAAACCAAGATCCGTCGATTCCGAATATCCATAGATGGACTATTTAATGCCATTAAATACTTGATCCGTTTACGTACTATTTGTGTGACCCTACGGGTTCAGTCAAGAGTAAGCTGTGGATTAATATCATTAATTCCACTTGAACTGAAGCGGCCTCTAGCTAGGCATTCAGCTCACATGATCTCACTGAATTATTAACTTGTTAATTAATACTGAACCGCATTTATTAGACTTAACATTGAATGCATACTTGGACCAAGGGCATTATTTCCTTCATCCTCCTCCTATACACAATCATACAATCATCCAATCAATACAAGAATACAAGAATACAAGGTTCAAAGCTCACCGGTAGTACGAAGCGTACTGGTGGAGCCAGCATCCTCAGGAAGTCGTCATAGCTCCCCTTCCTGTGTACAAAATCCCTCCAAGAGCGGCAAACAGCATCGCCCCTAGCCTCCACATAGAGCCGGGCCAACTCTTCATCCAACGCCAACATGGACCCTGGTGGGTCCTTGGGGATAAGTCTCTCCCCCGAATTGTGCTGCGGGGACACTCTCTCCCCTAGGTACCACATATGGAGGTACACACCTGGAAGCAAAACCCGCCGCCCAGACGGGAAATGGGAACGTGCAGCCGAGGCAGGTATAAGCGCGTTGGCAAAAGGACGTCATACCACCTGCAAAACAGACAACTCAGGCAACAACACAAATACAAATACAAAGAGGGCACAACAGTACAAGAATATTACCTCGTCAGCAGGTAGGACTCTCCAAGCTTTGCGAGAGGCCGCCAGAGGCACACTGCTGCGCACCCCTCCTATCCAAGAGGCAGCATACGGGTAAGCCGCATCTCTAGTACGATCCGGCGCCAAAGTCGGAAAGTGCTCATATATCCAAATCTTTCAAGAAGCAAGCAAAACATCAGTCAAGTTCAAATACAAGCATGCCAGTACAAAGTACAAGGTACAAGAATTCTTAAATACCTCCAGCACACTCCACAGAGCAGCCATGCTCGGGTCACTCCCCACCGCAGTCCGGGAATCCCGCTTCATCTCATACAAAAGGTGGCTATATGCCAAGCCACCCCAGTTATAGCTCGAAACAGCTCTCAAGTCCCTCAGAACGGACAGGAACCGGATGTGCACCCGACTGTTCCTACTCGGGACCATCACTCTGCTCACCAAGGCTAGGAGAAAGAGCCTAACCCTCTGCTCCGCGGATACATCCACACCGCAGATAGCCTCCACGATCACAGTCACAGAAGCAAGGGCATCGTCATCTGACAAGTCAACAACAGGGCCAAGCAAGTCCCTAGCAGCGGCAGAGCGCCACGTCAGCTCTGGATCAAAGGTCACGTTCCTCTCAGAAAAAGGGAGACCCGTGATCATAGCAAAATCAAAGGGGGTAATGGTGATCTCCCCCCATGCCATGTGGAAAGTGTTGGTGGTATCCCACCACCGCTCCAACAAAGCCCACAGTCAGGGCATGATCCCCTTTCTCCTCGATGTGCCTCCCATTGTACGCCAGAAGTTGGCCAGGCCCGTCTGCAACCAAATCTCCATGGCCTCCTCATCAGCACGAAGAGCTTTAAAAGCCCTCTGAACCTCCACCAAGGACCAGAAAGTACGAAACGGCTTTCCATCGGCCTACAGGTGAACGAGTTAACTCCAAACCTATACAAAACAAGATACAAATTCAAAGCACAATACAAGACTCACCATGCCAGCGCGAGGCCGCTGAGACAAGTGCCACTCTGGCCGAAACACCAGGTCAGAAGGGCTCCAACCATTACCACTAAAAGTAGGCGCATCCCGGGGAACCATACCCCCGTTGGGCGCGTTTATTGCAGCCGCTTCATCATCCGAAGCGTCCTCCTCAGCAGCTCGATCTACCGACGATTCGGTGAGCTTCCTCCGAGTGTGACGAGGCATACTAAATCAAGTGGAGTACAAGGTGTCAAAATTCTAAACTGGGGGCTATCCTATACTAGCCTAAACAAAGTCAAAAAATTCAAGACGAATCCCCAGTGGACCTCTAGTTCAAGGTACAAGTTTAAAACCAACGCCTAGGCTACCCATGCCAAAGCAAGTATACAAGTTCAACACCAACGCCTAGGCTACACATGCCAAAGAAGGAATACAAGTTCAAACACCAACGCCTAGGCTATCCATGCCAAAGCAGGTATACAAATTCCACAACAACGCCTAGGCTACCCATGCCGAAGCCGATACAAAAAATATACATTCAAGAAAACTTTCACAAATTCAAAACTACAAGTTTCAACAGTTCAAGTTCAAGTGGCTATCAAACAGTCTTCTACAAGATTCAAAAAGCTTAAGCATACAAGCATCATTTCAAAGTACGAGAAAATCAAAACTATATGCAATCCTAGAGTTATTTCATAAGCAAAAACATGAAAAACTTACATGGATAAGGCAAGAACAAGACCAAGGGAAGGCAATTCGACGTTTGAGAGAGAAAGAGGGCAAGATGTTGCTCCTCAAAATGGCACGGCAAGGGGCACTTATATAGTGCAGCCCGCGCCACACGCAGCCCCAGCGCCCAGCGCTGCCCCCTGCATGCGCGAATCTTCAGCGCGCGATCTCCCGTGCTGATTGCACGTCCTTTGCTGCTACGGTCTTCCGCACCAAGCATCAAACATCGCATCAAGCCATCCATCAAAAATACGGGTATACACCTGTATTTCCAAGTGCAAACAGATGCATATTTCAAGAATACGAAGTCCAAAAAATACAACGACTCAGGCGTTCAACTCCCAACGGACCCAAGCTCCGGGAAAGTCAGTCGAAATTCCAAATTTTAAGGGCCAGCAAAAAGCTCTTATCCCCAGCAAAGCACATCCCCAACAGATTAACTCCGGGTATTCAAAAATTCAAGATTCAAAAAATTCAAGATTCAAAATTTTCGATGCCAAGCTCCGTCCTGAACTGAAGGCGGAAAATACAAGTACAAATCGGAGTCATCACCAACCGCACCGAGGTAGACTTTATCCTTTTTTCTAACACCTGTTTTATGTAGGTACCTGTTAGGTTATGATACATATGACAAAACATAAATCATGCGGAAAACCTTAATGCCAGGAAACATATTATTTACACATAATCATTTAGCATAATTTAGGTGCATACACTTTGTAGCGTGCCCTCCCTAGCTGCGCCCGAATCGAACAAGAACAAGTATTTAGGACTCCAAGTGTCGTCCCTCCGTAGATAGTCCACAGCACGTCCGGTTCCGCCTTAAGCTTGACCAAATAGAATCACCCTTAAGGTTCTAAGAATTTCGGCTAAATAGGTTGCAAGTGTTTGGCTGATTTTTGCTTCAAAATCTTACCTTTGAATACTTCAATGTTGTGTATAAATTTGTGACCCTAGGCCCCTATTTATAGATTTATGGAAAAGGACTTATAATCCTATTAGAATACTTATTTAGTTTAATTAAAATCATGCTAGGACTCTATTAAATAAACTTTATCTATTAGGATTAGAATTTAATCATATGTCGAATCCCGATAGCATTAGGATTCGTATAGCACGCACACGAGCATCGCACGAGCACCGTACACCCGCGCGCAGGCCTTGCGGCCCACGCTGAGCGCACAGCGCCTCGGCCCAGCTCGCTGCCTGTGATCCGCGCGCGCGCCCAAGGCCTTGGTTGGGTCTGGCCTTGCGCTGGGCCTGGTCGAGGCTTGGCGTGTGGTTTGTTGCGTGTGGCTTGCTGGGCGACGGCCTAGCTTCGTGCTGGGCCTTCGTCTAGCAAGCCTCGTCCGATGCTAATTCGTACGATACGCTTTCCGATTAAATTCCCGATTCCGCAATTCATTTCCGATACAAACAATATTTAATATTTCCGATTCCGGAATTAATTTCATTTCGAACAAATATTTAATATTTCCGTTTCCGGAATTATTTTCCGATTTCGATAATATTTCCGGTTCTGACAATATTTCCGTTTCCGGCAATATTTCCGATTCCGGCAATATTTCCATTTCCGATAATATTTTCCGATACGTACAATGTTTCTGTTTCCGGCAACATCTACGACTTGGATAATATTTATATTTCCGATACGTTCCATATTTCCGTTTCCGGCAACATCATCGTTTCCGGAGTATTCATTTCTTGCTTTTGACGATCCTGCCGACTCATATTCTCAATGAGTCCAATCATTTTGAGAACATGTGGACTTACGGGCTCGCCTTTCTTAAGCTTGGTCTCAAGAATTTGCCTATGAGTCTCGAACCTTTCGACTCGAGCCAGATCTTGGAACGTGTTCTTTAACTCAGTGATGATCGTGAAAACATCTGAGTTGATGAACGTTTTCTGCAGATCTGCACCCATGGTTGCAAGCATTAGACATTTTACATCCTTGTTGGCATCAATCCAACGATTGAGGGCTGCCTGAGTGACCCCTTCGCCTGCGGCTTCGGGCATCGCCTCTTCCAGGACATACACCTTTCCTTCCTGCATAAGAACTATTTGCAAGTTCCTTTGCCAGTCAAGGAAGTTTTTCCCGTTCAACTTCTCCTTTTCGAGAATTGATCGAATGTTGAATGAATTGTTGTACTTAAAAAACTTAAATTCTAGCATACATGCATAATTTAAAACTACAATTGAAACTACAATTGAAAAAGAATAAACAAATAAATAATCATTCACAGTTTCTCTTAATAAACTTAAATTCTAGCATACATGCATAATTTAATGTTCATTAAGCATTTTATTCAAGTTATGTGTTCCGGCAGGTGTGAATAAAATGATTCCAAGACCCTAAAACCCATTGAAGAATTAAGCACATTATGTATTTAGACTCAATTCTAAAATCTTTTAGGTAAGCAAAAGCCTTTTGCTAATAGTCTAGAAACTACTCTTGGTTAATAGGTACGTCTAAGAGCTTATTAGGTAAACCTATCAATTTTTCCACGACATAAAAGGACTCCTTACTTATATCGTTGAGTTTCACCAACACTAACATGTACTCACAATTATTTGTGTACCTTACCCCTTTAGGATCAATAAGTAACACCTCGCTGAGCGTAAAACTATTACTAGATTGATATAAAGGTTATCCAAGTAAGTGTTATTTTGGCATGTCACCTTTTAACTCAATTTTTAAGTTTGGAACTTAAGGCTCTTACTATGTTGGTTAGATTTTAAGTAAACTAAAATCCTTAATCATGCAACATAATCAAGCCACAATCTCATCCATATTTAAGACATATTTAAAAGCAATAAATAACTTAAAGCATGCATAAGATAAATGTGATCTAGTATGGCCCGACTTCATCTTGAAGCTTCAACTTCAAAGTCCGTCTTGAAAATGGACTGGAAACTCCGTCTTGAATTTCACAGTGGGAGGCGCCATTTTCTTCAAATAGGATGAGCTATAATTAAACTAATTACAACTATTTGATGGTACGCAGACCATATTTTAATTGAAAAACAAATTTGGTGCATTAGACCAATTACATTCAAATTAATGGTACGCAGACCATATTTTCTATCCTATTTGAGCCATACTAGTCACTTCATAACCTGCAAAACAGTACATATACAATATATACCATTCACCATTAATTATCATGAATGGCCCACATAGCTGGTTAGTAAAACACGTTGTATGCATCACATAAATATTTGCTGCAATTAATCAAGGGCACCAATAATCTACCAATTATTCAGTCCTTATTAATTCTAATCGAGTTGTTTAACCTTAAAGGATTTGTAGACCTAATCAAAAGTTTATGACTAAAAATTGCTTCCACTTAAACCAATAACTTTATATGCTTTACTAATTTTAAACATAAAATTGTATTTCTAGTCTAATCGGAAACATACAAGTTTAATTAAAATTTAAAGCTCATATAAATTATAATAGAATCCATTTATTTAATTTATTTTTCAGTTGAATTAAATAAATTTAAATTAATTCAAGGTTTAATTTTAGTAAAATAATTAGTATAAATTAAAATTTATAATAATTATAATATTCAAAATTAAAATCCAAGAAAACAATTTAAATTATTAATTTTAAAATTAATTATAATTATTTCCGAACTGAAAATTTAAAATTAAAACGAGACGCATCAATAGTTTGCAAGACGAGGCACTTGGGCTTGCGCCCAAGCCCCATCGAGCTACGAGGCCCATTGCCCCGTGCCATTGATCGTTGCCCATGGCTCGCACAGCAACATCGCACACACGCCCCATCGCCACGCACACACGCAGGCTTGAGGGCTACGCTGCGCGCAGCTTGGTGCTGTGTCGTGGCTGCCTACCCTTCGGCAGGCTTGGTGCGTCGTGGCGCAGCGCACTGCTGCCCACACGCATCATGCTTAGCGCTGTGTGCCCACTGCCCTCGCCCATCGCCTAGCATGCACGACTAGGCCTAGAGCCTTGCGTGCCGCATAGCTCGTTGCTCGCTGCATTCGTATCGCACGGGCGACGAGCTCCCTTGCTCGTCGTCGCGTGCCCCCACTATACAACACCCCTTAAGGGTAACACGTAGCTTCCTTTGCTTTGTGCGTGCAACATTTATGAGCGTTTTCATAAAATTTAAAATTTTTAATTTAAAATTAACGACCAATTAATAAATCATATTAATTTCATAATTTTTGGGCGAAAAATCGAAAATTTATTAATCAATTAATTTCCGATTAACATGGATTCTAATCTAGGTTATAAAAATTTAAAATTTAACATAAATTAACAATTTTTATGGTGGATTTTAATCATGGATACCTAATTAAATTATTAATTAATTATGAAAAACAAATCAATTCTAAATTATTCGAATTTCAACAAATTAATCATAATTACAAATTAGGTTGTATAATTAACAAGTCTAGGCATTCAAATTTGTTAAACATATACTGTAGGTTAATCAAAATCTCAATATTTATCAACAAGAATCGCAAATATTCAATTTAACATCTTAAATTTACAAACTTTTGCGTTTGAAAAACTAAAACCTCCGAAAAGTCATAGTTAGGCTTCGAATTTGGGAATTCTGGGTTCGGCAGAAAAATTAATATTTTTGTCAAAATTTTAGAATGCCTTTTACATGCGGAATTGACACAAAAATCACTCGATTTTGATGAGTAACGAAGAAGCTGCCGAAAAACTGCGTACATATAATTAAATAAACGCAATTTGCAATTAATTAACAATTACGAAAATTAATCACCACTTTTAATTCTTTGCAAATTTGTAAAATTTAACCATGTCATGCAATTTAGATTATGAAAATAATAAGAGGCTCGTGATACCACTGTTAGGTTATGATACATATGACAAAACATAAATCATGCAGAAAACCTTAATGCCAGGAAACATATTATTTACACATAATTATTTAGCATAATTTAGGTGCATACACTTTGTAGCGTGCCCTCCCTAGCTGCGCCCGAACCGAACAAGAACAAGTCTTTAGGACTCCAAGTTTCGTCCCTCCGTAGATAGCCCACAGCACGTCCGGATCCGCCTTAAGCTTGACCAACTAGAATCGCCCTTAAGGTTCTAAGAATTTCGGCTAAATAGGTTGCAAGTGTTTGGCTGATTTTTGCTTCAAAATCTTACCTTTGAATACTTCAATGTTGTGTATAAATTTGTGACCCTAGGCCCCTATTTATAGAGTTATGGAAAAGGACTTATAATCCTATTAGAATACTAATTTAGTTTAATTATAATCCTGCTAGGACTCTATTAAATAAACTTTATCTATTAGGATTAGAAATTAATCATATGTCGAATCCCGATAGCTTTAGGATTCGTATAGCACGCACACGAGCATCGCACGAGCACCGTACACACGCGCGCAGGCCTTGCGGCCCACGCTGAGCGCACAACGCCTCGGCCCAGCTCGCTGCCTGTGATCCGCGCGAGCGCCCAAGGCCTTGGCTGGGCCTGGCCTTGCGCTGGGCCTGGTCGAGGCTTGGCGTGTGGTTTGTTGCGTGTGGCTTGCTGGGCGACGGCCTGGCTTCGTGCTGGGCCTTCGTCTAGCGAGCCTCGTCCGATGCTAATTCGTACGATACACTTTCCGATTAAATTCCCGATTCCGGAATTCATTTCCGATATGAACAATATTTAATATTTCCGATTCCGGAATTAATTTCCGTTTCGAACAAATATTTAATATTTCCGTTTCCGAAATTATTTTCCGATTTCGATAATATTTCCGATTCTGACAATATTTGCGTTTCCGGCAATATTTCCGATTCCGGCAATATTTCCATTACCGATAATATTTTTCGATACGTACCATGTTTCCGTTTCCGGCAACATCTACGACTTGGATAATATTTATATTTCCGATACGTTCCATATTTCCGTTTTCGGCAACATCATCGTTTCCGGAGTATTCATTTCTTGCTTTTGACGATCTCAGCTCCCACTGAAACAAAGATCCGTCGATTCCGAATATCCATAGATGGAGTATTTAATGCCATTAAATACTTAATCCTTTTACATACTATTTGTGTGACCCTACGGGTTCAGTCAAGAGTAAGCTGTGGATTAATATCATTAATTCCACTTGAACTGAAGCATCCTCTAGCTAGGCATTCAGCTCACTTGATCTCACTGAATTATTAACTTCTTTAATTAATAATGAACCGCATTTATTAGACTTATCATTAAATGCATACTTGGACCAAGGGCATTATTTCCTTCAGTACCGGCGTACAAAGAGTGGTCTCGATTGCAGAACATCTTAATCATTCTCCGTCCCTTTCGAAATACTTTGACTTGCGCTTTCCTAACCGAACGCTCAGTCAAAGTGGGGGCTTCTGTAGACACCTAATTTGTGTCTCCCCTTTGGGATGATGACGATACCATTATCCTTATTAGGTGATTGGAATAACTCCAGGCGGAAATCCCAATTGCTAAGAATGCTTCCAAAATTCAAGATCCAAAATCCAACCCCGAGACCGTTCCCCTTTCGGTTCTTGGTACGAAATACAACTTTCCAAATCCAATTTCAAAATCCAAGTACAATCTCATCTAGTAGACTATCCCATTGGTTTTACTAAGCCTTTTCCACTCAAAATCATATAAGGCAAGTCAAATTCGGCCGCCGACCCACAAAACCGAGCATGCCGGGCCCCGTCCCGTAAAAACCGAAATTCAAAATCCGAGAAAGGCTTGTTTTTTGACCCTATATGATGCCTTAACCTCCAAGCAAATACAAAACGCCAAACCTAGTACTATTCGTACAACAGGTACAACACTACAAGACGAAACAAGGACGGAGCCGCGTCCTTACTTTTGCGGCATTCAAGCCACGTCACCAGCGCCTAGCGCTGGTCCAGCGCCCTGCGCTGACGTGTGCTGGCGCCTTGCATCCATTTCCCCTATAAATACCCCTCATTTTCAGCATAATGAGGAGGAGAACAACAATACAACGTCGTAATTTTGACATTACGCCTCAAAATACAACTCCAAAACTCCTCAAAAACACATACAAAATTCCTAAATTCAAAATCAATTGGGAGCTCTTGCCTAAACCTAACTAGGTAAATCCGAATCCCATTCTAATCAACTATGTTGCTTTGATTTCTAAATGATTAGCAAGTTGGTGTTTTTATAATCATTAAAAAACACCACTTGCAACAATCATACATGTTTTCCAAAAATACAAACTTTTTCAAAATACAAAATACAACTTTTCAAGATTCAAGGATGTCCAAGTTGTTTACAATCACCTCTTGGACTAGAATCACCTTCATACAATGGGGTAATCAAAGATGACACCTTTTAACATTTAAAGGTTTAGTCTTTTGAGATTCAAAACTCCATTTTCAATATACAAGTTCAAATTTTCAATTTTCAAGATCCCACCATGTTTAGGGTTGTTCATGGTTATTTCCCTAAACTAGGATCCCTTCATGTTAAAATTTCAAGTTATTTCAAGTTCAAAACTTCAATATTAAAGCTTTCAAGTTCAAGTTTAACATGCAAAATCTAGGATATTTGCGTTGAGCAACCTCTCCCAAGTTGAGATTTTTGGCTTTGAATTCGTGTCGGGCGCACTTATTTTTAAGGAGCCGCTTGGCGTTCGAATCTCATGTGCCCAAGTACAAATTTCAATTATGCACCTTTCAATATTGCAATTTCAATATCGCACCTTTCAATACCGCAATTTCAATATCGCACTTTCAATACCGCAATTTCAATTCCGCACTTTCAATTCCGCATCTTTACTTGCCTAGTCCATTTCTAGGCAATGTGGACCTACTCCCTAGTCCTTTTCTAGGGGGTCTTGTATTTACTAATTCCGCACTTTATTTAGTATTGTGATGTTGCTTTATTTGCTTTATTGCTTTCATCACCGCACATGCTAAATACAACAAAATACAAAGGTTACATCACGCTTAACAAAGATATTTTTGGACAAACCGGCCTTAGGTTCCTTATATCAATCTTTAAAGCAAAGTGACCACCATACAATTAGAGATTCAATTTGCTCTAAATTCAAACCCACATAGTCTAATCTAGGATATATTTTCGAAAAAATGTTGTGCCAACGTACTTGAATATTTCTAAAGCTCGCGGAATAAGCATTTTTGTTCCCGTGCCCGGATCTCACCCATCCGTTTCAAGGATTCAAGGCCTTATCCAAAATAGAGTCACATTCGGTCTTTCCAAACGAGACTTTAAACAATGTTGGGTGGCGACTCCTTCGAGGTACAAAAATTCTACGATTTTCTAAAGAACCGCCCCTCTTGTAGAACGGGAAACAAGTTTTGACACAAAAAAAAAACCCCTACAGGTATATTCGCATTTCAACATATAACACCCTTGATAAATAATTTTCTTCAGGGAAGAGCAAGACCACATATTTAAGTTCTTCAATATTATCTAGTAAATTCTATTATAAATTCTACTTGTTTTAGTAGACGAATAACCTTTTTCTCCGTTGCGGTAATATACATTGGTCACATATCATTTTTATCTTTCTCTTGTTTGTTACCATCTTTGTCCCACTTCTGGTGGGGATATGAGTTATTGAAAGAACCACCTCGTCCTCGGCCTCGAACTCGACCATATTCGTATCCACGCCCACGTCCATGACCACGTGTTCGACCACTTTTGTTGTGTGGTGTTTTCTTTCCCATTATGGGATGTCACATTCGCTTCAGGGAATGAAGCAGGACTAGTTGGACATGATTATTAATTTTTCATCAATAACTCATTATTTTTTCTCACCCACGAGAAGACAAGATATCAATTCAGAATATTTCTTAAAACCTTTTTTTTCGATCTTATGTCTACAGGACAACATTATTTGCACGAAAGGTGGAGTACATATTTTCTTATCTATTTGCATGAGTAATTTCCTCCCCACATAAGTTCAATCAAGAAATTATTCTAAACTTAGTTGAGTTCATTCACTCATAGACTAAAATAAGGTAATCTTAATGAAACCACTCATAACGAGCTTTTGGTAATACTCTCTATCACAATTTTCTGGTGGTCATACTTATCTTTCCTTTAGATATATTACTCCAAAGAATTTGTTGGTTTTTAATATGAGATTTATTGTAATAATTTGGCTCAAACTCATTGGAAAAAAGTACTATTAAAATTTATCTAAGATCATGATACGAATATAAATGCATTATAGCTTTTTTCACAAAAAATGCTAACGAAATTTACGTTTGGCTATGAATAACTTGGTATTTTAGTCTTATGAAAATTGGTAATAAAAGTGACAGACTATTTGCCAACAATCAATATTGGAAATTAATCAAAGAGAGGTTAATCATGATAAACCTAAACAACATAATATGTCATTATCATCCCAAAATACTATTAAAACATAAATTTGCGAGACGAGTCACCTATTATGCGCTTGAAAAGAAATATGACAGATCTACTGCCATGAGTAAGAATATCATCAAAACATATTGAAATTTCCACATTTGACATCAATACATGATAAATTGATAATGTATAATTGCTATAACTCATTAACTCTCATGAAATAAGCAAACCCTTTAAAAATAATAGCAAAGCACCGAATAAAGTTGCGGCACATACAATTTCTAAAGAACCAAAAAATATGATTGAAATCAACCGAAACAACTCCGCACATGTAAACTTAACAAATCCAATATAGTTATCAAAAGGTAACCACAAAAATATATCCTATCGTGCTACAAAAACACATTAATTTCGTATATAGCAAACAAATAAATTACTATGAGACAATAATATGTATTACCGCATACAAGATAGCGTGCAAACAAAAGTTCCCTTGTGTATAAAACAAAGGAAAAGTGCCAGAAACAAAGTAAAAATTTACACTTAGTTAGAATATAGAGTTGACGTACCGATTCTCAAGATCTAATTGCAATTGGCTGACATATTAAAAAAAATTGAGTTTATAATAGCATCGATTTCGGATGTACCTTATTAAAAATTAGCGAGATATGGTTTTGTAACACCCCGACTTCTAAACACCATTAATTAGGTTAATTATCTTTAATTAGCAGCGGAAACCCTAATTTAGTCGGAGCGTCACATGCCGTAATTTCCTCGTGGGAAATACAAGGCGACATAACCTTTTTACATTTACTGACTACTGATGAGTAACAGTAATTATACTTCACTTCGATTAATTCTTTAATATTTACATCGAAATCTAAATGAAATTTAATAAATATTCCTAAAATTGATTAAATATAAATATTAAAATCCAACTCAATAATTGAAATTTGACTTAGAGTTTAATTTGTTCATCCATTATTACTAGTGATACATGATTATCTTTATTAAGCATCGATCGTGAATTTGATGGTTGCATCCTCACTCTAAGGCAACCCCTGATTTTCTTCGTACCTAAAACAAAAGCAACATCGTGAGCCGAGGCCCAGTAACATACTACCCTAACAGCGTAAACTCATTTCAATTCATTTTATTTACTTTGCAATCAGGGAGAATAGAACATAGTAAAACACTTTCATAAATGCATTATAATAAAACATCATTTATAACTTGAAACTTTAATAGTTCCCATTATCTTTCATAAAACCTTCATTTTACTTGGTAACTGACAAGTTAGCCTTGCGGGACGTCTCCCACCTTGCGATAGTCCTCAAGGAGCACTCTCCCTTGTTGGACATACGCCCGTACCTACATAGTTTCTCTTTTAGCTTGCGGTAACCCTCAAGGAGCACTCTCCCTTGTTGGGTGTCCCGCGGTACGGCGATACGTGCACGACCTAGAAATAGTAACCCCACTAACTGCCATAATCGGTTACACTTTTATTTATCATGTTTCGAATCTTATTCATAACTCATAAACATCATTCTTATAAAATCATTCATAAACATATTTGTAGGGATGTCAGTGGGGCGGGTTTTATAGGAGACCCGCCCCGCATCCGCCCCAAGTAGGCGGGGATGGAGGGAGGTTTGGCGGGTGATGGGGCGGGGATGGGTATAAAAATCATACCCGCCATGGGTGATGGGGCGGGTGTGGATTTTGTGTTGGACCCGCCCCATCCCCGCCCGCCCCGCCCCATCCCCACCCGCCCCGGTTGATACTCGTCAACCCTATCCTAATATCATTCCCTACGTGAATTGAAAAATTTAAAGAACATAAAAATGTTGAACATTATTTTTTATGCGTTTGAATTGGTTTGTAGTATGTGATATTATGAATTAAGGCAAGATTCTTCATTTTATGTGTTTGAATTTTTTTGGTTATGGAAGTTACTCTTTTCCATAATGTTGGCGAAATAAGAAAAACAAGGTGGGTATTGACGCGGATATGGGGGCGGGGATGAGAGGGGGATGGATACCCGGTGGTGGGGCGGGGATGGATTTTAGTTTGTACCCGTTGGGGCGGGGATGGGGATGAATTTTGTACCCGCCATGGGTGATGGGGCGGGGATGGGGATGAAAATTTTAGGTGGGGATGGGGATGGAGGGACATACATCCGCATCCGCCCCGCCCCATTGACATCCCTACATATTTGAATATTATCATTCACGAAACACACTTATAAACATATTTCGTATCCCACAATCCAATAAAAACATATTATTATAAATACATTTCATAATCTCGTAAAACACATTTAATAAGGGGATTGTGGATGTTAGCAATAGATGTTACCTCAATCGTAGTTCATACCCGTTTGGTGGACCGTTCTTCCTGTGCTCCGTAAACCGATTGATTACTCTCGTAGTATACGACCAAATTAGTAGCTATACAAATATAAAATTGTAAATACTCATTTTTATAATCTTTCCATATTTTATTAGAAAATCATGATTATTTAACAAAACATTTTACAAAATATTTTAAAATGATGACTTTGGATTATCTAAAATAGTTAGGAAATTGAAATCATTTTTATTTTGTGGTAATACGCGCATAAGCACATACTGAGTACTTACCAAAATTATCATGGGAAATAGTAGGTTGACTTTTATACAACTTTAGTGATTGGCAAATTTTGGGAAGCTGAAAAGACCAAACTTTGGTCTTTACCCAGAGAGTACGAAGCAGAGTAGCACGAGACAAAAGAAGGAGGTGAGTCTCGAGATGGCAACTGGGTATGGCCCACAGAACGACGGTGAGTAGAGGCAGCAGGGCGCCGACGAAAGGGGGCTGCACTGGTGGTTGTTGGCTGGGGCGGAGGTACACCGAGAAGAGAGAGAGAAGGACAAGGGGGCTAAAATGCGATGAAGACCGAGAAGGAAATAGGAGAAAGGCAACAAGGTGATTGACGTGGGTGGTCCTTTGGGTGGTCTTAAATTAATCGGTGTTTCTTGTTGGTGGTTTCCGGTGGTAATTGAAGCCGAGAAAGGAGCGGCTACGATGGTGGTGGTTCAACACCAACACCAACACCGAGGAATAAGGTAAGAAAAGTTCACCGTTTCTAATGGTGGTAACTGGAATAAGATATTGGTTTTGGTTGTGAATTGAATTTGATGAATCACTAAGCTATTTATAGATCTTTAGAGGGATGCAAAAACGTCATCTATGAGCTATTGTTAGTGGTTTTGTCAGGAAACAATTGGCATAGAGAGGAGAAGGAGAATCAGTGGGCAAACCAGTAGAATTAAAGTACAATGGATCTCATGGGTTGTGCGTTGGCTTGAATTGGTGAAGGAGAGTCAAAAGTTTGATTGTCCGGCAAACTCCATGTTTGCCAAGTATGCAGGTACATACGACAAGGAAGAGGAAGAAGAAGACTTTGGTTCTTGTAGTTGTTGACTTGGACTTATAATAAGGGCAAATTTGTAATTTAAAAGCTTTGGGCTATTTTTGGAAACTACTAAAAATAGAAATGTTTAGCTAAAATTATTCTTTATGAAAATAACGTTAACGAAAAATATATAAATTTTCGTTTATAATTTATCGTAAAAACGTTTAATATAACGAAATTTGATTATTCGTAATTAAAACGAAATCAAGCTAATAAACATTTTTAATTTTAATAAATCAAGTTTAAAAATTTCGGGATATTACAGGTTTTGATTTGCAATTATAGACTTGATTAAATTAACAGGGTAGATCTATGGTGCTGATAACGTGTTGTGAAATACAGAGATAAAGGAGGAGAAATTGGGAGAGAATAACTATGTGTTTTATTCCATGAACAACAGGCTATATATACATACAATAGAATTGGGTTTGCTTGAGGAACAATAAACCCTAAGATCTAGAATATTCTGGAAATATACTAGGGTATAATGGGCATCCACATAATATTCATAACAGGAATCTCGTTTTTTTTAGAAAGAAAATTACTCCCGTAAAAAAAAAAGTAATTATATTATTCACTTATTTTAATTAAATTATTTAAGCTTTTCTCTAAATCTTCCTCCTCAACCTAAAAAACCCTAACGTTGTTTCCATAACTTCCCTCTTCAATCTTCATCAACCAACCTCAGCCCCTTCCCGTTGACCACCGCCGAGCTCTCGCCATCTTCCAGTCGACCGTCGTCGAGCTCACACCATCTTAAGTTTTCCACCATGAATGCGCAAAGAGATCACGATGAAATCATGGGTTCAGGTAATTAAACTATTGTTTTCAATTTTTCCTTAATTTTGTTAAAATTTGATTTAATTTGATTACGATGCTTGCAAAATTAGAGAAATTGGCTGAAATTTGAATGATGATATTGTGTAATTTAAGCTCGAAATTTTACTGAAGAAGAGAGGACAGAGTATAAGGAGATTATGTGGGACGACAAGGAGCTTTGATACCTTGTACGGTTCGACTTTGCCCTCACGATCTATTCGTCAATAATATTTGCAGTGATCTTGATTGTCTTTAGTTGCCTTGTTGTTGATCCAAGGATATTAGTTTGCCTTGTTGTTACTACAGTAGTACAGTTACAGTTTTATAGACTGTTAGTACAGAATACAAATGTACAATACTCTATTGTTCTTGAACGCTATGAACGTAGATGAGTCAAGCACTACAGTTTGAGCTGAACTTGTTCATTTGCCGAGCTTGAGATTTTTGTTTGTGTTTTATATTCTTAAAAAGTGAGTCTTGACCTAGCTTGTTCTTTAGGGATGGTTCAGACGATTTTCGTGCTCCATATGCCATAAAAATTTTAGGAAAAGAGGTGACACGTGATGAAATGAGAATACTGTGTGCTTTGCAATATGTTATAGGTGTGTATTTGTCTTTTAATTTTAGATGGTGCATCAGTTGGTGTATATTGGTTCATTGCAGTTGGTTGATAAGATAGCTAGGCTCAGCTTGAAGTTGTTTGACATGATGGTGCATTACCATTTTTTAACGTTTTGGCATGGCATACCTGTTGCGTAGTTGAATTTGGATAAATGTGTTTTAGGTTGGTGCTAAATCTCCTTGTTATCAGATGACATTGTGTTAATGATCTTTTGACTTAATTTGATAGATTTGATAATTGAAGAGTAATGCAGATGCAGCTGCTGCAGCCGCTAGTTGTCATACAAAGTCCAACATATTATCATAAAGTAAACATGACTAGTTGTAGAACTAGATCTTCTTGTATTCATTAAATTGTCGTAAATATTGAAAGGCTTAAGAATATGGCAAAGCCTATATTTTATACTTGTATTCATTTGTGAAAGACCTAATTACCTTTTTTTTTTGCATAAATGTACCTTAGACTTTAAGGGTACACCTCCCCCTAAGGTTATTCTAACCATTTTGTGTTGTCTAGAGCCTAGTTATTCAAAATCGGAATCGGTTCGGACTGAATTGGGTGTTCGGCCTTCCGAGTTGTTAAACATAGCTAATTTAGTTTTGATTCTTTTGAAGTTTTTTGAATAACTTGATGTCTCTTTAATATCCACATTTGATTGATATGTTTTGTTGGGTACCTTTGTCTACAACCAGAAGTAAATGTCAGAGAACTCTTGTTTGCACCATGTAAGCTCTATTGGAGGTTTCCTTTGCTTCTCTCCCTTGTGCTGGAAGCCTTGAAGTTGAAGGGCTCAACTGTGATAAGTCTGATAACATTTAAAGATAAGAAATATGGAAAAATGTTCCTCAGCTGGTTCACTTAATATCTTGAGTAACTGAGCTTGACAAAGATCATGTTATTGCCTGTTATAAATAATCTTTCAACTTCTGTTTGTTGTGGTCAGTCTTCAGTTGTGAAATCTCTTCATCCATGCAACGGTGCTGATTTTTTTTCCCTCTTAATAACTCTCAATGCTTATTATGATTACTGATTTGCAGATTTAAGTCTTTTGTCTTCTCATTTAAGTAATAAGAAATCTTTTGCTGCTTTCGTACTGGTCGTGCAGTACCATGCTAACTGGCATCGATCCATGCAAGTAAGCCCCATTTTCATAGTCACACCTTCAATCCTGTAATTATTTATGGGATTTCTAGAGTACTTTTCCTTTACACATATGTATCTGATTTCTATGAGACTTAGCTACCATGAGTTGGTGTTCTTGCTGCATTTTGAGTTGCGCGTTGCGCATCAGGGTGTGAACTTGTTTGTTCAATTACAACCTTACAGGTACCTGGCCTGACATGATGTCAGACGATGTTACTGATAGGTGTCAAAACTGGGATAATGTAGGGTGTCTATTCAATGTTTTAAAGAACAAGACATATTGCTAGAAATAGTAGTTTGGCCTGAAATTATATTGCACACATTTGGACTTCTATTTCATTTGTGATTGGAAATTACTACAAGTATAATTTTGTGTGAATTTTTTTTCATGTTTGTTATACAAACAAATGAAGAATGCACACACGACACGCACACCAGACACAAATGGGTGGGAGAAAACAACATTCTTGGTTACAAAATTTGAGCTAATTGTCTGTTTAGCACATTAAGGAGATAGGCTGTGATTTTGGCTCCTTATCAAATGAGGAATCTTGTTGATGATACGCAAGCTGAGGCAATCTCTTCAGAGGCGGCAAAAGGTTCTTCTATCTTACTTGAATGAGTTTCAGAAATGTCTTGCAAACTTGGAGAAGCCCTTCAAACCCATCTGGTGGAAAGTTGTTAGTCAGTTAGAGCACTCCCATTAATGAGTAAAAAAAAAATCTCACCACTCTTTCTCTACCATTTTCTTACTCCTCCACATCATTTTTCTCACAAGATTTTTTTTTCACAAATTTGCATCCCATTCATGAGGAAAAAAAAATTTCCTCACCACTCTATCTTCTACTATTCACTATACCCCACCACATTTTATTTCTCCAATATACTTCATCTATTATGTATTTATTTTAATGTTCATTCATTTATGTTAATTATTTAAATATTTATTAACACTTAATTAATTTTTTTTTTGGTAATTAAAATTAATGAAAATTTTGGTAATAATAATTTTTATACTCAACATAATGATGTACTTTTTACCTTTTATGTCCAATAAATAGATTTAATAGAAAATAATTAATTAATGTAGATAATAATAATAATAATAATAATAATAATAATAATAATAATAATAATAATAATAATAATAATAATAATAATAATAATAATAATAATCTGAAAGTTGGTAATTTTTTTTTCTGGTAAACTATTTTTTTTTTCAATAATAATAATAATAATAACTTTAAAGGAAAATGATTTTAATGAATTTAGAGAGAAATAAGTGATTTTTGAAAGTGTGTAGAAATATAGCAAATTTGGTCTCTATTTATAGAGAAAAAAAAATTATGGCCGTTGGTGATTTTTTTTTTTTTTTTTATAAATTATTTTTGGCTAAAATAGCCGTTACAAAATATAATCGTTACAAAAAACAGTTCTTTACACTCATATTTTTCTCACCGAAATCTCACACTCATATTTTTACACTGTTTCCTCGTGAGTTTTCTCGTGAGATTTATCTACACACTCATGATTTTTTTTTATCTCACCAAATAGTGTAGTAAATTCTCGTGAGATTTTTGGTTTTCCTCACCATTGGGAGTGCTCTTAGTTGGTACCAAGTCTTTAGGTGTCCTCCATATTTTCAGATGATACTGGTACTGGGTGAATCCCTTGCTACATTCTGTTTTCTAGCGATACATTGATTTGGTTTGACTTTGATAGTTTTTGTTATTTTTTGGTTTTGGTTTTACAATTTGGTTGGCTAGATTAGTTTTTGTAGTTTGGGCTTGCAGGTTGTTGTAAAGCCTAAGGTGTTTTATCCGGTTGAGCCTGTACAAAATTTTGGTTCACTTTTGATTAATAATATTACTTATTAACAAAAATTAAGCTTATAGGTGGTTGTGCTTGGAAATGTCTAAAATAATACGCTGAAATATTTCTGGTGCCTCTAAGCTACATTATTTCTGGTGCTTCTAAAAACCTTTCATATCAGTCTCATATTGCATCTAAATATTATTATTTGAAAATAAAATATTACTAATTATATTTCTAGGCAAAATTATATGGTTGCCCCTAAACATATGTGGTCTTTAAAAACAATTTTTTACTATGCCTCTAATTATATTTCGAGGCAAAATTATATGGTTGCCCCTAAATATATGTAGCTTTTAGAGATAATGTTTATGTTGCCTCTAACTATATTTCGAGACAAAATTATATAGTTGCCTCTAAATATATGCAGCTTTTAAAAGCAATTTTTTATATTGCATCTAATTATATTTTGAGGCAAATATATTTGGTTGCATCCAAATGTATGTGCTTTTTGAAGCAACAAGTTATATTGCCTCAAAATGTGGCCTTTAAAGGCAACTACTAATTAGCGACGGACTTATTAGAGGCATCCACTTTTTTGCGTCAAAAAGCCATTAGAGGCTACATCACCGTTTTTAGAGGCAATTATGTCTTGCCTCTATAAGTTATTTTTCTTTTAGTGACAACTTCATGTCGTTGATAATGTTGAAATCTTTTTCACCATGTCGGAATGCTTGAACTATTTTGGATAAATCTAGCAATCATTGCATATGGCAATATGGCAATTGGAAAACGAAACACCTTCCTCAATTGAACTTGTAGAAAGGAATTGTGTACATCACACAATGTAAAAGTTTTGCATGTTAGATAAAAGAGCAAGCTTAAGAAATTTATTCGTACATTAAAGCATGCAAGTGGGAATTGGACCATATTTTTCAACAAGGGTATTGAGCAATCATAGCTTTATGAAAACATGGATCATCTTGTAGATGATGAGTTTAGTGGGAGCTAAGTCAAGTTTATTGGTTCTACATATGAGATACATATCTCTCTATTGAAAATGACATTCAAATTCGAATTGGTTAGATTTGAAAGTATTTGTCAATATTAGAACCATGGCGAAACTTAGAACACACTGGGTTAAAGATCTATTGGATAAGATAGGTCTGTGCAAAACTATCCGAAAAACCAAAAACCCGAAAATCCGAACCGAAACCGATCCGAATATTAGGGTACCCGAACCGATAACGATTTCGGTTTGGGTACCCGATCCGAAACTTTGTTAACGGGTTGGGTAACCGATACCCATTAACAAAGATTCGGGTACCCGAATTACCCGAAAAGGTTCAGTTTTCAATTTTTTTTTAAAAAAAGAAAAGCTGAAAAAGTGAAAGGAAGTATACTACTCCCTCCGTCCCGGAATACTTGACCTGTTTTCCTTATCGGGCCGTCCCTTAATACTTGACCTGTTTCTAAAAATGGAAATATTCTAACAATATTATATTATTTCTCACTCCACCCCTATTAACCCACCTACCCCCTACTCCATACAAAAAATAATTAAAAATTCAACCCCTACTCTCCCCCAACCCCACCTCTTAACCCACCTCCCACTAACTACATTAAAATAATACCCCACTATCAACTACTACCTATTAAATTAAATAAGTCAATTCAAGTTCCTTAAACTCTGTGCCGGTCAAACCGGGTCGAGTATTCCGGGACGGAGGGAGTACTCCGTAATTTTTTTTGAAAAGAAGTATACTACTCCGTAACTTACTACTCCTAAGTGGCAAGTGAAATAACCTAATTCCTTTTCTTAGTCTTCAATCTCCAGACCGCCGCTCATCCTCTCTCTCACTCACTCTCTTTCTCTCTCTTCTCATTCTCTATTTCTTTTAGTCACTTACAATCTACAAATCAGAGATATCCATCATCTCCTCTTTGGGTCTTTGATATCATACTACTATTCTCCATCATCTCCTCAACACTCACTACTCACCGTCGTCACCGGCCGTTCACCACTTCGCATCCACTCTACAAGTTTTATAAGCAGATAATCAATTATGGAATATGGTTCCTATTGGAGTATAGAACATTAGGTTATAATTAGCTTGTAACTACCTTGTAACTACTTAGTATACATTCTCTAGTTTTATACTATATGTCTATCTCAATTAACTACACAATTAATAAAATGTAGTCTTTAGTTTTCTCTTTCAAAGCTCACGAGCTTCCAAGGTTCAACAATGGCTTCATGTTTTCTTCTTCCTTTCTTCTTCCTATTTCCTCAAATCTAACAGTTCCTATGGAGGAAGCACCATATTAATGCTATATCTAATTTTAAACAATTTTTTTTTAAAAAAATAAAATAAGTGTTGCATATTAAAAATTGGGAATATATAAATTCAATCAAAATCCAAAAATTCGGTTCAGTTCGGATAATTGGTTTGGGTATCCGGAATTTCAGACCGAAATTCGGGTACCCGATTCTTATCAGTTTGGTTTTGGATATCGGTTTTGCCGTTATCGGGTTTCGGGTAACCGAACCGATAAGCTTATCGGTTCGGTTACCCGAACCGTGCTCACCCCGAGGATAAGATCTAAAGCGTTGTTTGGATTCTGTAAACGTAATTACTAAATCAAACACAATTGAGAGACTCATAAGAGACTCTCAACCCATATGAGTAGGTCTAAGTAATGAATGCTTTAACTAAGTATAAAGCTAGGCTGTTATCACTAAAGTTAAACATGAAGGGCCTTGAAGAGGTGCCTTCACCTTATATCACATGGCAATGCCAAGATTTTAGTAATATTCAGTATCTCTTGAAACAGAATAAAGCTAAAAGTTACATGGATAGATTTTAAAATGCGAATGGTTTTTGCATTACAATCAATCATAAATGATGTCATATATAGATCGCCAAGATAACTCGTGAACATTGGATCGTGATGAGTTTATACCAATCTCTATTGATCTAGATCAAAGATCATTAGAACCATATCAAGAACATCTAATACATTTGGATATGTACGATGAGCACTTGATAAGAGGAAGTGAAGATGAAATAAAGTTTTGATGCTACATGCATTTGCCTAAGCAAAAATTGAATCTTGTTGTTAGGCAAACCACAAACATACACGGACAATTAGGCGTCGTGATTAAAAGGTGGTAACATAGGTTCTGAACCATATGTGATGCATGGGAAACTGAATCAATGATTAGTTTCCAAGTTCTCAGTTGAAAGATGTATCTCCCACATCTCTGTGAACTGGTTGGAGTATTCCAAAAGGATGGCATCATTTGCAATTCTACATAATTGAAATGAATTCATCATTGCCTAAGAAGCAATGAAAGGGAATTATTTCTAGTGGGAGTTCTTCAATGAACTCAGGTTGATCACATGTCTGCTATCTGAATAATTTTCTATTTTGAATATGAGAATCATTCTAACAGCAATGAAAGACTAGATCATTCTATAAACATATTCGAAGATCTTTTCATCTTACATCGAAAGGCTTTCGATAGAAAGGATGCTAAGAATAGAAAAGTATGATAAACTAAACCTCTACATTGAATGAGACACAACATTCATATGCAGAAATGGAATCAAGTTTGAGTTCCATGAATGTTTTAAGTATTGGGTGAAAGGCCTATATCTGTAAATGCTTGATTTTGGGTTAGAGGCCCACAAATTTGTAAGCATTTGGTTTAAACATTTATCATTATGAAATTACATTTCATAGATCATTTAATCTTGGTTTAGTATTAAATGATGATGTAAAAACTCTAATAATTCCTTGCTTTTTATAATAAGTTTTCCAACTTAAAACACAGGAATTACCAAGATATTACCGCCACCGTGATAACGGCTAAGGCTATTTACCAGAATCACGCAGCGGAATTAACTAACTTTCAAAACATATTAAATAAATAATTAATGGTTATTAAAACAAGTTTGAACCGTTGAGGCCCAAAACCAAAGTATTAAACCATTTAAAAATCCATTAACTGTAAATATTAGCAATAGTAGTAGTCATGACTATGAATAAAAGTAGAGTTTATAAATACGGAAGATTAACTCTCAACACAAATCCCATGATAACTTCTCCCGCAAGTTATCTCTACAAACCTACTTTATTAAAATTCTACTCCCCAACAACGCAAATGCAATTGATGGATCATCATAGGGTCATTAAGGCAAAGGCCATGACCAGAAGACATGAAACACGAAGTCAGCAAAAGCTGAGTACGGACAAGCTAGAATAACATTCTATCAACATGAAAAAGCCATATAATGAATAATCCACATGCAAAAGCCATATAATAAACAAGTAAACATGGAGACAAGACTCGACACTTGACACGACTCTTGACTCACAGTTTAATAAAAAGTAGCTTCGAACGGGTAAAATAAAGTATCCTAAAAAGGAAAGAAAATGGTGATGGGAGCCACCCATACACCAAATAATAAGTCGGGCTACTACCGACAGTTGAGCCATACCGACATAATTCCAATGCACAACGGCATAAAATGAAGAATGAAACAACGTCTTGTATCATTCAAGGAGTACAAGTTTTCCGGCAAGACTCCCCCCATTGTTCATACTCAAGGTATATACGTTCCAAGAGTTTTGAAGCTCTTTCGGGTTACACTTTACGTTAATTAGTATGTTATGTTCAAGGCGACTCAAGACTCTACACAAGACATAACATGCAAACAATCAAACAATTAAACAATTCAACAATGACACTCCATTTTTAATCCTTTAGGACTTGTGATCAAACATAGACTCAAGTGAAATTACTCCCATTGTTCCTTCTCAAAAACACTGTTTGAGATAACCCGACATTGCCTATTAACAAGCGGGGTGTGCCCTTAGCACGAATTGTCCTTAATCCAATTCACATAGACTCTCTAACATATTCTACCCCTTGGTAGAATATATATTGCTCTCCGGCAATATTCTACAGGCTCAATATATATGCTAGACATCCTGTACTATAGCATAATAATAATAACAACTTGCATGCGCACTACTCTACCATGCAAACCAACTTGAACAACATGCTTGACATAATTCAACGATTATACAAGTCCATAACATGATAGTTCAACAGAATCTATAAAGCATAATTCAATTTATAACATGCTCGTTCACATAGATTCAATAATAATAATAAAATGCCCGTTCTCGATATCAAACATGAATTCATAATAACATTTCATTCCCAATCATCAAACATGAATTTCCAACATATAAGTTCACATGATTCGCATTCAATACACTTCACAAAGTCCTCAAGGGATGGGTGGTCACCCTAGTCTTGTACGTACCTGGAATACCTAAGTACGGGGGTCACTGTGCGAATCACGACTCACTAGAAATCAACTCCTATAAACACAAAAGGAGAAACTAAATTATTATCCATGTTACTAAATTTCCAGCAACTATTTAAGATTCTAAAACTCTTAGTTTAATTAAAAATCAATCGTTAATCGTTAATTTAATAGTCTCAAATAGTTAACTCAAATCCTAACATAAAAACATTTTAGCTTTAAAACCATTAAAAACCAACTTTTTAAAGCTTATAAACAATCTGAAAATTTAAGTTGATTCCCATAATTTAAATTGTCATTAAATTATGTGAATTAATCTCTTAATCAATTGGAATTAAAACCCTAATAATAGTTTATCATAAAAACATGTTTTGACTTCAAAAATCGACACTTTATTAAATCATTAAATCTGAAAATAATAATTTCAATCATCAAAACCAATCTCTTTAATTTAAATACGACAATAAACCAATACGGTGTTCATAACCGTTCTAATCAATTTAAATAACCCAAATTATTAAATAATCAAGATAATTAAAACAAATTTAAAAACTGACATTTAATGTTAAAAAAATATAAATTTGATTATCCCAATCAACAACACACACACACAACAATTAATTGTGTTGTGTGTGTAGGCGTCGAGCAAACAACGCAACAACACAACAACACGCAGCACGCACCGCAGCAGTGCAACGCGCAGCAAAGGGGCGAGAGGGAGGGAGCTGGGGTACGCAACACAGCAGCAACGAGCACGAGGCTCAGCGCTACGGGGAGAGATGAGGAAGGGATTGCGGGCACGCGGAGCGGAAGGCCACACAGCTCGCAGGCACGCGTGTGCTACGCTGCGGCTGCGAGGCAAGGCGAGGCTGGGCGAGGGGTGCGCGCACGGGCTGGGCACGACTCGTGCCTTGGGCTGCAAGCAAGGGGACAGTCGAATGAGAGGAGTGAGGGTGCCGCAAGGAGAGAGAAAAAGAGGAGAGAGAGGGAGTGCTGAAATTTTTGTGAGGGTTTAATGAGAGGGTCTATTTATAGTTTTTCTCTCCCATATGGGCTAGGTTATGGTAGTTTGAGTTGGGCTTATTTCCGGGCTCAATTAAATTTACTACTTGCAAGCTTTGTTGGGTTTGATCATGGGAAATTAACTGGGCTTTAACTAAATTAAATTCGTTTTCAAAATACGACCCAACAAATCCCGATTAAATAAATTCGTTGAATCTATTTCATAAAAATACGGTTTCCGTAATTAATTAATAATCAAATTAATCAAAAATAAAATGCATTTAATTCTCATTAAATGGAATTAATTTATAAAAATACTTTATTACAACGAAATGCTTTATAAATATAATAAAATATATTTATAATTATAGAAAAATACGAGGTATTACAGATGAAGTCCAAGTGATTCAAAACATTCAAATGGGATGTCAAGATGGATTCTTCGACAAAGAAACACCCATAAGTGAACTTGAATATTGAAATTACAAAAGGATCCCTAATCCAGGTCATTGAAAGGTTGGACGACCAATGACTAATGAAGATTAGATTGCAAGTTGATTTATAGTTCTGTTTCTTGAACTAGATGGACTGGATGTCAGAAATCATTTGCATAGATACTTACTGGAACTTGTATCAGATTGACCATGAGGACACTTTAAGAGATTAAAGTCATGTCATAAGTAGTTCTCATTAATGGTGATTAGAACCATTCCTCAGAACATGAGTGATTATGCTTGCTCGGTTGAGAATTAGCTAAACGTCGCACCGTAAAAGGAGGCTATAAAAGCAGTTATTGGGCGTACTACGAATCAAAGTGAGTGTTCATAGATTTCAAGAATGGATTGTCCTCCTATCTTTGATAGGATATTGAAGGAAATAATGCCCTTGGTCCAAGTATGCATTCTATGTTAAGTCTAATAAATGCGGTTCAGTATTAATTAACAAGTTAATAATTCAGTGAGATCAAGTGAGCTGAATGCCTAGCTAGAGGCCGCTTCAGTTCAAGTGGAATTAATGATATTAATCCACAGCTTACTCTTGACTGAACCCGTAGGGTCACACAAATAGTACGTAAACGGATCAAGTATTTAATGGCATTAAATACTCCATCTATGAATATTCGGAACCGACGGATCTTGGTTTCAGTGGGAGCTAAGATCGTCACAGGCAAGAAATGAATACTCCGGAAACGATGATATTGCCGGAAACGGAAATATGGATCGTATCGGAAATATGAATATTATCCAAGTCGTAGATGTTGCCGGAAACGGAAACATGGTACGTATCGGAAAATATTATTGGAAATGGAAATATTACCAGAATCGGAAATATTGCCGGAAACGGAAATATTGTCAGAATCGGAAATATTACCGGAATCGGAAAATAATTCCGGAAACGGAAATATTAAATATTTGTTCGAAACGGAAATTGATTCCGGAATCGGAAATATTAAATATTGTTCGTATCGGAAATGAATTCCGGAACCGGGAATTTAATCGGAAGCGTATCGTACGAATTAGCATCGGACGAGGCCTGCCGGACGAAGGCCCAGCACGAAGCCGGGCCATCGCCCAGCAAGCACGCGCGCCACAAGCCCAGCCAAGGCAGCGCCCAGGCCTACCGCAAGGCAGGCCCAGCGCGCGCCAAGGCCACGGATGCGTGGGCCGCGCTGCGTGGGCTGCTGCTCGCACGCGCATGGGCAGCCCTTGTGGCTGCCGTGTGTGTGTGAGTTTGTGCTCATGCGTGATTCCTAAATCTACAAGAGTTAGTGTATGATTAAATTTCTATTCCTAAATTGGATAAATTAATTAAATAGAATTCATGTAGGATTCTAATTTCAATTAATTCGTATCCTACTAGGATTACGATTCCTTTTCCATAACTCTATAAATAAAGGCCTAGGGGTCATTATTTATAACACAAGTTTTTAAGTATTCAAAAGTGAGTTTTTGAGAGAAAATCAAACACACATCTTGCTCAAAAGTGCCGAATTTTCTGAGTACCTTAAGGGCGATTCTAGTTGGTCAATCTTAAGGCGGATCCGGACGTGCTGTGGACTTTCTACGGAGGGACGACACTTGGAGTCCTAAAAGACTTGTTCTTGTTCGGTTCGGGCGCAGCTAGGGAAGGCACGCAACAAAGAGTATGCATCTAATTATGCTATATGATTATGTGTAAATAATATGTTTCCTGGGTTAATGGTTGTTTCCGCATGATCTATGTAAATGTCATATGTATCATAACCTAACAGTGGTATCACGAGCCCCTTATTATTTTCATAATCTAAATTGCATGAACATGGTTAAATATTACAAATTTGCAAGAATTAAAAGGGGTGATTAATTTTCGTAATTGTTAATTAATTGCAAATTGCGTTTATTTAATTATATGTACGCAGTTTTTCGGCAGTTTCTTCGTTACTCATCCGAATTGAGTGATTTTTGTGTCAATTCCGCATGTAAAAGGCATTCTAAAATTTTGACAAAAATAGTATTTTTCTGCCGAACCCAGAATTCTCAAATTCGAAGCCTAACTATGACTTTTCGAAGGTTTTAGTTTTTCGGATGCAAAATTTCGTAAATTTAAGATGTTAAATTAAATATTTGCGATTCCTGTTGATAAATCTTGAATTTTTGATTGACCTACTGCATATGTTTAACAAGTTTGAATGCCTAGTCTTGTTAATTATGCAATCTAATTTGTAATTATGATTAATTTGTTGAAAATTAGAATAATTTAGAATTAATTTGATTTTCATAATTAATTGTAATTTAATTAGAAACCTATGATTAAAAACCACCATAAAAATTGTAAATTTACGATAAATTTTAAATTTTTATGACCTAGACTTGAATCCATAACAATCGGAAATCAATTGGATAATAAATTTTCGATTTTTTCGCCCTAAAATTATGAAATTAATAATATTTATTAATTTGTCATTAATTTTAAATATAAATTTTAAATTTTTATGCGATTCGTTCAAATAACTTGCACGCACGAAGCAATGGACGCTTCGTGTTACCCTTAAGGGGTGTTGTATAATGCGGGCATGCGACGACGAGCAAGGGAGCTCGTCGCCCGTGCGGCACGAATGCAATGAGCAAGGGCGTAGTGCACGAGCACAAGGCAGCAGCCCTGCCTTGTGTCGTGTGCCACGAGCAATGAACGGATGGGCATGGGCGAAGGGCGAGCCAAGGCAGTCGCGTGTGGGCAGCAAGCGAGCTGCGCCACAGCGCGCGCTGCCTCGCACAACAGCGCGCAACCTCGTGCGCAGCGAGCGCAAGCTCGCGTGCCACGAGCGCTGCGCCCAGCACTGCTCGCGCGCGCAGCGCGCGATGTCGCTCGCCCAGCGAGCGATGTCGCGCACCAGCGAGCGATGGCTCGCGCGCGCGCAGCGAGCGATCTCGCGCGCCAGCGAGCGATGGCTCGCGCGCACCAGCGAGCGATGCAGCGCCCCAGCGAGCGATGGCTCGCGCGCACCAGCGAGCGATCTCGCGCACCAGCGAGCGCGGTAACGCGCGCGCGCTGCGAGCGATAGCTCGCGTGCGGTGGGCGCTGTGCGGAGGCTTGCGTATGGGACAGCAGCAGCTATGCAACGAGCGCATGGGCTGCGCGCACATGGCCAGCAATGGCTGTGTGCGTACAGCCCATGGGCGTGCAACGCGTAGGGTGTTTGCGTTTCGATTAGATCGTTTTGAATGTTTAATTTGAAAATTTCAGTTCACGTAATTTTAATTAATTTTAAAATTAATAATTTGAATTAATTTCTTGGATTTTAATTTTGAATATTATAATTATAATAAATGGAATTTATTCTAATTATTTTACTAAAATTAAAATCATGAATTAATTTAAATGCGACTGAAACTAAATTAAATTTTGGATTCAATTATAAATTTATATGAGCTTTAAATTTTAATTAAATTTGTATGTTTCCGGTTAGACTAGAAATACAATTTTATGTTTAAAATTAGTAAAGCATATGAATTTATTGGTTTGAGTGGGAGCACTTTTTAGTCATAAACTCTTGATTAGGTCTACAAATCCTTAAGGTTAAAACAACTCGATTAGAATTAATAAGGACTGAATAATTGGTAGATTATTGGTGCCCTTGATTAATTGCTGCAAATGTTTACGTGATGCATAATGTGTTTAACTAACCAGCTATGTGGGCCATTCATGATAATGAATGGGTGAATGGTATATATTGTATATGTACTGTTTTGCAGGTTATGAAGTGACTAGTATGGCCCAAATAGGATAGAAAATATGGTCTGCGTACCATTAATTTGAATGTAATTGGTCTAAAGTACCAAAGTTGTTTTTCAATTCAAATATGGTCTGCGTACCATCAAATAGTTGTAATTAGTTATAACTTATCCTATTTGAAGAAAATGGTGCCTCCCACGGAGATTTTCAAGACGGACTTTGAAGTCAAAGCTTCAAGATGAAGTCGGGCCATACTAGATCACAAATATCTTATGCATGTTTTAAGTTATTTATTGCTTTAAATATGTCTTAAAATGCATGAGATCAAAAGCTTGATTATGTTGCATGATTAAGGATTTTAGTTCACTTAAAATCTAACCAACATAGTAAGAGCCTTAAGTTCCAAACTTAAAAATTGAGTTAAAAGGTGCCATGCCAAAATATACACTTGCTTGGATATCCTTTACATCAATCTAGTAATAGTTTTCGCTCAGCGAGGTGTTACTTATTGGTCCTAAAGGGGCAAGGTACACAAATAATTGTGAGTACATGTTAGTTTTGGTGAAACTCAACGATATAAGTAAGGAGTCCTTTTATGTCGTGGCAAATTCGATAGGTTTACCTAATAAGTTCTTAGACGTACCTATCAACCAAGAATAGTTTCTAGACTATTAGCAAAAGGCTTTTGCTTACCTAAGATGTTCTAGGATTAAGTCGACAAACTGTGCTTAGTTCTTCAATGATTTTAGGATCTTGGAATCATTTTATTCACACCTGCCGGAACACATAATTTGAATAAAATGCTTAATAAACATTGAATTATGCATGAATGCTAGAATTTAAGTTTATTAAGAGAAACTGTGAATGGTTATTTATTTGTTTATTCTTTTCAATTGTAGTTTTAATATGGCAAACAACAATCAAAACATCATCATGGGTTCTGAGCTTATGGTCAAGCTGAACCTAACAAATTTTCTTGAATGGGAAGCTAAGCTAGTTGAAATAGTCAAACTCAATGGACTTGAGTATGTACTATCACATCCCATGCCAAGCTACTATGCCAGAGACATGACCCCTGAGAGATTTTACGCCTGGGATGCGGATCTCAAAAAGGTTATGAGTCTCATGCTGAACAATATCCCTGATGATTGGGCTAGAAGGTTTGTAGCCTATGAACCTTTTACGCTCATCAAGAATCTGAGGGATATCTGTCGTGGAAGTACGGAGGACAGGGACCTGAACGTCCATGAGTTGATTAAATCAATGTCTGGGCTAAAGGTTAGTTCTCCCAACAGGTGTTATAGGATGGAGGTCCAAGAAACACATGTTCAGCTCCTTCGCACTAAACAGAGGGTAGGCATCCCACTGAGGTTCCATGTGGATCTTATGTGTTCATATTTTGATCGCCTAAGTCTACTGGGAACACCAATAAGCGAAAGGATGGCAGTCTCTGTCTTGCTCAATTCACTACACAGTGGGTTTGGTCGCTTCAAGCAACAATACCTAAGTGAACCAAGAGAAGAAACAGTTGCAGAATTTATTCACCTTGTCAGAAAGGCTGAAATAGTACTGGACTGTGAAGCCAAAGATTTACTCAAGGCTAGAAAGAGACCATTCAAGAAAGGTGGAAAGTCCAAGGGCAATGCTAAATCAAAGCAGGACAAGTCCACATCAAGCTGTCTTTATTGTGATGGAATAGGCCATTACAAAAGAGAATGTCCAAAGCTAAAGGAAGATCAGAAGAACGGAACAGTCGTTCCATCTTCAGGTATTTTCGTTATAGACTGTATACTTGCTAATTCAACTTCTTGGGTATTAGATACAGGTTGTGGCTCACACTTATGTTCCAATCCACAGGGACTAAGAAGAAGTAGAAAGTTAAGCAAGGGTGAAGTCGACCTACGAGTGGGAAATGGAGCACGGATTGCTGCATTAGCCGTAGGAACTTACTATTTGTCGTTGCCCTCCGGGCTAGTTTTGGAACTGGAAGAATGTTTCCATGTTCCAAGTCTTACTAAAAACATCATTTCAGTTTCTTGCTTAGATGCTAAGGGATTTTCCTTTATAATAAAAGACAATAGTTGTTCGTTTTATTTTAAAGAGATGTTTTATGGATCTGCTAGATTAGTCAATGGACTTTATTTATTAGATCACGACAAACAAGTATATAACATAAATACCAAAAAGGCCAAAAAGGATGATTCAGATCTCACCTATCTGTGGCATTGTCGATTAGGCCATATAAACTTGAAACGCTTAGAAAGACTTCAAAGGGAAGGAATTCTAGAACCATTTGACTTAGAGGATTATGGTAAATGCGAATCATGTTTACTTGGCAAAATGACAAAGCAACCTTTCTCTAAAGTTGGAGAAAGAGCAAATGAACTATTGGGTTTAATCCATACAGATGTATGTGGACCAATGAGTACAAATGCTAGAGGTGGTTTCAGCTACTTTATCACTTTCACTGATGACTTCAGTAGGTATGGTTATGTCTACCTAATGAAGCATAAGTCTGAATCCTTTGACAAATTCAAGGAATTTCAGAGTGAAGTAGAGAATCAATTAGGCAAGAAGATCAAGGCACTGCGGTCTGATAGAGGCGGTGAATATCTGAGCTATGAATTTGATGACCATCTGAAAGAATGTGGAATTCTATCAGAATTGACTCCTCCTGGAACACCACAATGGAACGGTGTGTCAGAACGGAGGAACAGAACCTTGCTAGACATGGTCAGGTCAATGATGGGTCAGGCCGAACTTCCATTAGAATTTTGGGGACATGCACTAAATACAGCTGCACTCACTATAAATAGAGCTCCGTCTAAAGCTGTCGAAAAGACTCCATACGAATTATGGTTTGGAAAGCCTCCAAATGTGTCTTTTCTTAAGATTTGGGGATGTGAAGTATACGTCAAACGATTAATTTCAGACAAACTTCATCCAAAATCTGACAAATGTATCCTTGTGGGCTATCCAAAGGAAACAAAGGGGTATTACTTCTACAATACATCTGAGAACAAAGTGTTTGTTGCTCGAGATGGTGTCTTTTTGGAGAAAGATCACATTTCCAAAATGACAAGTGGGAGAAAAGTAGACCTCGAAGAAATTCGAGTCGAACAACAAACTCTAGAGAATGCTCAAGATGACATTCAGGATGAAACTCAGAGATCTTTAGAAGAATCTGGTGAGAATCATGGTCAATCTAGAAATGTTACCCCGCGTAGATCGCAAAGATATAGATCTCAACCGGAAAGGTACTTAGGTATTTTGACGAACGAGAGCTATGACGTTCTATTACTTGAAAGTGATGAACCTGCGACTTACAAGCAAGCTATGACGAGCCCTAGCTCCAAGCAATGGCAAGAAGCCATGCAATCTGAATTAGACTCCATGTCTGAAAACCAAGTATGGGATTTGGTCGATTTGCCAGATGGCTACCAAGCCATTGGAAGCAAATGGGTTTTCAAACTGAAAAAGGACAAGGATGGGAAACTTGAAGTTTTCAAAGCTAGATTGGTTGCAAAAGGTTACAGGCAAGTCCACGGTGTGGATTACGATGAAACCTTTTCACCAGTTGCAATGCTAAAGTCTATTCGAATAATGTTAGCAATCGCTGCATATTACGATTACGAAATATGGCAGATGGATGTCAAAACTGCTTTCTTAAACGGCGTTTTAACAGAAACTGTGTTTATGACACAGCCTGAAGGTTTTGAGGATCCAAAGAATGCTAAAAAGGTATGCAAGCTAAAGAAATCAATCTACGGATTGAAGCAGGCATCCAGGAGCTGGAATATACGTTTTGATGAAGCAGTCAGTGACTTTGGTTTCATCAAGAACGCGGACGAATCTTGTGTATACAAGAAGGTCAGTGGGAGCAAAATTGCTTTCCTAGTATTATATGTCGACGACATATTGCTTATCGGAAATGACATTCCTATGTTGAACTCTGTCAAGATTTGGCTTGGGAAATGTTTTTCGATGAAGGATCTAGGGGAAGCACAGTACATATTGGGCATCAAGATTTACAGAGATAGATCTAAAAAGATGATTGGACCTAGTCAAAGCACTTATATCAATAAGGTGCTTGATAGGTTCAAGATGGCGGACTCCAAACGAGGCTACCTACCCATGTCTCATGGAATGACTCTAAGCAAGACTCAGTGCCCAAAAACACTTGATGAGCGTAGACGAATGAATGGGATTCCATATGCATCATTGATTGGTTCAATAATGTATGCTATGATATGTACACGCCCGGATGTTGCGTACGCACTCAGTGCTACGAGCAGATACCAGTCAGACCCAGGAGAGGCGCATTGGACTGCTGCCAAGAATATTCTGAAGTACCTGAAAAGGCACAAAGATGACTTCCTGGTCTATGGTGGAGATGATGAATTAATTGTTAAAGGCTATACGGACGCAAGTTTCCAAACCGACAAAGATGATTTCAGATCACAGTCTGGGTTTGTCTTCTGCCTCAACGGAGGAGCAGTAAGCTGGAAAAGTGCTAAGCAAAGCACCATTGCGGATTCTACAACTGAAGCGGAGTACATTGCTGCACATGAAGCAGCAAAGGAAGCTATATGGCTAAGGAAGTTCATAGGAGAACTTGGTGTAGTCCCCTCCATTAAAGGACCAATAGCCCTGTATTGTGATAATAACGGAGCTATTGCACAGGCAAAAGAGCCTAGACACCACCAGAGAGTCAAGCATGTACTTCGTAGATTTCACCTTCTACGAGAGTTCGTTGAAAGAAAAGAAGTCGAGATAAGCAAAATTGGAACTGATGACAACATATCAGATCCATTAACTAAACCTCTGCCGCAAGCGAAGCACAACTCGCACACTGCAGCTATGGGAATCAAGCATATTGGAGAATGGCTTTGATGTCTCTGTTTAATGTTTTAAAGTTTTAGAGTTTGAATCTTTGTAAAACATTATTGGTTAAACATTCACAATAAATGAAAGGAATTCATTTTTCCATTTAATTTGTGGTTTATTAAATGATGAGTCCCTTCAACTTGACGATATATTCAAGATAGACTGTCAGGACCAGTCCTGTGACTAAGAAATGTCTATCAAGTGAACTTGAATGTCAAAGGTTGAAAATGGTCCCTAGTCGGAGTTTTCTATAAAATTGGACGCATAGAAAACGTTAGACGATTAGAATGCAAGATGACTAGTAGTTCTGTTTCTTGAACTATGTGGACATGGCAATGTCATAATCATTTGCATAGATACTTACTTTGGGAAGACTAGTATCGGACAAGACCTATGAAACTTTACTGTAAGAGATGAAAGTCTGTCATAAGTAAATTTCATTAAATTATTAGACACTAAATCCTCAATACCTGAGTGATTTGAGATTACTTGTTTGAGAACTGGTTGCTTTGACGTTGACCAACCGTCGCACCGTAAAAGGAGGCTATAAAGGCAACGCTCAGGTAATCACCTATCAAACGAAGTCTAATCTCAAGATCGCAAGATTGGGATTGTCCTCCCATAAATCGGGATGAGATGCTTAAAAGTTGTACAAGGCCACTCGGAGAGCTAGAAACTGTGAAATGCATGGCCGTGCTCGGATGAATCATAGGCTATGATTATCTGTTTATTTGATCAGTTGAACTCTGAAACCGAGGAACACCTCTGGACATAATAAGGATGACAACTCTTACCTTATGTTCAAGGGCAAGCATCGAGCGACAAAGGAATTAGGAAATGCACACTTGTCCCTAAGGACAAGTGGGAGACTGAAGGAAATAATGCCCTTGGTCCAAGTATGCATTCTATGTTAAGTCTAATAAATGCGGTTCAGTATTAATTAACAAGTTAATAATTCAGTGAGATCAAGTGAGCTGAATGCCTAGCTAGAGGCCGCTTCAGTTCAAGTGGAATTAATGATATTAATCCACAGCTTACTCTTGACTGAACCCGTAGGGTCACACAAATAGTACGTAAACGGATCAAGTATTTAATGGCATTAAATACTCCATCTATGAATATTCGGAACCGACGGATCTTGGTTTCAGTGGGAGCTAAGATCGTCACAGGCAAGAAATGAATACTCCGGAAACGATGATATTGCCGGAAACGGAAATATGGATCGTATCGGAAATATGAATATTATCCAAGTCGTAGATGTTGCCGGAAACGGAAACATGGTACGTATCGGAAAATATTATTGGAAATGGAAATATTACCAGAATCGGAAATATTGCCGGAAACGGAAATATTGTCAGAATCGGAAATATTACCGGAATCGGAAAATAATTCCGGAAACGGAAATATTAAATATTTGTTCGAAACGGAAATTGATTCCGGAATCGGAAATATTAAATATTGTTCGTATCGGAAATGAATTCCGGAACCGGGAATTTAATCGGAAGCGTATCGTACGAATTAGCATCGGACGAGGCCTGCCGGACGAAGGCCCAGCACGAAGCCGGGCCATCGCCCAGCAAGCACGCGCGCCACAAGCCCAGCCAAGGCAGCGCCCAGGCCTACCGCAAGGCAGGCCCAGCGCGCGCCAAGGCCACGGATGCGTGGGCCGCGCTGCGTGGGCTGCTGCTCGCACGCGCATGGGCAGCCCTTGTGGCTGCCGTGTGTGTGTGAGTTTGTGCTCATGCGTGATTCCTAAATCTACAAGAGTTAGTGTATGATTAAATTTCTATTCCTAAATTGGATAAATTAATTAAATAGAATTCATGTAGGATTCTAATTTCAATTAATTCGTATCCTACTAGGATTACGATTCCTTTTCCATAACTCTATAAATAAAGGCCTAGGGGTCATTATTTATAACACAAGTTTTTAAGTATTCAAAAGTGAGTTTTTGAGAGAAAATCAAACACACATCTTGCTCAAAAGTGCCGAATTTTCTGAGTACCTTAAGGGCGATTCTAGTTGGTCAATCTTAAGGCGGATCCGGACGTGCTGTGGACTTTCTACGGAGGGACGACACTTGGAGTCCTAAAAGACTTGTTCTTGTTCGGTTCGGGCGCAGCTAGGGAAGGCACGCAACAAAGAGTATGCATCTAATTATGCTATATGATTATGTGTAAATAATATGTTTCCTGGGTTAATGGTTGTTTCCGCATGATCTATGTAAATGTCATATGTATCATAACCTAACAGATATGGTGTTGTTGTGTAACAAGGCCTCTTGGAGAGTTAGATACTGTAAAATGCATGGCCGTGCTCAGAATGGTTAAGGCTTAACCTTCTGTAAAAGTTTAACAGTTGAGCTCTGTAATCCGAGAAACACTTTGGACCTAATAAGGATAGCTTGTATCTTACCTTATGTTCAGTAAGTAACACTAAGCGACAAAGGAATGTGAATGCACACTTGTCTGGATGACAAGTGGGAGACTTAAGGAAATATGTCTTTCACCCAAGGTGCATTAAGTCTAATACCAAGGTTCAGACTAATTGCGAACAATTCATTCAGTAAGATTAAGTGATCGGAACAGCTAGCTGGAGCAATGCTTCCGATCAGTGAGTTCTAATCTATATTAAGCTCACAACTTACTCTTGACTGAACATGTAAGGCCACACCAATGGCATGTAACAGATCACCGGATTAAATGAATCGGAAATTCATTTAATAGATTTTCGGGAATTAGTTTTAGAAAAACGTATTATACGATACGACCTTGCGTCGGAATCGTATATCGTATCGTGAATATTCGTAAGCTGGGCGAAACGAATAATCGTATAGTACGACGGTGATTCGTCGTATACGATACGATAAATAATAGACGTAAGGCATTAGTCGCGAATACGAGACGCAACAAAATTGTCGGCCCGTCGAGCCAAGCACGCAAGCGCGCAAGGCCCAACGAGCCAGCAAGGTTGCGCGCAGCAACAAGCCAGCCCGCGGCACGAGTGTGCGCATAACTGGGCAGCAGCGCAACAAGCGAACAGCAAGGCCCGCGACCCACTGCTGTGTTGCTTGGCTGCCGCGCATGGGCTTGCGTGAGTGTGGGCATGTGTGTGGCCGGTTAGGGCCTTGTGCCTTGGCCGGTTACACACAATATAACCTTAGGGTTATATTCCACACTTATCAGTAGTTTTTCCAATATCCAAAAACCTAATTCTAATATTACGTTCTTCAGTTTTCTCTTTGTGAAAAATGTTCATCCCAAAAAGAAAAAACCTTGTACGTTGTCTTAGATACAATAATCAAGGCGGATCTGAACGTGTCGGTGAACCAAGTAGAGAAACGAAAAGTGGAGTTCTTTGTTCGTGTTCATTGATACATTACTTGGGAAAATACGCTTCGAATGTAAGTTTGCTTAATGTGTGCTTTATACATGTTTCCTGTCTTTGGGGATTGTTCCGCACATGTTATGTATGTTTAACTGTATTCCCCTACATTAGGTTCCAGCCTTTAGAAGGAATTTAAAACAAACATGATGACCCTATAATTAATGTAGCACAACTTTGCTTCATTTCCCATTTGTAGGTGAATAACCAGACTTAGATCCCGGAATTTGAGTTCCTAACAAAGTTAGAACCTCAAGCGGTAATCTAATAACATAGGAGTTTATTTGCAAAGTCGTTTCACATCAACATAAATTTGTAGGTAGAAATAGAATTTTGATTTCATTTCTTTTGTTCTCGTTTCATATCGTTTCTAGCATGTTTTCTTATAGTCCAAAAGATTTACTCTTTGCTTGATCTTCTTACCTTGTTATGCTTACAAAGTCCCTTTCTTTTATTCACTTTGAATGACAACATCCAATGAGTCTATTTCATTATTAAATCAAAAGAAAATTGGTTGTTGACCATTGGTTATACATGAGCCTTTAACTCAATACTTCATTATTCCAAAACTACCCAGTATTCTGAATATATGAGGTCCAATTGGTCTACCATTCAAATTTTAGTTTGAAAATAACAATGAAGATCATGATAAGAAAATAGCATCCAAGATATGCTCTCATTCTCATTTCCTTTTGAGACTTGCTCTCAAAATTAGTTACCAATCTATCGAGGAAATATCGCAGTTCTATTAACTGAACGCAATAAGGTTGAAGACTTACAATTCTACAAAATGAATTAGCAAAGAAAACATTTATCATACTTTAATAACTTGAAATAAAAGCATTCATGCAATCATTAAAGCTATTAAACATTTCATTCTTCCAATAAAAACATGGTCCATAATGAATGAAACGATTCCAAGACCCTAAAAGTCCTAAATTCTTAAGCAGCTTTGGCATGTCTTAAGTCTTTTAAGATTCTAGGTAAGAAAAACCTATTGCTAGTAAGCTCCAAATTACTCTTGGTTAATGAATTAATTCCATAACTTATTCCTTTGCCACAACATATGCCATTGTTGTTTGAGTTACAACCACAATAAACGTGTTCCTTTGGGATACCTTAGATTTTTGTAAGTGCTTGATTTGGAAGGCAATTATAAACTCAATATTACTTTGGGCCTAGTTGTTTCTATATTGGTTTGATTATTTAGTGAACTAAATCTTAATCAAACATACAAACAACGCATTCATGCATAATATACATATACCAAAATATAAAAGCATAAATAATTTGGTGAACTAGTATGGCCCAAAAAACTTGGTCTTGAAGCATCCAATCTTCCCTTCACCTTGTTAGCTTGGCATCGTCTTGAACTTCATTCAAAATCTAACTTAAAGTTCTAAATATCCTAGAAGAACTTGAAATAATAACTTAATTACATCAAAAATTCAATGGTACGCAGACCATATTTAAAACTTTGCATTCAAAGATAAAACGTTACGCATACCGTATTTAACTATCCTAGGTTGGTCATACTAGTCACCTTGAATACCTGCAATACATAAAATAATTTCTATGCATTCATCCATTCGTGTCCTAAAACGAATGGCCCAAATAATTATGCAAGTATTTACGTGATTTATTTAAAAATCACGTTCACGTAAAAATGCGTCCTAAAAGATTAATCAATTCCGAATTATTAATCCTTAGAATTATTCTAATCAAAATTTAATTAACTTAAAATATTGGTGCCCTACAAAAATAATTAGAATTAATTATTTCATTTAATTTCATTAAATGGCTCCCACTTAAACCAACATTTTAATTTTGGACAATTTCATTTTAAATATTTATACTCACGGCCTGACCCAAGTCAAATAAATAAAATAATTAAAGTCCACCGTTAGCCATTTTCGTGCAAAATTAAGTCCAAAGCCCAAACGATGCAAATATGCACATATCGATGCATCGTGGGCTAGGTGAGTGCCCAGCCCAACGACGCACAGTGCCTTGTTGTATCGCACCCACACGAGGGTGCAAGCCCATCGCGCAGGCACGAGCATCGCAGCAGCGCACAGGCCCAATGCCCGCGCCCACTTCCCATGCCTCTTCGCTGCTCTTTGCTTGCTGCTTGCTGCTCGATGCGCTGTAGCAACGCTCCGGGCCAGTGCGCGCTGGCATGCGAGCTCCCTCGCTGGCGCAGCGCTGCCCGATTCTTGTTGCGTGCCTCAAGCTCGCCCGTAGGCTTTGCCCAACTCTGTGCATGATAAACGCCTTTGCTCGCAGCCCGTAGGCACAGCGCACAATGTCAGCGCCCCTTGGGCCTGCCTTCGTGTGCGTGCCTTGCCTATTCGTTTCGCATACTGGCAGCAGCCCTTGCTTCGTGCACGCGACTTGATGTCTGTTCTTATAAAAAGAATTCAATTTTAATGTTCGAAACGAAATTGCATGAAATAATCATTGTCCATAATTTTAACAAAATTATTTGTTTCAATTACGAAAAATAACGATTGATCGATTTTATTAAATTTCAAACAATCAATTAATGAAATATAAAAAATCTAGGCTAACAAATTATTCAAATTTAACAAACGATCAATATCAACAAAAATTTGAATGAGTTAGATAATCCAATCTAAAACTTTAAATCGTTCTAAACATTTAAATTTCAGATTTTTATCAAATTTGGTTTAGGTGATCGATTGAAATTAACGAATCTAATCAAAATTTTAATCTATAAATTTTTAAATATGCCATTTAACATTAAATTACATTCCCCTTTCCAACTAAATAAATTTCCAGATCTAAATAATTAATAAAATCAATTTACGATCTAAAAATCATTAAATTAGGGAAAAATCAAATTAGGGTTTATACTTAACATTTATGGCGGAATATTTTACCATAATTTCAAAAAATACCCAAGAACATTAGGGAAACTTTTCAATCAATTCCGAGTAGTTTAGGTCGAGTAATTAATTGAAAACTTTCCAAAATTGTTAATTTAATTCATTAATTAACAAAAACGCCGAAAAACTCGAACTCCGGGGACTGTTTTTGCGATTCTTTTATTATGAATTTATCTTAAAACGCGGTTTTCAATCAGATTAGGGTCAGACAAATCGAGCTTCCGACATTTTGCGAATTCATAACATATTCTATGATCTATACAATAATATTGAAATTTTTCGAAAAATCACGAAAAATTCCGAAAAAATTCGACATCATCACAAACATATTATCATGCCAAAAAGTACTTTAAATACATGTTTCTCATGATATCACTGTAGGGGAATACAGTTAAAAACATATTAGGGCAGCAGAATAATCCCCAAAGCCAAGAACCATGTATAACGTACAGATCAAGCAGACTTACGCTAATTTGTAGCGTGTTTTCCCTAGTTCAATGAATCACGAACACAAACAAGAACTTTAAATGTCGTTCCTCTACTTGGTTCACCGACACGCTCAGATCCATCTTGAGACTAATAGCTTAGATGTCACTAAAGATATTTTAGCTTTTAGGGAATAACAGTTTGAACGGAGGCTCAAAAGAGATTAGGGTTTCTCTTTTGATTTAGCTTAAACTGAATTACTTAATGTGTAAGTTGGAAAAACATAATATGATGGGAGGTGTTATAACCCTTAGGTTATAACACAACCGGCCAAAGCACAAGGCCTTAGGCCGGCCAGCTCTCCCACAAGCCCATGAGCACACGCGCGCAGCAACACAGCCATGGGCCTTGGGCCTCGCTGTTGTGTGCTGCCACTGCTGCTGTCCCGCGCGCTCCCATCCGCAGGCCATGATCTTTGCTCTCGCGCTGGCAAGCTGCTGCGCTCGTTGGGCTTTGCGCGCTTGCGCACTTGGTTCGATGGGCCGACGACTTTGCCTTGCTCGTATCCGCGACCAACGCCTTACGGCTATTGTTTATCGTATAGTACTTGACGAATCACTGTTGTACGATACGATTATTCGTTTCTCCTAGCTTACTAATATTTGCGATACGATATATGATTCCGATCCAACGTCATATCGTATATTTATGTTTTTCCGAACTAATTCACGAAAAGCTATTAAATGAATTTTCAATTCATTTAATCCAATGATCTGTTACATGCCAATGGTGTGACCTTATAGGTTTAGTCAAGAGTAAACTGTGAGCCTAATATAGATTAGAACTCACTGTTCGGAAGCATTGCTCCAGCTAGTTGTTCCGATCACTTGATTTCATTGAATTAATTGTTCGTAATTAATCTGAACCTTGGTATTAGACTAATGCACCTTAGGTGAAAGACATATTTCCTTCAAAAATAATGTCGGGTCCAGCGGTCTAGAATTAGGTTTAACACATATGAAGAATGTGGAGGAAAATAACTTTGATTATGTACCCTTATTTGTTTTTTTTTTTAATAATTAAGACATCGAATGAGGCAATAACAAATTTATCTATCATTTATTTTATTTAGGAAAATATCTATAATATATATGTCTCCAAAGTAAAATGTAATCAGACAACCAAATTGTTAAATACTCTTAGAGTTTTAAAATTCAAAACTCTCTTATCAAAAATAATGTCGGGTCCAGTCGTCTAGGTTTTGGTTTGAGGCGGGTGTGGATACAAGGAAGGGTATGAAACAAAGTTAATTTTATTTTTCTCCCGCGAGGCGCGGATTAGGACGCGGATGTGTATTGTATCTATCGTGGTAACGGGTATGGGGATGAGAATTTTAGGCAGGTACAAGTGTTTAGGGACCAACCCCACCCACTTTGAAGTTATCTCTACGTGAATAAAATATATGGTTGAGATAGGTGTTAAATGACCGGGTAATGATGTAGATGATAGGGGAGTATTAAGTGGGTATAATATCGAAGTAAAGAGCATATGAGAACAGATTTATGTTTGACATGGGTTATGAAAGGGGAAGAACGTAAATTTATCTAGGTACCTTCATTTTATTTTTTTGAATTTGTTAAATAAATAAGACGCGGAATGGGTCAGTAACAGATCTATGCATCATTAGTTTTAATAAGAAGATTATCTATAAGCTCTATTTTGATTTAAATTGTTTATAGTTATAATGTATATATGAAAATTTAATATTCATATCATAAATCGTGAATCGCACGGGTACAATACTAGTTAATAACACTAAAAGACACCAATCTGTCAAAAAAAATGACACACCAATAATGACACGTGCCATCTCCTGATATGTACTTGAATTTTATTTTCGTAAAAATATTTTTTTTTATAGAAATGGCTTTTAAAGCTTTATATTTTCTAGAAAAAAAAATCATTTATGACAAGAATCTAAAATGATATGGTAGAGAGTAATATATATTTGAAGAGTATATGATGAGCATGGAATTAATCTAAATTTTATGCTATATTACTGACTTCTAATAATTTTTATGAAATACTTATGATAAGAATAAAAATATTATGATTTACAAAATATTTATACGTAAAGTTTTGGCATGTCAAGGTTTTATGAGCGACAATTGTAACTAGTGTTGGAACCACCCATTGGAGATTTTGCTAGGTATCTCCTTGAATTTATTTATTTATTTATACATTTTGGTGTTTAGACCATCTACAATGGCAAGCTAATGGTTAAAATAGCTTGTAATATCATATATAATTTTAAGCTTATTATTTTCTTGTTAATTTGTGTGTCAATGGCAAACTACTTTACCAAAGTAGCTTCCTATTTAGTTGGGTCCACTTTTTGAAGAATATCTCTCATGGATGCATGATTCTGGTCGGCTCGTATTAGCCTGTGCTTCATTACGGCGAGAAAAGAAATTGGTTTATGGGATGTCAGAATTTGCGAGAAGCGAAGAAACTACTGCCCACTGCCAGAATCATGGGAGAGTGGTCAGACAGCCCACTGCCATCTCAAGGATTGGATTCGAACCAATCAATCTCCCAAGCAATTGGCGTGAAGTCTTTCACCTTTGTTGGAGTTGATTGGATACCTCAAGTTATTCTCTACCAATTCCTTAATTAACAAATTAGTGTGTGGCCCGAACGTTGCTCCGGATTTTACTTTTAGTGGGGTTTACTTTTTGTAAACATGAACCCATTTTAAAAGATTGTATTTTATATCAATATGAAAAATATAACATACATTGTAGCTAGCTAAAATGGTAAAAAGTGTATATTCATGAAATTCGATGTTCGATCTTTGTTACATGTTTTTTGGTTTGTCAATAACAGGTCATGATGTTTATTAGTGGTGACGTGGCATAATAAGGAGAGATATACGTGGCGCATATAGATTTTTATAAACGCCTTTTAATATAATAATATAGATTAATTTTATCTTTATTTTAATTATAACTTGCATCCCAATTGGACAGTCTTTTCCCCAAAAAATTAGCATGGCCAAGCTAATTTATTAAAAGCACTTCAATTGTTAAGTTATTAGATTGAAACTTTTGCAAATTGCAAACAAATCTCTATCTACACCATTGGAGTTGCTCTTATATATTTTTGTTTTGAGATTGAGTTTAGGAAATTTTGTGAAACAATACCTTTAATTTTGGTAGTTTTGTGAATTGTTACTTTTCAGAAAATTTCTTTAAATTTAACTAACTTATAATTTTGGTTTGTTTGACTAACAGTATCATTTGATATTTGTCGTTAATATTTTTCATTGTTTATTTCTTTTATTCTTTCAAATAGCTATGTTCATTTGTTGTTTTGTTCATTTTTCGTATTAAATCATTGTTGTAATGGGGTTCCACATTCAAAAAACATTGACAAAAAATATCAAACAAACCAAAAGTTAGTTAAATTTATTATTATTATTATTATTATTATTATATATATATATATGTATATATATATATATATATGTATACATATATTATTCTTTTTAAAATATAGCGATTCACGAAATCTCCAAACTTAAACGTAGTGTTTTACCAAATTTCTTATCGACTGATAGGAAAGTTGGTAGTTTCCTACCAGCCCGTAATATCATCCTTACCAGCTGGTAATATCGTCATGGGCTGACTCTTTCTTACCAGCCAGTAATAGCGTCCTTACCAACATTGGGTGATATCGGTGGCAAGAGTCATCCCATGAAGAGAAAGTTAACGGGTCGTTCTCTATTGGGTATGACCCATATTATCCGTGCATCCGACCCGTGCCTATATATATGGATCTCATTTATTGTGAAAGGTGCATAATCTTAATCATTCCACCCAACCATAATCTCGTACTCTCTATACTCTCTCTATAATCTCTGACTTAAGCATCGGAGGAGGATCCTCGAATCACCCCCGAAGATATCTTACCGTTCTTATCTGCACATAATACAATCATGGGGAAACAAGCAAGGAAAACGACAGGATAAATCCAACGTACCTTTCCTAATTCATACCGGAACAGTAAGTAAATATCAATAACTGTTATGTGTTGGTAAAAACATAACATATGGAAATTCGGTAACTTTCAATGGTATCAAAAATGAAAACAATGGTATAAAAAAAGAACAATGCATGGTATAAAAAAAAATGGTATATCGTACCCCGGCCCTATTATGTGTTTTTTTTTGGCAAGCAAGTAAGTATATATTAAAAATGTCAAAAAATCAAGGTTTACGACCTAAGTGAGGGGAGAGGACAAACCCTCGACTCACACACAATAGAAAGGCCCAGCTAGCCTAAAGAGCCCTAGAAACAATCAAACTAAGGGAATTACAAGGCATGAAACCAATCTCTATCAATAGCACTAACTTTCTGCATGCCCAGTGATGTTTTGAATTCTACATTTGAAATCAGTTTGAATAAACTGAACAGTCTTACTAATTGTGGGGACTTTGCTATCCCAAACAGCTGAGTTACTTGCTTAATTTTCAGATGTGATAAACAGTGTTGGCCGGCAATGGTAGCATATGCCAACTTTTTTCCCTACAAGTACCTTTACAGTACCTTCTAATCCAAGCAAGAACAGATTGAATATTTTGCCTTTTACAGGCAGTGGCGGAACTATATGCGGGAAATAATACGTTGTAACCATGAAATTAACAATAAATATAGGAAAGAATATAATACTCATATAATTGACCTCAAAAGATGTGACAGGTTTTACGCATACCCTAAAAGCGTATTTCACCACCACCAGTACAAGGTTCTTAGTGAAGATTGCTCCCCAAGGATAACCCAGCTACCTTCCAAATCTGTACCTCGATTGGAAGGCTGGAATTAATTCAAGAACTGCTCAGATCTCTATGGGACGATAATGACAGACGTAATATTTTTTAAGGTTTTTTCGTTTCTCTATTTAAAGGAGTTTTATAAGGAATTTGGTATAAATCGCAACTCCCAAACAATACTACAAAAACAATACCCACGACAAATATCGAAACGGACTCACAAGCATTATCATGTTAAAAGGATCTGTATTGCATTACATGTTGTGGAATACAGTTAAAACATATTAACGCAGCAGATCGAATAATCCCCAAAGCCAGGAATCATGTATAAAGTACAAATCAAGCAGACTTACGTTTGTAGCGTGTTTTCCCTAGATTCAGCGTATCACGAACACGAACAAGAACTCCAAATGTCGTTCCTCTACTTGGTTCACCGACACGTTCAGATCCGTCTTGAGATTCGTAGCTTAGATGTCACTCAAGATATTTTAGCTTTTAGGGAAGAACAATTCTAATGGAGGCACAGAGAGTTTAGGGTTTCTCTTGCCTTAGGTTAGAATCTGATTTTTGCATTAGGGTTAGGAAAACATATTAGACTAGGTTATAATAATAACCTATCAAGTGAGCCAAGCCAACCGGCCAAGCATAGAGCCCGACCGGCCAGAAAGGCCCACGATCGAACCCTCGCACAAGCGCACAGCACACAGCACGCAGTGGGCTGGGCCTCGCTGATATTGTTGCTATTGCTTCTCCATGCGTGCACAACCAAGGCAGCAAGGCCATGGGCCTTTGCTCCTTGCGCTTTGCTCGTGGGGTTTCATTCGTGTTTGCTTTATTTAATTATCATTCGATAATTCATTTATCGTTTCGTACTTGACGACCCATTGTCGCATGATACGATTATTTGTTTCGCCTAGCTTACGAATATACACAATCACGATATACTATTTCACGATCCAATGTTAAATCGTATAATTATGTTTTCAGAACTAATTTCCTGAAAAGCTATTAAATGATTTCCGATTCATTTAATTCGATGATATGTTACATGCCAATGGTGTGACCTTATAGGTTCAGTCAAGAGTAAGCTGTGAGCCTAATATAGATTAGAACTCACTGATCGGAAGCATTGCTCCAGCTAGCTATTCTGATCACTTGATCTCACTGAATTAATGGTTCGTAATTAATCTGAACCTTGGTATTGGACTAATGCACCTTGGGTGAAGGACATATTTTCTTCAGTCTCCCACTTGTCATTCAGACAAGTGTGCATTCCGATTCCTTTGTCTCTTGGTGTTACTTACTGAACATAAGGTAAGATCCAAGCCATCCTTATTAGGTCCAGAAGTGTTTCTCGAATTACTGAGTTCAACTGTTAAACTTTTACAGAAGGTTAAGCCTTAACCATTCCTAGCACGGCCAAGCATTTTCACAGTATCTAACTCTTTTCGAGAGGCCTTGTACAACAACACCATATCCTATCAAAGATAGGAGGTGTACAATCCCTTCTTGTAACTTATGAACAACTTACTTTGATTCATAGTACGCCCAATAACTGCTTTTATAGTCTCCTTTTACGGTGCGACGTTTAGTGAGCATCAAAGTGAACTAATTCTCAAACAAGCAGCCATAACTACTTTGGTTCTGAGGAATAGGTTCCAATCACCATTAATGAGAACTTCTTATGACATGACTTTAATCTCTTAAAGTGTTCTCATGGTCAATCTGATACAAGATCCAATAAGTATCTATGCAAAAGATTTTTGACATCCAGTCAATCTAGTTCAAGAAACCGAACTACAAATCTACTTGCAATCTAATCTTCATTAGTCATTGGTCGTCCACCTTTCAATGACCTGGATTATGGATCCTTTGTGACTTCAATATTCAAGTTCACTTATGGGTGTTTCTTTGTAGAAGAATCCATCTTGACATCCCATTTGAATGTTTTGAATCACTTGGACTTTCTCATTTAATACTAAACCAAGATTAAATGAATATGAAATACAATTTCATAAAAGATAAATGTTTAAACCAAATTCTTACCATTTTGTGGGCCTCTAACCCAAAATCAAGCATTTAATGTTTTACAGATACAGGCCTTTCATCCAATACTTAAAACATTCATGGAACTCAAACTTGATTCCATTTCTGCATATGAGTGTTGTATCTCATTCGATGTAGAGGTTTAGTTTATCATAGTTTGCTATTCTTAGCATGTTTTCTATCGAAAGCCTTTCGATGTAAGATGAAAAGATATTTGAATATGTTTATAGAATGATCTAGTATTTCATTGCTGTTTAGAATGATAATCATATTTAAAATAGAAAATCATCCAGATAGTAGACTTGTGATCAACCTGAGTTCATAAAAGAACTACAACTAGAAACAATTCCCTTTCATTGCTTCTTAGGCAATAATGAATTCATTTCAATTATGTAGAATTGAAAAACATGCTATTCTTTTGGAATACACTAACCAGTTCACATAGATGTGGGAGATACATCTTTCTACTGAGTACCTCGAAACGAATCATTAATTGATTCAGTTTCCCATGCATCACATATGGTTTAGAACCTATGTTACCACCTTTTAATCACGACGCCTAATTGCCCGTATATGTTTGTGGTTTACCTAACAACAAAATTCAACTTTTGCTTAGCCAAATGCATGTAGCATCAAAAATTTAGTTCATCTTCATTTCCTCTTATCAAGTGCTCATCCTACATATCCAAATGTATTGGATGTTCTTGATATTGTTCTAATGATCTTTGATCTAGATCAATAGAGATTGTTATAAACTCGTCAGGATCCAATGTTCACGAGTTATGTTGGCGATCTATATATGACATCATACATGATTGATTGTAATGCAAAAACCATTCGCATTTTAAAATATATCCATGTAACTTTTAGCTTTATTCTGTTTCAAGAGATACTGAATCTTGCTAAAATCTTGGCATTGTGATATAAGGTGAAGGCACCTCTACAAGGTTCTTCATGTTTAACTTTAGTAATAACATCCTAGCTTTATACTTAATTAAAGCATTTATTACTTAGACTTACTCATATGGGTTGAGAGTCTCTTTTGAGTCTCTCAATTGTGTTTGATTTAGTCATTACCTTTACAGAATCCAAAAACAGTTTTAGATCCTATCCATAGATCTTTAACCCAGTATGTTCTAAGTTTCGCCATGGTTCTAATATTGACATATACTTTCAAATCTAACCCTTTAGAATTTGAATTTCATTTTCAATAGAGAGATATGTATCTCATATATAGAACCAATAAGCATGACTTAGCTCCCACTAAAATCCTCAACTACAATATGATCCATATTTTCATAGAGCTATGATTTCTCAATAGCCTTATTGAAAAATATGGTCCAATTCCCACTTGCGTGCTTTAATCTACGAATAGATTTCTTAAGCTTGATCTTTTATCTAGCATCCAAAACTTTTACATTGTGTGATGTACACAATTCCTTTATACAAGTCCGACCAATTGAGGAAGGTGTTTCTTTTTCCAATTGTCATATTGCCACATGCAAGGATTACTAGATTTATCCAAAATAGTTCAAGCATTCCGACTTGGTGAAAAATATTTCAACATTATCAACGTCGTGAAGTTGTTTACAATCTTTAACCACCAATCTAGCTTTTATTTTGTATGTTTATACAATATCATCTTTGTATGTTTGGAAAACATGTTTGCAACCAATGGGATTGAACCCTTTAAGAAAATCAACGTTGTATGTTTAGAAAACATGTTTGCAACTAATGGGAGTGAACCCTTTATGCATATCAACCAAATCATAGATTTGATTCTTTAAGATGAAGATACTTCGGATAAAATGGCCTCAAACCATTTTATATGGCCTCGAACCATACTTATGTTTCTGATGGCCTCAAAACATACTTGGGAATTTTAATTCGTCGTAGCTAACCTGTAAGTCGTATGTTTTTAAAGAACTTCCAAAGTCTTCATAGTTTTCATTCCTCAAGATATCTATGTATCTATCTTGGTTGAATTCTATTCCTTATACGATTTACCTAGGTATTGAACATCAAGCGTTAGTGTCTATAAAGACATTACTCAAGCCCTTTGAGTATTAGGATTCTCTTGAAGCACTTCTAAAGTCTTTCTGAAACTCTTTTCAAAGGATTCTAAGTACGGAGCTTTTCAAAGACTCCTAAATATCCCACATTTGTTTGTTGCTTGACTCGAAGTTCTTTTCAGGTCACTTCGAGGTCATTTTTCTCCCACTTGCATTTTTGTAAATAAGATGGTTTCCTAAAAGACATTATCTAGAGCAACAACCATATGTTCTCAGATTTGTGGTAGAATCAATACCTTTTGTTTCTACGAGTCGCTCATAAAGAAAAATATATCTATTCTTGAGTTTGTTTGATGTAAACACTAACTCCCACTGGGTTTGACAACCCTAGATATATATATGCTGAAAAGATGTACTGAACCGAAGTTCAATCCTTATGACATCTTATCCTTAGCTCTTTGTTTAGTGTGATAGTCACTTGAGAGTATCATTTAGAAACTATATATAGGAAAATATTCGTGATTATCGTTAATCGAATAGATTCCGATTTCTCCATTTGGACATACAATATTCTTATGGAACTTCCATTGTCATAATGCCATATAAACAATCTAGATAATCTTTCTAGGCTCATGCAAACATCACCTTGACCCAGCCTAGATGTTCCGAAATTCTTACCATGTTGATTTTATACCCTTTTGTGAATCGCATTGAAGCATTTCACATATTTCACCTTGAGTAAATATAGCCATATTTTCTCAAATTCTTGTGAAATAGGTAAGTCATAAAATTCATCTTTGGTCTATGAACGTAATTGTCTAGAACTTTCTAACAATAGTCCATGTATATGTCATGTTCAACAAGTAAGACCCATGTGTCTTAAATTAATCAACTTTCAAAAAATCCATGCCATGGAATCTTAGAATGTTGTCTTGTTGATATGGTCGTATGACATTGCCAAAGATATGTGGAACACAAATCAAAATACTTGATTTGAACCTTCTGAAGTTTGAGTGTGAAGAGATTTGTTTGTTTATTAATCAATCATATGACTCAACCCGTAAATGACCATTTCATTCAAATAAACACTAAATGAATGTTTTTGTTTACTTTGAATTGAGTCTTTCTGTTGTCCAAACAGAAAATTATTTTTGATGATTAATGGAACATAATGCCATTAAGTTCCAGCCTTTGAAAGGACTTTAAAACAAACATGATGACCCTATAGCTAATGTAACACGACTTTGCTTCATTTCCCACTTGTAGGTCAACAACCAGACTTAGTTCCCGGAATTTGAGTTCTTAACAAGAGTTAGAGCCTCAAGCGGTAACCTAATACCATAGGAGTTTATTTGCCAAGTCGTTTCTCTTTAACGCAAACCTTTAAGTAGAAATTGAATCTTGAATTCATTTGTTTTGCTCCCGTTTCCTATCCTTTCTAGCACGTTTTCTTATAGTCCTAAAGATTTTACTCTTTGCTTGATCTTCTTACTTTGTTATTGTGAGGTTATGACAAATATAAAACATATATATTTCATGCGGAAAAACCATAAAGCCAGGAATCCAAATTAATTGCCACATAACAATTAGCATAATTTAGGATGAATACATTTGTAGCGTGCCCTCCCTAGCTGCTCCCGAACAGAACAAGAACAAGTTTAGGACTCCAAGTGTTGTCCCTCCGTAGATAATCCACAGCACGTTCGGATTCGCCTTAGATTTAATTAACTTGAATTCAACCTAAGGTTTTAAGTTATTCGAATATAATTTGTGGCAAATTATTAACTTTAGTTTTAACCTTAAAACTATATGAATACTTGAATTGATTTATTATAAATTGTGAATGCCATCACCTATTTATAGGGTTGGATTATCGTAACTAGAAACCTACTAGGATTCAATTAATCTAATCTTATTAGAATTAGATATTAATTAAAACTATTAAGTTAATGTTTAATTCAACAACTATCTAGTAGTTTTAGGAAATTAATCTTTAATCTAATCCTAATCGCTTAAGGATTCGATGCATGCACGGTCTCAACGCACACACGCACGCACAGCACACGAGGGGCACTGGACGCGCGCGCGCGCGGAGTGCTCGGCCCAGCAGCGCTGCAGCCAACGAGTGGGCGTGCCAGCCTGCTGGCCTCGCTGGGCCTGGCCTTGTGCTTTGCTTAGCTGGGACTTGCGATGCTTGCGGGCTGCCTTGCCGCGCGCGGGCTTTGCTAGGAGCAGGCCTGGCTTCGTGCTGGGCATTGCGTCTAGCAAGCTCGTCCGATGTTCATTTCGTACGACGCGCTTCCGATTAATTTTCCGATTGCGGAATTCATTTCCGATTCGAACAATATTTAATATTTCCGATTCCGGAATTAATTTCCGTTTCGAACAAATATTTAATATTTCCGATTCCGAAATTATTTTCTGATTCCGATAATATTTCCGGTTCCGACAATATTTCCGTTTCCGGAAATATTTCCGATTCCGGCAATATTTCCATTCCCGATAATATTTTCCGATACGTACCATGTTTCCTTTTCTGGCAACATCTACGACTTGGATAATATTTATATTTCCGATACGATCCATATTTCCGTTTCCGGCAATATCATGATTTCCGGAGTATTCATAATTTGCCTTTTGACGATTTCAGCTCCCACTGGAACTGAGATCCGTCATTTCCGAATATCCATAAATGGAGTATTTAATTCACTTAAATACTTGATCCGTTCACGTACTATTTGTGTGACCCTACGGGTTCAGTCAAGAGTAAGCTGTGGATTAATATTATTAATTCCACTTGAACTGAAGCGGCTTCTAGCTAGGCATACAATTCACTTGATCTCACTGAATTATTAACTTGTATAATTAATTAATACTGAACCGCATTTATTTGACTTATCATTGAATGCATATTATTAGAGTTTTCGAGAATTGAGCGGATGTTGAATGAATTGTTGTTTGCCATAGTAAAAACTACAATTGAAAAAAGAATAAACAAATAAATAACCATTCATAGTTTCTCTTAATAAACTTAAATTCTAGCATACATGCATAATTTATCATTTATTAAGCATTTTATTCAAATTATGTGTTCCGGCAGGTGTGAATAAAATGATTCCAAGATCCTTAAATCATTGACGAATTAAGAACATTATGTATTTAGACTCAATTCTAAAATATTTTAGGTAAGCAAAGCCTTTGCTAATAGTCTAGAAACTACTCTTGGTTGATAGGTACGTCTAAGAACTTATTAGGTAAACCTATCTCATTTTTCACGACATAAAAGGACTCCTTATTTATATCATTGAGTTTCACCAAAACTAACATGTACTCACAATTATTTGTGTACATTACCCCTTTAGGATCAATAAGTAACATCTCGCTTAGGGGGAAAAATATTACTAAGATTGATGTAAAGGTTATCCAAGTAAGTGTTATTTTGGCATGGCACCTTTTAACTCAATTTTTAAAGTTTGGAACTTAAGGCTCTTACTATGTGTAGACACCTACTTTTGTCCCCATTCCCGAAAGGGAAGGTTCGATGATGAGAACATAAATCTCCACTTGGCAATGCATCTCCCTTTCATTTTAGCCAAAACTGCTATTTATAGAAACCTGCTAAGAATAGTAACCACCGTAAAAGGTAGTTGTTAAAAGTGGAAAAGTAATAAAAGATAGAAACCTATCAGAATTAGGTGTTGCACTCCAACATAAATCCTAAAAGAGATAGAATTTGCATTCATGGTATAATTCGAAAATAAGAGTTACGTATTAATTAAATTCCTAACGAACCTAGAGTTCGTAATGGGCCCAGACGCATTCCGTCATAAGTTAATACGCACTAAAAGACTCGAATAAATCTCAAAAGCTCCGTGTTCTAAGAGTCCAAATCTGACAAAGAACTCGGCCCATATCCCATTTTCAACGCCTGGATCTGGGCGCCGAAATCTCCGGCGCCCAGCCCTGGGCGCTGAAAGTGCCTGGGGCCGTTTTATCTCCGGATTCTTTTTGGATTCGTATCTTAAAATATATCTTTCCACACACCCTTTTCCTATAAATACAGCCTAAAACCGACGAGAAAAGAACACACAATTCCATAACCTGAGTATTGACTCTAGCCTTAAGCCTAAGCCTCACGCTGCGAAATTGATCCGACGTTCTGTCGCAATCGACCCAAAAGTCGAAAAGAACGCGTCCTGCCCCTTGTAGCTTGATGAATTAAGCCTAAATACTGGAACATTGCTTAGAAACCCGAGATTTGTTAAATAAAAGGAGAAATAGCAAAGCCAAGTGGTTAGTTTTCTGAGAACCACAACGCACCTCTCAAGGGTGCGTTGTAATGTGTCCCTCATATGATTTAATCGCTTTCATCACCCTTTTATAAAATTGTCAAACTATTAATTTGATTGATCTATCACGCCTAATAAGATAATACCTTGGACAATTGAATTATCATGCTAGGTACCTTAAATCAATCTAAATAAGATAATCACGATCGATTTAGTGTTATGTGTTGCATATTGCTAAAATCAATTCAGAATAGTTTAATAGTTTAACGCATGTCCCTTCAATTATTTATGCTGAGCTAGTAAGGATAACCTGCCTTTGGAGTATTATCGATGAGCACTCCTCTCGGTAGCTACAGTCCCCCGAACTCTGAATCTCTACCCTGTGGGTGTACGTTGAGCGATCCCCACACCAGGGATCACAAGGGAACCTATGGCCGTCGTGGTCGAACATAATTGCACTCCCTTTATGTCACGATAACCGGGTTTTGTCAGTTTTTCTCATTGTCGTTAAAAACTGAATGACGACTCCTATATTACTAGTCGATTGGGTGTAAACTCACAGGAAATCCAACTACACTTGATCTGACGACGTCACGCCCACGAGGGACGAGGTCACGCATTAGCCTCGTGCTTTTTCGACCCCCTCGCAGTGGCGACTCCACTGGGGATGTTAATGAAATACTCGTGCTCGTAGGTAATCAAAATAGCCGAAGGGTGAAACGATCCTACCCCGCGTTTATTTCCCTATCAAGTTGGGACGACCTGAAAATCAGCATATTAATGTGAACGGACAGAACCGCATAACGAATCTTGGCTCCCTTGGCATGTTTCATCTCGGGAGTTGGGAATAAGGATACCCATCTCCACCCTGGGGGTGGATACGCTTCGAATGTTGTCCACTCGGCACTTTCGCTAGTAGTACACCTATCCCAAACCCAATCGCTCGCCCACTAGGTCCCTCTCATTGGTGCATGCCCCCTTGGCTTACATCGTGATTGGTCTCTTGGGACAAAATTCGCTCGTGAATGCACTTCCCCGACCGGGGCATGTGTTGGATCGACGATAGAAGAGGTACCAAGACGACGCAAATATTACCCATAGAAGCCTATCATAAACTACGTGACATATTATTTTGCTTCATGTTGTAATGTTAGTTGTGTGTAGCGAATTATGTGATTGTGTGTGACAAATAATGCTAGGAAACCAACGACCCTAAAAGTTTCCCAAACATTCATAAACACCAATTGGCCAAAGAGTTATACCAAAATACGTGTTCCGCAGCCCCGGGCGATCGCCACGAAAATAAGCGACGCCCAGGACAGCCTGTAACGGATCCCACAACGCTGCGCAACGCGTAAAGGACGTTATTAGGCAAGCACGCAAAATTAATTCGTATGTACGAAAAAAGGATAGACGAACAGAATACGAGTACCAGTAAGGGACGCTTTTTCAGCGCCCCTGGCTGGGCGCCAATCATTTTCAACGCCCCTGCTGGGTGCTGAAGTTGCTGCCTGCCTTTTGGTCAGGCACAACAGCCTCGGTACCCGCGCATAAAGTATACGTAGCAATAAAAAATTCGTAACAAATTCGCTACGAGGACGTATGAAAAAAGGCACTCGATTCTAAGAACGACTTATAAAATAAACAACTCCTTGTGTCGTCATTAGGCCTCCTATGACGACAATGTTCGGCACCAAAACCGAACATGCTAATTAAAATAACTTTGAATGTCACACGGGAAAATGTTTCAAAAATCCAAAGAATGACCAAAAGAAGAGCCAAAAGTGTACCAATAAAAGTGAGAATAGAAAACCAATAGAAAGAGTCAGAAGTCTAGACTAAGTAATGCTTAACTTTGGGCCTAAACTTTAGCTTGTCTTATGCATAGGGTTGGTTCTGCCACTTGGTGTCGATCTGAAAATCAAAGGTTAGTGCGTCTCGAAGCTACATCACCAACACAAGGTTTAGTAACTCCAAGCTCCGTCCGTCATTCCCCCTTTCAAGGATCTCCGCTTCCCCAACCTCGATTCGCACCCTCAAACATGTCCATGGAAGAATTACGAGACCAAATGGTCCAAATGACCCAACTTATGAGTCAACTGAAAATGGAAAACGAATTATTAGCGGCTGCGCAAGCCAAAAATGACCTCGATAACGAGAAGAAGATCGAAAAAATGGTTCTGCAGCAAACCATGGGGAGCAAGTATTTCTCCCTCGATCCTAAACCTTTTCCCGGCAAACTACCGGAAAAGTTCAGTTCATCTGACTTACCAAAGTTCAAAGCCACGGACAATCCCCGTGATCATCTCTTGAGCTTCGTGAATGCCAAGAACTTGAAAGGTGTGGACAAGTCCATGTATTTGCCTGCCTTTCCTTTATCCTTGGAACCTGTGCCACTTAAATGGTACTACCACCAGGACCCTAAGCTCTTCCCACTTGGGGAAGACTTTGTCAATGTCTTCATCAAGCAATACTCGTCTAACATGGATTTTCAAGTCACCATGTGCGAGCTGGAAGTCCTCTTCCAAAAGAAAAATGAATGTTTCACGACCTATTTTGCTAGATGGAGAGACCAAGCGGCCCAGCTAATCAATAGGCCTCCTGAAACTGAATTGGTCCAAAAATTCAATGACAACCTAGACCCAGCTTATAAACAACACCTTAGGTACTTGGGCCTTGATACCTTCAAAAGGGTTTATGATGTAGGAATAAAGATCCCAGGATGACCTCGCAAAAACAGTACAAAGCAAGCCTGCATACAAAAGTAACACCTACAACAGGGGCCACACGCTTCAAGCCCAAGAGGTCCACGCCGTAGAAGAAACCCCAACCCGAAGGAGCCTTGGAAGGTGGACCCGAGATCGAAAGTTTGCCCCATTCGGGTCGACTCTGGTACAAGCCTTCCAAAGACTAACCAATCAAGGAAAGCTAAGGCCCATAGGCCTGTGAGGGGGTCGAAAAAGCACGAGGCTAATGCGTGACCTCGTCCCTCGTGGGTGACGTCGTCAGATCAAGTGTAGTTGGATTTCCTGTGAGTTTACACCCAATCGACTAGTAATATAGGAGTCACCATTCAGTTTTTAACGACAATGAGAAAAACTGACAAAACCCGGTTATCGTGACATAAAGGGAGTGCAATTATGTTCGACCACGACGGTCATAGGTTCCCTTGTGATCCCTGGTGTGGGGATCGCTCAACATACACCCGCAGGGCAGAGATTGAGAGTTCGGGGGACTGTAGCTACCGAGAGGAGTGCTCATCGATAATACTACAGAGGCAGGTTATCCTTACTAGCTCAGCATAAATAATTGAAGGGACATGCGTTAAACTATTAAGCTATTCTGAATTGATTTTAGAAATATGCAACACATAACACTAGATCGATCGTGATTATCTTATTTAGATTGATTTAAGATACCTAGCATGATAATTCAATTGTCCGAGGTATTATCTTATTAGGCGTGATAGATCAATCAAGTTAATAGTTTGACAATTTTATAAAAGGGTGATGAAAGCGATTAAATCATATGAGGGACACATTACAACGCACCCTTGAGAGGTGCGTTGTGGTTCTCAGAAAACTAACCACTTGGCTTTGCTATTTCTCCTTTTATTAACGAATCTCAAGTTTCCAAGCAATGTTCCAGTATTTAGGCTTAATTCATCAAGCTACAAGGGTCAGGATGCGTTCTGTTCGACTTTTGGGTCGATTGCGACAGAACGCTGGATCAATTTCGCAGCGTGAGGCTTAGGCTTAAGGCTAGAGTCAATACTCAGGTTATGCAATTGTGTCCTCTTCACGTCGGTTTTGAGGCTGTATTTATAGGAAAAGAGTGTGTGGAAAGATATATACTTTAAGATACGAATCCAAAAAGAATCCGGAAATAAAACGGCCCCAGGCATTTTCAGCGCCCAGTGCTGGGCGCCAAAGATTTCGGCGCCTAGGGCTGGGCGTTGAAAATGTGATCTAGGCTGGGTTCTTGTCAGATTTGGACGCTTAGAACACTGAGCTTTTTGGGAGATTTATCCGAGTCTTTTAGTGCGTATTAACTTATGACGGAATGCGCCTGGGCCCGTTACGAACTCTAGGTTCGTTTGGAATTTAATTAATACGTAACTCTAATTTTTGAATTATACCAGGAATGCAAATTCTATCTCTTTTAGGATTTACGTTGGAGTGCAACACCTAATTCTGACAGGTTTCTATCTTTTATGACTTTGCCACTTTTAACAACTACCTTTTACGGCAGTTACTATTCTTAGCAGGTTTCTATAAATAGTAGCTTTAGCTGAAATGAAAGGGTGATTGAGATTCGTTATTTCATAGGAGATGCGTTGCCAAGTGGAGATTTATGTTCTCATCATCGAACCTTCCCTTTCGAGAATGGGGACAAAAGTAGGTGTCTACAGTTAGCCCCCACTTTGACTGAGTCTCGAGATGAGACGATGGTCAAAGTACTAGACGGAGTGCGTCATACAAGCCATGGTGTATGTGACTTGTTTTACGAGGGTCTCAGGAGCCCCCGAGTGATAACATTTGACTTAAGGGTTATCACTTGAAGTGTCAACACATTCCTCACGCGTCATTGGAATTTGTTAACTGATAGTATAGAAACTCCCTCACTTTGTCATTGGAAGTATCTAAAGATGTTTTCGAAATCAAAGCTATAATGTGTAACTAGGCCTGGCCAAGCCCAATCACGAGGTAAAATGTTTTAAAGATTCTCATTTTCAGGGTTAGCTAAACGAGAAAACCCCCTTGTTTTTATAGGACGTAAAACGAAGGAAAATCCAGCACATCGCTCTTTTTTGGAAAAACGGAAAACCAATCCTTTGATTTTTAGAAAAGGGAAACTATCCTTTGATTTTTGGGAAATGGAAACCATCTTTTTATTATTGGGAAGAAGATAAACCAATCTTTGAGTTTTAGAAAAGGGAAACCATCTTTTGAATTTTGGAAAAAGATAAACCATCCTTTGATTTTTGGAAAAGGGAAACCATCTTTTGATTTTTGGAAAAAGATAAACCATCTTTTGATTTTTGGAAAAAGATAAACCATCTTTTGATTTTTGGAAAAAGATAAACCAGGAAAACTTATCGCTGCAGCAACTAAGGACCTGCGCGGTTAGTGGCGCAGACCCCGCCCGCTGATGGTGGGCGAGCCTGTCCGCTGAGGGTGGATGCCCCGTCCGATAAAAGTAGACGAATCTGTTTTGACGTTTTGAAAATAAGGACCTACGCGGTTTGTGACGTAGACCCCGCCGGCTGAAGATGGCGAGCCTGTTTTTTTGTTTTTGAAGAATTTATTTTCTTTTCATTTTCGAAAACTAAGGACCTGCGCGGTTAGTGACGCAGACCCCGCCGGTTGAAGATGGCGAGCCTGTTTTTTTTTTTTTTTTTGAAGAATTTTATTTTCTTTCGAGGGATGCTCGGATTTAGTTGCAACCTGAATGTGGGTTGACAACGTGCTTAGACGGACCATTGTCTCGTGGTCATCATCTTTCATGGTTTTGAGCTAGTCTTTACGGCTCAATTTTTCCACTACCTGGGTCCTTGATAAGAGGATTCTGTATAAGTATCAACGGCGACCTTTGTCTTGAGGTCGTAATCCGGTTTTATCTTTTGAGATTATCCAAACACGGGACTTCGTTCAGCGTAGTCTGGGAATATTGTTTTAACTTTGCATACTCTCTTTTGAAATATATATTTTCTTTCGAGCCCCCAAGCACTCGTGCTTGACGGTCATTTCTTGTCAAAGAGATTCCTTGGGGATACGCATTTTGTAATGTCCTTGATCGTGTTTGGGATCATGCTCGTAAGTGCGAGCGATCTTTGTAGTGGTGTGCTACTCTTAACAAAACCGTGAGGTGCGACTTTCAGTAAAGAAATCGCAATTTTCGAGTCGAATGGATACGGCAGGACCCTATAGTAGTCAGGGCTTCTTTTGGGCCTGGGCTCATTTTCGGCGCCCAGGCCTGGGCGTTAGAAATAATTCACGCCCAAGTGGGGAGTTGGAAATATTGTTTGGGCTGGTCTTTTGATGACACAGTTGGCCTCTTGTTCGTTCGTTTATTTCACTTGGAAATTCTACGTATTCTCTTCTCTTTTGTTTTTCTTTATTTTTTGGAACGTAGAATTTTATTAGAAATCACAATGAGTTGAGTGATCGTGATGATTTCTCGAGAAGCCGTAGCCGATTGGTGGACTACGGTGTTTGTGGCTTTGGGGAGATTATTTAAAGGAACTGTCGCTCTTAAGGCGTACAGTTATTGCAATAGTTGGGCGAGTCTATATGGCCCGAGGAACATACCTTGAGGCATAAGACTTTAATCGCTCTTGTTGTTATTTTGACCATATATTTTTTCTTTTGAACGCGTTCGTGAATGTTCGATACTTAGGACGATACGTATATGCGAACGAGCGTTCATTAAATGGCCGTTGCGTGCGGTCCATTAATCAGTTCGCTTGAATCATTTTTTTTTATCAATGACTGATGTTGAATAGTTTGCTTAGAAGCTTGATAGGGTTCAGGCCCATTCATGAAGTGGGCTCAAGCATCGTGCCCTTTTGATCGTTCAAACATTTGCTTTGAGACTTTTTATTTTTTATTTTTCTATGGTTGTTTCGTAGCTTGGAGCCCCCAAGCATGCATGTTGGGATGCTTCCTTTTGGCGTACGATTTTCGTAGGTTCTTTCGAGAAAGATGCCCTGGGGTTCTGCTAGTGTAGGTGCGAGCTATCCCTTCCGTGGTAGGTAATGTTTTGCTACCTTTAATCCTTAATGTAGAAGTCGTGTGGCTTGCATTTTGAATTTGGGCGATAAGTAGTCTTTGCCTCTTTTACACATGCTCTTGGTCGTGCCCGCATTAGTGCAATACGCCTTACTCTGTTTTCCGTTTCAAACTTGTACCGTGGGATGGTTGAACTTATGGTGCGACATAGGCTTGTGTGGCCTAATAGCGTGTCTTAGAACATTCCTCCAGGTGTTGGGATATCATTATTATTTTTTGCATTGGAGTACTTCATCATGCCTCGTTCAGGTGCTCGAACAAGTGTAACACCTTCTGCGTGGGTGTGCACGTCTTATTACTTCATTCAATGCGAGGATTCATAGATGTTTCTTTCTTTTCTTTTTTTTATCCTTGTTTTTTTTCGCTTTTTCTTTGGAACGACGTAGACTGTGTAACGGGAGCTTGTAGGGCGAGCGTTATGTGCAGTAGTTTGATCGGAGTTTTGGTGACTCGCGATTTTCAGTTACCCTTGTCAGTGGGGTGACTTTATATATTCTAAGTAGCGCTTAGAATTCGGGAGGGGTTGTAGCCATTCTAAGGTTTGTTTTACACGATCAGACCTTAGGATTGTGCCCCTATGACGTGTGTATAGCATTAGCGTTGAGAATTTGCGATAAAATCGTCATTTCGAGCATTTTTAGATTGTCTTTCTCAAGCCCCCAATTGTAGCTACGGGATTGGCTTAGTGCTATAATGCTTGGCACACGTTTTTATACATTCATGGTGACATGGATCATGAATAGTTTGAACCAGACTCGTATAGTGCGAGGTACGTTTGAGTAGTGATTTGCTACTTCTCTTGTAGATGTCGTATTGTGCGACATTGCCATGGTTAAGGTAGTCACATGTTGAAGTGTGCCTTGACCAAAAGCTAGGTGCCTTTCTTTACCCATAATCATATTTAGAAATCTTTTTGACTCGCTTGCAACATCGAGATAAACGCATACTTACCTTAAACCAAAGACACTTTATTATGTTCGAAGAAGTCTTTGAAAATTATTTGAAATCCGAGTCCTACTGTGTACAATCCGAGGTGTCCTAAGTAAGTTTGACTTATAGAAGGGTTCGTACAGGATTACATGAGTGAATCAAAATACTGTTACGATTTTTGGAATGCTGTCTAAGGATTTGCTGGAAGCCAGGGTGCAGGCGTCAAGATATTACTTGTGCCCGTGTGGCACATGCTTTAGACTTTTAGGGCCATCTTTTCCAGAATTGCGGGAATATAAACCGCTTTCAAATTTACTTAGATTTACTTGGTGTATGTCTGCACAAAAGGTCAAGGTATACTTAGTTCTTTCCCTAGCTCTTTCATTTCAATTTTTAGCCCCCAGTTGCTATTATGTATTCTCATTAATGATGCTTTCAAATTTCGATTTTAGATGCCCGTGTCATATGTCTGAGTAGGGTGATCCTTGGTTAAGTGCCAAGTCCTATTGACAATGTATGATTTTTTCAAAGGGGATTCGCAAGCATTTGAATTACCATGAACGGGTGCCCTGAGTTCGAGGGAACGATGGGGCGATGCCGTAGAACAATCCTCTTTATTGCAAGCTTACTACCTTTACTACTTGTTGGCGATTATGACTGTGTCTAGTGGTGAAAGAAGGTCTTTAAGTGAGTTACGTTGCTTTAGGGAGGGTCAAGTCGAGTACATTAGAGGTCATGGACGCTCGCGCTAGCCCCCATTCAATTGAGGCAAAGCGATCTTTTGAGTATTGGCTAAGTACCTAGGAGTGTGAGTGCTCCTTCTAACAAGGGTACGTGCCCTTAATATTTTTCGATGTGTGCTCATTTAGGCATCTTGATGACTTGGATTCTTCATTTGACTTAAAATTTTTCTTTTGACTTGGATTGCAAGTAATTAAATTTCAATAAGGGACTCTATTTTTTATTCTTGTTATTCTATAGGCTTTAACATTTTTGCAAATTGGTTGGACCGAATCATGGATTGCCTATGTATCCGCTTTAAATAGATTTCATTTGGAATCAGGTCTTGCGTAGTTCTTAACCAGAAAATGGTTTCTTAGAATGCCGATTTTAAACAAGTACGTTCTGAGGTGGAAACATATTTTTTGAAACGGTAGAATAAGTGAAATTTCAATAAGTGAAGTACGTTTGAGTGGAATCGTAATGTTTGAAATAGAGTGAAATAAGTGTACGAAAATTTTGGAGCGCGCGTATTTTGCGTATTTTATACGATCTTCTACCCCCCAAGTGTTCGTTATTCTCCCGCATGTATATGGGAAAATATACGAACACTTTTAGGAATTGGGAGTTGAAAGTGATAAGCAAGAACGGCGCCCAGGGCTGGGCGTTATTATTTTTGGCGCCCAGGCCTGGGCGTTGAAAACGTGTTCTGGGCTGCCTTTTTGCGCTGCTCCTTTTCATTTTGTGCCAAATATTTGGGAATCTTTTTTTGTGCGCTAAATGCTTCTTTTTCTTTTTAGACGAACTTTAAAGGCGCTTTGCAAAGTTTCTTTTTTATTATATTTTTTTTATGTTAAGCGTAGAATGTACTTTTCATTTGTCTTTTTTTTTATTCGTGACTCAAGACGACTTGAAAGATGGGTTGAATGAGATAGGATAATTTGTATAGGCATTAGTCAAGCATGAGGATTGGAAAGGGTAGAAGATTGTAGAACTTTATGTAGTTTTTGTGGTATGATTTGGATTGGTTGACTCAATTCTTTTCCTTCGTTTACTTGGGTAAATTTCGCAGTTTGGGAGGTACGGGCTAAGTATTTCATGGCTCGCTTTTCTCGCTCTCCCTTTTCTATTTCTCTTTTTTCTTTTTTGCTTGGGATTTCTCCCCCTTTTTATTTGGGCTAAAAGGTAGATGGTTGTGGTCTTTGAGTCACGAGGCGAGACTGAGTGAGCCTCGTTTGGTAGGCCTATAGTGGACCTTTAATTTTAGTAGGCCTAGGGTGGACCCTTAAATTGTCTTACTTTGCAAGCGTATTTAGTCGTTTCTTAAAATGTGCAAATAGCGTAGATTCAAAATGTTGTTTTTGCTTTATTGAAATTTAACGAAAGAATTACATCGAAAATAATTTTTTTTGCTTCTTTTCAGATTCCAGTTTCCGGGATTTAATTGGAAGTTGTGATTTAGACTCGAACTTTCATTAATTTTTCTGATTATAACCCGTGTATGAATACAAGGAGGTGGCCTAGACTCAAAATAATGACGTGGCGTAAGCCTATAATACTTGACCAAGCGACTCTCAGACTTAGGCTAATTGGACCATAACTTTCGTTGGTTGACACTTTAGATTTTAACCCTTGGGTGTTCGTTTGTCATGCGCCATTTTGCTTAGTGTTGGCAAGGTAGTTAGTTGGGGAGATCGAATTTTCATTTTTGCAAGACTAGAATCATTAGTGCGGCTTCCCTCTTAGTGTGTATTGCTTTACCCCGATGGTAGCCTTATGGCATGCCGATTTGGGTATTTTCATGGTTAGTCATGTTGCATTCATGGAAAATCTTTTAGTCCGTACTTAGGAGTATTTCAAGGAGCGAGTGGCTCGAGAGGACTATGATAGTCGTGACCCAATGTGATCATAAGCAATGAGGCCATTAATTTTTTTTCTTGCCAATGGTATTGACACCTTAGGCTCACTTTGGGGGTTGTGCGACTATGGAGGAATGATTTTCAGAATGTGACTGTTTCCATTTTGCAAATACTTGAATTACATAATATATTCTTTTTATTGGTGAGAGAGAGTATTTAGGCCGTAGATTCTTAGCAAGGGATGACAACTGCATATGGGTGCTTATTGATTTCTTTTAAATGTTAGGAAGGGAGACTCAATACGGTTTAACCTTTTAACTTGCAGAACGACACCAAGCATTAGGACCGATTCTATGTATAAGACAACTAAGACTTAGGATTTAGATTGTACTTTGGCATAGCCTAGTCTAGACTCGGATTTTTTTTTTTTTTCGAACATTATTTTTCCTTGAAAACTTTATTTGAACAACATTTTTTGAATACTTTGCCCATGTGACATTCAAGGTCATTTAATTAGCATGCTCGGTTTAGTGCCGATCATAGTCGTTATATGAAGCCTAACAACAACGCAAGGAGTTATTTATTTTATAAGTCGTGCTTAGAATCGAGTGCCTTTTTTTCATACGTCCTCGTAGCAAATTTGTTACGAATTTTTATTTATTGCTACGTATACTTTATGCGCGGGTACCGAGGCTGCTGTGCCTGACCAAAAGGCCAGGCAGCAACATCAGCGCCCAGCTCAGGGCGTTGAAAATGATTGGCGCCCAGCCAGGGGCGCTGAAAATGCGTCCCTGCCTGGTACTCGTATTCTGTTCGCGTATCCTTTTTTCGTATATACGACTTAATTTTGCATGCTTGCCTAATAACGTCCTTTACGCGTTGTGCAGCGTTGTGGAATCCGTTACAGGCCGTCCTGAGCGTCGCTTATTTTTGTGGCGATCGCCCGGGGTTGCGGAACACGTATTTTGGTATAACTCTTTGGCCAATTGGTGTTTATGAATGTTTGGGCAATTTTTAGGGTCGTTGGTTCTCTAGTATTATTTGTCACACACAATCACATAATTTGCTACACATAACTAACGTTACAACATGAAGCAAAATAATATGTCACGTAGTTTATGATAGGCTTCTATGGGTAATATTTGCGCTGGCTTGGTACCGCTTCTATCGTCGATCCAACACATGCCCCGGTCGAGGTAGTGCATTCACGAGCGAATTTTGTCCCACGAGGCCAATCACGATGTAAGCCAAGGGGGCATGTTCCAATGAGAGGGACCTAATGGGCGAGCGATTGGGTTTGGGACAGGTGTACTACTAGCGAAAGTGTCGAGTGGACAACATTGGAAGCATTTGCACCCCCCGGGTGGCGCTGGGTATCCTTATTCCCAACTCCCGAGATGAAACATGCCAAGGGAGCCAAGATTCGTTATGCGGTTCTGTCCGTTCACATTAATATGCTGATTTTCAGGTCGTCCCAACTTGATAGGGAAATAAACGCGGGGTACTATTTTGATTACCTACGAGCACGAGTATTTCATTAACATCCCCAGTGGAGTCGCCACTGCGAGGGGGTCGAAAAAGCACGAGGCTAATGCGTGACCTCGTCCCTCGTGGGCGTGACGTCGTCAGATCAAGTGTAGTTGGATTTCCTGTGAGTTTACACCCAATCGACTAGTAATATAGGAGTCGTCATTCAGTTTTTAACGACAATGAGAAAAACTGACAAAACCCGGTTATCGTGACATAAAGGGAGTGCAATTATGTTCGACCACGACGGCCATAGGTTCCCTTGTGATCCCTGGTGTGGGGATCGCTCAACGTACACCCACAGGGTAGAGATTCAGAGTTCGGGGGACTGTAGCTACCGAGAGGAGTGCTCATCGATAATACTCCAAAGGCAGGTTATCCTTACTAGCTCAGCATAAATAATTGAAGGGACATGCGTTAAACTATTAAGCTATTCTGAATTGATTTTAGCAATATGCAACACATAACACTAGATCTATCGTGATTATCTTATTTAGATTGATTTAAGATACCTAGCATGATAATTCAATTGTCCGAGGTATTATCTTATTAGGCGTGATAGATCAATCAAGTTAATAGTTTGACAATTTTATAAAAGGGTGATGAAAGCGATTAAATCATATGAGGGACACATTACAACGCACCCTTGAGAGGTGCGTTGTGGTTCTCAGAAAACTAACCACTTGGCTTTGCTATTTCTCCTTTTATTTAACGAATCTCAGGTTTCCAAGCAATGTTCCAGTATTTAGGCTTAATTCATCAAGCTACAAGGGGCAGGATGCGTTCTGTTCGACTTTTGGGTCGATTGCGACAGAACGCTGGATCAATTTCGCAGCGTGAGGCTTAGGCCTAAGGCTAGAGTCAATACTCAGGTTATGCAATTGTGTCCTCTTCACGTCGGTTTTGAGGCTGTATTTATAGGAAAAGGGTGTGTGGAAAGATAGATTTTAAGATACGAATCCAAAAAGAATCCGGAAATTAAACGGCCTCAGGCATTTTCAGCGCCCAGGGCTGGGCGCCAAAGATTTCGGCGCCCAGGGCTGGGCGTTGAAAATGTGATCTAGGCCGGGTTCTTGTCAGATTTGACTCTTAGAACATGGAGCTTTTTGGGAGATTTATCCGAGTCTTTTAGTGCGTATTAACTTATGACGGAATGCGCCTGGGCCCGTTACGAACTCTAGGTTCGTTGGGAATTTAATTAATACGTAACTCTTATTTTTGAATTATACCAGGAATGCAAATTCTATCTCTTTTAGGATTTATGTTGGAGTGCAACACCTAATTCTGACAGGTTTCTATCTTTTATGACTTTTCCACTTTTAACAACTACCTTTTACGGCAGTTACTATTCTTAGCAGGTTTCTATAAATAAAAGCTTTGGCTGAAATGAAAGGGTTATTGAGATTCGTTATTTCATAGAAGATGCGTTGCCAAGTGGAGATTTATGTTCTCATCATCGAACCTTCCCTTTCGGGAATGGGGACAAAAGTAGGTGTCTACAAGGCCCCACACCCGACCCTTCATTCAAAAATAAATATTGGGTCGAGGGCACCTATTGCAAATTCCATCAAGGAAATGGGCATGATACTGAAAACTGTTGGAATCTAAAAAACACGATCCTGGATATGATAGAGGATGAAGTAATACCTCTCCCTAACGTTGGCAAACCCAACAACAACAAGAGCCCACTCGGTTCTTGTTACATCTCTCTCGATCAACCAGAAAATAAGAACTTTGACCCTACGGTGTATATTACGCCTCAAGGTGCACCACTCATGGATCAAATCGAGAGTGAAGTGTGCGGTGTGTGGGATGATGATGCGGAAGATGTCTACCTGTCTCAAGTATCGGGCTAGGACCTCTTTACTGAAACTTGGCCCGGGCATGCTCCCATTGACACCACCCCTCAAGAGCCCGAAGTTGACAATCTCACTCGGTCCGGAAGGGTATACCAACAACATATTCGCCCACCTCCCGGGGACGACATCCCAGTCAGACAGACTCCTGAAAACATACGGCACACCACCGTTGCAGAAGTCATCGAAAATCCTCTCTTGAAGCAACTAAAAAGAACTAAAGCCGAGATTACCATCTGGGATCTCATGTGCACTTCAAAGGAACATCGTGAAAAACTTATTCGCTCACTTGACCTCATCTCAGTCCCTACGGACATCACACCTGACTCGTTGGTTAACCACGTCACAAGAGATGTTGAGGAAAAAGCAATAGTTTTTACTGACAAAGACTTACCCAAAGAAGGAGGCGCCCACAATAAGGCCCTCTATCTAGTGGTTGGATGCAAAGGACAAAACATCCCCCTAGCACTCGTAGATAACGGTTCAGCGGTAAATGTTTGCCCATTGCGAACCGCCCATTGCTTGGGGCTAGGAAGCGATGACTTCCAAACCTCCACGCAAGGGGTACGAGCTTATGATAACTCTCGAAGGCCTGTGTTGGGAAAAATCAACCTCACAATACAAACCGGGCCCGTGGCACGCACCACAGAGTTTCAAATAATCGACATCAAGCCCACTTTCAACCTCATCTTAGGACGCCCTTGGCTCCATGACTTAGGAGGTGTGGCTTCTACCTTGCACCAAATGGTTAAACTTATCCATAACGGGATTTCTGGAAATACGCGCCCCTCCTCTCGACGTCAGTTGTACTATGGTGGGAACGGCCGAAACTGCAGAAGACCTTTACGGTTTTCAAGTGGATGAAGCCATCCAAGTCATTGAGGACTATAATTTAGCATTTCTAGATCCGCGTGCATCCCGGGTCATCCCTAAAATATTGCTAGCTCAAGTGTCACGGTCCGAGTGTTTTGACACCGGATCCGTGCGACGCGCTCTTGCCTATGGGGCGGCAAGGGCGCAAGCCTTGTGCAGAAAGTGAATCTCATGGCTCGGGGCACGAGCGGATGTCTGCTTTAGAATGAGCACTCTTGCCTATTGGCGACAAGAGCGAGGGTTGAAGGTCGATCGGGGCGATTGTGTGCGCACAGCAGGCACAAGCGGGACCGACGACGAGAGTGTATCTGTTTTGCAAGGGATTTTGATGGGTCTTGGAAAGCTTAAAAGCATGCGACAGCACAATATCTATAAAGGCTAGCAACAACACATGAATTAAGCAAACGCAACTTCTGATGAGAGGTATTGGTTAATACCCCTCATAGAGGTTTATTTTGAATTAGCTAAATTGTCCCAGTGAACACTGGAATTACAGTAACATAATAATTCTTCCTAAAGCCTAGAAAACTATTAGAAAGATCCTAGAAAGCAATAGAAAGAAGAAATACAAGTAAAGGAAGGTTGGATTCTAACATCCTCCCCCACTTAAGCTGTCGACGCCCTCGTCGACTTACAAGAGTTACAAAAGATGAAAGAAAAAGCTCCTATTCTAAACTCTGTAGTCTTCTCTGCGCCGTTGGTTGATGGCGGTTGCTGGAGTCTTCTTGAATCTTGTTGTGTCTTGATAGGCTGGAGAGTCTTGTGAATCCAAGTCTTCCTTGTTTTTGGTTTCTGGCTCGGAGCGGCTTGGCTTGAGCTTGCATCTTGTCTCTTGTTTCTGATGCGAGGGGGTATCTGAGATATCGCCTTTCTGAGTGGCTCCATCACTCGCATTGCCGAAAGGAATCGGTCCTTCTCTTTTGTCTTTGTGGGAGTACCTGTACTTCGAACTAGACAAGTTTGTCCACCTGCTACAAGCAAAGAATTCAAGTGAGGCATTACAACTGCTTTGCTGGTGCGGAGGAACTCCAATCCAAGCACAAGGTTGAAGTCGTCCATGTTGACGGCAGTGAAGTTCATTTTTCCTTCCCAGTCTCCCAACTTTGCTTCCACCTGTTCTGCCACACCGAGAATCGGCTTGGCTTTAGAGTTGACGGATTTTATGCTACCGCCTCCTTTCTTGAGCACTAACCCCAATCTTCGGGCTTCTGTTTCGGTCACAAAGTTGTGAGAGGCGCCGGTGTCTACCATGGCTCGAGCATTCCTCCCATTTACCACGAGGTCCACGTACATCATGTTTATGGATTCCTCTCTTGTCTTCGGGCCCTCTTTCCCCATTGCATACATCATGTAGACGGAACTCATTCTGCGGGGTTCTTCGTCCTCATGGCATGCTTCTTCTTCTGTCTCTTTTGGGGTTTCCTCCACGGACATGGCCGACAACTTCCTCTGTAGGTTGTCGATCTCCCCATTGTGTTTGCATTACCACCATTTGTGTGGGCCTCGACATAGCAAACAGTTGAGTCTACTAATGTTTCCCGAAGGCGTGCTGATCTTGGATTCCTTTGTTGATACGGAAGGTGATGACCAGGATTTCTGTGAATCTCCTCCCCCATTTCCTTTCTTGAATCCCCCGACTGAGCTGGACGACACCCTTGAGTCACTTCTCGCACTCTTGGGTGAGCTTGGAGTCGGGCCCTCCGAGCTTGTAGGCGTCCCCCTTGTTCCTTCTTCCGAGCGATGACCCCTTCCCGCGGAGTAGTCCATCAATCGCTCTGCAGCAGTCATAGCGGCCGAAAGCGTGTCCACTTTCGCCCTCAATACTTCACGCTGCGCCCATTCTTGCAGCCCGTGAACAAAGTTGAACAACCGATCTTTCTCATTCATGTCTCGGATGTCCAACATGCAGGCCGAGTATTCCTTCACATAGTCGCGTATGGAGCCCTTGTGGCGGATCTCATGTAGCTTCATTCTTGCAACAAACTCGGTGTTCTCGGGGTAGAATTGATGTTTGAGTTCCTTCTTGAACTCCTCCCAGGTGTCTATCTTTATTTTCCCTTCTTCGATGTTGGCGTGCTTGGTGCGCCACCACAGCTTCGCATCATCCGACAAGTGCATGGTCGCGGTATCCACCTTTAGATTGTCACTCAGTTGACAAATTCTGAAATACTGCTCCATGTCGAAGAGGAAGTTATCAACTTCCTTCGAGTCTCTAGCCCCACTATAGTCTCGAGGTTTTGGAGGTTTGATCTTCATCGCACCACCCCCACTCGAGTCAGTCCTTGCAGCGCGCATCAGTGTCGCGCATTTGTCTTGGGCATCTTCAGCTTGCTTCTGGACAAAGTTGAGTTGTTCCTGAAGCGCTTCTTTCTCTTGCATGAGCTCATCGACCGCACCCTCGAGTCTTTCTATCTCTTTGGCTTGGCCAATCACAATTTCCTCGAGTCGGGTCCAGCTCTCAGACTTGCCTTCTAGCCAGGCTAGTCTTTCTTCGATCGTTTCCATCTCAAATTGCTTGCTTGGGTCTCTCGATGCCTAGGTTTGAACCTTGGCTCTGATACCAACTGTCACGGTCCGAGTGTTTTGACACCGGATCCGTGCGGCGCGCTCTTGCCTATGGGGCGGCAAGGGCACAAGCCTTGTGCGGAAAGTGAATCTCAAGGCTCGAGGCACGAGCGGATGTCTGCTTTAGAATGAGCACTCTTGCCTATTGGCGACAAGAGCGAGGGTCGAGGGTCGATCGGGGCGCTTGTGTGCGCACAGCAGGCACAAGCGGGACCGATGACGAGAGTGTATCTGTTTTGCATGGGATTTTGATGGGTCTTGGAAAGCTTAAAAGCATGCGACAGCACAATATCTATAAAGGCTAGCAACAACACATGAATTAAGCAAACGCAACTTCTGATGAGAGGTATTGGTTCATACCCCTCATAGAGGTTTATTTTGAATTAGCTAAATTGTCCCAGTGAACACTGGAATTACAGTAACATAATAATTCTTCCTAAAGTCTAGAAAACTATTAGAAAGATCCTAGAAAGCAATAGAAAGAAGAAATACAAGTAAAGGAAGGTTGGATTCTAACATCAAGGCTATTTCCCGGGAACTCCATTGGGCATAAGGAAGAAGAACTACATGTTCCATCCCCCACCCAAAAAATCTACTCCCTTTGGCCTAGGCTATGAACCAACGGAGGAAGATATTGCTGACCACTTATCTAGGCTACGCCTTAAGCCAGCTAGGACAAAACATGCCACCCTTCTTTCCCCATATCAAAGAACCCTTAACGGTATGTTTGTCCGGGAAGGAGAAGAACACCCATGCTGTGAATTCCCTGAACCCTTCGTTCAGGATGGCCTGCTAAAACCCAGATTTGAAATTTTCCATGACTGTCATACTTTGGATGAGGCACCCCACCTCACCAAAACTGAAACAGCTGAAATATTGGACAGCCAAGCTCTATGGACATTGTTTAACGAATCGAGGCCTATGGAGGACGAGACTGTAATAACTACCCTAGCTCTACAAGATGAAGGTTTCGATCCAACTCGGTTAATCGCTCCTACATCAACACTAGAAGAGGCCGAGAACGGATGGGTGAAGACATGTCAGTGGGTCAACGCAAAGGGAATAGAGTTCAAGATGAGTACAGGCGAAGGACCAAGGTTCTACGAGACTAAACCCAAGAATTGACCCGCAGAGAGCACTTTAGCAAAACGCCTAGTAGTTCTTTAGATAGAAAGAATAAAGCTCTAGATATGGTCCTAAGAACCCTTAGAATATTGATTAATTTATTTCAGTGTGTTTTCCTTACTTTCCAAATTAATAAAGGCGTAAAATTTCTCCTAAAATATTATTCTAACACAAAATAAGCACTAATTATACTTGCAAATATAAAATCAAAAAATGAAAGGAAGCGGCCCACTTTAGGCCCAATAGCAAGGCCCACTCGGTGTTGAATCGTGACATCGAAACCAATTCCCGAAATCCACAAAATAAACCATACCATCCTCTTCATATTTCCAAGACATAAGGGTCAAGCCCGTGCAACCTAAAGAAATCAAATCCAAACAAATGCAAATGTTGCTCAAAAAAAAAAATCATAAAACATAACCCCACCATCCCCATCATTAACAACACGCACCTCAACCGACCCAAAAAGCCTACGCAAAGATCTTCATATCTTCCGCACCCTAACTCCATTTTCAAATCCGTTTCAAGTCACGAATAGAAAAAATTAATCCGGACGAAAATGCGTCTAACGCTAACAGTCCAAAAAGCTTCCGAAATAGCGTCAAAATTGATTTCTGACGAATAAAAAGTAAAATGAAAAAAGGGGGAATAAACGCAAGAACATGTGAAGGAAAAGAAGCAGCGCGCCAAGAAATCTACCCAGAAAACATTTTCAGCGCCCAAAGCTGGGCGCCTAAATCTTTATCGCCCCAGCCTGGGCGCTGAATCTCTCTGCTTGCAAAATTTTGCCCAGAAGTGCTCGTCATTTTATCCGCACATACACGGAAATATAACGAACACTTGGGGGGGTACAGCACGTATTCAGATATACGTACCACCAAAAAATACATGTACTCAAAAAAAAAAAAATTGGCTTATGGCAAAGCAGCAGATTAAAATAATAATAAACTTCACTTATTCTACCGTTTCAAATAATATGTTTCCACCTCAGAACGTATTTATCGAATTCGGCATCCTAGAATTTATTCTAGCTAGAACTACGCGCGACCTGATTCTAAGTTAAAGTTATTTAACAAGGATACGTAGGCAATCCTATTTATGGATTCGGTCCAATCAAATGAAAATATAATGTGCATAAGTGTTGGAAATGAGCAAATAAAAAGAGAGAGAAGCAAAACGAAAACAAGAAAAATAAAATTACGCCTTTATTAATATTTAAAAATAATAAGAAAGAAAATAAAAAGTGCTAAGGAATGAAAAACAAACACAACTGAAATAAATAAAGGGCACCTACACCCTAACAAGAACTACACTACTCGAGTTCTTCCGGATCATCAAATAAAGTTTTGTAGAGGGCAATGTTCGCAGGGTCCACCTCCACAGGCTTCTGCGCTGCCCCTATATCAATCTCCATAAGAACAGGCTCCTTGACACTAACTTCCAAGGATGCCAAGGCCTCAGAAACATTTTCAGTTTGAACAGCTATAGCCTGCTCAGCCTCAAGGGCACAAACAATAGTAGGGGAAGGATTATCAACATCAATTGGATTAGCCACTGGTTCTACTAGGGACTGAACTTTCCTAACCCATACATTATTCCGGCGACGATCTCCGCGAGAGCTTGCATTTCTTTTGTGAACGGCAGGCCCCTCCATGTTAGGCACCTTTTTAGGCTTGGAACTAGAATGGGGAGGAACTTCCTTTCACTTTCGATCAGGACGAGCTTTTACAGTCTTAATACCATGGTCGCGAGGATTAGCAGAATCACGGCTCTCATACTTAGCCCTACCTCAAGGTATCAAAAGCTCAGCCGACTCTTCATTTCGAGCCTTAGTTCTCACGGCCTTATCATCGGAACTCATCCACAACTTGTAGTTTTCAGAAAGACCCACAAAGCCAACTCTAGCCACGGTCCAACGCGGGAGGCCACCATAATACTTAGCCCACGCTTGAACCCGTGCTTGTGAAAAGACCGCTACTTTAGGTGGTACCGTATCGGAAAACGGGATAGTCTGCCTTAAGTCGTATTGTCGCATGACTCGGTAAGGAAAGATATAAACGGGCCGAGATAGCCCCAACAATGAAACGTACACTAACACCTCGGAACCCCCAGTCATATTAGTCAAACCCCACCATGGTACCACCCACTTAATAGAGCATATGCCATGAGTGAAATAGGAGGCCCACTCGGCCTCGTCCTAGCCTTGGTGCAGATACTTTCGGTTACCCAAGGCTATAGGGCGATAATGTTTAGGATCGGCAGGAGCTTCTAGAAGCCTAAGTCGTTCCATGAGCCAAATATGCAAAAAATAGGTACGATCAGAAAAATAATAATAAACGAAAGTCCTGCCTGGGACGCACTTTCAACGCCCAGGACCAGGCGCCAGAAATTCCGACGCCCAGCTCTGGGCGCTGAAAATCAGCTCCAGGCAGGGGGCTGTCGAGGCAAACAAAAAAAAGAAAAGAATAAAGAAAAATATGTGCGAATAAACGATCGATTACCTGTTATAAATATCACTGTGGGGAGACCGGATAAAATTTTCAAGGCACAAAATAGAACGCTTTCCTAATAGTATTTTATCGACCCACAAAGGAACAATCGGGTTCACGGTAACACTATTGAGATACAATGAAGAATCAATTGATCTTGTGTGTTCTCACAAAATCAATCCAACAAGAATTTGTGTTAAGCACTCAAATGTCTCACTTTGAAGAAATAATTTGCAAGAAGATTTCTCAAAAGTATGAAAGTATATTAATATGTTAACATTATCTTAAATGTGTCATAAGTACTCTATATATAGAGTTCTTAATGAAGAGTCACCATTGGAATTAATATCCAACGGTTACATCCAAGCAACCGTCATAAAAACATTCAAAACGGACACTTTCTCCATTCGCCCGGTGGGCGGAGTTCCGCCCGGTGGGCGATTGGAGAACGTCGCCCGACGGGCGAGCTTCGCGCAGTCCGGCGCGCGTGCAAACATTTAACTTTCTCCTTTTGCCCGGTGGGCGGATCTTCGCCCGGCGGGCGATTGGAGAAAGTCGCCCGACGGACGGGTTTCGCCTGACGGGTGCCTAAATAACCGTTGCATCCGCTTGGAATAAACTCTAAACATTATACTACCTCCCTCAACTCCTAGTATAATACACTTTCACATTTAACTCATAAACCCATTTACTCTATAAATGTTCCAACAATCCTCCTCCATTTATATAATAAATGTTGAATGGTTTATCACTTGCCTTAGACATAAAAGATCATACTTATGCATAATGAAAATATCTAACGATTGAATTTCCACTTAGTATAAATATTCTTTACAACAATTCCGATTGTAATGATAGACTAGGCTTTGAATCATACAATCACTTTGAACTATTGAAGATATCATACACACTAGCATAACACAAACAAGTTTGTTTCCTCGACACCTTTGAAGCCATGGTGTCCATATCCATTCGTGAGTCTTCCAAGTTAAGCATTAAACTTGGTGAAGCGGCCAAACTTCTTACTCATATAGGTAAATCTTTCATGAAGTATGCTCCTGCAATTTGAGCACCCATGTCAAAGATTTATTAAGAAAATTAATTCAACCTCTTAACATTGCAGTCACAAGACACTCACCTTTGGGATTATTTGAGTGCTTCAAATCATCAAATGAAGTAGTATCCTCATTGAATTTAAGATCTAATGTTTTATTAGACGTTAAATTGAGTTTTCCTTCACTTGTGATTTTCCAATAGGCTTAAGACCCATCCCTTGAGACATTTTGTACACTAACTCTTTTGGCAAAGGTTTAGTAAACTGATCAGCCAAATTGAGATTAGACCGTACATAATCAATGGTAATGACTCCATCCTTAATCAATTCACGCACATAACTGTGTCTTACACCAATATGTCTTGATTTCTCATTGTACACTTGGCTATATGCCTTAGCTATTGTTGAAGCACTATCACAATGTATAGCATTAGGAGACATTGGTTTTACCCATAAGTCTACCTCTCTCAACAAATCCCTTAGCCATTCCGCTTCCTTGCAACAAGAAGCTAATGCTATGAACTCCGATGCCATAGTTGAATCAGTTATACATGTTTGTTTCTTAGAAGCCCATGAAATGGCACCTCCTCCAAGAATAAACAGCCAACCACTTGTAGATGAATAATCCTCTTGGTTTGTTATCCAACTAGCATCTGAGTAACCTTCTAATACCGAAGGTTCTCCCGTATAAGTCAAACTATAATCTATAGTTTTCTTCAAATACTATAGTACTCGCCTCAAAGCTTGCCAATGAAACATACTAGGATTACTAGTAAATCGACTTAGCTTTCCAATAGCAAAAGCTATATCCGGTCTAGTACAAGTCATAGCATACATCAAGCTTCCAATCAAGCTTGCATACTCCAATTGTGAAATTGGAGTACCACTACTCGGAACCAACTTAATGCTTGGATCCATAAGAGTAGAAACCGGTGAACAATTTGATTCACCAAACCTCTCAATCACTTTCTCAATATAATGAGATTGTGATAAAGATATTGCTCCATTTTCTCTTATTATTCTAATTCCAAGAATAACATCTGCTTCTCCCAAATCCTTCATGGAGAAACAAGTAGAGAGAAAAACTTTGGTCTTTTCAACTTGTTCCAAATCAGTCCCAAAGATAAGCATGCCATCCACATATAAGCAAATTACAACTCCTTTACCGTTTTTATCAAACTTGCTATATACACACTTATCGGCTTGATTTATTTTGAAACAATTAGACAAGACAACTTCATCAAATTTTTGATGCCATTGCTTAGGTGCTTGTTTTAGCCCATACAAAGATCTATTTAACTTGCAAACCTTGCTCTCTTGTCCTTTAACAACAAAGCCTTCTGGTTTATTCATATACACTTCCTCCTCCAATTCACCATTAAGAAATGCCGTTTTAACATCCATTTGGTGAATTACCAAGTTATGAATCGCAGCTAACGCAATTAATAACCTTATAGTAGCAATTCTTGCCACCGGAGCATAAGTGTCAAAATAATCGATACCATATCTTTGCCTAAAGCCTTGGGCCACCAACCGGGCCTTATGCTTTAATACGGTTCCATCGATCTTCTTTTTCCTTGTGAAAATCCACTTACAACCAAGTGGTTTGCAACCGGGGGGTAAATCAGATAAAATCCAAGTATTATTACCCATTAAAGAATCCATTTCATCATCAATTGCCTCCTTCCAAAAAGAAGAGTCATAAGACTTGACCGCCTCATTGAAAGTCTTAGGGTCTTCCTACACATTATAACAATATGAAGATAGAGTCAAAACTGACTCTCTTGACCCTTCAACTAAGTACAACTGAAAATCAGGTCCATAAGACTTTTCTTTCCTAATTCGTTTACTTTTCCTTATTTCCGGTACAATAGTATCATGATCTTTTCCAATATCATCTACTATACCGGAACTAGTACTAGGTAACATATCCTTTGGCCTTGGAATTGATGAAAAACGAGTTTCATCAAAAATTGCATCCCTTGACTCTACCACGGTGTGTGTAGAGACATAGTCATTAGACTCAATGACATAAAACCTATAGGCTTTGCTATGTTCATCATAGCCTATAAAGATGCAATCAATTCCCTTTTCACCCAAAGTTATTCTTTTGGGTTCCGTCACTTTAACGATAGCCCTACATCCCCATACCCTAAGGTAATTGAGATTAGGCTTTCGTTTGTGCCAAAGTTCATATGGGGTAGTCTTATTCCTTTTGTTAGGAACTCTATTCAAGACATAACAAGCTGTCAACATAGCTTCACCCCAAAAACCGTCACTAAGACCCGAATTAGAAAGCATGGAATAAACCATTTCTTTTAGAATCCTATTCTTTCTTTCCGCAACCCCATTACTTTGAGGAGAATATGGTGCGGTAATTTCATGGATTATACCAATAGACTGAAAATAACTTGGATCATAATACTCTCCACCCCTATCCGTTCGAAGTTTCTTAACTTTTTCATTAGTTTGCAATTCAACTTCGATTTTAAAGATCTTAAACTTATCTAGAGCTTCATCTTTAGAAGATAACAAATAAATGTAACACCATCTTGAATAATCATCAATAAAAGTTACAATATATTTCTTATTTCCTAAAGAAGGTGAACTATGAAAATCACATAAGTCACTATGCACCAATTCAAGCAATTTTGTTTGTCTTTGCACGGTAGGAAAAGGATTTCTTGTAATTTTATTTAACATGCATGTTTTACACTTCTCTATATTATAATCAAAAGGAGGAATCAATCCTACTTTAGACATGTCATACAAGCGGCGATAATTAACATGACATAAACGATTGTGCCATAGAGAAGAAACATCAAGCAAGTAAATAGAATCCACAACTTTATTATTAATGCTTAATTTAAACATCCCATTACAATAATATATTTGTCCTACATAAATACCACCCTTACTTAATACAAACTTATCAGACTCAAAAACAATCTTAAATCCATACTTATTCAATACACCTCCAGACATTAAGTTTTTCCCAACTTCTGGTACAAAAACTACATCCCTAAGAGTTAGAGTTTTTCTAGATGTTAGCAATAATTCTACTTGGCCTATTCCTTTAGCCTTGACCATAGAATAATTCCCCATGTACAAAATTGGACCATCCTCCAAATCTTCAAAAGACTTGAAATAATTCCTATCTTTGCACACATGTCTAGAGGCTCCCGTATCAATCCACCAAGAGTCATCAACCTGCACAACATTGATTTCAGAAATCATAGCCACAAAATTCATTTCTATATTTGTAGCATCATGTGAAACAACCATACCTTGGTTCTTGTCAACATTGTTATGTTGACCCTTGCTAGCCTTCTTCTTTTTTAAGGTTGGACAATCCCTCTTGAAATGAGGACCGTTACATTCCCAACAAGAAACATATTTTGTCTTTTTATCCTTCTTGTTTGCAACATTTTTATTGTTGGATTTATGTGGCCTTTTGTTGAACTTTTTAGTCCCACTAGACTTCCCTTCTTCCACCATGTTGATAGAAGAACCCGGAGTAATCTTGTCATTGACATTAGCCTCCTTAACACCATCTTGAACTCGGATACCCTCCTCAACAAGAAGATAAGTACCCAATTGTTCCATGGTCATTTCCTCCTTTTTATGTTTCAAGGAGTTCTTTGTATCTTTCCAAGAAGATGGCAATTTATCAATAATAGATGTTACCGCTATAGCCTCATCCATTACCATACCATGCAATCTAATTTGACTCAAAATATGTTAAACTTCATGAAATTGTTCCATAATAGGCCTATCATTAGACATTTTAAAATTATTAAAATTGCTAACAAGAAATTTCTTACTTGAAGCATCCTCGGCCATATACTTGGAATCAAGTTTGTCCCAAAGTTTCTTTGCACTCTCCTCATATTGGTACAGATCGAACAACGGGTCAGCTAACGTATTCAATATGTGCCCACGACAAATGTAATCATCGTTCTCCCACTTGGTTCTACGCCGTGTATTCTCCAAAGTCTCTTCTTCTCCATCGGCGGGAGGATCTGGCATGGGAGTTGTTAGCACGTACACCACGTTCAATGTTGTCAAAAGAAAGTGAATTTTCTTTTGCCAACGACGATAACCCGCACCCTCGAACTTGTCCAACTTCTGGAAATTCGTAGCCATATCACGCAATGAAGACGCCATTATCCAAAGATAAAATACTATTAGATTGTTATAAATATCACTGTGGGGAGACCGGATAAAATCTTCAAGGCACGAAATAGAACGCTTTCCTAATAGTATTTTATCGACCCACAAAGGAACAATCGGGTTCACGATAACACTATTGAGATACAATGAAGAATCAATTGATCTTGTGTGTTCTCACAAAATCAATCCAACAAGAATTTGTGTTAAGCACTTAAATGTCTCACTTTGAAGAAATAATTTGCAAGAAGATTTCTCAAAAGTATGCAAGTATATTAATATGTTAACATTATCTGAAATGTGTCATAAGTACTCTATATATAGAGTTCTTAATGAAGAGTCACCATTGGAAATAATATCCAACGGTTACATCCAAGCAACCGTCACAAAAACGCTCAAAACGGACACTTTCTCCATTCGCCCGGTGGGCGGAGTTCCGCCCGGTGGGCGATTGGAGAAAGTCGCCCTACGGGCGAGCTTCGCCCGGTCGGGCGCGCGTTCAAACATTTAACTTTCTCCTTTCGCCCGGTGGGAGGATCTTCGCCCGGCGGGCGATTGGAGAAAGTCGCCCGACGGGCGGGTTTCGCCCGACGGGTGCCCAAATAACTGTTGCATCTGCTTGGAATAAACTCTAAACATTATACTACCTCCCTCAACTCCTAGTATAATACACTTTCACATTTAACTCATAAACCCATTTACTCTATAAATGTTCCAACATTACCTGCAGCAATAGGGGCCTCCCCTTAAAAATTTCAGACTTGGCATCCTTTTTTAACTCATCCGCGCTCAGTAAGGTCTCGGCAACAACCAACGGCATAATGGAATAGAAACTCTCCATCTGGCTGATCAAGGGGATCAACCTTATGTCACCGAACTCGCCATTGTTATTTGACAGTAAATAGTGGTTCAACAAGCAGAATACAAATGCTCGAATATTCAATTTCTATTCGGTCGTATTTTTACTAGGTCTAAAGTGATGTTTTACAAGCTTTGCCAAATTAACCTTATCACCCACAACGATCTCAACGAGCATGTTAGCATCTAGTCCTAGGAAAGCCCCTATAGTTGTTTTACCCTCTTCAATAGTGCCAGGGGTAGAAGGAGTAACATTGGTAGGATAACCAAGGATCGCGACAAATTCATCTGGAAAAGGGCATACTTCATTGCCCCGAAAGACAAAAACATGGTGATCAGAATCCCAAAAGTTCAGGGCCGCATACAGAAAATTATAATCAATATTAATTTGTTGTAAGCCTAAGAATGCCTCTAAGTGGTATCCTTTCAACAAAGCCTTTTCAGTGGGATTAAGGGCTCTTAGCCAGCGCCTAACAACTCGTTGGAGGGAGAAGGGAGGAATCGACATGGCAAGAGCAGGGAAGAATAAAAGCTAAGCAATTGCAAAAGAGAGGAAGAATGAGAGTGGTGAAAAAGAAAGACGTACTTAACCCCTATATATACACGAAAGCATCAAGTGACATCCTAATCCCATTCGGAAACGCGTTAAGAAACCCAGAACAAAAACTGCCCAAATCTTTAACGCCTAGCCAGGGGCGCCGGAAATATAGCCCAAGGCCCGGGTCCTTCAAAACACGGAGCAGGAAAGGACTTAAAACCGTGTTAGTAGACACGAGGCCCTGCTGTAATCAAGATCAAGCCCAAAGCACCTTTAGAGCCTGAATAAGTGAAAACAAATGTTAAACCTTGTCGAAACTTAGACCCATCTCAAGGAAAAAATATGTGTACATTTTTTCAAGGCAATATAGAAAAAATAAAAATCAAGGTCATTCTTCGAAACACAAAAAACAAAAAAATCAAGTCGTTGGTTTCTCAAATTAAAAAAGCGTTTACTTGTCAAAAGATCAATACGGGCCAAAGTAAGCTCGATGTATTAATTATTGAAAAATGAAGCAAACTTTGTCGCCCGGAAAATGAAGTCGCACTCCACGAATTCATCAAAGTAGCATACCACTACAAAGATCGCTCGCACTTACGAGCACGATCCCAAACACGATCAAGGACATTACAAAATGTGTATCCCCAAGGAACCTCTTTGACAAGAAATGCCCGTCAAGCACGAGTGCTTGGGGGCTCGAAAGAAAATATATATTTCAAAAGAGAGTATGAAAAGTTAAAGCAATATTCCCAGACTACGCTGTACAAAGTCCCGTGTTTGGATAATCTCAAAAGATAAAACCGGATTACGACCTCAAGACAAAGGTCGCCGTTGATACTTATACGTAGTCCCCTAATCAAGGACCTAGGTAGTGGCAAAAATGGAGCCGTAAAGACTAGCTCAAAACCATGAAAGATGATGGCCACGAGACAATGGTCCGTCTAAGCACGCTGTCAATTCACATTCAGGTTGCAACTAAATCCGAGCATCCCTCGAAAGAATTCGCTCTTACAAGAATGAATAAAAAGAAATTCTCCAAACAAATCACAAGAACAAATGAAATAGGGACTCGCCAACCTCAATCAGGCAAGATCGCGGCACGTACCACGCGAGTCCCAAATCGAAAAGACGAATTCAGGTTCTCTCACCTCCAGCGGGTGAGGCGTCCACCTTTAGCGGACAGGGCTCGCCCACCCTCAGCGGGCGGGGTTAGCGTCACTAACCGCGCAGGTCCTCAGTTTTCGAAAATGAAAAGAAAGTAAAATCTTCAAAACAAAAACAGGCTCGCCCACCTTTAGCGGGCGGGGTCTACGTCACAAACCGCGTAGGTCCTTATTTTCAAAACATCAAAACAGATTCGTCCACTTCTATCGGACGGGGTGTCCACCCTCAACGGACAGGCTCGCCCACCTTCAGCGGGCGGGGTCTGCGTCACTAACCGCGCAGGTCCTTAGTCGCTGCAGCGATAACTTTTCCTGGTTTCCCTTTTCCAAATATCAAAGGATGGTTTCCCTTTTCCAAAAATCAAAGGATCGGTTTTCCGTTTTTTCCAAAAAAAGCGATGTGCTGGATTTTCCTTCGTTTTACGTCCTATAAAAACAAGGGGGTTTTCTCGTTTAGCTAACCCTGAAAATGAGAATCTTTAAAAACGTTTTACCTCGTGATTGGGCTTGGCCAGGCCTAGTTACACTTTATAGCTTTGATTTCGAAAACATCTTTAGACACTTCCAATGACAAAGTGAGGGAGTTTCTATACTATTAGTTAACAAATTCCAATGACGCGTGAGGAATGTGTTAACACTTCAAGTGATGACCCTTATGTCAAACGTTATCACTCGGGGGCTCGTGAGACCCTCGCAAAACAGGTCACATACACCATGGCTTGTATGACGCACTCCGTCTAGTACTTTGACCATCGTCTCATCTCGAGACTCAGTCAAAGTGGGGGCTATTTGTAGACACCTACTTTTGTCCCCATTCCCGAAAGGGAAGGTTCGATGATGAGAACATAAATCTCCACTTGGAAACGCATCTCCTATAAAATAACGAATCTCAATCACCCTTTCATTTCAGCCAAAACTGCTATTTATAGAAACCTGCTAAGAATAGTAACCGCCGTAAAAGGTAGTTGTTAAAAGTGGCAAAGTAATAAAAGATAGAAACCTTTCAGAATTAGGTGTTGCACTCCAACATAAATCCTAAAAGAGATAGAATTTGCATCCCTGGTATAATTCGAAAATAAGAGTTACATATTAATTAAATTCCTAACGAACCTAGAGTTCGTAACGGGCCTAGACGCATTCCGTCATAAGTTAATACGCACTAAAATACTCGGATAAATCTCAAAAGCTCCGTGTTCTAAGAGTCCAAATCTGACAAAGAACTCGGCCCAGATCCCATTTTCAACGCCTGGATCTAGGCGCCGAAATCTTCGGCGCCCAGCCTTGGGCGCTGAAAGTGCCTGGGGCCGTTTTATCTCCGGATTCTTTTTGGATTCGTATCTTAAAATTTATCTTTCCACACACCCTTTTTCTATAAATACTGCCTAAAACCAACGAGAAAAGAACACACAATTCCATAACCTGAGTATTGACTCAAGCCTTAAGCCTAAGCCTCACGCTGCGAAATTGATCCGGCGTTCTGTCGCAATTGACCCAAAAGTCGAACAGAACGCGTCCTGCCCCTTGTAGCTTGATGAATTAAGCCTAAATACTGGAACATTTCTTAGAAACCCGAGATTCGTTAAATAAAAGGAGAAATAGCAAAGCCAAGTGGTTAGTTTTCTGAGAACCATAATGCATCTCTTAAGGGTGCGTTGTAATGTGTCCCTCATATGATTTAATCGCTTTCATCACCCTTTTATAAAATTGTCAAACTATTAATTTGATTGATCTATCACGCCTAACAAGATAATACCTTGGAAAATTGAATTATCATGCTAGGTACCTTAAATCAATCTAAATAAGATCATCACGATCGATTTAGTGTTATGTGTTGCATATTGCTAAAATCAATTCAGAATAGTTTAATAGTTTAACGCATGTCCCTTCAATTATTTATGCTGAGCTAGTAAGGATAACCTGCCTCTGGAGTATTTTCGATGAGCACTCCTCTTGGTAGTTACAGTCCCCCGAACTCTCAATCTCTGCCCTGCGGGTGTACGTTGAGCGATCCCCACACCAGGGATCACAAGGGAACCTATGGCCGTCGTGGTCGAACATAATTGCACTCCCTTTATGTCACGATAACCGGGTTTTGTCAGTTTTTCTCATTGTCGTTAAAAACTGAATGACGACTCCTATATTACTAGTCGATTGGGTGTAAACTCACAGGAAATCCAATTACACTTGAACTGACAACGTCACGCCCACGAGGGACGAGGTCACGCATTAGCCTCGTGCTTTTTCGACCCCCTCACACTATGTTGGTTAGATTTTAAGTGAACTAAAATCCTTACTCATGCAACATAATCAAGCCACAATCTCATGCATAATTAAGACATATTTTAAGCAATAAATAACTTAAAGCATGCATAAGATATAATTGTGATCTAGTATGGCCCGACTTCATCTTGAAGCTTCAACTTCAAACTGCGTCTTGAAAATGGATTGGAAACTCCGTCTTGAATTTCACCATGGGAGGCGCTATTTTCACCAAATAGGATAAGCTATAATTTAAACTAATTACAACTATTTGATGGTACGTAGACCATATTTAAAGCAATAAAACTTTGGTACTTTAGACCAATATTACATTCAAATTAATGGTACGCAGACCATATTTTCTATCCTATTTGGGCCATACTAGTCACTTTCCATAACCTGCAAAACAGTACATTTACAATATACCATTCACCCATTCATTTATCAATGAATGGCCCACATAGCTGGTTAGTAGAACATATTATGCATCACATAAATATTTGCATCAATTAATCAAGGTTTCCAATAATCTACCAATTATTCAATCCTTATTAATTCTAATCAACTTGTTTTAACCTTAAAGGAATGTAGACCTAATCAAGAGTTTATGACTAAAACGCTCCCACTTAAACAAAGAAATTTACATGCTTTACTAATTTTAAACATAAAATTGTATTTCCTAGTCTAACCGGAAACATACAAATTTAATTAAAATTTAAAGCTCATATAAATTAGTATTTGAATCCTTTAAATTTATTTTCAGTTTATTAAATGAATTAATTCAAAATTAAATTCCGAGAAAAAATTAAATTACGAATTTTAAATTTAATTGACATCGTTTTTCCAACTGAAAATCAAAATTAAATTAAAACGAATCAATCGGGTCAAGACGAGGCCATGCGCTTGCGCCCATGCCCCGTCGAGTCCACGAGGCAGCATCTCCCAACTCGACTGATCGCATAGCAAGGCACGAGCAGCCACCCGTAGACGCAGCAAGCCGAGCCACGCCTACGCGCAGCAGCAGCTCACTTGCTTGTGGCCAGGCAATGCTCGCTGGGCGAGGCTTCCTCGTTGCCCGCGCTGCGGCCTGCTTGCTTGGTGCCTTGCCTCTCGCACCTTCCGCCCATGCACGTCGCAGCACTCGACCCAAGGCAGGGCTACTGCCTTGTGCTCTCGTGCCACACGCTTGCTCGCTGCATACGTACCGCATGGGCGACGAGCTCCCTTGATCGTCGTTGCATGCCCGCACTATACTTAGCGTCCATTGCTTTGTGCGTGCAAGGTTCGTGAGCGGTTTTTATAAAAATCAAAACTTTATAAATTAAATTTATAGACGAATTAATAAATCATATTAATTTCATAAATTTAGGGCGAAAAATCGAAAATTTATTATTCAAATTAATTTCCGATCAAGTTTATTTTCATGGATTCAAATCTAGGTCATAAAAATTTAAAGTTTTCCAAATTTAACAAATTTTATGGTGGTTTTTATCATGGATTCCCAATTAAATTGTCAATTAATTATGAAAATCAAATCAAATTCTAAATTATTCGAATTTCAACAAATTAATTACAATTACAAATTAGGTTGTATAATTAACAAGCTTAGGAATTAAAATTGTTGAACATATACAGTTGGTCAATCATAGATTCAAGATTTACAAACAAGAATCGCAAATATTTAATTTAACATCTTAAAAATTACAAATTTTGCGTTCGAAAAACTAAAACCTCCGAAAAGTCATAGTTAGGCTTCGAATTTGGGAATTCTGGGTTCGGAATCAAATCTTTGATTTTAGTAAAAAATTTAAAACGCCATTTACATGCGAAATTCACTATAAAATTATACGATTCCGACCATTATTGACTAAACTGCCGAAAATTCTGGGAACATATAATTAAATAATCGCACGAATTTGCAATTAATTACAAAAAACGAAATTAATCACCCCTTTAATTCATTGCAAATTCATAAAATTTAACCATGTTAACTATAATTTATTATGGAATTAATTAAAGGCTCGTGATACCACTGTGAGGTTATGACAAATATATCCAAATTAATTGTCACATAACAATTAGCATAATTTAGGATGCATACATTTGTAGCGTGCCCTCTCTAGCTGCTCCCGAACCGAACAAGAACAAGTTTAGGACTCCAAGTGTCGTCCCTCCGTAGATAGTTCACAACACGTTCGGATCCGCCTTAGATTTTATTAACTAGAATTCAACCTAAGGTTTTAAGTTATTCAAATATAATTTGTGGCAAATTATTAACTTTAGTTTTAACCTTAGAACTATATGAATACTTGAATTGATTGATTATAAATTGTGAATTCCATCACCTATTTATAGGGTAGGATTATCGGAACTAGAAACCTACTAGGATTCAATTAATCTAATCTTATTGGAATTAGATATTAATTAAAACTATTAAGTTAATGTTTAATTCAACAACTAACTCTAGTAGTTTTAGGAAATTAATCTTTAATCTAATCCTAATCTCTTAAGGATTCGATGCATGCACGAACTCAACGCACACACGCACGCACAGCCCACGAGGGGCGAAAAGCGCGCGCGCGCGGAGTGCTCGGCCCAGCAGCGCTGCAGCCCACGAGTGGGCGTGCCAGCTTGCTGGCCTCGCTGGGCCTGGCCTTGCGCTTTGCTTGGTTGGGCCTTGCGATACTTGCGGGCTGCCTTGCTGCCTTGCTGAGCGCAGGCCTGGCGTCGTGCTGGGCCTTGCGTCTAGCAAGCTCGTCCGATGTTCAATTCGTACGACGCGCTTCCGATTAATTTTCTGATTCCGGAATTCATGTCCGATTCGAACAATATTTAATATTTCCGATTCCGGAATTAATTTACCTTTCGAACAAATATTTAATATTTCCGATTCCGGAATTATTTTCCGATTCCGATAATATTTCCGATTTCGACAATATTTCCGATTCCGGCAATATTTCCGTTTCGGGAAATATTTCCGAATCCGGCAATATTTCCATTCCCCATAATATTTTCCGATACGTACCATGTTTCCGTTTCCGGCAACATCTACGAATTGGATAATAATTATATTTCCGATACGATCCATATTTCCGTTTCCGGCAATATCATCGTTTCCGGAGTATTCATAATTTGCCTTTTGATGATTTCAGCTCCCACTGGAACCGAGATCCGTCGATTCCGAATATCCATAAATGGAGTATTTAATTCACTTAAATACTTGATCCGTTCACGTACTATTTGTGTGACCCTACGGGTTCAGTCAAGAGTAAGATGTGGATTAATATTATTAATTCCACTTGAACTGAAGCGGCTAGGCATACAGTTCACTTGATCTCACTGAATTATTAACTTGTATAATTAATTAATACTGAACCGCATTTATTAGACTTTAGCATTGAATGCATACTTGGACCAAGGGCATTATTTCCTTCAGTTATGCCTACAAAGTCTTTTTCTTTTATTCACTTTGAATGACAACATCGAATGAGTCTAGTTCATTTATTGAATCAAAAGAAAATTGGTTGTTAACCATTGGTTATACATGAACCTTTAACTCAATACTTCATTATTCCAAAACAACCCAGTATTCTGAATATATGAGGTCCAATTGGTCTACCATTCAAATTTTAGTTTGAAAACAACCATGAAGACCACTATAATAAAATAGCATTCAAGATACGCTCTCATTCTCCTTTTCTTTGAGAATCGCTCTCCAAATTTGTTACCAATCGATCGAGGAAATATCGCAGTTCTATTATCCGAACGCAATAAAGTTGAAGATTTACAATTCTACAAAATGAACTAGCAAAGAAAACATTTATCATACTTTAATAACTTGAATAAAAGAATTCACGCAATCATTAAAGCTATTAAACATTTCATTCATGCAAAATAAAACATGGTCCATAATGAATGAAACGATTCCAAGACCCTAAAAGTCCTAAATTCTTATGCAGCTTTGGCATGTCTTAAGTCTTTTAAGAATCTAGGTAAGCAAAACCAATTGCTAGTAATCTCCAAATTAATCTTAGTTAATAAATTAATGCCATAATGTATCCCTTTGCCACAACATATGCCATTGTTGTTTGAGTTACAACCACAATCAACGTGTTCCTTTGGGATACCTTACCATCTAAGTCAACTAAAATAGCACCTCGCTTTGGCGGAAATCTACTACCTTAGATCCTTAGATTTTTGTAAGTGCTTGATTTGGAAGGCAATTATAAACTTAATATTACTTTGGACCTAGTTCTTTCTATGTTGGTTTGATTATTTAGTGAACTAAATCTTAATCAAACATACAAAAAACGCATTCATGCATAATATATATATATACCAATATATAAAAGCATAAATAATTTGGTGAACTAGTATGGCCCAAAAACTTGGTCTAGAAGCATCCAATATTCCCTTCACCTTGTTAGCTTGGCATCGTCTTGAACTTCATTCAAAAGCTAACTTAAAGTTCTAAATATCATAGAAGAACTTGAAATAATAACTTAATTACATCAAAACTTCAATGGTACGCATACCATATTTAAAACATTACATTCAAAGATAAAACTGTACGCATACCGTATTTAACTATCCTAGATTGGACACACTAGTTACCTTTAATACCTGCAATACATAAAATATTTTCTATGCATTCATCCATTCGTGTCCTAAAACGAATGGCCCAAATAAATATGCAAGTATTTACATGATTTATTTAAAAATCACGTTCACATAAAACGCGTCCTAAAAGATTAATCAATTCCGAATTATTAATCCTTAGAATTATTATAATCAAAATTTAATTTAATTAAAATAATGGTGCACTACGAAAATTATTTAAATTAAGTATTTTCATTTAATTTCATTAAATGGCTCCCACTTAAACCAACATTTAAATTGGACAATTTAATTTTAAATAATTAAATCACGGCCCGGCCCAAGTTAAATAAAATAAAATAAATAAAAGGTCCATTTTTAGCCATTTCATGCAAAATTAAATTCAAAGCCCAAACGAAGCAAAAATTGCAAATTTGTGCAACATGGGCTAGGCTTGCGCCCAGCTCAACGTCGCCTTGTGCATTGCATGCCACACGAGGCCAAAGAGCAACGCCCCTCCCCCCACATAGCACAGCGCACAGCCCGTAGCTACGTTGCTGCTACTTTGCTCGTCGCTGCTCGCAAGCCAAGGCCAACACAACTGCCTTGCTTGCTCGTTGCTTCGTCGCTGCGCCAAGGCACTGCTGCTGTCTTGCTCGATGTTGTGGTCAGCGCGTGCTGGCACGCCCAGCTCACTTGCTAGCTGCCTCGTGTTGTTGCGCCAAGCTGCAGAGTGGGGCTACGCCTAGTCACACACGTCGCACACCCTTGTTCCGTGCCTTTGGCTCGTGCCATACGAGCCAATTAACCAAAATAATAATTTTTAATTTCACGGAAAGTTATTTGCATGATGTTATTTTTCATAAAATTAACAAACTAATCGTTTTATTTTCCCAAGTGGGTGACTTAATTAATTTTCCAACAATCCAATTTTGAGAAATTTATAAATCTTGGCTAACAAAAATTCAAATTTAACGAACAATCAATATCAACAAAAAATTTAATATGTTTGATAATCCAATCCAAAACTATAAATCGTTCTAAACATTTAAATTTCAGATTTTTATCAAATTTGGTTTAGGTGATCGATTAAAATTAACGAATCTAATAAAAAATTTAATCCATAAATTTTTAAAAATTACATTCCCTTTCCCAACTAAACAAATTTCCAGATCTAAATAATTATTAAAATCAATTTACGATATAAAAATCATCAATTTAGGGAAAAATAAAATTATGGTTTATACTTAACATTTATGGCCGAAAATTTTACCATAATTTTAAAATATATCCAAGAACAGTAGGAAAAAATTTCAATTCATTCCGAGTAGTTTAGGTCGAGTAATTAATTGCAAAACTTTCCAAAATTGTTAATTTAATTCATTAATTAACAAAAACGCCCAAAAACTCAAACTTCGAGGACTGTTTTTGCGATTATGTTCCCATTAAATGATCTTTAAACGTCGTTTTCAATCAGATTAGGGTCAGAAAAATAGAATTTCTGACATTTTAAGAAATTAGAAGATTTTTTTACTATCTATCCAATAATCCAGAAAAAATTCGACAACATCACAAACATATTAACATGCCGTAAAGTACTTTAAAATAAATGTTGCTCATGATACCACTGTTGGGGAATACAGTTAAAACATATTAACGCCGCGGAATAATCCTCAAAGCCAGGAACCATGTATAAAGTACAGATCAAGCAGACTTACGTTTGTAGCGTGTTTTCCCTAGATTCGGCGTATCACGAACACGAACAAAAACTCCAAATGTCGTTCCTCTACTTGGTTCACCGACACGTTCAGATCCGTCTTGAGATTCGTAGCTTAGACGTCACTCAAGATATTTTAGCTTTTAGGTAAGAACAATTCTAATGGAGGCACAGAGAGTTTAGGGTTTCTCTTGCCTTAGGTTAGAATCTGATTTTTGCATTAGGGTTAGGAAAACATATTATGCTATGTTATAATTGAAGGAAATAATGCACTTGGTCCAATTATGCATTCAATGCTAAAGTCTAATAAATGCGGTTCAGTATTAATTAATTATACAAGTTAATAATTCAGTGACATCAAGTGAACTGTATGCCTAGCTAGAGGCCGCTTCAGTTCAAGTGGAATTAATAATATTAATCCACAGCTTACTCTTGACTGAACCCATAGGGTCACACAAATAGTACGTGAACGGATCAAGTATTCAAAGGAAATAAATACTCCATTTATGGATATTCGGAATCGACGGATCTCGGTTCCAGTGGGAGCTGAAATCGTCAAAGTAAATTATGAATACTCCGGAAACGATGATATTGCCGGAAACGAAAATATAGAGCGTATCGGAAATATAAAAATTATCTAAGTCGTAGATGTTGCCGGAAACGGAAACATGGTACGTATCGGAAAATATTATCGGAAATGGAAATATTGCCGGAATCGGAAATATTGCCGGAAACAGAAATATTGTCAGAATCGGAAATATTATCGGAATCGGAAAATAATTCCGGAATCGGAAATATTAAATATTTTTTCGAAACGGAAAGTAATTCCGGAATCGGAAATATTAAATATTGTTCGAATCGGAAATGAATTCCGAAATTGGAAAATTAATCGGAAGCGCGTCGTACGAATTGAACATCGAACGAGCTTGCTAGACGCAAGGCCCAGCACGAAGCCAGGCCTGCGCCTAGCAAGCCCATGAGCGCAACATAGCAGCCAAGGCACGCAGGCCCAACCAAGCAGCTGGCGCGCCCAAGGCAGTGGGCCGCGCAGTGCTGTGGGCCGAGCTACTCCGTGCGCGCGCGCGTCCAGCGCCCCTCGTGGGTTGTGCGTGCGTGTGTGCGTAGAGTTCGTGCATACGTCGAATCCTTAAGAAATTAGGATTAGATTAAATATTAAATTTCCTAAAGTTACTAGAGTTAGTTGTTTAATTAAACAATAACTTATTAGTTTTAGTTAATGTCTAATTTTAATAGGATTAGATTAATTGAAACCTAGTAGACTTCTAATTCCATTATTCGAACCCTATAAATATGGGATGGTATTCACAATTTATAAACACATAATTTAAGTATTCACATAAGTTTTCAGGATTAAAACTAACGTTAATTTGCCACAAATTATTCGAATAACTTAAAACCTTAGGTGCAATAATTCTAGTTAATTAAATCTAAGGCGGATTCGAACGTGCTATGGACTATCTACGGAGGGACTACACTTGGAGTCCTAAACTTGTTCTTGTTCGGTTCGGGAGCAGCTAGGAAGGGCACGCTACAAAGAGTATGCATCCTAAATTATGCTAATTGTTATGTGGCAATTAATTTGGATTCCTGGCTTTATGGTTTTTCCGCATGAAATATATATGCTTTATATGTATCATAACCTAACAGTGGTATCACGAGCCTCTAATTAAATTTATAATAATTATGGTTAACATGGTTAAATTTTATAAATTTGCAATGAATTAAAGGGGTGATTAATTTCGTTTTTTGTAAATAATTGCAAATTCGTGCGATTATTTAAGTATATGTTCACAGAATTTTCGGCAGTTTAGTCAATAATGGTCGGAATCGTATAATTTGACTAAAATCAATGTAAACGGTGTTTTAAAATTTTGACTATGACTTTTTGGAGGTTTTAGTTTTTCGAACGCAAAATTTGTAATTTTTAAGATGTTAATTTAAATATTTGCGATTCTTTTTTGTAAATCTTGAATCTATCATTGACCTACTGTATATGTTTAACAATTTTAATGCCTAAGCTTGTTAATTATACAACCTAATTTGTAATTGTAATTAATTTGTTGAAATTCGAATAATTTAGAATTTGATTTGTTTTTCTTAATTAATTGACAATTTAATTAGGTATCCACGATTAAAAACCACCATAAAATTTGTTAAATTTGGTAAATTTTTAAATTTTATGACCTAGATTTGAATCCATGAAAATAAACTTGATCGGAAATTAATTTGAATAATAAATTTTTGATTTTTCGCCCTAAATTATGAAATTAATATGATTTATTAATTCGTCTATAAATTTAAATTAAAAAGTTTTGATTTTTATGTAATCCGCTAATGAATCTTGCACGCACAAAGCAATGGACGCTAAGTGTTACCCTTAAGGGGTGTTGTATATTGCGGGCATGCGACGACGAGCAAGGGAGCTCGTCGCCCATGCGGTACGAATGCAACGAGCAAGCTTGTGGCACGCGAGCACAAGGAAGTGGCCCTACCTTGCGTCGAGTGCTGCTATTTGCATGGGCCGGTGGGGCGAAGAAACAAGGCAAGCGAGCAAGGCAGGCGCGCGTGCGGGCAGTGAGGGATGCCCCGCAGCAGCGAGCGCTGCCTCGCCCAGCGAGCGATGGCTCGCGCACAGCGAGCGCTGCCTCGCCAAGAAGCTATTGCGCTACGAAGCCAGCGAGCAATGCTGCGCGCAAGCATGGCTTGGCTTGCTGCGTTTGCGCGTGGCTGCTGCTCGTGCCTTGCTTTGCGATCACTTGTAAGGGGCGATGCTGCCTCGTGGACTCGACGGGCGTGGGCGCAAGCCCATGGCCTCGTCCTGATCCGATTGATGCGCTTTGAATTTAATTTTGATTTTCAGTTGGAAAACGATTTTAATTAAATTTAAAATTCGTAATTTAATTTTTTCTCGTAATTTAATTTTGAATAATTTAATTATTATAAATTTTATTTATACTAATTATTTTACTAAAATTAAAACCTTGATTAAATTTAAATTAATTAATTTAATAAACTAAAAATAAATTAAAAGGATTCAAATAATTATTTATATGAGCTTTGAATTTTAATTAAATCTGTATGTTTTCGGTTAGACTAGGAAATACAATTTTATGTTTAAAATTAGTAAAGCATGTAAATTTATTGGTTTAAGTGGGAGCGTTTTAGTCATAAACTCTTGATTAGGTCTACATTCCCTTAAGGTTAAAACAACTTAATTAGAATTAATAAGGATTGAATGATTGGTAGATTATTGGAACCCTTGATTAATTGCTGCAAATATTTATGTGATGCATAATATGTTCTACTAACCAGCTATGTGGGCCATTCATTGATAAATGAATGGGTGAATGGTATATTGTAAATGTACTATTTTACAGGTTATGGAAAGTGACTAGTATGGCCAAAATAGGATAGAGTATATGGTCTGCGTACCATTAATTTGAATGTAAAATTGGTCTAATGCACCAAAAGTTTTTTAATTTAAATACGGTATGCGTACCATCAAATAGTTGTAATTAGTTTCAATTATAGCTTATCCTATTTGAAGAAAATGGAGCCTCCATGGTGAAATTCAAGACGGAGTTTCCAATCCATTTTCAAGACGGAGTTTGAAGTTGAAGCTTTAAGATGAAGTCGGGCCATACTAGATCACAATTATATCTTATGCATGCTTTAAGTTATTTATTGCTTTAAATATGTCTTAATTATGCATGAGATTATGGCTTGATTATGTTGCATGATTAAGGATTTTAGTTCACTTAAAATCTAACCAACATAGTAAGAGCCTTAAGTTCCAAACTTTAAAAATTGAGTTAAAAGGTGCCATGCCAAAATAACACTTACTTGGATAACCTTTACATCAATCTTAGTAATAGTTTTCCGCCTAAGCGAGGTGTTACTTATTGATCCTAAAGGGGTAAGGTACACAAATGATTGTGAGTACATGTTAGTTTAGGTGAAACTCAACGATATAAGTAAGGAGTCCTTTTATGTCGTGGCAAATGAGATAGGTTTACCTAATAAGTCCTTAGACGTACCTATTAACCAAGAGTAGTTTCTAGACTATTAGCAAAGGCTTTGCTTACCTAAAATATTTTAGAATTGAGTCTAAGTACATAATGTGCTTAATTCTTCAATGATTTAAGGATCTTGGAATCATTTTATTCACACCTGCTGGAACACATAACTTGAATAAAAAGCTTAATAAATGATAAATTATGCATGTATGCTAGAATTTAAGTTTATTAAGAGAACTGTGAATGGTTATTTATTTGTTTATTCTTTTTCAATTGTAGTTTTTACTATGGCAAACAACAATTCATTCAACATCCGATCAATTCTCGAAAAGGAGAGGTTGAACGGGAAAAACTTCCATGACTTGAAAAGGAACTTGCAAATAGTTCTTATGTAGGAAGAAAAGGAGTATGTCCTGGAAGAAGCGATGCCCGAAGCCGCAGGCGACGGGGTCACTCAGGCAGCCCTCAATCGTTGAATTGATGCCAACAAGGATGTAAAATGTCTAATTGTAATACCTCGTATTTTTCTATTATTATAAATATATTTTATTATAATTATAAAGCATTTCGTTGTATTTTTACAAATTAATTTCATTTAATGAGAATTAAATGCGCTTTTATTTTTAATTAATTTAAATATTAATTATTTCGAAAACCGTATTTTTATTAAATAAATTAAAGGAATTTATTTAGTCGGGAATTGTTGGGTCGTATTTCAAAAACGAATTTAATAAACTTAAAGCCCGGTCGTTTTGTTCTAATTAAACCCAACAAAGCTTGCAAGGAAATTAATGAACTAAGCCCGAAAGCAAGCCCAACTCAAAATTACCCTAACCTAGCCCACAAGGGAGAGAAAACCTATAAATAGACCTCATATCAAACCCCCAAGATCAAAAATTCAGAAATCTCTCTCTCTCCTCATTTCCTCTCCTTGCGGCACACCCACACACCCTTCGACCGTCCCCTTTGCTTGCAGCGCAAGGCACGCTGCCGTGTCGTGTGTGCTCGCCCAGCCTCACGCACCGTTGCCTCGTCCCGCAGCCCGCAGCGCCCCGTGTTGCTGCTGCCTTGTCCCTCGCTGAGCACTTAGCGTGCCCCTCTCTCTCTCGTCGCCTCGCCCCGCAGCGTAGCGCCCTCGCTGCTGCTGTGTGTTGCGTGCGCGTCGTCCCGCCCAACAGCCACGCGAGCTCGTGCCCGCTCGTCGCTGTGTTGCGCGCTCAGCGCCTGCCTGCCCCTCTCGCCCTCGTCACGTGCTCGTGCGCACTGCTGCTGCGGTGCGTGCGTGTGTTGTGTTGTTGTTGTGGTTGAGTTGATTGTTCGACGCACACGCACACAACACAATTAATTGTTGTGTGTGTGTGTGTTGTTGAATTGGGACAATCAAATTATGTTTTCAAAAATATTAATTTTCAGTTTTAAATTGATTTAATTATTGTGATTGAGTTTAATTATTGGATTGTTTAGATTAATTAAAACGGTTATGAACACCGTATTGGGTTGGTATTGTGTTTTAATTAAAGAGATTGGTTTTGATGATTTAAATTATGATTTTCAGATTTAATAAATTTATAAAGTGTTAATTTTTGAAGTCAAAACATGTTTTCGCATTAAACCATTGTTAGGGTTTCGGTTTCAAATCGATTGAGCGATTGATTCACATAATTTAATGACAATTTAAATTATGGGAATCAACCTAAATCTTCAGATTGTTATAAGCTTTAAAAAGTTGGTTTGTAAGGGTTTTAAAGCGAAAAAGTCAATGTTTTTTATGCTAGGACTTGAGTTGACTATTTGAGACTATTAAATTACCAATTAATGAATGAATTTTAATTAAACTAAGAGTTTTAGTTTCTTAAATAGTTGCTGGAAATTTAGTAAACATGGATAATAATTTAGTTCTCTTATTTTGTTTTATAGGAGTTGATTTCTAGGGAGTCGTGATTCGCACAGTGGCCCCCGTACTTAGGTATTCCAGGTACGTACAGGACTAGGGTGACCACCCATCCCTTGAGGACTTTGTGAAGTGTAATGAATGCGAATCATGTGAACTTATATGCTACGAATTCATGTTTGATGATTGGGAATGATTATGTTGTTATGAATTCATGTTTAATGTTGAGAACGAGCATGTTATTATTATTATTATTGAATCTATATGAACGAGCATGTTATGAATTGAATTATGCCTTATAGATTCTATTGAACTATCATGTTATGGACTTTTATAATCGTTGAATTATGTCAAGCATGTTGTTCAAGTTGGTTTGCATGTATGAGTATTGCGCATGCAAGTTGTTATTATTATTATGCTATAGTACAGGATGTCTAGCATAATTATTGAGCCAGTCGAATATTGCCAGTGAGCAATATATATTCTACCAAAGGGGTAGAATATGTTAGAGAGTCTATGTGAATTGAATTAAGGACAATTCGTGCTAAGGGCACACCCCGCTTGTTAATAGGCAATGTCGGGTTATCTCAAATAGTGTTTTTGAGAAGGAACAATGGGAGTAATTTCACTTGAGTCTTGTTTGATCACAAGTCCTAAAGAAGTAAAATATTAAAGAGTCATTGTTTAATTGTTCAATTATTTGTATGTTGTGTCTTGGGTCGCCTTGAACATAATATATTAATTAACGTAAAGTGTAACCCAAAGAGCTTCAAAACTCTTGGAACGTATATACCTTGAGTATGAACAATGGGGGGAATCTTGCCGGAAAACTTGTACTCCTAGAATGATACAAGACGTTGTTTCATTCTCTTTTATGTCGTTGTGCATTGGAATTCCTGTCGGTATGGCCCGACTGTCGGTAGTAGTCCGACTTATTTTGGTGTATGGTTGGCTCCCATCACCCTTTTCTTTCCATTTGAGGATACTTTACTTTACCCATTCGAAGCTACTTTTTATTAATCTGTGAGTCAAGAGTCGTGTCAAGTGTCGAGTCTTGTCTCCATGTTTACTCGTTTATTTTATGGTTTTGCATGTGGATTATTTAATTGTCGAGTGAAGCATGTTAGGATAGAATGTTATTCTAGCTTGTTCGTACTCAGCTTTTGCTGACTTCGTGCTTCATGTCTTCTGGTCATGGCCTTCGCCTTAATGACCCTATGTTGATCCATCAATTTCATTTGCGTTGTTGTGGAATAGATTTTCAATAAAGCAAGTTTGTAGAGATAACTTGCGGGAGAAGTTATCATGGGATTCGAGTTGAGAGTTCTATGCTTCCGTAATTTATAAACTCTATTTCTATTTATAGTCATGACTAATACTACTATTTTCAGTTAATGGATTTCAAACGATTTGTTTTAGTTTGGGCCGCAATGGTTCCAACTTGTTTTAATGACCATTAATTATTTATTTAATGTGTTTTGAAAGTTAGTTATTTCCGCTGCGTAATTATGGTAAATAGCCTTAGCCGTTATCACGGTGGCGGTAATATCTTGGTAATTCCTGTGTTTTAAGTTGGAAAATGTTTTATAAAAAGCAAGGAATTATTAGGGTGTTACACTAATGCTTGCAACCATGAGTGCAGATCTACAGAAAACGTTCATCAACTCAGATGCTTTCACGATCATTAGTGAGTTAAAGAACTTGTTCCAAGACCTGGCTCGAGTCGAAAGATTCGAGACTCATAGGCAAATTCTTGAGACCAAGTGCTATGGGATCTTTTACGGTGATGACGTGTCACGCGTTCCTCGGAGGTATCAAGTATGAGTTGGCACGAACCTCTGGCAACCTGCAAAACAAGAATATTCCCGTAAGAATATTCCCTCCGATGCCTAAGTAAGTATAGGCTGGAGAGAGAAGTAATTTTAGAGAGAAGGTAGAGCAAGGATAGTTTAAGGTAGGTGGGAATCAATTGATTGCCCCTTACCTTGGGATCTGAGCTATTTATAGGGCTAGGGTTTCTTGGGAATTGATCCCTCAAGCCTAGCTGTGGGATGCGTGCCCCTTGGGGATTTAGGACACTTGTCATTTGGCCAACAATGATGAGCCTTTTACAAATTGGGCCTGGCTTCTCAGAGAAGGTGGGCTTTCCAATAATAAGGCTTTGCACTTATTTCGTTTAAGTACCAAGGTCTGGGCCTACTTCCTGGGCCTGGGCCCATGAATCACCTGGGCTGGCATGTATTGGTCATTGTAGCTTTTTTTAGCCTTATGGTGGAGATTTTCAGGCCCACATCATTTGCCCCTCATGAGGAGTGAAAACGGACGTTAGTTTGTACTACTCTTGGGTTATCCAGTAGGGTGATGACGCGTGGTAGGGGTAATCATTTCTTACCCCTCTATAAATAAGTGACAATTATGAGTGATTTTCCCCCCTCATTTCTAAAATCATTTGAGAGCCACAGAAGAAGGCGATTTCCAGCGTCTAGCAACCACCAAGAGGCACTGTAGCTCCGCCACAATCTTCAAAGTCATATTCTTGAAGTTCTTGGAAATCTTCTCATCAATCCATCAGGTAACATTTATTCTGAGAAAACTTGTTTGTTGATTTTGGTTATTCTCTGCCCCCTTCTCCCATCTATGATATGAGGATCTCGTCAAAACTGAGGGCGGCGACCTGCTATTTTGACGTCTTCATTTCTCAAGTTATGCCCCTCGTCTTGAGCCAATTCTTCAGCCTGTGCAGGATATCATGGTGCAAATAGGTGACGACCCATATTTCGAAGGGGAATCTACTTCCCCCATAGAGGAGGACGCACCCACGAATGAGCGTGCCGAAGGCGCGCCAGCGGGCCCGTCCAGGAGTGAATTGAAGAAGGCCACCTTCATCCCTGCGAGATTTTCCCCCTTCAGAGGTGGCTAAGCTATTCTACTGCCCAAGGCGCTGATTATGGGGCGTCTTTAAACTTGGGTTCTGAGTATAAGTTTTGCATGCCAGCCGACAAAGACTGTACCAGTTTTGGCTTAGTAGAAGGGTAGTTCGCCGTATGCAGCTCCTTCTTAAAGCTAGGCATGAGGTTTCCTCCCCACCCTTTTGTGGTGGAGGTGTTAGATGGTTTTAACATTGGTTTGAACCAAATGTCCCCCAACTCCTAGGCCGGCGTCTTTGGGTACATTGCCCGATGTGAACTCGAGGGTATTACCCCTTCCTTCCCAGCATTTCTCAGGATAGCCTCAATGTCCCAAGTTCCTCAATCCGCCGAGGGTTGGCTAGCCCTTACTTATAAGGGAGCATACAAGACGGTGATGGGCAAGGCGTCCAAATGGCATCACTGGCGGAATAAACGGGTGGTTATCAGGACCACCGACCTGGAAATGTGTAGCAGGATGAGACGTTGGACACTTCAACCCAACTTTGTTGGGAAGAGCGGCTCCTTTCCTCCAGTTTCTACCGCCCTCTGGAAACGGATTTCGTCCTTATTCAAGGCCAAGCCGCTCACAGTTGGAACCAAGACGGCTTATATACCTGAGGGGTGGTTGCCTCATTTGGATCAGTTGGACGATCCTGTTTTCCTCTCGGCTGTGGGCTTGTGTCCGTATATGCAGAGAGGTAATGTTTTGTAACTTGGTTCTTTCGTTGTTTTTAATGCCTTGTGTTTTCCTGACGTCTTTCTCTCATTTTCAGACGAGGCCATGGAGAAGCTGGATGATGCATCCAATGGCCGCGTGGACATGCCGACCTGGCTGGCAGAGGTGCTTGATGCAAGTACCTTTCAGGCCTTGCAACGTCAGGAGGCTACTAAGCAGGTCGTCCCGGAACAGGCCGTCCAGCAACCTAACCCTTCCACGGAGGAAAAGAAGGTATTGCTCCATCTTTCCGGAGTATGTGATTTCCTTCAGTTTTTGCAGCTGACGTGGTTTGGTCTTCCCAAGGTTCGAGGAAAGGCGTCACGACCACGACGCTACCCTACAAGCGCAAGGATGGTGGCACAGGAAAACCCTCCTTCAAGCCAGCAGCTGTGAAGGCGTCGAGGCGCCACCAGCACGTCAAAGGGTGTTTGCCCAAGACGCTCCTAATGTTGGGGAGTTTTCCCCTCCTAGTTCCCAAAGAGCTAAGGCGGCAATTGATCCTCTTGCGGGAACTCCAGAAGACGTCCGCCGTAACATTCCTCTGAAGGCGGTGGAGAGGGCTGGGAATTCCGGTGGTAATTTTTACTCCAACATCGTAGCCAATTACCGTTCTTCGTCTGGAAGTTCTATAGTCTCTCCCAGAGATTCTAAGGCTGTTTTTTTTCCAATAGAAATACGCGACCCTCAGAAAGCCATTGATGCTGAATTGGATCAGATCCCCTCTTCAGGCCGGTTTACTTCTCAGGACCGCAGACAGATAATGAGTCAAATGCGCAATGTTATTCCTCTGAAGTACGCTGAGACCCTTCCCGAGGCGGCCGAGACTCAGCTTGCAGCCATGCAGTCCTCTGTGCTGGATGTAAGTTTTTTATTTGTCCTTAGTCTTTTTAGGAGAGCATTTCTGTTTTGATTTTTACGCTTGCTGTTTTGCAGTTGTTTATTCTGCTGGATAACTTGAAGAAGTAGCGCACTTATCTGGTGCATGAAGAGGCTAGACACCGCCTTCTTGCTATGCAGTGCGACGATCAGCATTTTGCTGAATTAGAGGAACTTCGGCTCAACAGGAGGGAGGAGCTTGACGCGCTGACCAAGTCCCTGACTTCTCAACGTGCTGAAAATAAGTAGCGTCTTGAACAGATTGACTAGAATTTTTCTCAGATTTTGGATCTATCTGAGAAGATAAAGGAGAAAAAGGCTGAGTTTTCTCGTCTTGATGCCAAGTTCCAGGATTTGGAGGCACAACTGGAGGCAGCTCATAAGGAAGTAGCTACATCCAAAGAGGTGCGTAGCCAATCTGTCGTGTTGGTGAAAGGTCGATCCGAGGGGGCATTGAGCTTGCTTGGAATGCAGAGTTTGGCAGTATGCTCCCCTTCAGCTGGGTCGAGAAGTTCATCGATTATCATGTGGAGGTGGAGAAAGCCCTGAAGGAAGGACGTCCTCCTCCTGAATTCGTTCCCGGTGATGATGACGAATGAGGCAATCTAGGGGATTTGTATTTTGACTTTTTCTTGTTTTTGCGGCGCCTTGCTTGATGGCGTTATGTGCATAATTTTGTAATTATGACTAACTTATTTGAATGACTGGGCGTCTTTTAAACGTTTCTGTTGTTTTATTTTATTTGTCGTTCCTGTTTATTTTATGATGTTGGTTAGCTCAACATTTATAGCTGACGCCCCTAAATGGGTACGGCGATTATTTGCCTTGGTCTTTCGTTGCCAAGGTCTTTAGCTACTTCATATAGCCATCGAAAAATGTGTTTCCCCTGTGTTCTAGGTGATCAGCCTAGTTAGGGTGCTAATCTGGGCTACTTCTTAGGCCTTTAAACGACTAGTCTTTAAGAGTGTTATTGTCTGTGCCTCTTTAAAGGATTGGGTAACGTATTTGGCACAAGTAAAGATTCCCTGGCAAGGCCGGCTTTCTGGGAGATTTTTCATTTAAATTTCAATAAGTCGTGCTACATGGTGCGTCTATAGTGTGGACGTCCTCATTCTTACAAAGTGTTCATTCATTAATCAAGATAACATAGATATCAATTTTTAGAAAAAGTATTTCTTCATGTTATTCGCATTCCAAGTACGTAAAATTGGGCGCCCCTGCATATCTTGGATTCGGTAAGTTCCGTCCCGAACCTCTTTATAGATTTCGTATGGACCTTCCCAGGTAGGAGTGAGCTTCCCTTGTTCATTAGCACGTCCAACGGCCTCCATCTTCCTTAGCACGAATTAACCTTTAAGATTCTTCTGGAGACTCTTTTGTTGTACTCCCTAGTCATTCAGAGTGTGTATAATTGTTGGCGTAGATCCCCGTTCCCTCTGGTTTCAGGCAAGAAATCCAAGGCCGTTTTCATCATTTCCCAATTGGTATCTTCATTAAATGACGCACACAGTTGGTTCACACATTTCAATTGGTAGGACGGCCTCAGCTCCATATGCTAATAAGAATGGTGTTTCTCCTGTGGAATTTTTTGCTGTTGTTCGTGTAGACCATAAGAAATTGGGTAATTCGTTGGCCCACAACCCTTTTGCTTTATCAAGCTTCTTTTTCATCCCTTCAAAGATGATCTTGCTGAATGCTTCTACCTGTCCGTTTGCTTGTGGGCGGCCAACTGATGCAAAACATGCCGTGACGCCGTGATCAGCCAACCAGCATTCCAACTTAGGTCTCTTGAATTGTGGCCCATTATAAAAGACAATGGACTGCGGCACGCCGAATCTTGTAATGATGTTTTTCCAGATGAAGGCCCTCGCGTCCTGTGCCTTGGTGTTTTTCAGGGCTTCAACTTCTACCCATTTGGTAAAATAGTCGACAACAACTATCACATAGCGCATTCCCCCTGGGGTCGTCGTATAAGGGCCTAATAGGTCCATCCCCCATTTAGCAAATGGTATAGGACTGGTGATGGGTGTTAGTTTCTGAGCCGGTCGTCGAATTAGATGAGCAAACCGTTGACATTTATCACACCGCTTAACCAAGTCAAGAGCATCTTCTTTGAGAGTGGGCCAATAATATCCAGTTCTTAGAGCTTTTTCTGCCAAGGCCCTCCCCCCTATGTGTGAGCTGCATAATCCCTAATGGAGATCCTCCAGTACTTCATGCCCCTTCTCTGGGGTTACGCAGCGAAGAAGGGGCCGCGAGAAAGATTTTTGTATAAAGTCCCATTCCATATCTCGAACCAGGTGCATTTCTTTTGTAACCTTTCCGCCTTCATGGGGTCTTCAGGGAGCACCCCATTCATTTTGAAATTTACAATATCATCCATCCAGGTGGTTGTTCGGTCTAAGATGTCTGTCCTTAAGACGTCAATGCTCTTGGACTGTTTTACCTCCCAAAATACATGACATGGTGTGTCGCAGGATGCTGAGCTTGCCAACTTAGATAAGGCGTCTGCCTTGCTGTTTTCAGACCGTGGTATGTGTTGTATTTCAAAGCTAGTCAGCTGTTGTGCTTCTTGGCAGACTTTTTCCAAGTATTTTATCATGGCGTCATCCTTGGCTTCATATTCTCCCTTTACTTGACTGACAATTAACTGTGAGTCGGATAAGACCAGGACCTCTGCTGGCCCGGCTGCTTTGCTCATTTGGATTCCACATATCAAGGCTTCATATTCGGCTTCATTGTTTGACGTCTGAAAGTTGAAACGCATTGCATATTCATAGACATCCCCTTCTGGTGATTCACAGATAATGCCGGCTCCACACCCATTTTTGGTGGCAGAGCCATCCACGTGGACTACCCATTGAGTCTTTTCATTTTTCAAGTAGAGTGGCCTAGTCATTTCTGCAATAAAATCAGCAAAAGCCTTCCCCTTTATGGCCTTTCGCGGCTCATATGAAATATCAAATGCATTAAGTTCGATTGCCCAATTTAGCATTCTCCCGGACGCTTCTAGGTTGGTAAATGGTCGTTTCAGAGGTTGATCTGTGTACAATATCAGCCGATGGGCCAAGAAGTAAGGGCGAAGCTTCTTGCTAGCCAAGAACAGAACGAAGCCGAATTTTTCAACAGTTGGATACTTAAGCTTTGCATTCTGCAACATGTGGCTGACGAAATAGACAGGTAGTTGTATTCCATCCCTCTCTGTAAGAAAGACGGCGCTTAGAGCGTAGTCTGAGATGGCAAGGTAGAGGCATAGAACCTCCCCTGAGAGAGGGCTGACTAGCCGCGGCAGAGTGTGCAGATGCTCTTTCAAACGGAGGAAGGCGGCCTCTGCCTATGGCGTCCATTCAAACTGGTTCCCCTTTTTTATGGTACTGAAAAAGTAATGACACTTATCTCCAGCTCTAGACAAAAATCGTCCCAAGGCGGCAAGGCAACCAGTCAAGCGTTGCACATCTTTAACTGTCTTTGGCGATGTCATAGTGATGACGGCATGTACCTTGTCAGGATTGGCCTCAATGCCCCTTTCATCAATCAAAAAGCCAAGGAACTTGCCAGAAGAGACTCCGAAAATGCATTTCTTTGGATTGAGTCTCATTTGGTAAGCCCTAAGGGTCTCAAAGGTCTCTCGCAAATCGCCGAGGTGATCCGTCTTTTGTTTTCTTTTTACAATCATATCATCAATATAGGCTTCTATATTCCTCCCCAGCTGTTTCGTAAAAACGGTGTTCACCAATCGTTGAAAGGTGGCTGGTGCATTTTTTAGGCCGAACGGCATTACTTTGTAGCAGTACAAACCTTGCTCTGTGACAAATGACGTCTTCTCCTGGTCTTCGGGCCATAAAGGGATCTGATGAAATCCGGAGTAAGCGTCTATGAAGCTCATCATGGCGTGCCCTGCCGTTGAGTCGACGAGTCGATCTATCTTTGGCAATGGAAAACTGTCCTTGGGGCAGGCTTTATTTAAATCGGTATAGTCGACGCACATCCTCCACGTCCCATTGGGCTTGGGTACCAGTACTACATTTGGCTACCCAGTCTGGATACTGACATGGACGTATGAAGCCTGCGTCCATTAAATTCTATACTTCAGCGGCAGCGGCTAAATTCCTTGCCTCCCCATGATTTCTTTTCTTCTGTCGTACTGGTTTCATAGCGCTATCTACATTCAGTTTGTGCACGGCCACTGTCGGATCAATGCCTGGCATCTCCTCTACCGTGAAGGCGAATATCTCTTTGTATTCTCTAAGCAGTTGTACCAGTGCCGCTGCCATGGGGTCGTCAGGAGGAATTCCAATGGGAACTGTTCGAGACGGGTCCGCTTGGTCTAGGACTATATCATAGTGCGCTCCCACTGGCTCAGGACGTCTGTCCGCATTATGTGCCATAGGTGTCTCTCTAAGTATACGCTGGCTTTTCAGTGGTTTCAACTGTTCGTTTTTCTTTGGAGAGGCTCCCCATGCTGGCGGTTCCAGCGTTGATAGGTAACAATCTCTGGCCAACTGTTGGTTTCCATAGAGGGATCCAATGCGTCCATTGCTTCCTACGAACTTAACTAGTAGTAAATGGGGAACAATCACAGCTTTTAGGTCATTGAGTGCTGGACGGCCGAGTATGATATTAAACGCGGTGAGGCTTGCTACAATCGTAAATCGGATGACACCTTCTTTGGTCACTGGAGGGGTGCCAATGGAGACTGGGAGCAGGATGGAGCCAATTGGGCGGACGATACTTCCTCCAAATCCTACTAAGGGCCTGAATACTTTTTCTATTCCTCTGGCACCATGCTTCAATTTTTGCAGGCACTGCAGGCTGATTATGTCGGCCGAGCTCCCCGTGTCTACCAGTACTCTTTTCACTCTGAGATTAGCCACCTTAATCTCCAAGACCAAAGGATCATCATCATATTGTGATGCCGCCTTTCGGTAATCGTCTTTGGAAATTTCCACAGGAGGTAAATCCATTTGCGCGGGGCAGAGGTAAGACGAACCTGATTGCCGTCCATCTTTACATGGTTCTCCTGCCGCTATCCCTCCTGATATCAATGCAACGAATCCTTCGTCTGAATAACGGTTGCTATTGGTGGGGAGACTCGACTCTTCGCTTGCATCTGTCAAACGGACGTACTAACGTAAATGTTCTTTAGCAGCGTAGTTATTCAGTATCTTTCTCAACATCCGACAGTTTTGAGTGTCGTGCCCCTCTTCTCTGTGAAAAGCGCAGAACGGGGCCTTTTGTTTCGAGGAAGCCGGGCGTCGGGGGGACCACTGCTCTATTCCCAGATTCCGTCCCTCAACCAAGAGAATATCTTCAAGAGCCGGGTTGAATATAAGGAGTTTCTTGCTGACGGCTTCCTTCGTTTCCGTTTTACTTCAGTGCCTTGACCACTTTTTTCCCGGGTGATGTTCACATACCGCCTTCTAGAAATCCAGGGGGAGTGATAATCCTGAGATTCGCAAGTCGTCTGCCGTGAAGATAGGCTCGTCCGCCTTCCCGGACGCTCTTCTCTTACATGCTGAATTTCCTTCTCCGGGCGTTGTCCCTTCCTGGGTGGATCAAGGTCATCTGCTACTGGTTCTACCACTCTGCCGCTACCCTGCTCAGGGTTAGCTTTGCTGAAGGATCTGGTGATTTTTTCTTGGAGGACGTGCTGAAATCCCTCTTGCCATTCATCCGCAATGTTCTGATGGAGATCGTTTAACAAGTACCGCAGGGACCTCGCGGAGGCAGGTCGGCTGATTGCGGCGTCACAATGATTGCTAGTCTTGTTTTTAACAGGGAGCTGCCCTCTGCTGGTAGGAGACCGTGATCGTTCCCCTGATCTGCCGTTGTGCTCTTCGCCCTCAGATTGCAGTTCGGCCATGACACTGTACCTCCCCACAGACGGCGCCAAATGTTGTGGGATCTTTTACGGTGATGACGTGTCACGCATTCCTCGGAGGTATCAAGTATGAGTTGGCACGAACCTCTGGCAACCTGCAAAACAAGAATATTCCCGTAGGAATATTCCCTCTGATGCCTAAGTAAGTATAGGCTAGAGAGAGAAGTAATTTTAGAGAGAAGGTAGAGCAAGGATAGTTTAAGGTAGGTGGGAATCAATTGATTGCCCCTTACCTTGGGATCTGAGTTATTTATAGGGCTAGGGTTTCTTGGGAATTGATCCCTCAACCCTAGCTGTGGGATGTGTGCCCCTTGGGGATTTAGGACACGTGTCATTTGCCCTACAATGATGAGCCTTTTACAAATTGGGCCTGGCTTCTCAGAGAAGGTGGGCTTTCCAATAATAAGGCTTTGCCCTTATTTCGTTTAACTACCAAGGTCTGGGCCTACTACCTTGGATTGGGCCCATGAATTGCCTAGGCTGGCATGTATTGGTCATTGTAGCTTTTTTAGGCCTTATGGTGGAGATATTCAGGCCCACATCACCAAGCTTAAGAAAGGCGAGCCCGTAAGTCCACATGTTCTCAAAATGATTGGACTCATTGAGAATATGAGTCGGCTGGATCAGCAATTTTCTCAGGAAATGGCTATAGACACCATCCTCCATTCTCTTCATAGAGGGTATGATAAGTTCAAGCTGAACTACAGTATGAATAGTCTGGACAAAATGCTCACTGAGCTTCACGGTATGCTGAAGACCGCTGAAAAGACGCTCAAAAGTGATAAGCAAGATGTGCTTATGGTGCGTGGGGGAAAGTTTAAGAAATCTGGCAAGAAGAGGAATGCAAAGAAAGGTGGCAAGAAGGCCAGCCCGACTAAGCAATCTGGCGGCACCAAGTCTGAAAAGAAGAAGGTGAGCCAACCTACTTCAAAATCTGAATGATTCTACTGCAAGAAAAAGGGGCATTGGAAGAGAGATTGCTTTAAGCTTAAGGAAGATCAGAAGAATGGAACAGTCGTTCCATCTTCAGGTATTTTCGTTATAGACTGTATACTTGCTAATTCAACTTCTTGGGTATTAGATACAAGTTGTGGCTCACACTTATGTTCCAATTCGCAGGGAATAAGAAGAAGTAGAAGGTTAAGCAAGGGTGAAGTCGACCAACGAATGGAAAAAGGAGCACGGATTGCTGCATTAGCGGTAGGAACTTATTATTTGTCGTTGCCCTCTGGGCTAGTTTTGGAACTGGAAGAGTGTTTCCATGTTCCAAGTCTTACTAAAAACATCATTTCTGTTTCTTGCTTAGATGCTAAGGGATTTTCCTGTTTAATCAAAGACAACAGTTGCTCGTTTTATTTTACAAAGATGTTTTATGGATCTGCTAGATTAGTCAATGGACTTTATTTATTATATCACGACAAACAAGTTTATAACATAAATACCAAAAAGGCCAAAAAGAATGATTCAGATCTCACCTATCTGTGGCATTGTCGATTAGGCCATATAAACATAAAACGCATAGAAAGACTTCAAAAGGAAGGAATTCTAGAACCATTTGACTAAGAGGATTATGGTAAGTGCGAATCATGTTTACTTGGCAAAATGACAAATCGGCCTTTCTATAAATTTGGAGAAAGAGAAACTGAACTATTGGGTTTAATCCATACCTATGTATGTGGACCAATGAGTACAAATGCTAGAGGTGGTTTCAGCTACTTTATCACTTTCACTGATGACTTCAGCAGATATGTTTATGTCTACCTAATGAAGCATAAGTCTGAATCCTTTGACAAATTCAAGGAATTTCATATTGAAGTAGAGAATTAGTTAGGCAAGAAGATTAAGGAACTGCGGTCTGATAGAGGCGGTGAATATCTGAGCTATGAATTTGATGACCATTTGAAAGAATGTGGAATTCTATCAGAATTGACTCCTCCCGGAACACCTCAATGGAACGGTGTGTCAGAACGGAGGAATAGAACCTTGCTAGACATGGTTAGATCAATGATGGGTCAGGCCGAACTTCCAATAGAATTTTGGGGACATGCACTAAATACAGCTGCACTCACTATAAATGGAGCTCCGTCAAAAGCTGTTGAAAAGACTCCATATGAGTTATGGTTTGGAAAGCCTCCAAATGTGTCTTTTCTTAGGATTTGGGGTTGTGAAGTATACGTCAAACGATTAATTTCAGACAAACTTCAACCAAAATCTGACAAATGTATCCTTGTGGGCTATCCAAAGGAAACAAAGGAGTATTACTTCTACAATACATCTGAGAACAAGGTGTTTGTTGCTCGAGATGGTATCTTTTTGGAAAGAAATCACATTTCCAAAATGACAAGTGGGAGAAAAGTAGACCTCGAAGAAATTCGAGTCGAACAACAAACTCTACAGAATGCTCTAGATGACATTCAGGATGAAACTCAAAGATCTTTAGAAGAATCTGGTGAGAATCAAGGACCATCTAGAAATGTAAACCCGCGTAGATCACAGAGATATAGATCTCAACCGGAAAGGTACTTAGGTACTTTGACGAACGAGAGCTATGAAGTTCTATTACTTGAAAGTGATTAACCTGCGACTTACAAACAAGCTATGACGAGCCCTAGCTCCAAGCAATGGCAAGAAGCCATGCAATCTGAATTAGACTCCATGTCTGAAAACCAAGTTTGGGATTTGGTCGATTTGCCAGATGGCTACCAAGCCATAAGAAGCAAATGGGTTTTTCAAACTGGAAAAGGACAAGGATGGAAAACTAGAAGTTTTCAAAGCTAGATTGGTTGCAAAAGGTTACAGGAAAGTCCACGGTGTGGATTACGATGAAACCTTTTCACCAGTTGCAATGCTAAAGTCTAGCAATCGCTGCATATTAAGATTACGAAATATGGCAGATGGATGTCAAAACCGCTTTCTTAAACGGCGTTTTAACAGAAACTGTGTTTATGACACAGCCTGAGGGTTTTGAGGATCCAAAGAATGCTAAAAAGGTATGCAAGCTTAAGAAATCAATCTACGGATTAAAGCAAGCATCAAGGAGCTGGAATATACGTTTTGATGAAGCAGTCAGTGACTTTGGTTTCATCAAGAACGCATACGAATCTTGTGTATACAAGAAGGTCAGTGGGAGAAAAATTACTTTTATAGTATTATATGTCGACGACATATTACTTATCGGAAATGACATTCCTATGTTGAACTCTGTCAAGATTTGCCTTGGGAAATGTTTTTCGATGAAGGATCTAGGAGAAGCACAGTACATACTGGGCATCGAGATTTACAGAGATAGATCTAAAAAGATGACTGGACTCAGTCAAAGCACTTATATCAATAAGGTGCTTGAAAGGTTCAATATGGCAGACTCCAAGCGAGGCTACCTACCCATGTCTCATGGAATGACTCTAAGCAAGACTCAGTGCCCAAAAACACTGGATGAGCGTAGACGAATGAGTGGGATTCCATATGCATCATTGATTGGTTCAATAATGTATGCTATTATATGTACACGCCCGGATGTTGCGTACGCACTCAGTGCTACGAGCAGATACCAGTCGGACCCATGAGAGGCACATTGAACTGCTGCCAAGAATATTCTGAAGTACCTGAAAAGGCACAAAGATGATTTCCTGGTGTATGGTGGAGGTAATGAATTAATTGTTAAAGGATATACGGACGCAAGTTTCCAAACCGACAAAGATGATTTCAGATCACAGTCTGGGTTTGTCTTCTGCCTCAACAGAGCAGCAGTAAGCTGGAAAAGTGCTAAGCAAAGCACCATTGCCGATTCTACAACTGAAGCGGAGTACATTACTGCACATGAAGCAGCAAAGGAAGCTATTTGGCTAAGGAAGTTCATAGGTGAACTTGGTGTAGTCCCCTCCCTTAAAGGACCAATAGCTCTATATTGTGATAATAACTGAGCTATTGCACAGGCCAAGGAGCCTAGACACCACCAGAGAGTCAAGCATGTACTTCGTAGATTTCACCTTCTACTAGAGTTCGTTGAAAGAAAAGAAGTCGACATAAGCAAGATTGGAACTGACGACAACATCTCAGATCCATTAACGAAACCTTTGTCGCAGGCGAAGCACAACTCGCACACTGCAGCTATGGGAATCAAGGATGTTGGAGAATGGCTTTGATGTCTTTATTTAATGTTTTAAATTTTTAGAGTTTAATACTTTGTAAAACGTCATTGGTTAACCATTCATATATAAATGAATAAAATTCATTTTTCCATTTAATTTGTGGTTTATTAAATGATGAGTCCCTTCAAATTGACAATATATTAAACATAGACTGTCAGGACCAGTCCTGTGACTAAGAAATGTCTATCAAGTGAACTTGATTGTCAAAAGTTGAAAATGGTCCCTGGTCAGAGTTTTCTATAAAGATGGACGCATAGAAAATGCTAGACGACTGGAATGCAAGATGACTAGTAGTTTTGTTTCTTGAACTATGTGGATATGGCAATGTCGCAATCATTTTCATAGATACTTACTTTGGGAAGACTAGTATCGGACAGACCTATGAAACTTTACTGTAAGAGATGAAAATCTATCATAAGTAAATTTCATTAAAATTATTAGACACTAATCCTCAATACCTGAGTGATTTGAGATTACTTCGTTGAGAACTGGGTTACTTTGACGTTGTCAACCGTCGCACCGTAAAAGGAGTCTATAAAGGCAACGCTCGGGTAATCACCTATCAAACGAAGTTTAATCTTAAGATCGCAAGATTGGGATTTTCCTCCCATAAATCGGGATGAGATGCTAAAAGTTGTACAAGGCCACTCGGAGAGCTAGAAATTGCAAAATGCATGGCCGTGCTCAGATAAATCATATGCTATGATTATCTGTTTATTTGATTAGTTGAACTCTGAAAGCGAGAAACACCTCTAGACATAATAAGGATGACAACTCTTACCTTATGTGCAAGAGCAAGCATCAAGTGACAAAGGAATTAGGAAATGCACACTTGTCCCTAAGGACAAGTGGGAGACTGAAGGAAATAATGCCCTTGGTCCAAGTATGCATTCAATGCTAAAGTCTAATAAACGCGGTTCAGTATTAATTAATTATAAAAGTTAATAATTCAGTGAGATCAAGTAAACTGTATGCCTAGCTAGAGGCCGCTTCAGTTCAAGTGGAATTAATAATATTAATCCACAGCTTACTCTTGACAGAACCCGTAGGGTCACACAAATAGTACGTGAACGGATCAAGTATTTAAAGGAATTAAAATACTCTATTTATGGATATTCGGAATCGACGGATCTCGGTTCCAGTGGGAGCTGAAATCGTCAAAGGCAAATTATGAATACTCCGGAAACGATGATATTGCCGGAAACAGAAATATGAATCATATCGGAAAGATAAATATTATCCAAGTCGTAGATGTTTCCGGAAACGGAAACATGGTACGTATCGGAAAATATTATCGGAAATGGAAATATTGCCGGAATCGGAAATATTGCCGGAAACGGAAATATTGTCAGAATCGGAAATATATCGGAATCGGAAAATAATTCCGTAATCGGAAATATTAAATATTTGTTCAAAACGGATATTAATTCCGGAATCGGAAATATTAAATATTTTTCGAATCGGAAATGAATTCCGAAATCGGAAAATTAATCGAAAGCGCGTCGTACGGAATAAACATCGGACGAGCTTGCTAGACGCAAGGCCCAGCACGAAGCCAGGCTTGCACCTAGCAAGCCCATGCGCACAACACAACAGCCAAGGCACGCAGGCCCAGCCAAGCAGCACGCAAGGCCAGGCCCAACGCACAAGGCCACTTGCGCGCCCAAGGCAGTAGGCTGCGCAGCGCTGTGGGCCGAACTGCTCCGTGCGCGCGCGTCCAGCTCCCCTCGTGGGTTGTGCGTGTGTGTGTGCGTAGACTTCGTGCATACGTCGAATCCTTAAGCAATTAGGATTAGATTAAAGATTAAATTTCCTAAAGTTACTAGAGTTAGTTGTTTAATTAAACAATAACTTATTAGTTTTAGTTAATGTCTAATTCTAATTGGATTAGATTAATTGAAACCTAATAGACTTCTAATTCCATTATTCCAACCCTATAAATATGTGATTGTATTCACAATTTATAAACACGTAATTCAAGTATTCACATAAGTTTTAAGGATTAAAACTAGCGTTAATTTGCCACAAATTATTCGAATAACTTAAAACCTTAGGTGCAATTCTAGTTAATTAAATCTAAGGCGGATCCGAACGTGATGTGGACTATCTACGGAGGGACTACACTTGGAGTCCTAAACTTGTTCTTGTTCGGTTCGGGATCAGCTAGGGAGGACACGCTACAAAGAGTATGCATCCTAAATTATGCTAATTGTTATGCGGCAATTAATTTGGATTCCTGGTTTTATGGTTTTTCCCCATGAAATATATATGCTTTATATGTATCATAACCTAACAATAATAGTAACCTATCAAGTTAGCCAAGCCAACCGTCCAAGCATAGAGCCCGACCGGCCAGCAAGGCCCACGACCGAAGCCTCGCACAATCGCACATCACACAACACGCAATGGGCTAGGCCTCGCTGCTGCTGTTGTTGTTGCTTCTCCGTGCGTGCACAGCCAAGGCAACAAGGCCATGGGCCTTAGCTCCTTGCGCTTTTCTCATGGGCTTGCCTTCGTGTTTGCTTTATTTAATTATCATTCGATAATTCATTTATCGTTTCGTACTTGAAGATCCATTGTCGTACGATACTGAAGGAAATAATGTTAGGTTATGATACATATGAATAAACATAAATCATGCGGAAAAACCATAAAGCCAGGAAATATATTATTTACACATAATCATTTAGCATAATTCAGATGCATACACTATATAGTGTGCCCTCCCTAGCTGCGCCCGAACCGAACAAGAACAAGTCTTTAGGACTCCAAGTGTCGTCCCTCCGTAGATAGTCCACAGCACGTCCGCATCCGCCTTAAGATTGACCAACTAGAATCTCCCTTAAGGTACTATATATTTTCGGCTAATAGGGCAAGAATATGGCTGATTTTTCTACTTAAAAATCTTAGCTTTTTATTGTTTGAATACTTGAAATCCTCGATGTAAATATGTGACCCTAGGCACCTATTTATAGAGTTATGGAAAAGGACTTGGAATCCTATTAGGATACTAATTTATTTAATTAGAATCTTATTAAAACTCTATTAAACAAATTCTATCTTTTATAGGATTAGGATTTAATCATATGACGAATCCCGGTAGCCTTAGGATTCAAGTAACACATTTCGAGTGATACGCTAGCACCGTACGCAGGCCTTGCGGCCCACGCACAGCACCAGCCCTTCTCGACGAAGCCCATCCCGCAGCCCCGCGTGCCGAGGCTGCTGCTGGGCCTGGCCTTTGCGCTGGGCCTGGCGTGGCTCGGTTGTTGCGTGTGGTGCGTGTGGCTTGCTGGGCGATGGCCCGGCTTCGTGCTGGGCCTTCGTCTGGCAGGCCTCGTCCGATGCTAATTCGTACGATACGCTTCCGATTAAATTCCCGATTCCGGAATTAATTTCCGATACGAACAATATTTAATATTTCCGATTCCGGAATAAATTTCCGTTTCGAACAAATATTTAATATTTCCGTTTCCGGAATTTTTTTCCGATTTCGATAATATTTCCGATTCTGACAATATTTCCGTTTCCGGTAATATTTCCGATTCCGGCAATATTTCCATTTCCAATAATATTTTCCGATACGTACCATGTTTCCGTTTCCGGCAACATCTACGACTTGGATAATATTTATATTTCCGATACGATCCATATTTCCGTTTCCGGCAATATCATCGTTTCCGGAGTATTCATTTCTTTCCTTTGACAATCTCAGCTCCCACTGAAACCAAGATCCGTCGATTCCGAATATCTATAGATGGAGTATTTAATTCCATTAAATACTTGATCCGTTTACGTACTATTTGTGTGACCCTACGGGTTCAGTCAAGAGTAAGCTGTGGATTAATATAATTAATTCCACTTGAACTGAAGCGGCCTCTAGCTAGGCATTCAGATCACTTGATCTCACTGAATTATTAACTTGTTAATTAATACTGAACCGCATTTATTAGACTTGACATTATATGCATACTTGGACCAAGGGCATTATTTCCTTCAGTCTCCCACTTGTCCTTAGGGACAAGTGTGCATTTCCTAATTCCTTTGTCGCTCGATGCTTGCTCTTGAACATAAGGTAAGAGTTGTCATCCTTATTATGTCCAGAGGTGTTTCTCGGTTTCAGAGTTCAACTGATCAAATAAACAAATAATCATAGCCTATGATTCATCCGAGCACGGCCATGCATTTTACAGTTTCTAGCTCTCCGAGTGGCCTTGTACAACTTTTAAGCATCTCATCCCGATTTATGGGAGGACAATCCCAATCTTGCGATCTTAAGATTAGACTTCGTTTGATAGGTGATTACCTGAGCGTTGCCTTTATAGCCTCCTTTTACGGTGCGACGGTTGGTCAACGTCAAAGTAACCAGTTCTCAAACAAGTAATCTCAAATCACTCAGGTATTGAGGATTTAGTGTCTAATAATTTTAATGAAATTTACTTATGACAGATTTTCATCTCTTACAGTAAAGTTTCATAGGTCTGTCCGATACTAGTCTTCCCAAAGTAAGTATCTATGAAAATGATTGCGACATTGCCATGTCCACATAGTTCAAGAAACAAAACTACTAGTCATCTTGCATTCTAATCGTCTAACGTTTTTTATGCGTCCATCTTTATAGAAAACTCCAACCAGGGACCATTTTCAACTTATGACATTCAAGTTCACTTGATAGACATTTCTTAGTCACAGGACTGGTCCTGGCAGTCTATCTTGAATATTTCGTCAAATTGAAGGCACTCATCATTTAATAAACCACAAATTAAATGGAAAATGAATTCTATTCATTTATTGTGAATGATTAACCAATAATGTTTTACAAAGTATTAAACTCTAAAACTCAAAAACATTAATCAAGGACATCAAAGCCATTCTCCAATATGTTTGATTCCCATAGCTGCAGTGTGCGAGTTGTGCTTTGCCTGTGGGAGAGGTTTAGTCAATGGATCTGATATGTTGTCATATGTTCCAATTTTGCTTATCTCGACTTCTTTTCTTTCAATGAACTCTCGTAGCAGGTGACATCTACGAAGTACATGCTTGACTCTTTGGTGGTGTCTAGGCTCTTTTGCCTGTGCAATAGCTCCGTTATTATCACAATATAGGGCTATTGGTCCTTTAATGGAGGGGACTACACCAAGTTCACCTATGAACTTCCTTAGCCATATAGCTTCCTTTGCTGCTTCATGTGCCGCAATGTACTCCGCTTCAGTAGTAGAATCCGCAATAGTGCTTTGCTTTGCACTTTTCCAGCTTACTGCTCCTCCGTTGAGGCAGAAGAAAAACCCAGACTGTGATCTAAAATCATCTTTGTCGGTTTGGAAACTTGCGTCCGTATAGCCTTTAACAATTAATTCATCATCTCCACCATAGACCAGGAAGTCATCTTTGTGCCTTTTCATGTACTTCAGAATATTCTTGGCAGCAGTCCAATGTGCCTCTCCTGGGTCTGACTGGTATCTGCTTGTAGCACTGAGTGCGTACGCAACATCCAGGCGTGTACATATCATAGCATACATTATTGAACCAATCAATGATGCATACGGAATCCCAATCATTCGTCTACGCTCATCAAGTGTTTTTGGGCACTGAATCTTGCTTAGAGTCATTCCATGAGACATGGGTAGGTAGCCTCGCTTGGAGTCTGCCATCTTGGACCTATCAAGCACCTTATTGATATAAGTGCTTTGACTAAGTCCAATCATCCTTTTAGATCTATCTCTGTAAATCTTGATGCCCAATATGTACTGTGCTTCTCCTAGATCCTTCATCGAAAAACATTTCCCAAGCCAAATCTTGTCAGAGTTCAAGATAGGAATGTCATTTCCAACAAGTAATATGTCGTCGACATATAATACTAGAAAAGCAATTTTGCTCCCACATATCTTCTTGTATACACAAGATTCGTCTGCGTTCTTGATGAAACCAAAGTCACTGACTGCTTCATCAAAACGTATATTCCAGCTCCTGGATGCCTGTTTCAATCCGTAGATTTATTTCTTTAGCTTGCATACCTTTTTAGCATTCTTTGGATCCTCAAAACCCTCAGGCTGTGTCATAAACACAGTTTCTGTTAAAACGTCGTTTAAGAAAGCGGTTTTGACATCCATCTGCCATATTTCGTAATCGTAATATGCAGCGATTGCTAACATTACCCGAATAGACTTTAGTATTGCAACTGGTGAAAAGGTTTCATCGTAATCCACACCGTGGACTTACATGTAACCTTTTGCAACCAATCTAGCTTTGAAAACTTCAAGTTTCCCATCCTTGTCCTTTTTCAGTTTGAAAACCCATTTGCTTCCAATGGCTTGGTAGCCATCTGGCAAATCGACTAAATCCAAAACTTGGTTTTCAGACATGGAGTCTAATTCAGATTGCATGGCTTCTTGCCATTGCTTGGAGCTAGGGCTCGTCATAGCTTGTTTGTAAGTCGCAGGTTCATCACTTTCAAGTAATAGAACATCATAGCTCTCGTTCGTCAAAATACCTGAGTACCTTTCCGGTTGAGATCTATATCTCTGCGATCTACGCGGGGTTACATCTCTAGATTGTCCATGATTCTCACCAGAAACTTCTAAAGATCTCTGAGTTTCATCCTGAATGTCATCTTGAGCATTCTCTAGAGTTTGTTGTTCGACTCGAATTTCTTTGAGGTCTACTTTTCTCCCACTTGTCATTTTGGAAATGTGATTCTTTTCCAAAAAGATACCATCTCGAGCAACAAACACCTTGTTCTCAGATGTATTGTAGAAGTAATATCCCTTTGTTTCCTTTGGATAGCCCACAAGGATATATTTGTCAGATTTTGGATGAAGTTTGTCTGAAATTAATCGTTTGACGTATAATTCACAACCCCAAATCTTAAGAAAGGACACTTTTGGAGGCTTTCCAAACCATAACACATACGGAGTCTTTTCAACAGCTTTAGACGGAGCTCTATTTATAGTGAGTGCGGCTGTATTTAGTGCATGTCCCCAAAATTCTATTGGAAGTTCGGCCTGACCCATCATTGATCAAACCATGTCTAGCAAGGTTCTGTTCCTCCGTTCCGACACACCGTTCCATTGTGGTGTTCTAGGAGGAGTCAATTCTGATAGAATTCCACATTCTTTCAGATTGTCATCAAATTCATAGCTCAAATATTCACCGCCTCTATCAGACCGCAGTGCCTTAATCTTCTTGCCTAATTGATTCTCTACTTCACTCTGAAATTCCTTGAATTTTTCAAAGGATTCAGACTTATGCTTCATTAGGTAGACATAACCATATCTACTGAAGTCATCAGTGAAAGTGATAAAGTAGCTGAAACCACCCCTAGCATTTGTACTCATTGGTCCACATACATCTGTATGGATTAAACCCAATAGTTCAGTTGCTCTTTCTCCAACTTTAGAGAAAGGTTGCTTTGTCATTTTGCTAAGTAAACATGATTCGCACTTACCATAATCCTCTAAGTCAAATGGTTCTAGAATTCCTTCCTTTTGAAGTCTTTCCATGCGTTTCAAGTTAATATGGCCTAATCGACAATGCCACAGATAGGTGAGATCTGAATCATCCTTTTTGGCCTTTTTGGTATTTATGTTATAAACTTGTTTGTCGTGATCTAATAAATAAAGTCCATTGACTAATCTAGCAGATTCATAAAACATCCCTTTAAAATAAAACGAACAACTATTGTCTTTTATTAAAAAGGAAAATCCCTTAGCATCTAAGCAAGAAACAGAAATGATGTTTTTAGTAAGACTTGGAACATGGAAACACTCTTCCAGTTCCAGAGGGCAACGACAAATAATAAGTTCCTACAGCTCATGCAGCAATCTGTGCTCCATTTCCCACTCATAGGTCGACTTCACCCTTGCTTAACTTTCTACTTCTTCTTAGTCCCTGTGAATTGGAACATAAGTGTGAGCCACAACCTGTATCTAATACCCAAGAAGTTGGATTAGCAAGTATACAGTCTATAACGAAAATACCTGAAGATGGAACGACTGTTCCGTTCTTCTGATCTTCCTTTAGCTTCAAGCAATCTCTCTTCCAATGCCCTTTCTTCTTGCAATAGAATCATTCTGATTCGGAAGTGGGTTGACTGACCTTCCTCTTTTCAGACTTGGCGCCAGTTTGCTTAGTTGGGCTGGCCTTGTTGCCACCTTTCTTAGCATTCCTCTTCTTTCCAGATTTCTTGAACTTGCCCCCACACACCATAAGCACATCTTGCTTATCACTTTTGAGCGTCTTTTCAGCGGTCTTCAGCATACCGTGAAGCTCAGTGAGCGTTTTGTCCAGACTATTCATACTGTAGTTCAGCTTGAACTGATCATACCCGTTATGAAGAGAATGGAGGATGGTGTCTACAGCCATTTCCTGAGAGAACTGCTGATCCAGCCGACTCATATTCTCAATGAGTCCAATCATTTTGAGAACATGTGGACTTACGGGCTCGCCTTTCTTAAGCTTGGTCTCAAGAATTTGCCTATGTGTCTCGAATCTTTCGACCCGAGCCAGATCTTGGAACATGTTCTTTAACTCACTGATGATCGTGAAAGCATCTGAGTTGATGAACGTTTTTTGTAGATCTGCACTCATGGTTGCAAGCATTAGACATTTCACATCCTTGTTGGCATCAATCCAACGATTGAGGGCTTCCTGAGTGACCTCTTCGCCTGCGGCTTCGGGCATCGCCTCTTCCAGGACATACTCCTTTTCTTCCTGCATAAGAACTATTTGCAAGTTCCTTTGCCAGTCAAGGAAGTTTTTCCCGTTCAACTTCTCCTTTTCGAGAATTGATCGAATGTTGAATGAATTGTTGTTTGCCATAATTAAAACTACAATTGAAAAAGAATAAACAAATAAATAATCATTCACAGTTTCTCTTAATAAACTTAAATTCTAGCATACATGCATAATTCAATGTTCATTAAGCATTTTATTCAAGTTATGTGTTCCGGCAGGTGATAATAAAATGATTCCAAGATCCTAAAATCCATTGAAGAATTAAGCACATTATGTATTTAGACTCAATTCAAAAATCTTTTAGGTAAGCAAAAGCCTTTTGCTAATAGTCTAGAAACTACTCTTGGTTGATAGGTACGTCTAAGAACTTATTAGGTAAACCTATCGATTTTGCCACGACATAAAAGGACTCCTTACTTATATCGTTGAGTTTCACCAAAACTAACATGTACTCACAATTATTTGTGTACCTTACCCCTTTAGGATCAATAAGTAACACCTCGCTGAGCGTAATCTAATACTAGATTGATGTAAAGGTTATCCAAGTAAGTGTTATTTTGGCATGGCACCTTTTAACTCAATTTTTAAGTTTGGAACTTAAGGCTCTTACTATGTTGGTTAGATTTTAAGTGAACTAAAATCCTTAATCATGCAACATAATCAAGCCACGATCTCATGCATATTTAAGACATATTTAAAAGCAATAAATAACTTAAAGAATGCATAAGATAATTGTGATCTAGTATGGCCCGACTTCATCTTGAAGCTTCAACTTCAAAGTCCGTCTTGAAAATGGATTGGAAACTCCGTCTTGAATTTCACCGTGGGAGGCGTCATTTTCTTCAAATAGGATGAGCTATAATTAAACTAATTACAACTATTTGATGGTACGCAGACCATATTTGAATTGAAAAACAAATTTGGTGCTTTAGACCAATTACATTCAAATTAATGGTACGCAGACCATATTTTCTATCCTATTTGGGCCATACTAGTCACTTCATAACCTGCAAAACAGTACATATACAATATATACCATTCACCCATTCATTATCATGAATGGCCCACATAATTGGTTAGTGAAAACACATTGTATGCATCACATAAATATTTGCAACAATTAATTAAGGGCACCAATAATCTACCAATTATTCAGTCCTTATTAATTCTAATCAAGTTGTTTAACCTTAAAGGATTTGTAGACCTAATCAAGAGTTTATAACTAAAATTGCTCCCACTTAAACCAATAAATTCATATGCTTTACTAATTTTAAACATAAAAATGTATTTCTAGTCTAACCGGAAACATACAAATTTAATTAAAATTTAAAGCTCATATAAATTTATAATTGAATCCATTCTCTTTAATTTATTTTCAGTTGAATTAAATGAATTTAAATTAATTCAAGGTTTAATTTTAGTAAAATAATTAGTATAAATAAAATTTATAATAATTATAATATTCAAAATTAAAATCCGAGAAAACAATTTAAATTATTAATTTTAAAATTAATTAAAATTATTTCCGAACTGAAAATTTCAAATTAAAATTCTAAACGACTCAATCGTAACACGACGAGCACTTGGGTTTGCGCCCAAGCCCCGTCGAGTGCACGAGGCTTAACGCCCCTCGACCGATCGTACAACACCACGCAAGCAGGCCACACGCAACGTAGCAAGCACAGGCCACGCTGCGCGCAGCCCGCTCACTCGTCGCGCATGTTGCTTCGCGTCTGCTTGCTTCGCTTAGCGCGGCAGCGCTCGCTGTGGCGCAGCACGCTTGCTGCCCACACGCGTCTGCCCGCTGGCTTGCGCCTTGGCCCATCGCCCTTGCCTGCTCTCCCATTGTGCGCACAACACTCGACACAAGGGCAGCGTGCTGCCTTGTGCTCGTGTGCCATGGCCCTTGCTCGCTGCATTGTACCGCATGGGCGACGAGCTCCGGCCCTTGCTCGTCGTCGCATGCCCGCACCATACAACACCCCTTAAGGGTAACACGTAGCGTCCATTGCTTTGTGCGTGCAAGATTTATGGGCGTGTTATATAAAAATTTAAAATTTTTAATTCAAAATTAATGACAAATTAATAAATTATATTAATTTCATAATTTTAGGGCGAAAAATCGAAAATTTATTAATCAATTAATTTCCGATTAACATGGATTCAAATCTAGGTCATAAAAATTAAAAATTTAACATAAATTAACAATTTTTATGGTGGATTTTAATCATGGATACCTTAATAAATTATTAATTAATTATGAAAAACAAATCTATTCTAAATTATTCGAATTTCAACAAATTAATCATAATTACAAATTAGGTTGTATAATTAACAAGCCTAGGCATTCATAATTGTTAAACATATACTTTAGTTCAATCAAAAACTCAAGATTTATCAACAAGAATCGCAAATACTTAATTTAACATCTTAAATTTACAAACTTTTGCGTTCGAAAAACTAAAACCTCCGAAAAGTCATAGTTAGGCTTCGAATTTGGGAATTCTGGGTTCGGCCAAATTGACACAAAAATCACTCAATTAGGATGAGTAACGAAGAAACTGCCGAAAAACTGCGTACATATAATTAAATAAACGCAATTTGCAATTAATTACGAAAATTAATCACCCCTTTAATTCTTTGCAAATTTGTAAAATTTAACCATGTTCATGCAATTTAGATTATGAAAATAATAAGAGGCTCGTGATACCAATGTTAGGTTAGGATACATATGAATAAACATAAATCATGCAGAAAAACCATAAAGCCAGGAAACATATTATTTACACATAATCATTTAGCATAATTCAGATGCATACACTTTGTAGCGTGCCCTCCCTAGCTGCGCCCGAACCGAACAAGAACAAGTCTTTAGGTCTCCAAGTGTCGTCCCTCCGTAGATAGTCCACAGCACGTCCGGATCCGCCTTAAGATTGACCAACTAGAATCTCCCTTAAGGTACTATATATTTTCGGCTAATAGGGCAAGAATATGGCTGATTTTTCTACTTAAACATCTTAGCTTTTTATTGTTTGAATACTTGAAATCCTCGATGTAAATATGTGACCCTAGGAACCTATGTATAGAGTTATGGAAAAGGACTTGGAATCCTATTAGGATACTAATTTATTTAATTAGAATCTTATTAAAACTCTATTAAACAAATTTTATCTTTATTAGGATTAGGATTTAATCATATGACGAATCCCGGTAGCCATAGGATTCGAGTAACACACTTCGAGTGATACGCTAGCACCGTCCACAGGCCTTGCGGCCCACGCACAGCACCAGCCCATCCCGCAGCCCCGCGTGCCGAGGCCGCTACTGGGCCTGGCCTTTGCCTTGGGCCTGGCGTGGCTCGGCTGTTGCGTGTGGTGCGTGTGGCTTGCTGGGCGATGGCCCGGCTTCGTGCTGGGCCTTCGTCTGGCATGCCTCGTCCGATGCTAATTCGTACGATACGCTTCCGATTAAATTCTCAATTCCGGAATTTATTTCCGATACGAACAATATTTAATATTTCCGATTCCGGAATAAATTTCCGTTTCGAACAAATATTTAATATTTCCGTTTCCGGAATTATTTTCCGATTTTCATAATATTTCCGATTCTGACAATATTTCCGTTTCCGGTATTATTTCTGATTCCGGCAATATTTCCATTTCCAATAATATTTTCCGATACGTACCATGTTTCCGTTTCCGGCAACATCTACGACTTGGATAATATTTATATTTTCGATACGATCCATATTTCCGTTTCCGGCAATATCATCATTTCCGGAGTATTCATTTCTTGCCTTTGACGATCTCAGCTCCCACTGAAACCAAGATCCGTCGATTCCGAATATCCATAGATGGAGTATTTAATTCCATTAAATACTTGATCCGTTTACGTACTATTTGTGTGACCCTACGGGTTCAGTCAAGAGTAAGCTGTGGATCCAGTGGGAGCTGAAATCGTCAAAAGGCAAATTATGAATACACCGAAAATGGTGATATTGCCGGAAACGGGAATATGGATCGTATCGGAAATATAAATATTATCCAAGTCGTAGATGTTGCCGGAAACGGAAACATGGTACGTATCGGAAAATATTATCGGAAATGGAAATATTGCTAGAATCAGAAATATTACCGGAAACAGAAATATTGTCGGAATCGGAAATATTATCGGAATCGGAAAATAATTCCGGAATCGGAAATATTAAATATTTGTTCGAAACGGAAATTAATTCTGGAATCGGAAATATTAAATATTGTTCGAATCGGAAATGAATTCCGGAATCGGAAAATTAATCGGAAGCGCGTCGTACGAAATAAACATCGGACGAGCTTGCTAGACGCAAGGCCTAGCACGAAGCCAGGCCTGCGCCTAGCAAAGCCCGCGCGCAGCAAGGCAAGCAAGCAGCCCGCCAAGCACCGCAAGGCCAGGCCCAGCGAGGCCAGCAGGCTGGCACACCCGAAGCGTGGGCTGCAGCGTTGCTGGGCCGAGCTCTCCGCGCGCGCGCTCCCACTGCCCTTCGTGGGTTGTGCGTGTGTGTGCGTTGAGTTCGTGCATGCATCGAATCCTTAAGCGTTTAGGATTAGTTCGATTTAAGATTATTTTCCTAAAACTACTAGAGTTAGTTGTTGAATTAAACACTAACTTAATAGATTTAATTGGTATCTAATTCTAATAAGATTAGGTTAATTAAATCCTAGTAGGTTTCTAGTTCCGATAATCCTACCCTATAAATAGGTGATGGCATTCACAATTTATAATACATCAATTCAAGTATTCATATAGTTTTAAGTTAAAAACTAAAGTTAATAATTTGCCAAAAATTATAATCGAATAAACATAAAAGGCTAAATTCTAGTTAATTGAATCTAAGGCGGATTCGAACGTGTTGTGGACTATCTACGGAGGGACTACACTTAGAGTCCTAAACTTGTTCTTGTTCGGTTCGGGAGCAGCTAGGGAGGGCACGCTTCAAATGTATGCATCCTAAATTATGCTAATTGTTATGTGGCAATTAATTTGGATTCCTGGCTTTATGGTTTTTCCGCATGAAATATATGTTTTATATTTGTCATAACCTAACAGTGGTATCACGAGCCTCTAATTAATTCCATAATCAATTATAGTTAACATGGTTAAATTTTATAAATTTTCAATGAATTAAATGGGTGATTAATTTCGATTTTTGTAATTAATTGCAAATTCGTGCGATTATTTAATTATATGTTCACAGAATTTTCGGCAGTTTAGTCAATAATGGTTGGAATCCTATAATTATATAGTGAATTTCGCATGTAAACGGCGTTTTAAAATTTTGACTAAAATCAGAGATTTGATGCCGAACCCAGAATTCCCAAATTCGAAGCCTAACTATGACTTTTTGGAGGTTTTAGTTTTTCGAACGCAAAATTTGTAATTTTTAAGATGTTAAATTAAATATTTGCGATTCTTGTTTGTAAATCTTGAATCTATGATTGACCTACTGTATATGTTTAACAATTTTAATGCCATTATACAACATAATTTGTAATTGTAATTAATTTGTTGAAATTCGAATAATTTAGAATTTGATTTGATTTTCATAATTAATTAGCAATTTAATTAGGAATCCATGATTAAAAACCACCATAAAATTTGTTAAATTTTAAAATTTTAAAATTTTATGACCTAGATTTATATCCATGAAAATAAACTTGATCGGAAATTAATTTGAATAATAAATTTTCGATTTTTCGCCTAAATTTATGAAATTAAAATGATTTATTAATTCGTCTATAAATTTGAATTATAAAGTTTTGATTTTTGTAAAATCCGCTCACGAACCTTGCACGCACAAATTAATGGACGCTAAGTGTTACCCTTAAGGGTTGTTGTATAGTGCGGGCATGCGACGACGAGCAAGGGAGCTCGTCGCCCATGCGGTACGAATGCAGCGAGCAAAGCGCGTGGCACGAGAGCACAAGGCAGCAACCCTACCTTGCATCGAGTGCTGCGACGAGTGGGCGGATGGGGCGAGAGGCAAGGCACCAAGCACGCAAGCAGGCTGCACGCGCAGGCGGCGAGGGATGCCTCGCCCAGCGAGCGTTGCCTCGCCTTAGCGAGCGAGCTGCGGCTGCGCGTAGGCATGGCTGCCTCAGCTTGATGCGTCTATGCGTGGCTGCTCGTGCCTTCCTATGCGATCAGTCGAGTGGGGCGTTGCTGCTACGTGGACTCGACGGGGCATGGGCGCGAGCCCATGGCCTCATCTTGACCCGATTTGTTCGTTTTAATTTAATTTTGATTTTCAGTTGGAAAAACGATTTTAATTAAATTTAAAATTCGTAATTTAATTTTTTCTCGGAATTTAATTTTGAATAATTTAATTATTATAAATTTTATTTATACTAATTATTTTACTAAAATTAAAACCTTGATTAAATTTAAATTAATTAATTTAATAAACTGAAAATAAATTAAAGGATTTAAATAATAATTTATATGAGATTTAAATTTTAACTAAATTTGTATGTTTCCGGTTGGACTAAGAAATACAATTTTATGTTTAAAATTAGTAAAGCATGTAAATTTCTTGGTTTTAGTGGGAGCGTTTTAGTCATAAACTCTTGATTAGGTCTACATTCTTTTAAGGTTAAAACAACTCGATTAGAATTAATAAGGATTGAATAATTTGTAGATTATTGGAAACCTTGATTAATTGCTGCAAATATTTATGTGATGCAATATGTTCTACTAACCAGCTATGTGTACCATTCATTGATAAATGAATGGGTGAATGGTATATTGTAAATGAACTGTTTTGCAGGTTATGGAAAGTGACTAGTATGGCCCAAATAGGATAGAAAATATGGTCTGCGTACCATTAATTTGAATGTAAAATTGGTCTAATGCACCAAAGTTTTTAATTTAAATATGGTCTGCGTACCATCAAATAGTTGTAATTAGTTTCAATTATAGCATATCCTATTTGAAGAAAATTGCGCCTCCCATGGTGAAATTCAAGACGAAGTTTCCAATTCATTTTCAAGACGGAGTTTGAAGTTGAAGATTCAAGATGAAGGGCCATACTAGATCACATTTATATGTTATGCATGCTTTAAGTTATTTATTGCTTTAAATATGTCTTAAATATGCATGAGATCGTGGCTTGATTATGTTGCATGATTAAGGATTTTAGTTCACTTAAAATCTAACCAACATAGTAAGAGCCTTAAGTTCCAAACTTTAAAAATTGAGTTAAAAGGTGCCATGCCAAAATAACACTTACTTGGATAACCTTTACATCAATCTTAGTAATAATTTTCCGCCATAGCGAGGTGCTACTTATTGATCCTAAAGGGGTAAGGTACACAAATAATTGTGAGTACATTTTAGTTTTGGTGAAACTCAACGATATAAGTAACGAGTCCTTTTATGTCGTGGCAAATGAGATAGGTTTACCTAATAAGTTCTTAGACGTACCTATCAACCAATAGTAGTTTCTAGACTATTAGCAAAGGCTTTGCTTACCTAAAATATTTTAGAATTGAGTCTAAATACATAATGTGCTTAATTCTTCAATGATTTAAGGGTCTTGGAATCATTTTATTCACACCTGCCGGAACACATAACTTGAATAAAATGCTCAATAAATGACAGATTATGCATGTATGCTAGAATTTAAGTTTATTAAGAGAAACTGTGAATGGTTATTTATTTGTTTATTCTTTTTCAATTGTAGTTTTAACTATGGCAAACAACATTTCATTCAACATCCGATCAATTCTCGAAAATGAGAAGTTGAACGGGAAAAACTTCCTTGACTGGCAAAGGAACTTGCAAATAGTTCTTATGCAGGAAGAAAAGGAGTATGTCCTGGAAGAGGCGATGCCCGAAGCCGCAGGCGACGGGGTCACTCAGGCAGCCCTCAATCGTTGGATTGATGCCAACAAGGATGTAAAATGTCTAACGCTTGCAACCATGAGTGCAGATCTAGAGAAAACGTTCATCAACTTAGATGCTTTCACGATCATCAGTGAGTTAAAGAACTTATTCCAAGATCTGGCTCGAGTCGAAAGATTCGAGACTCATAGGAAAATTTTTGAGACTAAGTTTAAGAAAGGAGAGCATGTAAGTCCACATGTTCTCAAAATGATTGGATTCATTGAGAATATGAGTCGGCTGGATCAACAATTCTCTCAGGAAATGGCTGTAGACACCATCCTCCATTCTCTTCATAGCGGGTATGATCAGTTCAAGATGAACTACAGTATGAATACTCTGGACAAAACGCTCACTGAGCTTCACGGTATGCTGAAGACCGCTGAAAAGACGCTCAAAAGTTATAATCAAGATGTGCTTATGATGCGTGGAGGCAAGTTCAAGAAATCTGGAAAGAAGTGGAATGCTAAGAAAGGTGGCAAGAAGGTCTGCCCGACTAAGAAATCTGGCGGCGCCAAGTCTGAAAAGAAGAAGGTGAGCCAACCCACTTTTGAATCTGAATGCTTCTACTGCAAGAAGAAGGGGCATTGGAAGAGAGATTGCTTGAAGCTTAAGGAAGATCAGAAGAACGGAACAGTCGTTCCATCTTCAGGTATTTTCGTTATAGACTGTATACTTGCTAATTCAACTTCTTGGGTATTAGATACAGGTTGTGGCTCACACTTATGTTCCAATTCACAGGGACTAAGAAGAAGTAAAAGGTTAAGCAAGGGTGAAGTCGACCTACGAGTGGGAAATGGAGCACGGATTGCTGCATTAGCTGTAGGAACTTATTATTTGTCGTTGCCCTCTGGGCTAGTTTTGGAACTGGAAGAATGTTTCCATGTTCCAAGTTTTAGTAAAAAAATCATTTCTGTTTCTTGCTTAGATGCTAAGGGATTTTCCTTTTTAATAAAAGACAATAGTTGTTCGTTTTATTTTAAAGAGATGTTTATGGATCTGCTAGATTAGTCAATTGACTTTATTTATTAGATCACGACAAACAAGTTTATAACATAAATACCAAAAAGGCCAAAAAGAATGATTCAGATCTCACCTATCTGTGGCATTGTCGATTAGTCCATATAAACATAAAACGCATAGAAAGACTTCAAAAGGAAGGAATTCTAGAACCATTTGACTTAGAGGATTATGGTAATTGCGAATCATGTTTACTTGGAAAAATGACAAAGCAACCTTTCTCTAAAGTTGGAGAAAGAGCAACTGGACTATTGGGTTTCATCCATACAGATGTATGTGGACCAATAAGTACAAATGCTAGAGGTGGTTTCAGCTACTTTATCACTTTCACTGATGACTTCAGTAGATATGGTTATGTCTACCTAATGAAGCATAAGTCTGAATCCTTTGACAAATTCAAGGAATTTCAGATTGAAGTAGAGAATCAATTAGGAAAGAATATTAAGGCACTGCGGTCTGATAGAGGCGGTGAATATCTGAGCTATGAATTTGATGACCATCTGAAAGAATGTGGAATTCTATCAGAATTGACTCCTCCCGGAACACCTCAATGGAACGGTGTGTCAGAACGGAGGAATAGAACCTTGCTAAACATGGTTAGATCAATGATGAGTCAGGACGAACTTCCAATAAAATTTTGGGGACATGCACTAAATACAGCTGCACTCACTATAAATAGAGCTCCGTCTAAAGTTGTCGAAAAGACTCCATATGAGTTATGGTTTGGAAAGCCTCCAAATGTGTCTTTTCTTAAGATTTGGGGTTGTGAAGTATACGTCAAACGATTAATTTCATACAAACTTCAACCAAAATCTGACAAATGTATCCTTGTGGGCTATCCAAAGGAAACAAAGGGGTATTACTTCTACAATACATCTGAGAACATGGTGTTTGTTGCTCGAGATGGTATCTTTTTGGAAAGAGATCACATTTCCAAAATGACAAGTGGGAGAAAAGTAGACCTCAAACCTTGGTATTGGACTAATGTACCTTGGGTGAAGGACATATTTCCTTCATTACAAATACCAACAATCCCCCACTAATGCATACAGACAAGAGATCTTGAAACCTGAGCAATAAATGAAAGGATAAGCGCATAAATGTTAGTGTCTAAAGACTTGAACTAACACATTAGTGGAGTGGGGTATTCAATAACCTACAAAGTATCAGAAGATTGAACTCTATAACTATTGAAGGAACCCAATAGCACACACTTCACCTTTAGAAGCTTGAAAAATTTCGCGACCGCATGAAACGTCATACGAGGCCAACATTACCTTGGTTTCTAGTGAGTATTATTAGAAAAATAACAAACATGTTTTTAATAGAAGGATAACATCCCTTCTTACTCACGTAGGTGTCTCATCAAGTCTATTTTACCACATAAACCACCCAAAAAGGATATGAATACATTAAGGACTTTAAAGTTTAAACGTCCAACCTTACCCATTGGTATATCCATCAAGTCCGTTTTATTAGGACCACTCAAGGAGCTATGGACATATTAAGAACATATTGTTCAACCTCACAAATTTCCCAATGTATCTATCACGTCTTCTCACGAAATCACTTCGTAAGTGAAGTTAATGAGGCTAGATACTTTAGTCTTAAATCCATCAAGTTCAAAAATAAGAACCATCCATACAACGGGACTATGGACTCATAAGAGCAACAAGGATTAACCTTCATAATCATAAAGTGGTGTATTTATCAAGGCTTCTTATAGTACCACCCATTCTAGGGAACTATAAGGCTAGATACATTAAGACTAAAATACTCAACCTCACACAAAGTGGTGAATCCATAAAGTTCTCTCATAGAACCACCCAAAATTGGGCTATAAATTCATTAAGAGCACAAGCTCATCCTTACAAGTGTTTTTCGTAGAAATTGAACACAACATAGATTTAGAAATCCTTCCTCTTACCTAGTTTGACACCAAATCGATCGTGCCAAGAGCTTACTTAAAGAATATTTTCTCTTTAATCTCACATACTCAAGGTAGGTATCACATTCACAAATAACTGTATTTTTCCGTGTCTTAATTGCACGAATATGTCTCACTTTGTCAATTAACTCATTGTACCTGGAAACTCACACATACAGTAACTAGTGAATGACAGTATAAAGAAATGCGATAAAATTACTTACCCCCACAATGAGCCATCATCCAATAGCTTTTTCTAATTGTATGCATCTTGACTTGTGGGATCCAATGATATTTACCATAAATTCATATTAATTAGGCTCATCATTGTTACTCAATGGGCATCTCAAACCTACTTGTTTGATCCTGATCCCACTGGATCTTTCGGTGAATTATGGAGATTACTTTCCCGCTCCCCACCTGTGCAATATAGGATTGTCCTCAAAGTATGCTTACAGCACAAGCAATCATCAAGTCATGAATCAATCATATAGTATTAGAACTTCAAGCATGTTAGCATCTTCAATTTATGAGAAACCCTTTTCTATGTAAATTTCAACGATAACATGCTGAGATAATATGAATGAGGTGTTAGCCACCCAATTGGAAAATGGTATATACCAATCACCTGTGTTACATAATCGCAATTAAGTAGGACTTTTTTTTTTACTAACTCATTTGTCTCACTTTGTCTTTGACCTTGGATTGAGTAACTAGAACCTTTAGTCTCATTTAAAACATCAACTTTTTCACAATGCAAAAACATATAATTCACACAAGGCACATAAACACTATTAAAGGCAATCATATATTAACACACACAACCAATTGAGGTTGGCATGAGTGGTTAAGGGTTTTTTGATCCTTGACCAAGGTCTCGGGTCCGAGCCTTGGGTATGGAAAAAATCTCAATTGGGAGGCATGTTGCTCATCGAGGTACCTATGCAAACTCCCGCGGAAGAATTAGTCCACTCTCCGAATGCGGTGGGAGAACTCCTCGTAGTAGAAAAAATATATAATAACACACACATGTTTCAAATCCAAGAATACAGATTAGTTTAACTAAATAAACTAAATCCTTGAAGATTAACTCTTATAATTCTATTTCTCCATTTGTCACGTACTACATGGTTTCCTCATGACACGGACTTAGCAAAGACTTCACAAACAACATATCCACTAATGGTTAGATTTAGGACGAAGATCATAATTAACAAAGGTTTATCAACAAGAAAACCTTATGGAAGTTCCTCTCTTTGACACGTTCCAAGGAGTCAATCTGACTTATTAGTTAGTCTCATTTACTAACAAATCCCCCCACATATCACAATAATGCATCAAAAATAATACCATGAATAAAAGAGGTCACATAATAATCATATTATGTAGAGATTGAGTTACACAATAAATAAATTGGAAAGGAACTTCCCTAATGTCAAGCTCGTTGTAGAAGTTATAAGTTTCACGTAAAATTTGATCGCCTTCGATCCATGATTTATACTCATGCTTGTAAAGTGCCCAACAGACATTGCCAGCGACGACCCATAACGTAGCAAGTCGACAATATCCAAAGGTTCCTCTTACACGCGTCATGGGGCAGCCTACTCCTTAGCTTGGGTGCGGCCAAATCCTCTTTGCCGGGGGGAGGTTGTGGCCAGCCTTGTCATGCCACAGGTAGGTTGTGGTTGTGCCCACTTGAATACCTTGCAAACTGCTGAGATTTTTTCTCGTAATAGACGCTAGAAGGACGACGATCATGCCTACTCTGACAAAGCTCACGGATTAGCCTTGAATCCGCCATTGAGTTCCAAGAAAACTATCACACATGAGCATCATGAAGGAAATAATGCCCTTGGTCCAAGTATGCATTCTATGTTAAGTCTAATAAGTGCGGTTCAGTATTAATTAACAAGTTAATAATTCAGTGAGATCAAGTGAGCTGAATGCCTAGCTAGAGGCCGCTTCAGTTCAAGTGGAATTAATGATATTAATCCACAGCTTACTCTTGACTGAACCCGTAGGGTCACACAAATAGTACGTAAACGGATCAAGTATTTAATGGCATTAAATACTCCATCTATGGATATTCGGAATCGACGGATCTTGGTTTCAGTGGGAGCTGAGATCGTCACAGGCAAGAAATGAATGCTCCGGAAACGATGATATTGCCGGAAACGGAAATATGGATCGTATCGGAAATATAAATATTATCCAAGTCGTAGATGTTGCCGGAAACGGAAACATGGTACGTATCGGAAAATATTATCGGAAATGGAAATATTGCCGGAATCGGAAATATTGCCGGAAACGGAAATATTGTCAGAATCGGAAATATTATCGGAATCGGAAAATAATTCCGGAAACGGAAATATTAAATATTTGTTCGAAACGGAAATTAATTCCGGAATCGGAAATATTAAATATTGTTCGTATCGGAAATGAATTCCGGAATCGGGAAATTAATCGGAAGCGTATCGTACGAATTAGCATCGGACGAGGCCTGCCGGACGAAGGCCCAGCACGAAGCCAGGCCATCGCCCAGCAAGCCAGCGCGCCACAACGCACCAGCCAAGGCTGCGCCAGGCCCACCGCAAGGCAGGCCCAGCGCGCGCCAACGCTGCGGCAGCGTGTGGGCCTCGCAGCAATGGGCTGCGAGCTCGCGGGCTGCGCGCGCGCGCATGGCGCCCCTCGTGGGCTGCTGTGCGTGCGTGTGTGTTGGTGTGCTATACGAATCCTAAAGCTATCAGGTTTCGACTAATGATTAAATTCCTAAACCTAAAAGGATGAATTAATTAAATAAGAATTCTATTAGGATTCTAATTTAATTAATTCGTATCCTAATAGGATTACGATTCCCTTTCCATGCCTCTATAAATAAAGGCCTAGGGTCATTATTTTGAAGAGAGTATTCAAGTATTCAAAGTGGTTTTTGAGAGCAAAAATTCAGTCATACAATTGCCTATACTAGTTGGTCAAGCTTAAGGCGGATCCGGACGTGCTGTGGACTATCTACGGAGGGACGACACTTGGAGTCCTAAAGACTTGTTCTTGTTCGGTTCGGGCGCAGCTAGGGAAGGCACGCAACAAAGTGTATGCATCTAAACTATGCTAAATGATTATGTGTAAATAATATGCTTTCCTGGCTTTATGGTTTTTCCGCATGATTTATGAATTGTCATATGTATCATAACCTAACAGTGGTATCACGAGCCTCTTATTATTTTCATAATCTAAATTGCATGAACATGGTTAAATATTACAAATTTGCAAGAATTAAAAAGGGTGATTAATTTTCGTAATTGTTAATTAATTGCAAATTGCGTTTATTTAATTATACGTACGCAGTTTTTCGGCAGTTTCTTCGTTACTCGTCCAAATCGAGTGATTTTTGTGTCAATTCCGCATGTAAAAGGCATTCTAAAATTTTGACAAAATTAGTATTTTTCGGCCGAACCCAGAATTCTCAAATTCGAAGCCTAACTATGACTTTTCGGAGGTTTTAGTTTTTCGAATGCAAAATTTCGTAAATTTAAGATGTTAAATTAAATATTTGCGATTCTTGTTGATAAATCTTGAATTTTTTATTGACCTACTGTATATGTTTAACAAGTTTGAATGCCTAGCCTTGTTAATTATGCAATCTAATTTGTAATTATGATTAATTTGTTGAAAAATGGAATAATTTAGAATTAATTTGATTTTCATAATTAGTTATAATTTAATTAGATACCTATGATTAAAAACCACCATAAAAATTGTAAATTTATGTTAAATTTTAAATTTTTATGTCCTAGACTTGAATCCATGTTAATCGGAAATCAATTAAATAATAAATTTTCGATTTTTCGCCCTAAAATTATGAAATTAATATTATTTATTAATTTGTCATTAATTTTGAATATAAATTTTAAATTTTTTTGCGATTCGCTCATATAACTTGCACGCACAAAGCAATGGACGCTACGTGTTACCCTAAAGGGGTGTTGTATAGTGCGGGCATGCGACGACGAGCAAGGGAGCTCGTCGCCCATGCGGTACGAATGCAATGAGCAAAGCCATGGTGCACGAGCACAAGGCAGCAGCCCTGCCTTGTGTCGTGGGCTATGTGCAATGGGCGAATGGGCGAGGGCGAGAGCAAGGCACGAGCAGTCGCGTGTGGGCAGCAAGCGAGCCGCGCCACAGCGCGCACTGCCTTGCGCAAGCGTGCGGAGCCTCGCGCGCAGCGAGCGCAAGCTCGCGTGCCACGAGTGCTACGCCCAGCATCGGTCGCTCGCGCGCAGCGAGCGCTATTGTGCGTGCGACAAGCGCTGCGCCCAGCGATGGCGTGCAGCGTGCTTGTTGCGACGTGCGACGAGCGCTGCGCCCAGCGATGGGCTGCGGCAGCATGCTTGTTGCGTCGAGCGCTGGCGCGCGCAGCGAGCAACAGCTCGCGTGATGCCTTGCGATGGTGAGCAGCAGCGATGCGACGCAGCGCATGGGCTGCGCGCACATGGCTAGCGATGGCTGTGTGCGTGTGGCCCATGGGCGTGCATTGCGTGGGATTGTTGCGTTACGATTAGATCATTTTGAAATTTTAATTTGAAATTTTCAGTTTACGTAATTTTAATTTTAAAATTAATAATTTAAATTATTTTCTTGGATTTTAATTTTGAATATTGTAATTATAATAAAAAAAATTTATTCTAATTATTTTACTAAAATTAAAATCATGAATTAATTTAAATACGACTGAAATTAAATTAAATTTATGGATTCAATTATAAATTGATATGAGCTTTAAAATTTTAATTAAATTTGTATGTTTCCGGTTAGACTAGAAATATATTTTTATGTTTAAAATTAGTAAAGCATATGAATTTATTGGTTTAAGTGGGAGCCCTTTTTAGTCATAAACTCTTGATTAGGTCTACAAATCCTTAAGGTTAAAACAACTTGATTAGAATTAATAAGGACTGAATCATTTGTAGATTATTGGTGCCCTTGATTAATTGCTGCAAATGTTTATGTGATGCATAATGTGTTTTACTAACCAGCTATGTGGGCCATTCATGATAATGAATGGGTGAATGGTATATATTGTATATGTACTGTTTTGCAGGTTATGAAGTGACTAGTATGGCCCAAATAGGATAGAAAATATGGTCTGCGTACCATTAATTTGAATGTAATTGGTCTAAAGTACCAAAGTTGTTTTTCAATTCAAATATGGTCTGTGTACCATCAAATAGTTGTAATTAGTTTTAATTATAGCTTATCCTATTTGAAGAAAATGGTGCCTCCCACGGAGATTTTCAAGACGGACTTTGAAGTTGAAGCTTCAAGATGAAGTCGGGCCATACTAGATCACATTTATCTTATGCATGTTTTAAGTTATTTATTGCTTTTAAATATGTCTTAAAATGCATGAGATCAAAGCTTGATTATGTTGCATGATTAAGGATTTTAGTTCACTTAAAATCTAACCAACATAGTAAGAGCCTTAAGTTTCAAACTTAAAAATTGAGTTAAAAGGTGCCATGCCAAAATATACACTTGCTTGGATATCCTTTACATCAATCTAGTAATAGTTTTCGCTCAGCGAGGTGTTACTTATTGGTCCTAAAGGGGCAAGGTACACAAAAAATTGTGAGTACACGTTAGTTTTGGTGAAACTCAACGATATAAGTAAGGAGTCCTTTTATGTCGTGGCAAAATCGATAGGTTTACCTAATAAGTTCTTAGACGTACCTATCAACCAAGAGTAGTTTCTAGACTATTAGCAAAAGGCTTTTGCTTACCTAAAATGTTTTAGAATTGAGTCGACAAACTGTGCTTAATTCTTCAATGGTTTTAGGGTCTTGGAATCATTTTATTCACACCTGCCGGAACACATAATTCGAATAAAATGCTAATGACTTGTTATTATTGTTTTCATTTTCAAGTTATTATTCATGATAAATGTTTAGACTTTGCATGCTTCAATGAATGTTTTAATTATTGTTTATAATTAAATATCTTGCACTGCAATAAATCCTTTTAGAAAGGTAACAGTAAATTTCCTCGATTGGTAGTGAATCCAAGAACGATTCACGGAAATGAGATAAAATGAGCAATTTAAAATGTACGTTTCTTTTAGCGACTTTTATGGTTGTTTTCGAGTATCAAAATCGAATGGCGAACCGATTGGTGCTTGTGAATTCAAAATACAATGTAGTTTTGAGATCATAAAGCATTTAGTTTAAACGCTCAGCCTTACCAATGGTTAACAACCTAATATCTTTGTCCATTTATTTCTCGAATGAGTCTAGTCCCTAGACATTCGAATAGATTGATGCTTAGAGAACTTTACAAGCTTCTGGTAAGATCATCTAGTTGAAACAGAATATTCAACATAAATAAAATGGTAAGAACCTTGTTGAAGTGACATTGGACATGTCTAACAAAGTATAAAAGTCAACACTAGAGAATTCAATTCTTAAGACTATAAGAAAGGGTACAAGAAATAGGAAAACAAAGGAACAAATGAAAGGAATTTACGATTCCGGTTCTACCTATAAGTTTATGTTTAAAGAGAAGTGACCTAGCAATCAAACTTCCTTGGTATCATATACCGCTTGAGGTTCTTACTTCGGTAATAACTCAAATAATGGAAGCTAGGCTACACTAATGGCCTACAAGTGAAAAATGAAGCATGGCAATGCTACATTAGTTGTAGGGTCATCTAGTTTGTTTTAAGTCCTTCAAGGCTGGAACTTAATGGTTATTTTGTTCCATAATCAGCATACCTAAATTTCTGTTTCAAACACAGAAAGACTCACATTCAAGAAAACAAAAACAATGTTTGTTTGTTTATTTGAATGAAATGGTCTTTTACGGGTTGAGTCAATTTGCTTGATTAAAACAAACAACTCTTTAACAATAAAAACTTTACTAGGTTCAAATCAAACCCTTGATTTGAGTTCCACTAATCTTTGGCATTGTTGCTTAGACCATGTCAACAAGTTAACATTCACAAGCTCTATTTTAATGGACTTTTGAAAGTTGGTTGATTTCTAGATCAACTTAAGACAAGCTAGTCTTGTTGAAAGTAACAAAGAATATGAACTATTGTTAGAAAGCCTAGACGATAGAGTTCAAAGCTAAAGAAAGGTTTTATGACTTTATTATTTCACATGGATTTGAGTGAATATAGGTTTATTTACTCAAATGTGATATAAGTTGAATCTGTTTGGCTAGTTCAAAGATTCAGAAGTATAAAATCCACTTGGCAAGAAATCATAAAGATCTAGGTTAGATCATGTTGATGATTACTTGAGACCAAATATGATCATCAATGATTGTGTGTTGTAATTTCACAATCTAGGTCCATAAGATATGGCATATCTTAGTTGGAATAATCGAAGTCAATTAGTACTTGATTCGATCAATAATGGATCATAAAGACTTTTCCTATAATTTCTAAAACAAAATGCTCAACTACCACCAAACTAAACCAAATTCGTCAAAGCTATTGAAAAGTAATTTCAAAATATCTTTTCATAATATATCTAAAGAGTTCCTAAACTCAGTGGGAGCTTAGTGTTTGTTATTCAACAAACTAAGGCCCCAAGTATAGATATATGTTTCATTGTGATTTATTCAAATGAGACACAAGGGTATTGTTTCTACCACGAATTTTTGAGAACATAATGTTTGTTTGCTTGAAATAATGTCCTTTTGGAGATTCGTTTCCAAAATGACAAGTGGGAGAAAATAGACCTCGAAAGTCTTCGAGGCAAACAACAAACATAAACGGACATTCCGGAGGCTTTTCGAAGTGCTTCAGAAAATCCGAACTTATTCTTTAAGGACTTTAGAAGTGGATTTAAAGAATAGACATCTCTTAGAAGACTTTACAAGTGCTTCAAGGAGAACAAAATATTCAAAGGACTTTCAAGTGGCTATTGATATTCTATTTGTTTGATGTTCTATACCCAAAGTAGGCATAGAGTTCAAGTCACTGGAACTATGATATTCTTCTATTGGATAGTGAAGAAACATGGAGTTCAGGTCACTAAAGCTATGCGATTCTTCTATTAGATAGTGAAGAAACCTACAACTTGCAGTCAAAATATTATCATATAGATTAATGAGTTTATAACCTGTGAGAAAGCTATGACGAAACCCAGATTCCCTAAAATGGTTAGAGGCCATATATAGACTCAAATGTTTTAAATGGTTAGAGGCCATAAAACATACTCAATGTTTTGATGACAAAATTGAAATTTTGTTGATTTGCAAGAATAGTTTCACACCTATTGGTTGCAAAGTTTGTTTTAAGGATAAAAACCATCAAACATGAAATTGTGTTCACACACAAAGCTAGATTAGTTGCTAAAGGTTACAAGCAAATTCACGATGTGGATTGTGTTGAAACCTCATGCAAAATCGTAATGCTTAAGTCTATAATTCAAGTAATGATTGCATATTGGTACATATGGAAATTGGATGACAAAACATCTTCCTCAGTCAAATGTTGGAAGAAACTATGTACATGGTATGTCATAGGATTTGTGGATCCAAATAAATACTTGAAAAGAAAAGCTAGCTTATGAAATCTAAGTACAGATTTAAGCAAGCAATTGGGAATCGGAATTGTATTTTAGTGAAGCTAATAAGTATTTTAGTTTCATAAAATGTACATGATTCTTATAGATATATAAGAAGTTTAGTGGGAGTACATAATAACTTAATTGGTCCTATGTGTATCACACACATATCTCTCTATTGTGAAATAACATTCAAATGCTAATAAGTTAGGTTTGAAATTATTCATCAATGATGGACCAGGGCGAAACTTAGTACATACTGGGTATTAAGATCTATTTACAAAGATCTTATGATATTGTTTAGTAATGGCATTTACTAAATCAAACACGAAAGACTCCATTGGAGATATTCGATCCATATGAATAAATCTAAGTAATGAATGTTTGAACTATGTATAAGCATTTACTAAGTTAAAACATCAAAGGATCTAAGTGAGATTCTTCACCTATATTTTATGTCAAAGAATTTAGCTGGATTCAGTATCTACTGAAATTGAATAAGCTAAAGTTACATGAATAGAATTCAATTGGGAATTATTCTGCAAAAGAATTTATCATGTATGATATAATATGAGGATCGCCAAAAACGTATCGTATGGCTTTAGGCATGACGAACATATACCAGTCTCTATTGATCTAAGTGAAGATCAACTAGATTGAGATCAAGAATACTTATGGTACTTGAAAAGGTACATAGGAATAGTTCTTGATTCAAGGAAATAAAGATATGCTAAATATTGATGCTACACGCATAAACACTGGCAAAGGATCAAGCAAGACCCTTTGGAGTTAACCATTGACAAGGACGAGCTAAAGAGCATCGTGTTTTGAAATGGCAACATGGATTGGAGACCATGAGTTGTTGCGTGGGATATTAAAATATTAATTTCTATGTTCTAAGATACAGTTGGAAAGTATTCCACATATCTGTGAACTGCTTGGATAAGTAATTCCAAACAAAGCATCACTAGCAACCTATAAAGTTGAAGTAAAAGTACTTATTGCCTAAGAAGCAATAAAACAGAGTTGTTTATATTAATGAGTTCTTCATTGAACTTGGGTGGATCACATGTCTGCTAACTTGATGGTTCTTCATTGCAAAATGCGTAGAACCACTATCGAAGTAAGAAAGACTAGATCACATAATAAACAAACTCAAAAAGATCTTATCATCATATCTCGAAGAACATTCGATGAAAAGGATATTAAGATTGGCAAAGCATGATAACTAAACCTATGCAACAAGTGAGAAGCAACACTCACATTGTGGCACTGGAAATCAAGCATAGTTTTGAATTCCACTAATTGTTTTAAAGATGGGTTTGAGGCCCATGGTTCTAAAACATTGGGGTTGAACATTTATCATATATGAAATGCATTTTCATATTCCATTTAATCTTGGTTTAGTATTAAATGATGAGTCCCTTCAATTTGACGATATATTCAAGATAGACTGTCAGGACCAGTCCTGTGACTAAGAAATGTCTATCAAGTGAACTTGAATGTCAAAGGTTGAAAATGGTCCCTAGTCGGAGTTTTCTATAAAATTGGACGCATAGAAAACGTTAGACGATTAGAATGCAAGATGACTAGTAGTTCTGTTTCTTGAACTATGTGGACATGGCAATGTCATAATCATTTGCATAGATACTTACTTTGGGAAGACTAGTATCGGACAAGACCTATGAAACTTTACTGTAAGAGATGAAAATCTGTCATAAGTATATTTCATTAAAGTTATTAGACACTAAATCCTCAATACCTGAGTGATTTGAGATTACTTGTTTGAGAACTGGTTGCTTTGACGTTGACCAACCGTCGCACCGTAAAAGGAGGCTATAAAGGCAACGCTCAGGTAATCACCTATCAAACGAAGTCTAATCTCAAGATCGCAAGATTGGGATTGTCCTCCCATAAATCGGGATGAGATGCTTAAAAGTTGTACAAGGCCACTCGGAGAGCTAGAAACTGTGAAATGCATGGCCGTGCTCGGATGAATCATAGGCTATGATTATCTATCTATTTGATCAGTTGAACTCTGAAACCGAGGAACACCTCTGGACATAATAAGGATGACAACTCTTACCTTATGTTCAAGAGCAAGCATCGAGCGACAAAGGAATTAGGAAATGCACACTTGTCCCTAAGGACAAGTGGGAGACTGAAGGAAATAATGCCCTTGGTCCAAGTATGCATTCTATGTTAAGTCTAATAAGTGCGGTTCAGTATTAATTAACACGTTAATAATTCAGTGAGATCAAGTGAGCTGAATGCCTAGCTAGAGGTTCAGTTCAAGTGGAATTAATGATATTAATCCACAGCTTACTCTTGACTGAACCCGTAGGGTCACACAAATAGTACGTAAACGGATCAAGTATTTAATGGCATTACCATCTATGGATATTCGGAATCGACGGATCTTGGTTTCAGTGGGAGCTGAGATCGTCACAGGCAAGAAATGAATGCTCCGGAAACAATGATATTGCCGGAAACGGAAATATGGATCGTATCGGAAATATAAATATTATCCAAGTCGTAGATGTTGCCGAAAACGGAAACATGGTACGTATCGGAAAATATTATCGGAAATGGAAATATTGCCGGAATCGGAAATATTGCCGGAAACGGAAATATTGTCAGAATCGGAAATATTATCGGAATCGGAAAATAATTCCGGAAACGGAAATATTAAATATTTGTTCGAAACGGAAATTAATTCCGGAATCGGAAATATTAAATATTGTTCGTATCGGAAATGAATTCCGGAATCGGGAAATTAATCGGAAGCGTATCGTACGAATTAGCATCGGACGAGGCCTGCCGGACGAAGGCCCAGCACGAAGCCAGGCCATCGCCCAGCAAGCCAGCGCGCCACAACGCACCAGCCAAGGCTGCGCCAGGGCCACCGCAAGGCAGGCCCAGCGCGCGCCAACGCTGCGGCAGCGTGTGAGCCTCGCAGCAATGGGCTGCGAGCTCGCGGGCTGCGCGCGCGCGCATGGCGCCCCTCGTGGGCTGATGTGCGTGCGTGTGTGTTGGTGTGCTATACGAATCCTAAAGCTATCAGGTTTCGACTAATGATTAAATTCCTAAACCTAAAAGGATGAATTAATTAAATAAGAATTCTATTAGGATTCTAATTTAATTAATTCGTATCCTAATAGGATTACGATTCCCTTTCCATGCCTCTATAAATAAAGGCCTAGGGTCATTATTTTGAAGAGAGTATTCAAGTATTCAAAGTGGTTTTTGAGAGCAAAAATTCAGTCATACAATTGCCTATACTAGCCGAAAATTCTAAGTACCTTAAGGGAGATCCTAGTTGGTCAAGCTTAAGGCGGATCCGGACGTGCTGTGGACTATCTACGGAGGGACGACACTTGGAGTCCTAAAGACTTGTTCTTGTTCGGTTCGGGCGCAGCTAGGGAAGGCACGCAACAAAGTGTATGCATCTAAACTATGCTAAATGATTATGTGTAAATAATATGCTTTCCTGGCTTTATGGTTTTTCCGCATGATTTATGAATTGTCATATGTATCATAACCTAACACATCATCCATCATTTACCTCCTTCAGCAGAGCATCGATAAACAATGAGGAAGCCTGTAGAGAAGATATCCTTAAACAAACCAAAACCATTTACCAAATGAGATCCAGTAAGGCCATACTCCTAGAGCCTAGACTTGACATTTTCAGCCTGACCCAAGTAAGCAACCATAATGCGGTCAGTTTTGAATTCACGACCCGAACCCGATAAACAAACAACCACCCCAATCTCGTATAATCCAGGACCACAAACTTAGGGGAGGTTACTAACCTAGTAACTCATTAATCTTTATCTCTCTACCACTTCTTTCTTGGATTCATAGTCCACTAAATTCGATGCTTCGATTATGATTTCCATTACACATAATTGTCACGGACGGGCCTTTTGACCGCCCGCACGACGCCTGAATCCCCGAGGCTTAATCCAGGCCAGCCTACCCCACATGCCCAACAAGAATTGAACACCACAATAGTAGAGGAAACGATACGAAATGATACTAACCTGCACCAAGATTCATGCATCAGTAAGGCATACAGGATCATGGGAGTTACCTCATATGGGACACGCTGGGCCTTAGCATCGGGAAAATGTCAACACGTGACAAGCTCCCCCACCAAAGCCACAAACGCCCTCGTGTGGCGATCCGAGGCTCGCCGCTCGTCGCTTCCTAGCGCACATGTCACCCATGCTGCTCTCATTCAACACAAGTGACATGCATCCACCGCACTCACCCAATGATCGACAAGGATGCTAGCCCAACAAATCCCTCTCCATAGAACCACAACGCATCTCCTGTTTAGATACCTCGCTTGTTGCACGCATTTGTCCCTGATCATTCAACACGTCCCCTTCATAACAGGTTCCGCCATGTAGCAGTCACGACATACCCCTCAGTCCGCCGGGGGCGCTCCTCCTCGAGCTCGATCGCCTACTCACATGGTTAGCGCACCACCCACGCTGATTTGATGCCCTTGTCACGTGTTGACATTTTCCCGATGCTAAGGCCCAGCGTTTCCCATATGAGGTAACTCCCATGAGCATGTATACCTTACTGATTCATGTATCTTGGTGCTGGTTAGTATCATTTCATATCGCTTCCTCTGCTATTGTGGTGTTCAATGCTTGTTACGCATATGGGGTAGGCTGGCCTGGATCAAGCCTCGAGGATAAGGGCGTCGCGCGGGCGGTCAAAAGGCCCGTCCGTGACACGTGGTATAAGAGCAGCGGAGATTGTAGGGGCGGTCTTGCTGAAGTTGCGTTGTGCTAGATGTTGTGTGAATGAAGGTTAGGTGCGGAGCAATCTGATCATGTCGGGAAATAAAGAGAGTGCTGTCGGAGGGTCTGTGATCCAGGAGACTAGGCGGAAGGGTAGTCGGACCAACATGCTTGAGGAACGGATGACCAAGACGGAGTTGGCCGTGGGCGATCTTTAAGACAGCGTCGTGCTGGCGGAGCAAAAAATCGATGAATTCAATGGGATGTTGAAGGAAATAGACGGTCGAGTCAACACCCTTGAGTTGGGTGTTGTGGAAGTGAAGGAGGCAACCCAATTGCCTGTCAATGAGGCTGCCGATGTTATGCGGAAAGAAATGAGCCAACTCAAAGAAATGCTGATGGAGAAGCTCTAGGCCATCCAAGAGCGGGTTGAGTCCATGCAACCGGACGTCAACCTATGCAAGGCGGCTGTGGCGGGGAACGCCACTATACAGGAGGGACCAAGGGTGAAGGTGCCCGAGCCACCCAAGTACCATGGGAAGCGCAATTCTAGGGAGCTCGACAACTTCCTATGGAGCGTTGAGAAGTATTTCAACGCAATGCACTTGGACGATGACGAGTCCAAGATCTCTACCATCACCATGTACTTGGGTGATGATGCCATCCTATGGTGGAGGAGGCTTTAGTTGGATATTCAGAAGGGTATTTGCTCGCTCAAGATTTGGGACGAGTTTAAGGTGGATTTCAAGAGGCAGATCCATCCAGAGAACTCACAAGAGTTGGCACAAAAGAAGCTACGTGGGCTGAAGCAGATCGGGACGATGAAGGAGTAGATCAAGCAATTCAGCTCACTAATGATGGAGATCTTGGATCTGCCGTAATCAACTCAACTCATCTACTTCATGGATGGGCTGCAACGATGGGTCGAGCTAGAGTTGAAGAGTCGGAATGTACAGAGACTTGCGGAGGCCATTGCAGTTGCTGAGTCCTTGTTCGAGTACAAGGCTGATCCAAAGAAGGACCACAAGGGAGGCAAAAAGAATGGCGACGGAAGCAAGGGAAAAGGTGGGGGAGCAAGACCCACCGAAAGCAGCAGTGGAGGTAGTGGCAAGCCATTAGAGAAGAGGGACAAAGGTAAACAATCTTTCTCGGATAGTAAGGTGAAGAACCGCGACTGTTCTTGTGCGGAGGGCCGCACTGGGCTAGGGAGTGCCCACATTGACAGAAGCTCAACGCAATATTCGCTGGCCAGAGTGGATCGACCGGGGATTCTTCGGGGGACGAGGGGAAAATGGGCACTTTGGATTTGCTGAGCAACGTCAAGGCTATGGTGGAGCAAGGCAACGTGGCTAAGGTAAGTACGCTGCCCCGTTCGGAAAAATCCTCTCTCATGTTATTTGAAGCCCTGGTGAATTGTAAGGCTTCAAAAGAACTTGTCAATACAGGTGCAACTCACAATTTTGTTGCTTTGACTGAGACAGCAAGGTTGGGCCTACGATACACCAAGGAACCAGGCACGTTGAAGACCGTCAACACTTCTCCCGTACCTATCCATGGTGTATCTCAAGGAGTCTCCCTTCAGTTGGGTGAATGGAAGGGGACGGTGGATCTAAAGATGGTCGTGGGCCAGGCCGGGTCGGGCTTCGAGTCGAGCCCATGGGCCGTGGGCCTAACAGGGTCGGGCCCACGCCAGGCCCACGTTATTTCGTGTCGTGCCAGGCCAAAAAGTTTTTTTTTTAAAAAAAAAAAAAGGGCCCAGGCCCGGCCCAAGACTATGGCTTTCGTGCCGTGACGGGCCGGCCCGTCGTGCCTAAAGCTAATTTTACTAAATTTAGCGTGTTTTGTCGTGCAAGGTCGAGTCGTGCCGTGTCTTGTCGTGCTTTTTCCAAAAAAATAAGGCCCAGGCTCGGCCCACGACTTCGTGCCCATGCAGGGCCGTGCTTTTTTCGTGCTCGTGTCGGGCTTTTTTCGTGTCGGGCCAGGTCAGGCTTTGGGCCGGCACGGCCCACAACCATCTTTAGGTGGATTTGACCGTCATCCCTATGGATGACTTCTCGATGGTGCTGGGACTAGAGTTCTATGGACAAGGTGGCTCCATGGACCATGCAAAGGGACGGGACGATGATCATTGCAAAGGATCAAGAGGGCGTTTGTGGCTTTGGTGGGGGAACTTGTCACGTGTTGACATTTTCCCGATGCTAAGACCCAGCGTGTCCCGTATGAGGCAACTCCCATGAGCCTGTATGCCTTACTGATGCATGTATCTTGGTGCAAGTTAGTAGCATTTCGTATCGTTTCCTCTACTATTGTGGTGTTCACTACTTGTTGCGCATATGGGGTAGGCTGGCCTAGATCAAGGCTCGGAAATTCAGGCGTCGGGCGGGCGGTCAACAGGCCTGTCTGTGACATAATGTCTGCATCAATAATTGGGAACCAAAGATTGTAGAAAACCGTTTACCAAGAAATATACTCCGTACAAATTAAATACCTTTTAGGCCTTAATATCGTTTAGGCCATACCCATATATTGCATATTCAATAAAATAAATCATGGTTAACAATAGAAAACCACACGTTTAGACCATCCTTGCATATTCAATTTGAAACACGCGGGAGGGTAGTCAATTTATCGTGGCTATCAATCATGGTAACAATCTAAAATACGCTTTTAGATTGTTTGAAATAATTCGTTGTGACCATGAAATTAACAATAAATATAGGAAAGAATACAATACTTAAATAATTAGATGTGACGGATTTTACACCTGCTCTATAAGCGTATTTCTCCACCAGCGGGCGAAAACTGGTCTTTTAGGTAATACAGTAATAAAAAAAACACACTGCACGTAAGACAACAGAAGTAGCCACCAAATTGTTAATTAAACCTAAGAGATCATTCTCCTAAAACATCTGATCTCTTAAGTTTTTTATTAGGCACCACCCGCATCTTTAAAGTTTAATTTAAAACCTAACAAACTCGCTATTTAAACACCTGGTCTCTTAAATTGAGTTATTTTATTCCCCCCACCAAACATGAAATCCGTACATAATAATTGTAATAATTTTTTAGGTACTTGATTGCAATATGAATATTTATTACTTTTGGGACGATTTTAGTTATCAACTGAGTGTTAGTGTGTTACATAGTTACATGTATAGCAGGATATATATTATAGCTGGAGTAGTTGGAAGCGTTAGTTGTATCAAATCCAGCTGATAACATTGTCACTTGGATGTACAATAGGAAGGCCTACACCATGAGACCGGTGAGACATGCATGTTTCCCCCTCTTTCGAGTTTTAAATTTATTCACAATAAGTCTATAAGGATACAACTTGTAGGAGCAGTGGTCACTTAATTTGTGGTGCATGGTTCTTCTATATATATATATATAGTTGTATGATTGCATAAAAGTGTCTTTTATGATTCAAGGATTTAGTATATATATAAAATGCAATCTGACCCTTGGCTAAATAAATTTGTAATGCTTCTTTTGAGCCGTATATAATCTGTATGGAATCTATTTAGTGACCACTAATCATATTTCAAAAATAGATTTGTTTTTAGTAACGGATATTGCAAACTTGTCATCATGGTTTTGGTTTCTATACATATGCTGCCCTTTTGCATCTGTGCAATATATGTAGCCAGACCGGCTACTTTCTTAATTGATAATTTACATAAGCAGCAACTGCAGCATATTTCTTTGTTTCGGAAACCTTAATCATCTTTATCCCTGCGTCTCTAAATTTAGTAAGTCATACTATGAACATGCATGCATGTATTACCCCAAATAATACCATTAATTAAGAACCTTTGAGGAAGACCTACTACCTTTTGTATAATGATACAGCAAGAGTACGAGGACGCAAAACGGAAAAATTAAAATTGCAAAAAACGAGTACGGCATGGATTTGGGAAAAAAAAAAAAATTAAGTTAAACATCCTTACCTAAATACTCCCGTGACTCAAAGTTAATAAATAAAACACTAAAAAGTTAACAAAAGATAAGAGCATCAATACTAACTAACTCTTAGCCCCCTCTTAACTTTTCTCTTTCCTTAAGAGTTAACTCTTAGATAAAATGTGGTAACTCTTAGCCCCCTCTTATTTAAAGGTTGATTGAGACATCCTCTAAATAAGAGGTAACTCTTAGAAATAAGAGTGGGGTTGAGGTGGAGGTTTGTGTTTGATTTGTGATTTTTATTTTATTTTTAAAAAGGAAAAATATGTTAAAAGGTAGTTAAGAGATAGTAAATAAGAGATAGTCTATTTCTTGGGTTTTTTAATGGGTAACTTTTATTAAGAGATGGTGGTGATGTGGATGAGAGAAGGGACTAAGAGGGGGTAAATAAGAGTTATCTTACAATTGATGCTCTAAGGGTTGACCGGTCCAGTAAATAAAAAACTAAAAAAGCATCTTCTTGACTAAATGACAGGTGTAAACTCAAAGAAAAAAGTAAAAAAAAACAGCTGTAACTTTAAATAAATAAATAAAACAGAACTGCAGCCTTTTAACTCAAAAATAAAAATAAAAAATGAATCTTATGTCTGCCTCTTCATCTTCTTCACGCCTCTTTCTCTTTCCTTCCTTCAATTGTTGTTATCACTGGTACATCAAAGTTTTGAACCGAAAACTTTTTTTACTTTTTATTTCTCTTCCTTCCTAGTTTCTTCATCAAGCATCCATGGAGGACACCAAACCAGATCTGGTGTTTCATACCCCACGAAAATTTAAAAAGAATCTGAAAATTTCGTCCAATTCGTAACCTATACCGTCTATCTCGGGCGAATCCGAGTTAACAGGTGAGAGAGAAATTGTTTGAATTTGGAAAAGAAACCCTAAAATATGAATTTGGGCCTCAAAGATGTCATGGGTACGTGCCTTCCTCTTAAAAAACGTACCCAGCCCGTCCCCGGAAACGTACCCAGCCGTCCCCAAAAGTCACCCACGTGCCATTTGGAGTCGTTCTGGGTACGAATCCTGGCCGTACCCGTACCGTACCCGTACCCGGTACGGGAAACGGCACCCAGGACCCGTACCCGTGCTTCATAGAGCAAGACTGGCCAAAACAATGTTGTAGTTCTGCATTTTCGATCTGCATCAGTATTCAGCTACTCCATATGTCTGCCTTAGCTTGTATGTTTCACTTTCTGAGACAAGATAGTTAACATACCAATCGTGGTGCATACAACTTGTTTCGGGGTTGAAACGATGGTATGAGCGTCCTTAGTGTCTTGATATCCGACCACGTACGGTGCCACAAGATGAACTCCGGGCCAAGGGGGGTCCTCGAGGCGGAGCCTCCGGCGCTCAAGTCAGTAATTTATGTACTCCCTCCGTCCCAGATTAGTTGTTACACTTACCTTTGCACAAAGTTTTAGGTGATAAGTGGTTGCTTGGTTATCAATTGTTATTTTATTGAAAAGGTAGATGTGACAGGAGTTAGTGGGGTATTTTTTTTTAATTGAATGAGAGAGGGTTTGGGGACAAAAAATATTAGTGGGTAAAGAGAGACAATATAATAATTGTAGGGTCATTCCTATTTAGAAGTGTAAAAACTAATTTGAGACGGACGACAAAGGAAAGTGTAACAACTAATCTGGGACGGAGGGAATACGTTTTTATTTTTTTTTATTTTTTCAAAATTTTAGATCTGCATTCTGTTCATTTCTCTCTCTTTATTTTCTCTCTATGATTTTCATATTTTTGCCCAAATTTCTAGGGTTTGTTCAATTTTGTTCGATTTTCTTCGTAATTATCTTATAATTCTCATAATTGGATGTATTATATGAGGAAAAAATGGAGGAAGTAATAGATCAAGAAGGAGGTTCGTCGTTACCGAAATCGAATCGAAGAATTTGCGCTTGTCTACAAATCATCGCAAGAAATTTGTGAGATCACATCTCGGTTCCTTATTTTTTAAAGTATTTTAAGTCTACTTTTATTTAAAATTGACTACTCTCTCTGTCCCTTAATACTCGCACCGTTTTGACTTTTTGCACTATTCACATAATTCATTTTGACCCTATTTTATTCATAATATATGAAAACAAATGTTAGTATATAATATATTGTTGGCTTCATCTTAATATATATTTTCAAAATATTAATATTTTATAAGTTTTTATATTATGTAGTTAAAGATATTGGTGGTCAAAGTTGTGCATTGACAAGCGTGTCCAGTCAAAACGGTGCGAGTATTAAGGGACGGAGGGAGTATATTTTTTGTTTTGGAGAAATTAACGTTTGTGTTTTGCCGAAATATTGTTTTCACTTCGCGAATTCGATAAGTGACTTCACGATTTTAAATAGTAACTACTCTCTCCGTCCCAAATTACTCGTTACACTTACCTTTGCACAAAGTTTTTGGTGATAAGTGGATTTTTTGGTTATCAATTGTTATTTTATTGAAAAAGTAGATGTGATAGAAGTTAGTGGGGTATTTTCTAATTGAATGAAAGAGGGTGTGAGGACAAAAAATTATTAGTGGGAAGAGAGAGACAATATAATAATTGTAGGGTCATCCCAAATTTTGAAATGTAACAAATAATATGGGATTGACGAAAAAGGAAAGTGTAACAAGTAATATGGGACGGGGGGAGTATATGAGTTATAAAGTAACTTTATGGTTTAAATAGGTACTATGTAATTTTTAGAGTTTCTATGCGATTTTAACTAAAACATTTGCTTATTGTATGTTATAATAATTTATCGACTATATTTGACTATAAATTTCATGATTATGCGACTATAATCCAAAAGGTTTGTGCTCTTCTACAAATAGATGCTTGCAAGAATTTGGAGAAAGGATTCAGCCTACAATTTCCTCAATTGCTAAATTACTATATGTTTGAAATAGGTACTGCGGAGTATATGTTTGAAATAGTATATGTTTGAAATAGTTTTTATGTTAGTTTATTATGTTATGTGCATGTTATTGATGTAGTTCTATATTTTTAGTGATAGAGTCATTATATTATGGATAGAGTTACTATATTATTGTCACGCCAACTTTGTCTGCAACTCTGTGACTAAATGACCATCAATAATATGTACAGGTACTATATCTTGTGTAATAGTAACTACATGTTTGGTATAGTTATTATGTATATTATAATTTTCTTTTTATGTTCTTTGTTGTCCTTGAAGGAAATAATGCCCTTGGTCCAAGTATGCATTCTATGTTAAGTCTAATAAGTGCGGTTCAGTATTAATTAACAAGTTAATAATTCAGTGAGATCAAATGAGCTGAATGCCTAGCTAGAGGCCGCTTCAGTTCAAGTGGAATTAATGATATTAATCCACAGCTTACTCTTGACTGAACCCGTAGGGTCACACAAATAGTACGTAAACGGATCAAGTATTTAATGGAATTAAATACTCTATCTATGGATATTCGGAATCGACGGATCTTGGTTTCAGTGGGAGCTGAGATCGTCACAAGCAAGAAATGAATACTCCGGAAACGATGATATTGCCGGAAACGGAAATATGGATCGTATCGGAAATATAAATATTATCCAAGTGGTAGATGTTGCCGGAAACGGAAACATGGTACGTATCGGAAAATATTATCGGAAATGGAGATATTGCCGGAATCGGAAATATTGCCGGAAACGGAAATATTGTCAGAATCGGAAATATTATCGGAATCGGAAAATAATTCCGGAAACGGAAATATTAAATATTTGTTCGAAACGGAAATTAATTCCGGAATCGGAAATATTAAATATTGTTCGTATCGGAATTGAATTCCGGAACCGGGAATTTAATCGGAAGCGTATCGTACGAATAAGCATCGGACGAGGCCTGCTGGACGAGGGCCCAGCACGAAGCCAGGCCATCGCCCAGCAAGCCAAGCGCGCCACACGAACAGCCAAGGCCACGCCAGGCCCAGCGCAAGGCCAGGCCCAGCAGGCCATGGCAGCACGCGCAGCGCGTGCAGCAATGGGCTGCGAGCTGTGCTGCTGCTCGCGTGGGCTTGCGGCTCGCGTGGGCCGAGCGGCCGTGTGGGCTGTGCGCGGGCATGGCCTGCACGCTCGTGGGTCATGCTCGTGTAGATTTTGTGTTCACATACGAAACCTAAATTGTGTAGGATTTGTTTGATGATTAAATTCCTAATCCTAAAAGGATAAAATTAATTAGTTAGAGTCCTACTAGGATTCTAGTTTAACTAATTAGTATCCTAATAGGATTCCAGTTCCTTTTTCATACCTCTATAAATAAGGGCCTAGGGTCATTATTTGCAGGTACGATTGAAGTATTCAAAGGGTAAGTTTTTGAAAGAAAAATCAGCCATACACTTGCAAACACATAGCCGAAATTCCTAGTAACCTTAAGGGCGATTCTAGTTGGTCTAACTTGAGGCGGATCCGGACGTACTGTGGACTATCTACGGAGGGACGACATTTGGAGTCCTAAAGACTTGTTCTTGTTCGGTTCGGGTGCAGCTAGGGAAGGCACGCTACAACATGTATGCATCAATTCTATGCTAAATGATTATGTGAATATAATATGCTTTCCTGGCTTTATGGTTTTTCCGCATGATTTATGAATTGTCATATGTATCATAACCTAACAGTGGTATCACGAGCCTCTTATTATTTTCATAATCTAAATTGCATGAACATGGTTAAATATTACAAATTTGCAAGAATTAAAAGGGGTGATTAATTTTCGTAATTGTTAATTAATTGCAAATTGCGTTTATTTAATTATACGTACGCAGTTTTTCGGCAGTTTCTTCGTTACTCATCCAAATCGAGTGATTTTTGTGTCAATTCCGCATGTAAAAGGCATTCTAAAATTTTGACAAAAATGGTACTTTTCGGCCGAACCCAGAATTCTCAAATTCGAAGCCTAACTATGACTTTTCGGAGGTTTTAGTTTTTCGAATGCAAAATTTCGTAAATTTAAGATGTTAAATTAAATATTTGCGATTCTTGTTGATAAATCTTGAATTTTTGATTGACCTACTGTATATGTTTAACAAGTTTGAATGCCTAGCCTTGTTAATTATGCAATCTAATTTGTAATTATGATTAATTTGTTGAAAATTGGAATAATTTAGAATTAATTTGATTTTCATAATTAGTTATAATTTAATTAGATACCTATGATTAAAAACCACCATAAAAATTGTAAATTTATGTTAAATTTTAAATTTTTATGACCTAGACTTGAATCCATGTTAATCGGAAATCAATTAAATAATAAATTTTCGATTTTTCGCCCTAAAATTATGAAATTAATATTATTTATTAATTTGTCATTAAATTTGAATATAAATTTTTAATTTTTATGCGATTCGCTCATATAACTTGCACGCACAAAGCAATGGAAAAGCGCATGGGCAAGGGCGAGAGCAAGGCACGAGCAGTCGCGTGTGGGCAGCAAGCGTGCTGCGCCACAGCGCGTACTGCCTCGCGCAAGCGTGCGGAACCTCGCGCGCAGCGAGCGCAAGCGACGTGCGACGAGCGCTGCGCCCAGCGATGGCGTGCAGCGTGCTTGTTGCGACGTGTGACGAGCGCTGCGCCCAGCGATGGCGTGCGGCGTGCTTGTTGCAACGTGCGACGAGCGCTGCGCCCAGCGATGGCGAGCAGCGTGCTCGTTGCGACGTGCGACGAGCGCTGCGCCCAGCGATGGTCAGCAGCATGCTTGTTGCGACGAGGGCTGGCGTGCGCCTTGTGATGCGGAGCAGTAGCGATGCGACGCAGCGCATGGGCTGCGCGCACATGGCCAGCGATGGCTGTGTGCGTGTGGCCCATGGGCGTGCGTTGCGTAGGGTTGTTGCGTTGCGATTAGATCGTTTTGAAATTTTAATTTGAAATTTTCAGTTTACGTAATTTTAATTAATTTTAAAATTAATAATTTAAATTATTTTCTTGGATTTTAATTTTGAATATTGTAATTATAATAAATTTTATTTATTCTAATTATTTTACTAAAATTAAAATCATGAATTAATTTAAATACGACTGAAATTAAATTAAATTTATGGATTCAATTATAAATTTATATGAGCTTTAAATTTTAATTAAATCTGTATGTTTCCGGTTAGACTAGAAATACATTTTTATGTTTAAAATTAGTAAAGCATATGAATTTATTGGTTTAAGTGGGAGCCCTTTTTAGTCATATACTCTTGATTAGGTCTACAAATCCTTAAGGTTAAAACAACTTGATTAGAATTAATAAGGACTGAATAATTTGTAGATTATTGGTGCCCTTGATTAATTGTTGCAAATGTTTATGTGATGCATAATGTGTTTTACTAACCAGCTATGTGGGCCATTCATGATAATGAATGGGTGAATGGTATATATTGTATATGTACTGTTTTGCAGGTTATGAAGTGACTAGTATGGCCCAAATTGGATAGAAAATATGGTCTGCGTACCATTAATTTGAATGTAATTGGTCTAAAGTACCAAAGTTATTTTTCAATTCAAATATGGTCTGCGTACCATTAATTTGAATGTAATTGGTCTAAAGTACCAAAGTTATTTTTCAATTCAAATATGGTCTGCGTACCATCAAATAGTTGTAATTAGTTTTAATTATAGCTTATTCTATTTGAAGAAAATGGTGCCTCCCACGGAGATTTTCAAGACGAACTTTGAAGTTAAAGCTTCAAGATGAAGTCGGGCCATACTAGATCACATTTATCTTATGCATGTTTTAAGTTATTCATTGCTTTTAAATATGTCTTAAAATGCATGAGATCAAAGCTTGATTATGTTGCATAATTAAGGATTTTAGTTCACTTAAAATCTAACCAACATAGTAAGAGCCTTAAGTTCCAAATTTAAAAATTGAGTTAAAAGGTGTCATGCCAAAATATACACTTGCTTGGATATCCTTTACATCAATCTAGTAATAGTTTTCGCTCAGCGAGGTGTTACTTATTGGTCCTAAAGGGGCAAGGTACACAAATAATTGTGAGTACATGTTAGTTTTGGTGAAACTCAACGATATAAGTAAGGAGTCCTTTTATGTCGTGGCAAAATCGATAGGTTTACCTAATAAGTTCTTAGACGTACCTATCAACCAAGAATAGTTTCTAGACTATTAGCAAAAGGCTTTTGCTTACCTAAGGTGTTTTAGGATTAAGCCGACAAACTGTGCTTAGTTCTTCAATGATTTTAGGATCTTGGAATCATTTTATTCACACCTGCCGGAACACATAACTTGAATAAAATGCTTAATGAACATTGAATTATGCATGTATGCTAGAATTTAAAGTTTATTAAGAGAAACTGTGAATGGTTATTTACTTGTTTATTCTTTTCAATTGTAGTTTTAACTATGGCAAACAACAATCAAAACATCATCATGGGTTCTGAGCTTATGGTCAAGCTGAACCTGGCAAATTTTCTTGAATGGGAAGCTAAGCTAGTTGAAATAGTCAGACTCAATGGACTTGAGTATGTACTATCACATCCCATGCCAAGCTACTATGCCAGAGACATGACCCCTGAGAGATTTTTCGCCTGGGATGCGGATCTCAAAAAGGTTATGAGTCTCATGCTGAACAATATCCCTGATGATTGGGCTAGAAGGTTTGTAGCCTATGAACCTTTTACGCTCATCAAGAATCTGAGGGATATCTGTCGTGGAAGCACGGAGGACAGGGACCTGAACGTCCATGAGTTGATTGAATCAATGTCTGGTCTAAAGGTTAGTTCTCCCAACAGGTGTTATAGGATGGAAGTCCAAGAAATACATGTTCAGCTCCTTCGCACTAAACAGAGGGTAGGCGTCCCACTGAGGTTCCATGTGGATCTTATGCGTTCATACTTTGATCGCCTAAGTCTACTAGGAACACCAATAAGCGAAAGGATGGAAGTCTCTATCTTGCTCAATTCACTACACAGTGGGTTTGGTCGCTTCAAGCAACTATACCTAAGTGAACCAAGAGAAGAAACAGTTGCAGAATTTGTTCACCTTGTCAGAAAGGCTGAAATAATACTGGACTGTGAAGCCAAAGATTTACTCAAGGCTAGAAGGAGACCGTTCAAGAAAAGTGGAAAGTCCAAGGGCAATGCTAAATCAAAGCAGGACAAGTCCACATCAAGCTGTCTTTATTGTGATGGAATAGGCCATTACAAAAGAGAATGTCCAAAGCTAAAGGAAGATCAGAAGAACGGAACAGTCGTTCCATCTTCAGGTATTTTCGTTCTAGACTGTATACTTGCTAATTCAACTTCTTGGGTATTAGATACAGGTTGTGGCTCACACTTATGTTCCAATCCACAGGGACTAAGAAGAAGTAGAAAGTTAAGCAAGGGAGAAGTCGACCTACGAGTGGGAAATGGAGCACGGATTGCTGCATTAGCTGTAGGAACTTATTATTTGTCGTTTCCCTCCGGGCTAGTTTTGGAACTGGAAGAATGTTTCCATGTTCCAAGTCTTACTAAAAACATCATTTCAGTTTCTTGCTTAGATTGCTAAGGGATTTTCCTTTTTAATAAAAGACAATAGTTGTTCGTTTTATTTTAAAGAGATGTTTTATGGATCTGCTAGATTAGTCAATGGACTTTATTTATTAGATCACGACAAACAAGTTTATAACATAAATACCAAAAAGGCCAAAAAGGATGATTCAGATCTCACCTATCTGTGGCATTGTCGATTAGGCCATATAAACTTGAAACGCTTAGAAAGACTTCAAAAGGAAGGAATTCTTGAACCATTTGACTTAGAGGATTATGGTAAATGTGAATCATGTTTACTTGGCAAAATGACAAAGCAACCTTTCTCTAAAGTTGGAGAAAGAGCAAATGAACTATTGGGTTTAATCCATACAGATGTATGTGGACCAATGAGTACAAATGCTAGAGGTGGTTTCAGCTACTTTATCACTTTCACTGATGACTTCAGTAGATATGGTTATGTCTACCTAATGAAGCATAAGTCTGAATCCTTTGACGAATTCAAGGAATTTCAGAGTGAAGTAGAGAATCAATTAGGCAAGAAGATTAAGGCACTGCGGTCTGACAGAGGCGGTGAATATCTGAGCTATGAATTTGATGACCATCTGAAAGAATGTGGAATTCTATCAGAATTGACTCCTCCTGCAACACCACAATGGAACAGTGTGTCGGAATGGAGGAACAGAACCTTGCTAGACATGGTCAGGTCAATGATGGGTCAGGCCGAACTTCCATTAAAATTTTGGGGACATGCACTAAATACAGCTCACTCACTATAAATAGAGCTCCGTCTAAAGCTGTCGAAAAGACTCCATATGAGTTATGGTTTGGAAAGCCTCCAAAAGTGACTTTTCTTAAGATATGGGGATGTGAAGTATACGTCAAACGGTTAATTTCAGACAAACTTCATCCAAAATCTGACAAATGTATCCTTGTGGGCTATCCAAAGGAAACAAAGGGGTATTACTTCTACAATACATCTGAGAACAAGGTGTTTGTTGCTCGAGATGGTGTCTTTTTGGAGAAAGATCACATTTCCAAAATGACAAGTGGGAGAAAAGTAGACCTCGAAGAAATTCGAGTCGAACAACAAACTCTAGAGAATGCTCAAGATGACATTCAGGATGAAACTCAGAGATCTTTAGAAGAATCTGGTGAGAATCATGGTCAATCTAGAAATGTTACCCCGCGTAGATCGCAAAGATATAGATCTCAACCGGAAAGGTACTTAGGTATTTTGACGAACGAGAGCTATGACGTTCTATTACTTGAAAGTGATGAACCTGCGACTTACAAACAAGCTATGACGAGCCCTAGCTCCAAGCAACGGCAAGAAGCCATGCAATCTGAATTAGACTCCATGTCTGAAAACCAAGTATGGGATTTGGTCGATTTGCCAGATGGCTACAAAGCCATTGGAAGCAAATGGGTTTTCAAACTGAAAAAGGACAAGGATGGGAAACTTGAAGTTTTCAAAGCTAGATTGGTTGCAAAAGGTTACAGGCAAGTCCACGGCGTGGATTACGATGAAACCTTTTCACCAGTTGCAATGCTAAAGTCTATTCGGATAATGTTAGCAATCACTGCATATTACGATTACGAAATATGGAAGATGGATGTCAAAACTGCTTTCTTAAACGGCATTTTAACAGAAATTGTGTTTATGACACAGCCTGAAGGTTTTGAGGATCCAAAGAATGCTAAAAAGGTATGCAAGCTAAAGAAATCAATCTACGGATTGAAGCAGGCATCCAGGAGCTGGAATATACGTTTTGATGAAGCATTCAGTGACTTTGGTTTCATCAAGAACGCAGACGAATCTTGTGTACACAAGAAGGTCAGTGGGAGCAAAATTGCTTTCCTAGTATTATATGTCGACGACATATTACTTATCGGAAATGACATTCCTATGTTGAACTCTGTCAAGATTTGGCTTGGGAAATGTTTTTCGATGAAGGATCTAGGAGAAGCACAGTACATATTGGGCATCAAGATTTACAGAGATAGATCTAAAAAGATGATTGGACTTAGTCAAAGCACTTATATCAATAAGGTGCTTGATAGGTTCAAGATGGCAGACTCCAAGCGAGGCTACCTACCCATGTCTCATGGAATAACTCTAAGCAAGACTCAGTGCCCAAAAACACTTGATGAGCGTAGACGAATGAATTGATTTCCATATGCATCATTGATTGGTTCAATAATGTATGCTATGATATGTACACGCCCGGATGTCGCGTACGCACTCAGTGCTACGAGCAGATACCAGTCAGACCCAGGAGAGGCGCATTGGACTGCTGCCAAGAATATTCTGAAGTACCTGAAAAGGCACAAAGATGACTTCCTGGTCTATGGTGGAGATGATGAATTGATTGTTAAAGGCTATACGGACGCAAGTTTCCAAACCGACAAAGATGATTTCAGATCACAGTCTGGGTTTGTCTTCTGCCTCAACGAAGGAGCAGTAAGCTGGAAAAGTGTTAAGCAAAGCACCATTGCGGATTCTACAACTGAAGCGGAGTACATTGCTGCACATGAAGCAGCAAAGGAAGCTATATGGCTAAGGAAGTTCATAGGTGAACTTGGTGTAGTCCCCTCCATTAAAGGTCCAATAGCCCTGTATTGTGATAATAACGGAGCTATTGCACAGGCAAAGGAGCCTAGACACCACCAGAGAGTCAAGCATGTACTTCGTAGATTTCACCTTCTACGAGAGTTCGTTGAAAGAAAAGAAGTCGAGATAAGCAAAATTGGAACTGATGACAACATATCAGATCCATTGACTAAACCTCTGCCGCAGGCGAAGCACAACTCGCACACTGCAGCTATGGGAATCAAGCATATTGGAGAATGGATTTGATGTCCCTGTTTAATGTTTTAAAGCTTTAGAGTTTAAATCTTTGTAAAGCATTATTGGTTAATCATTCACAATAAATGAAAAGAATTCATTTTTCCATTTAATTTGTGGTTTATTAAATGATGAGTCCCTTCAATTTGACGATATATTCAAGATAGACTGTCAGGACCAGTCCTGTGACTAAGAAATGTCTATCAAGTGAACTTGAATGTCAAAGGTTGAAAATGGTCCCTAGTCGGAGTTTTCTATAAAATTGGACGCATAGAAAACGTTAGACGATTAGAATGCAAGATGACTAGTAGTTCTGTTTCTTGAACTATATGGACATGGCAATGTCATAATCATTTGCATAGATACTTACTTTGGGAAGACTAGTATCGGACAAGACCTATGAAACTTTACTGTAAGAGATGAAAATCTTTCATAAGTAAATTTCATTAAAATTATTAGACACTAAATCCTCAACACCTGAGTGATTTGAGATTACTTGTTTGAGAACTGGTTGCTTTGACGTTGACCAACCGTCGCACCGTAAAAGGAGGCTATAAAGGCAACGCTCAGGTAATCACCTATCAAACGAAGTCTAATCTCAAGATCGCAAGATTGGGATTTTCCTCCCATAAATCGGGATGAGATGCTTAAAAGTTGTACAAGGCCACTCAGAGAGCTAGAAACTGTGAAATGCATGGCCGTGCTCAGATGAATCATAGGCTATGATTATCTGCTTATTTGATCAATTGAACTCTGAAACCAAGAAACACCTCTGGACATAATAAGGATGACAACTCTTACCTTATGTTCAAGAGCAAGCATCGAGCGACAAAGGAATTAGGAAATGCACACTTGTCCCTAAGGACAAGTGGGAGACTGAAGGAAATAATTCCCTTGGTCCAAGTATGCATTCTATGTTAAGTCTAATAAGTGCGGTTCAGTATTAATTAACAAGTTAATAATTCAGTGAGATCAAATGAGCTGAATGCCTAGCTAGAGGCCGCTTCAGTTCAAGTGGAATTAATGATATTAATCCACAGCTTACTCTTGACTGAACCCGTAGGGTCACACAAATAGTACGTGAACGGATCAAGTATTTAATGGCATTAAATACTCTATCTATGGATATTCGGAATCGACGGATCTTGGTTTCAGTGGGAGCTGAGATCGTCACAAGCAAGAAATGAATACTCCGGAAACGATGATATTGCCGGAAACGGAAATATGGATCGTATCGGAAATATAAATATTATCCAAGTCGTAGATGTTGCCGGAAACGGAAACATGGTACGTATCGGAAAATATTATCGGAAATGGAAATATTGCCGGAATCGGAAATATTGCCGGAAACGGAAATATTGTCAGAATCGGAAATATTATCGGAATCGGAAAATAATTCCGGAAACGGAAATATTAAATATTTGTTCGAAACGGAAATTAATTCCGGAATCGGAAATATTAAATATTGTTCGTATCGGAAATGAATTCCGGAACCGGGAATTTAATCGGAAGCGTATCGTACGAATAAGCATCGGACGAGGCCTGCCGGACGAGGGCCCAGCACGAAGCCAGGCCATCGCCCAGCAAGCCAAGCGCGCCACACGAACAGCCAAGGCCACGCCAGGCCCAGCGCAAGGCCAGGCCCAGCAGGCCATGGCAGCACGCGCAGCGCGCGCAGCAATGGGCTGCGAGCTGTGCTGCTGCTCGCGTGGGCTTGCGGCTCGCGTGGGCCGAGCGGCCGTGTGGGCTGTGCGCGGGCATGGCCTGCACGCTCGTGGGTCATGCTCGTGTAGATTTTGTGTTCACATACGAAACCTAAATTGTGTAGGATTTGTTTGATGATTAAATTCCTAATCCTAAAAGGATAAAATTAATTAGTTAGAGTCCTACTAGGATTCTAGTTTAACTAATTAGTATCCTAATAGGATTCCAGTTCCTTTTTCATACCTCTATAAATAAGGGCCTAGGGTCATTATTTGCAGGTACGATTGAAGTATTCAAAGGGTAAGTTTTTGAAAGAAAAATCAGCCATACACTTGCAAACACATAGCCGAAATTCCTAGTAACCTTAAGGGCGATTCTAGTTGGTCTAACTTGAGGCGGATCCGGACGTACTGTGGACTATCTACGGAGGGACGACATTTGGAGTCCTAAAGACTTGTTCTTGTTCGGTTCGGGTGCAGCTAGGGAAGGCACGCTACAACATGTATGCATCAATTCTATGCTAAATGATTATGTGAATATAATATGCTTTCCTGGATTTATGGTTTTTCCGCATGATTTATGAATTGTCATATGTATCATAACCTAACAGTCCTCTATGTTATTAGTAATAAGAGTTATTATGTTATGATCACATTAACTATATGATCATAACAATAACTATATCTGCAACTCTGCTATTATATAACTATCATTAATATTTAAAGATATTATATCATGTATAATAGTAACTATACGTATTTAATAGTTAGTATGTTATCATTATGTTCTTTTTATCTACTCTATGTTATTAGTAATAAGGGTGACTATATTATTATGACAGTAACTATACGACTATATGTTAAGGATATCGTAGTTATCCTAGAGGATAGAATATCATATGAGATAGAGTTATGTAATATGATATGAGATAGAAGTCTATAGGACTTAGGAATCCTACGAAGTGTAGGACATCTAGTTTGTAATATAAATGGAGGCGTATGCCCACGAATAATATGAGACAAATCAAATAATATATTACTCTATAATTTAGCATGGTATCAAGAGCCTAGGAGATTCGTAGAAGATGAGGTTGGTGTTGGAAAAAAGACTTGTACTTGGAATCGCGTCCAATTCGAGTATTGATTTGAGTTTGGTTTTATTCGAGTATTGATTTGAGTTTGGTTTTGCTTGGAAAAACCAATGAAGATTTGAGAGCTTGGTTTTGCTCCGAAAAACCAATGACGGATTGAGCATGATTTTGCTCAAGAGAAGCCAAAGGCGTTCCCGTTATATTGAGATAATTGGTGAGTTCGAAAAGAAGGACGTTCTCATCAAGAGAAAGAAAGGAAAAAAAAAAGGTGCAGGTTCGAAAAGAATGGTGTTCTTACTCAATTTTTTTTAATTGAAGTCGGCATCACTGAGTTGTGTATATCGACTTCAAAAGAAGACGAAGAAGTTCCAGTTCATCCGATTGATCTGGTACTAACGCACAAAATATTACGTTTCCAATCGCAACGTTCGTGAAACTGCCGTTCTGATTGCGGGAGGGTGTTAAGGATAACGTAGTTATCGTAGAGGATAGAATATCATATGAGATAGAGTTATGTAATATGATATGAGATAGAAGTCTATAGGACTTAGGAATCCTACGAAGTGTAGGACATCTAGTTTGTAATATAAATAGAGGCGTATGCCCACGAATAATATGAGACAAATCAAATAATATATTACTCTATAATTTATCATGGTATCGGAGCTATCCATAATTTTGGATTGATCCTACGCTTCCGCAAATAGTCTCCGCCCGGTGGGTATGAGTTAAAAACCCACCGGCTGGATTTGTAACTCTCTAATATTTTTTTCCTATATTAATTAAGCGTGATCTAGAACCTAATAAAGGGGTGATCGATTAGTTTTGTTGATGGTGTTTGCTTTGCTCATTGACGTGCCTGTGCTTTGAGGGTAATTATCATGTTTTGGTTGACATTAAATATAAAGTGGAGAGGAAACTAGATTGATGTTGCTGCTGTAAGAGTTGGTTTTTTTTTTTTTGCGCGTGCAAGAGTGTACTTGCCATCGCGTGTGCAGGAGTGTAGCTGCGCTAGTGTGACTAATCGTTGATGTACGTAGTGCGCAAGTTTCAATTAATCGGACAAGGAGTGTACATGTTCGTTGGTTTTGCGCAGATCCAAAGCAGGAGTGTACCTGCGTTTGTGTTGGTGCTCAACGTACATGTCCTAGCATCGCCAAACTCTTCACCAATTATTGCGGAGTGTACCGCAACAAAGGAACAGGAGTGTACCTGTTGTCTCAGCTTCAAATTGATTGTTTCGGTCGTCGTGATTTTACACTTCAATCGTACCGTTCGTGTTACTGCCGTTACGGTTGCGGGGGAGTGTTGGAGTTATGGTATATCTAGGATTCTAATATGTTTAGGAAACTGGAGTTGTGTTAGTTTAGGAATCTAATAGAGTCCTAAACCTAATAGAGTTATGTTATGCTTTCCTATATAAACCAATGATGTAACCAAGTTATGATTAAGCCATTCAATGATATTATCACCCATCAATATTATTCTCTAGTTTATCACTATAACAATAACTATATCTGCAATTCTGCGAGTATCTTACCATACGTTCATTAATTCTAAGACTTACTATATGATGCATAATAGAAATTAAACTATATGTTTTACATAGTGTTAGGTTATGATACATATGACAATTCATAAATCATGCGGACACAACCATTAAGCTAGGAATACATATTATTTACACATAATCATTTAGCATAGTTTAGATGCATACTCTTTGTTGCGTGCCTTCCCTAGCTGCGCCCGAACCGAACAAGAACAAGTCTTTAGGACTCCAAGTGTCGTCCCTCCGTAGATAGTCCACAATACGTCCGGATCCGCCTTAAGATTGACCAACTAGAATCGCCCTTAAGGTACTATTATTTTCGGCACTTTTAGGCAAATGTGTGACTGAATTTTTCTCTCAAAAACTCACTTTGAATACTTGAAAACTCGTTGTAAATATGTGACCCTAGGCACTTATTTATAGAGTTTATAGAAATGAATTATAATCCTATTAGAATACAAATCTATTTAATTATAACTCTACTAGGATTCTAATTAAACAAAGTTTATCTATTAGGATTAGATTTAATCATATTACGAATCCCGGTAGCCTTAGGATTCCGAGTAACACACACGAGTGGCGCACAAGCACCGCACGCCCGCACGCAGGCCTTGCGGCCCACGCCGAGCGCATAGCGCAAGGCCCACTGTCGCAGCCTTGTCCGCGTGCGCGCCCAAGCTTCGGCTGGGCCTGACTTTTGCGTTGGGCCTGGTCGTATGCTTGGCGTGTGGTTGTCGCGCTTGGCTTGCTGGGCGATGGCCCGGCTTCGTGCTGGGCGATGGCCCGGCTTCGTGCTGGGCCTTCGTCTGGCAGGCCTCGTCCGATGCTAATTCGTACGATGCGCTTCCGATTAAATTCTCGATTCCGGAATTCATTTCCGATACGAACAATATTTAATATTTCCGATTCCGGAATTAATTTCCGTTTCGAACAAATATTTAATATTTCCGTTTCCGGAACTATTTTCCGATTCCGATAATATTTCCGATTCTGACAATATTTCCGTTTCCGGCAATATTTCCGATTCCGGCAATATTTCCATTTCCGATAATATTTTCCGATACGTACCATGTTTCCATTTCCGGCAACATCTACGACTTGGATAATATTTATATTTCCGATACGATCCATATTTCCGTTTCCGGCAATATCATCGTTTCCGGAGTATTCTTTTCTTGCCTGTGACGATCTCAGCTCCCACTGAAACCAAGATCCGTCGATTCCGAATATCCATAGATGGAGTATTTAATGCCGTTAAATACTTGATCCGTTTACATACTATTTGTGTGACCCTACGGGTTCAGTCAAGAGTAAGCTGTGGATTAATATCATTAATTCCACTTGAACTGAAGCGGCCTCTAGCTAGGCATTCAGCTCACTTGATCTCACTGAATTATTAACTTGTTAATTAATACTGAACCGCATTTATTAGACTTAACATTGAATGCATACTTGGACCAAGGGCATTATTTCCTTCAATCTCCCACTTGTCTTTAGGGACAAGTGTGCATTTCCTAATTCCTTTGTCGCTCGATGCTTGCTCTTGAACATAAGGTAAGAGTTGTCATCCTTATTATGTCCAGAGGTGTTTCTCGGTTTCAGAGTTCAACTGATCAAATAAACAGATAATCATAGCCTATGATTCATCCGAGCACGGCCATGCATTTCACAGTTTCTAGCTCTCCGAGTGGCCTTGTACAACTTTTAAGCATCTCATCCCGATTTATGGGAGGACAATCCCAATCTTGCGATCTTGAGATTAGACTTCGTTTGATAGGTGATTACCTGAACGTTGCCTTTATAGCCTCCTTTTACGGTGCGACGGTTGGTCAACGTCAAAGCAACCAGTTCTCAAACAAGTAATCTCAAATCACTCAGGTATTGAGGATTTAGTGTCTAATAATTTTAATGAAATTTACTTATGAAAGATTTTCATCTCTTACAGTAAAGTTTCATAGGTCTTGTCCGATACTAGTCTTCCCAAAGTAAGTATCTATGCAAATGATTATGACATTGCCATGTCCATATAGTTCAAGAAACAGAACTACTAGTCATCTTGCATTCTAATCGTCTAACGTTTTCTATGCGTCCAATTTTATAGAAAACTCCGACTAGGGACCATTTTCAACCTTTGACATTCAAGTTCACTTGATAGACATTTCTTAGTCACAGGACTGGTCCTGACAGTCTATCTTGAATATATCGTCAAATTGAAGGGACTCATCATTTAATAAACCACAAATTAAATGGAAAAATGAATTCTTTTCATTTATTGTGAATGATTAACCAATAATGTTTTACAAAGATTTAAACTCTAAAACTTTAAAACATTAAACAGGGACATCAAATCCATTCTCCAATATGCTTGATTCCCATAGCTGCAGTGTGCGAGTTGTGCTTCGCCTGCGGCAGAGGTTTAGTCAATGGATCTGATATGTTGTCATCAGTTCCAATTTTGCTTATCTCGACTTCTTTTCTTTCAACGAACTCTCGTAGAAGGTGAAATCTACGAAGTACATGCTTGACTCTCTGGTGGTGTCTAGGCTCCTTTGCCTGTGCAATAGCTCCGTTATTATCACAATACAGGGCTATTGGACCTTTAATGGAGGGGACTACACCAAGTTCACCTATGAACTTCCTTAGCCATATAGCTTCCTTTGCTGCTTCATGTGCAGCAATGTACTCCGCTTCAGTTGTAGAATCCGCAATGGTGCTTTGCTTAGCACTTTTCCAGCTTACTGCTCCTCCGTTGAGGCAGAAGACAAACCCAGACTGTGATCTGAAATCATCTTTGTCGGTTTGGAAACTTGCGTCCGTATAGCCTTTAAAAATTAATTCATCATCTCCACCATAGACCAGGAATTCATCTTTGTGCCTTTTCAGGTACTTCAGAATATTCTTGGCAGCAGTCCAATGCGCCTCTCCTGGGTCTGACTGGTATCTGCTCGTAGCACTGAGTGCGTACGCAACATCCGGGCGTGTACATATCATAGCATACATTATTGAACCAATCAATGATGCATATGGAATCCCATTCATTCGTCTACGCTCATCAAGTGTTTTTGGGCACTGGTTCTTGCTTAGAGTCATTCCATGAGACATGGGTAGGTAGCCTCGCTTGGAGTCCGCCATCTTGAACCTATCAAGCACCTTATTGATATAAGTGCTTTGACTAAGTCCAATCATCCTTTTAGATCTATCTCTGTAAATCTTGATGCCCAATATGTACTGTGCTTCTCCTAGATCCTTCATCGGAAAACATTTCCCAAGCCAAATCTTGACAGAGTTCAACATAGGAATGTCATTTCCGATAAGTAATATGTCGTCGACATATAATACTAGGAAAGCAATTTTGCTCCCACTGACCTTCTTGTATACACAAGATTCGTCTGCGTTCTTGATGAAACCAAAGTCACTGACTGCTTCATCAAAACGTATATTCCAGCTCCTGGATGCCTGCTTCAATCCGTAGATTGACTTCTTTAGCTTGCATACCTTTTTAGCATTCTTTGGATCCTCAAAACCTTCAGGCTGTGTCATAAACACAGTTTCTGTTAAAACGCCGTTTAAGAAGGCAGTTTTGACATCCATCTGCCATATTTCGTAATCGTAATATGCAGCGATTGCTAACATTATCCGAATAGACTTTAGCATTGCAACTGGTGAAAAGGTTTCATCGTAATCCACACCGTGGACTTGCCTGTAACCTTTTGCAACCAATCTAGCTTTGAAAACTTCAAGTTTCCCATCCTTGTCCTTTTTCAGTTTGAAAACCCATTTGCATCCAATGGCTTGGTAGCCATCTGGCAAATCGACCAAATCCCATACTTGGTTTTCAGACATGGAGTCTAATTCAGATTGCATGGCTTCTTGCCGTTGCTTGGAGCTAGGGCTCGTCATAGCTTGTTTGTAAGTCGCAGGTTCATCACTTTCAAGTAATAGAACGTCATAGCTCTCGTTCGTCAAAATACCTAAGTACCTTTCCGGTTGAGATCTATATCTTTGCGATCTACGCGGGGTAACATTTCTAGATTGACCATGATTCTCACCAGATTCTTCTAAAGATCTCTGAGTTTCATCCTGAATGTCATCTTGAGCATTCTCTAGAGTTTGTTGTTCGACTCGAATTTCTTCGAGGTCTACTTTTCTCCCACTTGTCATTTTGGAAATGTGATCTTTCTCCAAAAAGACACCATCTCGAGCAACAAACACCTTGTTCTCAGATGTATTGTAGAAGTAATACCCCTTTGTTTCCTTTGGATAGCCCACAAGGATACATTTGTCAGATTTTGGATGAAGTTTGTCTGAAATTAACCGTTTGACGTATACTTCACATCCCCAAATCTTAAGAAAAGTCACTTTTGGAGGCTTTCCAAACCATAACTCATATGGAGTCTTTTCGACAGCTTTAGACGGAGCTCTATTTATAGTGAGTGCAGCTGTATTTAGTGCATGTCCCCAAAATTTTAATGGAAGTTCGGCCTGACCCATCATTGACCTGACCATGTCTAGCAAGGTTCTGTTCCTCCATTCCGACACACTGTTCCATTGTGGTGTTGCAGGAGGAGTCAATTCTGATAGAATTCCACATTCTTTCAGATGGTCATCAAATTCATAGCTCAGATATTCACCGCCTCTGTCAGACCGCAGTGCCTTAATCTTCTTGCCTAATTGATTCTCTACTTCACTCTGAAATTCCTTGAATTCGTCAAAGGATTCAGACTTATGCTTCATTAGGTAGACATAACCATATCTACTGAAGTCATCAGTGAAAGTGATAAAGTAGCTGAAACCACCTCTAGCATTTGTACTCATTGGTCCACATACATCTGTATGGATTAAACCCAATAGTTCATTTTCTCTTTCTCCAACTTTAGAGAAAGGTTGCTTTGTCATTTTGCCAAGTAAACATGATTCGCATTTACCATAATCCTCTAAGTCAAATGGTTCTAGAATTCCTTCCTTTTGAAGTCTTTCTAAGCGTTTCAAGTTTATATGGCCTAATCGACAATGCCACAGATAGGTGAGATCTGAATCATCCTTTTTGGCCTTTTTGGTATTTATGTTATAAACTTGTTTGTCGTGATCTAATAAATAAAGTCCATTGACTAATCCAGCAGATCCATAAAACATCTCTTTAAAATAAAACGAACAACTATTGTCTTTTATTAAAAAGGAAAATCCCTTAGCATCTAAGCAAGAAACTGAAATGATGTTTTTAGTAAGACTTGGAACATGGAAACATTCTTCCAGTTCCAAAACTAGCCCGGAGGGCAACGACAAATAGTAAGTTCCTACAGCTAATGCAGCAATCCGTGCTCCATTTCCCACTCGTAGGTCGACTTCACCCTTGCTTAACTTTCTACTTCTTCTTAGTCCCTGTGGATTGGAACATAAGTGTGAGCCACAACCTGTATCTAATACCCAAGAAGTTGAATTAGCAAGTATACAGCCTATAACGAAAATACCTGAATATGGAACGACTGTTCTGTTCTTCTGATCTTCCTTTAGCTTCAAGCAATCTCTCTTCCAATGCCCCTTCTTCTTGCAGTAGAAGCATTCGGATTCAGAAGTGGGTTGACTGACCTTCCTCTTTACAGATTTGGCGCCAGTTTGCTTAGTTGGGCTGGCCTTGTTGCCACCTTTCTTAGCATTCCTCTTCTTTCCAGATTCTTGAACTTGCCCCCACGCACCATAAGCACATCCTGCTTATCACTTTTGAGCGTCTTTTCAGCGGTCTTCAGCATACCGTGAAGCTCAGTGAGCGTTTTGTCCAGACTATTCATACTGTAGTTCAGTTTGAACTGATCATACCCGCTATGAAGAGAATGGAGGATGGTGTCTATAGCCATTTCCTGAGAAAATTGTTGATCCAGCCGGCTCATATTCTCAATGGGTCCAATCATTTTGAGAACATGTGGACTTACGGGCTCGCCTTTCTTAAGCTTGGTCTCAAGAATTTGCCTATGAGTCTCGAATCTTTCGACTCGAGCCAGATCTTGGAACATGTTCTTCAACTCACTGATGATTGTGAAAGCATCTGAGTTGATGAACGTTTTCTGCAGATCCGCACTCATGGTGGCGAGCATTAGACATTTCACATCCTTGTTGGCATCAATCCAACGATTGAGGGCTGCCTGAGTGACCCCGTTGCCTGCGGCTTCGGGCATCGCCTCTTCTAGGACATACTCCTTTTCTTCCTGCATAAGAACTATTTGCAAGTTCCTTTGCCAGTCAAGGAAGTTTTTCCCGTTCAACTTCTCCTTTTCGAGAATTGATCGAATGTTGAATGAATTGTTGTTTGCCATATTAAAAACTACAATTGAAAAGAATAAACAAATAAATAACCATTCACAGTTTCTCTTAATAAACTTAAATTCTAGCATACATGCATAATTCAATGTTTATTAAGCATTTTATTCAAGTTATGTGTTCCGGCAGGTGTGAATAAAATGATTCCAAGATCCTAAAATCATTGAAGAACTAAGCACAGTTTGTCGACTTAATCCTAAAACATCTTAGGTAAGCAAAAGCCTTTTGCTAATAGTCTAGAAACTATTCTTGGTTGATAGGTACGTCTAAGAACTTATTAGGTAAACCTATCGATTTTGCCACGACATAAAAGGACTCCTTACTTATATCGTTGAGTTTCACCAAAACTAACATGTACTCACAATTATTTGTGTACCTTGCCCCTTTAGGACCAATAAGTAACACCTCGCTGAGCGAAAACTATTACTAGATTGATGTAAAGGATATCCAAGCAAGTGTATATTTTGGCATAGCACCTTTTAACTCAATTTTTTTTTTAAGTTTGGAACTTAAGGCTCTTACTATGTTGGTTAGATTTTAAGTGAACTAAAATCCTTAATCATGCAACATAATCAAGCTTTTGATCTCATGCATTTTAAGACATATTTAAAAGCAATAAATAACTTAAAACATGCATAAGATAAATGTGATCTAGTATGGCCCGACTTCATCTTGAAGCTTTAACTTCAAAGTCCGTCTTGAAAATCTCCGTGGGAGGCACCATTTTCTTCAAATAGGATAAGCTATAATTAAAACTAATTACAACTATTTGATGGTACGCAGACCATATTTGAATTGAAAAACAACTTTGGTACTTTAGAACAATTACATTCAAATTAATGGTACGCAGACCATATTTTCTATCCTATTTGGGCCATACTAGTCACTTCATAACCTGCAAAACAGTACATATACAATATATACCATTCACCCATTCATTATCATGAATGGCCCACACAGCTGGTTAGTAAAACACATAATGCATCACGTAAACATTTGCAGCAATTAATCAAGGGCACCAATAATCTACCAATTATTCAGTCCTTATTAATTCTAATCAAGTTGTTTTAACCTTAAGGATTTGTAGACCTAATCAAGAGTTTATGACTAAAAGGGCTCCCACTTAAACCAATAAATTCATACGCTTTACTAATTTTAAACATAAAAATGTATTTCTAGTCTAACCGGAAACATACAAATTTAATTAAAATTTAAAGCTCATATAAATTTATAATTGAATCCAAAAAGTTTAATTTAATTTCAGTCGTATTTAAATTAGTTCATGATTTTAATTTTAGTAAAATAATTAGAATAAATAAAATTTATTATAATTACAATATTCAAAATTAAAATCCAAGAAAATAATTTAAATTATTAATTTTAAAATTAATCAAAATTACGTAAACTGAAAATTTCAAATTAAAAATTTCAAAACGATCTAATCGCAACGCAACAACCCTACGCGACGTACGCCCATGGGCCACACGCACACAGCCATCGCTGGCCATGTGCGCGCAGCCCATGCGCTGCGTCGCATCGCTGCTGCTGCTTTCCTTCGCAAGGCTCCACGCGAGCTTTTGCTCGCTGCGAGCGCGCCAGCGCTCGATGCACGCGAGCCATCGCTCGCTGCGCTCGCTCGCCAGCGCTCGCTGCATGCGAGCCAACGCTCGTTGTGCGCGCTCGCCAGCGCTCGCTGTGCGCGCTCGCCAGCGCTCGCTGCGCGAGGCATCGACGCTGGGCGCAGCACTCGTGGCACGCGAGCTTGCGCTCGCTGTGCGCGAGGCTGCGCGCGCTAGCGCGAGGCAGTGCGCGTTGTGGCGCAGCTCGCTTGCTGCCCACACGCGACTGCTGTGCCTTGCATTCGCCCTCGCCCATTCGTCCATTGCTCATAGCCCACGACACAAGGCAGGGCTGCTGCCTTGTGCTCGTGCACCATGGCCTTGCTCATTGCATTCGTGCCGCATGGGCGACGAGCTCCCTTGCTCGTCGTCACATGCCCGCACTATACAACACCCCTTAAGGGTAACACGTAGCGTCCATTGCTTTGTGCGTGCAAGTTATATGAACGAATCGCATAAAATTTAAAAAATTTATATTTAAAATTAATGACAAATTAATAAATAATATTAATTTCATAATTTTAGGGCGAAAAATCGAAAATTTATTATTCAATTGATTTCGGATTAACATGGATTCAAGTCTAGGTCATAAAAATTTAAAATTTATCATAAATTTACAATTTTTATGGTGGTTTTTAATCATAGGTATCTAATTAAATCATAATTAATTATTAAAATCAAATTAATTCTAAATTATTCTAATTTTCAACAAATTAATCATAATTACAAATTAGATTGCATAATTAACAAGGCTAGGCATTCAAATTTGTTAAACATATACAGTAGGTCAATCAAAAATTCAAGATTTATCAACAAGAATCGCAAATATTTAATTTAACATCTTAAATTTACGAAATTTTGCATTCGAAAAACTAAAACCTCCGAAAAGTCATAGTTAGGCTTCGAATTTGAGAATTCTGGGTTCGGCCAAAAATTTTAGAATGCCTTTTACATGCGGAATTGACACAAAAATCACTCGATTTGGATGAGTAACGAAGAAACTACCGAAAAACTGCGTACGTATAATTAAATAAACGCAATTTGCAATTAATTAACAATTACGAAAATTAATCACCCCTTTTAATTCTTGCAAATTTGTAATATTTAACCATGTTCATGCAATTTAGATTATGAAAATAATAAGAGGCTCGTGATACCACTGTTAGTTTATGATACATATGACAATTCATAAATCATGCGGAAACAACCATTAAGCCAGAAATACATATTATTTACACATAATCATTTAGCATAGTTTAGATGCATACTCTTTGTTGCGTGCCTTCCCTAGCTGCGCCCGAACCGAACAAGAACAAGTCTTTAGGACTCCAAGTGTCGTCCCTCCGTAGATAGTCCACAGTACGTCCGGATCCGCCTTAAGATTGACCAACAAGAATCGCCCTTAAGGTACTATTATTTTCGGCACTTTTAGGCAAATGTGTGACTGAATTTTTCTCTCAAAAACTCACTTTGAATACTTGAAAACTCGTTGTAAATATGTGACCCTAGGCACTTATTTAGAGTTTATGGAAAGGAATTATAATCCTATTAGAATACAAATCTATTTAATTATAACCCTACTAGGATTCTAATTAAACAAAGTGTATCTATTAGGATTAGATTTAATCATATTACGAATCCCGGTAGCCTTAGGATTCCGAGTAACACACACGAGTGGCGCACAAGCACCGCACGCCCGCACGCAGGCCTTGCGGCCCACGCCGAGCGCACAGCGCAAGGCCCAGTGTCGCAGCCTTGTCCGCGCGCGCGCCCAAGCTTCGGCTGGGCCTGACTTTTGCGCTGGGCCTGGTCGTATGCTTGGCGTGTGGTTGTCGCGCTTGGCTTGCTGGGCGATGGCCCGGCTTCGTGCTGGGCCTTCGTCTGGCAGGCCTCGTCCGATGCTAATTCGTACGATGCGCTTCCGATTAAATTCTCGATTCCGGAATTCATTTCCGATACGAACAATATTTAATATTTCCGATTCCGGAATTAATTTCCGTTTCGAACAAATATTTAATATTTCCGTTTCCGGAACTATTTTCCGATTCCGATAATATTTCCGATTCTGACAATATTTCCGTTTCCGGCAATATTTCCGATTCCGGCAATATTTCCATTTCCGATAATATTTTCCGATACGTACCATGTTTCCATTTCCGGCAACATCTACGACTTGGATAATATTTATATTTCCGATACGATCCATATTTCCGTTTCCGGCAATATCATCGTTTCCGGAGTATTCTTTTCTTGCCTGTGACGATCTCAGCTCCCACTGAAACCAAGATCCGTCGATTACGAATATCCATAGATGGAGTATTTAATGCCGTTAAATACTTGATCCGTTTACGTACTATTTGTGTGACCCTACGGGTTCAGTCAAGAGTAAGCTGTGGATTAATATCATTAATTCCACTTGAACTGAAGCGGCCTCTAGCTAGGCATTCAGCTCACTTGATCTCACTGAATTATTAACTTGTTAATTAATACTGAACCGCATTTATTAGACTTAACATTGAATGCATACTTGGACCAAGGGCATTATTTCCTTCACATAGTTACTATGTTATTTTTACAAATTTAAATGTTAATTATTAACTTAGTTTATATATTATTGATTCGGAAATATAAAGATGATGCATCCAGAATTGAAGTCATGCAAAGAATAACTTTTGCGAGGAAAACAAAAGAAGAAGAAGAAGAAGAAGAAGAAGAAGAAGAAGAAGAAGAAAATTATGACAACAATGAAAACCAAGGACGTGGTAGAGTAAGGGGAGGACGCGGACGTGCTGGTGGGAGAAAAAGACGTGGACGTGATGATTAGTATTTTTTAGTTCAAATAACATTTGAGTTTAATAGATGCAAATAATTAGAATGTCGTAGCTAAAAATAACTAACCATGTAGTTAATGTTTTTCTTAATTACTGTTCAAGAGTTATAATTACGTACACTCTTACTTTTGATATACTTACTCTTTTTTATTTCACTAACTTATCAAAATGACATCAAAAATTATTGTATGACTATTATAGTAATTATATTACATATAAGTACAACTATGTCAACTTAACAGTTACTATATCATCTTTGCAGTAACTATGTCACATATATTAATAATTATATTGTAAAAATTTACTGTATGACTAGTAGAGTAACTATATTACATATAAGTATAACTATATTAACGTAAGAGTTACTATATGGGCATGGCCTTTTTAGGATCACGTGAATATTGATGGTCCATGTCATCTTTAAATGCTGTAAAATACCTAAAATATCCTGGTCTCACTAATAATAGCATGGACCTAGTCCATGCAAGTGGGATGGTAGAATCATACTATGATGTATATCTACGATAAGGGCAAGATAGGAAATTCCTCAAATCTAATGGAATATTTTATTTGGACGGGTCCTCAAATCCATGAGTGTAGATTCATTAATCTAATCCTTAATTGGACAAAGGAAGATTCTCTTTGTAAATCACAATATCACATTGGTAATACACTGTTTAAAGTATTCCTTTCTGTTAAAGATTCATCAGTTTTTCAAATGAGACATCAACCAACTTGTTCATCTTCTTCTGTCATTTTGGAAGAATAGTTAAGTTCCAAAACATTTCCTAGGAAGAGACGTGATTCCAGTTCGATAAGTAGATCAAAATTAATAATTGTTGAGCAAAGTTCGATCTCAAAAGGCAAAGCATGAACTAAAATAGTACTCCGTAAGATCATCTTTATTGGTGGTAATACACTAACACTCAATTCGAGTTTCCAAAAGTGTTTGTACCACTTTTAAGTTTAGATGGTGAAACTAAAAACTCAATGCCTCAAACTTTATTTTATTAAAAAACAATCCATCTGTGGTGTAAACTTCCTTAAATAAGTAATCAAATTCACTATTGTAGTGATTAAAAATAACTTATCCAATCAATTGTAGGTTGGTTCAGTGGTGATTAGGGCTGAACTTGGTAGGGAGACCCGTGTTCGATCCCCCACAACAACAATTGGGAGGGGACTGGAACCTATCCACCCAGAACTCGCCCCGAATCCGGAATAGCCCTAAGGGTGAACCGGGTGCTAACACCCAAAAAAAAAAAAAACTTATCCAATTAGAGCTCTTTTTTGAGAGGCCCTTTTCACTTTTTTTGAGTCTATTTAAGTTCTCCGCTATAGTCTTATAGATGCTCTAAAAGAAATGGAGCGCTAAAAGTCGTCCCATATTACTCAAAACCGCCCCATTATTTTCCCTTTTTTCCATTAATATCCTTACTTAATCTTACTTTCCAATTCTCTCACACCACCCCATCACCTCCGGCCACCATCGTCGGCCACTACCTCCGGCCACCACCACACGTCGTTGGCGAAAAAATGGTCGAGTCTTCACAAGAGTTTTTTTTTTTGTGTCCGGAATTTTTTTTAGAAACTTATGCATTTTTAGCTTGTACCATGGTATAGGCTTGTGAATTTTAAGCTTGTGCCATGGTAAAGACTTATGAGTTTTTAGCTTCGACCATGGTATTGACTTATGCAATTTAAGCTTGTACCATGGAATGAGCTTAAAATTCATAAGCTCGTACCATGGAAGGAGCTAAAAATTCATAAGTATCTGTTTTTTTCCGATTATATTAAATTAAATGCAACAACAAATCAAAATCTTAAATTAATATAGACTTATAAATATTTAGCTTTTACCATGGTACAGTCGTATGAATTTTTATCTTCTTCCATGGTACAAGCTTAAATTGCATAAGTCAATACCATAGACGAAGCTAAAAACTCATAAGTCTGTACCATGGTACAAGCTTAAAATTCATAAGCATGTACCATGGTACAAGCTAAAAATGCATAAGTTTCTAAAAAAAATTCAGACAAAAAAAAAAAAAAACTCTTGTAAATACTCTGCCATTTTGTCGCCTACGACGTGATGGTAGTGGTCGGCGATAGTGGCCGGAGGTGGTCGCCGCAGTGGTGGTTAGATTTGGGGCGAGTATATGGTTAATGTTGAATGAGGGGGTAAATAAAAAAGGATATATAGGTAAATGAATGGGGCGGTAAATAATAAGCCCCTAAAAGAAACATATTAATGAGGCCAACACAAAGCGAGAAAACAATTGAACAAAAAAGATCTAACTTTGCTTGCGCAAAAATTCATCAGGAAGGTAAACAAACCTCCGGTTAAAAATTTTGGAGTTGTGCTAAGCTAATGGTCAAGGTTTCTGGCAGCCGAGTCTGGGTGCCGGGTATGTTATCCAGTGGTCTTGTTTGGGTGCCGTAATATCCTTTCGGCGGTTTGATTAAGGTATCGGTAATTTTCTCCGGTGGTCTTGTTTGAGTGTCGTATCTAACATTTGTCGGCGCAATTACGGTCCCACAAAGTTGATCTGACGGTCTAGTTCGGGTTCATTTCAATTTATTCGTCCTACAGTGCGATTTGAGCAAAAATAAATCCGATTACGTACCATATAATGTATTCTTTGGCGAGAGTTAAAAGTTTTTGAGTTATTATTTAACAAGTCATTGAATACAGAGGATTAAAGTCATTAATATAGTTTTTGGATGGGAAATTATAGATTAGAACAAGGGCAATATAGAGATAATAATATTTAAATAATATTAAGTTATTCTACATTTAGTTAAAATACTATCTGCATTTCGTACCACCCTATAATTAAATAAGATATTTTAAAAATACATATTGATAGAATTCCAACTAGAATATATATTACATGCACCTAAGTGCACCGTGCACCCTCTCACATTTTCTCCTTACATGTGAGGAATATGATACAGACCACAATACACATAAAAATATCCTTTGGTGCACCTAATAATTTTCAGCAACTATCTCAAGTATATTATTTTTATATTTGTAATAGCCGGAATTTCAATCAAAATTTATGAAGTTGACCACAAAAATTAAAGAGTATTTCAGTTTTTCAACTATACAGCCGAAGGTAAAGCACATTACTAAGAAACAAACTATCCCTTTCATTGTTCCCAAATTAAAGACTCTTATCTTTGGATCAATTCCATTGAGAACCAAATCCCCATTTATTTTATTGTCGTCACATAATATAATAGAGTACGTAGTAATAATGATAATGATAATAAGGAGAAATAAAATCCAATATTCAATTTCCAAAATCAGCAAAACGAACAAAGTACATCAGAACAACTCAACAAAACTATTGCCAGCACACTGAAGAAACGTGAATGGAGATACACTTTGATTTCAATAACAATAAACGTGAACTTTTTAATTTACAACTATTTTTTTCTGGGTTTTTTTAAAAAAAAAACTAAAGAACTTTACAATCTGTGTATATCTCCTGAAATACAATTGAATTATGACATTTATAATTAAAAAAGAAAGAAAGAAATGATCTAGAATGAAGAGAGACAAAGGCACGTTTACAACAGCATTGTAAAGGCTGTGTGTGAGGAAGGAGGGACTAAAATCATTCATTGCGAGATTGTAAAATTGTTGGTGATGATTCAGAAGAGAGAGCCCCAATTTCCTTCCATGTGACTCAACAACAACAGCTCAGTTTCCCTGTCCATGAGCAAGCAAAGGCACATGAGCTTTGCTTCAATTACATCGTTGTCAAATTAAACATAATCTCACTCACTCACCCCTTCAAACCCCCTAAGTGTCGGGCGGTTTCTGCATCTCAGAAACTGCACCCACATTATCCCAATTTCATTTTTAATATGTATGATTTTACGCCGGAAAATATTCACTAGTAATCAAATATTAATCGTGTGTGCCACAAATAATCTATGATATCATTCGTATCCTTTCAGGCTTTTTCTTATTATTATTTTTGTTTCATTGGCAGCTGTCTTCTATGCATTTTACTTATGGATTGAATACCAGATTATGATTATAATAATGATAATTCATGAACCATAGTATAAGCGATAAACTTACATACCCAGCAGAAATATGAGGTTGCTAATGTTTATCAGTCTTAGACATAATCATCATGTCTTGACATAATCTGCACCACCGCGCTTCCTTTTGTTAGACCGCGAAAAGAAGCATATCTGCTGTGCCCAAGACTTCTTCTGCTTTGTGGGTTGGACCTTCACATCCTTGTTTGCAACAAGATCAGCAATGTATTGAACAACTGCCTGAAGAATTAATATAACATATAATTATTAGTACTAATGAGCTAAAACATATTATTATCACAAAAATTAAGGGAGGGGAAATTTGCACACACCTGTGCACCCTTCTCAGCAATCTGTCTTGGGGGCATTTCCAGAGGATTTTGATCACAATGAAGAACTCGCAATTTTGTTAACAACCTAAATGATTCAGGCAGAATACGGATCTGGTTGTTACTAATATCCAACACTTCAAGCATCTCAAGGTTCCCAATTGACCTCGGTAGAGAACGCAGATCAGCAAAGTTGTTACTGATAATAAGCTTGACAAGAGATGTGGCAAAACACAAGCTCTCAGGCACAGCTTCAAGCTCATTGAAGCTCACATCGAGCTCCCTCAACCTTACAAGAGATGACATTGTGGTAGGCAGCTGTCTAATGTTATTGTACCGAACAGTAAGAACCTGCAAAGACTCGATCTTTCCCACAGCTTCAGGGAGGGCTCTAAGTCTGTTATAGTCCAGTCGAAGCTCCTCAAGAGAACAACATTGACCAATCGTGTGAGGAAGTTCATCGAGATCATTGGTTTCTACATTCAGCTTCTTAAGACTAACCAAACACCCGACTGTATCAGGGAGTAAAGATAGTTTATTCGAACTCACATCAAGCTCCTCAAGACGGACCAACCTACCAACACTTTGAGGGAGTTTAGCTAAGTAGTTTCCTCTAAGATCTAGATAAACAAGATTTAAGAGATCCCCAATTGCTTCTGGGAGTTGCACAATTCTGTTTGAATGCAAATCCAGTTTCGAAAGTGTGGAAAGCCCTCCAATGGTAACAGGCAAATCCACAATCCTATTCTCTGACAAATCAAGAGTGACTAGTCCTGATAGCTTCCCAATAGAATCAGGCAACCATTCAACTTGATCCGACAACTTGTTTTGAAGAAGTATCTCCTTAGTTCCCTTCTTTGCAGACACTTCAATCAAGCTAGCTAGCTTGATCAAACTATATTTCTCAGCATCTTGAGCTACAAACAGAACATATAAGATATTTTTATATATATATAAATGAGCAATTCAAGACAACCAAAAAAAAGTCAGAATACCCAATCCCAAGCAGTAACAATCATCATTTTCATCCAAATCCAATAATTTACACTTTACCATGAAATCCCACCAATAAAATCAAACAAAATCAGTTGCCCAATCCCTCAAAGCCGGCCAATATATCATTATCCACTCGAGAAACAACAAATAAAGATCATAATTAATGACAAAGAAAAATAAAGGGGGGACATCATTTTACCTGAATAGTTAGAAATCTTGAGTGTAGAATCAAATCCATCGACATGGAAAGTAGCAGTAGCAGCTTTAGATTTCATGACATAACTATCATCCCTAGTAAACAGCTCATTCTTAACAGGCTCCTTCTTCTCCAAATTATAAAAACTACTAGAAGCAACAGAAGAATCCAAACCCCTAGGTTTCACGAACCCACTTTGGCTCACACTCAAATCCTTATTCTTCACCAAAGAAGACGATTGCCCAGAATCAGAATTTGGAGAAATACACTGAGATACTCTCTGAATCATTTCGTCGAACACATTGTGTGCATTCTCGAGATCAAGCAATTTTACTGCCTCCCTCTTTTGTTCTCTACTCTGGAAGTGAACTAGGGATTTCTGCATCTCCTGATACAGAAAGAACAGCTCTTCTGGTACTGCTTTGCCTTTGGTTTGCTTAAAAATGGCTTCCAATTTCACCTGATCTTCTCTCTCAATGTTTCTGATGAGAGTTGTTGCAGCTTCAACTTCTTCAATGTCTGGGCGAGGTGGTAGTGATTTGTGCATCCTCATTATTTCCCCCACCACCCCATCCACCGTCTTCGCCGCCGCCGCCGTAAAACTATCCATCGAAAAGAAACGTTATACCCGGATCGAAAAGAAAATAACGTAAAAAACCCAGATTTGGTAAGCTTTCTAGAAATGGAAAGAAGGAGCTACTCTTCCATAGACGGTATTAGATTTCTATATTGGTGAAATTCACTATATGCAGAAAACCCAAAGAAAACAAATGGAAATAAATGAAGAAAGAGAGAAAGAAAATCCAGAAAACAATGCAGAAATTTATGTGAGAATATATGAATGGAAGGAAAGCAGTTGCAGAAGATGATAACCAGAAGGGCAAAAGAAAATCGAGGTAAGAAACCGACAAATCGGGAATTTAAAAAACGATATTAGATTGTTTACTCTCGTTATTTGGGATTATATAATGAATAATAATATTGTTGTTATTGCAGCTCAAGAATCGAAAAACTGAAATTCGGAATTCCAGAGAGAAGAATCGATGAAGACGAAAGTTGAGAAGAAGAAGAAGAAGAAGAAGATGAGGAGAGAGAATGTGTGAAGGAGAGAGAGAAGAACTGAAATTCAGTTCAAATTACAGCACTTGGATAAAAGGGTTTGAGCTAATTTATAATTTTCGCAAATAAAATTAATAATGACACTGCTTAATTAAATATTTTTCTTCTACTCCGGTCATGTTCTGTTTGACTTATTTTGATTTATTTCAGATAAAATAAATTCAGATAAGTTCAAATACGTTCAGTTCAACAAAAATAAGTTTTTTTCATACATTTTCACACACAAATAAGTTTATTTCAGACAAAATAAAAAAAAATTAGATAAAATATGTTCAAATAAGTTCAGATAAGTTAAGTTAAGTTAAGATAATATAAGTTCAGTCAAAATAAGTCCAATAGAACGGAGCCTTACTCATTTGTAATTTAAATTGTTCTTGTGTCTCATCCGTTTAAAAAAAAATAAAAAAAATCTTTTCGTAAAAGGAGTTATCGCTCTAGGTTTGTTTAAATAGTTGTTTTATCCGCTTATGAGCAGTGGCAGATGTATTGTGCATACTGGGTAGACAAATGTCTACCACTTTAACATAACTAGATTTCCTCACTGACCACTCTAGCATCTTGCCTTTATATTTCTTTGTTGCAGAATAAATATATAAAACTTGTTTTTGGTTCACCAAGTATTTAAAATTTCAGTTCTTTTTTTTTTTCTTTCCGGGGTGGCACGTGCTCCCTTGGCCCTTAGCTAGGTCCATCATTGCATACAACTACTTTGTTGAATCTTTATTCTCATTTGATTTTTAATTTCTACGTTGTATATTTTTAAAGTTTTGTTGTTATTTGCTTATATAACACGTAGTACTCCGTATAAATTTATCTTGTATACTCCGTAGTCATTAAAATCTTAGAATTTATAAAATAAGGGTTAACGATGAAATTGATAAATTTTATGTAAACATTGCAATTAGTACTCCGCAAATTGTCATTTCATTGTATCATTTTAAAAAAAAAAATTGTAGTTTTATTTCTTTTAAAAGTGTTTACCCTGTTTCAAAATCCTGGATACGCCACTGCTTATGAGCTACCGAGTACAACTTTTAACATAACTATAGTTATTTAGAAAATTTATTCTTTTGTAATTAGTAATTTAATAAGCGGTAACAAAAAAAATCTTGACAAGGAAAAGTGTCATCGGTTACAAATTCTATCTTGTAAGCAAAAATATTGTGTATCGCTATTCGACGTCCTCAATCGCTAAAAACGCCCTCATATTTATGGTAAAAGGACAATTTTACCCTTTTAAAGAAAATTACCCCCTCCCCCTTCACCCTTCCCCTTCACATTTTTAAACTTTTTTTAATCAAAATTAATATATAAACAAATACATTTTTTAAACAAGAAATTCTAACAATTTTTTTTTTCAATTATATTAATTATTTTAATTAAGAAATTCAGTATTTATTCAATTCTTTTTTGGCAACACTTTTTTAAAAATCCGAAATAAAAAACGAAATAATAAACTAATTTTTTTTATTATTACATTCGTTTTTACCCGGCGAGAAAAAAAATCATTTTTTTAAAAAAACACAAGAGCCACCCGGAATTGGCGGCCCGGACCATGGTTGGTCCACCCGGAATTGGCGACCGAACCATGGTTGGTCCACCCGGAATTGGCGGCCCGAACCATGGTTGCGCCGCCAATTCCGGGTGGACCAACCATGGTCCGTGCCGCCAATTCCGGGTGGACCAACCATGGTTCGGGCTGCCAATTCCGGGTGGACCAACCATGGTCCGTGCCGCCAATTCCAGGTGGACCAACCATGGTCCGAGCCGCCAATTCCGGGCGGCCCTTGTGTTTTTTTTTTAAAAATGAATTAAAGATAAAAACGAATGTAATAAAAATAAAAATAAATAGTTTATTATTTCGTTTTTAATTTCGAATATTTTAAAAAGTGTTGCCAAAAAAAAGAATTGAATAATTACTGAATTTCATAATTAAAATAATTAATATAATTGAAATAAAATAAAATTGTTAGTATTTATTTAAAAATTGTAGTTTAAAATTTTTATTTGTTTATACATTAATTTCGATTTAAAAAAAAAGTTTAAAAAACGTGAAGGGAAATGGTGAATGGAGATTGGGGTAATTTTCTTTAAAAGGGTAAACATGTCATTTTATCATAAATACGCGGGCGTTTTTAGCGATTGAGGACGTCGAATAAAAACCCCAAAATATTATTGCCCCGCAAATCTTGACAAGGAAAAGTATTTCGGGGCCTCTCCCCTCATTTGTACGCAAAAAAAAAAAAAGTGTTCAAAATGTATTAAATTTCCTTAAATAATTTTTTTTTTTTGTCGGGTGAAATAATTTTCTAGTTTCGACTTGTAATCCAATACCTGTATATTATTAACAAAAAAAATATATATACTTTATATCATTGTGACCAAGTAAACAAGTAATGAAGCAAGTGAAACAACCACTGAAAAAATTGAGAGATTATTATGAATTTTTGAGGAAAAATGGAAGTGAGATTTTAACCTCCCAGGCTCCCACCCATATCAAGATAGAGGCAAATAACTCTTCAATGGTACTCCGGTATTTTTCATTTGTAATACGTTTTAGGTCGCGCGCTTTCGCTTGCAAATGTCCACTAAAAAAATGATGAATCTTAATTTTCAAATTAAAACATGATGGAAACGATAATAGTTACTTTATAAACTACTATTTGTTGCTTTTTATTCTTTACGTTTAGTATCATGCACGCTATTTAACAAATAATTAGTGTGTGGCAGGGGAAATGCCCCGGTTGCTACATTCAATAGTTAAAATTTTAAGATTTTTCTTGAGCTCGATATTTGACCAAAATACATAAATTGAAAACATCTGTGAATTTCTTCAACTACACAGACACACAACGTCATTTATCATGCCAAGTAATTCAATTAGATCATTTTTCATGTTTTAACGCTTTAATAAATTATTGTTTTTTTTCAAAATAGTCCAAAGAAAATAAAATGTCATATAAAAATTAGTTGAGTTTAGACTTATGTCAATATTTATTTATAAATTAATGTTAAGAAATAAACCACAATTGATGGTTGGTTAAGATGGTAATGAAATTTATCATCAACACATGAGGTCTTGTATTCAAATCTCATTGTATTAGTTTTGGTTGTCTATGACATGATATAACACTTGGTGAGTGGATGATATGTCGTAAATGGGGGAGTACTACATGCCACATAGACGTTTTTCACAACGTCTTTTAATATATTAGTATAGATTAATATGGATAAAGATTTTTTTATTATTATTTGCTTAAATAATGCAAATTACGTTTATTAATAATGCTTTCACTTTTATTTAAAATCTAAAATTGAAAAAATGAGAGATATTTGATACCCAGATAGGTAAATGTGAGAGATTTAATGCCCTAATGAATTTGATTGATTAAAATAATAATCGACAAGATTTGACATAATATTGAGGGATATATGTTATAATATACAACAAAATATTCCAAACGTAAAGATCAAAATGGAGTACCCCAAAACGGATTACGTGAAGAATGAAAAGGAATGGTGGGAGTATAAAATTTAACTTGTATACGGAAAGATAATCAAGTACATATTGTAAAATGTTACTCTTTCTTATAAAATTATGACAAAACTAGTTTAAAAACTATAAAATCTATGGAGTATAAGCTACACAAAATTAGCAAAGGAAGAGGGCTAAGTTGTAATTGGGGTATGTAATGGTAAACCAGTAAAAAAGAATATTCTTATTCAAAGAAAGATTTTAGGGGGCAAGAGCGTAATTTTACTGTTTCAAAGTGGGAGTTCATGCTTTTAGAAGGGTTACGTTTATGAATACTCCGTCTATATTATAAGCGGGCATTGGTTGGGGATCATAATCAAAAGAAAAGAGAATGGGCTGCAATCATTCCTTTTGTTGTTGTTTGTTAGGCCTCTTTTATCATTCCATTTACCCTTTTTCATTTTTGAGTTTACCCCAAAACCCTATACACTCATCCCACCCCCACACCCCCCACCCACGTACTTTTCCGTTCCCTTTCCCCTCTTCACTTCCCCCAACTCCTCTTTATTTCTCTCCTCTAACCCTAGATCTAACCTCCGACCAGGCGACCACCAACCTCCGACCACCTTCTAGGTCACCGACCGCCGTCACTGACTAGCTACGCCGACATCATCCGCGCCTACTCATCCATGCCGACAACCTCAAATACGTGATCCCACTCCCAATCCATCGGCCCACCACCAGCATGCTTATTAATCCATGGACAGCTTCCCCGGTCCCGATCCGGTCCTTCGAGGCGCTTTTAAGGTGGCATGCGACAGAGGGGAGGGGCAGCTTCCTCATTCCGGCTTCGATCCTTCGAGGCGCTTTTAAGGTGGCATGCAAATGGCGGCACAGAGAGATGGCATGCGACATAGGGGAAGAGGAGGGGGGGCGACAGAGGGAGGGCGACAAAGGGGGGGAAAGAGTGGCGGTGATAGAGGGGAGAGGGAGGGGCAGCGACAAAGGGGAGGGGAGGGGGTGTTGTTGGCAACAAAGAGTGGTGAGAGAATGTAATGAAAACCAAACAATATTTTATATCAAAGGTTTTCATTTCATTCTCCTTGATTCTCTTTCTCCTTCTCCAACCACAAGACCCTAAATGTTATTCTCATTTTCATTTGGCACATTTTACATCAATATCTCTAATTATGTGTTATTAAAATTATAAAATTTCAATATTATCCAATAATTTTTAAGATGAATCAAACAAGACTTCAAATGACTATGTTTTTACCTATATATTAAAAATAATACACAAGATTATCCTTTATTATAAATAATGTCAAGATTCCAAATAGAACAAATATTAAAGAACGAAGAGAGTACTTCGTATCACATTTGGGAAGGGGATCTTTTATCCTTCTTCGTTCGTCCCTTAAACTTGCTGACCCAAAAAATATCAGATTTATAATCCATTAATATTCATAGAGTGCGGTAAAGCCCTTCTTCTTACTTTAAACTTGAAAATATTCACTACGAAGTACGAAGTATATCATTATAGAGATAAGTATTTGAAATTACGATAGTACTCTCACCACTATCGTGATAGTCGCGGCTGGTTTGCTTAAAGTGTTAAAACTCAAATGCTTTTTTTATTTCTAATAATCCTCTAATAAAAGTCTCAATCCCGTTTTAAGGAACCTTTATGGAGGGAAAAACTACGAGTGGGAAACTAAAATAATACTCCAACTAAAAAATACAAAGTCTAAAATTCAAGTTTAAGTTCGAAAATGATAAAGGTCGCAACATGCGACCTTTAAGCCGTGTCACAATGATGACATGGCATGCTTATGTGTCATGACTTAAATTGGAATCTAAAATATTTTACTTATATATATTCTATTGTACATGTTTAAAATAAAGGTAGGAAAATCTTAATATTCTAATTTGTTTCTTTCTTTATATCGATTATCTTATTTACATATTTTCATAGTAAAAATTTTGCATTGATAGTAAGAATATTATGATGACTCATAGCCTACGTGGCGCATATATGTACCAATTAAACTCTGACACGTAAGATTGCGACAACTAAATGTTGTCGCAACTTGCGACCTTTTAAGTTTAAACCTATTACAAAGGACATTATGATCCATTTCTTAGGTAAAATAATCTTTATTTTTCTACAAATCATTTTTTTTATAAGGTAAGATAAAGGATTTTACTAAATTGGTATTTCTAGTCAGTTTTATAGGCCAGACTATTTAGAAGTGGAGAGATTATAAGGAAAATCATCACTCCAAAGAATCCCTAGACTCTAGTGGGGTTTGATAAGTCGTTAGTCCGGATACCACTAGACCAAGTCTTGCTTGGTTATAAATAATTTTTATGTGAAACGAGAAAGTATGGAATATACTTCGTAGATAGTACTCCTATTTTGCTACTTCGGTAGTGTTCTCTTCACCTGAATTTCACTTATCTTATCTTATTGACCCTGAACTTATCTTATCTGAACTTATTGACCTTTATTTTATCTTATATTATCTTATATTATTTTATCGACCCTTACCTTATCTTGTCATATCTTATCTTATTGAAACTTATAGTATTACCTTATGTAATTACCTTACCTTATCTTATCTTATCTTATCTTATCTTATTGGCCATGAACTTATCTTATTCAACCTGAATTTAGCTTATCTTATCTTATGGCTCTTATTTATCTTATATTATCTTATTAGACATGAAATAAGTGAAAATAAGGTGAAGAGAACATAGCCTTCATCTGTCCTTAATACTCGTGCCGCTTTCCTTATAAAGTCGTCCATAAATACTAACCTGTTTCTATAAATAGCTATTTTTACTAATATTATATCATTTCTCATACTTAACCATAGACCCACATATATTCATACTTATTAAAAAACACATTAAAAAATTCAACTCCACCCTCAACCCGTTATTTGACACATATCTCACTAACTATATATTATTAAAAAAATATGTCACTATCAACTACCATCTAATAACTTAATAAGTCAATTAAATTATTTAAAGCATTTTTTGGATAAAACCACCTTTTAAATTTCAACTTTTTGAAATAACCACCTTATATGTTTTTTTTAAAAAAAACCACTTTAAACTTCCAAAGTTTAAGAAATCACCACCTTCTGTTAACTTCCGTCAAATGTTCCGTCAATGAGTCCCACATCCAACGGCCAAACATTCGGAAGTTAACGGAACATTTGACGAAGTTAACAGAAGGTGGTGATTTCTTAAACTTTTGAAGTTTAAGGTGGTTTTTTTTAAAAAAAAACATATAAGGTGGTTATTTCAAAAAGTTGAACTTTAAAAGGTAGTTTTATCCAAAAAATCCTAATTTAAAACTTTGTGTCGATCAAAGCGGAGCGAGTATTAAGGGACGGTTGAAGTACTAGTATCAAAGTATACAAGAAAATACCATCACACGATATCTTGTTTTATCAAATCTAAGGTATACATGTTTTTCAAAATATTATTGTCTCAAATTGATTGTTCTATTGAATTTTTTTACATAGGTTAAATCTGCATTAAAGGAAAAGGTTTATAAACTATAATCTAAACACTAAGGTCTTAAATTACAGACCATCCCAGAAATTACGAACAAACAAAACGTATAAGTTATTCTCTTGTCGGTCCTTGAATGTTTGAAATTGCCTTATTTACACCACTAACAAAGCGCAATTTAGAAGGTGGACCATGGTGCACATATAGCTACGTGCACCAAAAGAACACAGTATATAATTGAAAGAACATCTGATTACGAAAAAAGAACATGAGTATTTTTTTTATTTAGGTTTTAATAAATAGTAAAATAATAAATTATTTTTATAATAAAAAAGTGAAATATTATATCGCATGTTCTTTTGCCGTAGTGTCGTGTTCTTTTACTTATGCACACATGTTCTTTTGGTGCACGTAGCTCTATGTGCACCACGATCCATAGTCCACGAATTGAACAACAAAGTGTTATCGTGTCAAGGCTTATCTCGTGGCTGTGATTTCCTTATAAAATATGGAGTTGAAATTGGGCCGGTAAGTATAAAGATTCTCCTTTAATAACCTGTAGAACTTGGAAGACAAAGAAAGAAGCGAAAGAGTAATAATGTCGCAGGGTTCTTAGAAAGATCTTGGAAATTACACACAAACATCTTGAGTCAATAAACATGAATCGGGTAGCATATTATGAACCCCCGTAAAATGCAGAGCGGGCTCTTATAATGAATTTTAAAAGGGTCAAAAACAAATCTTAACGCGAACCTAAAATAAAGATAAACAAAAATTAATCCCAACGATTAAAAACAATTAAACCTCAGAAACACCTAACCTTCTTATTACACAATTCTCCTTCCCTCGTCGAACAACATGACAAGCGTCCAAGCCCACGCCTAAAGGACATCACTAACTAGCACCTCCTCAATCCTCATACCATATTATACGGAGTACATTTTTATGGAGTACTTTCATCAAATTTGATTTTAATTTGACCATAGTTTTCCACTTAATAAATAAAATTTTATCGAGTAGTTTATCAATCTGGAGACCTTGAAACACAAATGAAACTACTCTGTTATCCATGATGATTCGCATATATTTAAAAATATCAGTAGTAAAACATACTTCGTTGCCTTAAAGTAGTAAACAAAAGGTGCATAGTCTCATATATACTGGTAATTTTGGATCATTAATAAAATTTATTAAATACAAAGTAAAGTATTATAGGAAGCTATAATATGTTGTAGCCAAAATGAGAGAGATGTTATAGATTAACATCTTTGTAGCTTGAAATTTAATATAGCAAATCTAGACTTCTACTTCGTATAATTTATTTTAGTATTTAGAAAACGAAACCGCATGTAATTAGATGATCCATATTATATTATTATCCCTTCTTTTCCTAATCCGTGGACTATAGACTATGGTGCACAGTGAGTATGGTGCTCCAAAAGAACATATGTGTATATAAAAGAACATGACACTACGACAAAAGAACATGCGGTATAAATATTTAGTTTTCTGTTATAAAAAAACAATATATTATTTCACTATTATTAAAAATATAAATAAAAATTTATTCATGTTCATTTCACGTAACCAGATGTTCTTTTAATTATATACTAGTGTTCTTAATGTGCACCATGGTCCACCTTCTAAATTGCGTTCTTTTCCTTCCTCAATTTGGTTTTTTTTTCCAACTTTTTCTTTTGTTGGTTACTATGAAATACGAAGTATATTTTACAACTCCAACCGCCTATTCCACTTTATATTCTTCATACAACAACAATTCACCAATCTATTCATTCAAACTCTTTCACTCTATCCCCCTCTAACACTCAATGTTAATTCACTATTTAATTTATGTATTCTTTCAAGTTTCAACCTTCAAATTTTACCTCTATTTATACATATATTCTCACTAAAATCGCAAGCCCTCAAAAAATTAGAACTTAAAGAGAAGGTTATACAACCGCTATATAAACGGGCTTAAAAGCTAGTTAAACTATGACACTTCGCACAAATAGTAACAACTGGAATTTCTTTTAACGTGCTCTCTCCGTATTTTTTTGGAGTCACAATTATTATTTCCGACTGTATTTTTAGGAGTCACAATTTCCTTTTTGGTAATTTTTACACCCACCTCCCAATTGTTTATTATTATTTACTTTCCTATGAACCTACTTAAATCATAGATAACTCTATTTTTTTTTGCAACTTTTACACCCACTTATTTTTTTTATATTTCTTTAAAATGTCCACTTATATCATTATTACTTCATCCGTCTCGGAATACTTGCATCGTTTTTCTTATAAAGCCGTTATGGATTACTTGCACTGTATCTATAAATGGTAAACTTTTATTAATATTATATCAACTATCCCTTTCACAGGTCATTTTGTAGTCTCATGCACCACCCTACCCCTTTAAAGAGTTGACACATATCTCCTATCTATATTAAAAAAAAATATTCTACTATCAACTACTCCCTCTGTATTTATTTAAGGGATACACTTGCGTTTTCCGACCGTATTTATTTAAGAGATACACTTTCCATTTTTAGTAACTTATCAACCCCACCATCTAATTAAATAATCTATCTACACCCCACCCCGCCCTCCCACCCCTTAAAATTACATGGTCCCCACTTGTTTTAATTATTAAAATATTTACCCAACCCCACTTGTCTTATTATTTTATTTCATTCAATTCTTCTTCTTAATACCCGTGCCCGGCCAAATATAACTCTTAAATAAATACGGAGGGAGTACCATCTAATTAAATATTAAATCAAGTACATTGTATAAAACTATGTGCCGATCAAATTGGTTCAAATATTCCGAAACGGATAGAATATATCAAATTTAACAATGCTTGCATAATACTTGTACCCTTCATCATATAACTCCTAAAATACTGGTATTGTTGAACATGTAATTCCTAAAAATGTACTACTCCCTTATACTTGGTATATATTTTTTCTAACCGTTCGTTAAAGAAACAGAAGTATTTGTAGAAAGGATGGGGGCAGAAAAGGAAAGATGAGAAAAAGAGTAGAAAAGGAGCAATAAATGCATGATCCAAAAAAAGGGTAAAAGAATCACGAGGAATATGGGCAGAGAATGGGACCCAAACCCACCCAAATCAGTTTAGCCGACGTGGACCCGCCACACCTCATCCTTTCTCCTCAACAGCTGGATTACCTCTTCCAATACTACCTTCTACACGTATGCAAATGCAACCCTCTCCTTCAATTCCACCTACTATTCATCACACATCAAAACCTACATGACGAAGAAGATCACATAAAGAAGCGAAGATGGTTATGTTTGACAATTAATGGTTAGTTCTGTTCTTCAATTTAATCCCATTAATGCATCATTAACAATTAACAAAAAAAATATTCATTGTTAATGATGCTTTTGGAGGCACTTGGGGTTGGGGATATGGATTTCCCTTGCTGTCCTCCACCTGTCACGTTTTTTTTCTTTTTTTTTTGACAGCACAAAAACAAACAAAGAAACGGTTAGTCTAAAGTGTCTAGTTTGGTTTGGTTGATCCGGCAAGTAGGGTCTGCTAAAGAAAGGTCTAGGCGGATCTATAACAACGGGCCACAAAATTTTGGAGGCTTAAAAAGAAATTATATTGGTGAAACCCCCAAGAACAAATATTATATATTTAACAGCTGCTTTGTTATACATTATGTAATCTTTGTCCCAGTTGGTAAGGACTAACAAGTGTGGTAGTAGAGTCAAGAGTTCGATTCTTTGCCTAATTATAATAATTATGTGTTTCACATTAAATATTGCCCGTAAAAATTTACAGGGCCCAATATCTGTATTTTAGCACAGGGCCCAATATCTGTTTTTAAAGGGGAGCAAGGGATGAGAGTATTATTTTTCCAATGAAAAATATGAATTATTGCGTATGACTCTCTTCTTTTGTTTTTTACTTGCATTACTTTAACTTTGTTACTATTCATATACGAAGTACAAGGTTTGACTTTCAATATATATATTACAATAATCAAATATTATTATGTTAATTGTTGATGGATTAATTAGTCACATTTTATGTTTTCATAATATCTACTTTTTATAATTTTTACAAGTAAAAAATAGGTAATTAGATATTTAATTGTCAAATAATGTATTGGTAAATGGTAATGGGGCAATTCAAATGGTAAAATAATAAAATAAAAACAAAGGTGAAGTATATCTTTGTATGTAAGGATTTGCGACATTATACATCATAATATGAATATCCCCTGTTATTTCACTATTTGTAACTACTACGGCGAAATTAGTTTTCGGTTATCTATTTGACTATTTATATCGTTGCTCTGTTTAAACCAAAAAAACGTAGGTCAATTTATTTGAACAGTACAAAATTGTCTTTTTTTATTAATATAATAACAAAGAAAAAATTCACGAGATGTGATTTGCTTGTACAAGTGTTGTTCACATCCAATCCTTTCTACGTTTTGACTAGCTAGGTTGAGAATCATCTTTTCAGAGATACTCGTACGATTGAATGAATGGCAATATTTTATTTTATTTTTGGCGAATTAGCTAAAGAACTACTTTTTCCGTCTCTAAAAGATTACCGTATTTGACTTTTTACGGTCTCCAAGACGCTTAAATTGTAAATAACTCTAATTTTACAAGCATAAAAATTATAAAAAGTTGATATTTTTGAAAATATATATTGAAACGAATCTAACAAGACTTCACATGATCATTTTATTTCTTATAGGCTAATGAGAATTCATGGTCAAAGTTTTTTAAATTTGATCTAAAATATTGCAATGGGGCAATCTTTTAACGACGCATGGAGCATGTAAATTACGAATTGAGGAAGAGGATACAAACCCACGACTTGAAAAAGTAATATCAATAACGGTTATAGATAAGTAAAACAATAACATGGTATTTCTGTAAATACATTGAACTTTCACGACCCATTTGGTAGCCGGTAACAATTAAATAGTGGAAATGAGAATAAATCTAAGTGTTATTTTGCAAGAAAATAATACTCTGTATCATGATGCCCACGGTAATGAAATTTCGTCTCAAACTTGGTGTTTTTCTTCATAAATTTGCATTCCCACCTAATACTACTTCCCGAATGGTAATGGATGGTAGTTGAAATTTATAAAGAAAAAGATACAATATTGAGTGAATTAACATTACCATGTGAATGAATATTGTTTTCCCTTACAAATATACATATGAATTCATTCTCATTGCCACCTTTTATGGCCGGCTATTAAACAGGCCGTCAATAGTATCAGAAATGAAAAAATGGTACAAGAAAAATATAATGGTATCAAAAAATGAAACAATTGTATCTTCTGTGATGTTTAATAAAATCATACTAAATGGTATTGTGATACATTTAAATGGTATCAAAAATGAAAAAATGCTACAAAAAGATAATGGTTTCTAAAACGAAACAATTATATAAAAAAACAATGGAACTATAAAAAACGAAACAATAGTATTTGCGTTACGGAACTCACTACATGTTATAGAAATTTCTTTCTATAACCATTAGCCGCCTCAATCTCCAACCTCCCCACAACTTATCGAACACAGATCTTTACTCTTAACCACAGTTTTTTTTACAAGGTAAGAAGAAAAGGAAAAGTATTAGGATACCCTCCTCACGAGGGGCACTCCTAAAGCATTAGAAGAAATGATAGGAAATAAACTAGAGTTATTACAAATATCAATATCTAAGCTAGAAGAAACAAGATGTCCAACATTAGCGATCCAATCTACAACTCACTTTGCTTCTTTGTAGACGTGTATGATTTCCCAATTGCAGAAGGACTTCAAGAGAATCCGAATATCAGTGATAATGTGATCAATTTTCCACGGAGAGGACCAAGTACCAAGCACCGCATTTATTATTAAGAGGTTATCACCTTCGATGTGGAGGTTAGAAATACCCATATTGCGAGCAAAGACGATGCCAAGGTGGAGATTTGTGGCTTATGCGATGAATGAGGAAGTAGAACCTAGATTGTGAGCGCGAGCTTTATGAGGTTGACCATTGGAGTTGCGGATGATTACTCCTGCTGCTGCGAAATTATGATGTACTGAACCATCAAAGTTGAGTTTGAAGAAATTAAGAGGAGGGACTCCCATGCTACTAAGATGAGGTGGTGGTTAGAGGGAGGATGAGAATGGGGTTGCCTGATAGGCTCCCCCAAAGAAAGAAAAGAGACTATACGGGTTTTGTGGTCACATTCCATAAACGTGAGACGAGCGCGATGATAAACTCGAAAAACATCAAACTTTTCATTGCGGAAATTGGTGGCATTGCGTTCTTTCCAGAGACTCCAAATAAGGAAAATGAACTTCCTAAGGTAGTGTTTGGATACAAGCATTTGATTTCAAATGCTTCATTTCAAATCTAGAAATTCAAATTCCAACTTTCAAATTCAAATTATCTATTTGGTGAATATCCAGAATTGCAAATTCTTCATTTCAATTATTAGTATGTTGTTTGGAAAAAAAATCAATTTTGGAATTGAGAACTTCAACTGTTTTTCTTTTTTCTTTAAAATAATATCAAATTTAACAATTAAATCAACTGTCGGAATTGTAAAAAAAAATATTTAATCAAGCTTAGCTTCACTTGTATCGTTCTCCATCAGTCCATTCACAATAATCCATACAAAAATCATTAGCCTTTGACCAAAATTTGGGGAAAATCATATCATAACTCTTTAATTTATCTCTCTAGCAACAAAGTTTCAAATTAAGCCCCTGCATCTGATTCTGAATTGACGAGTATTTTTTTTTTTAAAAAAAAGTATACGTAGATCTGTTCTGGTGCTTCCACTCATGCAAATAATGGCACCAGAGACTTTTCTGGTGGTGTTAAAAGGAGATCAGGATTTGAAATAGGAGAGAGAAAGAGAGGGATTAAATTGGGATAGGAGAGAGAAAGAGAGGGTTGTGAGAATGGAGATATGAACCATGTATGAAGTATTTGTGTTTGAAGAAGAACGACAAAAAAATGGAGGACAAAGAAAGACGGTATTTCAAATGACAACTTATAGTAGGTCATTTCAAATTATTATTTTTGGGCTTGTTTTTAACTATTCTGGAATTTGGGCCAATTCCATGATTACAAATTCTTGGTTATCCAAACAATGGATTTCAGTTAATTCTAGAATTTGAAATGAGATGATGCTATCCAAACAGGCCATAAGCGCGGTCTTGTGCATTTGATAGTTTTTATAAGATTCTTCGATTGGAGTAATGGAGACAGGAGCATCTAGCCAATGTTTGGTTAGAGGGAGAGTCCATAATTCCTTTGTCTTAGAGCAAGAGAGAAAAAGATTGTCAATTGTCTCGATATGAATGTCCCAAAGAGCACAAGTACTGAAGGGGATTATACGTCGTTTAAAAAGGGTATTCCATACACCTAAGCTGTTATGGATGATTTTCCATAGAAAAATTTGAATTTTCGGTGGTATATCCACTTTCCAAATCCATTTTCCCTTCCAAGTTGGTTTTTCGGGATTTATTCCATGAGCTAACCAAGTTGCATATTTAATAGTACAGGTTCCTGAAGAGTTTGGACCCCACACCGGAGTGTCAGTTAGACCTGATCAAAAGGCGGGCCGGGTCGGGTTCGGGTCGAGTCGAGGAAATAAAAATCTGTCCATTATGTTAGGCCGGGCCGGGACAAGTTTCAGGCCAATTTTGTGTGCCCAAAACCCGCTATTTCGGGCCAAATATAGCAGGATTTTCGGGCCAATTTTGGGCCAGGCCAAATTTATAACTAAAATTGTTGTTTTGCGTTGTCCAAAGGCCGCAATTTTTAAAAAAAGTTCGGGTTCGCTCGGGCCGGAATCTTATGCCCAAAACCCGGTAATTTTCGGGCCGGGCCCATGTTGATCAGCTCTACTTTCAGTCATTGGTGAAGTGGGAAGGGGAATCCCAGCTATCATCCTGACATGGTTGTCCGAAAGAATGGCTTTAAGCTTCTCTAAATCCCATTTTCCCCAGGAGAGATAAAATATAAAACTTTGTCATTAATGTTTACTTGAGTGGGGCTGGTACCAAATAATTCAATAAGACTACGATGATCTGCACAACTCTTAATCACAGTACCAATACCTCATTGGTGAATAAATGGCAATACGATATACATATTAATTTTTATGTTTTCTATTTATTAAGACCACTTAATAAAACATATAACGAAACGTAGGATTAATTACTAAGTGCATGAACCGGAAATGATTTAAAGAATATGTTTAAATACAAACTTTATGTCTATAAATAACAAAGTCAAAATATGTCACAAATATAATTTATTGATTTGCAATCTCAAATATTGTCTCTTTTTGTTTAGATCTCCGCTATAAATATGACATTGTTCACAAAACAAACTGGTTTAATTTGTACTTGAATAAGAGCTATTGGGGCTTTATCTCATTCAATAATGTTGATATATAGTAGAATGACGCGTCAATTTTATATGTTTGTTGTTCTTCAACGGAAAAGATTTGATTTTGATGACTGGTCACAAACGAATTTGAGATTTTCTTGAATGAGGGTCTTCATGATTGATCTCCTTCAAGGTTGATCTGAAGGAAATATGTCCTTCACCCAAGGTACATTAGTCCAATACCAAAGGTTCAGATTAATTACGAACAATTATTTCAGTGAGATCAAGTGATCGGAACAGATGGCTGGAGAAATGCTTCCGATCAGTGAGTTCTAATCTATATTAGGCTCACATCTTACTCTTGACTGAACCTATAAGGTTACAGCATTGACATGTAACAGATCACCGGATTAAATGAATCGGAAATTCATTTAATAGATTTTCGGGATATTAGTTCGGAAAACATAATTATACGATTTAACATTGGATCGTGAAATCGTATATCGTGATTGCGTATATTCGTAAGCTAGGCGAAACAAATAATCGTATCGTATGATAATGGATCGTCAAGTACGAAATGATGAATGAATTATCAAATGATAATTAATAAGAAAACACGAAAGCAAGCCCACAAGCAAGGCACCAAGGCACAAGGGCTCTGACCTTGCTGCCTTGGCCATGTGCGCACAAATGGGGCAGCAGCAGCAGTAGCCAAGGCCCGCGGCCCAACTGCTGGCTGCGCTGCTATGCGTGTTGTTGCCGTGGGCCAAGCTGGCCGGTCAAGGCCTTGCGGGTTTGGCCGGTTAGCTTGGTTGGTTAAAAGATTATTTTAATAACATAAAGCCTATGTTTTTTCCAGTTTTCTAATACACATTATTCTAACCTAAGGCAAGATAGAACCCTAATTCTCTCTGTGCCTCCATTAGAGTATTCATCCATAAAACAAACAATCTTGAGTGACTTCTAAGCCATCGATCTCAAGACGGATCTGAAAGTATCGATGAACCAAGTAGAGGAACGACATCTGGAGTTTGTGTTCGTGATTCGTTGAACTAGGGAAAACACGCTACAAACATAAGTATTGCTCAATCTGTACTTTATACATGATTCCTGGCTTTAGGGTTATTCCGCTATCATGTTATATATTTAACTGTATACCCCTACAGTGATATCATGAGCTACATGTATTCAAAGTACTTATTAGCATGTTTTAAATGTTTGTGATTATTGTCGAATTTTTCTGAATTTTTTCGTGAATTTTCGAATTGTTTCTGGATTATTGGATAAGTCGTAGAAAATAAGTCTGAATTCGTTAAATGTCCGAAATTCGATTTTTCTGACCCTGATCCGATTGGAAACGGCGTTCTAAGATCAACTCATGAGAACATAATCTCAAAAACAGGCCCCGAAGTTTGAGTTTTTTTGGCGTTTTTGTTAATTAATAAATTAATTCGTTAAATTTGAAAACTTTTTCAATTAATTGCTCGACCTAATAAACTCAGAATTAATTGAAAATTTTCCCTACTATGTACTTATGGTAATTTTATCGTCCATGAATATTAAGTATGAACCCTAATTTTATTTTTGCCTAATTTGTTGATTTTTAGATCGAAAATTATTTTTAATAATTGGTTAGATCTGAAAATTTATTTAGGTGAGAAGAGGAATATGATTTCATGTTTAAATGACAGATTTAAAAATTCATGAATTAAAATTTTGATTGGATTCGTTAATTTTAATCGATCACCTAAACCAAATTTGATAAAAGTCTAATTTTAAATGTTTAGAACGATTTAAAGTTTTGGATTTGATTATCAAAATCATTCAATTTTTTGTTGATGTTCATCGTACGTTAAATTTGAATAATTGTTAGCCATGATTTATTAATTTCCCAAATTCGATTGTTTGAAATTTGATAAAATCACTCAAAACGTTATTTTTCGTAATTAAAACGATTAATTTTGTTAATATTATGAAAAATAATTTTTCGTGCAATTTCGTTTCGGATATTAAAAGTTGATTTTTTTAATAAAGATCGGACAACAAGCCGCTTGCACAAAGCAAGGGTTGCTGCCCGTGCAAGACGAAAAGGGGTGCACGCACATGAAGGCAGCATAGGCGATGGCCTTGTGTGCGCTGCGTGCTATGTGCGACAAGGCAGTGGGTGCGCGCAGAGCTGGGAGAAGCCCTCGGGCGAGCTTGCGGCACGCCATACGCCAAGGCCAGCAACGCTGGGCCGAGGCACTACACAACGACGAAGGCAAGTAGGCAGCGGGCATGGGCGAGCAACCCTATGCGACGCTGCTGCAGGGCATTCATGCCTGCGTGATGGGCTTTGCGGGATGCTACGATGGCAGTGCGCGTCGATGGGCTGGGCACTCGCCTAGCCCACGATGCACATGATTGTACGATTTTTGCTTCGTTTGATTTCAAGGCCCAATTTTTGGGCTTTGGGCTTATTTTAGCACGAAGGGGCTAACGGGGACTTTTTTATTATTTTATTTTATTTGACTTGTGCTGGGCCGCGGGTTTAAATATTTAAAATTATAAAGTTGGAATTAAATATTGGTTTAAGTGGGATCTGTTTAAATGAAATTATTTAAAATAATTAATTTTAATTATTTTCGTAGGGCACCATTATTTTAATTAAATTAATTTTGATTACAATAATTCTAAGGATTAATAATTCGGAATTGATTAATATTTTAGGACGCGTTTACATGAACGTGATTTTTTTTATTAAATCATGTAAATAATTGCATATTTACTTGGGCCATTCGTTTTAGGACACGAATGGATGAATGCATAGATATTATTTTACGTATTGCAGGTATTGAAGGTGACTAGTATGACCAATCTAGGATAGTTAAATACGGTATGCGTACCTTTTTATCTTTGAATGTAAAGTTTTAAATATGGTATGCGTACCATTGAAGTTTTTATGTAATAATTAGGTTATTATTATTTCAAGTTCTTCTAGATTATTTAAAAACTTAAGTTAGATTTTTGAATGGAGTTCAAGACGATGCCAAGCTAACAAGGTGAAGGGAAGATTGGATGCTTCAAGACCAAATTTTGGGCCATACTAGTTCACCAAATTATTTATGCTTTTATATATTGGTATATGTGTACTATGCATGAATGCGTTGTTTGTATGTTTGATTAAGATTTAGTTCACTAAATAATCAAACCAACATAGAAACAACTAGGTACAAAGTAATATTGAGTTTATAATTGCCTTCCAAATCAAGCACTTACAAAAATCTAAGGACCTAAGATATTAGGTTTTCGCCAAAGCGAGGTCTATTTTAGTATACTTAGATGGTAAGGCATCCCAAAGGAGCACGTTGATTGTGGTTGCAACTCAAGCAATATTGGTACATATTGTGGCAAAGGAATAAATTATGGTATTAATTTATTAACCCAGAGTAGTTTGGAAGTCACTAGCAATTGGTTTTGCTTACCTAGAATCTTAAAAGAATCAAGTCAAGCCAAACCATGCTTAAGGATTTAGGACTTTTAGGGGTCATTTGGTTCACACGGGGTAAAGGGAATGAAATCAAGAAAGGGTTTGGAATGGAATGGAATGTAAATCCCTTAGATTGCAAGAGTTGTTTGTTTGAACAAATCCAAGGAAAACCTAAAAAATCACCACTAGTCCACCACCAGCCCACCACCCACACCAATCGCCGCCAACCAGTCCACCACCCCACCAATCGCCGCCAACCAGTCCACCAACCCCAAATCGAAGACTCCCTCTCTCACCCGAACCAATCGCCGCCGACCCACCAACCCTAAACCCGCGACTCCCTCTCTCCCAAACCAGTCGCCGCCGACCAGTCCACCAACAGCAGACCGACGACTCCTCCCCCTGAACCAATCATCGCCGACCCACCAACCCCAAACCCGCCGGCCAGTCCACCAACACCAACACCAGACCCGCGACTCTCTCTCTCCCAACCAATCGTCGCCACCCGTCCACCAACCCCTGGCCCGCGATTCCCTCTCGACTCCTCCGATTGCGAACGATGGGTGGTCAATGGTGGGTCTACGACGAGGGTGGGTTGACGATTAGCGTGGCTCAGGTGGCGGGGGTGGTGTTATGAGTTGGTAATGGTCGAGGTGGTGGTGCGTTGATGGTATAGGGTGGCTTAGGGAAAGGGAATGCCAATACCTTGTGGGGGTGGGGAATCAATATAGAGGAATATGGGGGAATCAAGGGGTAAAGGGAATGATTGAAATAACATTACAAACAACAACAAAGGGAATCAATCCTTTTGATTCTCTTTCCCTTTCCTAAATACCCCCAACCAAACGGGCCCTTAGGGTCTTGGAATCGTTTCATTCATTATGGACCATGTTTTATTGCATGAATGAAATGTTTAATAGCTTTAATTATTGCATGAATTATTTTATTTCAAGTTATTAAAGTATGATAAATGTTTTCTTTTCTAGTTCATTTTGTAGAATTGTAAGTCTTCAACCTTATTGCGTTCGGATAATAGAACTGCAATATTTCCTCGATCGATTGGTAACTAATTTTGAGAGCAATTCTCAAAGAAAGGAGACTGAGAGCGTATCTTGGATGCTATTTTTCTTATAGTGATATTTATGGTTGTTTTCAAGATAAACTTGAATGGTAGACCAATTAGACCTCATATATTCAAAATACTGGGTAGTTTTGGAACAATGAAGTATTGAGTTAAAGGCTCATGTATCACCAATGGTTAACAACCAATTTTCTTTTGATTCAATAATGACATAGACTCATTGGATGCGGTCATTCAAAGTGAATAAAAGAAAGGGACTTTGTAGGAATAACAAAGTAAGAAGATCAAGCAAAGAGTAAAATCTTTTGTACTATAAGAAAACGTGCTGGAAAGGATAGGAAACGGGAACAAAAGAAATGAATTCAGAAATTCTATTTCTACCTTGAAGTTTATGTTAAAGAGAAACGACTTAGCAAATAAACTCATATGGTATTAGATTACCGCTTGAGGTTCTAACTTTCGTTAGGAACTCAAATTCCGGGAGCTAAGTCTGGTTATTGACCTACAAGTGGAAAATGAAGCAAAGTTGTGCTACATTAGCTGTAGGGTCATCATGTTTGTTTTAAAGTCCTTCTAAAGGCTGGAACTTAATGGAATTATGTTCCATTAATCATCATAAATAATTTTCCGTTTGGACACGGAAAGACTCACATTCAAAGTAAACAAAAACAATCGTTGAACGTTTATTTGAATGAAATTGTCATTTATGGGTTGAGTCATATGATTGATTAATAAACAAACAAATATTTTCACACTCAAACTTCAGAAGGATCAAATAAAATATTTTGATTTGTGTTCCACATATCTTTGGCAATGTCTTACGACCATATCAACATGACAACATTCTAAGATTCCATGGCATGGAATTTTGAAAGTTGGTTAATTTAAGACACGTGGGTCTTGCTTGTTGAACATGACATCGAAATGAACTATTGTTAGAAAAGTCTAGACAATTATGTTCATGGGACAAAGATGGATTTTATGACTTATCTATTTCACAAGGACTTGAGAAAATATGGCTATATTTACTCAAGGTGAAATATGTGAAATGCTTCAATGCGATTCACAAAAGGGTATAAAATCAACTTGGCAAGAATTTTGGAACATCTAGACTGGTTCAAGATGATGTTTGCATGAGCCAAGACAAATTATATAGATTGTTTATATGGCATTATAACAGTCAAAGCTCCATAAGAATATGGTATGTCCAAATGGAGGAATCGAAATCTATTCGAGTAATGATAATCACGACTACTTTCCTACATAGTTTCTAAATGATACTCTCAGGTGACTATCACACTAAATAAAGTTGTCAAATCTAAGGATAAGATGTCATAAGGATTGAACTTCGGTTCAGTACATCTTTTCAGTATATATATATCTAGGGTTGCCAAACCCAGTGGAAGTTAGTGTTTACATCAAACAAACTCAAGAATAGATATATGTTTCTTTATGAGCAACTCATAGAAACAAAGGTATTGATTCTACCACAAATCTGAGAACATATGGTTGTTGCTCTAGATAATGTCTTTTAGGAAACCATCATATTTCCAAAAGGGCAAGTGGGAGAAAAATGACCTCGAAGTGACCTCAAAAGAACTTCGAGTCAAGCAACAAACAAATGTACGATACTTAGGAGTCTTTGGAAAAGCTTCGTACTTAGAAGCCATTGGAAGAGCTTCAGGAAGACTTTGGAAGTGCTTCAAGAGAATCCTAATACTCAAAGGACTTGAGTAATGTCTTTATAAACATTAAAGTTTGATTTTCAATGCCTAGGTAAATCGTATAAGGAATAGAATTCAACCAAGATATATACATAGATATCTTGAGGATGAAAACTATGAAGACTTTGAAAGTGCTTATAAACCATACGAGTTACAGGTTAGCTACGGCGAATTAAAAATTCCCAAGGATGGTTTGAGGCCATCAGAAACATTATTATGGTTCGAGGTCATATAAAATGGTTTGAGGCTATTAATCCGAAATATCTTCATCTTACTCAAGTCTTTGATTTGGTTGATTTGCATAAAAGGGTTCACTCCCATTGGTTGCAAACATGTTTTCAAAAACATACAAAGATGATATTGTATACACATACAAAAGAAAAGCTAGATTGGTGGTTAAAGATTATAAACAACTTTACGGAGTTGATAATGTTGAGATATTTTTCACCAAGTCGAAATGCTTGAACTATTTTGGATAAATATAGAAATCATTGCATATGGCAATGTGGAAATTGGAAAATGAAACACCTTCCTCAATTGGACTTGTAGAAAGGAATTGTGTATATCACACAATGTAAAAGTTTTGGAAGCTAGATAAAAGAGCAAGCTTAAGAAATCTATTCGTAGATTAAAGCATGCAAGTGGGAATTGGACCATATTTTTCAACAAGGCCATTGAGCAATCATGAAAATATGGATCATCTTGTAGATGAGGAGTTTAGTGGGATCTAAGTCAAGTTTATTGGTTATATATATATATGAGATACATATCTCTCTATTGAAAATGACATTCAAATTCTAAATGGTTAGATTTTAAAGTATTTGTCAATATTAGAACCACGACGAAACTTAGAACATACTGGGTTAAAGAACTATTGGATAAGATCTAAAAAGTTGTTTGGATTCTGTAAAAGTAATTACTAAATCAAACACAAATGAGAGACTCAAACCAGACTCCTAACCCAAATGAGTAAATCTAAGTGATGAATGCTATAACTAAGTATAAAGCTAGGTTGTTATTACTAAAGTTAAAACATGAAGGACCTTGTAGAGGAACCTTAACTTTATATCACATGGCAATGCCAAGATTTTAGCAAAATTCGGTATCTCGTGAAACTGAATAAGCTAAAGTTACATGGATAGATTTTAAAATGCGAATGGTTTTTTCATTAAAATCAATCATGTATAGTGTGATATATGGATTGCCAAGATAACTCGTAAATGTTGGATTATGACGAGTTTATACCAATCTCTATTGATTTAGATCAAAGATCATTATAGTAAAATCAAGAACATTCAATACATTTGGACATGTAGGATGAGCACTTGATAAGAGGAAATGAAGATGAACTAAAGTTTTGATGCTACATGCATAGCCTAAACAAAAGTTGGATCTTGTTGTTAGGCAAACCACAAACATACACGGGAAATGTGGTAACATAGGTTCTAAACCATATGTGATGCATGGAAAAATGAATCGATGATTAGTTTCCAAGTTCTCAGTTGAAAGATGTATCTCCCACATCTTTGTGATCTGGTCGGAGTATTCCAAGAGGGAAGCATCATTTGCAATTCTACATAATTGAAATGAATTCATTTTTGCCTATGAAGTAATAAAAGGGAATTGTTTCTAGTGGGAGTTCTTCAATGAACTCAAGTTGATCACAAGTCTGCTCTCTGGATGATTTTCTATTTTGAATATGAGAATCATTCTAACATCAATGAAAGACTAGATCATTATATAAACATATTCAAAGATCTTTTCATCTCATATCGAAAGGCTTTCGATAGAAAGGATGCTAAGAATAACAAAGTATGATAAACTAAACCTCTGCATCGAATGAGATACAACACTCATATGCAGAAATGGAATCAAATTTGAGCTCCATGAATGTTCTGAGTATTGGGTGAAATGACTATAATCTGTAAAACATTAAATGCTTGATTTTGGGTTAGAGGCCCACAAATTGGTAAGCATTTGGTTTAAAAATTTATCATTTATGAAATTATATTTTATATTTTCATTTAATCTTGGTTTAGTATTAAATGATGAAGTCCAAGTGATTCAAAACATCCAAATGGGATGTCAAGATGGATTCTTTGACAAAGAAACACCCATAAGTGAACTTGAATATTGAAGTCACAAAAGGAACCCTAATCCAGGTCATTGAAAGGTTGAATGACCAATGACTAATGAAGATTACATTGCAAGTTAATTTATAGTTCAGTTTCTTGAACTAGATGGACCGGATGTCAGAAATCATTTGCATAGATACTTATTGGATCTTGTATCGGATTGTATATGAGAACACTTTAAGAGATTAAAGTCATGTTATAAGTAGTTCTCATTAATGGTGATTGGAACCTATTCCTCAGAACCCGAGTAGTTATGGCTTCTTGTTTGAAAATTAGTTCGCTTTGATGCTCGCTAAACGTCGCACCGTAAAAGGAGACTATAAAAGCAGTTATTGGGCGCACTATGAATCAAAGTAAGTTTTTGATAAGTTACATGAAGGGATTATCCTCCTATCTTGATAGGATATGGTGTTGTTGTTGTACAAGGCCTCTCAAAGAGTTAGATACTGTGAAAATGCATGGACGTGCTCAGAATGGTTAAGGATTAACCTTCTGTAAAAGTTTAACAATTGAACTCAGTAATTCGAGAAACACTTCTGAACCTAATAAGGATAGCTTGGATCTTACCTTATGTTCAGTAAGTAACACTAAGAGACAAAAGAATTGGAATGCACACTTGTCTGAATAACAAGCGGGAGACTGAAGGAAATATGTCCTTCCCCCAAGGTGCATTATTCCAATATAAAAGGTTCAGATTAATTACGAACAATTAATTCAGTGAGATCAAGTGATAGGAACAGCTGGCTGGAGCAATGCTTCCGATCAGTGAGTTCTAATCTATATAAGGCTCACAGCTTACTCTTGACTAAACCTATAAGGTCACACCATTAGCATGTAACAGATCAACGGTTTAAATGAATCGGAAATTCATTTAATAGATTTTCGGGAAATTAGTTCAGAAAACATAATTATACGATTTTACATTGGATCGTGAAATCGTATATCGTGAGTCCGTATATTCGTAAGCTAGGCGAAACGAATAATCATATCGTACGACAATGGATCGTCAAGTACAAAACGATGAATGAATTATCAAATGATAATCAATAATCAAACACGAAAGCAAGCCCACAAGCAAGGCACCAAGGCACAAGGGCCCATGGCCTTGCTGCCTTGGCCATGCGCGCACAAATGGGGCAGCAGCAACAACAACCAAGGTCCGCGACCCAACTGCTGATTGCGCTGCTATGCGTGTTGTTGCCGTGGGCCAAGCTGGACGGTCAAGGACTTGCGATTTTGGGCGGTTAGCTTGGTTGGTTAAAAGATTATTTTAATAACCTAAAGCCTACGTTTTTCTAGTTTTCTAATACACATTATTCTAACCTAAGGCAAGATAGAACCCTAATTCTCTTTGTGCCTCCATAAGAGTGTTCATCCCTAAAGCAAACAACCTTGAGTGACTTCTAAGCCATCGATCTCAAGACGGATCTGAACGTGCCGGTGAACCAAGTGGAGGAACAACATCTGGAGTTCTTGTTCGTGTTCGTGATTCGTTGAACTAGGGAAAACACGCTACAAACGTAAGTATTGCTTAATCTGTACTTTATACATGATTCCTGGCTTTGGGGTTATTCCGCTATCATGTTATGTATTTAACTGTAAACCCCTACATGATCTTCAAAATTGTTAGGTTATGATACATATGACATTTACATAGATCATGCGGAAACAACCATTAACCCAGGAAACATATTATTTACACATAATCATATAGCATAATTAGATGCATACTCTTTGTTGCGTGCCTTCCCTAGCTGCGCCCGAACCGAACAAGAACAAGTCTTTTAGGACTCCAAGTGTCGTCCCTCCGTAGATAGTCCACAGCACGTCCGGATCCGCCTTAAGATTGACCAACTAGAATCGCCCTTAAGGTACTAGAAAATTCGGCACTTTTATGAGCAAGATGTGTGTTTGATTTTCTCTCAAAAAAACTCACTTTTGAATACTTTGAAACTTGTATATAAATTATGACCCCTAGGCCTTTATTTATAGAGTTATGGAAAAGGAATCGTAATCCTAGTAGGATGCGAATTAATTGGAATTAGAATTCTACATGAATTCTACTTAATCAATTTATCCAATAGGAATAGACATTTAATCATACACTGACTCTTGCAGATTCAGGAATCTCGCATGAGCTAAAACTCACACACACACGGCAGCCACAAGGGCTGCCCACGCATGCGAGCAGCAGCCCACGCAGCGCGGCCCACGCATGCGCGGCCTTGTGCGCGCTGGGCTGTGGCGTGCGTGCTTGCTGGGCGATGGCCTGGCTTCGTGCTGGGCCTTCGTCCGGCAGGCCTCGTCCGATGCTAATTCGTACGATACGCTTCCGATTAAATTTCCATTTCCGGAATCTATTTCCGATACGAACAATATTTAATATTTCCGATTCCGGAATTAATTTCCGTTTCGAACAAATATTTAATATTTCCGTTTTCGGAATTATTTTCCGATTCCGGCAATATTTCCGATTCTGACAATATTTCCGTTTCCGGCAATATTTCCGATTCTGGTAATATTTCCATTTCCAATAATATTTTCCGATACGTACCATGTTTCCGTTTCCGGCAACATCTACGACTTGGATAATATTCATATTTCCGATACGATCCATATTTCCGTTTCCGGCAATATCATCGTTTCCGGAGTATTCATTTCTTGCCTGTGACGATCTTAGCTCCCACTGAAACCAAGATCCGTCGGTTCCGAATATTCATAGATGGAGTATTTAATGCCATTAAATACTTGATCCGTTTACGTACTATTTGTGTGACCCTACGGGTTCAGTCAAGAGTAAGCTGTGGATTAATATCATTAATTCCACTTGAACTGAAGCGGCCTCTAGCTAGGCATTCAGCTCACTTGATCTCACTGAATTATTAACTTGTTAATTAATACTGAACCGCATTTATTAGACTTGACATAGAATGCATACTTGGACCAAGGGCATTATTTCCTTCAGTCTCCCACTTGTCCTTAGGGACAAGTGTGCATTTCCTAATTCCTTTGTCGCTCGATGCTTGCTCTTGAACATAAGGTAAGAGTTGTCATCCTTATTATGTCCAGAGGTGTTCCTCGGTTTCAGAGTTCAACTGATCAAATAAACAGATAATCATAGCCTATGATTCATCCGAGCACGGCCATGCATTTCACAGTTTCTAGCTCTCCGAGTGGCCTTGTACAACTTTTAAGCATCTCATCCCGATTTATGGGAGGACAATCCCAATCTTGCGATCTTGAGATTAGACTTCGTTTGATAGGTGATTACCTGAGCGTTGCCTTTATAGCCTCCTTTTACGGTGCGACGGTTGGTCAACGTCAAAGCAACCAGTTCTCAAACAAGTAATCTCAAATCACTCAGGTATTGAGGATTTAGTGTCTAATAATTTAATGAAATTTACTTATGACAGACTTTCATCTCTTACAGTAAAGTTTCATAGGTCTTGTCCGATACTAGTCTTCCCAAAGTAAGTATCTATGCAAATGATTATGACATTGCCATGTCCACATAGTTCAAGAAACAGAACTACTAGTCATCTTGCATTCTAATCGTCTAACGTTTTCTATGCGTCCAATTTTATAGAAAACTCCGATTAGGGACCATTTTCAACCTTTGACATTCAAGTTCACTTGATAGACATTTCTTAGTCACAGGACTGGTCCTGACAGTCTATCTTGAATATATCGTCAAATTTGAAGGGACTCATCATTTAATACTAAACCAAGATTAAATGGAATATGAAAATACATTTCATATATGATAAATGTTCAACCCCAATGTTTTATAACCATGGGCCTCAAACCCATCTTCTAAAACAATTCATGGAATTCAAAGCTATGCTTGATTTCCAGTGCTACAATGTGAGTGTTGCTTCTCACTTGTTGCATAGGTTTAGTTATCATGCTTTGCCAATCTTAATATCCTTTTCATCGAATGTTCTTCGAGATATGATGATAAGATCTTTTCGAGTTTGTTTATTATGTGATCTAGTCTTTCTTACTTCGATGGTGGTTTTACTCACTTTGCAATGAAGAACCATCAAGTTAGCAGACGTTTTTCTTGCTTCAAGAGTGGTTCCACGCATTTTTCAATGAAGAACCATCAAGCCAGCAGATAGGTGATCTACCCAAGTTCAGTGAAGAACTTTAAACAACCCTGTTTTATTGCTTCTTAGGCAATAATTACTTTTACTTCAACTGCATAGGTTGCTAGTGATGCTTTGTTTGGATTTACCTATCCAAGCAGTTCATAGATATGTGGAAGACTCTCCAACTATATCTTAGAACATAGAAATTAATATTTTAATTTCCCACGCAACAACTCATGGTCTCCAATCCATGTTGCCATTTCAAAACACGATGCTCTATAGCTCGTCCTTATCAATGGTTAACTCTAAAGGGTCTTGCTTGATCCTTTGCCAGTGTTTATGCGTGTAGCATCAATATTTAGCGTATCTTTATTTCCTTGAATCAAGAACCATTCCTATGTACCTTTTCAAGTACCATAAGTATTCTTGGTCTCAATCTAGTTGATCTTCACTTAGATCAATAGAGATTGGTATATGTTCGTCATGCCTAAAGTCATACGATACGTTTTTGGCGATCCTCATATTATATCATACATGATAAATTCTTTTGCAGAATAATTCCCAATTGAATTCTTTTCATGTAACTTTAGCTCATTCAATTTCAGTAGATACTGAATCCAGCTAAATTCTTTGACATATAATATAGGTGAAGAATCTCATTAGATTCTTTGATGTTTTAACTTAGTAAATGCTTATACATAGTTCAAACATTCTTTACTTAGATTTATTCATATGGGTCGAATATCTCCAATGGAGTCTTTCGTGTTTGATTTAGTAAATGCCATTACTTAATCCAAAACAATATCATAAGATCTTTGTAAATAGATCTTAATACCCAGTATGTACTAAGTTTCGCCATGGTCCATCATTGATAAATAATCTCAAATCTAAGTCATTAGCATTTGAATGTTATTTTACAATAGAGAGATATGTGTGTGATACACATAGGACCAATTAAGTTTTTATGTACTCCCACTAAACTTCTTATATATCTATAAGAATCATGTATATTTATGAAACTAAAATACTTATTAGCTTCACTAAAATACATTTCTAATTCCCAATTGCTTGCTTAAATCTGTACTTTAGATTTCATAAGCTAGCTTTCTTTTTCAAGCATTTATTTGGATCCACAAATCCTATGACATACCATGTACATAGTTTATTCCAACATTTGATTGAGGAATACGTTTTGTCATCCAATTGCTATATGTACCAATATGCAATCATTGCTTGAATTATAGACTTGAGCATTACGATTATGCATGAGGTTTCAACACAATCCATGCCATGAATTTGCTTGTAACCTTTAGCAACTAATCTAGCTTTGTGTGTGAACACAATTCTTGTTTGATGGTTTTTATCCTTAAAACAAACTTGCAACCAATAGGTGTGAAACTATTCTTGCAAATCAACAAAATTTCAATTTTGTCATCAAAACATTGAGTATGGTTTATGGCCTCTAACCATTTAAAACATTTGAGTCTATATATGGCCTCTAACCATTTTAGGGAATCTAGGTTTCGTCATAGCTTTCTTACAAGTCACAAACTCATTAATCTACATGATAATAGTTTGACTGCAAGTTGTAGGTTTCTTCACTATTTAATAGAAGAATCTCATAGTTTCATTGACCTGATCTCTATGTTTCTTTACTATCTAATAGAAGAATCTCATAGTTTCAGTGACTTGAATTCTATGCCTACTTGGGTATAGAACATCAAACATTAGAATATCAATAGCCACTTAAAGTCCTTTGAATATTCTGTTCTCCTTGAAGCACTTGTAAAGTCTTCTAAGAGATGTCTATTCTTTAAAGCCACTTCTAAAGTCTTAAAGAATAAGTTTGGATTTTCTGAAGCACTTCGAAAAGCCTCCGGAATGTCCGTTTTATGTTTGTTGTTCGCCTCGAAAACTTTCGAGGTCTATTTTCTCCCACTTGTCATTTTGGAAACGAATCTCCAAAAGGACATTATTTCGAGCAAACAAACATTATGTTCTCAAAAATTCGTGGTAGAAACAATACCCTTGTGTCTCATTTGAATAAATCACAATGAAACATATATCTAGACTTGGGCCTTAGTTTGTTGAATAACAAACACTAAGCTCCCACTGAGTTTAGCAACTCTTTAGATATATATAATTGAAAAGATATCCTGAAATTACTTTTCAATAGCTTTGACGAATTTGGTTTAGTTTGGTGGTAGTTGAGCATTTTGTTTTAGAAATTATAGGAAAAGTCTTTATGATTCATCATTGATCGAATCAAGTACTAATTGACTTCGATCATTCCAACGTAGATATGCCATATCTTATGGAGCTAGATTGTGAAATTACAACACACAATCATTGATGATCATATTTGGTCTCAAGTAATCATCAACATGATCTAACCTAGATCTTTATGATTTCTTGCCGAGTGGATTTTATACTTCTGAATCTTTGAACTAGCCAAACAGATTCAACTTATATCACATTTGAGTAAATAAACCTATATTCACTCAAATCCATGTGAAATAATAAAGTCATAAAACCTTTCTTTAGCTTTGAACTCTATCGTCTAGGCGTTCTAACAATAGTTCATATTCTTTGTTACTTTCAACAAGTAAGACTAGCTTGTCTTAAGTTGATCTAGAAATCAACCAACTTTCAAAAGTCCATCAAAATAGAGCTTATGAATGTTAACTTGTTGATATGGTCTAAGCAACAATGCCAAAGATTTAATGGAACTCAAATCAAGGGTTTGATTTGAACCTAGTAAAGTTCTTTAAAGAGTTGTTTGTTTTAATCAAGCATATTGACTCAACCAGTAATTGACCATTTCATTCAAATAAACAAACAAACAAGCATTGTTTTTGTTCTTCTGAATGTGAGTCTTTCTGTGTTTGAAGCAGAAATTTAGGTATGCTGATTATGGAACAAAATAGCCATTAAGTTCCAGCCTTTGAAAGGACTTAAAACAAACTAGATGACCCTACAACTAATGTAGCATTGCCATGCTTCATTTCCCACTTGTAGGTCATTAGTGTATCCTAGCTTCCATTGTTTGAGTTATTACCGAAGTAAGAACCTCAAGCGGTATATGATACCAAGGAAGTTTGATTGCTAGGTCACTTCTCTTTAAACATTAACTTTTAGGTAGAAACGGAATCGTGAATTCCTTTCATTTGTTCCTTTGTTTTCCTATTTCTTGTACCCTTTCTTATAGTCTTAAGAATTGAATTCTTTAGTGTTGACTTTTATACTTGTTAGACATGTCCAATGTCACCCCAACAAGGTTCTTTACCATTTATGTTGAATATTTTGTTTCAACTAGATGATCTTACCAGAAGCTTCTAAAGTTCTCTAAGCATCGATCTATTCGAATGTCTAGGGACTAGACTCATTCGAGAATTAAATGGACAAAGATATTAGGTTGTTAACCATTGGTAAAGCTGAGTGTATTAAACTCAATGCTTTATGATCTCAAAACTACAGTGTATTTTGAATTCACAAGCACCAATTGGTTTGCCATTCGATTTTGATTCTCGAAAACAACCATAAAAGTCGATATAAGAAACGTACATTTTAAATTGCTCATTTTCTCTCATTTCCGTGAATCGTTCTTGGATTCACTACCAATCGAGGAAATTTACTGTTACCTTTCTAAAAGGATTTATTGCAGTGCAAGATATTTAATTATAAATAATAATTAAAACATACATTGAAGCATGCAAAGTCTAAACATTTATCATGAATAATAACTTGAAATTAAAGCAACCATGCAATTCAAACAAGTTATTAGCATTTTATTCGATTTTATTGTTCCGGCAGGTGTGAATAAAATGATTCCAAGATCCTAAAACCATTGAAGAATTAAGCACAGTTTGTCGACTTAATCCTAGAACATCTTAGGTAAGCAAAAGCCTTTTGCTAATAGTCTAGAAACTATTCTTGGTTGATAGGTACGTCTAAGAACTTATTAGGTAAACCTATCGAATTTGCCACGACATAAAAGGACTCCTTACTTATATCGTTGAGTTTCACCAAAACTAACATGTACTCACAATTATTTGTGTACCTTGCCCCTTTAGGACCAATAAGTAACACCTCGCTGAGCGAAAACTATTACTAGATTGATGTAAAGGATATCCAAGCAAGTGTATATTTTGGCATGGCACCTTATAACTCAATTTTTTAAGTTTGGAACTTAAGGCTCTTACTATGTTGGTTAGATTTTAAGTGAACTAAAATCCTTAATCATGCAACATAATCAAGCTTTTGATCTCATGCATTTTAAGACATATTTAAAACAATAAATAACTTAAAACATGCATAAGATATTTGTGATCTAGTATGGCCCGACTTCATCTTGAAGCTTTGACTTCAAAGTCCGTCTTGAAAATCTCCGTGGGAGGCACCATTTTCTTCAAATAGGATAAGCTATAACTAATTACAACTATTTGATGGTTCGCAGACCATATTTGAATTGAAAAATAACTTTGGTACTTTAGACCAATTACATTCAAATTAATGGTACGCAGACCATATTTTCTATCCTATTTGGGCCATACTAGTCACTTCATAACCTGCAAAACAGTACATATACAATATATACCATTCACCCATTCATTATCATGAATGGCCCACATAGCTGGTTAGTAAAACACATTATGCATCACGTAAACATTTGCAGCAATTAATCAAGGGCACCAATAATCTACCAATTATTCAGTCCTTATTAATTCTAATCGAGTTGTTTTAACCTTAAGGATTTGTAGACCTAATCAAGGGTTTATGACTAAAAAGTGCTCCCACTCAAACCAATAAATTCATATGCTTTACTAATTTTAAACATAAAATTGTATTTCTAGTCTAACCGGAAACATACAAATTTAATTAAAATTTAAAGCTCATATAAATTTATAATTGAATCCAAAATTTAATTTAATTTCAGTCGCATTTAAATTAATTCATGATTTTAATTTTAGTAAAATAATTAGAATAAATTCCATTTATTATAATTATAATATTCAAAATTAAAATCCAAGAAATTAATTCAAATTATTAATTTTAAAATTAATTAAAATTACGTGAACTGAAATTTTCAAATTAAACATTCAAAACGATCTAATCGAAACGCAAACACCCTACGCGTTGCACGCCCATGGGCCGTACGCACACAGCCATTGCTGGCCATGTGCGCGCAGCCCATGCGCTCGTTGCATAGCTGCTGCTGTCCCATACGCAAGCCTCCGCACAGCGCCCACCGCACGCGAGCTATCGCTCGCAGCGCGCGCGCGTTACCGCGCTCGCTGGTGCGCGAGATCGCTCGCTGGTGCGCGCGAGCCATCGCTCGCTGGGGCGCTGCATCGCTCGCTGGTGCGCGCGAGCCATCGCTCGCTGGCGCGCGAGATCGCTCGCTGGTGCGCGCGAGCCATCGCTCGCTGGCGCGCGAGATCGCTCGCTGGTGCGCGCGAGCCATCGCTCGCTGGCGCGCGAGATCGCTCGCTGGTGCGCGCGAGTGATGCTGTGCGCAGCGCTCGTGGCACGCGAGTTTGCGCTCGCTGCGCACGAGGCTGCGCGCTGTTATGCGAGGCAGCGCGCGCTGTGGCGCAGCTCGCTTGCTGCCCACACGCGACTGCCTTGGCTCGCCCCTCGCCCATGCCCATCCGTTCATTGCTCGTGGCACACGACACAAGGCAGGGCTGCTGCCTTGCGCTCGTGCACTACGCCCTTGCTCATTGCATTCGTGCCGCACGGGCGACGAGCTCCCTTGCTCGTCGTCGCATGCCCGCATTATACAACACCCCTTAAGGGTAACACGAAGCGTCCATTGCTTCGTGCGTGCAAGTTATTTGAACGAATCGCATAAAAATTTAAAATTTATATTTAAAATTAATGACAAATTAATAAATATTATTAATTTCATAATTTTAGGGCGAAAAAAATCGAAAATTTATTATCCAATTGATTTCCGATTGTTATGGATTCAAGTCTAGGTCATAAAAATTTAAAATTTATCATAAATTTACAATTTTTATGGTGGTTTTTAATCATAGGTTTCTAATTAAATTACAATTAATTATGAAAATCAAATTAATTCTAAATTATTCTAATTTTCAACAAATTAATCATAATTACAAATTAGATTGCATAATTAACAAGACTAGGCATTCAAACTTGTTAAACATATGCAGTAGGTCAATCAAAAATTCAAGATTTATCAACAGGAATCGCAAATATTTAATTTAACATCTTAAATTTACGAAATTTTGCATCCGAAAAACTAAAACCTTCGAAAAGTCATAGTTAGGCTTCGAATTTGAGAATTCTGGGTTCGGCAGAAAAATACTATTTTTGTCAAAATTTTAGAATGCCTTTTACATGCGGAATTGACACAAAAATCACTCAATTCGGATGAGTAATGAGGAAACTGCCGAAAAACTGCGTACATATAATTAAATAAACGCAATTTGCAATTAATTAACAATTACGAAAATTAATCACCCCTTTTAATTCTTGCAAATTTGTAATATTTAACCATGTTCATGCAATTTAGATTATGAAAATAATAAGGGGCTCGTGATACCACTGTTAGGTTATGATACATATGACATTTACATAGATCATGCGGAAACAACCATTAACCCAGGAAACATATTATTTACACATAATCATATAGCATAATTAGATGCATACTCTTTGTTGCGTGCCTTCCCTAGCTGCGCCCGAACCGAACAAGAACAAGTCTTTTAGGACTCCAAGTGTCGTCCCTCCGTAGATAGTCCACAGCACGTCCGGATCCGCCTTAAGATTGACCAACTAGAATCGCCCTTAAGGTACTAGAAAATTCGGCACTTTTATGAGCAAGATGTGTGTTTGATTTTCTCTCAAAAAAACTCACTTTTGAATACTTTGAAACTTGTATATAAATTATGACCCCTAGGCCTTTATTTATAGAGTTATGGAAAAGGAATCGTAATCCTAGTAGGATGCGAATTAATTGGAATTAGAATTCTACATGAATTCTACTTAATCAATTTATCCAATAGGAATAGACATTTAATCATACACTGACTCTTGCAGATTCAGGAATCTCGCATGAGCTAAAACTCACACACACACGGCAGCCACAAGGGCTGCCCACGCATGCGAGCAGCAGCCCACGCAGCGCGGCCCACGCATGCGCGGCCTTGTGCGCGCTGGGCTGTGGCGTGCGTGCTTGCTGGGCGATGGCCTGGCTTCGTGCTGGGCCTTCGTCCGGCAGGCCTCGTCCGATGCTAATTCGTACGATACGCTTCCGATTAAATTTCCATTTCCGGAATCTATTTCCGATACGAACAATATTTAATATTTCCGATTCCGGAATTAATTTCCGTTTCGAACAAATATTTAATATTTCCGTTTTCGGAATTATTTTCCGATTCCGGCAATATTTCCGATTCTGACAATATTTCCGTTTCCGGCAATATTTCCGATTCTGGTAATATTTCCATTTCCAATAATATTTTCCGATACGTACCATGTTTCCGTTTCCGGCAACATCTACGACTTGGATAATGTTCATATTTCCGATACGATCCATATTTCCGTTTCCGGCAATATCATCGTTTCCGGAGTATTCATTTCTTGCCTGTGACGATCTTAGCTCCCACTGAAACCAAGATCCGTCGGTTCCGAATATTCATAGATGGAGTATTTAATGCCATTAAATACTTGATCCGTTTACGTACTATTTGTGTGACCCTACGGGTTCAGTCAAGAGTAAGCTGTGGATTAATATCATTAATTCCACTTGAACTGAAGCGGCCTCTAGCTAGGCATTCAGCTCACTTGATCTCACTGAATTATTAACTTGTTAATTAATACTGAACCGCATTTATTAGACTTGACATAGAATGCATACTTGGACCAAGGGCATTATTTCCTTCAAAAATGACACGTCGATTTAAAATTTTGTTGTTCTTCTTACAAGGAACATAATGTTTATGATGTTGACTTTTAGAAAATATTTGACCCTTTTAGGGTTGCGGTTTGCTTTTCCCATCTCTGGAGAATGAAGTGGAGTACTATATTTATTTATTAAGGAGGAATTCTAGGTTTTATGATGTACTCTTTGCCTCTTTGTCTGACTTTGGTAGTCATGACCCTATTACAATATTTAACCCATTTTCTTGGGGTTTTAACTTAAAAAAACAAGTTTAATTAAAAATAACAAAAATGGTTAAATTAAATTATGTTCTTATGCGTTCCAATTGATTAATTTCATTGACCGTTAGATAGTTACCAAGTCAATATTTATACTTTAACCTAAATAATTTTCGACGTGACACATACACAAATTTTCGGTGCCTACAACATGTTTATCGAAGACTTGATGCATGATTTTATATTTTTATTTGGAGTACGGAGTAGAAAGATTCATAAACATATATGAGTAGTGATTATCATTTTAGATTGTGCAAGACTCATCATCTATCTCTGGAAATAATTTTAGCACACCAGACCATCTATTGATTATAGAGAAATCCACGTTCCTCGAGCATAAACAATTGTGCTCACACGAAGAATGTGCAAAATAAATTTTGAGTGCCAAAATCATTTCCTTGAAACTTTTCATAGAAATATAATTGTTCTTTTTTAAAAAGGAAAAAATATGAAATATAATTGTTCTTTTTCAAATAAAAATTTGAGTACACAACATGTTAATTACAAAAAAAAATAAAAAAAGCAAAACTATAAAGGTAGAGATATGATAATATGTGTAGTATTCAAAACAAAGGTAATAAGCAATACATAATAATTATTATTATTGTTTCTTAACAAATAGATGTGCGCACTTGACAATTCTCTCTAAACTGGCAAGCATCACCTTCTTGGTCTCAAGTGTCTATTGCCCAGCAAAAGAAGAAGATACACAACCTTTTTGGGATGATCTTTCATCTTTTTATGCCAATAATAAAATCCCATTGCTTCTCATTGGAGATTTCATGAACTTCTCTCACCAACTGATAAAATTGGTGGGAGTTTGTCAATTCCCAACATTGTCAACGCCTTCTGACTTTCCTTACAACCACTAATGCTATTGATGTTCCCTGTTTACAAACTTCTTATTCTTGGAAATCAAACCAAGATGAATTTCTTCTTGAACGCACCGATCGGGCTATTGTTGATGCTCAATTCTCTAACCTTTTTCCAAAAAGTATTGTTAAATATGAAATCTTCTTAGTGTCTGGTCATGCTCCGATGATGTTCGACTCTAATTCAGAATCCTTCAATACGAATCGCTTATTTCGTTTCAACAACATGTGGACTCTTGATAATGAATTCCACTCTATTGTTGCCAAAGAATGGAATATTCGGAGGGAAGGATCTCGTTTTTTCAGAATTCGTGACAAGCTCCCAGCTATTGAAATTCGTCTTCGCGATTGGGAAAAAATTAAATATGGGTATAATATTATCAAGCTACAGAAAAATAGCGAAAAGATTGCGGAAATTCAGTCCACCTTAATCGCCCCACCCTTCAACCAAATTCTTTAGAATCATTTAGTACGATTGATCATACAAAGAGAAAAGTCGCTTATTTTTGGACAGTCATCTTGGAAATCCTTCAATAAGAAACAATGGCTAATTCAAGGAAATAGTAACTCCAAATTTTTTCATCAAAAGATCAAAACACAATCGCTAGGAATACGATTTATCGAGTACAAAACGATCTAGGGAAGTGGGAGTCCGGTCCTTCCATTTTTAAAAGTATACTTCTTCAGTCGTTCAAACACCGATTCTTATCCTCCTTTGATTCTAATAGACAACTCGATCTATCCTTCCTTCCACATTGGCTCTCCCAGGCACAACAATATAGTCTTTTAAGCCCCTTCTCCGATGAAGAAATTTAAAGAGGCCTTCTTCTCCACGGACCCTCTCAAGGCCCCTGGATCGGATGGCTTTGGCCCTCAGTTCTTCAAAGCATACTGGCCAATAATCGCTACTAAGGTAACTATGGCTGTTAAAAGCTTCTTTTTTCATGGTAAAATCCCCAAATTACTTAATCACATGAGAATTGCCCTCATTCCAAAAATGACAACCCTGGGAATCCAAATGACTTTAGACCCATTAGTTTATGCAATACTATGTATAAAGAAATCTCTAAGTTATTAGTCAGCAAACTTAGACTGATTCTACAACAACACACAAACCCCTTCCAAAATTCCTGTACGGTAGAACGATCCATTCATGACAATCTTATGACAGCTCAACATCAAAAATTGGCCGGTGTGCTCTTAAACTTGATATGGAAAAGGCTTACGATAGAATTGAATGAGACTTTCTCTGGGCTACTCTATCAGCCTTTGGATTTCCTGATCAATGGATGCAATGGGTTAAAGCTTGTGTTACTACAGTATCGTATTCACTCAAAATCAATGGCTCCACTAATAATCACTTAACGCCTTCTAGGGGTATCCTCCATGGAGATCCTCTTTACCCCTATCTCTTCCTTATTTGCATGGAAGTAATTATTGTTATGCTTACTAAAAGTAGCACAGTGCTAAGCACTGGAATTGGAATTCACATTGCACCCATCACCCCAAAAGTTCCTTGCCTCCTTTTCGCTGATGATAGCCTCCTTTTTATTAAAGCTACATCGTCGGCAACCAACCACTTGAAATCCTTGATAAGTTTCTTTTGCCGCTAGTCAGGACAACTAGTTAATTTTCATAAATCTGCGATTATTTTCTCAAAAAAGATCGATAATTCTCGATGTGATTATATTGCAGGGAAATTTTCGGTGACTAAATATACTTCCTTAGGGAGATATCTTAGTGCACATTTTTCCTCCTTCAAACTAACAAAAACAGATTACGACAATATCCTTAAAAAAAATATATCTCGTATCAATTTGTGGAATGCTAACTTTCTTTCAAAAGAGTGTAAAGCAATCCTCATTCAAAGCAATCTTGAAGCATTGCCAGCTTATGTATGTTCTTCTTTCCTTCTACCTCAGAAAACTTGCTCTAATCTAGACTCTATCCATCACAATTTCTTTTAGAAATAATCATCTGCTTCAACAAATACTCCGCTTATTTCCTGGAATAAAGTTTTCCAACCTAAGAATTTGGGAGGCTTGGGTCTCCGAAAATCGAGACCGCTAAACCAGGCCTTTCTCGCCAAACTTGGATGGAAAATTTTACAAAATGAGCAAACTTTATGGGTCTCTCTTATTAGGAAGAGATATCTCTCCATCTATTCCTTTTTTGAATAAATATCTAAACCAAAGGATTCATCGATCTGGCGGCATATCCTTAATCAGAGAGAAATCCTTCGCAAAAGAATACGATGAAAAATTGAGAATGGAAAATCTATTAATTATGGATAGGTAACTGGGTAATCCAGGATAATCTTCTTCAATATCTAAATCTGAATATTGACACCGTCAATAGTGAACTACTCGTATCCGATTTTATTCTTCCCAGTCGAGAATTGGACGGTAAAAAATTATCATCTATTGTTCCTCATCACTTAGCAATGAAAATTTTGGGTCTCCCAATTCCGTCGACTGATTTAGTGGATACCATATTTGGGGAGCCACTTCTTCGGGGGAATTTTTTGTTAAGTCTGCTACTTGAATAACACATTGTTTGGATAAGCTTCCTCAGAAGTGGCATCATAAATGGATCTGGAAAGTAGACATTCCACCCAAAATAGCTATTTTCCTATGGCAAATCTGCCATAATAGCATTCCAGTCTGAGATACTCTTCATAAAAGGAATATCCTTCATTTTGATGTGTGTTCACTTTATGACACTTATATTGAAACAACAAATCATTTTGTTTATGCTATGCCCATCTTCCAAAATTATGTGGGGACTCCCCCTAACTAAACACTGGCTAATTATTCAATAACCACTCACAACCTTCTTGAAACTCTAAAGCTTCTAACGAACTACCCCACTTCCTTATGTAAGTTCACCTTTCTTACATGGCCACTCTGGAAAGAGAGGAATGATTGCATTTTTAATAATGCATCTTTCAACCATTTCAAAATTTTTCATAAAGCTAACTCGACTTACCATGAATGACAGTCTCGACTGTAAATCGACCATCACCAGCTTAAGGGTACCCCGTTCACTTCACACACCTCCACTACTCCTTCTCCACCGTCTCCTCCTATCTTGGTTCATTGGTACCCCCCTTCAATGGGCACTTTCAAACTCAATTTTGATGGCTCTAGTAAATATTCATTAGCAGCAGTAGGGATTATCATCCGCGACAGTACATGAAATTCTATCTCCGCTTGTACTTTTAACCTTGGTCACACTCATGCATTCATGGCTGAAGCTATTGTTCTTCACAAAGGACTTCAAGAAGCTCGAAGACTCAACATTGGTCATATTCTGATTGAGGGCAACAATCTTCTCATCATTAATGCAGTCAAAGGATTATGGACTACACCTTGGAAAATTCACAACATCATTACTGACATCAAGCACCTTCTCAACCTTTTTGACACTTGGGAAATCAAGCACGTTTTCAGAGAAGCAAACTCGGCAGCAGATTGGATTGCAAATGTTGGTCATCTAATTAGTGGAAATATGTATGTAGACCCTACTACTAGTCAAAGTTTGTCCTCTATTATTTGTAACGACTACTTAGGAGTGACTCTCGTGCAGAGAGGCTATTAAGTATATTCTCCTTACCTTTCAAAAAAAAATTATTATTGTTTTGAGGAAAAAATACATAATTATTAAGATTCATTTTCGTAGTTAAAAAAGTAATACATGAACTATTTAATTGATAATTTTACGTAGTACGTAATACTCACTTATTAATAATTAGTTTATATGTACGCAATGCATGCAAATATAAGGAAAAAAATTTGTATTATTATATTTTAACATGAGTCTTTATACAATGTCTTATGGTCATTCTCCCCCTCAACGATCTATAAATTTCATAACACGGGTGAAAAGGCTATGGCGTCAGCAAGAAATCACGATAAGAAGCGGATATGAGGCAATCTGGGAGGTTACGACCCTGTAAGTAGAGGGCTACTATCAGAGAGAAAGCAGTTATAAAAGGGGATTTGATAGATAATAGCAAATAAAAATTGCACTCTGTAAGAATTAAGGAGATAATAAATGGATTAAAAGTTGAAGGGAGAGAGAATTAAGGAATTTAAAATTTTCATAAATTTGAAGGAGAGAATTTAAGGATTCAATTTAAGATGGTTGAACATTATTTTAAATTTTTTGTTGACTTTCGGTTGTCAAATTGCAAATGTCTTTCATGTACTAAAATATGAAATATTTTATTTCCTTATTTGCATTATGATTTATGGCATTAAATGGTTAGTTTTTAGAATTATTACAATTCAATTTTTTAATTAATTTAGTTAAATTATAAACTTACTAAGGGTACTATAGTCTATTGTATAGGGGATACCAAAAGGTCATTTACTAAAATGACCCCAGAAGTTTCCTTATAAAATATAGGTGTTTAAATAGTAAAAATAATAATCCATAAATGGATATATATCACACTCTTCTCGATATAGTGTTGTACGGGTGATCTTGATTCTTCTAATTAAATATTTTTTAAAAAGATATGAATCGAAGATTAAAAGATATTTATTCAAATAATATTGTATTGAAATACTACTCTTCATAATTACTCGTATTATACAAATAAAATTTGAGTAAAATAATTATATCCCCTAGAAAAATATTATGTATGTATAATTGGTATTCTACTGGTTCTAAAAGTTCATCTCACTTAGGCCCCGTTTAGTTCACCTTATTTTTTCTTATCTAATCTGATTTGAACTTATTTTTTCTGATCTGATCTGATTGATCATAATTAAGATTTAAATAACAAAAAACTACAATTATTAATATTAAAATTATTTACATGTAAAATAAGATTTATTCAAATTTATAATATTGTTATAATTATAAATTATTTATTTGACTTTAATCATTATTTAACTATTCCATATATTAGATAGACTTGGACATAGTTTGGATAGATCGGTTCTAATCTGGATATGATCTCGACATACCGATTTTGATATGGACATAATGGTTCTAACTCGGACATTATTTGGACATATTGGTTCTGATATGGACGTATGGGTTCTGATTTGGACATACTGGTTCAGATGTGGACATGATCTATACATATCGGTTCTGATCTGGGCATGATTTATATAGATCGATTCTGATTTGGACATGAGGTGTACATATCGATTTTGATCCGAACATGATCTACACATACCGGTTCTGATCTGGACATGAAGGTTCTGGTGTAGACATGATGGTTCTGATCTAGACATGATATGCACATACCGATCATATCAGTTCATATCTGGATAAATTAGTTTAGATCTGGACATGATTTGTATAGATCGGTTTTGATCTGGACATGATCAGTACATGTTGGTTCTGATTTAGGCATACGGGTTCTGTTCAGGACATAATGGTTCTGATTTGATCATGAAGGTTTTGATCTAGACATGATGATTCTAATTTGGACATGATCTGCACATACCGATCATACAGGTTCTGATCATACCGGTTATGATCTGGACATATCAGTTTAGATCTAGATATGATTTGGACATATTGATTCTTATTTGGACATGATTTCTGAAGGAAATAATGCCCTTGGTCCAAGTATGCAATCTATGTTAAGTCTAATAAATGCGGTTCAGTATTAATTAACAAGTTAATAATTCAGTGAGATCAAGTGAGCTGAATGCCTAGCTAGAGGCCGCTTCAGTTCAAGTGGAATTAATGATATTAATCCACAGCTTACTCTTGACTGAACCCGTAGGGTCACACAAATAGTACGTAAACGGATCAAGTATTTAATGGCATTAAATACTCCATCTATGGATATTCGGAATCGACGGATCTTGGTTTCAGTGGGAGCTGAGATAGTCACAGGCAAGAAATGAATACTCCGGAAACGATGATATTGCCGGAAACGGAAATATGGATCGTATCGGAAATATAAATATTATCCAAGTCGTAGATGTTTCCGGAAACGGAAACATGGTACGTATCGGAAATGGAAATATTGCCAGAATCGGAAATATTGCCGGAAACGGAAATATTGTCAGAATCGGAAATATTATCGGAATCGGAAAATAATTCCGGAAATGGAAATATTAAATATTTGTTCAAAACGGAAATTGATTCCGGAATCGGAAATATTAAATATTGTTCGTATCGGAAATGAATTCCGGAATCGGGAATTCAATCGGAAGCGTATCGTACGAATAAGCATCGGACGAGGCCCGCTAGACGAAGGCCCAGCACGAAGCCAGGCCGTCGCCCAGCGAGCCAACGCACACCACCGCACGCCAAGCCTCGACCAGGCCCAGCGCAAGGCCAGGCCCAACCAAGGCCTTGGGCGCGCGCGTGCGGAGCGCAGCAATGGGCCGAGCGCTGTGCGCCTAGCGTGGGCCGCAAGGATTGCGCGGGTGTACGGTGCTCGTGCAATGCTTGTGCGGGAATCCTGAAGCAATCAGAATTCGAAGTGTGATTAAATCCTAAAACTATTGGATAATGATTATTTAATTAGAGTCCTAGTAGGGTTATAATTAAATAAATTAGTATCCTAATAGGATTCCAAAACCCTTTCTATAACTCTATAAATACGTGCCTAGGGTCACATATTTTCATAGATTATTCAAGTATTCAAAGTGAGTTTTTGAGAGAAAATTCAGACACATTTCTTGACTATAAGTGCCGAAATTCTTTAGTACCTTAAGGGCGATTCTAGTTGGTCAATCTTAAGGCAGATCCGGACGTGCTGTGGACTATCTACGGAGGGGCGACACTTGGAGTCCTAAAGACTTGTTCTTGTTCGGTTCGGGCGCAGCTAGGGAAGGCACGCAACAAAGAGTATGCATCTAAACTATGCTATATGATTATGTGTAAATAATATGTATTCCTGGCTAAATGGTTTTTCCGCACGATTTATGAATTGTCATATGTATCATAACCTAACAGTGGTATCAGAGCCTCTTATTATTTTCATAATCTAAATTGCATGAACATGGTTAAATATTACAAATTTGCAAGAATTAAAAGGGGTGATTAATTTTCGTAATTGTTAATTAATTGCAAATTGCGTTTATTTAATTATACGTACGCAGTTTTTCGGCAGTTTCTTCGTTACTCATCCAAATCGAGTGATTTTTGTGTCAATTCCGCATGTAAAAGTCATTCTAAAATTTTGACAAAAAAAGTATTAGTTTTCGAAGCCTAACTATGACTTTTCGAAGGTTTTAGTTTTTCGAATGCAAAATTTCGTAAATTTAAGATGTTAAATCAAATATTTGCGATTCTTGTTGATAAATCTTGAATTTTTGATTGACCTACTGTATATGTTTAACAAGTTTGAATGCCTAGCCTTGTTAATTATGCAATCTAATTTGTAATTATGATTAATTTGTTGAAAATTAGAATAATTTAGAATTAATTTGATTTTCATAATTAATTATAATTTAATTAGAAACCTATGATTAAAAACCACCATAAAAATTGTAAATTTATGATAAATTTTAAATTTTTATGACCTAGGCTTGAATCCATGATAATCGGAAATCAATTGAATAATAAATTTTCGATTTTTCGCCCTAAAATTATGAAATTAATATTATTTATTAATTTGTCATTAATTTTAAATATAAATTTTAAATTTTTATGCGATTCGTTCATATAACTTGCACGCACAAAGCAATGGACGCTTCGTGTTACCCTTAAGGGGTGTTGTATAGTGCGGGCATGCGACGACGAGCAAGGGAGCTCGTCGCCCGTGCGGCACGAATGCAATGAGCAGGGGCATGGTGCACGAGCACAAGGCAGCAGCCCTGCCTTGTGTCGTGGGCCACAAGCTATGAATGAATGGGCATGGGCGAAGGCAAGGCATGGCAGTCGCGTGTGGGCAGCAAGCGAGCTGCACCACAACGCGCACTGCCTCGTGCAAGCGCGCGCAGCCTCGCGCGCAACGAGCGCAAGCTCGCGTGCCACGAGCGCTGCGCCCAGCGTTGATCGCGTGCAATTGCTCGCGCACAGCGAGCGATGGCTCGCGTGCATCAAGCGCTGGAGCGTGCGCAGCAAGCGCTGGCGAGCGCACACAGCGAGCGATGGCTCGCGTGCGTCGAGCGCTGGCGCGCGCGCAGCGAGCACCACTTGTGCGATGGCTTGCGATGGGAAGATGCAGCAGCTATGCGACGAGGGCATGGGCTGCGCGCACATGGCCAGCGATGGCTGTGTGCGTGCGGCCCATGGGCGTGCGATGCGTAGGGTGTTTGCGTTGCGATTAGATCGTTTTGAATGTTTAATTTGAAATTTTCAGTTTACGTAATTTTAATTAATTTTAAAATTAATAATTTAAATTATTTTCTTGGATTTTAATTTTGAATATTGTAATTATAATAAATTTTATTTATTCTAATTATTTTACTAAAATTAAAATCATGAATTAATTTAAATACGACTGAAATTAAATTAAACTTTTTGGATTCAATTATAAATTTATATGAGCTTTAAATTTTAATTAAATTTGTATGTTTCCGGTTAGACTAGAAATACATTTTTATGTTTAAAATTAGTAAAGCATATGAATTTATTGGTTTAAGTGGGAGCCCTTTTAGTCATAAACTCTTGATTAGGTCTACAAATCCTTAAGGTTAAAACAACTTGATTAGAATTAATAAGGACTGAATAATTGGTAGATTATTGGTGCCCTTGATTAATTGCTGCAAATGTTTACGTGATGCATAATGTGTTTTACTAACCAGCTATGTGGGCCATTCATGATAATGAATGGGTGAATGGTATATATTGTATATGTATTGTTTTGCAGGTTATGAAGTGACTAGTATGGCCCAAATAGGATAGAAAATATGGTCTGCGCACCATTAATTTGAATGTAATTGGTCTAAAGTACCAAAGTTATTTTTCAATTCAAATATGGTCTGCGTACCATCAAATAGTTGTAATTAGTTATAGCTTATCCTATTTGAAGAAAATGGTGCCTCCCACGGAGATTTTCAAGACGGACTTTGAAGTCAAAGCTTCAAGATGAAGTCGGGCCATACTAGATCACATTTATCTTATGCATGCTTTAAGTTATTTATTGCTTTAAATATGTCTTAATTATGCATGAGATTGTGGCTTGATTATGTTGCATGATTAAGGATTTTAGTTCACTTAAAATCTAACCAACATAGTAAGAGCCTTAAGTTCCAAACTTAAAAATTGAGTTAAAAGGTGCTATGCCAAAATATACACTTGCTTGGATATCCTTTACATCAATCTAGTAATAGTTTTCGCTCAGCGAGGTGTTACTTATTGGTCCTAAAGGGGCAAGGTACACAAATAATTGTGAGTACATGTTAGTTTTGGTGAAACTCGGCGATATAAGTAAGGAGTCCTTTTATGTCGTGGCAAAATCGATAGGTTTACCTAATAAGTTCTTAGACGTACCTATCAACCAAGAATAGTTTCTAGACTATTAGCAAAAGGCTTTTGCTTACCTAAGATGTTCTAGGATTAAGTCGACAAACTGTGCTTAGTTCTTCAATGATTTTAGGATCTTGGAATCATTTTATTCACACCTGCCGGAACACATAACTTGAATAAAATGCTTAATAAACATTGAATTACGCATGTATGCTAGAATTTAAGTTTATTAAGAGAAACTGTGAATGGTTATTTATTTGTTTATTCTTTTCAATTGTAGTTTTTAATATGGCAAACAACAATTCATTCAACATTCGATCAATTCTCGAAAAGGAAAAGTTGAACGGGAAAAACTTCCTTGACTGGAAAAGGAACTTGCAAATAGTTCTTATGCAGGAAGAAAAGGAGTATGTCCTAGATGAGGCGATGCCCGAAGCCGCAGGCGACGGGGTCACTCAGGCAGCCCTCAATCGTTGGATTGATGCCAACAAGGATGTGAAATGTCTAATGCTCGCCACCATGAGTGCGGATCTGCAGAAAACGTTCATCAACTCAGATGCTTTCACAATCATCAGTGAGTTGAAGAACATGTTCCAAGATCTGGCTCGAGTCGAAAGATTCGAGACTCATAGGCAAATTCTTGAGACCAAGCTTAAGAAAGGCGAGCCCGTAAGTCCACATGTTCTCAAAATGATTGGACTCATTGAGAATATGAGCCGGCTGGATCAACAATTCTCTCAGGAAATGGATGTAGACACCATCCTCCATTCTCTTCATAGCGGGTATGATCAGTTCAAACTGAACTACAGTATGAATAGTCTGGACAAAACGCTCACTAAGCTTCACGGTAGACTGCTGAAAAGACGCTCAAAAGTGATAAGCAAGATGTGCTTATGGTGCGTGGGGGCAAGTTCAAGAAATCTGGTAAGAAGAGGAATGCTAAGAAAGGTGGCAAGAAGGCCAGCCCGACTAAGAAAATTGGCGCCAAGTCTGAAAAGAGGAAGGTCAGTCAACCCACTTCTGAATCCGAATGCTTCTACTGCAAGAAGAAGGGGCATTGGAAGAGAGATTGCTTGAAGCTAAAGGAAGATCAGAAGAACGGAACAGTCGTTCCATCTTCAGGTATTTCGTTATAGACTGTATACTTGCTAATTCAACTTCTTGGGTATTAGGTACAGGTTGTGGTTCACACTTATGTTCCAATCCACAAGGAATAAGAAGAAGTAGAAGGTTAAGCAAGGGTGAAGTCGACCTACGAGTGGGAAATGGAGCACGGATTGCTGCATTAGCTGTAGGAACTTATTATTTGTCGTTGCCCTCTGGGCTAGTTTTGGAACTGGAAGAGTGTTTCCATGTTCCAAGTCTTACTAAAAACATCATTTCAGTTTCTTGCTTAGATGCTAAGGGATTTTCCTTTTTAATAAAAGACAATAGTTGTTCGTTTTATTTTAAAGAGATGTTTTATGGATCTGCTAGATTAGTCAATGGACTTTATTTATTAGATCACGACAAACAAGTATATAACATAAATACCAAAAAGGCCAAAAAGGATGATTCAGATCTCACCTATCTGTGGCATTGTCGATTAGGCCATATAAACTTGAAACGCTTAGAAAGACTTCAAAAGGAAGGAATTCTAGAACCATTTGACTTAGAGGATTATGGTAAATGCGAATCATGTTTACTTGGCAAAATGAAAAAGCAACCTTTCTCTAAAGTTGGAGAAAGAGCAAATGAACTATTGGGTTTAATCCATACAGATGTATGTGGACCAATGAGTACAAATGCTAGAGGTGGTTTCAGCTACTTTATCACTTTCACTGATGACTTCAGTAGGTATGGTTATGTCTACCTAATGAAGCATAAGTCTGAATCCTTTGACAAATTCAAGGAATTTCAGAGTGAAGTAGAGAATCAATTAGGCAAGAAGATTAAGGCACTGCGGTCTGATAGAGGCGGTGAATATCTGAGCTATGAATTTGATGACCATCTGAAAGAATGTGGAATTCTATCAGAATTGACTCCTCCTGGAACACCACAATGGAACGGTGTGTCGGAACGGAGGAACAGAACCTTGCTGGACATGGTCAGGTCAATGATGGGTCAGGCCGAACTTCCATTAGAATTTTGGGGACATGCACTAAATACAGCTGCACTCACTATAAATAGAGCTCCGTCTAAAGCTGTCGAAAAGACTCCATACGAATTATGGTTTGGAAAGCCTCCAAATGTGTCTTTTCTTAAGATTTGGGGATGTGAAGTATACGTCAAACGATTAATTTCAGACAAACTTCATCCAAAATCTGACAAATGTATCCTTGTGGGCTATCCAAAGGAAACAAAGGGGTATTACTTCTACAATACATCTGAGAACAAGGTGTTTGTTGCTCGAGATGGTGTCTTTTTGGAGAAAGATCACATTTCCAAAATGACAAGTGGGAGAAAAGTAGACCTCGAAGAAATTCGAGTCGAACAACAAACTCTAGAGAATGCTCAAGATGACATTCAGGATGAAACTCAGAGATCTTTAGAAGAATCTGGTGAGAATCATGGTCAAACTAGAAATGTTACCCCGCGTAGATCGCAAAGATATAGATCTCAACCGGAAAGGTACTTAGGTATTTTGACGAACGAGAGCTATGACGTTCTATTACTTGAAAGTGATGAACCTGCGACTTACAAACAAGCTATGACGAGCCCTAGCTCCAAGCAATGGCAAGAAGCCATGCAATCTGAATTAGACTCCATGTCTGAAAACCAAGTATGGGATTTGGTCGATTTGCCAGATGGCTACCAAGCCATTGGAAGCAAATGGGTTTTCAAACTGAAAAAGGACAAGGATGGGAAACTTGAAGTTTTCAAAGCTAGATTGGTTGCAAAAGGTTACAGGCAAGTCCACGGTGTGGATTACGATGAAACCTTTTCACCAGTTGCAATGCTAAAGTCTATTCGGATAATGTTAGCAATCGCTGCATATTACGATTACGAAATATGGCAGATGGATGTCAAAACTGCTTTCTTAAACGGCGTTTTAACATAAACTGTGTTTATGACACAGCCTGAAGGTTTTGAGGATCCAAAGAATGCTAAAAGGGTATGCAAGCTAAAGAAGTCAATCTACGGATTGAATCAGGCATCCAGGAGCTGGAATATACGTTTTGATGAAGCAGTCAGTGACTTTGGTTTCATCAAGAACGCAGACGAATCTTGTGTATACAAGAAGGTCAGTGGGAGCAAAATTGCTTTCCTAGTATTATATGTCGACGACATATTACTTATCGGAAATGACATTCCTATGTTGAACTCTGTCAAGATTTGGCTTGGGAAATGTTTTCCGATGAAGGATCTAGGAGAAGCACAGTACATATTGGGCATCAAGATTTACAGAGATAGATCTAAAAGGATGATTGGACTTAGTCAAAGCACTTATATCAATAAGGTGCTTGATAGGTTCAAGATGGCGGACTCCAAGCGAGGCTACCTACCCATGTCTCATGGAATGACTCTAAGCAAGACTCAGTGCCCAAAAACACTTGATGAGCGTAGACGAATGAATGGGATTCCATATGCGTCATTGATTGGTTCAATAATGTATGCTATGATATGTACACGCCCGGATGTTGCGTACGCACTCAGTGCTACGAGCAGATACCAGTCAGACCCAGGAGAGGTGCATTGGACTGCTGCCAAGAACATTCTGAAGTACCTGAAAAGGCACAAAGATGACTTCCTGGTCTATGGTGGAGATGATGAATTAATTGTTAAAGGCTATACGGACGCAAGTTTCCAAACCGACAAAGATGATTTCAGATCACAGTCTGGGTTTGTCTTCTGCCTCAACGGAGGAGCAGTAAGCTGGAAAAGTGCTAAGCAAAGCACCATTGCGGATTCTACAACTGAAGCGGAGTACATTGCTGCACATGAAGCAGCAAAGGAAGCTATATGGCTAAGGAAGTTCATAAGTGAACTCGGTGTAGTCCCCTCCATTAAAAGACCAATAGCCCTGTATTGTGATAATAACGGAGCTATTGCACAGGCAAAGGAGCCTAGACACCACCAGAGAGTCAAGCATGTACTTCGTAGATTTCACCTTCTACGAGACTTCGTTGAAAGAAAAGAAGTCGAGATAAGCAAAATTGGTACTGATGACAACATATCAGATCCATTGACTAAACCTCTGCCGCAGGCGAAGCACAACTCGCACACTGCAGCTATGGGAATCAAGCATATTGGAGAATGGCTTTGATGTCTCTGTTTAATGTTTTAAAATTTTAGAGTTTAAATCTTTGTAAAACATTATTGGTTAATCATTCACAATAAATGAAAAGAATTCATTTTTCCATTTAATTTGTGGTTTATTAAATGATGAGTCCCTTCAATTTGACGATATATTCAAGATAGACTGTCAGGACCAGTCCTGTGACTAAGAAATGTCTATCAAGTGAACTTGAATGTCAAAGGTTGAAAATGGTCCCTAGTCGGAGTTTTCTATAAAATTGGACGCATAGAAAACGTTAGACGATTAGAATGCAAGATGACTAGTAGTTCTGTTTCTTGAACTATGTGGACATGGCAATGTCATAATCATTTGCATAGATACTTACTTTGGGAAGACTAGTATCGGACAAGTCCTATGACACTTTACTGTAAGAGGTGAAAATCTGTCATAAGTAAATTTCATTAAAATTATTAGACACTAAATCCTCAATACCTGAGTGATTTGAGATTACTTGTTTGAGAACTGGTTGCTTTGACGTTGACCAACCGTCGCACCGTAAAAGGAGGCTATAAAGGCAACGCTCAGGTAATCACCTATCAAACGAAGTCTAATCTCAAGATCGCAAGATTGGGATTGTCCTCCCATAAATCGGGATGAGATGCTTAAAAGTTGTACAAGGCCACTCGGAGAGCTAGAAACTGTGAAATGCATGGCCGTGCTCGGATGAATCATAGGCTATGATTATCTGTTTATTTGATCAGTTGAACTCTGAAACCGAGAAACACCTCTGGACATAATAAGGATGACAACTCTTACCTTATGTTCAAGAGCAAGCATCGAGCGACAAAGGAATTAGGAAATGCACACTTGTCCCTAAGGACAAGTGGGAGACTGAAGGAAATAATGCCCTTGGTCCAAGTATGCAATCTATGTTAAGTCTAATAAATGCGGTTCAGTATTAATTAACAAGTTAATAATTCAGTGAGATCAAGTGAGCTGAATGCCTAGCTAGAGGCCGCTTCAGTTCAAGTGGAATTAATGATATTAATCCACAGCTTACTCTTGACTGAACCCGTAGGGTCACACAAATAGTACGTAAACGGATCAAGTATTTAATGGCATTAAATACTCCATCTATGGATATTCGGAATCGACGGATCTTGGTTTCAGTGGTAGCTCGTGCAATGCTTGTGCGGGAATCCTGAAGCAATCAGAATTCGAAGTGTGATTAAATCCTAAAACTATTGGATAATGATTATTTAATTAGAGATCTAGTAGGGTTATAATTAAATAAATTAGTATCCTAATAGGATTCCAAAACCCTTTCCATAACTCTATAAATACGTGCCTAGGGTCACATATTTTCATAGATTATTCAAGTATTCAAAGTGAGTTTTTGAGAGAAAATTCAGACACATTTCTTGACTATAAGTGCCGAAATTCTTTAGTACCTTAAGGACGATTCTAGTTGGTCAATCTTAAGGCGGATCCGGACGTGCTGTGGACTATCTACGGAGGGGCGACACTTGGAGTCCTAAAGACTTGTTCTTGTTCGGTTCGGGCGCAGCTAGGGAAGGCACGCAACAAAGAGTATGCATCTAAACTATGCTATATGATTATGTGTAAATAATATGTATTCCTGGCTAAATGGTTTTTCCGCATGATTTATGAATTGTCATATGTATCATAACCTAACAATTTCTTCATATTGGTTCTGATCTGGACATGATCTGTATAGATTGTTTATGATATGGACATGATATGTAAAGATCTAGACATGATATGTACTGATGTGGGCCTAATAGTTGCCACCTTAAGGCCCAAAGAGGTCATGATAACTAGCCGAACGAATCCATAGCTCAAGCCCAAGAAGCAGGCCTGGACCTTAGTGTGCAGATAAAATAAGGGCGCGACCTTATTTAAGGAAGCCCATGATCTCTGGCCCAACTTTCTAAAAGGTCGTTTGACAGAAGGACACATGTCCCTAATCCTACGGAGCACACCTAGGGATGAGGGAACATTCCCCAAGAAACCCTAGCCCTATAAAAGGCTCGAATCCCAAGGTAAGAGGGCGATCAATTCATTCCCACCAACCTAAAACTATATTTGCTCTGCCTTCTCTCTACCAATTACTTCTCTCTCTAGCTTATACTTACTTAAGCATCGGAGGGAATATTCCTACGGGAATATTCTTTTTTTGCAGGTTGCCAGAGGTCCGTGCCAGCTCACACTTGATACCTCCGAGGAACGCGTGACACGTCATCACCGTAAAAGATCCCACAACATTTGGCGCCGTCTGTGGTGAGGTACAGTGTCATGGTTGAACTGCAATCTGAGCGCGAAAAGCCCCAAGACGGAATGGGATTCCCTACCAGTAGAAGGACATTTAAAAATAAGTCCAACAATCATTGTGACGCAGCAACTAGCCGGCCTGCCTCCGCGAGGTCCATGCAGTACTTGTTGAACGATCTCCATCAAGATAGTGCAGATGAATGGCAAGAAGGGTTTCAGCACGTCCTTCAAAAAGAAATCACTAGGTCTTTCCATGAAGCTAACCCTGAGCATGATAATGGTAGAATGATGGAACCTTTATCAGATGATCGTGATCCACCTATGGAAGGACGCACCCTGGAGCAGGAGAGTCGGCATGTAAAAGAAGATCGTCTGGGAAGGCGGGCGATTCAAGCTTCACGGCAGAAGAATGGTGAAACTCAGGGTCATCACTCTCTCGGAATTCCTAGAAGGTAGCATGAGAGCGTCACCTTGAGAAAGACTGGCCTCGGCACTAAAGTGAAAAGAAGGCGAAGGAGGTCGTCAACAAGAGGATCCTTTATGTTCAACACGGCTCTTAAAGACATTCTCTTGGCTGAGGGACCAAGTCTTGGAATAGAACTGTCCCCCCGACGACTGGCTACCTCAAACCAACAGGCCCCGCTCTGTGCTTTTCACAACGATGAAGGACACGACACTCAAAACTGTCGGATGTTGAGGAAGATACTAAGTGACCACGCGGCTAAAGGACGTCTTCGCCAGTACATCCGTTTAAGAGGCGCAGACGAGGAAACAAGTCTCTCCACCAAGGGGTATTCAGACAAAGGAGTTGTTACGGTGATATCAGGGGGAATAGCTGCGGGAGAACCATGTAAGGAAGGGCGGCAAGCTGGTCCATCTTATCTCCGCCCCGCGCAGATGAATCTACCTTTTGTGGAAATTTCCAAAGACGATTACAGAAGGGCGTCAGCACCGTATGATGATGACCCTTTGGTTCTAGAAATTAAGGTGGCTAATCTTAGAGTGAAGAGAGTACTGATGGACACGGAGAGCTCGTCCGACATAATCAGTTTGCCCTGTCTGCAAAAATTGAAGCACGATCCTGGAGCCATAGAGAGAGTATTCAGGCCCTTGGTAGGATTTGAAGGAAGCATTGTCCGCCCAATTGGCTCCATCTTGCTCCCAGTCTCCATTGGTGTCCCCCCAGTGACCAAGGAAAGCGTCATCCGATTTACAATTGTAGCGAGCCTCACCGCATTTAATATCATACTTGGCCGTCCAGCACTCAACGACCTAAGAGCTGTGATCGTTCCTCATTTACTACTGGTCAAGTTCGTAGGAAGTAACGGACGCGTTGGGTCCCTCTATGGAAACCAACAGCTGGCCAGAGATTGTTACTTATCAGCATTGGAGCCACCGGCATGGGGAGCCTCTCCAAAGGGAAACGAACAAGTTAAACCTCTGACAAACCGTCGTAAATCCCGAGAGACACCAACGGCGCATAATGCAGAAAGACGACCTGAGCCAGTGGGAGCACACTATGCTATAATTCTGGACCTAGCGGATCCGTCTCGAACAGTCCCCATTGGAGTTCCCCCTGACGACCCCATGGCAGCAGCATTAGTGCAACTTCTTCGAGAATACAAAGAAATATTTGCCTTCACGGTAGAGGAGATGCCAGGTATTGATCCGGCGGTAGCCGTGCACAAGCTGAATGTAGATAGTGCTATAAAGCCAATGCGTCAGAAGAAAAGGAATCATGGAGAAGCAAGGAATTTAGCCGCTGCTGCTGAATTTCAGAAGCTAATGGACACAGGCTTCATACGTCCATGTCAGTACCCAGACTGGGTAGCTAATGTAGTTCTGGTACACAAGCCCAATGGGACATGGAGGATGTGTGTCGATTACACTGATCTAAACAGAGCCTGCCCCAAGGACAGTTTCCCACTGCCGAAGATAGATCGACTCGTCGACTCAACAGCTGGGCATGCCATGATGAGCTTCATGGACGCCTATTCCGGATTTCACCAGATCCCTTTGTGGCCCGAAGATTAGGAGAAGACGTCATTTGTCACAGAGCAGGGATTGTACTGCTACAAAGTAATGCCGTTCGGTCTAAAAAATGCCCTAGCCACCTTCCAACGGTTGGTGAACACGGTTTTTGCAAAGCAACTTGGGAGGAATATAGAAGCCTATATCGATGATATGATTGTAAAAAGCAAGAAAAAGACGGATCACCTCGACGACTTGCGGGAAACCTTTGAGACCCTCAGGACATACCAAATGAGACTCAATCAAAAGAAGTGCATTTTCGGGGTAACCTCTGGCAAGTTCCTTGGCTTCTTGATTGATGAAAGGGGCATTGAGGCAAATCCGGATAAGGTACAGGCCGTCATTAATATGACATCGCCGAAGACGGTCAAAGATGTGCAACGCCTAACCGGTTGTCTTGCCGCCGTGGGACGATTTTTGTCTAGAGCCGGAGATAAGTGTCATTACTTTTTCAGTACCATCGAAAAAGGGGCCCAGTTTAAATGGACGCCACAGGCAGAGACCGCCTTCCTTCGTTTAAAAGAACATCTGCACACTCTGCCGGTGTTAGTCAGCCCCCTCTCAGGAGAAGTTTTGTATCTCTACCTTGCCATCTCAGACTACGCTCTAAGTGCCGTCCTACTTACAGAGAGGGATGGAACGCAACTACCCGTCTATTTCGTTAGCCACATGTTGCAGAATGCGGAACTCAAATATCCAACTGTTGAAAAATTCGGCTTTGCTCTGTTCTTGGCTAGTAAGAAGCTTCGTCCATACTTCCTGGCCCATCGGCTGATAGTGTACACGGATCAACCTCTAAAACGACCATTTACCAATCTAGAAGCGTCCGGAAGAATGCTCAACTAGGCAATTGAGCTTAATGCATTTGATATTTTGTATGAGCCGCGGAAGGCTATAAAGGGACAGGCTTTTGCTGACTTTATTGCGGAAATGACTAGGCCACCCTATTTGAAGAATGAAAAAACTCAGTGGGTAGTTCACGTGGATGGCTCTGCCTACCCAAAATGGGTGTGGAGCCGGCATTATCTGCGAATCACCAGAAGGGGATGTCTATGAATATGCAATGCGCTTTAACTTTCAGGCGTCAAACAATGAAGCTGAATATGAAGCCTTGATATGCGGAATCCAGATAAGCAAAGCAGCAGGGGCGACAGAGGTCCTGGTTTTATCCAACTCACAACTAATCTTCAGTCAGGTAAAAGTAGAATATGAAGCCAAGGATGACGCCAAGATAAAATATTTGGAAAAGGTCCACCAAGAAGTCCAGCAGCTGACTAGCTTTGAGATACAACATATACCCCGGTCTGAAAACAACAAAGCAGACGCTCTATAAACTGGCAAGCTCAGCATCCTGCGACACGCCACGTCATGTGTTTTGGGAAGTAAAACAGCTCAAAAGCATTGACGCCTCGAGAACAGAAATCTTAGACCGAACAGCCACCTGGATGGATGATATTGTCAATTTCAAAATGAATGGGGTACTCCCTGATGATCCCAAGCAGGCAGAAAGATTACAAAAGAAAAGTACCTGGTTCGAAATATGGAACAAGACTCTATACAAAAAAGCTTTCTCATGGCCTCTTCTTCACTGCTTAACCCCCGACAAGGGGCATGAAGTACTGGAAGATCTTCATCAGGGATTATGCAGCTCTCACATAGGAGGGAGGGCCCTGGCAAAAAAAGCTCTAAGAACTGGATACTATTGGCCCACTCTCAAAGAAGATGCTCTTGACTTGGTTAAGCGGTGTGATAAATATCAACGATTTGCTCATCTAATTCGACGGCCAGCACAGAGACGGACACCAATCACCAGCCCTATACCATTTTCCAAATGGGGGATGGACTTATTAGGCCCTTACACGACGGCACCAGGTGGACTGCGTTATGTGATAGTTGCCGTCGACTATTTCACCAAATGGGTAGAAGCTGAAGCTTTGAAAAACACTAAGGCTCAAGATGTGAGAGAATTCATCTGGAAAAACATCATCACAAGATTCGGCGTGCCTCAGTCCATTGTCTTTGACAACGGGCCACAATTCAAGACGCCCAAATTGGAAGATTGGTTGGCTGACCATGGTACCACAACATGTTTTGCGTCAGTAGGCCGCCCCCAAGCTAACGGACAGGTAGAAGCATTCAACAACATCATCTCTGAAGGGATGAAAAAGAAGCTTGATGAAGCGAAGGGCTTATGGGCCGACGAGTTACCCAATGTCTTATGGTCTATACGGACCACGGCAAAGAACTCCACAGGAGAAACACCATTCTTGTTAGCTTATGGAGCTGAGGCCGTCCTACCCATTGAAATGTGTGGACCAACTCTGCACGTCATGTTATTTAATGAAGACGCCAATTGGGAAATGATGAAAGCAGCCCTGGATTTATTGCCAGAAACAAGAGGAAACGCGGCTCTGTGCCAACAACTATACAAACTCTGAATGACTAGGGAGTACAACAAAAGGGTCTCTAGAAGAATATTAAAAGTTGGAGATTTTGTGCTTAGGAAGATGGAAGTCGTCCGACGCGCCAATGAACAAGGAAAACTCACTCCTACTTGGGAAGGTCCATACGAGATTTACGAGGAAGTTCGAGACGGAACATACCGGATCCAAGACATGCAGGGGCGTCCAATTTTGCATACATGGAATGCAGATAACCTCAAGAAGTACTTTTTCTAGATTAACATTTATGTTATCTTTATTAAATGTTTTGTAAAGACGTCCAAACCATAGACGCGCCATGTAGCATGCTTTAATGAATATTAAATGAAAAATTCCCTGCAAGCCGGCCTTGTTGGGAAACCTTTATGACAAATACGTTATCGAATCTCTTGGAGAAGTGCAAACTAACATTCTCTCAAGAATTAAAGACTAGTCGTCTAAAGGCCTAAGAAGTGGCCCAGATTAGCACCCTCACTAGGCTGATCACCTAGAACACAGGGGTCACACATTTCTCAAACAGCTATATAAAGTAGCTAAAGACCTTGGCAAAAAGACCAAGGCAAATATTTGATGTCTCTATTTAGGGGCGTCAGCTATAATTGAAATATCAATCACAAATAAACAGAAACGACAAAAACTAAGAGCAAAAACGTTCAAAAGACGCCTGGTCATTCCAAAAAATTAGTCATAATTACAAAATTATGCACATAGTGCCATTAAGCAGGGCGTCACAAAAACAAACCCAAAATAAATACAAGGCACCTAGAAGCCCTCATTCATCGTCATCACTAGGAACAAACTCAAGAGGAGCGTGTCCTTCCTTCTGAGCCTTCTCCACCTCAACTTGGTAGGTGAGGAACTTCTCAAACCAGCTGAAGGGGCGTTCACTGCCAAATTCGGCATTCCATGCAAGCTCCATGCCCCTTCAAGTTGACTTCTCACCCAGCACGACCGACTGGTCGAGAACACTCTTTGACGTGGCCACCTCCTCGCGAGCCGCCTTCAATTGTGTCTCCAACTCCTCAAACTGAGTCTCAAGACGAGAAAACTCAGCTTCTTTCCCCTTAATCTTCTCAGAAAGATCCTCAATTTGAGAAAAGTTCTGATCGATCTGTTTAAGACGGTGCGTATTCTCAGCACGTTGGGAGGTCAGGGATTTGGTCACAGCGTCGATTCCTCCCGCCTGTCAAAACGAAGTCTCTCCAGCTCGGCAAAATGCTAATCGCCGCACTGACTAGCCAGAAGACGGTGTCGAGCCTCTTCATGCATCAAAGCAGTGCGCCACTTCTTTAGCGAGTCCAGCAGGATAAACATCTGTACAAAACAGCAAGAGTGTAAAAAAAAAGAAGAAGAAGAAAATGATAATATATAAATAATAAATCCACAATGAAACTTACATCCAGCGCCGAGGACTGCATGGCGGCAAGCTGATTCTCGGCCGCCTCAGGAACGGTCTCAGCATACTTAGGAGGAATAACATTGCGCATCAGAGTCATTATCCGCCGCCGGTCGAGAGAGTTAAACCCGCCTGAAGAAGGGATCTGATCCAATTCAGCATCAATGTCTTTCTGAGGGTCGGGTATTTCTATTGGAAAAACAACGGCCTTAGAATCTCTGGGAGAGACTATAGAACTGCTAGACGAGGAACGGCAAGTGGTTACGATGTTGGAGTAAAACTTACCACCAGAATTCCTAGCCCTCTCCGCCGCCTTCAGAGGAATATTCCGGCGGACGGCTTCAGCAATTCCCCCAAGAGGATCAACCGCCGCTCCAGCTTTCTGAGAGCTAGGAGAAGCGGATGCAGTCTGAGGCGCAGCAGAAACCTTGGACGCCTTCGAGGCTGTTGACTTGAAGACGGGTTTCCCCGTGCCGCCAGCCCTGCGCTTGGAAGAAGGTCCGCGTCCGTGGCCGCCTTCCTTGAACTCTGAAGAAACAACGACACGTAAGTCGCAAACATTGAAGGAAATCACATGTTTGGGAATGCTTGAACAAATACCTTCTTCTCCTCAGTAAGAGGATGATGAACCACCTGCTCTGGGACAGCTTGCTCAGCCACCTTCTGACGCTGCAAAGCCTCAAAAGTGCTGGCGTCAAGTACTTTTGCCAGCCAGGACGGCATATCCACCCGGCCTTTGGATGCATCATCCAGTTTCTCCATAGCCTCGTCTGAAAAACAAAGAAAGACGTTAGTAAAAATTAAAGCATTGATAAAACAACGAAAGAACTGAAGGAACATATACATTACCTCTTGGCATATACGGACACAAGCCCACAGCCGAGAGGAAAACGGGATCGGCCAGTTGATCCAAATGAGGCAACCACCCCTCGGGTATATAAGCCGTCTTGGCCTTAACTATGAGCGGCTTGGCCTTTAACAAGGACGAGATCCGTTTCTAGAGAGCTGGGGAAACTGGAGGAAAGGAGCCGCTTTTTCCAACAAAATTGGGTCTAAGAGTCCAACGTCTCATCTGCTCGCACATCTCCAAGTTGGTGGTTTTAATAACCACCCACTTCTTCCTCCAGTGATGCCACTTGGACGCCTTGCCCATCACCGTCCGATAAGCGCCCTTGTAAGTAAGAATCAGCCAACCCTCGGCGGACTTGGGAACCTGAGACATGGAGGCTATCCTCAAGAATGCTGGGAAGGAGGGAGTAATACCCTCAAGCTCACATCGGGAAATATAGCCAAAAACGCCAGCCCAGGAGTTGGGAGACATCTGGTTCAGACCAATGTTGAAGCCGTCCAACAACTCCACCACAAAAGGGTGAGGAGGAAATCTCATGCCGAGCTTCATAATGGAGCTGTACACGGCAAACTCCCCTTCCACTAGTCCAAAGCTGGTGCAGTCCATGCCAGCCGGCATACGGAACTTGTACTCGGAACCCAGATTTAAAGACGCCCCATAATCCGCTCCCTTGGTAGTAAGAAAAGTCAGCCACGGCTGAAGTGGGAAGATCTCATTAGGGTGGAGGTGACCTTCTTCTCCACCTGAAGGGCCCGCCGGCGCACCATCGACGCGCTCATTTGAGGGGACGTCCTCCTCCATGGGAGAAGAAGATACCCCTTCGAGTTGTGGATCATCTTCTATTCGCACCATGATACCCTGCACAGGCTGAAGATTTGGCTCAAGACGAGGGGCATTACTTGGAAAGTGAAGACGTCCAAATGGCAGATCGCCGCCCTCAGTTTTGACGTGGTCCAAAGGAAACTAGGAAGGACCAAAAAAAAAAAAACTTTTTCAAAGGTGAGAGTTACCTGATGGATCAAAGAGAAAGTTTTCAAAGAAATTTGATGAAGAATTGCAAGAACAGGACGTTGAGGATTGTGGTGGCGCTACAGTGGCTCCTGGTGGATGTTAGACGCCGGAAATCTCCTTCTCCTATGGCTCTCAAATGATCACTAGAAATGAGGGGGAAATTCACTCGAAATGGTCACTTATTTATAGAGAGGTAAGAAATGATTACCCCTGCCACGCATCGTCACCTTATTGAACCATCCAAGAGCAGTGAAAACTAACGTCCGTTTTCACCCCTCATGAGGGGAAAATGATGTGGGCCTAATAGTTGCCACCTTAAGGCCCAAAGAGGTCATGATAACTAGCCGAACGAATCCATAGCTCAAGCCCAAGAAGCAGGCCTGGACCTTAGTGTTCAGATAAAATAAGGGCGCGACCTTATTTAAGGAAGCCCATGATCTCTGGCCCAACTTGCTAAAAGGTCGTTTGACAGAAGGACACATGTCCCTAATCCTACGGAGCACACCTAGGGATGAGGGAACATTCCCCAAGAAACCCTAGCCCTATAAAAGGCTCGAATCCCAAGGTAAGAGGGCGATCAATTCATTCCCACCAACCTAAAACTATCTTTGCTCTGCCTTCTCTCTACCAATTACTTCTCTCTCTAGCTTATACTTACTTAAGCATCGGAGGGAATTCCTGCGGGAATATTCTTATTTTGCAGGTTGCCAGAGGTTCGTGCCAGCTCACACTTGATATCTCCGAGGAACGCGTGACACGTCATCACCGTAAAAGATCCCACAACATGTACATATCAGTTCTGTTCTGGTCTGGATATATCAGTTTCTGATCTGAACATGATCTGCACTGATCGATTCTTATCTACACAGTTCGGTTCTGATATGGGACATGATTTGTACATATTGGTTATGATCTGGACATGACATGACCATACCGGTTCTAATCTAGACATATCGATATATCGGTTCTGAACTGGACATGATCTTTACAAATCAGTTATGATATGGATATATCAACTGGACATTCTTTTCTCTCTCTCTCTCTCCTGCTCCGCGCACCACCAATACCTCGTACTCCGTTCTCCCTCCCCGGTGTGCTTCTGGTGATGTGTGTTGTTTGTGTTGATGATTTGTTCTGCCACCTTCCTTGATTTGCCCCCCCTCTTGTACTTTGCGTCGCCGCCGCCACCGACAGTGACGTTTCGAGGTTTCCATGCTTGCTACACTACTTGATTGGTAATCTCTTTAACTCTTCTTCACTAATTTATTGAATTGAATTAAAACCCTCAAATTAAGCAAACCCTAACTCAATTGTTTTCTCTCTCCTTCGTGGTGGTGCATCGCCCTCACTTCATCACCGGAGGTTTCATTGTGAGGTAATGCCTCTCTTATACATTGAAGATTGTTGTTGTTGATGATGTTATGTATCTCCCTCTCTTTTCGCGGCTCTCCTCCCCTGCCTCTATTGTACTCCCTCTCCTTGTCTGAACCCGCAGAGCTGCTGCTTGTGTTTTTGTTGTTGTCGTTGTTGATATTGGTTGTTGCTCATGTTGGTAATTCCTACTTCATGCCTTTCTATTTTTTTTCTAAAGGTATAACCCAAGGCCAATCTTTTCCTATCATTTTATTATTTATTTTAGCTCAATTCCATTGTAATAGTTTTATGGAATGAAATTGTCGTTGGTTATTATTTTGATTATATAGAAATGGTTTTAATTAAATTAATTGAACAAATTTGATAATTTAAGTAAGCAAGTCAAACTGATATTTCTTCTTCTAAAAAAGTTTCTAAATGAAATATGATTGAGTTTTCCAAATTAATTTTACTAATCAAGTAAAAATTTTAATTATAGTTTCAATCATAATCCATGTCTAATAACCCAAATCGGTTTTCTTGAGGTAGAATATGTGTCATGATAATTTCATAACTATGTTTTCGAAAATCATTTAAGATTCTAAAGAGTTCATCAAGTTCTAATTGATTATAGTGAGTAGTTTGTTAGTTCAAGTCTTTCTTGTTGAGATAATTGACTGGAGAGGGGTTAAAGAGATTTGAATCATGGAATTAAGCGGGGCATGATGATTGAATGAGGCTTGGGATTTATGTGTGGCGGATCGAGGTACACATTGTCCAACTGTCTTCGTTGTTTGATATATATTTTCTAAATTAATTTTAGCAAATGGTGTATAGTTGTATATATATTCTTATAGTTATGATTGTTGGTTTGTAATGAATTTTGTTTATTGATTTGTTTAAATGAAAAGATTTATTGAATTAATTTATTTGTGGATGAAATGAAACTGTTTTGGATTTTGAAATACTTGTGAACGAGCTAAGAATACACGTTTTATGAATTAAAAGTACCGATTTTCATGAAATACCCCGGAGTTTTAGCATAAATCACCAAACGCCCATCAAGTTTCAAAAATACATAAAATGCACCTCACAAATTACTTAATACCCAAGATACCCTTACTAACTACGCGTTGTTAATCCTTCGTTAACCTAGTTTCATAATTCACCAAGTATCCCTATTTTAATACGTACTAGTTTTAAGCCCGTGCGATGCACGGTTTGGTGTTAATATGTTGTGTTTAAAAGCTTAAATTCTAAGAATTGAACAATTTCAAGTACCTTGAAACAAAAGGCATAACATGAATTGTATACACCTCTACGGCTCTACCTCTAGCCCACGGATTCATCTTCAAACATATCAAAATCTCCACACACCTACTCCAAATATCAAGCTCGCTATATAGTCTATAGAATATAGCAAGCCCGGTTTACTCATAAACACAAGACTTTAATTCATGATATAGAACACTCTTGCCTAATTCACACACCAAAGAAACACTTATAAGAGACCTACAAATTAAAACCATTATATTTGTTCTCACCTCACGAACATTAAACAATCTCTGTCATTTATGTCCACAGGTAAAAGAATGGTCATATTATACAAACTATGGATAATTGATATGATATATTTGTGGCTAAAGAAAACTATATGAAACGAATCTTAGGCCTATATGAAGGAGGTGGGATTGGCTTGAAGTCTTGTACTCACAATGAGATGAAACATGTAATCATATACACGGTCCATGTGAAGGTATCCATGTAATCTTGACCAGCTTTGCCAATGTTGTGAGCCTGCGACCTTCGGACATTACAAATCATAAAAACATATCTTGATCATTATTGAAAAACAAAATAAGTAAATCGTCTCTTTAAATATTTGTACTGCAGTAGTTTGCAAGTTGATCTCCTGGGTCAATCCCAATAAGAAAATTATCCTATTCATGTCAATACCAGGGAATTTGATTCCAGAAGCATAATACTCCGTAAAAAAAAACTCTTAAATAACATTTATTATTAATGATATAAATTAATTAGCTTACAATTTTGTATTTATCCTTTCTTTTGCATATTTTTGATATTTATCTTATAGCTCAATACAAATATATCTTATCATATTATTATATTTTAATTTAGTTTAAGATAAAATTAATTCTAATTTTTATAATTATACAATCCTACGTGCCATTAAGTTTTCTATGTGGGGCTCTAATATTGGATTAATGTTTGAAGTTTATTTTAGATTTGATTTATTTATTTATTTTTAGAGTGTTTAATTTTGGATAAAGTTATATATATTAGTAATTAATTAATTAATTAAAATATCTATGTATCATCTAATTAATTATCTACGTGGCACTCAATTTTTTTTATTTCAAAAATAAATTAGAAATCTTATTTTTCATTGGCCGAAACCATTAGTAATCCTACTTGGCGCTCTAATATTTCAGCAAAAATGCCTCCTTTTTATATACTTCCTCCATTTTTTTTAATTGCACCATCTTTGATTTCACGCTTGCCAATGCACTATTTTAACCACTAATATCTCTCATTATACATTTTAAAAAATTATAAAATTTTGATGATTTGAAAGTATATTTCGAGACGAATCTAACAAGATCCCACATGAATATATTTTTCTTTTAATATAAATCACAAAAAATAACTATATAAGAATATGTGAATAGTGCTAAAACCAAGATGGTGCAATTATTAAAAAATGGAGGAAGTATATATTAGATTTCACCATATACCCTTATTCTCAAACATAATTCACCAAATATATATAACTTAAAACTACCAGTTTTGATATTCAACAGCTAGGTTTTGTGTTTGAAATTAACTGTTGCTTATTGTTTGCTTATAAATACCCATTTTCTGACTGTTTATTGTAGCTTAGACATTGTTTTGTTAATTTCATATCATTTTGTCATGAGTTTTCTTTCAACATCATCATCCACATCCTATGAATCCACATTTGTAAGATTCCCAAACAAATTATGTTATTGTGGGAGGTAAGAACTTTTTTGTTTTGCACAATGCCTTCTTGATCCACTAAAGTCATGATAATATCAAATGCTTATTATGAACAAACTTAGTATGAAGAGAAAATAATAATGATTCCTATAAATTAGTGGTGAGATTATGTAAGCTACTTTATATAATATGACAATGCGAATATCTCCATGATTATTTTGAATCCTATATATTGTGTAGCTGTGTATTGAGTGGAACACACAATCGGCATTATTATTTTCTCTTCTTACTACGTTTGTTCATAATTAACCTTTGATATAATCATGGCTTTAGTGGATCAAGAAGGCATATTGTGCAAAACGAAAAAGTTCTTACCTCCCACAATAACATAATTTGTTTGGGACTCTTATATACGTGGACTCATAGAGCGTGGATGATGATTTTGAAAGAAAAATCATGACAAAAATGATATAAAATCAAAAAAACAATGTCTAAGCTACAATAAACATTCAGAAAATGGGTATTTAAAAGGAAACAATAAGCAACGGTTAACTTTAAAACACAAAACCTAGTCGTGGAGCATCAAAATTGCTATTTCTAAGTTGGTATTTGGTGAATTATGCTTCAGAATAAGGGTATTTGGTGAAATAAGTATTAAAATAGTGATATTTGATGAATTATGAAACTAGGCTAACGGCGGATTAACGACGCATCATTAGTAAGGGTATCTTGGGTATTAAGTCATTTGTGAGGGGCATTTTATGTATTTCTGAAACTTAATGAGCGTTTGGTGAATTATGCTAAAACTTAGGGGTATTTCATGAAAAAACCGTTAAATTATAAAGATATCTTGCTTGAGGTTGGATTTGTGAATAAAGTACTAAAATTGTTAGTGATGGAGTATGTCAACGGATCTAAAAGGATGTGAAATGATTGTGAGTGATCTAAGAACGTGTGTTCTGAGAATTGAACCTATCGAGAATACTTGAGGTTGAATTTGTGATTAAGTTAGTGACATGCATGGTTAATCATGGATTTTGTGAGTGGATCTAAAGGTTAAGAGTCTTAAACAAGAATTAGTCGTAAATTTAGTACGTTAATTTTTAAAGGATAGTCTTGGACATAATGGAACTAATCTTACTCGTGTTCCTACGGTTTAATGTTGAATTATAAGGGTTCAAAATTAAAAGTTAGCATAATCAAAGATATAAATGAAAACGATCTTAAAGGTGTTGTTTTTCAAGGAAGGTTTTGATCTTAAAAGGATAAGTTTTTTCAAGGAAGATTTATAATTTAGTTTTACCGAATTATACTTTCTTTGAATTTCTCAAAGTAGCATGTTTTTCTTTCCTAAAATTTTGAATGATGGAATAGAAGTAGTTTTGGAAAACTCTAAAGATCTTTAATGAATATAGAGATTAGAATAACCATTCATTGTAATATATTTGTTGTGAACGTGTTTTTATGAAAAGACATTAATTTTACAAGGAAAATAATTATTTCAATAAAGTCTTACAAAAATGATTTTATATAAAGAACGATCGATGAAATGATTTTTTCTTAATTAGAAACTAAACTATGGAGTTTTGAAACTAGTGAATCTATAAAGAAACTACTAAGTATCATTTACTTGATAAAGATTATTTTTAAACATTAAAATTTATTTAAATGTTTTGTAAAATACATTTCAGGCACACTAAGCTCACCTAGTTAAACTCAACATTTATAATTAAATCATACTATGAATCTAATCAATAATTCTCTAGATTCTCGATGAATTTATATTAAGGATGTTACCCTTTAGAGTTCAAATTATGAATTAGTGGGATAAAAAATTTAATGAAAGAAATAAAATCAAGAAAAGTGTTCATATCCTAACTAGTCCACTACGGTGTGAGTGGTGTAAGTACAAAAAGTCAACGAGTCTTGAGAATGTTCATTAATCGGGTTAAGGAATCATTTTGAGAAGGAAATTGAATTGAATTATAATGAAAAAGAAGCAGATACATGATTAAGGGAATGCGAATAAAGTTTTGAGATCGAAATCTTATATATAAGTTGTTAATTAAATGCTGTGTTAGGGGAAACTAGCCGTGTATGTGTTGTGTGGTGCTTACATGCATCGGTGATGAAAAACATTGGAAGGGAGTGCTACAACCGTAGAATCGTGGTAAACGGGCTTGACCCATATTTGAAAGTGAGTGCTACAACAGTAGACTCGCGGTAAATGGGCTTGACCCATATTTGGAAGCGAGTTTTACTCATGGTAAGCGGGCTTGACCCGTAGTTAGGGACATGTCCTAGTTAAGTCTTGCAAGCGTATGTTTATCAGGAGGACAACGACCCCCATGGTATAGAGACAGTTGGTCATGGTGACCCCTGTCTATTCGTGTTCACTTTCCCCAAATAAAAAACTATTATGTTGAGATTGAATTGTGTATTTTCGCATTGAGTTACAAATTTGTTATGAATATATATCATGCATTTGAATTGTGTATGAGAATTTTATGAAGCAAGTTATATGACTTTGGCAATGTTGTGCCAATGAATTTCACATTGAGTTGTATATATATATTGGGTTTCACCTTTTGGCATAAATTATGGTTGGGAAATTTACATTGGAGAAATACTTGGGCTGTTGGTATGAGTAATTGTCGAATAATGTTATGATTGAAAATGATTATGAGTATGAGAATCACTAGATGAATCATAAGTAGTGAGCTTAATTATTGATGAGATTGTGAATTGGGAAATCATGTGAGATGTTAAGTAAGGTTTCAATTTGCAGCAAGTAATACTATGTTATATTATTAAATCTTTGTTTGAATAATATGGAATTCGTGAAATAGATTTCAAAGGAATTATAACGTTATTATCGAGTAATGTTTTCCAAGTGTGTTGAAAAGGTGAAGTTGCTTTTCAAAGAAAAACATAAAAACTAAAGTTAAAATGAGCCTCCTATCAAATGCATTTCAGATTGGATAATGTGTACTCATATTACCGCTGATTTTGTTCTATGAACATGTCCTATTGGGGGCAGAGTTAAATTGTTTTGCAGGATGTAATGGTCGAGTCTAAGTTCAGGTGTAGAAGATGCTTAGAGTTTTCGGAAGGTCTGATATGTTCCAAGGCTGGAGTATGAATTTTCCGTTGAGTTATTCTAGAGTTTATTAATGGGATGTAATATTTATTCTAAGAGTTTCTAGTTTATATGTGGATATCAAATCCCTGTTTAAAGATTGTAATTAAGTTAAGTTTGTTTCATTTAAGACTAAGTATGCATAGTAAGCAGCTCATTATAGGCGGGCTATTATAAGTCCTCTCCCCCTTTTTGCATCAAGAAAAATTTCCCGGTTGGCAGAAACTGGTTGTTCATACAAATAATACGAACTACTTCGTACAATACTGAATACTGCAATTTAAGTTTATGATAATTATAATATAACAAATGTGTCCTAATCAAACATTTATACATTACTTTTTTTTAACTGTAATGATGGTTTTGATATTACGGAGCAAAATTTTCATCTATTTTTATACTTTGTATGTAGTACGAACCTATAATTATATACATAGTGTACGATTGTAAGTGTACAATTACAATGATAAGTACTACATATGTAGTATTAACTTAACAATGCATGATAAGAAATTAAGTTTCATCGTAACAAAATTATCTCTCTAGCTTTCCTCTCCAAAAGGAAACCTCCACCCCTTCAAACCCTACCCGCAGTCGGCTCGCTGGTGCCAGACTCGAGCTTTTATTGCTCAATAAAGGTCGCAGACGAGTTGGAATCAGTTTTCTTCTTTCTGTTCACCAATCACCATCTTTGTTTGGTGTTTTTGTCCTACTGAAAGAGAAGAAAAGAGGGAATCAAGCTTCTTCACCAAAGTGAGCTTCAAATTCTTTCTAGTGTTCTTATCTTCTTGCCGGAATATTTGTAAATGGAGTTAAGTCAGTTTCATCGTTCCCACATGAGGGAGGATTTTCAGATCTGGGTTTCAGCCTTGACCGTCTTTTTCTAGAGCTTCCCCAAGCGCTGTTGTTGAATCTCATCGGTAAAGGTAACGTTAGGGGTTAGGATTTATAATTTTGGGTTGGGACATGTTAGAGGATTGTTTGCTCTGTTTTTTCAAAATTCCAATACGAGAGCTAACTGTATCGTTGTTGTATTGTAGTGTCGGATAACGTCGATCTTAAGGGTAAAGGTAAAGATTAGGTTAGGGTTTCTGATTTGGTAGTAGTTCATCCAGGCTTTGAAGATCTCTCCACTACCTCTTTGGTCTTTGGGTAGCTATTGTGGCTTGGTTCCTAATCTCTCATGCCTTGTTGGTCTAGCTGTTTAGTTATGTTTAATTTAATTGGATATATCGTGGTTGTATTTGTTAGCCTGTGTTATGTTGTTAGAAGTGTTAAGTCTGGGGTTGTTGGATTATCGCTTTTGCAAGGTTGGTTAATGGTTGGTTTTTTTTATGGTGGGATGTCTAATATTGAGGATTTTAGAGGTTTTGGGTTTAAGTTTTTCCTAGTTGGTTAACAAGTCAGTCAACCTAGGTAGTGGACTTGTCCCTGGTGTTTATATTACCTTGAACAGTAGTGTGATGGAAGGAGGGAGGAATAAGGTTGTAGGGGTGAATTTGCATGGAAGGATATCTTATGTTCACAAAGTTCGATTTTCTAGTTTAGGTGTGTGGTGAGATGTTCTCTCATTACATTTAAAAATCCATCACTACAAGAAATTTACCTTTTCGTGAATGTATAATCGCTACTATAAGTCAATAGTGTATGTTAAATAATATAGAAAATTATCGCACTTTATAATCGCTATATCAGCCTTTAATTAATCAATACAAAAATTGAATTAGATATTATTCTTAAGCATACCGCCCAATTTTTTCACAAATTGCGCTCAACTTTTCCTTCAAATTTTTTTTGCGAAATGTTTTTTCCGCTGAAAACTTTTACTTCCCTCCACTCTCTTCCGTCTTCTCAACTTAGGTTTAGATAAGTTTTCTCTCATCCTCCATAGGTGATACCAAAAGCTTGAACTCGAAGCGTGGGATTCTGGGCAGGGTGTGAATTAATCGCGCAAACGGTGATCGAGTTTTCATCCTGGATTCCTAACCTGATTTTACAAAACTCCATTGCAGTTGTTTCATCGCAAATCCAAGGTAATTTTCCTCTTTTTTATTTTAATTCTTTTCGAAATTTGGTTAAGTTTTCCTAATTATTTTCGAAATTTGGCTGAATTTCCCAATCCTTTTCAAATTTTGGTTAAATTTTCCTAATTCTTTTTGATATTTAGATGATAATTTCATATTAAATCGGTTGTGGTTGTTCCCTTGTCAGCACTTCTCTCCTTCCCCAATTTGAGGTATTCAGAAAACACGAATTGGCCATCCTCTGCTGATTTCACGAAGCATATTCAGAGCAAACGAATTCGCCCTTTCTGTTGATTTCACGAAATAGTTCCAGGTAATTTTCGAATTTTATATTCTAATTCTTTTCGAATTTTGGTTGAATTTTCCTAATTCTATTTTGGTTGAAATTTGGTCCTCTGTTTCTTTATTCGAATTTTGGTTGAGATTTGTCCTCTAGTTCTTTATTTGAATTTTGGTTGAGATTTGGTCCTCTGGGTCTTTTTGAATTTTGGTTGAAATTTTGTCCTCTGGTTATTTGAATTTTGGTTGAGATTTGGTCTGGTTCTTTATTCGATCTAGTTCTTTATTGGAATTTTGGTTGAAGAAAAAACTGTGCAAGGACTAGAATATGCTGAGTTGATTCTTAGTCTCGTTTTAGTCCGTTTTATGACTGTAATACATGCTTTTCACTGCTAGTCACTCAAGTTTGTATGTTGTAGTAGCATGATTGCTCGTATCAAGACTCCTGGTTACACTAAAAAATTTCAAGTTGATAAAAAAATTTGAAGGGTAATTTTAGTTGTCTGACTCTTGCATATAAATTATACGACTGAGCTTGTTTATGGTACCTTTAATTCTTAGCACAGAAGAATATGTACAATTACCTTCGTGTTCCTGATTTATTGTCCATATGTTGCTTGACTACTTGTCACTCAAGTTTGTATGTTGTATGTAGGATGATTTCTCGTATCAGGACTTCTGGTTACCCTAAATATTTCAAGTTGATAAATTTTTTTGAAGGGTAATTGTAGTTGTCTGACTCGTGCATATAAATTATACGACTGAGGTTGTTTATGGTACCTTGAATTCTTAGCGCAGAAGAATATGTACAATTTCCTTCGTGTTCCTGATTTATTGTCCATCTGTTGCTTGGAGAGGCAGAATATGTATTCACTCGTAGATTCTCGTCCTTAGGTCCTAGCTACTTTGTACAGCCCTGTGTTAAATATGGACAGAATTGAGAATTATGGTATAGAGATTTAGTTATTGTTATTTTGTTTGTGTGGATTCTGATGTTACATGCACTAAGAGTTGCTTTTCATTTTCCCTTAAAGTGAGTTGCATGTCATTAGATTTCCAGATGGCCAGTTCTATTCCGTAAACAGTGCAAGACTTTGTAGGAGAAAATGGATGACACTTTCTGTTTAATCCAGTTTGTAATTAATTTTTTGTTTCCCTATATGCATCTGTGCTAAGTAATTCACTCTCACAGGACAATGTGTTACCTGACTACCTGAGTGTGGCATGTCAGTTTCGAGTATCCAGTGGCGCACCGAGGAATATAGAAATGGGGGTACGGAATAACGAACGTAACTTACAATAAGATCACAATCAAGAAATTTTCCGCCACATTTAATTTAATTCAGTTTTTGGGCTTAATAAGTTAATATAATTAGAATTTCATCTATCATTTTATTAGTCAAGGATTACTTACCCTTTGATATTGATGTCTACGGTTGTAAGAATCAGAGTTGTAACCTTTTGTGTTATAATACATTTTTAGACTAATTAACCAAATTATTATACCGTGTTGGTGTTTTGCTGATATGCTATTTGTTTGTTGTTTTAACTATTTGATATTTTCTGGTCTGTTGTTGTTGTTGTTGTTGCTGCCCTCTTGTGTTCTACCTTGACAGAGTTGTTTAGCTTCTGGTCTGTTGTTGCTGTTGTTGAGATTTCTGGTCTGTTGTTGCTGTTGTTGAGTGTCCAGGTCTGTTGTTTCTATTTTTGTTCGAGTCTGCATACGTTGAGCTGTTGGCTGGTTGTGAAAGTCAGCTAACAACTCTCTTTATTTATGAAATTCAGCAGCTACTATCCAGCAGACCCAACCAGTTGGCTGGTGGTGTGCTTCTAATATTGGCTAGTGGTGTGATTCTCTAGATTAACTCAGTGCATAGAACTCAAAATGAAAGTAATTAAGCTAAAATTATTTTAAATTGTCTAGAATTTAGTTAGAAAGAACAAATTCGCCTATACTTTGCGTAAAGCACGAAAAAGAAGCCAAATTCAGTGCAACGAATTCAAATGAACCTTTTTAAGCTGAACACACCTTAAATTAGCTAGAAAAAACTAGAGATACAAAGTTCGAGCTGCTAGATCAGCCGTGGATCTGCCACCAGCTAGCTGTTGATGCTGCTGCTGTCAGCTAGCAACTATAAATCCTATCGCACTAAGTAAAATTTAATCTAGAGAATCCTATCGCCCTAACTAAAATTTAATGCAAATAACTCGAAATTAATCTAGAGAAGCTAAAATAACCTTAAATTAGTTAGATGTTAGTTAGAAATGAGAAGTTCGCCTATATTTTGCATAACCACTTCTAATAACTCAAACTCAGTGCATACAACTCAAAATGAACCTAATTAAGCTAAACTTATCTACAATTTGCTAGAATTTAGTTAGAAAGAACGAATTCACCTGTAATTTGCGTAAACAACGAAAAAAAGCCAAATCCAATGCAACGAATTCAAATGAACCTTCTTAAGCCAAACATACCTTAAATTAGCTACATAAACCTATACTTTGTCTAAACTATCAATATGAGGATAAATTCAATGCAAATAATTCAAAATGAATATCTTTAAGCCAAACAAACCTTAGAGCAGTAACAAATAGTTCATGGAATTATTCCATTATTGTTTCTCTTATCTAAATAATTTCTCGATTTGTCTATTTGGTTTTCACCATTTCTGTTCTTTTGTTTTTGTTTTAGGTCACGTTTGAAATGTTAGACCTCTATGTTAAAAATGTACAAAAGCTTTGGTTACATGACTTTAATTTGACTTCAACAGTTCAACCTTATTTATTAGGTTAAATGAGAACCATCAATCATCCTCCTTTTCAATAATACGCTCTTATTAGCTTATAGATATACATATGACATTCTTTAATAACTTGTTATAGCAAAATTATATAATGTTTCTACATAGCAGTGAACTTTTATTATGGATGAACGCAAGCGTAATAGTTAGGCAGATTATGACATCGGGTCTAGGGAATACCAAGAAGGACTCAAGAAGTTTGTAAAACGTGCATTTGAAAGTGCTTGTGATGGAATGTATGAAATGACATCCAAGTACTCTATACTCGTATTAAGTAGTCTGTCAATCATCAGCGGGAATACAACCAGCCCATACAAGGTACATTTAACTAAAGACGAACATATAAAGAATTCCACCGCACATCAAAAGGACTTGCAAAATCACTGAATAATTTCACTCCAGATTGGTAGGAATAGCATCCACTCCAGATTTTCTTAAAGATCTATTTATCTGTTTCAACAAGGGGTTAAAACACTGAGTAAAAGAACTAGCAACTGCATCAATCCAACAAAGAACAAAAATAGAAATTAAGGAGATGTTCAATTAGCTAGCTGATTCTATGTCATTTTAGGTAAAGAGAAACAGAACTAGAAGTGTTTACAACATTACCTTGGCTGCATTTAACAACATTTTTTAGAACCAGATTTCCAGCTCTGAGTGCACTTAACTGCATTCATTGTTGTAGATTAAGAGTTTTCAAGGCTAAAATGAAGAACAAGAAAGTAAGACTTACGGAACTTGTTGTGCCGTGGTAACCAAACCACTGCCTTGAAAACGAGATTCGGTGTAACCGGGGTGCACAATTGTATTCACCGATTCGTTCCCTAAGGTTTACACAACTCTCAACACACAATGGCACTCTTGGGTGTGAGATGGAGTTACCAGAACTTATGCCCAAAAGAGAGGAAGAAAGGGAGATGATAAGGGAATGATTTTCTGTAAACAAATCAAGAAATGAAGCATGTATTTATAGGATTAGAGGAGAATACAAAACAACCCAAAGAAACCAAAGGACTCAAAAGAATCCAATGGTATTGAATCACCAATTAAATCCATGATAATGAAGGGTTTATAACCCCCATAATCAAGAGAAATAATGGACCAACTTAATCATCATAATCAGAATGATAATTGTCCATAAATCATACTTAAAAGGTTATCATAAAAGAGGAATCCAAAGAGAAGATCAAAAACGGACAACACTAAGAGCCGATCTCGAAACCTGCCGGTTTCTCAAAACCGGCCGGTTTTCGGTGCACTTCAAAAAATGCCTTTTAAGTCCGTTTTTCAACTCACGCTCGAAACCTGCCGGTTTTGGAAAACCTGGCAGACAGGTTTTGGGAAAACCTGCCGGTTTTCCAAAACCTGGCAGGCAGGTTTTGAGCGCTTTTCCATCTTTAAATTCCAACAATCCCCCACTAAAGATGAGAAAAGATATCAAATGGAAGAGGAAAATATTGGGCATAAGAGGAGATCAATACATAGCATTCGGTGTTACATTTAAGTAAATTGAAACCAAATGTTTAGTGAAGTGGAACAATGACTTACAAGTCCAAGGGTGGACTAACCTTGAAACCCTTAAACTTTTGATCAAAGAGTGGACTAACCTTGAAACTCTAAGATTTAAGTTAAACCCCTCACAACACATACATCACCCCAAAGATCTAGTAAACTCCGCAAAGTGAACGCGTTTTAAGCCATGCGTTTACCTTAGTTCTCATGGAAGCTCTAGGAAACCGCCCAAGTTTCCATGGAAGATGGCGAGTCTTCACAACCACGTAGGTGAATCCCTTGTGCTTCTCAATAGCACAAAACATCTCTTAGGATTCATTAAGAGTTTAAACAAACTCAACCTCCACATAAATTACAACGGTGGATTTCTCAAATGCTTAGCTAGAGCACCTACCACGTAAGTATAAATCCATTAAGAATTCCAACGAATTCAACCTACACTAAGCATTACAAACACAAACTGCCATAGGAATGGAATATTAGTAATGCTTATCATATTCACTTCATGGGCTTAAGCCCCATTCCCCTCGACGAGTCAAGAACTTGGTTCCTTGCCAACCCCTTAGTCAAAGGATCCGCCAAATTTCTTTCGGACCTTACATAGTTCAATGCAATCACTCCATTTTTGAGTAGTTGCCTCACCGAACTATGTCTAAGGCGTATGTGCCTCTTCTTACCATTATAGTTGCTATTATTAGCCACACCAATTGCCGCTTGAGAATCACAATGCAAGGATACCGAGGAAGTTCTCTCCCCCCACAATGGGATATCGGCTAGGAGGCTCCTTAACCAATCCGCTTCTTGACCTGCCAACTCAAGAGCAATGAATTCAGATTCCATGGTGGAGCGGGGTAAACATGGTTGTTTTGAGGACTTCCATGAAATAGCACCTCCACCCAACATAAACACATAACCACTAGTAGAAACCACTTCATCATTATCGGACACCCAATTAGCATCACAATAACCTTCCAAAACATTAGGAAAGCGATTAAAATGCAAACATACCTCCATGGTACCCCTTAGGTACCCAAGTAATCGATGAAGTGCTTTCCAATGTTCACTACTAGGATTGTGAGTATATCGACTTAATCTACTTACCGCATAGGCAATGTCGGGACGTGTGCAATTCATAAAAAACATTACACTTCCTATTACCTTGGCATATTGCTCTTGAGATACGCTTGAACCCTTATCCTTTGTAAGCTTTACACTTGCATCACAAGGAGTCTTACATGGCTCCACATCATAGCAATCGAACTTCTTCAAGATTTTCTCCACATAGTGAGATTGACTCATTGAGAACCCATCCTTGGATTTGGTCAAACGAATACCAAGGATCACATCGGCTTCACCTAAGTCCTTCATTTCAAACTTAGTAGACAAAAAATCTTTAGTGTAATTCACAACCTCAAGGTTAGTGCCCATAATAAGCATGTCATCAACATAGAGACAAATAATAACACAAGAGGAATCAAACACTTTAGAATACACACAAGAGTCCGAAGAATTAGTCACAAAGCCATCACTCCTAAGAGTACAATCAAACTTTTCATACCATTGCTTAGGAGCTTGTATCAAACCATACAAAGACTTTTTAAGTCTACACACCTTATGCTCTTGACCCTTAACTACAAAGCCTTCCGGTTGAGTCATGTAAATTTCCTCATCAAGATCACCATTAAGAAAGGCCGTTTTAACATCCATTTGATGGACCACTAAATCATGAATTGCCGCTAAAGCAACCAAAGTCCTAATGGTGGCAATCTTAGTCACAGGTGAGTAGGTATCAAAAAAGTCAATTCCCTCTTTTTGAGTGAAACCTCTAATAACAAGTCTAGCCTTAAACTTATCAATAGAGCCATCGGGTTTCTTCTTCTTAGTAAAGATCCATTTATTACTTATGGGTTTAGACCCCTTAGGCAAATCACATAAGTCCCAAGTATGATTAGACATGATTGAATCTAATTCACTTTTAATGGCCTCTTTCCAAAAACTAACATCTATGGATTTCATAGCTTCACTATAAGTCTTTGGGTCTTCTTCTAAGAGAAACAAAGAAACAACAATTTCACTCAAATAATCCACATCAAAGTCTTCTACAAGAAAAACGGTCAAGAAATCTGGTCCAAAGGTAGTCTCTACTCTAAGCTTTTTACTCTTCCTAGGTTGGACTTCTTCCACTATAGTGGGAGGAGGAGGAACACTAGGACTAGGCAAAGAAACATCCAAAGGCACATCAACACTTGACTCATGCACATGAGAAGACAAAGAGGATTTCAACGGGAAAATATGCTCAAAGAAAACTGCATCCCTAGATTCACAAATAGAATGATCACTCAAAAGCATGAATCTATATGCGGAACTATTATGAGCATAACCAATGAACACACAACCAAAAGTTTTAGACCCAATGGTGGTTTTCTTAAAATCTGGAAAAGCAACCTTGGCTAAGCACCCCCACACTTTCAAAATACTCATGTTAGGACTATAACCCTTCCAAAGCTCATAGGGTGTCTTATCCAACTTCTTATGGGGCACTCTATTGAGTACATAACAAGCGGATAAAACCGCCTCCCCCCACATGTTGTTGGATAATCCGGAACTTAGAAGCATGGCATTCATAGTCTCTTTTAAAGATTTATTTTTCCTTTCGGCAATACCATTTTGTTGTGGGGTGTAAGGAGAACTTAGCTCATGGATAATTCCATTGGTTTCACAAAATTCTTTTAAAGACCATTTTCCATATTCACCACCTCTATCGGTTCTAACTCTTTTGATTTTAAGGTCAAGTTGATTTTCAACCTCGGCTTTATACTTTAAAAATGCACTTTCGGCCTCATCCTTAGTTTTCAAAAGATATACTTTAGTAAACCTTGAAAAGTCATCAACAAAAGTTATGTAGTAATTTTTCCCTCCTCTACTAGTAGTGCAATTTTTAAAGTCCGCTAAATCCGAGTGAATCAACTCTAACAATTTAGTACTTCTCGTTGTCACTTGCTTAAAAGGTTTCTTAGTATGTTTGGCCTCAACACAAATAGGAAATTTAGAGGCTTTGTCAATTTTATCAAAAGAAATTAAGTTCATGTTTTTTAACTTTTCCATGTAAGAAACATTTAAATGTCCTAATCGATTGTGCCAAACATCCATAGACTCAACGATGTAAGCAAAAGAAGAAGTACTTTCATTATTGTTCAAAACATTCAACACAAACAAGCCTTCACTAAGGTAGCCTTTCCCAACAAAGTCTCCATTCTTAGAGATAACAATCTTATCCGCCTCAAAGACAAGTTTTAGGCCGGCTTTGTTGAGAAGGGCACCCGAAACAAGATTCCTCCTTAGGGAGGGAACATACAAGACATTATTCAAAAACAAAGTTTTTCCGGAAGTGAGTTTAAGGTGGACCTTTCCTTTGCCAAGAACTCCGGCGGTGCTACTATTTCCCATGTAAACATGGTCTCCATCGGTAGCATCCTCAAATTCCGTCATGATAGCCTTGTTAGCACAAAAGTGTATTGATGCTCCCGTATCCAAGATCCATTCTACCTTGTTCTCCACCAAATTGGCTTCAACCACCACCGCGGCTATCACCTCATTTTTTTCAACAAGGTTGGCTTGGGAGGCACCATTGGAGTTGCTCTTGTGGCGGTGGTCACATTGATAGGCTTTGTGTCCTATCTTTCCACACACATAGCAAGCTCCTTTGGTCTTTTGAATCTTGTGGTTGTTAGTGAAGTTTCCTTTGGTTGAATGATTTTTCTTCTTCCCTTTGAACCTGTTTTTAGCCATAGGAGCACTAGATTCAACCAAGTTAGCTTTAGAAGAATTCAAAGAAAGGGATTCAAACTTATCCTTGAGGCGGTTAGCCTCTTCGGTCCTCATATGACCAATGAGTTCTTGAAGGTTCATGTCCTTCTTCTTGTGCTTCAAAGAATTGCGGTAGTCATTCCATGATGGTGGAAATTTCTCAAAGAGTACATTGGCTTGGAGAGTTTCACACATCTTCATACCTTCACCCAAGATGTCGGTGACGATGTTCTCGTAATCATGGACTTGATCCATGATGGACTTGTCATCCGTCATCTTGAAATTGATCCACTTACCAACAACATACTTTTTCTTACCGGCATCATCGGCTCCATACTTCTTTTGCAAGGTGTCCCAAATGGACTTGCTTGACCGATTGGTGATGAGGAGGTCAAACAAGATTCCATTCACATGATGGAGAATGTGAGCCCGAACAAGTTTGTTGTCTTTCTCCTTCTTGGTCAATGCTTCGGCCGCCTTCTTGACATCTTCCGCCGAAAGGGAGGGATCCGGTGCTACCGCCTTGCTTGCTTCAATTGCTTCAATCACATCCTCATAGAGCACATAATCTATTTCAAGTTGCTCAAAAAAGATCAATAATTTTTGTGACCATCTCTTGTAGTTCTTGCCATCAAGAGGCTCCAACTTAGAGAGGTCGGGAAGGGTCTTGTTCATCATAGAGTTAGCCATAACAATAGACATAATATCTCGTTTTCAAATTGTTGTAGATTAAGAGTTTTCAAGGCTAAAATGAAGAACAAGAAAGTAAGACTTACGGAACTTGTTGTGCCGTGGTAACCAAACCACTGCCTTGAAAACGAGATTCGGTGCAACCGGGGTGCACAATTGTATTCACCGATTCGTTCCCTAAGGTTTACACAACTCTCAACACACAATGGCACTCTTTGATGTGAGATGGAGTTACCAGAACTTATGCCCAAAAGAGAGGAAGAAAGGGAGATGATAAGGGAATGATTTTCTGTAAACAAATCAAGAAATGAAGCATGTATTTATAGGATTAGAGGAGAATACAAAACAACCCAAAGAAACCAAAGGACTCAAAAGAATCCAATGGTATTGAATCACCAATTAAATCCATGATAATGAAGGGTTTATAACCCCCATAATCAAGAGAAATAATGGACCAACTTAATCATCATAATCAGAATGATAATTGTCCATAAATCATACTTAAAAGGTTATCATAAAAGAGGAATCCAAAGAGAAGATCAAAAACGGACAACACTAAGAGCCGATCTCGAAACCTGCCGGTTTCTCAAAACCGGCCGGTTTTCGGTGCACTTCAAAAAATGCCTTTTAAGTCCGTTTTTCAACTCACGCTCGAAACCTGCCGGTTTTGGAAAACCTGGCATACAGGTTTTGGGAAAACCTGCCGGTTTTCCAAAACCTGGCAGGCAGGTTTTGAGCGCTTTTCCATCTTTAAATTCCAACATTCATCACTTTAGGTTTCAAAGACATTAACGATAGAAGAATTAAGTTCAGAAACCAGCATTAAGTTCAGAATTGATAGGTGAGAATTAAGTTCAGAAACCAGCATTAAGTTCAGAAACCAGAATTAAGTTCAGAAACCAGCATTAAGTTCTTTCCTCGAGTCTGATGGTAATAACTTATCAGTTTCACTTCCCTTTCCCGAGGGAGATTGTTCTATCCAGCGTTCACAGTGATATTTGTGTGAAAAAAACCCCATGGTTGTTCTTGCAGCTGTTAAGATCTCCATTTTTCAGTATCGAAGGTTGTGTATGCATGTGTTAGTTGTTCTTGTTAACTGTGGTAACTGTTTGATTCTTCTCCGATTGAAATTCATGTTCTATTTTGATAAATACTAAAAAAACTACACACGTGCATCTTTTTCTTTTGATTGCATACATTCACTTAGCTGTGACATTCATCTATATTATTATGAGTTTGTAGATGAAAAGCAAAAATAAATACAGACAACGGAGGAAAAAAAATTAGGCTGGAATGGCTTTCTCCCGTATTTAACAATATGAATTTGAGTATGATGTAATTCTTTCTTAACTAATTTGAGCTACATAGGCTGGAATTTTTCCAAAACCAAGTGCTCACAAAGTGTGCTAACTTGGAGAAGTAAAAACTCTAGTCAAATGATAATGTTATGCTGCCATAAAAAATGCAATATTAACAACAATTTCAATGTTCAAAGATGACAAAATCTTTACCCATTATGTACCCACTGTAGTTTCTTCCATTTTTCTGCGCGAGCTTATCTTTTCTATGACTGTAGTTGCTCTTACTAATTATGTTTTATTTGCTGCAAATATAACTTTATATTAATAAGAGAAATAATATTGGTTTGCCTAAGATAATATAGAAAAAAGAATAAAATTAACATTGTCATTCAAGTTAACTCATATTTGGGTGAGGGTCATGTATATCTGAACACGAGTCAATTTAGTGATATAACTCTATCTTGTTGATTCCTGAGTTTTGACGATGACAAACTTAAGCTATACTCACAACTGGTTATTTAAGGAATGTCACAGGTTTATATGAAACGATCAGCACACTTAGCAACAACAAGTATACAACGCTACCAGCTGAGAAACCATGAAGAGAAGCAATTCAAAACAAGGATTAAGATTGAATCATGGGCCAAGGAGTATGAAACCCAGCAAGTCAATTAGAGTCCAGAAAGGTATAAGATCAGTAGAAACAAATACAGCTTAGTATGGGAACAGAATATTTCATAGTCCTAAATCAGTTTTATTTTATAAAAGATAAAGTGTCGATTTACAAAACTGATTTTACTATTTTACTTAAGGTTAAACTCTTAAACGTTTTAAGTTAATTCACAACTCTCAAATCCGTAAGGATTGAGTTTATCTAAAACGCGTTTTAAAGATGTTATTTGCGAAAATATATCTTTTGAAAAGAGTCCTAAATTGGTTTGAATTAGAATCTAGGGTAAACTGTGGTTTTCCTATATATACACCTTAAGCTCTCTGCGAAAGTTTTTTATCAGACTTATTTACATTAACCGGAAGCTTTCAGGTATTACCCTTAAAGTCTTAATCTTTAAAGAGTCTGTTCCTGTTCCCATATAGAGCAGTATTTGTTACGTGGTCTTATATCTAGTATTTAGTATTAAGTTTAATATTACTTTGTTTTCAGTTTAAGTGTTGAGATATTGTATGTTAAGCCTGAGTCAGGCTTACTTGAGCAAGAGAAAAGATCTCACAAGAGATCTGTGAGGAGAAGCAGTTGAGGGACTGTTTCTGTAAGGGAAGGAACAACGAGGGGTTGTTCCTGGTCATCTGTAGTCAGAGGAGACTAACAGATTGTGGCCCGAGTAGATTAGGCTTGTAAAGAAACTGAGTTGTTTTGCCTAATTAGTGAATGTGTTTAAGTCCCCAAAGGGGCCGTGGTTTTTTCCTCTCTATTGGGCCTAGAGAGTTTTCCACGCTAAATCTCGCTTGCATATTTTACTGTTTCTGTTCCTAGTAGTTTAATTTTTGTAAAACCGTAAAATATCAATTCACCCCCCCTCTTGAGGAACTCTGTGAAACTAACAATTGGTATCAGAGCCAGAACCCTTTAACTGCAGGTAATTCTGTCGGGAAAAACGATTCTGAAGCTATGAACACAACTGAGAAACTCGAAGAGGGATACTCAACACAACGACCTCCAATGTTTAGTGGCAAATACTATTCATACTGGAGAAACAGGATGGAGATCTTTATCAAGGCTGAGAACTATCAAGTATGGAGAGTCATTGAAGTTGGAGACTTCCAAGTCACTAAGTTAAACACCTCTGGTGAAACCGTTCCTAAACCGATTGCTGAATTTGACAAAGCCGACTATGAAAAGCTCGAGCTTAATGCCATGGCTGTCAAAATTCTTCACTGTGGACTAGGTCCAAACGAGCACAATAGAGTAATGGGATGCAAGAATGCGAAGCAAATTTGGGATCTGCTCCAAGTCACTCATGAAGGAACAAACGAAGTCAAAAGATCAAAGATTGATCTTTTAATGCATCAGTATGAGTTGTTCACCATGAAACCTTCTGAAACAATTCAAGACATGATCACCTGCTTCACTAACATCATCAATGAATTGAACTCTCTTGGCAAAATCATAACCCCTAAGGAACAAGTTAGAAAAGTTCTAAGAAGTCTTCCACAGGATCCCTGGATGGCCAAGGTAACTGCCCTTCAGGAAACTAAAGACTTCACCAAGTTTAACCTGGAACAACTAGCTGGATCTCTCCTAACTCATGAACTGCAACTAAATGCACGACCTTCAGAGAATAACAAAAATAGGGCTCTTGCTCTAAAAACTGAAAACGATGAAAACTCTGAAGAGGATGAGGAAACAGCTCTATTTGCTAGGAGATTCAGAAGAATGTTCAGGAACTATAAAGATGGAGATCACCGAGGGAAACCTAACCGGAAATTCTCCAAAACTGATACTGGATGCCATAAGTGTGGAAACTTGGAACATCGCATTAGGGAATGTCCTCTCTGGGATCAAGAACGAGGAAAAGGAAAGGAAACAACCAGAGACAGATTGAAAGATAACAGGAACTCATTCTCCAAAACTGAGGTGAGAAAGGCCATGATTGCTGCATGGGGAGACACTTCTTCGGATGAGGAACAGGAACACCCCAACGAAGAAACAGCTCACCTGTGCCTTGTAGCTGAATATGAAGAAGATGGATCTGACTCAGAATCTAAAAAATTCCAGGCAAGTCTCACTCAAATTAAAAATAAACTTGAATCTCTTTCCAAATTAGAATTGTTTGACCTACTTTCCTGTCTCACTAGTGATTATGAGGATCTACTGAAAGAAAAGTTAAACTCTGATAAAGAACACCAGACCACCATAAAAGAACTTAGTAATGAGCTAGAATGGACAAAAAATACTAACATAGATATAGACAAACGGTTCTTTAACCTCTTTGATCAGAACCTCCACATAAAAGAAATCTGTGAAGCCTTACGAAGTGAAAACATCTGGCTAAAACAAGAACTGATTGATCTAGAAGTAGCCAAGACTAAAAGCCTTTACAAAGATGAACTAGAAAGAACTCAACTGGAACTAGTCAAGATTCACCAAGAAAAGACCAAACTAGAAGATGAACTAGCTAGAAAAACTAGACACAGAATAGAAGGAACACCTAAATGGATAGAAGAAGCTAGAACCAAACGCACAGAAGGACCAGGTTTCAACTATAAGAAACGTCAACCTAGGAAGACTAGAGTAGATCTCTATAGTGACATTGTATGCTCCTTCTGTGGTCTAATTGGTCACTACAGAATCTCATGTCCCAAAAACCAAAGAAGCTTGGAAAAGAACATAGAACACACCAGAACTAAATGGGTAAAGAAAAGCGATTTGATTCCAAGCAAGGAACCCAAGCTATGCTGGGTTCCTAAAAACTCTAACTAAAAATCTCATGCAGGTCGAAGTGAGGGGGAACAACACATGGTACCTAGACAGCGGTTGTTCCAAGCACATGACAGGAGACAGAAACAGATTTCTCTCACTCACGACCTATGAAGGTGGAACTGTGACTTTTGGCGATAATAAAAAGGGTAACATCATTGGAATTGGTAAGGTCGGTAAGTCAAAGTCTCACTCCATCGATAATGTATTTTTAGTTGAAGGTCTAGGACATAGCTTATTAAGCATTTCTCAATTCTGTGACAAAGGAAATTATGCTAAATTCTTCTCGAATAAATGTCTGATTATCAACAGTAACACTGATACAGTGATCTTAGAGGGACAGAGGAAAGGGAACACCTATGTGGTTAATCTTAACTCTGTTCCTCACTCCAATCTAACCTGTCTCAGTGTTATTGAAGATGATCCATTATTGTGGCATAAAAGATTTGGTCATGCTAGTTTCTCTCTAATGAACAAGTTGAATTCAAAAAATTTAGTCACAGGTCTTCCGAATACCAAGTTCGCAAAATTAGCAGTGTGTGATGCCTGTATCAAAGGAAAACAAGTAAGGACTTCTTTCAAGTCAAAGGGAATAATCAGTACAACAAGACCACTGGAGCTGATCCACATGGACTTATGTGGACCAATGAGAACTCAAAGCAGAAGTGGAAAAAGATATGTGCTTGTAATTGTAGATGACTTCTCAAGATACACATGGGTAATCTTCCTAGCCAGCAAGGAAGAAACATTTGAAGAATTCGTAGCATTTGCCTCTAGGGTCCAACGACAAAGCAATCACAAACTGGTCCACATCAGATCAGATCATGGTACTGAATTCCAAAACAAGAAATTTGATGACCTATGCAAAGAATCAGGAATAGATCATAACTTCTCTGCACCTAGAACTCCTCAACAGAATGGTGTGGTAGAAAGAAAGAATCGAACTCTTGAAGACATGACAAGGACAATGCTGATTGCTAGTGGACTTCCAAAAAGTGTCTGGGCCGAAGCTCTAAACACAGCATGCTATGTGCTCAATCGAGTGTTGATTAGAGCAATCAAAAACAAAACCCCATATGAATTATATAGAGGGAGAAAACCCTCCATAACACATCTCAGAATCTTTGGATGCAAGTGTTTCGTCCACAACAATGGAAAAGACCAACTGGGAAAATTTGATGCACGAAGTGATGAAGCTATATTCTTGGGATACGCTTCGAACAGCAAAGCATATCGAGTATTCAACAAAAGGACCATGTGCATGGAAGAAAGCATACATATTATATTTGATGAAACTGACTCCCAATACTCTGTTACAGGCACAACTCCTGAAGGAAATTTTGAACTAGGACTCACAAGAAAAACTGAAGACGAAGAAGTAAGAAGGACTTCACAAATAGAAGAACAGACACAGGATGTTGAAACACCTGAAGAAGGAACAGTTGAAGTAGAACAAACGCAAAATGAGGATCATACAGAACCAAATACTCAAACAGAACAGCGTGCCGAAGAAGCCTCTACACCATTCCAACCCAGACCTTGGAAACATCAAAGCTCACATCCACTTGACCAAATAATTAGTGATCTTGGACGAGGAACAACAACGAGATCACAACTTAAAAACTTTTGTGCTTTTTATGCTTATTTATCAATGATTGAACCTAAAAATTATAAAGAGGCACTAACTGACTCTGATTGGATCATGGCCATGCAGGAGGAACTCAATGAATTCGAAAGAAATAAGGTATGGCATCTTGAGCCCACACCTTTAGCCAACATAGTAATAGGCCTAAAGTGGGTATTCAGAAACAAACAAGACGAGCATGCAACCATCACTAGGAACAAAGCCAGATTGGTGGTCAAAGGGTACAATCAGCAAGAAGGGATAGATTTTGAAGAGACATTTGCTCCAGTTGCCAGAATGAAAGCAATACGTATACTTATAGCGTTCGCATCATACATGGGGTTCAAACTCTATCAAATGGATGTAAAATGTGCGTTCCTAAACGGACATCTCAAGGAAGAAGTCTATGTGGAACAACCACCAGGATTTGAAGATCCAGAATACCCCTCACATGTGTACAAGCTGGACAAAGCACTATATGGATTAAAACAAGCTCCAAGAGCATGGTATGAACGACTTTCTCATTTCCTACTAGACAATAAATTCAATCGAGGTAAAGTTGATAGAACCCTGTTCCTTAAGTCAAGAAATACAGACATACTAATAGTTCAAATTTATGTTGATGATATTATATTTGGTGCCACTAACGAAGATCTTTGCAAGGAATTCTCTGACTTAATGCAGCAAGAATTTCAAATGAGCATGATGGGAGAACTTAACTTCTTCCTAGGTCTTCAAATCAAACAAACGGAACAAGGCATCATGATACATCAACAGAAATACATAAAGGATCTCATCAAGAAATATGGAATGGAGTCTGCTAAAAGCAACCACACACCAATGGGAACAACTACAAGATTAGATGAGGATCAAGAAGGTAAAAGTGTTGATCAAACACGATACAGAGGTATGATAGGTTCGTTACTTTATCTCACAGCAAGTAGACCAGACATTGCATTCAGTGTAGGTGTCTGTGCACGTTTTCAATCTAATCCAAAAGAATCTCATCTTACAGCAGTTAAAAGAATTCTAAGATATCTAAAAGGAACAGATGATTTATGCCTATGGTACCCTAACTATGATCACTTTGACCTCAAAGGATACACAGATGCTGACTATGCAGGTGATTTAGTAAACAGGAAAAGCACATCGGGAATGGTTCAGTTCCTAGGAGCATGTGCCGTATCTTGGGCATCAAAGAAACAAAACACTGTGGCATTGTCCACAACAGAAGCTGAATATGTAGTTGCTGCTTCATGTTGTTCCCAAATGCTATGGATCAAACAACAACTTAGAGATTTTGGTATGAAATTAAGTTGCGTTCCTATATTATGTGACAACACTAGTGCCATCTGCATATCAAAGGATCCAGTTCATCATTCAAGAGTCAAGCACATACACATTCGTCATCATTTTCTAAAAGACTATGTGGAAAAGGAATTAGTCAAGCTTGAATTCTGTCCCACAGAAGATCAAGTTGCTGACATCCTAACCAAACCATTATCCAGGGACAGACACGACAAACTAAGGTTAGAACTCGGTATGATACGAATAACTTGATCCTTGTTGCCCTTATTTCTTAACCCTTATGAATTTTTCAAAAAAAAAAAATAATAATTATTTCTTTAATTCTTACGTATTTGAGAATGGACTAACTATCGGAATCAGATTGCAAAACCCAGCTGTGCATCACCACAGCCACGTCTGCACACTTCTAAGGTAACTGCACTTGCTCTCAATACTTGCATTAATTCTAAGTCTATGTGGGAAAACTAAAAATGAATGGAAAGCATTTAATTTGATTCGGTGAATCTTACGAACACGGTGCATGCATTACTATTCATTTTTGTTCACTCAAACACGCTTCCCACAAATCAATTCCCAACAAAACCTTTTCAGCTCCCAATCATTCTCCCTATAAACTTTGCCGATTATTCTTCAAACCCCAGAATTTAAAATTCAAAAACCCTCTCTCTCTCTCATTATCCACTCGCCAACCACCTCTCCTATAAATAATCATGACTCTCTACAAGCTTTAATTCCCAAACCCTATAAACTCTTCCTCTCCTTCGGAACCGATAATCACAATCATCCCTCTCCAAACGGTCTACCCAGAATCCATGGCTCCAAAGCAACCCACACCAAAACCATCTGCCGCCAAGTCCACCGCCAAGCTGACCACAAAAAGGAAACTCGTTCTGAAAAAGGAAGTAGCTGCACCAACTCAGGGGGAACCAAATCTTCCAAAGGAGTGCCTCCGGTCTACAGGGTCGAGGATTCAGATTCAGACAAAGATGGTGAAACCCAATCTGCTGCTCCCTCACCAGACGGTTCAGTGCAGCTCCTGATGGCTAAAGTGGATCAACTGCAGCTGGACAATGTGGTTCTGTTGTCAGCTGTTACTGCTTTGCAGGAGCTTATTCACAAGATGCAGCAGGACCAGGCAGAGTTCTTCAACGACATGACAGAACGTCTTGCTGACATGATCATAGAGGAGGTGGCAAATGATGATAATGCTGCTCCTGGATCACCCCAAGCCTGACCCTGCTTCTTATGCTACCTTACCCCACCCCATATATTTTGCTCTCTGATAAACAATTACTTTCTTTTGGTCCTTGAACAAATTTTTTTTGGATGTTTTGGATGCGCCAAGTTTATGACTAATGATCATTAGTGCGCTTTTCCTACGTTCTGATAGTTGACCCACACTGACATATAAACTTATTGCTTGTGTTGTGCTCTATGTTGCTATTATCTTGTTTTGCTTGCAGGGGTGCGGTCAAACTCGTTGATCGACTTGAGCTGCAAACTGCTTCTCGGTCTGTTGGGGTAACATAATTCTCTATTTCTTTCTTCTCTGTCTTGTGAAATCGTTTTTCAACTACCCTTTTTGATAATTCCAAAGGGGAAAGATAATGGGGGACAACTTGTGTTTCAAATAGTTGTATCTATACATAAGTTCGAAACCTCAGAAAATGTTCCATCTGTTCCTAATTGAGGTTTGAGGTATGATTGTCAGCAGCACCTTGTTTCATTCCTTAGTCATTATCTGCATATTTTACTCTTATCAAGTTGTAAGGTTGTCATCATCAAAAAGGGGGAAATTGTTGATTCCTGAGTTTTGACGATGACAAACTTAAGCTATACTCACAACTGGTTATTTAAGGAATGTCACAGGTTTATATGAAACGATCAGCACACTTAGCAACAACAAGTATACAACGCTACCAGCTGAGAAACCATGAAGAGAAGCAATTCAAAACAAGGATTAAGATTGAATCATGGGCCAAGGAGTATGAAGCCCAGCAAGTCAATTAGATTCCAGAAAGGTATAAGATCAGTAGAAACAAATACAGCTTAGTATGGGAACAGAATATTTCATAGAGTCCTAAATCAGTTTTATTTTATAAAAGATAAAGTGTCGATTTACAAAACTGATTTTACTATTTTACTTAAGGTTAAACTCTTAAACGTTTTAAGTTAATTCACAACTCTCAAATCCGTAAGGATTGAGTTTATCTAAAACGCGTTTTAAAGATGTTATTTGCGAAAATATATCTTTTGAAAAGAGTCCTAAATTGGTTTGAATTAGAATCTAGGGTAAACTCTGGTTTTCCTATATATACACCTTAAGCTCTCTGCGAAAGTTTTTTATCAGACTTATTTACATTAACCGGAAGCTTTCAGGTATTACCCTTAAAGTCTTAATCTTTAAAGAGTCTGTTCCTGTTCCCATATAGAGCAGTATTTGTTACGTGGTCTTATATCTAGTATTTAGTATTAAGTTTAATATTACTTTGTTTTCAGTTTAAGTGTTGAGATATTGTATGTTAAGCCTGAGTCAGGCTTACTTGAGCAAGAGAGAAGATCTCACAAGAGATCTGTGAGGAGAAGCAGTTGAGGGACTGTTTCTGTAAGGGAAGGAACAACGAGGGGTTGTTCCTGGTCATCTGTAGTCAGAGGAGACTAACAGATTGTGGCCCGAGTAGATTAGGCTTGTAAAGAAACTGAGTTGTTTTGCCTAATTAGTGAATGTGTTTAAGTCCCCAAAGGGGCCGTGGTTTTTTCCTCTCTATTGGGCCTAGAGAGTTTTCCACGCTAAATCTCGCTTGCATATTTTACTGTTTCTGTTCCTAGTAATTTAATTTTTGTAAAACCGTAAAATATCAATTCACCCCCCCTCTTGAGGAACTCTGTGAAACTAACATATCTACTAGACATGAAATGGACGGTAAGATGGCCTTCTCAGGTGTTGTAACTTCCAACTCTCAATCTGCCTCACCCCTTTTATCACACTTACCCTTGTTGACTACTAGTTGTCACTCTAGGACTCTATGTGAAAGCGAAGCCATTGATTCTATTTCGACTAAAAGGGACTTGCTTGCTTGAACAACGCTATGCTATGCTATGTCTTACCCCCAACTTGAATGCATATGCACATGCTTTACACCCAGACACCATTTGGGATTTCTGAGACTAGCAGACTTGCACTTTTCACCGGTCTTTTTGTTAAGTATTGGATATTACGCACATTGGATGCAGTTCGTAGCATCTTTTTTCTGGTAAAGTTTTGAAATTTGTTGCAATTTAAATTAGCTTCTTTGCAGTACATTCAGCTCTACATCAAATTAACATACTTTCAGGATAAGTTATGAAATTTTTTGCAGTTTGGGCTAATTTCTTTGCATTACATTCAGTTCTGCACCAAATTAACATATTTTCTGGAAAAGTTTTCAAATTTGTTGAAGTTTGGACTAATTTCTCTTGCATTACATTCAGTTATGCACCAAATTAACCTATTTTTTGGCAAAGTTATGAAATTTATTGCAGTTTGGACTAATTTTCTCTGCATTACATTCAGTTTCTGCACCAAATTAACATATTTTCTGGCAAAGTTTTGAAATCTGTTTATCATATTTTTTTATAGTAGTATATAACCACTTCATATTGAACTTTAGGTGATTGAGCAAACCAAACTGGGTTCTAATATTGGAAAGCTGGATAAAGACTTGTTTCTAGTGGATCAGTTTTGATGAATTTTCTTCTATATTGTGATCAAAATAACCACACTTTCTCAGAGTGGTTATTATATTATAGTTCGTATTATTAATTGCTTCTGATTTTATGCAAGATAAGCTAATAAGATTTAAGTATTGAATGCTCTAATTTTCTGTATATAATAGTTTGGGTTTCTTTGTTCTGTTGATGTAGCTTATGATTGGATTTTCACTTAACAGTTCAAAGAAGAGTGCAGTTGCAAGAGCGCGATTTCATGCCTCACGAGCCTAACACTTCAAACACTACAAACGGTGAAGTCAGACTTATTTGGGGAAGCAGGTGATGTTATCGACCTATAATATTTTAGTTGTTTCGTTGTTACATTTTAGTGGTTAATTAGTTATTTATCATGTCAGTTGCAGATTATTAGACAATCACATTTTTTAAAGTTTTTAAGATTATTGGACAGCTATATATCACCAATGTAATGACTTGTGACTTAATATGTATGAGTCATTTATTTATAATATTATTTTCATCATATAATATCTGGCATTTTAAACTTATATTCATGAGTAATTATAATTGTCAATATGCTTGATAGCGTCAATTTTGACAAGCAATTATAATTTCAGTAAATTATAGCGCAAAATGATCTATGAATATGCTCTAGCAATTATAATCGCCGCTATAGATTATCAATTTGGATTGTTAACTTAGCAAATATATCAATTACGAAATTAATAGTATCACTTAAATTTGCAACAATAAGTAACCTATAGTAGGGATTATAATCGATATGATAGGTATCTGATAGCGTCTATTGCATTCGCGACTATAACTACCAATAGCATCGATTTTTTTGCCACTAAAACTAATGTATTTGGTATGTGAAATTAGGAAATTATATCGATTATAATCGCTACAATAATCGATACTATTATATATAGTATTTCGTATCGATTGTTTTGGTCTACCCTATTGAATGTACTAATCGCTACTAAAGGCTATGGCAACGGTGGCTACCGCCTCGAATAGCTAATTGATGGGGAATGTTTTTGTAGCGAATAAATTCGCTACTAAAGGCCAAAATAATCACCACGAAAGCCCTTTTTTCTTGTAGTGCATACATGTAAACTGCTCCCTAAACAGACATTTTGGGGGTTCATAGCATGTTCGCTAAGTTGAGTCTCTTTGGGTCAATGAGGAGACTCCAAGTACTTGTTCTCGCATTTCCCCACACAAGGTCGTTTCAACCAGTTCATGAAGTTCATATCCTTCTGTTTCTTCCGCAATTTGTCAAGTTCCACCAATTAAGGGTTTTTCTTATTGTTTATTTCCCAAGGTTCATCCCAAGTAGAAAAGAGAATCTGGATGTGATAGGTGGAGGTGGTCTCTTTATATTTGTAGTTTGTGAAGTTGTAGGTTCAAAGTTTGTAAGAGCAGGTAGAGCTCGTCAAAATAGCTTCGGTTGTGTAAGAATCTTAAATGGCCTCCAAAGCTTTTGTAGTATGTGTAGTTCTTTTGTGAACAAACTTAAATACTGTATGTTTAATCTTATGTCCAAAAAAAACTTAAAATGCATGAGAAATAATACAATTCGTGGACTATGGACAATGGTGTACAATAACTTGCACCAAAAGAACATATATATTATTTCACTTTTTTTTATATAAAAAAAATAAACATTTTACTTTTATTAAAAGAATAATAAATATATTCACGTCTTTTTACTCAATTTAATGTTCTTTTAGTTATGTAACTTTGTTCTTATGGTGCACCATGCATGCTCATGCAACATGTTCCACCTTTTAAGTTGGGGAAATAATATGCACAAGTCCTATAAGCTTTGAATATGATATATCTTACAAAAGCTACAAAACTGATTGTTTTATAGAGGAGAGATAGGCAAAAAATGCATAATGAAATGAATTAAAGTAGATGGATGTTTATGCAAGCAGCATGCAAATTCTTAGGTAATATGGGTATAATTAAGGACTTGTTTGGTTGACATGAGAATTTAATTCCCAAAGTAAGTTGCAATTTAAGGAAATTACTTTCCTTGTTAAATTCATACTCAGTGGGATTTTTCTAAGGTTGCATTTGAAAATATCGATTTTATTTTAAATAAGGGAATTCAATTTATGGAATTGAAATGTTAGAATTCAAATCCTAATTTTATGTTTTGTGTTATTCGGATGGAACACTACAAGAAGGAGGGTGAATTGTAATATGGATCTTGCTATCCAATTTTGCGAAATTATAAAGGAACTTAAACCAAGTAGAGAAACAATGCAAGAGAGATTTTACGAGGAAACTTTCTAAGCCCAACTAGAAAGAAAACCTCGACCCACTTGGGATTTCAACTCAAGCTCTTTTCAATATAGGGAAACAACTCTGTTACAAACCTATAATAAACTCGGGCATTACTTGAGTTCCTCTACGAACTCAAGGTTGTTCCTCAAACAACTACGCTCTCACTGACTTCCCTAGAAGTCTATCTTGACTCTTTTGCTTCACTCAAAGCCTCCATGTTTCTCTCTTATAGACTTCACTCAAATCCTATCCAAATACAACAGGAACTCACTCAAGTTCCTACCCCATACACATCAGGGACTCACTCAAGTTCCTGCCCAAAACTTGATACAAGAATTCACTCAAACCCTTGACCAATGCCCCATTAGAAGATCTCACTCAACCCTTGACCAACTCTCAAAATAAAGATGATTGATAATTGAATAATATCCCTCTAGTATGTATCACGTGAAAGAACAATGAGGAACAAGGAACTTGGAATTAATAGGCTGACTCAAGAACATGGAAAACAAAACATATTTCTTTTAGAATATTTTTCCTCTTAAACCGGACATACTGGAAAGACTGCTAGAGTCAGACACTTTTAGAATGAATGATGATGCATCCTTTTATAACATTCAAGAATGCTTTGGCCACTACCCCATGATTATTTACTTCGGAAAAAAAACACCACCACTAACCCACTAACTCTTGAACGTGATATATGAACGTGGAGTATAATGTGATTAATTATACTTGGGGAAAAAGCCAATACCAAGTAATGCATCCTAGTTACTAGGCATGATCCTAAAATCAACAACTTATATGTCAGTTATATTAAACGTACTTTTCCCATGACTTCATAGGATTCCCATGTAAATAGGAACCTTAATTGGTTTACTTATAAACGTTTATTTAGCCTAACAACCTAGGATTCCCGATATTCTAGGACTCTAATTAATCAATTAATTTAATTTACCTATTCCAAAATATAAATCTTATTTATCTTATTTAGAATCCTAGACTTAGCCAATTACCTATTTATTAAAGACTTTTAATCAAATTGAAAATCTTAAATAAATTATCCTAAATGCACATTTATATTCTAAGTTAACTGACAATTAGATTAATGCATACTGAAGTTATATTTAGGATGCATATTGACGTTATATTTAGGATGCATACCAAGTTCCTAGACACGAGTTCACTGACACGAGTTCCACGAGTTCTTTTTGACACCTTGCTCCCTTACCTTTGATGTTTCAACATACTTACATGAAAAACAAACTCTTATTTCTTGTCTTCATGTTCCATTCTTCTCCACATGTTGGTTGTTCCTCGGGAACTCGGAATATTGGTTGTTCCTCAGGAACTCCCAACATTGGTTGTTCCTCAGGAACAAGTGATCCTCAGTAACAATGGTTGTTCCTCAGGAACAAGTTCCTTTACATAGAAACCCGGAATGTAAACTCATACACTCCAGACTTCTTCACTTCGAGTTTCCACTCAGGAACTTCCGCTTCTCTTTCAGAGTTCCTCTAGCTCATCTGGAGTTCCAGTTCTTCCATGGGAACTTTATAACTCTCAGTTTATCTAGAGTTCATCCTTAGGAATTGCTCTGCAATTCCAGCTCTGGATTGTATGCTTCTTTGTTATAAGCATCTCACAATCATCTACTTCAAGTAAGCTCTATTATTGATGACTTGGGCACAACTATTTATTAATGATCCTTACACACATACAACTTGAAAACCACGTTAGTTGATTACTTTAGTTTGTCATCATCAAAACCATATTGGCTCAACAATTTCCCCCTCCTTGGCGATGACGAACCAAGGCAAAGTAATAATAACTAACAGGAACTTAGTAGCAATATATTTATTTAGTAGAGAATAAAACATAAATAACTATTAATCATCTTATAAAAGTAGGAAATAAGTATTTTATCCTTTTCTCTCCCCCCTTTGACATCATCAAAAAGTGTAGTTCGTTTCAAGGATTTATAAACAATCTTCCAAACTTATTATGACACCACACCACCAAGAACATATAGTTAAAGGTCAAACACGAGGCAAAAGAAAATATTAATTTTCTCAAACGTCAATCTAGTAATATTATCCATCCTCACGCATACATCAATAAATCAGTCAAAGAAGCTAAAGTGTAGTTGTTAACATGCATACTCTCATTTTCACCAAATTGCAACACATTTAAAAAGCAAGACAAATGTCCATTGAGTTCCAAAAGAAATAGATAATAAAAGGCTAATTTGTGAGGTAAGATAGACGGGCTTATGGGACAAATAGATGTATTCCTTTGTCACTTGTTTCTCATGCATGCCTCAACTCCCTTTTTCTCGATCTTTCAACTGAAGTTCTTCCTCATAAAATACATTGTTGTTCCTTCTCTTTTTCTTCTATTCTTCTTTAGCAGTAAACAATTTTATTTTCTTCGTATAATTTCTTTGAAGCTTTTTGATAGTTCCTTGATTCAATTTTTATAGGAACTTACATTTATGGTGTAAGTTCCCTTGTGAATCATTAAATAACTTGATATTTTTGAAAGATAATTCTTTTTTTTTTGTTCTTCTGTCTCCTTTTTTCATCTCCTTTAATTTTCCTTTCAAAATTATACATGACAACTCTATTAATCACCTTCCTCATTAGTTCCCCCTAAACAATTGCTACATCATTTAATTGACAAATGAGGAATATTTAGTATAGGATTTTTATACAATGATGAATTTTTGAGAATGTTTTTGAAAAGAAAAAGAAATCAATGTGTGATACTAATTCATTTTGTGATCTCTAATATGTTGTAGAGATACGGTAGGAAAAGTGTAGGAAATATTTTTGTGAGGAACAGGAGTTTAATTGGTGGATATCATGGAAGAAATAAATTATCACACATTTACAGGATTTGGACATTCTTAAGAGTGCATGTGGATCGAATGAAAAAGCCTTATTTTGTTCCATAAGGAAATTGAACATCACTTTTTGCTTCTTTTTCCTTTTTATTAACGCATATAGCAGTTTAGAAACTAAGTGTAATATTACAAAGACATCAATGGGTCCTTAATTCAATTCTAGCTCATGACTACATACAAAACGTAGAAAAGTTGTAGTGTCAATTTTATAAGGAAGACTATTCACATAAACTCTACAAGTATAATACACAATTCCATGAATCTTAAGGGAAATTCAAGGAAACTTCAACGAATTTCAAACTTATATAAGTTTTCCCTACATTATTAATAAGCCTTTTAGTGAGAGAATAAAATATATTGCTAATGAATCACTAGGAACAACTAGTGACATGCGTTGTTCCCCCTCACTTAGGAATTCATATAGTCTAGTTATTGAATCAAGGAACACTACTTTTCTTAGGTTCCATATTTAAACAATTAACAAACTGTTGAAAGAGACATGCCTCATATTCGACTCAAAGTCAGAATTTTCCTTTAGTTATGGTTGAGAGTCTTGAGGTGTTCCTTTACTTGGGTTATGAGAGATGTATTGATTTGATCTTGAATGTTTCAACACCTTGTGAGAGGTTCTCATATTTTTCTTATGGATGATAAATCTGTTAAACAAAACCCAAGTGTAATCCTTTTGTGCAGTGTTATGATCAGTAGGTTAGTCCAAGATAAATATAAACTTAAGCATAATAATGACAAATATAAAGTTCCAGAAAGTATACTCCAAGAAAGTAACAATGGAACATATGTATTTTTTCATGGAACTTAGGTCGACAGGAATCTGCAGGACAGGAACTTGTACTTTAAATCATTTGAACCCTTGGTGCGCATATCAGGTTGTTCCTGTACCATTAGTTTGGTCCTTGTATCCTGAAATCCACGATTAGTTCCAACAGATCCAAGGATGAGTTCCTTTGATCTGCCAGTAGAACTTCAAATAGTGTGCATCTTATGTTTTCAAGTTCCTTTTGCAATCGTTTTAGTTCCTCTTTTGTTTCAACGAATCTGAGATGTTTTCATCTCCCCTTTTTTTGGTGCAATCTTTGTTGGTTCCTTGGAATGGTGCTGGAGTGAGTTCCTTTTGTTTCCTGAGTTCCTTATTCGGTTGTTCCTCTTGAACAGGAACTCCCTGGTTTTCTTCTTGTTCCTCTCGGGCAGGAACTCCCTAGCTTTCTCCTTATTCCTCTCGGGCAAGAACTCCATGGTTTTCTCCTTGTTCCTATCCGACAGAAACTCCTTGGTTTTCATCGATTTCTTTAGCCTCTGATTTAGTAGTTTCTTTCAGTTATCTAATTTGAGAGATGTCCTCATCATTATCTGTAAAACGGACCAAACCAATTTCGAAATCCCCCTGTTCATGAATTTTATCAACATTATTAGATACCACTTTACCTTGAGGTTCCTCTTTGAATTTTGATCGTTGTTCCAATGTGGGGCGCTGATATAATATATCTTTATAATGTCGCACCCTCGTGAGTTCATAAGTATTACTCGTGGGTCATCAATGATCCAGCGAGTTCCTCAATGTGGAACTTAAATTCACAGGAACCCTGACATATTAATGTGCACCTTTGTTTGTTCCTGTACCAATTTCTTTGTCAAGGGAACCCAACATGATTCGGGTCCCTTCTTGTTAGTAGTAACTGTTAAGAAAATATTCAACACAACAACTACTACCAAGATACAATATGCCTTCATATAAATCTTATTCAATATATTCAAGAAGCATATAAAATTATAAATTCTTAGGCAGAAAAAATAAGCAGGATATTTCGTTGCCTAAAATTAAAAACCCCAAGTTCCACAAATTCTTGTATGCATTTATTCAAAAGACGTTTCCTTGAAATAATTTTAATGTACTGTAGTTTGAAAAAAAAATTGAAAATCGTCTATTAAAAATAGATTTTAGATTTTTCAAATTCTATTTTAAATCAAAACAAAACAGTCGTTCCATTAGAAACAATGCAGGGAAAACGCAATAAATTAATGTATGCACACAAAGAAGGTCTAAAGGAATAGATATTTACCTTAGAAGATCGCATGTTACACCTTGACTGACTTTTATTCAACAATAAAAGTCAGATCTCCCTTGTTCCTTTGAATGGGTATGAACGAGTTCCTCTCGTCAAGTTTCTTGTAATTGTTCCTCCTTCCAGGAGCTTAACTGCTTGCTTATTAGCGAGTTCCGGCTCTGATGCCAAATGTTATTCGGATGGAACACTACAAGAGGGGTGGTAAATTGTAATATAGATCTTGCTAGCCAATTTTGTGAAATTATAAAGGAACTTAAAGCCAGTAGAGAAACAATGCAAGAGATATTTTACGAGGAAACTTTCTAGGCCCAACTAGAAAGAAAACCACGACCCACTAGGGATTTCAACTCAAACTCTTTTCACTATAGGGAAACAACTCAGTTAAAAACCTATAAGAAACTCGGGAATTACTTGAGTTCCTCTACGAACTCAAGTTCCCAATAGTTGTTCCTCAAACAACTACGCTCTCACTGATTTCCCTATAAGTCTATCTTGACTCTTTTGCTTCACTCAAAGCCTCTATGTTTCTCTCTTATAGACTTCACTCAAAGCCTACCCAAATACAACAGGAACTCACTCAAGTTCCTACCCCATACACATCAGGAACTCACTCAAGTTCTGCCCAAAACTTGATACAAGAATTCACTCAAACCCTTGACCAATGCCCCATTAGAAGAGATCACTCAACCCTTGACCAACTCTCAAAATATATATGATTGATAATTGATTAATATCCCTCTAGTATGTATCACGTGAAAGAACAATGAGGAACAGGGAACTGGAAGAAAATTGGAACTAATAGGCTGACTCAAGAACGTGGAAAACAAAACATATTTCTTTTAATATTTTTCCTCTTAAACCAGACATACTGGAAAGACGGCTAGAGTCAGACACTTTTAGAATGAATGATGATGCATCCTTTTATAACATTCAAGAATGCTTTGGCCACTACTCCATGATTCTTTACTTCGGAAAAAAGCACAACCACTAACCCACTAACTGTTGGACGTGATATATGAACGTGGAGTATAATGTGATTAATTATACTTGGGGAACAAGCCAATACCAAGTAATGCATCCTAGTTACTAGGCATGATCCTAAAATCAACAAATAATATGTTAGTTATATTAAATGCGATTTACCCATGACTTCATATGATTCCCATGTAAATAGGAACCTTAACTGGTTCACTTATAAAGGTTTATTTAGCCTAACAACCTAGGATTCCCAATTTTCTAGGACTCTAATTAATCAATTAATTTAATTAACCTATTCCAAAATATAAATCTTATTTATCTTATTTAGAATCCTAGACTTAGTCAATTACCTATTTATTAAAGACTTTTAATCAAATTGGAACTCTCAAATAAATTATCTTAAATGCACGTTTATATTCTAAGTTAACTAACAATTAGATTAATTCATACTGACGTTATATTTAGGATACATACCAAGTTCCTAGACACGAGTTCACTGACAGGAGTTCCACGAGTTCCTTTTGACACCTTGCTCCATTACCTTTGACGTTTCCACATACTTACATGAAAAACAAACTCTTATTTCTTATCTTCATGTTCCATGCTGCTCCGCATGTTGGTTGTTCCTCGGGAACTCGCCATATTGGTTGTTCCTCGGGAACTCCCAATAATGGTTGTTCCTCAGGAGCTCCCAACGTTGGTTGTTCCTTAGGAACAATGGTTGTTCCTTAGGACCAAGTTCTTTTACATTGAAGCCCGAAATGTAAACTCATACGCTCCAGACTTCTTCTCTTCGAGTTTCCACTCAGGAACTGCCGCTTCTCTTTCAGTGTTCCTCTAGCTCATCTGGAGTTCCAATTCTTCTGTAGGAACTTGATTTGTAACTCCCAGCTTATCTAGAGTTCATCCTTAGGAATTGCTTTGCAATCCCAACTCTAGATTTTATGCTTCTTTGTTATAGGGCGTGTTCGGCGGTAGCGTTTGAGGTAGCTGGTAGCGTTTTGACCTAGTCAAGACGCTACTTGTAAAATATGTAAGTGTTTGGTAAAGTAGCGATTTAGGTAGCGGTTAGCGATTGAGGTAGCGGTTGAGTAGCTTTTGTCAAACGTTAAAATTAGTAGCGTTTAAGGTAGCGGGTAGCGTTTGACAAATTTATAATAAAGTTTTAAATAATATTCTTGCTTTTATTTTTATTTTTATAATATCAACCGCTACTTTTACCGAACACTCATATTAGTTACCGCTACTTTGACAGCTAACCGTTACCCGCTACTATTCACCGCTACTCGCTACTTTAACCGCTACCCGCTACTCAATCGCTAACCGCTACCCGCTACCGCTAATTTTGCCGAACAGGGCCATAAGCACTCACAATCATCTATTGTTGATGACTTGGGCACAACTATTTATTAACGATCCTTGCACACATACAACTTGAAAACCACGTTAGTTGATTACTTTAGTTTGTCATCATCAAAACCATATTGGCTCAACATTTTGGAAGCATGAGAATTTCAATTCCAAGATTTGAAATTGTGTATGTTGTTTGAGAATCATAGGAATTTCAATTGACTATTTTAGTTCGCAGCTGTACTTTCTATACATAGTACACTAATTATTCATAATTTTATAACTTCCAAAAGAGATTTTACTCTTTGATGTTACGATTTTGCTCAGCTTGTCTTCTCTTTTTTTTCAAAAATTCAATCACTCTAATTGTATCATCCCTTTGGATTTGAATTAAACTCGATTTTTTCGTTTATTGAACAACAATTCAATTGGCTAGTTCTTGAAATTATTTATTATCAACAACGAAAATCAAAATCATCTTGTTAACAAGAATCAAATTTGGGGAAAAACCAAATCCTAACTCTCCATTATTGTCATCTTGTCAAGACTCCATGTGAATCATCCTAAGGTGGAAAAAAAGTATAAAGCTTAATCTCTAGAAACAATCGGCGACATAGTGGAAGCGGCGGTGGCGGCGTGCGACAAAGCAATTGTAAGGTGGCATAAAGATTGTGAGGGAAGCGGGATAAACATCGGGGTGAAGAAGGAAAGAGAATTAAGGATGAAGATGAGAGATAATTGAAGGAGGTTGAGAGGAAGAAGTAGGTTGTTGGGGGTGGTCTGCAATGGCGGGGAGGAGAGAGGAAAAGAACAAGCAACGTAAAGCACAAGAGAGAAAAATTGACATACTTCTTTTTGTAATTTCAAATTCTTTGCTTTGTTCTAATTTTTGGAAGGCTTGGATTTGGGCCAAATTCAAATCCAAATGATTGTACTTGTCAAATAAGTCATTTTGCCCAATTCTAGAATTTCAAATGAAATCCAAGTTACCAAACAATCCATAATGTCATTTGTTTGACCACATGAAAATTTCTTTGATTTACCAGGGGGGCTATTTGTAAAGAGCTCCAAATTTCCATTCCAACTTCCTTTGTTTTTAGTTTTTTATGTTAACCAAACAACTACTCAATCTATTAATTCCCATGAATTTTCACTTTCTCTATTTTTAGATGTCAAGTTGTCAACTAAGCAGCCTCTAAGTACATAATGTTTTGAAAGAGAATGAGATAAGCATTGATTAATTATACGCTTAATTGGATTAAGGTAGTGTGTGGATCAAACCCATCTGCTCCGTATGGGATAAGAGTTTGAATTGTACGTAGTAGATGGGTTTGATCCACAGACTATTTTAAAAATAAAAAAAAATAAAAACGTTTGATCCACACACAATAAACATTGAATAAAATGATGAAATAAAAAGTCAAAACTAGTAAAATGACTAAATATAGTATAGGTTGACAACGACTTTAACAAATGTGATATTCCTTATCTATAACCATAGATAATGACAAATTGACAACACTAAGCTTAATTGTGTGTAAACTGGACCAAGTTCAATCCTAAGATTAACGATTATACTCCATACGCCCCTTAATACTCGCACCGTTTTTCTTTTCGGATCGTCCCTTAATACTTGCAACGCTTATATAAATAAAAACTTTTATCAATATTATATTATTTCTCACACTTACATACTAACCCACCTATATCCCTATTTCCTACAAAAATCATTTAAAAATTTAAACTCCTCACTCACCACCAGGCCCAGACATTGGGAGGTCTGGTCGGATCTCTAGCACAGGACCCAAAAAATTTGGGGGCCCAAAAAACCCTCATTTCTTTCCCTTCCCCGTGCAACTGTGACCGCAAATTTTTGGTTATACCCGGGTACAGCCAAAGCTGGCTGTACCCCCATCCAAAACGACGTCGTTTTGTGTTGTTTAAAATGAACATTAATATACTGGTACAAAAATGAACATTTACTATTTCGGAAATGAACATTTATTTATTTATTTGGAATGAACATTTACTATTTTGGAAATGAACATTTATTGATTTGTTTGGAAATAAACTACAAAAATGAACATTTACTATTTCGGAAATGAACATTTATTTATTTATTTGGAATGAACATTTATTTATTTATTTGGAAATAAACAATATAGGCGCTTGTAAAAACATAAAAGACCAATGAAGTGAACAATTTCATTATGAACATTAACCATATATTTATTGTGAACAAACAAATAAACAAAAAAGAACATAAAATTCAACAAAAAAGAACAACCAATACAACAATTATGAACAATTTTATGATGAATTTTAAAGCAAACATGAAAGAACAAACAATACAACAAGAAATAACAAATTAATACTGGTACAAAAATGAACATTTACTATTTCGAAAATGAACATTTATTTATTTATTTGGAATGAACATTTACTATTTTGGAAAAAAACATTTATTTATTTATTTGGAAATAAACTACAAAAATGAACATTTACTACTTCGGAAATGAACATTTACTATTTCGAAAATGAACATTTATTTATTTGGAATGAACATTTACTATTTTGGAAATGAACATTTATTTATTTATTTGGAAATAAACAATATAGGCGCTTGTAAAAACATAAAAGACAAATGTAGTGAACAATTTCATTATGAACATTAACCATATATTTATTGTGAACAAACAAATAAACAAGAAAGAACAAATAATTCAACAAAAAAGAACAAACAATATAAAAAAGAACATAAAATTCCAGAAAAAAGAACAAACAATACAACAATTATAAACAATTTTATGATGAATTTTAAAGCCAACATGAAAGAACAAACAATACAACAAGAAAGAAGAAACAATAAAGCAGATAATTATTATGAACAAACAAATAAACAAGAAAGAACAAATAATTCAACAAAAAATAACAAACAATATAAAAAAGAACATAAAATTCCAGAAAAAGAACAAACAATACAACAATTATGAACAATTTTATGATGAATTTTAAAGCCAATGAAAGAACAAACAATACAACAATAAGTTTGATGAATGAATTTAAAAAACAACAAGAAATAACAAACAGTACAACAAGAAAGAACAAACAATACAAAAAGAAAGAATAAAAGATTGGAAAATTTGGTAAATATTAATCCAACCTTTGGCCGATTTTCTTTTATTAATCCCACCTACGACATATTTTTTAATAATCCCACCTTTACTACCCGACGACTTTTATTGGGCTTAAGTGGCCGGTAATCGGTGAAAAAGTCAACGAGATGGTGATGAATTGATGATGATGACTGAATATATCGAGAGAGAGTACTGCCATGTAGAGAAATAATGCCGCTTACAACAGTTTTATGACCTGTTGGGCCCAATAAAAGTTGTTGGGTAATAAAGGTGGGATTATTAAAAAATATGTCGTAGGTGGGCTTAATAAAAGAAAATCGGTCAAAGGTTGGATTAATATTACCAAATTTTCCTAAAAGATTAATGACGAGTTTAATTATGAACATTAACCATATGATTATTATAAACAAACAAATAAACAATAAAGAACAAACAATATAAAAAAGAACAAAAAATCCAGAAGAAAGAACAAAAAAATACAACAATTATGAAAATTTGATGATGAATTTAAGAAACAACATGAAAGAACAAACAGCACAACAAGAATGAACAAACAGTACAATAAGAATGAACAAACAGTACAATAAGAATGAACAAACAATACAATAAAAAAGAACAAACAGTCGACAAGAATGGACAAATAATATAAGCGTGTCGTTTTTGGGTACAGCGAGAGCTGGCTGTACCCGGATACAGCAGTTAACGATTAAACTGTGACTTCCTAAAACAACCACAAATGCAAACCCAACAATCACAACTCTTCACATTCTCTCTCCTTCCCAATTCCCATGGTGATTTCCAAAAATTTATCAATAAATTCCCTTAATTATATCAGCTATTCCACGACTCAAGCACTCCTCTGCTAGCTCCTTTGACTCTCACTTTCTTTCTCTGCCATTCAAGCCTTTCTCTACCGGGTAATTTTCTTATGCTAAAACCTTTGATTTTTGTTGTTATTGTTGTTGTTGTTGTGCTTAATTGTAACTCTTCGATTTCGATTTTCGGTTAGGATTTTGAAATCGAGTAGTTCTTTCGAGAAAATGAGTGAAGTTCGGGTGAAGGCGATGTATTTTGATGGATTTGGAACTCCGTGGAGAAATGAACTCGGTGAAATTTGGTAAATTAGGTAGGATTTATTGAAGATTTTTTGTTTAATTTGATCGATTTGGAACCCCGAGGAGAAATAAACTTGGTGGAATTTGGTCAATTAGGTAGGGTTTATAAATATTTTGGGTTTAATTTTATCGATTTGATTGTTGTTCCTGGGTAATTTGTTTACTTGGTGGAATTTTTTGTTTAGTTTAATTGCAAATTGAAGCATGGAGTATGTGAATTAATTTGAATTAATATTGTTCATCTATTTATCACCCATTTAATTCATTTTCTCAAAAAAAAAACCACCTAAAAGTTGTTCAAAGAGTAAATTTTCATATATTAAATATGTTTCAAGAGGGGAAATTCGACAGTTCTTATTGCAAGTAGTCGACGGTTTGTTATTGAATGTAAAGAGGGCCTCATATGAACTTTAGTGATAAGCTCGGCACAGGGCCACCAAATCGTCGGAGCCGGCTCTGCTCACCACTCCCCATCCCTTACACATTTTCCACTAACTATATTAAAAAAATACTCCATTATCAACTAACCCCCATTAAATTAATAAGTCAATTTAATGTCTTAAACTCCGCACCGATCAAATCGGTGCGAGTATTAAGGGATGGAGGGAGTACTATACATATACATATGCGGTACGTATGTAGTACGACTATAACATACGTAATAAACGTATGCAAGACTTGTGCTCTTACGATCTTATCCACTCATCCTGTATTTTTCCTTAGCTGATGGCCTGATCTCGCTTGATTTCAGACAAGAAAAAGCTAGAATCTTGCTGTCAAAATTCAATTGAATAAATTACAACTTTTTTTTTCCTTCTCATCTTTTGTTCTTGGGTTAACTGTTGGCCAGAAGTCAATATCTAATTTTTGAAAAAATAGTCAACTTGTAATTTATTATAATAGTCAACTTGTAATTTATTATGAGAAGCTTGGAAAGAAAACGATTTTTATGACATGAATTAGAAGTTTGATCATTTTAAAAAACTAATGAGAGTTTTTGGTTAGGACTTCAAAGAGGTTTGAAAGAGAATTTTAGATAAAAAAAACTAATTTTAAAAAAACTCAATACAAAAGCTGGTGTATTACATTAGATGTTTGAATAAGCGGACATAAATAAAGATATTGAATGTTCAAAACTAGAAACTCAAAAGTACTGAGTAATGAAGTACAAACACTAGTAGAAAAAACCCCTGTTGCAACCCCCTTGTTGCAGCGTACAAGTATTAATACGCTTCAACAACCAGTCGGTCAACGCGGGTCAAACCCTTTAAAGGGTTGTTGCAGCGTACAAATTAATTGCCCCCTGCAAAAGAGATTTTTGCAGCGTACATAGTAAAAGCCCCCTGCAATAGACCTTTTATTTTGCAGCGTACATGGTAAAAGCCCCCTGCAATAACATATTTGTAATTTTTTTCGCTGCAACTTTAACTCAGACCAAACATTTCTACCTCAAACCTCATGACCAATTTCGCAGCGAATATCCCACTCTCATTACTCCCTTCTTCTTCTCTCGGCTTACCCTGCGTCTCGCCGGTGGTTCTCACCAGTGGTCGTCGCCGCGTGGTCTCGCCCGTCGCCGGTGGTACTCTAGCAAGAGTCTATTTAATTTCCTCACCTCTCACCGGTGGTTCCCTGCTCGAAAAACCCCCGCAAAAGGTATTCCCTGCTCGAAAAAACAACCGGCGAAGTGATTCCCTGCTCGGAAAACTAAGCTTCTTTGCTCGGCCGGTTCGCGAACCCTGTTCTCCGTCAATCCTCGCTGCGGCAAGTAACTTTCTCCCCTGTCCCTTTTTATTTTCGTTTTCAAAATTAGGGTTTGTTCATTTTTCATTTTTGCAGAGAAAGCCAAAGAAATTGTTGGCTGACAAGATTAGGAGAAAATACATACGTTTATCTCGGGTGGGTTATGATTTCTTTTGTTTTAAATGATGAAATTTTGCAAATTCTTGAATCTTGATCTTCGTATGTAATTTAAACAGAGATATATCAATTAATTTGATTTTCTTGATGAGAAAAATATTGTAATAATCCCTGATTAAGGAAATATAATTCTGTTCATGCTAGAAAAATTCACTCAAAGATAAATGTTGAACATCCGACTACCGTAAAAGTGATGTAAAATCGAATGTTTCTGGTGGTTTCATCTTGGTTAGTACCTCAAATCATGTTTTAGGCTCTTTCATTAGGCAAATGTGAAAAACTACTCCCTCCATTCTTGAATGTCAGTCCTTTTTTGAATCTAAAGCAATCCAATTTAAGTAATTTCATGTTTCATGTTTTAGGCCTTTTCATTAGCCAAATGTGACAAACTATATATTATTCTGATGAAATTAATATGCTTATTTTGAGGTGTTTTCTTACTTGGTTCATTTGGTGGAGTCACAGAGACTTCCTCCACCCTTTTGAAGGGCGCATATACCAGTAAAAAACCGTACTGTTATAATACTCGAGACAGATACTGGAGAACAATACGAAGCCAATTATCTGCCTCAATATCGTGGACTCAGTGGTGGGTGGAAAAGGTTTGCCATAGTTCTGAAATTGGAAGGAGATACTGTTGTTTTTCAACTAGTTGAACTTGCCAAATTTAAGGTAGTTTTTGATAAAACTTTGTTATCTTTAGTTTGCATTTATTTTCTTCTTGGTCCTGCACATTGAAGTGTTCTTTAATACTAGTATATGTTATTGTTCATGGACTGACTGATATAAGGATAAGGGTAAATGTTAGGATTCTGCTTTACTTCGGGGGAATTCAATTGATCAAGTTTATATTTTGAAATCAGCCATACTTTGATACGTTAAAACAAAAATTGATATGTTTCAGCTAGGCCAGGCTTACTATTATCTGTCATTTTTTATTCCTTGCAGAATTCTTTATGGTCATCTAATAGTTCTATTCCACTTTCAAGTAATTATATGAATACAAATGATTTCGTGCAGTGGGTTATAGATGTGGATGTTAGCATATTGTTGTTAAGGGGTAGACCGAAGCTTGAAAATAGTGGCCAAGCAATCCAACGCAACTTTTATTCTTAACTTTGAGTGAATATGCATTCCTAACTTAAGCGTAACTGACAACATCGAGGGTTGTTGATTGAGCGAAAAGTCTTTTCAATTCCTAATTTTTATCCGTCCCAAACACATGTTTTAGCATAAACATCTGAACCACCTTTCAGCTAGCTGCACTTTGATTTAGCGTTTGAGGTATTGTCGTATTTATGCCTTTCCAAAGTTTCAGCTTTCATAATACTAGTCCCATAGTCTGGCTAGTATTATTATTTTCAGTTTTTCAAGGTCTTGTAGTGATCACTGATTCACTGCAAACTGGATATTGATTATTTATATACTGTATTAGATGAACTGCAGTTTCATGTTCGAGAGGGGTTCAAATCACTCTCTGATCAGTGGTTCCACACTTCCAACTCTCCTATGTAGTACTTATGCAATATATGCCGAGAAGCTACCTCTAGGATAGGTCTTTCTAGTAGTATGTTACAATGGTGTATTGGTGACCGGAATTATAAAATTATAATTGCTTCCACTAGAGCATTGATAGTCCTAGGAAACTACGTTGAGCAGCTTGGTATTGTGCGTACCGTAGAGACCCAGATGAATACAACGTTTCCTGGTATCTAGCAATCACTTTCTTTTTGGTTTAGATACTTGTGCTGCTGTCTCCTATATTCTCTGATAAATTGACGGGTTTTTTCCTTTGAGAGACTTGAGTTTTAGACCCTCATCCCCTGTAACTAAAAGCTGAAATGAGTCCAGTTTTGAGATTGAAAAATGCGCTTGACTATGTAAGAGATGCAGATGATGGAGCAAGTCTTTTTTGGAAAAAGTATAATTGGTGTTCAGTGTAAGTTAGAGAAGAACCAGAGTGATGGCCAGGGACTCAGTTACAAGCCAAGCCCAGAATTTGTCTTGCGGACTCTTGCCTTTATGGGTTTTGTTTGAGATGAGAGGAGGGTGGACATACTAATTTCAATCTATTTACGCACATCTAAGGCTCATGCCACAAACTTTTATGTTAAAAGGAATTTCATGGATAAAACCGTTCCACTGTTTTTTTTCCTGTTAAAGTTAAAAAAAATCAGACAACTGTTGATTTGATATTCCTCTGTACTCTAGTTCTGTTGTGATAAATTCACTTCTCCAACTCTTTGTTTGTGTAAATGTAGTCTGACATATCTTCCCGTGCCTCTACTTACTATGTGATCTATTCTATCTTCTTGTATCTGTCCACAGTCTACCTCTTCTAGAATCAAATCACTAAACTAGTTGAAGCTGAGGATAAAAGCTGCTAATGAAGCTGAGGCGGCTTGCCAACGGCGTCTCTCTGTTGCTGAGGCTGAAATAGCTTCGATAGACATTGTGTACTTTATAGTAGTTTTTAACAATGTTAACTAGCTTGGGTATAGGTGATAGGTATCTGTATATGTTTTCTGTGGCTCATTAGTTTGGATTTATCACTAGTTAGGGTGGAGTTGTGGGAACATGACAATTCAAGAATTAAGTATTTATAAAGAGTTATAACAACCTGTAAGTCTGTAACTTATTTTGTTCAGAAAATAGGACCCAAATTTCAATCTTATAAACAGGTTTGCTGTCAAATGTTTTGTGAAGCTGTTGAGATCCACATATATGAATATCCCTTATACCTAAGAAGTGACAGGGAGAGAGGGATCACCCTCTTAATGGTTGTTTGAATAACATATTCGCTCCATGTATGTAGATCACCAAATGTATTAACTTCTATGCAGCATGGAAGGCAAGCATTCGTTTCTGTGCCTAGCACTTTTCCTGTGCCTGGAGAAGAACTGATGTTTTGATGATTGTAAGAGGGGCAAGGAGAAGCTTGTTTGTGATGCTGCTCAAGTACTGCTTTATTTCGGAGTTGAACAAATCATCTATGTTTCTGAAATGACGCACTGCTAAATAAAGGTTTTTCTTCTTAACTATACCACTTCAAAGCACTATTTGTAATGCTTTCGTGTCCTGTTTCTCTTATTGAGTTGTTCAAATGAAGGCGAGATTTCTTTTCAGAGTTTCTGATTCAAGAACATTCTAGCTCTTATTCTCAAACACCTAATACAACTTAAGATTTAGAAATGTTTCACGATAATACATTTGAGCTTAATAGAAGTACGTATCAACATAATTAAGAGACTATATTCTGAAATAGATAGTTGCTCTTATGTCTCTTGTGTCCGTACTGCTCATAAGCACTATTTATAGACGAACAAAAAAGTGAAAACAATATGAAGCTATTAAAGTGAAGTACATAACTCAAACATATGAGATAACTAGATCATAGGACATGCACCGATATCATAGATGGAGTTGTTCTGGTTCATGTTTAGAGGTGGACAGTTGGTCATCTTTCATAATATTAGCCAATTCATAAGTTATAACCTGATTTGGCCCGTGAAATTTGAATAAACTTGCTGCAAATATGTACTTTGTCCGGCTAATATTTGTCCCCAAATTCTGAATGTTTTCATGTTTACATGTTATATCCTTCGGTTTAAATGAACCACATTATTAAAATTTGGAGATTTTGGACTTGAGGATGCTGCAAGTTAGAGACTAATGCAATAATATTTGCTGAAATCAAGTCCTAGAACATGGTTAATATACGGTAACAAGTGGAGTGTTTCCTACTTTCCTTGTTGGTCCTTAATAGATACAAAGTACGGAGTAATAAACACTACTTGCTATTATGATCAATCCTCAAAGGGTTTACTTTACAATAAACCTTAATTTATATGGACCGATACAACATGGAGTCAGGCCAATATCTCCAAACCATCATCAAACTATGAAAAATAAACTGAAACTTCATGAAAAACAATAATAAAGCACAAAACTTCATCATCTTAGTCTTTAGTTACTCATTTATAAACAACTCATATTTTGGCTAAAATGATATTTTCGTCCCCAACTTGAACTAAAGAATCTAATGACTCATTTCAAACTTATTACATGATAAATGTGCTTAGTTTTAAGTTTCCAAGACTCTTTGCAATGTATTTATGCACATTTAAGGCTCATTGGGTCGTTATAGGCTATATTTAGGCTCAAATGACATTTTTGCTCCGAACATTGAACTAAAGAATCTAATGACTCATTTTAAACCTTTTACATGATTAATATGCATAGTTTTAACTTTCTAAGACTCATTTCAATCTATTTATTCACATTTAAGGCTTATTGGGTCGTTATAGGTCATATTAAGGCTAAAATGAAGCATTTTCGCTCCCAATTTTGAACTAAAGAACCTAAGGACTCATTTTATACTTATTACATGTTTAATATGAATAGTTTAACTTTCTAACACTCATTCCAATCTACTTATGCAAATTTAAGGCTTGTTTGGTCGTTATAGGTCATATTAGGCTAAAATGAGGCTTTTTTGCTCCCAAATATGAAATAAAGAACCTTAGGACTCATTTTAAACATATTAAATGTTTTATATGATTAGTTTTAACTTTCCAAGACTTAATCCAATCTATTTATGCACATTCGAGACTTCTTTGGCCGTTATAGGTCATATTTAGGCTAAAATGACATTTTCGCTCCCAACTTTGATCTAACGAACTTAAAAACTAATTTCAAACTTATTACATGATTCATATGATTATTTTTAACTTTTCAAGACTCAATCCGATCTATTATATATGCACATTTGAGACTTGTTTGGTCGTTATAGGTCATATTTAGGCTAAAATGAGACATTTTCGCTCCTAACCTTGAACTAAAGAACCTAAAGACTCATTTCAATCTATTTATGCACATTTAAGGCTCATTGGGTCGTTATAGTTCATATTTAGACTAAAATGACATTTAATCTAATGCTCCATCAATTTTTTGTTTTTGTAAGGTCTATACTCCGAGGACTGCGCCTTATGCTAGTGAGGAAATTGATGTGGTTCGTGAGCAATGGGCGAAGTTTTTTACCACCAAGTATTTATTATTGACCTGAGGGCGCTTGATCGTGTTGGTTTAGATGTTATAGAACAATCTTTTATGTTAAAATGTATGCGTACGTTGAAATTGGAACGTAAATATATTTAAATGTATCGGTATGTGCACTTTTGGTTTTGGGATATATACAAAACTCCAGTTGTTGTTTTTATATTTGTTATACAGGTTGCGTTATTCTATTATTGTTTTGACAGGTTTCTATATTTAGTGCAAGGCACTCTAGGTATCCCTAAACAAAATTAGAATTTTCCTGCCAAAAGTGCTTTTTTGCAGCGTACAAATATGTTGTACGCTGCAACAAGGGAAAAAAATTTCGCAAAAATTCAGACTTGTTGCAGCGTACAAATAAATGTACGCTGCAAAAAATTGAGTAATTCAGACTTGTTGCAGCGTACAAATAAATGTACGCTGCAAAAAGTTGAGTCTGTTGCAGCGGGCTTTTATATGTACGCTGCAACAAGTCCAAAATTTTGCCAATTTTTTGGCACTTGTTGCAGCGTACATCTAAAAGCCCGCTGCAACAAATCACTTTTTGCAGCGAACTTGTACGCTGCAACAAGTTCAGACTTGTTGCAGGCCCCCCAGTTGCAGCATACGATGTACGCTGCAACAGGGGTCTAAAAGCCCGCTGCAATAAGGGTTTTTTCTACTAGTGAAAGTATGTTGTACTGCTTAGTCTAGTATGCATGTTTTATGGAATATATTTTGTTTTTTCTGAATTGATCTAATAAGTACGGAGTAATAAGATTAAAACTATATTCTGATCACCTTATTTTCACTTATTTCAGGAAAAATAAGTTCTGATAAGTTAGTTAATTCAGATACGTTCAGACAAGATAAGTTCAGGAAAAATAAGTGTTAGCCAAATACAATTTATAACTAAAACAAATTTTGATAAGTTTTAATAAGTTCAGATAAGATAAGTTCAAGAAAAATAAGTGAAGCAAGGTGAATCTCTATTCTATAAGGGAAGAGCCGAAGGCATTTCCGTAATCACACTTTTGGTTTCCCCCTATCTAAAAGACTAAAATACCCTCCACGCTTTCACAGTTTTATTCAACTCAACATTCGATTATTCCAGTGATTTCTAGTAAATAAATGCCTAAAATCTTCTTTATGGCCCATTACCTAATTATCAGATTTTGAGTTGAATAAAACTGTGAAAGTGTAGAGGGTATTTTAGTTTTTTAGATAGGTGACACCAAAAATATGATTACTGAAATGCCCTCAGAGATTCTAGGAAATAAACCCCTACAATCCCTCTTTTTCTCCACAAAAAATACAAAATAAAAAAATGATTAATATTACAATTTATTACAACTGCCAAAATTAATGAAATTGACAAACTATACTCTAATTTTTTTTGGTAATAGACATATTATACTTTGTAACGCAAAAACCAGTCTACAGCATTCTAAAGAAAAAAAAATCCTGAAACGAGTCTACACGAGTTCGTTCCGAAAACTCCATTACCATTCCTCTTGGAGTTGCGCCGATACACGTAAGTATATTGTTCTCCTGAATCCTTGCAAGCGAATGGAAATAGAAATTGAACAATTCATGTTGTTTTCCGATATAGAAGAAGCTCATCTTTTTTTAAATTGTTGTTATGTAGATTCAATAAACTCATCTTTTTAAAGGTTTGTTCGACATCGTCCAATTAAACAAACAAGTCATTAAAATATTCGTGAATTTTTATTATGAGATCTTCAAAATCATATTGATTTTTGATATAGAACTCATCTTTTTTAAATTGTTGTTATGCAAATTCAATAAACCTTCAAAATATAAGGTATGTTCGACATCGTCTAATTAAAAAAAATATTAATTAAAATATTCGTGAATTATGCAGGTTTAGAATTCAGTTTTTGTTTTCCATCAACCATCGATAAACTTTTAGCATAAGAAGGTACGTTTCAATTTGTTGAGTTTCATTCTTGGTTATACATTGTTTTTCTATGACATCTAAGATATGACGCTTTAATAGACCAATTATCAGAGAAATGAATTGTTTACGAGAGAAATGAAGAACAATTATCAAAGAAACTCAACTAATCAGTAATTAATTGCAAAAAGTGATGATTGATTCATGAAAATTGTCCATCTAACATGTGAAACGAGATAAGTAGACAACTAGAATTGGGAAAACAAGACCAATGTATAATCAATCATCGGGGGAGAGGGGGAAAACCCTTTTCGTATCACCCCCGAGATATTTTATTTTCCATTTTGTCCAAAAAATACAATTCACTATATTTTCAATCCCAAATAAAAAAAAATGAGCCAATTCCAAAGACACTCCAACATAGACGTACCACAACTAACAGTCATACAAGTATTGTCATATTGTCAAACAAGTATATGATTCTAGGGAATGTTTACTCTGTTATACACGTATATGATTCTAGGAAACATTTACTCCATTCTTTAATCTAATTTCATGAAAATAGGCCACTAACATTCTACTAAAGTCTAAAAAACATAGTAAATACCCCAATAAGATAAACATGAACTATAATTCAAAATTGAGCAATTAAAACTGTAAATAAAACAAAACAAAGAGCCCAAAATTGCATTGAAAGACTAGTGAAACTTCAATCCATTTGAAACACTAAATGAAAACCAAGTTAAAAAAGAATGACCTCAAGGAAGATCCCAAATGATCAAGAGTTTGCATGAAGTAATGAATGATTAAAAACCCAGAAACATCATTTGAACAAACACTAACAAAACCCATAAATCATCTAACTCATAAACCCAATCAGTTCTCCCAAACAATTAACGAAATGGACCAAAATAGTAGGTATACACCAAGATAAAAAAAGATCAAATAAAATTTGTAATAACAAGTCCAGCTCAGGTGATTGACGACAACAACGAAATTAAACCGAAACATTAAATTTTGGTGGAAGGAATAAGGACCTGGTGGAAGGAGAAATTGGAGGATAAGTCGGCGGCAAGTTCCTTAACACGGTGAATAGCAATTTCCGACGAGTTAACACATGCAAAACCTCACCAAACTCAAACCACACCAAAAAGACAATAAATCAAAACCAAACAAAAAAATCTGGAAATTAAAAGCATAAAAATACAATAGATTGAGCAATAAATAATTTAAAAATTGCAACTTAAACAAACTGAAACGAAAATGTTGCTCACCATTTCTAGGTAATCGGCGATTAAGCAAAGAGAGTTTGGTTTTCACGATTTTGTCGATTGTTGTTTAGTAATCGCTGACGGAAAAGAGGTGAAGGAGAGGAGGGAATAATCGCCATTTTAATTGCTCATATCTGAGGAGAGAGAAAGGAAGTAGGAGGAGAGAGAAACGAGATAGATGAAAAAGAGAAACAAGAGGGATTAATCGCCAGTTTGAGTGCTCGGATTCGAGGAGAGAGAAAGGAAATAGGAGGAGAGAGAAACGAGAGTGATGAACCATATAGAGATGAAGAGAGACGTAGAGATTCAGATAGAAGTGAGAGTGCCTTGGATTCTCCGTACTCGACGAAGATTTCTAGGTGTTGTTTTGTAAAATTAATGAGGTTAAGATTGAACAACAATACCCCTGAATCTTTTATCAATTAAAATGTACCTATGTTAAAAAGCATTAAAGGAAATATTTAATCTCTTTTAAATTAAAGCTTTCTAAATATAAAAGAATATTTTCATTTTAATCTAAACATAACATTAAAATAATTTTCTTTAACATATGTATTAAATAAGTTACATTATCCACTCTCCAATATGCATCATTTGTTTTTGTAATTTATGAGTCTATTACTTATTTGGAACAAAAAAAATTGAAAGGAGAGAAATTTGGAAATGGTGATTAGAAACATCAACGTTAAATCATAATTATGTTAACCAGGTTAATGAACTAACTACATCCTTATCTACATGGTATGCACAAGATCGCTAAATTCATGTGCGATATAACCTTAAGTAGAGATGTTCAAAGTTTTGATAAATTGTATGTATGAATCGGAAAATCTGAAAAGTATAAGGAGATCATGGTTTCTTTCATCGAAATTTTCATTACAATCGTCTATTGATATTTTAATGTTCCACGAATCCGAATATCCCAATTTCCTACAGTGAGAAAGTATTGTTTTACCCTTGAAATATAATTATTGTCGACAAATTAAATACAATATTACATACATGATTGTATAACTATGCTTCTTTTTAGGTACAATATTGCCGAGTTGCTGCATATGCAAGCCGCGTTGAACATGTTGATAACATCATATATGAAGCATACACATGTCGCCTGAAAAAAGTTATCATTTTTCAAGGACTTCAAAAATGTCAATCTTGCAATCTCATTAATCTTGTAACTATTCCAAAATAACTATCTAAGTCTTTTTTATACTTAGACTAACATTTTAAAATAAAATATCTAAATTAATATTCGAGCTTTGTTTTATAGGTTATTGCTTCGACTTACCATATTTGATAGTGGTAATTTGAGAGTAACAATACTATAAGACATTGCACAACACCTTTTAGGCTGCTTAGCTATCGACATAAAATTATTACTTCATCAGGTTTCAATCTATTTTGACTACATAATCTTCCAAAATGATTAGCCCACATTATAGTTAACATTAACATATATTTTTATACGTGCATGCAGCCTAATGGACGCAATCGGGTCATGGAAAATGTATTCTCAACCTTAAAAAACAAAACTTATTCATAGGTGCTACCTCCACCAATTGGAGTGCATGTGGTTAGACAAGTATATTGTGAGCAAGAGGAAAAAGTAATGCAAACTACTTTATATGTGTAGATATTTTACTTTGGTACTAAGATTTTGAAATTATGTCATGTAATGACATGAGTATTACACTGTTTCACGATTTAGATTGCAATATTGACATGTTATATGCCGTAACTATTTTAAAATATGAACTTTGTGAATAATTTTTTACTACCTAATATTCGTTGTGATTAGTTGTAATAATATAAAATTAATTTTTATATAATTTCGCACGCATTGCGTGCATATGAAACTAGTAGAACGTGAAACTGAATAGAACATCATCTGAGAAAAAAACTAACGAAGCACTATAGGCCCAAAGAATGAAGATAGTCTTATAAACCCGCCCTAAGTAAGCCCACAATTGGCCGACAACCTTTTGACCCAAACCCAACTACGAAAACCAGATCTTAAAAACCCTAACCCTAACCCGCCTCCTCTCCTCCCTCTCGTTATATATAAATACAACCTTAATCTCAACTCCTAATTACTCACATGGCGGCTTGAATCTCCTGTTTTTCATCTTCTCCCTTAAATCTGCAATTTTCAGAAACTTCCTTTTATTTGTTCGTCTGTTTTCTAATTAATCATGTTTTTCCATTATCATTTAAGTAAATCCCTGTATTTAGCCTTTTCTCCTTGTTTCTTCATTGTTTTTATGCAATTGAAATCCTATAATTGCTGGAAAAGCGGCACTTTTCAGAAAATAAAAATGAAATGATGCTTCCTGAGACCAGCCAAATCAAAATCGGATCATCTGACTTGGTGGGTGTTTAATCTCTCTAACAACCCACCTTTGTCCCGATCGGAAACATTTATTCCCCGAGAATTCCCAATTAGTTTTCATATATTGTGATTATTTTCAAATGTATATTACTGGGATTATTTGAATTGAAATCATTTAATTTGGTTGGATGCTTAATTTTGTGTGCTGGTAATGTAGTGTGGAGATTTTTTTTAAAAAATCCTTCTCTGCACCTCCCATGACCAGCTACATTAAAACATCCCAATCAGTTTTTGAACCAATAATATCCTGGATTTTGACCCTACCATTCGGTAAGAAATCCATGTTCTGGTTTGGATAATCTTGCTGCAATTTTTCAGTAATTTGGGTTGATTATATAAAAATAGTCCAGACATAAGTCAAGTATCAGAGTGTTGATTTTGAATCAAGTAGTAGCTGATACAGTTACGAGTCTGGTAAATGAATAGAATAAGGTCTCATCGTTACAGATGTTGTTCTTTTCATGCTCACATCTGCTCCATTTGGGTCCTACATTTCTCCATTTTGTTTGATTTGGATCGACTTAGACTTGACTTGTGAAACTGAAATGTACTCAAGCACTGCGAAAAAATTGCTCCCTTCGACCCAAAATTATCTTCTTGCTTTCCTAAACGAGCTTTTCTAAACGAGCGTCCCAAAATTATCTTCATGTTTTTAATTATAGATATACTAATTAATTAGAAAAAGAGAGGGGACCATTTGATGGAAAAAGTAACCCCCCTATTTGTGTTGAATATGTGATTTAAATCTGAGCATTTTGATTGGTTGAGAATAAATATTATTGTATTCTTATTGGTTAAACCATTTTGATTAGAATCCACGTGCAAAAGAGGAGAGGACCATTTTGCTTATTCCAACACAAGTACAATCCAATTATTAGACTTATCCACCATAAATATTTTTCTTAAAAACCGTGAAATTGGTCAAACAGGAAAATAGTTTTGAGACGAAAGGAGTAATTAAGAAGTTTCGAATCAATGATCAGAAAATCTGAAAATGGAACCAAATCTTGTACAAACTACACGAATAGTGGAGATTTTTGAAACGATAGTGGTGGAACTTAAGCCAAATAAGATTTTGAATGGACTCTTAATGGCGTAGAAGAGGAGGATGTAAAGGTTGCCCTCTGATGCGGTCAAAAATTTTCCGGGTTATGGGCCGATTGAAGAATCCACACAAATCCTTACCTTGAAGCGTTTGTGGAAACCTAAGCATGGTTTGGAGGGGAATTGTATTGAGAAAATATCATTCTTCCAATAAAGAACATGTGAAGCCCAACAATGACATTTGAGAGACTCGCAATAGTACTTAGTGACATTAATGGAGAGGTAAAGCCATTTGAGTCCCCTTTTTATAGTCCTTAGCATTAGGGGTGAGCAAAAAGTCAGAGTACCCTGAATCGGAACCGAAACTTGTTAGGAACCTGCGGGGTACCCTGAATCAGAACCTGTTGCAACAGGTTTCGGTTCCGGTTCTCATTTTCAGGAACTTGTTGCAACAGGTTCCGGTTCCGGTTCCGATTCTTGGAATATTTTATAAAAATATTTTTTATAACAAATTAATTAGGTTGGAACACGTGTTCTCAAAATGGTGAAATGATGTTGGTTGACAAGTGTCCTCAAAATGGTGTTGCACACTTGTCATTTAATGACGGTGGTTTTATTGTTTAAATACTAGGTATTTTAGGTAATTATGCTTATCGTGTCCCCCATATAAAAGACAAAAATACCCCACAACAGTTTTACAGTTTATTTGTTCTACAGACCTAATTTGATTAAAAGAATGTAACACCCAAAATCAAGAATATGGGCCCATTACCACATAATACAATCCTCTTTATCTCAATTACCAAAGTTGGTGTTGATTGATTGATTAAATCAGGAAATAAATAAAAAAAGGAAAAGAAAATATTACAATTATCACAGTTGCCAAATGAAACGAAAATTATTACTAATCAATAAATGAACAATACAGCTAAACGAATAAAATTTTTCTAATTAACTGCAGAAACAAAATACATTCAAAAAATCTCCATTGTAAATCAGAAGAGGAAGAAAATTTCCAGAAATTAGAAAACAAAAAACCTCTCCTTTGATGCACATCTACTGCCGCGCTGATTCTCAGTAGAAAACCAGAAGAAATCCGTTCTCAAAAGAACCACATTATCGTTCTTTCTTCTTGAAGTCGCTCCCACACGTAAGTACACTTTTCGTATGAATCCTTGCAAAAAAATACAAACAGAAAATAAACAAATTTTTTATAATAATAATTCATAAATTTTAATACATAACCATAAAGAAACAGACATTAAACAATTACTTTTTTAACAAATTCGTGAATTTCTAATTTAATTGTATGATCATATTCAATTTTGTGTATGCATAAAAATACAAGGAATATTGTACGCATAACAATACTCCCTCTGTATTTATTTAAGAGATACACTTACCTTTTTCGGCCGTATTTAATTAAGAGATATATACTTGTCATTTTTAGTAACTTATCAACCCACCATTTAATTAAATAATCTATCTACAACCTACCCCCACCCCCATCCCCTAAAATGACATGGTCCCCACTTATTTTACTTATTAAAATATCTACCCAACCCCACTTGTTTTATTACTTTATTTAATTCAATTTTTTTTCTTAATACCCGTGCCGGTCAAGTGTATCTCTTAAATAAATACGGAGGGAGTATAATTTTTATGTATACAGACTATATAAAAAATAAAAACAAAATTAAATTTGTGAATTTATGCATAAAACAAATATTTTTTTCTAATATTGTTGCGTTTATTTATTAGCAGATTTCAAAATATAAGGTAGGTAATATTCTTGCTTCTATAGATTTTAATTAATTATTTTATATTTCCATTTATGTATTTGGTTAAATAATCTCATAATTTTTTTAATTTTTAATTGCAGATTTCAACAACGAAGGTATGTGATAACATAAATTTCTGTTATTAGAATTATGATTTTAAATATAATTGACTTACATTTGTTTTAATGCGGAATTTAATTGGGGTTTGAAGTTCATAACGAGGAAGAACGACCAACGACATACGGTAAATTCTTAATCTTTAAAATCTGGAAGGAAAACTAAACCCCTCATCTCTCACATCTTTGCTTTCCCAAGTTTAATCTGAGATTTTTTGCATTTTTTTGTTAAATTTATAGTACTCTTACCAGATGGGTTTGCATTTTTTTGTTCAATTATGTAAATCAAAAATCTGAAATAAATTATGGTTTTGCAGGTTATAATCTCGGTTTTAAGTTGGGTGTTAAGTTCATCAAGGCATACTATAAACAACGGCAAAAGGTATGTGGCCCATCAATCTCTTAAACAAAATATTAATATGCATGATTTTTATTGATTTTAATTAATTATGGTAGATTATTTTTAATGCTTTTAATTGAATAAGTTGTTATTTGATTTAAAATACCCTTCTCTGTTTTAATTATCAAGTAACTCGGTTAAACATGTGTTCTATAAAATTAGAAATTGATTATTACATCTAGCTATAACTTATAAATAGAAAAAGAGAAAAAAAAAAACTTAAGGTATACATGTGTTTACTGATTTCAATTAACTATTACAGATTTTAGATCATGCTTTTAATTACATAGAACGAAAAGAAAATCATCAAATTTCATTCTAACTAAATTAACAAATCTCACCATAACAACATACAGTCACATTTGATAAAATAACACCCAATAGTCTCATGAAAACAACAAAATCAGATGAACAAATAAAACATCAAAATTGAAATTAAAATCAGAATATTGCCCCATGCACTCAAGTATTCGATCAATGTTCCACAATTTACAATTCCACAAATCAAAATATAACCCCAACACTTAACCTCACCAAATTAAAACATGTCAAAAAACACATCACTGTTCCACAATCAATTCATCAAGTAGTGCAATTTTTAAATTGCTAAAATGAAATTCAGTCCAAATCTAGCAATTTAATCATAATTGTCAAACAATTTCAATAAATACTTAGTCAAATTTGATCATAAATATTTAGTCAAATTTGATCAAAATAATTACTCAGAAAACTCGCAATTCACTAAATTAGCCGTATTTTTAAATTCCTAAACTGAAATTCAGTCCAAATCTAGCAATTTGATCATAATTGTCAAACAATTTCAATAAAGATCAGAGTTTATGTACAAACACTTAGATTTCATCACAACAACACAAATAACAAATAATAAACCATAAATAGATGCGTGCCTGACCATATTTTAAATTGACAAACATTAGCCTAATATGATTATGTACGACTTTGCCAAAATTCGACAAACGCAACATAACTAAAACGGACAATGTTGGTTCCAATCAAAACATACAAATAATTGACCATACAAATAATTGACAAACATGTAAATATCACCAAATTAAAACAATGTTAAATTCAAGAAACATACAAATAATTGACAAACCCATAATAGTAACAATTAATTTCACCAAATTAAAACAAAGTTAAATTAAACAGAACCTGACCATCGCATCGCCTAGCGCCTTTCGCGCCTCTCTACCGCCTTGCCACCGCCTCGCCAACCACCTTCACCTCCACAGTGATACGACATACCAACCAAAAATGCAAAAAAAATCAGTCAAGCAACAATTAATTAAACGAACACAGGGATCAATTAGTTACTCAACAATTAATCGCTAAATTAAACCCTAAATACCCTATCTACAAGAAAATTTGCGCTTATATTACATAAAACCCTTAATCTGAGTTGAATTTGTTAAATTAGCGATTTTTGGCCCAACATTTTATTCTGAATTAGAGAAGAGGGGAGAGGGAAAGGCGAGAGATTAACCTTATATTTCTTGATCTGAGTATTTTCGCAATATGTTGATCGGAATTTGAAAGGATAGGCATTTTGAGTGCAGGATTTTTGCCATATTTGAGGTTTTTCGCCATTCTTTAAGGAGAGAAAGGAAGGAGAGAAAGATCAACGAGGAGAGAGAAGGGAGGAAACAAAAAGAAAATAGGTTCCAAAAATGAAAGGAGCGGCGGATAACTACAAAATGAGATAGAGTTTACCTGTTAATTATAGAAAGGATTGGGCTTTGAGAATTAAATGGGCCTCTTTTCTTAACTTTACTAAAACGAAAATGAGAGTTTATTAATAGAATAGAGTAATAAAGTAACAATCAACTATTTTATATGTTTAATAACTTTACTTCAGTACTTCTATTTTGATTTCTCGATTTGATATGTTAGTTGTAATAAAATAATGTTAAGTTTTTTAATAGCTTTAATTGGTCATAATATTCGATTTTTCGTCATGTAAGGCTACGAGTATCGTATGACCTCAATATCGCAAAATATGGACTTTACGAGTATTAGTGCCTAATATTTGTAAAATTCCGCACGCATCGCGTGCATAAAACACTACTCCCTCCGTTTCAAAATGTTTGTTACGTATTCCTTTAATAGTGTTTCAAAATGTTTGTTACATAAAGAATCTTTCTATTTATAAACTTGTTACTATTATTATTTTTTGAGCCAACTTTTATTTCTAATTGGTCCAATTTTTCAACTCAATGAATATCATGCAACCAAAAGTCACATTATGACAAGTTAGCAATTTGTGTGATTTTTAATTATTGGTTCATTTTGATAATAAAACAATCTTATTGGTTGTTTCAATGATTAGTGGATTGAGGTATATTTTTTTTAATAAAAGATGAAAGCATATTTGCACTATATTCAAAGAGAGTAATAAATGTCAGAATTTGGAAAGATGGAATGAGATTTATGATGGAATCTAGAACATTTAAAATTAAAAAAAAAAGAATCTTAATTATACGTTAATGAACGTGCCAAAATCCAAACGTAACAAACATTTTGAAACGGAGGGAGTAGTTGATTATGAGGTAATCCTTCACCGCCATTGGGAAGGTAACTATTGATTATGATGGGGTTAAGAATGGGGCAAGCTCAATTCTGAACAATAAAGCTACGTTAAGTTCCAATAAGAGTGCGGGAAAAAAATTTGAGTGGGGAGGAGAATCACTATTACATAAAGGAACAACTGAGGTTAAAATCGTAATACTCCCTCCGTTCTTATTTATGTGTCCACTTTGAAGTTTTACGTGAGATTTAATGAAACTGAGTTGTGTGTAAGAGGTAATGATTGGTAGTATTTTTTTGGGGGAAAGAAAAAGTAGATAATTGTTTAATTAGAAAAAATCCAAAAAGAAAAGGGAGAGAAATCAGAAAAAGTAGATAAGTGTCATGTCACTGATCTCCTACCAACAAAAACATCCGATCATATTGCACAAAAAAAATCCAAGCACCAATAGAATTAAAGGACTACGATAAAGCAAATAAACCCTAGAAAAATTATCAAAATTCAAACCCGGCCCATAAATTCGAACTTCCTTCTCAAATTCTAATCAGAAAAATCATCAAAATATCACCAAACCCTAACAAAATTAAAACCAAGAAAACACATACATTCGAACCCACGAATCCAGAAATTAATCGACAAAATCGAACCCAAAAACTCATCCAAAAACTCAAATAAACGCAAATCTAGAAAAACACCAAAAAATCATCAAAAAATCAAAAAATTCGAACAACAAAAATTTATCAAGATAAACAAAATTAACCCTAGAATAAAAAAACCCAGAAAAATATAAAAATCCATATAATCACAAAAAATCATCAACAAACCCAAAATCATAAAAACAATCATCAATAAACCTAGAAATCGTCATTAAACCAAAATAAACTAAAAAAATATTAAAAATTCAACATACCTAGCGATCCAAAGCCAAATTTGAGGTTCAAAAGGTCAAATTTGACCATGAAAACTTTAGATCTGCAATTTGCATGGTCAAATTTCACCATTTAAAACAAAATCTTGAATTTTGTGGGTGAAATAGGAGAGGGACGAACGAAAATGAAGGGGAGAGAGTAAAGAGGGAAGAACGAAGAAGATGAAGCAGATTTGGAGTTTAAGTAGAGAGAGTGGAGAGAGAAGATGAAAATGAGAAAATGAAGGAGAGAAAGAGGTGAACTTGGGTTTTTGTTTCTCCAAACTTGACTCCCTCTGTTTTCGGTTTTTTTTCTTTTTTCTTTTAAAAAAAATATTTTTTTTAATTATTTATTATTTTTTTTGACACATTTTTTTAATAAAGTTTACATGTCTAAAATAGAATGTGGACACTTATAAGGGAACACTATATATGGGAACTGGACACTTAAATAGGAACAGAATGAGTAACACTTTTCGTGTCCCCTTTCGAATACTAAACTACCCTCTACGTTTTAACAAATTTTAAGAAATAAAATTTTAACAAATAAGGAAACCTGAATTAGCGTGCACAAATCCATGTAATCTCTCGCCAAATCAGGAAAGGGATTTAAAAATCGCTATAATCTCTCCCTTTAATCTCTCACCTCATGCATTAAAGAAAAAAGAACCAAATAAAATTACAAATTTATTACTGTTTCAAGTCTTAGGAATTTAGATGCTGATTAGCTTGAATAACTAACTTGTAGAGTGAGCGCAAGGAACGATTATTTAATTATTGAATGTTTTCTCTGTTTTAATTGGATATAATTTTTGATGTTCCAATGCTGGTGGTGGTTTTTTTTATTGAGTTAGTTGTTCGACAACTTTTATTTTAGAAGTGTAGTGTAGAGTGGTGGTGGTTTTTACGGTGGTGGTTGTTCAGCCGGTTGGAGTGTGGTGTAGAGTGGTGGTGGTGCAGATGGTTGATGGAGGCTCCGTTTCGTAGGGCGTAAAACGTTTTCATGGAAAACGATTTTCCCCTTTTCAATCATTTTACGTTGTTTGGTTGGATAAGGGATGTAAAACAATTTTCTATGACTCACTCAAAGGTGGAAAACCTTTTTCCATTTGAAAGGGAGGGAAATCACTTTTCCTTCTTTCCTCCTTACCTCCCTCTCCTTTCTTCCCCTTAATCTTCACCATTTTCTCCCATTTTCCTTTAAGTTACCAAACAAAGGAAAACTAGTTTGGAATTGTGTTTTCCCTTGAAAAATGTTTTCCATGGAAAATCATTTTACAATGAAAACGTTTTACGCCCTACCAAACGAAGCCGGAGTGTGGCTTAGAGGGGAGGAGTGGTAGTTTGCGAGGAAGTGGTAGAAGGGTGGTGCTGGTATGGAGGTGAGCAGCAGGCCGGTTGATGGCAAGGTGAGATTTGTTGTTGCGGGGTTGTGGTGTAGGTTAAGTAAATTTACCGAATCAGGTTATCTATGACTCCTATGAGATATTTAAATGTGATTGAAATACTGTTGAGCTGTTGTATATCATTGAAAACCAGATTCTACTCAGCATTCATGTAACTATTGATGTTTTGAAAGACTCCAAAAAAATAACTTCAATGATTAAGGAATGAATCTGATCTAGATTGATACTAGGATGTTTTTCCCCAAACAAGGGACAATTTGGATAAAGCCTTCATGTGGACTGTCTTTTTGTTTTAGTGCAGTTCTTAGAACTTGTGGAATTAGAGGTCATGACTGCAGTCAAACCATTAGAGTTCTTCAGATCAGCTTTTGATGCTTTGTATCCTTTTGCAACATTATCATACAAAATAACTTGTGTTGGATATGTTTGATTATTTGTGTAGAGTTAGATACACTCCTGCAGCCTGCAATATTATCAACTAGTCAATAAAAACATCACACTTTTCCTAGTAGATACTGGAGCGCAGTAATAATTCTTGGAGTTTCAGTTTGTTCGTCAAAGATAGTTGTCTGAAATTGTGTCATACTGAAATGAGAAACATTGAGTTAAAATACTTCTTGGAAAGCAAGCAATGTCTCTGTTGTTTATTTATAAACAACGTGTGCGACATTGTTATGTTTTGAATGATCCAAGTATAGATATTCATGTAAATAAAGTGCTTAAAAATTGTTACAAGAATCCTTAGCCTACATCTCTGATATTTTTCTGTTCTCAACACTGAAAACAAGAAAGTTGGAGGAAGTTTTGTAATGCTTGACATTTTGGTTGGTGGCCAACAAAATATGTCCGGTTAGTTATATCAATGACGTCTCCTTTCTTCCTCCCTTCAGTGTGCATTCACTTTATGGTAAATCAAGATAATCAAACTCGTTCCAGCAACAAAGTCTTTGACTAATTGGTCAATACTTGAGCACAACTTAGAGCTTAGGTGTTCCGTCTGAGATCTAAAACTATATTGGCCTTTTCTAATTATCATCATTTTTGTACAAATTTATAAACTGCATCCCTTAGGCGACTATATGTATGCATTATTTGAGAGAAGAACTAATTATATTCTTACTACTTATTTGGAGGCGAGTTTGCACATATAGATGCAGGGTATTCTTCTTAATCTAACTCTACCTTATTATTTTTTATGCGACAGTTCTGGAGTCTATTCACAACATAATCTTCAATATTGATTTATTTGACATAATTTGTACACAAATTTTGTCCCCAGATCAAGTTGTCATGTCCTAGTGTCTTGTTCATATTATCGGAAATATTATCGGAATTGGAAAATAATTCCCGAATCGGAAATATTAAATATTTGTTCGAAACGGAAATTAATTCCGGAATCGGACATATTAAATATTGTTCGAATCGGAAATTAATTCCGGAATCGGAAAATTAATCGGAAGCGCGTCGTACAAAATAAACATCGGACGAGCTTGCTAGACGCAAGGCCCAGCACGAAGCCAGGCCTGCGCCTAGCAAGCCCATGCGCGCAAAGGGCAGCAAGGCAGCCCGCCAGCAATCGCAAGGCCCAGCCAAGGCCAGGCCCAACGAGGCCAGCAGAGCGCGAGCTCCTTCGTGGGATGCGAGCAGACTGCTGGGCCGAGCACTCCGCGCGCGCGCGCATGGCCAGCACCCCTCGTGGGCTGTGCGTGCGTGTGTGCGTTGAGTTCGTGCATGCATCGAATCCTTAAGCGACTAGGATTAGATTAAAGATTAATTTCCTAAAGTTACTAGAGTTAGTTGTTGAATTAAACATTAACTTATTAGTTTTAATTAATGTCTAATTCTAATAGGATTAGATTAATTGAAACCTAGTAGGCTTCTAATTCCATTATTCCAAACCCTATAAATAGGTGATGCCATTCACAATTTATAATCACCTAATTCAAGTATTTATATAGTTTAAGGTTAAAACTAAAGGTAATAATTTGCCACAAATCATATTCGAATAACTTAAAACCTTAGGTTGAATTCTAGTTAATTAAATCTAAGGCGGATTCGAACGTGCTGTGGACTATCTACGGAGGGACTATACTTGGAGTCCTAAACTTGTTCTTGTTCTGTTCGGGAGCAGCTAGGGAGGGCACGCTACAAATGTATGCATCCTGAATTATGCTAATTGTTATGTGACAATTAATTTGGAATCCTGGCTTTATGGTTTTTCCGCATGAAATATATATATGCTTTATATGTAACATAACCTAACAGTGGTATCAGAGCCTCTAATCAATTGCATAACAAATGTATGCATCCTGAATTATGCTAATTTATAGCAAATGGGTTTTCGAACTGAAAAAAGACAAGGATGGGAAACTAAAAGTTTTCAAAGCTAGATTGGTTGCAAAAGGTTACAGGCAAGTCCACTGTGTAGATTACGATGAAGCCTTTTCACCAGTTGCAATGCTAAAGTCTATTCGGATAATGTTAGCAATCGCTGCATATTACGATTACGAAATATGGTAGATGGATGTCAAAACCGCTTTCTTAAACGGCGTTTTAACAGAAACTCTGTTTATGACACAGCCTGAGGGTTTTGAGGATCCAAAGAATGCTAAAAAGGTATGCAAGCTTAAGAAATCAATCTACGGATTGAAGCAAGCACCAAGGAGCTGGAATATACGTTTTGATGAAGCAGTCAGTGACTTTGGTTTCATCAAGAACGCAGACGAATCTTGTGTTTACAAGAAGGTCAGTGGGAGCAAAATTGCTTTTCTAGTATTATATGTCGACGACATATTACTTATCGGAAATGACATTCCTATGTTGAACTCTGTCAAGATTTGGCTTGGAAAATGTTTTTCGATGAAGGATCTAGGAGAAGCACAGTACATACTGGGCATCAAGATTTACAGAGATAGATCTAAAAAGATTTATATCAATAAGGTGCTTGAAAGGTTCAATATGGCAGAGTCCAAGCGAGGCTACCTACCCATGTCTCATGGAATGACTCAAAGCAAGACTCAGTGCCCAAAAACACTAGATGAGCGTAGACGAATGAGTGGGATTCGATATGCATCATTGATTGGTTCAATAATGTATGCTATGATATGTACACGCCCGGATATTGGTACGCACTCAGTGCTACGAGAAAATACCAGTCATACACAGGAGAGGCACATTGGACTGCTGCCAAGAATATTCTGAAGTACCTGAAAAGGCACAAAGATGATTTCCTGGTCTATGGTAGTGTGAGGGGGTCGAAAAAGCACGACGCTAATGCGTGACCTCGTCCCTCGTGGGTGTGACGTTTCTTTTTGTCAAATCAAGTGTAATTGGATTTCCTGTGAGTTTACACCCAATTGACTAGTAATATAGGAGTCGCCATTCAGTTTTTAACGACAATAAGAAAAAATGACAAAACCCGGTTATCGTGACATAAAGGGAGTGCAATTATGTTTGACCACGACGGCCATAAGTTCCCTTGTGATCCCTGGCGTGGGGATCTCTCAACGTACACCCGCAGGGTAGAGATTGAGGGTTCGGGGGACTGTAACTACCGAGAGTAGTACTCGCTCGTCGATAATTCCAGAGGCAGGATATCCTTACTAGCTCGGCATAAATAATTGAAGGGACATGCGTTAACTATTAAACTAATCTGAGTTGATTTTAACAATATGCAACACATAATACTAGATCGATCGCGATTATCTGACTCGGATTGCTTTAAGGGACCTAGCATGATAGTTCAATTTCCCAAAATATTATCTTTATTACGCGTGGTAGAACAATCAGATTTAATTAGTTTAACAGTTTATAAAAGGGCGAGGAAAGCAATTAAATTATGGAAAAGGGACACATTACGACGCACCCTTGAGAGGTGCGTCACGGTTCTCAGAAAACTAACCACTTTGAATTTGCTATTTCTCCTTTTATTTAACGAATCTCAAGTTACGGGCTTAATTCTCCAGCTACAAGGGACAGGATACGTTCGGTTCGATTTTGGATCGATTGCGACAGAACGCGGGATCAATTTCGCAGCGTGAGGCTTAGGCTTAGGGGTTGGAGTCCATACTCAGAATATGAATTGTGTTCCTTTCACGTCGAATTTGGGGCTGTATTTATAGGGAAGAGTTCGTGGAAAGATAGAATTGTAGAGCTCTAATCCAAGAAGAATTAGGAGAGAACACGTCCCAGGTATTTTCAGCGCCCAGGGCTGGGCGTTAAAGATTTCGGCGCTGTGAGGGGGTCGAAAAAGCACGAGGCTAATGCGTGACCTCGTCCCTCGTGGGTGTTACGATTCTTTTTTATTGAATCAAGTGTAATTGGATTTCCTGTGAGTTTACACCCAATTGATTAGTAATATAGGAGTCGCCATTCAGTTTTTAACAACAATGAGAAAAACTGACAAAACCCGGTTATCGTGACATAAAGGGAGTGCAATTATGTTTGACCACGACGGTCGTAGGTTCCCTTGTGATCCCTGGTGTGGGGATCTCTCAACATACACCCGCAAGGTAGAGATTGAGGGTTCGGGGGACTGTAACTACCGAGAGGAGTACTTCGCTCGTCGATAACTCCAGAGGCAGGATATCCTTACTAGCTCAGCATAAATAATTGAAGGGACATGCGTTAACTATTAAACTAATCTGAGTTGATTTTAGCAATATGCAACATATAATACTAGATCGATCGCGATTATCTGATTTAGATAGCATTAAGGGACCTAGCATGATAATCCAATTTCCCAAAAATATTATATTTGTTAGGCGTGGTAGACCAATCAGATTTAGTTAGTTTAACAGTTCATAAAAAGGGCGAGGAAAGCAATTAAATCATCGAAAAGGGACACATTACGACGCACCCTTGAGAGGTGCGTCACGGTTCTCAGAAAACTAACCACTTTGGCTTTGCTATTTCTCCTTTTTATTTAACGAATCGGTCAAGGTAGTCACATGTTGAAGTATGCCTTGACCAAAAGCTAGGTGCCTTTCTTTACCCATAATCATATTTAGAAATCTTTTTGACTTACTTGCAACATCGGGATAAACGCATACTTAGATTAAACCAACGACACTTTATTATGTTCGAAAAAGTCTTTGAAAATTATTTGAAAATTATTTAAAATCCGAATCCTACTGTGTACAATCCGAGGTGTCCTAAGTAAGTTGACTTATAGAAGGGTTCGTACAGGATTACATGAATGAATCAAAATACTGTTACGATTTTTGGAATGCTGTCTAAGGATTTGCTGGAAGCCAGGGTGCAGGCGTCAAGATATACTTGTGCCCGTTTGGCATATGCTTTAGGCTTTTTGAAGGAAATAATGCCCTTGGTCCAAGTATGCATTCTATGTTAAGTCTAATAAATGCGGTTCAGTATTAATTAACAAGTTAATAATTCAGTGAGATCAAGTGAGCTGAATGCCTAGCTAGAGGCCGCTTCAGTTCAAGTGGAATTAATGATATTAATCCACAGCTTACTCTTGACTGAACCCGTAGGGTCACACAAATAGTACGTAAACGGATCAAGTATTTAATGGCATTAAATACTCCATCTATGAATATTCGGAACCGACGGATCTTGGTTTCAGTGGGAGCTAAGATCGTCACAGGCAAGAATTGAATACTCCGGAAACGATGATATTGCCGGAAACGGAAATATGGATCGTATCGGAAATATAAATATTATCCAAGTCGTAGATGTTGCCGGAAACGGAAACATGGTACGTATCGGAAAATATTATCGGAAATGGAAATATTGCCAGAATCGGAAATATTGCCGGAAACGGAAATATTGTCAGAATCGGAAATATTACCGGAATCGGAAAATAATTCCGGAAACGGAAATATTAAATATTTGTTAGAAACGGAAATTAATTCCGGAATCGGAAATATTAAATATTGTTCGTATCGGAAATGAATTCCGGAATCGGAAAATTTAATCGGAAGCGCATCGTACGAATAAGCATCGGACGAGGCCTGCCGGACGAGGCCCAGCACGAAGCCAGGCCATCGCCCAGCAAGCCAAGCGCGCCGCACAAACAGCCACGCCAGGCCCAGCGCAAGGCCAGGCCCAGCAGGCTGCGCAGCGCGCACAGCGCGCACAGCACGCGCAGCGCGCGCGGGCGCTGCGTGGGCTGCTGCTCGCGCGCACGCATGGGGCCCATCGTGGCAGCCGTGCGTGTGTGTGCAAGTGTTTGTGTTCGTGCACGTTTCCTAAAACATGCAGAGTTCGGTTAATGATTAAATTCCTAATTCTATTTGATAAATTAATTAAATTAGAGTTCTTGTAGGATTCTAGGTTTAATTAATTTGTATCTGAATAGGATTTCGATTCCCTTTCCATACCCCTATAAATATGAGGCTAGGGCTCACAATTTATAAGAAGTTTCAAAGTATTCAAAAGTGAGTTTTTTGAGAGAAAATTAAAACACACATCTTGCTCATAAAGTGCCGAAATTTTCTAGTACCTTAAGGGCGATTCTAGTTGGTCAATCTTAAGGCGGATCCGGACGTGCTGTGGACTATCTACGGAGGGACGACACTTGGAGTCCTAAAGACTTGTTCTTGTTCGGTTCGGGCGCAGCTAGGGAGGGCACGCAACAAAGAGTATGCATCTAAATTATGCTATATGATTATGTGTAAATAATATGTTGTCCTGGGTTAATGGTTGTTTCCGCATGATCTATGTAATGTCATATGTATCATAACCTAACACTTTTAAGGCCATCTTTTCCAGAATTGCGGGAATATAAACCGTTTTCAAATTGACTTAGATTTACTTGGTGTATGTCTGTACAAAAGGTCAAGGTATACTTTAGTTCTTTCCCTAGCTCTTTTATTTCAATTTTTAGCCCCGAGTTGCTATTATGTCTTCCCATTAACGATGTTTTTAGATTTCGATTTTAGATGCCCGTGTCATATGTCTGAGTAGGGTGAGCCTTGGTTAAGTGCCAAGTCCTATTGACAATGTCTGTTTTTTTCAAAGGGGATTCGCAAGCATTTGAATTATCAGGAACGGGTGCCCTGAGTTCGAAGGAACGATGGGGCAATGCCGAACCCAGAATTCTCAAATTCGAAGCCTAACTATGACTTTTCGAAGGTTTTAGTTTTTCGAATGCAAAATTTCGTAAATTTAAGATGTTAAATTAAATATTTGCGATTCTTGTTGATAAATCTTGAATTTTTGATTGACCTACTGCATATGTTTAACAAGTTTGAATGCCTAATCTTGTTAATTATGCAATCTAATTTGTAATTATGATTAATTTGTTGAAAATTAGAATAATTTAGAATTAATTTGATTTTCATAATTAATTGTAATTTAATTAGAAACCTATGATTAAAAACCACCATAAAAATTGTAAATTTATGATAAAATTTAAATTTTTATGACCTAGACTTGAATCCATAACAATCGGAAATCAATTGGATAATAAATTTTCGATTTTTTCGCCCTAAAATTATGAAATTAATATTATTTATTAATTTGTCATTAATTTTAAATATAAATTTTAAATTTTTTATGCGATTCGTTCATAAAACTTGCACGCACGAAGCAATGGACGCTTCGTGTTACCCTTAAGGGGTGTTGTATAATGCGGGCATGCGACGACGAGCAAGGGAGCTCGTCGCCCGTGCGGCACGAATGCAATGAGCAAGGGCGTAGTGCACGAGCACAAGGCAGCAGCCCTGCCTTGTGTCGTGTGCCACGAGCAATGGACGAATGGGCATGGGCGAAGGGCGAGCCAAGGCAGTCGCGTGTGGGCAGCAAGCGAGCTGCGCCACAACGCGCGCTGCCTCGCACAAGAGCGCGCAGCCTCGCGCGCAGCGAGCGCAAGCTCGCGTGCCACGAGCGCTGCGCCCAGCATTGCTCGCGCGCACAACGAGTGATGGCTCGCGCGCCCAGCGAGCGATGTCGCGCGCCCAGCGAGCGATGTCGCGCGCGCACTGCGAGCGATAGCTCGCGTGCGATGAGCGCTGGCGCGCGCAGCGAGCACCAATGCGTGCGGAGGCTTGCGATGGGGATGCAGCAGCTATGCGACGAGCGCATGGGCTGCGCGCACATGGCCAGCAATGGCTGTGTGCGTGCGGCCCATGGGCGTGCAACGCGTAGGGTGTTTGCGTTACGATTAAAGATCGTTTTGAATGTTTAATTTGAAAATTCCAGTTCACGTAATTTTAATTAATTTTAAAATTAATAATTTAAATTATTTTCTTGGATTTTAATTTTGAATATTGTAATTATAATAAATTTTATTTATTCTAATTATTTTACTAAAATTAAAATCATGAATTAATTTAAATACGACTGAAATTAAATTAAACTTTTTGGATTCAATTATAAATTTATATGAGCTTTAAATTTTAATTAAATTTGTATGTTTCCGGTTAGACTAGAAATACATTTTTATGTTTAAAATTAGTAAAGCATATGAATTTATTGGTTTAAGTGGGAGCGTATTTTAGTCATAAACTCTTGATTAGGTCTACAAATCCTTAAGGTTAAAACAACTTGATTAGAATTAATAAGGACTGAATAATTGGTAGATTATTGGTGCCCTTGATTAATTGCTGCAAATGTTTACGTGATGCATAATGTGTTTTACTAACCAGCTATGTGGGCCATTCATGATAATGAATGGGTGAATGGTATATATTGTATATGTACTGTTTTGCAGGTTATGAAGTGACTAGTATGGCCCAAATAGGATAGAAAATATGGTCTGCGTACCATTAATTTGAATGTAATTGGTCTAAAGTACCAAAGTTATTTTTCAATTCAAATATGGTCTGCGTACCATCAAATAGTTGTAACTAGTTATAGCTTATCCTATTTGAAGAAAATGGTGCCTCCCACGGAGATTTTCAAGACGGACTTTGAAGTTAAAGCTTCAAGATGAAGTCGGGCCATACTAGATCACATTTATCTTATGCATGTTTTAAGTTATTTATTGCTTTAAATATGTCTTAATTATGCATAAGATTATGGCTTGATTATGTTGCATGATTAAGGATTTTAGTTCACTTAAAATCTAACCAACATAGTAAGAGCCTTAAGTTCCAAACTTAAAAATTGAGTTAAAAGGTGCCATGCCAAAATATACACTTGCTTGGATATCCTTTACATCAATCTAGTAATAGTTTTCGCTCAGCGAGGTGTTACTTATTGGTCCTAAAGGGGCAAGGTACACAAATAATTGTGAGTACACGTTAGTTTTGGTGAAACTCAACGATATAAGTAAGGAGTCCTTTTATGTCGTGGCAAAATCGATAGTGTTGATTCTGAGTTTTGATGATGACAACGCAAACTTCCTAATCATTGTTTAAGTGTGTTTTTGGAATGCTAAGTTAGGGAGTGCCTGAGTAGGACAAACTAAGCATGTGGAACAAACACTAAGCAATGCATGGAATTCCTAAAGAATCGATCAAGTCTGCATATGAAGGTTGTTCCCAAGACAGCTGTTCCCGAGACAGCGGGAACAGCTGTTCCCAAGACAGCGGGAACAGCTGTTCCTAAGACGGCTGTTCCCACGACGGCTGTTCCCAAGACGGCTGTTCCCACGACGGCTGTTCCCAAGACGGCTGTTCCCACGACGGCTGTTCCTAAGACGGCTGTTCCCAAGACGGTTGTTCCCAAAGACGGTTGCTCCTAAAGCAGGCTGATCCTCAACGACTGATCCTAAGCAAGTTATTAAGGTGTTCCTCATATATTATAAGGATCATCAATGTTCCGGAGAAGGAACAATGCATGAAGCGTTCAAGCGAAGCTTCAAAAGGTGCCAACATAGAAGCTACAACATATGAGTTTATGTTTAGATTTTATGTAAGTATTTTAATAACGTTTATGCATAATATGGAACAAAAGGAACACGTGTGTTTTAATATGTTTGAGAAAATAGTTTTTGTAAATAAAATAAAGTTTTATAAAGGAAAATCTTTTGGAAAATAAATAAAACGATTTTGAGAAAATCAACATTGGATTCTGATTTAGAATTCCTTGTTTCCCAAGAAAAGGTTTTTACTTGTTCCTAAAACTACTCCCACTATTTTCTCTAAAATTGAACGTGTTAAAAGTGGTTTGAAGAAGTCTCCCTGTTTCTCTCAATCAACGTGCACGTTACTGCTCCCAGTAACTGTTAGTGGCCGTTGAGGGGAACATGGGAAACTGACCAAGAAAGTTCTTCTATAAAAGGAAAAGGTTTTTCATTTCTCAAATCACAACTGACAACGTGCAATATTTCTAAAGAACTTAAGAGTTTTTATAAAAAGTCAGTTTGCGAAAGAGCGTGTTCCTAAAGTTCCTTTATTGTACATAAGCTTTATTGAATACTAGAGTTTTCATAATTCGAGTTGTAATTGTGGGGTTAAGGATCGAGTGATCCTTGAGTTGTGGGGTTAAGGATCAAGTGATCCTTGAGTTTTGAGTGTAAGGGTTGAGTGATCCTTAAAGTGACTTAGAGTCAAGTCAGCGAGAGAGTGTGAAAGGAGCAAGCACAGTAATCAACGGGGATTGCTGTGAGGAACTCGTGTTCAAGTGGAACTCGAGTTATTGAGTGTGTTGTATTCGAGCGATTACAATATATAAAAGAGTTTGAGGTTTTCGCTTCTTGATAAGGATCAAGAAGTTTCCTCAGTTTTCACATTCTTCGTACTAATTTGTTAGTTGTTCCTTTAATTTCTAAATTCCGCAAAGGAACACCCTAAGTTCAACGAAACAATTCACCCCCCCCCCTCTTGTCAGTGTTCCTACTGGAATATCAGATAGGTTTACCTAATAAGTTCTTAGACGTACCTATCAACCAAGAGTAGTTTCTAGACTATTAGCAAAAGGCTTTTGCTTACCTAAAATGTTTTAGGATTAAGTCGACAAACTGTGCTTAGTTCTTCAATGATTTTAGGGTCTTGGAATCATTTTATTCAAACCTGCCGGAACACATAATTCGAATAAAATGCTAATAACTTGTTTGAATTGCATGGTTGCTTTAATTTCAAGTTATTATTCATGATAAATGTTTAGACTTTGCATGCTTCAATGTATGTTTTAATTATTGTTTATAATTAAATATCTTGCACTGCAATAAATCCTTTTAGAAAGGTAACAGTAAATTTCCTCGATTGGTAGTGAATCCAAGAACGATTCACGGAAAAGAGAGAAAGTGAGCAATTTAAAATGTACGTTTCTTATAGCGACTTTTATGGTTGTTTTCGAATATCAAAATCGAATGGCAAACCAATTGGTTCTTGTGAATTCAAAATACACTGTAGTTTTGAGATCATAAAGCATTGAGTTTAATACGCTCAGCTTTACCAATGGTTAACAACCTAATATCTTTGTCCATTTAATTCTCGAATGAGTCTAGTCCCTAGACATTCGAATAGATCGATGCTTAGAGAACTTTAGAAGCTTCTGGTAAGATCATCTAGTTGAAACAAAATATTCAACATAAATGGTAAAGAACCTTGTTGGTGACATTGGACATGTCTAACAAAGTATAAAAGTCAACACTAAAGAATTCAATTCTTAAGACTATAAGAAAGGGTACAAGAAATAGGAAAACGAGGAACAATGAAAGGAATTTACGATTCCGTTTCTACCTATAAGTTTATGTTTAAAGAGAAGTGACCTAGCAATCAAACTTCCTTGGTATCATATACCGCTTGAGGTTCTTACTTTGGTAATAACTCAAACAATGGAAGCTAGGATACACTAATGACCTACAAGTGGGAAATGAAGCATGGCAATGCTACATTAATTGTAGGGTCATCTAAGTTTGTTTTAAGTCCTTTCAAAGGCTGGAACTTAATGGCTATTTTGTTCCATAATCAGCATACCTAAATTTCTGCTTCAAACACAGAAAGACTCACATTCAAAGAAAAACAAAAACAATGTTTGTTTGTTTATTTGAATGAAATGGTCAATTACAGGTTGAGTCAATATGCTTGATTAAAACAAACAACTCTTTAAAGAACTTTACTAGGTTCAAATCAACCCCTTGATTTGAGTTCCACAAATCTTTGGCATTGTTGCTTAGACCATATCAACAAGTTCTAGATCATTCATAAGCTCTATTTTGATGGACTTCTGAAAGTTGATTGATTTCTAGATCATTTTAAGACAACTAGTCTTACTTGTTGAAAGTAACAAAAGATATGAACTATTGTTAGAACGCCTAGACAATGGAGTTCAAAGCTAAAGAAAGATTTTATGACTTTATTATTTCACATGGATTTGAGTGAATATAGGTTTATTTACTCAAATGTGATATAAGTTGAATCTGTTTGGCTAGTTCAAAGATTCAGAAGTATAAAATCCACTTGGTAAGAAATCATAAAGATCTAGGTTAGATCATGTTAATGATTACTTGAGACCAAATATGATCATCAATGATTGTGTGTTGTAATTTCACAATCTAGCTCCATAAGATATGGCATATCTACGTTGGAATGATCGAAGTCAATTAGTACTTGATTCGATCAATGATGAATCATAAAGACTTTTCCTATAATTTCTAAAACAAAATGCTCAACTACCACCAAACTAAACCAAATTCGTCAAAGCTATTGAAAAGTAATTTCAGAATATCTTTTCATAATATATCTAAAGAGTTCCTAAACTCAGTGGGAGCTTAGTGTTTGTTATTCAACAAACTAAGGCCCAAGTATAGATATATGTATCATTGTGATTTATTCAAATGAGACACAAGGGTATTGTTTCTACCACGAATTTTTGAGAACATAATGTTTGTTTGCTCGAAATAATGTCCTTTTGAAGATTCGTTTCCAAAATGACAAGTGGGAGAAAATAGACCTCGAAAGTTTTCGAGGCGAACAACAAACATAAACGGACATTCCGGAGGCTTTTCGAAGTGCTTCAGAAAATCCGAACCAATTCTTTAAGGACTTTAGAAGTGGCTTTAAAGAATAGACTTCTCTTAGAAGACTTTACAAGTGCTTCAAAGAGAACAGAATATTCAAAGGACTTTCAAGTGGCTATTGATATTCTGTTGTTTGATGTTCTATACCCAAGTAGGCATAGAGTTCAAGTCACTGAAACTATGAGATTCTTCTATAGTGAAGAAACATGGAGTTCAGGTCCCTGAAACCATGCAATTCTTCTATTAGATAGTGAAGAAACCTACAACTTGCAGTCAAACTATTATCATGTAGATTAATGAGTTTGTGACTTGTAAGAAAGCTATGACGAAATATAGATTCCCTAAAATGGTTAGAGGCCATATATAGACTATATGTTTAAATGGTTAGAGGCCATAAAACATACTCAATGTTTTGATGACAAAATTGAAATTTTGTTGATTTGCAAGAATAGTTTCACACCTATTGGTTGCAAGTTTGTTTTAAGGATAAAAACCATCAAACATGGAATTGTGTCCACACACAAAGCTAGATTAGTTGTTAAAGGTTAAAAGAAAATTCATGGCATGGATTGTGTTGAAACCTCATGCAAAATCGTAATGCTTAAGTCTATAATTCAAGCAATGATTGCATATTGGTACATATGGCAATTGGATGACAAAACGTATTCCTCAATCAAATGTTGGAATATAATATGTACATGGTATGTCATAGAATTTGTGCATCCAAATAAATGCTTGAAAAGGAAAGCTAGCTTATAAAATCTAAGTACAGATTTAAGCAAGCAATTGGGAATTGGAACTGTATTTTAAGTGAAGCTAATAAGCATTTTAGTTTCATAAAATATACATGATTCTTATAGATATATAAGAAGTTTAGTGGGAGTACATAAAACTTAATTGGTCCTATGTGTATCACACACATATCTCTCTATTGTGAAATAACATTCAAATGCTAAATACTTAGATTTGAGATTATTCATCAATGATGGACCAAGGCAAAACTTAGTACATACTGGGTACTAAGATCTATTTACAAAGATCTTATAATATTGTTTTGGATTAAGTAATGGCATTTACTAAATCAAACACGAAATACTCCATTGGAGATATTCGACCCATGTGAATAAATCTAAGTAAAAGGATGTTTGAACTATGTATAAGCATTTACTAAGTTAAACATCAAAGAGTCTAAATGAGATTCTTAAACCTATATTATATGTCAAAGAATTTAGCTGGATTCAGTATCTGCTGAAATTGAATGAGCTAAAGTTACATGAAAAGAATTCAATTGGGAATTATTCTGCAAAAGAATTTATCATGTATGATATAATATGAGGATCGCCAAAAACGTATCGTATGACTTTAGGCATGACGAACATATACCAATCTCTATTGATCTAAGTGAAGATCAACTAGATTGAGATCAAGAATACTTATGGTACTTGAAAAGGTACATAGGAATAGTTCTTGATTCAAGGAAATAAAGATATGCTAAATATTGATGCTACACGCATAAACACTGGCAAAGGATCAAGCAAAACCCTTTGGAGTTAACCATTGATAAGGACGAGCTATAGAGCATCGTGTTTTGAAATGGCAACATGGATTGGAGACCATGAGTTGTTGCGTGGGATATTAAAATATTAATTTCTATGTTCTAAGATACAGCTGGAAAGTATTCCACATATCTGTGAACTGCTTGGATAGGTAAATCCAAACAAAGCATCACTAGCAACCTATACAGTTGAAGTAAAAGTGATTATTGCCTAAGAAGCAATAAAACAGGGTTGTTTAAAGTTCTTCACTGAACTTGGGTAGATCACCTATCTGCTGGCTTGATGGTTCTTCATTGAAAAATGCGTAGAACCACTCTTGAAGCAAGAAAAACGTCTGCTAACTTGATGGTTCTTCATTGCAAAATAAGTAAAACCACCATCGAAGTAAGAAAGACTAGATCACATAATAAACAAACTCGAAAAGATCTTATCATCATATCTCGAAGAACATTCGATGAAAAGGATATTAAGATTGGCAAAAGCATGATAACTAAACCTATGCAACAAGTGAGAAGCAACACTCACGTTGTAGCACTGGAAATCAAGCATAGCTTTGAATTCCATGAATTGTTTTAGAAGATGGGTTTGAGGCCCATGGTTATAAAACATTGGGGTTGAACATTTATCATATATGAAATGTATTTTCATATTCCATTTAATCTTGGTTTAGTATTAAATGATGAGTCCCTTCAAATTTGACGATATATTCAAGATAGACTGTCAGGACCAGTCCTGTGACTAAGAAATGTCTATCAAGTGAACTTGAATGTCAAAGGTTGAAAATGGTCCCTAATCGAAGTTTTCTATAAAATTGGACGCATAGAAAACGTTAAACGATTAGAATGCAAGATGACTAGTAGTTCTGTTTCTTGAACTATGTGGACATGGCAATGTCATAATCATTTGCATAGATACTTACTTTGGGAAGACTAGTATCGGACAAGACCTATGAAACTTTACTGTAAGAGATGAAAGTCTGTCATAAGTAAATTTCATTAAATTATTAGACACTAAATCCTCAATACCTGAGTGACTTGAGATTACTTGTTTGAGAACTGGTTGCTTTGACGTTGACCAACCGTCGCACCGTAAAAGGAGGCTATAAAGGCAACGCTCAGGTAATCACCTATCAAACAAAGTCTAATCTCAAGATCGCAAGATTGGGATTGTCCTCCCATAAATCGGGATGAGATGCTTAAAAGTTGTAAAAGGCCACTCGGAGAGCTAGAAACTGTGAAATGCATGGCCGTGCTCGGATGAATCATAGGCTATGATTATCTGTTTATTTGATCAGTTGAACTCTGAAACCGAGAAACACCTCTGGACGTAATAAGGATGACAACTCTTACCTTATGTTCAAGAGCAAGCATCGAGCGACAAAGGAATTAGGAAATGCACACTTGTCCCTAAGGACAAGTGGGAGACTGAAGGAAATAATGCCCTTGGTCCAAGTATGCATTCTATGTTAAGTCTAATAAATGCGGTTCAGTATTAATTAACAAGTTAATAATTCAGTGAGATCAAGTGAGCTGAATGCCTAGCTAGAGGCCGCTTCAGTTCAAGTGGAATTAATGATATTAATCCACAGCTTACTCTTGACTGAACCCGTAGGGTCACACAAATAGTACGTAAACGGATCAAGTATTTAATGGCATTAAATACTCCATCTATGAATATTCGGAACCGACGGATCTTGGTTTCAGTGGGAGCTAAGATCGTCACAGGCAAGAAGTGAATACTCCGGAAACGATGATATTGCCGGAAACGGAAATATGGATCGTATCGGAAATATAAATATTATCCAAGTCGTAGATGTTGCCGGAAACGGAAACATGGTACGTATCGGAAAATATTATCGGAAATGGAAATATTGCCAGAATCGGAAATATTGCCGGAAACGGAAATATTGTCAGAATCGGAAATATTACCGGAATCGGAAAATAATTCCGGAAACGGAAATATTAAATATTTGTTCGAAACGGAAATTAATTCCGGAATCGGAAATATTAAATATTGTTCGTATCGGAAATGAATTCCGGAATCGGAAAATTTAATCGGAAGCGCATCGTACGAATAAGCATCGGACGAGGCCTGCCGGACGAGGCCCAGCACGAAGCCAGGCCATCGCCCAGCAAGCCAAGCGCGCCGCACAAACAGCCACGCCAGGCCCAGCGCAAGGCCAGGCCCAGCAGGCTGCGCAGCGCGCACAGCGCGCACAGCACGCGCAGCGCGCAGCGCGCGCGGGCGCTGCGTGGGCTGCTGCTCGCGCGCACGCATGGGGCCCATCGTGGCAGCCGTGCGTGTGTGTGCAAGTGTTTGTGTTCGTGCACGTTTCCTAAAACATGCAGAGTTCGGTTAATGATTAAATTCCTAATTCTATTTGATAAATTAATTAAATTAGAGTTCTTGTAGGATTCTAGGTTTAATTAATTTGTATCTGAATAGGATTTCGATTCCCTTTCCATACCCCTATAAATATGAGGCTAGGGCTCACAATTTATAAGAAGTTTCAAAGTATTCAAAAGTGAGTTTTTTGAGAGAAAATTAAAACACACATCTTGCTCATAAAGTGCCGAAATTTTCTAGTACCTTAAGGGCGATTCTAGTTGGTCAATCTTAAGGCGGATCCGGACGTGCTGTGGACTATCTACGGAGGGACGACACTTGGAGTCCTAAAGACTTGTTCTTGTTCGGTTCGGGCGCAGCTAGGGAGGGCACGCAACAAAGAGTATGCATCTAAATTATGCTATATGATTATGTGTAAATAATATGTTGTCCTGGGTTAATGGTTGTTTCCGCATGATCTATGTAATGTCATATGTATCATAACCTAACACTTTTAAGGCCATCTTTTCCAGAATTGCGGGAATATAAACCGTTTTCAAATTGACTTAGATTTACTTGGTGTATGTCTGTACAAAAGGTCAAGGTATACTTTAGTTCTTTCCCTAGCTCTTTTATTTCAATTTTTAGCCCCGAGTTGCTATTATGTCTTCCCATTAACGATGTTTTTAGATTTCGATTTTAGATGCCCGTGTCATATGTCTGAGTAGGGTGAGCCTTGGTTAAGTGCCAAGTCCTATTGACAATGTCTGTTTTTTTCAAAGGGGATTCGCAAGCATTTGAATTATCAGGAACGGGTGCCCTGAGTTCGAAGGAACGATGGGGCAATGCTGTAGACCAATTCTCTTTATTGCAAGCTTACTCCCTTTACTACTTGTTGGCGATCATGACTGTGTCTAGTGGTGAAAGAAGGTCTTTAAGCGAACGACCATGTCTAGTGGTGAAAGAAAGTCTTTAAGTGAATTAGTTCGCTTTAGGGAGGGTCAAGTCGAATACTTTAGAGGTCATGGACGCTTGCGCTAGCCCCCATTCAATTGAGGCGAAGCGATCTTTTGAGTCTTAGCTAAGTGCCTAGGAGTGTGAGTGCTCCTTCTGGCAAGGGTACGTGCCCTTATTATTTTTCGATGTGTGCTCGTTTTGGCATCTTGGTGACTTGGATTCTTCGTTTGAACGGCGACCTTTGTCTTGAGGGGACTATGTATAAGTATCAACGGCGACCTTTGTCTTGAGGTCGTAAACCGGTTTTATCTTTTGAGATATCCAGACACGGGACTTCGTACAGCGTAGTCTGGAAATATTGTTTTACCTTTGCATAATATATATTTTCTTGTCAAAAGATATCCAGACTCGTGCTTGACGGTCATTTCTTGTCAAAGAGGTTCCTTGAGGATACGCATTCTGTAATGTCCTTGATCGTGTTTGGGATTGTGCTCGTAAGTGCGAGCGACCTTTGTAGTGGTGTGCTACTCTTAACAAAGCCGTGAGGTGCGACTTTCAGAAATTGGTAATTTTCGAGTCGAATAGATACAGCAGGGCCCTATAGAAGTCAGGGGCCTTTTTGGGTCTGGGATCGTTTTCAGCGCCCATGCCTGGGCGTTAAAGATTTCGGCGCCCAGCGCTGGGCGCTGAAAATGATTTTTGGCGAGGTTTCTTGATGACACAGTTGGCCTCTTGTTCGTTCGTTCGTGTACTTCACTTGGAAATTCTACGTATTCTCTTTTTTTTGTTTTTTCTGTATTTTTTGGAACGTAGAATTTTATTAGAGATTATAATGAGTTGAGTGATCGTGATGATTTCTCGAAAAGCCGTAGCCGATTGGTGGACTACGGTGTTTGTCGCTTTGGGGCGATTATTTAAAGGAACTGTCGCTCTTTAAGGTGTACAGTTATTGCAATAGCTGGGCGAGTCTATATGGCCCGAGGAACATACCTTGAGGCGTATATTTTGATCACTCGTATATATTTTTCTTTTGAACGCGTTCGTGAATGTTCGATGTATGTGCGAACGGGCGTTCATAGAATGGCCGTTGTGTGCGGTCCATTAATCAGTTTGCTTGAATCATTTTTTTTTGAGCAATGACTGATTTTGAATAGTTTGCTTAGAAGCTTGATAGGGTTCAGGCCCATTCATGAAGTGGGCTCAAACATCGTGCCCTTTCGATTGTTCAAACATTTGCTTCGAGATTTTTTTATTTTGCTATGGTTGTTTCGTAGCTTGGAGCCCCCAAGTATGCATGTTGGGATGCTTCCTTTTGGCGTACGATTTTGTAGGTTCTTTCGAGAGAGATGCCTTGGGGTTCCGCTCGTGTAGGTGCGAGCTATCCCTTCCGTGGTAGGTAATATTTTGCTACCGTTAATCCTTAATGTAGGAGTCGTGTGGCTTGCATTTTGAATTTGGGCGATAAGTAGTCTTTGCCTCTTTTACACATGCTCTTGGTCGTGTCTGCATTAGTGCAATATGCCTTACTCCCTTTTTTTTTAGACTTGTACCGCGGGATGGTTGGATTTATGGTGCGACGTAGGCTTGTGTGGCCTAACATCGTGTCTTAGAACGTTCCTCCAGGCGTTGGGATATCATTATTATTTTTTGCATTGGAGTATTTCATCACGCCTCGTTCAGGTGTTCGAACAAGTGTAGCACCTTCTGCGTGGGTGTGCACGGTTTATTACTTCGTTCGATGCGAGGATTCATAGATGTTCCCTTCTTTTTTGTTTATCCTTGATTTTTCTTTCGCTTTTGCTTTGGAACGGCGTAGACTGTGTAACGGGCGCTTGTAGGGCAAGCGTTATGTGCAGTAGTTTGATCGGAGTTTAGGTGACTCGCGATTTTCAGTTACCCTTGTTAGTGGGGTGACTTTATATATATTCTAAGTAGCGCTTAGAATTTGGGAGGGGTTGTATCCATTCTAAGGTTCGTTTTACACGATCAAACCTTAGGATTGTGCCCCTATGATGTATGTATAGCATTAGCGTCAAGAATTTGTGATAAAATCGTCATTTCGAGCATTTTTAGAGTGTTTTTCTCAAGCCCCCAATTGTAGCTACGGGATTGGTTTGGTACTATAATGCTTGGCATACGCTTTTAGGCATTCATGGTGACATGGATCATGAACAGTTTGAACCAGAATCGTTTTGTGCGAGGTACGTTCGAGTAGTGATTTGCTACTTCTCTTGTAAATGTCGTATTGTGCGATATTGCCATGGTCAAGGTAGTCACATGTTGAAGTGTGCCTTGGCTAAAAGCTAGGTGCCTTTCTTTACCCATAATCATATTTAGAAATCTCTTTGACTCACTTGCAACATCGAGATAAACGCATACTTAGCTTAAACCAACGACACTTTATTATGTTCGAAGAGATTATTTGAAAATTATTTGAAATCCGAGTCCTACTGTGTACAATCCGAGGTGTCCTAAGTAAGTTGACTTATAGAAGGGTTCGTACAGGATTACATGAGTGAATCAAAATACTGTTACGATTTTTGGAATGCTGTCTAAGGATTTGCTGGAAGCCAAGGTGCAGGCGTCAAGATATTACTTGTGCCCGTGTGGCACATGCGTTGGGATTTTAGGGCTATCTTTCCAGAATTGCTGGAATATAAGCCGCTTTCAAATTGGCTTAGATTTACTTGGTCTATGTCTGTATAAAAGGTCATGGTATACTTAGTTCTTTCCTTATCTCTTTCATTTCAATTTTTTAGCCCCCAGTTGCTATTATGTCTTCCCATTAATGATGCTTTCAGATTTCGATTTTAGATGCCCGTGTCATATGTCTGAGTAGGGTGAGCCTTGGTTAAGTCCCAAGTCCTATTGACAATGTCTGATTTTTTCAAAGGAGATTCACAAGCATTTGAATTACCATGAACGGGTGCCCTGAGCTCGAAGGAACGATGGGGCGATGCCGTAGAACAATCCTCTTTATTGCAAGCTTACTGCCTTTACTACTTGTTGGCGATTGTGACTGTGTCTAGTGGTGAAAGAAGGTCTTTAAGCGAACGACTATGTCTAGTGGTGAAAGAAGGTCTTTAAGTGAGGATCTTTGCTTTAGGGAGGGTCAAGTCGAGTACTTTAGAGGTCATGGACGCTTGCGCTAGCCCCCATTCAATTGAGGCAAAGCGATCTTTTGAGTCTTGGCTAAGTGCCTAGGAGTGTGAGTGCTCTTTCTGGCAAGGGTACGTGCCCTTATTATTTTTCGATGTGTGCTCGTTTTGGCATCTTGATGACTTGGATTCTTCCTTTGACTTAAATTTTTCTTTCGACTTGGGTTGCAAGTAATTAAATTTCAATAAGGGACTCTATTTCTTATTCTTGTTATTCTATAGGCTCTAACATTTTTGCAAATTGGTTGGACCGAATCATGGATTGCCTACGTATCCGCCTTAAATAGATTTAATTTGGAATTAGGTCTTGCGTAGTTCTTAGCCTAGAAAATGGTTTCTTAGAATGCTGATTTTAAACAAGTACGTTCGAGTGGAATCGTAATGTTTGAAATAGGGTGAAATAAGTGAAGTTTATTATTATTTTAATCTGCCGCTTTGCCGTAAGCCAAAATTTTGTTTTATTTTTTTAAGTACATGTATTTGCACAAAAATCTTTTCATGTGTTTTTTGGTACGTATACCAAGTGTTCGTTATTTTTTCGTGCATGTGCGGATAAAATGACGAGCACTTCTGGACAAAATTTGGCAAGCAGAGAGATTCAGCGCCCAGGCTGGGGCGTTTAAGATTTCGGCGCCCAGCTGTGGGCGCTGAAAATGATTTCTGGGCGGATCTTTTTTTTTTTGGTGCGCTAAATGCTTCTTTTTCTTTTTAGACGAACTTTTAAAGGCGCTTTGCAAAGTTTGCTTTTTTATTATTTATTATTTTTTGTACTTTTCATTTGTCTTCTTTTTTATTCGTGACTCAAGACGGTTTGAAAGATGGGTTGAATGAGATAGGATAATTTGTATAGGTATTGGTCAAGCACGAGGATTACATCAACCAAGGCCAATGAATAGCATAGGGACGGCTCAAGGATGTATCCAAATAAGTTATATGGTCATTATACTAATGGTGGTGTAATAATGGGTATGACGCACGTGTCAATGGCCGTACGTGGTTTGCAGTTGATAACAAGTTCAAGAACAAGAGTCGAGTTAATGGTTTCTTGGGTTATGGCGATGAGAACATGGATGAGTTAAATGAGCTGAACAGGGCCCCCAGAGCGAAGGCGTCTAAGAACATAAGGATTGGAAAGGGTAGACATCGTAGAACTTTATGTAGTTTTTGTGACATGATTTGGATTGGTTGACTCAATTCTTTTCCTTCGTTTACTTGGGTAAATTTCGCACTTTGGGAGGTACGGGCTAAGTATTTCATGGCTTGCTCTCTTCGCTCTCCCTTTTCTCTTTCTATTTCTCTTTTTGCTTGGGATTTCTCCCCAACATGAATTTTTTTTATTTGGGCTAAAAGGTAGATGGTTGTGGTCTTTGAGTCACGAGGCGAGACTGAGTGAGCCTCGTTTGGTAGGCCTATAGTGGACCTTTAACTTAAGTAGGCCTAGGGTGGACCTTTAGCTTTAATAGGCCTAGGGTGGACCTTTTAATTGTCTTACTTTGCAAGCATATTTAGTCGTTTCTTAAAATGTATAAATAGCGTAGATTCAAAATGTTATTTTTACCTTATTGAAATTTAACGAAAGAATTACATCGAAAATAATTTTTTTTGCTTCTTTTCAGATTCCAGTTTCCGGGATTAAACTGGAAGTTGTGATTTAGACTCGAAATTTCATTAATTTTTCTGATTATAACCAGTGTATGAATACAAGGAGGTGGCCTAGACTCAAAATAATGACGTGGCGTAAGCCTATAATACTTGACCAAGCTAATTGGACCATAACTTTCGTTGGTTGACACTTTAGATTTTAACCCTTGGGTGTTCATTTGTCACGCGCCATTTTGCTTAATGTTGGCAAAGTAGTTAGTTGGGGAGATCGAATTTTTTTTTCTTTTTTTGCAAGACTAGAATCATTAGTGCGGCTCCCTCTTAGTGTGTATTGCTTTACCCCGATGGTAGCCTTATGGCATGCCGATTTGGGTATTTTCATGGTTCGTCATGCTGCATTCATGGAAAATCTTTTAGTCCGTACTTAGGAGTATTTCAAGGAGCGAGTGGCTCGAGAGGACTATGATAGTCGTGACCCAATGTGATCATAAGCCTTGAGGCCATTAAATTTTTTTGCTAACGGTATTGACACCTTAGGTTCACTTTGGGGGTTGTGCGACTATGGGGCAATGATTTTCAGAATGTGACTGTTTCCATTTTGCAAATACTATAATATATTCTTTTTATTGGTGAGAGAGCGTATTGAGGCCGTAGATTCTTAGCAAGGGATGACAGTTACATATGGTGCTTATTGATTTAAATGTTAGGAAGGGAGACTCAATATGGTTTAACCTTTTAACTTGCAGAACGACACCAAGTATTAGGACCGATTCTATGGATAAGACAACTAAGACTTAGGATTTAGATTGTACTTTGGCATAGCCTTGTCTAGACTCGGATTTACTCATTTTTTATTCGAACATTATTTTTCCTTAAAAACTTTATTTGAACATCATTTTTTGAATTCTTTCCCCATGTGACATTCAAAGTTATTTAAATTAGCATGCTCGGTTTTGGTGCCGAGCATTGTCGTCATAGGAGGCCTAACAACGACACAAAGAGTTATTTATTTTTTTATAAGTCGTTTTTAGAATCGAGTGCCTTTCATACGCCCTTGCAGAAATTTTTACGAAAAGTTTTTTTTTTTGCTACGTATATTTTTTTTTACGCGGGCACCGAGGCTGCTGCGCCTGACCAAAAGGCCAGGCAACAACTTCAGCGCCCAGCGAAGGGCGTGAGAAATATTGGCGCCCAGCCATGGGCGTTGAAAATGCGTCCCTGGCTGATTCTCGTTTCTTGTTTGCGTATACTTTTTGTTTATGCGACTTTGATTTTGCGTGCTTGCCTAATAACGTCCTTTACGCGTTGTGCAGCGTTTGTGGGATTCGTTACGGGCCATCCCGAGCGTCGCTTATTTTTGTGGCGACCGTTCGGGTTTGCGGAACACGTATTTTGGTATAACTTTTTGGCCAATTGGTTTATGAATGTTTGGGCAATTTTTAAGGTCGTTGGTTTTCTAGCATTATTTGTCACACACAATCACGTATTTCGCTACACATAACTAACATTACATCATGAGGCAAGATAATAATATGTCATGTAGTTTATGATAGGCTTCTATGGGTAGTATTTGCGCCGGCTTGGTACCGCTTCTATCGCAGATCCGACACATGCCCCGGTCGATGTAGTGCCTTCAACAGACGAATTTCGCCCAAGAGGCCAATCACGATGTAAGCCAAGGGGGCATGCACCAATGAGAGGGACCTAATGGGCGAGCGATTGGGTTTGGGACGGGTGTACTACTAGCGAAATTGCCCAGTAGACAACATTCGAAGCGTATGCACCCCCCGGTTGGCGATGGGTATCCTTAGTCCTAACTCCCTAAGGGAGCCAAGATTCGTTATGTGGTTCTGCCCGTTCACATTAATATGCTGATTTTCAGGTCGTCCCAACTTGATGGGGAAATAAACGCGGGGTAGGATCGTTTCACCCTTCGGCTATTTTGATTACCTACGAGCACGAGTATTTCCTTCACTGTCCCCAGTGGAGTCGCCACTGTGAGGGGGTCGAAAAAGCACGAGGCTAATGCGTGACCTCGTCCCTCGTGGGTGTGACGTTTCTTTTTGTCAAATCAAGTGTAATTGGATTTCCTGTGAGTTTACACCCAATTGACTGGTAATATAGGAGTCGCCATTCAGTTTTTAACGACAATAAGAAAAACTGACAAAACCCGGTTATCGTGACATAAAGGGAGTGCAATTATGTTTGACCACGACGGCCATAAGTTCCCTTGTGATCCCTGGCGTGGGGATCTCTCAACGTACACCCGCAGGGTAGAGATTGAGGGTTCGGGGGACTGTAACTACCGAGAGGAGTACTCGCTCGTCGATAACTCCAGAGGCAGGATATCCTTACTAGCTCAGCATAAATAATTGAAGGGACATGCGTTAACTATTAAACTAATCTGAGTTGATTTTAGCAATATGCAACACATAATACTAGATCGATCGCGATTATCTGACTTAGATTGCTTTAAGGGACCTAGCATGATAGTTCAATTTCCCAAAATATTATCTTTATTAGGCGTGGTAGAACAATCAGATTTAATTAGTTTAACAGTTTATAAAAGGGCGAGGAAAGCAATTAAATCATGGAAAAGGGACACATTACGACGCACCCTTGAGAGGTGCGTCACGGTTCTCAGAAAACTAACCACTTTGACTTTGCTATTTCTCCTTTTATTTAACGAATCTCAAGTTACGGACTTAATTCTCCAGCTAAAAGGGACAGGATACGTTCTGTTCGATTTTTGGATCGATTACGACAGAACGCGGGATCAATTTCGCAGCGTGAGGCTTAGGCTTAGGGGTTGGAGTCAATACTCAGAATATGAATTGTGTTCCTTTCACGTCGAATTTGGGGCTGTATTTATAGGGAAGAGTTCGTGGAAAGATAGAATTGTAGAGCTCTAATCCAAGAAGAATTAGGAGAGAACACGTCCCAGGTATTTTCAGCGCCCAGGGCTGGGCGTTAAAGATTTCGGCGCCCAACTCTGGGCGTTGAAAATGGGATCCAAGCAATTTCAGCGCCCAGGGCTGGGCGTTGAAAATGATGTTTGGGCCGAGTTCTTTGTCAGATTTGGACTCTTAGAATCCGGAGTGTTTGAGACTTATCCGAGTCTTTTAGTGCGTGTTAACTTTATGACGGAATGCGTCTGGGCCCGTTACGAACTCTAGGTTCGTTAGGATTTTAATTAATACGTAACTCTTATTTTCGAATTATGCTAGGAATAGGATTCCTCTTGCAAATTCTATCTCTTTTAGGATTTATGTTGGAGTGCAACACCTAATTCTGACAGGTTTCTATCTTTTATGTCTTGCCACATTTAGCAACTACCCGTTACGGAAATTACTATTTTTAGCAGGTTTCTATAAATAGCAGGTTCGGCTGAAATGAAAAGGGTGATCGAGATTCGTTATTTTATAGGAGATGCGTTGCCAAGTGGAGATTTATGTTCTCATCATCGAACCTTCCCTTTCGGGAATGGGGACAAAAGTAGGTGTCTACAGGTAGAGATGATGAATTAATTTTTAAAGGCTATACGGACGCAAGTTTCCAAACCGTCAAGGATGATTTCAGATCACAGTCTGGGTTTGTCTTCTGCCTCAACGGAGGTGCAGTAAGCTGGAAAAGTGCTAAGCAAAGCACCATTGCGGATTCTACAACTGAAGCGGAGTACATTGTGTTAGGTTATGATACATATGAATAAACATAAATCATGCGGAAAAACCATAAAGCCAGGAAACATATTATTAACGCATAATCATTTAGCATAATTCAGATGCATACACTTTGTAGCGTGCCCTCCCTAGCTGCGCCCGAACCGAACAATAACAAGTCTTTAGGACTCCAAGTGTCGTCCCTCCGTATATAGTCCACAACACGTCCGGATCCGCCTTAAGCTTGACCAACTAGAATCGCCCTTAAGGCACTATAAATTTCGGCTAATAGGGCAAGAGTGTATGGCTGATTTTTGCGAAAATCTTACGTATATAAATTTGTGACCCTAGGCACCGATTTATAGAGTTATGGAAAAGGACTTAGAATCCTATTAGAATACCAATTTAGTTTAATTAGAATCCTATTAAGACTCTTATTAAATAAAATCTATCTACTAGGATTAGGATTTAATCATAGAACAAATTCTAATAGCTTTAGGATTTGTATTGCACACAACCGTACACGAGCACGAGTACGAGAACCACCCGCGCAAGCCTTGCGGCCCATGCGAGTCTGCACTCGCTCGCAGCCCAATGTCGCAGCCCACTTGATTGCTCCGCGCGCGCCAAGGCCTTGCTGGGCCTGGACTTGCGTTGGGCCTGGCGAGGCTTGGCTGTGTGTGATGCGTGTGGCTTTGCTGGGCGATGGTCCGGCTTCGTGCTGGGCCTTCGTCTGGCAGGCCTCGTCCGATGCTAATTCGTACGATACGCTTCCGATTAAATTCCCCATTCCGGAATTTATTTCCGATACGAACAATATTTAATATTTTCGATTCCGGAATTAATTTCTGTTTCGAACAAATATTTAATATTTCCGTTTCCGGAATTATTTTCCGATTCCGATAATATTTCCGATTCTTACAATATTTCCGTTTCCAGCAATATTTCCGATTCCGGAAATATTTCCATTTCCGATAATATTTTCCGATACGTACCATGTTTCCGTTTCCGGCAACATCTACGACTTGGATAATATTTATATTTCCGATACGATCCATATTTTCGTTTCCGGAGTATTCATTTACTTGCCTTTAACGATCTCAGCTCCCACTGAAACCAAGATCCGTCGATTCCGAATATCCATAGATGGAGTATTTAATGCCATTAAATACTTGATCCGTTTACGTACTATTTGTGTGACCCTACGGGTTCAGTCAAGAGTAAGCTGTGGATTAATATCATTAATTCCACTTGAACTGAAGCGACCTCTAGCTAGGCATTCAGCTCACTTGATCTCACTGAATTATTAACTTGTTAATTAATACTGAACCACATTTATTAGACTTATCATTAAATGCATACTTGGACCAAGGGCATTATTTCCTTCAGTCTCCCACTTGTCCCTAAGGACAAGTGTGCATTTCCTAATTCCTTTGTCGCTCGATGCTTGCTCTTGAACATAAGGTAAGAGTTGTCATCCTTATTATGTCCAGAGGTTCAGAGTTCAACTGATCAAATAAACAGATAATCATAGCCTATGATTCATCTGAGCACGACCATGCATTTTACAGTTTCTAGCTCTCCGAGTGGCCTTGTACAACTTTTAAGCATCTCATCCCGATTTATGGGAGGACAATCCCAATCTTGCGATCTTGAGATTAGACTTCGTTTGATAGGTGATTACCTGAGCGTTGCCTTTATAGCCTCCTTTTACGGTGCGACGGTTGGTCAACGTCAAACTAAGCAGTTCTCAAACAAGTAATCTCAAATCACTCAGGTATTGAGGATTTAGTGTCTAATAATTTTAATGAAATTTACTTATGACAGATTTTCATCTCTTACAGTAAAGTTTCATAGGTCTTGTCCGATACTAGTCTTCCCAAAGTAAGTATCTATGCAAATGATTACGACATTGCCATGTCCACATAGTTCAAGAAACAGAACTACTAGTCATCTTGCATTCTAGTCGTCTAACGTTTTCTATGCGTCCATCTTTATAGAAAACTCCGACCAGGGACCATTTTCAATTTTTGACATTCAAGTTCACTTGATAGACATTTCTTAGTCACAGGACTGGTCCTGACAGTCTATCTTGAATATATTGTCAAATTGAAGAGACTCATCATTTAATACTAAACCAAGATTAAATGGAATATGAAAATATATTTCATATATGATAAATGTTCAACCCCAATGTTTTACAACCATGGGCCTTAAACCCATCTTTAAAACAGTTCATGGAATTCAAAGCTATGCTTGATTCCAGTGCTACAATGGGAGTGTTGCTTCTCACTTGTTGCATAGGTTTAGTTATCATGCTTTGCCAATCTTAATATCATTTTCATCGAATGTTCTTCGAGATAGGATGATAAGATCTTTTGAGTTTGTTTATTATGTGATCTAGTCTTTCTTACTTCAATAGTGGTTCTACGCATTTTGCAATGAAGAACCATCAAGTCAGCAGACATGTGATCCACCCAAGTTCAGTGAAGAACTCTTTAACTTAAACAACCCTGTTTCATTGCTTCTAGGCAATAATTACTTTTACTTCAACTGTATAGGTTGCTAGTGATGCTTTGTTTGGATTTACTTATCCATGAAGTTCACAGATATGTGGAAGACTTTCCAGCTGTATCTTAGAACATAGAAATTAATATTTAATTTCCCACGCAACAACTCATGGTCTCCAATCCATGTTGCCTTTTCAAAACACGATGCTCTATAGCTCGTCCTTGCCAATGGTTAACTCCAAAGGGTCTTGCTTGATCCTTTACCAGTGTTTATGCGTGTAGCATCAACTATTAGTATATCTTTATTTCCTTGAATCAAGAACTATTCCTATGTACTTTTTCAAGTACCATAAGTATTCTTGATCTCAATCTAGTTGATCTGCACTTAGATCAATAGAGATTTGTATATGTTCGTCATGCCTAAAGACATACGATACATTTTTGGCGATCCTCATATTATATTATACATGATAAATTCTTTTGAAGAATAATTCCCAATTGAATTCTATTAATGTAACTTTAGCTCATTCAATTTCAGTAGATACTGAATCCAGCTAAATTCTTTGACATATAATATAGGTTAAGAATCTCATTAGATTCTTTGATGTTTAACTTAGTAAATGCTAATACATAGTTCAAACATTATTTACTTAGATTTATTCATATGGATCGAATATCTCCAATGGAGTCTTTCGTGTTTGATTTAGTAAATGCCATTACTTAATCCAAAACAGTATCATAAGATCTTTGTAAATAGATCTTAATACCCAGTATGTACTAAGTTTCGCCTTGGTCCATCATTGATGAATAATTTCAAATCTAAATCATTAGCATTTGAATGTTATTTCACAATAGAGAGATATGTGTATGACACCCATATGACCAATTATGTTTTATGTACTCCCACTAAACTTCTTATATATCTATAAGAATCATGTACATTTTATGAAACTAAAATACTTATTAGCTTCACTAAAATACAATTCCAATTCCCAATTGCTTGCTTAAATCTGTACTTAGATTTCATAAGCTAGCTTTCCTTCTTAAGCATTCATTTGGATCCACAAATCCTTTGACATGCCATGTACATAGTTTCTTCCAACATTTGACTGAGGAAGATGTTTTGTCATCCAATTGCCATATGTACCAATATGCAATTATTGCTTGAATTATAGACTTGAGCTTTACGATTATGCATGAGGTTTCAACACAATCCACGTCATGAATTTGCTTGTAACCTTTAGCAACTAATCTAGCTTTGTGTGTGAACACAATTCCATGTTTGATGGTTTTTATCCTAAAAACCAATTTGCAACCAACAGGTGTTTAATCTATTCTTGCAAGTCAACAAAATTTCAATTTTGTCATCAAAACATTGGTTATGTTTTACGGCCTTTAACCATCTAAAACATTTGAGTCTATATATGGCCTCTAACCATTTTAGGGAATCTAGGTTTCGACATAGCTTTCTTACTAGTCACAAACTCATTAATGATAATAGTTTGACTGCAAGTTGTAGGTTTCTTCACTATCTAATAGAAGAATTGCATAGTTTCAGTGACCTGAACTCTATATATGTTTCTTCACTATCTAATAGAAGAATCTCATAGTTTCAGTGACTTGAACTCTATGCCTACTTGGGTATAGAACATCAAACAATAGAATATCAACAACCACTTGAATGTCCTTTGAATATTCTGTTCTCCTTGAAGCACTTGTAAAGTCTTCTAAGAGATGTCTATTCTTAAAGCCACTTCTAAAGTCCTTAAAGAATACGTGTTCGGATTTTCTAAAGAACTTCGAAAACCCTCCGGAATGTCCGTTTATGTTTGTTGTTCACCTCGAAGACTTTCGAGGTCTATTTTCTCCCACTTGTCATTTTGGAAACGAATCTCCAAAAGGACATTATTTCGAGCAAACAAACATTATGTTCTCAAAAATTCGTGGTAGAAACAATACCCTTGTGTCTCATTTGAATAAATCACAATGAAACATATATCTATTCTTGGGCCTTAGTTTGTTGAATAACAAACACTAAGCTCCCAATGAGTTTAGCAACTCTTTAGATATATAATTATGAAAAGATATTCTGAAATTACTTTTCAATAGATTTGACGAATTTGGTTTAGTTTGGTGGTAGTTGAGCATTTTGTTTTAGAAATTATAGGAAAAGTCTTTATGATTCATCATTGATCGAATCAAGTACTAATTGACTTCGATCATTCCAACGTAGATATGCCATATCTTATGGAGCTAGATCGTGAAATTACAACACACAATCATTGATGATCATTTTTGGTCTCAAGTAATCATCAACATGATCTAACCTAGATCTTTATGATTTCTTGCCAAGTGGACGTTTTTATACTTTTCTATGAATCTTTAAACTAGCCAAACAGATTCAAGCTTATATCACTTTGAGTAAATAAATCCATATTCACTAAAAACCATGTGAAATAATAAAGTCATAAAATCTTTCTTTAGCTTTGAAATCTATTGTCTAGGCGTTCTAACAATAGTTCATATCCTTTGTTACTTTCAACAAGTAAGACTAGCTTGTCTTGAATTGATCTAGAAATCAACCAACTTTCAAAAGTCCATAAAAATAGAGCTGTTTAATGTTAACTTGTTGATATGGTCTAAGAAACAATGCCAAAGATTAGTGGAACTCAAATCAAAGGGTTGATTTGAACCTAGTAAAGTTCTTATTGTTAAAGAGTTGTTTGTTTTAATCAAGCATATTGACTCAACCCGTAAATGACCATTTCATTCAAATAAACAAACAAACAAGCATTGTTTTTGTTCTTCTGAATGTGAGTCTTTCTGTGTTTGAAGCAGAAATTTAGGTATGCTAATTATGGAACAAAATAGCCATTAAGTTCCAGCCTTTGAAAGGACTTAAAACCAAACTAGATGACCCTACAACTAATGTAGCAATGCCATGCTTTATTTCCCACTTGTAGATCATTAGTGTAGCCTAGCTTCCATTGTTTGAGTTATTACCGAAGTAAGAACCTCAAGCGGTATATGATACCAAGGAAGTTTGATTGATAGGTCAATTTTCTTTAAACATAAACTTATAGGTAGAAACGGAATTGTAAATTCCTTTCATCTGTTCCTTTGTTTTCCTATTTCTTGTACCCTTTCTTATAGCCTTAAGAATTGAATTCTTTAGTGTTGAATTTTATACTTTGTTTAGACATGTCCAATGTCACTCCAACAAAGTTCTTACCATTTATGTTGAATATTCTGTTTCAACTAGATGATCTTACCAGAATTTTCTAAAGTTCTCTAAGCATCGATCTATTCGAATGTCTAGGGACTAGACTCATTCGAGAATTAAATGGAAAAATATTTTAGGTTGTTAACCATTGGTAAAGCTGAGCGTTTAAACTCAATGCCTTATGATCTCAAAACTACATTGTATTTTGAATTCACAAGCACCAATCGGTTCGCCATTCGACTTTGATACTCGAAAACAACCATAAAAGTCGCTAAAAGAAACGTACATTTTAAATTGCTCATTTTCTCTCATTTTCGTGAATCGTTCTTGGATTCACTACCAATCGAGGAAATTCACTGTTACCTTTCTAAAAGGATTTACTGCGGTGCAAGATATTTAATTATAAACAATAATTAAAACATACATTGAAGCATGCAAAGTCTAAACATTTATCATGAGTAATAACTTGAAAATTAAAGCATTCATGCAATTAAAACAAGTTATTGGCATTTTATTCAAATTTATTGTTCCGGCAGGTGTGAATAAAATGATTCCAAGATCCTAAAACCCATTGAAGAATTAAGCACATTATGTATTTAAACTCAATTCTAAAATCTTTTAGGGAAGTAAAAGCCTTTTGCTAATAGTCTAGAAACTACTCTTGGTTGATAGGTACGTCTAAGATCTTATTAGGTAAACCTATCGATTTTGCCACGACATAAAAGGACTCCTTACTTATATCGTTGAGTTTCACCAAAACTAACATGTACTCACAATTATTTGTGTACCTTACCCCTTTAGGATCAATAAGTAACACCTCGCTGAGCGTAATCTATTACTAGATTGATGTAAAGGTTATCCAAGTAAGTGTTATTTTGGCATGGCACCTTTTAACTCAATTTTTAAGTTTGGAACTTAAGGCTCTTACTATGTTGGTTAGATTTTAAGTGAACTAAAATCCTTAATCATGCAACATAATCAAGCTTCAATCTCATGCATATTTAAGACATATTTAAAAGCAATAAATAACTTAAAGCATGCATAAGATAAGTGTGATCTAGTATGGCCCGACTTCATCTTGAAGCTTCAACTTCAAAGTCCGTCTTGAAAATGGATTGGAAACTTCGTCTTGAATTTCACCGTGGGAGGCTCCATTTTCTTCAAACAGGATCAACTATAATTAAACTAATTACAACTATTTGATGGTACGCAGACCATATTTGAATTGAAAAACAAGTTTGGTGCATTAGACCAATTACATTCAAATTAATGGTACGCAGACCATATTTTCTATCCTATTTGGGCCATACTAGTCACTTCATAACCTGCAAAACAGTACATATATAATATATTCCATTCACCCATTCATTATCATGAATGGCTCACATAGTTGGTTAGTAAAAACACATTGTAAGCATCACATAAATATTTGCAGCAATTAATCAAGGGCACCAATAATCTACCAATTATTCAGTCCTTATTAATTCTAATAAAGTTGTTTAACCTTAAAGGATTTGTAGACCTAATCAAGAGTTTATGACTAAAGGCTCCCACTTAAACCAATAACTTTATATGCTTTACTAATTTTAAACATAAAAATGTATTTCTAGTCTAACCGGAAACATACAAGTTTAATTAAAATTTAAAGCTCATATAAAATTATAATTGAATCCATTTATTTAATTTATTTTTCAGTTAAATTAAATAAATTTAAATTAATTCAAGGTTTAATTTTAGTAAAATAATTAGTATAAATAAAATTTATAATAATTATAATATTCAAAATTAAAATCCGAGAAAACAATTTAAATTGTTAATTTTAAAAATAATTAAAAATATTTCCGAACTGAAAATCTCAAATTAAAATTCAAAACGATTCAATTGTAACACGACGAGCACTTAAGCTTGTGCCCAAGTCCCATCGTGTGCATGATTGGTCACTGCACAAGGCACACATAGCTCCACGCAACACGCAGCCACAGGCCACACGCACACGCAACCATCGCTGGCCACGCTGCGCGCAGCCTCTGTGCTGTGTCGCGCCTACTGATGCTTTCCCTTGCGAGGCCTCGCTCGCTGCACGCGAGCCAGCGCGAGCCTTCGCTCTGTGGCGCAGCTCGCTTGCTGCCCACACATGACTGCTCGCTTGCCTTGCCCCTCGCCCACGCCCATCGCATAGCACACACGGCCAGCTCCTTTGCTTCGCGCGCGCGCCATGCTATGCTGCTCGCTGCATTCGTACCGCACGGGCGACGAGCTCCCTTGCTCGTCGTCGCGTGCCCGCACTATACAACACCCCTTAAGGGTAACACGTAGCTTCCTTTGCTTTGTGCGTGCAACATTTATGAGCGTTTTCATAAAATTTAAAATTTTTAATTTAAAATTAACGACAAATTAATAAATCATATTAATTTCATAATTTTAGGGCGAAAAATCGAAAATTTATTAATTAATTAATTTCCGATTAACATGGATTCAAATCTAGGTCATAAAAATTTAAAATTTAACATAAATTAACAATTTTTATGGTGGATTTTAATCATGAATACCTAATTAAATTATTAATTAATTATGAAAAACAAATCAATTCTAAATTATTCGAATTTCAACAAATTAACCATAATTACAAATTAGGTTGTATAATTAACAAGTCTAGGCATTCATAATTGTTAAACATATACTGTAGGTCAATAAAAAACTCAAGATTTATCAACAAGAATCGCAAATATTCAATTTAACATCTTAAATTTACAAACTTTTGCGTTTGAAAAACTTAAATCCCGAAAAGTCATAGCTAGGCTTCGAATTTGGGAATTCTGGGTTCGGTCGAAAACTATAAAATTTTAGAATGCCTTTTACATGCGAAATAGACACAAAAATCACTCGATTTGGTTGAGTAACGAATATTCTGCCGAAAAACTGCGTACATATAATTAAATAAACGCAATTTGCAATTAATTACGAAAACTAATCACCCCTTTAATTCCTTGCAAATTTGTAAAATTTAACCATGTTCATGCAATTTAGATTATGAAAATAATAAGAGGCTCGTGATACCACTGTTAGGTTATGATACATATGAATAAACATAAATCATGCGGAAAAACCATAAAGCCAGGAAACATATTATTAACACATAATCATTTAGCATAATTCAGATGCATACACTTTGTAGCGTGCCCTCCCTAGCGGCGCCCGAACCGAACAAGAACAAGTCTTTAGGACTCCAAGTGTCGTCCCTCCGTAGATAGTCCACAACACGTCCAGATCCGCCTTAACCTTGACCAACTAGAATCGCCCTTAAGGTACTATAAATTTCGGCTAATAGGGCAAGAGTGTATGGCTGATTTTTGCGAAAATCTTACATTTGAATACTTGAATCTTACGTATATAAATTTGTGACCCTAGGCACATATTTATAGAGTTATGGAAAAGGACTTAGAATCCTATTAGAATACCAATTTAGTTTAATTAGAATCCTATTAGGACTCTTATTAAATAAAATATATCTACTAGGATTAGGATTTAATCATAGAACAAATTCTAATAGCTTTAGGATTTGTATTGCACACAACCGTACACGAGCACGAGCACGAGCACCACCCGCGCAAGCCTTGCGGCCCACGCGAGTCTGCACTCGCTCGCAGCCCAATCTCGCAGCCCACTTGATTGCTCCGCGCGCTGTAGGGGAATAAAGTTAAACATAATAACATGTGCGGAACAATCCCCAAAGCCAGGAAACATGTATAAAGCACAGATTAAGCAAACTTACATTCGAAGCGTGTTTTCCACAATAATCTGTCAACGAACACGAACAAAGAGCTCCACTTGTCGTTCCTCTACTTGGTTCACCGACACGATCAGATCCGTCTTGATAATCCTAGCTTAGACAATCATTCAAGAGTTTGTGCTTTTGGGAAAAACACATCCATGGAGGCTAGAGAGAATTAGGGTTTCTCTCTCCTCCTTAGGGTTTTATGTGTAATCTGATTTTTGCATTTTTTTTATTGGAAAACGTGAGAGGGATTAATATTATAACCCTTAGGTTATGATATCAACCGGTCAAGACACATAGGCCATGCGCCAGCCAGCCCCGTCCGTGCAAGCCCACACGCGCACAGCCACACAGGCGCTGGGCCTTGGGCCGCGCTGTGTGCGCTGCTGCTGCTGTTCCTCGCATGCGCGCGCGCGCCCAGCCAAGGCTCGGGCCTTTCGCGCTGGCTCGCTGCTACGCCCAGTGGGCCTTGCGCGCTTGCGCGCCTTGGCTCGTTGGGCTGGCAGCGTTGCCCCTTTCCGTATCCGCGATTAATATATTTCCGATATATTATTTATCATTTCGTATACGACGAATCACCGTCGTACGATACGATTTATTCGTTTCGCCTAGCTTACGAATATTCGCGATAAGATATACGATTCCGATGCAAGGTCGTATCGTATAATACGTTTTCCAACTAATTCCCGAAAAGCTATTAAATGAATTTACGATTCATTTAATCCGGTGATCTGTTACGTGTCATTGGTGTGACCTTGTAGGTTCAGTCAAGAGTAAGTTGTGATTTCAAATATGCATTAGAACTCAATGATCGGAAGCATTGCTCCAGCTAGCTGTTCCGATCACTTGATCTCACTGAATTAATTGTTCGCAATTAATCTGAACCTTGGTATTAGACTTAATGCACCTTGGGTGAAGGACATATTTCCTTCAATCTCCCACTTGTCGTTCAGACAAGTGTGCATTCACATTCCTTTGTCACTTAGTGTTACTTACTGAACATAAGGTAAGATCCAAGCCATCCTTATTAGGTCCAGAAGTGTTTCTCGGATTACAGAGTTCAACTGTCAAACTTTTGCAGAAGGTTAAGCCTAACCATTCTGAGCACGGCCATGCATTTTACGGTATCTAACTCTCCGAGAGGCCTTGTTACACAACAACACCATATCCTATCAAAGATAGGAGGACAATCCATTCTTGCAATCTATGAACACTCACTTTGATTTATAGTACGCCCAATAACTGCTTTTATAGCCTCCTTTTACGGTGCGACGTTTAACTAGTATCAAAGCGAACTAATTCTCAAACGAGCAGACATAATCTCTCTGAAGGAAATAATGCCCTTGGTCCAAGTATGCATTCTATGATAAGTCTAATAAATGCGGTTCAGTATTAATTAACAAGTTAATAATTCAGTGAGATCAAGTGAGCTGAATGCCTAGCTAGATGCCGCTTCAGTTCAAGTGGAATTAATGATATTAATCCACAGCTTACTCTTGACTGAACCCGTAGGGTCACACAAATAGTACGTAAACGGATCAAGTATTTAATGGCATTAAATACTCTATCTATGGATATTCGGAATCGACGGATCTTGGTTTCAGTGGGAGCTGAGATCGTCACAGGCAAGAAATGAATACTCCGGAAACGATGATATTGCCGGAAACGGAAATATGGATCGTATCGGAAATATAAATATTATCCAAGTCGTAGATGTTGCCGGAAACGGAAACATGGTACGTATCGGAAAATATTATCGGAAATGGAAATATTACCAGAATCGGAAATATTGCCGGAAACGGAAATATTGTCAGAATCGGAAATATTATCGGAATCGGAAAATAATTCCGGAAATGGAAATATTAAATATTTGTTCGAAACGGAAATTAATTCCGGAATCGGAAATGTTAAATATTGTTCGTATCGGAAATGAATTCCGGAATCGGAAATTTAATCGGAAGCGTATCGTACGAATAAGCATCGGACGAGGCCTGCCGGACGAGGGCCCAGCACGAAGCCAGGCCATCGCCCAGCAAGCCAAAGCGCGCCACACGAACAGCCAAGGCCACGCCAGGCCCAGCGCAAGGCCAGGCCCAGCAGGCCGTGGCAGCGCGCACAGCGCGCGCAGCGCGCGCAGGAGCTACGTGGGCTGCTCGCACGCACGCGCATGGGCGGCCCATCGTGGCTGCCGTGTGTGTGTGCGTAAGTGTTTGTGTTCATGCACGATTCCTAAAACGTGCAGAGTTCGGTTAATGATTAAATTCCTAATTCTATTTGATAAATTAATTAATTAGAGTTCTTGTAGGATTCTAGGTTTAATTAATTTGTATCTGAATAGGATTCCAATTCTCTTTCCATACCCCTATAAATATGTGGCTTGGGTTCACAATTTAGGACGAGTTTCAAAGTATTCAAAGTGAGTTTTTAAGAGAAAAATTCAATCACACATCTTGCTCAAAAGTGCCGAAAATTCTAGTACCTTAAGGGCGATTCTAGTTGGTCAATCTTAAGGCGGATCCGGACGTGCTGTGGACTATCTACGGAGGGACGACACTTGGAGTCCTAAAGACTTGTTCTTGCTCGGTTCGGGCGCAGCTAGGGAGGGCACGCAACAAAGAGTATGCATCTAAATTATGCTATATGATTATGTGTAAATAATATGTAATCCTGGGTTAATGGTTGTTTCCGCATGATATATGTAATATCATATGTATCATAACCTAACAGTGGTATCACGAGCCCCTTATTATTTTCATAATCTAATTTGCATGAACATGGTTAAATATTACAAATTTGCAAGAATTAAAAGGGGTGATTAATTTTCGTAATTGTTAATTAATTGCAAATTGCGTTTATTTAATTATACGTACGCAGTTTTTCGGCAGTTTCTTCGTTACTCATCCAAATCGAGTGATTTTTGTGTCAATTCCGCATGTAAAAGGCATTCTAAAATTTTGACAAAAATAATATTTTTCTGCCGAACCCAGAATTCTCAAATTCGAAGCCTAACTATGACGTTTCGAAGGTTTTAGTTTTTCGAATGCAAAATTTCGTAAATTTAAGATGTTAAATTAAATATTTGCGATTCTTGTTGATAAATCTTGAATTTTTGATTGACCTACTGTATATGTTTAACAAGTTTGAATGCCTAGCCTTGTTAATTATGCAATCTAATTTGTAATTATGATTAATTTGTTGAAAATTAGAATAATTTAGAATTAATTTGATTTTCATAATTAATTATAATTTAATTAGAAACCTATGATTAAAAACCACCATAAAAATTGTAATTTTATGATAAATTTTAAATTTTTATGACCTAGACTTGAATCCATGTAAATCGGAAAACAATTGAATAATAAATTTTCGATTTTTCGCCCTAAAATTATGAAATTAATATTATTTATTAATTTGTCATTAATTTTAAATATAAATTTTAAATTTTATGCGATTCGTTCATAAAACTTGCACGCACAAAGCAATGGACGCTTCGTGTTACCCTTAAGGGGTGTTGTATAGTGCGGGCATGCGACGACGAGCAAGGGAGCTCGTCGCCCGTGCGGCACGAATGCAATGAGCAAGGGCGTAGTGCACGAGCACAAGGCAGCAGCCCTGCCTTGTGTCGTGGGCCACGAGCTATGAAAAAATGGGCATGGGCGAAAGGCAAGCCAAGACAGTCGCGTGTGGGCAGCAAGCGAGCTGCGCCACGACGCGCGCTACCTCGCGCAAGAGCGCGCAGCCTCGCGCGCAGCGAGCGCAAGCTCGCGTGCCACGAGCGCTGCGCCCAGCGTTGCTCGCGCGCCCAGCGAGCGATGTCGCGCGCCCAGCAAGCGATGTCGCGCGCCCAGCGAGCGATGGCTCGCGCGCACAGCGAGCGCTGGCGAGCGCGCACTGCGAGCGATGGCTCGCGTGCGACGAGCACTGGCGCGCGCGCAGCAAGCACCACAGCGTGCGATGGCTTGCGATGGAGATGCAGCAGCTATGCGACGAGCGCATGGGCTGCGCGCATATGGCCAGCAATGGCTGTATGCGTGCGGCCCATGGGCGTGCAATGCGTAGGGTGTTTGCGTTACGATTAGATCGTTTTGAATGTTTAATTTGAAAATTTCAGTTCACGTAATTTTAATTAATTTTAAAATTAATAATTTAAATTATTTTCTTGGATTTTAATTTTGAATATTGTAATTATAATAAATGTTATTTATTCTAATTATTTTACTAAAATTAAAATCATGAATTAATTTAAATAACGACTGAAATTAAATTAAACTTTTTGGATTCAATTATAAATTTATATGAGCTTTAAATTTTAATAAAATTTGTATGTTTCCGGTTAGACTAGAAATACATTTTTATGTTTAAAATTAGTAAAGCATATGAATTTATTGGTTTAAGTGGGAGCGCTTTTTAGTCATAAACTCTTGATTAGGTCTACAAATCCTTAAGGTTAAAACAACTTGATTAGAATTAATAAGGACTGAATAATTGGTAGATTATTGGTGCCCTTGATTAATTGCTGCAAATGTTTACGTGATGCATAATGTGTTTTACTAACCAGCTATGTGGGCCATTCATGATAATGAATGGGTGAATGGTATATATAGTATATGTACTGTTTTGCAGGTTATGAAGTGACTAGTATGGCCCAAATAGGATAGAAAATATGGTCTGCGTACCATTAATTTGAATGTAATTGGTCTAAAGTACCAAAGTTATTTTTCAATTCAAATATGGTCTGCGAACCATCAAATAGTTGTAATTAGTTATAGCTTATCCTATTTGAAGAAAATGGTGCCTCCCACGGAGATTTTCAAGACGGACTTTGAAGTTAAAGCTTCAAGATGAAGTCGGGCCATACTAGATCACGAATATCTTATGCATGTTTTAAGTTATTTATTGCTTTTAAATATGTCTTAAAATGCATGAGATCAAAAGCTTGATTATGTTGCATGATTAAGGATTTTAGTTCACTTAAAATCTAACCAACATAGTAAGAGCCTTAAGTTCCAAACTTAAAAAATGAGTTAAAAGGTGCCATGCCAAAATATACACTTGCTTGGATATCCTTTACATCAATCTAGTAATAGTTTTCGCTCAGCGAGGTGTTACTTATTGGTCCTAAAGGGGCAAGGTACACAAATAATTGTGAGTACATGTTAGTTTTGGTGAAACTCAATGATATAAGTAAGGAGTCCTTTTATGTCGTGGCAAAATCGATAGGTTTACCTAATAAGTTCTTAGACGTACCTATCAACCAAGAATAGTTTCTAGACTATTAGCAAAAGGCTTTTGCTTACCTAAGATGTTTTAGGATTAAGTCGACAAACTGTGCTTAGTTCTTCAATGATTTTAGGATCTTGGAATCATTTTATTCACACCTGCCGGAACAATAAAATCGAATAAAATGCTAATAACTTGTTTGAATTGCATGGTTGCTTTAATTTCAAGTTATTATTCATGATAAATGTTTAGACTTTGCATGCTTCAATGTATGTTTTAATTATTGTTTATAATTAAATATCTTGCACTGCAATAAATCCTTTTAGAAAGGTAACAGTAAATTTCCTCGATTGGTAGTGAATCCAAGAACGATTCACGGAAAAGAGAGAAAGTGAGCAATTTAAAATGTACGTTTCTTATATCGACTTTTATGGTTGTTTTCGAATATCAAAATCGAATGGCAAACCAATTGGTTCTTGTGAATTCAAAATACAATGTAGTTTTGAGATCATAAAGCATTGAGTTTAAACGCTCAGCCTTACCAATGGTTAACAACCTAATATCTTTGTCCATTTAATTCTCGAATGAGTCTAGTCACTAGACATTCGAATAGATCGATACTTAGAGAACTTTAGAAGCTTCTGGTAAGATCATCTAGTCGAAACAAAATATTCAACATAAATTAAAATGGTAAAGAACCTTGTTGGTGACATTGGACATGTCTAACAAAGTATAAAATTCAACACTAAAGAATTCAATTCTTAAGACTATAAGAAAGGGTACAAGAAATAGGAAAACAAAGGAACATATGAAAGGAATTTACGATTCCGTTTCTACCTATAAGTTTATGTTTAAAGAGGAGTGACCTAGCAATCAAACTTCCTTGGTATCATATACCGCTTGAGGTTCTTACTTCGGTAATAACTCAAACGATGGAAGCTAGGATACACTAATAACCTACAAGTGGGAAATGAAGCATGGCAATGCTACATTAGTTGTAGGGTCATCTAGTTTGTTTTAAGTCCTTTCAAAGGCTAGAACTTAATGGCTATTTTGTTCCATAATCAACATACCTAAATTTCTGTTTTCAAACACAGAAAGACTCACATTCAAGAAAAACAAAAACAATGTTTGTTTGTTTATTTGAATGAAATGGTCAATTACAGGTTGAGTCAATATGCTTGATTAAAACAAACAACTCTTTAAAGAACTTTACTAGGTTCAAATCAAACCCTTGATTTGAGTTCCATTAATCTTTGGCATTGTTGCTTAGACCATATCAACAAGTTAACATTCATAAGCTCTATTTTGATGGACTTTTGAAAGTTGATTGATCTCTAGATCAATTTAAGACAAGCTAGTCTTACTTGTTGAAAGTAACAAAAGATATGAACTATTGTTAGAACGCCTAGACGATAGAGTTCAAAGCTAAAGAAAGATTTTATGACTTTATTATTTCACATGGATTTGATTGAATATAGGTTTATTTACTCAAATGTGATATAAGTTGAATCTGTTTGGCTAGTTCAAAGATTCAGAAGTATAAAATCCACTTGGCAAGAAATCATAAAGATCTAGGTTAGATCATGTTGATGATTACTTGAGACCAAATATGATCATCAATGGTTGTGTGTTGTAATTTCACAATCTAGGTCCATAAGATATGGCATATCTTATTTGGAATAATCGAAGTCAATTAGTACTTGATTCGATCAATGATGAATCATAAAGACTTTTCCTTTAATTTCTAAAACAAAATGCTCAACTACCACCAAACTAAACTAAATTCGTCAAAGCTATAGAAAAGTAATTTCAGAATATCTTTTCGATAATATATATCTAGAGAGTTGCTAAACTCAGTGGGAGCTTAGTGTTTGTTATTCAACAAACTAAGGCCCAAGTATAGATATATTTTTCATTGTGATTTATTCAAATGAGACACAAGGGTATTGTTTCTACCACGAATTTTTGAGAACATAATGTTTGTTTGCTCGAAATAATGTCCTTTTGGAGATTCGTTTCCAAAATGACAAGTGGGAGAAAATAGACCTCGAAAGTTTTCGAGGCGAACAACAAACATAAACGGACATTCCGGAGGCTTTTCGAAGTGAACAACAAACATAAACGGACATTCCGGAGGCTTTTCGAAGTGCTTCAGAAAATCCGAACTTATTCTGTAAGGACTTTACAAGTGGCTTTAAAGAATAGACATCTCTTAGAAGACTTTACAAGTGCTTCAAGGAGAACAGAATATTCAAAGGACTTTCAAGTGGCTATTGATATTCTATTGTTTGATGTTCTATACCCTAGTAGGCATAGAGTTCAAGTCACTGGAACTATGAGACTCTTCTATTAGATAGTGAAGAAACATAGAGATCAGGTCAATGAAACTATGAGATTCTTCTATTAAATAGTGAAGAAACCTACAACTTGCAGTCAAACTATTATCATATAGATTAATGAGTTTGTGACTTGTAAGAAAGCTATGACGAAATATAGATTCCCTAAAATGGTTAGAGGCCATATATAGACTATATGTTTAAATGGTTAGAGGCCATAAAACATACTCAATGCTTTGATGACAAAATTGAAATTTTGTTGATTTGCAAGAATAGGTTCACACCTATTGGTTGCAAGTTTGTTTTAAGGATAAAAACCATCAAACATGAAATTGTGTTCACACACAAAGCGAGATTAGTTGCTAAAGGTTACAAGCAAATTCATGGTGTGAATTGTGTTGAAACCTCATGCATAATCGTAATGCTCAAATCTATAATTCAAGCAATGATTGCATATTGGTACATATAGCAATTGGATGACAAAACAATTCCTCAATAAAATGTTGGAATAAACTATGTACATGGTATGTCATAGGATTTGTGGATCCAAATAAATGCTTGAAAAAGAAAGCTAGCTTATGAAATCTAAGTACAGATTTAAGCAAGCAATTGGGAATTAGAAATGTATTTTAGTGAAGCTAATAAGTATTTTAGTTTCATAAAATGTACATGATTCTTATAGATATATAAGAAGTTTAGTGGGAGTACATAAAACTTAATTGGTCCTATGTGTATCACACACATATCTCTCTATTGTGAAATAACATTCAAATGCTAATAACTTAGGTTTGAAATTATTCATCAATGTTGGACCAAGGCGAAACTTAGTGCATACTGGGTATTAAGATCTATTTACAAAGATCTTATATTAATGTTTTAGATTAAGTAATGGCATTTACTTAATCAAACACGAATAACTCCATTGGAGATATTCGACCCATGTGAATAAATCTAAGTAAAGAATGTTTAAACTATGTATAAGCATTTACTAAGTTAAACATCAAAGAGTCTAAATGAGATTCTTAACCTATATTATATGTCAAAGAATTTAGCTGGATTCAGTATCTACTAAAATTGAATGAGCTAAAGTTACATGAATAGAATTCAATTGGGAATTATTCTGCAAAAGAATTTATCATGTATGATATAATATGAGGATCGCCAAAAACGTATCGTATGACTTTAGGCATGACGAACATATACCAATCTCTATTGATCTAAGTGAAGATCAAATAGATTGAGATCAAGAATACTTATGGTACTTGAAAAGGTACATAGGAATAGTTCTTGATTCAAGGAAATAAAGATATGCTAAATATTGATGCTACACGCATAAACACTGGCAAAGGATCAAGCAAGACCCTTTGGAGTTAACCATTGATAAGGACGAGCTATAGAGCATCGTGTTTTGAAATGGCAACATGGATTGGAGACCATGAGTTGTTGCGTGGGAAATTAAAATATTAATTTCTATGTTCTAAGATATAGTTGGAGAGTCTTCCACATATCTATGAACTGCTTGGATAGGTAAATCCAAACAAAGCATCACTAGCAACCTATACAGTTGAAGTAAAAGTAATTATTGCCTAAGAAGCAATAAAACAGGGTTGTTTAAAGTTCTTCACTGAACTTGGGTAGATCACCTATCTGCTGGCTTGATGGTTCTTCATTGAAAAATGCGTAGAACCACTCTTGAAGCAAGAAAAACGTCTGCTGACTTGATGGTTCTTCATTGCAAAATGAGTAAAACCACCATCGAAGTAAGAAAGACTAGATCACATAATAAACAAACTCAAAAGATCTTATCATCTATCTCGAAGAACATTCGATGAAAAGGATATTAAGATTGGCAAAGCATGATAACTAAACCTATGCAACAAGTGAGAAGCAACACTTACATTGTAGCACTGGAAATCAAGCATAGCTTTGAATTCCATGAATTGTTTTAGAAGATGGGTTTGAGGCCCATGGTTATAAAACATTGGGGTTGAACATTTATCATATATGAAATGTATTTTCATATTCCATTTAATCTTGGTTTAGTATTAAATGATGAGTCCCTTCAAATTTGACGATATATTCAAGATAGACTGTCAGGACCAGTCCTGTGACTAAGAAATGTCTATCAAGTGAACTTGAATGTCAAAGGTTGAAAATGGTCCCTAGTCGGAGTTTTCTATAAAATTGGACGCATAGAAAACGTTAGACGATTAGAATGCAAGATGACTAGTAGTTCTGTTTCTTGAACTATGTGGACATGGCAATGTCATAATCATTTGCATAGATACTTACTTTGGGAAGACTAGTATCGGACAAGACCTATGAAACTTTACTGTAAGAGATGAAAATCTGTCATAAGTAAATTTCATTAAAATTATTAGACACGAAATCCTCAATACCTGAGTGATTTGAGATTACTTGTTTGAGAACCGGTTGCTTTGACGTTGACCAACCGTCGCACCGTAAAAGGAGGCTATAAAGGCAACGCTCAGGTAATCACCTATCAAACGAAGTCTAATCTCAAGATCGCAAGATTGGGATTGTCCTCCCATAAATCGGGATGAGATGCTTAAAAGTTGTACAATGCCACTCGGAGAGCTAGAAACTGTGAAATGCATGGCCGTGCTCGGATGAATCATAGGCTATGATTATCTGTTTATTTGATCAGTTGAACTCTGAAACCGAGGAACACCTCTGGACATAATAAGGATGACAACTCTTACCTTATGTTCAAGAGCAAGCATCGAGCGACAAAGGAATTAGAAAATGCACACTTGTCCCTAAGGACAAGTGGGAGACTGAAGGAAATAATGCCCTTGGTCCAAGTATGCATTCTATGATAAGTCTAATAAATGCGGTTCAGTATTAATTAACAAGTTAATAATTCAGTGAGATCAAGTGAGCTGAATGCCTAGCTAGAGGCCGCTTCAGTTCAAGTGGAATTAATGATATTAATCCACAGCTTACTCTTGACTGAACCCGTAGGGTCACACAAATAGTACGTAAACGGATCAAGTATTTAATGGCATTAAATACTCTATCTATGGATATTCGGAATCGACGGATCTTGGTTTCAGTGGGAGCTGAGATCGTCACAGGCAAGAAATGAATACTCCGGAAACGATGATATTGCCGGAAACGGAAATATGGATCGTATCGGAAATATAAATATTATCCAAGTCGTAGATGTTGCCGGAAACGGAAACATGGTACGTATCGGAAAATATTATCGGAAATGGAAATATTACCAGAATCGGAAACATTGCCGAAAACGGAAATATTGTCAGAATCGGAAATATTATCGGAATCGGAAAATAATTCCGGAAACGGAAATATTAAATATTTGTTCGAAACGGAAATTAATTCCGGAATCGGAAATGTTAAATATTGTTCGTATCGGAAATGAATTCCGGAATCGGAAATTTAATCGGAAGCGTATCGTACGAATAAGCATCGGACGAGGCCTGCCGGACGAGGGCCCAGCACGAAGCCAGGCCATCGCCCAGCAAGCCAAAGCGCGCCACACGAACAGCCAAGGCCACGCCAGGCCCAGCGCAAGGCCAGGCCCAGCAGGCCGTGGCAGCACGCACAGCGCGCGCAGCGCGCGCAGGAGCTACGTGGGCTTGTAGCTCGCGTAGGCCTCGCTGCGTGGGCTGCTCGCACGCACGCGCATGGGCGGCCCATCGTGGCTGCCGTGTGTGTGTGCGTAAGTGTTTGTGTTCATGCACGATTCCTAAAACGTGCAGAGTTCGGTTAATGATTAAATTCCTAATTCTATTTGATAAATTAATTAATTAGAGTTCTTGTAGGATTCTAGGTTTAATTAATTTGTATCTGAATAGGATTCCAATTCTCTTTCCATACCCCTATAAATATGTGGCTTGGGTTCACAATTTAGGACGAGTTTCAAAGTATTCAAAGTGAGTTTTTGAGAGAAAAATTCAATCACACATCTTGCTCAAAAGTGCCGAAAATTCTAGTACCTTAAGGGCGATTCTAGTTGGTCAATCTTAAGGCGGATCCGGACGTGCTGTGGACTATCTACGGAGGGACGACACTTGGAGTCCTAAAGACTTGTTCTTGCTCGGTTCGGGCGCAGCTAGGGAGGGCACGCAACAAAGAGTATGCATCTAAATTATGCTATATGATTATGTGTAAATAATATGTAATCCTGGGTTAATGGTTGTTTCCGCATGATTTATGTAATATCATATGTATCATAACCTAACACTCTCATGTTCTGAGGAACGGTTTCTAATCACCATTAATGAGAACTACCTATGACATGACTTTAATCTCTTAAAGTGTTCTCATGGTCAATCCGATACAAGATCCAATAAGTATCTATGCAAAAGATTCTGACATCCAGTCACTCTAGTTCAAGAAATAGAACTAAGTAATCTACTTGCAATCTAATCTTCATTAGTTATTGGTCGTCCACCTTTCAATGACCTGGATTAGGGATCCTTTGTGACTTCAATATTCAAGTTCACTTATGGGTGTTTCTTTGTCGAAGAATCCATCTTGACATCCCATTTGAATGATTTGAATCACATGGACTTATCATTTAATACTAAACCAAGATTAAATTAACTATGAAATATAATTTCATAAATAATAAATGTTTAAACCAAATGCTTACCAATTTGTGGGCCTCTAACCCAAAATCAAGCATTTAATGTTTTACAGACATAGGCCTTTCACCCAATACTTAAAACATTCATGGAACTCAAACTTGATTCCATATCTGCATATGAATGTTGTGTATCATTCAATGCAGAGGTTTAGTTTATCGTACTTTGCTATCCTTAGCATCTTTTCTATCGAAAGCCTTTTGATGTAAGATGAAAAGATCTTTGAATATGTTTCTAGAATGATCTAGTCTTTCGTTGCTGTTTAGAATGATAATCATATCTAAAATAGAAAATCATCCAGGTAGCAGACTTGTGATCAACCTGAGTTCATTGAAGAACTCCCACTAAAAACAATTCCCTTTCATTGCTTCTTAGGCAACAATGAATTTATTTCAATTATGTAGAATTTAAAATGATGCTTCCTTTTGGAATGCTCCAACCAGTTCACATAGATGTGGGAGATACCTCTTTCAACTGAGAACTTGGAAACTAATCATTGATTCAGTTTCCCATGCATCACATATGGTTTAGAACCTATGTTACCACCTTTTAATCACGACGCCTGATTGCCCGTGTATGTTTGTGGTTTGCCTAACAACAAGATTCAACTTTTGCTTAGGCAAATGCATGTAGCATCAAAACTTTAGTTATCTTCACTTCCTCTTATCAAGTGCTCATCCTACATCTCCAAATGTATTGGATGTTCTTGATACTGTTCCAATGATCTTTGATCCAGATCAATAGAGATTGGTATAAACTCGTCACGATCCAATGTTCACGAGTTATCTTGGCTATCTATATATCACATTATACATGATTGATTGTAATGCAAAAACCATTCGCATTTTAAAATCCATCCATGTACCTTTTAGCTTCATTCTGTTTCAAGAGACACTGAATCTTGCTAAAATCTTGGCATCGCCATGTGACATAAGGTGAAGGCACCTCTTCAAGGTCCTTCATGCTTAACTCTAGTGATAACAACCTAGCTTTATACTTAGTTAAAGAATTCATAACTTAGACTTACTCATATGGGTTGAGAGTCTCTTTTGAGTCTCTCCATTGTGTTTGATTTAGTAATTACTTTTACAGAATCCAAACAACGCTTTAGATCCTATCCAATAGATCTTTAACCCAGTATGTTCTAAGTTTCGCCATGGTTCTAATATTGACAAATACTTTCAAATCTAACCATTTGAATGTCATTTTCAATAGAGAGATATGTATCTCATATATAGAACCAATAAACATGACTTAGCTCCCACTAAACTCCTCATCTATAAGATGATCCATATTTTCATAAAGCTATGATTTCTCAATAGCCTTTTAGACAAATATGGTCCAATTCCCACTTGCATGCTTTATTCTACGAATAGATTTCTTAAGCTTGCTCTTTTATCTAGCATCCAAAACTTTTACATTGTGTGATATACACAATTCCTTTCTACAAGTCCAATTGAGTAAGGTGTTTCGTTTTCCAATTGCCATATTGCCATATGCAATGATTGCTAGATTTATCCAAAATAGTTCAAGCATTCCGACTTGGTGAAAAAGATTTCAACATTATCAACGTCGTGAAGTTATTTACAATCTTTAACCACCAATCTAGCTTCTCTTTTGTATGAGTATACAATATCATCTCTGTATGTTTTGAAAACATGTTTGCAGCCAATGGGAGTAAACCCTTTATGCAAATCAACGTTGTATGTTTAGAAAACATGTTTGCAACCAATGGGAGTGAACCCGTTATGCAAATCAACGTTCTATGTTTAGAAAACATGTTTGCAACTAATGGGAGTGAACCCTTGATGCAAATCAACCAAATCATATATTTGATTCTTCAAGATGAAGGTACTTTGGATGAAATGGCCTCAAACCATTTTGTATGGCCTCGAACCATACTTTATGTTTCTGATGGACTCAAACCATACTTGGGAATTTTTAATTCGTCGTAGCTAACCTGTAAGTCGTATGTTTTTGAAGCACTTTCCAAAGTCTTCATAGTTTTCATTTCTCAAGATATCTATGTATCTTTCTTGGTTGAATTCTATTCCTTATACGATTTACCTAGGTATTGAACATCAAACGTTAGGGTCTATAAAGACATTACTCAAGTCCTTTGAGTATTAGGATTCTCTTGAAGCACTTCTAAAGTCTTCATGAAGCTCTTCCAAAGGCTTCTAAGTATGGAGCTTTTCCAAAGACTCCTAAGTATCCTACATTTGTTTGTTGCTTGACTCGAAGTCCATTCGAGGTCATTTTTCTCCCACTTGCCTTTTTGGAAATATGATGGTTTCCTAAAAGACATTATCTTAAGCAACAACCATATGTGCTCAGATTTTTGGTAGAATCAATACCTTTTGTTTCTATGAGTCGCTCATAAAGAAGCATATATCTATCCTTGAGTTTGTTTGATGTAAACACTAACTCCCACTGGGTTTGACAACCCTAGATATATATGCTGAAAAGATGTACTGAACCGAAGTTCAATCCTTATGACATCTTATCTTAGCTTTGACAACCTTGTTTAGTGTGAAAGTCACTTGAGAGTATCATTTAGAAACTATATAGGAAAATAGTCGTGATTATCGTTAATCGAAATAGATTTCGATTTCTCCATTTGGACATACCATATTCTTATGGAGCTTCGATTGTTATAATGCCATATAAACAATCTAGATAATCTTTCTTGGCTCATGCAAACATCACCTTGACCCAGCCTAGATGTTTCCAAAATTCTTGCCAAGTTGATTTTATACCCTTTTGTGAATTGCATGGAAGCATTTCACACATTTCACCTTGAGTAAATATAGCCATATTTTTCTCAAATTCTTGTGAAATAGGTAAGTAATAAAATTCATCTTTGGCCCATGAACTTCATTGTCTAGAAACCTCTAACAATAGTCCATTTCTATGTCATGCTCAACAAGCAAGACCTACGTGTCCAACTTTCAGAAATCCATGCCATGGAATCTTAGAATGTTGACTTGTTGATATGGTCGTATGACATTGCCAAAGATATGTGGAACACAAATCAAAATGTTTGATTTGAACCTTCTGAAGTTTGAGTGTGTAGAGATTCGTTTGTTTATTAATCAATCATATGACTCAACCCTTAAATGACCATTTCATTCAAATAAACACTCAATGAATGTTTTTGTTTACTTTGAATGTGTGTCTTCCCGTTGTCCAAACAGAAATTGATTATGATGATTAATGGAACATAATACCATTAAGTTCCAGCCTTTAGAAGGACTTTAAAACAAACATGATGACCGTACGGTTAATGTAGCACAACTTTTCTTCATTTCCCACTTGTAGGTCAATAACCAGACTTAGCTTCCGGAATTTGAGTTCTTAACAAGAGTTAGAATCTCAAGCGGTAATCTAATACCATAGGAGTCTATTTGCTAAGTCGATTCTCTTTAACATAAACTTCAAGGTAGAAATTGAATCTTGAATTCATTTCTTTTGTTCCCCTTTCCTATCCTTTCTAGCATATTTTCTTATAGTCCTAAAGATTTTACTCTTTGCTTGATCTTCTTACTTTATTACGCTTACAAAGTCCCTTTCTTTTTTTCACTTTGAATGACAACATCCAATGAGTCTAATTCATTATCGAATCAAAAGAAAATTGGTTGTTAACCATTGGTTATACATGAGTCTTTAACTCAATACTTCATTATTTCAAAAGTACCCAGTATTCTGAATATATGAGGTCCAATTGGTCTATCATTCAAATTTTAGTTTGAAAACAACCATGAAGATCACTATAAGAAAATAGCATTCAAGATACGCTCTCACTCTCCTTTTGTTTGAGAATTGCTCTCAAAAATAGTTACCAATCGATCGAGGAAATATCGCAGTTCTATTGTCCGAACGCAATAAGGTTGAAGATTGACTATTCTACAAAATGAACTAGCAAAGAAATCATTTATCATACTTTAATAACTTGAAATAAAAGCATTCACGCAATCATCAAAGCTATTAAACATTTCATTCATGCAAAAATAAAACATGGTCCCAAATGAATGAACCGATTCCAAGACCCCAAAAGTCCTAAATCCTTAAGCAGCTTTAGCATGTCTTAAGTAGTTTAAGATTTTAGGTAAGCAAAACCTATTGCTAGTAATCTCCAAATTACTCTTGGTAAATAAATTAATGCCATAATTTATCCCATTGCCACAACATAATGCCATTGTTGTTTGAGTTGTAACCACAATCAACGTGCTCCTTTAGAACGCTTTACCACCTAAGTCAACTAAAATAGCACCTCGCTTTAGCGTAAACCTACTATCTTAGATCCCTAGATTTTTGTAAGTGCTTGATTTGGAAGGCAATTTTTAAACTCAATATTACTTTGGACCTAGTTGTTTCTATGTTGGTTCGATTATTTAGTGAACTCAATCTAATCGAGTCATAAGAAACAACCTGTTCATGCAAAGCATACATTCATTCATACATTCACGCATAATATATATATAGAAGTGCATAAATAAATGGTGATCTAGTATGGCCCAAAACATCTTGTCTTGAAGCATCCAATCTTCATCACCTCCTTGTTAGCTTGGCATCGTCTTGAATCTTCGTTCAAATGCTAACTTAAAGTTCTAAACTTAGAAATACTTGAAAATAATAAATTACATCAAAATTTCCATGGTACGTAGACCATATTTAAAATTTTACATTCAAAGATAGAACGGTGCGCATACCGTATTTAACTATCCTAAATTGGCCATACTAGTCACTTGGAGTACCTGCATTACATAAAATATATATTCTATGCATTCACCCATTCGTATGCTAAAACGAATGACCCATGTAAATATGCAAGTATTTACGTGAATTAATTAAAATTCACGTTCACATAAACGCGTCCTAAAAGATTAATCAATTTCCAAATTATTAATCCTTAGACTTTATTCTAATTAAAATTGAATTTAATTAAAATAATGCGACCTACGAAATAATTAAAATAATTATTTCATTTTAATTTCTTTTAGTGGCTCCCACTCAAACCAATAATTATTCCGCAAAATTAATTATGAAATATTAAATTAAAACTCGCGGCCCGGCCCAAGAAAATAAAATATTAAATTAAATATCCCGTTAGCCCAAATTAATGCAAATATACGAAGCCCAACGAATTAAACGATTTTAAAAAAAAAGGTCCAATTGCTTGATTGGGCTACGCTTGCGCCCAGCCCCGCCTCGCGTGAGGCCCAAGAGCACACGAGCAAGAGCTCGCGCACCCCGCCCCATCGCTCGCGCGCGCGCGTCCCCGCAGCGAAGCTGCCCTGCGCTGCGTGTTGTGCATCGTGAGCGCTCGACGTCGCAATGCTTGCGCCTGCTTCGTCGCAGCCCCGCAAGCTACCTCGCCTGCCCTTCCCTCGCCCAGCGCGCACGAGGCACGCAGCATCGCTACTGCTGCCCGTGTCGCATGGCTCGGTCGAGCAAAATGGCCTTGTATGGCTCGACGAGCCGTACTTCCATCATGCCCATGTTCGTGTTTTTGGTTCGTAAAACGGACCAACTTAAATAAAATTTAATTTAATTCACGAACTTGCATTAATTTTATTTTTCAAAAAAAAAGTTACGATTTAATTTTCGAAAAACAACGATTTTTAATGATTTAATAAACTTTAACGATAATCCAATTTCGTAAAATTAATAAATCAAGGGCTAACAATATTTAAACTTTCAAGAACGATCGAATCAACTTTAAAGTTTGAACTTTTAATTAATAAAATCCGAAACTTTATATCGTTCATAAACAATTAAATTTCAGATTATTAATAATTTGGTTTAAGTGCGATTAAAATTAACGAAACCATTCAAAATTTTAATCCAATAATTTTTAAAATTAGCCACTGACCCATGAAATTATACCCCTTTCCCCAATTAACCGAATTATTAAACCAAAATTAATTAAAATTCAATTAGGGTTGCAAATTTTACGAATTGGGGAAAGGAAAAATTAGGGTTTATACTTATCGGAAAAATCTGAAATTTTTAACATAGATCAAACATGTACCCAGAAACAATGTGTCAAAATATCAAGCAATTCCGAGTAGTTTAGGTCGACCTTTTAATTGAATTACTGCCCAAAAAACGATAATCCGAGGCCTGTTTTCGCAATTCTATTCGCATGAGTTGATCTTAGAAAATCGTTTTCCATCAGATTAGGGTTTTGAAAATCGAAAAAGCGAATATTTTTTATTTCGGAACTGCCAATTTCGCAATTAATCCCATAATTCGAAAAAAATCAACAAAAATTCCAAAAATTTCGACAATGCAAAAAAATAATAATCATTCTAATTCATGCTTTGAATATATAAGGCTCTGATACCACTGTAGGGGAATACATTTAAACATAATAACATGTGCGGAACAATCCCCAAAGCCAGGAAACATGTATAAAGCACAGATTAAGCAAACTTACATTCGAAGCGTGTTTTCCACAATAATATGTCAACGAACACGAACAAAGAACTCCACTTGTCGTTCCTCTACTTGGTTCACCGACACGATCAGATCCGTCTTGATAATCGTAGCTTAGACAATCATTCAAGAGTTTGTGCTTTTGGGAAGAACACATCCATGGAGGCTAGAGAGAATTAGGGTTTCTCTCTCCTCCTTAGGGTTTTATGTGTAATCTGATTTTTGCATTTTTTTTATAGGAAAACGTGAGAGGGATTAATATTATAACCCTTAGGTTATAATATCAACCGGCCAAGACACATAGGCCATGCGCCAGCCAGCCCCGTCCGTGCAAGCCCACACGAGCACAGCCACACAGGCGCTGGGCCTTGGGCCGCGCTGTGTGTGCTGCTGCTGCTGTTCCTCGTATGCGCGCGCGCGCCCAGCCAAGGCTTGGGCCTTGCGCGCTGGCTCGCTGCTACGCCCAGTGGGCCTTGCGCGCTTGCGCGCCTTGGCTCGTTGGGCTGGCAGCGTTGCCCCTTTCCGTATCCGCGATTAATATATTTCCGATATATTATTTATTGTTTCGTATACGACGAATCACCGTCGTACGATACGATTTATCCGATTCCGACAATATTTCCATTTCCGATAATATTTTCCGGTACGTACCATGTTTCCGTTTCCGGCAACATCTACGACTTGGATAATATTTATATTTCCGATACGATCCATATTTCCGTTTCCAGAGTATTCATTTACTGGCCTTTGACGATCTCAGCTCCCACTGAAACCAAGATCCGTCGATTCCGAATATCCATAGATGGAGTATTTAATGCTATTAACTACTTGATCCGTTTACGTACTATTTGTGTGACCCTACGGGTTCAGTCAAGAGTAAGTTGTGGATTAATATCATTAATTCCACTTGAACTGAAGCGGCCTCTAGCTAGGCATTCAGCTCACTTGATCTCACTGAATTATTAACTTGTTAATTATTACTGAACCGCATTTATTAGACTTATCATTAAATGCATACTTGGACCAAGGGCATTATTTCCTTCACATTGCTGCACACGAAGCAGCAAAGGAAGCTATTTGGCTAAGGAAGTTCATAGGTGAACTTGGTGTAGTCCCCTCCATGAAATGACCAATAGCTCTATATTGTGATAATAACGGAGCTATTGCACATGCAAAGGAGCCTAGACACCACCAGAGAGTCAAGCATATACTTCGTAGATTTCTCCTTCTACTAGAGTTCGTTGAAAGAAAAGAAGTCGAGATAAGCAAGATTGGAACTGACAACAATATCTCAGATCCATTAACTAAACCTCTGCAGCAAGCGAAGCACAACTCGCACACTGCAGCTATGGGAATCAAGCATATTGGAGAATGGCTTTGATGTCCTTATTTAATGTTTTAAAGTTTTAGAGTTTAATACTTTGTAAAACGTTATTGGGTAACCATTCATATAAATTAATAGAATTCATTTTTTCCATTTAATGTGTGGTTTCTTAAATGATGAGTCATTTCAATTTGACGATATATTCAAGATAGACTGTCAGGACCAGTCCTGTGACCAAGAAATGTCTATCAAGTGAACTTGAATGACAAAAGTTGAAAATGGTCCCTGGTCGAAGTTTTCTATAAAGATGGACGCATAGAAAACACTAGACGACTAGAATGCAAGATGACTAGTAGTTCTGTTTCTTGAACTATGTGGACATGGCAATGTCGCAATCATTTGCATAGATACTTTGGGAAGACTAGTATCGGACAGACCTATGGAACTTTACTGTAAGAGATGAAAATCTGTCATACGTAAATTTCATTAAAATTATTAGACACTAATCCTCAATACCCGAGTGATTTGAGATTACTTGTTTGAGAACTGCTACTTTGATGTTGCTAACCGTCGCACCGTAAAAGGAGGCTATAACGACAACGCTCGGGTAATCACCTATCAAACGAAGTCTAATCTCAAGATCGCAAGATTGGGATTGTCCTCCCATAAATCGGGATGAGATTCTGAAAGTTGTACAAGGCCACTCGGAGAGCTAGAAACTGTAAAATGCATGGCCGTGCTCAGATGAATCATAGGTTATGATTATCTGTTTATTTGATCAGTTGAACTCTAAAACCTTGAAATACCTGTGGATATAATAAGGATGACAACTCTTACCTTATGTTCATGAGCAAGCATCAAGCGACAAAGAAATTAGGAAATGCACACTTGTCCCTAAGGATAAGTGGGAGACTAAAGGAAATAATGCCCTTGGTCCAAGTATGCATTCAATGCTAAAGTCTAACAAATGCGGTTCAGTATTAATTAATTATACAAGTTAATAATTCAGTGAGATCAAGTGAACTGCATGCCTAGCTAGAGGCCGCTTCAGTTCAAGTGGAATTAATAATATTAATCCACACTCTTGACTGAACCCGTAGGGTCACACAAATAGTATGTGAACGGATCAAGTATTTAAGTGAATTAAATACTCCATTTATGGATATTCGGAATCGACGGATCTCGATTCCAGTGGGAGCTGAAATAGTCAAAAGGCAAATTATGAATACTCCGGAAACGATGATATTGCCGGAAACGGAAATATGGATCGTATCGGAAATATAAATATTATCCAAGTCGTAGATGTTGCCGGAAACGGAAACATGGTACGTATCGGAAAATATTATTGGAAATGGAAATATTGTCGGAATCAGAAATATTGCCGGAAACGGAAATATCGTCGGAATCAGAAATATTATCGGAATCGGAAAATAATTCCGGAAACGGAAATATTAAATATTTGTTCGAAACGGAAATTAATTCCGGAATCGGAAATATTAAATATTGTTCGAATCGGAAATGAATTCCGGAATCGGAAAATTAAACGGAAGCGCGTCGTACGAAATAAACATCGGACGAGCTTGTTAGACGCAAGACCCAGGACGAAGCCAGGCCTGCGCCTAGCAAGCTAAGCCCATGCGTGCAAAGGTTAGCAAGGCAGCCCCCCAGCAATCGCAAGGCCAGGCCCAGCGAGGCCAGCAGAGCGCGAGCTCCTTCGTGGGCTGCGAGCAGACTGCTGGGCCGAGCACTCCGCGCGCGCGCGCATGGCCAGCACCCCTCGTGGGCTGTGCGTGCGTGTGTGCATTGAGTTCGTGCATGCATAAAATCCTTAAGCGACTAGGATTAGATTAAAGATTAATTTCCTAAAGTTACTAGAGTTAGTTGTTGAATTAAACATTAACTTATTAGTTTTAATTAATGTCTAATTCTAATAGGATTAGATTAATTGAAACCTAGTAGGCTTCTAATTCCATTATTCAAAACCCTATAAATAGGTGATGGCATTCACAATTTATAATTTCCCAATTCAAGTATTCATATAGTTTAAGGTTAAAACTAAAGCTAATAATTTGCCACAAATTATATTCGAATAACTTAAAACCTTAGGTTGAATTCTAGTTAATTAAATATAAGGCGGATCCGAACGTGCTGTGGACTATCTACGGAGGGACTACACTTGGAGTCCTAAACTTGTTCTTGTTCGGTTCGGGAGCAGCTAGGGAGGGCACGCTACAAATGTATGCATCCTAAATTATGCTAATTATTATGTGGCAATTTATTTTGTTTCCTGACTTTATGGTTTTTCCGCATGAAATATATATGCTTTATATGTATCATAACCTAACACAAAGTAGGTGATAATGAGTTTTAGAAACATTAAAATAATTTTAATTAACATGTATAGGGTTTCTAATACTTATTTAGGTTCATTAGTTGAAAATTAGAAGCGAAAAAAGTCACTTTAGATCAAAATATGACCTTTAATGATCAAGTGTGCCTTAAATGTGTATAACTTGACCGAAGTAGGTGAGAATGAGTCTTGTAAATATTAAAAGAAGTCTAATAAACATGTAAGGGGTTTAAAATACTTGTTTAGATTCATTAGTTGAAAGTTAGAAACGAAATATGGCATTTTAGGCGAAATGTGACCTGTAAAATGGGCCTTAAATGTGCATAACTTGACCAAAATATATGAGATGAGTCTTAGAAACATTAAAATAAGTCTAATAAACATATAAAGGGTTTAAAATATGTTTTTAAGTTCATTAGTTGAAAGTTGGGACCGAAATAAGTCATTTTAGTCAAATATGACCTATAATGATAAAAAAAAAAAAAAAAAAAAAAAAGCCTTAAATGTGCATAACTTGGGACCGAAGTAGGTGAGAATGAGTCTTTTAAACATAAATCTAAATATATTTAACACGTAAAGGGAACAAAATACTTATTTAGGTTCATTAGTTGAAAGTTGGGAGCGAAATAAGTCATTTTAGTCAAGATTTGACCTATAATGATCAAACAAGGCTTAAATGTAAATAACTTGACCAAAGTAGGTGAGAATGCGTATTTTGAACAGAAAAGTAAGTATATTAAATATGTAAAGGGTTTAAAATACTTATTTAAGTTCATTAGTTGAAAGATAGGAGCGAAATAAACTTTTTTTTTTATTGTACGGGTCATTATTATTTCATTGTTAGGAGGAAAGTTTTAATTTACTATACGATACATTATTTATTATATAACTAATATGTATATTTCTTTTTTGATGGTCAATCTTCTGAAGGTATTCAAAAATCCGAGGGAGCAACCCTTCACCATTGAGAAGATAAATGAAGTTCGAGACAAGTTGGCAAACTTCATTACTAGTGAATGTTTTTGATTTTTTGAACTTTTTTTTCCCTGTAATAAATCTTAGATTATGGATGCTAGTTTTTCAAATGATTGTAATATTATCGACTTTTGGATTTACAATTATATACTGTTTAATTTAATTATCTATAGTGATTTATGGAGGTTAATTAGTGGCGTGTTTGAATTGTATAATATATGTAGCAGGGAAATCGATTATATAATAAATTTCTAGATCAAGTGCGACTCATTTTTATGCTTGTGCTGCCCATTTCTATGTCAAGTGCGAGCTCATTTTCAAATTTGGCAGCACCAAATTTGTCAAGTGCGGGCTCATTTTCTAAATTGGCAGCACTTGAAACATCAAGTGCGGGCACGCCATGTGCTGCACATGTAAAAGCCCGCACTTGAGACCTTAAAATGACCCTGCACTTGAGCTTTTTTGTACTAGTGATTTTAACTTTAATCCATACTTTCGCACGCATCGCGTGCATATAAGACTAGGATTTGATAATGTTGTGTATGTTCTTTATATTGTGCTAATATGTTTTTTTTCTTAACTTTTCAACCATGCGTTTGTGATGAAATCTTCCAACAGGTATAAACCATTGGTGTAAATATAAATATAAATTTATTAATGTTGGTTTACATGCATTCTACGGAATTTATTAATGTTGGTTTACATGAAGAAAAATATAGAGATAGTCATTCTACGGTATAAATACAAATTTATTAATGTTGGTTTACATGCATTCTAAAATTCATGCACGCATCGCGTGCATAAAATACTAGTACTATATGTGGAAAGAAGAAAGACCTTATGGGCATAGATGACATAGAATACGAAAAAGGTGATTTGGGACAAAAGAAACCAAAAGAAACATTAGAGATGGGAGGACAATCGACACTAAATTACGTAGTAGTGGTTTCTAGACAACCCCGCAAACCATGGTAATAGGCTTTCCATGAAATTGCCGAGGATTCGGGAGTCATCAAACGGAAAATTCTCTAAGGGGGATTTTACGTGTTGAACATCTCAAATTTGTCTTCCTCTCGGAGACGAAAGTAAAAGGAAAAGAGTGACAGGGTATAAAGAGAAAGCTTAACAATGTGACTTTTTGAGTGTTGATTCTGATGGGGAAGGCGGGCAGAGGAAGGGTGGCTTAACTATGATATAGGATGAGAAGGTTGACTTTACGCTTTGGCTTACATCCTTACCCCATATGAATTTAATTTATATTACATTCATTCCTAAATGTTCTTTACGCTTTCTATTTACACGGTAATTAAGAAACTTTGGTTAACATGTGATAGTGAGAGTAACAAGTGGGAAAATGAGTAGTTCTAAATTGCCCAACAATGCCAGTGAATAAATTAAGTTTGACTCTCATAATAAAATATTGCAAACTTATATGTTGTGGTGGGCCAAATAAGGGAGTAAATGTAAATTTTATATGTCAAAAATGAAAAAAAAGTAGAGTGTAAGGAACGGACTAAAACGAAAAGCGTAAAGAACTTTCAGGAGCAGAGGTAGTATATGGTTACAACTTGTAATGGCCTCCAATGGAGGTGAATGGGGATTTATATGTACCTGTAGGAAGAGAGGGAGAATGGTATATGGAGAACACTGATGGACCTTGGGGCAGAGAGCATGATTCCATGGTTGTGCTTCAGTGGTTTTATTGAGATCCTACACTATGACGAGAAGAGAGGAGGAAATCCGAAGAACCAAGGTGAGATCGATGCATTTAGGTAGGCTATAGATTTTTGTACTTTTCGAGATATTCACTACGAGGGCTTCCGTTTTACGCGTACTAATGATAGGGAGGAAGGGGAAAACATACAACAACATATATATTGATCGTGCACTCGTCCCAGACCCGCGGTTCAAGATGTACCCTTGTTCTGTGGTAGAACATCCTTGATGACGAAAGCCATACCACCTTTCTGAAGGAAATAATGCCCTTGGTCCAAGTATGCATTCTATGTTAAGTCTAATAAATGCGGTTCAGTATTAATTAACAAGTTAATAATTCAGTGAGATCAAGTGAGCTGAATGCCTAGCTAGAGGCCGCTTCAGTTCAAGTGGAATTAATGATATTAATCCACAGCTTACTCTTGACTGAACCCGTAGGGTCACACAAATAGTACGTAAACGGATCAAGTATTTAATGGCATTAAATACTCCATCTATGAATATTCGGAACCAACGGATCTTGGTTTCAGTGGGAGCTAAGATCGTCACAGGCAAGAAATGAATACTCCGGAAACGATGATATTGCCGGAAACGGAAATATGGATCGTATCGGAAATATAAATATTATCCAAGTCGTAGATGTTGCCGGAAACGGAAACATGGTACGTATCGGAAAATATTATCGGAAATGGAAATATTGCCAGAATCGGAAATATTGCCGGAAACGGAAATATTGTCAGAATCGGAAATATTACCGGAATCGGAAAATAATTCCGGAAACGGAAATATTAAATATTTGTTCGAAACGGAAATTAATTCCGGAATCGGAAATATTAAATATTGTTCGTATCGGAAATGAATTCCGGAATCGGAAAATTTAATCGGAAGCGCATCGTACGAATAAGCATCGGACGAGGCCTGCCGGACGAGGCCCAGCACGAAGCCAGGCCATCGCCCAGCAAGCCAAGCGCGCCGCACAAACAGCCTCGCCAGGCCCAGCGCAAGGCCAGGCCCAGCAGGCTGCGCAGCGCGCACAGCGCGCACAGCACGCGCAGCGCGCAGCGCGCACGCATGGGGGCCCATCGTGGCTGCCGTGCGTGTGTGTGCAAGTGTTTGTGTTCGTGCACGTTTCCTAAAACATGCAGAGTTCGGTTAATGATTAAATTCCTAATTCTATTTGATAAATTAATTAAATTAGAGTTCTTGTAGGATTCTAGGTTTAATTAATTTGTATCTGAGTAGGATTTCGATTCCCTTTCCATACCCCTATAAATATGAGGCTAGGGCTCACAATTTATAACAAGTTTCAAAGTATTCAAAGTGAGTTTTTGAGAGAAAAATTCAGTCACACATTTGCCTATAAAGTGCCGAAAATAATAGTACCTTAAGGGCGATTCTAGTTGGTCAATCTTAAGGCGGATCCGGACGTGCTGTGGACTATCTACGGAGGGACGACACTTGGAGTCCTAAAGACTTGTTCTTGTTCGGTTCGGGCGCAGCTAGGGAAGGCACGCAACAAAGAGTATGCATCTAAACTATGCTAAATGATTATGTGTAAATAATATGTTTTCCTGGCTTTATGGTTTTTCCGCATGATTTATGAATTGTCATATGTATCATAACCTAACAGTGGTATCACGAGCCCCTTATTATTTTCATAATCTAAATTGCATGAACATGGTTAAATATTACAAATTTGCAAGAATTAAAAGGGGTGATTAATTTTCGTAATTGTTAATTAATTGCAAATTGCGTTTATTTAATTATACGTACGCAGTTTTTCGGCAGTTTCTTCGTTACTCATCCGAATTGAGTGATTTTTGTGTCAATTCCGCATGTAAAAGGCATTCTAAAATTTTGACAAAAAAAGTATTTTTCTGCCGAACCCAGAATTCTCAAATTCGAAGCCTAACTATGACTTTTCGAAGGTTTTAGTTTTTCGAATGCAAAATTTCGTAAATTTAAGATGTTAAATTAAATATTTGCGATTCTTGTTGATAAATCTTGAATTTTTGATTGACCTACTGCATATGTTTAACAAGTTTGAATGCCTTGTCTTGTTAATTATGCAATCTAATTTGTAATTATGATTAATTTGTTGAAAATTAGAATAATTTAAAATTAATTTGATTTTCATAATTAATTGTAATTTAATTAGAAACCTATGATTAAAAACCACTATAAAAATTGTAAATTTATGATAAATTTCAAATTTTTATGACCTAGACTTGAATCCATAACAATCGGAAATCAATTGGATAATAAATTTTCGATTTTTCGCCCTAAAATTATGAAATTAATAATATTTATTAATTTGTCATTAATTTTATAAATTTTAAATTTTTTATGCGATTCGTTCATATAACTTGCACGCACAAAGCAATGGACGCTTCGTGTTACCCTTAAGGGGTGTTGTATAATGCGGGCATGCGACGACGAGCAAGGGAGCTCGTCGCCCGTGCGGCACGAATGCAATGAGCAAGGGCGTAGTGCACGAGCACAAGGCAGCAGCCCTGCCTTGTGTCGTGTGCCACGAGCAATGGACGAATGGGCATGGGCGAAGGGCGAGCCAAGGCAGTCGCGTGTGGGCAGCAAGCGAGCTGCGCCACAACGCGCGCTGCCTCGCACAAGAGCGCGCAGCGAGCGCAAGCTCGCGTGCCACGAGCGCTGCGCCCAGCATTGCTCGCGCGCACAGCGAGCGATGTCGCCCGCCCAGCGAGCGATGTCGCCCGCCCAGCGAGCGATGTCGCGCGCCCAGCGAGCGATGTCTCGCGCCCAGCGAGCGATGGCTCGCGCGCCCAGCGAGCGATGGCTCGCGCGCCCAGCGAGCGATGTCGCGCGCGCACTGCGAGCGATAGCTCGCGTGCGATGAGCGCTGGCGCGCGCAGCGAGCACCAATGCGTGCGGAGGCTTGCGATGGGGATGCAGCAGCTATGCGACGAGCGCATGGGCTGCGCGCACATGGCCAGCAATGGCTGTGTGCGTGCGGCCCATGGGCGTGCAACGCGTAGGGTGTTTGCGTTACGATTAAAGATCGTTTTGAATGTTTAATTTGAAAATTTCAGTTCACGTAATTTTAATTAATTTTAAAATTAATAATTCAAATTATTTTCTTGGATTTTAATTTTGAATATTATAATTATAATAAATGTTATTTATTCTAATTATTTTACTAAAATTAAAATCATGAATTAATTTAAATAACGACTGAAATTAAATTAAACTTTTTGGATTCAATTATAAGTTTATATGAGCTTTAAATTTTAATTAAATTTGTATGTTTCCGGTTAGACTAGAAATACATTTTTATGTTTAAAATTAGTAAAGCATATGAATTTATTGGTTTAAGTGGGAGCGTATTTTAGTCATAAACTCTTGATTAGGTCTACAAATCCTTAAGGTTAAAACAACTTGATTAGAATTAATAAGGACTGAATAATTGGTAGATTATTGGTGCCCTTGATTAATTGCTGCAAATGTTTACGTGATGCATAATGTGTTTTACTAACCAGCTATGTGGGCCATTCATGATAATGAATGGGTGAATGGTATATATTGTATATGTACTGTTTTGCAGGTTATGAAGTGACTAGTATGGCCCAAATAGGATAGAAAATATGGTCTGCGTACCATTAATTTGAATGTAATTGGTCTAAAATACCAAAGTTATTTTTCAATTCAAATATGGTCTGCGAACCATCAAATAGTTGTAATTAGTTATAGCTTATCCTATTTGAAGAAAATGGTGCCTCCCACGGAGATTTTCAAGACGGACTTTGAAGTCAAAGCTTCAAGATGAAGTCGGGCCATACTAGATCACAAATATCTTATGCATGTTTTAAGTTATTTATTGTTTTAAATATGTCTTAAAATGCATGAGATTAAAAGCTTGATTATGTTGCATGATTAAGGATTTTAGTTCACTTAAAATCTAACCAACATAGTAAGAGCCTTAAGTTCCAAACTTAAAAATTGAGTTAAAAGGTGCCATGCCAAAATATACACTTGCTTGGATATCCTTTACATCAATCTAGTAATAGTTTTCGCTCAGCGAGGTGTTACTTATTGGTCCTAAAGGGGCAAGGTACACAAATAATTGTGAGTACATGTTAGTTTTGGTGAAACTCAACGATATAAGTAAGGAGTCCTTTTATGTCGTGGCAAATTCGATAGGTTTACCTAATAAGTTCTTAGACGTACCTATCAACCAAGAATAGTTTCTAGACTATTAGCAAAAGGCTTTTGCTTACCTAAGATGTTCTAGGATTAAGTCGACAAACTGTGCTTAGTTCTTCAATGATTTTAGGATCTTGGAATCATTTTATTCACACCTGCCGGAACACATAATTTGAATAAAATGCTTAATAAACATTGAATTATGCATGTATGCTAGAATTTAAGTTTATTAAGAGAAACTGTGAATGGTTATTTATTTGTTTATTCTTTTCAATTGTAGTTTTTAATATGGCAAACAACAATTCATTCAACATTCGATCAATTCTCGAAAAGGAGAAGTTGAACGGGAAAAACTTCCTTGACTGGCAAAGGAACTTGCAAATAGTTCTTATGCAGGAAGAAAAGGAGTATGTCCTAGATGAGGCGATGCCCGAAGCTGCAGGCGACGGGGTCACTCAGGCAGCCCTCAATCGTTGGATTGATGCCAACAAGGATGTGAAATGTCTAATGCTCGCCACCATGAGTGCGGATCTGCAGAAAACGTTCATCAACTCAGATGCTTTCACAATCATCAGTGAGTTGAAGAACATGTTCCAAGATCTGGCTCGAGTCGAAAGATTCGAGACTCATAGGCAAATTCTTGAGACCAAGCTTAAGAAAGGCGAGCCCGTAAGTCCACATGTTCTCAAAATGATTGGACTCATTGAGAATATGAGTCGGCTGGATCAGCAATTTTCTCAGGAAATGGCTATAGACACCATCCTCCATTCTCTTCATAGCGGGTATGATCAGTTCAAACTGAACTACAGTATGAATAGTCTGGACAAAACGCTCACTGAGCTTCACGGTATGCTGAAGACCGCTGAAAAGACGCTCAAAAGTGATAAGCAGGATGTGCTTATGGTGCGTGGGGGCAAGTTCAAGAAATCTGGAAAGAAGAGGAATGCTAAGAAAGGTGGCAACAAGGCCAGCCCAACTAAGCAAACTGGCGCCAAATCTGCAAAGAGGAAGGTCAGTCAACCCACTTCTGAATCCGAATGCTTCTACTGCAAGAAGAAGGGGCATTGGAAGAGAGATTGCTTGAAGCTAAAGGAAGATCAGAAGAACGGAACAGTCGTTCCATCTTCAGGTATTTTCGTTATAGACTGTATACTTGCTAATTCAACTTCTTGGGTATTAGATACAGGTTGTGGCTCACACTTATGTTCCAATCCACAGGGACTAAGAAGAAGTAGAAAGTTAAGCAAGGGTGAAGTCGACCTACGAGTGGGAAATGGAGCACGGATTGCTGCATTAGCCGTAGGAACTTACTATTTGTCGTTGCCCTCCGGGCTAGTTTTGGAACTGGAAGAATGTTTCCATGTTCCAAGTCTTACTAAAAACATCATTTCAGTTTCTTGCTTAGATGCTAAGGGATTTTCCTTTTTAATAAAAGACAATAGTTGTTCGTTTTATTTTAAAGAGATGTTTTATGGATCTGCTAGATTAGTCAATGGACTTTATTTATTAGATCACGACAAACAAGTATATAACATAAATACCAAAAAGGCCAAAAAGGATGATTCAGATCTCACCTATCTGTGGCATTGTCGATTAGGCCATATAAACTTGAAACGCTTAGAAAGACTTCAAAGAGAAGGAATTCTAGAACCATTTGACTTAGAGGATTATGGTAAATGCGAATCATGTTTACTTGGCAAAATGACAAAGCAACCTTTCTCTAAAGTTGGAGAAAGAGCAAATGAACTATTGGGTTTAATCCATACAGATGTATGTGGACCAATGAGTACAAATGCTAGAGGTGGTTTCAGCTACTTTATCACTTTCACTGATGACTTCAGTAGGTATGGTTATGTCTACCTAATGAAGCATAAGTCTGAATCCTTTGACAAATTCAAGGAATTTCAGAGTGAAGTAGAGAATCAATTAGGCAAGAAGATTAAGGCACTGCGGTCTGATAGAGGCGGTGAATATCTGAGCTATGAATTTGATGACCATCTGAAAGAATGTGGAATTCTATCAGAATTGACTCCTCCTGGAACACCACAATGGAACGGTGTGTCGGAACGGAGGAACAGAACCTTGCTAGACATGGTCAGGTCAATGATGGGTCAGGCCGAACTTCCATTAGAATTTTGGGGACATGCACTAAATACAGCTGCACTCACTATAAATAGAGCTCCGTCTAAAGCTGTCGAAAAGACTCCATACGAATTATGGTTTGGAAAGCCTCCAAATGTGTCTTTTCTTAAGATTTGGGGATGTGAAGTATACGTCAAACGATTAATTTCAGACAAACTTCATCCAAAATCTGACAAATGTATCCTTGTGGGCTATCCAAAGGAAACAAAGGGGTATTACTTCTACAATACATCTGAGAACAAAGTGTTTGTTGCTCGAGATGGTGTCTTTTTGGAGAAGGATCACATTTCCAAAATGACAAGTGGGAGAAAAGTAGACCTCGAAGAAATTCGAGTCGAACAACAAACTCTAGAGAATGCTCAAGATGACATTCAGGATGAAACTCAGAGATCTTTAGAAGAATCTGGTGAGAATCATGGTCAATCTAGAAATGTTACCCCGCGTAGATCGCAAAGATATAGATCTCAACCGGAAAGATACTTAGGTATTTTGACGAACGAGAGCTATGACGTTCTATTACTTGAAAGTGATGAACCTGCGACTTACAAGCAAGCTATGACGAGCCCTAGCTCCAAGCAGTGGCAAGAAGCCATGCAATCTGAATTAGACTCCATGTCTGAAAACCAAGTATGGGATTTGGTCGATTTGCCAGATGGCTACCAAGCCATTGGAAGCAAATGGGTTTTCAAACTGAAAAAGGACAAGGATGGGAAACTTGAAGTTTTCAAAGCTAGATTGGTCGCAAAAGGTTACAGGCAAGTCCACGGTGTGGATTACGATGAAACCTTTTCACCAGTTGCAATGCTAAAGTCTATTCGGATAATGTTAGCAATCGCTGCATATTACGATTACGAAATATGGCAGATGGATGTCAAAACTGCTTTCTTAAACGACGTTTTAACAGAAACTGTGTTTATGACACAGCCTGAAGGTTTTGAGGATCCAAAGAATGCTAAAAAGGTATGCAAGCTAAAGAAGTCAATCTACGGATTGAAGCAGGCATCCAGGAGCTGGAATATACGTTTTGATGAAGCAGTCAGTGACTTTGGTTTCATCAAGAACGCGGACGAATCTTGTGTATACAAGAAGGTCAGTGGGAGCAAAATTGCTTTCCTAGTATTATATGTCGACGACATATTGCTTATCGGAAATGACATTCCTATGTTGAACTCTGTCAAGATTTGGCTTGGGAAATGTTTTTCGATGAAGGATCTAGGAGAAGCACAGTACATATTGGGCATCAAGATTTACAGAGATATATCTAAAAAGATGATTGGACTTAGTCAAAGCACTTATATCAATAAGGTGCTTGATAGGTTCAAGATGGCGGACTCCAAGCGAGGCTACCTACCCATGTCTCATGGAATGACTCTAAGCAAGACTCAGTGCCCAAAAACACTTGATGAGCGTAGACGAATGAATGGGATTCCATATGCATCATTGATTGGTTCAATAATGTATGCTATGATATGTACACGCCCGGATGTTGCGTACGCACTCAGTGCTACGAGCAGATACCAGTCAGACCCAGGAGAGGCGCATTGGACTGCTGCCAAGAACATTCTGAAGTACCTGAAAAGGCACAAAGATGACTTCCTGGTCTATGGTGGAGATGATGAATTAATTGTTAAAGGCTATACGGACGCAAGTTTCCAAACCGACAAAGATGATTTTAGATCACAGTCTGGGTTTGTCTTCTGCCTCAACGGAGGAGCAGTAAGCTGGAAAAGTGCTAAGCAAAGCACCATTGCGGATTCTACAACTGAAGCGGAGTACATTGCTGCACATGAAGCAGCAAAGGAAGCTATATGGCTAAGGAAGTTCATAGGAGAACTTGGTGTAGTCCCCTCCATTAAAGGACCAATAGCCCTGTATTGTGATAATAACGGAGCTATTGCACAGGCAAAAGAGCCTAGACACCACCAGAGAGTCAAGCATGTACTTCGTAGATTTCACCTTCTACGAGAGTTCGTTGAAAGAAAAGAAGTCGAGATAAGCAAAATTGGAACTGATGACAACATATCAGATCCATTAACTAAACCTCTGCCGCAGGCGAAGCACAACTCGCACACTGCAGCTATGGGAATCAAGCATATTGGAGAATGGCTTTGATGTCTCTGTTTAATGTTTTAAAGTTTTAGAGTTTAAATCTTTGTAAAACATTATTGGTTAATCATTCACAATAAATGAAAAGAATTCATTTTTCCATTTAATTTGTGGTTCATTAAATGATGAGTCCCTTCAATTTGACGATATATTCAAGATAGACTGTCAGGACCAGTCCTGTGACTAAGAAATGTCTATCAAGTGAACTTGAATGTCAAAGGTTGAAAATGGTCCCTAATCGGAGTTTTCTATAAAATTGGACGCATAGAAAACGTTAGACGGTTAGAAATGCAAGATGACTAGTAGTTCTGTTTCTTGAACTATGTGGACATGGAAATGTCATAATCATTTGCATAGATACTTACTTTGGGTAGACTAGTATCGGACAAGACCTATGAAACTTTACTGTAAGAGATGAAAATCTGTCATAAGTAAATTTCATTAAAATTATTAGACACTAAATCCTCAATACCTGAGTGATTTGAGATTACTTGTTTGAGAACTGGTTGCTTTGACGTTGACTAACCGTCGCACCGTAAAAGGAGGCTATAAAGGCAACTCTCAGGTAATCACCTATCAAACGAAGTCTAATCTCAAGATCGCAAGATTGGGATTGTCCTCCCATAAATCGGGATGAGATGCTTAAAAGTTGTACAAGGCCACTCGGAGAGCTAGAAACTGTGAAATGCATGGCCGTGCTCGGATGAATCATAGGCTATGATTATCTGTTTATTTGATCAGTTGAACTCTGAAACCGAGGAACACCTCTGGACGTAATAAGGATGACAACTCTTACCTTATGTTCAAGAGCAAGCATCGAGCGACAAAGGAATTAGGAAATGCACACTTGTCCCTAAGGACAAGTGGGAGACTGAAGGAAATAATGCCCTTGGTCCAAGTATGCATTCTATGTTAAGTCTAATAAATGCGGTTCAGTATTAATTAACAAGTTAATAATTCAGTGAGATCAAGTGAGCTGAATGCCTAGCTAGAGGCCGCTTCAGTTCAAGTGGAATTAATGATATTAATCCACAGCTTACTCTTGACTGAACCCGTAGGGTCACACAAATAGTACGTAAACGGATCAAGTATTCAATGGCATTAAATACTCCATCTATGAATATTCGGAACCAACGGATCTTGGTTTCAGTGGGAGCTAAGATCGTCACAGGCAAGAAATGAATACTCCGGAAACGATGATATTGCCGGAAACGGAAATATGGATCGTATCGGAAATATAAATATTATCCAAGTCGTAGATGTTGCCGGAAACGGAAACATGGTACGTATCGGAAAATATTATCGGAAATGGAAATATTGCCAGAATCGGAAATATTGCCGGAAACGGAAATATTGTCAGAATCGGAAATATTACCGGAATCGGAAAATAATTCCGGAAACGGAAATATTAAATATTTGTTCGAAACGGAAATTAATTCCGGAATCGGAAATATTAAATATTGTTCGTATCGGAAATGAATTCCGGAATCGGAAAATTTAATCGGAAGCGCATCGTACGAATAAGCATCGGACGAGGCCTGCCGGACGAGGCCCAGCACGAAGCCAGGCCATCGCCCAGCAAGCCAAGCGCGCCGCACAAACAGCCTCGCCAGGCCCAGCGCAAGGCCAGGCCCAGCAGGCTGCGCAGCGCGCACAGCGCGCACAGCATGCGCATTTCGCAGCGCGCGCGGGCGCTGCGTGGGCTGCTGCTCGCGCGCACGCATGGGGGCCCATCGTGGCTGCCGTGCGTGTGTGTGCAAGTGTTTGTGTTCGTGCACGTTTCCTAAAACATGCAGAGTTCGGTTAATGATTAAATTCCTAATTCTATTTGATAAATTAATTAAATTAGAGTTCTTGTAGGATTCTAGGTTTAATTAATTTGTATCTGAGTAGGATTTCGATTCCCTTTCCATACCCCTATAAATATGAGGCTAGGGCTCACAATTTATAACAAGTTTCAAAGTATTCAAAGTGAGTTTTTGAGAGAAAAATTCAGTCACACATTTGCCTATAAAGTGCCGAAAATAATAGTACCTTAAGGGCGATTCTAGTTGGTCAATCTTAAGGCGGATCCGGACGTGCTGTGGACTATCTACGGAGGGACGACACTTGGAGTCCTAAAGACTTGTTCTTGTTCGGTTCGGGCGCAGCTAGGGAAGGCACGCAACAAAGAGTATTCATCTAAACTATGCTAAATGATTATGTGTAAATAATATGTTTTCCTGGCTTTATGGTTTTTCCGCATGATTTATGAATTGTCATATGTATCATAACCTAACACTTTCGATTAAAATACAAGTTTAGGAACAAGTACATGTTTGCAAGAGGGGTAAGAGAAGATGGGGTTTCAAGTTCGAGAAAGAATGATTGAGGGAAGATGATTGTGGGAATATCACATCTGAAACTTGGCATGCTAGTGAGAGTGATAATTTGAGGAAAAAAAAATTGCAGCATGTGCGGGAAGACTCGGAAGTTGGAGTAGCTCAAGAGTCATGGTCTCTGTGAAAGACATATCGAGCAGGAGGAAAAAAAATTAAACACCTGATGCATCCCCCTCCCTCCGTGACTACTTTGGGAGAAATAATAAGGTTAGTTGCTGAGCTTGATGAAGGTAAACACCGGAAGGAGGTCTATTGAGCACAACACATACAATAGGAAATATTGACTTTGTAATCGAGACAAAAGACTGACACTTTTCCATAAGAAAGAGAAGCAATGTACGTAGGAAATGGAACAGAAATAAGGAGTGATATATGATGGTGGTACTTAAAGAGAAGATAAGGATGTGGAAGAGGTTGTACATATTTGGAATTATTCCAAGGAGCATTCTAATTCAAGTAGAATAGATGATACACAATATGTTCTAGATATTATAAAATGTTTTGTAACTGATGAGATGAATGATGCATTAACGACATAATATACGGGAGAGGAGATGAAAATAGCTCCAAAATAGATGAATCCTACTAAGGCCAGGGCCCGCGACTCTCCTCTACAAATTTATTTGGTTGGTGAGGAGGTCGTAACCTATTTTTTCCTGGATATTCTCAATGATGGGGCATCAATTGATCACATATTCGTACACATTATTTTCATTCCATAAAAGAAAGATCCCCGATTAACTTATGTAATGTCCTATATAAGTTAGTCTCAAAAGTATTCTCCATTAGACTAAAAACTATTTTACCACATTTGATTAGTGACTCCCAGGTTTGTTCAGGGCTGTTTAATTACTGATAATATTTTGTTGACACATGAAATGTGTCATTATTTGTGGAAGAAAAAGGAGAGGGCGAAGGGCTTTATTTATGGCGATAAAGCTAGACATGTGACCGGACAATGTGGTCTTTTATTAGTTGAAAGATGTCAAACGTTTAAATTAGGCTTTAATCTGGCCTTTTTGGAGCTCATAATGAAATGCTTGTCATCTGTTTCATACTCTATGTTGCTTAATGGTTTCCCTTCCTCGAAGTTCACCCCAAGCCGAGGACTCTTATAAGGGGATCTATTTCAACATTCCTATTTCTCATATGTACAGAAGGCTTATCCGCTCTCCTTCGATATGTCGAGGAACATAAGATGATCCATGGTGTTAAGATTAACAGGAATGTGCCGCCTATTTCTCACTTTCTTTTTTGCCGACGATAGTCTACTCTTCACGAGAGCATGTGAAATGAAGCAATGGTAATTACAGAAATCTTTAGGAAATTTTGGTATTTACTACCTTAAAAATAAACCACTTTTGTAATTACTACCTTATGATTTTTAAAAAAAAAATTGCTACCTTAAAATTCCAAATTTTTATTATTTACTACCAGCACTTTACAGTTTTCCCATTTTAAAATTAAGATATCTATTTTGTTTCTTAATCGTTTAAAGTGATTCAAAGTTCATTATTTTCATTTTTCTATAGGGATTTCATTGAGAACGACATTTCAAAACAATCCGTTTAATAATTCATATATATTTTAAAATTTTACAAATAATATATAATTTGTTTTACCTTTTACAAAATGTTAAAAGTAAGATCCCTATGAAATCCTTACACATAAATGAGAAGAATTAATTTTGAATCACTTAAAATGATTAAAAAACGAAAGAGATATCTCAATTTTAAAATGAGAAAACTGTAAAGTGGTTGTAAATACAAAAAAAATGGAACTTTAAGGTAGTAATTTAAAATAAAATTTTCATAAGTTAGTAAATACAAAAGTGGTGTGTTTTTAAGGTAATAAGTACCAAAAAAACCAAATCCTTACTTCGTATGAAATTTCTTAGGGACAAAAAATAAGCTTAGAAAAATCGGAGGTTTCTTTCGACCGGAATTGTAGTGTCAATATGGAGAATACCCTGCAATTAAAGTTGAATTGTACGTCTATGAATGAACACGATTAATATATTGGCTTCTAACCGTACCTAAATTTGATGATCTAACAAAGTTGTTTTCCAAGTTATTCAGGACCGGGCATAGAAGAAGATAAAAGGATGGAAAGAGAAAATTTGCCTAGAGTGGGAAGGGAGATACTACTGAAATCAGCCGCCCAAGCTATATCGACGTCTGATATACAATACTTTAAGCTCTGGGAATGTGTGTTCACTAATATGAACTCGATCTGTCGTAACTTTTGGTGGGACAAAAAGGTAATATATAAGAGAAAATTGGCTTTTATAAGTTGGGGAAATTGTGCAACTCCAAAGATGTAGGAGGGAAATGGAATGCGGGACCTTATCTATTTCAATGTGGCTCTCAACTCATAGCTAAGAAAGTATGGAGGTTGGTGTCGAATCCTGTCTCATTTGTGGTAGAGGTCTCAAAGGGGAAATACTTCCCTCGTACATCATTAGACTTAGAAAAATTTGTCAGAAAGGGCCTTTTAAAATCACAAAATTGTCAAACATGACCTTTTAAAAAAAAAGTTGTCAAAGAAGGCCCAATTGGATTTTTTTGTTGTCAATAAGGACCAAGAGTGATTTTCCGGTGGTCAACTCTTGGATTCCGGCGTTGACCTACACGTGTATGAAAAAAAAAATTAAAAAAAATTCCAACCATTTTACCCCCACCCCCAACTAACTAAATACAGTAACATGTAATAAAAAAAAAAACAAAATCGACTTTCTCTTTCCGGACTCTGCTTCCCCACTCTCTCCTGGCTCCCTCAGCCATTGTTGTCTTCCTTCCAACCACGAAATCCTTCTCCTCAGGTGAATTCAACCAAATTCGCGCAACCAAAGTGGTTTCACCATAAAGAATTCTTTTCCCCTCATTTACAACAAGTTTGTAGTTTACCCCTTTGTAAGTATATTTGGCACCACCGATTTTGTTAGAGACTCGCCCAACTACAGCACCGCAGTATGTTGTATCATTCTGTGTTCAGAAAAATGTATCAGACAAACCTATAGCTCATTCTTGAGATTGTCAATTATAGATTTCTGCACATAGCTTCCCTTAATCCCTTAGACAATTTTCCTAAATTAAAAAGCAAGCAAAAAGTTGTAAAATTGAACCCTTATTCTTCCCCGGCAATATAAACCTCTGTCACAACAATACGATGGTAGATCCAAGATTTGAATGATGTCACACAGGAAGTTATAATGTCAGGGAAAAGAACTGGATCAACTTTCTATTGTCTATATCTATAAGACAACATTCCTTACTTTTTTTGGGTAAAGGTTTGATTGGAAGTTTTTAACAAAGTAATCAGTGTTACCTGAGGTCTAGTGGGTTGTTAGAAAGGCAGAAGTTCAATAGATTACGAACTTACAAAGTGAATTCATGTTTCCGTTAATGATAGACATAGTGTACACTCTACACAAACCCTAACAATTTCGAGTATCAATATGTTGTACAGCTTCGGAAAAATAGGGTTCCTAATTTCAAGAATCAAGAAAGTGGAGAAATACGAGCACAAAAATTAGGGTTTTTAGTGTTACTTCTTACGGAAAGCACCGACAAGTAATTTGGTTGCGCAAATTTGGTTGAATTCACCTGAGGAGAAGGATTTCGTGGTTGGAAGGAAGACAACAATGGCTGAGGGGAAGCAGAGCCAGGAGAGAGAAAGTCAGAATTATTTCTTTTTACCTGTTATTAAGTTAGTTGGGGTCACTCAGTCTGACTTCAGAGGTATGACAACTTATTCTGTGAAGCAGGTCTATGAAACAATAATTGGCACTAAACCTAGAGTACATTGGGATAAAGTAGTTTGGAATAGATTGAATAACCCCAAACATAGATTTATTAGCTGGCTAGCCATGCAATCAAGACTCCAGACCACCTCAAAGCTGGCCAGAATTGGAGTTAGTCAGTCAGCTATGTGTTTGATCTGTGGGCAAGGAGATGAAACTCATCAGCATCTGTTTTTTCAATGTGTTTATAGCTGTGACTGCATCAGGGCTGTTAAATCCTGGTTGGGTATGTCCATTAATAGTAACAGCCTCACCAGTTTGATTAGTCAAATTGGACATAGCAGGTGGTCTAAATTTAAGAAGCAGGTATATTATGCAGTTTTGATGGTTGCAGTGTATCTGATTTGGCATTGTAGGAATACTAGTTTCTGGGAAAACTATGTTCCTACTGTGAATCATACTGTGAACAAGTTGAAGCAAGTGGTGAGAGGTAGAATACATGCTGTCATGCCTAAGAGTGTTAGCAAAAGAGACAGTGAGTGGTTCATGAGCTTGTAATGTTGTAGCTTGTTGTTTTTTGCAGCTTTGTATAGCTGGTTGTTTGCTGACTCCTTGTGATTAGGGTCCAACCTAGTTGGTTCGTAATGCTTGGAGTTAGCTTAGGTTGTATTCTTGTTTGACATTAATATATCTCTCACTTGCTTAGCAAAAAAAAAAGTTAGTTGGGGGTGGGGGTAAAATGGTGGGAAATTTTTTTAACTTTTTTTTTTAACACACGTGTGTGACACGTGTTGGTCAACACCGGAATCCAAGAGTTGACCACCGGAAAATCACTCTTGGTCCTTATTGACAACAAAAAAGCTCAATTGGGCCTTCTTTAACAACTTTTTTTTAAAAGGTCCTTTTTGACAATTTTTTTGGTTTCAAAATGCCCTTTCTGACAAATTTTCCTTAGAGTTAAATTCTGGAAGATGTCTGGATCCCAACCCTCTCTGGAGGGAGAATTTTATCCTCCCCGTTAGATGAGTTTGGCGGTGATTAATGTGGTTGATTGACGAAAGGAAGATGGTGAGTGGGACCTTGATACTATGGACCTGCACTTGTTACCTGAAGAAATATATTGAGGCCATAAACGTATTCCTTGCATGGAGAGTGAGCAATGTGACATACTTTGCTAGAAGTACACAAAAATGGAGAGTTCACAACAAGGAGTGCATATCATAGAGAAGTACCAAGAAGAAGCAGTGGCATTAGGTCTTCATCATCGACATTGAGTCAATATTATGGAGGAAGATACGGAAGGCAAATGTGCCCCCTGAAGTGAAAAATCTGGCTTGAAGAGATGCTCGTGGTGGCCTACTTACCATGAAAACGTTAGCAAGACGTAACCCTGATGTAGATAGCGTGCTTATGCTTGCGGTGTAGTGACAAGCCATAAAGTACTACTCACATGCTAATAATGTGTAAAGAGACAAAGATAGTATGGAGATTATCCCTGGTACAACTTGAGGTGAATGGAAACGCATAATTTCATGGAGTGGTGTGAGTATGTTGTTTGTGAGGTTGTGCAACATTGATCGAGATTAGGAGTTAACCATGATGTTTGTATGTCAAATTTGGTATTCTAGAAATGAGTGTGTCTTTGAAAAGAAAATGAGTGACCCTTGAATTTAATGTGATAGAACCTGTCGGTATCTAGGTGAATTCGAGGCGGTTACGTACAAGGAGGGAGGGTGATAACTGTTCGTCGACAATCGTGGGAGGAAAACATGGCAGCCACCTCCTGTTGGCGGTGGAAAGTCAACGCGGACACGACAATTGCAGGTCAAAAAGTGGGGTTGAGAATGATTGTTATAGACAATGCAGGCTACGGCGGAACCACAAATTGAATGTTGGGGGCTAGAAAAAAATAAAATAAAAGGGTATAGTTATGTTGTAGTGTAAAAGATTCGACCCTTGATCAAAGAGTCCACATGAGTTAATAAATCAACAAATAACCACTGAGGCAAGAAATAACTAGTGATGTATTTTAATATTTAATACTATAAATAAGTTTTTAAAAAATTGTTTCCGCCCCCGCTGTCTCCGAAACTTATGCAGGGATGTACCCATGTCGGGTGGACATATCTTGGAGATGAAGATCCCGATACTAGTAGAAGCAGAAGCACGAGAAACCTTATTTGGAATGAGATATGCATATGACACAGGTTTTTGCAAGGTGGAGCTAGAGACGGACTATCTGCCATGGTTGCACTCCTTGCAGGAAAGTGGACAAAAGTTCGACTAAACATGTGGTGGTGTATGATATTTTAGCTTTAGCCAAAAAAAAATTTGGTGTACCACCGGATTCACCCTTATGGCTATTCTGGATCTAGGGCGAGTTATGAGTGGATAGGTACCAGTCCCCTCCAAATTGTTGTTGCAGAGGATCGAACACGAGGTCCTCCCTACCAAATTCAACCTTAATTACCCCTGAATTAATAGACAATTGGTTTAGTCAATTTATTTGATGCATGTGTTTTTAAGTTTTCTAAGAGACTTTGTAATATGGCGGTACACTCCTTTGCTAAGGCTTCTCTCTTGTTTGGTGAAGTCTTTGTATGGCTGGAGGAATGTGCTCCCGACATTGTTCCTATTGTCCTCCAGGACAAAGTAGCTTCGACTGAATGCTAAACTCCGAATTTCCCTTAAAAAAGAAGTTAAATAAGGTACTACGTAGTATAAGGTATTATAAGTTCAGATAATTTTCAAGTGCTATAAGTTGAAGAGTACACACCCCGAAAGCAAGGTAGAACTGATCAACAACGGCAACTTTTGTGTAAGATCGCCTTACCGGAAAGACCACTTTGGTTGCTTAACTAATTGGTTATATTTCTTAACTAATTGGTTACATTGCTTAATTAATTGATTCAATTGCTTAACTAATTAATTCCTTTGCTTAACTAATTGGTTTCAGTGCTTAACTAATTAATTCCTTTGCTTAACTAATTGATTTCAGTGCTTAACTAATTAGTTCAAATGCTTAACTAATTGGTTCCATTGCTTAACTTATATGATACCAAGTTGGTCTTTTGTGTAAGACCGCCTTATAGAGTTTGTAGATCAACAAATACTAAGATAAGTAGTATTCGTTTTTCTTTCCTAAGTTTGTCCTTTTTCCAAGATTAAATTAATTAATTAAGATAAGTAGTATTCGTTTTTCTTTCCTAAGTTTGTCCTTTTTTCAAGATTAAATTAATTAATTAATAGTTATACGAGTACACGACATCTATAAGTTTATCCACTTAATACCGATATATTCAAAAAAAAAAGTATGCCAAAAAGTTTTTTTTTTACTTTGTCCATATCTGAAACATTTCCCCCCAAGCCTTAAAACATTATTTTCCTCGAAAATTTCCAATTATCTTCCTTGTGATGTGATAGTAACGTATACAAATTATTTCATTTGGGCAAATACTTACTCGTATTTTATTTTATTTTGGCAAATTTGTCAAAAAGAATCTTTTAAAACTCAAATTTTGCGAGAAAGGACCTTATATAATTATTTTTGTGAAAACACACCTTAAAGTAATTTTTTTGGTGAGAAAGGACCTAATGAAAGTTTCCGGCATTGACTGAGCTTTTCCGGTCATTGACTGAGCTTTTTCGGCCATTGACTTGCACATGAGCAACACGTGTGGCTTACGTTGGCTAAAGACATTGATTATCCCGAGTCTTGAATTTTCAAACTTGATTTTTTTCGATTTTTTTTCAACTTTAGGTTTTAAAGCTTAGAATTTTGGAGGAAAATTGGGTGTGATTAGCAAAATAAAGTCACATGTGCTTCTCACGTGCAAGTCAATGGCCGAAAAAGCTCAGTCAATGCCGGAAATTTACTTTTGGTTGTCTTTCGCAAAAAAAAATTACATTAAGGTGTAATTTCACAAAAAATAATTATAGAAGGTCCTTTCTCGCAAAAAATTTTACATTAAGGTGTGATTTCACAAAAAAAATTATATAAGGTTCTTTCTCGCAAAATTTGGATTATAAAAGATCCTTTTTAACAAATTTGCCTTTTATTTTTGAAAAAAAAGCTTCTCTCCACGGCTTCACCTCCCATGACTCTATGAGTGCATGACCAGCTTCCAGCTACATTAATACGGAGTATATATCCCAATCAAAATTTTGCCCATATATTCCGGAATTACCCGGGTAAAAGTCTATGTCCATGTTGGGATATTATTACCCTTTTCTATGTTTTTATGCTTATAGTTTTGGTATTGTAAGACCAATATATATTTTTTTTTGAATGAGTCACAACGTAAAATAATTTACAAATGGGGCGGGGATTCGAACCTAAAACTTACCGTAAACAATACCTAAATTTTAACCACTAGGTGTCCTGTAAGAAAAAGCTTCTACACCTCTTGTTTGACATCTTAAATTATTCAAAAGTAATTATAAATACAAAGGAATTAAAATTAAAAATGAGTGGAGATAGTCCAACAAAAAAATGAGATAATTGCCATTGAAAGCTACAAAAGGTGTAAAAACATAAAATAAAATGCAAATTATAAAATAAAAAAATAGCCTTGAAATTTCATGTTTTTTGAACACAAAGAGAAGAGAAACATATACTTATAATTGTATATTTATAGGCCTTAGCCTTCCAAAAGATATAAATAAAGCAAGCAATGCAACCTAGTGAGTCCACCCCTTAATTTGTTTATACAAATAATTAACAAAAAAACCCTTACAAAGTTAGGCTTGTATATAAATTACACAATTGTGGCACTAAAACTAATGCTTAAAAAACAGCCAAGGATCACGAGTTGTACGTACAAGTTCTTGCCTGTAAAACAGCGTCTTGTATTACTCTCTTTAATCCTTAATGTTTTTTTTTTGAGGAAATTAATACTAATAATATTAGTACTAATAACAATATATAGGTAATTACTTGTTAAGGATTAAAGATAGATGTGCCACATTTGCATTTCCATGTGATGGGTTTGTACTCAATGGTGTTGGTGACTGAAATAGTAACCGTAGGCACTTGTATTGCTTTACAATCACCACACCATTTGCACCTTCCTTCGCATCTTGGTGGTCTTGATCCAATCTCACGCCCTTGTAAAAAAAACAATTTTATAATTATTATTATTTATGCGAAAAAGGCCCAAGAAGTTTTTTATGTTCTAGCGTACTAGTAAAACCATCAATATTTATGTTAAAATAGTAATTTGAAACTAAAAATATGACAATTAAATTCGAAATGTTACCTTTAATGGCCGATAAGAAAAGGCTAGTAGAGACCAGTGATAACGCGAGGATTACAACCATGATAAACCGGACAGCCATTTTTATGCAACAAAGGAAGAGGGTGAGAATGTGAGTGAGACTGAGTCTGAGACTGAGTTTGAGTTTGAAGAAGGATCAAGTAGGGAAAGTTTTTCACTTGTGGAAATGGTCAAATGGAAAATCGAGCTATATACATATAGGAAACCAAATACCTCGTACTTAACTTTTTTTATTGAGCTTTATCGCAAATCCCAATGCATTTTTCTTAATTTCTTATGATAGTATTCTTTAAAGATAATAGACCTGATTTCTCTGACTTTTCTATATAAAGAAATAAGGTCGACTTAGACTTATTTGCATAATAACCTATTGTTTGGGCTCCCAATTGACTCTCAATTGGGCCACTAAGTCCAAAGTCCAATGGCTCTAAACAACAACATCGAACCCACCAGTGGCTATTCAGCCATCCATTAAGGCCCAAGGCCCAATAGTAATAAATGACCTATGGGCATTTATTATGCAAACACTATAAATAGGCCGCCAAGGCTCACACCTCAAGGTACGTCCAATTTACCGCCTCAAGACTACTCTTCTAGAGAACTTCTCTCTAGAATTCGAGCATCATTCTTACTTAGGCATCGGAGGGGCTTTCCTCGGAAACACCCCCGAGGCTAGTGACTTTGCTCTTGTGCAGGTGAATTCGGACTCCACTCATTCAAACAAGCAAGATCTTCAACACATACCAAAGGGCCTTCATTCGAAGCCCATTGTTTCCATCTTTACAACACCGGAACAATTTGGCGCCGTCTGTGGGGAAGAACACTTCAAAGCCTTTGAAAGACATCAATCACCTCTTTCCGCGAAAATGGTGAACGATGTTGTTAACAACAATGACGACGATATGATGGTGCGGTCAGATTCAGAATCTGACCAAGAGGGGCACCCTCAATCGATGGCGAGGTCACAGCCAAGCAGAGCTACGACCGCCACAAATGCAGGACCTCCGATTCCAACTAGGGAAGAGCTCACTGCGGCCATGACCATCATGCAAAACTTCCTCTTCAATGAGAAGCAGCAAGGACTGGCAAATGACCGCAGAGAAGAGAGGAGGACCAGGCGAAGGCTGAACGAGCCACCCAGTGCGGAAGTGTCCAGACCCGAACGAGAACTCCTTCCCTTGACAGGTACACACTTGACGTCGAGGTGGATGGAAAGCACGTGGGACACCCAAAAAAGGGCACAACAGCAACCAGATTGGTTTGCGAGACCATCGCCTACTCCAACAGCTCTCCAAAGCGAATCAACTACTCGTAACCCTCGGATCCGAAGCTCGGTACTCAGCAGGTTGAGGCCCTCGGTCCACTCAAGGTTAAGACCTTCGATCCATACGAGACTCGGGGTAGGTGAGTCGAGCAGATCTGGCGAACGACCCGAGGTCAGTAGCCGAGAAAGAAGAAGAGACGGGAGGCATGATCGAACCCCTAGCCCCCATCGTACGCCCGAACGTTCTAATCACAGAACCTCGGCAAACGAAGGCATCAGGGCTAGACTCGGGAAAAGAATCATGACTCCTACGTCATCCCCTTTCTCGGACGAGCTGATCATGGAAGAAATACCGAAGGTAAGACTGCCAGCTCACCTAACCTACAGCGGAATCACAGATCCGAGGGATCATGTCATCTCCTACGAGCAGCAAATGTTCTTGAGTCCCTACTCCGAAGCATGCTGGTGTAAATACTTCCCAACCACGCTAACCGGAGTGGCGGGAGAGTGGTTTAGATCGCTGCCGAAGGGATCGATCAAGAGCTGGAAAAAGCTGAAAAAGAGATTCTGCACACAGTTCGTGAGCAACAATCGCCCCGAGCGAACCACAGCAGAACTGACCTCAATCCAACAAGAAAGAGACGAAAGTCTGAGAGAATTCATGGCCAGATTCATGAAGGAATCAACAAACATACCAAACTTGCAGCCAGACGTGGCCATCTTCGCCTTGAAGCACGCGCTCCAGGAAGGGAAGTTCCGTGACGAACTCTCAATGAAGAACCCCTCCAGAATAGCTGACGTGCTCCAAATGGCTGATGCGTTCATCAGAACCGAAGAGTTCAACAAGGCCGCTGCAAGATTGAAGGGATCGTCGGATCCGAGAGACACAAAGAATACCCAGAGCAAGCCCGAGGGCGGCTCAAGGAAGGGGAAAGAGAAAGTAGGAGCTAGAGAGATGAGCCCGAAGAAAGACGGGAGAAGGGGTGAACTTCAACCCAAATACACCAACTACACTCCACTAGCTCTGCCCCGAAAAGAGATATTTAGCCTCAACAGAAATGATGAAAAGTGGAAACTACCGGGGAAGCTCAAGTCCAACCCAGCTCGGAGAAACAAGAACAAGTGGTGCGAGTTCCATGATGACTTCGGTCACCACACCGAAGAGTGCAACTCGCTGAAAGACAACATTGAGGACCTCGTTCGCCGAGGCTACCTGAAACAGTACTTGTTAGACCGAAGGGAGGAGAAAGAAAAGGCCGCCAGTGGCAAACAGCATGAGCAACCCCAGAAGAGGGTCTACGAAGCAACAGGGCATAAGAAAAACGACATCCTGGTGGTGTTCGGGGGGCAGAAGTCTGGCCAGGCCAGCAAGAAACACCTAAGAGCCCTCTCCCATCGGGTCAACTTCAGCGCGGTTGGAGACAACCAACCACACCCCCCGAACATGACCTTCACTGCTGATGATTGCTTCGGAGTCCAGTACAAACATGACGATCCTCTGGTCATTTCCATGGACCTCAACAACCACAACGTACATCGAGTGTTAGTCGACGGAGGAAGTGCCGTCAACATCATCTTCAGAAACTGCTTCGAGCAGCTGATCCTCGAAGAACCAGAGGAAGCACTGACGAAAGTCAGTTATCCTCTGATCGGATTCAACGGATCCGCAGCTATCCCTCGAGGAAAGATCACCCTGCCAGTCACAGTGGGCGAAGGCCAGGCAGCAAAAACCCTTCGGGACGAATTTTTGGTGATGGACTGCGACTCCGTATACAACGTAATCATGGGGAGAACCATGATTCATAAGATGCAAGCAATCCCCTCCACATACCACCAGCTGATGATATACGTCTCGGATGCAGGATTCGCCGAACGAATCAGAGGTGATCAAGAAGTGGCGAGAAGAACCTGCCACACTGCTGTCCGAAAGCCCAAACTAGAGGACGGCCCCGAGGAAGGAAAAGGAGCTAAGGGAGAGGAAAGCGAGGCAAAAAGGAGAAGAGCAAGCACGAGCAGCTTGTCTCCCGCAGAAGTTGATGCCCGCCCCGAAACCCTATCTCCCGAACCAGATCAAGAAATGGAGGATATCTTCCTCGAAGATAATTCAGACAGGAGCGTCCGAATAGGCAAGGGCCTAAGCTCGGGGCTCCGAATCGATTTGATCCGACTACTCAGGGATCACAAAGACATCTTTGCATGGTCAGCAGCAGATATGCCAGGGATAAATCCGAAGCTGATTTGTCACAAGCTGGACGTCAACGCTGAAGCTCGGCCAATCAAGCAAAAAAAGAGAAATTACTCCTCGGAGAAAAACAAAGCCATCGCCGAGGAGGTTAAAAAGTTGCAAGAGGCCGGATTCATCGAACCATGCATGTATCCGAAGTGGCTGGCCAACGTGGTGATGGTCAAGAAAGCGAACGGCTCATGGCGAATGTGCGTAGATTTCACAGATCTGAACCGAGCCTGCCCCAAAGACTGCTATCCCCTGCCAAGGATAGATCAACTGGTTGACTCCACCAGCGGCCATGCACTGCTCAGCTTCATGGATGCCTTTTCAGGCTACCACCAAGTATTCATGCACCCCGATGACAGGGCAAAGACAGCGTTCATCACAAGCGCAGGAGTGTTCAACTACAAAATGATGCCTTTCGGCTTGAAAAATGCCGGAGCCACCTACCAGAGGTTAGTTGACCACGTCTTCGCCGACCAGAAAGGGAGGAATGTGGAGGTCTACGTGGATGACTCCATCGTAAAAAGCATCAAGGAGGAAGACCATGTCAAAGACTTGGCAGAGACTTTCGGAAATCTGAGGAAATACAGCATGAAGCTGAACCCAAAAAAATGCGTCTTCGGGGTGAAGTCAGGGAAGTTCCTCGGATTCATGGTGAGCGAAAGAGGAATTGATGCGAACCCAGACAAAGTCCAAGCGGCATTGGATTTACCCGAGCCGAAGACCAAGAGAGATGTGCAGAGGCTAACCGGCAGGTTAGCCGCACTAACAAGGTTCATATCAAAAGCCTCGGACAAGGGAGCCCCCTTCTTCAAGGCACTGAAACCAAAGAACCTCCCCGGAGGAGAAGCAGAACCAGTCAAGAAAAAGGGGGTCCCGAGGAAAGTGGATCCCGAACTGATATGGGAACAGGAGCAAAAAGAAGCTTTTCAGCAACTCAGAGCCCACTTAGCACAACTGCCGACACTGGCCAGACCAAAGGAGGGGGAAACCCTGTACCTATATGTCGCAGTTAGCCCTGGAACCGTCAGCGCAGTGCTTCTTCGGGAAGAAGAAAAGAAGCAACAGCCAATCTACTTCACCAGCCGAACACTCACAGGGGCCGAAACCCGGTACCCACTCATCGAGAAAGTCGCATATGCAGTAGTGGTAGCTGCACGAAAACTGAGGCCATACTTCGACTCCCACCAGATCACAGTGCTAACTGACCAACCGCTCGAAAAAGTACTCGACAAAATAGAGAGGTCAGGAAGATTGGCTGCCTGGGCCTTCGAACTATCAGAGTTCGGCATCAAATATCAGCCGAGGACAGCAATCAAAGCACAAGCATTGGCAGACTTCTTGGCCGAGTGCTCATACCAGGAAATGTTGGATGATACGAAAAGCACTTGGGAGGTCTTCACTGACGGATCTTCCACAATAAACGGCTCAGGGGCAGGAGTTGTACTAATCCCCCCGACGGGGAAAAGCATAGAGTATGCATTGAAGTTCGGCTTCAAAGCAACCAACAACGAGGCCGAATACGAGGCCGCAATCGCAGGGATAGAGCTTTGTTTATCCCTGGAGGCCGAACATGTTCGCCTCAAAACTGATTCCCAGCTTGTAGCCAACCAGATCCGAGGGGAGTATGAGGCCAAATGGCCCAGCATGACAGCCTATTTAGCAAAAATTAAATCCTTAACGTCAAAGTTAAGATCCTTTGAAGTCATCCTCATTCCCCGAGGACAGAACACGCAAGCAGACGCACTGTCAAAACTCGCAAGCTCAACACTCATCGACCTAAACAGGTCGGTCCACGTGGAAGTTCACCAAGAGAGAAGCATCGACTTGCTACCCACCACAGTATGCAGCTTACGTACCGAACCTAGCTGGATGGACGCAGTAGTTGCATACAAAGAAAGGGGAGAACTTCCCGAAGATAAGCTGCAAGCGAGAAAACTGAAAAGATTCAACAGATGGTTCATCATCAGCGCCGAAGGAGAGCTCATGAGGAAATCATTCTCTGCTCCGCTGCTAAAATGTGTGGGTCCAACAGACGCTGACTACATCCTAAGGGAAATCCACCTCGGGATATGCGGAAACCACATTGGAGGTAGGACATTAGCACATAAAGCCCTTCGGGCTGGGTACTGGTGGCCCACTATGGTTTCCGAGGCAAAGCAGATGGCAAGGAAATGCGAGAAATGCCAAAAGTTCGCACCAGCCATCCATCAACCAGCTCAAACCCTACAATCAACACTGTATCCCTTACCATTCGCACAGTGGGGGTTAGACATCATTGGTCCCTTCCCCTCAGCGACGAACCAGAAGAAGTGGTTGATTGTAGGAGTCGACTATTTTAGCAAATGGATCGAAGCCGAAGCTGTCTCCTCCATCACCGAACCTCAGGTCCGCAAGTTCATATGGCAGAACATCATCACAAGGTTCGGCATACCAAGACTGATGGTCTTCGACCACGGGAAACAGTTCGATAACACCCCGTTGCAAAAGTGGTGCAAACAGTTCGGCATACACCTAGCGTACTCGGCAGTCTGTCACCCACAAAGCAACGGGCAAGCCGAAGCTGCTAACAAACTCATCCTCAACGCACTCAAGAAAAGAGTCGAGGATGACAAAAACAAATGGTTAGAAGAGCTACCCGGAACGCTATGGTCCCTTCGGACCACTGAGAAAGAAGCTACCGGACAAACACCGTTCCACCTTGTATACGGATCCGAAGCTGTAATTCCTGTGGAAATCGGAACAGAAAGCCTGAGGATCCAGGCATACAACAGGTATGATGGGCTCCAAGGAGAAAGCAACAACCAACTTCTATCCGAAGCTCTCGATCTACTGGACGAAGCTCGGAACGATGCAAGGACACTCAACGCAGCCTATTTGCAGAGGGTCAACAAGCATTACAACCGAAGAGTCAACGCCAGACCCCTAAAAGTCGGTGATCTAGTACTCAGAAACGCCGCCTCGGTTCAGAAAGGACGGATCCATGGCAAACTCTCAGCCACTTGGGAAGGACCATACATCATCCATTCCGAAAAAAGGCCAGGCACGTATATGCTGAAACAGTTAGATGGAACAATTCTGAAGAACCATTGGAATACCGATGTTCTCAAGAAATATTTTGTATGATCTCTGTCTGTAAACCAAGTAAGTTGTTTAATGAGAAGAGGAAAGCCATTGGCACCATGTGTTTCATTAAACTTATCTCTATAATTATTGTCCCTTTATATATATATGCAGCCTCGGATCTGATCAATCCGAGACTAAAAACAGGTTGACTTTGCCCATTCCTTGATAAAATGCAAGAAATGACCAAATCATACACTTCAGGGAATCGTCCAGAATCCTCGGATTCGCGGTACCCTAATAAAATTTGTTCGCAACAAACAGTCGCTCGAATCAAGTTATAAAACTCCGGCTCAGATCCACGGATCGCCGAAGGCATAACTAAAGAGGCAGACTAGCGATCTCTTGCCCAGGTTTCCGAACCACAAGAGATCGGAAGAACAATCCAAACCTCTGAGCAGATCGACGGATTTGAAGAGTCTGGAAACTAAAGAGTCTCTTAGCAGATCTACGGATTTGAAGAACTCGCAAAACTAAAGAGTCTCTTAGCAGATCTACGGATTTGAAGAACTCACAAAACTAAAGAGTCTCTTAGCAGATCTACGGATTTGAAGAACTCGCAAAACTAAAGAGTCTCTTAGCAGATCTACGGATTTGAAGAACTCACAAAGTCAAAGAGTCTCTTAGCAGATCTACGGATTTGAAGAACTCGCAAAAGTCAAAAAGTCTCTTAACCGATCTACGGATCTAAAGAGCTCGCAAGATCAAAAGGATTTCAGCAAGTCTACAGAAAGAGGAGCTCGAGAAATCTACGGATTTAAAGACCTAAAATTGCGAAAGAACAAGTTGAAAAGAAGCAGCCAAGTAACAAACATTCATTTTTTATTCAATATTTGGGGGAAGTACAAATACATTGAAAACCTCAAAAATTGAAAACAAAATGAAACAGTTAAAATCGGCAGCCATCAACAGACAATACCGGCCTACCGAAGTACTAAGAAAGCAAAAAGAAATGAGTACAACGCAGCGCCGAGGCAAAAGGGGGAAAAGCAAGCACATATTCGGAAGTCCTCAACTGGAACCGACCGACTCTGAAGAAGACGACTGCCCGAGTCCCTAACTCTTAGGAGTCTCAGGAGCGACCCCCAGGGGAGCATCCTTCGAAGAACCCCCAGCAGTAGTATCACCCTCGGAAGTGGCCTTCTGGGCCCGAGCCTCTGCAAGAGCAGCTTGACGTTCAGCTTCAGCTTCATCTCGATCAGCTTGGCATTCCACCAAGTGGTCCTCGGCCTGCATCCATAGGGGAACTTTCTCGTTCCAAGGGAAGTGAGGCATGTGCTTCGCAAACATGCGCCGAGCACCCAGGATGCCGTTCCAGTACTGCTCTCTACACTGATCAGCAGTGTAGAGGTTGACTCGTTCCTGCTCCAGCTTCCGAATATAATCATCCTTTTCCCGAAGCTTCAGCCGAAGGACAGGCACCTTATCAGCTTGCTGCTGGATCAGCTCCCGATGCTGGACAAAATGGTGGAGCCTTAACTCCGCCTCTTTATGCTCCTTGTCGGCCGCTTCAAATTTAGACTTCATCTCCTGGAAGAGTCTATCTTTTTCCTCAAGTTCGCTAGCGAACTTAGCGGCCATATCCTTCTTTTCCTCAGCAAAGGAAGCGATCTTCTCAGCATCCTCTTCAACTCGGAAGATGAGCTGGCCAACCTCGGTCCCGATCTTCTCAGCAGACTCTCTAGCCTCGCGACTATAATGAAGGTACAGCTGCTTGAGTTCCGTAAGCTCGGAGAGGAGTTGCCCAGCCTTCTGGTCCAAAATAGGAATATCACGAGCATAAGCCTCACGATATTTCCTCAGTTGTTTCTCCTCAACCGAGCTACACTCGGAAGCGAACGAAGACCAGAAAACAGCCTGGGAACGAGAGAAAGATGAGCAAAATAGGAAAAACATAAAACAGAAACACAACTCAAAGAGAAAAATCTAGCAAAATTACCTCGTTCAGATAGTACTGGGCCATCATAGCCGGATTCCTCTCTTCGGCCCCAGGAACCCTCCACTGCGGGTTAGCACGAAGCAGATTCTCCCGAGCAGCCTCGGGGCCCACCAAGGATCCCACGTGGGCCAAGGGGTCCTCTCCCAAAATCGGAGCCCTAGCATATCGAGCCATCGCCTCCCTTACTTCTTCGGGGATCCGTTTTAGCGGAACATCCGAACAGGGATCAGCATGGATCAGCCTATCCAGGGCCGAGGTAGAAGTAGAGCCCAAAGTTGAGTGGCGCCTCTTCCTCGTCAAACCTTGCTCGGGCTGCTCCTCCTCTCCAGCAGAGGGAACCTCCTTCTGAACCTCGGGGACCGCAGCTTCGGGGCCCGAGAGATCTATCATCTCCTTGTCTGGACTCTTCTCTCTCTCGAAGGGAAGATCAGCAGACTCCTTCTCCTCAGCTACCTCAGGGACAACCAAACCAGGAACAAAATCGGCTTCAATCGCCTCCACCACCTCGGTGATATCCTGGATTTCGATCCCCGAAGCAGCAGATGGTTTCAGGGGAGAGGGGATGATATCTTCCTCGATCAGCGGCTGATCCACGGGCGGCGGTTCAGCAACCACCACACTCTTTAGCTTCTGCCCCGGCAAGGGCATGAAGTGAAGAAGATTCTTAGGAGGAGGCATAACTTCCGAAACCGTTTCCTACATAGCAAGCGTTCAAAGATTAGTTTCAGAAAAAGGGAGAAACGAACTACAAAAACTCCAAGTCAGAACAAATACCTTCTCCGAGGGCTGAGAAGCCTTCGCTTTCTTCGGATGCGTGGAAGGCCTCAAAAGAGTGCTACCCTTCCTTTTGCGTTGATCCTAAAAAGGGAGACCAAGGGTCAACGAATATAAAAGAAGAAAAAGGAAGAAATAGAGAAAAAAGCGGGAAATACCCGGTTCCTAGATAAAGAGATATCTATCCGAGCCGGAGATGAAACCGAAGGAACGGCACGCGGCACAGCGTCAGTCCCAGGACCCTAAATGTTAGGTTATGATACATATGACATTTACATGGATCATGCGGAAACAACCATTAACCCAGGAAACATATTATTTACACATAATCATATAGCATAATTTAGATGCATACTCTTTGTTGCGTGCCCTCCCTAGCTGCGCCCGAACCGAACAAGAACAAGTCTTTTAGGACTCCAAGTGTCGTCCCTCCGTAGATAGTCCACAGCACGTCCGGATCCGCCTTAAGATTGACCAACTAGAATCGCCCTTTAAGGTACTAGAAAATTTCGGCACTTTTGAGCAAGATGTGTGTTTTAATTTTCTCTCAAAAAACTCACTTTTGAATACTTTGAAACTTGTGTATAAATTATGACCCCTAGGCCTTTATTTATAGAGTTATGGAAAAGGAATCGTAATCCTAGTAGGATGCGAATTAATTGGAATTAGAATCCTACATGAATTCTATTTAATTAATTTATCCAATTAGGAATAGAAATTTAATCATACACTGACTCTTGTAGATTCAGGAATCACGCATGAGCACAAACTCACACACACACGGCAGCCACAAGGGCTGCCCATGCGCGTGCGAGCAGCAGCCCGCGCAGCACGGCCCACGCAGCCGTGGCCCTTGGCGCGCGCTGGGCCTGCCTTGCGGTAGGCCTGGGCGCTGCCTTGGCTGGGCTTGTGGCGCGCATGCTTGCTGGGCGATGGCCCCGGCTTCGTGCTGGGCCTTCGTCCGGCAAGCCTCGTCCGATGCTAATTCGTACGATACGCTTCCGATTAAATTTCCATTTCCGGAATCTATTTCCGATACGAACAATATTTAATATTTCCGATTCCGGAATTAATTTCCGTTTCGAACAAATATTTAATATTTCCGTTTCCGGAATTATTTTCCGATTCCGGCAATATTTCCGATTCTGACAATATTTCCGTTTCCGGCAATATTTCCGATTCTGGTAATATTTCCATTTCCAATAATATTTTCCGATACGTACCATGTTTCCGTTTCCGGCAACATCTACGACTTGGATAATATTCATATTTCCGATACGATCCATATTTCCGTTTCCGGTAATATCATCGTTTCCGGAGTATTCATTTCTTGCCTGTGACGATCTTAGCTCCCACTGAAACCAAGATCCGTCGGTTCCGAATATTCATAGATGGAGTATTTAATGCCATTAAATACTTGATCCGTTTACGTACTATTTGTGTGACCCTACGGGTTCAGTCAAGAGTAAGCTGTGGATTAATATCATTAATTCCACTTGAACTGAAGCGGCCTCTAGCTAGGCATTCAGCTCACTTGATCTCACTGAATTATTAACTTGTTAATTAATACTGAACCGCATTTATTAGACTTAACATAGAATGCATACTTGGACCAAGGGCATTATTTCCTTCAGTCTCCCACTTGTCCTTAGGGACAAGTGTGCATTTCCTAATTCCTTTGTCGCTCGATGCTTGCTCTTGAACATAAGGTAAGAGTTGTCATCCTTATTATGTCCAGAGGTGTTCCTCGGTTTCAGAGTTCAACTGATCAAATAAACGGATAATCATAGCCTATGATTCATCCGAGCACGGCCATGCATTTCACAGTTTCTAGCTCTCCGAGTGGCCTTGTACAACTTTTAAGCATCTCATCCCGATTTATGGGAGGACAATCCCAATCTTGCGATCTTGAGATTAGACTTCGTTTGATAGGTGATTACCTGAGCGTTGCCTTTATAGCCTCCTTTTACGGTGCGACGGTTGGTCAACGTCAAAGCAACCAGTTCTCAAACAAGTAATCTCAAATCACTCAGGTATTGAGGATTTAGTGTCTAATAATTTAATGAAATTTACTTATGACAGACTTTCATCTCTTACAGTAAAGTTTCATAGGTCTTGTCCGATACTAGTCTTCCCAAAGTAAGTATCTATGCAAATGATTATGACATTGCCATGTCCACATAGTTCAAGAAACAGAACTACTAGTCATCTTGCATTCTAATCGTCTAACGTTTTCTATGCGTCCAATTTTATAGAAAACTCCGATTAGGGACCATTTTCAACCTTTGACATTCAAGTTCACTTGATAGACATTTCTTAGTCACAGGACTGGTCCTGACAGTCTATCTTGAATATATTGTCAAGTTGAAGGGACTCATCATTTAATAAACCACAAATTAAATGGAAAAATGAATTTCTTTCATTTATTGTGAATGATTAACCAATAATGTTTTACAAAGATTTAAACTCTAAAACTTTAAAACATTAAACAGAGACATCAAAGCCATTCTCCAATATGCTTGATTCCCATAGCTGCAGTGTGCGAGTTGTGCTTCGCTTGCGGCAGAGGTTTAGTTAATGGATCTGATATGTTGTCATCAGTTCCAATTTTGCTTATCTCGACTTCTTTTCTTTCAACGAACTCTCGTAGAAGGTGAAATCTACGAAGTACATGCTTGACTCTCTGGTGGTGTCTAGGCTCTTTTGCCTGTGCAATAGCTCCGTTATTATCACAATACAGGGCTATTGGTCCTTTAATGGAGGGGACTACACCAAGTTCTCCTATGAACTTCCTTAGCCATATAGCTTCCTTTGCTGCTTCATGTGCAGCAATGTACTCCGCTTCAGTTGTAGAATCCGCAATGGTGCTTTGCTTAGCACTTTTCCAGCTTACTGCTCCTCCGTTGAGGCAGAAGACAAACCCAGACTGTGATCTGAAATCATCTTTGTCGGTTTGGAAACTTGCGTCCGTATAGCCTTTAACAATTAATTCATCATCTCCACCATAGACCAGGAAGTCATCTTTGTGCCTTTTCAGGTACTTCAGAATGTTCTTGGCAGCAGTCCAATGCGCCTCTCCTGGGTCTGACTGGTATCTGCTCGTAGCACTGAGTGCGTACGCAACATCCGGGCGTGTACATATCATAGCATACATTATTGAACCAATCAATGATGCATATGGAATCCCATTCATTCGTCTACGCTCATCAAGTGTTTTTGGGCACTGAGTCTTGCTTAGAGTCATTCCATGAGACATGGGTAGGTAGCCTCGCTTGGAGTCCGCCATCTTGAACCTATCAAGCACCTTATTGATATAAGTGCTTTGACTAAGTCCAATCATCTTTTTAGATCTATCTCTGTAAATCTTGATGCCCAATATGTACTGTGCTTCTCCTAGATCCTTCATCGAAAAACATTTCCCAAGCCAAATCTTGACAGAGTTCAACATAGGAATGTCATTTCCGATAAGCAATATGTCGTCGACATATAATACTAGGAAAGCAATTTTGCTCCCACTGACCTTCTTGTATACACAAGATTCGTCTGCGTTCTTGATGAAACCAAAGTCACTGACTGCTTCATCAAAACGTATATTCCAGCTCCTGGATGCCTGCTTCAATCCGTAGATTGACTTCTTTAGCTTGCATACCTTTTTAGCATTCTTTGGATCCTCAAAACCTTCAGGCTGTGTCATAAACACAGTTTCTGTTAAAACGCCGTTTAAGAAAGCAGTTTTGACATCCATCTGCCATATTTCGTAATCGTAATATGCAGCGATTGCTAACATTATTCGAATAGACTTTAGCATTGCAACTGGTGAAAAGGTTTCATCGTAATCCACACCGTGGACTTGCCTGTAACCTTTTGCAACCAATCTAGCTTTGAAAACTTCAAGTTTCCCATCCTTGTCCTTTTTCAGTTTGAAAACCCATTTGCTTCCAATGGCTTGGTAGCCATCTGGCAAATCGACCAAATCCCATACTTGGTTTTCAGACATGGAGTCTAATTCAGATTGCATGGCTTCTTGCCACTGCTTGGAGCTAGGGCTCGTCATAGCTTGCTTGTAAGTCGCAGGTTCATCACTTTCAAGTAATAGAACGTCATAGCTCTCGTTCGTCAAAATACCTAAGTACCTTTCCGGTTGAGATCTATATCTTTGCGATCTACGCGGGGTAACATTTCTAGATTGACCATGATTCTCACCAGATTCTTCTAAAGATCTCTGAGTTTCATCTTGAATGTCATCTTGAGCATTCTCTAGAGTTTGTTGTTCGACTCGAATTTCTTCGAGGTCTACTTTTCTCCCACTTGTCATTTTGGAAATGTGATCCTTCTCCAAAAAGACACCATCTCGAGCAACAAACACTTTGTTCTCAGATGTATTGTAGAAGTAATACCCCTTTGTTTCCTTTGGATAGCCCACAAGGATACATTTGTCAGATTTTGGATGAAGTTTGTCTGAAATTAATCGTTTGACGTATACTTCACATCCCCAAATCTTAAGAAAAGACACATTTGGAGGCTTTCCAAACCATAATTCGTATGGAGTCTTTTCGACAGCTTTAGACGGAGCTCTATTTATAGTGAGTGCAGCTGTATTTAGTGCATGTCCCCAAAATTCTAATGGAAGTTCGGCCTGACCCATCATTGACCTGACCATGTCTAGCAATGTTCTGTTCCTCCGTTCTGACACACCGTTCCATTGTGGTGTTCCAGGAGGAGTCAATTCTGATAGAATTCCACATTCTTTCAGATGGTCATCAAATTCATAGCTCAGATATTCACCGCCTCTATCAGACCGCAGTGCCTTAATCTTCTTGCCTAATTGATTCTCTACTTCACTCTGAAATTCCTTGAATTTGTCAAAGGATTCAGACTTATGCTTCATTAGGTAGACATAACCATACCTACTGAAGTCATCAGTGAAAGTGATAAAGTAGCTGAAACCACCTCTAGCATTTGTACTCATTGGTCCACATACATCTGTATGGATTAAACCCAATAGTTCATTTGCTCTTTCTCCAACTTTAGAGAAAGGTTGCTTTGTCATTTTGCCAAGTAAACATGATTCGCATTTACCATAATCCTCTAAGTTAAATGGTTCTAGAATTCCTTCCCTTTGAAGTCTTTCTAAGCGTTTCAAGTTTATATGGCCTAATCGACAATGCCACAGATAGGTGAGATCTGAATCATTCTTTTTGGCCTTTTTGGTATTTATGTTATATACTTGTTTGTCGTGATCTAATAAATAAAGTCCATTGACTAATCTAGCAGATCCATAAAACATCTCTTTAAAATAAAACGAACAACTATTGTCTTTTATTATAAAGGAAAATCCCTTAGCATCTAAGCAAGAAACTGAAATGATGTTTTTAGTAAGACTTGGAACATGGAAACATTCTTCCAGTTCCAAAACTAGCCCGGAGGGCAACGACAAATAGTAAGTTCCTACGGCTAATGCAGCAATCCGTGCTCCATTTCCCACTCGTAGGTCGACTTCACCCTTGCTTAACTTTCTACTTCTTCTTAGTCCCTGTGGATTGGAACATAAGTGTGAGCCACAACCAGTATCTAATACCCAAGAAGTTGAATTAGCAAGTATACAGTCTATAACGAAAATACCTGAAGATGGAACGACTGTTCCGTTCTTCTGATCTTCCTTTAGCTTTGGACATTCTCTTTTGTAATGGCCTATTCCATCACAATAAAGACAGCTTGATGTGGACTTGTCCTGCTTTGATTTAGCATTGCCCTTGGACTTTCCACCTTTCTTGAATGGTCTCTTTCTAGCCTTGAGTAAATCTTTGGCTTCACAGTCCAGTACTATTTCAGCCTTTCTGACAAGGTGAATAAATTCTGCAACTGTTTCTTCTCTTGGTTCACTTAGGTATTGTTGCTTGAAGCGACCAAACCCATTGTGTAGTGAATTGAGCAAGACAGAGACTGCCATCCTTTCGCTTATTGGTGTTCCTAGTAGACTTAGGCGATCAAAATATGAACACATAAGATCCACATGGAACCTCAGTGGGACGCCTACCCTCTGTTTAGTGCGAAGGAGCTGAACATGTGTTTCTTGGACCTCCATCCTATAACACCTGTTGGGAGAACTAACCTTTAGCCCAGACATTGATTCAATCAACTCATGGACGTTCAGGTCTCTGTCCTCCGTACTTCCACGACAGATATCCCTCAGATTCTTGATGAGCGTAAAAGGTTCATAAGCTACAAACCTTCTAGCCCAATCATCAGGGATATTGTTCAGCATGAGACTCATAACCTTTTTGAGATCCGCATCCCAGGCGTAAAATCTCTCAGGGGTCATGTCTCTGGCATAGTAGCTTGGCATGGGATGTGATAGTACATACTCAAGTCCATTGAGTTTGACTATTTCAACTAGCTTAGCTTCCCATTCAAGAAAATTTGTCAGGTTCAGCTTGACCATAAGCTCAGAACCCATGATGATGTTTTGATTGTTGTTTGCCATATTAAAAACTACAATTGAAAAGAATAAACAAATAAATAACCATTCACAGTTTCTCTTAATAAACTTAAATTCTAGCATACATGCATAATTCAATGTTTATTAAGCATTTTATTCAAGTTATGTGTTCCGGCAGGTGTGAATAAAATGATTCCAAGATCCTAAAATCATTGAAGAACTAAGCACAGTTTGTCGACTTAATCCTAGAACATCTTAGGTAAGCAAAAGCCTTTTGCTAATAGTCTAGAAACTATTCTTGGTTGATAGGTACGTCTAAGAACTTATTAGGTAAACCTATCGAATTTGCCACGACATAAAAGGACTCCTTACTTATATCGTTGAGTTTCACCAAAACTAACATGTACTCACAATTATTTGTGTACCTTGCCCCTTTAGGACCAATAAGTAACACCTCGCTGAGCGAAAACTATTACTAGATTGATGTAAAGGATATCCAAGCAAGTGTATATTTTGGCATGGCACCTTTTAACTCAATTTTTAAGTTTGGAACTTAAGGCTCCTACTATGTTGGTTAGATTTTAAGTGAACTAAAATCCTTAATCATGCAACATAATCAAGCTTTTGATCTCATGCATTTTAAGACATATTTAAAGCAATAAATAACTTAAAACATGCATAAGATATTTGTGATCTAGTATGGCCCGACTTCATCTTGAAGCTTTGACTTCAAAGTCCGTCTTGAAAATCTCCGTGGGAGGCACCATTTTCTTCAAATAGGATAAGCTATAACTAATTACAACTATTTGATGGTACGCAGACCATTTTGAATTGAAAAATAACTTTGGTGCTTTAGACCAATTACATTCAAATTAATGGTACGCAGACCATATTTTCTATCCTATTTGGGCCATACTAGTCACTTCATAACCTGCAAAATAGTACATATACAATATATACCATTCACCCATTCATTATCATGAATGGCCCACATAGCTGGTTAGTAAAACACATTATGCATCACGTAAACATTTGCAGCAATTAATCAAGGGCACCAATAATCTACCAATTATTCAGTCCTTATTAATTCTAATCGAGTTGTTTTAACCTTAAGGATTTGTAGACCTAATCAAGAGTTTATGACTAAAAAGCGCTCCCACTCAAACCAATAAATTCATATGCTTTACTAATTTTAAACATAAAATTGTATTTCTAGTCTAACCGGAAACATACAAATTTAATTAAAATTTAAAGCTCATATAAATTTATAATTGAATCCAAAAATTTAATTTAATTTCAGTCGCATTTAAATTAATTCATGATTTTAATTTTAGTAAAATAATTAGAATAAATTCCATTTATTATAATTATAATATTCAAAATTAAAATCAAGAAATTAATTCAAATTATTAATTTTAAAAATTAATTAAAATTACGTGAACTGAAATTTTCAAATTAAACATTCAAAACGATCTAATCGTAACGCAAACACCCTACGCGTTGCACGCACATGGGCCGTACGCACACAGCCATTGCTGGCCATGTGCGCGCAGCCCATGCGCTCGTCGCATAGCTGCTGCTGTCCTATCGCAAGCCCCCGCACAGCGCCCCATCGCACGCGAGCTATCGCTCGCAGTGCGCGCGCGCGAGATCGCTCGCTGGGCGCGCTGGCTCGCTCGCTGTGCGCGCGAGCCATCGCTCGCTGGGGCGCGACATCGCTCGCTGGGCGAGCGACATCGCGCGCTGCGCGCGCGAGCCATTGCTCGCTGGGGCGCGACATCGCTCGCTGGGCGAGCGACATCGCGCGCTGCGCGCGCGAGCAGTGCTGGGCGCAGCGCTCGTGGCACGCGAGCTTATGCTCGCTGCGCGCGAGGCTGCGCGCACTTGTGCGAGGCAGCGCGCGTTGTGGCGCAGCTCGCTTGCTGCCCACACGCGACTGCCTTGGCTCGCCCTTCGCCCACGCCCATTCGTTCATTGCTCGTGGCACACGACACAAGGCAGGGCTGCTGCCTTGTGCTCGTGCACTACGCCCTTGCTCATTGCATTCGTGCCGCACGGGCGACGAGCTCCCTTGCTCGTCGTCGCATGCCCGCATTATACAACACCCCTTAAGGGTAACACGAAGCGTCCATTGCTTCGTGCGTGCAAGTTATTTGAACGAATCGCATAAAAATTTAAAATTTATATTTAAAATTAATGACAAATTAATAAATATTATTAATTTCATAATTTTAGGGCGAAAAATCGAAAATTTATTATCCAATTGATTTCCGATTGATATGGATTCAAGTCTAGGTCATAAAAATTTAAAATTTATCGTAAATTTACAATTTTTATGGTGGTTTTTAATCATAGGTTTCTAATTAAATTACAATTAATTATGAAAATCAAATTAATTCTAAATTATTCTAATTTTCAACAAATTAATCATAATTACAAATTAGATTGCATAATTAACAAGACTAGGCATTCAAACTTGTTAAACATATGCAGTAGGTCAATCAAAAATTCAAGATTTATCAACAAGAATTGCAAATATTTAATTTAACATCTTAAATTTACGAAATTTTGCATTCGAAAAACTAAAACCTTCGAAAAGTCATAGTTAGGCTTCGAATTTGAGAATTCTGGGTTCGGCAGAAAAATACTATTTTTGTCAAAATTTTAGAATGCCTTTTACATGCGGAATTGACACAAAATCACTCAATTCGGATGAGTAATGAAGAAACTGCCGAAAAACTGCGTACATATAATTAAATAAACGCAATTTGCAATTAATTAACAATTACGAAAATTAATCACCCCTTTTAATTCTTGCAAATTTGTAATATTTAACCATGTTCATGCAATTTAGATTATGAAAATAATAAGGGGCTCGTGATACCACTGTTAGGTTATGATACATATGACATTTACATGGATCATGCGGAAACAACCATTAACCCAGGAAACATATTATTTACACATAATCATATAGCATAATTTAGATGCATACTCTTTGTTGCGTGCCCTCCCTAGCTGCGCCCGAACCGAACAAGAACAAGTCTTTTAGGACTCCAAGTGTCGTCCCTCCGTAGATAGTCCACAGCACGTCCGGATCCGCCTTAAGATTGACCAACTAGAATCGCCCTTTAAGGTACTAGAAAATTTCGGCACTTTTGAGCAAGATGTGTGTTTTAATTTTCTCTCAAAAAACTCACTTTTGAATACTTTGAAACTTGTGTATAAATTATGACCCCTAGGCCTTTATTTATAGAGTTATGGAAAAGGAATCGTAATCCTAGTAGGATGCGAATTAATTGGAATTAGAATCCTACATGAATTCTATTTAATTAATTTATCCAATTAGGAATAGAAATTTAATCATACACTGACTCTTGTAGATTCAGGAATCACGCATGAGCACAAACTCACACACACACGGCAGCCACAAGGGCTGCCCATGCGCGTGCGAGCAGCAGCCCGCGCAGCACGGCCCACGCAGCCGTGGCCCTTGGCGCGCGCTGGGCCTGCCTTGCGGTAGGCCTGGGCGCTGCCTTGGCTGGGCTTGTGGCGCGCATGCTTGCTGGGCGATGGCCCCGGCTTCGTGCTGGGCCTTCGTCCGGCAAGCCTCGTCCGATGCTAATTCGTACGATACGCTTCCGATTAAATTTCCATTTCCGGAATCTATTTCCGATACGAACAATATTTAATATTTCCGATTCCGGAATTAATTTCCGTTTCGAACAAATATTTAATATTTCCGTTTCCGGAATTATTTTCCGATTCCGGCAATATTTCCGATTCTGACAATATTTCCGTTTCCGGCAATATTTCCGATTCTGGTAATATTTCCATTTCCAATAATATTTTCCGATACGTACCATGTTTCCGTTTCCGGCAACATCTACGACTTGGATAATATTCATATTTCCGATACGATCCATATTTCCGTTTCCGGTAATATCATCGTTTCCGGAGTATTCATTTCTTGCCTGTGACGATCTTAGCTCCCACTGAAACCAAGATCCGTCGGTTCCGAATATTCATAGATGGAGTATTTAATGCCATTAAATACTTGATCCGTTTACGTACTATTTGTGTGACCCTACGGGTTCAGTCAAGAGTAAGCTGTGGATTAATATCATTAATTCCACTTGAACTGAAGCGGCCTCTAGCTAGGCATTCAGCTCACTTGATCTCACTGAATTATTAACTTGTTAATTAATACTGAACCGCATTTATTAGACTTAACATAGAATGCATACTTGGACCAAGGGCATTATTTCCTTCACTAAAAAGATGGTCCAGGACCAAGACGTTAGCCGACGGCCAACCGAAAAGAAAAAGACAAAACAGAAAATCTCTTTAGGGTCTATAAATGAACACTCACCGGGTCCGAAGTTTTCTTCAACTCAGGAAGCACAACCTTCACAGGAACAGCTTCAACAGAGGAGGCGGAATCCCACGGATCAGCTCGAACTTCGGATATCCGAGCAACCCCTGAAGGAGACAACACGTAATCCTTCAGACGAGGATTACGAGGGTTATCTTTTCCGAACTTGTACTCGGGAGCCGGGTCGTGAATAGTCTTCAAATCCAAAGAAATGCCCAACTTCTTAGGATCAATGCGGCTAAAGCCGTACTCTGCAAAAACAAAGCACAAAACATGTCAGCAAAACGAAGCAGGAAAGAGGACAAACTCACTGAAAAACGGTCTCAGCCGAAAGACACCTACCCCTGTCAAAGATCCTGCTGAGACCGGCAACAGCAAGAATGTCCTCCCTCAAAATGTAATTGAGATTCGGAAGCCAGCTAGACGGCAGTCGATGGTTATCCTCTTGAGCCAAGAACCACTGGAGGAGGTCCACATAGTGGCGATGGTTCCGATCTGGAGCTGCCACACCCCTCATATCAGGATCAGGAGCCACGAACCACTTCGGAGGACGATAAAAGTTGGGATGCTTCGGATCCGTCGGCACACGGACAAGCAACCACTCCGTTTTCCAATTGTGGTCAGAGCTAAGGTAGGGGTACGCCGTGATGTAGTTCGGATCCCCCCTTTTTCGGGACTTCTTGTTGACAATGGTCCACCAACCATACCCATCACCCTTGGAAGCATGGTTGAGAACCAGATCGTGAAGATCCCGAAAGACAGCGACAGAGCAGGGGAAATTGACGAAGTCACACACCCATCTAAATCCGATTATGTGCCTCATAGATTTGGGTGTGAGCTGGGCCAAACTAATGTTGTACGACACCAAAAGCTCGGATACGAACGGATCCAGAGGAAAGCGGAGACCATTCTCCAAATGGTGAGTATACACGGAAATGAACCCCCTCGGTGGATGAGTCACCCGAGGACGCTCTTGCTCAGGAAGCTCGCACCAATACCCCAAGGCATGCTGAATTCCGTATAGCTCCTCGGCCTTCCGATGATAATTCCCTAACTTCGCTTCCACCAACCAGTCACCGCTGACCGATTTCTCCAACGGACCGTCGATCTGCGTGGTCTCATGCAAAATTGAGGCATACTTGCCCTTCGGATCAGCTTCCGTCCAATGAACTGGAAACTCGGAGTAACGACGACGAGCACCCGAAAAGCCAGCTCTCTCACCAGAGGTTGCGCGTTCATCTTCGGAAGCATCCCAACCAATCGAACTCTTCTCCAACGGCCTCTCCGAAGGTCGACCCCTCGAAGATTTCGGTAACCTCCCCGAAGGCACGTTCTCTCTCTCACTCGAAGAGCCAACAACGAACTTGCTTTTGCCCCTATTCTTTGCCATGGTCGCGAAATCTCGATCTAGGGTTTAGATTGAGGGGTAGAAGGAAGAACGAAGAAAAAAGGAGAACTCAGAAACAAATTACCTTTTTCCGAAGCGGAATTCGCCGATAAAGCGAACAACACAAGTTCCCGAAGTCTAAAGTTGGCCGAATTTCGTAGATCTGAAGAAGCAAATTGCACTGCGATCGCCGGAATTTAGAGAGAGAATGGGTTTGAAATAAGGAGTAAAAAGTTCAAAAGGAGCAAAGCACCCAGTATTTATAGAAAAGAGAAAGGGCGCATCAACTTCCTCAAACCCACGATCTCCATGACACAGTACAATTCCCAACACTTGTCATCAATGCAAATCATCCCTTTTCAAAAAAAGAGAGGGAACTTTCGGACTTCTGACAGCTGGAAACCCACCCATTTAATTCTAAATGGACCGGGTCTGGGGGGCATGTTGTTTGGGCTCCCAATTGACTCTCAATTGGGCCACTAAGTCCAAAGCCCAATGGCTCTAAACAACAACATCGAACCCACCAGTGGCTATTCAGCCATCCATTAAGGCCCAAGGCCCAATAGTAATAAATGACCTATGGGCATTTATTATGCAAACACTATAAATAGGCCGCCAAGGCTCACACCTCAAGGTACGTCCAATTTACCGCCTCAAGACTACTCTTCTAGAGAACTTCTCTCTAGAATCCGAGCATCATTCTTACTTAGGCATCGGAGGGGCTTTCCTCGGAAACACCCCCGAGGCTAGTGACTTTGCTCTTGTGCAGGTGAATTCGGACTCCACTCATTCAAACAAGCAAGATCTTCAACACATACCAAAGGGCCTTCATTCGAAGCCCATTGTTTCCATCTTTACAACACCGGAACACCTATATATCAAAAGATTACTCTATCAAAAGTAACTTGAAATCATCAAAGCCTACGTGAATATTATGAGTGACATGAATACACAAATTTAATATTTACAATTTTTTAAATGTTGTGAGGTAATAGAAAGAAACTGAGTGCCTTACTAACAGATAATAAGCAAAACTCAGATACATATTCGTATTGAGTTGCTCGGTGAAACTTACAACCCGAATGTAAGTATTTATAGGAAAACTTAGTTACTATTATAGTATGACAAATTTGACTATTTACTACAATTTTACAATATGAATTCTCAATTGATTTGTCAAATATGGGGGCTACTATTGATTTGTAGAACATTCACCATATAGGCATGCACCGTCCTATACCATATTTAACATTAAAATATTTTTTGTACCGATTTATAATTATATACGTTAAATTATTACTAGGACTGCAAACGAGGCGAGCCGATCAGAGTTTTACCATGTTCGAGCTAAGCCTGATAAGGATTTTCACTGTTCGAGCTTTGTTCGAGCTTGACCGAGATTTGCAATTTGTTGTTCGAGCTTTGTTCAATTAATTAAGCATCCGACTTTTACCTTGTTCGAGCTAAGCCTGATAAGGATTTTGACTGTTCGAGCTTTGCTCGAGCTTAACCGAGATTTTTAATTTGTTGTTCGAGCTTTGTTCAATTCGTTAAACATCCGACTTTTACCTTGTTCGATCTAAGCCTGATAATTAAGGATTTTGAGTGTTCGAGCATTGCTTGAACTTGACCGAAATTTACAATTTGTTATTCGAACTTTGTTTAATTCATTAAGCATCCGACTTTCTCGAGCTCGAGTTTGAGCTCGTGTTCGAGCTAAACGAGCTTTATCCTAGCTTAACAAACTATCTTTGAAAACTTAACTTGATATTTTTATCTTTATAGAGCATGCTTTAGTTGAATCCTTGGGTCGCTTGACGATGACAACTTAATGACTTTGTAGGGCATTTATACTAGCCATTGAGATTTAAAGAGATCGGAGCAATAATAAAGGAATGAATTTGGAAACAAGGAAGGCCGGAATTTCACATTGTGAGAGTTGTGAATCAATCAATCAAATCGTCAAATTGATGCAAACTAATATGATGAAGGAAAAACTTAACAAAATATATGAATATGAATGAAATGTTCTATGGAATATTATATTGCATGATTGATTCACTTCTTTTTATTTATTTTGTTGACATTAAGGGTCATTTTTTCAAAAAAAAAAACTTATATTTTATTCCATAATAAAATTATTTTCGAGCTAGAACGATTAATCAACGAGCTTATTAACGAGTTATAAGCGAGTGCTCATGAACATTTACGAGCCGAACGTGATGTTGTTTGAGCTTGACTCGTTTATTTATCGAGCCTAGGATTTTTCTTCAAGCTCGTTCATTATTTAATAAACGAGTTTTGTCCGAGCTTGGTCGCGAACGTATCGTCTCATTTACAGCCCTAATCGTCACACAACACTTGTTTTTACGCGTAATTTAATATAGTAACTAGTTTTTGGGCCCGGGCGATGCCCCGGGTTACTACATTAATAACATTCGCTTTTAGTTATATGTGTTTTTTCCAATAATAACATGAAACATGTAATAGATTAGTGGTAAAAGACTTTATTGTTTAAACTCTAGGTTAAGGGTTCAAACCTTTAGCAAACTATATTTGATTTTTTTTAATGTATATGAAGATTACATGGAGCAAATTACCCATAAGCAGAGCGCCACGTGTTACATATACTTTTTCATAAACGTCTTTTAATATATAGTATAGATTGGGTAGTAGCTAGACGGATAGTTATATTTTAATGTGCAAGTGGGTTTAACATTTTAATGAAGTGTTTTTATTGACGGAATTGGGTTAATTAGTTGATTGTAGGGAAGATAAATAATATTAGTGAAGGCGATGTTAGTGAGAAAGAAACGATAAAATAACTAGACAAATTTGTTAAGGATTGTGATTTTTTTTTTGTGAGAAATTACTTTATAAAAAGATATAATTAACTACAATATCTTATGAAATATTTATGTTGTACGTAGTAATAATAGACTACATCTGGCTACATTATGAACGTAAAATAAAAATTTTGTTTCAGGATTGACTTTACCATGTGTATTTCACGAGAAAGGGGTAATTAAAAACAAATGGGAAATTCACATTAGTACACTTGTACTATTGGCTTTTGTCAATGATACACTTATTTAAAATTATATTGCCAATGGTACACTTAAGGTACTGACTTTCATATTTCCATGACTTATATTCCATTAAATATTTAACTGTGGTTAATTGGGTTAAAAATTAAAAAAAATTAAAAATGTTTTATCGATTCTATTTTTTGCTCCTATTCTTCTTTAAAGAATGGGGTTAACCTGTGCGACTGTGAGCCCTATCTATAAGAACACATTTTTAAAACCAATCGACGGAGAAATTAAATGTTTGGAACTCCAATTTGTTATCTCAAGCTTAAAGACTCGCTTTAATAAAGTCAGTTATATATTGAATCCGGATAACTATATTTTATTTGTTTTATAAATCCCCAAATACATGGAAGGAAATTAATTTCATTGTTAATAAGTTCTGGTGGCTGGGTTGCAATAAGAGAAGTGGATTTATTGGAGAAGTTGGAATGTTTTGACAAAGCCAGAAAATTTGAGTTCAATTTCATTCGAACGCACTACTCGAGTGCTCGTTGCAAGAAGAGTGTCAAGAAATTTCAGTTTTCTACCTCAAGAAACCCAAAAAAATGGCCTTTGATAAGGGCTTTTCAAAGTTGTGTTTAGGTTTTTAGATGACATGAAAAAGAGGGAGACACTGTTTTTAGGTTTTTGCGTTCAAATCAAACTGTTATTCTTTGTTTGTTTTTTTATATTATTTTTAACCAATGGTTAACCGTATATAAACTACCTTATGGAAAAGTTTATCGTAATAACATTATAAGTGTACTATTGGCAAGTCAATTTATATTGAGTGTATCGTTGGCAAAAGCCACTTATTTACAATGGAGTACAATAAATATCATACATCGGAATAAAAGTTAACTTAAAATGCTTAAAAGTTAAGCATATATAGGTAAAAGTTATCTATTTTTCAGTGATAAATTTTTTCATTTTAGTAAAACTTATTTCTTTAAAATAACTAATAATGTATAAAATTAATCATTTAACCCTTTAAAATATTTATCTATCAAATTTTTTTTACTAATATAAAAGTTAATCAAAACTAGGTTAAAGTTACAAAAAAAACGGTTAAAGTTATCTTGGTGTACAATAAATTTATTGTACACCTTGTGCGCACAAGACCAACAGTACAAGTGTACTAGCGGGAATTTCCCAAAACAAATCTTACGTTCATAATCTAGCCGATGATTATAACAATTTTTTATTTTTAAGGTAGCTAGTTAATTATAACATTTTTTTTTAAGAAGGTAATTTCTGGCAAGAACTCAATTTTATTAGGTACGGAGTAGTTAGTTTTGACAAATTTAGGCACAAAATAGAATAGTTATACGGAGGGGTAGTACATCTAGACGGTGGGTTTGATAAAATTGAGTAAAGAGAAGTTGCGATAAATGGATGTAAGTTGAATGTGCAGAGAATAGAGATAGAACACGGCAAAATACGGCGCAGGTATTGTCACTTTCAATAAATTCTATCTTGAATCTTGAATCTTGAATGATCGATCATATTTAATCTGGGTAGACTAGTCGGTGTCGGAAGACCCGCAACCAAAAGGAGATAGAACCTCATCTTCTCAGAATCCCATGTTCAGACTGAACATTTCAGAGTGATTGCATTATCTTCTTGTCTGGAAATACAGTTCACCGTCCTCTGCAACTTCCAACTGCCATCTGGTAGATTGGGTTCGACAGTTAACTTCAAATGGCGAAAAGGGGGGTGGTTACTGTTACTGTTACTGTTACTGTTACTTTCTTTTTCTCTTAAAAGCGAATCATTCTAAATCTTAATGTTTTTCCATACATACAATCTTAACGAGTTCAACCTAGTACACGGTCACGGTGTCGGAAAACTGACAACCAAATCGGGATAAGATAAAACCGGCCTCATCCAAATTCTTCATTTATTTTACTTCATAAACCCGCAACCTCTTGCTCTAACCTAAACTATTCCTGTGTATTAGTGTAAATTTAAATGAATATTGTACTTTTTACCGAACAAAAGACATTAGACCTGTCAAACGAGTCGGCCAAGTCATACTTCATATCATACAAAGTAATACCCTTTGTTCGGGCCCTCCTTACGGGACCCACTTTTACATAAATTACCAAAATGCCCTTCTAGGGGAAGTTACTAAAAATACCCTCAAGCACAAACCTCTTGATGGGCTCAGACCAAAACTTAGGGGCCCATATCTCAGCCTCCTACAGGCCCAAGATTTCACACCCCTACACTTGCCCATATTTATTAAGTATACCATCCTGCATTACTATAAATATGTCTCACCTAATCATTACTCAGGTATGCAATTATTCCCAAACTCACTCTCTAACTATTTTCTCTCTCTAACAAGACCCGACTTGAGCGTCGGAGAGGGTTTCTCGGGAACCCCCCCCGAGACAGTTTACGTTTGCCCTTTTGTAGGAAAAGCGACAGCCCGATTGGAGGAAAACAACAGCCCTGGTTGACGAGGCTTCCCTTATTTTCACACTTAGCAATTTTTTCGCAGAAACAGTTGGCGCCGTCTGTGGGGAAGTCAACTAAAAGCCATGGTTAACACTTGACGAACCAGACAACACTCCTCCTCTCATCGATCAGAGTCCCATCCCAATTACGTGTTGATGCCTACTCCGAGGAACGGAGATGATCACGATGGTGATCAGGACCATGAAAATAAACAGCCCCATGTCGAAGGTCACCATGAGAACTTGGTCACCCGAAAAGATTTAGAGCATTTGGCTGCTCAAGTTAATGAGGCTATCCACAACCTCCAAGGAATGGGAGAAGGACCTTCAAGGAAACAGCCAAACCACCCTACCAGCTCAAAGGTGAGCATAACATCTCATACCATCCACATGACACAACCTCGAAGTGTGATGGACAGGCTAGGTGACAGGGGTGGGGCACAACCTCGCCCTCACCAATCAAGGGTCAGCCAAGATGCCAGCCGAGTAATTGAAGAGCGGCAGCTGCACAGAGGAGACCTTGATGCTCGAGACCTCTTGCACAGGAGGCGCCTCGAACAAGCCAGAGAAGCCATCAAGAATGATTGGATCACCCGAGGTCTACCCCCCTCTAGTGCCAAGACTACAACCTCCGCACGAGACCACCCCACTCCTTCAAAGCCAGTCGGACCGATCGAGGTCAGCTTCCGAAGGACATCTCTCATGAGGCACTCACCTTCTCCCACAAGGAGACGTCACTCACCCCCTAGTCGGGCTAGAGGCCATTCCCCCAGGACAAGGGTTTCACTCCCCGATCAACAGCCAGGGGCTCATTCATCATCTCATCGCCCTAGGTATCGTTCACCCTCAAGAATAGGAAGGAGCCCTCCACGCCGTGAGCGAACATACTCGCCTCTCTCAGAGAGTAGAGGTAGGCATACCTCCCCAAGAGAAAGATGGGACTCCCCTCCACCAAGAACTGATAGGCACAGGCATACCTCATCATTGCAAGAGGCTCTCACTCCCTTCTCCCAAGAAATAATGAACACCCCTCGCCGAGACAAAGTGAAGATCCCTACCATCGAGCCTTTCGATGGAACTACGGATCCACAGGAACACATGGCCGCCTATGCGGCTCAAATGAACGTTCAGACTGGATGCGAAGCTACTTGGTGCAGGTACTTTCCCACCACCTTGAAGGGTCTTGCACTTATCTGGTTCAACAAGCACGTGCCGAAGGGGAGTATCAAGAGCTACAGCGAGCTTGAAAAGGTGTTCATCAGCAAATTCGATGCGGGTCGAAGACATCAAAAGACAAGTGTTAACTTGATGGCGGTCAGACAGGGAGAGATGGAGACTCTTCGCAACTATATCAAGAGGTTCAATGAAGAAGTCCTAAAGATACATAATCTCAAGGACAACCAAGTTCGCAGCCCTCTTGGCGGGGCTTCAGCCAGATGACTTCAAATTCGAGTTGATCAAGTCTGGGGTGTCTAACCTCGAAGAAGCAATGGGGAAGACCCAAATGCACATTCAAGCCACATATATTTGTAAGATCAATTGGGGTGGTGAGAGTGAAACAAGGCAAAAACAAAAGCCAAGACCAAACGACAGCCACGATCAAACTCAGCCCTCCTTCAAAAGGTCAGTTATGGTTGATGACCATGGTGAGGATCCGAGGTACAACCGCAATAGGAGGGAGATTTACCTTGATCTCAAAGGAAAAGACATCCTCCCTAAGCCACCTGCAATCCGTACGCCCGAAGAGAAGCGAGACAAGTCACTTTGGTGTGAGTTTTACCACGAGTGCGGGCACACCACAAAGAACTGTAGGGAGCTGAAAAAGGCACTGGATCACTTGGCTGACAAGGGCAAGCTGAATAATTATTTAAGGAATAATCCTCCCCCAAAAACAAAAGCCAAAGAAAAGGAGTCCTCTAGTCATGATACGGGAGACTACATTGGAATGATAGCCGGAGGCTTGGCAACAAGCAAGTCTGTAAGCAAGGCGAAGGATAGCTTATGGGCACTTGAACATCAAGTCCTAAAAGTGGCATCGACTTCTCAAACATCCCCGGTGATGACTTTTGGTGGGAATACTAGCCACCCAATTCAAGAGTCCCTTGACGATCCCCTGGTCATCGAGATGAAAGTCGCTAACTCAACGGTAGGGCGAGTGTTAGTGGATAGTGGATCATCCGCCGACATCATTACTCTAAAGTGTCTAGAAGGGCTCAAGTATTCCAAAGATGATTTAAAAACCATCTCCCAACCACTCATTGGGTTCGGAGGTCAAGCCGTCCATCCCCAAGGCACTATCAAGCTACCCGTCAGGCTGGGTTCCAAGAATAAAGGAAGGCGAATGCTAGTAGAATTTCTTGTCGTTGATATCTCCTTACCATACAACATCATCTTAGGTCGGCCTCTACTAAACAAAATAAAAGCCGCAATCTCTGTGTACCAACTTCTCATGCAGTTTGAGTTGGAAGATGGCACCGTGGGAAAAATCTTTGGGGATCAACAAGTGGGCAGGCGATGCTATGTTAACAGCCTCAAGAGAGGGACAAGTACCCCCCAGCCACTGGCCAAGAAAGCCAAGCCGGAAGGGACTCGAAACTCCTGAAGGAAAGCCCCTCCCTCGTCCATGGAACGCCGACAACCTTAGAAGGTTTTATGTTCAATCTCCTAAGCATTTCTCCCTTTCTCAAAAGTACTTAGCTTTATAGCTCACAGCCATAGTTTTCAATGATGAAAGTGGGGGTAAGATACATGTAAGCCCGCCATAGGCTAAATAACATTCCATCATTGTAAACCAATTTTCAATATTTCAAGGCAATAGTAAAGAGCTCGACGGATATTACTTAGGAATTTTTTTGTCTTTTTAGAATGTTGTAAAGTAGAAGCCAAACGTTGGCCAAGCAAGCTCAGCATGCATCAAAAGGAAAAGACAAGCCAAGTTCAAACATATGAACTCACACTTATACTTAGCAAAATAATCTAAGTCATTTTCAAGAATGGTGCTTCATTGTTCGCCCAAGCATGGGGCACATTAGTCCCTTTGGAGAGCAAAAACCCATTCCCATACTTAGCAAAAATATCTAAGTCATTTTCAAGAATGGCGCATCATCGTTCGCCCAAGCATGGGGCTCATTAGTCCCTTTGGAGAACAGAAGCCCATTCCCATACTTAGCAAAATAATCTAAGTCATTTTCCAGAATGGTGCTTCATCGTTCGCCCAAGCATGGGGCTCATTAGCTCCTTTGGAGAACAACAGCCCATTCCCATACTTAGCAAAATAATCTTAGTCATTTTCAAGAATGGTGCATCATTGTTCACCCAAGCATGGGGCTCATTAGCTCCTTTTGAGAACAGCAGCCCATTTCCATACTTAGCAAAATAATCTAAGTCATTTTCAAGAATGGTGCATCACGTTCACCCAAACATGGGGCTCATTAGCTCCTTTGGAGAACAACAGCCCATTCCCATATTTAGAAAAATATCTAAGTCAATTTCAAGAATGGTGCATCATCGTTCGCCCAAGCATGGGGCTCATTAGCTCCTTTGTAAAACAGAAGCCCATTCCCATACTTAGCAAAATTATCTAAGTTATGTGCGGAAAGTAGAAGTCACGACACCATCATGTGCAACGAGTAGAAGCCATCGCACCATCATGTGCGGCGAGTAGAAGCCACCTAGCCTTGGCCTTAGCCTGCCCTCACACTCACTAAACAAGCCCAACTCACAAATATTTCCGAAAAACACAAACAAAACAAAACAAAACAAAAACCCATCAGCCATCATTTTACATGGGGCACGAGAGAGTGAGGAAAAAAAAAAAGCCCGAAAACAAACGCCCAACTTTGGGCTAAGTCCAAGTGTGCACGCCAACAAGGCCAACCACGCCCAATTAGCCGCGCGCAGCAAAACAACCGCCCTACACTGGGCCCTAGAGCGCAAAGGAGCTCGCCTATCGTCAAATGCCTCACCTATCGTGCAGCGAGCAACAGCCGCACCCGCAACCCGTGCTCAAACCGCGTGCCACGCGCGCAAAAACAACAGCCAAGCCCACCCCATGTGAGTTTGGTGTGCGCGCGCCCAAGGGAAATAAAAGCAACAGCCACGCCCAGTGGTAGGACCTCACCTCGCCCGAAAAACGCGTTGATCTCACCCCACGTACGCGACAAAACAACAGCCATGGGCGGGCATCATTCGCCCAACACCACGCCACGGCTCGCCTAGCATTCTCCCACACGGATCAAGAGCCAAGGTCATGACAGCCCGTGGGCGCGAATGACCGCAAAACAATCACCTAACCTTGGGCTCAGCTTGTCCGAAGGATCAAGCTTGCCCTCATGTGTGGAAAACGACAGCCACGTCCGGGTGTGCATCAGCCATGATCTCAAGCACGAGGACGTTCAAAGAACATTTCCATACTTAGGAAAAATTTCAAGTCCTAGAATAACGGAAGCCAAGCACAGCTCCCCTCGCCATAGACAAGATGCGAGAAACTAAAGCCACGCCTAGATGTGACCCTCGTCTCGTGCGGCAAATGACAGCCACAACCGCCCATATATGCGTGCCTAGGGTGACAAACTACCGCCTAGCCAAGAGAAGCCTCGTGCGCACACTACGAACGACGAATAGCAGCCAAGCACTACATATGCGCACATGAAAAGCCATGCACGAGCCTTGCGAAAAATAGAAGCCACGAAAACCCCATATGGTATCTCATGGGCGACGAACAACAGCCCAACACTTGGCCTAGCGCAAATAATCGACAGCCAAGCCCAACGCTACCAGCTCCTCGGGCAAACTTCCTTCACACATCAGATGTGAAGAGCAACCGCTCCGCCTAGTACATCACTCGACCAACACACCTCCCGCCACGACGCGACAAACATTAGCCCAAGCATGGGGCTCATGAGTCTCTCTGGAGGATAGAGATCATCCCATACTTAGAAAAATAATCTAAGTCTTTCAAGCATGGCGCTTCATCGTTCGCCCAAGAATGGGGCTCATTAGCCTCTATTGGAGAGCAAAAGCCCACCTCATACTTAGAAAAATAATCTAAGTCTATTCAAGCATGGCGCTTCATCGTTCGCCCAAACGTGAGGCTCATTAGTTCCTTTGGAGAACAAAAGCCCATCTCATACTTAGCGAAATTATTTAAGTCTATTCAAGCATGGTGCTTCATCATTCGCCCAAACGTGGGGCTCATTAGTTCCTTTGGAGAACAAAATACCACCTCATACTTAGCAAAATAATCTAAGTTTATTCAAGCATGGTGCTTCATCGTTCGCCCGAGCATTGGGCTCATTAGTTCCTTTGGAGAACAAAAGCCCATCTCATACTTAGCAAAATTACCTAAGTCTATTCAATCCTGGCGCTTCATAGTTCGCCCAAGCATGAGGCTCATTAGCCTATATTGGAGAACAAAAGCCCATCTCATACTCAGAAAAATTATCTAAGTCTATTCAAGCGTGGCGTTTTATCGTTCGCCCAAACATGAAGCTCATTAACACCACTCTCCCGTGCACAAATCAACAGCCACGCACGAGAGACAAAGCGCCCCTTATGCCTGCCTACCCGTGTGAGACTCACATCCCCGTTCGCGGAATAGCAGCCCCAACGTACATCAAATGCCCAAACAAGAGCTAGGCTCGCTCATGTATCCCCGCATAAAAAATAAACGCCCAAGTGGTTGAGGTTGTTGGGCATGCGCGTGCATCATCCGCCAATATCAACATATTGTCCGCCAAAAATCAAGACTATGCAAGTACAATTGGCTTGTAGTGTATGCATACCAACAAATTGGGCGGACAAGGCATGCAAAGGTGGAAAAGCTTGCATTATTATAATTAAAGAACCGCCAAACAAATTTGCACTAATAGCCGCAACATCAAATGCAAGGCCCAATAGTAAACTACTCGCCATGGGTGGTAAACTACTCGCCCAAAATGATTCTCCAAAATGCAAGGCCCAATAGTAAACTACTCGCCATGGGTGGTAAACTACTCACCCAAAATGATTCTCCAAGAATCATTCGCCACATGGCCCACATGGATTCCCACTTGGGAATTAAGCTTAGCAATTGCATGCACATCAAAGCAACATTCATCATCAGCCATTTTATCAAGCTATGGAGTGACATTATCAGCCACATGGTATAACAAGTAGGCATTATAATTACACCAGCCACATGTTACAAAACCAATTACTATATTCTACTCCGCCAAACACACAAGCTTCGAGACGACTAGTCTTATATATTTGGCGTGGGGCTAATGTTCGGGCCCTTCTTACGGGACCCACTTTTACATAAATTACCAAAATTCCCTTCTAGGGGAAGTTATTAAAAATACCCTCAAGCACAAACCTCTTGATGGGCTCAGACAGAACTTAGAGGCCCATATCTCAGCCTCCTACAGGCCCAAGATTTCACACCCCTACACTTGCCCATATTTACTAAGTATGCCATCCTGCATTACTATAAATATGTCTCGCCTAATCATTACTCAGGTATGCAATTATTCCCAAACTCAGTCTCTAACTACTTTCTCTCTCTAACAAGACCTGACTTGAGCGTCGGAGAGGGTTTTCTCGGGAACCCCTCCGAGACCGTTTACGTTTGCCCTTTTGTAGGAAAAGCGACAGCCCGATTGGAGGAAAACAACAGCCCTGGTTGACGAGGCTTCCCTTATTTTCACACTTAGCAATTTATTCGCAGAAGCAACATTAATTTCAGCTTCGGATCTATCTAATGGATTGAAAGATTTTAGAACACATATTATATTTTGATTCATTTGCGTAATAAATGAAATCATATCTCAATAGAATATGCAAAATATGTGCACAAATGAACAAATTATCATAAGAATTATATTCAATCAAATTCAACGATAAAAATGACGTATAACTCAAATCAAAATCATATTACATCCATCAATAGTAACAATCAAATTTTAATTATGATTGCTAATCTATATTATAATCCGTGAATAATTACGGCTTTAAATATTAATTATGATTGCTAATTTATATTATAATTAATTGAGATTTGTCCTACTGATTGTTTATAATTATTAGAAGGCTATAAATTTATTTCGTTCAATGTATGGGATTGAGTAGGGCCAGAGCTGTTAAAATATATGATCGGGTCAGGTCCGAGTAGGATTATACCGAATATCAGATCATGATCAGGTTGGATTATGCCTGATCATTTTGTTATTTTGTTATTCCGATCGGACAAAGGACATGTAATAAGTTAGCACGTCTCATAGCAAGATGAAATGCTAATAAGCCAGCCTTTGTATGGTTAAACAATTTCACTCAAATTCGCAACTTTGGTGAACCTTGATTTACTTAATAAAATTATTCGCCTAACGTTTCCTTCAGGAAAAAAGAGAGAGTAGTTATCCCTTTTTTCAAGTGTAACCAGATAGCACGACCATTGCCTGTTTTAACTTGCCCCAGTAAGAGCATTGTTAATAGTGTGTATTTTTTTTGTACTTGGGGAGAAATAAGGGGAAAAGCCAAAATTTGGGGTTAATGGGTGGGAAAATTTTGCACTTGGGGAGTGCAAAATCAAAAACCCCCTTGCCATGGGGAATTTTTAGATTTGGAGTGAAAAAATTCACCCAATCTAAATCCGCCATGTGGCATGACATAAAAAATTCATGTAACGATTATTTTTCAACGAGAATTTGTTTATATTTCTGATTCATAAAAAATATATATATATATATATATATATATATATATATATATATATATATATATATATATATATATATATATATATATATATATATATATATATATATATATATATAAATTGTTTATATTTCTGATTCACACAAAAATAAAATAAATTTACCATCATTCATACAAATTCAAGATCTACAAATAGACATCCATTTTGATACTCCATTCGTATTTATTTAAGGGATACACTTGTCTTTTCCGTGCGTATTTATTTAAGAGATACACTTGCCATTTTTCCTAACTTATCAACCCCACCATCTAATTAAATAATACATCTAATTTACCCTATGACCATCATCCTATTAAACAAATAATTTCATAAACACACTCCATCTCGGGGGACGAAGCCGCTCCTGGAGAAAGCATGAAGCTTGCTGGAGACATCGATACCACTAACCGGAATGAATGGTTGACAGGCGATGGAAAAAAAGAAGTGGGGGCGTTGCTTCAGGGCAAGCTGGATTGCAATTCCTTGTCCGACTCGGCTCCTTACTTGTTCCAAGTAAGTAAATAGGAATGACCTTACTCTAACGAGTAAGCCATGTTTGTATGGTGGCGTGATGTTCTACGCGAATCCACGGGCAGCGTGTGGAATGGCCGAGAGCGGACCTTTTGGGTTATTTTCAAACAAATCCAATGTTGAGCCAAGCCTTTCCAGCCGGTAGTAGCCGCTCACTCCGTTTGGCTTCCGCTGATGTTAGGGTCAATAGATCTGCATGAATTTGGAGAGAAGAAGCATTTAGATATAGGCGAGACAAGATAGTTAGCTAAGCCCCTTCCTTAGTTAATCAGCAATCTCGACTAGCACTCAGAGAGAATCAGCATCCACTTCTGGCTTTCATGGCCACCATCTCCCCGCTTGATCGGCAACCCTTTCTTCTTGGGTCAGGTCGTGCATAGATCCTTCCCGTCTTGGTGACAGGATTGATTTCGTGACCAGCTTTTGGCTATTAAAGATGCAATCGTAGCTTCCTTCGGTTCTGGAGGTTGCTTTCTTCGAACTATCGTAGTAGATCAATCGGAGGTATTTGGCCTCCAAAAGGGATTTGGGTTTTAGATCCTCGGGAAATCCCTTTTCTTAATACCCCTCCCACCGCCCAAAATGACATGGTCCCTACCTGTTTAATTATTAAAATATCTACCTAACCCCACTTGCTTTATTATTTTATTGCATTGAATGTTTTTTTCTTAATATCCGTGCCCGACCAAGTGTATCTCTTAAATAAATACGGAGGGAGTATAATTTAACACAATTTTTTTTTAACGTTTCTCTCTCTAATTTACTTATTTACAATTATATGTATCAAAAACTTAATTACTCATTTTCTAATTTTTTATTTTATTATTATTATTATTATTGTTATTACTTATTAGAGAGAAGCAGGGGTAGAAAAAGAGAGTGAATAGTTTTTCTTTTTGCTCATGGATAAGAGAGGGATGAGGGATTTTTTTTTGCTAATGGGAAAAATGAAAAATGATGAGTGAGAAAGTGGGTAGAGAGAGGGGGATGGTGATTTTTTTTCCACATGGTTAACAATAGTCTAATAACATAATCTTGTTTTCACGCGAAGTAGTAAATTTTCTAGAAAGAACAAAACCATTGCATAGACAAACAAAATTTAGCACCAGCTGAGAAAGTCAATACAATAGTCTTGAGTCTTGACTACTTTTTACACCTCCATTCACTGAGAAGCTTAGTCAAAAAAATCAATTAAACTAAATGAACTTTACATTTGTTCACCTGATTCGAATATACCCGTAAATCTGTACGTTGGTCCTGCTGTACAAAACATTTGCAATGCACCATTCGGTATATACAAGCCAAAAGGCCCAAAATGGCAAGTACTAACATATCACCCTTCTTACCTACCAACTAGTTCAAAAATCAGCTAAAACTCATTAATCCTGTATATACTTCCTACCGGTTCGAGCACTTCTTCTACGCCTTTTAAAGGCAATAATCTCTTCATCATCTGTCGCTGGTTGGATTGACTTGTCTTGACCCTTTCCTAAAATAAAAAATGCACATATAATCCGTATAAGATAAATCAAGAATTTCAAAGTACACGTTTTTTTGGTGGAAAAATAAATCTCAACACGAAGCACATTTGTTTCAATGAGCTAGTGAGTTGAACTTCAAATGAAACATTTTTCATCAGCGCCCAGTTTCCCGACAACTTAAGAAGGTCATCTCTAAGAAGACGTCAAAATCAACATGGAACAAGTTACCACCTGTCAGGAACTCCATACTAGCTGTCACCTTTATAAGCTAAAAGAGAATGAGAGGGAACATATTTGACAACACCACAAGTGGAAAGTATAGGAAGAAGAAAATAATATGTTGGATCAAACAGTTAGTCTTGATCAAGTAGCAAATTTGGTTGAGAGGATAGTCAATCGCTCACAGGCATGGACGAGGCACAGGAACTCAAGACAAAGAGTTCTCGAAAGTTTGCATCTCTACCCTGCCCCACCTGTTTTCAGTAGTTAGATATTCTATAAAAAGCTTACAAGCATTGAACTTGTTTTATAAAAATTCATCAATAATTGTGCAAAACTTGGGAACAGAGACGTATATCCATTTATGTGAATTGCAAAAGAGGTAGCCTATATGCATAATGGGTGTTGAACTTGAAACAGAGACGTTGGGACTCAAAACTCAAACTCACTTAAAGAGACAGGGAATATAAATAATAGGAAATGGTCCCACATGGATCTGTCAAGCTCAACTTTCATACTCGGGTTTTGGTATGGGGCTATGAGCAGTCATGAGAAAGGAGATTGGGGAAGTTGATGGAGCTTGTAAGGAGCACTGAAGTAGGAAAATGGGAAGAGGAAAAGAGGATAGTGAGTGGCGGAGGCAAGAGATAGAGGAGGGGCCATGGGTTTCATTCATTTCCATCCAAACAAACACCTTCTTCATTGAATGGGGTTCTAAAAACCCTCTTAACCCCCTCCTTCCACCAAACTGGTAGATCCATACTGCTACAAAACACCCACAAGGTGTTGGATACTCGTCCAAGTGGTGTGCAGGATAATACAAAGAGTAAAAAATTTCAACATAGTGTTATTGTATCTGTTTAAAATCACAACTTCGACTTCATGTTCATGGGGGAAACTAGGCAACCAGTTCAGATGAAACCTAAAGATTTTTTTATATTTCAGTAAGTGAAGGAAGGACCGTCCTTCATTATGAAAATTATATAATTACAAAAAAAGAAAAGAAAGATAGGCAGAATAAGTAGGTACCTTCGGCCATAAGTTTGCTGCTTTCATCAATCTGTATGCCTTCACAGTCCGCAGGTATGCTAGGATCATGACCTGATGACCTCTTCAGCCCCACTGTGATAACTCCACGATCAGGCTTTACTTCAGGACTTTCACATCTTCCGTTGAAAGGTTCCATGTAACAGAACCTGTAGAATAAACCAAAAAGGGGACAAAGAAAAGAGGAAAATGCAATTAATAAGAGAACATAATATCATTATCACAATACTAGAGTCCTTGGCCACCGAGGGAAGAGTAAGAGCTGAACCATGCCACAAAGTAACATTTGAAAGTTATTCTGAACCATCTAATATATACCAGAATACTTCAATTACTCAAAGGGCCACACTAGGATCTATCTACAAGACTGACTTCACAAAGATGGCAAGATCTTAGAGAACTAGATTGTCCAAACTGCCCATTATAACAAAGGATTTTGAAGTAACGAGTTATACAATACCCAATAGCATATATTTGAATCCTCTATGAGTACGAGTGCAGATTTTTCTTCCATGACCCATCTTGAAATGTTAATACCTGGAGCTAAATTTTCGTATGTTTGGTGATAGCAAATTATCAAGTACAGTAAAGTATACAGCTATGCCATTTCCGATGGAGCCAAAGATTCATTTGTTCTTTTGGCTGGGATGAAATGGACTAAATCAAAATGGCTCTTAAAACCTCTTCGCTTCCTTTCCATGAAGTAGAAGATGGTCGTTCCGTTATCGCTTTTGGGTCAATTGGAAACAACCTCTCTGCAATTGCGGGGGTAAGGTTGCGTACGCCCGACCCCCCCCCTACCCCGCTTCTTGCGGGAGCCTCTTTGAGGCATTGGGGGTAATGATAATGATGAGTAAAGTATACAGCTGAAATTTACTCCCTCCGTATTTATTTAAGAGATACACTTGCCTTTTTCGGCCGTATTTATTTAAGAGATACACTTGCCATTTTTAGTAACTTATCAACCCCACCATCTAATTAAATAATACATCTAATTTACCCTATGACCCACCATCCAATTAAACAAATAATTTCATAAACCCACCCTACCTCCCACCCCCCAAATGACATGGTCTCCACTTGTTTACTTATTAAAATATCTACCCAACCCCACTTACTTTATTATTTTATTTCATTCAATTCTTCTTCTTAATACCCGTGCCCGATCAAGTGTTTCTTAAATAAATACGGAGGGAGTAATATGCAACTTCTATCCATGAAACACTGATTTTGGAACAATTCTTTCCCCAGTTCCCATAGTGGTGACAACATGTTTTAGTGTAATGTGTACTTGTATAGTGTTCAATGCGATTTTCGAAGGTTGGTCTGTTTAATGTGGCCCACCAGTTTGTACTTAAATGTAACACAATGAAATGAAAATGTCAAGACGCTGGCCATCCTCCCCCCTCCCTAACAGACCGTCAAAATCAGTATTTTAAAATAATGTATATACTACCTCCGTATCAAAATACCCAAATTCTTATATGAGACTGTCCTCACCATCAACTGATGGGGAGACCAGTTCACACTTGAAAATTTAGGTATGTTACTTCTATAGTTTAGACATGTTACTTTTTTTTTATAATTTTAGAGGAGGTACTTTTTTTAGTTTAAGTATGTTACTTCTATAGTTTATACATGTTACTTTTTTTATACGAAGTAGTTTTAGGGGAGATACCTTCTTAGTTTAGGTATGTTACTTCTATAGTTTAGACATGTTACTTTTTTTTAAATAATTTTAGAGGAGGTATTTAGTTTAGGTATGTTAATTCTATAGTTTAGACATGTTACTTTTTTTAAAATAATTTTAGATGAGGTACCGTACTTTTTTAGTTAAGGTATGTTACTTCAGTTTAGACATGTTACTTTTTTTTATACAGAATAGTTTTAGGGGAGGTACATTTTTAGTTTAGTTATGTTACTTCTATAGTTTAGACATGTTACTTTTTTTTTATATATAATTTTAGAGGAGGTACTTTTTTAGTTTAGGTATGTTACTTCTATAGTTTAGACCTGTTACTTTTTTTTATATAGTTTTAGGGGAGGTACGCTATTGGTTTCGCGCTCGTCACACCATCAAGTTGATGGTGTGACTGGTCTCACAGGAGACGCGCTGATCAAAATAATATTAAGACAAAATAGAAAAAGTGTGTAAAAATGTGGGTGGATATAATATATATAGATAAATTAATATAGATATGTAAAAAGGTGGGGGTCACCGTGGGTGTAATAAAAAAATGGATAAAGTAAGAGAAAGTGAGTGAAAAATTATAAATGTTATTGGGGTAAGAGGGGTAAGATAGTAAATTTCCGTGTCAAAAAATAGAATAATGTACAACGTGAAGAACATTATAAAACGAACTAAAACAGAAAGTGTAAAGACCATTTTGAAACGGAGGTAGTAATCTCTCAACCAAATTTATGTGCCAGTTCATCAAACCTTCAGCAGCATGACTGCATGAGTGCACAGCGATAAAGTTTGAAGGAATTTTGATGGTGCTATAAACAATGACCAGGACATAAAGACATAATTGAACACTTGGATCAGACAACATAATAATAAGAGAACGTCATTTAAAAAAATATTGTTTTCCCAAGACAATTTTGTATTTATCACTCGTATAACTTTCACCAAAATCTGGAGCAGATTAATTTTGAAACTCAGACCATCCTTATGGGGGTCAGGCTTGTGAGATCAGACTTGCATGTATATTTAAATTCAAAGAAGACATCGTAGGAGAAATACCAGTCTTTAGGTAGATTCTTGCTGCCGGAGCTACCAGTTAACAATCTCCACTTCCTACACTTGTCACACTGCACCCATTCGTTATCAGGTTTGTATCGAGCATTGCCCTTTTTCTGACACAAATACAAAGACAGAAGGGTTTTATTCAGAAAACAAGGTATACGACCTGAACTTTTATGAGCTATCAAGCACCAGCTCCACTATATATATAACCTTCAGTGACTTAGCCAGTTGAAGGTGATCTAAATATTATACATTGACTGGAAAGGATTTTACTATGAAATGAGCAGTAAACAAGTAGTGCAGCCCGATAAATAGGTTATTGAATTCGCACAGTGATTGCACTTGAAAAGGTGACCTGTTATTCGGATTCTGTATCCCATATCCCCAGACACAAAAAATCATACATGATGACCAAAAAACTAGTTTATCTGGCCACGTTGACATTGCTAAAGCAACATAATAACCAATAAAGTAATACTGCATACTATATTATCAGTTGACCACATAACGCAAACCTCATCAGGCAATGGCATAAGCTGACAATAAGAGGATCACATAAACATGGTTCACAATTTTGGAATGCTACATAACCAACAAGAAGAGATTATCAGCACACAAGAAATGATAATGAAATAGTTCTTCTAGTAATGGACCATAAGAAAAAGTTTAAAGTGCCCATTCACAAAAATATGAAGCATGAGAGCTGACAATGAACTACCAATCAAAGGCATATAATGCAATAACCAGTTTATAGCAATTTGAAAGGGAAAAACACGACCCCATCCAGCCACAATAGACCAGATTGATGGTCACTGGAAAGTCAAATTAAGGTTGTTGCTCTGAGGCTACTCGTGGCCCACCTGTCACTACCACTTCAACACATCGCTTTAGTTTTTCTCCTACTCATACTACCCCTCGTTTCCAACCCTATCACCTTCAGGCTTTAAGCACCCACCAACAAGCCCTGCCCAGAGTTTCCTCATCTTTTCTGCCAAAATCTTATTGCCAGCTTCAAATAGTAGAGGGGACGGGACGACCCAAAAGGAAAATTTGAGAATTCAGAGATAAATTTTGCATGAAAGGACAGAATTCTAAAGTCCTGATGCCAACCAAAGAGTATTGCTTTTGGCCAACAATGAGGCTAGATTTCAGTTGACAAAGCGGATGCGAAGTTGCAGAGATACAGCAAGTACCAAGGCGGGAGAACATAAAAGTGAGTTTAGAGGCTTTTAAGATGCCCGAGGAGCTAGTTACATCTCTAGATTTCCGTAAGAGCAACAATTTCCATTACTGAGGGACATAATTCCACCATTCATTTGTTGTAAACTTAGCTAGCTCTTCTCTTTACCTTGGTCGTTAAGTTAATTAATCCAAGGGCTAAAGCCAAAAGTGGTTACCATGCTAGCAAATAAATGGTTCTTATCATGCTAGAAAATAAATGGTTCTCAGGTGAGAATGAAAAATACAGGAAAACTAAAAAGAGTTAAACACACGAGTAATCACTTTGCCAGTTTTGGAGAGAAAATGTAGTTGTACCACTGTTAATCAGAGACTTACGGCTGGTTTGGTAGCAGGTAATAAATGGTGGGAATGAGAATAAATCTTAGTGCTATTTGGCAAGAAAATAACATCACGATGTCCATGGTAATGAAATTTGTCTCAAATTTGGTGTTTTTCTTCATAAAATTTGCATTCCCTCTTAATACCACTCCTCAAATGGAAATGGATGGCAAAGGAAATTTATAAAGAAAAAAAGATAATTTTGAGTGAACTAGCATTACCATGGGAATGAATATTAATTTTCCTTACAAATGTATATACAAATTCATTCCCAATGACACCATTTATGGCCGGCTACCAAACGGGCCGTTAGGATAGCCAAACTGAGCAAAATCATACATGCATAAGAGTATAAAATGAAGAATATACCAGCTGTACTGGATCAAAATACGCATCCCAGTATTCATCTGCCTTCTTTCCCAACCATTCTTCAAGCAAAGCATATGGTTCACAATCTTGGAATGCTTGTTTGTTGCTATGAACCCAAACTCCACCATTCCCATCATCCTGTGTTTAAGAGGAGGATAAAAGATGGTTTAACCGCACAGTATTCACAATTTACTAGACGCAACAGGCAGATGATATATACTGCTTGCAGACGACATGAAAACATAATGACGTGTACAGAGTTATAGACATATATAATTGTTTGATAAGATTACCCAGGAAGAATTATTGGGAAAATAATTACTGCAGAGTGCAGACCCAATCAAACTAATAATTAAAGACTTACAATAGGTGAATAAGTCACAAGTTCAAATCCCCCCCTCCCCCATTTGTGATTGTAATGCCCTTGTGGTTCATTTGCACAAAAATGTAATACTACTACCTCCACATTTTTTACTTGCACCATTTGATGTTTCACGCTTGCCAATGCAAATCTTTAGTCATTAATATCTCTAATTATACATTAGCTAAAATAATAAAAAATTATTTTGAAAATATATATCGAGACGAATCTAACAAGATCGCACATGACTATATATCATTATGTATAAAACACAAAAAATGATAAAAGAGTGTGAATAGTGTAATATTGCAAACGGTGCAAGTAAAAAAACGGAGGAAGTATTAATAAGCTCAACTGTCTTGTACTTCTTGTTTTCCATGAAGAATATTGCCTCCAGATTCCAGGAACAAGTGTCCAATGAAAACCCAAAATATTTGTTTTAATCATAGGCATGAGGTTTGTGTATTACAAGCTCCCTATTCCACCTTAGGCAAGTGCCTCACCAGAAGCATTGGTGCGATGGCATGAATTGCTCGAGGAAAAAAGCTTACCATCAGTTTAGTTACATCGATAACACCAATTACACCTCGACCCATATCAGCACTGTGAATCATGCCACCGACTCTCTTGTATGCCTGGAAAGAAAATAAAAAAGTGAGATAAAAGAAGGCAGCTTTTGGTGGGAGTTGGAGGGGGCGGGATTTATAAATACAATCCTTGGAAATTACAGCAGCTCAATCAATAGTTTAAACCATCAGACGTTTTCTTGAGGTAAGATAGGCAAGAAAAAGCAGGATGAAAACCCCCTTTTGCAGAAACAATTTTTCAAAAAGCTAAAAGATATTATGGCGGAATCACAGTGAACAGTTCTGTCCTTGATTCCTTCAGACCATGTATGCACTTTCTTTCTTTGCTTGTTTTGTTTTTTTGGCAATTTAAAGTTATATTATTACCAAAGTAAGAGAAAAAGGAGTTGGGCAACAGCCAGCCCCTTACAACCAAACATCCTATATCAACCAAACAGCCTCAAAGAGGAGACTCAAAAAGATAAGCCTAATAGGTAAGATTTTTGAGAATCAGAAATCCTACTAGCTTCTTTGCCATATTTCATTGACCACACGCATCATCAACAACTCATATTTTTTGATAAAAGATATTTTGGTGACATCTAATTTTTTTTGGACGACCAACCAACACCGTAATCATGCATTTCCATTCTAAAAGCACGTCATAAACCCATCAGAGAAAAAAGGGAAGCTTGCAAAAAACATTAAAGCTTTCAACCTTCAGCCGTCCATATTTACCTCTATTAGACGGCCATGCCAGTATAAGAATATTCCACTGTTTGCCTCATCCCACTCTATCTGACAGCGACCAAGAGTTAGCTGAACTTGTTTGCCCATTATTTCTCCATTTATCAAAGTGGTACTATTTAGAGATTTGGACAAGGGCCGACTTTTAACCTGTCAAACGGAGTACAATTTCCCAATCACCAAATAGAAATTAAGGAACCAAAATAGGATGGTAAAGTTAGTGGAAATTACCAATGAGCCTTGAACATATATCTTCATTCTAGGCTCTAAAAATATGACTTCCAAATAAGAACGAAGTGAATAATCTATAAGAACCTGGAAAACAAAACAGGTGGAGAAAAGCTGCAATAAGCATTTACCATAATCATCATGAAAGTTGAAAGCATCGGATACCATATATCTGGTTGACTGACCACGAACACCACAAACAATTTAAATATCAACGTCGAAAAAGAAAGACAGAAATACAATCCAAAAAAGGCAAAGAATGCACATTGATAAATAAATGATAACACAAATAAGATTTGTGAGCCTACAAGACTAAGAAAATTTTGCAACATTGTTTACCACTTATTTTACAGCATGTTTAGCAATATCATCAGCAGGAATATTTGAAGAGAATGTGCTTCCAACCTTTCGACTTGTCTGTCCAGGACGAGTTCTGACACGTCTAGAACGAATAAATATGTCACCCTGGTGAAATGAGCTCCCACCACGCATGCCTGCTTGCCATTCCAATGTATAATCTGATCCCCATTTATCAAGATTCCATATATAGATCTGTGTTCCTGTATTTCCTCCAAACAGGCCAGCTTTTTCCCCAATTAGATACTCATTAAATGGTGAGAACTCCTTCATCGCATTCAAGTTGTGCTGTGCTAATGCTTCAGACTGTACACTTGTATCAACGTCCATGCACTGAGCTTGCCGACAGTAGCTGACAACAGGTATCTCCACATTCTGCATTGTTCATAAGCCATTTTGAAAACCATACAAACATATACCCAGAAACTGCACAGGCAGTGTACCCAACCATAAACACAAACAAAAATATACTTTACATAGTCCACATGAAAAAGAAATATACTTTACATAGTCCACAGGAAAAAAGAATGTGGTTATCTCTGTGAGGGACACGGGCTTGCAGAAGCAGCATCTTAAATGTGTTGTTGACTTGTTGCACATTATGGCAGTTTCAGCATGAGTTGGAAATTTAGAAAATTGTGGGTCATTATTTTACAGACAATTTGTTTTTTACCACCTAAAAAAATCGAAAATTTGTTTTTTACTACCTAAAAACCAAAACTTGTTTTTACCACCTAAACAAAATATAAAACTTGTGTTTTTACCACCTGAAAATGGAAATTAGATGAAATCGTTAATGTGAGGAGCCACAATAACGATTATGCCTTTGATATTTTCTCTTCTTCCACAATTTCATCTATTTAACATCCCTTCCCTTCCTCTGCTTGGTTCTCTTGCATGAATTCACTTAATTTTTCCTCCCATTAATTCACAAAATTGACAAAGTTCAATGTTAGTAAAGAGAGGAGGGTGAAAGAGTCAAAGAAAATCATAGAGGGTCGTAAAAAGTTAGGAGGGAAATTGAATTAGTGGGCCTCAATAACTATATCACAGGTGGTAAAAAACAAGTTTTGATTTTTTTTTTTTTAGGTGGTAAAATACAAGTTTTAGTTTTTTAGGTGGTAAAAAACAATTTTTGGGTGGTAAAAAACAATTTATCCTTATTTTACTCCGCCGGTGCTTTTATAATAATGTTTTTAAAAATGCCTCGAAAATAAGATTATCAATACCGCATCTTAATAACACACACACACACACACACACAGACAGAAAACAGAGAAGCAGTTAATCAAAACATTTATAGGAATCTTGTTTTTCCAACATGAACTTTATTACAGTATGTAGCAGAACTTTTATTTGATCCCAAGACACCGATACACACAAACATATGGAGGGGGAGGGGGGGTGTTGTGGAGGCTTATATCCTTTCCCACATTTGATGATTACTAAGAAAAGCAACACAAATGAAATCGAGTTGACACATAGTCATTAGAAAGACAGGTTACACCGAAAGTTTAAGAAAGGGCCACATGACCCTCATTTAATAACTGCAAAAGAATTGCAACATTACAACATAGTGAATACACACAAAGCAAGAGTAAGACCGACAGAGAGTTTGCACCCCAGAGAATTGGTGAGGGTAGGGCGGGCGGGGGGGAATAAAGGTTGATGGTGGCTTACGTCTTTCCCCTCATTCAACGATTGCGAAAGAAAAGCAACAGAACGAGAATGGGTTGTCTGTGTTAAGACTAGAGCATCTCTCCCCAGTCTCATTGAACCTGTCTGACAATAGAAAAACAAATCTTGCATTAGATGAAGAGGAATGATTCCATGGTCCAAACAAACAAAAGCAAGATATTCAAAAAGGTTGACTGAATTCATGAAACGTCAGGAGCTAGGGTGCGGCACAACCCCCTTCCTTGGTGTTGCATACTTTTCAATTCATTTGATACTCCACACAGTTCATTCACATTTCTTATGCAACAAAGATGACCCCCCAATTGGAGATCCTAGACCTTACTTTATGCTGACTTTAAAGTCACTTGCAGACATAAATGCGTCAGGGAGCTAGGCTTTCCAAGCAGATATTACAGCAAAAGAAACCATTCTATCATCCAATCAAAATTGAGTACAGCAGATGACACAGGGGCTCGAAAACTCTGATTTTTTTTTTTGCTCACAACAAAATCTCAGTTAAGACACAACTTTTACATTTGTATTTTAGTTTTTAGCCCGTGCTATGCATGAGTTCTACTTAGTTTTTAGCCCGTGCTATGCATGAGTTCTACTTTTTAAACAAATTTGTATAATGGTATTGATATAGAAGTTGAAGGGGCAATTTACTGATAACGTGATTGACTATTGATGAATGAGGAGGTTATGGATATCAAAAGTTTGAGGAGGATCGTGCAAGACAGGGCCGTCTCCGGAAATTTGGAGGCCCTGTGCTAAATTCAAATATTAGGGCCTATAAATTTTGAGGAGAATTATTTAAGATAAAATGCATAATTACTATAGTATTAATATTGTTTTGTGAATAAAAAAATATAGAGCCAAATTAATGTTATATATATGATGTAATATTTTATGTGGCTTGGTTTTACAAAAATGAATTGAAAGGTTTGATAGACACAAAAATGGGTGATTCTTTTCATCATACCCCAAAGAAAAAGGAAAGGTACATGGGGCAGGAATCGAACTCGGGTGTCATATCCCAGATACATACCTCCCTACCAACTAGGACAAGTGCATTTATTGTTTGAACTAAGCAACTAAAAATATATCAGATATAACATAATTGAGGTTCAACTAGCAAAAGTTCTTTTGGGCGCCAAAATTTTGTGGTCCGGTTGGACCGCCCCAAAGTCAGGCCTGGTGCAAGATATTAATTGTTTTTTCAAATAGAAAATAAAAATAGAATTTGTAAGAAAGTGAAAAGTGGCATCCAACTATCCAAGTTTTCATGTTTTAAAATATTAGTACAGATGTTCTCTTCCCTTCATTGCCCAATCTCCTAATGTCTAGCTTCCAACCTTTGTTTGGTACTTTAGTTCGTATTTAACAAAAGATGCTACGTGTCTGATAAATGGAACATACGGCTGTTTCCAGATCAGAAGATAATACCTTAAAGCCAACACCAAATCTCCCAACACGGTCTTGATTATCATCATCTGGTACTTTGTGCCCAAATGAAATCATCCTCAATATATCTTGGTGGTTCATTCCAACACCATCATCAATTATAGAAAGCATAGGAATCTCAGAGCCCACAGCCTTATCAAATATAGTCTCAATAGCAACCTCTAGCCTGTTAAAAAAAGTTAATAAATAATGGAAACTACAACAGATAATAAGATGCAAAATAATACTCTCTGTCCTAAATAATAGGCCACATTTGATTGAGGCCAAATAGGTTGAACTACCACAAAATCTCTCTATGCAAGTTTTCATATTTCCAACATGCCACATAGGGGTAGGTTTTAGGGAGAACACATGCAAGTTAGAATTTGAACTTACTAAATTATTATGGGATGGCCTAAGCAAAACTGTGGCATACTTTGTACTTCGTATTAGTTAGGAACAGAGGGAATAAAATTATTTACCCGTTGTATACACACAATCAAAATCAAAGACATCGCAGAAGTCATAAAGTACACACTTCAAAAGTCATTTTTTTCTTTACTCAATAAGTTCCTCATTTGGAAGACACAGATGGAAGCAAAAGATTAAACAAGCATGAAGATCTTGAAGACACAGCATTTCTACTGACCTTGATGCCCTTGCATCCCTCGAATTATCAACAAGCTCCGCAATTGCACCAAAGATCCAGCCAGAATGAGCCTGACCAAGAGTTTTCAAATAACTTGGGTCTGTACGAACAAAAGTCCTTTCTGTGGAAACATCTTCCTTCACGGAAAAGGGCTGACGACTATGGACTGCCTCATTACACTTGGAGATAGAGGAACAAGGCCCCTTTTCAGCTGAACTACTTCCCTTCACATATGCATCTGACTCAAATGCAACGACATGTTTCATATAAGCATCAGGAGAAACAGAGAACCACAAAGGACACAAACTCAAATAATAACCACAATTTCCATTACCTTGAGCTTTCAGCACAACCAAATATACACAAAAATTATAGTCACAGTCTGATAGCATAAAAGGCAGAAAGAGAAATGACTCTCAGCACCTAAGTCTTAGTAATCCAACAAAAAATGTTTTCACAAGATAGGATCCCAGTTACTCAAGTAATTAAATGGTTCATTACGTGAAAATGTATGTCTAATAAGGTTTTTAAGTTCTCATTCACGAGTTTAATGTATAGCTGGAGATATACTCTATATTTTGAGGACCAAAAAAAATTCATTCTAAATTTTATAGATAAGACAAGATAAGACAACCATGGAGCATTCTTTACCTTGAAGGTTATAACTGTTGTTGTTCACAGTTCTCGATATCGGGCGTTTCTATGAGCTATATTTTTCCACAACTGTTCTTTATCAGACTTTCCGTTCATAGTTTTCTTCTAGTTAATCTAATCAGTTCTTTGTGATACTTAGAGGAGGACTCACCTGATGCTGCATGTCTTTGGTCAACAGAGGTGTCACATACTTCCCGCAACTCATAAGCTGCCACAGCATGGGTAAAATACAAGCCACCGTCTGTTACGCTATAGTCGCGTTTAGGGGGGTGTACATGAACCTTCAGGTTCGGAAGTTCCACAGTTGCAACCTTTAAAGAATGATAACAGAACATCAATAATATGCTTCTGTCTAGGTGCCCTCAAAGAAAGTTTGCATGAACGTTCTTCAGTTCACAAAAGTAGATGCATCTAATATGTGATTGAACTTTCTTTGAAGGGTTAAAAATACAATACATAACATACTGTTATCAGTTTTTTACATGTTCCAAAGTAGTCAGACAAGGCACTAGGAAGAAACAGAGAGACATTATCACAACTTCAGAAACAAAAAGATTATAATGTAATGCTTACTTTATCATTCTTGTACAGAAAAGTCAAAAATTTTATCCATTCACTTTTCTGGTACGATTCAGATCTCTCATTCGATGCCTTGAAAAATGGAAAAAGTGGAAACCGTGGCAACTCATGAAGACCTTTTATGGAACTACTCTTAACTATATCCACATTCCAAGAAGAAGATCTGCACGTTAGAAGTAAGACAGTAAATACCAGCAAATCCACATTCTGATTTTTTTCCAGAAGAAGTCATGCACAAATAAAAGTGAGTAAGCATCTTTTTACACAAAGAAAGTAAGATAAGTTTCTGCAGATATGTGCAATATATTTAACCTACATGGCAAAGCAAGAATCGTGATGATATTTTTTTCAACATCTACCTTTCAACATTAAGAGACACATGGGAGAGCTTTTATTGACAATTTTTATTAATCAATAGGTCTTGCACGCATCCCGTGTACAATAAATTTATTGTTCATCGGGATAACTCTTACCTAGTTTTTTATAATTACTTCTAACCTGTTTTGGTTAACTTTTTATATTATTGAGTAATTTTTTATGGAAAAACTTTTTAAAGGGTTACATGTAATTTTGTACATTATGAGTGGTTTTGAAGGTATAATTTTTATCAAAAAGGAAATAAAATCTCACTTAAAAATAAAAAACTTTTAAACGAGGTAACTTCATGTCCGCATTACAATATTTATTGCACACCTGGTGCAATTAAGAATTTGTCTATTAATATGGATCAGACAAACCTACAATTTAATGTGCCCTCCAAATATCACCAAAGGGATAATATGAATAGTAATGGCACACAAATAAAAACATCAAGGTGGCCCTTGATTTGAACACAATTGACAAAAATGGATTGAATCTGGCTAACATTTATCATGAATAACAATAGGAAGCATACTATGCCCAGCACGATGCAACTATGCAAGTAAGCAGAATGCACATACGGCTGAATGGGAGGAATCAGTGGATTCGTGCATTTTGCAAAACAAATAAGTTTACAATCTTTAGCAAGTCTAACAGGACAGACAGAAGCATCTGCAAAAGAACAAATGAAGCACAATTACAAATTTTGAAAGTGATCAACTAAACTTTACGAATTTATTAGCTTTCAAAGTCCAAATAATCAACTAACTGATACTCCATAATAAACTTGCCTTTCTCAGAAGAAATCTTGGTCTTCAATTTCGTCATTCCGGAATCTAGCAAAAGGAAAAGTAACAAAAATAAGTAAAACGATCGAAAAACGGAACCACAACCATAACATGGGTTTTGGCATGAGTTGCTTCTGGGGAGGAAATTCAACATACAGACTAGCTGGAGACCAGTTAAGTAAAAACATGATAGTGAAGAGAAGTAGAAACTTAAACAGTAATAGACATGCTAACAAAAACATGAGATAAAGGAAGGTAGAAACATGCATAATTGATATAAACCATTAATATATAAAGCGAAATGAATTAAAAAAGGTCAATCACCCCCACCCCATCTTATTCCACAACTTGAGTCTAAAACAATTACACTGAATTGTCATAAAATCTCCTCCAGGGGTACACGTCGTCTTGTGACTTGAACCGGACCGAGTTAATCACCTTCCCTATATTTCTTCATGTTTTATTAGATTCCTTAGTTTGAACTTTTGATAAAACTTGTAATAATTTACTACAAGTACATATTTCCTGCACTTCCCTGTTATTAACATAAAATTCTCTAAGCAAGTTATTCACACACCCATTCATATATAAATGGTTAAGAAAACTTGGCATGAGAAGCCCCTGCAGAACCTGCTCCCGTAACATGCTTAAACCCTCAAACCCTACCACAAACCTCCCACATTCATTGTTAGATAAGTTTCACCCCAATTTTTCATCTTAAATCACTACCATATCAAATAAGTCCTTCCAAGCTTAAGTTGCGGAAAGTAGCACACCAAACATTTATAACTAAACTCACATTCCAGCAGTTCCACACTTCCACCATTGCTGATATGAAAAGACATTGGTATATCTGGTTAAAATGTTAGATCGGTCAAATTACTTCATCCACCATCGACGACAACCACAGCCACAGACAGAATTTCACATTTTAAACACTCAATTGAAAGCATAATGTCAACATTCAGCCGATTCTATAGTTTAAAAATACTATAATCAACTTAAAAAACTAATACATTAACCAATCACGACAACAGAAAATCCAAAAAATCACAGATATTGATCACAAATGCCTCACACACAATATTAAAACTAACTTGATTAACATAGAAGCAAAAAAAAAACACGCAAAGATGGAATATTTATTTTATTTACAAAATTTAAGTCAAAATAAGAATACATTGATCAGAACAGCATAACAGCGAGAATTTTCCGCAATAGTAGAGAATTATCAAGAAACGAACAATACCAGAAAAAAACGGAGGTATTGAAACCCTAGAAAGCCGGAAAACGTCGAAATTGGCAAGTGATGAGCTGATCGTACAGACTAGAGAGAGAACTTGAGAGAGGAAATTGAAGAAAAATGCAATTGCGGTAAGAGAGAAGAAGTTAGAGAGAGAAGTTGAAGGAGGAGAGAGAAAAGCGTCGCAATGTTACATGCAGCAAAGAAGGGAAGAAGCGAATCGCCATTAGTAGTAAAACCAGTGCTTGCTCCGTGGTAGCAGAAATGCAAAAGAACAAGAAAAAGAAAGAATGTGTGAGAGGGTGGAGCCGTGGAGGTGGAGGAAGAAATGTGTGTTTTGTCGTTTTTACCCCCTGACGATTCGAGACCCGCTTAGTCTTTGGCGTTTACTCCATGTCAATGTTCAATTGACCTTATTATTCGCACTTATTTACGCTATCTTGCCACTCTGATTGTCGCTTTTCATGAAAACTTTCTATTATCGGCTTTTTGATACGCGGAACTTCGTAGTTTTGAGTGTGGGACCGCTTCTTACCTGAATCATTTTTCTTTTATCTTTCTATTCTTTTACGGAGTACAAAAGTTCTTGCACGCACAAGGTGTACAATTAATTTATTGTACACCAAGATAACTTTTACCTATTTTTTTTGTAACTTTAACTTAGTTTTGATTAACTTTTATATTAGTAAAAAAAGTTGATAGATAAATATTTTAAAGAGTTCAATGATTAATTTTATACATTATTAGTGATTTTGAAGAAATAAGTTTTATTAAAATGAAAAAAATTATCACTAAAAAATAGATAACTTTTACATATATAAGCTTAACTTTTACGCATTTTTAATTAACTTTTACTCCGGTGTACAATATTTATTGTACAACCCTTGTAAATAAGAATTTGTGATTCCTTTATTGATTTTTAAGAGCGATTTCCTTCAATATTGTTTAAAGAACGTCAAATTCCCAAAATGCGTCACTTTTTAACTTAATTCCCACCATACCGTCCACGTCAGCATTAAAACCGGTCTTTTTTTTTTTTAACGAAGCGACACTAAACCGCTATCTCAGGTAGCGGTTGACTTAAGTAAACCGCTATCTGAGATAGCGATTTATAATCACGTACTATTTATAAATGGTAAAAAAAAAAAAAAAAACCGCATTAGCTAGGGGTCGAACCCACGATCTTCTACTTAGGAAACAAATGCTCTATCCACTGAGCTACAGACACTAATGTTTGATAAGGTAAAATTGAAAATGTTTATAATTAATATTAATAAATGGTTAAAAAGAAATAAACACATTAGGTAGGATTTGAACCCACAACCTCTTACATGGAAATAACCCACTCTATCCACTGAGCTACAGACACAATTGATGTCACAAGAGGTTACTTCTAAATTATATTTCTATTTAAACTGTAATTCATGTTAAAAATAATTTACAAGTAAACCGCCATCTGAGATAGCGGTTATGTTTTAATGCAAACCGCTATCTGAGATAGCGGTTTATAACATTGAACCGCCATCTGAGATGGCGGTTTGCTTTAAAACGAAACCGCTATCTCATATGGCGGTTCAATGCTGAACCGGAAAAAAAAAAATACTTCTTTTTCTCCCTTGCTTACGTGGACGGTATGGTGGGAAATAACTTAAAAAGTAACGTATTTAGGGAATTATTGGATCTTTAAGCAATATTGAAGGAAATCGCTCGATTTTTAAAATTCACATCTTAAACAAAAATTCAAAACATCTCCCTCCGTATGTCTACGGGACGAGACGAGACGAGCCGAGTATTTGATTGTTCGAGTTAGGCTTGATAAGAAATTTCCGTACTCGAACTCGAGCCGAGTTTAACCAACTTTCATTTTTCTAGTTCGAGCTTGGCTCATTTAAGTTTTTCGTTGTTCGAGCTTAGCTCACGAGTAGCTTGTCTAAGTTCAAGCTCGAGTCGAGCCAAACTATTAGCAGACGAGCCTTAATAAACGAGCTTTTAACAAACGAGCCTTAAAAAACAAATAAGATCGATATTAAAGATCATATTAATAAGAGAAATGTTATTTTCAAAAATTATAAAACATAAAAACATAAACTTAAAGGTTTTGACCTTTAAGAATATTAATATATCTTTGATTGAAGAAATAAGAATAGTAAACATATACGATTTTGGTAGTTTTGGTAGTATTAGTATTTAGTTAATTTCTTACCCTTAATTTTAACATAATCATATGAATAACATCATAATATATTATTTGTTAATATTTTATTATATTTACTATAGAAACATTTTTTTAGAAATTTAATATAAACGAGCTTTTAAATGAGCTTATAAACGAACACGAACGAGCTTGGAAATGAACATGAAGGAATTGCTCCCAAGCCTAAACGAGCCAAACAATAGGTTGTTCGAGCTAGTATCATTTATTAAACGAGGTCAAAATTTTTGTTCAAGCTCGTGTTATTTACTAATGACCGAGCTTTGACCGAGCTTGTTCACGAGTGAATCGGCTCATTGACATCCCTATAGATTAGTCCCGTGCACGCACGAATATTTGAAAATCTATTACTTAATTAATAAATCTCGAACGTATTATTTTATGATATAATATATAATTTTTTCCCTACTACGTATTATAGATTTTATATGTTTAATATGATGATTTGACTATAATATTTGATATGATTAATATGCTATTTTGTCCAAAATATTGAGTACGGATATTTTTTATTATTGATATGACGAATTGAATAAACTATTACCAAAATTGTCTAATAATGTCATATTCTATAATCCTATACTTTTTTTCCATAGATAAACATTTATACAAAAGGAGAGAAAATAAAAATAAAAATAAATGTGTTTTTAGAAAATGGTTTTCGGCGGGAAAAATTTACACTAGGAAATGGCATGTCATTCGGCCATTCCTGATTTCTCTTTTAATATAATGTAATAGATATATAGATTTTTCTAATTGAGTATCCCAAACAACCGTCATATTTCTTCAATTATTAAATTCAGTCCCATAATTTCTACCCTTATAAAGAAATATTAATAGAGAAATTGTCCTAAATATTTCCAAACATTTCGTACAAGAAAATGTGTCGAAAACACAACAAAACAACAATTCATAATAACATTAAATGCAAATCAAGTACCTATGTATTTTATTTTAAAAAAAAATTACCTTTTGTTATAGAAATAAAATATTAAATTCAAACTAATTACCCATTTAGCCGCCAATTTCGAACCTTTGCCAATATATTATACGAAGTACTAAAGTGCAGTTTTATTTTTCCTCTAAAACCTTGTACATGTTTTTTTTGCTTTTTTTTATATTTCAATTTAATGTTCTGTTAGAAAGTAGTGCAACCACTCATTACTAGTCTACATAATCACACATTGTACATTTTCTCGTTGAAGCCTACTCAGTAATAAACTACTCGGTAATAAATACTCTCGACTCTTTATTAAGCTGGATAAGGTTCATGCTATTGTAAGTTTGAGGAAGTCATTTCGGCATGCTGTGATGTGTTTCAAAACACATCACATGGGCATTTCTGTAAATAAATTGAATTTTAATGGTACATGTTTTAATTGTAATGGTACATTTTTTATCGTAATGGTACATGTTTTTATCGTAATGGTACTCCGTTTAATGAAATGGTACTTTCCTTTTAATGAATGGTACACAAAATGCCCTGTGATGTACATCACAACATGCCGAAATTTCGCTCCCTAAGTTTCTATCTCCGGAGTAACATTTTTCACTAGTTTTTGTAATTGGGTGTAGAGTATTTGATCACAGGACAGTAAATAAATAGTGTACGTACCATTTTGGGTGTTCTTTGTCAACTTCCTACTTTCACTTCCTTTTCCTTTTAATATCAACTTTTTTACCATCATAGGAAAAATTCCACAGTATAGTAATTAAGGCCAACGTTCTATATTTGTGTCACTATATCCTTGTCATAGATGATAGATGATATTCCCTCTCTCCCAACATTTCTTTTTATATCTATACTACCCACTTTCAGTTACTTTTTAACAACTGCTCATAACAGGATGCGAGGCTTTATGTTGGCCAAAGCATGTCATGGGCCCATGGCCCCCTTAGAGACCCAAATTTCCCTATTTTAAAAGGCTATCAAGCGAGTATTAATTCGATACTAGTATAGCCTCCTTTGGCCCCCTCTAATATTCGAGTCGCTTCAGCCCCCCGTTCTTAATCTCCGTACCCATCCTAAACGTCAAACGATTTTACGAAATAGAGTATAATAATAATGTACTTCGTAGTTCGTACTATGTACTAGGTTGTATTAGATCTTATGTACAATGTACCCTATATATACTCCGTAACAAATTCTCAACCATGACAATTCTGCATAGAATCTAATTACCTATTGAAAAAAAACACCTTTTACCCCTCCTTTATTGTAACTGAAAACCAGTCACACAAGTTGCATATTGGAATAGTTCAAATGGCCAAAGATACTTCAAAAAAAACATGCATGCATAACAAAGTACGTAGTATATGGAATGATAAGATTATGAAAAGGAAATCTACTGACCTTTATGATTTGATGACGATGATCCATGTTGTACACCATCCTGTTTTTCGAGTTTAACTTCTTTACGATCTGATAACGTCGATGATCCATGTTGAACACCATCCTTTTTTTCCCGTTTAACTTCTTTATGATCTGATAACAATGATCCATGTTGTACACCATCCTGGTTTTCGGGTTCAACTTCTTTATGATCTGATTCTGAAGACTTTGTTTCTAGCCTCTTTGTAAAGCTAGCTTCTTCACTATCTTTGCATGATTTGGTTTCCAACTTCTTTGTAAAGTTGGCTTCTGCATTTTCATGGGACGATTTTGTTGCAAGCTTCTTTTCAAGGATAGCTTCTTCTTTTTCTTCGGATGATTTTGTTGCAAGCTTACTGATGCTAGCTTCTGCATTATCATCATTGAGCGATTCTGTTGCAAGCTTTTCTGTAACATTAGCTTCTGCATTTTCTTGGGATAACTTTGTTGCAATCTTCTTTCCAAGATTAGCATCTGCATTTTCTTTGGATGATTTTGTTGCAAGCTTCTTTCCAAGATTAGCTTCTGCATTATCGTTGTTGGGCGATTTTCTTACAAGCTTCTTAGCAAGGATGGTTCCTGCAATATCTTTTGATGATTCTGTTTTAACCTTCAACTTAGCTTCTGCATTATCTTTGGAAGATTTAATAGCAGAATCAACTTCTCCGTTGCCTTTCGAGCATTTCGTCTCAAACACCTTTGCAGAGTTGGAAACAGGTGCAGGAGCAAATCCTGGAAGTGAATTTCAGTATTTTTGTAATTCAATTTCAAACACACAATCCTGGCCATCAATTAGTTACGCGAAATATGTCATTAACAAGCAGGATGTAGCTAACTAAATTACCTTTCGAACGATAAGAAGGTACCTCCGACTTACTACTTATAGTATGTCTAACTTGTTTTCTAGGTTGATCATCAAACTTTCTAAAATTTGTCATTGACTTGAAAGATCTCCTTGAAGCAGCGATACTTTGCCTGTTTGGTGATCTATTAAGACCATGCCGGTTATGTTCTTCTGTGTCCTCCCAACGTTTTGCACGATACTCGTGACGCTTTCTCTTGAAATTCGGTCTTGCTTCATCATTATAGTCTTCATATGTTGATGAGTCTCGTCGAACTAAAAAAATACATTTTAGCAAATTAAGAAGCAAAACAATGATTTTATTGTCACGTTGAAAGGGTATGTTTAACAGCATGACTTACTAAACATAGACAAAGGTTGTTATTGACATTGGTTTCTCCTGACTAGATTAAATTGTAAAATAAACTCATGGAATAACACTCACGTCTACTACGAGGTGGGCTATTATTAGAATATCTTCTTCTTTCACGGAAATTTGATCGCGACAATGGTTGATCCGGAACCGTATCCTCTGTTTGGCGACCTAAAGAAAATTATCAAACAAGTTAAGTAGGCAAACAATTACTCCCTTTGTCCGAAATTGATTGTCACATTAATAGTGTTATTTAAATTATTAATATACGAAATATACTATAACTGGATAGAGGAAGTAGTTAAATTAGTCTTTCCTGTCTGATCACTTACAAATAAACTTATGAAATAAAAACATTCAAAATTACCATAAGCTGGACGGTAAGTATATCTGCTCCTTTCAGGAGAGTCTGATCGTGAAAATAGTTGAGCCGGAACCATATCCTTTGTTGGGCTATCTAAAGAAGATTATAAAATTAGTAATGTAACAGCTATAACCGGGTGGAGGAAGTACTTTAATTAGTTTCTCCTGTATGATTAATTTTGCAATCAAACTTATGAAATAATAACACTCACAATTACCATAAGGACTATCAGAATATCTGCTCCTTCTTTCAGGAAATTTTGATCGTAAAAATTGTTGAACCGGAACAGGATCTGTTAAGTGATCTAGAAAAGATTAGCAAACAAATTAATTAATTGTCACATTGATACTGTAGCTTATATAAGTATTCGACAATTGATAGGGTAGTTTATATTAACCGCATAGAGGAAGTACTTAAATTAGTTTCCCCTTCTGATTAACTTGCAAACAAGCTTACGCAATAATCACATTCATAAGTTAACTTACCATAAGATGGACAATCAGAATATCTATTCCTTCTTTCAGGTCGTGAAAAGGGTTGAGCCGGAACCACATCCTCATCCGGGTAATCTGAAAAAAGATTAGCAAACAAGTTAGAAAGGCAAACAATTCCTACCTTTCTCCAAAGTTACTTGTCATACTGCTAGTGAAACTTGAATTAACAATGGAACAACTATAACGATATAAAGGAAGTACTTAGAATAGTTACTCTAGCCTGGTTGATTTGAGAAAACGTGCTGAAATAACGGCAACTTTTGTGTAAGATCACCTTACCGAAAAGACCACTTTGATTGCTAACTAATTAGTTCTAGTGCTTAACTAATTAGTTTCATTGCTTAACTAATTGGTTTCAGTGCTTAACTAATTGGTTTCAGTGCTTACCTAATTGATTTCAGTGCTTAACTTATATGACCCCAAGGTGGTCTTTTGTATAAGACCGTCTTATATAAAAGTTTGTACTGAACCTACCGTATGACAGAACATACATCAGAATATTACCGTATGACAGAACATCAGAATATTTGCTTCTTCTTTCAGAAAAAACTGATCGTGAAAATGGTTGATCAGGAACCACATCCTCTGTCCGGTGATCTAAAAAAGATTAAAGAACAAGATAGAAAACGATTAAATTAATCCCTCCATCTGGAATCAATTGTCACGTTGACAATTAAATTTATGCTAAAATTAAAATTGTAAACACTCACAGCTACTACAAGGTGGATCATTAGGATGTCCTCTTCTCTGATGAAAATCTGACCGTGAAACTGGTTGACCGAGATTTACATCCTTTTCCAAGTAATCTTCAATGTAACTCTCCCTTGGCCTTGCATTCACTGATCTTATCCATGTAATAGAATGTTTAGTGTGAAATGTTCTAGGGTATTCAGTATTATCATCATCCACTTGTTGCTTGAACCTAGAACCAAAACTTGTAGACCACACATGATCATTAGGCTCTATGATCTTTAAACACTTTTGTTGGTCGCGTTCACAATAACCACTTCGATTGCTTCTTTGTCTTATTGGCCAATCTCCAACGTCTGTTTCCATCCTCAATGTAAACTGAAGCTGGAAACAGGCACAAGTATATTGTAAGTATACAAACATATATAATATGAATGAGCAGGCGAAAGAGATTCATATCTAACTACGAGAAATGTTTAAACAGAAAATTTTGTTGTATATTTGCAGGATGAAATGACCAACAATTGATATATTCCCACAATTCTTATGTAGTACTTGTCATTTGAACTAATTTATTTCAGTGAAAATGAAAATATTGTTTGTCATGGAAAAGAAGGTTTTCCTCGAACCAAACACAAACCCTAATCCCATCCCACATTTCCCCTTATTCCCATGTATGTTAAGGTTCCCATAATTCTAAATCCAACATCCTTGCCTCTTCCTTCTTTATCTACTAAAACTACTGATTCCACCCCATTACTGCACTTTGTTCAATTCCGCTACAACCACCTATTCTTTTCGATAGTTAAACGTATTAGAAAGGAGTCAAAGATCAAAACATTTAGGTAGCCAAAGCTACAAACACCTCATACACCAACAAAATCAACACGATTACACCAACCCGACACGAATTCGATGCAATATGTGGTTTTCATCCCCAAAATGAAAATCAACACGATCACACCAACACGACACAAATCCGATGCAATATGTGATTTTCACCCCCCCAAAATGAAAATCAAGGTGGCTTTAGATTGTCTCTTTGATGATGTCAAAATCAAGGCAATTTTCCTACTCATCTCCACTATTTGTTACTCACACACATTCTACAAAACACATCATCTTCACTACACTTAGAGATGTATATAGGTCGTACCTAGTGCACAAAGCTCCCGCTATTTAGTCGTAAGGTCTAAAGAAGGTCTAAATGTACAATAAGAGATGTATATCTATAGTATAATTCCATTATTTAATACTACTTGGAGTTCAGTCTATTGTGATCTTCCTTTTTCTTCAAAATATTTACCAAAAAATTAGATGAAAATTAACGAATTTTAAGAGTTTAATGTGATCTCCTTCTGATTTTCACCAAACTTACATCAATTCAAGTAAAGTTCGAACTACTCTTAATCTTTCTTGTTAATGATCAGACTACTTCTACAGTTCTACATATCAAAATCTACTCTTTTACATAATCAAACTAATTTTTTTTAATGAAATTTAGTTAGACAGTAATTAATGGAAGTGGAGTAAAAAAATATGTAAAAATTAAAAAATCATTCAAAAATTTAAAAAACTCAAAACCTATTAGTTTTCCCTACACCAATCAAGTTAAATATAGACCCTAAATTTAAATACGAAATTGATAATTCGGCCATGCATCACAATCAAAGATCAATAACTTTGTTTCTTGAAATCAAGAAACACCAAAATTACATGAAAAATACGAAAGTAAACGGCAAATAAAATAAATAAAAAAATGTTGAAAAAGAGTTGAAGAAAGTAGGAATACCTTGCGACTTGTGTAGAAGTAGAAGACGGTTTATGGGTTTGAAGAGAAAAAGAAGAGAAGAAATAAATGGGGTTCTGTTCGTTCTACTGTAGAAAATGTTGATACTCAATTTTATCATCTCGATTTTCGAGAATCTATTATGAAGATCAAAGACAAGATTTTGTTCATTATGTGCATTTTTGGGTAAAAGATTTCCTGTCAAAATAGGTCTCTGACTCTCTGCTCTCTTCAATTCTACTCCGTAATACGACGAGTCTACAAAGTTACCGATTTTTAAGACTTCACTTGTGTAGTTGCGTACGACCACGAGGTTACAAGAGTTGGTTATGATACTCCTAATACACTCGTGGCGGTTAAATGGCTAATGATGTACGTAGTATGTACTACTCCGACCTCCTTATTCAGTTGTTAACTAGCTTTTGAGCCCGTTCAAACTTTAAAGAACGGGCGGTTGTATAGTGATTATTTGGTGTGTTTTTTTAAGTTATAATTTTATTGAGCTTGTGATTTTAGAGAGTATATATGATTTAAATAGAGGTAAATTTTGAAGGTTGAAAAAATATATGTAAATTAAATAGTGTATTACTATTGAGTGTTAATCGGAAAGATGGAGTGGAAGATGCAGAATTAATAGATTGGTGAATTGATGTTGTATGAGGGAGACCGTCGGAGTTGCATAATACATCAAACAACAAAGAAAAAATAAAATTAAAAAACCAAATTGATGGAGAAAACAATGGATAACACGTGTCATCTAATCAAATGTGGTGATACGTGTCATCTAAGCAAATGTGATTTTGCTTTTTAAATACTAGGTATAGATTAATAATTGACTACTCTCTTCGTCCCTTAATACGATACGTTTGTCAAAAATATACTAAGATGAAGCCAACAATATATTATTATATACCAATATTTATTTTCATATACTAGATACAAAATAGGGTAAAGTAAGTGCAAAAATTCAAAACGATGCGAGTATTAAGAGACGGCGGGAGTAGTTGTTACCGACTTACCGACTTATCGGAGTATATCTTTTATATGCTTAATAATATGCTAATTTGACCAAAATATTGAGTAAATATATTACCCATTATAAAATATACCAATTTGACTAAAATATCCAAAATTTATTTTTAGCAAATTATTAATTATTACACAGTATTTTTTATTTCCCTAATCTTTAAAGCAATATTTTTTTACATACATAAAAAAAATGTTATATAAAAGGGGGGAAATATTAAAGATTATTTTTAGGAAAATTGCTTTTGGTGGAAAAAATTTGCATTAGAAAGTGACATGTGTCATTCCAATGTCTGCTTTAGTATAAAGTTATACGAAGTAGATTAATTAAGATCTCCTTGTTAATATTCTATATTAGTTTTTATTATATTTCTTTTATTTTATGTATAATATATAATTCGTGTATAGATTCTCGTTTTCCTCATTTACATATATAAATATGTGAAATGCAATTGATTATTGCCATATATTTGGGTGTCAAGATCTTTTAGCTAATCTTTTAATTATTATTTTTATTAGGTAAATGGAGAAGTTAAAGATTACTATTTATTTAGTTAATTAACTCAGATCTCCAAATTAATTTTATTTCATTCCTTTTATTTGACTATGTTATTGTAGATAACTTCCATAACCGGCCATTCTATCAAATTCATTTTAAGAAATTAAGGAAAAAAAGAGAAACAAAAAAGATAAACATTTTGGAGGGAAAATATTGTACCAGAAAATGAAACGTGTTATTCTTGATTTCTGTTTTAGTATAATGGAATTTCATTAAAGGGTACAGAGTATCATTTTTCTATCCACTTCTACTTCGTTCTATTTTTGGAAAATACGTGTATTACTCCCTCCGTCACAGATTACTTGTTACACTTTCTTTTTTAGTCCGTCCCAGATTACTTGTTACACTTCTAAATTAGGAATGACCCCACAATTATTATATTGTCTCTCTCTTCCCACTAATTCTTTTTTTTTCCTCACACCCTCTTTCATTCAACTAAAAAAATATTCCACTAACTCCTATCAATTAACTTTTTAAATAAAATAACAATTGATAACCAAACAAGCACTTATCAAACTTTGTGCAAAGGTAAGTTTAACGAGTAATTTGAGACGGAGGGAGTATCATCTTAACCATTTTCCTATACGGAGTAATATTTACGCATTTTCACTAGCTCTCTCCTACTTTATCCACTATTTTATTGCAGTTATCTACGTTTCTACAGATCACTCTTATTATATATACATTTTCTTGCCCTCACTTTTTTTTTTTTTGATAATTTGTAATCTTTATTAATGATAAGATTAGAGAGTTTCAAGGGAACGAAACTAGAGTAGCAAACTAGCAGCTATAGTACAGAAATCATGTAAATCCTGTGATATTAGTACGAATAGTGACTTAAGTCCATGCTATGAACTCGGAGCTGCGATGAAGGCCTTGTTTGGCCAGGGAGTCTGCTAGCATGTTTGATGATCGTCCCCTGTGGACAATACTCAATAGCAAAGGTTGGACCATATTTGCTTGTGTTCCTGATGTAATTGAGGTGAAAATTCAGGTTCCATGGACCGCCCGTGTCTCTATTGCACCATGCCACCGCATTTGCGGAGTCGGATTCTAGCACGAAAGAGGAATGACAGAATTGACTGCTTGCTAACGTAATGGTGATGGCTCTATGAATGGCCAGAACCTCGGCACAATTAATCTCCATTGGGGGGATGGGAGAAGAGAATAAGCATTTGAAGTTGCCTTGATGGTCACGTAAGACACCCCCGATTGCCGACTTTGATGAGGTTGGGTCAACAGAAGCGTCGACATTCCATTTCAATTGCTCTTTATCTGGAGGAGTCCAAAATTGTTGTGCTGCAGTGATATTGTGGCTTTGTGAGGATGGTTTGTTTCCACCCCATAAGCATTTTCTTGCCCTCACTCCTTTAGACACAAGAGCCTAAAAGAAACTAAAAGTATTAAGACGAATCTAACGAGATCCTACATGATTGTGTTTTTGTAATACCTCGTATTTTTATGTATTTATAAATATATTTTATTATATTTATAAAGCATTTTTACGATTTTTAGAATTTAAATCCCATTAAACTATTATTTAAATGTTATTTTATTTAATTAAAATAATTATTATTTTAATTAATTACGAAATGAATTTATTATTTGAAGTCGGGAAATTTAATTGGGTTTTCTTTTTTAAATGTTTGAATTAATTCTTAGCCCAACTCGTTTTAATAGTTGAGCCCAACTAGAATTTCTAATTTCAATTCCTAATCTAAACCCAACCATCAAAGCAAGCCCAATATTTAATTCCTAAGCCTAGCCCATGAGGGATTGGGGAAGCCTATAAATACCCCCACTTAATTCATGAGATCCCCACTTCATTAAATTAAACCCTCACAATTTCTCTCTCCTCTTTTCTTGCACCACACTCACCCGACTCCCTCTTGCTCTCTCTCTTTTCTTTTCTCATCCGCACACGCCCAGCAAAACGCGAGCATCGCTCGCTGCCTTGTGCCCCCGTGCACTCGTTCCCCCTCGCCCTTGCTGCCTCGTGCTCGTGCATCACCGTACAACACCGCACACCCCTTGTGCTCCCTCTCCCTCTCTTTGTTGTGCGATGTTGCTGCCTCTCGTTGCACAACCCTCACACACTCGCCCCTTGCGAGTGTTGTTGCTCGGTGTTGCTTCGTCGCTGCACTCGACGCACACCCTCGTGCTCTCTCTCTCTCTCTCTCTCTCTCTCTCTCTCTCTCTCTCTCTCTCTCTCTCTCGCTCGCGCCCCTGCCGAGCCTTGATGTCCCGTTGTTGATGTCCGTCACACCTCACACACTCATACACAAGGTCGTGTGTTGCCGTGTGTTATACTCCGTATATTTTTTATCCCTTTTCGCCCAATCACATCCAATTCGTGATTGTACAGCGCTATAGGTCGGATTGGTATTATTCTCTTATTCCTTACATATTCTATTCCAATTTCGCATTTTAAATTAAATTATTATTATTATTATTATTATTATTATTATTATTATTATTATTATTATTATTATGGGAAACCACCAAAACGTTACAAGCTTAACAAGCTACAAAGATCAAGTAAACTACAAGAAGTTGGTGGGGAGCCGAGATACAATCTGGGCCCCCACTCCTCTAGCTATGGCGAACCCGATCCTGCTGAAAATGTGGGCAGCTGCCCGTGCCCCTATGTCTTGAGCCCTGGAGTACGTCTGGACCCGCTTCAGCAACGAAACAGCCCCTTTCTCCAACTCCCCAAAAGAAGAGAAGGAAAAAGGAAAGAAACCGTAACCCAAAGCCCTACAACGTGCCGCATACTTAACCTGCTTCCGCTGCGCAGCAACCGCCACAACCCGACCCGGAACGAAGTCTGACAACCCAGATTGCGTCATAGGTGAAGACCCAGTCAAGTCAACACACACATCTACACCGCCATCCCAAGAATAAAGCAATATATCTGCAGGACGAAGAGCTCCATCACTCTCACTAGTCAGCCCAACATCAACCTCCTTTCGAGCAGAAATCCCCGACCGATAGCAAATATCCAAAAGGGTATCACGAACAACATTATGTCGATGTTTGATACCCACGATCCCAGCACAAGACACAGCATGATCCCCATAAATATCCCCATCGAAAACCCGAGAGCAAGCAGAACACGGCGTCGAATCAGAGAACAACGGAATACCCAACCGATAGCAAAGAATCGAACGATAAGTCTTACCGTTCATAGTCTGGCCTAAACCCGAGATGGGGACTGCCCGCAACCAAGCTGAGGAGTGATCCCCCTGCTGGGATTTCCAAAGGGCAACATGACGCGAAGATAAGGAGTAGGCGGATACCGCATCAGCAGTAACCTTCGTGAAATATATGTCTGCCAATTTCTTCATGAGAGTGGGGGAAGCGATTTCACTAGGGCTACTCATAAGGTCGCTCTCCACGGTCCTATTGAAAAGACCAAGAGCATCATCAAAGGCCGACCCCGGACCATCAACACCTGAAAGCCGAAGAAGCGAATCCTGCAAACCAGAAGACTGCAAACGGGATGCAAGAAAAGCATAATGCCGAACATCACCAGCTGAATAAACACCCAATCCTCCATACGAATAAGGCAAGGTAGCAAGACGCCATTGCCAGTCACCGAACCCAGGTCCCGAAGCAGTCACGATACGCTCTAAAGAAGCCTGAAGAGCCACATCAAAAGATACTTGGGCCGCTTCAAAAAGATGAGGTGGACAAGTGCGCATAGCAAAATAGAGTTTAGAAACTCCAGTGCACGCACGAAGAAGCAACAACTCACACTGGGGATCATTAAGCTTAGCTACAGCATCCATCAACACAACAGTCTTCGACACCCGCCGCGAAACCAACTCCTTACAAAAAGAGGAATCCGTACTGACTGGACCACCAAGCAACTTAACACCAAGCGCGGGACGAGCAATACCAGTAGGAAAGACACCCTCTAGACGACTGCGTGGGTCCTCCGAAGGCCAGAAAACCTCTGTCTTCTCAACATTAACATGGAGACCTAAATGAGGACCCTCCTCCAAAATCAACTCCAAGACCTTTCCAACCACCAAACTGTCACCAACGATAGTGCCATCATCCAAGTACCACGCCTGCAGAGATAGATCAAAAGAGTCCCTGATTCGACACACCAATGGATGTAGAACCAAAGAAAATAGCAAAGGGCCGAGAGGATCCCCTTGCTGCACACCTTGACAAGACCACAAGGTATGCTCCCCATAATACAACCGTGCTGGAGAAGAGTAGCAGAATTCAACCCAACGCGAAAGAGCAGGACAATGTAGCCGAACCTCACGCAACAAAGCCGAACGATCAACCAAATTGAATGCATTCTGAAAATCCACCAATAACATAGAGAGGCCAACATCGGCCCCACGAGCCTCAACCAAACGATTGACAGCATGGAGAATAGCCTCACCACCTGCAGGAACCCCAACTCCAAACTGAAGCCCCCCAAAGTAGTTCCCTAAACGCGGACCAATCATAGCAGCCCCAACCTTAGAAACAAGACGCCTCCAAATAGTGCCCACAGCAATAGGCCGAATACCACCACCCGGCTTAACAAGCGGCGTAAGAGGAGCACTAGCAATATATCCACCAAGCTCAGCAGGACACTTTCCAGCAAGAAAGAGATTAACTACCTGAGTGATAGAGTCCACCAACTCATCAGAAACAGCTACAGCAGCACCACCCAAGCAATCCAAAAGGTGTTGAGCACGCAAGCCATCTCTACCGCACGAAGTACCACGCGGAAAGCCCCTAATCTGCTCCAACACAACAGCGGAGGAAGCAGTAAGGTGATGATCAACTGGGATATCCGGAAAGGTAGGTTCTGGAACTGAAGGGTGCTTTGCTTGCAAATCAGCAAGAGTAGCATCATTGTAAGGGGCAAGACCTGAGGACGAAAGAACTCTAACGGCAGCCGTGTAGTGACCGTCAGAAATTTTTCTCTTGCATTGCTTAATATTACGCTCCGCCAAATCATGGTCGTCGTCAACATCCAATAGAGGGGGAGACACGCTAGCCAATGTGTCCATAACAAGCTGCTCAGAACCACCAGGCACACCCCAAGAACGAATAGCAGCGGTGATACTCTCTTCCTGACGACGACGCCTAACACCGGATGAACACTCACGATTACTCCGCGGAGAAAAAGTCGTGAGGACACAAAGAGGTAACACGAGCAACTGAACCCAACAAGCGATGTCATCTGATCTGCAAATCACCTTATCAAGCGCCCCTTTCAGAACCCGCGAAAAACCCAAACGACATTTGGGAGGGATGGATTTCACAGAGCGCAACCGCTTAGACAACAAAGAGTCTAGAAGAGCAACATCAAAAGAAAAATGATGTTCCCGAGGCGCATCAGAAGAAGGCAGCTCGGAAGTAGGAGCTAGGGGTTTTTGAATACCATAGAGAATAAAACGGGGAATACCATCCCCAGAATCAGGAGGGTCCACAAAAACAGTACTAGAACCACTGCCATGTCGACACCTAGTACGATGAGTATGAGTCTTGAAACAATCTCCACATAGCCAAATTCCCATACGACGAAAGGTCACCTCAGCCGTAGAAAAAACCTGCAAATTGGTAGTAAGGGAATGACGGGTAGCATCCCGCACACCAGAGCAACAGTGACGATCCCGTAAGTGAGTGAGCAGAGAACTCCTCACCAAACCACGCCCACCTCCATCCTGGCACCCGCTAAGTCCCACAAAAGGGCAATGAAACTTCTCCACGGAAGCCGCCATATCAAAGCACTTCAACCGCACTGAATCTGAAACGGAACTCACCGAAACTGCCAAACTGCCAGACTGCCAGAAACTAACACTGATCAAAACTGAAATGTCGTACAACGCAACAACCACACACTGCCACCCAACACAACACCGAAACACCCACAACACCACCGAAACACCCAACACAACGCAGCTCTAAACAGCACCCCCAACACCACCGAAACACCCACTGACCTGCACCTTCAGAACAGCAATGCAAGGCCTGAAATTGCCGACCAGAATCACCGCAAGTCCGTAACCAAAAGCCACCCGAAACACCAAACAAGGTGGTTAGCCAAAAGAAACCCCCGAACAGAATCTCACACCACAGGAAATGTCTGAATACCGCCGCAAAGACACAAAACCCGCCGGAAACCGATCAACAAACCACAAAACAAACGCCTCGTAAATGCCTGAATACCACCGGAAACTGATCAACAAAACACAAATCAAACACCTCGCAAATGCCTGAACCGACGTTGCCACAGCAGGACCGGAGGCGCGCCACCCCCCACGCTTGAAAGTCGCCTGAAAACCGCACTCAACAACCGTGATACGCGCCTGAAAACCTCTCGGACTGCACCAAAACCTCACCCAATACCTCCTGCGAACTGCACCAAAAGCCCTGCAAACTGCCCCAGAACCACCAACACAATGCCCGGAAACCGCCGACGAACCTCCTGCACGTCGCCGCCGTAATAGCCACCGGAGCTTTGACCTGTGACCTACGAACGTGGAACCCTAAATCGCCCCATAATCGCCCCTTTCACGTGTTATTGTTATTATTATTATTATTATTATTGATTTTGATTAATTAAACTGCTGGGATCGGTTATGAACACCGAATTTCGAGGATTTATGTGTTTAGATGATTGAAGAATATTTTAATTTGAAGCACTATAATTTTCAGATTCGTTTATTTAATAAAGTGTCGATTTTTAAAGGTTTAAAGTGACTTTTATGTTGATTTAAGGTTAGAATTTTAATCCCAACTTAATGGTGAATTGATTTGCATAATTTAGTGTCAATTTCAATTATGAAAATCAATTATATTTTTCAGAATTATTTCAAGGCTTAAAATTGTCAATTTTGATGAATTTAAAGGTGGAACCTTAATGTTTTCATACTAGGGCTTTAGTTTTTCAATTGAGACTATTATTTTATTAATGGGAAATTAATTTCTAACTAATTCAAAGGTTTTAGAATTTATAAAAGTTGCTGGAAATTTAGTGAGCATGAATAATAATTAAATTTCATTATTTTTATGATTGGAGGTGATTTCTAATCTAGAGTCTTGATTAGCAAAGTGGCCTCCGTACTTAGATATTCGAGGTACGTACATGTCTAGGGTGACCACCGTTTACATGAGGATATTTGTGATACTTATTATTGTGAATCATGTCTAGAGTCTTGATTAGCAAACTTGAATGCTTCTTCACTTAGAACACTTGTGAAATGCTCACCATAATCACAAATCTAAATTATGGATCATCACAAGGTCATTAGGGCAAAGACCATGACCAAGACAATTAAGAAAGCACGAATCAGCAAAGTCGAGTACATATATGAAATAGAAATGCAACTACACATTCTTAACTTGACAACTGTAATGACCACTAACAACTACTACTTGACATTCCAACATGCAATACATAATTGAATGAATAACAATACCCTTGACTTTACTCTTTGACTTTACTCTTGACTTTACTACTACTTGATAACTTCTTTTCTTGTTCTTGATTGGAATAGGAAATTCTAGAATTTGAATAAAACAATAAACCGGATTTTCCTTCTACTAAGTCCACAAAGGAACGGTAGCACGGGAGCTACCCATGCTACCAAACTATGTCACACTTCTATGACGGATCCAACGCATAAAAATAATAAAACATGACATCGTCCTGTACCACAACGAATGCCATGGGCTACTACCGTGTGCCTCCCCTATATGTTCACTCTAGGTATACGATCCAAGAGCTTTTAGTGCTTATCGAAAATTAACTACTACTACTAGACAATCACTTACTAAGCAGCCAAGACTAAGTCGATCCGCCACCAATATCATGCCAGATCACAAGGGTACAAAGACACATATGTGACATCAAACTTGCTTACTTTACATGGGTACCTTGACACGCATGCATTAAAATTTAAATTGGTTTACATGGTACTATGACTCACATGCAAATAAACTTAACTTGGTTTTACATGGGTACTAAGACTCTCATACAAATAATAACTTCTTCTTAACTTTAGCATGAATGAGACTCTTGCACAATTCATACTACATGCTTGATTAAATAATAATGACAAACATGCTCTACTAAATGATTGCATAATGAAATATGAATCACAACTCTTTTCTTGAATCAAGTAACCACCATATTCACATATGACATGATTATACGTGGTTAAAATAAATGACTTATGTATGATACTACACACATAAGCATAATCTACACATATACGTACCTTATGTACTTTCTCAAAGGTGCCACTTTTCTCAACAACTTAATTAATCAAAGTTTCCACCTAAAATAAATAATAGATAATTTATTATTCATACTTTAATAAAATTCCAGCAATTATTTAATACTTTAAAAGTCAATAAAAAACCCTAATAAACCTCTTTTAATCTTAATTAATTACCATGGTCAAAACTCTAGGCAATTCATGCAATTAAAATATTAAAAATCCATGTTTTAGGGTTTCAATCATGCATAAATCAATTAATTATTAAATCTGAAATTTGTGCATGAAAACTATAAACTTTAATTATATTAATCATCAATAATAATCTGAAAATTAATTAAATTAACAAAGCTTGAAAGTTTTTATTTTTATTTTTTATAAAACCAACGAAAAACACAAAGAGGAGAGGAAGAGGGTAACGCACGCACACACACGCAGCTGCAGTGTTGGCTGGATCGGCGGCGACGACAAGGAGGGAGGGCCGACGGCGGCACGGGCTGTTGTTGGTTATGAACAATATAATTCATGCGGAAAAATCATAAGACCAGAATCCAATTAATTGCCACATAATCAATTAGCATAATTTAGTATACATATATACTATGTGATGCGTGCCTTCTCTAGCTGCTCCCGAACCGAACAAGAACAAGTATAGAGCTCCAAATGTCGCCCCTCCGTAGATAGTCCACGGCACGTTTGGATCCGCCTTACGTTCAACCAACTAGGATATCGTCTATGGTATTATGCACTCGGAACTCACTTTATCTGATACGCAAGAGTATTGAATTTATTGAATTCAAGTTATGATGTGTGTTATAAATTAAATTTATGATCATTGATCACATATTTATAGGGAAATAGAGTAGTCATATCCTACTAGAATTAGATTTACTAAATCCCTTAGAATTGGGATTTAAGTTAATCTCAAATACTTAGTCTTTTAGAAACATCCAAATACATACTCCCTCCGTCCCAAAATTATAGTCCTGTTTTCTAAATCGAGCGTCCCAAAATTATAGTCTTGTTTCTAATTTTGTCTATTAAGGTCCTCACTTTCTCATGTACTATATTAATTAAAAATGCATTGAAAACCCCACTTATTTACTATATTCCATTTTCCTATGTACTATATTCTCTTTTCCATCTACTTTATTCCACTTTTCCATCCATTTCAATCATCATTTGTACTTTATTCTACTTTTCCATGTACTCCCTCCGTTCCTAAATAAGTGTCACTTATTGGGAACGACACGGAGCTTAATAAAATTGTGAAGTGTGTAAGATGTAATGATTGAGAATATTTTTGTTTTGGGAAAGGAAAAAGTAGATAATTATTTATTGATAAAGTACAAATAAAAGTGGATGTGGGATTGAAAAGTGGAAAAGTGTAGAATGTGTAAATAAAAGTAATCATAATTTATAGAAAAGTGGAAAAAGTGTATGGAAAAGTGTGAAAAGTGTATGGAAAAGTGGGAAAAGTATATGTTCAAAAATAGAAAAGTGACACTTAAAAAGGAACGCCAAAAATGGAAAAGTGACACTTATTTAGGAACAAAGGGAGTACTCCCTCTGTCTTTATTTAAGAGATACACTTGTCTTTTCCGGCCGTATTTATTTAAGAGATACACTTGTCATTTTTAATAACTTATCAACCCCACCATCTAATTAAATAATCTATCTACACCCCACCCCCACCCCCACCCCCACCCCCACCCCCTAAAATGACATGGTCCCCACTTGTTGTACTTATTAAAATATCTACCTAACCCCACTTGTTTTATTACTTTAATTCATTCAATTCTTCTTCTTAATACCCGTGCCCGGCCAAGTGTATCTCTTAAATAAATACGGAGGGAGTACTATATTCCATTTTTCTTAAAACACGTGTTTTTGGTCAAACGGAACAATAAATATGGGACGGAGGGAGAAGGTATTAGGATTATCATAAAGTTTTAAACCAAGTAGGATAAGGAAAACAGATAGCTTGTGGCCCAAGTTACTTGTCGCGCAAGTAACCTTGGCTCCCAAGTATTACTTGTCGTACACGCCAAGGCTGCTGGCTGCTTGCTTGTCGCCTACGGCATGATGTTGGCTGCTCGCTGGCTGGCTGCCTTGCTGTCCACGCTTGGCTTGCATCCCATGCGCTAGACCTTGTACTCGGCGCTGGCTCGTCGAGCGATGGGCTGGCTCGCTTGTCAGTCTGTCGGTCGTCGTGCTTTGTTTTCCGATTCCGGAATTTATTTCTGACTCGAGTAATATTTACATTTTCCAATAATATATCCGATTTCAACAATATTTTCCGATTTAGACAATATTTCCGATTCCGGTAATATTTCCCTTTCCGGCAATATTTGGTTCCCGCAATATTTCTATTTCCGTTAATATTTTTCGAAACTAACCATATTTCCTTTTCCGGTAATATCTTCAACTTCGATAATATTATATTTCCGTCATGAACCATATTTCCGTTTCCAGCAATATCTTCATTTCCGACAAATATTTTTTCTTTGCCTTTTGATGATTTTACCTCCCACTGGAACCAATATCCACCATTTTCGAATGTCCATAATTAGAATATTTACTGAATATTATATTCACCTAAATACTTGATCCGTTCACGTACTATTTGTGTGACCCTACGGGTTTAGTCAAGAGTAAGATGTGTTATTAATATTATTAATTTCACTTGAACTGAAGCGGTCTCTAGCTAGGCATTCAGATCACTGGATCTCACTGAATAATTAACTTGTTTAATTAATATTGAACTGCATTTATTAGACTTAGCATTAAATGCATTAAATGAAACTTGGACCAAGGGAATTATTTCCTTCAGTTGTTGCCTTCGTGCGATGCTCGACCAAGAGAGAGAGAAAATTAGAGGAGAGGCACAAATGTATTTAGGGTTTAAATTCTCATGAACCCTTGGGTATTTGTACTAACCCTTACTTGGGCCTCAAGTAAGGTTTATGAAATCCAAGATTATTTGTCTTGCCATCATTTCTAATTTTATTTCTCCATAATTTTAATTAAAGCTATAAATATATTTTTTTAAATCTTTTCTAAAATAAATTTAATAACTTTAATAAATATTAAATGTACTTAAATTCTCTTTTATTATTTATATGATTTAATAATCACATAAATAATTCTAAAATGCTTATTAAATTATACATGGTCGGCTATTGGGCTGTGCATCCAGCCCAATAGTACAGGGCCTCCGATTTATTTGGGCCCGCAAATCTGAACTGAAACTAAAACTATATATAAAAAAAATCAGCGTCTAGAGCAGTCATAAATGAACTATAGCTAGTTGGTTATTTGAAGGGAAAATGTATATCCCTTTGTTTTATACCTGAAAAGGTACATGGTTCGATTCCTGAAACCTGATTTTTTTTTAATCGTTTGGGCTTTATTATTTATGTTTTGTGAAGTAAAAAACAACATTGATGTAGAAAATGTGTACACATATGTACACATACAAATTTCTTAAATTATTTAATGTAATTTTTTTTCGAACTTTAGTAAGTTTGTGAGTAATGCATATGGTGGATGTACTTGTGGTAAATGTATAATTTCTTAGACAACGGAAGTATAAATTGACTTTAGAAAGTACGTAGCATGTTTATGAATTTTAAAAATTTGTAAAAGGTGCATTATATATAGCACATGGCCTCCAAATTGTTTAAGACGCCCCTGAAACTATAAATATATTATAAATATATTTATAAAATAATAAAAATACGGGGTATTACAAACAATCTTAAACGCATGCACACAAACTTAGGTTGCAAAAAGTAGTATGCATGGGCATTCGCTTTTTGCTCCGAAAGACAATTTATCAGCCCTCATCCACCAGATCACAAAAAGAAATGAAATGAAATAGGAAAAACTAAGAGCCCATTTTAAATTTTAAATGAATGGGTAAAAGTGTTTTCATATACGTAGTATATTGTTAACTTTTGTGTAAATAATGTCATCTATACTAATATATTAAAAGGCGAATACGTACAATGAGATTCGAACTCTAAACCTCAAGTGTGGAGGATAAATCTCATTACCATCTTAACCAACAACCATTTGTGATTTATCTCTTCACATTAATTTATAAATGAATGTTAACATGAAGTTTACAGCAACTAAACTTTTACGTGACTTTTTATTTTCTATTGACTATTTTGGAAAAAAATAATAATTAAAGAATTAGGACAACCATGAATAAACATGATGTCATAAGTCTCATAAGCATCAACTACAAAAATGCCTTGCATGACAGCATATGTCTAATTTGGTGTTTGTTAATTTTGAATCACTTATTTCCACTAGAAAACAAATTATACAAATTGTAAGATGATGCAATTGAAAAATTATTTCTCATGATAAATGACTTATTGTGTTTGTGTAGTTGACGAACTTGATGAATGCTTTCACTTAATGCTATACATGTATCTTATCAAATATTTTGCTCAAAAAAAATCTAAAATTTTAACTATTCAATGTAGCAATCAGGGCATCGCCCGAGCCACGCACTAGTTGTTACATTAAAATATGTCATTGTTGCATTGATAATTTAGTACTTTTTTTGACTTTCAACATATTACACAAAAATACCAATTTGCCCCTAGGTATGGGAATTTTGGTCACTATCCACTAGCGGTGTATCACACTCCTCAAAAGGAAAGGAATGAATATGAAGAATATATTTGCCAAAGATAAAAAGGAATACTCAAAAGTGACGATGTGAACTGATGAATCCCAAGTAATCCCCGGAACTGACCCGGACCTAAATTTTTTCGCTACAAACCTATTTCAAACCCGACTCGATAAAATTTGAACAAGAATTTAAATCTGATCCGAACATGACTCCAACCAAACATGGCAGAGTAAACATCTCGACAAGAACTTATCCCCAAATCAAACCCGACCAAAACTCGTAACATAAGTTGACCCAACATTCCCCGACCTGAACATATCCCGAGACTTAGATAACTCAACCCGAATTCGATTCAAGTAACCAATTAGACAGTTCGTTCAATCCAAAATCGTGTACTCCTCTCCACCACACACATGTACTACCTCTGTTTCAAAATGATATTTTCACTTTCCGTTTAAATACATTTCATAATGTTCTATACACTTTATTTTATTCTATTTTTGGACATAAAAATTTACTATCATAACCCTCTTACTTCCCAACATTTACAACTTTCCACTCATTTTCTCTTATTTTACTAAGTTCTTTCTTACCCGCACCTAGGTGTGAACAGAAATACCGGGTACCCGGTCTCGGCCCAGGAATCACAAAGGACCCGACAGATCTGGACCTGGAGCCAGTACCAGCAGAAGCGATTCCAAAGTTTAGGAACCGATCGGTAATAACCGATTCCGATTCTGGATCTAGATTACTTGGACCTGGCACCCTGTGGGTACTCGTTGGCACCGGTTATGAGAACGGGTACCCAGTGGGACCGGTTTCGGGACCAGGTACCTGGTATCACACACACACAAATAATTCAAAAAGTATGATAACTAATTGTTGTTTTAGGTTAAGAAGTCTAGAAAAAAGCAACTTTAAAAATGCCAAGTTGTTAGTTTATTAGAAAAAAGTAGAACTATAAATTCAGTTTTAACTTAATTCTTAATTAAAGTAAACATGAAAAAAGTGAAGCTAACCGGATACCCTATCCCGAAATCGGATCCAGAAAATTTGGACCCGACCGGTTTGATCTGTTCCGAGACCCGGTTCTGGTATCGGTCCCCCTTAGTTTTTGACCGAGTACCCGGTACCGTTCAACCCTACCCCACCCATCTTTTTACCCATTTATTATTTATCTATATTTTATTATTATATCCACCCATATTTTTACTACTTTTCCATTTTATCTTAAAATTTGGGTAAATAATAACCTTAAAAATTATTTTAAAAAGGAGGTAGTGTGTCAAACTATAAAATCTAGAACCAAATAGCTAGGTTGGTTAGATTCCACGAGTCGTTGATATTTCCAGGTAGTTTTAGTTACGTGTCGGTGTATTTGAGGCGATGCCAAGTCTAGACTTGGACCAATTCAATAACCCAAACCAACTGACATAACTCAAACTTGCAATTCATAATTGAAACATTTATCAGCTAGAGAATTCTTATTCAAGGTAGTCGTGTATGCTCTTACTCTTCCAATAATACAAACGCCGTTCATATATTGTCATTTGGAGTTTTCCGTTTTTGGTTTTATGCTTTTCAAAGCTTTTACGATTTTAGTTGAATTATAAAAGAATTCAAAATTCGTTATCCTTATGAAAGTCATGTTGCATGATTTTAAAGACTGCCAACAGAAAAATGAAAACTAATTTTTGAGATTTTCATATATTCCCTTTATTCTGATTTAGATAACATAATTTGACTTTTGACACTATTCATATTATCTACTTTGACTATCAATTGTGATTTGTATTTAAGGAAAAAAAATATAATCATGTGAGTCTTATTTTAATAATCTCATTTTAAGATTTATAATATAAACTTTTTATAATATTTTCCCATTGATAATTAAAAATATTAATGATTGAACTATTGCGTCGGCAAACGTGATAAAATAATTGTGTAAACTAAAGAAGAAGAAGGGCATAAATATATTTTTTATTTTTCTGAAAAAATAATAATGGAAATTGAAAATAAATGGAGTATAATGAATAATTCAATGTACTGAGACTACTGACTTTTCTTTTCCCTCTTTTCTTGGAGTACTTGAATTTATTTGGTATAGAGGAAAAAAAGTGTCCCTATTACAATTGACAATAAGTCACACGTCTTTACAATGACCAACCAGGCAAGTAGGCAACCAATGATCTTAAATGTATTGTTGATTATTATAAGTTTATAACAACAAAAACTATTCAACACAAACTAGTTGGTGAATATGATTTTACCACGTCAAGATTATTTCCCTATAAATTGTACCAATTTGCTCCTTAATAGCATTATCAAATTCCCCAACAATAATATAACTGAACTTGTTCTTTCCAATTTAATATTTCTTCTAATAAAATACATAGCAACTTAGTAGCAAGCACCCACACTAGCACAAAACATAAGTACGTCTTAGTTTGTTAATTAGCCATGGAAAGAACCAACTCGCTTCTACAAGCTCCCACTTACGGTAACTTAATCACTGTTCTCAGCATCGACGGAGGTGGTGTCCGGGGGCTTATTCCGGGAACCATTCTTGCCTTCTTAGAAGATGAGCTACAGGTAAATATATATATATATATATACACTCCGTATATATTCTATCTGTTTCATAATGATATTTCAATTTAGAATTTTGACAATATTTACAGTTGAAGAGAATCTTCTAAATTATTTCAAATATATAAGAAAAAACATATTCATATTCGGGTTTTGTTTGATGTAGAAATTGGATGGTGAAGATGCAAGACTAGCAGATTACTTCGACGTGATGGCGGGAACAAGCACGGGAGGTCTGGTGACTGCCATGCTTGCAGCACCTAATGAAAACAACCGCCCTTTGTTTGCTGCCAAAGACATCAAGGAATTCTACTTGCAACACTGCCCTGGAATTTTCCCTCAAGATAAGTAAGTATATACTCCCTCCATCCCGGAATACTCGAAACGGTTTGACTTTTTGCACTATTCACATAATTCACTTTGACCCTATTTTATTTCAAGTATATGAAAACAAATGTTAGTATATAATATATTGTTGGCTTCATCTTAATATATATTTTTAAAATATTAATATTTTATAAGTTTTTATAATACGTAGTTAAAGATATTGGTAGTCAAAGTTGTGCATTGGCAAGCGTGTCCAGTCAAAACGTTGCGAGTATTCCGGGACGGAGGGAGTACGTAATACTTATCTTTATTTTGTTTTTGGTAATTAAGCTTGGTCCAAACCACAGCCCATTAACTAATGATGGATCTTGAACCGTTCGAGTACGTAGGGACCGTCAAAAAAAATTAAAACAATATAGTACGTATAAGATATATACTCCCTCCGTCCCGGAATACTCGACCCAGTTTGACCGGCACAGAGTTTAAGGGACTTGGATTGACTTATTTAATTTAATAGGTAGTAGTTGATAGTGGGGTATTATTTTAATGTAGTTAGTGGGAGGTGGGTTAAGAGGTGGGGTTGGGGGAGAGTAGGGGTTGAATTTTTAATTATTTTTTGTATGGAGTAGGGGGTACGTGGGTTAATAAGGGTGGAGTGAGAAATAATATAATATTGTTAGAATATTTCCATTTTTAGAAACAGGTCAAGTATTAAGGGACGACCCGATAAGAAAAACAGGTCAAGTATTTCGGGACGGAGGGAGTACAATTATATTCAAAATTTAGGGAATCGGAACAATATTTACATTACGATATTTTTCGGCCGAGGGGTCAGACCGACACCAACTGTAAGAAAGTTATCTCACTGACCCCTCCCCCTGCTATAGGAAAGCTCCGTCACTGACTTCCTCGGATTACCCATTGTTACAGAGAAGGGAATAAAGTGACGGACAAGCTGGCTAATATTGATGTAAAGCAAGCTGAAATTTTATTATTTTGTCATAATCCTATAGGAGAGATAGCTAGCCTTATTCATGAGAATTTTGTAGGTATCGCGACACTACATTTAATTGCTCAATTTAATTAATTGTCACGGCTCATCACCTCTTTTTGCACCAAAAAATTAATAATACTGGTACTGGTATATAATTAATCATGTGGGCCGGTGTAGGTCGTTTATGTTTGGTCATGTAAGGGATGTAGTGATGGAAAATATCTACATGAAATAGCCAAGGAAAAGTTGGGAAATATAGAGCTAACTAATATTACCTCCGTTTCACGATACATCATACATGCAACGTTTCTCATTTTGGCACTATTTATCAACTAATTTTGAAAGTTTCTCTTTCACCATTATATATGAAAAAAAACATAGTCAAATGAAATCTTGTTAATTCGTATCCATGCGGAAATTCCAATCATCAAATTTTCATAACTTTAACTTATACGCAATTAGAAATATTAATGTCCAAATAATTAAGCATGTTGGAATACGCAAAAAAAGAAATATTACATGTATTGTGAAACGAAGGTAGTAACTAATAGTGGTACATACGTGTAGGTCGTCTATGTTTGGTCATGCAAGGGATATAGTGAAGTCGTTAGAGGGACCCAAATATGATGGAAAATATCTACATGAAATAGCCAAAGAAAAGTTGGGAAATACCAAGCTACATCAAACATTCACTAATATTACCTCCGTTTCACGATACATGTAACGTTTCTCATTTTGACATTATATTATTCATCAACGAACTCTGACAGTTTCTCTTTCACCATTATGTAAAAAAGAACATAGTACGTCTAGTGAGATCTTGTTAATTCGTATCAATGCGGGAATTTCAAATATCATTTTTTTTATAACTTTGACTCAATTAGAGATATTAGTGTCAAAAAAAACATGCCGAATTAAGAAATGTTGTATATATTGTGAAACGAAAGTAGTAACTAATATTGGTACAAGTATATAATTAATTTTGTGGTACGTACATGTAGGTCGTCTATGTTTGGTCATACAAGGAATATAGTGAAGTCGCTAGAAGGACCAAAATACGATGGAAAATATCTGCATGAAATAGCCAAAGAAAAGTTGGGAAATATAAAGCTACATCAAACATTAACTAATATTGTTGTGCCAACATTTGACATCAAACATATGCAACCGGTCGTCTTCTCTAGCTATGAGGTACCTTATTCATCCATCTCTAATCTTTTTTAATTTGTAATTCGATCAGATCATATATTTTGTGATTGTACGTAAAACTAAGTAAAATATAATATGAATGGATATCAGATAAAAAGGACACCAAGTGTGGATGTGTTACTCTCGGATATATGCATTGGAACTTCGGCTGCACCAACTTATCTACCAGCCCATCATTTCAATTACGAAGGACCTAACGGAGAAGTGCGTGAATTCAACCTTATTGATGGTGGTGTAGCTGCCAACAATCCGGTACGCACACTAAGTTATTAATGTAGTAATTCGGGGTATTGCCCGGCCCAAAAACTAGTTCTACTTTATATTTTACATATGTTGATATTTATTACGTAGTACCTTTCAAGTTTTATTTTTTTTGTATTTATCACCTCATACAAATTAGTTTCATATTTACCAACTACGTAGTTAATTTTATGAAACGTTTTATATTTATGGCCTCTTAACGAATTTCATCCAAATTTTCGCCTATATGCACCCTACTTAAACTAACTTTTTTAATTGAAAACATAATCAAATATGAGGGAAATTATGGGGCCACATGGACGGAAAAGTTGATGAAATAAGTTAAAAAGTGTTGAATACAAAATGGGGCGATGATTTAGTTGTCGCAATCTCACGTGTTGGAGTTTAATTGGTACATATAGGCGCCACGTAGGCTATGAGTCATAATAATATTTTTACTATCAATGCAAAAAATTTACTATGAAAACATGTAAATAAGGTAATCGATATATAGAAATAAACAAAAATTAGAACATTAAGATTTTCCTACGTACGTTTATTTTAAACATGTATAATAGGATATATAAGTTAAATATTTTAGATTCCAATTTAAATCATGACACATAAGCATGCCATGTCATTCATTGTGACACGACTTAAAGGTCTCATGTTGCGACCTTTATCATTTTCGTACAAAATGTTTCATAAAATGAAGTTGGTACATATAAACACAAAATCCCGAAACTTAAAAGGGGGCACGTAAATAGGAAAACATCTTTATATATTTGAAGTTGTTACATAATTAGTATTTTTAATTAAGTCTTGCGATCATACATGCGTAACAAAATTATATTGTTCTTAGTTTAATTTAATTAATATCTTACATTTTGTGCATTTATATTTACAGGCATTGGCAGCAATAAACGAAGTATCGAACGAGATATACAGTGGGAGCCCAGATTTCTTTCCAATAAAACCATCAGATTATCATCGATATCTAGTGTTATCTTTAGGAACAGGAACAGCCAAACGCGAAGAGAAGTACAGCGCAGAAATGGCAGCAAAATGGGGTATTTTAGGTTGGTTATCATGCGGTGGTTCTAGCCCTTTGATTGATGTGTTCACACATGCCAGTAGTGATATGGTCGACTTTCATCTTTCTACTGTCTTCAAAGCCCTTCATTGTGAGAATAATTATATCAGGATCCAGGTACGTATAATTTTTATCTACTATACATATTACTTCTGTCTCAAAACGATTTTTATAATTTTCGTATTAGTCTGTTTCATACGAAGTAATATTTTTACTTTTCACATATTTTTCAATAAAAAGTTTATTATCTTACTTTTCTTAACCCACGACGTTTACAATTTTCCATTCAATTTCTTTTACTTTTTTTTTTTTTTTTCCGTACATCCATCCATCTTTATACACATTTCTGTTACTTTATCCATATATTATTAATTATAATCACCCACCATTTTACACATTGTTTTCTTTTGTCTTAATATTTGTGTAAATAATAATTGGAAAATCGTTTTAAAACGGAGATAGTACAAAATCTATCTTACACATATTATATTGATTGAGTGAAGTATATATAGAGTAGATGGGACTTTGATGCATGTTTTTGAATAAATATATATTGCATGCAGGATGATACGTTAACTGGGAACTTATCATCTGTTGATATTTCAACGGAGGAAAACTTGAGAAATCTTGTTACAGTCGGAGAGGAGTTGCTAAAGAAGCCCGTTTCAAAAGTCAATTTGTCCACAGGCGTATGCGAGCCTATTAGTCAACATTCTAACGAAGAAATACTCAAGAGGTATGGTCACTAACTTAATTATTCATTATACTGTCATTTGAATGCATAGCAATATAGCATATAATCATATATAGGGTCCGAAGTGGTTAAGAACTTAAAAATAATCGACTATTGTAACAACCAATTGTGTCGCCCTTTTATCGTTTCTTTTATACTTGGATATGTTAGTCTTAGACAAGTTCTATAATTTGACATGTAATTATTCGTACATATGTAGGCTTGCAGAGATATTATCAAAGGAGAGACGGCTACGTCAAATAAGATCACCTCAAGGTCAAGGGCGTGCTCACTACGGCCAAGCCCAAGCTGAAACATCTAGTGGTGTAAATCAAATAATGGCCGATTGATAACGTTACTTTCCTCTCGTTCCTTCACCATGCACCTACGTTTTTCTATTTTTTATGTACACACTAACACACAAAATAAAGAAAATAAATGTTCTTTATTTGTTTTATTTAATTACTTGTAATTCCCATTGTAATATATACATTCTCCGTTTTATAATGATGTTTTAATTTCTATTTTTCACGTTTATCAATGCACAACTTGTATAATTTATATCTCGAATTATACACTAGAAAAAAATTTGATATTATTAAAGTACTCATTGAGACGAATAAAAAAAAATTCGCATGAATTTTTTTTTTTCTTATGTATTGAAAATAATGATCCTCTCCGAGAGAGTATAAAGCATGTTTTACAAACTCGATCCAGAAGAGCATGTTTTACTAGAATTAATACAGGTAAAACTTCTCAAATTCGGGGTTTATCTTGGTTATTACATGAAATTCTACACAAATTCTTATTTATAAGGGTTGTACAATAAATATTGTACACCAGAGTAAAAGTTAACCCAAAATGTTTAAAAGTTAAGCTTATATAGGTAAAAGTTATCCATTTTTTAGTGATAAATTTTTTCATTTTAATAAAACTTATTTCTTCAAAATCACTAATAATGTATAAAATTAATAATTTAACTCTTTAAAATGTTTATCTATCAACGTTTTTTTTACTAATATAAAAGTTAATCAAAACTAGATTAAAGTTACAAAAAAATGGGTAAAAGTTATCTTGGTGTTCAATAAATTTATTGTACACCTCCAATTGAGCTTGCTTCCCAAAGATCCTTAGCTTTCTCCCAGGAGTGATACAATGGCAATAGGAGAAATCCCACTATTACGGTGAATTGGTAATCTTTCAATTCCATCTCCTTACCCATAACATGCTTTTTAGCCTGCAAGACTTTGGCCAATTTGATTCGATGGAGAGATAAACCGGTAGCTGTGTTCGAAATATTGCTTATCTTGGGAAGTATATTTGGGCATTAACCACGTCCTTTACCCAAACATCATAATTCTCACCCTTTAACAGATACTTAGTGAGAGAATTACTAGGCTTTCCTAAATAGTGTAGGTCAAAACTCAGTGCTTTGAATCGAACGTACATTAGGAGTAATAAAAGGTAGTTTAATTACTTAGTGTGAGTGTTAAGGTCTCAGAGAGAGATGATATTGGATTTTCGCTCTTTTTGTAACTTCTCTTCAAGCTTAATTAGTCCCCCTAAGCCGTAGCGCGCTAGCAGAATATTCAGGCCTCTGCGCAACTGGGAACGACGAGCACAGTACCACTGCCGAAGCGAGAGCACAGGTAGAGCCAGTTGATTTTTGTGACAGATTATAAGGCAGAGAGATTCTAAAGGTTCTTTGTGCGCTCAAGACCTTTTGGAAATTCTACTCCCATAAAAACACAATCGTCGTTGGTGATATCTTCATTTCCACAATTAGTTTTTATTTGTGTGACAACTACCACATATATTAATATATATCCTTTCTCATATCATTATCTGATACGTCTTCAATGATGGGTGTGCAATACTACCACCACCCGTCTTCCACCAACGCCAAAGCTCCCCCGAACCATACATAGGCAAGCTTAGGAGTAGAAAGTGGTACGGGCATTTGCTTTCACCTGTTCAATATAATCCTACAAAAGGAAAGGAATGAATATGAAGACTATATTTGCCAAAGATGAAAAAGAATACTCAAAACTGACAATGTGAACTGATGAATCCAAAGTTTTTTTTAAAAAATGTTAAAACTTGTATGATGGAAACAAAATCTATCCAGCTGCAAGCATCATAGGTTCAGCGCTATTTTCCACAGCATTCATCTCAAACTGAGGCTTTACAGGGAACACAAAAATAGTAGAGGCAGCGACCGAAGGTTGGAATGAAGCTGAATATCTCGAAGAAGTCACAGTAACTCTGGGCAACTGCTGCGCACCAGAGGCCAATGGAACCAGCTTGTAACTCAAAACATGTTCAGATTTGGGCAAGACAAAGATCATGTCATTATGGGACCCAGATGAAACAAAACTTTGTGAATCCAGTAATGAATACTTTATCTCTTGAAGCAATTCTGTGTGATTCTGAACTATGATGAAGAAGGTGAAGGGATCTCCAAGTACAGCATGAGGTGGACATTTCAAGCTCACAATCAGTGGAGATTGTTCTACTTCTACATCAGGAAGTTTATGTTTTGTCAGAACCCCAGAAATTCCTTGTTTCAGAAGCCCTGTATCTCTCATCCATCTCAGGCACACTGTACCAATTCTCGTATTAGAGGTATTATTAGCCACAGGGATTACAGAAAAGACCTTCTTGTACTCCTCTCCTGGCACAACTATATTGGGTAGTGCAGCATCCATACTTGATTGATTACTGGCTGGGTGCACGGTACACGAGTTTTCCAAGGTGCTGTCATCTATTTCAATTGTCATTGACAAGACCCTTAACGGCACCTCGGTGCAATTTTTAGCACTGACAATGAGTATACTTGTTTCATTCAGTGGCAAAGTTGACAACTTCTCAGCATCTTCAACGGGCTTAACTCTGGAAAGCAGTAACGCATCACGTCGAAATGGCAGCATCATATGATGGCTAATCAAAACAGGATTCTGCCCTTCAATCTGCAAGCTCTTATGAACATGGATTTTTTGCATATTAATAACATCATGACCCTGAGATGAATAGCTCAACGAAACAAACAACATGATCGGCTTCGGCCTGTGCCACTTTATTTCTAGTTTACAGGACCAAGACTCTCCTTTACTTAGAAATGGAACGGATACCAATCCAAATGAGTGCTGAATATTTCTAATGTTGTCAGAGGTTGTAAGAGAACTTTCATCATCTGGTCCAGAAACTCCAAGAAGCTCAACATGATGACTTTCAGTTGCATGTGGCTCAATTTCCCTTGGACTTACCAGTCCACCCCCTCTGGTGTCTACCAGGTTTATTTTCAACTCACCAGAGTAAACAGAGTGACCCTTTGAGGAAATAGTAACCGGAACAATGAAGTTTTCACCAATCAACGCAGGACCTACGGCATCCACACTCAGATCAACTTGAGCATCAGGTTCTTCAACTTGAATTGCCTTTTGACCAGAGAACGCTAGAGCAGGATCTTTGGTTGGGAAACTCTCTAGCCGCTCCTCAAATTTCCAAAGCGGAAGATCATCCATGGAGGCAGGACTTTCAGCTCTACAACAGATAGTGAAATGGGATCCAATTCTTACAATGATGGACATGCATTCAAGCTTTCCACTTCGATCTGTACAAAACAAAGAGGTTATACACGATGGAAGGAATATTCTAAACCAATTTTGGACAGGGAAATTATGTGCAAAACCTGGTGAAATTGAAATTGCGGGCACGAATGTACGAATTCTTTAGCCCCATCAATAAAAATTAAGCATGTGCATTGGTTACTCATAATTTCCTAACACGGATACACTTCGACAAACTTAGCCAGTGAGAATTTTTCAAGTAGCATGGACCACGGAAGAAAATGTGCGAAGAATTTGGACGTTTAATTCACTGAGAGTTAAAATTATTTAATACATACGAAGTATGAAATTGGAATCCCTCCTATGCCTCATAACCCTTCTAGAACCGTTAATGTGACAGGGGGGGTGAACCCTTATGAGGACACCTTTGTCCTCCTGCTCTCTCTTTTTCTTAATAAAAAAAAGTCCCTATAAAAAAAATAGTGATAGAGGGAGAACTTCAACATGTGCCCTGCTAGTTTTCCAATTATACTGATTCAAGTGTTTACACTGACTTGTATTTCCTTTTACATCCTGAGTTTTATGCATTCTTTATATCATATGATCACTCTTGTCCTTTAACTTCCCCCATTTCCGCATCAAGATGGGTTTTTAGATCAATTACACGACCAGTTGACCACAAAGTGGAAAATAAAATGAATTACAAGCAAACATGCTGCAGTACTTACCAGATTTAACATCATAAGTCAGCCTCAGCCATTTATTTGTGGAAAGTGCCAAATCTGGAGCTGTCTCTACTCGATAACCCACTTGATTGGTAAAATTAGCAGGTGACGGAACTTTTTGAGAGTTCTGGATGGAAAAATTACATTCTGACTGATTGAATTGGACATCTAATGAATCAATCTCAAAAGGGAGAGGCAGTTGCGATAGAAGCGACAACGTTACTTGCGTAGGTGCCCCTGGCTTGACTACTAGCTCATGAAATGCAACCGAAGCAAGAAGAACTACTCTAAGAGGGCTGACAAGATCAACTTCAACATGAAGAGGAGAATCTTTAGTTACCCTAAGATTCTGATCAACACCTTTCAATGCAAACTCTGATTCTCCAGTAACAAGTCCAAGAATCTCTTTGTGAATTATCTCCCTCTGTTGGAAACTTGGAGGACCAGCTGGGCCACATTCTTTATAGTTAGAATCTCCAGATGTTACTGGCAATGCAGCCATCTCAAGGGAATACTCAACAAATTCTTTCAAAGAACCACCTTGACTTGCACACTCACGTAAATAACCTAAGATTTCCCACAGCAAGGTTGCCCAACTCTCATGCCTATATAAATTCACAGCAGAATCAAAATATTGTTTTGCATTTTTTATTTCACCAAGAGAAAAGTATTCTTTAGCAATTTGGAAACTGCAATATGATGCCATCCTTTGAACTTTTAAGCTGGCATATACTTCATAGGACTTTTTCAGAAGAGCAATGATTTCAAAAGAATCCTGAAATCTCTTCCCTTCTGCGATAGAATAGCGAATGAAGTCCTCGTCTGTCAGACTGCAGATGCAGAATCAACGATAAAGGGATTCAAAGTTAGTATGACGGACCGTATCTAAATATGCAAGACTCTGTCAGCAACAATTGAAACTTACGGTTGCAAAGCTACTTCCTCATGATCTTGTTCCAGTAACCGTGCAAACTGCCCAACATAACCAGAAGGTATAACTGCTTCAGCAGCACTATTATTCTCACCAAAAACCTCCCACAAGGAAAGAGCAAGTTCCAAGCAAGATCTCTTCTCCATCAAGTAGCGAGATGCCAGCTGCCCGGAGGAAATAAATATTAAAACCACAATCAGCTACAAATCTACAGATGCTCATTTGAGAAATATTTCAAAGAAGTGTTGAACAGCATGCTAGGATCAGCAGGAAGAAAAACATATATGTTCCCACCATTATTGCCCAACAAGAATCTAATCATGTTATTAACATTATGATTACAAATGCATTCACTGAAGAGCCATGGCCATACCAAGAAGATAATAAGATATGATCAAAGGGGACCTGAAGGCAAGCTCATATACCAGAAAGGAAAAACATAAAAGAGAAAAGCAGGTAAAGAATCAAGAGTTATCACAGGAAGGAGTAATGGAGATATCCAGGTTAGAATAAATTTTGTTTGGAGCATATATACATCATCCAAGGACAAAAGTAATGCTGCTTTTTTTTTGGTTCTACTACGAGGAGTTCTCACTGCCTTCGGCGAGTGGACTAATCTCCCGCGGGAGTTTGCATGGGTACCTCGATGGGCAGCATCCCTCCCAGTTTAGATTTTTTTTCATACCCAAGGCTCGAACCCGAGACCTTGGTTAAGGAGCAAGAGGCCCTTAACCACTCATGCCAACCTCAATTGGTAAGTAGTGCTGCTTTGTACACTAACATGCAGATGCATCCGGTTAAATCAACGATTCTTTTTTCTCAAAAGCTTTAAAATTATCCTCTTTGTTTGCCCACTCTTCTAATGGTGGGATATTAACAAGACCTTGAACAAAAATCCACATCATCATGAAGGTTTATCACAGACACCTACAGTGCCTATTCCTTGACCAAATGGTGCAGAAGTAGGACAAACTGAGTTAGCAGCACAAACAGATGGATTTTTGAACGATAAATACAGTTTCCAAATATCATAGATCCTATGCAACAATAAATTTGCTCAGGTGGGCTGTTGGAAAAATTTCACAGTATACATATAATATGTGGCACCATTTCCAATTTTCCATGCCTTCTTTAGAGTACAGCGCACCCCAAAAAAACAGAAAAAGGAAAGAAGCAGTTCAATATTTGAAAAACATCCATATAGCATTATTCAATTTGTAGGCACAGCGTTTAGCAGCATGGAATTTCAATAGAAGTTGAAGCCTACTCTTCACCAGCTTTCAACAGAACAATATAGATAATTACCTGATAGTAATAAGCTGGTTGAAGTTCCCACTCAGTCAGAGCCTTATCTTTGACGCCCAAAACTTGGGCTGGAAAGCCTGGAATGTTTTTTGAACTTGTTTCTAGTAGTTCGGCAAAGACCAAAAACTGTCTGCATAGCCATTCCCAGTGAAGAAAAGTTGCTTCTGCTGCTCCGACAAGCTTCTTGTAAGAAGTACAGTGCTGACGGAACCATAAAACTGCTTCTACAATTTTTCCACCATGCAATAACAAAGTTGATATCTTGAAATGCAATTGTTCTGCAAGGGTTTTTATCTCTACTAAGCGCTGTATTGCAGGCAACCTGGTAGATGTTCCAACCATCTGTATATTAAACCAAGGGTCACTTTGAAAGAAAGGTGCATCACCATTCAACTAAAAACTTTGTACAAACTACAAAAGTGCATGCATAACATTCCTCAGGAATTATGTGCGCCGTTATGTCACAGAGCTTTTGTGCAAAGATCACTGCATATGGTAGAGAAGATAGACCTATTTTGTCAAGGATCCATAAAAGACATTTATTTTCTAAGAAAAGGATAACAAAAAAGGAATATGCCATATATGGTAGAGAAGTTATACTAGTACCTAGAATAGCCTAAGCTGCAGCTCAATAGATCTGAACAAGAACTGTGAAATTTATTTAACTATGACAATAAACAAGTTGTATACTCCCTCCGTCCCTAAAAGATCGACCCATTGCAATTTTTGGGGTCAAACTTTGAGAACTTTGACAATGAATTCTCATTAGCCTGTGAGAAATAATATAGTCATGTGGGGTCTTGTTAGATTCGTTTCAACATATATATTCGGAAAATTAACTTTTTATAATTACGCGTGTAGAATTAGAGATATTTACGTTTTAAGTCATGTCTTGAAGACCGTAAAAGTCAAATAGGGCAATCTTTTAGGGAAGGAGGGAGTACAAAAAAGTTGTATTGGTTCAATATTGTTACTCAACAACTCGTAGCAAATGAACTAAACAGATATTGCAGAGCTTGCACATTTACCTGGTCTATTCCATAGTTTGACTATTTTGAGCTACAATAACTTCTTTTTTCTTCCTTTTTTATATTAATTATATAAAAAAGCAGAGAAAGAACAAAATAACCAAGTCCACGTGTCTTTTCTCAAAAAAAAAAAAAGAATTAAATCAATTCCACATGTCATGAAACAACTCCATAATCCATGCAGACAACTTTCGTCAATCTTTCCCGACCAGTTTTTTGTCGTCCTTATTTCACCTTCTTCAGTTGCCTAGCTAAAAGTTTCAATGTAATATGTTTGTTGGATAAACGTTAATAATTATATTGCTGATCCGCAAATATTCTTTTTTTTATACTCGGCTAACTCTATCAGTGCTTAGGTGAGATGAGATATGCTGGAAGTGGTAAGACCGAGTGACCGACTTTTAAACAAAATGATGTCTTATCTCCGTCATCTCAAATTTAGACGGGTATATCATTTATAACTACAAGGAATAATGTCCGGTTAATACGACATCCACATGTGCCGCCTTGTTGCACCCACAAAAAGTCAAATCTCTCAAAACAACCTGATCTAACACATCTGTGGAAAAGTTCGACCAAAACTAACTTGAAATCTTAAAAGCCCTTGGAAGGTTAGTTCTAATTAAATGCTCCTCGGGCCTGAAAATTGAAATTGACTGACCACAAACCACACATCAGTACATCACCTGAAAAAAAAGCCTAAAATTGAACAGAACCCATAACTAATTCCAACTAAGAAACTCCCTGACTTATTCCCCAAGCAACCCATAACTAACTTATAAAGATACTACCTAAAGTACCCCTCTGTGGCTCTCCCTAACATTGTTTCATAGAACCTACTTGATAGATTTAACAATTGCTAGCAATCTGGAGTAATTGCAAGAATACCCTAGCGGATAATAGATGTATATACCTCCCTCAATGCATGATATGCGTCCTCATAAAACTTTAGCGCTTCAACCCAATCTCTACGAAACTCTGCATAGACAGCAACCTGCAAAACACATAACATGATAACTAGATAAACATTGGTGCAAATCCTGAAGTTTAAGATTTATGGATGATAAAGTTCACAGTGACTCTCTGCGTTTAGCAGAAGCTCTAACATTGCAAAAACATCCTACTCCAACAAAACATTTTGATGCAATAAAAAACATATTAGTTTGACTTAACTGAAAACCGAAGGGGTGTCAACCTCAACCCAGTATAAAAGCAAGGCTAGGATCAAAATTATCACTTTCATATTCACTAAAATCCCTATAATGAGTAACTTTCTTTTCCTCAAATTATACAAGGAAAATGTACAGAGACAATCGGATTTGTTCAGACTTGTAGTGTCTTAGCTTCACATGACACTGACACTTTCTGAAGAAGTTCTTCATTCACATTGAACAAAGTACAAACTAACAAAAGAGACAGTGAAAGCTAGATAAATGTTGTTTAAAGAGGAAAATATGATGTTAGAGATCATCCAAGTTCCAAATCATATAGCAGTAGAATATAGCTAATAAGAATATGCATCTCCTTTATCAGAATGGTAAAGCAAGTAATCCACCTTAAAGCAACAACGGATACCCAATTCTGCTGAATTGAAATTTCTCTTTTCAACTCGTGTTTTAACACGCCTTCCTTCTTCCCGGTAATATATGTGTATTAAGTCAGCCAACACACTTCCTAACCTGCATAAGTAGTATATGAGAAAAGTAACACACAAAGATAAAAAAAAGATGTCCAATATAAAGAATTCAGAAGACTTCATGCCTAGTAAGGGACTGCTTCACTTCAGATGAATCTCTCATAGAAAAGTTGACAATGTACTTGGAATCCAATTCCACACGTTTGCGTAAGGCAGCCATACGATCTTCATTCATATCATCTGGTTGAAAGCAGGTAATTAACCATTCTTAAGATACTCCACAACTCAAGATATACTTCCATTATCCATGATATCCATGTTTCCAAATATGTACACTAAAACACTTCAAACAGCTAGAGCAGGCATGAGCTCCACATATGATTCCTGTAGCATTTCTTTTGCAAGAGTAGCTAGAAATGCCTACTGAGTTATCAACATACCAACTCACTGCCCTTTTAAAAAATGGAGCACGCATGACAACTTTAAGTCACAAAGTTTGAGTGAATTTGACATCTCCCTCCTATTGTATTATCTAGAAAAGAATTACAGAAGAAACAAGCACAACACCTTTCAGGGCACAGCCAATAAACTATTACTTTATTTGTTCTTTTCTTTATGAGAACATAAACTAATACATTCTTACCCTATTCTTCTTTCATAAATTAATTAAAAATATGAATAAACTGATTACAGAACTTCTTTCTAACCATCTCTTTGAAGTTACTGTTCTTAAAAACACTTGTGATGGCATTATCTACATAGTTATTAGAGAGAAACAAACACCTTCCTTTGACTTCATATTTAGATGGCTTGAAAGCAACTATCAATATTCAGTTCAAGGGAGAAAAAAGTGAGAAGCTATGATTCTTGAGCAGGCATCGTCACACATATGAAAAAAATCTAACATTGTGTGATTCCTGATGTAAACAGCTTTAAGAGCCTCCGTCACATGAACTAAAAACATGTGATTCTTCCTATGAACATGGTTTGAATGTTTGAGGTACAGCTACAGAAATTAGTGCACATTCCGTTCAAGACTCAAATTCTACCACTCAACAGCAAGCATTTACCTTCAGGAGATGATTGCACCACCACCACAACCAATTTGGTGTTCCTCGTACGGATAACTGCTCTGCCAATGATAATAAACCAAAGTAAGGAAATTTTATTTTATAAAAAAAACAACGTCCATGACCAAAGAAGTGCTCCTATATATGCATTTAAACTATTGAAAGAACTGCCGATATAGGATGACAGTAACAAACCGAACAATAAATAAAATAGAGTTAGGATTCTTAGGAATTTGCATCTCTTGCTCATGTTCACTTTCACCTTTTGATTCATCCTCCTCTCACACAATTTCCCTTTAAAAGTCCTAATTTAATGAAGCTTCCTACTAGTGTTTAAAAAAAATAAGTTTGTGAGTGAATAATCTCCCTTTACAAAACTAGCTCTTCCCTAGACTTTATTTATCATGGCACATCTCGGAATAAGCAATCCAATCGAACTAGAGATTACCTGGGCAATTTTTTCTATAATTAATAATTAAACCAAAAGGAAATAACAACCATGATAATATATACTTAAAGAACACATCCAACTGGATATGCATGCTTCCACTTCCTAATTCATACTTATTTCCCAATCCACTATCGAAGCTGATACCAACGCTAAATGGGAAGAGAGGGAAAACAAACTAAAATTGAAGCTGACCATATTGACAACACTGAAAATCTAGTTCATAATCGATTAAGTGACAATTGCTAATATCTAGATATCAAATTATACTCAAAGAAACCACCAATTTTTTGGTTTAACATTTCGGTCCTTCAATTAGCTAGAGGTTCGAAAGCTGCAAAAGTAAGTATAGTCATCACCTCATGGCATTTCAAGCTGTGGAATAACAGTTCAATACAATTAAACGGCTAATTGTACTGAGTACTGACCTCATCAATCACAAAATTCAATTGTGCTACTCTTTTAACACCCTTTCAAATACTAATCAAATTGACATTCAGCTAAGAATAACTAACAACATCAATTAAAGTTGCAAATGAAACAGGTTCCTCTAATTAAATTACGGTTTCATCAAATCAAATCACTAACAAAAATGACAAATTGAGAGATAGGAAAGAGACAATACTTGAGGTGATCAATAAGAGTAGAGAGCTGAAGCCACTGAGCAGGGTCGCCGGAAACATGATCAGAAGAGAATAAAGCGACGGCGACAGCGGGGATCTTAGTGCGGTGTTTGAGCAACCAGTCTCGCTTGAGAATGCCGGCTGGCGGAGAAGACAAATCGGCGGAATCTTTGCGTTTAGCGAAGACGGAAATCTTGTCGAAATCCGGCAATGCGAGGGTGTTGATCGGAGGTTTATCGGAGTTGAGGTGGGCGGAGATCGTAGAATGGAGCTCCGGGCAACCTACCAGAGTTATTAATGGTACTGGTGGTGTTCGTAGCTCCTCCGGGTACTCCTCCATTTTTTTTTTTGTGATTAGAGATGTGGAGTTGGATCTGTTATCGTCAATTTCATAAGAACGAAGGAGAGGGAGAGATAGAGAGACAGTAATGGGGTATTTGACCCGGCTGTATTGCTTGTAGACGGAGTGATGTGAAGGTGATGATGAATTGATGATCTGGTAGGAAACCGGAGGTTTTGGCTGCGTTTGGTAACAAGCTGATAGACGAGCGTTTAGTGGATTGACAGATAAATTTAGAGGTTTGACCAGTCAATCAACGAATTGAGACATTTGGTAAATAGAGATTTGTATAGGGATGATAGTGGGACGGGTTTCGTGGGAGATCCGCCCCGCATCCGCCCCAAGTAGGCGGGGATGGAGGTAGGTTTGGCGGGTAATGGGGCGGGAATGGGTATAAAAATCGTACCCGTCATGGGTGATGGGGCGGGTGTGGATTTTGTGTTGAACCCGCCCGATCCCCGCCCGCCCTGCCCATCCCCACTCTCCCCGCTTCATATACTCCATGGGTGATGGGATAAATGTGGATTTATTTGCATATCTAGGAGATAATATGAATTTAGGTGAGATTTTTAAGTTTTTTTTTTTGGATAATTTTGTTATGACGGGTATTTTTTTTTTTACTATATATGTTACTTTAGTCATAAGGTATTTTTTTTCTTCTAAAGTTAACTTTCATTACTCCGTATATATGACAAATATTTGCTAAATAAGAAAATTGAGGCGGGTATTGGGACGGGTATGGGGTTGGGATAAGAAAGGGGTGGATATCCAGTTGGGTGGGGGGCGGGGATGGATTTTAGTTTATACCCGTTGGGGCGGGGATGGGGATGGATTTTATACCCGCCATGGGTGATGGGGCGGGTATGGGGATGAAAATTTTAGGTGGGGAAGGGGATGGAGGGACCTACATCTGCATCCGCCCACCCCATTGACATCCCTATATTTGTATGAGCGGATTATGCCTAAACCTCCATTTTAGAATACGCTTCAAATACCAACGTTTTTAGAAGGAGGATTTGGTAATTATTGCTTATTGAACATAGGCCTATGAAGCCCAAGAAATTAAGCCCAACTCAGCTCTAGAATTGTAGGAATTGAGCACATGTGATCATGTACCTTGCTAGTCGTTTGTCAGCCATGTGTGGCAACAGGTGATTTGTCCCAGTTGTCATTTTGTAACTTTCTTGGTTGATTCTCTAGCAATGCTAGTTGCCCTATTTCCTATTGGTTGCAGTAAACTTTAGGGCTGTATAAAAAGTAAAAGGCTACATGTACACCTAGTGTACAAGAGCATTTTGTACACCACCTATAATATATTGACAACACATAAATCCCACTAAAAAAAGAGAGGGAAACACAAATGAAAAAGTGATTTGGGCGGGATTCCTTTTTACATATTGCGCCAAATAGTGAGAATTGGGCGGGATGCATTTTCACATATTGCGCCAACCTGAAGAGCGCCAAACAAAATTATTGTAGGTCCTTCATCTCCCTTCTTCTCTTTCCTTTTTCTGCCATTGTTGTTCATAAAAAAAATCGGCCATTGTTGTTCATAAAAAAAATCTGCCATTTTTGGTCCATACTCATTCCTGCTAAGAAGTATTGAATTTTACGAATTGGCTATAAGATAGCTGGACATTCATGCTAGATATAACCTATTATCAATTGCAATTCGAGCTGCCCTTAATATCTTACAAATTGGGCTATGAGATAGCCAGAATTTTTATTACATAAACCTCCCTTTGTGATGTATATAAGGTGTTAGATAAAATGCTCAATTGAAATAATAAATTTAATCTACCTTTTCTAAATTAGTTTCAGTTGTAAAAGCTAGCTATATTGATGGTTGGAAGAAGGTGTAGAAGAAAACTAGCTATGTTGATGTTTTGTGCTTGAACGGAAGCAAAAGCTGGACCCTTTACCGAAGGTTGATGAAGATGACAATGACTTTTCAGAAGGGACAATGGCCGTATATTGCAATATGCAATCTGATTATGTATTGTTTATTATGATTCTGTAAATACTAAAAAGAAACCATAAAAAGTATAGTAACATAAAACAACAATTGCCCAAAGAAAAAAAAAGATCCACATATAAAGGATCGAACGCAGGTCTAAGGCAGTGTAAAGATGAACATATAAACTTCGTTGTAACCAGTTTGGCAAGGGGTATCAGCACATCCATTTGTGCTAGAAAATATATAAATATATTTGAGATTTTGAGAATATATATAAGGTTTTATAAGCAGCGAATGTTTAGATTGAACGAAATAATGCTCTTGGTCCAAGTATGCATTTAATGTTAAGTCTAATAAATGCGATTCAGTATTAATTAACAAGTTAATAATTCAGTGAGATCAAGTGAGCTGAATGCCTAGCTAGAGGCCGCTTCAGTTCAAGTGGAATTAATGATATTAATCCACAACTTACTCTTGACTGAACCCGTAGGGTCACACAAATAGTACGTAAACGGATCAAGTATTTAATGGAATTAAATACTCCATCTATGGATATTCGGAATCAACGGATCTTGGTTTCAGTGGGAGCTGAGATCGTCAAAGGCAAGTAAATGAATACTCCGGAAACGATGATATTGCCGGAAACGGAAATATGGATCGTATCGGAAATATAAATATTTTCCAAGTCGTAGATGTTGCGGGAAACGGAAACATGGTATGTATCGGAAAATATTATCGGAAATGGAAATATTGCCGGAATCGGAAATATTGCCGGAAACGGAAATATTGTCAGAATCAAAAATATTATCGGAATTGAAAATAATTCCGGAAACGGAAATATTAAATATTTGTTCGAAACGGAAATTAATTTCGGAATCGGAAATGTTAAATATTGTTCGTATCGGAAATGAATTCCGGAATCGGGAATTTAATCGGAAGCGCATCGTACGAATTAGCATCGGACGAGACTTGTTAGACGAAGGCCCAGCACGAAGCCAGGCCCGCGTCCAGCAAGACATGCGCATCAACACAACGCAACAAAGCCTCGCCAGGCCCAGCACAAGGCCATGGTGCGCGCGCGAGCTCATGGGCTGCGGGCTGTGCTGCTCGCGTGGGTCGTAAGGCTTGCGCGGGCTGTGCGGCTCGTGCTCGTGCTCGTGCTCGTTCTCGTGCAACGCTTGTGTTCAATCAAATCCTAAAGCTAATGGAATTTGTTCTATGATTAAATCCTAATCCTAATAAAGATAGAATTTGTTTAATAGAGTTTTACTAACATTCTAATTAAACAATTTGGTATCCTAATAGGATTCTAAATCCTTTTCCATGACTCTATAAATATGTGCCTAGGTTCACAAATTTATATACAAGTTTTCAAGTATTCAAAGGTAAGATTTTCAAGCAAAAATCAGCCAAACACTTGCACCCTAATAGCCGAAAATTCTAAGAACCTTAAGGGCGATTCTAGTTGGCCAAGCTTAAGGCGGATCCGGACGTGCTGTGGACTTTCTACGGAGGGACGACACTTGGATTCCTAAATACTTGTTCTTGTTCGGTTCGGGCGCAGCTAGGGAGGGCACGCTACAAAGTGTATGCATCCTAGACTAATTATATGATTATGTGCAATTAATATGATTCCTGACATTAAGGTTTTTCCGCATTATTTATGTTGTTCATATGTATCATAACCTAACAGTGGTATCACGAGCCCCTTATTAATTGCATGATCTATAATTGCTTAAACATGGTTAAATTTTACAAATTTGCAAAGAATTAAAAAGGGGTGATTAATTTTCGTAATTGTTAATTAATTGCAAATTGCGTTTATTTAATTATATGTACGCAGTTTTTTGGCAGTTTCTTCGTTACTCATCCAAATCGAGTGATTTTTGTGTCAATTTCGCATGCAAAAGGCATTCTAAAATTTTGACAAAAATATTAATTTTTGGTCGAACCCAGAATTCCCAAATTCGAAGCCTAACTATGACTTTTCGGAGGTTTTAGTTTTTCGAACGCAAAAGTTTGTAAATTTAAGAAGTTAAATTGAATATTTGCGATTCTTGTTGATAAATCTTGAATTTTTGATTGACCTACTGTATATGTTTAACAAATTTGAATGCCTAGACTTGTTAATTATACAACCTAATTTGTAATTATGATTAATTTGTTGAAATTCGAATAATTTAGAATTGATTTGATTTTCATAATTAATTAATAATTTAATTAGGTATCCATGATTAAAAACCACCATAAAAATTGTTAATTTATGATAAATTTTAAATTTTTATGACCTAGATTTGAATCCATGTTAATCGGAAATTAATTAATTAATAAATTTTTGATTTTTCGCCCTAAAATTATGAAATTAATATGATTTATTAATTTGTCATTAATTTTGAATTAAAAATTTTAAATTTTTAATAAAAAACGCTCATAAATGTAGCACGCACAAAGCAAAGGACGCTACGTGTTACCCTTAAAGGGTGTTGTATAATGCGGGCATGCGACGACGAGCAAGGGAGCTCGTCGCCCGTGCGGTACGAATGCAGCAAGCAACATAGCATTGGTGCTGGCCGTGTGTGCTATGCGATGGGTAATGAGCGATGGGCGACAGGCAAGGCACTGTGAGCAGTCGCGTGTGGGCAGCAAGCGTGCTGCGCCACAACGAGCGCTGGCTCGCGCAGCGAGCGATGGCTCGCGTGCAGCGAGCGATGCCTCGCGAGGGGAGCTGCTGCGATGGGATGCGGACGAGCAGGCTGCGCGCATGCGCGTGGCTGCTGCTACTCGTGCCTTGTGCAACTGTCAATCGAGGGGCGATGCGGCCTCGTGGCTCGATGGGGCTTGGGCGCAAGCCCAAGTGCCTCGTCTTGCGACGATTGACACGTTTTGTTTTTAATTTTGAATTTTCAGTTCGGAAATAATTTTAATTAATTTTAAAATTAATAATTTAAATTGTTTTCTCGGGATTTAATTTTGATTATTATAATTATTATAAATTTTAATTTATACTAATTATTTTACTAAAATTAAACCTTGAATTAATTTAAATTCGTTTAATTCAACTGAAAATAAATTAAATTAATGGATTCGATTATAATTTTATATGAGCTTTAAATTTTAATTGAACTTGTATGTTTCCGGTTAGACTAGAAATACATTTTTATGTTTAAAATTAGTAAAGCATATAAAGTTATTGGTTTAAGTGGGAGCATTTTTAGTCATAAACTCTTGATTAGGTCTACAAATCCTTGGTAGATTATTGGTGCCCTTGATTAATTGCTGCAAATATTTATGTGATGCATTACAATGTGTTTTTACGAACCAGCTATGTGGGCCATTCATGATAATGAATGGGTGAATGGTATATATTGTATATGTACTGTTTTGCAGGTTATTGCAAGTGACTAGTATGACCCAAATAGGATAGAAAATATGGTCTGCGTACCATTAATTTGAATGTAATTGGTCTAATGCACCAAAGTTTGTTTTTCAATTCAAATATGGTATGCGTACCATCAAATAGTTGTAATTAGTTTAATTATAGCTTATCCTATTTGAAGAAAATGGCGCCTCCCATGGTGAAATTCAAGATTAAGTTTCCAATCCATTTTCAAGACGGACTTTGAAGTTGAAGCTTCAAGATGAAGTCGGGCCATACTAGATCACATTTATCTTATGCATGCTTTAAGTTATTTATTGTTTTAAATATGTCTTAATTATGCATGAGATTATGGCTTGATTATGTTGCATAATTAAGGATTTTAGTTCACTTAAAATCTAACCAACATAGTAAGAGCCTTAAGTTCCAAACTTAAAAATTGAGTTAAAAGGTGCCATGCCAAAATAACACTTACTTGGATAACCTTTACATCAATCTAGTAATAGTTTTACACTCAGCGAGGTGTTACTTATTGATCCTAAAGGGGTAAGGTACACAAATAATTGTGAGTACATGTTAGTTTTGGTGAAACTCAACGATATAAGTAAGGAGTCCTTTTATGTCGTGGCAAAATTGATAGGTTTACCTAATAAGTTCTTAGACGTACCTATTAACCAAGAGTAGTTTCTAGACTATTAGCAAAAGGCTTTTGCTTACTTAAAAGATTTTAGAATTGAGTCTAAATACATAATGTGCTTAATTATTCAATGGTTTTAGGGTCTTGGAATCATTTTATTCACACCTGCCGGAACACATAACCTGAATAAAATGCTTAATGAACATTAAATTATGCATGCATGCTAGAATTTAAGTTTATTAAGAGAAACTGTGAATGATTATTTATTTGTTTATTCTTTTTCAATTGTAGTTTTAACTATGGCAAACAACAATTCATTCAACATCCGATCAATTCTCGAAAAGGAGAAGTTGAACGGGAAAAATTTCCTTGACTGGCAAAGAAACTTGCAAATAGTTCTTATGCAGGAAGAAAAGGAGTATGTCCTGGAAGAAGCGATGCCCGAAGCCGCGGGCGACAGGGTCACTCTGGCAGCCCTCAATCGTTGGATTGATGCCAACAAGGATGTGAAATGTCTAATGCTTGCAACCATGAGTGCAGATCTACAGAAAACGTTCATCAACTCAGATGCTTTCACGATCATCAGTGAGTTAAAGAACATGTTCCAGGATCTGGCTCGGGTCGAAAGATTCGAGACTCATAGGCAAATTCTTGAGACCAAGCTTAAGAAAGGCGAGCCCGTAAGTCCACATGTTCTCCAAATGATTGGACTCATTGAGAATATGAGTCGGCTGGATCAACAATTCTCTCAGGAAATGGATGTATACACCATCCTCCATTCTCTTCATAGCGGGTATGATCAGTTCAAACTGAACTACAGTATGAATAGTCTGGACAAAATGCTCACTAAGCTTCACGGTATGCTGAAGACTGCTGAAAAGACGCTCAAAAGTGATAAGCAAGATGTGCTTATGGTGCGTGGGGGCAAGTTCAAGAAATCTGGTAAGAAGAGGAATGCTAAGAAAGGTGGCAAGAAGGCCAGCCCGACTAAGAAAATTGGCGCCAAGTCTGAAAAGAGGAAGGTCAGTCAACCCACTTCTGAATCCGAATGATTCTACTGCAAGAAGAAGGGGCATTGGAAGAGAGATTGCTTGAAGCTAAAGGAAGATCAGAAGAACGGAACAGTCGTTCCATCTTCAGGTATTTCCTTATAGACTGTATACTTGCTAATTCAACTTCTTGGGTATTAGGTACAGGTTGTGGTTCACACTTATGTTCCAATCCACAAGGAATAAGAAGAAGTAGAAGGTTAAGCAAGGGTGAAGTCGACCTACGAGTGGGAAATGGAGCACGGATTGCTGCATTAGCTGTAGGAACTTATTATTTGTCGTTGCCCTCTGGGCTAGTTTTGGAACTGGAAGAGTGTTTCCATGTTCCAAGTCTTACTAAAAACATCATTTCTGTTTCTTGCTTGGATGCTAAGGGATTTTCCTTTTTAATAAAAGACAATAGTTGCTCGTTTTATTTTAAAGAGATGTTTTATGGATCTGCTAGATTAGTCAATGGACTTTATTTATTAGATCACGACAAACAAGTTTATAACATAAATACCAAAAAGGTTAAAAAGGATGATTCAGATCTCACCTATCTGTGGCATTGTCGATTAGGCCATATTAACTTGAAACGCATAGAAAGAGTTCAAAAGGAAGGAATTCTAGAACCATTTGACTTAGAGGATTATGGTAAGTGCGAATCATGCTTACTTGGCAAAATGACAAAGCAACCTTTCTCTAAAGTTGGAGAAAAAGCAACTGCACTATTGGGTTTAATCCATACAGATGTATGTGGACCAATGAGTACAAATGCTAGAGGTGGTTTCAGCTACTTTATCACTTTCACTGATGACTTCAGTAGATATGGTTATGTCTACCTAATGAAGCATAAGTCTGAATCCTTTGACAAATTCAAGGAATTTCAGAGTGAAGTAGAGAATCAATTAGGCAAGAAGATTAAGGCACTGCGATCTAATAGAGGCGGTGAATATCTGAGCTATGAATTTGATGACCATCTGAAAGAATGTGGAATTCTATCAGAATTGACTCCTCCTGGAACACCACAATGGAACGGTGTGTCAGAACGGAGGAACAGAACCTTGCTTGACATGGTTAGATCAATGATGGGTCAGGCCGAACTTCCAATAGAATTTTGGGGACATGCACTAAATACAGATGCACTCACTATAAATAGAGCTCCGTCTAAAGCTGTTGAAAAGACTCCATATGAGTTATGGTTTGGAAATCCTCCAAATATGTCTTTTCTTAAGATTTGGGGATGTGAAGTGTACGTCAAACGATTAATTTCAGACAAACTTCATCCAAAATCTGACAAATGTATCCTTGTGGGCTATCCAAAGGAAACAAAGGGGTATTACTTCTACAATACATCTGAGAACAAGGTGTTTGTTGCTCGAGATGGTATCTTTTTGGAAAAGGATCACATTTCCAAAATGACAAGTGGGAGAAAAGTAGACCTCGAAGAAATTCGAGTCGAACAACAAAATCTAGAGAATGCTCAAGATGACATTCAGGATGAAACTCAGAGATCTTTAGAAGTATCTGGTGAGAATCATGGACCATCTAGAAATGTAACCCCGCGTAGATCGCAGAGATATAGATCTCAACCGGAAAGGTACTTATGTATTTCGACGAACGAGAGCTATGACGTTCTATTACTTGAAAGTGATGAACCTGCGACTTACAAACAAGCTATGATGAGCCCTAGCTCCAAGCAATGGCAAGAAGCCATGCAATATGAATTAGACTCCATGTCTGAAAACCAAGTTTGGGATTTGGTCGATTTGCCAGATGGCTACCAAGCCATAGGAAGCAAATGGGTTTTCAAACTGAAAAAGGACAAGGATGGGAAACTTGAAGTTTTAAAAGCTAGATTGGTTGCAAAAGGTTACAGGCAAGTCCACAGTGTGGATTACGATGAAACCTTTTCACCAATTGCAATGCTAAAGTCTATTCGGATAATGTTAGCAATCGTTGCATATTACGATTACGAAATATGGCAGATGGATGTCAAAACCGCTTTCTTAAACGGCGTTTTAACAGAAACTGTGTTTATGACACAGCCTGAGGGTTTTGAGGATCCAAAGAATGCTAAAAAGGTATGCAAGCTTAAGAAATCAATCTACGGATTGAAGCAGGCATCAAGGAGCTGGAATATACATTTTGATGAAGCAGTCAGTGACTTTGGTTTCATCAAGAATGCAGATGAATCTTGTGTATACAAGAAGGTCAGTGGGAGCAAAATTTCTTTTCTAGTATTATATGTCGACGACATATTACTTATCGGAAATGAAATACCTATGTTGAACTCAGTCAAGATTTGGCTTGGGTAATGTTTTTCGATGAAGGATCTAGGAGAAGCACAGTACATACTGGGCATCAAGATTTACAGAGATAGATCTAAGAGGATGATTGGACTTAGTCAAAACACTTACATCAATTAGGTGCTTGAAAGGTTCAAGATGGCAGACTCCAAGCGAGGCTACCTACCCATGTCTCATGGAATGACTCTAAGCAAGACTCAGTGCCCAAAAACACTTGATGAGCGTAGACGAATGAATGGGATTCCATACGCATCATTGATTGGTTCAATAATGTATGCTATGATATGTACACGCCCGGATGTTACGTATGCACTCAGTGCTACGAGCAAATACCAGTCAGACCCAGGAGATGCACATTGGACTGCTGCCAAGAATATTCTGAAGTACCTGAAAAGGCACAAACATGATTTCCTGGTCTATGGTGGAGATGATGAATTAATTGTTAAAAGCTATACGGACGCAAGTTTCCAAACCGACAAAGATGATTTCAGATCACAGTCTGGGTTTTTCTTCTGCCTCAACGGAGGTGCAGTAAGCTGAAAAAGTGCTAAGCGAAGCACCATTGCGGATTCTACAACTGAAGCGGAGTACATTGCTGCACATGAAGCAGCAAAGGAAGCTATATGGCTAAGGAAGTTCATAGGTGATCTTGGTGTAGTCCCCTCCATTAAAGGACCAATAGCTCTATATTGTGATAATAACGGAGCTATTGCACAGGCAAAGGAGCCTAGACACCACCAAAGAATCAAGCATGTACTTCGTAGATTTCACCTTCTACGAGAGTTCGTTGAAAGAAAAGAAGTCGAGATAAGCAAGATTGGAACTGATGATAACATCTCAGATCCATTGACTAAACCTCTGCCGCAGGCGAAGCACAACTCGCACACTGCAGCTATGGGAATCAAGCATATTGGAGAATGGCTTTGATGTCCTAGTTTAATGTTTTAAAGTTTTAGAGTTTAATACTTTGTAAAACATTATTGGTTAATCATTCACATAAATGAATAGAATTCATTTTTCCATTTAATTTGTGGTTTATTAAATGATGAGTCCCTTCGATTTGACAATATATTCAAGATAGACTTTCAGGACCAGTCCTGTGACTAAGAAATGTCTATCAAGTGAACTTGAATGTCAAAAGTTGAAAATGGTCCCTGTTCGGAGTTTTCTATAAAGATGGACGCATAGAAAACGTTAGACGACTAGACTGCAAGATGACTAGTAGTTCTGTTTCTTGAACTATGTGGACATGGCAATGTCGTAATAATTTGCATAGATACTTAATTTGGGAAGACTAGTATCGGACAGACCTATGAAACTTTACTGTAAGAGATGAAAATCTGTCATAAGTAAATTTCATTAAAATTATTAGACACTAATCCTCAATACCTGAGTGATTTGAGATTACTTGTTTGAGAACTGCTTACTTTGACGTTGTCAACCGTCGCACCGTAAAAGGAGGCTATAAAGGCAACGCTCAGGTAATCACCTATCAAACGAAGTCTAATCTCAAGATCGCAAGATTGGGATTATCCTCCCATAAATCGGGATGAGATGCTTAAAAGTTGTACAAGGCCACTCGGAGAGCTAGAAACTGTGAAATGCATGGCCGTGCTCGGATGAATCATAGGCTATGATTATCTGTTTATTTGATCAGTTGAACTCTGAAACCGAGGAACACCTCTGGACATAATAAGGATGACAACTCTTACCTTATGTTCAAGAGCAAGCATCGAGCGACAAAGGAATTAGGAAATGCACACTTGTCCCTAAGGACAAGTGGGAGACTGAAGGAAATAATGCCCTTGGTCCAAGTATGCATTTAATGTTAAGTCTAATAAATGCGGTTCAGTATTAATTAACAAGTTAATAATTCAGTGAGATCAAGTGAGCTGAATGCCTAGCTAGAGGCCGCTTCAGTTCAAGTGGAATTAATGATATTAATCCACAGCTTACTCTTGACTGAACTCGTAGGGTCACACAAATAGTACGTAAACGGATCAAGTATTTAATGCATTAAATACTCCATCTATGGATATTCGGAATCGACGGATCTTGGTTTCAGTGGGAGCTGAGATCGTCAAAGGCAAGTAAATGAATACTCCGGAAACGATGATATTGCCGGAAACGGAAATATGGATCGTATCGGAAATATAAATATTATCCAACTCGTAGACGTTGCGGGAAACGGAAACATGGTACGTATCGGAAAATATTATCGGAAATGGAAATATTGCCGGAATCGGAAATATTGCCGGAAACGGAAATATTGTCAGAATCGGAAATATTATCGGAATTGGAAAATAATTCCAGAAACGGAAATATTAAATATTTGTTCGAAACGGAAATTAATTCCGGAATCGGAAATGTTAAATATTGTTCGTATCGGAAATGAATTCCGGAATCAGGAATTTAATCGGAAGCGAATCGTACGAATTAGCATCGGACGAGACTTGCTAGACGAAGGCCCAGCACGAAGCCAGGCCCGCGTCCAGCAAGACATGCGCATCAACACAACGCAGCAAAGCCTCTCCAGGCCCAGCGCAAGGCCAGGCCCAGCAAGGCCATGGTGCACGCGCGAGCTCGTGGGCTGCGGGCTGTGCTGCTCGCGTGGGCCGCAAGGCTTGCGCGGGCTGTGCGGCTCGTGCTCGTGCTCATGCAATGCTTGTGTTCAATACAAATCCTAAAGCTAATGGAATTTGTTCTATGATTAAATCCTAATCCTAATAAAGATAGAATTTGTTTAATAGAGTTTTAATAACATTCTAATTAAACAAATTGGTATCCTAATAGGATTCTAAATCCTTTTCCATGACTCTATAAATATGTGCCTAGGTTCACAAATTTATATACAAGTTTTCAAGTATTCAAAGGTAAGATTTTCAAGCAAAAATCAGCCAAACACTTGCACCCTAATAGCCGAAAATTCTAAGAACCTTAAGGGCGATTCTAGTTGGTCAAGCTTAAGGCGGATCCGGACGTGCTGTGGACTTTCTACGGAGGGACGACACTTGGAGTCCTAAAGACTTGTTCTTGTTCGGTTCGGGCGCAGCTAGGGAGGGCACGCTACAAAGTGTATGCATCCTAGACTAATTATATGATTATGTGCAATTAATATGATTCCTGGCATTAAGGTTTTTCCGCATGATTTATGTTGTTCATATGTATCATAACCTAACATAGATTTCATAATAGATAAAATGATCCCACATATTAAAATACATACTAATAAAATTTAATATTCATTAAAAAAACATACGGAGTACTTCCTAGTAAAAAATATAATAAAAAAGCTTTTTCTGCCAATAACCCTTTATTGAATTAGGACCGAATATTGATTGATAATTCAAGCACTTGGAAAATTATGGAGTAATTAAGCATATGGTCAATTTAATTAGTCTTTTCAAGCCTTCACGACTTGCGCTAAATGCTTCATCATAGTACTATTATAATTTACATGCAATGTTAATCCATTCATTACAAACGTTTATAGATATTTTCTAAAACAATACCGTCGTAATAGAAGGTTTCATTTACCTTTTTAATAGACGATTACTCTTTAAGGATCTAGGATGAGAATCCATACATACCTAGAAGTTAATTTATGTTTTAGTAAACACATCTAATACGACAATAAAAATAAAAGGTTACCCTGGCTATGGATTTCCCTAGATCAAAAATCATCTTTTCAAAGTTTAACTAGGCTTTGGAATCCTGGCCAAAGAGGAAATTACTTGGTATAATTTTGACCATGAATTTACAGGATCATTACATCTTTAAGGTAAAAAGGAAAAAAAATAGTCAAACTTTAATTAAATAGAAAAAGTGGTTCTTTTAAAAATATAGACGTGTATGATACCCCTTTGTCGTAATGGTTACTAAACGCTGTTCATATTGCATAATATTCCCACGTGTGAGGGGGTCGAAAAAGCACGAGGCTAATGCGTGACCTCGTCCCTCGTGGGTGTGACGCTTCTTTTTGTCAAATCAAGTGTAATTGAATTTCCTGTGAGTTTACACCCAATTGACTAGTAATATAGGAGTCGCCATTCAGTTTTTAACGACAATGAGAAAAACTGACAAAACCCGGTTATCGTGACATAAAGGGAGTGCAATTATGTTTGACCACGACGGCCGTAGGTTCCCTTGTGATCCCTGGTGGTGGGGATCGCTCAACGTACACCCGCAGGGTAGAGATTGAGGGTTCGGGGGAGTGTAACTACCGAGAGGAGTACTCGCTCTTCGATAACTCCAGAGGCAGGATATCCTTACTAGCTCAGCATAAATAATTGAAGGGAGATGCGTTAACTATTAAACTAATCTGAGTCGATTTTAACAATATGCAACATATAATACTAGATCGAGCGCGATTATCTGATTTAGATTGTATTAAGGGACCTAGCATGATAATCCAATTTCCCAAAAACATAATCTTTATTAGGCGTGATAGAACAATCAGATTTAATTAGTTTAACAGTTCATAAAAGGGCGAGGAAAGCAATTATATCATAGAAAAGGGACACATTACGACGCACCCTTGAGAGGTACGTCACGGTTCTTAGAAAACTAACCACTTTGACTTTGCTATTTCTCCTTTTATTTAACGAATCTCAAGTTATGGGACAGGATACGTTCTGTTCGATTTATGGATCGATTGCGACAGAACGCGTGATCAATTTCGCAGCGTGAGGCTTAGGCTTAGGGGTTGGAGTCAATACTCAGAATAATAATTGTGTGTTGTGTGTTGTGTGTTTTTTTCACGTCGAGCTTAGGGCCCTATTTATAGAAAAGAGTTCGTGGAAAGATAGAATTGTAGAACACTAATCCTCGAGGAATTAGGAAATAACACGTCCCAGGTATTTTCAGCGCCCAGGCCTGGGCGCCGAAGATTTCGGCACCCAGAGCCAGGCGTTGAAAATAGGATCTGGGCCGTTTTCTTAGTCAGATTCGGATTCCTAGAATCCGGAGCGTTTGAGACTTAATCGAGTCTTTTAGTGCGTATTAACCTTGTGACGGAATCCGTCTGGGCCCGTTACGAACTCTAGGCTCGCTAGGATTTTAATTAATACGTGACTCTTATTTTCGAATCATATTAGGAATAGGATTCTCTCATAATCTCTATCTCATTTAGGATTTATGTTGGAGTGAAACACCTAATTCTGACAGGTTTCTATCTTTTATGACTTGCCACTCTTAACAACTACCCATTACGGCAGTTACTATTTTTAGCAGGTTTCCATAAATAGCAGGTTTCGGGTGAAATGAAAAGGGGAATTGAGATTCTTTATTTTATAGGAGATGCGTTGTCAAGTGGAGATTTATGTTCTCATCATCGAACCTTCCCTTTCGGAAATGGGGACAAAAGTAGGTGTCTACAGTTAGCCCCCACTTTGACTGAGTCTCGGGATGAGACGATGGTCAAAGTACTGGACGGAGTGCGTCACACAAGCCATGGTGACCTGTTTTTGCGAGGGTCTCACGAGCCCCCGAGTGATAACATTTGACTTAAGGGTCATCACTTGAAGTGTCGACATATCCCTCACGTGTCATTGGGATTTGTCAACGGATAGTATAGACTACTCCCTCACTTTGTCATTGGAAGTATCTAAAGAGGCGTAGGAACTCCCTCACTTTGTCATTGGGAGTAGCTACAGATGTTTTCAAAATCAAAGTTATAAAGTGTAATTGGGCCTGGCCAAGCCCAATCACGAGGTAAAAATGTTTTTAAAGATTCTCATTTTCAGGGTTAGCTAAACGAGAAAACCCCCTTGTTTTTTATGGGACGTAAAACGAAGGAAAATCCAGCACATCGTTCTTTTTGGAAAAAGCGGAAAACCATTCTTTTAAATTTTGGAAAAAAGGGAAGGCTACTCACATCGTTCTTTTTTGGAAAAAACGGAAAACCAATCTTTGGAAAAAGGGAAAGCTACTCACATCGTTCTTTTTTGGAAAAACGGAAAACCAATCTTTGGAAAAAGGGAAAGCTACTCACATCGTTCTTTTTTGGAAAAAACGGAAAACCAGTCTTTGGAAAAAGGGAAAGCTACTCACATCGTTCTTTTTTGGAAAAAACGGAAAACCAGTCTTTGGCAAAAGGTAAAGCTACTCACATCGTTCTTTTTTGGAAAAACGGAAAACCAGTCTTTGGAAAAAGGTAAAGCTACTCACATCGTTCTTTTTTGGAAAAACGGAAAACCAGAAAAAGTTATCGCTGTAGTGATTAAGGACCTGCGCGGTTAGCGACGCAGACCGCGCCGGCTAAAGATGACGAGCCTGTCCGCTAAGGGTGGACACCCTAGTCCGATAGAAGTGGACGAATCTATTTTTTTGAAATTTGAAAATAAGGACCTACGCGGCTTGTGACGTAGACCCCGCCAGCTAAAGATGGCGAACCTGTCCGCTAAGGGTGGACACCCCGTCCGATAGAAGTGGACGAATCTATTTTGAAATTTGTTTTGTGTTTATTTTTTGAAAATGAGGACCTACGTGGTTTGCGCCGTAGACCGCGCCGGCTGAAGATGGCGAGCCTGCTTCATTTTGAATTTTGAAAATTTTTATTTTTTGGAAAACTGAGGATCTGCGCGGCTAGTGACGCAGACCCCGCCCGCTGTAGACACCTACATTTGTCCCCATTCCCGAAAGGGAAGGTTCGATGATGAAAACATAAATCTCTACTTGACAACGCATCTCCTATAAAATAACGAATCTCAATTCCCCTTTTCATTTCACCCGAAACCTGCTATTTATGGAAACCTGCTAAAAATAGTAACTGCCGTAAAGGGTAGCTTCTAAAAGTGGCAAGTCATAAAAGATAGAAACCTGTCAGAATTAGGTGTTGCACTCCAACATAAATCCTAAATGAGATAGAAAACTACGAGAATCCTATTTCTAATATGATTCGGAAATAAGAGTTACGTATTAATTAAAATCCTAACGAGCCTAGAGTTCGTAACGGGCCCAGGCGCATTCCGTCATGAAATTGATACGCACTAAAAGACTCGATTAAGTCTCAAACACTACGGATTTCAGGAATCCGAATCTGACTAAGAAAACATCCCAAACATCAATTTCAACGCCCAGCCCTGGGCGCTGAAATTGCATGGGTCCTATTTTCAACGCCCAGAGCTGGGCGCCGAAATCTTTGACGCCCAGAGCTGGGCGCTGAAAATACCTGGGTACGTGTTTTTTCCTAATTCTTTGTGGACTAGAACTCTGCAATTCTATCTTTCCACAAACTCTTTTCTATAAATATAGCCCAAAATTCGACGTGGAACAAAAACACACAATTATATTCTGAGTATTGACTCCAACCCTTAGCCTAAGCCTCACGCTGCGAAACTGTTCACGCGTTCTGTCGCAATCGATCCATAAATCGAACAGAACGTATCCTGTCCCATAATTTGAGATTCGTTAAATAAAAAGGAGAAATAGCAAAGTCAAAGTGGTTAGTTTTCTGAGAACCGTGACGCACCTCTCAAGGGTGCGTCGTAATGTGTCCCTTTTCGATGATTTAATTGCTTTCCTCGCCCTTTTTATGAACTGTTAAACTAACTGAATCTGATTGTTCTACCACGCCTAACAAATATAATATTTTTGGGAAATTGGATTATCATGCTAGGTCCCTTAATGCTATTTAAATCAGATAATCAAGATCGATCTAGTATTATATGTTGCATATTGCTAAAATCAACTCAGATTAGTTTAATAGTTAACGCATGTCCCTTCAATTATTTATGCTGAGCTAGTAAGGATATCCTGCCTCTGGAGTTATCGACGAGCGAAGTACTCCTCTCGGTAGTTACAGTCCCCCGAACCCTCAATCTCTACCTTGCGGGTGTATGTTGAGAGATCCCCACACCAGGGATCACAAGGGAACCTACGGCCGTCGTGGTCAAACATAATTGCACTCCCTTTATGTCACGATAACCGGGTTTTGTCAGTTTTTCTCATTGTTGTTAAAAACTGAATGGCGACTCCTATATTACTAGTCAATTGGGTGTAAACTCACAGGAAATCCAATTACACTTGATTGAATAAAAAAGAAGCGTCACACCCACGAGGGACGAGGTCATGCATTAGCCTCGTGCTTTTTCGACCCCCTCACAGTGGAGACTCCACTGGGGATAGTGAAGGAAATACTCGTGCTTGTAGGTAATCAAAATAGCCGAAGGGTGAAACGATCCTACCCCGCGTTTATTTCCCCATCAAGTTGGGACGACCTGAAAAACAGCATATTAATGTGAACGGGCACAACCACATAACGAATCTCGGCTCCCTCGGGAGTTGGGACTAAGGATACCTTTTTTCGCCAATAGGGGGGTGCATACGCCACGCATGTTGCCCACTCGGTACTTGTGCAGGTAGTACACCTATCCCGAACCCAATCGCTCGCTCATTAGGTCCCTCTCGCCTGCATGCCCCCTTGGCTTGCACTTGCGGGTAGGCCTCTTGAGCGAAATTCGTCTGTTGAAGACACTACCTCGAGCGGGGCATGTGTTGGATCTACGATAGAAGCGGTACCAAGCCAGGCGCAAATAACTACCCATAGAAGCCTATCATAAACTACATGACATGTTATTATTGCCTCATGATGGAATGCTAGTTATGTGTAGAGAAATATATGATTGTGTGTGACAAACTATCCTAGAAAAAACAACGACCTTAAAAACAATTGCCCAAACATTCATAAACCAATTGGCCAAAGAGTTATACCAAGATACGTGACCCGCAAGCCCGAACGATCGCCACAAAAATAAGCGACGCTCGGGATGGCCTGTAACGAATCCCACAAACGCTGCACAACGCGTAAAGGACGTTATTAGGCAAGCACGCAAAATCGAAGTCGCATAAACAAAAGTAGACGCAAACAGAAAACGAGAACCAGCCAGGGACGCATTTTCAACGCCCCTGGCTGGGCGCCGAAATTTCTCACGCCCTACCCTGGGGGCTGACGTTGCTGCCTGGCCTTTTGGTCAGGCACAGCAGCCTCGGTGCCCACGCGTGAAGAAAATACGTAGCAAAAAAAAAACTTTTCGAAAAAAAATTGCTGCGAGGGCGTATGAAAAGGCACTCGATTCTAAAAGCGACTAAAAAAATAAAAATAAATAACTCTTTGTGTCGTTGTTAGGCCTCCTACGACGACAATGCTCGGCACCAAAACCGAGCATGCTAATTAAACGACCTTGAATGTCACATGGGCAAAGTATTCAAAAAATAATGTTCAAATGGAGTCTTCAAGGAAAAATAATGTTCGAATAAAAAAAAAATCCGAGTCTAGACTAGGTTACGCCAAAGTACAATCTAAATCCTAAGTCTTAGTTGTCTTATCCATAGAATCGGTCCTAATGCTTGGTGTCGTTCTGCAAATAAAAAGGTTAAAACATATTGAGTCTCCCTTCCTAACATTTAAATCAATAAGCACCCATATGTAATTGTCATCCCTTGCCAAGAATCCACGGTCTCAATACTCTCTCTCACCAATAAAAATAATATATTATAGTATTTGCAAAATGGAAACAGTCACATTCTGGAAATCATTCCCCCATAGTCGCACAACCCCCAAAGTGAACCTAGGGTATCAATACCACTAGCACAAAATTAATGGCCTCAAGGCTTATGATTACATTGGGTCACGACTATCATAGTCCTCTTGAGCCACTCGCTCCTTGAAGTACCCCTAAGTACGGACTAAAAAGATTTTCCATGAATACAACATGACAAACCATGAAAATACCCAAATCGGCATGCCATAAGGCTACCATTGGGGTAAGGCAATACACGCTAAGAGAGAAGCCGCACTAATGATTCTAGTCTTGCAAAAATAAAAATTCGATCTCCCCAATTAACTACCTTGCCAACATTAAGCAAAATGGCGCATGACAAATGAACACCCAAGGGTTAAAATCTAAAGTGTCAACCAACGAAAGTTATGGTCCAATTAGCCTAAGTCCGAGAGTCGCTTGGTCAAGTATTATAGGCTTACGCCATGTCATTATTTTGAGTCTAGGCCACCTCCTTGTATTCATACACGGGTTATAATTAGAAAGATTAATGAAAGTTTGAGTCTAAATCACAACTTCCAGTTAAATCCCGGAAACCGGAATCTGAAAAGAAGCAAAAAATTATCTTCGATGTAATTCTTTCGTTAAATTTCAATAAGGTAAAAATAACATTTTGAATCTACGCTATTTGCACATTTTAAGAAACGACTAAATACGCTTGCAAAGTAAGACAATTTAAAAGTCCACCCTAGGCCCACTAGTAGAAAAAACCCTTGTTGCAGCCCCCTTGTTGCAGCGTACAAGCATTAATATGCTTCAACAACCAGTCGGTCAACGCGGGTCAAACCCTTTAAAGGGTTGTTGCAGCGTACAAATTAATTGCCCCCTGCAAAAGAGATTTTTGCAGCGTACGTAATAAAAGCCCCTTGCAATAGGCGTTTTATTTTGCAGCGTACATGGTAAAAGCCCCTGCAATAACATGCTTGTAATTTTTTTCGCTGCAACTTTAATTCAGACCAAACATTTCTTATCTCAAACCTCATGACCAATTCCAAATTCATGTCCCACTCCCAGTACTCCCTTCTTCTTCTCTCGGCTTTCCATGCGTCTCGCCGGTGGTTCTCACCAGTGGCCGTCGCCGCTGGGTCTCGCCCGTCGCCAGTGGTACTCCAGCAAAAGTTTATTTCCTCGCCTCCTCGCCTCTCACCGGTGGTTCCCTGTTCGAAAACCCCCAGCAAGAGTCTATTTCAGCCCGCGCGCACCGTATACCTGGCCCTTCTTCTTCGATCTTCCCTCAGCTCTACCGGAAACACCGCTGACCTTGCCCCCTCTTCTTCTTCGATCTTCCTTGCTGGCCCCTTCTTCTTCCCTCTGCGTTTTTCTCTCTCCTCTGCTTCTCAAATATTAGGGTTTGTGAATTAGAATTTGGGGATTTGGGAGTTAGGGCTTTTCGTATCGGTGGCAGAGCACCACTCATAACCACTCCACAACAGCGGCGTGAGTGACTGACGACAACCTTGTTGTTGTTGTTGTTGTTGTTTTTTATTGATGTTGTTTAAATTTATACTGACAGTGGCAGATATAATGAGTTGGTTTTCAGGCAGGCTATTCATCTCCTACTCAGTCTGCAATTACTGCAGAACTTGGTCTCTCTACTACTCAGGTTTGTTGATCACTTTCTGCTTGTTCTATGTTATATTTGGAACTTCAATTTTGGGAATTTTCATCTATTTTGTGAGTATTAATCATTACAGGTAAGAGTTGAATTGTGGGTTTTTACACGATTGACAAGAATCTACAGCCGTAGTTGTGGATTAGGGTAGGTAAGGTCATGCTAGTTCTAAGTCATGTTTGATCAATTAGCTCGATAGTTATATCATCTTTTCTGGGGTAAACATTGGGTCAGGTCATGCTAGTTGGAGTGGTCTTTGATCAATCAGCTCATTAGTTATAATCAAATTTTCTGGGGCAAACTTGGGTCAGGTTAGTTTTTGACACCTCAATTAAAATGATGGTAGTTGTGGAATTCAAAGAGTTGAGTTGAAAAACAGGATTCTGACAATTGTTTCTGAGTTGAGTGAGAACAAAAACTGTAAATTTATTTGATTTGAGACATTATGATCTTGTTCTTTTCACGTTCCACAAACCCATTTCTTGGAAACAAGTTCCAAGCAGTTCAAAGAAGGGATACCAAGTTCATTTTGCAACTAAATAAGTGTTAATAAGTTATATTTAGTTTGAATCAACAACTCACCATAATAATACTGAAACCGTGCACAGGAGTAAGACACCACACAACCAAAGGTGAATGATATTTTGCATCTTAGTGTACACCATAATCACATTTCAACCATGTAAATGAGTAAAAGGTGACTCCAAAAGCCAGTGAATCAATAATAATTTGGATCATAACTGGTCACCATTATTGGTCTGCAACTATTCACATCAGTAAGAAACCACACCAAAGGCCAACTATGTGTAGACGTATAGTGGACACCTAGTTGTTCTTGAAACATTCTATTTACATGTTTTCATTCACTCTCCATGTCCAATTTCCGCTGTTCATTTTCTTGCAGTTTTCACTTTTCAGTTCTATACTTACTTTTGGTGCAATGATTGGAGCTATCACTAGTGGACCTATTGCAGATTTTATTGGGAGGAAATGGGTATGGAATCAAACTAAAGTTTGACATTATGAACTAATAACTTTCACCTAGCTTAGTCTTTTGAATTCTTCGGAATGGTTAAATGTTCTGCAGGCGATGAGAGTGTATTCCGCTTTCTGTGTGGGCGGGTGGTTTTCCATATATTTTGCCAAGGTTCAGCTTCAAAGATTATTAACCTCTTTAATCCTTACTGAACTTCTGTTTCAGAGAAATAAAGCATCTGTGAATTTCTCGTTAATTATTCAGGGTTCTTTAGCATTGGATATAGGAAGACTAGCAGGAGGATACGGAATGGGTGCCTTCTCCTATGTGGTATGTATGCTTTGGAGTTATATGCCATCTTTATAGAGAAAACTTTGTTCAAGGACAAAAAATTTTCAGCTTTACATTGAAATGCTAGCCAACATGATATGGTAAAATCAACAGGTACCTGTTTACATTGCAGAAATAGCACCTGTAAATCTCCGAGGAGCACTTACAACATTAAACCAGGTATTTTTGTACATTAGGAAGTGAAACAGTTGTACTTCATGTTTTACTAAAATTCTTGCAGTTACCATATCAAATTTTAGGAATGATATTAATACACTATTTTCTCCTATTATAGGTCATGATCTGTACTGGCGTCTCAGTGGCGTTTATTATAGGGATAGTTTTATCATGGAGAACTTTAGCATTAACTGGTAAAGAATAAGAGAAAAGGAGTTTATGGATGAGTGTGATTACTTAAAATAAAAATCTTAGACATTGCAGCAAGAGACTTACTAACCATATAATGCAGGACTTATTCCATGTGATGTTCTGCTTTTGGGTTTATTCTTCATTCCAGAATCTCCAAGATGGCTGGTAAGCATACATAATCATTTCAAAATTAGGTATACAATTCAATTGAAACAATCATATCAAATCGAAGTAAATACAGGCGAAAATAGGATCTCAAAAGGAGTTTGAAGCTGCATTTCAGAAACTTCGTGGCAAGGATGCAGATATAACCCATGAGGCTGCTGAGATTCAAGTACTAGTTGTTCTAAGTTGGTTCTTTCAATTTGACTATTATTATACTGAAGCACTGAAGTGGCCTACTCATATTTGCACATTATGGCTTTCAATCGACAAGATTACATAGAAGAACTCGAAAAGCTTCCTAAAGCTAATATGTTTGACTTGTTTCAAAAGAGGTATCTACGTTCTGTAACGGTAAGACTTCTACCCTTGTTATATTTTATCAGTGTCAAATTTGTGAATCCATAAGTTTTCAAACAAAATAATTGAAATTTTCTGATGTCAGATAGGAGTTGGATTGATAGTTTGCCAACAGTTTGGGGGAATTAACGGTATCTGCTTCTATGTCAGCAATATCTTTGAGACGGCTGGTAAATACTCTATTTTTAAAACTCAGTTTTAAAAAAGGAAAATACTAGTACATTTTTACTAAATGCGCAAAACCACTGTCTTCTAAAATTTGATTTATATGTACAGGATTTTCTCCAAGCATTGGTACTATAATATATGCTTTGCTTCAGGTTCGAAAAACATACTTCCTGTTGTTAGTAGGATAAGTTATCATGTGTCTGTGTTCCAACTTTAAAGAATATATCTCCACAACGGAATTTGGTGTTTATTTACCATAATTATAATTAGCCTTATACATCATTCAAACTAGTCATCTTCTGCTTGTGAAATACCCCCTCACAAACACAAGTATAAAACTGATTTTATTTCTAAGACTCAATCCAATCTATTTATGCACATTTGAGACTTGTTTGGTCGTTATAGGTCATATTTAGGCTAAAATGACATTTTCGCTCACAACTTTGAACTAACGAACTTAAGAAGTAATTTCAAACTTATAACATGATTCATATGATTAGTTTTAAGTTTCCAAGACTCAATCCAATCTATTTATGCACATTTGAGACTTGTTTGGTCGTTATAGGTCATATTTAGGCTAAAATAAGGCATTTTCGCTCCCAACTTTGAACTAAAGAACCTAAGGACTCATTTTAAACATTTTACATGATTAATATGATAATTTTTAACTTTCCAAGACTTAATACAATCTATTTATGCGCATTCGAGACTTCTTTGGCCGTTATAGGTCATTGTTAGGCTAAAATGTCATTTTCGCTCCCAACTTTGAACTAACGAACCTAAGAACTTATTTTAAACCTTTTACATGATTAATATGCTTAGCTTGAAGTTTCCAAGACTCATTCCAATCTACTTATGCACATTTAAGGCTTGTTTGGTCGTTATAGGTCATATTTAGGGTAAAATGAGCATTTTCGCTCCCAAATTTTAAATAAAGAACCTAAGGACTTATTTTAAACCTTTTACATGATTAATATGTTTATATTGAAGTTTCCAAGACTCATTCCAATCTACTTATGCACATTTAAGGCTTGTTTGGTCGTTATAGATCATATTTAGGCTAAAATGAGCATTTTCGCTCCCAAATTTAAAATAAAGAACCTAAGGACTCATTTTAAACTAACTAAATGTTTTATATGCTTAGTTTTGACTTTCTAAGACTCATTCCAATCTATTTATGCACATTTGAACCTCATTGCGTCGTTATAGGTCATATTTAGCCTAAAATGACATTTTCGCTCCCAACTTTGAACTAAATAACCTAAGGACTCATTTTAAACTTATTATATGACTAATATGCTTATTTTTAAGTTTCTAAGACTTATTCTAATCTACTTATGTACATTTAAGGCTTGTTTGGTCGTTATAGGTCATATTTAGGCTAAAATAAGGCATTTTCGCTCCCAACTTTGAAATAAAGAACCTAAGGACTCATTTTAAACTTATTACATGTTTAATATGCATAATTTTAACTTTCTAAGACTCGTTCCAATCTATTTATGCAAGTTTAAGGTTCATTGGGTCGTTATAGGTCATATTTAGGCTAAAATGACATTTTCGTTCCCAACTTTGAACTAAAGAACCTAAAGAGTCATTTTAAACCTTTTACATGATTAATGTACTTAGTTTTAACTTTCTAAGACTTATTCCAATATATTTATGCACATTTAAGGCGTGTTTGGTCATTATAGGACATATTTAGGCTAAAATGACATTTTCGTTCCCAACTATGAACTAAATAACATAAAGACTCATTTTAAACCTTTTACATGATTAATATGCTTAGTTTTAACTTTATAATACTCATTCCAATCTATTTATGCACATTTAAGACTCATTGGGTCGTTATAGGTCATATTTAGACATTTTCGCTCCCAACTTTGAACTAAATAACCTAAGGACTCATTTTAAACTTATTATATGATTAATATGCTTATTTTTAAGTTTCTAAGAATTATTCTAATCTACTTATGTACGTTTAAGGCTTGTTTGGTCGTTGTAGGTCATATTTAGGCTAAAATGAGGCATTTTCGCTCCCAACTTTGAACTATAGAACCTAATACTCATTTTAAACTTATTACATGTTTAATATGCATAACCTAAGGCTAGATGAGGTAATTAATTAATTTTCCTTACTCTTGATTCGTATTTTAGACTATTAGGACATTGCCATTAGTTGCTTGAATGTTAAAATGTGATATTTAATTTGTATTTAATCTGCTCTTTAATCTAATGCTCCCATCAAATTTTTGTTTTTGTAAAGGTCTATACTCCAAGGAATACGTCTTATGCTAGTGAGGAAATTGATGTGGTTCGTGAGCAATGGGTTGCAAGTATTTATTATTGGCCTAAGGGCGCTTGATCGAGTTAGTTTAGATGTTATAGAACAATATTCTATGTTAAAATGTATGCGTACGTTGAAATTGGAACATACATATATTTAAATGTATATGGTACGTGCACTTTTGTTTTGGGATATCTTCAAAACTCCATTTATTGTTTTTATATTTGTTATACAGGTTGCGATATTCTATTATTGTTGTGACAGGTTTCTATATTTGGGCACTCTAGGTATCCCTAAAACTAAAATTTTACACCCTTGTTGCAGCGTACATATATCTGTACGCTGCGACAAGGGTGTAAATTTTGGCCAAAATCTTGACTTGTTACAGCGTACAAATAGATGTTCGCTGCAACAGGTTGGGTTTTTTTTGCAGCGTACACCTATTTGTACGCTGCAAAAAGTCAAGATTTTGGCCAAAATTTAGACACTTGTTGCAGCGTACAAGCATATGTACGCTGCAAAAAAACCACTTTTTCGCAGCGAACATTGTACGCTGCAACAAGTTTAGACTTGTTGCAGGCCCCCAGTTGCAGCATACGATGTACGCTGCAACAGGGGTCTAAAAGCCCGCTGCAATAAGGATTTTTTCTACTAGTGGCCAACAAAAATTAAAGGTCCACCCTAGGCCTACTAAAATTAAAGGTCCACTATAGGCCTACCAAACGAGGCTCATTCAGTCTCGCCTCGTGACTCAAAGACCACAACCATCTACCTTTTAGCCCAAATAAAAAATTTTATGTTGAGGGGGGAAATCCCGAGCAAAAAAGAAAAAATAGAAAGAGAAAAGGGAGAGCGAAAAGAGCAAGCCATGAAATACTTAGCCCGTACCTCCCAAAGTGCGAAATTTACACATGTAAAACGAAAGAAGAGAATTGAGTCAACCAATCCAAATCATAAAGTTCTACGATGTCTACCCTTTCCAATCCTTATGTTCTTAGACGCCTTCGCTCTGGGGTCCCTGTTCAGCTCATTTAACCCATCCATGTTCTCATTGCCATAAACCAAGAAACCATTACCTCGACTCTTGTTCCTGAACTTGTTGTCAACCGCAAACCACGCACGGCCATTGACACGTGCGTCATACCCATTATTTCCAAAGCCCAAACCTGTTCTTACACCACCATTAGCATAATGACCATATAACTTGTGTGGATACATCCTGTTGATATACCCTTGAGCCGTCCTCATGCTACTCATTGGCCTTAATTGATGTAAACTCGTGACACTAGCTTGAGGCTGCAAATTGTGAGCCCTAGCAGATATAATCCTCATTCTTGACCAATACCTATACAAATTATCCTATCTCATTCAACCCATCTTTCAAACTGTCTCGAGTCACGAGTAAGGAAAAAAAGACAAATGAAAAGTACATTCTACGCTCAATGTAAAAATAAAAAAATATATGAATAATAAAAAAGGAAACTTTGCAAAGCGCCTCTAAAGTTAGTCTAAAAAGAAAAAGAAGCATTTAGCGCACAAAAAAAAAGAGATCCGCCCAGAAATCATTTTCAGCGCCCACAACTGGGCGCCGAAATCTTTGACGCCCCAGCCTGGGCGCTGTATCTCCCTGCTTGCTAAAATTTGTCCAGAAGTGCTCGTCATTTTATCCGCACATACACGGAAAAATAACGAACATTTGGGGGGGTACAACACGTATTCAGATATACGTACCACAAAAAAAAAATACATGTACTTAAAAAATAAAACAAAATTTTGGCTTACGGCAAAGCAGCAGATTAAAATAATAATGAAATTCACTTATCTCATCCTATTTCAAACATTACGGTTCCACCTCAGAACGTACTTGTTTAAAATCAGCATTCTAAGAAACCATTTTCTAGGCTAAGAACTACGCAAGACCTGATTCCAAATTAAGTCTATTTAAGGCGGATACGTAGGCAATCCATGATTCGGTCCAACCAATTTGCAGAAATATCAAAGCCCATAGAAAAACAAGAATAAAGAATAGAAGTCCCTTATTGAAATTTAATTACTTACAACCCAAGTCGAAAGAAAAGTCAAAGGAAGAATCCAAGTCACCAAGATGCCAAAACGAGCACACATCGAAAAATAATAAGGGCACGTACCCTTGCTAGAAGGAGCACTCACACTCCTAGGCACTTAGCCAAGACTCAAAAAGATCGCTTTGCCTCAATTGAATGGGGGCTAGCGCAAGCGTCCATGACCTCTAAAGTACTTGACTTGACCCTCCCTAAAGCGAACTAACTCACTTAAAGACTTTCTTTCACCACTAGACATAGTCGTTCGCTTAAAGACCTTCTTTCACCACTAGACATAGTCATAATCGCCAACAAGTAGTAAAGGCAGTAAGCTTGCAATAAAGAGGGTTGTTCTACGGCATCGCCCCATCGTTCCTTCGAACTCAGGGCACCCGTTCATGGTAATTCAAATGCTTGCAAATCCCCTTTGAAAAAATCAGACATTGTCAATAGGACTTGGCACTTAACCAAGGCTCACCCTACTCAGACATATGACACGGGCATCTAAAATCGAAATCTAAAAAGCATTATTACTGGGAAGACATAACAGCAACTGGGGGCTAAATATTGAAATGAAAGAACTAGGGAAAGAACTAAGTATACCTTGACCTTTTGTACAGACATACACCAAGTAAATCTAAGTCAGTTTGAAAACGGTTTATATTCCCACAATTCTGGAAAAGATGGCCCTAAAAGCCTAAAGCATATGCCAAACGGGCACAAGTAGTATCTTGACGCCTGCACCCTGGCTTCCAGCAAATCCTTAGACAACGTTCCAAAAATCGTAACAGTATTTTGATTCACTCATGTAATCCTGTACGAACCCTTCTATAAGTCAGCCTACTTAGGACACCTCAGATTGTACACAGTAGGACTCGGATTTTAAATAATTTTCAAAAGACTTCTTCGAACATAATAAAGTGTCGTTGGTTTAAGCTAAGTATGCGTTTATCTCGATGTTGCAAGTAAGTCAAAAAGATCTATGAATATGATTATGGGTAAAGAAAGGCACCTAGCTTTTATTCAAGGCACACTTCAACATGTGACTACCTTGACCATAGGCAATGTCGCACAATACGACATCTACAAGAGAAGTAGCAAAATCACTACTCGAACATACCTCGCACTAAACGAGTCTGGTTCAAATTATTCATGATCCATGTCACCAAGAATTCATAAAAACGTATGCAAAGCATTATAGCACCAAGCCAATCCCGTAGCTACAATTGGGGGCTTGAGAAAAACACTCTAAAAAAGCTCGAAATGACGATTTTATCGCAAATTCTCGACGCTAATGCTATACATACATCATAGGGGCACAATCCTAAGCTTTAATCGCGTAAAACGAACCTTAGAATGGCTACAACCCCTCCCAAATTCTAAGCACTACTTAGAATATATAAAGTCACCCCACTAACAAGGGTAACCGAAAATCGCGAGTCACCAAAACTCCGATCAAACTACTGCACATGACGCTCGCCCTACAAGCGCCCGTTACACAATCTACCTCGTTCCAAGGCAAAAGCGAAAGAAAAAAAAATCAAGGATAAGAACTGTCAAAATATACCCAGAAATCATTTTCAACGCCCAGAGCTGGGTGCCGATATCTTTAACGCCCCAGCCTGGGCGCTGAATCTTTCTGCTAGCCAAGTTTTGCCCATATATAAAATTAAGAAAGAAACACCTAGGAATCCTCGCATCGAACAAAGTAATAAGCCGTGCAAACCCACGCAGAAGGTGCTACACTTGTTCGAACACCTGAACGAGGCTTGATGAAGTACTCCAATGCAAAAATAATAATGATATCCCAACACCTGGAGGAATGTTCTAAGACACGCTGTTAGGCCACACAAGCCTACGTCGCACCATAAGTTCAACCATCCCACGGTACAAGTCTAAAAAAGAGTAAGGCATATTGCACTAATGTAGGCACGACCAAGAACACGTGTAAAAGAGGCAAAGACTACTTATCGCCCAAATTCAAAATGCAAGCCACATGACTCCTACATTAAGGATTAAAGGTAGCAAAATATTACCTACCACGGAAGGGATAGCTCGCACCTACACGAGCGGAACCCCTAGGTATCTCTCTCGAAAGAACCTACAAAATCGTACGCCAAAAGGAAGCATCCCAACATGCATACATGGGGGCTCCAAGCTATGAAACGACCATAGCAAAATAAAAATCTCTCGAAGCAAATGTTCGAACAATCGAAAGGGCACGATGTTTGAGCCCACTTCATGAATGGGCCTGACTCCTATCAAGCTTCTAAGCAAACTATTCAAAATCGGTCATTGTTTAAAAAAAAATGAATCAAGCAAACTGATTAATGGACCGCACACGACGGCCATTCTATGAACGCTCGTTCGCACATACATATCATCATCCTAAGAATCAAACATTCACGAACGCGTTTAAAAGAAAAAAAAAATATATACAAGAGCGATCAAAATCTTACGCCTCAAGGTATGTTCCTCGGGCCAAATAGACTCGCCCAACTATTACAATAACTGTACGCCTTAAGAGCAACAGTTCCTTAAAATAATCGCCCCAAAGCGACAAGCACCGTAGTCCACCAATCGGCTACGGCTTCTCAAGAAAAACATCACATTCTAAAAATAAAGAAAAAACAAAAGAGAAGAGAATACATAGAACTTCCAAGTGAAATAAACGAATGAACAAGAGGCCAACTGTGTCATCAAGAAAACTTCCCAGAAGTCATTTTTCAGCGCCCAGAGCTGGGCGTCGAAATCTTTAACGCCCAGGCCTGGGCGCCGAAAATGAGCCCAAACCCAGAAAAGGCCCCTGACTTCTATAGGGCCCTGCCGTATCCATTCGACTCGAAAATTGCCGATTTCCTTACTGAAAGTCGCACCTCACGACTTTGTCAAGAGTAGCACACCACTACGAAGATCGCTCGCACTTACGAGCACGATCCCAAACACAATCAAAGGACATTACAAAATGCGTATCCCCAAAGAACCTCTTTGACAAGAACTGACCGCCAAGCATGAGTGCTTGGTGGCTCGAAAGAAAATATATATTTCAAAAGAAAGTGTGCAAAGTTAATATTGCCAGACTACACTGTACGAAGTCCCATGTTTGGATAATCTTAAAAAAAATATAATAAGACCGGACTATGACCTCAAGACAAAGGTCGCCGTTGATACTTATACATAGTCCCCTAATCAAGGACCCAAGTAGTGGCAAAATTGAGCCGTAAAGACTAGCTCAAAACCATGAAAGATGATGGCCACAAGACAATGGTCCGCCTAAGCACGTTATCAACCCACATTCAGGTTGCAACTAAATCCGAGCATCCCTCGAAAGAATTCGCTCTTGCAAGAATGAATAGAAGAAATTCTCAAAAGAAATCACGACTTGCCCACCTCAATCGGGCAAGATCGCGTCACGAACCATGCGAGTTCCCAAATCGAAAAGACGAATTCAGGGGCGTCCACCCTTAGCGGACAGGGCTCGCCCACCTTCAGCGGGCGGGGTCTGCGTCACTAGCCACGCAGGTCCTCAGTTTTCGAAAAATCAAGTCTTCAAATTCAAAATAGGTTCGCCATCTTTAGCCGGCGGGGTCTACGTCACAAGCCGCGTAGGTCCTTATTTTCAAATTTCAAAAACAAGATTCGTCCACTTTTTCGGACGGGGCGTCCACCCTTAGCGGACAGGCTCGCCATCTTTAGCCGGCGGGGTCTACGTCACAAGACGCGTAGGTCCTTATTTTCAAATTTCAAAAACAAGATTCGTCCACTTTTTCGGACGGGGCGTCCACCCTTAGCGGACAGGCTCGCTATCTTTAGCCGGCGGGGTCTACATCACAAGTCGCGTAGGTCCTTAGTCGCTTTCCCTTTTCCAAAAATTAAAAGGATTGGTTTTCCGTTTTTTCCAAAAAAGAGCGATGTGCTGGATTTTTCTTCATTTTACGTCCCATAAAAACAAAGGGGGTTTTCTCGTTTAGCTAGCCCTGAAAACGAGAATCTTTAAAAATAGTTTTACCTCGTGGTTAGGCTTGGCCAGGCCCAATTACACTTTATAGCTTTGATTTCGAAAACATCTGTAGCTACTCCCAATGACAAAGTGAGGGAGTTTCTGCGCACCTTTAGATCCTTCCAATGACAAAGTGAGGAAGTTTCTATACTATCCGTTGACAAATCCCAATGACACGTGAGGGATATGTCGACACTTCAAGTGATGACCCTTAAGTCAAATGTTATCACTTGGGGGCTCGTGAGACCCTCGCCAAAACAGGTCACTATGGCTTGTGCGACGCACTCCGTCTAATACTTTGACCATCGTCTTACTCCAAGACTCAGTCAAAGTGGGGGCTAACTGTAGACACCTACATTTGTCCCCATTCCCGAAAGGGAAGGTTCGATGATGAAAACATAAATCTCCACTTGACAACGCATCTCCTATAAAATAACGAATCTCAATTCCCCTTTTCATTTCACCCGAAACCTGCTATTTATGGAAACCTGCTAAAAATAGTAACTGCCGTAAAGGGTAGTTTCTAAAAGTGGCAAGTCATAAAAGATAGAAACCTGTCAGAATTAGGTGTTGCACTCCAACATAAATCCTAAATGAGATAGAAAACTGCGAGAATCCTATTCCTAATATGATTCGGAAATAAGAGTTACGTATTAATTAAAATCCTAACGAGCCTAGAGTTCGTAACGGGCCCAGACGCATTTCGTCATGAAATTGATACGCACTAAAAGACTCGATTAAGTCTCAAACACTACGGATTTCAGGAATCCGAATCTGACTAAGAAAACAGCCCAAACATCAATTTCAACGCCCAGCCCTGGGCGCTGAAATTGCATGGGTCCTATTTTCAACGCCCAGAGCTGGGCGCCGAAATCTTTGACGCCCAGAGCTGGGCGCTGAAAATACCTGGGTACGTGTTTTTTCCTAATTCTTTGTGGATTAGAACTCTGCAATTCTATCTTTCCACAAACTCTTTTCTATAAATATAGACCAAAATTCGACGTGGAAAAACAACACACAATTATATTCTGAGTATTGACTCCAACCCTTAGCCTAAGCCTCAAGCTGCGAAACTGTTCACGCGTTCTGTCGTAATCGATCCATAAATCGAACAGAACATATCCTGTCCCATAATTTGAGATTCGTTAACTAAAAAGGAGAAATAGCAAAGTCAAAGTGGTTAGTTTTCTGAGAACCGTGACGCACCTCTCAAGGGTGCGTCGTAATGTGTCCCTTTTCGATGATTTAATTGCTTTCCTCGCCCTTTTTATGAACTGTTAAACTAACCGAATCTGATTGTTCTACCACGCCTAACAAATATAATATTTTTGGGAAATTGGATTATCATGCTAGGTCCCTTAATGCTATTTAAATCAGATAATCACGATCGATCTAGTATTATATGTTGCATATTGCTAAAATCAACTCAGATTAGTTTAATAGTTAACGCATGTCCCTTCAATTATTTATGCTGAGCTAGTAAGGATATCCTGCCTCTGGAGTTATCGACGAGCGAAGTACTCCTCTCGGTAGTTACAGTCCCCCGAACCCTCAATCTCTACCTTGCGAGTGTATGTTGAGAAATCCCCACACCAGGGATCACAAGGGAACCTACGGCCGTCGTGGTCAAACATAATTGCACTCCCTTTATGTCACGATAACCTGGTTTTGTCAGTTTTTCTCATTGTTGTTAAAAACTGAATGGCGACTCCTATATTACTAGTCAATTGGGTGTAAACTCACAGGAAATCCAATTACACTTGATTGAATAAAAAAGAAGCGTCACACCCACGAGGGACGAGGTCATGCATTAGCCTCGTGCTTTTTCGACCCCCTCACACCCGCTGAGGGTGGGCGAGCCCTGTCTGCTGAGGGTGGACGTCCCTGAATTCGTTTTTTCGATTTGGGAACTCGCGTGGTCCGTGACGCGATCTTGCCAACTGAAGATGGGCAAGTTCCTATTTCTTTTGTTCTTTGTGATTTCTTTTGAGAATTTCTTTTTATTCATTCTTGTAGGAGCGAATTCTTTCGAGGGATGCTCGGATTTAGTTGTAACCTGAGTGTGGGTTGGCAACGTGCTTAGAAGGACTATTGTCTTGTGGTCATCTTCCTTCATGGTTTTGAGCTAGTCCTTACGGCTCAATTTTGCCACTACCTGGGTCCTTGATTGGGGGACCATGTATAAGTATCAACGGCGACCTTTGTCTTGAGGTCGTAAACCGGTTCTTTTTCTTTTGAGATTATCCAAACACGGGACTTTGTACAGCGTAGTCTGGGAATATTGTTTTAACTTTGCATACTTTTTTTTGAAATATATATTTTCTTTTGAGCCCCCAAGCATTCGTGCTTGACGGTCATTTCTTGTCAAAGGGGTTCCTTGGGGATACGCAATTTGTGATGTCCTTGATCATGTTTGGGATTGTACTCGTAAGTGCGAGCGATCTTTGTAGTGGTGTGATACTCTTGACAAATTCGTGAGGTGCGACTTTCAGTAAGGAAATCGGCAATTTTCGAGTCGAATGGATGCGGCAGGGCCCAATAGAAGTTAGGGCCTTTTTGAGCCTGGGTTCATTTTCGGCGCCCAGGCCTGGGCGTTGAAATAATTCACGCCCAGGTGGGGCGTTGAAAGTGTTGTTTGGGCTGGTCTTTTGATGACACAGTTGGCCTCTTGTTCATTCGTTTATTTCGCTTAGAAGTTCTATGTATTCTCTTTTCTTTTGTTTTTTTCTTTGTTTTTAGAACGTGATGATTTTCTTGAGAAGCCGTAGCCGATTGGTGGACTACGGTGCTTGTCGCTTTGGGGCGATTATTTTAAGGAACTGTTGCTCTTAAGGCATACAGTTATTGCGATAGTTGGGCGAGTCTATATGGCCCGAGGAATATACCTTGAGGCGCAAGACTTTGACCGCTCTTGTTGTCGTATATTTTTTCCTTTTGAACGCGTTCGTGAATGTTCGATACTTAGAATGATGATATGTATGTGCGAAAGAGCGTTCATAGAATGGCCGTTGTGTGCAGTCCATTAATCAGTTTGCTTGAATCATTTTTTTTTTTGAGCAATGACTGATTTTGAATAGTTTGCTTAGAAGCTTGATAGGGTTCAGGCCCATTCATGAAGTGGGCTCAAACATCGTGCCCTTTCGATTGTTCAAACATTTGCTTCGAGATTTTTTATATTTTGCTATGGTTGTTTCGTAGCTTGGAGCCCCCAAGTATGCATGTTGGGATGCTTCCTTTTGGCGTACGATTTTTGTAGGTTCTTTCGAGAAAGATGCCTTGGGGTTCCGCTCGTGTAGGTGCGAGCTATCAATTCCGTGGCAGGTAACGTTTTGCTACTTTTAATCCTTAATGTAGAAGTCGTGTGGCTTGCATTTTGAATCTGGGCGATAAGTAGTCTTTGCCTCTTTTACACATGTTCTTGGTTGTGCCCGCATTTAGCGCAATATGCCTTACTCTCCCTTTTTTAGACTTGTACTGTGGGATGGTTAAACTTTATGGTGCGACGTAGGCTTGTGTGGCCTAACAACATGTATTAGAACATTTCTCCAGGTGTTGGGATATCATTATTATTTTTTGCATTGGAGTATTTCGTCATGCCTCGTTCTGTTAGGTTATGATACATATGACAATTCATAAATCATGCGGAAACAACCATTAAGCCAGGAATACATATTATTTACACATAATCATATAGCATAGTCTAGAAGCATACTCTTTGTTGCGTGCCTTCCCTAGCTGCGCCCGAACCGAACAAGAACAAGTCTTTAGGACTCCAAGTGTCGTCCCTCCGTAGATAGTCCACAGCACGTCCGGATCCGCCTTAAGATTGACCAACTAGAATCGCCCTTAAGGTACAAATAATTTCGGCACTTTTAGGCAAGGTATGTGACTGAATTTTTCTCTCAAAAACTCAGTTTGAATACTTGAAAACTCGTTATAAATTGTGAACCCAGGCCACATATTTATAGGGGTATGGAAAGAGAATTGGAATCCTACTAGGATACGAATTAATTAAATTAGAATCCTAGTGGAACTCTTATTTAATTAATTTATCTTTTAGGATTAGGAATTTAATCATTAAACGAATTCTATACGCTTTAGGATTCGAGTAACACACTTCGAGTAATACGCTAGCACCGCACGCAGGCCTTGCGGCCCACGCACAGCGCCAACCCACTCGTCGCAGCCCCGCGCGCGCGCCCAAGCTTCGGCTGGGCCTGGCTTTTGCGCTGGGCCTGGTCGCATGCTTGGCGTGTGGTTGTTGCGCTTGGCTTGCTGGGCGATGGCCCGGCTTTGTGCTGGGCCTTCGTCTGGCAGGTCTCGTCCGATGCTAATTCGTACGATGCGCTTCCGATTAAATTCTCGATTCCGGAATTCATTTCCGATACGAACAATATTTAATATTTCCGATTCCGGAATTAATTTCCGTTTCGAACAAATATTTAATATTTCCGTTTCCGGAATTATTTTCCGATTCCGATAATATTTCCGATTCAGACAATATTTCCGTTTCCGGCAATATTTCCGATTCCGGCAATATTTCTATTTCCGATAATATTTTCCGATACGTACCATGTTTCCGTTTCCGGCAACATCTACGATTTGGATAATATTTATATTTCCGATACGATCCATATTTCCGTTTCCGGCAATATCATCGTTTCCGGAGTATTCATTTCTTGCCTGTGACGATCTCAGCTCCCACTGAAACCAAGATCCGTCGATTCCGAATATCCATAGATGGAGTATTTAATGCCATTAAATACTTGATCCGTTTACGTACTATTTGTGTGACCCTACGGGTTCAGTCAAGAGTATGCTGTGGATTAATATCATTAATTCCACTTGAACTGAAGCGGCCTCTAGCTAGGCATTCAGCTCACTTGATCTCACTGAATTATTAACTTGTTAATTAATACTGAACCGCATTTATTAGACTTAACATTGAATGCATACTTGGACCAAGGGCATTATTTCCTTCAGTCTCCCACTTGTCCTTAGGGACAAGTGTGCATTTCCTAATTCCTTTGTCGCTTGATGCTTGCTCTTGAACATAAGGTAAGAGTTGTCATCCTTATTATGTCCAGAGGTGTTCCTCGGTTTCAGAGTTCAACTGATCAAATAAACAAATAATCATAGCCTATGATTCATCCGAGCACGGCCATGCATTTCACAGTTTCTAGCTCTCCGAGTGGCCTTGTACAACTTTTAAGCATCTCATCCCGATTTATGGGAGGACAATCCCAATCTTGCGATCTTGAGATTAGACTTCGTTTGATAGGTGATTACCTGAGCGTTGCCTTTATAGCCTCCTTTTACGGTGCGACGGTTGGTCAACGTCAAAGCAACCAGTTCTCAAACAAGTAATCTCAAATCACTCAGGTATTGAGGGTTTAGTGTCTAATAATTTTAATGAAATTTACTTATGACAGATTCTCATCTCTTACAGTAAAGTTTCATAGGTCTTGTCCGATACTAGTCTTCCCAAAGTAAGTATCTATGCAAATGATTATGACATTGCCATGTCCACATAGTTCAAGAAACAAAACTACTACTCATCTTGCATTCTAATCGTCTAACGTTTTCTATGCGTCCAATTTTATAGAAAACTCCGACTAGGGACCATTTTCAACCTTTGACATTCAAGTTCACTTGATAGACATTTCTTAGTCACAGAACTAGTCCTGACAGTCTATCTTGAATATATCGTCAAATTGAACGGACTCATCATTTAATAAACCACAAATTAAATGGAAAAATGAATTCTTTTCATTTATTGTGAATGATTAACCAATAATGTTTTACAAAGATTTAAACTCTAAAACTTTAAAACATTAAACAGAGACATCAAAGCCATTCTCCAATATGCTTGATTCCCATAGCTGCAGTGTGCGAGTTGTGCTTCGCCTGCGGCAGAGGTTTAGTCAATGGATCTGATATGTTGTCATCAGTTCCAATTTTGCTTATCTCGACTTCTTTTCTTTCAACGAACTCTCGTAGAAGGTGAAATCTACGAAGTACATGCTTGACTCTCTGGTGGTGTCTAGGCTCCTTTGCCTGTGCAATAGCTCCGTTATTATCACAATACAGGGTTATTGGTCCTTTAAAGGAGGGAACTACACCAAGTTCACCTATGAACTTCCTTAGCCATATAGCTTCCTTTGCTGCTTCATGTGCAGCAATGTACTCCGCTTCAGTTGTAGAATCCGCAATGGTGCTTTGCTTAGCACTTTTCCAGCTTACTGCTCCTCCGTTGAGGCAGAAGACAAACCCAGACTGTGATCTGAAATCATCTTTGTCGGTTTGGAAACTTGCGTCCGTATAGCCTTTAACAATTAATTCATCATCTCCACCATAGACCAGGAAGTCATCTTTGTGCCTTTTCAGGTACTTCAGAATATTCTTGGCAGCAGTCCAATGCGCCTCTCCTGGGTCTGACTGGTATCTGCTCGTAGCACTGAGTGCGTACGCAACATCCGGGCGTGTACATATCATAACATACATTATTGAACCAATCAATGATGCATATGGAATCCCATTCATTCGTCTACGCTCATCAAGTGTTTTTGGGCACCGAGTCTTGCTTAGAGTCATTCCATGAGACATGGGTAGGTAGCCTCGCTTGGAGTCCGCCATCTTGAACCTATCAAGCACCTTATTGATATAAGTGCTTTGACTAAGTCCAATCATCTTTTTAGATCTATCTCTGTAAATCTTGATGCCCAATATGTATTGTGCTTCTCCTAGATCTTTCATCGAAAAACATTTCCCAAGCCAAATCTTGATAGAGTTCAACATAGGAATGTCATTTCCGATAAGTAATATGTCGTCGACATATAATAACTAGGAAAGCAATTTTGCTCCCACTAACCTTCTTGTATACACAAGATTCGTCTGCGTTCTTGGTCCAAGTATGCATTCTATGTTAAGTCTAATAAATGCGGTTCAGTATTAATTAACAAGTTAATAATTCAGTGAGATCAAGTGAGCTGAATGCCTAGCTAGAGGCCGCTTCAGTTCAAGTGGAATTAATGATATTAATCCACAGCTTACTCTTGACTGAACCCGTAGGGTCACACAAATAGTACGTAAACGGATCAAGTATTTAATGGCATTAAATACTCCATCTATGAATATTCGGAACCGACGGATCTTGGTTTCAGTGGGAGCTGAGATCGTCACAGGCAAGAAATGAATACTCCGGAAACGATGATATTGCCGGAAACGGAAATATGGATCGTATCGGAAATATAAATATTATCCAAGTCGTAGATGTTGCCGGAAACGGAAACATGGTACGTTTCGGAAAATATTATCGGAAATGGAAATATTGCCAGAATCGGAAATATTGCCGGAAACGGTTGTCAGAATCGGAAATATTACCGGAATCGGAAAATAATTCCGGAAACGGAAATATTAAATATTTGTTTGAAACGGAAATTAATTCCGGAATCGGAAATATTAAATATTGTTCGTATCGGAAATGAATTCCGGAATCGGAAAATTTAATCGGAAGCGCATCGTACGAATAAGCATCGGACGAGGCCTGCCGAACGAGGCCCAGCACGAAGCCAGGCCATCGCCCAGCAAGCCAAGCGCGCCGCACAAACAGCCACGCCAGGCCCAGCGCAAGGCCAGGCCCAGCAGGCTGCGCAGCGCGCACAGCACGCGCAGCGCGCAGCGCGCGCGGGCGCTGCGTGGGCTGCTGCTCGCGCGCACGCATGGGGGCCCATCGTGGCTTCCGTGCGTGTGTGTGCAAGTGTTTGTGTTCGTGCACGTTTCCTAAAACATGCAGAGTTCGGTTAATGATTAAATTCCTAATTCTATTTGATAAATTAATTAAATTAGAGTTCTTGTAGGATTCTAGGTTTAATTAATTTGTATCTGAATAGGATTTCGATTCCCTTTCCATACCCCTATAAATATGAGGCTAGGGCTCACAATTTATAACAAGTTTCAAAGTATTCAAAAGTGAGTTTTTTGAGAGAAAATTAAAACACACATCTTGCTCATAAAGTGCCGAAATTTTCTAGTACCTTAAGGGCGATTCTAGTTGGTCAATCTTAAGGCGGATCCGGACGTGCTGTGGACTATCTACGGAGGGACGACACTTGGAGTCCTAAAGACTTGTTCTTGTTCGGTTCGGGCGCAGCTAGGGAGGGCACGCAACAAAGAGTATGCATCTAAATTATGCTATATGATTATGTGTAAATAATATGTTGTCCTGGGTTAATGGTTGTTTCCGCATGATCTATGTAATGTCATATGTATCATAACCTAACAGTGGTATCACGAGCCCCTTATTATTTTCATAATCTAAATTGCATAAACATGGTTAAATATTACAAATTTGCAAGAATTAAAAGGGGTGATTAATTTTCGTAATTGTTAATTAATTGCAAATTGCGTTTATTTAATTATACGTACGCAGTTTTTCGGCAGTTTCTTCGTTACTCATCCGAATTGAGTGATTTTTGTGTCAATTCCGCATGTAAAAGGCATTCTAAAATTTTGACAAAAATAGTATTTTTCTGCCGAACCCAGAATTCTCAAATTCGAAGCCTAACTATGACTTTTCGAAGGTTTTAGTTTTTCGAATGCAAAATTTCGTAAATTTAAGATGTTAAATTAAATATTTGCGATTCTTGTTGATAAATCTTGAATTTTTGATTGACCTACAGCATATGTTTAACAAGTTTGAATGCCTAGTCTTGTTAATTATGCAATCTAATTTGTAATTATGATTAATTTGTTGAAAATTAGAATAATTTAGAATTAATTTGATTTTCATAATTAATTGTAATTTAATTAGAAACCTATGATTAAAAACCACCATAAAAATTGTAAATTTATGATAAATTTTAAATTTTTATGACCTAGACTTGAATCCATAACAATCGGAAATCAATTGGATAATAAATTTTCGATTTTCGCCATAAAATTATGAAATTAATATTATTTATTAATTTGTCATTAATTTTAAATATAAATTTTAAATTTTTTATGCGATTCGTTCATAAAATTGCACGCACGAAGCAATGGACGCTTCGTGTTACCCTTAAGGGGTGTTGTATAATGCGGGCATGCGACGACGAGCAAGGGAGCTCGTCGCCCGTGCGGCACGAATGCAATGAGCAAGGGCGTAGTGCACGAGCACAAGGCAGCAGCCCTGCCTTGTGTCGTGTGCCACGAGCAATGGACGAATGGGCATGGGCGAAGGGCGAGCCAAGGCAGTCGCGTGTGGGCAGCAAGCGAGCTGCGCCACAACGCGCGCTGCCTCGCACAAGAGCGCGCAGCCTCGCGCGCAGCGAGCGCAAGCTCGCGTGCCACGAGCGCTGCGCCCAGCATTGCTCGCGCGCACAACGAGCGATGTCGCCCGCCCAGCGAGCGATGTCGCGCGCACAGCGAGCGATGGCTCGCGCGCCCAGCGAGCGATGTCGCGCGCCCAGCGAGCGATGTCGCGCGCGCACTGCGAGCGATAGCTCGCGTGCGATGAGCGCTGGCGCGCGCAGCGAGCACCAATGCGTGCGGAGGCTTGCGATGGGGATGCAGCAGCTATGCGACGAGCGCATGGGCTGCACGCACATGGCCAGCAATGGCTGTGTGCGTGCGGCCCATGGGCGTGCAACGCGTAGGGTGTTTGCGTTACGATTAAAGATCGTTTTGAATGTTTAATTTGAAAATTCCAGTTCACGTAATTTTAATTAATTTTAAAATTAATAATTTAAATTATTTTCTTGGATTTTAATTTTGAATATTGTAATTATAATAAATTTTATTTATTCTAATTATTTTACTAAAATTAAAATCATGAATTAATTTAAATACGACTGAAATTAAATTAAACTTTTTGGATTCAATTATAAATTTATATGAGATTTAAATTTTAATTAAATTTGTATGTTTCCGGTTAGACTAGAAATACATTTTTATGTTTAAAATTAGTAAAGCATATGAATTTATTGGTTTAAGTGGGAGCGTATTTTAGTCATAAACTCTTGATTAGGTCTACAAATCCTTAAGGTTAAAACAACTTGATTAGAATTAATAAGGACTGAATAATTGGTAGATTATTGGTGCCCTTGATTAATTGCTGCAAATGTTTACGTGATGCATAATGTGTTTTACTAACCAGCTATGTGGGCCATTCATGATAATGAATGGGTGAATGGTATATATTGTATATGTACTGTTTTGCAGGTTATGAAGTGACTAGTATGGCCCAAATAGGATAGAAAATATGGTCTGCGTACCATTAATTTGAATGTAATTGGTCTGAAGTACCAAAGTTATTTTTCAATTCAAATATGGTCTGCGTACCATCAAATAGTTGTAATTAGTTATAGCTTATCCTATTTGAAGAAAATGGTGCCTCCCACGGAGATTTTCAAGACGGACTTTGAAGTTAAAGCTTCAAGATGAAGTCGGGCCATACTAGATCACAAATATCTTATGCATGTTTTAAGTTATTTATTGCTTTTAAATATGTCTTAAAATGCATGAGATCAAAAGCTTGATTATGTTGCATGATTAAGGATTTTAGTTCACTTAAAATCTAACCAACATAGTAAGAGCCTTAAGTTCCAAACTTAAAAATTGAGTTAAAAGGTGCCATGCCAAAATATACACTTGCTTGGATATCCTTTACATCAATCTAGTAATAGTTTTCGCTCAGCGAGGTGTTACTTATTGGTCCTAAAGGGGCAAGGTACACAAATAATTGTGAGTACATGTTAGTTTTGGTGAAACTCAACGATATAAGTAAGGAGTCCTTTTATGTCGTGGCAAAATCGATAGGTTTACCTAATAAAGTTCTTAGACGTACCTATCAACCAAGAATAGTTTCTAGACTATTAGCAAAAGGCTTTTGCTTACCTAAGATGTTCTAGGATTAAGTCGACAAACTGTGCTTAGTTCTTCAATGATTTTAGGATCTTGGAATCATTTTATTCACACCTGCCGGAACACATAATTTGAATAAAATGCTTAATAAACATTGAATTATGCATGTATGCTAGAATTTAAGTTTATTAAGAGAAACTGTGAATGGTTATTTATTTGTTTATTCTTTTCAATTGTAGTATTAATATGGCAAACAACAATCAAAACATCATCATGGGTTCTGAGCTTATGGTCAAGCTGAACCTGACAAATTTTCTTGAATGGGAAGCTAAGCTAGTTGAAATAGTCAAACTAAATGGGCTTGAGTATGTACTGTCACATCCCATGCCAAGCTACTATGCCAGAGACATGACCCCTGAGAGATTTTACGCTTGGGATGCGGATCTCAAAAAGGTTATGAGTCTCATGCTGAACAATATCCCTGATGATTGGGCTAAAAGGTTTGTAGCCTATGAACCTTTTACGCTCATCAAGAATCTGAGGGATATCTGTCGTGGAAGTACGGAGGACAGGGACCTGAACGTCCATGAGTTGATTGAATCAATGTCTGGTCTAAAGGTTAGTTCTCCCAACAGGTGTTATAGGATGGAGGTCCAAGAAACACATGTTCAGCTCCTTCGCACTAAACAGAGGGTAGGCGTCCCACTGAGGTTCCATGTGGATCTTATGTGTTCATATTTTGATCGCCTAAGTCTACTAGGAACACCAATAAGCGAAAGGATGGCAGTCTCTGTCTTGCTCAATTCACTACACAGTGGGTTTGGTCGCTTCAAGCAACTATACCTAAGTGAACCAAGAGAAGAAACAGTTGCAGAATTTATTCACCTTGTCAGAAAGGCTGAAATAGTACTGGACTGTGAAGCCAAAGATTTACTCAAGGCTAGAAAGAGACCATTCAAGAAAGGTGGAAAGTCCAAGGGCAATGCTAAATCAAAGCAGGACAAGTCCACATCAAGCTGTCTTTATTGTGATGGAATAGGCCATTACAAAAGAGAATGTCCAAAGCTAAAGGAAGATCAGAAGAACGGAACAGTCGTTACATCTTCAGGTATTTTCGTTATAGACTGTATACTTGCTAATTCAACTTCTTGGGTATTAGATACAGGTTGTGGCTCACACTTATGTTCCAATCCACAGGGACTAAGAAGAAGTAGAAAGTTAAGCAAGGGTGAAGTCGACCTACGAGTGGGAAATGGAGCACGGATTGCTGCATTAGCCGTAGGAACTTACTATTTGTCGTTGCCCTCCGGGCTAGTTTTGGAACTGGAAGAATGTTTCCATGTTCCAAGTCTTACTAAAAAACATCATTTCAGTTTCTTGCTTAGATGCTAAGGGATTTTCCTTTTTAATAAAAGACAATAGTTGTTCGTTTTATTTTAAAGAGATGTTTTATGGATCTGCTAGATTAGTCAATGGACTTTATTTATTAAATCACGACAAACAAGTATATAACATAAATACCAAAAAGGCCAAAAAGGATGATTCAGATCTCACTTATCTGTGGCATTGTCGATTAGGCCATATAAACTTGAAACGCTTAGAAAGACTTCAAAAGGAAGGAATTCTAGAACCATTTGACTTAGAGGATTATGGTAAATGCGAATCATGTTTACTTGGCAAAATGACAAAGCAACCTTTCTCTAAAGTTGGAGAAAGAGCAAATGAACTATTGGGTTTAATCCATACAGATGTATGTGGACCAATGAGTACAAATGCTAGAGGTGGTTTCAGCTACTTTATCACTTTCACTGATGACTTCAGTAGGTATGGTTATGTCTACCTAATGAAGCATAAGTCTGAATCCTTTGACAAATTCAAGGAATTTCAGAGTGAAGTAGAGAATCAATTAGGCAAGAAGATTAAGGCACTGCGGTCTGATAGAGGCGGTGAATATCTGAGCTATGAATTTAATGACCATCTGAAAGAATGTGGAATTCTATCAGAATTGACTCCTCCTGGAACACCACAATGGAACGGTGTGTCAGAACGGAGGAACAGAACCTCGCTAGACATGGTCAGGTCAATGATGGGTCAGGCCGAACTTCCATTAGAATTTTGGGGACATGCACTAAATACAGCTGCACTCACTATAAATAGAGCTCCGTCTAAAGCTGTCGAAAAGACTCCATACGAATTATGGTTTGGAAAGCCTCCAAATGTGTCTTTTCTTAAGATTTGGGGATGTGAAGTATACGTCAAACGATTAATTTCAGAAAAACTTCATCCAAAATCTGACAAATGTATCCTTGTGGGCTATCCAAAGGAAACAAAGGGGTATTACTTCTACAATACATCTGAGAACAAAGTGTTTGTTGCTCGAGATGGTGTCTTTTTGGAGAAGGATCACATTTCCAAAATGACAAGTGGGAGAAAAGTAGACCTCGAAGAAATTCGAGTCGAACAACAAACTCTAGAGAATGCTCAAGATGACATTCAGGATGAAACTCAGAGATCTTTAGAAGAATCTGGTGAGAATCATGGTCAATCTAGAAATGTTACCCCGCGTAGATCGCAAAGATATAGATCTCAACCGGAAAGGTACTTAGGTATTTTGACGAACGAGAGCTATGACGTTCTATTACTTGAAAGTGATGAACCTGCGACTTACAAGCAAGCTATGACGAGCCCTAGCTCCAAGCAGTGGCAAGAAGCCATGTAATCTGAATTAGACTCCATGTCTGAAAACCAAGTATGGGATTTGGTCGATTTGCCAGATGGCTACCAAGCCATTGGAAGCAAATGGGTTTTCAAACTGAAAAAGGACAAGGATGGGAAACTTGAAGTTTTCAAAGCTAGATTGGTCGCAAAAGGTTACAGGCAAGTCCACGGTGTGGATTACGATGAAACCTTTTCACCAGTTGCAATGCTAAAGTCTATTCGAATAATGTTAGCAATCGCTGCATATTACGATTACGAAATATGGCAAATGGATGTCAAAACTGCTTTCTTAAACGGCGTTTTAACAGAAACTGTGTTTATGACACAGCCTGAAGGTTTTGAGGATCCAAAGAATGCTAAAAAGGTATGCAAGCTAAAGAAGTCAATCTACGGATTGAAGCAGGCATCCAGGAGCTGGAATATACGTTTTGATGAAGCAGTCAGTGACTTTGGTTTCATCAAGAACGCAGACGAATCTTGTGTATACAAGAAGGTCAGTGGGAGCAAAATTGCTTTCCTAGTATTATATGTCGACGACATATTGCTTATCGGAAATGACATTCCTATGTTGAACTCTGTCAAGATTTGGCTTGGGAAATGTTTTTCGATGAAGGATCTAGGAGAAGCACAGTACATATTGGGCATCAAGATTTACAGAGATAGATCTAAAAAGATGATTGGACTTAGTCAAAGCACTTATATCAATAAGGTGCTTGATAGGTTCAAGATGGCGGACTCCAAGCGAGGCTACCTACCCATGTCTCATGGAATGACTCTAAGCAAGACTCAGTGCCCAAAAACACTTGATGAGCGTAGACGAATGAATGGGATTCCATATGCATCATTGATTGGTTCAATAATGTATGCTATGATATGTACACGCCCGGATGTTGCGTACGCACTCAGTGCTACGAGCAGATACCAGTCAGACCCAGGAGAGGCGCATTGGACTGCTGCCAAGAATATTCTGAAGTACCTGAAAAGGCACAAAGATGACTTCCTGGTCTATGGTGGAGATGATGAATTAATTGTTAAAGGCTATACGGACGCAAGTTTCCAAACCGACAAAGATGATTTTAGATCACAGTCTGGGTTTGTCTTCTGCCTCAACGGAGGAGCAGTAACCTGGAAAAGTGCTAAGCAAAGCACCATTGCGGATTCTACAACTGAAGCGGAGTACATTGCTGCACATGAAGCAGCAAAGGAAGCTATATGGCTAAGGAAGTTCATAGGAGAACTTGGTGTAGTCCCCTCCATTAAAGGACCAATAGCCCTGTATTGTGATAATAACGGAGCTATTGCACAGGCAAAAGAGCCTAGACACCACCAGAGAGTCAAGCATGTACTTCGTAGATTTCACCTTCTACGGGAGTTCGTTGAAAGAAAAGAAGTCGAGATAAGCAAAATTGGAACTGATGACAACATATCAGATCCATTAACTAAACCTCTGCCGCAGGCGAAGCACAACTCGCACACTGCAGCTATGGGAATCAAGCATATTGGAGAATGGCTTTGATGTCTCTGTTTAATGTTTTAAAGTTTTAGAGTTTAAATCTTTGTAAAACATTATTGGTTAATCATTCACAATAAATGAAATGAATTCATTTTTCCATTTAATTTGTGGTTTATTAAATGATGAGTCCCTTCAATTTGACGATATATTCAAGATAGACTGTCAGGACCAGTCCTGTGACTAAGAAATGTCTATCAAGTGAACTTGAATGTCAAAGGTTGAAAATGGTCCCTAATCGGAGTTTCCTATAAAATTGGACGCATAGAAAACGTTAGACGATTAGAATGCAAGATGACTAGTAGTTCTGTTTCTTGAACTATGTGGACATGGCAATGTCATAATCATTTGCATAGATACTTACTTTGGGAAGACTAGTATCGGACAAGACCTATGAAACTTTACTGTAAGAGATGAAATTCTGTCATAAGTAAATTTCATTAAATTATTAGACACTAAATCCTCAATACCTGAGTGATTTAAGATTACTTGTTTGAGAACTGGTTGCTTTGACGTTGACCAACCGTCGCACCGTAAAAGGAGGCTATAAAGGCAACGCTCAGGTAATCACCTATCAAACGAAGTCTAATCTCAAGATCGCAAGATTGGGATTGTCCTCCCATAAATCGGGATGAGATGCTTAAAAGTTGTACAAGGCCACTCGGAGAGCTAGAAACTGTGAAATGCATGGCCGTGCTCGGATGAATCATAGGCTATGATTATCTGTTTATTTGATCAGTTGAACTCTGAAACCGAGGAACACCTCTGGACATAATAAGGATGACAACTCTTACCTTATGTTCAAGAGCAAGCATCGAGCGACAAAGGAATTAGGAAATGCACACTTGTCCCTAAGGACAAGTGGGAGACTGAAGGAAATAATGCCCTTGGTCCAAGTATGCATTCTATGTTAAGTCTAATAAATGCGGTTCAGTATTAATTAACAAGTTAATAATTCAGTGAGATCAAGTGAGCTGAATGCCTAGCTAGAGGCCGCTTCAGTTCAAGTGGAATTAATGATATTAATCCACAGCTTACTCTTGACTGAACCCGTAGGGTCACACAAATAGTACGTAAACGGATCAAGTATTTAATGGCATTAAATACTCCATCTATGAATATTCGGAACCGACGGATCTTGGTTTCAGTGGGAGCTGAGATCGTCACAGGCAAGAAATGAATACTCCGGAAACGATGATATTGCCGGAAACGGAAATATGGATCGTATCGGAAATATAAATATTATCCAAGTCGTAGATGTTGCCGGAAACGGAAACATGGTACGTATCGGAAAATATTATCGGAAATGGAAATATTGCTAGAATCGGAAATATTGCCGGTAAGAGAAATATTGTCAGAATCGGAAATATTACCGGAATCGGAAAATAATTCCGGAAACGGAAATATTAAATATTTGTTCGAAACGGAAATTAATTCCGGAATCGGAAATATTAAATATTGTTCGTATCGGAAATGAATTCCGGAATCGGAAAATTTAATCGGAAGCGCATCGTACGAATAAGCATCGGACGAGGCCTGCCGGACGAGGCCCAGCACGAAGCCAGGCCATCGCCCAGCAAGCCAAGCGCGCCGCACAAACAGCCACGCCAGGCCCAGCGCAAGGCCAGGCCCAGCAGGCTGCGCAGCGCGCACAGCACGCGCAGCGCGCAGCGCGCGCGGGCGCTGCGTGGGCTGCTGCTCGCGCGCACGCATGGGGGCCCATCGTGGCTGCCGTGCGTGTGTGTGCAAGTGTTTGTGTTCGTGCACGTTTCCTAAAACATGCAGAGTTCGGTTAATGATTAAATTCCTAGTTCTATTTGATAAATTAATTAAATTAGAGTTCTTGTAGGATTCTAGGTTTAATTAATTTGTATCTGAATAGGATTTTGATTACCTTTCCATACCCCTATAAATATGAGGCTAGGGCTCACCATTTATAACAAGTTTCAAAGTATTCAAAAGTGAGTTTTTTGAGAGAAAATTAAAACACACATCTTGCTCATAAAGTGCCGAAATTTTCTAGTACCTTAAGGGCGATTCTAGTTGGTCAATCTTAAGGCGGATCCGGACGTGCTGTGGACTATCTACGGAGGGACGACACTTGGAGTCCTAAAGACTTGTTCTTGTTCGGTTCGGGCGCAGCTAGGGAGGGCACGCAACAAAGAGTATGCATCTAAATTATGCTATATGATTATGTGTAAATAATATGTTGTCCTGGGTTAATGGTTGTTTCCGCATGATCTATGTAATGTCATATGTATCATAACCTAACAATAAATAAAGTCCATTGACTAATCTAGCAGATCCATAAAACATCTCTTTAAAATAAAACGAACAACTATTGTCTTTTATTAAAAAGGAAAATCCCTTAGCATCTAAGAAAGAAACTGAAATGATGTTTTTAGTAAGACTTGGAACATGGAAACACTCTTCCAGTTCCAAAACTAGCCCGGAGGGCAACGACAAATAATAAGTTCCTACAGCTAATGCAGCAATCCGTGCTCCATTTCCCACTCGTAGGTCGACTTCACCCTTGCTTAACTTTCTACTTCTTCTTAGTCCCTGTGGATTGGAACATAAGTGTGAGCCACAACCTGTATCTAATACCCAAGAAGTTGAATTAGCAAGTATACAGTCTATAACGAAAATACCTGAAGATGGAACGACTGTTCCGTTCTTCTGATCTTCCTTTAGCTTTGGACATTCTCTTTTGTAATGGCCTATTCCATCACAATAAAGACAGCTTGATGTGGATTTGTCCTGCTTTGATTTAGCATTGCCCTTGGACTTTCCACCTTTCTTGAACGGTCTCCTTCTAGCCTTGAGTAAATCTTTGGCTTCACAGTCCAGTATTATTTCAGCCTTTCTGACAAGGTGAACAAATTCTGCAACTGTTTCTTCTCTTGGTTCACTTAGGTATAGTTGCTTGAAGCGACCAAACCCACTGTGTAGTGAATTGAGCAAGATAGAGACCGCCATCCTTTCGCTTATTGGTGTTCCTAGTAGACTTAGGCGATCAAAGTATGAACGCATAAGATCCACATGGAACCTCAGTGGGACGCCTACCCTCTGTTTAGTGCGAAGGAGCTGAACATGTGTTTCTTGGACCTCCATCCTATAACACCTGTTGGGAGAACTAACCTTTAGACCAGACATTGATTCAATCAACTCATGGACGTTCAGGTCCCTGTCCTCCGTGCTTCCATGACAGATATCCCTCAGATTCTTGATGAGCGTAAAAGGTTCATATGCTACAAACCTTCTAGCCCAATCATCAGGGATATTGTTCAGCATGGGACTCATAACCTTTTTGAGATCCGCATCCCAGGCGTAAAATCTCTCAGGGGTCATGTCTCTGGCATAGTAGCTTGGCATGGGATGTGACAGTACATACTCAAATCCATTGAGTTTGACTATTTCAACTAGCTTAGCTTCCCATTCAAGAAAATTTGCCAGGTTCAGCTTGACCATAAGCTCAGAACCTATGATGATGTTTTGATTGTTGTTGGCCATATTTAAAACTACAATTGAAAAAGAATAAACAAATAAATAACCATTCACAGTTTCTCTTAATAAACTTAAATTCTAGCATACATGCATAATTCAATGTTTATTAAGCATTTTATTCAAGTTATGTGTTCCGGCAGGTGTGAATAAAATGATTCCAAGATCCTAAAATCATTGAAGAACTAAGCACAGTTTGTCGACTTAATCCTAAAACATCTTAGGTAAGCAAAAGCCTTTTGCTAATAGTCTAGAAACTATTCTTGGTTGATAGGTACGTCTAAGAACTTATTAGGTAAACCTATCAATTTTGCCACGACATAAAAGGACTCCTTACTTATATCGTTGAGTTTCACCAAAACTAAAATGTACTCACAATTATTTGTGTACCTTGCCCCTTTAGGACCAATAAGTAACACCTCGCTGAGCGAAAACTATGACTAGATTGATGTAAAGGATATCCAAGCAAGTGTATATTTTGGCATGGCACCTTTTAACTCAATTTTTAAGTTTGGAACTTAAGGCTCTTACTATGTTGGTTAGATTTTAAGTGAACTAAAATCCTTAACCATGCAACATAATCAAGCCGCAATCTCATGCATAATTAAGACATATTTAAAAGCAATAAATAACTTAAAACATGCATAAGATAAATGTGATCTAGTATGGCCCGACTTCATCTTGAAGCTTTAACTTCAAAGTCCGTCTTGAAAATCTCCGTGGGAGGCACCATTTTCTTCAAATAGGATAAGCTATAACTAATTACAACTATTTGATGGTACGCAGACCATATTTGAATTGAAAAACGACTTTGGTACTTTAGACCAATTACATTCAAATTAATGGTACGCAGACCATATTTTCTATCCTATTTGGGCCATACTAGTCACTTCATAACCTGCAAAACAGTACATATACAATATATACCATTCACCCATTCATTATCATGAATGGCCCACATAGTTGGTTAGTAAAACACATTATGCATCACGTAAACATTTGCAGCAATTAATCAAGGGCACCAATAATCTACCAATTATTCAGTCCTTATTAATTCTAATCAAGTTGTTTTAACCTTAAGGATTTGTAGACCTAATCAAGAGTTTATGACTAAAAGGGCTCCCACTTAAACCAATAAATTCATATGCTTTACTAATTTTAAACATAAAAATGTATTTCTAGTCTAACCGGAAACATACAAATTTAATTAAAATTTAAAGCTCATATAAATTTATAATTGAATCCAAAAAGTTTAATTTAATTTCAGTCGTATTTAAATTAATTCATGATTTTAGTTTTAGTAAAATAATTAGAATAAATAAAATTTATTATAATTACAATATTCAAAATTAAAATCCAAGAAAATAATTTAAATTATTAATTTTAAAATTAATTAAAATTACGTAAACTGAAAATTTCAAATTAAAATTTCAAAACGATCTAATCGCAACGCAAACACCTCACGCATCACACGCCCATGGGCCACACGCACACATCCATCGCTGGCCATGTGCGCGCAGCCCATGCGCTGCGTCGCATAGCTGCTGCTTCTACCCTTCGCAAGCCATCGCGCGAGCTGGTGCTCGCTGCGCGCGCGCCAGCGCTCGATGCACGCGAGCATGTGCTCGCTGCGCGCGCGCCAGTGCTCGATGCACGCGGGCCAGCGCTCGCTTCGTGCACTCGCCAGCGCATGCTGTGCGCGCTCGCTAGCGCTCGCTTGGTGCGAGCCAGCGCTCGCTGCGCGCGGCATCGACGCTGGGCGCAGCACTCGTGGCACGTGAGCTTGCGCTCGCTGCGCGCGCTTGCGCGCGCTTGCGCGAGGCAGTGCGCGTTGTGGCGCAGCTCGCTTGCTGCCCACACGCGACTGCCGTGCCTTGCCTTCGCCCATGCCCATTCGTCCATTGCTCATAGCCCACGACACAAGGCAGGGTTGCTGCCTTGTGCTCGTGCACCATGCCCTTGCTCATTGCATTCGTGCCGCATGGGCGACGAGCTCCCTTGCTCGTCGTCACATGCCCGCACTATACAACACCCCTTAAGGGTAACACGTAGCGTCCATTGCTTTGTGCGTGCAAGTTATATGAACGAATCGCATAAAATTTAAAAAATTTATATTTAAAATTAATGACAAATTAATAAATTAATATTAATTTCATAATTTTAGGGCGAAAAAACCGAAAATTTATTATTCAATTGATTTCCGATTAACATGGATTCAAGTCTAGGTCATAAAAATTTAAAATTTATCATAAATTTACAATTTTTATGGTGGTTTTTAATCATAGGTATCTAATTAAATTATAATTAATTATGAAAATCAAATTAATTCTAAATTATTCTAATTTTCAACAAATTAATCATAATTACAAATTAGATTGCATAATTAACAAGGCTAGGCATTCAAACTTGTTAAACATATACAGTAGGTCAATCAAAAATTCAAGATTTATCAACAAGAATCGCAAATATTTAATTTAACATCTTAAATTTACGAAATTTTGCATTTGAAAAACTAAAACCTTCGAAAAGTCATAGTTAGGCTTCGAATTTGAGAATTCTGGGTTGGGCAGAAAAACATAATTTTTGTCAAAATTTTGGAATGCCTTTTACATGCGGAATTGACACAAAAATCACTCGATTTGGATGAGTAACGAAGAAACTGCCGAAAAACTGCGTACGTATAATTAAATAAACGCAATTTGCAATTAATTAACAATTACGAAAATTAATCACCCCTTTTAATTCTTGCAAATTTGTAATATTTAACCATGTTCATGCAATTTAGATTATGAAAATAATAAGAGGCTCGTGATACCACTGTTAGGTTATGATACATATGACAATTCATAAATCATGCGGAAACAACCATTCAGCCAGGAATACATATTATTTACACATAATCATATAGCATAGTCTAGAAGCATACTCTTTGTTGCGTGCCTTCCCTAGCTGCGCCCGAACCGAACAAGAACAAGTCTTTAGGACTCCAAGTGTCGTCCCTCCGTAGATAGTCCACAGCACGTCCGGATCCGCCTTAAGATTGACCAACTAGAATCGCCCTTAAGGTACTAATAATTTCGGCACTTTTAGGCAAGGTATGTGACTGAATTTTTCTCTCAAAAACTCAGTTTGAATACTTGAAAACTCGTTATAAATTGTGAACCCAGGCCACATATTTATAGGGGTATGGAAAGAGAATTGGAATCCTACTAGGATACGAATTAATTAAATTAGAATCCTAGTGGAACTCTTATTTAATTAATTTATCTTTTAGGATTAGGAATTTAATCATTAAACGAATTCTATACGCTTTAGGATTCGAGTAACACACTTCGAGTAATACGCTAGCACCGCACGCAGGCCTTGCGGCCCACGCACAGCGCCAGCCCACTCGTCGCAGCCCCGCGCGCGCGCCCAAGCTTCGGCTGGGCCTGGCTTTTGCGCTGGGCCTGGTCGCATGCTTGGCGTGTGGTTGTTGCGCTTGGCTTGCTGGGCGATGGCCCGGCTTTGTGCTGGGCCTTCGTCTGGCAGGCCTCGTCCGATGCTAATTCGTACGATGCGCTTCCGATTAAATTCTCGATTCCGGAATTCATTTCCGATACGAACAATATTTAATATTTCCGATTCCGGAATTAATTTCCGTTTCGAACAAATATTTAATATTTCCGTTTCCGGAATTATTTTCCGATTCCGATAATATTTCCGATTCAGACAATATTTCCGTTTCCGGCAATATTTCCGATTCCGGCAATATTTCTATTTCCGATAATATTTTCCGATACGTACCATGTTTCCGTTTCCGGCAACATCTACGATTTGGATAATATTTATATTTCCGATACGATCCATATTTCCGTTTCCGGCAATATCATCGTTTCCGGAGTATTCATTTCTTGCCTGTGACGATCTCAGCTCCCACTGAAACCAAGATCCGTCGATTCCGAATATCCATAGATGGAGTATTTAATGCCATTAAATACTTGAACCGTTTACGTACTATTTGTGTGACCCTACGGGTTCAGTCAAGAGTAAGCTGTGGATTAATATCATTAATTCCACTTGAACTGAAGCGGCCTCTAGCTAGGCATTCAGCTCACTTGATCTCACTGAATTATTAACTTGTTAATTAATACTGAACCGCATTTATTAGACTTAACATTGAATGCATACTTGGACCAAGGGCATTATTTCCTTCACGTTCAGGTGCTCGAACACGTGTAGCACCTTCCGCGCGGGTTTGCACGGCTTATTACTTCGTTCGATGCGAGGATTCATAGGTGTTTTTTCTTATTTTTATATCTGGGCAAAACTTGGCTAGCAGAAAGATTCAGCGCCCAGGCTGGGGCGTTAAGGATATAGGCGCCCAGCTCTGGGCGTTGAAAATGATTTCTGGGTATATTTTGACAGTTCTTATCCTTGATTTTTTTCTTTTGCTTTGGAACGAGGTAGACTGTGTAACAGGCGCTTGTAGGGCGAGCGTTATGTGCAGTAGTTTGATCGGAGTTTTGGTGACTCGCGATTTTTAGTTACCCTTGTTAGTGGGGTGACTTTATATATTCTAAGTAGTGCTTTAGAATTTGGGAGGGGTTGTAGCCATTCTAAGGTTCGTTTTACACGATTAAAGCTTAGGATTGTGCCCCTATGATGTATGTATAGCATTAGCGTCGAGAATTTGCGATAAAATCGTCATTTCGAGCATTTTTAGAGTGTTTTTCTCAAGCCCCCAATTGTAGCTACGGGATTGGCTTGGTGCTATAATGCTTTGCATACGTCTTTATGCATTCATGGTGACATGGATCATGAATAGTTTGAACCAGACTCGTTTAGTGCGAGGTACGTTCGAGTAGTGACCTGCTACTTCTCTTGTAAATGTCGTACTATGCGACATCGCCATGGTCAAGGTAGTAACATGTGGAAGTGTGCCTTGACCAAAAGTTAGGTGCCTTTCTTTACCCATAATCATATTGAGAAATCTTTTTGACTCACTTGCAACATCGGGATAAACGCATACTTAGATTAAACCAACGACTCTTTATTATGTTCGAAGAAGTCTTTGAAAATTATTTGGAAATTATTTAAAATCCGAATCCTACTGTGTACAGTCCGAGGTGTCCTAAGTAAGTTGACTTATAGAAGGGTTCGTACAGGATTACATGAATGAATCAAAATATTGTTACGATTTTTAGAATGTTGTCTAAGGATTTGCTGGAAGCCAGGGTGCAGGCGTCAAGATATACTTGTGCCCGTTTGGCATATGCTTTAGGCTTTTAAGGCCATATTTTCCAGAATTGCGGGAATATAAACCGTTTTCAAATTGACTTAGATTTACTTGGTGTATGTCTGCACAAAAGGTCAAGGTATACTTAGTTCTTTCCCTAGCTCTTTCATTTCAATTTTTTAGCCCCCAGTTGCTGTTATGTCTTCCCATTAATGATGTTTCAGATTTCGATTTTAGATGCCCATGTCATATGTCTGAGTAGAGTGAGCCTTGGTTAAGTGCCAAGTCCTATTGACAATGTCTGATTTTTTTTTAAAGGGGATTCGCGAGCATTTGAGTTACCATGAACGGGTGCCCTGAGCTCGAAGGAACGATGGGGCGACGCCGTAGAACAATCCTCTTTATTGCAAGCTTACTGCCTTTACTACTTGTTGGCGATTATGACTGTGTCTAGTGGTGAAAGAAGGTCTTTAAGCGAACGACTATGTCTAGTGGTGAAAGAAAGTCTTTAAGTGAGTTAGTTCGCTTTAGGGAGGGTTAAGTCGAGTACTTTAGAGGTCATGGACGCTTGCGCTAGCCCCCATTCAATTGAGGCAAAGCGATCTTTTGAGTCTTGGCTAAGTGCCTAGGAGTGTGAGTGCTCCTTCTGGCAAGGGTACGTGCCCTTATTATTTTTCGATGTGTGCTCATTTTGGCATCTTGATGACTTGGATTCTTCTTCGTGCTTTCAATTTTACTTGGATTGCAAGTAATTAAATTTGAATAAGGGACTTCTATTTTTATTCTTGTTTTTCTATAGGCTTTAATATTGGTTGGACCGAATCATGGATTCCTACGTATCCGCCTTAAATAGATTTAATTTGGAATCAGGTCTTGCGTAGTTCTTAGCTATGATTTTTTGAAATCTTTGGAAGGGGAGTTCATTACACATCTGCTACCCCCCCAAGTGTTCGTGGTTCTTTGAATGATCCGAAAAAAAGGAGTACGAACACTTGCAGAAGCGGGAGGATAGGTGGCAAGAGAGAATGACGCCCAAATTTGGGCGTAGGAAATATCGGCGCCCAGGCCTGGGCGTTAAAAATAAGGGCGCCCAGTCCTGGGCGCTGAAACTTTGTCCTTCGTCCTTCCTACTTCAGCGAGTTTTAAGCCGTTTGCTTAGAGTAATGCGCAGAATGCTTGCTTATGAGTTTTAATGTGTTTTATTAGATGCCTTAACTCCGGACTGAATTTTATTAAATATAGTACCTTTTCAATTGGTCTAAATTCGTGAGGTTAGCGAATTCCGCTCCATCTATGTCGGCTTGTTGGACTGCTCCGCCAGGTAGGATGGTCTTTACAAAATTGGTCCGGTCCAATTAGGCCGGAATTTTCCTCGAGGGTCCGTAGTAGGTGCGCGGACTTCTTTTAACACAAAATCGCCTTCTTTGATATTTCGAGGTTTGACTCTTTTGTTGAATTGCCTTGCGATGCGCTTTTGATACACTTGCACGTGATGTAAAGCTCTCAACCTCCGTTCGCCTAAAAGGACGAGCTTGTCGTACCTAGCTTGAACCCAATCGGCCTCGGGCAGCTTGCTTTCTAGGACGATCTGGAGGGAGGGAATTTCCAACTCGATCGGTTGAACTGCTTCCATTCCGTATACCAAGGAGTAGGGTGTTACTCCAATGGAGGTGCGGATTGAGGTTTGATAGCCCCATAATGCGAAGTGTAATTTGTTGGGCCAATCCTTATAATTTTCGGCCATTTTTTTTATTATAACTTTAATATTTTTGTTGGCCGCCTCTACCGCGCCGTTCATTTGCGGCCTATAGGGAGAGGATTTATGATGTTTGACATGATATTTTTCGAGCAGGTCTTGGACTTCGGCCCTGAAGTGGGAACCTTGGTCACTTATGATTTCATGTGGAACCCCGTATCGACAGAATATGTTCTTTTCTAGGAATCGAGCGACATGTTTGGCCGTTAATTTTGCATAGGAGACTGCCTCTACCCATTTAGTGAAGTAATCAATTGCGACTAAAACGTACTCGTGTCCCCCTACGCCTGTTGGTGTTACCTTGTTGATTATATCTATACCCCAGGTGGAAAAGGGCCATGGAGAAGTGAAGGTGTATAGTTCTGAGGGAGGCAAGTGGTTAAGGTTACTGAAGATTTGGCATTTTGGGCAAGTTTTTACAAAGTGATGGCAATCGGTTTCCATAGTGGTCCAATAGTACCCTGAGCGGGATATTTTTCGGGATAGCATTTTTCCGTTCATATGGGGTCCGCACACGTCGTTATGGTCTTTGGGCTTGATTTTGGTGGACACAAAGTAACTTGATTTTATTCGGCGTGTATTTGTACAGTTCCCCCAGAATTATGCTATATTGTGAAGCGAGGAGGCGTGGGGCCTTTTGTGCTCGCGGGGAGGTGTTTGGGGGGAATTCCCCATTTTTTTTGTAATGAAGGATGTCCGTATACCATGGTTCTTCTTCAGTGTTTTCAGGTTCGGAGTCTATGGCACAGCAATAAGCCGGCTCTTTCCTTCGTTCGACCCGAAGGGTCATTCCGTCCCATTCATTCGGGATGTTGAGCATTGAAGCTAGCTTTGCTAGTGCATCCGCGAATTGGTTGTCGTCTCTTGGTAAGTACGTATACTCGATTTTTTTCGAATTTCTCGACTATTTGGTCTAAGTGAGTTTGATATTTTGAGAGACTAGTGCTTCGGACCTTCCATCTTTTAGATATATGGTTGATTATTAGGGAAGAATCCCCGAAGACTTGTAGATGCTTGACTCCGAGGCTAACTGCGGCCTCTAGCCCAACTATGCAGGCTTCATATTCGGCGGCGTTGTTTGTGGCTTCGAAGTCAAGTTTGACGGAAATTGGTATATGGGCCCCTTCGGGACTGACTAGGAGAACTTCGACGCCGCATCCCTTCTGATTGGACGCGCCATCGAAGTATAGTGTCCAATAGTCGTCTCGTATCATCAGAAGTTCCTCGTCAGGGAGGAGGTAAGCTTCCGTGGTTTCCTCATTCGTGGCATGCTTGGCCAGGAACTCGGCTACCGCTCTTCCTTTGATTGTTTTTTCTGGCATGAATTTTAGGTTGAATTCTGAGAGCATGACTAGCCACCTGGACAGGCGACCATTTAGGGCGGGCTTTTCGAACATATATTTTAAGGGGTCTAGTTGTGACACTATATGAACAGTGTGGGCCAATAGGTAATGTCTGAGTTTTTTGGATGCCCAGACGAGGGCGAGGCAGGGTTTCTCAAGTTCTGTGTATCTCGTCTCGTACTGTATGAACTTCTTGCTCAAGTAGTAAATTGCTCGCTCGGATCCATGTACACACTGTGAGAGCATAGCTCCCGCTGCAGTATCCGTGACGGTTAGGTATAGGCGTAAAGGGGTTCCGGGCAAAGGCGGGGAAAGGACGGGTGGTTTGCTTAGATATTCTTTGATTTTATCGAAGGCAATTTGGCATTGGTCATCCCATTCGGCTTTTTCTTCCTTTCTTAATTTTTTGAATATTGGCTCGCAAGTCATAGTAAGCTTGGAAATGAACCTACTAATGTATTGCAGCTTTCCTAGGAAGCCCCTTATCTGTTTTTCAGTTTTCGGTGGGGGCATTTCGGTAATGGCTTTGATCTTGGATGGGTCAATCTCGATTCCTCGCTTACTAACAACATATCCTAGCAATTTTCCAGAGGTTACCCCGAACACACATTTTTGTGGATTTAGTCTCATGTTATATTTCAAGATTCGGGTGAAGAACTTTCTAAGTGCCGGGAGGTGACCGTGCCGGTCTTTAGATTTGACGATCATGTCGTCTACATAGACCTCGATTTCTTTGTGTATCATGTCATGGAGCAACGTGGTGGCTGTTCTTTGATAGGTGGCCCCCGCGTTTTTCAAACCAAAAGGCATTACAGTGTAACAATATGTACCCCAAGGGGTAATGAAGGTTGTTTTTTCCATGTCTTCTTCTGCCATAAGTATTTGGTTATATCCGGCGTACCCGTCCATAAAGGAGAGAAGCGCGTGTTCTGCGGTGTTTTCTACTAGTATGTCAATGTGAGGTAGAGGGAAGTCATCTTTGGGACTGGATTTGTTGAGGTCTCGAAAGTCTACTCACATTCGCACTCGTCCAACTTTTTTAGCTACGGGGACAATATTGGCCACCCATTCTGGGTAGTTGGAGACTTTTATGAAGCCGGCGTCTAATTATTTAGTGACTTCTTCTTTTATTTTCAAGGCTATCTTTGGTTTGAGCCGCCGTAGCTTTTGTTTTACTGGCGTCATTTTGGGATCTAGCGGAATTTTATGCTCAGCGATTTCTCGATCTATTCCTGGCATGTCTTTGTAGGACCAAGCAAAGACACCCTCGAATTCCCGCAAAGTGGAGATTAGATCGGCCTTTTCAGTGGGAGTTAAGGTGAGGCCAATTTTAATGATTTTAGGATTTTCTTCTGTTCCAATATTTACCGATTCTGTGTCCTCAATTATAGGAGTTTTGAGTTCTTCACTTACAGCTTTTATTAGTTCGGTATATTCCTCTTCTGGCTCTTTTTCGTGCTCATTAGTGGCGAGACATTCTGCATTATTACTCGGATTTTTAAGCGGCATATACTCAAAAGTTTTGTTTATCTTATTAAAGTCATGAAGCATTACATCAAAAATATCTCCCGGGGTAGATATTTCCGGGTCTAAACTATTTTTGGGAGGGGTTACAATTTTGCTAGGTTCGGACTCAGAGTCAGACTCGGATTCAGACTATAATTCTTCGTACATCGGACCCTCTCCCGCAGATATCTTGAACTTCATCCCACGAGCATTAGTCCATTTGAAAGTCTTGCGCCACCCTCGTTGGATTTGGTCATCTTTTGAGGGTGATGGAGTAATCAACTTAGTAGGATCGAACAATTCATCTTGAAGGGCTAATGCCATAATTTCTGTTTCATTCCTCGCTCTTTTCTTCTCTAACCCAAACAATAGCCCGAAAGCATGTGAGTTGGGGAGTGTTTTTGGCATAGCGTGGTTCTTTGAGGCGAGTGGCCTTTGAGAACGTAGAGGGTCGTGTTCCAGAGCATGCATCTCTTGGGTTTGTGCGACCTCTTGGTATAGATGCTCGGGATATGCTTCTTCCATCGCGCTCCTTGATGGCTATCACGGGTAGGTATTCAGGGGCCCTGCATTATTGTTGTGGAGTAGGAGACACATTAGTTTGTTTTGTGAGTCGGTTTTTAGACATTTTATGACTACCCTTAAGTCGGACTAGTATATTTGGACCACTATGTGTGCAATTTGAACTCTTTATATTTTCGAAAATCTTTGCCCGTGTGACATTCATAGTTATTAGCATGTTCGGTTTTGGTGCCGAGCATTGCCGTCGTAGGAGGCCTAACAACGACGTAAAGAGTTATTCTTTTTTATGAGTCGCTTTTAGAATCGAGTGCTTTTCTTACGCCTTCGCAACAAAAATTTTTATGAATGTTTTTTTGTGCTACATATTTTCCTTTTCGCGGGCACCGAGGCTGCTGTGCCTGACCAGAAGGCCAAACAGCAACTTCAGCGCCCAGCGTCGGGCGTGAGAAATTCTGGCGCCCAGCAAGGGGCGTTGAAAATGCGTCCCTGGCTGGTTCTCGTTTTCTGTTTGCGTCTACTTTTGTTTATGCGACTTCGATTTTGCGTGCTTGCCTAATAACGTCCTTTACGCGTTGTGCAGCGTTTGTGGGATTCGTTACAGGCCATCCCGAGCGTCGCTCACTTTTGTGGCGATCGTTCGGGTTTGCGGAACACGTATCTCGGTATAACTCTTTGGCAAATTGGTTTATGAATGTTTGGGCAATTTTTAAGGTCGTTGGTTTTTCTAGGATAGTTTGTCACACATAATCATATATTTCGCTACACATAACTAACATTCCATCATGAGGCAATAATAATATGTCATGTAGTTTATGATAGGCTTCTATGGGTAGTTATTTGCGCCTGGCTTGGTACCGCTTCTATCGCAGATCCACCACATGCCCCGGTCGGGGTAGTGCTTTCAACAGACGAATTTCGTTCCAGAAGGCCAACCCGCAAGTGCAAGCCAAGGGGGCATGCAGGCGAGAGGGACCTAGTGGGCGAGCGATTGGGTTTGGGACTGGTGTACTACTAGCGAAAGTGCCGAGTGGACAACATTCGAAGCGTATGCACCCCCCGGTTGGCGATGGGTATCCTTAGTCCAAACTCCCTGAGGGAGCCAAGATTCGTTATGCGGTTCTGCCCGTTCACATTAATATGCTGATTTTCAGGTCGTCCCAACTTGATGGGGAAATAAACGCGGGGTAGGATCGTTTCACCCTTCGGCTATTTCGATTACCTACAAGCACGAGTATTTCCTTCACTATCCCCAGTGGAGTCGCCATTGTGAGGGGGTCGAAAAAGCACGAGGCTAATGCGTGACCTCGTCCCTCGTGGGTGTTCCGCTTCTTTTTGTCAAATCAAGTGTAATTGGATTTCCTGTGAGTTTACACCCAATTGACTAGTAATATAGGAGTCGCCATTCAGTTTTTAACGACAATGAGAAAAACTGACAAAACCCGGTTATCGTGACATAAAGGGAGTGCAATTATGTTTGACCACGACGGCCGTAGGTTCCCTTGTGATCCCTGGTGGTGGGGATCGCTCAACGTACACCCGCAGGGTAGAGATTGAGGGTTCGGGGGACTGTAACTACCGAGAGGAGTACTCGCTCTTCGATAACTCCAGAGGCAGGATATCCTTACTAGCTCAGCATAAATAATTGAAGGGACATGCGTTAACTATTAAACTAATCTGAGTCGATTTTAACAATATGCAACATATAATACTAGATCGAGCGCGATTATCTGATTTAGATTGTATTAAGGGACCTAGCATGATAATCCAATTTCCCAAAAACATAATCTTTATTAGGCGTGATAGAACAATCAAATTTAATTAGTTTAACAGTTCATAAAAGGGCGAGGAAAGCAATTAAATCATAGAAAAGGGACACATTACGACGCACCCTTGAGAGGTACGTCACGGTTCTCAGAAAACTAACCACTTTGACTTTGCTATTTCTCCTTTTATGTAACGAATCTCAAGTTATGGGACAGGATACGTTCTGTTCGATTTATGGATCGATTGCGACAGAACGCGTGATCAATTTCGCAGCGTGAGGCTTAGGCTTAGGGGTTGGAGTCAATACTCAAAATAATAATTGTGTGTTGTGTGTTGTGTGTTTTTTTCACGTCGAGCTTAGGGCCCTATTTATAGAAAAGAGTTCGTGGAAAGATAGAATTGTAGAACTCTAATCCTCGAGGAATTAGGAAATAACACGTCCCAGGTATTTTCAGCGCCCAGGCCTGGGCGCTGAAGATTTCGGCGCCCAGAGCCAGGCGTTGAAAATAGGATCTGGGCCGTTTTCTTAGTCAGATTCGGATTCCTAGAATCCGGAGCGTTTGAGACTTAATCGAGTCTTTTAGTGCGTATTAACCTTGTGACGGAATGCGTCTGGGCCCGTTACGAACTCTAGGCTCGCTAGGATTTTAATTAATACGTGACTCTTATTTTCGAATCATATTAGGAATAGGATTCTCTCATAATCTCTATCTCATTTAGGATTTATGTTGGAGTGCAACACCTAATTCTGACAGGTTTCTATCTTTTATGACTTGCCACTCTTAACAACTACCCATTACGGCAGTTACTATTTTTAGCAGGTTTCCATAAATAGCAGGTTTCAGGTGAAATGAAAAGGGGAATTGAGATTCGTTATTTTATAGGAGATGCGTTGTCAAGTGGAGATTTATGTTCTCATCATCGAACCTTCCCTTTCGGGAATGGGGACAAAAGTAGGTGTCTACACCACGCACCCATGTTCGTCTCCTTTCAAGAACAGACTTTTGCTTTTAACATAACATTACTATACGGGATCATTTTTAATATAGAGAAGTCGTATTGGTTTTATAGGGTTCAAACTTCAATCCGTTAAAATATATTGTTTTTATAGGGTTCAAACTTCAATCCGTTAAAGTAGATATATATTCTTACAAATCAAAAGGGATTCTATTGAAAATGATACCGTCCCAGAAATTCAATTAGACGTCATATACCAACTCCTTTGAGTGTAAATGAATTGATACCTTTAAAACGCAATTCCCACAAAGAAGGTCAAACGTCCCTCAGTACACAACTCCCACAGAGAAGTTCAAACGTCCCTTAAAACACAATTCCCATAGCAGTGGGTATCAACACATACAAACTTGCAACGTAATTTTATTTATCTATTTGTATAAGAACAGTTCATTTTTGTTTGATTTCTAGAAAACGAATATGATCCCTTACTTTCAAATTTACAATTTGTTAATTTACAAAATCATAAATTAAGTCAGTGTCTAAAAAATCACCTTTAGATATGCTTAAAGTTAAAAAGATCCTATAAATTCTTATACACAGTTAAATGAGAAAAAACATTGCCATTAGGAATCGAACACTCCACGCAGGGTGAAAGAAATATGGAAGCATTGCAGTGACCATTGTAGCAGGGGGTATCAGCACATACAAGATTGCAACGTAATTTTATTTATCTATGTGTATAAGAACAGTTCATTTTTGTTTGATTTCTAGAAAACGAATATTATCCCTTAATTTCAAATTTATAATTTGTTAATTTACGAAATCATAAATTAAGTCAGTGTTTTATAATCACCTTTTGATTTCCTTAAAGTAAAAAAGATAACGTAAATTCTTATTCAGAGTTAAAATAAAAAATAAAACGTTGTTATTAGGGATCGAACACGCCACGCAGGCTGAAAGAAATATAGGAAGCATTGCAGTGACCATTGAGGCAAGGGGTATCAGCACAGAACCTATTGTAAAGTAAATCACTTTATTTGATTCTATAAAACAAATGACCCCGTATATTCAATTTACCTTTTGATATCATTTTTTATAAATGATCCCGTTAAATCAAAGGCATATAAAAAAGAAGATTGAAGAACTTTAAGATGTAGGTTCATGAAAATCTGGGTTCCTAACCCGCCGCCTACTTCCTCACCGGCCGCCTTACCATTACTGTCGTCACCACGCTCAACAAACCTCCCTTCTCTTTCTAATCTCTTATCATTTTTTCCTTCTAATATTACCCCTCCTACCCTAGATTCCGGCCGGAAATAAGAACACCAATGACCCACCGCCGTCGTGGTTCGACTCCCACAACCGCCCTTGGGTCGAATACCATAGCCGCCAAAACCCTAAACCTTAAATCTGGGTTTTATGAAGAACATGAAGAACATAAGAAAATCAAACTTAAATTCAACCAAAAACTTTATTTCAAGAAAGAACATGAAGAAAGGAAGAATATAAAGAACACAAAGAACGGAAGAAGGCGAAGAGAACATGAAGAACACGAAGAACGGAAGAGAACATGAAGAATGGATGAAAAAATTCAACCCAAAAATATGTTTTCTCTCTCCTGTTGAAAAAATATCTGAAGAAAAAATAATGCATTATTAAGTTTATTGTAATTTGTGTAAAATTTGAAATTCAAATTTGAAATTAAATTTGAAAATTTGGGAAACTCGCTATTTAGTACCCATCAAACATAATAGAAACAACAAGGGCATCTTTAAAGATGTCATTCCAGCCAATGAACACCTAGTGTACAAGATGCTATGTACACTAGGTGTACATATAGTATTATCCGTATAAAAAGCCTTGCATTCCTCACTTTGAGGTAAGCCGCAATGAATGAAATTCTGGGTTGAAGCAATTGCATTTCCTTACTACATTGAGCTATATGCAACAATATTAATGTTTTCACGGTATCAGAGCAACCATGTTCAGGTTGGTCTTGTATCAGCATCTCCTTGAATACTATATGTTTCAACCAGTGTTAGTTTAATGCATGATTAGAATAGTTTGGATGTTAAAGCTTCAAACTTTGGTATGTATCCTGCTAGTTGAATCGTGTTCATGCCTACGTCTGAACCCAAAAATAGAAATATGACTACCATAGAAACTACTAGCCCTCTATATTTACGTCCTTCTGATGGTAGTAGTTCAGTAGCAGTAGAAAAACTTCATGGGGGGCTCTAACTACAGATTCTAGAAGAGATCTTTTGAAATCACTCTAGCTGCAAAGAGAAAGCTAGGATTTTTAACTGGTTTAGTCAAAAGAGACCCTACTGATGCCGTGAAACAAGAATACTGGGACACCTACAATAACATGGTGATCGCATGGATCATTTCAAATGTGAATGAAAACATAAAGAAGTTTGTCATGTTTGGTACAAATGCTACTCAAATATGGAGCCAACTTGATTAAAGGTATTATGTTACAAATGGGTCAAGGAAGTACAAACTAAACAAACAGATTTATGAGATGAAACAACAAGGAAACCCAATTACAGACTATTACACATATCTGAGAGGCCTGTGGGAGGAAATTGATTCTCTTCACATATACCCACCTATAACTTCCATGACCACTGAAATCAATGTATTCATAAATTCACTACGTCAACAACAAGAAGAACATAAACTATTTCAGGTTTTGAATGGTGTAGATGATGTATATGGAGGATTGAGAAGCAATCTCCTGATGATAAGTCCTTAACCATCTGTTGACTCTGCATGTAGGGCACTGCAACAAGAAGAGTCTAAAAGAGAGATTCTTAAACCTATCAAAAAAGAATCAGAACCTCTAGCCATGTACAGCAAGGGCACTGATAAAAATTGCTCAGCATACAGCAGAACTGGACACACTAGGGACAAGTGTTGGACTGTTGTAGGCTTCTTTAGCTGGCATCCAAGAGGTCAGAAAGACAAAGATCGGAGAGGAAAAGGTAGAGATTATGGAAAAAATACCAGGGGTGGAAGATGGTCAAGAGGTAGAAATGGAAGAGGAGGTGATAGAACAACTGCAAATGTACAAAGTAGGACCAGCAGTTCAAGCTCAAGTGCATGTTTAACCTGCTATGTTCACTGCTGCACAACTTGAGCAACTCATGAAACTTCTTCCAACTCCATTAAAGTCAAGTCAATCAGATTTAGAGGATGTTTTTTACATGAGCTATGCTGGAATGGTGAGTTGTCATCATGCTGACTTTGTAAGAACAAAGTGGATAATTGATCCAGGGGCTTCAGATCACATGACTAGACGTTTTGAAATGTTGCAAGATCCTGAGAAGAGAAAAAATGACCCCAAAATCAATCTTCCAACTGGTCATACATCAATCATCTCAAACCGTGGGAAAGTGAAGTTGGAAAATGGCTTGAATCTCTCAACTGTACTCTATCATGTGCCTGAATTCAAGCACAATCTTCTAGATGTACAGAAGTTAGCTACATATAATCAGTGCAAAGTCAACTTCTACTCTAATTTCTGTGTTATTCAAGACATCAACACAAAGGTTATTAGAGGAATAGGCAAAGAATATAATGGATTGTACTACCTGGTCAACAAACCTCTCCAACAAATATTGATTTATCTCAAAAAGACAATGTCTCAACAACACACTGGAACTCAATATGGTAAGGCAATGAATGCTGACACAAGCCCTAGAACATTTGAGTTGCCAGCTACTATATCCAGTGTTACACCCCTGAATGAGACCACTATTTAGCACCATAGACTAGGGAATGCACCTCTGAAAAAGATAGGAATAATAAGTGCAATGTTGTATGTCTCACATGTCCCATGGCAAAATTCACTAAACTTCCATACAGTTTGAGCAAATCCAGAGCAAAAGATCTATTTGAACTTGTTCATATAGACATTTGCGGTGCATACAAGGTGAAAACTAGAGGAAATCACAGGTGCTTCTTTACTATGGTTGTTGATCACTCAAGGGTGACATGGGTGCACTTACTCAAATAGAAATCTGATGGATTTGAAGCCATTCAAACCTTTGTGAATATGTGCAAAACCCAGTTCAACAAGAAAGTTAAGATCATCAAGCCTGACAATGCTCTGGAATTTTATGATAATCAACAATGCAGACTATTCTTTGATAAGCTAGGGATCATACATTAAACATCATGTGTCAACAGACCTCAACAAAATGGTCGAGCTAAAAGGAAACACAGAAACCTACTTGAAATGGCTAGAGCTTTGAGATTTCAAGGTGGATTGCCTCTCCATTTTTGGGGAGATTGTGTACTTGCCGCAGTCTACATCAGCAACAGACTTCCAAGTTCAGTGCTAGAAAACAAAACTCCATATGAGGTACTTCATAAAACTCTTCCCTCATATAAGAATTTGAAGTCATTGGATGTCTTGCAATGGCTAGTAACCCAAGTAAAGTATCTGATAAGTTTTAGGAAAGAGGTGTACCATGCTTAATGTTGGGTTACTCTGTAACTCAAAGGTGGTACTGTAGACACCTACTTTTGTCCCCATTCCTGAAAGGGAAGGTTCGATGATGAGAACATAAATCTCCACTTGGCAACGCATCTTCTATAAAATAACGAATCTCAATCACCCTTTCATTTCAGCCAAAGCTACCATTTATAGAAACCTGCTAAGAATAGTAACTGCCGTAAAAGGTAGTTGTTAAAAGTGGAAAAGTCATAAAAGATAGAAACCTGTCAGAATTAGGTGTTGCACTCCAACATAAATCCTAAAAGAGATGAATTTGCATTCCTGGTATAATTCGAAAATAAGAGTTACGTATTAATTAAATTCCTAACGAACCTAGAGTTCGTAACGGGCCCAGACGCATTCCGTCATAAGTTAATACGCACTAAAAGACTCGGATAAATCTCGAAAGCTCCGTGTTCTAAGAGTCCAAATCTGACAAAGAACTCGGCCCAGATCCCGTTTTAAGCGCCTGGATCTGGGCGCCGGAATCTTCGGCGCCCAGCCCTGGGCGCTGAAAATTCCTTGGGCCGTTTTATCTCCGGATTCTTTTTGGATGTGTATCTTTAAAATCTATCTTTCCACACACCCTTTTCCTATAAATACAGCCTCAAAACCGACGTGAAGAGGACACACACAATTCCATAACCTGAGTATTGACTCTAGCCTTAAGCCTAAGCCTCACGCTGCGAAATTGATCCAGCGTTCTGTCGCAATCGACCCAAAATTCGAACAGAACGCATCCTGCCCCTTGTAGCTTGATGAATTAAGCCTAAATATTGGAACATTGCTTAGAAACCCGAGATTCGTTAAATAAAAGGAGAAATAGCAAAGCCAAGTGGTTAGTTTTCTGAGAACCACAACGCACCTCTCAAGGGTGCGTTGTAATGTGTCCCTCATATGATTTAATCGCTTTCATCACCCTTTTATAAAATTGCCAAACTATTAATTTGATTGATCTATCACGCCTAATAAGATAATACCTTGGACAATTGAATTATCATGCTAGGTACCTTAAATCAATCTAAATAAGATAATCACGATAACGTAGCCAAAGTGTTAGAGTCCGGCCTTACTTTACTTGTATTTTGCTTATCTAATGCATTTTAGGACTTTTCTAATATGTTTTTAGATCTTAGATAAAATTATTATGTTATTGTAAATCCAGTGTTCATTCGTAGTTTGTAGCTAATTCAAAATAAACACTTATGAAGCGTATGACTGAATCCAATTCCTACTTCTCATCAATTGTTGCCATTGCTTGTGTTTTGTTGTAGGTCTTTGTAGATATTGCACCAATACTTGCTTTAAAACACCCCAAATCCAACAAAATCCCGCAATCAGATAAATTCTCGTTGTCGATTCCTCACCCCTTGCTCTTGTAGCCAATAGGCAAGAGTACCCATTTAGAATCAAACGCTTGCTCGTGCCCGTAAGAGCCCCGATGCACTCATCTATACCTAGTATTTAAAAACTATAACCAATTAAGCCAAGTGGCACTCTATTCTTATTCCTTCTCTTCTAGCCACGTGTAACATCCTCTTAATTTTTTTTATTATACCTTTTTCATACTCTGTGCTACTGAATTATGATTATGTCTATTCATCTTTCACCCTTTGGATCCATCATTCCCACCATCCCGGCATGACCCTTCATTCCTTCAATATTCAAAGTTAATAACTCAATATATTGTATTAATGCTCCTAATTCAATTCCTGCCAACTTAATTGATTTTATTTTAATTAACTCCTTAATCCTCTCTTCTCCCCTTTTAATTTTTGAATGGTTTTTAGCAAAATTTCACAATTTAATTGATTCATTAATCAATGACTCAATAAGTGGATGAATTTGAAAAGGTAGAAGTTTATGGGAATATATAGATTCAGACTCGATTACCTATCATGCGAACATCCAGGTCGATCTTTTGCAGGTACTTTCTTTCTTTATTATTTTTTTTCGAAAATCGCTGAAATTGAGCATAATTTCTATTTAACAGTTGGACATTCTATTTAACAGTTGGACATTCCAATTATATTCTTGCAATTTTCTCTTTAATTTAAATTTTCGGATGCGTAGTATTGTGTATTTTTAGTTTCATATACAAATTTTGAGATAATTACTAATTTGATGGAATATTTCGCCATCATTTTACCCCTTTTGTTGTTTTATGTATTTAGATTGATGATATTACCAGCTTTGAAAGCAAAATGTTCAAGTTCAATATGAAAATTTGATGTTGTTTTATTGGGATATTTATTAATTTGGATTCAACTTTTATGGGTATTCTCTGTTTACAGGGGCTGCAGTTTAACTACCCAGAAGCTATGTCCACTACAACATATAGGATCAAAGACGTCTTCGTCATTATTCTTCTGAATTGTAATTGCTTATCATTTAAATTGTCTACTTCCTTTTAAAGTTAAATTTCCTTTTAATTTTAATTGTCTGGTTTCTTGAGGTAGATATTTCTGAGTTGGATTTGTAAATCATAACAAATGACAATTTATGTACTGCACAATATATTGATTTCATATGGCTATTTGTTGTTTCCCGTCCAAGTCTCAGTTATACTGAAAATGTAGTTTTTCTCTTCAAATGCTTCTTCGATTAGATACGAAGTAAAATTCTGAAAGACTTGATTATACAGAGTTATACTTGATTGTTTTGGTCTACATGTTAAGTTATTTGAACGACTTTAATTAGAAGTGTTGCTATTCATGGCTAATCGGTGTATTTTTGCATTTTGAACTCCTATATGAAATTGCATCTAACACTAGATTTTGTTGAACACTTTATTCATTTCTAGGACATATGTATTTCTATTGATAAAAAGATAATGTCACAGCTCATGCTTTTAATTAGAGTTTTCCAATGATGGAAGTACGTATTATAGGTTTTTTTTATGAAAAAAAATGTTTAAAGTGAACACACTATTTTGGAGATAAATAGATTGGGGGATCTTTGGACTCTAAGCTCACATTATATGTTCTAATGTTCTATCTTAAGATAACATGTCTATTTTGTGACCGTGCACTTATATAATATCTGTGATATATTTTTCTAAGTTGAGACCGTGCACTTATATAATATCTGTGATATATTTTTCTGATCGAATATTTTTACGCATATTGGTTGTCTCTCCTATGCTTTATACTAATAAGATATGCATATGGTTGGAGAAAATGTGGGAGCACACATGTGTACTTTAGATGTGTTGTATGTTTAGACAAAATTGCTGGATAATTGCAATCTTTTTATTTCCTAAACAATATCATATTGGACAATGCTCACCTTGCTCATTTTTCCTCCAATCATAAATTCATAATGTTCATGTTAACTGTGTTGCGGTTGCAGGTAAGTGTTTCATATATGACTAAACTATGTGACTATTTAAAGTTTTGTTGTAATTAAAAGAAATTTTTTGTTTACACAAAAAATATAAAAAACAAATATTTATCCAATCCAATACAATACATATCGTATAATTAGCCCGTGCCTCGCATGGGCCAGAAACTAGTTCCACTCAATGCTTGTATCACTGCCTTCAAAAACTCTAGAGTGCGCCACACGGAACCGACTTCGAAACATTTGGACCATGACACAAAGCTTCTTCCATACACTTCGGGCTTTGGCGGTAAGGTTGTGCGCTCAGTCCATTTTTCCGGAGTTTTTAAAAATAAAATAAAAAACCAAAATCCCCGCCCCTTCCACTCCCGAAGAACTCCGCTTTCCTAAAAACCCTCTAAACTTCCGAAATCATTACATTTTCTGGTCTGCTATCGAATTTGTCTCCCAATTTCCACGATAATGGAGTTGGATCCTGATGAAATCTTCGGTGATGATGAAGATGATTCCCAGCCTAACCTTCAGGTCTCCTCTAATTTCACTTTTTGTTCTTCTTCATCTTAATTTCAATGTTTACATTTCTTCTAATTATTTATTTTAATTACGTTGTAGGAGAGAGAATCGAGCAAGGAGTATGTGGTGTACATTGTTGATGCTTCCCCTAAAATGTTCAGCACTACTTGCCCTGGGGTAAACTTCCTGTTCTGTTACTCCTGTTTTATAACTAATTAATCAATATAAATTTGCTGGAAATTTGTCAGTTGAGTCGTCTGTTAGTATTTGACATTGGTGCATGTGTATTTGGGCCGATTCCCCCGAGTTTTCGCGGTTGTTTTTCCCGTCAGTAACAGCATCCGAACGAACTACTATGAAAATGAGACATTTGTACCATTATTTTAGTAAAGTGTGGTTTTATGGCATTGATAAAGTAATGTTTGATTTAGGGCTATGAAAGAGTTGGATACCTTGAATGCTTCGAACTACTGTAGAGCCGTAGGAGTTATACAATTTACGAATTGCTAACTCAAATAAGGTTAAGGATTATACAAATGAGAAACAAATATGGTTTACAATCCAGGATAACAAAAAATATATTTCTCTCGTAAATATATAATATATATGTTTTTCAAATATAAAACTTTCTTCTCCTTAATATCTCCTTTTCTTTCTCTCTTATTTTCTCCCCCTTTTTTTCTTCGTTTTTCTACGTATTACAATATGAAATAAGCATGTTACATACATAGCTTCTCTTTAACTAAATATATAGAGGATGAAAATCATTCTCAATATTAACCCCTCAAAATTATATAAAATTCTAATATAAGTAATGTAATAATAATAAATTCTAAAATTAAAGTTGTGGCTCTCAACACGCCCCCTCAAGCTTTAATTTTCACTTTGAGCATTTCTCTCAACCTTTTGAAATTGTCAAGAGATAGTGGCTTTGTAAATATGTCTCCAGCGTGATTGTCTGTTGTTAAACTTGTTCTCGGAGAAAATGAAATCGAGTATCAATATGTTTACTTCTTCCATGTTGTACTGTATTTTTAGCAAGTTTTATTGCCGACACATTATCTACATAGATTGTAGTTTGTCCTTCTTGAACATAATCAATTTCTTTCAGTAAGTTCCTCAACCATAACCCTTCACATACGGCAAGATGCTATATATTCTGCTTCGCAGCTTGACAATGCTATAACTGGTTGTTTTTTAGAACTCCAAGTGAAAGCAGTTTCACCTAGGTAAAAAGCATACACAGTTTTACTTTTTCTTTCGTCTTGATCTCCGGCCCAATCACTGTTGGAGTAGCCGAACAATGTTGCATTATCTCCATAATAGTAGAACATCCCATATCCTAAGGTACCTTTAATATACCTAACAATTCTCTTTGTAGTGCACCAATGAGAATCTCTACTCTCTAGGTGTCTCCATGTATCTACTAACAAGTCCGACTCCATATACAATATCAGGCCTAGTGATGGTTAAGTATCTCAAACTTCCAACGAAACTCTTGTACAAAGTTGGATCAATTAATCTCCCTTCTCCAACTTTTGTGAACTTCAATCCGGTTGCAACTGGAGTACTTATGGGTTTGCACGGCTCCATTTTAAACTTCTCAATAATCTCCTTGATATATTTCTTTTGTGAAATGAATATGAGAATATCCCATCTTCACTTTGTTGTACTTCTATCCCAAGAAAGAAATCATCAGTCCACAATCAGTCATTTCAAATTCTTTGAACATTGCCGCTTTGAAATCTTCAAACATACTTTTGTTGTTCCCAGTGAACAGTAGATGATCAACATATAAACTCTATCACTATAATGATATTATCACCATTTTTCTTCACGTAGATAGCATGTTCGTACGGTCATTTGGTAAAACCATTTTGTATCAAATATCCATCAATGCGTGCATTCCATGCACTAGGAGCTTGCTTTAAACCATGAAGTGCCTTTTTCAAACGGAGCACTTTATCTCTTTGTCCCTCTATAGTAAAACCTTTTGGTTGTTCTACGTAAACTTCTTCTTCCAGGATGCCATTTAGAAATGCAGATTTAAGATCTAGTTGGTATATCTTCCACTTATGATGCGCTGCAAGTGAAATCAACAATCTAACTGTATCTAAACGAGCTACATGAGCAAATACTTCATCATAATCAACTCCATATTTTTGCTTATAACCTTTTGCTACAAGCCTTGCCTTGTATCTATTAATGCTTCCATCAGCACCTCTTTTAATCTTATAAACCCATTTTACACCAAGCTACACCAATAGCCTTATGACCCTTTGGTAATGTAGCCAACTCCCATGTATCATTTTTCTCTATTGAGCGGATCTCCTCTTTCATAGCAGATCTCCATTCTTTTTCTCTAGTTGCTTCTTCAAAATTGATGGGTTCATGGTCTGCATATAAGCAAAATAAATCAACTTCTTCAACTTCAGTTGTATTTTCATAGATGTCTCTGAGACTTCTCATCTTAACAGGTCTTCGTGATGATGAGGTTGATCCTTCAGATGTAGCTGAACTTGGCTCATTGTTATTTCTCTTTGGCGAAGGTGTCATTGGTTGATTATTTCCAAAACTCGTCTGTGTAGTCTTGTTATTGTTGTATTCTTCAAATACATTCTCTTTCTTTTTCTTTTTCTTGATTGTCCCATTTCCATGATTCTCCTTCACTAAATATTACATTTCTACTCTCAATCAATTTTTCAGTGATTGGATTGTAGAGCTTGTAAGCTTTGGATTGTGAACTATATCCAATGAAGATACATTTTTCACCTCGGTCATCTAACTTCTTTCTCTTTGCCTCGGGTATTTGAGCATATGCTATGCACCCAAACACTCGAAAATGTTCAACATTTGGCTTCTCACCACTCCATGCTTCTTGTGGAGTCATATTCTTCCCACTTTTTGTAGGACAACGATTTAGAATATAAGTTGTCCATGCAACAACTTCTGCCCATAATTGCTTCGGTAACCCTCTTTCTTTCAAGATGCTTCGTGTCATGTCTAAAATTGTCCGATTCTTCCTCTCAGCAATTCCATTTTTTTGTGGTGTATAGGAGGTTATAAATTGTTGTCGAAATCCAATATTTCTACAGAAGTTCTTGAACATGTTGGATGTGTATTCACCTCCTGGATCAGACCTAAGAGTTTTCAACTTTTGTCCGTTTTCTAGCTCTACTCGAACCTTAAAATGTGTGAATGTATCAAATGCAACTGATTTCTCTTTCAGCATATACACCCACAATTTCCTGCTATAATCATCAATAAAGGTGATAAAATAACGATTATCTCCCAGAGATACTGGTTCCAAGGGTCCACAAATATCTGTGTGTACCAATTCTAATGGCGCTTTCGCTCTCCATGAGAATCCCTTCTGGAACGGAAGTCTAGCTTGCTTCCCAATTGTGCATATCTCACAAACGTTATTAGGGTCTTCAATGGTGGGCAATCCATGGACCATGTTCTTTGATTGCAAGAGTTTTAGTCCATTGAAATGCAAATGCCAAAAACGTATATGCCATTTCCATGACTCATTTTCTATGACACCATAAAAACACTTATGTACCTCGGTGTTAAGTAGCAGCGAAAACATGCGATTTTTTGTCATTTTCGATTGCGAAATAAGTCTTCCACCTTTGTCTTTGAGAAGAAGATTATTGTCCTCTATGTGCACAATATATCCCTTTCAAGAAGTTGTCCAATACTGAGTATATTACTCTTCATATTAGGTACGTAATAAACATTAGAGATAAATTCTTCATTCCCATTCTTGAGAATAATTCGTATTTTTCCTTTACCTTCAACTTGTAGTTTAGATGAATCTCCCAAACTAACATTACCTTGGATCTTCTCATCAAGATTGATAAATAATTCATTTCTTCCACACATGTGGTTACTAGCTCCAGAATCTAAAAACCACATATCTTGTTGATTACTAGCTTCTTCGTGTGCTAGTAACAATGTAGGCACATCCTCATTATTTTGCGACGATTCAGCAAAATTTAATCGATTTTCTTGATCTTTTTGTTTGCTCCAACAATCTGATGCATAATGCCCATATTTTTTGCAATTATAACACTGGATATCTTTTGCTTTTCCACGTTCATTGAAAGTTTTTCCTCTATATGACCCTCTTCCATGGCCAAACTTTTTCTCATTATTATGGTTACGAGGTTGATAGATTCTACGGCCTCTACCACGTCCACGAAAACCGCCTCTTCGTTTGATACCTCTTTGCTCATTTAAAGTCAGCTTTGACTTTCAAGTGCCTGCTTTATCATAGTAGGTCCATCATTTTTCATAATTCTATGTTCATGCAACTGAAGCGATCCAAGAAGCTCTTCTATTGATAATGTATCAATGTCTTTGGATTCTTCTATTGCAGGTAATACATGAATAAATTTCTTATTGCATGATCGAAGTACTTTCGCAACGACCTTGTAATCTTCAATCTTTTGACCATTCTGCTTTTGTTGCTTAACATTTGTAAGCAAACGAGAAAAATAATCTGAGATTGACTCATTATCTGTCATTTTGATTTCCTCAAAATCACCTCGTAAAGCTTGTAACCTAATTTTCCGGACACGCTAGACTCCTTTGAATACTATAACAAGAGTATCCCATGCTTGTTTGCTTGTAGTTGCATTTGAAATTTTGATAAATGTTTCTCGGTCTAACCCGGCGTATATAAAAAATAATGCCCTTTGATCTTTTTTCTGAATTTCTTTTAATTCAGTTTTCTTTTCTTGGGTATATGAGGTTTTTTCCTCATCTAACGGCTCTTCAAAACCATCGCTTACAACTTCCTATAAATCTTGGGAACCAAATAATGCTTTCATTTTAATACACCAATCTTCATATTGGTCTTTGGTTAATTGGGGTACTTGTTGCTGAACAAAGTTGGTAGACATTTTTAAAAAATAACCTGGCTCTGATACCAAATGTAGGAGTTATACAATTTACGAATTGCTAACTCAAACAATGTTAAGGATTATATTTCTCTCGTAAATATGGGTTACAACCCAGGATAACAAAAAATATATTTCTCTCGGAAATATATATGTCTTTCAAATATAAAACTTTTTTCTCCTTAATGTCTCCTTTTCTTTCTCTCTTATTTTCTCCCTTTTTCTTCTTCGTTTTTCTACGTATTACAATAATGAAATAAGCATGTTACATATATAGCTTCTCTTTAACTAAATATATAGAGGATGAAAATCATTCTCAATATTAACCTCTCAAAATTATATAAAATTCTAATATAAGTAATTTAATAATAGTAATTCTAAAATTAAAGTTGTGGCTCTCAACAAGAGCATGCTGTTATTTACCGTGTCTGACAGTCTAGGTTGGTTGATAGCCTACCCATTTAGAGCATCTTCAACGGTAAGCTAATTGCTTAATTAGCTTGTCATGCCACATAATATATCAAGCTACTTTCCTTTTTAGCTAGTTGGTACCCCAATGGTTAGCTACTATCTTGATATTAATGTAGTCATATTTGTCAATCAATATTTAAAATTTAATTTCATTTAATATTATTTCATTGGCCACTTTTTATCAAGCAAATTAGCTTGTTTAAGCTAATTTGCTTGGCCAAGCTAATTTATCATTTGAACTCCAATGGTCAAGCTAGTAGCTTGAAATTTCTAAAAATTGCAAGCTAGTCCCTAGCTACAACAATTGGAGATGCTCTTAGCGAGCTAGGAATCTTAGGATAGGGAATTCCCTACATTTCCTAGATCAACGGTGGGGAATGTGATATGGAATCAGTCTAAAGTCCTACGGAATCAGTTTAAGGTGCTATGGTAATTCAAAGTTCACTCCATGCATTACTTAGTCACGAATTAGCTAATGAAAGCTTAGCCAAGTTTATGGGTTCCACTCAAAACGAACCTTTATTTCGCGCCTTATTTGGGGGAGTGAATAAAAGGGAAATAAGAGTGAATAAAGGAGGATAAATGCTGACCAAAACTGTTGTTCAAAGACCATAAATTTGGACATAATTTTTGACCATCTTTATGGATGGTTTAGCTGCATTTTAGGAGCTTAATTTCTGTTTGAATTAGCTAATTATTGTGTGTAATAAAGCCTAATAATCAGCTCCACAAGCTGGTCAGAAAAAGGCGTAAATGTAGGCTTATTTCTCGCTTGTTTAAAGTGTGCTTTAATCTGGACGTGTTTCTGTTTGTAACACGAGTTAGTATGCTATTTTGGCATGTAACACTTGATTAGGAGTGTTTTTAGGGAAGTTTAAGGGTTTATTGATAGCTTGTAACATTTCCCTAATAATTGAGTATAAATAACACTCCTTGCCATCCATTGGAGGCAGAATGGTGTGTTGAATCAAAATAAGACTTTCTTAGTGAATTTTTATTTTACTTTGTGTTGTACAACACTATACTTAGTGTTTGAGAGTGTTTGAAGTAAGAGCTTTGAGAGCGTAGTACTTAGTGTTTTTGCTGCTCAAAAATCCCTCACAACAATGTATCTTTCGTGTTTCGTTTCTTTTGCAACTCAATTCATTCAAAAAACAATCCAATTCAATTAAACATTAAATTTGTATTAGAGCCTTAGGCTTTTTGGGGAGTGTGCGTTTCATAAAAAAAGGAAACAATAAAAAAGTCGCTTAACGTTTCCGAAAATCAATCTGAAAGGTTGCTCCCTTGTTACTACGTATTTTTTAGTGTTTCTTGAGTCTAAGTTACACTTCTCTTTGAGCTCTTTGTGACTGTAAAGTTACAACAAAGTTAAAGTTTGTTTGTTATTTTTCTGGGTTAAAACAATCCAACGCTTCTGAAATGGGTGAAGATCAAACCAACTCCGAGATGTTGAAAGCTATCAAGGATCAACTTCGTGATATGCAAGGAGAGATAAAGAGACACGAAACTCGTATGGGTGCATTTTCGGATGTACTTATGGGAGTGAGAGAACGTGTTGAAGACGTGGAAAACTCCTCCAGTTGTGGTGGAAATTGTTTCCAACGAAACTTTCAAGAAGAAGATAGGGGTTTCAAACTAGAATTACCAGAATTTGATGGTTCTAGTGATCCGGAGATTTTCGTAGATTGGGTGCCCCAAGTTGAGGGTTTATTTGAATACAAGGAGTATGATGATGCCAAGAGATGCAAGATGGCAGTCTTCAAACTTACGAAGCTCGTACTCGGTGCACTTTGGTATGACAACCTCAAATCCAAGAGAAGGGAAAGGAAAGACAAGATCGAATATTGGGAAAAATTCAAGAAGAAGATGGAGAGAAGATGGGTGCCACGGTAGTATGAGCAAGAACAATATGTCAAGCAACTCGCCTATCTCATGGTGAACTTAGTGCTGAACGGTTGACAACTATGTGCGTGAATTTGAGAGGCTAAGCTTGGTGTGTGATTTGCATGAGAAGGAACCTCTCAAATTGACTCGCTTCACAAAGGGACTTTCCAAGCCAATCTCGAATAAGGTGGATCTTTTACCTTATACCACTTATGATGAGATTGTAAAGGTAGCAAGGAAAGCCGAAGACAACCCCACACGCTCCTTTTAAACCTTTTGTTCCTACGGGGAAAAGTGAGTCTTCTTCTTCTTACACTCCAAAGCCTACCTTTTCTACTAATACTTTGAAAAATCCTAGTTGAAAGGTAGATCCAAAGTTGAAAGTATGTTACAAATGCCATGCGAGGGGAGGGAGGATAGATCGCTGGTTACTAGCAGATCTATCACTCCATACCCACCCCAAAAGAAAAGGTAAATGCATAGAAGAAAAAGGCTAGCCCACCCCTTTAATAAATGGGGTAAAATTTGTTCCCCTCCATTTTCTTCTGCATTTCCATTCTCTATCATCTTCCCCTCTCTCTCCATTTTCCTTTTGCATTTCCATTATCCATCATCTTCCACTCTCTCTCCATTTTCTGCTCCTCAAGTAATTCCATCCTTCTCTAGTTTGACCCATTTTGCTGAATCACATTCTTCTTTATTTCTTTGCATTATTTGCGCTTTTAATTTTGTGGATGAGGATGAGGTAAGAATTCTTGTACAACTTTGAATTTCAACAAATTCATGTGGATTTAACATCATTTGTGTAAATTCGTGTAATGTTTCACATTATTATGATTTTCCAGATTGGTTAGATCTTGGAATTGGAATGATCGTATATATGACTACATTATGTCATTGGGATATACTGTCATTGATTATTTGGTTACTGCATTGCTGTATTAAATTCCGTCATTGATTATTTGGTTACTGTCATTGTTATATTAAATCTCGTCATTGATTATTTGGTTATTGTTGGTTTTGTTTTTCGTTTTCTAGGTGTGTTCTAGAATAATTATGTTTTCTAGTATGAATACTGTCGTTGTTTTTATAAAATATTGTCATCTATACTATTATTAAATCTTCAAGACAAAGTATGCCACGCCGCCATTTGTCACATTCTCTAAGTATGACAAGGCGCCACATCAACATTGACATGGAGGGTGTGCTTTTTATATTGGTAAACAAAATGTTTTTGTTAGGGTTCGAACATGAGACCAACATGAAATATAATAGGAAGCCGAAGCTTACCATCTTAGCTAAGTATTACTTATGCCTTTTAATTCTACTTAAATATATTTAAGTTGGATAAGATTAGTGCGTATTTATACTATTTTTCACGTGTTTATGTTAATTTCTAATTTTCACAACATAGTAATTGCAAGAAAATGTAATTTTGATACAATTATTGAAAATGGTTTCGAATAATCACTACATCTTTAATTTGTCTATTTTCTACATATAATAGAACATGTTTTTTTCATTCAATAGTCAACATTTGTGTTAACATATATAGATTGTAACATATATACAAGACATTAATTAGATATTAGGTATGATTTACAAATACTAATTAACCAAAAGGGATGAAGAACACTATTACTAAAACATGATACTACGTACAACACACCACATCCAAATAAATTAAACTATTTCCGGATAGTTATTAAAAAAATAGTCAAACTCGCATACCCAAAACGTGTAAACGTACCGTGCGTAAAAAGAATATTTCATGTAGTATTGTACGTTTTAACCGAGGCAGCGCTTGGGGTAAGCACTAGTTGTTTTATAAATACTGTCATTGGTGATGTTGTTAGAAGTAAAGAAAGAGATCAACAATGGCGTTGTCGGAGAAAAAAGAGACTAATAATGGCGTTGTCAGATATGAAAGACAAGGAGGGTATTGCCTCCATTAGAGAAGGAGAAGAAGAATCGTAGAAGGACAGGGACTTTGAAAGTTAAAGTTACTTTGTTGACTTGTAAACAAAAACACGTGAAATAACCTTAATGGCCTGGGTAGGGGCAAAAGTATCCGCTGGTTACCAGCGGTGTACCACACCTCATGAGAGGGGGCACTTTGCTAGTGAATGTCCAAAGAGGAACACTCTTACCATTCATCCATATGAAGGGTATGAAGAGTATCCAAGAGGAGGATGAAGAACTTGAAGAATACAATGCTGAAGAGGACCACACACCTTTTTGTGGTGTTGTAAGGAGAATTCTTCATTCCGAGCCTCTCAAAGACTTTCAACAACGTGAGAATATTTTCTATACAAGGTGTAAGGTGATGGACAAATCTTGTGATGTTATTGTTGATGGAGATCATGCACGGAAGTGGCGTCTACTGAACTTGTAAGTAAGCTTAAGATTCCCACTAGAAACCATGCTAAGCCTTACAAGTTGAATTGGTTAGATAATGAAACCGGTTTGAATGTCAAAAAACAAGCCTTAGTTTCATTCTCTATTGGTAATTTCTGTAATAAAAGATGGTGTGATGTATTACAAATGAGTGCATGTCATGTTTTGCTTGGCAAACCATGGCTGTTAGTTTGATAGAGGTGCCATTCATGGTGGTGTTTTTAACACTTATACCGTGACTACTGAAACTGGAAGGAAGATTAGATTGCTCCCTTTACCTCCTAAGGTTGAATCAAAGGTGGAAAAGAAGCCTAATTTTCCGATTTCAAGGCAAGAATTCGAAAAAACGTGTACTTTAGAAGGTGCAGGGTTTATTCTTGTTATTAGACCCATTTCTATTGATGTTTCTTATGGTTCTAACTCTTTGCCTTTGAGAAACTAGCTGGAAGAATTTGTAGATGTATTCCCTAATGATTTGCCAAAGGGATTACCTCCATTTCGTGGAATAAAGCATGCAATTGACTTGATTTCGGGTGATGCATTGCCAAACAAAGCTGCCTATAGGTGTAATCCCGAACAAGCAAAGGAATTGCAAAGACAAGTTGAAGAACTCATGGAGAAAGGCTATGTGCGTGAGAGCCTTAGTCCTTGTGCTGTTCCAACTCTTTTGCTGCCAAAGAAGGGAGAATGTGTATTGATAGTCATGCCATCAATAATTTAACTATCAAATACAGATTTCCCATGCCTAGATTGCAAGATATGTTAGATGAATTGAGTGGAGCCATGGTGTTTAGCAAAATTGATTTGAGAAGTGGCTATCACCAAATGCGCATTCGTGAAGGGGATGAATGGAAGACAGCTTGCAAGACCAAACAAGGTCTATATGAATGACTTGTCATGCCATTTGGATTGTGCAACGCTCCTAATTTGTTTATGAGGTTAATGAATGTGGTGTTGCGCGTATTTCTTAACAAATTCATTTTTGTATACTTAGATGATATCTTAGTGTGTAGCAAAACAGTAATCATTGTTTGTTGCATTTGCGAGCTTTATTTGATGCTTTTGAGAGCTCACAAATGGTATGACAAGATGAAAAAGTGTGTAATCTTGTGTCGTAGTATTTCTTTTCTAGGATATCTTGTTTCTAGTAAAGGAATGCAAGTTGATCCGAAGAAGGTGAAAGCTATTTCAATATGGAAGGTGCCTAAGGATGTTCTTGACGTGAGAAGCTTTCATGGACTTGTTATATTCTATCGAATCTTTATCAAGAACTTCTCTACTATCACAACCCCATTGACGAAATTCTTGAAGAAAGGAGGTTTTCAATGGAGTGAAGCAGCTCAAAAAGCCTTTGAAGATATCAAGGAGAAGTTAGTGCAATATTGCGGTTCTTGCATTCCAGATTTTGACAAGCTTTTTGAAGTCGAATGTGATGTTAGTGGAGTAGGTGTAGTTCTTATTCAAGAGAAGCGTCCTATTTTCTATTTCAGTGAGAAGTTAAGTGGTGCAAAGCTTAGTTACTCAGATTATGATCGTGAGTTTTATCCCATTGTAAGAGCATTGGATCATTGGTCTCATTAATTAAGACCAAAACCATTTGTTCTACTTTCTGATCATGAAGCTTTAAAGTTCATTCATGTTCAAGAAAAGCTTAATCATTGCCATGCTAAGTGGGTAGAGTTCTTGCAATCCTTTACTTTCAGTTCTAAGTATAAGGAAGGGAAGAAGAACGTGGTTGCGGATGCTTTGTCAAGAAGGATTTACTTGCTTGCCGCTGTACACACTCAAATTCTAGGCTTTGAGCACTTAGAAGGCCTATATGAGAGTGATGATGATTTTTCTGGAAATTTCAAGAAGCCTTCACAAGACTTAGTGGTTCAAAATGGGGTTTTGTTCAAAGGAGACAAGCTTTGTATTCCTAAAAATGGTGTGCGTGAGATTCTTGTTCGTGAAGTCCATGGTGGTAGTATTGTTGGTCACTTTGGTATTCACAAGACTTTGGAGATACTTCAAGAACACTTTCCTTGGCCTCATATGATCAAGGATGTGACTCATGTTGTGGAGAGGTGTTCTACTTGTCAAAAATCCAAGAGTACTTTGAAGAGGGGGAGAATGATATGGAATCAGTCCAAAGTCCTAAGGAATCAGTTCAAGACTTCAAGGTGCTATGGTAATTCAAAGTTCAGTCCATGCATTGCTTAGTCACGAATTAGCTAAGGAAAGATCAGCCAAGTTTATGGGATTCCACTCAAAACAAACTTTTATTTCGTGCTTTAATTGGGAGAGTGAATAAAGGGAAATAAGAGTGAATAAAGGAGGATAAATGCTGATCAAAACTGTTGTTCAAAGACCATCAATTTGGACATAATTTCTGACCATCTTTATGGACGGTTTTGCTGCATTTTAGGCGTTCAAATTGTTGTTTGAATTAGCTAATTATTGTGTGTGATAAAGCCTAATAATCAGCTCCACAAACTGGTCTGAAAAAGCGTAAATTTTGGCTTATTTCTAGCTTGTTTTAAGTGTGCTTTAATCTGGACATTGTTTGTTTGTAAAAGGAGTTACCATGCTATTTTGGCATGTAACACTTGATTAGGAGTGTTTTTAGGGAAGTTTAAGGGTTTATTGATAGCTTGTAACATTTCCCTAATGATTGAGCATAAAAAGCACTATTTGCCATCCATTGGAGGCATGATTGAGTATTGAATCAAAATCAGACTTTCTTAGTGAGAGTAGTATTGCGGATGTTTCGTTTCTTTTGCAACTCAACTCATTCGAAAAACGATCCTATTCAATTACACATCAAATAACAAACTACTATGAAAATGAGACTTTGTACCATTATTTTAGTAAAGTCTGCTTTTATGGCATTGATAAAGTAATGTTTGATTTAGGGCTATAAAAGAGTTGGATACCTTGAATGCTTCAAACTAGTGTAGAGCATGATGTTATTTACCGTGTCTGACAGTCTTGGTTGGTTGATAGCCTACCCATTTAGCGAGCTAGGAATCTTAGAATGGGAAATGGAGGATACATTTCCTAGATCAACAGTGGGGAATGCATGAAGGGGAAAATATGGGGTTATTGTGGGAATTTGTATTTTACCTAACTTAGTTGTCATCTTTAAGATGTGAAATTGATGAAAGGAAATGGAGATGATCCTACATTTAGCTACTTTGTACTTCCTCCATTTTTAGTTGACACACTCTCTTTTGTGGGAAAGTTCTTTTTAGTTGTCACACTAGTTATGTTTTGGTAAGTTTTGTAATGTAAATGTTCTATTTCACCCTTACATGGTATGTGGGTATGTGAGTTACATGGTTAGTGTGTCAGTGGGTAGGGATATTATTGTATTTTACCTTTGTCACATTTTCTTAATATGTGTGTCAAAATAAAGTGTTTCAACTAAAAAAGAACTGATGAAGTATTATTTTTGTTTTTATAACTATCTAATTTTTGTTTTTGCAGGAGGATCAAAATGATCAGACTCATTTTCAAATGGCTATTAGTTGTATCTCCGAGTCATTGAAGAATCGTATTATTAATAGTTCGTACGACGAAGTTGCAATATGCTTTTTCAACACTGTAAGAGTTTCTCTAGTACTTACATGAGACGTGTTGGCTTAATATTACAACACGATTTATGCTTTTAAAAGTATCATTACCTTGCCATGATAATTCAATTTCCTGTTGCCGTGTGCCTGCATCCTTTAACTCCTGTAAGGACTTCAAGAGTTAGGGACTGGAATTGGAGATTTTATAGAAAGATTGTTCGCTTTAAGAGTCTAAGACTGAATGTGGATATTTTGTCGCTGTTCGCTGTGTAATGAAATCTAGGACTCTTTGTAAAAGAGATCCTCACTTGTTTTGGTACTATCTGAAGTCTGAGTGTAGTGTATTATGTATCATGTGGAATATCATAACTAGAGGGAAGAAAATCATGGTTGTGGAGGAACAACTATGACAATGGCACTGCAAATATCAGTCACATAATTTATGCATCATTATGTGTTTTCCAGTAATAGCTTTGCGTAAATCATATAGGAACTGCTGTTATTTCTTAGTGATTTGTCAACTTTTTTTTGTGTGTTCTTTGTTTACCGCAGAGTCTCACAATCATATTACATGTTCAGTGAGCGTACTTGTGTGTGATCATAATGGCTGAATAATTTGTGGAATATTTAGGCCATTGTAAGTAGCAAGAATTGAATGTGTTCTACGTGCTTCAATCTGAACTATGCTTTTATTATCTTGTGTTTTATTTTTCAAAATTTGGTTTTCATTGGTTGCAGCGAGAAAAGAAGAATTTGCAGGATATAAATGGCGTTTTTGAATTTAGTGCTGGCGAAGATGGTCTTGGCAGGCCAACAGCCAGGCTAATAAAAGAATTTGATCAAATTGAGGGTAGGCCCTCTATTTTGTATTTTGGTTTGACATGCCATTATTTTAATTGCCTCATGCTTTTATGTTCTCCACCTTTTCTCTAGTTACAAGAAGATAAAACAGTACTCATCTGTTTTCCTAAGTTCTACTCACTTTTCGCTTTGAGGTGTTTTCCAAAGTTTTACTCACTTTCCGCTTTGTGGTGTTTTCCTAACTTCTACTCACTTTTACTTTATTCCATTTATGTCAATGTTTTATTCATATTTTATCATCTCCAATCCCACTTTATGGGACCCAATCATATTTAATAATTTTCTTACTCTTTATCTCTCTCCTCCTACATGTTAAATACCCAATTGGTGGTCCCAATTTGAAGTTGCCTTGTTTCTGTTGCTTCGCTAACTTAGTAGAAATCAGGAAAACGGAGGTAGTATAAGAGGATAATCAATATAGAAAGCTGTATTACATTTGCTATACTCAATTGACCATGTCTGAAGAAACATGTTCTTTTGTCTAACTTGGGCTCTCCAGATTGACTTGTTCACTGCATTTTTTAGTATTTGGTGTGCATGGATTGCTGGATGTTTTGTGGAGGGTTCATCTTAGCCAGAGTTTTACACTACTTTTAGTGATTTGGGAACGAAATGTGTGGGTTAGATGGATGCAGAGTGACATTTGTTGCTTTTTATTTATGATAGTAGAGCATTAGTTAGTTGGGAACCTCTTTGATCAGCACCCTTGCATCACTCGATCTACGTGTTCATGCAGAATCATTCGTGAAAAAGATTGGAAGCCAGTATGGCATTGTGCCTGGATCACGGGAGAATTCTCTCTACAATGCCCTTTGGGTTGCTCAAGCACTTCTTCGCAAAGGGTAATATTTTCTTCTGAACAGTTTGTTATTGTTGTTGCTCAATGCCCTTAGCCCCTTATAAGTTTCTGGAATTAGCTCATTACACTATTACAATATGTGAAACCTCTTTGTCTTGAACCAAACATGTAACTAAAGGGTTTTCTCTTTAGATCTGCAAAGACAGCTGACAAGCGTATGCTTCTGTTCACAAATGAGGATGATCCATTTGGGACTTTGAAGGGAGTAACAAAGTTAGACATGACTAGGACTACTTTGCAAAGAGCTAAAGTAAGAATCTTCGGTATCTATTCAGCAACTATCTTGTTTAGCTAAGATATTGCTCTGATATATTACTGTTTTGCATTTCTTTAGGATGCACAAGATCTTGGTATCTCGATCGAACTTCTTCCTCTGAGTAATCCTGATAGGCACTTCAGCATGTCCCATTTCTACGCTGTATGTGAATGTCTTTCCTTCTAATTTTCTTCATTAGCTTCTTTGTTTCACAAATTTACATGAAAACCACTGCTCGCTTAGGACATGCTTGGATTGGAGGGTGATGCTCTAGCTGATTTCATTCCCTCGTCCATTGAGAGGTTTGAGATCAAAACCTTTTCCTGGATCTTTTAACCTTTTTTGCTCGATCGACGATATGGATAAACTATTGTAATATACTAATATAGCATTTGATATTTTTATTACCTTTGATGAACTTTATGTTGGGAAGGTTCGTTTCCTTTTCGTTTTCTACTCAATTATGTGGTGAGAGTGAGATTCTTCATGAATACTCTCATGCGTGTATTCTTTGGAGCTTTTTCTATCAGAATGTTCAATATTTAAAGATCAAATTCTGAACACAGTATTAACACTTCATAAATAGAATTACGACAAATCAAACCCCATAAACATGAATGATAATCACCTCAAATCACATTGATTTCTTCGTTCAAAAAATTATTTTGGCGTTGTGCACCATTTATAACTACGAGCAGGACAACAAAATCAATCTTGAATTCTAGAAATCATTTTTCTTCAACGTATATACCCCCTCAATCTAATCTTAATCGTGCAGTTGATCATAATCTTTAGCAAAAGAGCTTTAAGCACCATCAAGTGATTAGGGAGGTCATTTCTAAAAATCCCCAAAACTAAACCAAACAAAAAAATTGAAAAATAAATTCACATTCAACTACCTGATCTAATGTATTTTGACAAGTTGTTACTGTAAACCAGAACACAAATTAATTGATTGATCTCATGTATTCATGAAATTGCAGATTGCAAGACATGAAGGACCAACTAAGAAAGCGTATGTTCAAGAAACGCAGATACAGAACATATTCGTTGTCTATTGCGAATGGTGTATCCATACAACTGAGTGCATATGCTCTACTTCGTCCTACTGTTCCAGGTTTCTCCGTCAACATAATCTTTAAGTATTCTCTTTCAAAATTTATCTTCTTTCTTTGGTTAGCGCATAATATTGTCCCCTGCTTTGGATTTCCAGGAAGTATTACTTGGCTGGATTCTACAAGCAATCTTCCTCTCAAGGTAGTTTTGCAGCTTTTGCTATCTATTTCTAGATCGTTTCTTCACTTCCTTGAGTTTTGGCATACCTGAAGTTCAACATGTATCTTTCTTTTGTTCTTTAATGTCATACTATGTGCAATGGCCTACGGTTCATGGAAGTCACGAGCTTGGGTGAAAGATAAGATTGAGAGTTTGAGCAAATTTAATAACTACCATCATAACTGGTATCTGGCACCTAGTGCCTACCCATGACAGGCTAGGCGCCCTCCAAAAGGCGCTCTCCTTTGCACTTTTTCCTAGGCTCAAGGCGTAACGCCTTATGGTATAAGGCTCCAATTGTTTGAGAAGTAATATTTTCTTTTAAAGGCCAAAACCACATGACTTTAATGGCTCCCCAACAGTTGGAATTTACTATAGTGAAAAGAAGAGAGAGAAAACCCCAAAATTTCCATTTTTTCCTAGTCTCTTCCAGCGACAAGCCATGTAAACTCCTCCCGTTTCTATTTAGTAACTGTTTTATATAAGGTGTGGCGCACTTATTTTAAGAATCTAAATAAATGGCCAATGACTAAAAAGTTACTGTAAGTACTAATTTACCCCTTTGTGACAACAAGTAATACTATTTTGATTTTTTTTTTTTCCGAAAATAAGTACCACAATTTTTTTTTTAAAATGTGCGCCTTGCGTACGAAAGGCGTGTGCCTTCGCCTTGCACCTAGGCTTCAGGGACTTTTGTGCCTTCATGCACCTCGTGCCTCGTAAAACTAAGGGCACCAGTCCATAAGCATCATTTTTACTTTTGTATTTGGAAGAATAAAGGGTATAAGCATAAAATGGGGGATATCTTAAATGAAATTTGCAATTACAAAAATTTCCAATTTTTTTAGATCTAAAATCGCCAACTCTAAATTCCTCAGCCATTGTTAAAGTGGGCTTTGAGAAGATATGTGATAGAATCCCTTTCTATCAATGTGATGTTCTGTTCAGTGTACCACAGGATTTAGAGCTTGGGGATGTTTAATCATGTTCCTAAACAAAATTAGCCATTAACTAATTATGTGAACTTGACAATTAAGTTGCTTCTTTGTATTATTTGGTTCGTGGTTTGACAGTTTGACTACCTTGGTCGGTTGAGAAAGTGACTTATTAAAAGTAGGTGAAGTGACAGGAGAGTAAAGTTGGAAATATCTTTAGTTTGGTTTTGATTTTAAGAGGAGTGTCCAATTTTAATAATGTATAGGGATTTATCTTCTTTGTCTTTGATATTTTTTTTTTTTGATGAACATGGTGTTATGATGTTATCCTCTTCCTTTTTTTGTGTCTTCTTAAAATTCATGGTTTGATCAAGCAGATCTTGTGTTTTGGACGTTCAATTGTCGTAGTTGTAAACTTATAAAGTTGATGAATGTAACCTTCGGTAATGTTCTTGGATCAATAATGCAAATTGAATACTTGCCACAGGAATCCATAGTGTTTACTCAAAGTTTTGTATTTTGACTTTGTGCAGACAGAAAGGTCCTTAATATGTGCAGATACCGGTGCACTTATTCAAGAAGCTCCCAAGCAGTTTCTACCTTATAGGAAGTAAGTTCTTACTGATCTTTGATTTAATGATCCTCCAGTCCTACCTGGAGACTGCTGGTTTTCATAGCATTCTTTTCCTGATAACCATCACTTCTTATCAGTAAAAAGTTACATAAGTTTTAGCTTTGGAACTGCATGGTTAACATTTCATGCTAGCTTGTTGGAGTTCCTTTTAATTAGGTTAACGTTACACTTGGTTAGTGCCTTTTCCCAAATTGGTTTGATAATTCTTCAATCCCTGTTGTTGGGGAGCTTAATTCTTTTTATGAGACATGTCTTGGGATTGGACGCCCATAGTTGTTCTCTCAGTGAAGCTTTTACACAATAATTGAACTTACAATGAAATTACCGTGGGAGGGATTGAAGCTTATCTTTTTCTCAAGTGGGTAAGCGAGGAAGAGTTTGCTGGATTCAACCAGGCAATGATGACGATTTGTTTGTAGATTAGAAAAGATGGGGTTGTAGGATTATTAGATTGTTAAGTGTGGAAGCTGGTACCTCTATCAATTTGATGATGCATTTGGAGGAAAGGAGTTGACAAACTTTTGATGGACTCATATTTTCCCGTAAGGTTTACAAGTTCACTTTTATGCCATCTTACCGGGTTAGATTTTGTAGAAGCGTTCATAAATGATTATTTTAAGTGAGTGCTAGGCCCTATTCTTTTTGGCTTAATTTCAGTTTCAGGACTTATTTGGCAGTTCAGTTCAGGAGCATTCAGTTCAGTTCAGGAGCATTCAGTTCAGTTCAGTTTGATTCAATTCAATTTAACTTAATATTATTATTATTATTATTATTATTATTATTAATAATAATATTACGTATATTATTATTTATATTATTGTATTACTTATTATTTATATTTATATTTATATTATTATATTATTATATTACTTATTATTTATATTTATATTCATATTATTATATTACTTATTATTATTATTGTTTATAACTAATTATTTATTAATAATTAATATAATTTATTATTATTTTTATTAATTAGTTACGGATTATTATTTATTATTATTTAGTTATTAGTTACTCCCTCCGTCCCGGAATACTCGACCCGGTTTGACCGGCACAGAGTTTAAGGGACTTGAATTGACTTATTTAATTTAATAGGTAGTAGTTGATAGTGGGGTATTATTTTAATGTAGTTAGTGGGAGGTGTGTTAAGAGGTGGGGTTGGGGGAGAGTAGTGGTTGAATTTTTAATTATTTTTTGTATGGAGTAGGGGGTAGGTGGGTTAATAGGGGTGGAATGAGAAATAATATAATATTGTTAGAATATTTCCATTTTTAGAAACAGGTCAAGTATTAAGGGACGGCCCGATAAGGAAAATAGGTCAAGTATTCCGGGACGGAGGGAGTATTAACTATGAATTATTTATTATTAAAACTTATCATTTATTGTAATTATTTAGTAATCAATTACAGATTATTATTATTATTTATTATATAGTTATTTAGTTATTAATTAATAATTATTCTTTAGTTATTAATTAACATTTATTATTATTATTTATTAATTATTAATTTATAATTTATAATTTATTATTTATTATTTATCATTTATCATTTATCACTTATCACTTATCACTTATCACTTATCACTTATCACTCATCACTTATCACTTATCACTTATTATTTATTTCGGTAATATATTCTGTTAAGTTAAGTTAAGTTAAGTTAAGTTAAGTTAAGTTAAGTTAAGTTCAGTTAAGTTCAGTTCAGTTCAGGAGCATTCAGTTAAGTTAAGTTTAGTTCAGTTCAGCTCTAAAGAACAGGGCCCTAGTCCATGTTTGGTATCACCGTTCAGTTTAGTCTGTTATGATTGTTTTCACCCCTCCATAGTCCATGCTTGGTATCACCGTTCTCTTTTTGTATCGGACTTCAACACTTATGTAGTATGTAAAAAGGCTTGGTGTTTCTAACTCTAGTCTGCCTTTTGTATAGCGGTGAGTCACGGTGACAGTCGTGACACTCCCTTAGAATACTTTTAGCAACATACAAACTTTTGGTCTTCAAAAATGGTTTTCATGAAGTCATTTTCTTTTTTGGCTTCCATCTCTCTCTTCTTTTCTCTCTCCTCTCTCTCCTCTCTCTTCAAGTCCAAATATTTGGATGTTACTAAACATGCTTTTACTCCTTTAGTGTCCATATAATTAACTTATTTATACTCTCTCTGTCCCAATTTAATTGTCGCATGAATTTTTTCACAGAGTTTTCTGCGATAAGTAGATGTTGCCTTATCTATTAGTATATTTTAATAGAAAAGTAGGTGTAATGAGAGATAGTGGAGAAATAGTTTAATTGAACGAGAGAAGGAGTGGGACCCTAACTTTTGATAGTTGGAAGAGAGAGATAATAAAATATTAGTGGGTGTATGCCATAAAAGGAAATGTGACAGCTAAACTGGGACGGACTAAAAAAGAAATTGTGACGATTAAATTAGGACGGAGGGAGTACTTTTTATTTTAACAGGGTGAGTTAGGTCAGTAATATTGAATATATGTTTGTGTTTTTGTGGATTTGAGCTACTCAGCCAGGGGTAATTCAGTATTTCTGGATTTAAAAGGGATTGTGGTTGACATGTACATTCCTCATTGATTATGGTTCTGCAGTTTTATTCTTCGGATTTTTATATAGTCGTACTACAGTGATTGAATGCTTTGAATTAATGTACCCTGCAGTCAGGAAATAAAGTTTTCTAGGGAGGAGATATCACAGATAAAAAGAGTCTCTACAACACAACTTTGTCTTCTTGGATTCAAGCCATTGAGTTGCTTGAAGGATTATCATAATCTGAAGCCTTCAACATTTTTATTTCCAACTGACGAGGTAGTTTCATTACCTTTGCAGTATATATAATTTACTGATCTTTGCTGCTGAGCATTTTGTCGTATTATTTCTCCTGTTGTAACTTCAATAATGTAAACTTTTGGCCTGGTGCACTTTTTGGGATCTGTTTTTCTTGCATGCATTGTTCGGCTGATGTTTAAGTTTATTTGGATCAAATAACCTCAGGATTTTGTTTTGTTGAGTTGATTTTTATGCTTCAAAAAGTATTTTCTACTAGCTTACTTCATGTTCAATTTGATAAAGTTATTGTGTCAGCAGTGAATTTATTGTTTTTCACATGGAGATTGTGGACGATACAGTCTTTTTTATTTCCAGCGGTTAAGAGTGCTATCATAGAGACCTTCAGAAGTTTTTGACTTTTGTCAAAGTTTTGAGCTGTCTTCGAAGCTTAAGTTAACTATTCCAAATTTTGTGCTTACTATATCGGTGTCTGATGAATAGATATGGATTCTTCTACTCTTGCTACCACTTTTCATTTGCGAGCTGCCGAGTTGTGTCATTAAGAGTCTAACTTTTGGGGGTTTGAGTGTTTGCGGGTGCAGGGTGGGGGACTGGAAGTTTGTGCATTATCATTTCAAGAAAAGTGCCATTTTGAATGTAATTGGTAGGAAAGTCCTTTAAGATATTAGATGTTTGGTGAAGAGTTAATTTTCTTCTAGGGGCCAGATCATACTTATCCAGTCTTGTCTCTCTGTCGTTCCTTATTTTGGGTCTCAATTTAATCCCCTGGAAAGAGTGTTTCAGATGATGGAGAGGACCATGAGAGAGATATTTACTTTTTGTTAGGTGAAAAATTACAGATTAAGAGTACAAATATCATTTTATGAGGTGGGAGTAGAAATATCAATTAAAAGAATACATACTAGGAGTAGAAAGGTTATTCTTTTCACTACATGGTGCTTTGTGCAGTATCAGATATAAAAGTTTTCCCTTTTATTTGACTTGATCAACAGAGGGAGCTTATTCCTCTTTCATATTAGTATGTTAAGCATGATGTGTGCGTCGTTGACCTCTTTTTATGCATCTCAAGCAAAATCATGAACATGGAAAAAAAAGAGGGCATTGTTTACTCATTCATTATCATTATCATTACCCCATTGCCTCAAAGAGGCTCCCGCAAGAAGCGGGGTAAGGGGGGGTCGGGTGTACGCAACCTTACCCCTGAAATTGCAGAGAGGTTGTTTCCAATTGACCCAAAAGAGATAACGGGACGACAACGGGAATTGCAAGCGGCATTATTTACTCATCATCTATCTAATTTTTCACTGGTCTTTTTCTGATTCTCGTTTCTCGGTTTTCTTCAAGAAAACATCAGTAATTATGTGGTATGCGTTGTAGGAAATGATTGGCAGCACTAAGATCTTCATCGCTTTGCATAGATCTATGTTGCGGCTTAGACGGTCAGTAATCTACTCCTTGATCTTCGTAATCTAGTCATAGATCTCTGTGCAATCCGTAGTAATTTTCCATGCATAGAACACCTTGACTGAGGCGCATTAGTCTCAACTTGCCGATATATTAGATTAAGGCAAGCGACGGAAACTTGTCATCAATTTTATTGTCATCTTTTGAAACATTATAGATGTTTGTGAAAGACCTTTAGAGTATACATTTTCCAAAAGAGAATATTTGTAATAATATAACTAGAGTAAGTATAAGTACGAGTCAAGCTCTTTTTTTGTGATTTTTATTAATATTTGCAAGCACTTCTATGGGTTACTCTTATCAGACAACTTCCTCCTTGGATCACCTTTGATATGTCAATGCCTTATTTGGGGTTTGCATCAGACTACTGAACTGTTTTTGTTTACAGTAGGTTCTGGTCTCATTCAATATATGCACACAACACTGACGTTTCAATATGGCTAGGCTCCCAGTGGTCTTTTTCTAATCATTCAGCCATAAGTTCATACTGATCACACAGCTCCTAGTCTTTTACAGAACAGTCATATAAGTAACAGAATTTGAGCCTGCCAACTATTGCATTCCCTCGGATGGAAAAGCTTTTACATACTTTCCATTGGTCTGAGTCTGATGCTCCTTTTACCTCTCAATGGGACTCTGTTCCTGTGCTTGTGTTTGTCAAAAAGGGATTATATCATTTCTCATAAATGGATAATGTTTGGTGGTTGACTCTGAGAGTTGTCAACCCCTATGAGAGAAAGGATCCTATAACTAAGTTTTGAATGGGTTAGTAGACAATCAAAGTGTGTGGGTAGTCTAAAGGTCAAAGAATCAGATCCCCACGTTGATCTGGAAGCATCTCATGGTCTCACCATCCAAATTTGGGAATGTCTTCAGATTTTTGTTCTCAGATTAGTTATGAGTTCTAGAGTGAATGAGCCTCTTGTTGACGGGGTGGGAATGGAAAAGGGAAGACTCCAATCAATAATGAGTTTCTGGGATTCATTCCTTGCTGACTCTTTTTAGCCTTGTTTGTAGGATTTAGATGACTCCCACCTGATTAATTTCTAGGAAGTCATTCAATTTTTTAAGAATCCCTTGAATTGTTCTTGTGGATGTGTGCCATCACTTAACTGGGTGTTTCTACTGTGATCTTGTTGTAATAGCTCATAGTCTTTATTTGCATATACCCCGTTTAACTTGTGCTTTCTGAAGAGAAATTTATAAGTTCTTGACTACTGATGTATGTTGCCTATTGCATATAAGCATCTGAAATTCAAATTACTTATGTAGCTTTGATTTCTGGCTTATTATATAGCTTTCCTGTCTTTACTTTTTAGTCTTCACAACGCAGCTTTGCAGTTGCATATTTTGGGAGTTCAACACATCCTCAGTTGGTTGCACTCATTGCTCAAGTAAGTTTCTCTTCATTTATATTGTTTCAAATTTCCTGTAAAAGGTAAATTCCAGGTTTACATGGTGAACATACTTTTCATAATTCCCAAGGCATGAAAGGTTCAAAACTCTAGTCCAAAGACACTATTGCATCAGGAGGGAGTTTTTTGCTACTAGTTTAGAGAGGATTTGGCCCTCCTATGGATCTACTTAAGTAAGCAGGGTTGAGGATTTTCTGGGCTTAAGTGGGTCTTTTGGGTTTGCTCTTCTCTGAATTGTATATGTTGGGTCGGATATTAACACGGCGTCGTTTTACATTCTGCATTTACTTTTCTAAACCAAAAGGAAGATGAAGAGATTGAAGACATGAAGGACAGGTCTTGTCAGTGTATAAAGTATTATAGTTAGCTAAATGAGCTTTTATTTGCTGGCACCAAAAAAGGCTTCATATTTTCTTCAGAGACCATCTATCATACCAGTAACCTATTTTGTTTATGCCGAATTTCTTAGACAATTGATATTCATGTATGTTAAGCACTTAAGATCGTTGTGATTTGTGAAATGCTGGATTATACAACTCAAATTTCTCTCTGGATTTTCTGTTTCTTTCCCATTTTAGCATTCATCCCCTGGGCCCCTTCTCCCGGAGTCGTCTTTCCTTCATCATCGTATGTTGTAAAACAATTAGTGCTGCTGTGATTTCCTTTTTTCTGCTGAACAAATGCAGGATGAGATAATTAGTACCCGTGGTCAGATTGAGCCTCCTGGAATGCATATGATTTACCTACCATATTGTGATGATATAAGAAACACCGAAGAGGCAAGGGATTTTTTAAATTTTCTTTTTTGCAGATTTACTTGTATTTATTTAAGTGAATTTCTCAATACTTTTTTTAATTGATCCATGCAATTGTTCAATATTTTGCAGCTTCACATGGATGTAACTTTCACAACCCCTCGTGCATCAAATGAAGAAATTCAGAAGGCTGTTGCCCTTATGAAACGTGTAGATTTGAGAGATTTTTCAGTATGCCAGTTTTCTAATCCTGGTAATTATTATTCATATATTACCCAATATGTTTTTTTATTAAACTATTCGTATATGAAAGAAGCACATTCTGGCCACTTAGGACGATAGGGTTCCGGCATTTGGAAATATTTGGAAAGGACAACAACGCTGCTACCATGTTTACGGCAGTGAGTTCTTAGTACTTGTTGGTTTATTAAAGAACATACCACTGGCTATATTGTGTGAGTTCACATTGTTGTTATTCATCATAGGGTTTTGATGTTTGATATTTCCTTGTTAGGAAATCTTTAGGTATGAGTTGCATCACAACTTTTAGCTATTTCATCTCAAATGATCATCTATTAGCACCAATCACATCTTGTTACAAAAAGAGTGCTTACTGCAGGAAAATTTCCTGTTACAAATCTGTTTTTCCTTGGCTATCACATTTGTTCCGGCATTGAGAAAATGTGCTGCTCTAGCTTCATGTAAAAGGCTCTCAAAATGTAAAATTATTTTGCAGCGTTGCAGAAGCACTATGCAGTACTACAGGCCTTGGCTCTGGAAGAGGATGAAATACCAGAAATCAAGGACGAAACTCTTCCTGATGAAGAGGGCATGGCCAGGTAGTGTGCTAAGTCTTTTCTAGGTTATGAGACTTTTTTATTTCCCTTAGTAGCTCTTCACAGTAAATTTTTGGCTTTTTTTTTTGTGGGAGAAGAGGACAGAGCCCTAATAACTATTGGCTTACTTTTAATTAATACACTGATAAAATCTGTTGTGTTGTATCCACAACAGGCCTGGTATCGTGAATGCAGTTGAAGAATTCAAGTTGGCTGTCTACGGGGAAAAGTACGAAGAAGGAGAGAGTAACAATATTAGTGAAGCTTCCAGAAAACGCAAAGCTATCGCTGGAAAGGCAGCCCAAGAGTCTGCTAACTATGACTGGGAAGATCTTGCTGAAAATGGAAAGGTAAGATCTGATTAAGGCTTCTTCTTGTTCATCATAATTCATAAAGCTTTGATCTATGTAGTAAATTTTCGTAGATGATCTTCTTTACTTCTCTTTGTTTCCCCCTTTTCTGGTATCTTATTATTTGTTGCTTGCTCGTTCTGTCTTCTGTGTGCCAGTTGAAAGATTTGACAGTATCAGAGCTAAAATTTTACCTGGCAGCACACAGACTTCCAGTTACAGGAAAAAAGGAAGCACTTATTAGTAGGATTTTGACCCACATGAAAAAATGAATCTGGAAATCACAGTTGGGGAGATATTAGCTAGGATTTTTAATTCTCATTTGGTGGTGTAAATGGAGGGCAAATTTTCACAACACTAGCGTCACTGCTTCTAGGCTCTTACCATGCTTCTAGAGGTATAATGCTGTACGCCATAATCTCCGACTGTAACTTTTGAACATTTTGGTAATCTTGAAAGATCGCTTGCTGAACATGTCGGTGATTTGATATTATACTGGATAAACAACAATGCTTATTAGTATGCTAGAGGTTCACAATTGTTTTCAGTTGTTTCTTACTGCTTATTAGATTGCTAGATGCGTTGTCTTGTTTGGCACAGACACAGACGATGGTAAAGGCGCTATTTTCTGATGTAGCGTTCCCCTTTTTTCACAAGCAATATCGTTTCAGATTTTTTTCAGTTCAAAACGTTATCTTCTTTCTATAATGTTTGTCTTATAATCAGATGCACCATTTTCTTCAACTGTCTATTAATCATTCAAAAGATGAGATCGATTATAGCGGTAAAGCTAACTAAGCGGCGGATTTGTCAACTCACATGTTTTGTTTCTATAACATTTATAATATATGGTTCAATACAAAGTTATTTCCCTCGATCATGCTTGTAATAAAGAATCGATTCCATAATTCTAATACGTAGTACTCCGTACAAGTATAAAACTATGCATGGTCTTTCTATTTGACAGGAAAGTTTATCATTATTAAAAAGAGAAACTTTTGTGTGAGACCGCCTCACAGGAAAGACCGCCTTGTTGGCACTCTTGCTGGCAGCCATGTTGGCGCGTGTGCTGACGTCATGCTGACGTCAGCATGTAACTTTTTTTTTGAAATTTTTTTTTTCGAAATTTTTTTTTTTGATTTTTTTTCAGGCTTAACTAATTGGACTTCAAGCTTAACTAATTGGACTTTAAGCTTAACTAATTGGATTTCAGGCTTAACTAATTGGATTTCAGGCTTAAATATTTTTTTTTCGATTCGAATTTTTTTTTCCGAATTTTTTTTGGAAATTAAAATTTTCAAAATTTTTTTGGTACTAACTAAACTAGTGTAAAACATAACTAAAAGTAATAAAAATCATATTTAATTGAATAACAAAATAGTTAAGGTATAAAGACAAATAGTTACACTTATGAGCCAAATAGTTATTGATTTTAAACATACTTATTATTAACTAAAACTCATAAAATCTTAACTAATTAGTTGCAATGCTTAACTAATTGATTTTATTGCTTAACTAATTGGTTTCAGTGCTTAACTAATTGGTTCAGTACTTAACTAATTGGTTTCGTTGCATAACTAATTGGTTTCGTTGCATAACTAATTGATTTCGTTGCTTAACTAATTGAATTTTAAACTTAACTAATTAGTTCCAGTGATAACTTAATTAAATCCAGTGCATAACTAATTGATTCTAGTGCTTCACTAATTGGTTGCATGGTTTAACTAATATGTTACATTACTTAACTAATTTATTACATTGCTTAACTAATTGGTTCTGAAGCTTAACTTATTAGTTTAATTTTTAACTAATTGATTCAATTGCTCAACTAATTATTTTCAATGCTTAAAAATTTGTACCTTAACTAAAAATCTGAAATTCGTTATCTGAAACTCAAAAATACATAACTAAAACTCAAAAAATATTAACTAAAACCAAGAAAATCGTAACTTAAACTGGTAAAATCATAACTAAAACTCAAAAAATCATAACTAAAGCCCTGAATGAAAACTCAAAAATACGTAACTAAAACTCAAAAAACCTTCACTAAAACCAAAAAAATCGTGACTAAAACTTAAAAATTCATAACTAAAACATAGAAAATCTGTCCAACAATTCCACCGAGAAGATCATTATTTCAGAATTATAACTAAAACTAAAACATAATTATTCTTAACTAAATATAAAAAAAGTGTAACTAAAACATTACAATTCTTAACTAAACCTAAAACACCAGTGCTTCCAGCTACGAATCCACAGTGTGACGCGATTCTATCACAATAATCGACATCACACCACAGCACCAACACATCACAACCATCATCCAGACCGCCACCACCGCAAAGCCTCCTCCTCATGTCGGAAACAAGAACAAATCAATTACATCCACATAAGCTGAAAAAAAGTAAACCTAAACAATCCAATCTTATCGATACCAAAAACCCAAAGGATTGACAACAAAAACCTAATCAATTCAATCAAAACGAAACAAAAACCTAATCGAATCAAAAACAAAATCGCAAGACCTAATTACATCAAAAATCAAAATCCAAAAACTCTAGCATAAGAACATAATAATTCATATAAATAAAATGAAAATCTACAGATTGTAGAAAACCTAACCTGTTTTGAAGGCGGAATCCGGTGGCTGAGGCGGACGGCCTTGGTGGCGAGAGAAGGCCTTCGTTACCACCGTTATCGACTTCTCCTTCTTCTCATTCATTCGACGCTCTACTCCCCGCTTCTCATTCCGTTGCAGCCACCGCCGATGACGCCGAGGCCGAAGCCGAGACCACAGCTGCAGGCCGCTGCTGATGCGAGGTAAATCGCCGCCTCAGCTCCCTGCTTCTCCCATCCCCACGGTGCTCCTCCATCTCCATTCCTCTCTTCTAATCTTGCGACGATAACGTCGAGGATGACACGGCGGCGACGAAGACCGACTGCGGCGGCGACGGCGAAGATTTGGTAGAGAATTTGAGGGAGGAGAGAGAGCCATATCCAGAATTCTAAGGGAGGAGAGAGAATCAGATTTTGAGGTTGAAAATGTGAAAATGAAATGAAAAATAATGAAAAATGTATATATATATTTATTAAAAAATATATACGGGCTGATGTCAGCAATTACGTGGCATGTTGGAGGCCATCAAGGCGGTCTTTCCTGTAAGACCGTCTTATAGAAAAGTTTGTATATTAAAAAAGACTCTTCACGTTACTCTCAAAATTGACCACAAAAAATACGTTTGATTAAACAACGTGGTCAGGTAAAAAACCCCAATTGTCTGGTTTGGTCTGTCCCCTAACAAGCTGCAAGAAACAGAAACCTCCCTAAACTTTCGCTCATGCTCTTTAACCACTCTAATCCCACAAAACTGACATACTCTTTCTTCTTCCTCCTTTAATCCTCTCCTTACTTAGTATTATGGAGCTCGCGCCTCTCAACAACCTTGTAAATGCCTTCTTCCTGACATTGTTTTTCTTTGCAGCCTACTTTCTCCTCTGCTGTTGGAAAGACAACAATAACATACATGATGACTATGAAACAGTCTCTTTATTATCAATCTCTTTGTCTGAGCTCACTGTCTTTTTCTCTCTTGTTGCATCCCTCGTTTACTTCCTCGGCTTCTTCAGCATCTACTTTTTACACCCACGTAATTCAACAATATTATTTACTGAAGAAGAATCCACCTCAACCTCAGATGATGATGTGTAGTCTGAGAGGTGTGTGCAGGTACCTGTTGGGGTGGTAGGACCCTTGCTGCTCGATGGGAAGGAGTATTATGTTCCAATTGCTACTACTGAAGGGTGCCTGGTTGCGAGCACCAATCGAGGATGCAAGGCAGTGTACCTCTCTGGTGGGGCTTACAGTGTTGTTCTAAGGGATGGGGTGACCCGAGCCCCTGTCGTCAGGTTCTGCTCTGCCAAAAGGGCTGCTGAGGTTAAGTTTTTCTTGGAGGATCCTCGAAATTTCGCTACCATTTCCGCCATTTTTACCAGGTTTTTGCTTTTACTTCGTAAATACTACTACTCCCTTATACTATCTTACAAAATGCAAGACATGCAGCACAAAACATTCGTATAATCAGTAGATTCTATAGATGCATGTTCAATATGGATGAAAAGCTGATAAAGACTTTAGTATATTTGTGACGTTTGAATAGAAGTAACCACTTTTGGATATTGTTTACAATTAATCTTTGATATCTCAAAAGTAAGATAAAAAATAAGGTGAGCTTAGCCGGAAAGAATTAGAGATATGTAAATTGTTAAAGGTTTGGTGGTTTTTAAGAAAAAAAGTTTGCTAATGAAAAGAGAACACTGCAAGTTAAAAGATTTTTTACACTCTTGCTCGACAAGGTTGACTTGTGTCACCATTTATTTATAGGCGGGTCTTTGTTAAAATCACTATCAATTGTTCAATATAATTAGGAACACCATTAAAGTATCTGAAAGATTTTGTATCAATTTGACAATTGTTTGGTGTTTAGCAGAGATGTGGTACTAGAATATTGTTTATCTTTTCAATGAATTATAATTAGATAATTGAAAAAGACAATATAATTGATAATGTTCCCTGTGTTCTTCTGGGAATGAAAATTTATGCTGCAGATCAAGCAGAAATGCAAGGTTGCAAAGCATAAAAAGCGCAATTGCGGGGAAGAATTTGTACATGAGGTTTAGCTGCAGCACTGGAGATGCAATGGGTATGGACATTGTCTCTGAGGGTGTCCAACATGTCCTTGTTCACCTTCATGCTCAGTTCCCTGAAATGGATGTTATCAGCATATCTGGTATATACACTTACACTTTAGCTTTCCACACCTTCCGATACATATCTCTTACTATCACATCACATCATATCATTATGGTTGATACAAATCTTTAAAAGTTAAAAATTTGAAAATACACATTGTGACATTGACACTAATCTAACAAGATCCTACACGATAATGATTGAAAAAAGAGTTGTAAAAATTGGGGACAGGGAATTACTGCACAGACAAGAAAGCAGCAGCAATGAACTGGGTGGAAGGCAGGGGAAAGTTAGTTGTATGTGAGGCAACCATAAAAGAAGAGGTGGTAAACAAGGTATTAAAGACGAGTGTTGAAACCTTGGTTGAGCTTAACACCCTTAAAAACCTCGTTGGATCTGCTTTAGCAGGCGCTCTTGGTGGATATAATGCCCATGCAAGCAATATTGTTACTGCAATCTTTATAGCAACTGGCCAGGATCCTGCTCAAAATGTGGAGAGCTCTAATTGTATTACAATGCTGGAAGCTGTTAATCAAGGCAAAGACCTCCATATTTCTGTAACTATGCCTTCCATTCAGGTAATATTTTATTCAATAATACCTACTTTGATTATATGCCGTATTATTTTGCATTTAAAGCTTTAGGCTTTGTTCTGTTCACCTGATTTGGTCTGATTTTTCTAGTTTTTGGTCTGGTCTAGTCTGAATGTTTCCTTTGAGTGTTTTTTGTTTTTTCTGGTCTGATCTAATAAGCAATAAGAATAACGTTAAGAGAATAAAGCTCAAAAAGCAATGAAACATGAAACAGATTAGAGCATGCAGTAGCCATAGGAATGGATGAAAGTGTTACACAATGTATTTTAGTCACTTAGTCAGCAGTCTTGCTCTCATGTAGTTCTGCTAGAAAAAGAACAACTATATTGTCTTCTTTCGAAAATGTTCAAAGTTAGTGTCATTATATATACAATAATGCTATCCTCATTCTGATACTCTGAGACATGTATGTACATTTTAAACTCTATTTCTTCTGCAATTATGTTTCCAATGCATGAACTGGAAATTAATACTCTAGTAATCAGTATAAAACCACCTGATCTGTGAAATTTTGTGAATGTATTAGTTTATTTCATAGATGACACCTGCATTTTGCATTTTTCATGCATGAGATGTTGAGCCATCCACTTGTACTGTACAAATTATCAGGTTCAAACTGAAAGAAGTTATTTCCTTGTCTATTGCATTATGTCAAATATCCTTATATACAAGATATTCTAGCCTAATGTTACGTGAGTGATTGCTAGAATTATGGGAGTAATTCTAGCTCTAATTGATACACTATCAATTACAATATTCTAATTGATACACACTATCAATTACAATAATTACCAAATTTATTGCATATATTCTAACACACCCCCACAGTTGAAGCGGGAGGTTGTCACGGAAATCTTCAAATAAGACCAAGGGGAGACCCTTAGTAAAGATGTCTGCAATCTGGTACCGGGATGGAACATGTAAAACACGTACATGCCCACGAGCAACTTTTTCACGAACAAAATGAATATCCATCTCAATATGCTTCGTGCGCTGATGTTGAACTTGATTATCTGATAGATATATTGCACTTACATTATCGCAATAGACCAATGTAGCTTTCCGGATGGGACAGAGAAGCTCTAATAATAGATTGCGTAACCAACATGATTCGGAAACGACATTTGCTACCCCGCGATACTCGGCCTCGGCACTGGAACGAGACAAAGTAGCCTGCCGTTTAGCAGACCGAGAGACCAAGTTATCACCAAGAAACACGCAATAACCAGACGTCAAGCGTCGGGTATCCGGGCAGCCACCCCAATCAGCATCGGTGTAAGAAATGAGGGCGGATATCGAAGAAGGGTATAGATGTAAGCCATGATCAATAGTGCCCTTAATGTAGCGCACAATGCGCTTGAGTGCATGCATGTGTTCTTCCCTCGGATCATGCATAAATAGGCAGACTTGTTGAACTGCATAAGTAATATCGGGCCTCGTGAAGGTGAGATATTGAAGTGCACCAGCAAGACTTCGATAATGAGAAGGGTCATCACATGGTATGCTCGAATTAGCACTCATCTTTGGCTTAGTATCCACCGGTGTGGGAGATGGCTTACAAGCTGACATGCCAGCTCGTTCAATAATCTCGGAGGCATATTTTTGTTGAGATAAAAATAAACCATCCCCAAAAAATAACTTAACTGACCCAAGTCTTTCATTGCAAATTCTGAGCTGAGAAGAGAAATGATAGACTTTCGAAGTTCGTCAGTAGATGTAGTTAAAATAATATCATCCACATAAAGCAAAATGTAAGCAATAGACGCACCCTTACTGTATATGAATAGTGAATGATCGCATTTGCTATTAGTGAAACCAAGAGTAGTGACATAATCCGCAAACCTCTTGTACCAAGCCCGAGGTACCTGTTTAAGCCCACACAGAGACTTTTCCAACAAACACACGTGATTTGGAAAACGGGAGTCCTTGAACCCTAGTGGTTGGTGCATATAGACGGTCTCCTTGAGATCACCATGTAGGAAAGCATTTTTCACATCCAGTTGATGGATGGACCATGCTTTAGAGAGAGCAATATTGAGCACAGTGCGTATTGTGGCTGGTTTAACCACCGGACTAAAAGTTTCTCCACAATCCACGCCAACCTGTTAACCTGCACCATCACCTACAAGACGGGCTTTATGCCTCTCAAAACAACCATCAGATTTTTCTTTATGAGTAAAAATCCACATAGAACGAATCACATTCTCATTAGGTGGACGGGGCACAAACTCCCACGTCTTATTTTCAATAAGAGCATTATATTCATCATCCATAGCCATTTTTCAATTCGGGTCACGAAGGGCCGACACCGGGTTACGGGGTAAAGGTGATTTGCTAATCCCTGAATGGAGATTAAATTCGGTTTTGGGCTTAAATATCCCCCGTTGACTACGATTAACCGGTCTAGTGACTTGAGATGTGGGAGGTTGGATGTGAACAATGGGAATGGACTGGTCCAGTGGTGAGTTGGGATTAGAGCGGCTTGGCCCATCTGCCATTGTGGGACTATGCGTGTTGGGGTAGTGGATGGGCGAAGTAGGTGGACTGCCCGGGCTGGTGGACTGGGTCGCTGGGCCTGACTGTCCAGTGGGACTGGAAAGTGGATCCGTTGTGGGGTTGGATCACACATGGGGTGTGGGAGTTTGGGTTTGAACACTTCTGTTTGGAAGAAATGTTTGTGATGATTGGGCCTGGCTTGCTGCATTTTGGGCCAAATGATGGACATCTGATAGATTAAAAAGTGATACTGCAAGTGACGGTGTCTGTTGTTAGCAGATACTTAGCAAATACGGGTCGATCCCACAGGGAGACAAGTTCTATTAGTTTTTTCCCAATTATACGAACTATTTCAATAATGAAAGTTGATTTTGAGTGTTCACTTGTAAAACTAAAGCAATAATAAAAATGCGTAATTTATCGATGAATTAAAGGTCTAGGGCGTCTGTTCGGTTCACCATGCTTATACCAATCCAAGAACACAAATCAATTCGACAATGAATAGGCTAGGCCGAGTAATTAAAGTATATGTTAATCCTACGGTCGGGTCTTAACACTTTCAATCCAACATATGCAGTACGGTCGCTAACATAATCAGAATTGCCAATTGCACAAAGCCTCTAAGAATATGATCTTTCAATTCTAATTCCTATTAGCTAGATAATCAATCCACGATATTGGCCAATTACATGAATCAACAATTAATAACAAATCAATTGGAATTACTCAAGCATAATCTATAAATTAACAAACTTTAATGCATAACAATCATGGTATAAACATGGCTTCCCTTACTTAGCCCTAGAATAAAACCACTCGCTCATAATTGAATTAACAAGCATGAAATATGAATTAACAATGAATTTCATAATGAATAATAATAAGAAACGATAATTCAAAGCAAGAAAAGCAAGAAGAATTATGAAAATACCTCTATATTGATTAATTGAATGGAATGAACTAGGGCTCAATAATGTGAAGAGAGAAAAATAAAACTAAGTGTTTAAAAGGATTCTAAGGAAAAAATAACATGAGGGAAATAAATTAGTCCCCTTGAGTATTTATATGCTCCTATTTTCTAAAATAAAATAAATAAATAAAAAAGAAAATAAAAAATAAAAGTCGTCGATGATTGGTCGATGGAGCGATGACGTGGCAGCCAAACCCGAGCACGAGCCGCGCACACGGCAAGAGAGATGGCGAGGCATGGGAAGCGAGGGATCTCGCGCACCATCCCTCGCTGGCATCATGATGGGCGACTAGCAAGAAAGTAGAGCAGCGAGGCAGCGAGGGAGCTAGCGAGCCATCCCTCGCTGCCATGCGCGTGTGTGTAGCAAGCTAAGCGACGAAGCTATAGGCAGCGAGGGAGCTAGCGAGCCATCCCTCGCTGGCCTAGTGAAGTGCAGCAAGACAAGCAACGGAGCAACGAGGCAGCGAGGGATCTCGCGCACCATCCCTCGCTGGCCTAGTGAGGTGCATAGCAAGCAACCATGAAGCGATGAGGCACGACGAGAGGTGTAGCGAGCCAACGAGGGATCTTGCGAGCCAACGAGGGATCTTGTGAGCGACGAAGCATGGTGGGCGGCAACTCCAGCGCCTAGGCTGGATTGCCAGCGAGCGAGGCAGAAGCTTTGCGTGCAAGGGATTGCGAGAGATCTCTCGCTGGCTGTCGAGCCATCCCTCGCTGGATGTTTGAGCGTTTTGTTTATGTCATAACTCTCGTTCTACAATGCCCGTATGGACGTGTGACCTATCGTTGGAAAGCTCTTTAAGCATACTTTCTAGCCTAATCAAAATCGTCTCGTTCCGATATGTAGTACTTGAGATATGATCAAAAGAGTGAACGCTTGTCCATTTTGATGCTTAGAAAAAATAACGTTTAGCTTCGTTGTTGACTCAAAAGCTATTCCGAGAGACATGTAATGATCCTTGAGTCAAAATCTCATCCGTTCATCATCCAAATCAACTTTGAACACTTAGAAATCATCCAATTGACCGTAAAATCACCCGAAATATTAAAGAAAACACGAACGGGGCGTAATAGAGTACAATAACGACAACTTATGCAAATGTGACTCTAAATGCAACTAAAATGAGACGAATGCCTAGAAATGCAACCTAAATGCGCCTAAAATACCCTATACAAATAAGATTCATCAAATTCCCCCAAGCTAGACTGTTGCTTGTCCCCAAGCAACACTAAACCGAAGACAGAGAAATGAGACGCACGTGATTTTCATAAAACCATGGTAAGACCAACCTAACTCTCGAGCAAACAATCAAACAGAGTTATTGAGACAGAAATCTAGCCCGGATACAAATAGAACCACAAAACATCATGATCCACAATTGAAACAACCAATCTTAGCCACAAACTATTCTCAATCAAGCTAGTCGTCGCCGCATACCTTGTAGAATATAAATATATGATGCAACATGGGGTACGATGACAATAGCAAGAAACGATTTTCATTTAATCACAAAACAAACATGCCGATCAAGAGGTCTTTATAATAAGCTTGTAATGGGGCTAGGTGAAAAGGAAGGGTAGGGTATAATTTGGGAAAAAGTGAGAGTAAGGTCCAACTTGGGGAGCAAATGTGAACTATATGCGTCGGCGTGGCCAAAAATCCAACTCCATCGAACCATGAAACCCGAACAATCAACCAAGTTATAACCAAGGGGAAAAACATAATATAATGTCAATGATCTTTCTTCATTCCCCTTTCCCTGCTTTCAAACTACATACAAAAACGAAAAACATATTTTTTTTTTGATTTTTCTTTGATTTTTCTCTTTTTTTTTTCTTTTTTTTTTCTCTTTTTTTATTTTATGAAAAAATAAAACTAAATAATGAAATCGAAAGTACATAACTGTTACAAGCTTGGGTGCCAAAAATAATATGCACCATCTCCAGACCACATATCCAACCATAGCCTCGAACCACGAACTATTGGCTTAGTATGCCAATCAATCAACATCAATGAAACCATTACGAACACCGAAGCTCCCCCAAGCTAGACTTGGGACAAGTAACAAACGGGGCTAATAGGGCTCAATTTTGTAGAGTTAAAACAATAAACGGACAAGGCTACAACATGGGTATGAAAGGCAGGAACTGATGTTTCTAAATTCGTCTGCCGGCTTCCTAAGAGAATGGCCTCTGTCATACGCGGCATGCGTGAGTTGCAACTAAGCTACTAATGAATCTCAAGCCAAAGTCATACGATAACAAGTCACATCAATCACACAAACACATAGTAAGGTGACCTACAAGATAACTGGCTAGCTATTCTTGACACGAGACCAACATCTTACCGCATACCATTCAATTGGTTCACACAATGCCAAGCAGTTATCAATGTATAGCACAACCGACTGAATTTCAGAATCATAAATAAGTTCAAAAGAAGCTCAAGAGAGTCAAGTAAAGCCCGAACATAGTTTGAAAGTCAATTGCACAAAGCAGGGTATAAAGACATATGAATGCAAGTGAAAATGCAACTAAATTGAACAGTAACACTAGGAAAACAGTACATTTTTTTCGTTGCACGTAAACTCCCACCCCTAATGGATGGTACAAAGCGTACAACACCTAAAAAAGCAATAAAACTATACTAGAAAGCAATAAAGATAGATATCCCTCCCCCAAGCTAAACAAAACACAATGGCCTCACTGTGAAAATAGCAACAAAATAACTCAAACAAGAGGGAGAGATGGAAAGAGCTCACTCGTGATGAGCCTCGTCTGCCGAGGATGACTCGGTAGAACTGTCGACAGTAGAAGCGGTGTGGCCAGAAGCTTCAAACTGACGACGCAAAGAGCCAATCTCCATGGATGTGGTGGACTTGGGCGAAAGCTAGTTGGTTTTGTTGATTTCATGATGCAACAACCACCATTTAAAATACTCCAATCAACCAAGATGGTGCATAATTCAAGATTCCACGATCAATCCCAACAAGCAATCCAAGCAAGACAATATTCACCCAATGCTAAAAATTCAAACTCAACAACCAACGAACGTTAACCAATCTCAATAAATAATTCATATAATATCCACAACCAACAACAAGAATCCGAATTCAACATCCAATATTATATCAAAATTCCCATTTTCTTTTCAAATTTTGATTCAAGTGAATAAAATGTAGGAAATTTTGATACCATTTATACATCACCAAGACTAGAATTTGGTTGCGAACTCACGTGAATTTCGCAAACGAGCACCAATACTACACAATTTGCCAATGTCCACAAAGAACTAAAAACCCCCAAATTAATTTCAAAAGTTAGGGTTTTAAATCCAAGAATAAAATAATGGTGAAGGTGGGAGATTGGAGGGGTATAGGGGGAGGGAAGCTGGCGGATGGTGGGCTGGTGGTGCGGTGGGCCGACCACCGTATTGCGGGCGTCGTGCCGGCGCACCGCCGGTTGATGGTGGCAGAGGGAAAAACGAAGGAGGAGTTCGAAGGGATGGCTGGTGGTGCTGTTTCGTGCGTGGGAGAGGGTGGTGTTGGCTGGGCGAGTTGCAGGTGGTGGGTGGTAGCGTTTTGCCGACCGCTGGTTGTTGGGGAGTGGTGGACGACGAGTAACGAGGGGAGGAAGGTGGGCGAGGAAGGTTGTACGTGGGTGAGGGAAAGGGAAGGCGAAGTGCGAGGGAGAGAAGGCTGGGCGCGCGGGCGGTGGGGGTGCTGCGGTGGTGCGACTGGGCGGTGGTGTTGGTCGTCACTCGTCGTGGGTGAAGGCAGGTGGAGATTAGATATTTTTTTATTTTCTTTTGTTTTTTTGAATAATTGGAGGGCGGGCAAAACCAGCGGGAGCGCTGGTTCGCCAGCGGGCAAGGCAGAATCTCTATTATATAAGCCAAGAGCTGAGGTTAAATAGGTAAATTAACTTTTCGTGTCCCCAATCAAAAAGTCTAATATATCCTTCACACTTCAACTGCAACCCAAACCCTTCGGCCTTCGCTCTCCCCTCCCGTTTTCTTCTCTCCCCTCCCTCCCTGCAACACAAACCCTCTCCTCTCCCGTTCGTGTTCTTCTCTCTCCTCCCTCCCGTTCGTGTTCTTCTCTCTCCTCCATCAGATCCTCTCCTTCGATCTTATTCATCTTCTGTAACATCAACATGCTCGAAAAAATCCAAAATAAAAATAAATAATCGAGATCTAATTGGTGAATGATGGGTTCCAATTATCAGGAAATCATCTCTATTATACGGGGAAGAAATGGGGAAGACATCGAGTTCAGAATCACGCTACATCCCTCTCTCTTAGGTAAATAATTCAATTTCTCTTATTTCTTAAATATTTCGATTGATTTGTACAAAAACGCATAAACGATGAAGTATATGAGTATATCGCATTTGAACAAAAACCCAGATACAATCTTATATTAAAAAGTTACAAATCGAGAAAATAATACAAAATTATAAAGCATGTCAATGAATAATCATATTAAGAAATAAATATGATCGGGGATTTTTTGTTAATATATGGGGGGAAATGAAAAAATAATATACCAGTAGCATATGATATGGGAAGAACAGAGATCCCAAGTCGTGAGGCGGCCCTAGAAGCGAACAAGCGTAAAGCCATTGTTATTGTTACCCTACTTTCTCTCTTCCGAAGTACTCCGTATATTTGTGCAGTGAGGACTGAGGAGGAGGCGTATTTTGTGTTAATTCTTTGAATTTGGTTGTTTAATGCCATTGTGTTTGAATTTTGATTGCATTTTTGTGTTAATTCTTTGAATTTGGTTGTTTAATGCCATTGTGTTTGAATTTTGATTGCATTTTTGTGTTAATTCTTTGAATTTGGTTGTTTTATGCCATTGTGTTTGAATTTTGATTGCATTTGTATGTTGATTCTTTGAATTTGGTTGTTTGAATTGATAGGTTGTTGCCGCTGGAGTTATGATTATTGGAAGAGTTCCCTGATCCTGATGTCAAGTCACATTCGTTACAATCTGATTCACATTCGAACCAAAGAAAATGTAAGAATTCATCTTTTTCTCCTTTATAAATACGAATTAATGTTAAAAATAGTTTAATTTTTACTGAAATTTTGTGTGTTTGTGATGATTTGAATGAAAAACAGTTGGATTTGGATAGATTTATTTCGAATAGATCAGCTATGAATTTTGATTTTGGTTTATTTTGTGAGTTTAGTTTGATTCAAAATCGGAAGGTAGTAGTAGGTACACATTATATGCAACACTTCTCTGAAGTTTGTGAGTCACTTAGTTACAACCAATAGGTGGGAGGGTAAATTGCATGTATAATAGAAGTTTAAGGGATTAATTTTCCACTTTCCCGACCAAAATAACCGGCTGAAAATGGGTTTGTTGTCTCTGAAAGCAATCGTCTGCGTTCAAGTTTTATCAGTTTTTTCCTTATATAATAAAGAACCCGGGACAACTAAATTCTAATATACCAATGCTTAAGATTGGCTGCAAACATAGACAACTCTTCCTACTCTAAAATTCTCTGAAACGTCAAGTTATCTTCTCTTCTTAGTTGAGCTGAATTCGACCCCTTATTATGGGTTCAATGTGGAATATATGGTCCAACTGCCCCGGATCATTGCTATGCAGCTATGTTTTCGCGATATTTGGATACTTAGATTAGTTGGTACTTCATTTGCTTTTCCTGTTTTTTTTTTTTTTGCAGGCTTCTCGATCCTTCTCCTCTACTCTCAGCTTCGTAAGTTCTTGATTTACCGTTTGCAAATACTTTTAGATTTTTAGTTTTTAGATTTACAATTTCACCATATGACTAAGTACTTAATTATTACAAACGACGATGATCTTGGCGTCGACCTTGATGTTGACCCCCTCTGGGATTTCCAAATGAATCATTTTTTGCTCATTTTCATATCAATATAAATTGGGATTTGTACAAATGGTGTGCACTCTTATTACTGATTTTTTGTATATGTAAAAGTTGATATTTTTTCCCATTACTTCACTACTTTGATGTTCAGAGATTTAAAAAAAGAACATGAACACATTCATGAGGTACACTGCTCCAGGGAAAGAAGTAGGGCGGCATGGAAAATTGTCGAAAAGGTAGCGTGTTAGAATGCATTGTTATTCTTAGATATAAGCAACTATTTTTATCATCTCCATCTTAGAGTATACCCATTAGTTTTTATACCTAATTACAAATTAATAGTGGTATCCATGTTAGGATTTCATAAGTAATTGATAATTTTTTTTAATGTCCAGGTAGTTGGAGTTGCAGATGCTGCAACTAAGGTGCATATATGGATTTCGCTTTCTATGCCAATTGTCTTCGTGCCGAGGTTAGTTGTCCTGAACAGATTAACTGCTTCTTATGTACTACTGCTTCTGATCAAATCAGATCAGTTCAGTTGTTTTGACAAAATTGCTGGTATATGCTAGCTATATACCTTGGCTTTAGATTAGTTCAGTTGTTCAAAGCATGTTTGTAGTTCTGCAAAATAAATATTGGGAATCAAAGCAGTTATAAATCTTGATCTTGAAAAAAAAATTGATGAATTTCTTCTATTCACAAAACAAGACCATGTGTGACAAACTGCTTAAGAAAGAAGCTGAAGGAACTATTGATGGAATTTTTTGATTAGAGTTCAATTGGAGTATAATTTTTTTTTTATGCTTTGATTTTCTTATAATCTGGTAATGTAAACAAGACATATTTGCAGGTGTGTATGAAGGTTCATATTACTTAAGGAGATCATGAAGGAAAAGCAATAATTGTTTCATCGGTAACAATGGAGGAACCAGGTTCTGATAAGGTTAAGTATCATAATTATACTTCTGGGTATATTCATCATTGTACCCTCAGAAATTTGAAGGTAAGATTTTGAAGGTGTTTTATTGATTCAGTACTTCTGTATGTATTATAAATTGGTGCAGTTTTTAGTGTCTGTTACCTGTAAATATATACTTGCTGAGAGAGTCTTCGGTTACTAATACTGTTACCTAATTCGATAATCCCCTGCGAACTACTCCTAAACATATTAATTGGTACAGTGGAAGTGTGGAACACTTTTGTTGTAGTTTTTAGTGTCTGCTGGTTGTATGTCAATATATGTTTGCTGAAAGTCTTGAATCACTAACAGTAATTCGCTAATCCTGCGAATTGTTAAGGCAAATTGTTACAGTGTAACATTTTTGGTGCAGTATTTGGTGTCTAATGCTACCTGTCTGTAAATATCTTTGCTGAAATGCTTTTGATTTCTTGATGCTTCAACTTCCAGTTTTCTATCTGAAGAAAATAAAGAAGTATTTGTTACTGGAGTTTCTAATGCTACCAGTTTTCTACATAAACCAAGGGATATTTTAGTAGTCTGAGGCTGTTTTTGCATAGAAGATTTTTGCGGGAATTCAGGAGGTAATCTGGAGCCAACACCCCTGCAGAGGAGTTCTGCAGAAATAGGGCACGAGGATCGGATTCATTTGTCATTGTTGAACTGATATAGCTGATGCTTTTTTGGAGCATCGGCCTTATTTGTTGTCTCTTGAATAGTGTTATATATATGTAAAATGGTGTATATATATGTTCAATACTACTTAAAATCCACATAGATTATGTATTATATGTGTAGTTTCTTTACTTTGATAATACAATTTAGATTCTTTTTGTCATGTAAGGGCACGCTAATTACATTTTTGCATTATTTAGATGTTTTTTTTAATAAAGATTTTGTCAAATTTTTCTTTAGACAAATGTTGTGAACAATTTTCCTTGCTTATAACTTCCTCTGTCCCAATTTCATTGTCACGTTACCTTTTATGTTATTGAGCCACTAAAGTTTATTACATCCCTTTTCCACTACCAAAAGTTAGGGTCTCATTCTTATAAAATATAAATTAGCAAATAATAACTTATCGTAGAAAATTTCGCAAAAATCATATTCCGACGATTAAATTATAATGGAGCCAGTATGTGTCATTTGATGTAATAACACACTTTTTTTAATACTTATGCGTGCATATAAGACTAGGTAAATAGCGAATTTAAAAAATCATCAAATTTAAACCAAATAGTCGGAAGAATTTGGTTTATGCACGCGATAACATTGAACTATAGACTTAAAGTACTAGACTATTTGGTAATAGATTGAAACTATAGACTTAAATATTGCACCAGAACAAACAATATTGTAAGCCGGTGTTTGGTAATCTCTCACTCTATGTGCTTTATCAATATTGCACTAGAACAAACAAACAATTTAAAGTTCAAAGTATTATGGTGGTGAAGTTCTTATATTATCACGCACGCATCGCGTGCATATAAGACTAGTGTTCAATATTGGATGCTCAAAGACCAGCGGGCCCGCTGCGCAAGCGCTGGGTTTCGCGCGCTGCAGGATGAAGCCAGCGAGCACGCTGATCCGTTGCGTGCAAGCCCGTGTGCACAGCAGCACATTGAGGCTCAAAGTTTGCAGGAATTGCTAAGCTTGTTGATGCATTTGAAGAGCTACACATTGCCACATTGCAATTCATCGGAATTTCCAAATTAACTTGATACCTATACATCCTAAAACAAAAAATCAAACATCACTAAACTCAAAAGTTAGAATCGTTAGTCAAATTAAACACAAAATAAATAAATAAATAAATAAATAAATACGATTAACGAAAACTAATCTAAAAATAAAATAAAATTATGAATTCAAGTGAACTCAAAGAAAATAATCGTTAGTAAAATTAAACGCAAAATAAATAAATAAATAAATAAATACGATTAACGAAAAATAATCTAAAAATAAAATAAAATTATGAATTCAAGTGAACTCAAAGGAAAATATTTCTGTGCTTTACTTATTATTATTTATTTATTTATTTTTTTTGAAAATTTTAAAATAAAATAAAATCGAATACTAAATTAAGATGGAAATAAATACTAAAATTGAAATGAGTGAAAGTTAAAAAAATCGGGTTGCCTCCCGATAAGCGCTGGTTTTAAGGTCCCGCTCGACCCTACTCAAATTGTTAATCAGAAGAATTCAACGCCTTGAGTAATTTATCAAATTCCCCTGCAAACATGTCATTGAGCACTACGTATGGCTTGAGTAAAACCAAATTCATCCTCCCAAATAGGGTATTAGATAAATAAGCAGAAAAAATAAAACCAAAAGAAAAAGAATCAGAAGTAGAGGAAAAATCAAAAGAAAAAAAAAGGAGAATATTTACAACTTCCCTCTAATTGCTCATCGGGCAATGTAAACGTTTTAGAATGAGCATCAAGGTCGGCAAGGTCAAATGTATCATGGAATGTAGACCTATTGATAAAGTGAGAAAGACTTAACATGGGGGATGTAGGAAAAAAAATCAAGCCTCCGCGAGAACGGGACATAGGCGGGAGGAGATATAGGCTCAACATTGATGCTTTTACCTATTATTCCACCCTTGTGAACAAACTCATCACTAAAATCATCAACCAAAAGTTTCGCAACCAACGGTTTCTCAACCATCGATTCTACAACCATGAGTGATTCCTCATCCTCCAAAGTCTCCGTTATATCCAACTTTTCCTCATCAGTACCAAAAGTCAAATGATAACCTTCCTCTAATGAATTAACATTCTCAACAAATTCACCATCATCATCATCATCATCATCATCATCATCATTATAAAGGATTTTTATGTCACAATAAGATGGTTCGAGTTGGAAATTTTGCATATCAAATCGAAGGAAAGGGTTGACAGTACTAACATATGACTCGTTATAGGGACAAAGAGAAGTATCATGGTCATGACAATGACAATAAGAACAATAATACGGGGGAGGGGTGTGAGTTTGAGGAATAGGAAAAGAAATTTTTTGCAGAGTAGGTTCAACAAACATTGTCATCTCCCACTCATATGTATCCCTAGCTAATTGCTCAATCAAATCCCAACACTCTTCTGGAGTCTTCTCCACAAATATATAACTACTCATGGAATCCAACACCAATCTTGTATCTTCATTCAATCCCTCATAAATCACCATACATAGTTCCCATTGTTCAAAAAGATGATTTGGACAAAGAAAATCTCCGAGCCTATAATAATACCTCCAAAACACTTCATTCTCGAATTGAGGAAAACAAATAGAAGCCATGTATATTTTTTAAAAAAGGAATTTTATACACAAACCGAAAAAATATATACAATGTAGCCTCACCAAATATAAAAGCTAAAAAGGAAAATAGAACCGTCTCCCCGGCAACGGCGCCAAAATTTGATAGATTAAAAAGTGATACCGCAAGTGCACGGTGTCTGTTGTTAGCAGATACTTAGCAAATACGGGTCGATCTCACAGGGAGACAAGTTCTGTTAGTTTTTTTTCCCAATTATAGGAACTATTTCAATAACGAAAGTTGATTTTGGGTGTTCACTTGTAAAACTAAAGCAATAATAAAAATGCGTAATTTATCGATGAATTAAAGGTCTAGGGCGTCTGTTCGGTTCACCATGCTTATACCAATCCAAGAACACAAATCAATTCGACAATGAATAGGCTAGGCCGAGTAATTAAAGTATATGTTAATCCTACGGCCGGGTCTTAACACTTTCAATCCAACATATGCAGTACGGTCGCTAACATAATCAAAATTGCCAATTGCACAAAGCCTCTAAGAATATGATCTTTCAATTCTAATTCCTATTAGCTAGATAATCAATCCACGAGATTGGCCAATTACATGAATCAACAATTAATAACAAATCAATTGGAATTACTCAAGCATAATCTATAAATTAACAAACTTTAATGCATAACAATCATGGTATAAACATGGCTTCCCTTACTTAGCCCTAGAATAAAACTACTCGCTCATAATTGAATTAACAAGCATGAAATATGAATTAACAATGAATTTCATAATGAATAATAATAAGAAACGATAATTCAAAGCAAGAAAAGCAAGAAGAATTATGAAAATACCTCTATATTGATTAATTGAAGGGAATGAACTAGGGCTCAATAATGTGAAGAGAGAAAAATAAAACTAAGCGTTTAAAAGGATTCTAAGGAAAAAATAACATGAGGGAAATAAATTAGTTCCCTTGAGTATTTATATGCTCCTATTTTCTAAAATAAAATAAATAAATAAAAAAGAAAATAAAAAATAAAAGTCGTCGATGATTGGTCGATGGAGCGATGACGTGGCAGCCAAACCCGAGCACGAGCCGCGCACACGGCAAGAGAGATGGCGAGGCATGGGCAGCGAGGGATCTCGCGCACCATCCCTCGCTGGCATCATGATGGGCGACTAGCAAGAAAGTAGAGCAGCGAGGCAGCGAGGGAGCTAGCGAGCCATCCCTCGCTGCCATGCGCGTGTGTGTAGCAAGCTAAGCGACGAAGCTATAGGCAGCGAGGGAGCTAGCGAGCCATCCCTCGCTGGCCTAGTGAAGTGCAGCAAGACAAGCAACGGAGCAACGAGGCAGCGAGGGATCTCGCGCACCATCCCTCGCTGGCCTAGTGAGGTGCATAGCAAGCAACCATGAAGCGATGAGGCACAACGAGAGGTGTAGCGAGCCAACGAGGGATCTTGCGAGCCAACGAGGGATCTTGTGAGAGACGAAGCATGGTGGGCGGCAACTCCAGCGCCTAGGCTGGATTGCCAGGGAGCGAGGCAGAAGCTTTGTGTGCAAGGGATTGCGAGAGATCTCTCGCTGGCTGTCGAGCCATCCCTCGCTGGATGTTTGAGCGTTTTGTTTATGTCATAACTCTCGTTTTACAATGCCCGTATGGACGTGTGACCTATCGTTGGAAAGCTCTTTAAGCCTACTTTCTAGCCTAATCAAAATCGTCTTATTCCGATATGTAGAACTTGAGATATGATCAAAAGAGTGAACGCTTGTTCATTTTGATGCTTAGAAAAAATAACGTTTAGCTTCGTTGTTGACTCAAATGCTATTCCGAGAGACATGTAATGATCCTTGAGTCAAAATCTTATCCGTTCATCATCCAAATCAACTTTGAACACTTAGAAATCATCCAATTGACCGTAAAATCACCTGAAATATTAAAGAAAACACGAACGGGGCGTAATAGAGTACAATAACGACAACTTATGCAAATGTGACTCTAAATGCAACTAAAATGAGACGAATGCCTAGAAATGCAACCTAAATGCGCCTAAAATACCCTATACAAATAAGATTCATCAACATCATCCAAAAATTGATACGTAGAAGGAGTAGGAGTATGCACCTTAGATAATGGGAATTGGGTCTCATCGAAGATGACGTGGCGGCTTATAATGATCTTATTGGAGGATAGATCATAACATTTGTAGCCCCGATAATGAGAGGGATAACCCAAGAAGACACAAGGGGTGGAACGAGCTTGGAGTTTATGTATGGTAGTGGATGAGAATAGAGGATAGCATAAACACCCAAAAACTCTAAGATGAGAATAAGAAGGGTCTTTTTGATATGTATTTTGAGGGGAGAGTTATAGTTCAAAACCTTGCTTGGGAGGATATTAAGGAGGTAGGTTGCCATTTGTAACGCATGATGCCAAAAAATGGGAGGTAAAGAAACATGAGCAAGTAAAGTTCGAACAATATTATTAATTTTTTGAATTTTTCTCTCGGCTTTTCCATTTTGGGGTGATGTATGGGGACATGAAAAACGGAATGACATGCCATTAACCTTACAAAATTCCCAAAACGGCCCATTATCAAATTCCCTCCCATTATCACATTGAATGTTTTTCACCTCCAGTTCAAATTGTGTACGAATGAAGGCTCTATAAGCTAAGAACGTGGAATAAACTTGAGATTTCTAGATAGAGGAAATGTCCACAAGAAATTAGAGTAATCATCCAACAATAACATGTAGTAACAGTGGCCCGAAGAGCTCAAAACAGGAGACGTCCAAAGATCACAATGCAAAATATCAAAAGGCAACATAGTACGAGAATTTGAAGCAACAAAAGGCAGTTTAATAAGTTTCCCAAGAGGACAGGAAGAACAAAAACTAGAACCACGAGTTCGATTACACTCAATTAAAACCGTAACCATGAATTGGAATTGAATGACCATTACCAACAATTATGCCACGATTATTGCTCAAATTGAAATAAGACGAGAGATTACCTTGCCCGGATGTCATATGAGAAGTGGTGCCGGTATCCATGTACCAATTTGCATCCGGTGGGGTAAGACCAAGGGTGTGCATCGCAACTTCGATATCCGTAGGTGTTTGTGGACCTTGTGCTGCAAAAGCCTGCGGATACGGCCCAAGTATGCCTGCCTGCTTCTGATTTGTATTGGTCTTGGCCCAATTAGCTACTGGATAAGGACAAGGAGGAATGGGCCAAGGCCACTTCCAAGGCCATGTCATATTTTGAGTTCCACCATATTGCTGAGACACAGGTTGTTGTTGATGCCCGGTCTGGTTGCCACCACGGCATCCGTGGGTGTTCCCACCTCCACCATGTCGGCCACCCTTACCACCGTCGCGGCCGCCTCGGTTGTTCTTACCCCCATAGTGTCGGTGGTTGCCCTTTTTGCCTCCACCATGGCCACGGTTGTCCGAGTAGGACGAGAGTTGTGGAGCATCATCCGCGTCTCTGGGGGGGCTGCCACCATGGCGCAAAGCGCACCGGTGGCCGCCTTTTTGGCTCAGCATGGACCGTGCTTGGTAGAAATATTGTACTCCCCCGTTTCTTTTTGTTTTTTACGTTTTCTTTTTTGGGTGTTTCAAAATGTTTTTTTACATTTCCTTTTATATTATCATATAAATATTTTAATATTCTATCAAAGTTTGTGTCAATGATTATTTTAACCAATTAAATTCATTTAATCATTTAATCTTTCACATTTTTTTATTGGGACCTTCGAATTTTCTCATTTTCCCAACATCAACATTTTGATAAGAGTGAAAACATTATAAATGAAACGGATGGAGTAGTAATTTTTAATTGTTTACATGAGGGGGCCTTATATGTGGTCGTGGTCGTGGTAAGTGGTCCAATATAATATGGCTAACATGTGATAAATGTTGGTTCTGTAGAGTCATTTTTTCTTACCAGAGTATTATATACCAGAGTGTTACCGGAGAAAGGTAAATTACCTACTCCGTTATCATAAAAACGAGTCAAATTGTCAGGTGGGCACATTGGAAGGAGGGACCGAACTAGCATCACAAGCAGCATGTTTAAACCTACTAGGAGTGAAAGGGGCAAACAAGCATAAAGAAGGAGAGAATTCAAGGGTTTTGGCAAAAATTGTAGCTGCTTCTGTTCTTGCTGGGGAGCTCTCTCTTCTGTCTGCTATTGCAGCTGGTCAGCTTGTTAAGAGCCACTTAAAATACAACAGATCAACTAAACATATTTCACAATTGACTGGTATTTAATGAATTACTGCTAACTCCCTAATTAATTGGGATTGTTGTTTTTTGTATCTTAGGTTAAAATTATAGTCAAAGTTAGTGTATGAATAGTGTAAAATTCTGCTCTGTTTGGCAAACTGACTGAAATGAAGCTGAAACTGATAAGGAAATTGATAAGGTAGCAACTGAAACTGATAAGGTGCTGAAACTGATAAGATAGTTGATTATATAAAGCGTTTGGTAAACCTGATTGGTTAAGTTATTGGTTTTTTAGCTAATTTTCATACACTCATATATCAACATTTTTTTATTCTACTAATGAATTACTCCCTATGTATTTATTTAAGAGATACACTTGCCTTTTCCGGCCGTATTTATTTAAGAGATACACTTGCCATTTTTAGTAACTTATCAATCCCACCATCTAATTAAATAATACATCTAATTTACTATATGACCCACCATCATATTAAACAAATAATTTCATAAACCCACCGCATCCCCAAAATAACATGGTCCCCACTTGTTTACTTATTAAAATATTTACCCAACTCCACTTGCTTTATTATTTTATTTCATTCAATTCTATTTCTTAATAGCCGTACCCAACCAAGTGTATCCCTTAAATAAATACGGAGGGAATACTCCCTCCATCCCTTAATACTCGCGCCGCTTTCCTTATAAAGGTGTCCCTTAATATTCGCCCCGTTACTAATATTATATCATTTCTCCCACTTGCCTTGGACCCACATATATTCCTACTTCTTTAAAATAACATTAAAAAATTCAACTCACCCACACACACTCCTTTATTTGACACATTTTTAACTATCTATATTAAAAAAATGTACCCCATTATCAACTACCGCTTAATAAATTAATAAGTCGACTAAATTATCTAAAATTTTATGTCAGCCAAACCAATGCAAGTATTAAGGGACGAGGGAGTAATTAATAAATACATGGTATTTCAATCTCTTTGGGTACTTAAAATTTGGGTCTATGAAATCAAATTAATTTATAAAGGATGATAATGCCAAGACGTGTCATTTTTTTTTGAAGGAAACGTTAGGCGGGTATTATTTTTAAATCAAATCAAGTTCCACCAAAGTTATGAGGCTTTGGGGAAAATTGTCAACACATACAAGTTCCGTACCGTTAGTACTCCATCTCGCGACAAGATGAGCCAACGTATTTCCCGCTCTACGAACATGGTTACAAGTAAACGAATCGAAATTAACTTTCATCCTAGCTATATCTTCATAAAACAGTAGCAAGGGAGAGAAACCAATTATACCCATATTTATCGAGCGAACTACATTTACCGCATCGCACACGACCTTGGAAAAGCCCAGTCTTCTAGCCAACTGCATTCTAAATTTTACCGCTGCTACCTCTCCTTGTTCCACCTCCCATCTTGCTTTTAACCTCCTCACACCTGCTGCCATAAGCTTCCCAAACTCGTCCCGCAAGACCACCCCCAGACCCACTCCACCACCCTCCATAATATGAGCATCTGTATTAACTTTGATGCATCCAGTAATGGGAGGCATCCATCCAGCAGCCCCAACATGTGACATGGTAATGGTTGGTTTAAAAACCAAATGGGCATATTCAATGAAATTATCTACTACTCTTGTAAAGCTATTAGCCAGTTGCACGGGGTTAATGTTCTCATTTATTTGTACCTTTGCATTCCTACAGTACCAAGCAGCCCATGCCAGCGTACAAAACAAGCGAAGCTCGCTCTTATTGATACGACCAGCTACCCATTCAAATCTAGATGCAAAAGACACCACAGGTGCCTCAAGGAGAAGACCCAAGAAAGGACTTTGAGCCCAAATGTCATGTGCAGCTTTACAATCAAACAAAGAGTGGATAATTGTCTCACTAGCCTCACCACATACCTGACATACACTTAAATCTACCACATGACGATAGTGTAGGCGCTCTTGTACCGCAAGACTACCCTTGCATGCTCTCCAAATAAAGTGTCGGAGCTTTGGAGGTCCTGTTAAGTCCCAAACCTGGCACCATAAATTCTCCTCCCTTGGGCCGTACAATGTAGTCCATGCTCGATTATGCCCAAGTGTAGCCAACCAATATCCTGATTTTACCGAATAGATACCGTACTTACAAGGCCACCAAAAGCGTTGGTCTGTAGGTAGATGCTCCGAAATTGGTATATCAAGAATTAAGGCACTCTCCTCTTCATTAAATACCTCCGTGACAAAACTCTCATCCCAACTCCCCACATTCACATCTATAAGGTCTTCCACCTTCATATTATTATCAAAGTTAAGGTTAGGTGTAGGAACAAGGGCAGCGTTATTTCCTGGCAGCCAGGCATCATCCCAAACACCAATACTAGAGCCATTACCCACCCGCCATTTCAGACCATCCAGAAGGAGAGACTTTGACCCCCATATGCTCCTCCAAGTGTAACTTGGGTCGTACCCACGTCGAGCGTCAATAAAATCATCATTCTTATAGTATATAGCTTTAAGTACGGAATGTAGTAGGGAGCTCGTATCATTAAGAAGTCGCCATGCTTGTTTAGCTAGGAGAGCTTGGTTAAAACATTTAAGATCCCAGAACCCCAAACCTCCCATAGACTTAGATAAACACATCGACTCCCAGTTGTGCCAATGTATCTTTCTGGTTGTATCCGTCGACCCCCACCAAAATTTTGCAATGAGAGCATGTAGCTCCTCTAACAACCCATCTGGGATCTTGAAGACACTCATCATGTAAGTAGGGATGGCTTGCGCGACTGCTTTGATTAAGATCTCCTTACCGGGACGGGACAACAACTTCTCCTTCCATCCATTCAACTTCTTCCACATTCTCTCCTTTAGCCTCGCAAACACCGCCTTTTTTGATCTTCCGATTATAGTAGGTAGGCCTAGGTACTTTTTGTGCTTTACAACTTCGCGTACGCCTAATGTATCCACGATCGCCTTTCTTCGAGCAACATCAACACATTTACTAAAAGCCACTCCAGTCTTGCTTAAATTAACTTTTTGTCCAGAAGCTCTCTCATAAATACTGATAATATCAGCAACCTTAGAGCATTCTTGCAAATGGGCTCTTGCAAATAGTATACTGTCGTCGGCGAAAAACAAATGGGACACTCTCGGTGCACCTCTACAGATTTTTGCACCATGAATCACATTTTCTCTAGCTTCTTTCGAAATCAAGGTAGAGAAAGCGTCAGCACAAAGAAGAAATAAATATGGAGAGATAGGATCACCTTGACGCAAGCCCCTAGTCAGAACAACCGAGCCAGTGATTTGTCCATTAATTTTGAATGAGAAAGAAACACTCGATAAGCAACCCATAATTCTCCTTACCCATCCTCCACTAAACCCCATTCTGAACATAACTCTCTCAAAGAAAGACCATTCCACTCTGTCATATGCTTTACTCATATCGAGTTTAAGTGCTATTGTACCATCTTTTCCTTCACCTCGTCTCTTCATAGCATGGAATATTTCAAAGGCCACTAGAGCATTGTCTGTAATAAATCTCTTCGGAACAAATGCACTTTGGTTAGTAGAAATAATTGAATCCAAAAAAGGTTTCAACTTATTAGCCAGAGTTTTTAAGATGATTTTATAGAGCACATTACACAGACTAATTGGACGAAACTCGCTCATCATTTTTGGGTCATTGTACTTTGGAATAAGTACAATATAGGTTCTATTTATTGCCTCCATATCAACATTACCTCTCCACCAACCTTTCACAAAATCCACAATATCACTACCAATAATATTCCAGAACTTTTGAAAAAAAAGGGCATGCATACCATCCGGTCCCGGAGCTTTATTTGGGTGCATCTGAAATAGTGCCTCTCGAATTTCGTCCACCGTCGGCTCCGTATCGAGAACATCATTCATCTCTTCTGTGACAAGACCCACAATCCCAGCCAAAGCATCCTCGAAACCGTTAGGAGAATCAGATGCAAATAGGCCATCAAAGTACTCCGTAACAATATTTTGCACCTCCTCCTTCTCAGTTTTCCATATGCCATTATTATCATGTAAGCCATTAATGTAATTCCTTCTTTTCCATTGACTAGCTTTGTAATGAAAATACTTTGTATTTTTATCTCCATCACGAAGCTCGTTAGCTCTTGCACGGGCATGCCAATATGACTCTTCAAGTCAGTACAGTTCGTCCAACCTCTCGCTAATCACATTGCATTTATCCATTACACTAGCATCTGAAAACTTATTTTGTAGCTCCTTTAATTCTTTTTCTGCCTCCCTTATCTTTTTACCAACATTGGCAAAGGTTTGAGAGGCCCAAGTAGATAGTGCACTTGAAACATTTTATATTCTTGCTGACATCGATCCACTAACATGTTCATGCCAAGAAGCAGCCACCACATCTCTACACTCGTCTTTGGAAAGCCAGTACGACTCAAATTTGAAGAGTCGGTCATCATTTTGTCTACCCCGCACATAATCAGACTTTAGTAACAATGGCGCATGATCCGACCGGTATCGAGCTAGATGAATAATAGCTGCATTAGGAAATAGGTTATACCATCCTTCGTTAGCAAGAAACCGATCTAGCCGTTCTCGTACCACCGTAGTAGTAGAGGTGCCTCTCTGCCATAGCCTCCCTAAATGCATCCATCTGTCTCCCCCCCTAGAAGCGCCTCCTTCCTTCTCCGACGGACCCGCTATCTCATTAAAATCACCAAACAATACTAACGGGACATTGCATTCCCCCCCAATAGTTCCCCGCCAACTCCCAAGTTAGGTGTTTGTTTTCCCTCTCCGGCCAACCATACACCCCCCAGCCTTCCATACTACAGCCCATTTTGACCCATTACCTCCGAGTCAAAATGGTGACTTAAATAAGACTTAATATGCACATTCACATCCTTCCACCAGAAAGCCATCCCCCCAGACCTCCCATTACTACTCACACACAACCCACTTACGTAGCCACACCTAGCTTTAATTCTCTCAAGTTTCCTATCATCAATCACTGTCTCCATCAAGAAGACAATATCCGGCCTATCCCTCCAACACCTATCCCGGAGGGCATTAACAGTCCAGGGATTGCCAAGCCCCTGGAAGTTCTAACTGAGTATTTTCATTGTTGTTTGCGGGGTTGGGAAGCACCAACCACCGCTACTTTGACAAGACCATCAATACCTGTCGATTTCTTTCTTTTCAAACCATCATCCTCCCCATCAATCTCCATACAATCTCGCTTACCACATCTGAGATCCTCCCCCGTTGTCCCAATCACATTCACCCCCACTCCCTCTCTTCGAAACTTTCTATACTTTCTGGAATTACTTGAAGATGAATTAGAAATTCCAAGATTAAATGTCGATGGAGCAGCATTTGAAACCTCAGCCATTACCTTACTCGCCCCCTCATCCACTGCTTCTCGGTACTCTCTTTGTACGACCCCCACCCCCACCTTGGCAGTCAAGCCTTCTATGCGTAGTCCTTCACAACTTTTCTCCACCTCTGTGACACCAACATTACGAGTCTCGCTCACCCCATCCAGGACAGGCACTACTGTATGATGAGAGCCCGAACCTCCGACACCAGTAGCTCCAAGTGAGAGGAAGACCACTTCAAGTTGCTTCACCATTTTGTCCACACTCTCGAGTTCCTCTATGCTCCGTTCTGGTTTTTTCCTTGTCACAAACAATTTCTTCATACAACCAGGCCTGTCTTTTTGAGTTGCTTCCTCCCTACCACCCCGATTGGCCTTCCACGGTGAGGTACGAAGATCGTCTGTAAATTTCACCTTTGCCACTGCATTCCCCTTATTCTCCTCACAATCTTTTTCTCCATGGCCTAGCATTCCGCAAATGTAGCAAAATAACGGGAGTTTTTCATATTTCATGCTCACCTCCACTTCTACCTCTCCTTTCATCTTCAGTTTAATGGTATCCAATAGGGGTTTCCTAGCATCAATTAGAGCACGAACTCGCATAGACTTGTTGATACCAATGACATCAGATGTATCAACATCAACAAAAGTCCCCACCTTATTCCCTATTTTTCTAGCATTCTCAATGTTCATGCGACCTCGAATCGGCAAATTGTACGCCCTAACCCAAAAAGGAATCAAGTGTAAAGGAATTTCAGATGGCTGCACATTACCTTGGACTTCACTGAGAATAAGAACATGTCGGTCAAAGTGCCATGGTTGTGCTTCAAGAATTTGTTCCTTGTCCCTCCAATGATAGAATTGGAAAAAGAACACATTCTTCTCAATACTGTTTGCTTCCGTTCCATGTCTAGGATTCTAGATTCTTCGCATAGTTGAAATTAAAGCGTTCGAATTTACATTCCTATCAGTCCACACCCGTCCTACAACCCCCAGGGATACCCTAGCGTCCTCCTCCTCCTCCTCATCAACCACCCAGTCCACCTCCTCTGTTTCCTCCTCCTCCGCGAATTGGTTATCATCACCGTGTAGCGTAGGTTGAGTAGGTTCCATTGCAGTAGAAAACACTCGAAAAAATCGAGAAGCGCCTTCGAAAAGGAGAATCCCTGGCAAAACTAGAAGAGACCCTCCCAAGAGAAAACCCTAGAGGGATACAAAGTCAATTTTCCAAGACGTGTCATTTTGGCAGACTTGCTTTGAAATTTTTTGACAATTTTTATTTCTCTCCCATATTTTCTTCTTCTTCTTTTTTATTTGGTCATTCTCCTGTCTTCCGCCTCCCTTCTTTCCCTATTGCTTATTGCGGTCAAGAACAAACAAATTCACCTTCAATTCCTTTCTTTAGATCGATCTTTAAATTCGTTTGTTTTAATTATAGAATTCTGTCATAAACCTTAAATTTCACCTCCAAATCATCATAAAACACCTTTGTTCTGAAAATTCAGAAATTACCATAATTACATTTATGGGCTTTGAAGACAAGGAAAGAGATTCTGATTGAATAAATTGATATGAGATTTGATGATAACATAAGTTGCATGTTTCTAGTATGGACTAATGATTCCGGTGAATTTTTCTTGTTCTTTGATTTCTTGGGTTTTAGTTTTCTGGGTTCTGGTTTTATTTTTATTTTATTTTTATACAGAAAAACACGATTATGAAATTTCCATGACTGATTTCAATGACTGATTTTCAGACGCTAGTTTTAGTAACGTTTCAATTTCAGTCTACTTATCCACCTTAAATTTTATTTCAGCTTCTTACCAAACACTTTTATTCATTTAATCTAACTTATATGATCAACACCTAGTCTTTTAAGATGACTGAAAGTAGCTACCAAACAGACCAGTGTTGCAAATATTTAGAAACGAAATAAGTATTATACTTATCCTAGCTACGTCCATGTGTGATTTTACAGGTACCTAAGTCTATAAAACTTAATAAGTTCCTCGGAAAAGAAGGTGTAGATTAGACTGGTAGTTGCTTATCTTTACGAATTGATATCACAATCAAGGTCAAAACTTGGAAGGTTGTGTTCTCTAAGCTATCTAAACTAAAAGAGAGGAAATCAATGAGGTGTTGACAGATGGTCACTCATTGATTGACCTGCAGTCTTTTAATATTAATTAATTAATTAATTAATACTCCCTCCGCCCCAGATTAGTTGTTACACTTTCCTTTTTCGTCCGTCCCAGATTGTTGTTACTCGACCTGTCAAAAATCGACCCGACCCGACCCGAAAACCGACCCAACCCGACCCAAAAATACTGGGTCATGAACAAGATTTTGTGACCCGTAACCCGATTTTATCCGAAGCCGACCAACCCGAAAAGTAATGAGTCAAAACCCGACCGAACCCGTTTTGGACCCGACCGATTGAAAATAATTGTATTTATAGTAATAAATGAGATTGTGAGAAAATTTAAGCATAATAAACACGTTATTTTTACTATTGTTGTGTGTAATATGATTTTAATTTGAATTATACGCTATTTTATGGTTGAATTTGACTAATTGTAAACTTCTGTAGGAACATTTGTTAATTTGTGCCCATATTTTGTATATTTATCACCTAAATTAATGAAAATATAATGCGCGTTTTAAAAATCTCTCAACCCGTTGGGTCGACCCGAACCCGAAAGTTCTGGGTCTTGAACAAGAATTTGTAAACCCGAACTCGAAAATGACTGACCCGATTCAACCCGAACCCGAAAACAATTTTTTTACAACCCGACTTGACCGACCCGTTTGACAGGTCTAGTTGTTACATTTCTAAATTAGGAATGACCCCACAATTATTATATTGTCTTTCTCTTCCAACTATATTCCTTTTTGTCCCCACACCCTCTCTCATTCAATTAATACCCCAGTAACTCCTATCACATCTACTTTTTCAATAAAATAACAATTGATAACCAAACAACCAATTATCACCTAAAACTTTGTGCAAAGGTAAGTGTAACAACTAATATATGACGGAGGGAGTACTTCGTATATAAATTATTTTTTTTGTCATATTTAACTTATTCTATTTTATGGTAACAATAACTAATATGGAAAAATAGATAAATAATAGAATTCATCTATTTTTACTAGCAATGTTTTTACTAACTTACATAGAGTATTTCCTATACATGTATACATAATCAAATTGTACACAATCTAATTCAAACATACATCACATATGTTAGGTTCAATATTGAAATTTATATGGTTTATAACAACCAATATACACCATAGAAATTAGTCACTTATAACAATAATACCATATAATATATTTAGCGTATGCACTAACCCATAGTTTACCATTTATACGTTTGGCCTAAATAGTTAACCGACATTTGACTATTATTCTAGGTTTAACATACGTAGTATATAAAATAAATTGCCAGTTAACATATATAATTGATTCATCACCAGTTAACAATAGATTTGAGATATTTATACACACCATTTAACATTAAGATATATTATTGTTTGTAACCTTATATTTGACACACTTCCCGAATATATTAAGTTTTAGTAGGTGTAATGTATATAGAATCTAAATGCATACGAAGTATAATTTAAACATCTTAACTATAATAATTAAATTTTATTTAAAAGTGGTAAACGTTAAAGATAAAATTATGATTCTCAATAATATTATAAATTTGTCAAGACACTAGCTGCAAATCTGACAAGCGTCCTACAATAAAATAATTAACATATTTCATAATGTTTTTACGTAAAACCTTCTAATTAATTATATATGGTAATAACCGATTATAATATAAAACTAGATTATATCCCGTGCACGCACAAATATTTTAAAATTATATTTAATTGGCCATATTATTTACTCCGTATAAAATATTTCTCCCCCTAAAGCTGATGTATAATTAATAAATCTTGAACGTAGATACTGATTGAATCATCTAATATGAAATTTGATAAACAATTTCAATAGATTTTTCATTTAATTTTATATTGTTTGTTTCTTTATTTTTGATCATTTGGTGGGTAATATATTTTTACATTATAATCCATTGAATGCAATTTCTGATAACCAATATTTCGTATAGACAATCTTATAATAGTTGAACTAGTACTAATCAAATCAATTATTATAATTCTACAATTGTTTAAAAGTGTCATATAATACGGATATGTATAAAAAAAGTTAACTCTTGATCTAAAATATTTCACAAGGTTGTCTCAAACATATTTTAGGCTCCATGTTAAATAACAAAATGAGGCCCTGGCCCTATACTTTTTATTTTTTATTTTTTATGATGGCCTATACTTTTATTTTAAAATTCTATAATAATTCTTTCGCGTTCTCATTATCGTGATATTTTTACACGAATCAGAAATAATCATTTATTCTCTCACATAGAGTATTATTGAAGTCTTAAAGGTATGTTGATCACTTTTGACTAATACGTCGTAATCAACTATTTCTAATATCATAAGATGTAGATGATTAAATTTCTTTATTATGTTTGCAACAACAAAATTATTTTTTATAGGTTATGTAAAAGATTACATTATCAGTTACTCTGTAACGTAAATATAAAATTTTGTGCAAAATTAACATTTTAATATGTAGACTATGCATCACACTCGAGGATGCGCGAGTTTGATTTTAGATAAGGCTGACGACAAAGATAAACGTGGATGATTGACTAATAGTGAGCCATAAATATAGATTCGGTGTTGGTGAGCTGGTATAAGGATAACATGTACTCACCTTGGTGATGGGGCGAATTTACATTTTCTGGATATAGAGCACTCACCCAATCATAATTATGCATGTCAATATTTTATCAATATTATAGCTAATACAATTAATTTAAATAATGAAGTTATGTCAATATATTCCAATGTTAGGTAAAGGGAAAGTGGGTTATTTATTGAATATAGGGATGTCATGTTGTTAGACCTGTCAAACGGGTCGGTCTGATCAGATTGTAAAACATTATTCTCGGATTCAGGTTGAACCGGGCCGGTCACTTCGGGTTCGGGATTACAAATGCTTGTTCAAGACCCACAACTTTTGGGTTCGGGTCGACCCAACGGGTTGAGAGATTTTTAAACATGCATTATATTTTCATTAACTTAGGTGATAAATATACAAAATATGGGCACAAATTAACAAATTTTCCTACACGAGTTTATATTTAGTCAAATTCAACCATAAAATGACGTATAATTCAAATTAAAATCATATTACACACAACAATAGTAAAAATAACGTGTTTATTATGTTTAAATTTTCTCATAATCTCATTTATTATTATAAATACAATGATTTTCAATCGGTCGGGTCCAAAACGGATTTGGTCGGGTGTTGACCCATTACATTTAGGGTTGCTCGGGTTCGGATAAAATCGGGTTACAGGTCACAAAATCTTGTTCAAGACCTAATATTTTCGGTTCGGGTCGGGTCGATTTTTGACAGGTCTACATATTGTCACTGGAGCTGGATTTTTGAGAGATCGTTCTTGCATCCTCTCCAAGTGGGCGTGAATGAAGGAAAGTTTGGTGGTTGATGGGGATAAATACTATATGCTGCGGGCAACGGGACGAGAATGGGTTTTAGATTGGACTCGCCCGCCCGCATCGTTTATCTTTCACCTAATTGATTATGAATATATCAACCATTTTTTACTACATAGGTACGTGGGTGATGAATTTTATTTTGTATCCGAGTTCTTGAAATAAAGATTAGGAGGAGTGGGTAGGCGTTAAGTAATTGAATAATGAGCTAAATGAGACAAGTACTAAAGGGGTATGACAATGAAAAGAAATGGTAGATGGGATAACTTAATGGCCGCTACAGGGGGTAAGTAGTAAGTGTAAGGTACTAAGGTGTACCCCCGAGGCTCACGAGTTCCATATAGTACTCCTATAAATAAATATTAACGCCCAATAATTAATTAATAGAAAAATAAATAAAAAAAGATGGGTGGAGAAAAAGAGTTGCGGATAGTAATGTACCCATGGCTTGCCTTTGGACACTTTATCCCTTACCTTCACCTTTCCAACAAACTTGCTGAGAAAGGCCACAAAATCACCTTGTTGCTTCCCAACAAAGCTAGACTTCAGTTGGAACCACTTAACCTTCACCCTTGTCTCATTACTTTCCATTCAATCAGTGTCCCAATCCTGGAAACTCTCCCTCATGGCACTGAAACAACTGCAGATATCTCCCTAAGCCAACATGGTGAACTCGATCTCCATTTCCATGGACCGCACTCGGCCTGAGGTGGAGTCTATCCTAACAACCCAGAAGCCCGACCTTGTCTTCTACGACATGGCCCATTGGATACCCGAGATTGCTACCAAGCTCGGAATCAAGTCAGTGTCATACAACATTGTATGTGCTATTGCTATATATGTCCCATGTCAGACCTAGCGTCCTTCCAAAAGCAGCAGCAGCAGCAGCAGCATCACAAGTAGTACCTTTGTCATCGTCGACGTCGTATGTGGGTAGTGTCCCTCAGTGGAGTCGCAATGAGCACAACTCATCAGTCTATTTTGGGGATGAGATTACCATAATTGAACGCTCTGCCATCTCCCTCTCATCGGCGGATGCAATAGCCATCCGCACATGCAGGGAGATTGAAGGGGTATATTGTGACCGTGTTGCTGCCACATTCAACAAGCCTGTCCTTGTCACTAGCCATGCCTTGCCTGATCTTGAACTCTCTCCCCCGTTGGAGACTAGATGAGCTGACTGGCTAGCTAGGTTCGGGCCAAGATCAGTGATCTTTTGCTGCCTTGGTAGTCAGCATGTCTTAGACGCAGCCCAACTGCAGGAGTTAGCCTTGGGGTTGGAAATGACAGGACTACCCTTCTTGATGGCTGTAAAGCCTCCTGTAGGCTGTACCTCATTGGAGGAGCTGCTGCCAGAAGGGTATAATGATCGGGTTAGCGGGAGAGGGGTGGTTCATGGTGGGTGGGTGCAGCAACAACAGATACTGGCGCACCCATCGTTAGGGTGCTTTGTTACACATTGTGGGTCTTCGTCCATATGGGAGGGGTTAGTGAGTGAAACTCAACTGGTATTATTCCCACAGCTGGCAGACCAAACTATATACGCCAAGTTAATGGCAGATGAGCTTAAGGTGGGTGTGAAGGTTGAGCGACAACAGAATGGGTGGATGACAAAGCAAAGTCTATGTGAAGCTATCAAGAAAGTGATGGATGAAGATAGTGATATAAGTCATGTAGTGAGAAAGAATCATGCTAAATACACAAGTATGTTGATTAGCCCTGGCTTTATCACTGGCTACATTGACAACTTCATCAAGGATTTACAAGCCCTTATTCCTTAGTTTTTGTTTTGCAATTCGCCAAGAACGTCAGTTTAATTAATCTGTCAAATGTCTGTCAACAATTATAATGTAACCTACTACCATCTCGCCTACTCAAATAAAAGATGAGACATTTATAATTAAGGTGGATGAAACGCACAGAAGATAAAACCCGAGTAAACCCTAATTAATACGGATGCAATCCAGATAATGATAATCTAGACGCCATATATCAGGAAAATATTGCATGACATAAACTGCAGGAACTAGGGACTACTAAAGGCTATATATAGCAGATAATTTGACAGCTATTTGTCCAAAGTCCAAACCCATTGGATATTACTATTAGCAGCTGATACATATAACCTAAAAGAAGCAAAACAAACGTTATAATTAACCAGATTTATTATAATCAAGTTGCACCAGCACCATGTCTATACAGCAATACCCTTTGCATCTTAAATATATAGATTCAAAGATTCTACAAAACAAAACCAGTAAATGTGCGAAAAGTAATCTCAAGCAAGCAAATCATATCATTACTAACCCCGACTTCGTCCCTCAAACAGAGACTCGATCATGACTCATCACAATGTGGGTCAAGCCAATCCTTGGGCGAACCCTTGCCGTTTAGTGCTTGTCTTTTCCATACTTTGTCGTTTTCTTGACTTATATGTATTTTGTAATATATCTCTATATTGGAATTTATTTCCTCATCAAACATCAGAAAATTAAGGACGGGGAAGTATTATCACCAAAGTCAACGGATATTGATAGGGACCTATTAGGGAATAGGGAGTACTAATGTACTATTACCAAAGAGTCAAAAACCACAGACCAACTCAACCAAAAGCTTAAGATGATGGTTGAAACCCTAAGATTAATTTTATACTCTATCACGTCCTCTCACATGAAATCCCGTTGGGCTTGAACTGTGGATGCAGCATAGGTCTCCTCATACCTAGCGTGAAATATTCCACCTTGAAAGGAGGGGTGATGAGATTTGAACCAGTGACCTTTGCGTCACGTTGGCTCTGATACCATGTCAAAGGATCAACTCAACAAAAAGCTTAAACTGATGGTTGAAACCTCAAGATTAGTTTTATACTCTATTACACACTGACCCATATGACCCTATTATATTTCCCTTAAAAAAAATGACCCTATTATATCCTCAATTTTTTACTGGTAAAAAATTTAAATTTTTAAACTCAATCTTATAAATCATTTGGTTGCCTTATAAATTATGACTAGTTTTTGGCCCGTTCTATGCACGGGCTATATTTTAGGAAACTCAATTAAAAAAGATGGTAAATTGACATACCAAAATGATAAAGGTATAATGTATAATACTTCACTAAAAATTTTCACTAATAATTTTGATAGTACGTAGACATACTAAAATTCCCAAGTGAAGCATTACTTTTATGGAATATATTATGAGCTCCCCAAGACCACAAACACATCTTAGTTTAGGAGTATACAGAATATCTTTTTATCCAAGGGGTTTAAAAAAATGAGAATAAGAGAAATATGCTAGTACGGAGTAACTAAGTTAAGCATATGTATTCTTTGAATTAAACCAAAGAAATCAACAAAACTTCAATATGCTAAGAAATTCACCATTGTTGTTTGTTGGATTAAAAACTATGTTTCAGTTGCCAAGTATACATGAAGTTTCTCACCCGATACTTTGCATCACAATTAATCAAGAAAAATACCCAAAAGGAAAATGACCTAAGAATTAAGAGTTGTGATAAAAAACGACACGTGATATGTCAAAATTCTGAAAAATATCAAAGACTAAACCATTTTTTAAAACTCGAAATTATGCTTATAGAGTTGGGGGGTGTGGTAGTAGTAGATGTCATACAGATTTCAAAACAAAAATGCATCCATGTTTGTCGATTTTTAAGTCGTTTGTAAAAGAACTTGAAATATGATGACGCTTGAGGCAAGTCATGCAACGGGATGCAAAGAAGATGCATCGTTGATTTAAATGGGCTAAAAAAATGAATATAATGATAGCTTTAACTAATACCAACCTCATTAGAAGAAATATTTTTCCAAAAAACAATGGGGTGGACATGAATTAGAAGTTCATAACATAATTTTATCTTCCACCCACCTATAGAAAAATAATAAAATTCTTCAAAATGAAAAAATTTAGTAAAATAAGTCAGGGAGAAATATCGGTCTATAAAATATTGTGAACATGTAGGTTTAATAAATAGTCAAATTCATTAACCAGAGAATTATAACCATCTAAAACGTTTCTCATTCTTGATTCACCATAAGCGCCAATGTATTAATCAATGTCTCTAATTAAATTGTTCTAAACGGTGGTAAACTAAAATTGGAAAGGTAGGGATGAAATGTTGAGGTGACTTATTATGTTTTAAATGAAGAATTGATTAAGTATTCTTGGCCACATGTCTTCTAAGTGGTCATGATTATGTGTCCGCCACGTATTTTTGAAATGGTGTTGCTTACGTGTCGTACAAAGGAAGTTGGTTTTCTTTTTTAAATACTAGGCATTGATAACTAAAAAAGTATGAAATAAATTCCGTACTCCGCGGAATATTATTATGCCACGTTGTAAGAGATACTAAACCTTTCGTACATATATTCCCATCGAGAATTACATCTCTCGCACTTTGACAATGTCATATTTTGGATAAAATTGAAAACATTATCAATAAGCATAATTTGTACTACCTTCGTTTCAGAAAGATCTTTACAGTTACTATTTGCACAAATATTAAGACAAAAGTAGAAAAGTTTGTTCAATATAATAAAGTATGGAAAAAGTAAGAGAAATGTATAAAAAGGTGAGTGGATGTAAGAAAAAAAATGAATAAAGTAAGAGAAAGTGAGTAGAAAATGATAAATAATGTAGGGTAAGAAGGGTAATGTAGTAAATTTTCATGTCCAAAAATAGAATAAAGCAAAAGGTAAAGAACATTATGAAACGAATTAAAACGGAAAGCGTAAAGATCTTTTTGAAACGAAGGTAATATTGGTTAAATAAAAACTTTATCTCTATTATATAAGTCAAGAGGGGAGGGGCAATTAAGTAACACCACTTTTCGTGTCCATCAAATAAATTACGAAAATACCCTCACACCCTCCCATTTTCGTGTCCACTTTGATGAGCCTCTCAGACTCACTTTTCTCACTTTTCGCTGATCTCTTCACTTTTCCCTCAGACCCTCACCAAACAACAAAGCCATTTCTAGGGTTAGAGAGTCCCTATCTCATACTTTCTCTCCAGATCGGCCTCCGGTACGCCTCCTATGAGGGGGTCGAAAAAGCACGAGGCTAATGCATGACCTCGTCCCTCGTGGGCGTGAAGTTGTCAGATCAAGTGTAGTTAGATTTCCTGTGAGTTTACACCCAATCGACTAGTAATATAGGAGTCGCCATTCAGTTTTTAACGACAATGAGAAAAACTGACAAAACCCGGTTATCGTGACATAAAAGGAGTGCAATTATGTTCGACCACGACGGCCATAGGTTCCCTTGCGATTCCTGGTGTGGGGATCGCTCAACGTACACCCGCAGGGCAGAGGTTGAGAGTTCGGGGGACTGTAACTACTGAGAGGAGTGCTCATCGATAACTCCAGAGGCAGGTTATCCTTACTAGCTCAGCATAAATAATTGAAGGGACATGCGTTAACTATTAAACTATTCTGAATCGATTTTAGCAATATGCAACACATAATACTAAATCGGTCGTGATTATCTTATTTAGATTGATTTAAGGTACCTAGCATGATAGTTCAATTGTCCAAGGTATTATCTTTATTAGGAGTGATAGATGAATCAAATTAATAGTTTAACAATTTTATAAAAGGGTGATGAAAGCGATTAAATCATGCGAAGGGACACATTACAACGCACCCTTGAGAGGTGCGTCACGGTTCTCAGAAAACTAACCACTTGGCTTTGCTATTTCTCATTTTATTTAACGAATCTCGGGTTTCTGAGCAGTGTTCCAGTATTTAGGCTTAATTCATCAGCTACAAGGGACAGGATACGTTCTGTTTGACTTTTGGGTCGATTGCGACAGAACGCGGGATCAATTTTGCAGTGTGAGGCTTAGGCTTAGGGTTGGAGTCAATACTCAGATTATGAATTGTGTGTTGTGTGTTGTCTTCACGTCGGTTTTGAGGCTGTATTTACAGGGAAAGAGTTTGTGGAAAGATAGATTTTTAGAATACTATTCCAAAAAGAATTCGGAGACGACACGGCCCTAAGAATTTTCAGCGCTCAGGGCTGGGCGCCAAAGATTTCGGCGCCCAGGGCTGGGCGTTGAAAATGTGGTCTGGGCCGAGTTTCTTTGTCAGATTTGGACTCTTAGAACACGGAGCTTTTGAGATTTATCCGAGTCTTTTAGTGCGTATTAACTTGATGACGGAATGCGTCTGGGCCCGTTACGAACTCTAGGTTCGTTAGGAATTTAGTTCATACGTGACTCTTATTTTTGAATTATACCAGGAATGCAAATTCTATCTTTTTTAGGATTTATGTTGGAGTGCAACACCTAATTCTGACAGATTTTTATCTTTTATGACTTTGCCACTTTTAACAACTACTTCTTTCGGCAGTTACTATTCTAAGCAAGTTTCTATAAATAGCAGTTTTGGCTGAAATGAAAGGGTGATTGAGATTCGTTATTTTATAGGAGATGCGTTGCCAAGTGGAGATTTATGTTCTCATCATCGAACCTTCTTTTTCGGGAATGGGGACAAAAGTAGGTGTCTACAGTTAGCCCCCACTTTGACTGAGTCTTGGAGTAAGACGATGGTCAAAGTATTAGACGGAGTGCGTCATACAAGCCATGGTGTATGTGACCTGTTTTGCAAGGGTCTCACGAGCCCCCGAGTGATAACATTTGACTTAAGGGTCATCACTTGAAGTGTTAACGCATTCTTCACGTGTCATTGGAATTTGTTAAGTATAGAAACTCCCTCACTTTGTCATTGGAAGTACCTATAGATGTATAGAAACTCCCTCACTTTGTCATTGGAAGTATCTACAGATGTTTTCGAAATCAAAGCTATAAAATGTAACCAGGCCTGGCCAAGCCCAATCACGAGGTAAAAATGTTTTTAAAGATTCTCATTTTCAAGGTTAGCTAAACGAGAAAACCCCCTTGTTTTTATAGGACGTAAAACGAAGGAAAATCCAGCACATCGCTCTTTTTTGGAAAAGTGGAAAACCAATCCTTTGATTTTTGGAAAAGGGAAACCATCTTTTGATTTTTGGAAAAAGATAAACCATCCTATGATTTTCGGAAAAAGATAAATCGTCCTTTTATTTTTGGAAAAGGGAAACCATCTTTTGATTTTTGGAAAACGATAAACCATCTTTTGATTTTTGGAAAAAGATAAACCATCTTTTGATTTTTGGAAAAAGATAAACTAGGAAAAGTTATCGCTGCAGCGACTAAGGACCTGCGCGGTTAGTGGCGCAGACCTCGCCCGCTGAAGTTGGGCGAGCCTGTCCGCTGAGGGTGGAAGCCCCGTCCGATAGAAGTGGACGAATCTGTTTTGATGTTTTGAAAATAAGGACCTACGTGGTTTGTGACGTAGACCCCGCCGGCTGAAGATGGCGATCCTGTTTTTGTCTTTTTGAAGAATTTATTTTCTTTTCATTTTCGAAAACTGAGGACCTGCGCGGTTAGTGACGCAGACCCCGCCCGCTGAACGTGGGCGAGCCTTGTCCGCTAAGGGTGGACGCCCCGCCCGCCGGAGGTGAGCGAACCTGAATTCGTCTTTTCGATTTGGGACTCACGGGGTACGTGCCGCGATCTTGCCTGATTGAGGTGGGCAAGTCCCTATTTCATTTGTTCTTGTGATTTCTTTTGAGAATTTCTTTTTTATTCATTTCTTGTAAGAGCAAATTTTTTTTTCGAGGGATGCTCGGATTTAGTTGCAACCTGAATGTGGGTTGACAACGTTCTTAGACGGACCATTGTCTCGTGGTCATCATCTTTCATGGTTTTGAGCTAGTCTTTACGGCTCAATTTTGCCACTACCTGGGTCCTTGATTAGGGGACTTATATATAAGTACCAACGGCGACCTTTGTCTTGAGGTCGTAATCCGGTTTTATCTTTTGAGATTATCCAAACACGGGATTTCGTACAACGTAGTCTGGGAATATTATTTTAACTTTACATACTCTCTTTTAAATATATATTTTCTTTCGAGCCCCCAAGCACTCGTGCTTGACGGTCATTTCTTGTCAAAGAGGTTCCTTGGGGATACGCATTTAGTAATGTCCTTAATCGTATTTGGGATCGTGCTCGTAAGTGCGAGCTATCTTTGTAGTGGTGTGCTACTCTTTAGGAAGCCGTGAGGTGCGACTTTCAGTAAAGAAATCGGCAACTTTCGAGTCGAATGGATACGACAGGGCCCTATAGAAGTCAGGGCCTCTTTTGGGCCTGGGCTCATTTTCGGCGCCCAGGCCTGGGCGTTGAAATAATTCACGCCCAATTGGGGCGTTGAAAATATTGTTTGGGCCGGTCTTTTGGTGACACAGTTGGCCTCTTGTTCGTTCGATTATTCTACGTATTCTCTTCTCTTTTGTTTTTCTTTATTTTTGGAACGTAGAATTTTATTGGAGATCATAATGAGTTGAGTGATCGTGATGATTTCTCGAGAAGCCGTAGCCGATTGGTGGACTACGGTGTTTGTCGCTTTGGGGCGATTATTTAAAGGAACTGCTGCTCTTAAGGCGTACAGTTATTGCAATAGTTGGGCGAGTCTATATGGCCCGAGGAACGTATCTTGAGGCGTAAGACTTTAATCTCTCTTGTTGTTATTTTGAACGTATATTTTTTTCTTTTTGAACGCGTTCGTGAATGTTCGATACGTAGGATGATGATACGTATGTGCGAACGAGCGTTCATAGAATGACCGTTGCGTGCGGTCCATTAATCAGTTCGCTTGAATCATTTAATTTTTTTTTTTTTGAGCAATGACTGATGTTGAATAGTTTGCTTAGAAGCTTGATAGGGTTCAGGCCCATTCATGAAGTGGGCTCAAGCATCGTGCCCTTTTGCTCGTTCAAACATTTGCTTTGAGACTTTTTTTTTTATTTTGCTATGGTCGTTTCGTAGCTTGGAGCCCCCAAGCATGCATGTTGGGATGCTTCCTTTTGGCGTACGATTTTTGTAGGTTCTTTCGAGAAAGATGCCTTGTGGTTCCGCTCATGTAGGTGCGAGCTATCCCTTCCATGGTAGGTAATGTTTTTCTACCTTTAATCCTTAACTTAGAAGTCGTGTGGCTTGTATTTTGAATTTGGGCGATAAGTAGTCTTTGCCTCATACTCTTGGTCGTGCCCGCATTAGTGCAATATGCCTTACTCTTTTTTCTTTTAGACTTGTACCGTGGGATGGTTGAACTTATGGTGCGATGTAGGCTTGTGTGGCCTAATAGCGTGTCTTAGAACATTCCTCCAGGTGTTGGGATATCATTATTTTTTTTTTGCGTTGGAGTACTTCATCACGCCTCGTTCAGGTGTTCGAACAAGTGTAGCACCTTTTGCGTGGGTTGCACGGCTTATTACTTCGTTCGATGCGAGGATTCATAGATGTTTCTTTCTTTCTTTCTTTTTTCTTTTTTTTATCCTTGATTTTTCTTTCGCCTTTGCTTTGGAACGACGTAGACTGTGTAACGGGCGCTTGTAGGGAGAGCGTTATGTGCAGTAGTTTGATCGGAGTTTTGGTGACCCGCGATTTTCAGTTACCCTTGTTAGTGGGGTGACTTTATATATTCTAAGTAGCGCTTAGAATTTAGGAGGGGTCGTAGCCATTCTAAGGTTCGTTTTACATGATCAAACTTTAGGATTGTGCCCCTATGATGTATGTATAGCATTAGCGTCGAGAATTTGTGATAAAATCGTCATTTCGAGCATTTTTAGAGTGTTTTTCTCAAGCCCTCAATTGTAGCTACGGGATTGGCTTGGTGCTATAATCCTTGGCATACGTTTTTATGCGTTCATGGTGACATGGATCATGATTAGTTTGAACCAGACTCGTTTAGTGCGAGGTACGTTCGAGTAGTGATTTGCTACTTCTCTTGTAAATGTCGTATTGTGCGACATTGCTATGGTCAAGGTAGTCACATGTTGAAGTGTGCCTTGACCAAAAGCTAGGTGCCTTTCTTTACCCATAATCATATGTAGAAATCTTTTTGACTCACTTGCAACATCGAGATACACGCATACTTAGCTTAAACCAACGACACTTTATTATGTTCGAAGAAGTCTTTGAAAATTATTTGAAGTCCGAGTCCTACTGTGTACAATCTGAGGTGTCCTAAGTGAGTTGACTCATAGAAGGGTTCGTACAGGATTATATGTGTGAATCAAAATACTGTTACGATTTTTGGAATGCTGTCTAAGGATTTGCTGGAAGCCAGGGTGCAGGCGTCAAGATATTACTTGTGCCCGTGTGGCACATGCTTTAGGCTTTTAGGGCCATCTTTTCCAGAATTGCGGGAATATAAACCGTTTTCAATTTGACTTAGATTTACTTGGTGTATGTCTGCACAAAAGGTCAAGGTATACTTAGTTCTTTCCCCAGCTCTTTCATTTTAATTTTTAGCCCCCAGTTGCTATTATGTCTTCTCATTAATGATGCTTTCAGATTTCGATTTTAGATGCCCGTGTCATATATCTGAGTAGGGTGAGCCTTGGTTAAGTGCCAAGTCCTATTGACAATGTCTGATTTTTTCAAAGGGGATTCGCAAGCATTTGAATTACCATGAACGGGTGCCCTGAGTTCGAAGGAACAATGGGGCGATGCCGTAGAACAATCCTCTTTATTGCAAGCTTACTGCCTTTACTACTTGTTGGCGATTATGAATGTGTCTAGTGGTGAAATAAGGTCTTTAAGTGAGTTCCTTTGCTTTAGGGAGGGTCAAGTCGAGTACTTTAGAGGTCATGGAAGCTCGCGCTAGCCCCCATTCAATTGAGGCGAAACGATCTTTTGAGTATTGGCTAAGTGCCTAGGAGTGTGAGTGCTCCTTCTGGCAAGGGTACGTGCCCTTATTATTTTTCGATGTGTGCTCATTTTGGCATCTTGATGACTTGGATTCTTACTTTGACTTAAGTTTTTCTTTCGATTTGGATTGCGAGTAATTAAATTTCAATAAAGGACTCTATCTTTTATTCTTGTTATTTTATAGGCTTTTAACATTTTTGCAAATTGGTTGGACCGAATCATGGATTGCCTACGTATCCGCCTTAAATAGATTTAATTTGGAATCAGGTCTTGCGTAGTTCTTAGCCAGAAAATGGTTTCTTAGAATGCTGATTTTAAAAAAGTACGTTCGAGTGGAATCGTAATGTTTGAAATAGGGTGAAATAAGTGTACGAAAATTTTGGAGCACGCGTATTTTGCGTATTTTATATGATCTTCTACCCCCAAGTGTTCGTTATTCTTCCGCATGTATATAGGAAAGTAGATGAACACTTTTAGGAATTGGGAGTTGAAAAGTGATAAGCAAGAACGGCGCCCAGGGCTGGGCGTTATTATTCTTGGCGCCCAGGTCTGGGCGCTGAAAATATGTTCTGGGCTGCCTTTTTGCGCTGCTCCTTTTCGTTTTGTGCCAAATATTTGCGAATCTTTTTTTGTGCGCTAAATGTTTTTTTTTTCTTTTTAGACGAACTTTAAAGGCGCTTTGCAAAGTTTTTTTTTTTTAATTTTTTTTACGTTAAGCGTAGAATGTACTTTTCATTTGTCTTTTTTTTTATTCGTGGCTCAAGACGACTTGAAAGATGGGTTGAATGAGGTAGGATAATTTATATAGGTATTAGTCAAGCATGAGGATTGGAAAGGGTAGAAGATCGTAGAACTTTGTGTAGTTTTTGTGGTATGATTTGGATTGGTTGACTCATTTCTTTTCCTTCGTTTACTTGGGCAAATTTCGCACTTTGGGAGGTACGGGCTAAGTATTTCATGGCTCGCTCTTTTCGCTCTCCTTTTCTCTTTCTCTTTAAGTATTTCATGGCTCGCTCTTTTCGCTCTCCCCTTTCTCTTTCTCTTTTTTCTTTTTTGCTTTGGATTTCTCCCCCTTTTTACTTGGGCTAAAAGTTAGATGGTTGTGGTCTTTGAGTCACGAGGCGAGACTGAGTGAGCCTCGTTTGGTAGGCCTATAGTGGACCTTTAATTTTAGTAGGCCTAGGGTGGACCTTTAATTTTAGTAGGCCTAGGGTGGACCTTTAAATTGTCTTACTTTGCAAGCGTATTTAGTCGTTTCTTAAAATGTACAAAGAGCATAGATTCAAAATGTTGATTTTACTTTATTGAAACTTGACGAAAGAATTACATCGAAAATAATTTTTTTTGCTTCTTTTCAGATTCCAGTTTCCGGGATTTAATTGGAAGTTGTGATTTAGACTCGAACTTTCATTAATTTTTCTGATTATAACCCGTGTATGAATACAAGGAGGTAGCCTAGACTCAAAATAATGACGTGGCATAAGCCTATAATACTTGACCAAGCGACTCCCAGACTTAGGCTAATTGGACCATAACTTTTGGTTGACACTTTAGATTTTGACCTTTGGGTGTTCATTTGTCATGCGTCATTTTGCTTAATGTTGGCAAGGTAGTTAGTTGGGGAGATCGAATTTTCATTTTTGCAAGACTAGAATCATTAGTGCGGCGTCCCTCTTAGTGTGTATTGCTTGTTAGGTTATGATACATATGACAATTCATAAATCATGCGGAAAAACCATAAAGCCAGGAAAACATATTATTTACACATAATCATTTAGCATAGTTTAGATGCATACACTTTGTTGCGTGCCTTCCCTAGCTGCGCCCGAACCGAACAAGAACAAGTCTTTAGGACTCCAAGTGCCGTCCCTCCGTAGATAGCCCACAGCACGTCCGGATCCGCCTTAAGCTTGACCAACTAGGATCGCCCTTAAGGTACTTAGAATTTTCGGCTAGTATAGGCAATTGTATGACTGAATTTTTGCTCTCAAAAATCACTTTGAATACTTGAATACTCTGTACAAAATAATGACCCTAGGCCTTTATTTATAGAGGTATGGAAAGGGAATCGTAATCCTATTAGGATACGAATTAATTAAACTAGAATCCTAATAGAATTCTTTATTTAATTAATTCATCCTTTTAGGTTTAGGAATTTAATCATATGTCGAAACCTTATTGCTTTAGGATTCGTATAGCACACAAACACACACGCACGCACAGCAGCCCACGAGGGGCGCCATGCGCGCGCGCGCAGCCCGCGAGCTCGCAGCCCACTGCCACAAGCCCACACGCTGCCGCAGCCTTGGCGCGCGATGGGCCTACCTTGCGGTGGGCCTGGCGTAGCCTTGGCTGGTGCGTTTGTGGCGCGCTGGCTTGCTGGGCGATGGCCCGGCTTCGTGCTGGGCCTTCGTCTGGCAGGCCTCGTCCGATGCTAATTCGTACGATACGCTTCCGATTAATTTCCCGATTCCGGAATTCATTTCCGATACGAACAATATTCAATATTTCCGATTCCGGAATTAATTTCCGTTTCGAACAAATATTTAATATTTCCGTTTCCGGAATTATTTTCCGATTCCGATAATATTTCCGATTCTGACAATATTTCCGTTTCCGGCAATATTTCCAATTCCGGCAATATTTCCATTTCCGATAATATTTTCCGATACGTACCATGTTTCCGTTTCCGGCAACATCTACGACTTGGATAATATTAATATTTCCGATTCGATCCATATTTCCGTTTCCGGCAATATCATCGTTTCCGGAGCATTCATTTCTTGCCTGTGACGATCTCAGCTCCCACTGAAACCAAGATCCGTCGATTCCGAATATCCATAGATGGAGTATTTAATGCCATTAAATACTTGATCCGTTTACGTACTATTTGTGTGACCCTACGGGTTCAGTCAAGAGTAAGCTGTGGATTAATATCATTAATTCCACTTGAACTGAAGCGGCCTCTAGCTAGGCATTCAGCTCACTTGATCTCACTGAATTATTAACTTGTTAATTAATACTGAACCGCACTTTATTAGACTTAACATAGAATGCATACTTGGACCAAGGGCATTATTTCCTTCAGTCTCCCACTTGTCCTTAGGGACAAGTGTGCATTTCCTAATTCCTTTGTCGCTCGATGTTTGCTCTTGAACATAAGGTAAGAGTTGTCATCCTTATTATGTCCAGAGATGTTCCTCGGTTTCAGAGTTCAACTGATCAAATAAACAGATAATCATAGCCTATGATTCACCCGAGCACGGCCATGCATTTCACAGTTTCTAGCTCTCCGAGTGGCCTTGTACAACTTTTAAGCATCTCATCCCGATTTATGGGAGGACAATCCCAATCTTGCGATCTTGAGATTAGACTTCGTTTGATAGGTGATTACCTGAGCGTTGCCTTTATAGCCTCCTTTTACGGTGCGACGGTTGGTCAACGTCAAAGCAACCAGTTCTCAAACAAGTAATCTCAAATCATTCAGGTATTGAGGATTTAGTGTCTAATAATTTTAATGAAATTTACTTATGACAGATTTTCATCTCTTACAGTAAAGTTTCATAGGTCTTGTCCGATACTAGTCTTCCCAAAGTAAGTATCTATGCAAATGATTATGACATTGCCATGTCCACATAGTTCAAGAAACAGAACTACTAGTCATCTTGCATTCTAATCGTCTAACGTTTTCTATGCGTCCAACTTTATAGAAAACTTCGACTAGGGACCATTTTCAACCTTTGACATTCAAGTTCACTTGATAGACATTTCTTAGTCACAGGACTTGTCCTGACAGTCTATCTTGAATATATCGTCAAATTTGAAGGGACTCATCATTTAATAAACCACAAATTAAATGGAAAAATGAATTCTTTTCATTTGTTGTGAATGATTAACCAATAATGTTTTACAAAGATTTAAACTCTAAAACTTTAAAACATTAAACAGGGATATCAAAGCCATTCTCCAATATGCTTGATTCCCATAGCTGCAGTGTGCGAGTTGTGCTTCGCCTGCGGCAGAGGTTTAGTTAATGGATCTGATATGTTGTCATCAGTTCCAATCTTGTTTATCTCGACTTCTTTTCTTTCAACGAACTCTCGTAGAAGGTGAAATCTACGAAGTACATGCTTGACTCTCTGGTGGTGTCTAGGCTCCTATGCCTGTGCAATAGCTCCGTTATTATCACAATACAGGGCTATTGGTCCTTTAATGGAGGGGACTACACCAAGTTCACCTATGAACTTCCTTAGCCATATAGCTTCCTTTGCTGCTTCATGTGCAGCAATGTACTCCGCTTCAGTTGTAGAATCCGCAATGGTGCTTTGCTTAGCACTTTTCCAGCTTACTGCACCTCCGTTGAGGCAGAAGACAAACCCAGATTGTGATCTGAAATCATCTTTGTCGGTTTGGAAACTTGCGTCTGTATAGCCTTTAACAATTAATTCATCATCTCCACCATAGACCAGGAAGTCATCTTTGTGCCTTTTCAGGTACTTCAGAATATTCTTGGCAGCAGTCCAATGCGCCTCTCCTGGGTCTGACTGGTATCTGCTCGTAGCACTGAGTGCGTACGCAACATCCGGGCGTGTACATATCATAGCATACATTATTGAACCAATCAATGATGCATATGGAATCCCATTCATTCGTCTACGCTCATCAAGTGTTTTTGGGCACTGAGTCTTGCTTAGAGTTATTCCATGAGACATGGGTAAGGTAGCCTCGCTTGGAGTCTGCCATCTTGAACCTATCAAGCACTTTATTGATATAAGTGCTTTGACTAAGTCCAATCATCTTTTTAGATCTATCTCTGTAAATCTTGATGCCCAATATGTACTGTGCTTCTCCTAGATCTTTCATCGAAAAACAGTTCCCAAGCCAAATCTTGACAGAGTTCAACATAGGAATGTCATTTCCGATAAGTAATATGTCGTCGACATACAATACTAGGAAAGAAATTTTGCTCCCACTGACCTTCTTGTATACACAAGATTCGTCTGCGTTCTTGATGAAACCAAAGTCATTGACTGCTTCAGCAAAACGTATATTCCAGCTCCTGGATGCCTGCTTCAATCCGTAGATTGAATTCTTTAGCTTGCATACCTTTTTAGCATTCTTTGGATCCTCAAAACCTTCAGGCTGTGTCATAAACACAGTTTCTGTTAAAATGCCGTTTAAGAAAGCAGTTTTGACATCCATCTGCCATATTTCGTAATCGTAATATGCAGCGATTGCTAACATTATCTGAATAGACTTTAGCATTGCAACTGGTGAAAAGGTTTCATCGTAATCCACACCGTGGACTTGTCTGTAACCTTTTGCAACCAATCTAGCTTTGAAAACTTCAAGTTTCCCATCCTTTTCCTTTTTCAGTTTGAAAACCCATTTGCTTCCAATGGCTTGGTAGCCATCTGGCAAATCGACCAAATCCCATACTTGGTTTTCAGACATGGAGTCTAATTCAGATTGCATGGCTTCTTGCCATTGCTTGGAGCTAGGGCTCGTCATAGCTTGTTTGTAAGTCGCAGGTTCATCACCTTCAAGTAATAGAACGTCATAGCTCTCGTTCGTCAAAATACCTAAGTACCTTTCCGGTTGAGATCTATATCTTTGCGATCTACGCGGGGTAACATTTCTAGATTGACCATGATTCTCACCAGATTCTTCTAAAGATCTCTGAGTTTCATCCTGAATGTCATCTTGAGCATTCTCTAGAGTTTGTTGTTCGACTCGAATTACTTCGAGGTCTACTTTTCTCCCACTTGTCATTTTGGAATTGTGATCTTTCTCCAAAAAGACACCATCTCGAGCAACAAACACCTTGTTCTCAGATGTATTGTAGAAGTAATACCCCTTTGTTTCCTTTGGATAGCCCACAAGGATACATTTGTCAGATTTTGGATGATGTTTGTCTGAAATTAATCGTTTGACGTATACTTCACATCCCCAAATCTTAAGAAAAGACACATTTGGAGGTTTTCCAAACCATAATTCATATGGAGTCTTTTCGACAGCTTTAGACGGAGCTCTATTTATAGTGAGTGCAGCTGTATTTAGTGCATGTCCCGAAAATTCTAATGGAAGTTTGGCCTGACCCATCATTGACCTGACCATGTCTAGCAAGGTTCTGTTCCTCCGTTCCGACACACCGTTCCATTGTGGTGTTCCAGGAGGAGTCAATTCTGATAGAATTCCACATTCTTTCAGATGGTCATCAAATTCATAGCTCAGATATTCACCGCCTCTGTCAGACCACAGTGCCTTAATCTTCTTGCCTAATTGATTCTCTACTTCACTCTGAAATCCCTTGAATTTGTCAAAGGATTCAGACTTATGCTTCATTAGGTAGACATAACCATATCTACTGAAGTCATCAGTGAAAGTGATAAAGTAGCTGAAACCACCTCTAGCATTTGTACTCATTGGTCCACATACATCTGTATGGATTAAACCCAATAGTTCATTTGCTCTTTCTCCAACTTTAGAGAAAGGTTGCTTTGTCATTTTGCCAAGTAAACATGATTCACATTTACCATAATCCTCTAAGTCAAATGGTTCTAGAATTCCTTCCTTTTGAAGTCTTTCTAAGCGTTTCAAGTTTATATGGCCTAATCGACAATGCCACAGATAGGTGAGATCTGAATCATCCTTTTTGGCCTTTTTGGTATTTATGTTATATACTTGTTTGTCGTGATCTAATAAATAAAGTCCATTGACTAATCTAGCAGATCCATAAAACATCTCTTTAAAATAAAACGAACAACTATTGTCTTTTATTAAAAAGGAAAATCCCTTAGCATCTAAGCAAGAAACTGAAATGATGTTTTTAGTAAGACTTGGAACATGGAAACACTCTTCCAGTTCCAAAACTAGCCCGGAGGGCAACGACAAATAATAAGTTCCTACAGCTAATGCAGCAATCCGTGCTCCATTTCCCACTCGTAGGTCGATTTCACCCTTGCTTAACTTTCTACTTCTTCTTAGTCCCTGTGGATTGGAACATAAGTGTGAGCCACAACCTGTATCTAATACCCAAGAAGTTGAATTAGCAAGTATACAGTCTATAACGAAAATACCTGAAGTGGAACGACTGTTCCGTTCTTCTGATCTTCCTTTAGCTTTGGACATTCTCTTTTGTAATGGCCTATTCCATCACAATAAAGACAGCTTGATGTGGACTTGTCCTGCTTTGATTTAGCATCGCCCTTGGACTTTCCACTTTTCTTGAACGGTCTCCTTCTAGCCTTGAGTAAATCTTTGGCTTCACAGTCCAGTATTATTTCAGCCTTTCTGACAAGGTGAACAAATTCTGCAACTGTTTCTTCTCTTGGTTCACTTAGGTATAGTTGCTTGAAGCGACCAAACCCACTGTGTAGTGAATTGAGCAAGATAGAGACTTCCATCCTTTCGCTTATTGGTGTTCCTAGTAGACTTAGGCGATCAAAGTATGAACGCATAAGATCCACATGGAACCTTAGTGGGACGCCTACCCTCTGTTTAGTGCGAAGGAGCTGAACATGTGTTTCTTGGACTTCCATCCTATAACACCTGTTGGGGGAACTAACCTTTAGACCAGACATTGATTCAATCAACTCATGGACGTTCAGGTCCCTGTTCTAGCCCTAATCATCAGGGATATTGTTCAGTATGAGACTCATAACCTTTTTGAGATCCGCATCCCAGGCGTAAAATCTCTCAGGGGTCATGTCTCTGGCATAGTAGCTTGGCATGGGATGTGATAGTACATACTCAAGTCCATTGAGTTTGACTATTTCAACTAGCTTAGCTTCCCATTCAAGAAAATTTGCCAGGTTCAGCTTGACCATAAGCTCAGAACCCATGATGATGTTTTGATTGTTGTTTGCCATAGTTAAAACTACAATTGAAAAGAATAAACAAATAAATAACCATTCACAGTTTCTCTTAATAAACTTAAATTCTAGCATACATGCATAATTCAATGTTTATTAAGCATTTTATTCAAGTTATGTGTTCCGGCAGGTGTGAATAAAATGATTCCAAGATCCTAAAATCATTGAAGAACTAAGCACAGTTTGTCGACTTAATCCTAAAACATCTTAGGTAAGCAAAAGCCCTTTGCTAATAGTCTAGAAACTATTCTTGGTTGATAGGTACGTCTAAGAACTTATTAGGTAAACCTATCGATTTTTCCACGACATAAAAGGACTCCTTACTTATATCGTTGAGTTTCACCAAAACTAACATGTACTCACAATTATTTGTGTACCTTGCCCCTTTAGGACCAATAAGTAACACCTCGCTGAGCGAAAACTATTACTAGATTGATGTAAAGGATATCCAAGCAAGTGTATATTTTGGCATGGCACCTTTTAACTCAATTTTTAAGTTTGGAACTTAAGGCTCTTACTATGTTGGTTTGATTTTAAGTGAACTAAAATCCTTAATCATGCAACATAATCAAGCTTTTGATCTCATGCATTTTAAGACATATTTAAAAGCAATAAATAACTTAAAACATGCATAAGATAAATGTGATCTAGTATGGCCCGACTTCATCTTGAAACTTTAACTTCAAAGTCCGTCTTGAAAATTTCCGTGGGAGGCACCATTTTCATCAAATAGGATAAGCTATAATTAAAACTAATTACAACTATTTGATGGTACGCAGACCATATTTGAATTGAAAACAACTTTGGTACTTTAGACCAATTACATTCAAATTAATGGTACGCAGACCATATTTTCTATCCTATTTGGGCCATACTAGTCACTTCATAACCTGCAAAACAGTACATATACAATATATACCATTCACCCATTCATTAACATGAATGGCCCACATAGCTGGTTAGTAAAACACATTATGCATCACGTAAACATTTGCAGCAATTAATCAAGGGCACCAATAAGCTACCAATTATTCAGTCCTTATTAATTCTAATCAAGTTGTTTTAACCTTAAGGAATTGTAGACCTAATCAAGAGTTTATGACTAAAAAAGGGCTCCCACTTAAACCAATAAATTCATATGCTTTACTAATTTTAAACATAAAAATGTATTTCTAGTCTAACCGGAAACATACAAATTTAATTAAAATTTAAAGCTCATATAAATTTATAATTGAATCCAAAAAGTTTAATTTAATTTCAGTCGTATTTAAATTAATTCATGATTTTAATTTTAGTAAAATAATTAGAATAAATAAAATTTATTATAATTACAATATTCAAAATTAAAATCCAAGAAAATAATTTAAATTATTAATTTTAAAATTAATTAAAATTACGTAAACTGAAAATTTCAAATTAAAATTTCAAAACGATTTAATCGCAACGCAACAATCCTACGCAACGCATGCCCATGGGCCACACGCACACAACCATCGCTGGCCATGTGCGCGCAGCCATGCGCTGCGTCGCATCGCTGCTGCTCACCATCGCAAGGCATCACGCGAGCTGGTGCTCGCTGCGCGCGCCAGCGCTCGACGCAACAAGCATGCTGCCGCAGCCCATCGCTGGGCGCAGCGCTCGTCGCACGTCGCAACAAGCACGCTGCTTGCCATCGCTGGGCGCAGCGCTTGTCGCACGCACAACAAGCACGCTGCACGCCATCGCTTGTCGCACGCACAACAAGCACGCTGCACGCCATCGCTGGGCGCAGCGCTCGTCGCACGTCGCAACAAGCACGCTGCACGCCATCGCTGGGCGCAGCGCTCGTCGCACGTCGCAACAAGCACGCTGCACGCCATCGCTGGGCGCAGCGCTTGTCGCACGCACAATAGCGCTCGCTGCGCGCGAGCGATCGATGCTGGGCGTAGCACTCGTGGCACGCGAGCTTGCGCTCGCTGCGCGCGAGGCTCCGCACGCTTGCGCGAGGCAGTGCGCGCTGTGGCGCAGCTCGCTTGCTGCCCACACGCGACTGCTCGTGCCTTGCTCTCGCCCTCGCCCATTCGCCCATTGCACACAGCCTTGTGCTCGTGCACCATGGCCTTGCTCATTGCATTCGTACCGCATGGGCGACGAGCTCCCTTGCTCGTCGTCACATGCCCGCACTATACAACACCCCTTAAGGGTAACACGTAGCGTCCATTGCTTTGTGCGTGCAAGTTATATGAGCGAACCGCTTAAAAATTTAAAATTTTTATTCAAAATTAATGACAAATTAATAAATAATATTAATTTCATAATTTTAGGGCGAAAAATCGAAAATTTATTATTTAATTGATTTCCGATTGAATGGATTCAAGTCTAGGTCATAAAAATTTAAAATTTAACATAAATTTACAATTTTTATGGTGGTTTTAATCATAGGTATCTAATTAAATTATAACTAATTATGAAAATCAAATTAATTCTAAATTATTCCAATTTTCAACAAATTAATCATAATTACAAATTAGATTGCATAATTAACAAGGCTAGGCGTTCAAACTTGTTAAACATATACAGTAGGTCAATCAAAAATTCAAGATTTATCAACAAGAATCGCAAATATTTAGTTTATCTTAAATTTACGAAATTTTGCATTCGAAAAACTAAAACCTCCGAAAAGTCATAGTTAGGCTTCGAATTTGAGAATTCTGGGTTCGGCCGAAAAAGACTTTTTTTGTCAAAATTTTAGAACGCCTTTTACATGCGGAATAGACACAAAAATCACTCGATTTGGATGAGTAACGAAGAAACTGCCGAAAAACTGCGTACGTATAATTAAATAAACGCAATTTGCAATTAACAATTACGAAAATTAATCACCCCTTTTAATTCTTGCAAATTTGTAATATTTAACCATGTTCATGCAATTTAGATTATGAAAATAATAAGAGGTTCTGATACCACTGTTAGGTTATGATACATATGACAATTCATAAATCATGCGGAAAAACCATAAAGCCAGGAAAACATATTATTTACACATAATCATTTAGCATAGTTTAGATGCATACACTTTGTTGCGTGCCTTCCCTAGCTGCGCCCGAACCGAACAAGAACAAGTCTTTAGGACTCCAAGTGTCGTCCCTCCGTAGATAGTCCACAGCACGTCCGGATCCGCCTTAAGCTTGACCAACTAGGATCGCCCTTAAGGTACTTAGAATTTTCGGCTAGTATAGGCAATTGTATGACTGAATTTTTGCTCTCAAAAATCACTTTGAATACTTGAATACTCTGTACAAAATAATGACCCTAGGCCTTTATTTATAGAGGTATGGAAAGGGAATCGTAATCCTATTAGGATACGAATTAATTAAACTAGAATCCTAATAGAATTCTTTATTTAATTAATTCATCCTTTTAGGTTTAGGAATTTAATCATATGTCGAAACCTGATTGCTTTAGGATTCGTATAGCACACAAACACACACGCACGCACAGCAGCCCACGAGGGGCGCCATGCGCGCGCGCGCAGTTCGCGAGCTCGCAGCCCACTGCCACAAGCCCACACGCTGCCGCAGCCTTGGCGCGCGCTGGGCCTGCCTTGCGGTGGGCCTGGCGCAACCTTGGCTGGTGCGTTTGTGGCGCGCTGGCTTGCTGGGCGATGGCCCGACTTCGTGCTGGGCCTTCGTCTGGCAGGCCTCGTCCGATGCTAATTCGTACGATACGCTTCCGATTAATTTCCCGATTCCGGAATTCATTTCCGATAAGAACAATATTCAATATTTCCGATTCCGGAATTAATTTCCGTTTCGAACAAATATTTAATATTTCCGTTTCCGGAATTATTTTCCGATTCCGATAATATTTCCGATTCTGACAATATTTCCGTTTCCGGCAATATTTCCGATTCCGGCAATATTTCCATTTCCGATAATATTTTCCGATACGTACCATGTTTCCGTTTCCGGCAACATCTACGACTTGGATAATATTAATATTTCCGATTCAATCCATATTTCCGTTTCCGGCAATATCATCGTTTCCGGAGCATTCATTTCTTGCCTGTGACGATCTCAGCTCCCACTGAAACCAAGATACGTCCATTCCGAATATCCATAGATGGAGTATTTAATGCCATTAAATACTTGATCCGTTTACGTACTATTTGTGTGACCCTACGGGTTCAGTCAAGAGTAAGCTGTGGATTAATATCATTAATTCCACTTGAACTGAAGCGGCCTCTAGCTAGGCATTCAGCTCACTTGATCTCACTGAATTATTAACTTGTTAATTAATACTGAACCGCACTTTATTAGACTTAACATAAAATGCATACTTGGACCAAGGGCATTATTTCCTTCATTGCTTTACCCCAATGGTAGCCTTATGGCATGCCGATTTGGGTATTTTCATGGTTCGTCATGTTGCATTCATGGAAAATCTTTTAGTCCGTACTTAGGAGTATTTCAAGGAACGAGTGGCTCGAGAGGACTATGATAGTCGTGACCCAATGTGATCATAAGCCTTGAGGCCATTAATTTTTTTTGCCAATGGTATTGACACCTTAGGTTCACTTTGGGGGTTGTGCGACTATGGAGGAATGATTTTCAGAATGTGACTGTTCCCATTTTGCAAGCACTTGAATTACATAATATATTCTTTTTATTGGTTAGAGAGAGTATTGAGGCCGTAGATTCTTAGCAAGGGATGACAATTACATATGGGTGCTTATTGATTTCTTTTAAATGTTAGGAAGGGAGACTCAATATGGTTTAACTTTTTAACTTGCAGAACGACACCAAGCATTTGGACCGATTCTATGTATAAGACAACTAAGGCTTAGGATTTAGATTGTACTTTGGCGTAGCCTAGTCTAGACTCGGATTTATTTATTATTTTTTTTATTCGAACATTATTTTTCCTTGAAAACTTTATTTGAACATCATTTTTTGAATACTTTGCCCATGTGACATTCAAGGTCATTTAATTAGCATGCTCGGTTTTGGTGCCGAACATTGTCGTCATAGGGGGACAGGCTAAAGTCGTATTACCTAATCAAAAATAACCTAAGGTCCACTAGCTAGGTAGCAAGGGAAGTCAGGATCGAATCCACAGGGAAACAATGTTCTTTTCTACTATTAATCAACTAAATTAGACTATTAGGAAACAAGAATTGGTTGGGTTGTATCCTAAGACTACGAACGATAATTACACAATTAAGAATTCAGGAATTAAAGGATCTAGGGCATAGGTTCACCAACAAATAACAATCCAAGACGATAAACAATCACAATAATCAACAAAACAATCAATTAGACTAGCATGCTCTCTCGAATCGATACTAATCATAGACTTAGAATTAACGGGCTCTCGCTACGTATTAATCCTAATTCCACCTATTGACACAAGCCTAAACATCAAATTGCATCTCTCGAATCTTAACTTGATATTGCCAAACTACCACAATTAAACCTGCGCAAATCTAATTGTATAGTAATAATAACCAATCAATAGGAATTAATTTCAATGCCAACAATCATAATTATTCAATGTCCCTTCATGTTATTCATGGATCCCCAAACCCTAGAAATTAGACTACTCAAGCATATTAACAATAAGCAAAACAATTGGCTTGATTGAAAACATAATTAAAGCTTAAACAAAGAATTGAAATAAGGAATAATACCTAATTGAAGAACAATGGCAAATGAAAGCTTCAATTTTTGATTGAAAATAAATTAAGTGTTTAGAACAAATTAGAGAGAAAAATTAAGCTTAGAGAAATAAAACTAAGTGTTTTAATACTAGGATATGAGATAATGAAGTCCCTCACTAAATTAACAAAGGCTATATTTATAGTTTAGCCTAAAAACATAAGGAAAAACCGGAAAAAAAATAAAGAAGGACGCGCGCGCACAGCGCCTTGGGTTGTCGTCGCCCGGTCGGGCGGCTCTCCGCCCGAAGGGCGCAGGGCTGCCCGACGGGCGTAGGGCGACTTTCTGGAAACCTTCTCCGCGCGCCCGGTCGGGCGGCTCTCGCCCGTCGGGCGGAGAGCGATTTCTGCTGCTGCTGCTTCTGATGGGCGCCCGGTGGGCACCGGGCGAAACTCCGCCCGTCGGGCGCCCTCTGACGAACTGTTCCTCTGCTTGCTCGCCCGATGGGCGAGGGGCAATCCACCGGGCGGAGGGCTAAGTGATCCGCCCTTCGTCCACAACACCGAGTCTAACTTCCGGGGCTCGATCATGAACATCTAGGGCTCCCGTAAGTCGACAAAAGTCGTCCCGAACTCCCTCGGGATCCTGTAGTGGCCTAAATCATCAAGAAACGGGCCTAAAAAGACCAATTTCTCACTAAGTATTCCTGAAACTCACGGCACACTAAAATACACAGATTAGTACTAAAATGGCTCCTAGGAGCTCATTTGACGCATAAAAGTACTAAGGGACGGGGGTGAAAATATTATATAAAACGCACATATCAAACTCCCCCAAGCTAGATCTTTGCTTGTCCCTAAGCAAAGAAATCATCGATGAACACAAAACCAACTTCACCCCCAACATATTTCAAAATGAACACATAATCCAAGGTAAAATCTAACAATTATGCATCAATGTCAACCAATCAGGTCCATTCAATTGCTAATCCTCCTTAACAATCGTCACGCAAAGCGAACCACAAATGACGATAATGGAATTCAAGACTAGTGCTCACACACTCGTCACTCATTTATGTGGCGGATAAAAGATGTACCCGTTCGCTCTCCTCCCAACATATAAGTGAACAATGCCCTCCCAAACTTACACACTTGTGTGTCTAGAAAAACATACACTCAACCTAGTAGTCGACTCGAAATGTGTCACGTCATAACTTGCATTGATAAACAACTACTTTCACATTAATACAACTCTATGCACAAAGGTCGGAAGGTCTTTCAAGCTTGTAATGATAGGCTTGGGTAAAGGTGCGGTAAATTTGGGTAAAACGTGAGCTTAAAGCCTTGGCTTTGGGGAGCATAAATCCTAGCAAAACCATGGTCAACCACAAATGATGACCACAACCACAACTTCCCACTCAACACATGATGAAACAACAAACAAACCACACTATACTTTCTTGCCTTGATTTCACAATTGTAACCAATCACTCATGAAGATAAGAAATTGTAATACCGGAGTGACAAAAGCTTGATTCAACTTGAGAATAACGATTTTTTTCTTTCCTTTTTTTTTCTTGCTCACTCATTTTTTTTTTCTTTTTGAACCTTCACACAAATTTTTTTATTCTCCTCATCTCATTCATTTTTCATTTCATTTTTTCAATAACAATCATGATAAGAAGAACTTCCCTTTTCAATACTCAATATGCCCAAAATGTATCACACTACAACTCCTTCACCTCACTATTATTAGCTCCCCCAAGCTAGGCTTGGGACTAGTAACCAATGGGGAATTTACGGGCTTGTAATGTGGTTAGTCACCGAATAAATGGCACAAGCACAACATGGGTAGAAAAAGTGGGAACAAACGTATCTAATCTCATCTGAAGGCTACCTAAATAGAAAAATGCCTTCGTCCTTCACAATGTGCATGTATATGAGTCATAAAACATTACTAATAGTTGCAAACCAATACTCAAAATCGACGACACACCAGGAAGCTAACACACATCCTAACCAAGTCAACTAGTCAAGCACCAAGTCCACAAGCAGTTAGTCGGAGTTGACTCATGTTTAGGCATCAAAGCAATCGAATATCAAATCATGGCTAACACATCTACATTGCCCATCATCAAATACCAAGAATCAAAACGATTTCCGCTCAAGGGGCACAGGGAAGCATGATATTGTATTCATCGGAACGTATTTTTGTATTTTTTTTTTTCAAAGCAATAAACTAATCTAGAAAGCATTAAACACACCAAAGAAACACACAAAAATAAAGAAATACGAAAAGAAAAGAAAAAACATACCTAGTATATACAGGTAATGTGAACCCCCCCAAACCAAATCAGACAATGTCCTCATTGGCTCAAGGGTACCGAACCATCATCATCATCAACAGCATCACTGGTGACCTTGGCCATCATCACCATCACCACCATCATCACCATGGCCACCGTGGCCACCTTGGCCACCATAGCCGCTGCTGCCTGCTCCAAACCCCCCGTAGTGGGTGGGCGTGAAGGTGCCCATGGAACCGGGCGCTCCGTACCCCTCCGTGGGGTAAGTAAACCAGGAAGGGTGCTGATGATCTGGGGCAATGTAGCCCTGCCTGGCGTACTGATCATAGAAGGGGAACATAGTCCTCTGGTGATCCGCGGCAAACTCGTGGAAACCGAGCTCAAGTCTGCCTAGCCTCTCATGAATGGCCCCTAACTCCTCCGAAGACCCATGCTCCTCCTGTGGAGCCGGACTACCTCTCTGTCCCGACCCCCTCTCTCTACGCCCTCCCCTCCTGTGGTGGGTGCGAGGCGCGGCCTCGGGATGTGGCTGGGGCTGGGCTAAGGGTGCTGCCTGCTCACCTACATATATGTAATGGGGCTAACCCCTAGTAAAACTGGTGAGCCCGGTGGTGTCCGGGAGAGTAAAGAGAGCGTTCCTTTGGAACATCCATGACATCTGACCGGGGAGAAGTCCCCCGTACTCAGAGTGCACCCTGTAAAGGCTCCCAAAATACTCAATATCCAATAGGTTGTTTCCCCGGACCGCAGCATAGTCCCTCTCAACAAAGTTTGCCACTGCTACGGCAATGTGGGTGATCAGACCACCCAAAGCAATATCGGTCGAGTAGCGGTGGGTGGCGGTAGTAAGCAGTTGCATGGCCAAGTGATGGGCCAAATTCATCCTGTAACTGTCATCACCATCTAACAAATACCCCCCGAGCACCTCCAATTCCGTGCTCCTCACATTCTCCTTTTGGTCCCTCCCAAAGATTGTGAAAGCCATAAATCTGAACCAAACAAAGGGGATGGGGTGTTGCACGCTAGAGGCGTGCAAATGTTGCATGCTACCGGGATTAAAATCCCCAGTCAATTTCCCCCATACCTCACTATTGTTATGCCCCTCCCCGGGGAACCTGTTATACTCCACATTCAAACCAAAAATAGCACCAAAATCCTTGATAGACAAATCATAATCATTATTGAACAATCTAAAAGAAACTCTAGTGACATCTTTGTAACCATTCTTTCGAACATTAAACGAGCTAAGGAATTCAAGAGTAAGATCCCTAAATGTCAACCTAGTCATGGAAAACATATGTTTCATGCCCACCCCATGAAATAATCTCCTAACATCCCTCTCAATACCCATATCATTCAAAGTTTTCTGACAAATAAATCGAGTAGGGACTACCTTCCGTAGCTTGAGGTGTGCAATGCGGGTTTGTTGCTTCTCATTAGCGAGAATCATGTTCGGGAAAGCCGAATCCGGTGCAAATTGAGGTGGTGGTGATGGACGGCTTGTGGAAGCCTCCTCTTGTCTCCTTGTTGCTCCCGTGCAAGTTCTTTTTGGCCTTGAACCCATTGTTGAAGATGATTTTGAGTTCTCAAATTTTTTTTGGTGAAATTGGGTTTTTTGTAGAGAGTGAGGAACAAGGAAAATTGTTTGGTGGAGGTTGAAGAGGATATGATGAGGATGATTTTGGTGTGTAGCTTGATGAATTTGAGTGAGAGATGAGGGAGATATGGAGAGTTGAAGTTCTTAGGGTTTGGGGTTTAATGGAGTTTGTGAGAGAATGAAGAAGATGATTGAGATGTGAAGTGAAGAAGAATAGAGGAGACCCGTGCGTTTTAATCCGCAATCTCTCCCTACGCCCGACGGGCCAACGCCCGCCCGACGGGCGAACAGCTCGTAAGCCGCCCGATGGGCACAGGTCCGCCCGTCGGGCGAAGGGCGACACTTGACAATTTTTCTCCGCGCGCCCGGTCGGGCAGCTATCGCCCGTCGGGCGTATGGCGACACTTCCAAAACTCTGCACACGCGCCCGGTCGGGCGCTCCTCGCCCGTCGGGCGTGTGGAGACACTTCCAGCAGCTCCGTAGTGAGCCGCCCGTCGGGCGCTTGGCTGCCCGTCGGGCGTACAGAGACTTTCTGATTCTTTCTCCGCGCGCCCGGTCGGGCGGCTATCGCCCGTCGGGCGGTTTGCGATTTTTGCTCCTACGGATTTTTTTCTATCTTTTCGTGCTTAGAAGCTGAACCTGTACATCATTAAACACCCAAGGACCGTAAAATGCTCTCCCTCACCACTCATGAACAAAGAAACTAGACTACAAAACACACAAAACAAAACTAAACTATCGAAAGCAATGAAATACGGGTTGCCTCCCGCAAAGCGCTGGTTTATTCATAGGTCCCGCTCGACCTTGTTACCTTGAATATGCCGTCTATGAGGCGGAGGGGTTGAGGTGATGGACCTCAACCACTCCTACAGTAGCCCCATCATGGTACAACTTCAGACGTTGCCCGTTAACCTTGAATCGTTCACCATTCTCATTCTCTACTTCAATAGACCAAAATTTGCTTACCATAGTCACGGTGAACGGCCCAGACCACCTAGACTTAAGTTTTCCAGGAAATAACTTAAGCCTAGAGTTAAAAAGTAGAACCTTGTCGCCCACCGCGAACTCTCTATGCAAAATGTGATTGTCGTGCCACTTCTTGGTCTTTTCCTTGTAAATCCGGGCACTATCATAAGCTTGTAGTCGGAATTCATCGAGCTCACCCAATTGAAGTAACCGCTTCTCACCGGCTAGCTTTGCATCCATGTTGAGCTGTTTGATTGCCCAATAAGCCTTGTACTCCATTTCTACTGGTAAGTGACACGCCTTGCCATACACCAACCGATACGGGGAGGTACCAATAGGTGTCTTAAAGGCGGTTCTGTATGCCCATAGAGTATCATCTAGCTTATCGCTCCAATCCTTCCTAGACTTCGCCACCACTTTTTCAAGGATAGATTTGATCTCTCGGTTGGAGACCTCAACTTGACCACTCGTCTGAGGGTGGTAGGCTAGTCCAGTGCGGTGATAAACTCCATACTTGCGCAGGAGCGCATCCAGATGCTTCTCATGGAAGTGTGACTCTCCATCACTGATCAAAGCGCGCGGAACCCCAAATCTAGGAAAAATGATCTTCTTGAACAGGGAGATGACTGTCTTAGCATCGTTAGTAGGTGAGGCAACGGCTTCCACCCACTTTGACACATAATCTACAGCAACAAGGATATATAAGTTACCCTTGGACGATGGGAATGGTCCCATATAATCAATTCCCCATACATCAAAAATCTCAACGTCAAGGATCCCGTTCTGTGGCATCTCATACCTCCTCGAAATAGTGCCGGCCCTCTGGCACGCATCACAAGCCATAATAAAAGACTGTGCATCCTTGAACAAAGTAGGCCAGTAAAAACCACATTGTGACAACTTAGCGTTTGTTTTAGACGGTCCATGGTGACCACCATAAGGTGAAGAATGACACCTACTGATAACACCTTGAACTTCCCATTCTGGAATACAACGCTTGTACAACCCTTCAGCAGTCTCACGAAACAAATAAGGGTCGTCCCAAAAGTAGAACCGGACATCATGTAGGAATTTCTTCTTCTGTTGGTATGACAGATCGGCCGGAAGAATTCTTCCTACAATGTAGTTAGCAAAATCTGCGAACCATGGTGACTGACTGGCAAGTGCAAGTAAATGATCATCCGGAAATGAATCATCAATCGGTGTAGATCCCTTACCATCGTCATACCTCAATCTAGACAAGTGATCTGCAACCACATTCTCAGCCCCTTTCTTGTCGCGGATCTCTAGATCGAACTCCTGTAGCAATAGTATCCATCGAATAAGCCTAGGCTTGGCTTTCTTCTTAGAGAGCAGATACTTAAGGGCCGCATGATCAGTATAGACTATCACCTTGGATCCAATCAGATAGGTGCGGAATTTATCCAAGGCATAGACTATAGCTAGAAGCTCCTTCTCAGTAGTAGCATAATTAACTTGAGCTTCATCTAAGGTCTTACTTGCATAATAGATGGCATGTAAAACCTTCTCCTTTCTCGGACCCAGGACTGCCCCAACTGCATAATCACTTGCATCACACATTATCTCGAACGGAAGATCCCATTCGGGAGAACGAATGATGGGAGCCGAAATCAGTGCCTGTTTAATCCTGTCAAAGGCTTCAAGACAAGCATCAGTAAACACAAACGGGGCATCCTTGAGGAGGAGCTGGGTAAGTGGTTTAACAATTTTAGAAAAATCCTTGATAAAGCGGCGATAAAACCCCGCATGACCAAGAAAACTTCTAACACCCTTCACATTAACTGGAGGGGGCAATTGTTCAATCACTTGGACCTTAGCTCGATCCACCTAAATGGCCTTATCAGATATCAAATGCCCCAAAACCACCCCTTCAGTAACCATGAAATGACACTTTTCCCAGTTCAAGACTAAATTGCACTCTTCACATCTTTTCAAAACTTTAGTCAAATTTAGCAAACAAGAATCGAAAGAAGTACCATAGACGCTAAAATCATCCATAAACACTTCCATGATAGACTCAATAAAATAAGAAAAGATACTCATCATGCAACGTTGGAAAGTAGCAAGTGCATTACACAGACCAAAAGGCATCCTACGATATGCAAAGGTACCATAGGGACAGGTGAAGGTGGTCTTTTCCTGGTCCTCCGGATGTATGGGAATTTGAAAGAAACCGGAATAACCATCCAGATAACAGAAAAACTTGTGACAGGCTAGCCTTTCTAACATTTGATCAATGAAGGGAAGGGGAAAATGGTCCTTTTTAGTAGCAACATTAAGACGCCTATAATCAATGCACATGCGCCAACCTGTGACTACCCTAGTTGGTATTAACTCATTTTTTTCATTCCTCACCACAGTTGTCCCCCCTTTCTTAGGCACTACCTGAACGGGACTCACCCACTTAGAATCAGACACAGCATACACTATACCCGCATCAAGCAATTTCATAACTTCAGCTTTTACAACATCTTGCATGACAGGGTTCAAACGACGCTGGGGTTGGATGCATGGTTTATGATTCTCATCTAGATGTATCCTATGCATACAAAAGTCAGGGCTAATACCCTTTAAATCATCAATACTGTACCCAATGGCCTTTTTGTGCCTTTTCAACACAATAAGAAGTTGGGATAACTGGTCTTTATCAAGTGCAGTAATGACGATCACAGGGCAAAGTTGTTCATTATCTAAAAACGCATACTTAAGGTTCGCAGGAAGAGGTTTAAGTTCGGGTTTGTTTACCTCTTTAACAGAACAAACCGGCCGAACTAACCTCTTCAATTTGATGCTCTCCGGCTCAGATTCTCCACCATTAAGAGCTAACTCCAGAGCATTCACTTCAGCACTCCAAGAACTACTATCACCTGCAGAAGACTCACAACAAAGCACTGCCTCCAAAGGGTCTCTTTCGAGAGCTTGGGAGACGTTATCACGAGTAATAAGGTCAACTACATCTATGCGATAGCATTGTTCCTCCTCTAGCATGGGAATTTTTAAAGCACTGTTTAGATTGAAAGTCACCTTATCATCCCCAACAGACAATGTCAATTTCCCACTTTTAACATCAATTACCGCCCCCGCCGTGTGAAGGAAGGGTCTACCTAAGATTATGGGAATTTGAGAATCCTCCTGCATGTCTAATACTACAAAGTCTACAGGTATATAGAATTTACCTACTCTAACAGGGACGTCCTCTAAAACACCTAAGGGGTATTTGACAGAACGGTCGGCCATTTGTAGAGTGATATTGGTAACCTTAAGCTCACCCATATTCAGTTTAGTACAGACAGACAAAGGCATGACAGACACACTAGCACCTAGATCACATAAAGCTTTATCAATAAATACGGTGCCAATGTTACATGGGATGGAAAAACTCCCGGGGTCCTTAAGTTTAGGTGGAGACTTGTTTTGCAAATAAGCACTACATTCCTCAGTAAAAGCTACAGTCTCTACCTCACAAAAAGCACGTTTTCTGGTCAAAATATCTTTCATGAATTTAGCATAAGCAGGAACTTGTAAAATTAATTCAGTAAAAGGAACCGTTACCTGCAAATTTTTGACCACTTCCAAGAATCTGCCAAACTGCTTGTCTAGCTTATTCTTGAGTTGTCCGTTTGGGAAGGGGAGTGCAATAGGTGGTACTTGTATATCCGCCCCCTTCTTAACCGCAGTTGTAGCCTCATTCTCATTGACTACCTTTTCAGCTGGTTCCTTTTCACCCATAACTATCTTCGGGATTTCCTCACTGACCAGATCACTAGCAGACACCCTGGAATCAACCTCAACCGGCATAGAAGGACCATCATAATCCCTACCACTCCTCAATGTAATTGCATTAGCAGTCTCCCTATTTTCAGGCTGTGAAGGAAGTTGGCCTGGTGGCCTCCCTGCAATAGTAGTAGCCATCTGTGCCAACTGTGTATCAATGATCTTGTTATGAGCAGTAAGAGCATCGATTTTTGCATCCTTTTCACTTAGAGATTTTTGCATTTGTAGCATCATGTTTCTCATCTCTACTAGCATAGGGTCAGGCTGTGTGGCTTGAGGTTGTGGTTGTGGGGGTGATGTGTGTTGTCTAGAGAACCCAGGTGGCCCACTAGACTGTTGGTTGTAGTTGTTTCGGGGTTGGTAAGATTGTTGGTGTGGGGGTTGATATGGTTGTGGTGGTGGATGTTGAACTTGGTGAGGGTTTTGGATATTGTTACTCCTGTAGGAAAGCAGAGGGTTATTTTTGTAGCCCTCATTGTAAGAGTTGGAGAATGGGTTGTTTTGTTTGTAGGATTGAAATGCATTACATTGTTCAATAGAGCTTCTACATTCCTGTGCATAATGACCAGACATTCCACAACTTTCACAAATAGTAGTAGGTTGGGCACTCATAGCAGCTACACTAATAGGTTGGGAAGATTGAGCATTGGCCGCTTGCATATTATCGAACTTATAATGTAAAGCAGTCAATTGGGCAGTTAATTGTTCAATAGAATTTAAATCATGCTTACCACCCCTGTTAGATAGACCTCTAGGATTTCCATACTGGGCATTGTGAATGGCTATCTCCTCAATCACCTCCATAGCTCTAGGCACCTCAAGTTGCATGAACCTCCCACTGGCAGCTGAATCCAACAAACATCTAGACTCATTGCCCAGACCATTATAAAACTGCTGAATCAAGAACCAATCTTCCAAACCATGGTGCGGGCATTCTCTTTGCAAATCCTTGAATCTCTCCCAAACCTCGAACAAACTCTCATCCGCTTGTTGTGAGATACCTAATATCTGACCCCTCAGACGAGCCGTTTTCTCAGGTGGAAAATATTTAACATAAAAAGCAAGAGCCAAGGATTCCCAATTATTGATTTTCAAAGCCGCCCGATTCAACCCATTAATCCACAGTTTAGCTTTCCCACTCAAAGAGAACGGGAAAAGTATCTCCATAGTCTGCTCCGGAGTCAATCCCTTTTGCTTGATGGTGGAGCAATATTGGATAAAGGACTGAATGTGAAGATTCGGATCTTCACCTGGTTCCCCACCGTACTGGCGTCTCTCGATCATGTTAATCAATGCAGGCTCAATCTTGAAGGTCTCAGCTGCAATAGAAGGCATGATCGCCTTTGGTAGCACGGACAGACTTGGCTTAGAATAGTCCGTAAGCCGTGGGGTAGGTGGCGGTATCAGATTTTCGTCACCCATCTCTATCTCTGAAACTGAATCTGTATCTGAAGGAAAAAGATCGCCAATATTATGATCTGAATCAGAGTAATTCCCACACTGTGCAATGAAAGTTCTTCGTCTACGAAAGGTTCTTTCGGGCTCAGGATCGAATGGCGTAAGATTACTAGTACCTACGGTCCTGGGCATAGACAAAGACTACAAAACAATGTGAGATCCGGTCTCAAGGAACGTGAGTTCCTTGAGTAGTAACAAACAATAATCTAGGATAAGCAATCAACAACAGAAAATAAAACCGTCTCCCCAGCAACGGCGCCAAATTTTGACAGGCTAAAGTCGTATTACCTAATAAAAAATAACCTAAGGTCCACTAGCTAGGTAGCAAAGGAAGTCAGGATCGAATCCACAGGGAAACAGTGTTCTTTTCTACTATTAATCAATTAAATTAGACTATTGGGAAACAAGAATTGGTTGGGTTGTATGCTAAGACTACGAACGATAATTACACAATTAAGAATTCAAGAATTAAAGGATCTAGGGCATAGGTTCACCAACAAATAACAATCCAAGACGATAAACAATCACAATAATCAACAAAATAATCAATTAGACTAGCATGCTCTCTCGAATCGATACTAATCATAGACTTAGAATTAACGGGCTCTCGCTACGTATTAATCCTAATTCCACCTATTGACACAAGCCTAAACATCAAATTGCATCTCTTGAATCTTAACTTGATATTGCCAAACTACCACAATTAAACCTGCGCAAATCTAATTGTATAGTAATAATAACCAATCAATAGGAATTAATTTCAATGCCAACAATCATAATTATTCAATGTCCCTTCATGTTATTCATGGATCCCCAAACCCTAGAAATTAGACTACTCAAGCATATTAACAATAAGCAAAGCAATTGGCATGATTGAAAACATAATTAAAGCTTAAACAAAGAATTGAAATAAGGAATAATACCTAATTGAAGAACAATGGCAAATGAAAGCTTCAATTTTTGATTGAAAATAAACTAAGTGTTTAGAACAAATTAGAGAGAAAAATTAAGCTTAGAGAAATAAAACTAAGTGTTTTAATACTAGGATATGAGATAATGAAGTCCCTCACTAAATTAACAAAGGCTATATTTATAGTTTAGCCTAAAAACATAAGGAAAAACCGGAAAAAAAATAAAGAAGGACGCGCGCGCACAGCGCCTTGGGTTGTCGTCGCCCGGTCGGGCGGCTCTCCGCCCGACGGGCGAGAAGCTCGAAGTCCGCCCGAAGGGCGCAGGGCTGCCCGACGGGCGTAGGGCGACTTTCTGGAAACCTTCTCCGCGCGCCCGGTCGGGCGGCTCTCGCCCGTCGGGCGGAGAGCGATTTCTGCTGCTGCTGCTTCTGATGGGCGCCCGGTGGGCACCGGGCGAAACTCCGCCCGTCGGGCGCCCTCTGACGAATTGTTCCTCTGCTTGCTCGCCCGATGGGCGAGGGGCAATCCACCGGGCGGAGGGCTAAGTGATCCGCCCTTCGTCCACAACACCGAGTCTAACTTCCGGGGCTCGATCATTAACATCTAGGGCTCCCGTAAGTCGACAAAAGTCGTCCCGAACTCCCTCGGGATCCTGTAGTGGCCTAAATCATCAAGAAACGGGCCTAAAAAGACCAATTTCTCACTAAGTATTCCTGAAACTCACGGCACACTAAAATACACAGATTAGTACTAAAATGGCTCCTAGGAGCTCATTTGACGCATAAAAGTACTAAGGGACGGGGGTGAAAATATTATATAAAACGCACATATCAGCCTAATGACGACACAAGGAGTTGTTTATTTTATAAGTCGTTCTTAGAATCGAGTGCCTTTTTTCATACGTCCTCGTAGCAAATTTATTACGGAAATTTTTTTATTGCTACGTATACTTTATGCGCGGGTACCGAGGCTGCTGTGCCTGACCAAAAGGCCAGGCAGCAACTCCAGTGCCCAGCAGGGGCATTGAAAATAATTGGCGCCCAACCAGGGGCGCTGAAAATGCGTCCCTGACTGGTACTCCCTCCGTATTTATTTAAGAGATACACTTGACCGGGCACGGGTATTAAGAAAAAGAATTAAATGAAATAAAATAATAAAGTAAGTTGGGTTGGGTAGATATTTTAATAAGTAAACAAGTGGGGACCATGTGATTTTGGGGGTGGGAGGTGGGGTGGGTAAATTAGATGTATTATTTAATTAGAGGGTGGGGTTGATAAGGTACTAAAAATGGTAAGTGTATCTCTTAAATAAATACGGCCGAAAAAGCAAGTGTATCTCTTAAATAAATACGGAGGGAGTACTCGTATTCTGTTCGTCTATCCTTTTGTCGTTCATACGACTTAATTTTGCGTGCTTGCCTAATAACGTCCTTTACGTGTTGTGCAACGTCGTGGGATCCATTACAGGCCGTCCTGGGCGTCGCTTATTTTTTTGGCGATCGCCCGGGCCTGCAGAACACGTATTTAGGTATAACTCTTTGGCCAATTGGTGTTTATGAATGTTTGGGAAATTTTTAGGGTCGTTGGTTTTCTAGCGTTATTTGTCACACACAATCACAACACAATCACGTAATTCGCTACACATAACTAACATTACAACATGAAGCAAAAATAATATGTCACGTAGTTTATGATAGGCTTCTATGGGTAATATTTGCGCCGGCTTGGTACCGCTTCTATCGTAGATCCAACACATGCGGGTGTACTACTAGCGAAAAGTGCCAAGTGGACAACATTCGAAGCGTATGCACCCCACGGTTGGCGATGGGTATCCTTAGTCCCAACTCCCGAGAAGAAACATGCCAAGGGAGCCGAGATTCGTTATGCGGTTCTGTCTGTTCACATTAATATGCTGATTTTCAGGTCGTCCCAACTTGATAAGGAAATAAACGCGGAGTAAGATCGTTTCACCCTTCGGCTATTTTGATTACCTACGAGCACGAGTATTTCATTAACGTTCCCCAGTGGAGTCGCCTCCTGTGAGGGGGTCGAAAAAGCACGAGGCTAATGCATGACCTCGTCCCTCGTGGGCGTGACGTTGTCAGATCAAGTGTAGTTAGATTTCCTGTGAGTTTAAACCCAATCGACTAGTAATATAGGAGTCGCCATTCAGTTTTTAACGACAATGAGAAAAACTGACAAAACCCGGTTATCGTGAAATAAAGGGAGTGCAATTATGTTCGACCACGACGACCATGGGTTCCCTTGTAATCCCTGGTGTGGGGATCGCTCAACGTATACCCGCAGGGCAGAGATTGAGAGTTCGGGGGACTGTAACTACCGAGAGGAGTGCTCATCGATAACTCCAGAGGCAGGTTATCCTTACTAGTTCAGCATAAATAATTGAAGGGACATGCGTTAACTATTAAACTATTCTGAATCGATTTTAGCAATATGCAACACATAATACTAAATCGGTCGTGATTATCTTATTTAGATTGATTTAAGGTACCTAGCATGATAGTTCAATTGTCCAAGGTATTATCTTTATTAGGCGTGATAGATGAATCAAATTAATAGTTTAACAATTTTATAAAAGGGTGATGAAAGCGATTAAATCATGCGAAGGGGCACATTACAACGCACCCTTGAGAGGTGCGACAGGGTTCTCAGAAAACTAACCACTTGGCTTTGCTATTTCTCCTTTTATTTTACGAATCTCGGGTTTCTGAGCAGTGTTCCAGTATTTAGGCTTAATTCATCAGCTACAAGGGACAAGATACGTTCTGTTCGACTTTTGGGTCGATTGCGACAGAACGCGGGATCAATTTCGCAGCGTGAGGCTTAGGCTTAGGGTTGGAGTCAATACTCAGATTATGAATTGTGTGTTGTGTGTTGTCTTCACGTCGGTTTTGAGGCTGTATTTATAGGGATAGAGTTTGTGGAAAGATAGATTTTTAGAATACGAATCCACAAAGAATTCGGAGACGACACGGCCCTAAGCATTTTCAGCGCCTAGGGCTGGGCGCCAAAGATTTCGGCGCCCAGGGCTGGGCGTTGAAAATGTGATCTGGGCCGAGTTTCTTTGTCAGATTTGGACTCTTAAAACACGGAGATTTTGAGATTTATCCGATTCTTTTAATGCGTATTAACTTTATGACGGAATGCGTCTGGGCCCGTTACGAACTCTAGGTTCGTTAGGAATTTAGTTCATACGTGACTCTTATTTTTGAATTATACTAGGAATGAAAATTCTATCCCTTTTAGGATTTATCCGGAACGATATTAGTCGCGAATACGAAGAGCAGCCCACGAGCCGAATGCACGAAGTATTCGAGGCCCATGGGAGCATGGTGCGCAGCAACATAGCACAGCAGCGCTGGCCCAAAGCCGAGCGGCTGCGTGTGTGCTCGCGGGCCAAAGGCGACAACGCAGCAGCAGCAGCGCGCGGCCCATGGCCCAGCTGGCTGCGTGCTCGCTTGTCGAGTGTCGCGTGGGCCTGCTGGTCGGTCATGGCCTTTTGGCTTGGCCGGTTAGTTAGGTTATTCTAATAACCTATGCACCTATGTTTTTCCATACAATCTAATCACTACTCTAACCCTAGACACTCAGAGAACCCTAATTCTCTCTGTGCCTCCAAACTGAGTTCTTCCCAAAAAGAAAACACTCTTGATTGATTTTCTAAGCTACGGTTATCAAGACGGATCTGATCGTGTCGGTGAACCAAGTAGAGGAACGACAAGTGGAGTTCTAAGTTCGTGTTCGTTGACAGATTACTAGGGAAATACGCTTCGAATGTAAGTATGCTTAATCTGTGCTTTATACATGTTTCCTGGCTTTGGGGATTGTTTCTGCACATGTTATTATGTTTAACTGTATTCCCCTACAGGTGGTGGGATGGGGAGTGCTAGGGAAGGGAGGGATGATCTGGTGGGTGAAAAAAGAAAGGGTGATTTTGATGGGGAGGACGTGGTTATGGAGGAAGACGAGGAGGATGTACTGAGGCAGAAGGTAGTGTGTGTGGATAATGGCTCTCTTTCAAACTTTTCTGTAGTGGAGGTTGCGGGGCAACCCCGCGAACAACAATGATATGCCTTGCATGGAATTGTCGGGGAATGGGGAGTCCTCGGGTGGAGTATTCCCTAAGGGGTATTTTCCGTATTGAACGCCCCAGTTTCGTCTTCCTCTCGGAGTTGAAATTAAAAGGGAGAGAGTTGGAGGGTCTGAAGAGAAGGTTTACTGTTGTAATGGTCAGGTTGTTGATTGTGATGGGGAAGGGAGGAATAGGAAGGGAAGATTGGCAATGCTATGGGATGAAAATATTGAAGGAAATAATGCCCTTGGTCAAAGTATGTATTCAATGCTAAGTCTAATAAATGTGGTTCAGTATTAATTAATTATGCAAGTTAATAATTCAGTGAGATCAAGTGAACTGTATGCCTAGCTAGAGGCCGCTTCACTTCAAGTGGAATTAATAATATTAATCCACACCTTACTCTTGACTGAACCCGTAGGGTCACACAAATAGTACGTGAACGGATCAAGTATTTAAGTGAATTAAATACTCCATTTATGGATATTCGGAATCGACGGATCTCGGTTCCAGTGGGAGCTGAAATCGTCAAAAGGCAAATTATGAATACTCCGGAAACGATGATATTGCTGGAAACGGAAATATGGATCGTATCGGAAATATAAATATTATCCAGGTCGTAGATGTTGCCGGAAACGGAAACATGGTACTTATCGGAAAATATTATCGGAAATGGAAATATTGTCGGAATCGGAAATATTGCCAGAAACGGAAATATTGTCGGAATCGGAAATATTATCGAAATCGGAAAATAATTCCGGAATTGGAAACATTTAATATTTGTTCGAAACGGAAATTAATTCCGGAATCGGAAATATAAATATTGTTCGAATCAGAAATGAATTCCTGAATAGGAAAATTAATCGAAAGCGCGTCGTACGAAATAAACATCGGACGAGCTTGCTAGACGCAAGGCCCAGCACGAAGCCAGGCCTGCGCCTAGCAAAGCCCGCGCGCAGCAAGGCAAGCAAGCAGCCCGCCAGGCACCGCAAGGCCCAGCCAAGCAACACGCAAGGCCAGGCCCAGCGAGGCCAGTAGGCTGGCACGCCCAAGTGTGGGCTGCAGCGCTGTTGGGCCGAGCTCTCCGCGCGCGCTCGCCCAGCGCCCTTCATGGGCTCTGCGTGTGTGTGCGTTGAGTTCGTGCATGCGTCAAATCCTTAACCGTTTAGGATTAGTTTGATTAAAGATTATTTTCTTAAAACTACTAGAGTTAGTTGTTGAATTAAACACTAACTTAATAGATTTAATTAGTATCTAATTCTAATAAGATTAGGTTAATTAAATCCTAGTAGGTTTCTAGTTCCGGTGATCCTACCCTATAAATAGGTGATGGCAATCACAATTTATAACACATCAAAAAGTATTCATATAGTTTTAAGCTAAAAACTAAAGTTAATAATTTGCCACAAATTATAATCAAATAACATAAAACCTTAAGCTAAATTCTAGTTAATTGAATCTAAGGCGGATTCGAACGTGCTGTGGACTATCTACGGAGGGACTACACTTGGAGTCCTAAACTTGTTCTTGTTCGGTTCTGGAGCAGCTAGGGAGGGCACACTACAAATGTATGCATCCTAAATTATGTTAATTGTTATGTGGCACTTAATTTGGATTCCTGGCTTTGTGGTTTTTCCGCATGAAATATATATGTTTTATATTTGTCATAACCTAACAAATATAGACCTAACTCTACGGTCTACATCCTTACACCATATGAACTTTGTGGTCTCAACTAGAAATAACCTTCTCTGGAGGTTAACTGGCATATACGGACACCCGGAAGAGGACAAGAAGGAAGATACTTGGAAGTTGATGTTGGAGCTGGGATCACACTGTACGCTGCCATGGCTATTCCTAGGCGACTTCAATAGCACCCTAGCTCAGGAAGAAAATAGTGGTGGTAATCAAAAGAAACAGGTGGAGATTGATGCATTCCGACAAGCTGTTGAGGTACGTGGGCTAAGGGATATACATTATGAGGGTCTGGCTTTAACATGGACTAATAAAAGAGGAGGGAGCGAGAATGTCCAAGAACGGTTGGAATGGGCCCTTCGATCCGACCCATGGTATGATCTTTTCCCATGTTCTATGGTGGAGCATCTGCCAAGAAGAAACTCGGACCACCTACCGATTAAGATCCGTATATAGGAACAGGTCCAAGTCCGTAAGAAAAGAAAAAGGAGGCGGGGTTTCAAGTTCGAAAAGGAGTGGCTTAGGGATGATGAATGTTGGAACATTATCTCGGATACATGGAATACCGCGGTGGATACTGATGCGAAGGGGAAGATTAATTGATGTATGTGAAGACATGTTACGTCGTTGGAGTAGCACATGGAGGATTGACTTTTAAAAAGAAATTAAATACAGGAGGGAAAGAATTAATGTTTTGATGCAAAGTCCACCTGCTAACATTATCCTTGATGAGATTGAAAAACTTGATGCTGAGATAGATGAAATCGAGATTAGAGAGGAAGCACACTAGGCACAACGTAGTAGGCAAAGTTGGCTCCGCGATGGTGATAAAAACATAGAATTTTTTCATAGAAAAGCGGAGCAACGATGTAGACATAACACTATAAAGAGTGTTCTTGATGACGGTGGACTTGGAGGGAAGACGAGGAGATGGAAGCTGTGTTTGAAGCATACTTTAGTGACCTATTTGAGACTAGTGAAGTAGATGAAATGCAACATGTTATCGACCTTGTAAAATGTAATGTTACGGATATATGAATACACTACTTAGAGCAAGGTATACGGAAGAGGAAGTTAAAACCGCCCTCAAATATATGCATCCTACAAAAGCACCAGGGCCTGATGGGATGCCGTCACTTTTCTACAAAACATTTTGGGGCATAGTAGGTGAGGAGGTTGTAAATTATGTCCTGGATATCCTCAATAATGGCGCACCACTTGACCAGATTAACCAGACTCATATTGTCCTCATCCCGAAGAAGAAAATTTGTAAGTCTACTAAAGATTATCTACCGATTAGCTTATGTAATGTTTTATATAAGCTTGTATCAAAAGTACTCTCAAATAGGCTTAAAATTATTCTGCCTCATGTGATAAGTGACTCTCAAAGTGCTTTTGTCCCGGACCGTCTTATTACTAATAATGTGTTGGTGGCCCATGAGATGTTTCATTACCTGCGGAAAAAGAAAAAAGGAGTCAAAGGGTTTATGGCGATGAAACTTGATATGAGCAAGGCGTATGACAGAGTCGAATGGTTGTTTGTACGGAGAATGATGGAAAAGATGGGTTTTGACATGGGATTCGTGGAATTAATTATGAAGTGCTTATCATCGGTGTCATATTCCATTCTTTTCAATGGCTTCCCCACAAATAAATTCATACCGAGCTGGGGACTCCGTCAAGGAGATCCCATCTCACATTTCCTATTTCTTATTTGTGCAGAGGGACTATCAGCTTTGTTGAGTGATGCAGAAGAACGTAAATTGATTCACGGGGTGAAGATCAGCAGGAATGTGCCGACCATCTCTCACCTATTCTTTGCTGATGATAGTCTTCTCTGCACTAGAGCATGTGAGAAGGAGGCAAAAGCAGTCATATACATCGATTCTGACCTTGTATGAAATTGCATCCGGACAAAAATCAACTTGGAGAAATCAGAAGTATCGTTTAGCCGGAATATTAGCACTAATATGCAAAATACCCTTCAATTGAAGTTGAACTTTACGGCAGTAAACGAGCACGAAAGATATCTTGGTCTCCCAACCTACATTGGTAGATCCAAGAAAGCGGTTTTCTAGGTGGTTCAGGACCGAGAATGGAAGAAGATAAAGGGATGGAAGGAAAGGTACTTATCAAGAGCGGGTATGGAGATACTTTTGAAAACGGTCGTCCAAGCCATACCAACATATGCCATGCAGTGTTTTAAGCTCCCGGAATGTGTACTAAATAGCATGAATTCAATATGTAGAAATTTCCGGTGGGGTCAACAAAAGGATGAAAGGAAGCTGGTACTTGTGAGCTGGGAAAAAATATGTGCTTCCAAGGATGTAGGAGGCCTCGGGATGCGTGATCTAAGTTCCTTTAACCTAACACTTCTCGCCAAATAGGTATGGAGAATAGCAACAAACCCTGACTCTTTTCTAGAAAAGGTATTAAAAGGAAAATATTTCCCTCGTACCTCAATTTGGGACGCTAAGCTAGAATCGAACATAAGTTATATATGGCGTTCGATCATGGCTGCAAGGGACCTTGTGGCGGATGGCTCGAGTTGGCTTGCTGGTAATGGCTGAACCATAAGGTTTTGGATGGACAAATGGATCCCCACTCTCCCGGGTGGGCGTATATTGCCCTCCCCTTCAATGGAAGAGATGGAAAGTGAATGTGTGGCTGAATGGAGAAGCGAGACTGGAGGGTGGAATATTGAGACCACGAATATGTATCTCACGCTAGAGGACGTGGAAGCTATAATGAATGTACCCCATACAGTGAGTGAGCAAGTTGATGTACTATATTGGAACCACACAAAAAATGGCTAACTTACTGTGCGGAGTTCATATCACAGGGAGCTCCAAAGTAGGACAGGTGGGATTGAGTCCTCTTCATCACACATGAATTGCGGACTGTGGAAGAGAATATGGAAAGCTAACGTGCCACCGAAGGTCAAGAATTTGGTCTGGCGGGCTATTCGGGGTGGACTCCCATCCATGGACACCCTCAAACGATGTGGGATGAACATTGATACAACATGTCCAAGATGTGGGGAGGAAGTATACACCATCACTCATATGTTACTAACGTGTAGGGAAGCACATATATTATGGCGCCTATCCCCTTTAAGACTCGAGCTGCACGAATGGATCCTCGGACTCAAGGAATGGTGTGAATCTTTTGCACCTTCTAAGAGTGATACTCGTGACTGGGAGCTAGCTATGGTCTTTTTGTGGCAAGTGTGGAATTCTAGGAATATGTGGGTGTTTAAGAAAAAGAAGGGAGACGCTAGACTGCTCTGCGATCGAACATGTCGCTTTATCGGGGAACTTGAGGCAGCTGTAGCAAGAGAGGAGAGCCAGGTAGGCCTGTAGCCATGGGAAGTAACCACTATCAGCCACCTCGTGTTGGTTGGTGGAAGATTAACACCGATGCAGCATGTACAGAAGGGAAAGTAGGGTTGGGGATGGTGGTAAGAGATAGGGATGAGGATATGGTGATGGCGAGTGGGTGTCACTTGGAGGTGACGGTTCCACCACAACAGGCAGAGGCAAGAGCAGTACTATTTTCTCTGAGCTACGCGTTTGAGGCACGGTACCGTAAAGTGGAGTTAGAATCAGATTGTCAAACCTTGGTGTCCATGCTCACAAGGAAGAAGGTGGAGAACTCTGATGTCCAAATGATAGTGAATGATGTATTTTCTTTAATTAACTCTTTTGATGATTGCTGCTTTAACTTTACTAAGAGAACTTGTAATATGGCAGCACACTTGCTAGCCAAAGCTTCTCTCACTTTGAGGAGCCTTTGGTCTGGTTAGAGGAATGTCCGTCTGACATCATTTTTGTAGTCCTTGAGGACAAAGCTTTGCTTGGTTAAATGTTAAGCACAATCTTCCTGTCAAAAAAAGTAATGATGTCCGCGATGCGTTTTAAAATCTTCAAGGAGTATATAAATTTTTGTAGTTTTTGCAAAAACAAAATCAGAAAAGTTGAAACAACCCAAAGTGGTTTTGGAGTTGTGGTTTTAGAAAACCGCTTTTATCACCTTCTCCCTCTGTTCTCCTTTCTCAACCTTGAGAAATTTGCAAGATTAAATACTCATCTCCATCTCAAATTATACTTTAAAAGACTTTAAACTCCACTTTCATATCTTTTTTTGGCCTACAACTGCGGATTAACTTTCCGCCACACCATCATCATCGCCTCCGGAAAGCATCTGTTAGATTATCATGTTCCCCTTCTCTTTTTTTTTCATTTTTTGTAATTGGAATTAACCAAACGCTCCGGCTGCAATTGTGTTGGTCGTTATAGATCTTTTTACTTCATACTATCGGTCTATTCCTCTCCTTTTTCTTTTGGATTTAGTAATATGGACTATGGAGTTCCAATTCTGATCATTTTTCTGTTTATGCTTCGAGGTATAAAAATAAACAATGGAGGTAGATTAATGGAGGGAGGAGAAACACATACAATAACTTGACAGGAGAGAAGCATAATTGACCCAAAATTTTCTTTCTCTTGGAAAATTGATAATATTTGAGACAGTGGCGGGTCCAGGATTTAAAACTTGGTAGGTCACCTTTTAATACGCTCTTTAGATAAAGTCAAAGTCTTTCCTCAATTTTAGATACTACTCCTATAAATCAAAATAACGTGGAACTTGTTATATCATACTATGTGCTCCGTATGACCTAAAGTAGCATCAATATAGATATAATATAATAATAATGTGCATTTAACATTCAAATGTAAGACAATGAACGAATTACCTATAGTTTAATTCAACTTTATATATTCACCACAATTACAACTAGCAAATACATTAAATAATACTTCGTACATACTACATAGTATATGTTTACTAAAAGAATGAGTTTACTAACAAAACTAATCACCTTTTACTTTTGCAGCATAGATAAATTCGTCTTCATAAGCATAATTTTGATTTTTGAATAACCATTAATACTTCCTCCGTCTTTTAATACTCGCAACGTTTGGACTTTTGCCACTATTCATATAATCTACTTTGACTATTCATAGTGTTTTTAATTTATATAAGATAAAACATAGTCATGTGGGATCTTGTTAGATTCGTCTCAATGTGTATTTTCAAAATATCAACTTTTTATAATTTTTGCATAAAGAGAATTTAAGATATAAATGATCAAAGTTTTGCATTGGCATGCGTGAAACTAACAAAAGTTGCGAGTATTAAAAGACGGAGGAAGTATAATATAAAAAAATGAGAAAGGCATAAAAGAATGGAGATATTTTAACAGGTTAATAACAACACGTATGACATAAAGAAGGAAAACAAAACAAGGGCGGAAGGGGAAAAAAACGTGAAAAAAGGTAAAATTACAGTTCATGGGAATCGAACCTGGGACTAGTGGCGACGAGATGCTGAGCTTGAGCAGCAAAAACCAGTGAGGCAACTAACACTCTATGATTCAAAGGGCACATAATATTTTGTTATACTGTTTTGCCAATATTGTTTTTTGGGAATGGTGGGTCCTGTGACCCACCATGCCCTGCAGTAGCTCCGCCACTGATTTGAGATTCAAGTTGTTCCACGGAGCTAAATTAATATTTCGTACTACAAGAACGATTTTTTTTCCTACTGTTATAGAGAATAGTACTTCGTATGACGATAGTTTTATTTTTGTTTTGAAAACATGTACATAAAAATAAAACGAAAGTTAGTTTTGAGTTTTCTAGAAACCAAAGACTACAATATTTAAATGATACCAAACGAATCAGAAGATCAAAATATTGTTTAGTCACCAAAGTCTGTCAAATTAATCTCCCACTTATGTCATGGACCAAATCACGCATGAAAGTCAACAAAATCTTTCAAAAATTATAACAGTTCACAAGCGCAAAATCCCTTGATTTTCTCTTCCCATAACTCCCCTCACCTTAATTGCTACCTAATAGAATGTATCCCTTGATTGCTTATGACTGTAATCTAGGAGTATCTTTTGACTGTAATATTTAGCTTACCTAATATACAAGATATGTAATGAATTTAATTGGTTTACAATATCACAAGAATAATTTCATATATTCTATTACTACCATTTCTATTTCTGTATGCTATCAAGCCTACATGCAGTCAAACTATGTACACAAAATATGTAAGCTATGTCAAACTTTCAGATGCAACAAGTAAGTCCTTTCGATAAGTAACATCAAATACATCAGTTTAATGTAGACCTATATTAAGCATTCATGTATGAGCACGATGCTGGTAGGGTGGAGGAAATATAAAAGTTGTATCATGTACCTGTTACTTTACTGAATACTGGTAGGCAATGAGCTCGATTACAGTCTAACAATGAAGAAACTTCATTAGCAGCACTACAAACAACTATGAACCGAGACTTTATATCTTTAATTTGATCCCAAAGGCCAATCGTCTATGATTTGTACTTCGTATATTTTTTGTAATTAATCATCATACACCTTTCTCCATAGTTATCAATGAATATTCTGTCAAAATTCGTGCAAATGATTATCTCATCTACAAATATGAAGGGAAAAGGAATGACATCTTTCAGTTAGCTTTTTTTTTTTTTTTTGCACGAGTTTTATCGAAAGAAAAAAAAGGAGTAATTTTACAGTAATTTATTTTATTTTAAAAATTATCTTTTGAGTCAAAGTAATTGACAGAGATGCCGACTAGAAAAATCAACTGTTAAGATTCCAAAAATTTACAATGGCTACAATTTTTGTGTACCCCTTAAAAAACCTTCCATCTTTTATGTTTATTTTAGTTACGGTAATTTTTTATTATATTAATTCCTAAATATATTTTGTTACAAATAAATATGTCCATTTTTTCTTTAGTTATAAATAAATTTATAAATATGTTTAGCAAATGTATATAATTTTAAGAACGCATAGTATTTATACAGAACTATGTTTTAAATAATAAATTAGATGAGAAGGTCATTGAAATAATTACTTTAATGTATTATGATCTAACTTTAGTTTAATACTTCCTCCGTCTTTTAATACTCGCAACGTTTGTTAGTTTCACGCATGTCAATGCACAACTTTGATCATTTATATCTTAAATTCTCTTTATGCAAAAATTATAAAAAGTTGATATTTTGAAAATACACATTGAGACGAATCTAACAATATCACACATGACTATGTTTTATTTTATATAAAAAACACTACGAATAGTCAAAGTAGATTATATAAATAGTGGCAAAAGTCCAAACGTTGCAAGTATTAAAAAACGGAGGAAGTAACTTATAATTAACACTTAGGTGTTCACGTAAGATATCGATAATACCTTACAAAAAAATGTTAAATATTTTTTATAAAACGTTGGAACATTACTTGCACATATATCAAATCAGATATTTAAAATTATCGGCAATTCGGCTCGCATCGCGTGCATAGAAAACTAGTATACTATACTAAAAGATATGAAATCAATGTGGTAATAACAAATGTCACTCCATGATTTTCCTCTCTTAATGAAGACAATTCACCTATACGGAGTATAAAATAATTAATATACATCTTTTATTTGTTTAACCTAAACCTTCTAATTATTTATGGTAATAATCGATAATACTACGAAGTACTTATTTACTGTCAATAAATTTCTTAATTTAAATATATATAATATACTAAAATAGAGAAATTCAGTGTGGTGATGAAAAATATTACCCAATGATCGCCTCTCTTTCAATTTATTAAAAAGTTAATTATTAGTCTAAATTTATTTTGTCTTATTTAAGGATGCATCAAAGAAGATATTATTGATTGACATTATAAATCTTGAAGATTATGTTGATAACAAACTTACTAAAAACATTACGTAAAATTGTAAACTACCAAGAATTCCATTTTTAAAGGTTCATTTATTATGCTAAATATACCAAAAGAGGAAATCAATGTGGTGATGACAAATGTCACTTCATGATTCGCTTCTCTTATAATGTAGATAATTAACCTATATAAAATAATTAATATACATATTATATTTTTTTAAACCTAAACCTTCTAATTATTTATGGTAATAATCGATAATACTACGAAGTACTTATTTACTTATGACAATAAATTTCTTAATTTAAATAAATGACAATAATCCTAACACTTATAAAAGCAAGAAGTGGTGTTTAATATTCCCACAATAGTGGAATTACTAAAATATCCCCACTTTCCTTCACAATTTTTTTTGTCTTTTAGCTTATGGACAGTGTATTTACATTTTTACCCCTCCTCTCTGATGATGTCGCGTGTTGGCTTGAAACAAATGTGTCCTTATCTCCGGTTTCCTTTCCTTTTTTCTTTCACACCTATTTTGGATGCTCACTTCACCCCTCCCCTCCTCTTCGCCTATCTCCATGGCTCCCTATCCTTTTGCTTCATTAAGATGTTTCTTCTCTCCTACAACTATGCTGATTTTCACGCCTTTCACGTCTTTTAGCAAGCTTTCCTTCTCCTCGTTGCTTTCTCTTTCTTCTCGAGTCATCCTTGCGAGAATGGTGAGTTCTACTAAATATTCTCAAATCCATCAATCTTTTTTATGTTAATTTCTCTCAATTTCATCATCTTTTTCTTCAAATTAGGTTTAGGTTAAGGACCTGATAGGATTTATGCACAATTTTTGAAATTCAGGGTATGACTTTAGGGTTTAACAGAAGAAAGAATTGGAAGGAATGGTTTTCCCTACTTCATCTTCGTAATCTTTTCCCATTTTATTTTATGACTTTTTCTATTTAATCTTCATCTTTTTAATCTTTTCCCATTTTATTGGGTTTTGATTTTTTTTGTTCTTTAATTTAATCTTTAACTGGGGTTGAAAATTCAAATTAGGGATTCATGTATTTGTGAGTTGTTTATTTTGAGATTTGGTTCAAGGTTAAAATTCTCCCTCTTTATTTGATTCGAAGAATTACTTTAGTTTGTAGATTTATTCCACTCAATGTCCATCTGTTGGTTTCAGAAAATAATGGCAAAAATACTTAAATATTTAATTGTCCATATCTTTGCAGGTAATCATAGTGAAGATTGAGATCATGGAAAGCTTTGACCTTCTTGTGTTCCTCACAAGACAGGGAAAATAAAGGTACAACTCTTACATTTGCAGTTTCTTAAAAAGCAAAGTGCTTCATACTTCAATGCATAGGTTTAAGTTCCTTTGGATGTTGTTCTTATGAATGGAAGAGGAAGAATGTCATACTAAAATTTACATTCTTACTGTTGATGAGATAGACAATTGTATGACATTATGATTTTGATCATTTCACTGCAACTAATTTGAGACGAATATCCAGCTTTGAAGCACTGCAGTCCGCAGTAAAGTATTAATCTTATCCTTATCCTCATTTTTTTCCATAACTTGTTTTAAATGTATAGTTGCGTTTAGCAGTTAACTTCATTTTTAACATGTGCTGCTTAATTTGATGGCAGTACTCGGGCATGGGCCTTTGACAATCTCAATGTGATTACCTGCTTGGTTCTTACTAAGTACATAACTTTGGAGCTTAAAGAAATGACCGAAATTTTAGGTAGTATTGAAATGTCCATATGAAATGGAACAATTTATAGTTGAACTTATTTAATGCTAGTTTCTATTATATTGACCAATGTAAATTTCAAACTCAATTAGAATCCAAACTTTCGCATTTGTGAATACACATTTTCTTAACATTCAAATGTCACTCTTTGAGGAATAGATCAATACAGTTTTGCGTATCTTCGTTCGAAATGTTAGCTCTTGTTATGGAGATCAAATTATTTTTCGCTTATAATGCAAGTCTTCTAATTAAACAAATGGGTTAACTTTGTATCACGTGTGGAGAATTTAATTTATACTCCCTTTATCAAAATAGATGATATTCATGATGTAGAACAAAAAGTCCCCTCGTTTCCTGAAGTAGTAGTACTATAATCACTCAATCACTATATTGTGGTTGGATTTTCCAATATCTCCATACTTACTTTTAGTGGCAGAACTATCACATTGTATATTAGTACGCAGTACTATTTAGTCAACTTCTTAATCCGTATTTATTAGGATTACCGTTTTTGCTTTAAAAAAAAAAATAAGATTACCATTTCCAATGACACGGATACTTGTGTAAGGTTATGGACAATTTAATTCATGTGGAAAAACCATAAAGCCATAATCCAAATTAATTGTCACATAATCAATAGCATAATTTCGTATACATACTATGTGATGTGTGCCTTGACTGCCTTCCCTAGCTGCTCCCGAACCGAACAAGAATAAGTATAGAGCTCTTATATATCGCTCCTCCATAGATAATCTTGTTAGGTTATGATACATATGAACAACATAAATCATGCGGAAAAACCTTAATGCCAGGAATCATATTAATTGCACATAATCATATAATTAGTCTAGGATGCATACACTTTGTAGCGTGCCCTCCCTAGCTGCGCCCGAACCGAACAAGAACAAGTCTTTTAGGACTCTAAGTGTCGTCCCTCCGTAGAAAGTCCACAGCACGTCCGAATCCGCCTTAAGATTGACCAACTAGAATCGCCCTTAAGGTACTACTTATTTTCGGCTAAATGGGCAAGAGTTATGGCTGATTTTTCTGCTTAAAAGATCCTAGCTTTGAATACTTGAAAAACTTGTGTATAAATTTGTGACCCTAGGCACATATTTATAGAGTATGGAAAAGGATTTAGAATCCTATTAGAATACCAATTAGTTTAATTAGAATCCCTTTAGGACTCTATTAAATAAATTCTATCTACTAGGATTAGGATTTAATCATAGAACGAATTCAAATAGCTTTAGGATTCGTATCGCACACAACCGCACACGAGCACGAGCACCGCACAGCCCGCGCAAGCCTCGCGGCCCACATGAGTTGCACAGCTCGCAGCCCATTTGCTCGCAGCCCACATAGCTCGCGCGCGCGCCATGCCTTGCTGGGCCTGGCGAGGCTTTGGCGTGTGTGTTGGGCGCCTGGCTTGCTGGGCGCGGGCCTGGCTTCGTGCTGGGCCTTCGTCTAGCAAGTCTCGTCCGATGCTAATTCGTACGATGCGCTTCTGATTAAATTCCCGATTCCAGAATTCATTTCCGATACGAACAATATTTAACATTTCCGATTCCGGAATTAATTTCCGTTTCGAACAAATATTTAATATTTCCGTTTCCGGAATTATTTTCCGATTCTGATAATATTTCCGATTCTGACAATATTTCCGTTTCCGGCAATATTTCCGATTCCGGCAATATTTCCATTTCCGATAATATTTTCCGATACGTACCATGTTTCCGTTTCCGGCAACATCTACGACTTGGATAATATTTATATTTCCGATACGATCCATATTTCCGTTTCCGGTAATATCATCGTTTCCGGAGTATTCATTTACTTGCCTTTGACGATCTTAGCTCCCACTGAAACCAAGATCCGTCGATTCCGAATGTCCATAGATAGAGTATTTAATGCCATTAAATACTTGATCCGTTTACGTACTATTTGTGTGACCCTACGGGTTCAGTCAAGAGCTGTGGATTAATATCATTAATTCCACTTGAACTGAAGCGGCCTCTAGCTAGGCATTCAGCTCACTTGATCTCACTGAATTATTAACTTGTTAATTAATACTGAACCGCATTTATTAGACTTAATATTAAATGCATACTTGGACCAAGGGCATTATTTCCTTCAGTCTCCTACTTGTCCTTAGGGACAAGTGTGCATTTCCTAATTCCTTTGTCTCTCGATGCTTGCTCTTGAACATAAGGTAAGAGTTGTCATCCTTATTATGTCCAGAGGTGTTTCTCGGTTTTAGATTTCAACTGATCAAATAAAACAGATAATCATAGCCTATGATTCATCTGAGCACGGCCATGCATTTTACAGTTTCTAGCTCTCCGAGTGGCCTTGTACAACTTTCAGCATCTCATCCCAATTTACGGGAGGACAATCTCAATCTTGCGATCTTGAGATTAGACTTCGTTTGATAGGTGATTTCCTGAGCGTTGCCTTTATAGCCTCCTTTTACGGTGCGACGGTTGACAACGTCAAAGTAAGCAGTTCTCAAACAAGTAATCTCAAATCACTCAGGTATTGAGTATTAGTGTCTAATAATTTTAATGAAATTTACTTATGACAGATTTTCATCTCTTACAGTAAAGTTTCATAGGTCTGTCCGATACTAGTCTCCCAAAGGAAGTATCTATGCAAATGATTACGACATTGCCATGTCCACATAGTTCAAGAAACAGAACTACTAGTCATCTTGCATTCTAGTCGTCTAATGTTTTCTATGCGTCCATCTTTATAGAAAATTCCGACCAGGGACCATTTTCAAATTTTGACATTCAAGTTCACTTGATAGACATTTCTTAGTCACGGGACTGGTCCTGACAGTCTATCTTGAATATTTCGTCAAATTGAAGGGACTCATCATTTAATAAATCACAAATTAAATGGAAAAATGAATTCTATTCATTTATGTGAATGATTAACCAATAATGTTTTACAAAGTATTAAACTCTAAAACTTTAAAACATTAAACAAGGACACCAAAGCCATTCTCCAATATGCTTGATTCCCTTAGCTGCAGTGTGCGAGTTGTGCTTCGCCTGCGGCAGAGGTTTAGTCAATGGATCTGAGATCTTATCATCAGTTCCAATCTTGCTTATCTCGACTTCTTTTCTTTCAACGAACTCTCGTAGAAGGTGAAATCTACGAAGTACATGCTTGACTCTTTGGTGGTGTCTAGGCTCCTTTGCCTGTGCAATAGCTCCATTATTATCACAATACAGAGCTATTGGTCCTTTAATGGAGGGGACTACACCAAGTTCACCTATGAACTTCCTTAGCCATATAGCTTCCTTTGCTGCTTCATGTGCAGCAATGTACTACGCTTCAGTTGTAGAATCCCCAATGGTGCTTTGCTTAGCACTTTTCCAGCTTACTGCACCTCCGTTGAGGCAAAAGACAAACCCAGACTGTGATCTAAAATCATCTTTGTCGGTTTGGAAACTTGCGTCCGTATAGCCTTTAACAATTAATTCATCATCTCCACCGTAGACCAGGAAATCATCTTTGTGCCTTTTCAGGTACTTCAGAATATTCTTGGCAGCAGTCCAATGTGCCTCTCTTGGGACTGACTGGTATCTGCTCGTAGCACTGAGTGCATACGCAACATCCGGGCGTGTACATATCATAGCATACATTATTGAACCAATCAATGATGCATACGAAATCCCACTCATTTGTCTACGCTCATCAAGTGTTTTTGGGCACTGAGTCTTCCTTAGAGTCATTCCATGAGACAGGGGTAGGTAGCCTCGCTTGGAGTCTCCCATCTTGAACCTTTCAAGCACCTTATTGATATAAGTGCTTTGACTAAGTCCAATCATCTTCTTAGATCTATCTCTGTAAATCTTGATTCCCAGTATGTACTGTGCTTCTCCTAGATCCTTCATCGAAAAACATTTCCCAAGCCAAATCTTGACAGAGTTCAACATAGGAATGTCATTTCCGATAAGTAATATGTCGTCGACATATAATACAAGAAAAGCAATTTTTCTCCCACTGACCTTCTTGTATACACAAGATTCGTCTGCGTTCTTGATGAAACCAAAGTCACTGACTGCTTCATCAAAACGTATATTCCATCTCCTTGATGCCTGCTTCAATCCGTAGATTGATTTCTTAAGCTTGCATGCCTTTTTAGCATTCTTTGGATCCTCAAAACCCTCAGGCTGTGTCATAAACACAGTTTCTGTTAAAACGCCGTTTAAGAAACCGGTTTTGACATCCATCTGCCATATTTCGTAATCGTAATATGCATCGATTGCTAACATTATCCGAATAGACTTTAGCATTGCAACTGGTGAAAAGGTTTCATCGTAATCCACACCGTGGACTTGCCTGTATCCTTTTGCAACCAATCTAGCTTTGAAAACTTCAAGTTTCCCATCCTTGTCCTTTTTCAGTTTGAAAACCCATTTGCTTCCTATGGCTTGGTAGCCATTTGGCAAATCGACCAAATCCCAAACTTGGTTTTCTGACATGGAGTCTAATTCAGATTGCATGGCTTCTTGCCATTGCTTGGAGCTACGGCTCGTCATAGCTTGTTTGTAAGTCGCAGGTTCTTCACTTTCAAGTAATAGAACGTCATAGCTCTCGTTCGTCAAAATACCTAAGTACCTTTATTTCCGGTTGAGATCTACATCTCTACGATCTAAGCGGGGTTAAATTTCTAGATGGTCCATGATTCTCACCAGATACTTCTAAAGATCTCTGAGTTTCATCCTGAATGTCACCTTGAGAATTCTCTAGATTTTGTTGTTCGACTCGAATTTTTTCGAGGTCTACTTTTCTCCCACTTGTGATTTTGGAAATGTGATCCTTTTCCAAAAAGATACCATCTCGAGCAACAAACACCTTGTTCTCATATGTATTGTAGAAGTAATACCCCTTTGTTTCCTTTGGATAGCCCACAAGGATACATTTGTCAGATTTTGGATGAAGTTTGTCTGAAATTAATCGTTTGACGTATACTTCACATCCCCAAATCTTAACAAAAGACACATTTGGAGGCTTTCCAAACCATAACTCATATGGAGTCTTTTCAACAGCTTTAGACGGAGCTCTATTTATAGTGAGTGCAGCTGTATTTAGTGCATGTCCCCAAAATTCTATTGGAAGTTCGGCCTGAACCATCATTGATCTAACCATGTCTAGCAAGGTTATGTTCCTCCGTTCGGACACACCGTTCCATTGTGGTGTTCCAGGAGGAGTCAATTCTGATAGAATACCACATTCTTTCAGATGGTCATCAAATTCATAGCTCAGATATTCACCGCCTCTATCAGACCGCAGTGTCTTAATCTTCTTGCCTAATTGATTCTCTACTTCACTCTGAAATTCCTTGAATTTGTCAAAGGATTCAGACTTATGCTTCATTAGGTAGACATAACCATATCTACTGAAGTCATCAGTGAAAGTGATAAAGTAGCTGAAACCACCTCTAGCATTTGTACTCATTGGTCCACATACATCTGTATGGATTAAACCGAATAGTTCAGTTGCTCTTTCTCCAACTTTAGAGAAAGGTTGCTTTGTCATTTTGCCAAGTAAACATGATTCGCACTTACCATAATCCTCTAAGTCAAATGGTTCTAGAATTCCTTCCTTTTGAAGTCTTTCTAGGCGCTTTATGTTTATATGGCCTAATCGACAATGCCACAGATAGGTGATATCTGAATCATTCTTTTTGGCCTTTTTGGTATTTATGTTATAAACTTGTTTGTCGTGATCTAATAAACAAAGTCCATTGACTAATCTAGCAGATCCATAAAACATCTCTTTAAAATAAAACGAGCAACTATTGTCTTTTATTAAAAAGGAAAATCCCTTAGCATCCAAGCAAGAAACAGAAATGATGTTTTTAGTAAGACTTGGAACATGGAAACACTCTTCCAGTTCCAAAACTAGCCCAGAGGGCAACGATAAATAATAAGTTCCTACAGCTAATGCAGCAATCCGTGCTCCATTTCCCACTCGTAGGTCGACTTCACCCTTGCTTAACCTTCTACTTCTTCTTAGTCCCTGTGGATTGGAACATAAGTGTGAGCCACAACCTGTATCTAATACCCAAGAAGTTGAATTAGCAAGTATACAGTCTATAACGAAAATACCTGAAGATGGAACGACTGTTCCGTTCTTATGATCTTCCTTTAGCTTCAAGCAATCTCTTTTCCAGTGCCCCTTCTTCTTACAGTAGAAGCACTCGGACTCAGAAGTGGGTTGACTGACCTTCCTCTTTTCAGACTTGGCGCCAGTTTGCTTAGTCGGGCTGGCCTTCTTGCCACCTTTCTTAGCATTCCTCTTCTTACCAGATTTCTTGAACTTTCCCCCACGCATCATAAGCACATCTTGCTTATCACTTTTGAGCGTCTTTTCAGCGGTCTTCAGCATACCGTGAAGCTCAGTGAGCGTTTTGTCCAGACTATTCATACTGTAGTTCAGCTTGTACTGATCATACCCGCTATGAAGAGAATGGAGGATGGTGCCTATAGCCATTTCCTGAGAGAATTGCTGATCCAGCCGACTCATATTCTCAATGAGTCCAATCATTTTGAGAACATGTGGACTTACGGGCTCGCCTTTCTTAAGCTTGGTCTCAAGAATTTGCCTATGAGTCTCGAATCTTTCGACTCGAGCCAGATCTTGGAACATGTTCTTCAACTCACTGATGATCGTGAAAGCATCTGAGCTGATGAACGTTTTCTGTAGATCTGCACTCATGGTTGCAAGCATTAGACATTTCACATCCTTGTTGGCATCAATCCAACGATTGAGGGCTGCCTGAGTGACCCCGTTGCCCGCGGCTTCGGGCATCGCCTCTTCAGGACATACTCCTTTTCTTCCTGCATAAGAACTATTTGCAAGTTCCTTTGCCAGTCAAGGAAGTTTTTCCCGTTCAACTTCTCCTTTTCGAGAATTGATCGGATGTTGAATGAATTGTTGTTTGCCATAGTTAAAACTACAATTGAAAAAGAATAAACAAATAAATAACCATTCACAGTTCTCTTAATAAATTTAAATTCCAGCATGCATGCATAATTTAATGTTCATTAAGCATTTTATTCAAGTTATGTGTTCCGGCAGGTGTGAATAAAATGATTCCAAAAACCTAAAACCATTGAAGAATTAAGCACATTATGTATTTAAACTCAATTCTAAAATCTTTTAGGTAAGCAAAAGCCTTTTGCTAATAGTCTAGAAGCTACTCTTGGTTAATAGGTACGTACGTCTAAGAACTTATTAGGTAAATCTATCAATTTTGCCACGACATAAAAGGACTTCTTACTTATATCGTTGAGTTTCACCTCGCTGAGCGTAAAACTATTACTAGATTGATGTAAAGGTTATCCAAGTAAGTGTTATTTTGGCATGACACCTTTTAACTCAATTTTTAATGTTTGGAACTTAAGGCTCTTACTATGTTGGTTAAATTTTAAGTGAACTAAAATCCTTAATCATGCAACATAATCAAGCCATAATCTCATGCATAATTAAGACATATTTAAAGCAATAAATAACTTAAAGCATGCATAAGATAAATGTGATCTAGTATGGCCCGACTTCATCATGAAGCTTCAACTTCAAAGTCCGTCTTGAAAATGGATTGGAAACTCCGTCTTGAATTTCACCATGGGAGGCGCCATTTTCTTCAAATAGGATAAGCTATAATTAACTTATTACAACTATTTGATGGTACGCAGACCATATTTGAATTGAAAAACAAACTTTGGTGCATTACACCAATTACATTCAAATTAATGGTACGCAGACCATATTTTCTATCCTATTTGGGCCATACTAGTCACTTCATAACCTGCAAAACAGTACATATACAATATATACCATTCACCCATTCATTATCATGAATGGCCCACATAGCTGGTTAGTAAAACACATTGTTATGCATCACATAAATATTTGCAGCAATTACTCAAGGACACCAATAATCTACCAATTATTCAGTCCTTATTAATTCTAATCAAGTTGTTTTAACCTTAAAGGATTGTAGACCTAATCAAGAGTTTATGACTAAAAATGCTCCCACTTAAACCAATAACTTTATATGCTTTATTAATTTTAAACATAAAAATGTATTTCTAGTCTAACCGGAAACATACAAGTTTAATTAAAATTTAAAGCTCATATAAAATTATAATCGAATCCATTTATTTAACTTATTTTCAGTTGAATTAAATGAATTTAAATTAATTCAAGGTTTTTTAATTTTAGTAAAATAATTAGTATAAATTAAAATTTATAATAATTATAATATTCAAAATTAAAATCCGAGAAAAAAATTTAAATTATTAATTTTAAAATTAAATAAAATTATTTCCGAACTGAAAATCTAAAATTAAAAACAAAACGTATCAATTGTCGCAAGACGAGGCACTTGGGCTTGCGCCTAAGCCCCATCGAGCTACGAGGGCCCCATGCCCCGTGCCATTGATCGTTGCACACGGCTTGCACAACCACACCGCACACACAGCCATATGCCACGCACACACGCAGCCATGCTGGCTACGCTGCGCGCAGCCTTGTGCTGTGTCGTGGCTGCCTACCTCTCAGCGGGCCTGGTGCGTCGTGGCGCAGCACATCGCTGCCCACACGCATCTTGCTCGTCGCATGTGCTTGCCCATTGCCCTCGCGCATCGCCCAACATGCATGCCTAGGCTTCGAGCCTTGCGTGCCGCCTAGCTTGTTGCTCGCTGCATTTGTACCGCACGGGCGACGAGCTCCCTTGCTCGTCGTCGCGTGCCCGCACTATACAACACCCCTTAAGGGTAACACGTAGCTTCCATTGCTTTGTGCGTGCAACATTTATGAGCGTATTTCATAAAAATTTAAAATTTTTAATTCAAAATTAATGAAAAATTAATAAATCATATTAATTTCATAATTTGAGGGCGAAAAATCGAAAATTTATTAATCAATTAATTTCCGATTAACTTGGATTCAAATATAGGTCATAAAAATTTAAAATTTATCATAAATTAACAATTTTTATGGTGGTTTTTAATCATTGATACCTAATTAAATCATTAATTAATTATGAAAATCAAATCAATTCTAAATTATTCGAATTTCAACAAATTAATCATAATTACAAATTAGGTTGTATAATTAACAAGTCTAGGCATTCAAATTTGTTAAACATATACAGTAGGTCAATCAAAAATTCAAGATTTATCAACAAGAATCGCAAATATTCAATTTAACATCTTAAATTTACAATCTTTTGCGTTCGAAAAACTAAAACCTCCGAAAAGTCATAGTTAGGCTTCGAATTTGGGAATTTTGGGTTCGGCCGAAAAAGAGTGTTTTTGTCAAAATTTTAGAATGCCTTTTACATGCGGAATTGACACAAAAATCACTCGATTTGGATGAGTAACTAAGAAACTGCCGGAAAACTGCGTACATATAATTAAATAAACGCAATTTGCAATTAATTAACAATTACGAAAATTAATTACCCCTTTTTAATTCTTTGCAAATTTGTAAAATTTAACCATGTTTAAGAAATTATAGATCATGCAAATAATAATAGGCTCGTGATACCACTGTTAGGTTATGATACATATGAACAACATAAATCATGCGGAAAAACCTTAATGCCAGGAATCATATTAATTGCACATAATCATATAATTAGTGTGGGATGCATACACTTTGTAGCGTGCCCTCCCTAGCTGCACCCAAACCGAACAAGAACAAGTATTTTAGGACTCCAAGTGTCGTCCCTCCGTAGACAGTCCACAGCACGTCCGGATCCGCCTTAAGATTGACCAACTAGAATCGCCCTTAAGGTACTACTTATTTTTGGCTAAATGGGCAAGAGTTATGGCTGATTTTTCTGCTTAAACATCCTAGCTTTGAATACTTGAAAAACTTGTGTATAAATTTGTGACCCTAGGCACATATTTATAGAGTATGGAAAAGGATTTAGAATCCTATTAGAATACCAATTAGTTTAATTAGAATCCCTTTAGGACTCTATTAAATAAATTATATCTACTAGGATAGGATTTAATCATAGAACGAATTCCAATAGGTTTAGGATTCGTATCGCACACAACCGCACACGAGCACGAGCACCGCACAGCCCGCGCAAGCCTCGCGGCCCACGCGAGCTGCACAGCTCGCAGCCCATTTGCTCGCAGCCCACATAGCTCGCGCGCGCGCCATGCCTTGCTGGGCCTGGCGAGGCTTTGGCGTGTGTGTTGGGCGCTTGGCTTGCTAGGCGCGGGCCTGGCTTCGTGCTGGGCCTTCGTCTAGCAAGTCTCGTCCGATGCTAATTCGTACGATGCGCTTCTGATTAAATTCCCGATTCCGGAATTCATTTCCGATACGAACAATATTTAACATTTCCGATTCCGGAATTAATTTCCGTTTCGTACAAATATTTAATATTTCCGTTTCCGTAATTATTTTCCGATTCTGACAATATTTACGTTTCCGGCAATATTTCCGATTCCGGCAATATTTCCATTTCCGATAATATTTTCCAATACGTACCATGTTTCCGTTTCCGGCAACATCTACGACTTGGATAATATTTATATTTCCGATACGATCCATATTTCTTTTTCCGGCAATATCATCGTTTCCAGAGTATTCATTTACTTACCTTTGACGATCTTAGCTCCCACTGAAACCAAGATCTGTCGATTCCGAATGTCCATAGATAGAGTATTTAATGCCATTAAATACTTGATCCGTTTACGTACTATTTGTGTGACCCTACAGGTTCAGTCAAGAGTAAGCTGTGGATTAATATCATTAATTCCACTTGAACTGAAGCGGCCTCTAGCTAGGCATTCAGCTCACTTGATCTCACTGAATTATTAACTTGTTAATTAATACTGAACCGCATTTATTAGACTTAATATTAAATGCATACTTGGACCAAGGGCATTATTTCCTTCAAATCCACAGCAGGTTCAGACTCGCCTTAGGTTCAACCAGCTAGGATATAATCTTAGGTTTTATGCACTCTGAAGCTCACTATGAGTGATAGGCAAACGTAATGAATTTATTGAATTCAAGTTGTAATGTATATTATAAATTTATGATCATGGATCACATATTTATAAGGGAACATAGTAGTCATATCCTACTAGAATTATATTTACTAAAACCCTTAGAATTAGGATTTAAGTAAAATCTCAAATTCTTAGTCCTTTAGGAACATCCAAATACTTAGGTATTAGGATTATCATAAAGTTCTAAATCAAGTAGGATAAGAAAAACGGATAGCTTGTAGCCTAAGCTACTTATCGCGCAAGTAGCCTAGGCGCCCAAGCATTTCTTGTCGCACATGCCAAGGTTGTTGGCTGCTTGCTTGCTTTCCGCCCACGCCATGATGTGGGCTGCTTGTTGGCTGGTTGCCTTGCCGCCCACGCCTTGTTGTGGGCTGCTTGCTGGCTGGCTGGCTTGCCGCCCACGCTTGGCTCGTAGCCCATGCGTGGGCCTTGTGCTTGGCGCTGCCTCGCTTTTCGGCTTATCGCTCGTCGTGCTTCCGATTCGTTTTCCGATTCCGGAATTTATTTCCGATTAGAACAATATTTACGTTTCCGATAATATTTCAAATTCCGACAATATATTCTTATTTCGACAATATTTCCGATTCCGATAATATTTCAGTTCCGGCAATATTTTTGATTCCGGCAATATTTCTATTTCCGTTAATATTTTCCGAAACGAACCATATTTTCGTTTTGGGTAATATTTTCAACTTCGATAATTTTTATGTTTCAGTTATGAACCATATTTCCATTTCCGACAATGTCTTCATTTCCGAAAAATATTCTTTCTTTTCCTTTTGATGATTTTAGCTCCCATTGGAACCAATATCCATCATTTCCGAATGTCCATAATTAGAGTATTTACTGAATATTATATTCACCTAAACACTTGATCCGTTCACGTACTATTTGGGTGACCCTACGGGTTCAGTCAAGAGTAAGTTGTGGCATTAATATTATTAATTCCACTTGAACTGAGGAGGCCTCTAGCAAGGCATTCAGATCACTTGATCTTACTGAATACTCCCTCCGTCCCATATTAGTTGTTACACTTTCCTTTTTCGTCCGTCCCAGATTAGCTGTTACACTTCTAAATTAGGAAGGATCCCACAATCATTATATTGTCTCTCTCTTCCCACTATTTTTTTTGTCCCCACACCTCTCTCATTCTATTAAAAAAAATACCCCACAATCTCCTATCACATCTACTTTTGCAATAAAATAACAATTGATAACCAAAACAACCACTTATCACCTAAAACTTTGTGCAAAGGTAAGTGTAACAACTAATTTGGGACGGGGGGAGTACTTAACTTGTTTAATTAATACTGAACCGCATTTATTCTATTTGACATTAAATGCAAACTTGGACCAAGGGCATTATTTCCTTCAGTCTCCCGCTTGTCCTTGGGGACAAGTGTGCATTTCCTAATTCCTTTGTCGCTTGATGCCTGGTCATGAACATAAGGTAAGAGTAATTGTTATTCCAGTAGGAACACGCACAAGAGGGGGGGGGGGTGAATTGTAATTAGAACTTTGATAGAGTTTCTTGCGGAACTTAAGAAACAATCAAGGAACTGAGAATAGAGAAGACAATAACAACAATTGTGAAAACTTCTTGATACTAATCAAGAAGAGAATTCTTTTATTATGGTAATGCCTCGATTACAATAATCTCTCCAACACAAGTTCCTCTCAAACTCGTGTTCCTCACAGTAATCTACTTCGATTACAACTCCTTAACTTCTCTCTCTCAGACTTAAACTCTAAGTCTGAACAGGATAACTCTATCCTTACTAATACAAAATATAATTCGTGTTTGGATAACTCTAGATATTAATAATGCTTTTGTGTGGATATAAGGAACTTAGGAAATTTGATTTAACTAGGACACAAACTGTTTTAGAAAATCTTAGACAAAACGTTTTTAGGAAAGCAAGAACTCTCAGAATGTTTGTGTACCTTAAACCAAAAACGATTTCCCTTTTATAGTGTTTATCCTTAGGGTTAGTTCCCTTCAAAACCTCAACTGCTAACTGCCAGCACTTTGGTCTCCACGTCCCTTGACTTGAGGAACAAGGGGAAGACCACTTCCCACGTTCAGCCATAAAGCAGTTAGTGGTTTGACTCAATCAAACCCTAAAATATTTCTTTAAAACAGATTTTATTTATCTACAAAAACTTAGGAGAATTTTTAGGAAAATAAGTTTTGTTTAAATAAAATAAAACGTAAATCTATTTTATATTAAATATGTAAAACTTGTTTTTATTTATGTAAATGTTTTCCATAAAAATTGCTTCCAATAAAATAAATGGCCTAATTAAATCATAAGTTCCTTGAGTACTCTATATACCATTAGCATAATTAATATTTACATAAAATTCTAAGTACAGTAGACTACCTAGACTTTATGTCTTCCCTTTGTCTGGAACTTGCAACTCAGAAGCTTCAGACGTTCCAGCTAAGGAACATTGATGAGTTCCTCTCTTGCTAACACAGGAACTCTTGGCTATGAGTCTGTAATAGTTCTTGTGGATATTCGGAACTCTTGATATGTAACTGTGTTGCTCCTCTTGTGACTTCAAACTGGAACAGATACAACTTCCAGCTCTGGAACTCCAGTGACTGTTCCAAGTGTACATCAGGAACTTCACCAGCTTATTCAAGTTCCTATCCTAATAGAAACTTGGGCATTTGCCTGTTCAAAGTCATTTAGCAACCATAATCAGGAAGTTTGCAATATGTGTGTGTCATCAACCAAAACTTAGGAACAACAATATTCCCCCTTTTTGGTGATGACAACACTTGCAAACTTTTTACAAAGAGAGTAAGTACAAACAAGAACTTATACAGACTATTGTGAAACAGAACATAAAAATTGAAAAACAAAAGAAAAAGATTAAAGAGAAGAAAGAAAGAAAAATAACCTTACAGAGAGATTCAGAGAGATTGATGCAGGAACTGGGATTGAGTGTGCCTTGGAAGTTTGCACCCTTGACTTCCCCCTGTTGACATCAACAAAAAGCATAGCACGAAATATAGCCATTCCAAACACAGTGCCCCACGATCAACGTTTGGCAAGTTAAGCTAGCCTCAAAGTATTAAACCAACTCATACAGTAAATTGAAAGCAAGCAGTAATGATCAAAACTAGAAAGCACAGATATGTGTAACCAAGCAAGTCAAAATAAGATGGAACAAATACCCAAGTTTGAAAATTATACAAACCGAAAGCAAAATTAAAAAGATTGTTCCATGGCAAAAGATAAAAGAAACATGGGATAGGGTGATTTAGGCTTGGGATGGGGAACCAGAACCAGCAGTTTCTTCTATCACAGTCTCCTCAAAAGATTCCAGATTGTTGATCTTGGTGAGGATTGTGGCACGAGTTGCATTGGCTTGTTCTGAGTAGTGGTGAAGATTGTTTTGGAGAGTCTTGACACTTGTAACCAATGCACCTATGTGGGCCTGCATTGAGCTAATCCTGTGATCTGTTCCCTCCTGTAGTTCCACCAGACGAGCAACTGTTGCCTTTAGCTCCAATATCTGATCATCCTTTGTGTTCCAGGCACCCCCATGATCTTGAACATGTTCCTGTTCAGATGGAACACGACGAGCTTTGGACTTTTTGGAGGATTTGGGTGTCTTTTTTCTTGGCCCAACAGTTTCAGGCAGTTCCTCTTGATTCAGTGGAACAGCATCCTCCTCTATGGGCATCTCCTTGACATCCCCTTCCTCATTTATTTCCATGAAGACAGGCCCTCTTTTCTTGTTCTCCTTCATTGCCACCCTCAAGCTCTTTCTTTTTCCTACACTCTTCTTGTTCCCTCGAGATAAAGGGACCTCTATTTGTTCGAGTTCCTCCTCCTCCTCCACTTCTTCTTTAACTACAGTTCCTTCCTGATCTTCCTCATCTTGTTTCTCTTCCTTTCCAGCCCTAATGACTTTACCCTGAACCACTTTAAGATTTAATAGATGGAGCATTTCAAGTTGAAGGATTTGGGTGGATTTTAAGGGAATCACAAAGTATGGGCTAAGGTCAACTGAGAAGCTTTTGAAGATTTCTGTAAGAAGGGAGGAGTATGGAATTTTGAATTTGGGGATACAGGTGGATAAGTGTTTGATCATGATTGCAGGAAAGTTTATGGGAATTTTCCTTTCAAGACAATACATGAGACATGCATCAAACAGACTTGCTATGTTCCTTTTCTGAGTTCGAGGAACTACACCTCTCCACACAATATTAAACAGTAATTTTTGAAGAGGTGAAAAGCAGTTGTGTGAGGTGGAGGTGGATACTTTAGAATCTCCTCCAATGGAACCAACTATATCTTTCTCATCTACATTATCTATGGTCACTGTGATTTGACCTTTGAGCCACATATCAAAACCCCTATTGGGTGTACCAAACAGCTGTTCCAGATAAGAGGCATCAAATTCGATGCGAGTTCCATTCACTTTACTTGAACATACATTATCAACACATGCAAAGTTCTTGCAGAATTCTTTCATAGCTTCAGGAATTAAGGGGGATTTGGCATAGGTACTCAACAGACTTACCCACTTTTGTTGTTCAAGGATTTCCATCAACTCTTTAAATTTCGTGGCTTCACACCATGTTGAGTTGATTGCGAACCCCTCGACCAGATTGTTTTCCTTTGCAGTGAGTTTCTTGGACCCTTTTGCTTCCCCCTTAGTTTGAGCAATCTCCTCTGTTTCCTCGATGTTTTCACCAGAAGCTTCCACTCGTCGTTTTTTGGATTTTCTTGTGGAGGATCTAGGGTTTGAGATTGGGGATTTCATTTCGATGTCAGTGTCGGTTTGTTCCCCCTGAGTGATTGCGAGCATTGGATTGTGGGATCGAAGAGGAATTGGCGATTGAATGGGTGAGGTATCCATGGGAACTGGAGATGAAGGGTTTCTCTTTCGTTTGAGGGATGTGAGATCAGTGTTGTTGCTTGTGAGAACCATGGTGGAGGTTTTTATAGGTGGAAGGAGAGGTGATGTCAGTGGAGAAGGCGTGTGAGAGAGAGAAAGGGGGTTGCATGGATTGATTGTGGAAAGGGAAGAGTTTCTCCTATTTATTGCCAATGGAACCGTTCCAAACATTCTTTGAATATGGGTATTCGGTTTTTAATTTAAAAAATAAATAGATAAAAATAAAAGGAAAATGTAGAAAAAAAATTGTGTTTGATTTTGACTTGCTTAATTTCGTATCTCTGACTTAACTAGTTTGAAAGGAACTGCTTACCTTGCTCATTTGAAGTGTGAGTGAATTTGCCACGATGGTAAGCTTCAACTATGTTTGCACACAAGATTTTGTGTTTGTAATAGTCTATATGTACCATGATTTTTGCTTTTGCCTTAGAGGAACTTCAATTTGGCAATTACCTTAGCTTGATCATTCCGAGTTCCATTCTCATTTTCTCATGTTTCTCTCTGTTCAAAGGCTTAGTTAAAATATCAGCAATTTGGTGATCAGTTTGGCAAAAATCTAATTTGATCAAACCTTTCTCAACATTATCTTTAAGGAAATGGTGTCTGATGTGGATGTGTTTGACTCGGGAGTGATGAACCGGATCTTTTGAAATACAAATAGCACTAGTGTTATCACAATAGATAGGAACACAATCATAGATAATACCAAAATCTCTTAGCTGTTGTTTTATCCATAGAATTTGTGAGCAACAAGCTGCAGCAGCTACATACTCAGCTTCAGCTGTGGATAGAGCAACAGTGTTCTGTTTCTTGGAACCCCAAGAAACCATGCATGGACCTAGGAACTGTACCATACCTGATGTGCTTTTTCTATTCACTAAGTCACCTGCATAATCAGCATCCGCATATCCTCTTAGCTCGAAGGATCCACTTCTTGGATAGTATAGGCATAGGTCATCAGTTCCTTTGAGATATCTTAGTATTCTTTTCACCGCAGTTAGATGGGACTCCTTTGGATTTGATTGAAATCTTGCACATAGTCCTACACTAAAAGAAATGTCAGGTCTACTGGCTGTTAAATATAATAGAGATCCAATCATACCTCTGTATTTCGTTTGATTCACACTTTTCCCATTTGGATCAGTGTCTAATCTGGTAGCAGTTCCCATGGGAGTGTGATTTACTTTGGCTGATTCTAGCTCATATTTCTTTAGGAGTTCCTTCACATACTTTTGTTGGTGTATCATGATTCCCTCCTCGGTTTGCTTGATTTGTAAACCAAGGAAGAAGTTGAGTTCCCCCATCATACTCATTTCAAATTCACTGCTCATCAAGCTTGCAAAATCCTTGCACAAATTTTCATTAGTTGCTCCAAATAATATATCATCAACATAAATTTGAACTACTAACAAGTCAGTTCCTCTAGATTTTAAGAATAAGGTTTTGTCTATTCTACCTCTTTTAAAATCATTTTGAAGGAGGAACTTTGATAATCTCTCGTACCAAGATCTAGGGGCTTGTTTTAGTCCATAGAGAGCCTTATCTAATTTGTAAATATGATTTGGAAATTCGGGATTTTCAAATCCAGGGGGCTGTTCCACATAAACATCTTCCTCTAAGAAACCGTTTAAGAAAGCACATTTAACATCCATTTGATAAAGTTTAAAACCCATGAAAGCAGCAAAAGCAATTAAGATTCTAATGGCTTCTAATCTAGCAACAGGTGCAAATGTTTCTTCAAAGTCAATGCCTTCCTGTTGGTTATAACCTTTGACTACTAACCTTGCTTTGTTCCTTATGATTGTTGCATGTTCATCTTTCTTGTTCCGGAACACCCATTTCAGCCCTATCACCTTCTGGTGTTTTGGTTTGGGTTCCAAGTGCCATACCTTGTTTCTTTTGAATTCATTTAATTCTTCTTGCATGGCAATGATCCAGTCAGCGTCTTCCAGAGCCTCAGTGTGATTTCTTGGCTCAAATATGGAGAGGAACGCGTGGAATGCGCAAAAGTTCCTTAGTTGTGACCTTGTCTGAGTTCCTTTTCTGATGTCACTCACAATGAGTTCCATTGGGTGGGACTTTAGATGCTTCCAAGGTTTAGGTTGAAATTGAGCTACTGGTGTTGTGGCATTTTCGTCAGTTCCTTCTATGACCTGAGTTCCCTGTTGGTCATTGTGGGGTTCCTCTGGTGTTGTTTCTGGATCTTCTTGGTTTTCTGCTTGTTCCTCTAGTACGGGAACTTCTTGATTTTGTTGAGCAGTTCCTCTGGCTGTGTGTTTGCTTAGTTGGAACTCCTCATCATTTTCTGCAGCACGAGATAAACCAATCTCGAAAAATTCTTGTTCCTGTACTATGTCAGTTTTGTTAGATTCATCAAATATTATATGTACACTTTCCTCAACACACATAGATCTTTTGTTATAAACTCTATAAGCCTTGCTATTTAAGGCATATCCTAGGAACACTGCCTCATCGCTTCTTTCATCAAACTTCCCCAAGTTCCTTTTTCCATTGTTGTGGACAAAACATTTGCTGCCAAAGGCTCTAAAGTAAGAGATGTTGGGTTTTATACCTTTTAGTAGCTCATAGGGGGTTTTGTTTAGGATTGCTCGAATCATAACTCTATTTATAATGTAACAAGCAGTATTGACTGCTTCAGCCCAGAAGTTCCTAGGCAGGGAACTGGCTATTAGCATGGTTCTTGCCATGTCCTCTAGGGTTCTATTTTTCCTCTCAACAACTCCATTTTGTTGTGGAGTTCTGGGAGCTGAGAAATTGTGGTCCATACCTTGTTCCTTGCAGTATTCATCGAATTTGTAATTTTCAAATTCTGTTCCATGATCTGATCTTATATGGATCAGTTGGTGACCTGTGGTTTTCTGGATTTTCTTTGAAAATGTAATAAACTCATCAAACGTTTCATCCTTGCTTGTTAGAAATATGACCCAAGTAAAGCGAGAGTAATCATCAACAATAACTAATACATATTTTTTCCCACTTCTGCTTTGAATTCTCATTGGTCCACATAAGTCCATATGGATGAGTTCCAATGGTTTTGTGGTGCTTACCAATTTCTTAGATTTAAAGGAACTTCGGACATGCTTGCCTTTTGCACATGCATCACACACTTTATCAGTTAGGAACTTGATTGAGGGGAGTCCTCGAACCAGTTCCTTTGATCTTAGTTTGTCAAGCAGAGAGAAACTAGCATGTCCAAACCTCCTGTGCCATAGTAGGGAATTTTCTTCAAGGGCACTGAGGCAGGTTAGATTGTTCCTGGGAACTGTATTGAGATCCACAGAATATGTGTTCCCTTTACGAGTTCCTTCCAAAATAACCTTCCCAGTGTTATTGTTTATGATTTGACAGTTTTCAGAAGTAAAACTTACAGAGTTTCCTTTGTCACAGAATTGAGAGATGCTTAGTAGACTGTGCATCAAACCCTCGACTAAAAATACATTTTCAATGGCGTAGGAACTTGACCTTCCAACCTTTCCAATTCCAACAATTTCTCCTTTCATGTTGTCTCCAAAGGTCACAGTTCCTCCATTGTAGGCTTCTAGTGAGAGGAATTTAGATTTGTCTCCTGTCATGTGTTTGGAACACCCGCTGTCGAGATACCACGAGCTGTTCCCCTTCACTAGAGTCTGTAAAGAGATCAAAGGTTAGTTACAGGAACTCGGGTTTCCTCGAGTTCCTTTTCAACTATAACTTCAGACTTCTTAACCCATTTTTGCTTGACATAATTTATGTTTCTTTGATCCTGTTCCTTCATCTTGGAACACTCAGTACTTATGTGACTTCCACTTCCACATGAGAAGCAGACTTTTACACTAGGAAGATCCACATACTTCTTCTTATGACTGGTTTTATGGGTAAAGCCCAATCCTTCTGTTCTCTTAGATTGAGCATTCTCAATCCATTTGGGAGGAACTTTAGGTGGTTGTCTCTGTGCCCTGGCCATGGATAGTTCCCTTTCCAGTTTTTCTTTTTGTTCCTTTGTGGTGATCAGATCTTTGTTTAAGTTTTCTAAGTCGATGTTAAAAACTCCCATGTTGATTTCCAAGGATTTTGTAGGATCTAAACTTAGATTAAACATCTTATATTGACTGAGTTGAACTTGTAGAAGGATGTTTTCATTTCTAATTTTTTCGAATGACTCATTAATAGAGGTATTTCTATCTAGTAATTCAAAGAACCTGCCTTGGACATCAGATCTAATATTGTTCAGATAATTTATGTGGTCTTTACTGAGTTCCAAGGCTCTATCACTTTGTGCTTTTAATATACTTAGCTTTTTGTAATCATCTAGAGTTTCTAGCAATAGTTCAATTAGTTTTGACTTTGAGAGACACTGAAGAGTGGAGGGACTTACTTCTTCTGATGGAACTTGATCAGTTCCTTCTGTTCTAGCCATAAGACAGAGATTTGCAGTTTCTTCATTTGGTTGTTCCTCATCGTCTTCTGAGTCTGTTGCTTCGCCCCATGCAGCTATCATGGCCTTCTTGAAGTTTGGTCTGTTGAAGGTAGACTTGTTAAAGCGATCTTTGACCTGTTCCTTCCCTTTTCCTCTGGTCTTGTCGTTCTCCCACAGAGGGCATTCACGAATTTGATGATCAGTTTCTCCACATTTGAAGCAACCTTGCTCAGTTTTGGAACTAGTGATTTTCTTGGCAAAGTTCCTTCCTTTCTGGTTTCCTGGTTTGAAGTTCCTATAGAGCTTTCTCATTCTTCTGACCAGCATGGCAGCCTCTTCTTCATCTGGTTCAGATTCATCGAGTTCCTCAGCCTTTAGAGCAAGTCCTCGACTTCTTGAGCTCTCGGGAACAGCAGCTCCAAGATGTAATTCGTGTGTCATCAAGGAACCAGCAAGTTGTTCAATGTTGAACTTGGTGAAGTCCTTGGTCTCAAACAGTGCAGTGACCTTTGTTCTCCAACGATCATCTTGTGGCATGCTTCTTAGTATTTTTCTTACCTGTTCATCTGTGGGAATGATTCTACCAAGAGAAACTAATTCATTGGTTATGTTAGTAAATCTAGTGAACATTTCTTGAATAGTTTCTTTTGGAAGCATTTCAAATCTTTCATATTTAGACATCAAAAGGTCAATTTTGGAACGCTTAACTTCATTAGTTCCTTCGTGGGTTACTTGAAGTAGTTCCCAAATCTGTTTTGCGTTCTTGCACCCCATGACTCTGTTGTGTTCATGAGGTCCAAGCCCACAATGTAAGATTTTGACAGCCATGGCATTCATCTCATATTTATCAAAGTCTTCTTTAGAAAATTCAGACATTGGTTTAGGAACTACCTCGTTTTCAGCATTGGTCTTTGTTACCTCGAAGTCTCCAACTTCAATTACACGCCAAACTTGGTAATTTTCAGCTTTGATGAATATCTCCATTCTATTCTTCCAGTATGAGTAGAACTTGCCATTGAACATAGGTGGCCTTTGTGTCGAGTAACCTTCTTCCAGTTTCTCTTGTGAGTTCATACTTTCAGGAACTTGACTCAAACAGGGTTTCCTGTGTTTTAGTGAGTACTGGCTCTGATACCAACTGTTATTCCAGTAGGAACACGCACAAGAGGGGGGGGGTGAATTGTAATTAGAACTTTGATAGAGTTTCTTGCGGAACTTAAGAAACAATCAAGGAACTGAGAATAGAGAAGACAATAACAACAATTGTGAAAACTTCTTGATACTAATCAAGAAGAGAATTCTTTTATTATGGTAATGCCTCGATTACAATAATCTCTCCAACACAAGTTCCTCTCAAACTCGTGTTCCTCACAGTAATCTACTTCGATTACAACTCCTTAACTTCTCTCTCTCAGACTTAAACTCTAAGTCTGAACAGGATAACTCTATCCTTACTAATACAAAATATAATTCGTGTTTGGATAACTCTAGATATTAATAATGCTTTTGTGTGGATATAAGGAACTTAGGAACTTTGATTTAACTAGGACACAAACTGTTTTAGAAAATCTTAGACAAAACGTTTTTAGGAAAGCAAGAACTCTCAGAATGTTTGTGTACCTTAAACCAAAAACGATTTCCCTTTTATAGTGTTTATCCTTAGGGTTAGTTCCCTTCAAAACCTCAACTGCTAACTGCCAGCACTTTGGTCTCCACGTCCCTTGACTTGAGGAACAAGGGGAAGACCACTTCCCACGTTCAGCCATAAAGCAGTTAGTGGTTTGACTCAATCAAACCCTAAAATATTTCTTTAAAACAGATTTTATTTATCTACAAAAACTTAGGAGAATTTTTAGGAAAATAAGTTTTGTTTAAATAAAATAAAACGTAAATCTATTTTATATTAAATATGTAAAACTTGTTTTTATTTATGTAAATGTTTTCCATAAAAATTGCTTCCAATAAAATAAATGGCCTAATTAAATCATAAGTTCCTTGAGTACTCTATATACCATTAGCATAATTAATATTTACATAAAATTCTAAGTACAGTAGACTACCTAGACTTTATGTCTTCCCTTTGTCTGGAACTTGCAACTCAGAAGCTTCAGACGTTCCAGCTAAGGAACATTGATGAGTTCCTCTCTTGCTAACACAGGAACTCTTGGCTATGAGTCTGTAATAGTTCTTGTGGATATTCGGAACTCTTGATATGTAACTGTGTTGCTCCTCTTGTGACTTCAAACTGGAACAGATACAACTTCCAGCTCTGGAACTCCAGTGACTGTTCCAAGTGTACATCAGGAACTTCACCAGCTTATTCAAGTTCCTATCCTAATAGAAACTTGGGCATTTGCCTGTTCAAAGTCATTTAGCAACCATAATCAGGAAGTTTGCAATATGTGTGTGTCATCAACCAAAACTTAGGAACAACAGTAATCATCCTTATTATGTCTAGAGGTATTTCTCGGTGACAGAGTTCAACTGATCAAATAAACATATATAATCATAGCCTATGATTCATATGAGCACGGTCATGCATTTTACAGTTTCTAGCTCTCCGGGTGGCCTTGTACAACTTTCGGCATCTCATCCCGATTTATGGGAGGATAATCCCAATCTTGTGATCTTCAGTTTAGACTTCATTTAATAGGTGATTACCTGAGCGTTGCTGTTATAGTCTCCTTTTACAGTGCGACGGTTGACAACGTCAAAGTAGCAAGTTCTAGAACAAGTAATCTCAAATCACTCAGGTATTGAGGATTAGTGTCTAATAATATAATGAAATTTAATTATGATAGATTTTCATCTCTTACAGTAAATTTTCATAGGTCTGTCCGATACTAAACTTATCAAGTAAGTATCTGAAGGAAATAATGCCCTTGGTCCAAGTATGCATTCTATGTTAAGTCTAATAAATGCGGTTCAGTATTAATTAACAAGTTAATAATTCAGTGAGATCAAGTGAGCTGAATGCCTAGCAAGAGGCCGCTTCAGTTCAAGTGGAATTAATGATATTAATCCACAGCTTACTCTTGACTGAACCCGTAGGGTCACACAAATAGTACGTAAACGGATCAAGTATTTAATAGCATTAAATACTCCATCTATGAATATTCGGAACCGACGGATCTTGGTTTCAGTGGGAGCTAAGATCGTCACAGGCAAGGAATGAATACTCCGGAAACGATGATATTGCCGGAAACGGAAATATGGATCGTATCGGAAATATAAATATTATCCAAGTCGTAGATGTTGCCGGAAACGGAAACATGGTACGTGTCGGAAAATATTATCGGAAATGGAAATATTGCCAGAATCGGAAATATTGCCGGAAACGGAAATATTGTCAGAATCGGAAATATTACCGGAATCGGAAAATAATTCCGGAAACGGAAATATTAAATATTTGTTCGAAACGGAAATTAATTCCGGAATCGGAAATATTAAATATTGTTCGTATCGGAAATGAATTCCGGAATCCGAAAATTTAATCGGAAGCGCATCGTACGAATAAGCATCGGACGAGGCCTGCCGGACGAGGCCCAGCACGAAGCCAGGCCATCGCCCAGCAAGCCAAAGCGCGCCGCACAAACAGCCACGCCAGGCCCAGCGCAAGGCCAGGCCCAGCAGGCTGCGCGCAGCGCGCAGCGCGCACAGCACGCGCAGCGCGCGCAGCGCGCAGCGCGCACAGCGCGCACAGCACGCGCGGGCGCTGAGTGGGCTGCTGCTCGCGCGCACGCATGGGGCCCATCGTGGCTGCCGTGCGTGTGTGTGCAAGTGTTTGTGTTCGTGCACGTTTCCTAAAACATGCAGAGTTCGGTTAATGATTAAATTCCTAATTCTATTTGATAAATTAATTAAATTAGAGTTCTTGTAGGATTCTAGGTTTGATTAATTTGTATCTGAATAGGATTTCGATTCCCTTTCCATACCGCTATAAATATGAGGCTAGGGCTCACAATTTATAACACAAGTTTCAAAGTATTCAAAGTGAGTTTTTGAGAGAAAAATTCAGTCACACATTTGCCTATAAAGTGCCGAAAATAATAGTACCTTAAGGGCGATTCTAGTTGGTCAATCTTAAGGCGGATCCGGACGTGCTGTGGACTATCTACGGAGGGACGGCACTTGGAGTCCTAAAGACTTGTTCTTGTTCGGTTCGGGCGCAGCTAGGGAAGGCACGCAACAAAGAGTATGCATCTAATCTATGCTAAATGATTATGTGTAAATAATATGTTTTCCTGGGTTTATGGTTTTTCCGCATGATTTATGAATTGTCATATGTATCATAACCTAACAGTGGTATCACGAGCCCCTTATTATTTTCATAATCTAAATTGCATGAACATGGTTAAATATTACAAATTTGCAAGAATTAAAAGGGGTGATTAATTTTCGTAATTGTTAATTAATTGCAAATTGCGTTTATTTAATTATACGTACGCAGTTTTTCGGCAGTTTCTTCGTTACTCATCCGAATTGAGTGATTTTTGTGTCAATTCCGCATGTAAAAGGCATTCTAAAATTTTGACAAAAATAATATTTTTCTGCCGAACCCAGAATTCTCAAATTCGAAGCCTAACTATGACTTTTCGAAGGTTTTAGTTTTTCGAATGCAAAAATTTCGTAAATTTAAGATGTTAAATTAAATATTTGCGATTCTTGTTGATAAATCTTGAATTTTTGATTGACCTACTGCATATGTTTAACAAGTTTGAATGCCTAGTCTTGTTAATTATGCAATCTAATTTGTAATTATGATTAATTTGTTGAAAATTAGAATAATTTAGAATTAATTTGATTTTCATAATTAATTGTAATTTAATTAGAAACCTATGATTAAAAACCACCATAAAAATTGTAAATTTACGATAAATTTTAAATTTTTATGACCTAGACTTGAATCCATAACAATCGGAAATCAATTGGATAATAAATTTTCGATTTTTCGCCCTAAAATTATGAAATTAATATTATTTATTAATTTGTCATTAATTTTAAATATAAATTTTAAATTTTTATGCGATTCGTTCATATAACTTTCACGCACGAAGCAATGGACGCTTCGTGTTACCCTTAAGGGGTGTTGTATAATGCGGGCATGCGACGACGAGCAAGGGAGCTCGTCGCCCATGCGGCACGAATGCAATGAGCAAGGGCGTAGTGCACGAGCACAAGGCAGCAGCCCTGCCTTGTGTCGTGTGCCACGACCAATGGACGAATGGGCATGGGCGTAGGGCGAGCCAAGGCAGTCGCGTGTGGGCAGCAAGCGAGCTGCGCCACAACGCGCGCTGCCTCGCACAAGAGCGCGCAGCCTCGCGCGCAGCGAGCGCAAGCTCGCGTGCCACGAGCGCTGCGCCTAGCATTGCTCGCGCGCACAGCGAGCGATGTCGCCCGCCCAGCGAGCGATGTCGCGCGCCCAGCGAGCGATGGCTCGCGCGCCCAGCGAGCGATGTCGCGCGCGCACTGCGAGCGATAGCCCGCGTGCGATGAGCGCTGGCGCGCGCAGCGAGCACCAATGCGTGCGGAGCCTTGCGATAGGGATGCAGCAGCTATGCGACGAGCGCATGGGCTGCGCGCACATGGCCAGCAATGGCTGTGTGCGTGCGGCCCATGGGCGTGCAACGCGTAGGGTGTTTGCGTTACGATTAGATCGTTTTGAATGTTTAATTTGAAAATTTCAGTTCACGTAATTTTAATTAATTTTAAAATTAATAATTTAAATTATTTTCTTGGATTTTAATTTTGAATATTATAATTATAATAAATGTTATTTATTCTAATTATTTTACTAAAATTAAAATCATGAATTAATTTAAATGCGACTGAAATTAAATTAAACTTTTTGGATTCAATTATAAATTTATATGAGCTTTAAATTTTAATTAAATTTGTATGTTTCCGGTTAGACTAGAAATACATTTTTATGTTTAAAATTGGTAAAGCATATGAATTTATTGGTTTAAGTGGGAGCGCTTTTTAGTCATAAACTCTTGATTAGGTCTACAAATCCTTAAGGTTAAAACAACTTGATTAGAATTAATAAGGACTGAATAATTGGTAGATTATTGGTGCCCTTGATTAATTGCTGCAAATGTTTACGTGATGCATAATGTGTTTGACTAACCAGCTATGTGGGCCATTCATGATAATGAATGGGTGAATGGTATATATTGTATATGTACTGTTTTGCAGGTTATGAAGTGACTAGTATGGCCCAAATAGGATAGAAAATATGGTATGCGTACCATTAATTTGAATGTAATTGGTCTAAAGTACCAAAGTTATTTTTCAATTCAAATATGGTCTGCGAACCATCAAATAGTTGTAATTAGTTATAGCTTATCCTATTTGAAGAAAATGGTGCCTCCCACGGAGATTTTCAAGACGGACTTTGAAGTCAAAGCTTCAAGATGAAGTCGGGCCATACTAGATCACAAATATCTTATGCATGTTTTAAGTTATTTATTGCTTTAAATATGTCTTAAAATGCATGAGATCAAAAGCTTGATTATGTTGCATGATTAAGGATTTTAGTTCACTTAAAATCTAACCAACATAGTAAGAGCCTTAAGTTCCAAACTTAAAAATTGAGTTAAAAGGTGCCATGCCAAAATATACACTTGCTTGGATATCCTTTACATCAATCTAGTAATAGTTTTCGCTCAGCGAGGTGTTACTTATTGGTCCTAAAGGGGCAAGGTACACAAATAATTGTGAGTACATGTTAGTTTTGGTGAAACTCAACGATATAAGTAAGGAGTCCTTTTATGTCGTGGCAAATTCGATAGGTTTACCTAATAAGTTCTTAGACGTACCTATCAACCAAGAATAGTTTCTAGACTATTAGCAAAAGGCTTTTGCTTACCTAAGATGTTCTAGGATTAAGTCGACAAACTGTGCTTAGTTCTTCAATGATTTTAGGATATTGGAATCATTTTATTCACACCTGCCGGAACACATAATTTGAATAAAATGCTTAATAAACATTGAATTATGCATGTATGCTAGAATTTAAGTTTATTAAGAGAAACTGTGAATGGTTATTTATTTGTTTATTCTTTTCAATTGTAGTTTTAATATGGCAAACAACAATCAAAACATCATCATGGGTTCTGAGCTTATGGTCAAGCTGAACCTGACAAATTTTCTTGAATGGGAAGCTAAGCTAGTTGAAATAGTCAAACTCAATGGACTTGAGTATGTACTGTCACATCCCATGCCAAGCTACTATGCCAGAGACATGACCCCTGAGAGATTTTACGCCTGGGATGCGGATCTCAAAAAGGTTATGAGTCTCATGCTGAACAATATTCCTGATGATTGGGCTAGAAGGTTTGTAGCCTATGAACCTTTTACGCTCATCAAGAATCTGAGGGATATCTGTCGTGGAAGTACGGAGGACAGGGACCTGAACGTCCATGAGTTGATTGAATCAATGTCTGGTCTAAAGGTTAGTTCTCCCAACAGGTGTTATAGGATGGAGGTCCAAGAAACACATGTTCAGCTCCTTCGCACTAAACAAAGGGTAGGCGTCCCACTGAGGTTCCATGTGGATCTTATGTGTTCATATTTTGATCGCCTAAGTCTACTAGGAACACCAATAAGCGAAAGGATGGCAGTCTCTGTCTTGCTCAATTCACTACACAGTGGGTTTGGTCGCTTCAAGCAACTATACCTAAGTGAACCAAGAGAAGAAACAGTTGCAGAATTTATTCACCTTGTCAGAAAGGCTGAAATAGTACTGGACTGTGAAGCCAAAGATTTACTCAAGGCTAGAAAGAGACCATTCAAGAAAGGTGGAAAGTCCAAGGGCAATGCTAAATCAAAGCAGGACAAGTCCACATCAAGCTGTCTTTATTGTGATGGAATAGGCCATTACAAAAGAGAATGTCCAAAGCTAAAGGAAGATCAGAAGAACGGAACAGTCGTTCCATCTTCAGGTATTTTCGTTATAGACTGTATACTTGCTAATTCAACTTCTTGGGTATTAGATACAGGTTGTGGCTCACACTTATGTTCCAATCCACAGGGACTAAGAAGAAGTAGAAAGTTAAGCAAGGGTGAAGTCGACCTACGAGTGGGAAATGGAGCACGGATTGCTGCATTAGCTGTAGGAACTTACTATTTGTCGTTGCCCTCCGGGCTAGTTTTGGAACTGGAAGAATGTTTCCATGTTCCAAGTCTTACTAAAAACATCATTTCAGTTTCTTGCTTAGATGCTAAGGGATTTTCCTTTATAATAAAAGACAATAGTTGTTCGTTTTATTTTAAAGAGATGTTTTATGGATCTGCTAGATTAGTCAATGGACTTTATTTATTAGATCACGACAAACAAGTATATAACATAAATACCAAAAAGGCCAAAAAGGATGATTCAGATCTCACCTATCTGTGGCATTGTCGATTAGGCCATATAAACTTGAAACGCTTAGAAAGACTTCAATGGGAAGGAATTCTAGAACCATTTGACTTAGAGGATTATGGTAAATGCGAATCATGTTTACTTGGCAAAATGACTAAGCAACCTTTCTCTAAAGTTGGAGAAAGAGCAAATGAACTATTGGGTTTAATCCATACAGATGTATGTGGACCAATGAGTACAAATGCTAGAGGTGGTTTCAGCTACTTTATCACTTTCACTGATGACTTCAGTAGGTATGGTTATGTCTACCTAATGAAGCATAAGTCTGAATCCTTTAACAAATTCAAGGAATTTCAGAGTGAAGTAGAGAATCAATTAGGCAAGAAGATTAAGGCACTGCGGTCTGATAGAGGCGGTGAATATCTGAGCTATGAATTTGATGACCATCTGAAAGAATGTGGAATTCTATCAGAATTGACTCCTCCTGGAACACCACAATGGAACGGTGTGTCAGAACGGAGGAACAGAACCTTGCTAGACATGGTCAGGTCAATGATGGGTCAGGCCGAACTTCCATTAGAATTTTGGGGACATGCACTAAATACAGCTGCACTCACTATAAATAGAGCTCCGTCTAAAGCTGTCGAAAAGACTCCATACGAATTATGGTTTGGAAAGCCTCCAAATGTGTCTTTTCTTAAGATTTGGGGATGTGAAGTATACGTCAAACGATTAATTTCAGACAAACTTCATCCAAAATCTGACAAATGTATCCTTGTGGGCTATCCAAAGGAAACAAAGGGGTATTACTTCTACAATACATCTGAGAACAAAGTGTTTGTTTCTCGAGATGGTGTCTTTTTGGAGAAGGATCACATTTCCAAAATGACAAGTGGGAGAAAAGTAGACCTCGAAGAAATTCGAGTCGAACAACAAACTCTAGAGAATGCTCAAGATGACATTCAGGATGAAACTCAGAGATCTTTAGAAGAATCTGGTGAGAATCATGGTCAATCTAGAAATGTTACCCCGCGTAGATCGCAAAGATATAGATCTCAACCGGAAAGGTACTTAGGTATTTTGACGAACGAGAGCTATGACGTTCTATTACTTGAAAGTGATGAACCTGCGACTTACAAGCAAGCTATGACGAGCCCTAGCTCCAAGCAATGGCAAGAAGCCATGCAATCTGAATTAGACTCCATGTCTGAAAACCAAGTATGGGATTTGGTCGATTTGCCAGATGGCTACCAAGCCATTGGAAGCAAATGGGTTTTCAAACTGAAAAAGGACAAGGATGGGAAACTTGAAGTTTTCAAAGCTAGATTGGTTGCAAAAGGTTACAGGCAAGTCCACGGTGTGGATTACGATGAAACCTTTTCACCAGTTGCAATGCTAAAGTCTATTCGAATAATGTTAGCAATCGCTGCATATTACGATTACGAAATATGGCAGATGGATGTCAAAACTGCTTTCTTAAACGGCGTTTTAACAGAAACTGTGTTTATGACACAGCCTGAAGGTTTTGAGGATCCAAAGAATGCTAAAAAGGTATGCAAGCTAAAGAAGTCAATCTACGGATTGAAGCAGGCATCCAGGAGCTGGAATATACGTTTTGATGAAGCAGTCAGTGACTTTGGTTTCATCAAGAACGCGGACGAATCTTGTGTATACAAGAAGGTCAGTGGGAGCAAAATTGCTTTCCTAGTATTATATGTTGACGACATATTGCTTATCGGAAATGACATTCCTATGTTGAACTCTGTCAAGATTTGGCTTGGGAAATGTTTTTCGATGAAGGATCTAGGAGAAACACAATACATATTGGGCATCAAGATTTACAGAGATAGATCTAAAAAGATGATTGGACTTAGTCAAAGCACTTATATCAATAAGGTGCTTGATAGGTTCAAGATGGCGGACTCCAAGCGAGGCTACCTACCCATGTCTCATGGAATAACTCTAAGCAAGACTCAGTGCCCAAAAACACTTGATGAGCGTAGACGAATGAATGGGATTCCATATGCATCATTGATTGGTTCAATAATGTATGCTATGATATGTACACGCCCGGATGTTGCGTACGCACTCAGTGCTACGAGCAGATACCAGTCAGACCCAGGAGAGGCGCATTGGACTGCTGCCAAGAACATTCTGAAGTACCTGAAAAGGCACAAAGATGACTTCCTGGTCTATGGTGGAGATGATGAATTAATTGTTAAAGGCTATACGGACGCAAGTTTCCAAACCGACAAAGATGATTTCAGATCACAGTCTGGGTTTGTCTTCTGCCTCAACGGAGGAGCAGTAAGCTGGAAAAGTGCTAAGCAAAGCACCATTGCGGATTCTACAACTGAAGCGGAGTACATTGCTGCACATGAAGCAGCAAAGGAAGCTATATGGCTAAGGAAGGTCATAGGAGAACTTGGTGTAGTCCCCTCCATTAAAGGACCAATAGCCCTGTATTGTGATAATAACGGAGCTATTGCACAGGCAAAAGAGACTAGACACCACCAGAGAGTCAAGCATGTACTTCGTAGATTTCACCTTCTACGAGAGTTCGTTGAAAGAAAAGAAGTCGAGATAAGCAAAATTGGAACTGATGACAACATATCAGATCCATTAACTAAACCTCTGCCGCAGGCGAAGCACAACTCGCACACTGCAGCTATGAGAATCAAGCATATTGGAGAATGGCTTTGATGTCTCTGTTTAATGTTTTAAAGTTTAAATCTTTGTAAAACATTATTGGTTAATCATTCACAATAAATGAAAAGAATTCATTTTTCCATTTAATTTGTGGTTTATTAAATGATGAGTCCCTTCAATTTGACGATATATTCAAGATAGACTGTCAGGACCAGTCCTGTGACTAAGAAATGTCTATCAAGTGAACTTGAATGTCAAAGGTTGAAAATGGTCCCTAATCGGAGTTTTCTATAAAATTGGACGCATAGAAAACGTTAGACGATTAGAATGCAAGATGACTAGTAGTTCTGTTTCTTGAACTATGTGGACATGGCAATGTCATAATCATTTGCATAGATACTTACTTTGGGAAGACTAGTATCGGACGAGACCTATGAAACTTTACTGTAAGAGATGAAAGTCTGTCATAAGTAAATTTCATTAAATTATTAGACACTAAATCCTCAATACCTGAGTGATTTGAAGATTACTTGTTTGAGAACTGGTTGCTTTGACGTTGACCAACCGTCGCACCGTAAAAGGAGGCTATAAAGGCAACGCTCAGGTAATCACCTATCAAACGAAGTCTAATCTCAAGATCGCAAGATTGGGATTGTCCTCCCATAAATCGGGATGAGATGCTTAAAAGTTGTACAAGGCCACTCGGAGAGCTAGAAACTGTGAAATGCATGGCCGTGCTCGGATGAATCATAGGCTATGATTATCTGTTTATTTGATCAGTTGAACTCTGAAACCGAGGAACACCTCTGGACATAATAAGGATGACAACTCTTACCTTATGTTCAAGAGCAAGCATCGAGCGACAAAGGAATTAGGAAATGCACACTTGTCCCTAAGGACAAGTGGGAGACTGAAGGAAATAATGCCCTTGGTCCAAGTATGCATTCTATGTTAAGTCTAATAAATGCGGTTCAGTATTAATTAACAAGTTAATAATTCAGTGAGATCAAGTGAGCTGAATGCCTAGCTAGAGGCCGCTTCAGTTCAAGTGGAATTAATGATATTAATCCACAGCTTACTCTTGACTGAACCCGTAGGGTCACACAAATAGTACGTAAACGGATCAAGTATTTAATAGCATTAAATACTCCATCTATGAATATTCGGAACCGACGGATCTTGGTTTCAGTGGGAGCTAAGATCGTCACAGGCAAGGAATGAATACTCCGGAAACGATGATATTGCCGGAAACGGAAATATGGATCGTATCGGAAATATAAATATTATCCAAGTCGTAGATGTTGCCGGAAACGGAAACATGGTACGTGTCGGAAAATATTATCGGAAATGGAAATATTGCCAGAATCGGAAATATTGCCGGAAACGGAAATATTGTCAGAATCGGAAATATTACCGGAATCGGAAAATAATTCCGGAAACGGAAATATTAAATATTTGTTCGAAACGGAAATTAATTCCGGAATCGGAAATATTAAATATTGTTCGTATCGGAAATGAATTCCGGAATCCGAAAATTTAATCGGAAGCGCATCGTACGAATAAGCATCGGACGAGGCCTGCCGGACGAGGCCCAGCACGAAGCCAGGCCATCGCCCAGCAAGCCAAAGCGCGCCGCACAAACAGCCACGCCAGGCCCAGCGCAAGGCCAGGCCCAGCAGGCTGCGCGCAGCGTGCAGCGCGCACAGCGCGCACAACACGCGCAGCGCGCAGCGCGCGCGGGCGCTGAGTGGGCTGCTGCTCGCGCGCACGCATGGGGCCCATCGTGGCTGCCGTGCGTGTGTGTGCAAGTGTTTGTGTTCGTGCACGTTTCCTAAAACATGCAGAGTTCGGTTAATGATTAAATTCCTAATTCTATTTGATAAATTAATTAAATTAGAGTTCTTGTAGGATTCTAGGTTTGATTAATTTGTATCTGAATAGGATTTCGATTCCCTTTCCATACCGCTATAAATATGAGGCTAGGGCTCACAATTTATAACACAAGTTTCAAAGTATTCAAAGTGAGTTTTTGAGAGAAAAATTCAGTCACACATTTGCCTATAAAGTGCCGAAAATAATAGTACCTTAAGGGCGATTCTAGTTGGTCAATCTTAAGGTGGATCCGGACGTGCTGTGGACTATCTACGGAGGGACGACACTTGGAGTCCTAAAGACTTGTTCTTGTTCGGTTCGGGCGCAGCTAGGGAAGGCACGCAACAAAGAGTATGCATCTAATCTATGCTAAATGATTATGTGTAAATAATATGTTTTCCTGGGTTTATGGTTTTTCCGCATGATTTATGAATTGTCATATGTATCATAACCTAACAGTATCTATGCAAATGATTGCTACATTTCCATGTCCACATAGTTCAAGAAACATAACTACTAGTCGTCTTGCATTTTAGTCGTCTAGTGTTTTCTATGCGTCCCCCTTTATAGAAAACTTTCGACCAGGGACCATTTTCAAATTTTGACATCCAATTTCACTTGATAGACATTTCTTAGTCACAGGACCGGTCCTGACAGTCTATCTTGAATGTTGTCAAATTGAAAGGACTCATCATTTAATACTTGTGAGGGGGTCGGAAAAGACGGGTTTAGGGCCTTTCCTTACTTCTTCCGGCCCTCGCGGATGTGTGGCAAGTAATGTTAAGTAAAATCGGACTAACTATGGGAAATTATCTTATTTTTACTAGTTTATGGAGTCGCCTTTCAGTTTTACAAAACTGAAAAAACCAGTTGTTGTGATACGTGAGTACAAGCTTGTGAGACCCAGGCTCAATGTATTTGACCACAACGACCTTAGGTTCACTTTGTGATTCCTGGTGTGGGAATCTCTCAATATACATCAAGCGGAGTAGATATTGAGGGTTCGGGGGACATTTACTAATACGGGGAATGCCACGCATTACCCCATGAAGCGGTCCTTACTAGTTCAATGTAACGAAGGCGGGACATGCGTCAGACTACATTACTAATCTGAATTTCTTTTAATGCAAAAATATTAACTAACAATTCTCAAAGGGTGATTTAGATTGATTTAAGGTACTTAACAATAAATTCGGATTGTCAAAGGAATATCTTATTAGGCATGATAAAAAAATCAGATTATGTTCGACAGATTTACAATGGTGATTAAATAAATAAAACAGATTATGGTACGTTACAATATAGTTTTGGCAATATTGTGGTTCTTAGGAACACTTACAACTCGTCTTAGCAGAGCCTCCTTTAGATTTAGAACGACCTTTGTACTGAATTTTAGATCCTTATCCTTCTTTCAATTCCGGTAGAGTTTCCCCTTAGATTCCTTGAATAAGGCTTATGAATTGGATATACTTTGGCAGTAATTCGGAAGGTTTGAGTGCTTATACGGGCAGAGTTCTTCTTAGCTAGAGTTAATACGGCAGAACTATTATGTATACGGGACGGGAATTTAGGAGAGATTTTGAATACCAGATAGGAGAGAGAATTCAGAATATCATAGGAGTGAGACTGAATTGATGATGATTGGGGTGTAGAAGGGTTTTATTTATAGTGTACACTGGTAGAATTTCGATAGAATTAGAATCGCTTAAACCAGATTTAAATTGCGTTTGTATCTGGCTGAAATTGTATCGTGCGGAAGAAATTGCTCGCGCGCAACACCTAGGCGCAAGAATATTCTCGCGCTGGTTTTTGGACGGAAGAATATTCTTGCTCTGCCCAGATCCGTGTTTTCCAGGAATTTTGATCTTTAACGACTCATAAATTCTTCATATAAACTTGGATTCTAGAAAATAATATCTTGTTGGAAAGCTACGGAATCCAGCTTTCTAATGCCACCAGTCTTGCATCAAAGGACTTCGTAAATCTCGAGTTATGGCCCAAAGAGTGAAAGTCTGTCCGTTTTGGCAAATTCCAACTAAATGTCTTATAACTTATTCATTTTATGTCGGATTTAGGCTTATGATAAGTCTATGGAAATATTATTCCAAGGCTTATACAACCATGTAATATGCATGATACAAATCATAATTTATAAACTAACTTTGACTTTTTAAGGACGTATCATTTGCTAACACACGTGTCCTGTCTATTTTAGGATGCTTTCTATTTATGGAAGTTACTATACTTAGCAGGTTCTACTTTAAATGGTCTCTTCAATCAGTCGAGGGTCATTTTTCATCTAATCATAGTGCATTGTTGATAAGTGGGTTATAGTTTCATCATTGAACTTATCGCTTCTAGCCGAAGACCAAAAGTAGGCGTCTATACTACTAAACCAAGATTAAATGGAATATGAAAATACATTTCATATGTGATAAATGTTCAACTTGAGTGTTTTACAACCATGGGTATTTAACCCATCTTAAAAACATTTAATGGAATTCAAAACTAAGTTTGATGTCCAGTGCCACAATGTGAGTGTTGCATCTCACCTATTGCATGGGTTCAGTTATCATGCTTTGCCAATCTTAATATTCTTATTTATCGAATGCTTTTCGAGATAGGATGATAAGATCTTTTGAGTATGTTTATTTTGTGATCTAGTCTTTCTTGCTTCAATAGTGGTTCTACCACACTACTACAAAAAAGGGCAAAGATACCCTTCCAAAATGGCTTAAGATATCTCCTTTCAAGGGGTCTCTATCTCATGGGTCTCTTTGATAAAGAGACCCCCACTTATGGGGTCTGTTTTTTAAAAGCTAGAGATCCCCCACGTAAGAAAGAGGGTCTCTTATGTAAAAGGTGGTGAAAATATTTTAGAAGGGAAAGAGACCCCTTATTAGGGATGGGAGATCTGTTTTTTAAAATGTTCAGACCCCATAAGTAAGATAGAAGGTCTCTTTGAATATTTTTATTTTTGTTTATTAAAGCAGTTAAGACCTCATATATAGATAGGGGGTCTTTTTGTTATTTTTAATATTATTTTTGTTTACAAATTAAGACCTAATATCTTAGATATGGGGTCTCTTTGAATTTTTTTTATTATTATAACTAGAGAGCCTTTATTACACCTGACGGGTCTCTTTGCAACCTAATAGCAGAATAATACAGGTCGATCAGCGATATATTCAGAATTAATATGCATATTCAACCTGCGTTTACACCTCTGAACTACCGGCCAACAGACACCGCATTAATATACACATTACACCTGCGTTTACACCTCTATAAATACCGGCCAGCAGGCATCAAACGCACAAAACCACACCTGCTATAATAAATAATTTGTAATAATTCGAGAACAATTCCATAATCCATATATTACCAAAAAAATATATTTCCCACAAGTAATGCTCAAAACGCAAGCTTTACATAAACTGTAATTTGCATAAACGTCAAATCTTTACATTGAAATTTCCTAAAACGTAAAACAAAAATCAATTCCGAAATATAATCATTCACACCAATTATCAACAATTGGAACCGAAACTCATGGAGTTATTTCCATACCATCAACTTTGTTTTCTTGATCCGCTTTTTGCTTGAGCAAATACTCGACCCACATGTCTCTAACCTCATCCACATTTTCCGATGAATAAGTTTCTTCAGAAAACTGTAATAAGTAGCATAATTAGTAGTTAAACAAATGCATATATTGTTCTATAATCGTTAACAAAATAGGTAAAGCCTCAAATAAAATTTTTTGTTAAGGGGGTGGTTCAGGTTGTAGGCCAAGGGCAGCTGCAACATTCGAGAGTTACAACCCTTACAGGTAACTGCAGTCACAGCCCTTACAGGTGATTGCAGAGTGCAGAAGTACAGTCCAGATATCTGTTACTGGAAAAAAAATTGCAGTATAATACGCTAAACATGCCTGAAATTTACTCTCCAGTTTCGTTGCAATGGTATTAGTTCGTAGATTGTATTTCAAGCAAGAAATTTTAGCAAATAAAGGCGAAGGTGTAAAATCAGCCTACACTCCTGAAATTCTGTCCAGATTTTAGTGTCATGGTACTAGTTCCTAGATTGTGTATGAAGTAATAGCAGTAAACATGCCTCTGCTAAGGTTAGCCTTGAGTCCATCATATGACAAACATGCCTCTGCTATGGCTAGCCTTGAATCCATCATATGGCTGGGAAGGGCTAAATCTGCTCCCAAAGGTTGGGTAGTTTCACGAAGTGGCAACAGGTTAAAGATTGGTGTTCCAATTAAGAATGGTTTCAGTCAATTTGTGACAGTCACTCAAAGATCCTAGCTGCCACCAACAAAACAAAAGTTACAGGCTACTGGTTCACAAGTCCTCCAAGAGGGTTCAGAGGAAGAGTTTCTCGCCATTGCTAATCTTAGAAAACAATGTTTGAACTTAGATGAGAAGAGAAGACCTCCAATGAAAGAAGTTCTACTGGAGATAGAAAGAGTAATGTCTTAACTGGCTGACACTTAACTTTTCACCTTGATAGTTGACTCTTAATTAACTTTTCAGACGATCAATACCTTAACCCTTCCCAAACTAATTCCACAACCTAAATCTTCAGCCCTATGTAGACAAATAGGAATGAATGTAACCATTTTCTCATAATAAACCTGCATGTTATAGCAATCGATAAATATTTGAGCTCCTAGCTCCTAATGTCAGTGAAACAGATTCTTTGCATATTCACTCTGCAGAGAAGAATGTTATTGCTAGTTCACATAAATTCAGGCCTGGAACAGTCGGCCAAAGCCAATGGAAATCTAACTGGAGACCAAACTGGTTAAAAAAAAGCTATTTAAACCAGGTCACTACCCAAAAACCATGCTAGTCTAAGTGTGGGTATAGTTCATTGCAAGTTATTGTTAATACAAAATATTTATGACTGGTAGTTGCATCTTTATATCACCTGGTATGCTGTGTTATTCAGGAAATGTTCCTCAATCAGCAATTAAACTCTTTAAGAGCATAAGCAGGTGATCACAAGTCACAACAACTAAAACAATAGCCAATGAGCACTGGTATGTTGCAATAACAAACTCCAAACTAGCTATTACACTATAAACACATTAAACTAGATATTGCACTATAAGTCCAAGCACGGGCAAAGAAGGACCACGTCAAAACAAGGAGCATGACTACAATTTTCACAACCTATTATATGTTCATGCAGCAAATTCATAACTCATAATTCAAAGTGCGAACAGCGGCATAAGCCATTATTAGGCGTAGGAGCTTTCCAGAGGTGGAATCGTCTAGTGTTTAATCCTGATGCAACCTATATAAGGCACATCATTATTAAAAATCTCTAAATCAGAAAAATAATCTGGAAGCTACATATCAACAAAGAGAACTGTGGGAATCAAGAGATAGATAACCGATTCTTATCCAACTAAATTATTCTATAAACACTTTGCAGCTCATCTTTTCGACAAAAAAGGCTCAAATAAAACCAAGGATAGCTGTAAAAGGCACCCTAAGTTCCACTCACACTGCTATACATGAGCAGTTTCTTGTAAAAGCAGGTGAGACTGGGAGCGTTAACGTTATATGAGAAACAAGTTGGATTTTATCAAATTTATGTGCCCGGTCATACTATCTTACTATGCATATTCTCTTGGCTTTCAGAGACTTTTTACTTAGATTTAAAATACTTGGATAAGGCTGACAAGAAGAGGCCACAAAATTAACTGCTTAGGGTCTGAGTTAAGGGTTTAACTTTAGTAGCCAAAAAGGAAGCAAGAAATATTCTTCCAAAACTGGACAGAATGTATGCAGAACCATATCCTTGCATTACGTTGGGCATTTGACCACTGACCTGTTGCAATAACAAACTCCAATCTAGCTATTGCACTATAAACACATCAAACTAGATATTGCAAGACAACATTCAATGGGAAGCAATACTTAAAAAGAAACAACAGCAACAATAGTAGAACAAACCACAGCTTGATTCCTAACTCTTTGGTTAAAACAGAATACCTTGTTTACTTTAATGGTTAAAACCTAATAATAACCGAAAATTTACACAATTTGCAAATAGTGATAAATGATACATGGTCCGGAATCCATAATACACTTATTCTAAAATGTCGATCATATAGCGGCACACATAGTATTAGTAGTTCTCACACCCTGAAAGGTGAATTGATGCATCAGTTCTTAGACAACCATTTGCATTGTACAAGCTCTCTTGTTTTTTTTTTCTAATCTGGGAAACTTCAAATGAGCAAATAAGTACGGCTTGTACCGTAAAGCCGCTTTTACAACAGAAATTTCCAACAAATATGAGAGAAATAATTACCACAATAGGCACCAACATAGAAAAGGAACAACTAATAGTAGGTTTGAAAATACTAATGGGAAGACTGTTACGACCAATTATGCAACTAAATTAGGATAGCATTGACAAGACAATACCAGCACAGCAACCAGGCAACATGGAAACAAAGAAAAGAGCGGCAGTGAAACTGGGACATGTAGATCTTCCAAACAAAACATCACATTAACCAATATCAGGTTATACATCCCAACTTACTAGCAAAAATAGTTTACACACTGTTGCTCTGTGTACAGAAAATCAGATCAGATCAGGTTACTTACATAAAATCAGGTTTGTTATAGCTAGCAGAACAGAAAATCATTTCAGAACTCAGCACATTAGAGCAAAAAATCATATCAGCAGAGCAAAGAATAGTGTGTGAAGTAGAACAAAAACAGACTAGATATACAAAGAAAAAACACTGTCAGATATACAAAGAAAAATATCCCCAAAAATAATAAATCAAAAATGAAAAGTTTCAACTGTGCAACAAAAATACTTATGCTTGGCCAACCTAGTATCTCTAGGATAATTTTCTAATTTGCGGCCTGCGGCTGCTTTATGAAACCAATTTAGCCATAACAGACATTGGACATAATTCAGAATTCAGTGTCCACAAAAATAAAGACTATAGTTTGTTCTTGGAGGGGCGGAAGGAAATTAAAATTAATAAAACACCATCCTACATATACACAGAAAAATATCCCCAAATATACACACAAATATACTTGTATATGCTTGGCCAGCATAACATCTCTAGGATGGTTTCTAACTTACGGCCTGCAGGCTGCTTTACGAGAGTTGGACTACTTTACACAGAAAAATAAAGATATCTACTAAGCAAATGTGGCAATCTCTTAAACATAAACAAACTCTTCTCGACTCTCGTACAACCAGACATCTTTTCTGCAGAAAAACCTAGTTCGGGAAGAAACTAGATAATTGACTAGAATTCCATGGTTCTTAATTCCAGAAGCCTCCTCATTTCTACATTTAAGGAAAGGAGTTGCTGGGGAACTTGGGACATTGAATAGAATACTTTCAAATTTTTATATGTTTTTTTGTCAAAGAGTATAGAAAAACTATTCACTACACTTGCACTGAATATAAGCAAAATATAACAGTATGCCTCTTCCAAATGCTTTAGCAACCCTTTAAGAACTGAGATGAACTTCTACTGATAGAAGTAGCAATAGACATGGATTTGAAGAAGGGATAAATCTTATCAAATAATATCAGGAAAATAAAATTCAAAAACATGTGGTTGACCCTTACATTTTAATTGGAGAATCACCAACATATTATAACAAATTCAATCGAAATTTCAATGCGGAAAAACAAGCAGCTTTATATTTGTTAGGTTAGTGATACATATAAAGCATATATATTTCATGCGGAAAAACCATAAAGCCAGGAATCCAAATTAATTGCCACATAAAAATTAGTATAATTTAGGATGCATACTCTTTGTAGCATGCCCTCCCTAACTGCTCCTGAACCGAACAAGAACAAGTTTAGGACTCCAAGTGTCTTCCCTCCGTAGATAGTCCACAGCACGTTCGGATCCGCCTTAGATTTAATTAACTAGAATTGCACCTAAGGTTTTAAGTTTTAATCCTTAAAACTTATGTGCATACTTGAATAATGTATATATAAATTATGAATACCATCACATATTTATAGGGTTGGAATAATGGAATTAGAAGTCTACTAGGTTTCAATTAATCAAATCCTATTAGAATTAGACATTAAATAAAACTAATAAAGTTATTGTTTAATTAAACAACTAACTCTAGTAACTTTAGGAAATTAATCTTTTAATCTAATCCTAGTTGCTTAAGGATTCGATGCATGCACGAACTTCAACACACACACGCGCACGGCCCACAAGGGGCGCTGGCCATGCGCGCGCACGCGGACAGCAGGCTTCAGCCCACAGCTGCTCGCAGCCCATGAGCTTGGGCGCGCCTGTTGCCATGCGCGCTGGGCCTGGCCTTACGTGCTGCTTGGCTGGGCCTGCGTGCCTTGGCTGCTGCTGCGATGCCTTGCGCGCTGGGCTTGCTAGGCGCGGGCCTGGCCTTGTGCTGGGCCTTGCGTCTAGCAAGCTCGTCCGATGTTTATTTCGTACGACGCGCTTCCGATTAATTTACCGATTCCGGAATTAATTTCCGATTCGAACAATATTTAATATTTCCGATTCCGGAATTAATTTCCGTTTCGAACAAATATTTAATATTTCCGATTCCGGAATTATTTGTCGATTTCGATAATATTTCCGATTCGGACAATATTTCCGTTTCCGGCAATATTTCCGATTCCGGCAATATTTCCATTTCCGATAATATTTTCCGATACGTACCATGTTTCCGTTTCCGGCAACATCTACGACTTGGATAATATTTATATTTCCGATACGATCCATATTTCCGTTTCCGGCAATATCATCGTTTCCGGAGTATTCATAATTTGCCTTTGACGATTTCAGCTCCCACTGGAACCGAGATCCGTCGATTCCGAATATCCATAAATGGAGTATTTAATTCCTTTAAATACTTGATCCGTTCACGTACTATTTGTGTTACCCTACGGGTTCAGTTAAGAGTAAGTTGTGGATTAATATTATTAATTCCACTTGAACTGAAGCGGCCTCTAGCTAGGCATACAGTTCACTTGATCTCACTGAATTATTAACTTGTATAATTAATTAATACTGAACCGCATTTATTAGACTTATCATTGAATGCATACTTGGACCAAGGGAATTATATCCTTCAGTCTCCCACTTGTCCTTAGGGACAAGTGTGCATTGCCTAATTCCTTTGTCGCTTGATTCTTGCTCATGAACATAAGGTAAGAGTTGTCATCCTTATTATGTCCAGAGGTGTTTCTCGGTTTTAGAGTTCAACTGATCAAATAAACAGATAATCATAGCCTATGATTCATCTGAGCACGGCCATGCATTTTACAGTTTCTAGCTCTCCGAGTGGCCTTGTACAACTTTCAGCATCTCATACCGATTTAAGGGAGGACAATCTTAATCTTGCGATCTTGAGATTAGACTTTGTTTGATAGGTGATTACCCGGGCGTTGCCTTTATAGCCTCCTTTTACGGTGCGACGGTTGACAACGTCAAAGTACCAGTTCTCAAACAAGTAATCTCAAATCACTCAGGTATTGAGGATTAGTGTCTAATAATTTTAATGAAATTTATTTATGACAGATTTTCATCTATTACAGTAACGTTTCATAGGTCTGTCCGATACTAGTCTTCCCAAAGTAAGTATCTATGCAAATGATTGTGACATTGCCATATCTACATAGTTCAAGAAACAGAACTAATAGTCATCTTGCATTCTAGTCGTCTAGCGTTTTCTATGCGTCCATCTTTATAGGAAACTCCGACCAGGGACCATTTTCAACTTTTGACATTCAAGTTCACTTGATAGACATTTCTTAGTAACAGGACTGGTCCTGACAGTCTATCTTGAATATATCGTCAAATTGAAGGGACTCATCATTTAATACTAAACCAAGATTAAATGGAATATGAAAATACATTTCATATATGATAAATGTTCAACCCTAATGTTTTACAACCATGGGCCTCAAACGCATCTTTAAAAAAATTAATGGAATTCAAAGCTATGCTTGATTTCCAGTGCCACAATGTGAGTGTTGTTTCTCACTTGTTGCATAGGTTTAGTTATCATGCTTTGCCAATCTTAATATCCTTTTCATCGAATGTTCTTTGGAGATAGATGATAAGATCTTTTGAGTATGTTTATTTTGTATTCTAGTCTTTCTTGCTACAATAGTGGTTCTATGCATTTTGCAATGAAAAACCATTACGCCAGCAGACATGTGATCCACCCAAGTTCAGAGAAGAAATATTTATCGTAAACAACCCTGTTTTATTGCTTCTTAGGCAATAAGTACTTTTACTTCACCTGTATAGGTTTCTAGTGATGCTTTGTTTGGATTTACCTATCCAACCAGTTCATAGATATGTGGAAGACTTTCCATCTGTATCTCAGAACATAGAAATTAATATTTAATTTCTCACGCAACAACTCATGGTCTCTAATCCATGTTGCCATTTCAAAGCACGATGCTCTAGCTCGTCCTTGCCAATGGTTAACTCCAAAGGGATCTTTCTTGATCTTTTGCCAGTGTTTATGCGTGCAACATCAATATTTAGCATATCTTTATTTCCTTGAATCATGAACTAATCCTATGTACCTTTTCAAATAACATAAGTTTTTCTTGATCTCAATCTAGTTGATCTTTACTTAGACCAATAGAGATTGGTATGTGTTCGTCATGCCTAAAGCCATACGATATATTTTTGGCGATCCTCATGTTATATCATACATGATAAATTCTTTTGCAGAATAATTCCCAATTGAATTCTATTCATGTAACTTTAGCTCATTCAGTTTCAGTAGATACTAAATCCAGCTAAATTCTTTGACATATAATATAGGTTAAGAATCTCATTAGATTCTTTGATGTTTAACTTAGTAAATGGTTATACATAGTTCAAACATTCATTACTTAGATTTATTCATATGGATCGAATATCTCCAATGGAGTCTTTCGTGTTTGATTTAGTAAATGCCATTACTTAATCTAAAACAATATTTTAAGATCTTTGTAAATAGATCTTGATAACCAGTATGTACTAAGTTTCGCCTTGGTCCATCATTGATGAATAATTTCAAATCTAAGTCATTAGCATTTGAATGTTATTTCACAATAGAGAGATATGTGTGTGATACACATAGGACCAATTAAGTTTTATATACTCCCACTAAACTTCTTATATATCTATAAGAATAATGTACATTTTATGAAACTAAAATACTTATTAGTTTCACTAAAATACCGTTCCAATTCCCAATTGCTTGCTTAAATCTGTACTTAGATTTCATAAGCTAGCTTTCCTTTTCAAGAATTTATTTGGATCCACAAATCCTATGACATGCCATGTACATAGTTTCTTCCAGCATTTGATTGAGGAAGATGTTTTGTCATCCAATTGCCATATGTACCAATATGCAATCATTGCTTGAATTATAGACTTGAGCATTACGATTATGCATGAGGTTTCAACACAATCCACGTCGTGAATTTGCTTGTAACCTTTAGCAACTAATCTAGCTTTGTGTGAAGACATAATTTCATGTTTTATGGTTTTTATCCTTAAAACAAACTTGCAACCAATAGGTGTGAAACTATTCTTGCAAATCAACAAAATGTTAATTTTGTCATCAAAACATTGAGTATGTTTTATGACTTTTAACCATCTAAAACATTTGAGTCTATTATATGGCCTCTAACCATTTTAGGGAATCTAGGTTTCGTCATAGCTTTCTTAAAAGTCACAAACTCATTAATCTACATGATAATAGTTTGACTGCAAGTTGTAGGTTTCTTCACTATCTAATAGAAGAATCACATAGCTTTAGTGACCTGAACTCCATGTTTCTTCACTATCTAATAGAAGAATCTCATAGTTTCACTAACTTGAACTCTATGCCTACTTGGGTATAGAACATCAAACAATAGAATATCAATAGCCACTTGAAAGTCCTTTGAATGTTCCATTCTCCTTGAAGCACTTGTAAAGTCTTCTAAGAGATGTCTATTCTTCAAAGCCACTTCTAAAGTCCTTAAAGAATAAGTGTTCGGATTTTCTGAAGAACTTCTAAAAGCCTCTGGAACGTCCGTTTATGTTTGTTGTTCGCCTCGAATACTTTCGAGGTCTATTTTCTCCCACTTGTCATTTTGGAAACGAATCTCCAAAAGGACATTATTTCGAGCAAACGAACATTATGTTCTCAAAAATTCGTGGTAGCTAGAAACAATACCCTTGTGTCTCATTTGAATAAATCACAATGTAACATATATCTATTCTTGGGCCTTAGTTTGTTAAATAACAAACACTAAGCTCCCACTGAGTTTAGCAACTCTTTAGATATATTATATATTACTGAAAATATATTATGAAATTATTTTTCAATAGCTTTGACGAATTTGGTTTAGTTTGGTGGTAGTTGAGCATTTTGTTTTATAGGAAAAGTCTTTATGATTCATCATTGATCGAATCAAGCACTAATTGACTTCGATCATTCCAACTTAGATATGCCATATCTTATGGAGCTAGATCGTGAAATTACAACAAACAATCATTGATGATCATTCTTGACTTAAGTAATCATCAACATGATCTAACCTAGATCTTTATGATTTCTTGCCAAGTGGGTTTTATACTTCTGGATCTTTGAACTAGCCAAACAGATTCAAACTTATATCACATTTGTGTAAACAAACCTATATTCACTCAAATCCATGTGAAATAATAAAGTCATAAAATCTTTCTTTAGCTTTGAACTCTATTGTCTAGGCGTTCTAACAATAGTTCATATCTTTTGTTACTTTCAACAAGTAAGACTAGCTTGTCTTGAATTGATATAGAAATCAATCAACTTTCAAAAGTCCATCAAAATAGAGCTTTTGAATGTTAACTTGTTGATATGGTTTAAGCAATAATGCCGAAGATTAATGGAACTCAAATCAAGAGATTGATTTGAACCTATTAAAGTTCTTATTGTTAAAGATTTGTTTGTTTTAATCAAGCATATTGACTCAACCCGTAAATGACCATTTCATTCAAATAAACAAACAAACATTGTTTTTATTTTTCTTGAATGTGAGTCTTTCTGTGTTTGAAAACAGAAATTTAGGTATGTTGATTATGGAACATAATACCCATTAAATTCCAGCCTTGGAAGGACTTAAAACAAACTAGATGACCCTACAACTAATGTAGCATTGCCATGCTTCATTTCCCACTTGTAGGTCATTAGTGTATCCCAACTTCCATTATTTGAATTATTACCGCAGTAAAAACATCAAGCGGTACATGATACCAAGGAAGTTTGATTGCTAGGTTACTCTTTCTTTAAACATAAACTTTTAGGTAGAAACGGAATCGTAAATACCTTTCATTTGTTCCTTGTTTTCCTATTTCTTTGTACCCTTTCTTATAGTCTTAAGAATTGACTTCTCTAGTGTTGACTTTTATACTTTGTTTAGACATGTCCAATGTCACTCCAACAAAGTTCTTACCATTTAATTTATGTTGAATATTTTTTTTTCAACTAGATGATCTTACGAGAAGCTTCTAAAGTTCTCTAAGCATCGATCTATTCGAGAATTAAATGGACAAAGATATTAGGTTGTTAACCATTGGTAAAGCTGAGCGTTTAAACTCAATGTTTTATGATCTCAAAACTACATTGTATTTTGAATTCACAAGCACCAATCGGATTGCCATTCGACTTTGATACTCGAAAACAACCATAAAAGTCGTTAAAAGAAACGTACATTTTAAATTGCTCATTTTTCTCTCATTTCCGTGAATCGTTCTTGGATTTACTACCAATCGAGGAAATTTACTGTTACCTTTCTAAAAGGATTTACTGTAGTGCAAGATATTTAATTAAAAACAATAATTAAAACATACATTGAAGCATGCAAAGTCTAAACATTTATCATGAGTAATAACTTGAAAATTAAAGCAATCATGCAATTTAAACAAGTCATTGGCAATTTTTTCGAATTTATTGTTCCGGCAGGTGTGAATAAAATGATTCCAAGACCCTTAAATCATTGAAGAAATAAGAACATTATGTATTTAGACTCAATTCTAAAATATTTTAGGTAAGCAAAGCCTTTGCTAATAGTCTAGAAACTACTCTTGGTTGATAGGTACGTCTAAGAACTTATAAGGTAAACCTATCTCATTTGCCACGATATAAAAGGAATCCTTACTTATATCGTTGAGTTTCACCAAAACTAACATGTACTCACAATTATTTGTGTACCTTACCCCTTTAGGATCAATAAGTAACACCTCGCTATGGCGGAAAACTATTACTAAGATTGATGTAAAGGTTATCCAAGAAAGTGTTATTTTGGCACCTTTTAACTCAATTTTTAAAGTTTGGAACTTAAGGCTCTTACTATGTTGGTTAGATTTTAAGTGAACTAAAATCCTTAATCATGCAACATAATCAAGCCATAATATCATGCATAATTAAGACATATTTAAAGCAATAAATAACTTAAAGCATGCATAAGATATAAATGTGATCTAGTATGGCCCGACTTCATCTTGAACCTTCAACTTCAAACTCCGTCTTGAAAATGGATTGGAAACTCCGTCTTGAATTTCACCATGGGAGGCGCCATTTTCTTCAAATAGGATAAGCTATAATTAAACTTATTACAACTATTTGATGGTACGCAGACCATATTTGAATTGAAAAACAAACTTTGGTGCATTACACCAATTACATTCAAATTAATGGTACGCAGACCATATTTTCTATCCTATTTGGGCCATACTAGTCACTTCATAACCTGCAAAACAGTACATATACAATATATACAATTCACCCATTCATTATCATGAATGGCCCACATAGCTGGTTAGTAAAACACATTGTTATGCATCACATAAATATTTGCAGCAATTAATCAAGGGTTCCAATAATCTACCAATTATTCAATCCTTATTAATTCTAATCAAGTTGTTTTAACCTTAAAGAAATGTAGACCTGATCAAGAGTTTATGACTAAAACGCTCCCACTTAAACCAATAAATTTACATGCTTTACTAATTTTAAACATAAAATTGTATTTCATTTAATTAAAATATAAATTTACAAGCTTACCAGGACTCGGCTGGTTGGTCGCGGTCAGTGCGTACTGATGTAAATCGACCGCCATCGCTGGTTGAAGCTCTGGAAGAGTTTTACGAAGATAGCCATCGAATGGTGGTGGGAAAGGATAGGGTAGACCTTCTGGTGAGAAGTGTTAATGCTGCACTCAAGGAAATGCACCGCCAGAGTGTGAGGAAGGAGAACCCAGGTGTAGATCCAGCCCAGAAAACAGAGGATGTCCGTACAGAAACAGAGTGTGAGATGAATGGTGCGCAGCCAGCTCAAAGGCGATTGGATATGGAACCAAAACCATGGGTGAGTCTATTTAAAGGTAGTTCACTCCCTTCTAAAGGTTTTGCGTTGAATTTTATTGCTCCCACAGTCTGTGATGGTAAACCCATAACTGTACTTGATAAGCATGAGATACAAAAAATGAATGATCTATGGGGAAATGCAGTTGTCATGTATGTAGTTGGGGAAAAACCGTCGATTGGGTCTATTTTGAGATTCATTGCAAAAGAATGGCACCAAGTGGATAAACCTCAGATTTTCCTCCATGATGAGGGCTATTTTGTAATCAGATTCCAGTCAAAGAAGGATAAGGAATCAGTTCTGGTGGCTGGTCCTCATATGTTCTTTGGCAAACCTATGATTGTTAAACCTTGGACATCAAGTTTTAATTTCCAGGAGGAAATATTGAGGGTAGTACCAGTGTGGATTAGGTTGCCTAACTTACCATTGAGCTGTTGGGGGGGTGATTCATTGAGCAGAATAGGGAGTTTGCTTGGAGATCCTCTATATGCTGATGAATGTACTTCTAAACAGCAAAGAATTTCTTTTGCTCGAATTCTTATTGAGGTGGATGTAACTGGTGACTTGCCTAAATCTGTGCAGATTCAGGACCCTATGGGTAACATTGTTAAACAGGTGGTTGAGTTTGAATGGCTACCTCCTTATTGCCAGAAGTGTAAGATTGTGGGGCATGACTGTACTCAGACAAGAGTCAATACCACAAGATTTAGGCCAGCTGATGTTCAGAGAAAGAAGGTTGTGAAGGTGTAGAAACCTAAAGCAGTGCAACCAAATGTTGAACCACAAACTACTGATGAGTTGACTGCTAATGATGCTATACAAGAGGATGATGGGGAGAATGGAGAGTTATCTGTTTATGATAAGCCTTTTACTCCAATTGCTCCAGTGCTTGATGAAGGGTGGAGAGTTGTTTCAAGGAGAAGAAGAGATATTAGAACTCCAGCTCAGACTGTGGGGCTTGCTGAAGTCCATTTGAATGGGGAGGAATTGGTTGCTGGTAGTGATGGAGTGGAATTCCCAATTGATCCACCATGAATATTAGTACCTGGAATGTGAGGGGATTGAATGATCCCATTAAAGTAGTTGAAATAAAAAAGTTTTTAGCTAGTAATAACATTAGTGTTGTAGCTTTGTTAGAAACTAAAGTTCAGGAGAAGAATAGTTGTAAAATTCAGAAGAAAATAGGGGTTGGGTGGCAGTGGATTATGAATTATGAGCACTCTCCTAGGGGAAGGATATGGATTGGTTGGAAGCATGCATTGGTGTCAGTTCAGCTTATCCAAAAAACTGAATTTTGTGTTCACTGTCATGTTGCTACTAAGAATGGATTGTTTGATGCTTTATTTTCAGCTGTGTATGGTTTGCACTCTGTTGATACTAGAAGACCAATGTGGAGAGAGATCACTGCTTTCAGTAGTACTGTTAATTGTCCTTGGCTTGTCATGGGGGATTTCAATGCAGTTTTATTAGCTGCTGATAGAGTAAATGGCAATGCAGTTACAGAAGGGGAAACTAAGGATTTTGATAGTTGTATGGATGCTGCAGGGTTGGCTGAGCTTAAGAGTTGTGGGAGTTACTATTCTTGGAGCAATAAGGGGCAAGGTAACTTGAGAATCTGTTCCAGAATAGATAGGGCCATTGCTAATGCTTTGTGGCATTCTAAGTTTGTTGATGCTGTGGTGGATTATTTGCCTCCAGGAATATCTGATCACTCACCTCTGGTTATGTCTTGCAATATTCATATGGGAGGGGGGAGTAGACCCTTTAAATTTTTTAACTATATGGCTGATCATGTTCTGTTCCTTGATGTAGTTAAAAAGGGATGGGATGTGTCCTGTCCAAGGGGTGGAGCCATGTTCAAGGTGTGGACTAAGCTGAAAGCAGTAAAGCAAGGATTGAAGGAGTTACATCATAAAGATTTTGCTAAGCTTGATGAGAGAATTGAGGGGTTAAGGGCTGATTTGGGTCAAATTCAGATCCAGTTAGCTTCTTGCCCTACTGATAGTAATGTGCAACAAAGTGAGAGGGATTGTAGTGAGACTCTTAAGAAGTTTTTGCATATTCAGGAGAGTGCATATAGACAGAAAGCAAGAATTCAGTGGTTGCAAGTAGGAGATTCTAACTCTAAATTCTTTTTCAGTGCAATGAAGGAGAGGATAGCTAGGAATAGCATTGATATTTTGTATGATGATTCTGGGAAGAAGCTTAGCACTACTCAGGAAATTCAGGAAGAAGTTAGCTCTTTCTATAAGAAGTTGATTGGTACTGCAGCTAGCTCATTGATGGGTGTGGATGTTGGAGTGGTTAGGAAAGGGAAGCAGCTATCTGCTGCTGATGCAGAAATGTTGGTGGTTCCTGTTTCAGATGCAGAAATTGATGCAGCTATCAAAGGTATTGATATCAATAAAGCCCCTGGGCTTGATGGTTTCAATAGTTTGTTCTTTCTTAAAGCTTGGGAGATTGTGAAAGCAGATGTTTATGAAGCAGTAAGAGAGTTTTTCAGAACTGGGGTGATGTTAAAGCAAGTGAACAACACTTCAGTTACTTTGGTTCCTAAGATTCAGAATGCCTCTTGTGTGAAGGATTTTAGGCCAATTGCTTGCTGCTCAGTTGTTTACAAAATTATCTCCAAAATTCTTACTGCTAGAATGCAAGGTGTTATTGGTACAGTGGTAAATTGTTCTCAATCTGGTTTCATCCCTGGTAGATCCATTTCTGATAATATTTTGCTGGCTTGTGAGTTGGTGAAGTGCTATTCTAGAAAACATGTTTCTCCTAGGTGTATGATCAAGGTGGATCTGAAAAAAGCCTATGATTCTTTAGAGTGGCCTTTCTTGAAAACCATGCTTTCAGAGCTAGGATTCCCTATGAAGTTTGTGAATTGGGTGATGCAGTGCCTCTATTCTGTTTCTTATTCCATTCTGATAAATGGTTGTCCCACTAAACCAATTCCTGCAAAGAAAGGGTTGAGACAAGGTGATCCCATTTCACCTTATTTGTTTGCTTTGGGTATGGAATATCTGTCAAGGTGTCTTGCTGCTCTTGCGGAAGATACTAACTTCTCTTATCATCCTAGATGCAAAAAGTTGGATCTCACCCATATGATGTTTGCTGATGATTTGTTGATGTTCTCCAGAGCTGATGAGGGTGCTGTGAAAGCTCTTTTTGATGCTTTTACCAAGTTTTCTTTGGCTTCTGGTTTGGAAGCTAATTTGCACAAAAGTGAAGTTTATTTGGCAGGTGTTTCTGATCAAGTTGCTTCCAGTATTGTTAGCTCAATTGGGGTTCCTAAGGGTTCTTTCCCTTTCAGATACTTGGGTGTCCCTCTTACAACTAGGAAGCTCTCCTTCACAGACTGCAAGCCTCTCATAGATAGAACTGTTGCTAGAATCAAGAGCTGGACTTCTAAGTTCCTTTCCTATGCAGGTAGGCTGCAACTGGTGAAATCTGTACTTTTTGGTATTCAGCTCTACTGGTGTCAGATTTTTGTTATGCCTAAAAAGGTGATGAAGGAGATTCAGAGAATTTGTAGATGTTTCTTGTGGACTGGTGCTGATGCTGATTCTAGGAAAGCTCCTATCTCTTGGGAGCAATTGTGTTTCCCTAAGAGTTGTGGAGGGTGGAATCTTAAGGATCTAACTGTGTGGAATAAAGCAGCAGTTTTGAAACACTGTTGGGCTTTAGCTTTAAAGCAGGATAGGCTTTGGGTGAGGTGGATTCATGCTTATTACATTCAGCATAGAGACTTCTGGACTATGCCAATTCCTAATGGTTTAACTTGGTCATTAAGGAAAATTTGGCATAATAGAGAAGTATTTCTGCAGGCAAATGGAGTGGATCAGTTTGTGCAAGCTGGTAAATTCAGAATTCAGAAAATGTACAAGTTTCTTCATTCAGTTGGAGCTCAGGTGGGATGGAAGAGATTGATTTGTAATAGCCATGCTAGTCCAAAGAGCACCTTCATTGTGTGGCTAGCAGTGCAGAACAGACTTGCTACAAAAGACAGATTGATAAGATGGCAGCTGAATATTGATGGTATTTGTGGTCTGTGTCAGGTGGAAAATGAAAACTTGGAGCACCTTTTCTTCTCTTGCTCCTATTCTCAGGAGATTTGGAAGCAGGTTCTGCTTTCTTTAGGTGTGAATGGAACTGTGTTGCCTTGGCATGAGGAAGTTCAGATTGCAGTGAAGAAAAGCAGAAGCACACAGAAGCAAGCTTGCAAGTATAGTATAGCTTTCATTGAGTCTGTTTATTGTATTTGGTTGCAAAGAAATGCTAAGGTCTTTAGGGATCATGTTGATCCAGTTAAGATTGTTGTTAGCAACATTATGTTTAATGTTGAGTGTAGATGTCAGTAGTAGCCTCTGTGCTCTTTTGCTAGCTTGTGTTGGTTAGCTAGGTGCTTGGTTGTGTCTGTTGGACAGTTGGTGTTTTCAGAGTTTGTTAACACTGTGATTACTTGGTAAATAAAGCTCATTATTATTTGCCAAAAAAAAAAAATATAAATAATTATAAATAATTATTTGAATCCTTTAATTTATTTTCAGTTTACTAAATTAATTAATTTAAATTTAATCAAGGTTTTAATTTTAGTAAAATAATTAGTATAAATAAAATTTATAATAATTAAATTATTCAAAATCAAATTCCGAGAAAAAATTAAATTACGATTTTAAATTTAATTAAAATCGTTTTTCCAACTGAAAATTAAAATTAAATTCAAAGCGCAACAATCGGGTCAAGACGAGGCCATGGGCTTGCGCCCATGCCCCGTCGAGTCCACGAGGTAGCATCGCCCCTCACGAGTGATCGCACAACAAGGCACGAGCAGCAGCCACGCGCAAACGCAGCAAGCCAAGCCACGCTTGCGCGCAGAATTGCTCGTTGGCTTTGTAGCGCAGCAGCAGGCTTGGCGAGGCATGCCTCGCTGCCCGCGCACATCCTCGTCTCGCGTGTGTGCCTTGCCTCTCGCCTATCCGCCCATGCCTCATCGCAGCACTCGACGCAAGGCAGGGCTACTGCCTTGTGCTCGTGTGCCACTCGCGTGCTCGCTGCATTCGTACCGCATGGGCGACGAGCTCCCTTGCTCGTCGTCGCATGCCCGCACTATACAACAACCCTTAAGGGTAACATGTAGCGTCCATTGCTTTGTGCGTGCAAGATTCATGAGCGGATTATGTAAAAATCAAAACTTTTTAATTTAAATTTATAGACAAATTAATAAATCATATTAATTTCATAAATTTAGGGCGAAAATCGAAAATTATTATTCAAATTAATTTGCGATTATTATGGATTCAAATCTAGATCATAAAATTTAAAAATTTACCAAATTTAACAAATTTTATGGTGGTTTTTAATCATGGATTCCTAATTAAATTGTCAATTAATTATGAAAATCAAATCAAATTCTAAATTATTCGAATTTCAACAAAATAATTACAATTACAAATTAGGTTGTATAATTAACAAGCTTAGGTATTTAAATTTGTTAAACATATACAGTAGGTGTAATCCCTAGTAAATTTATAAATTTTATTAATATATTTTAACGTATATTATTTATATTTAAATAGAATTTATGAATTTTATTAATAAATATATAATTAACGTATATTTATTTTATTTGTACGTTCTAAATATTTAACGATTTTTGAACTTTATTATATTTATATATTTAATGTATATTTAATTTCATTTTCATACATTTTAAATATTTCAACGATTTATGAAATCAAAAATAACTTTAGAATTTTCCGTTGAAAAGAACTAGAATTACGAAAACACGTTCGATTGAATTTGGAAAAACAATCTAACCATTTTTGGATTCAAACAACATCAATCCTAATACTAGCCCAACCTGATGAAGCCCATCATAATAAGCCCAAAACTCTTTCTTTCCTTCTCTTCCTATTTCACGTAAAAACAAAACACACAAACCAAAACCCCTGCTCCATACTTCACGTGAAAATCACAAGAATCTCAAACCCTCCTCCCTCTCAGCCGCCGGACATCTGCTGCTGCACCACCCTCGTCGTCGGCGTCTCCTCCTTCGTCCGGTAATCCTCCCTCCTCTCCTATCTCTTTCGTTCTTCCTTCTCTTTTTCGTTTTCCCTCTCCTAACTTATTGGTTCTTCTTTTCTCCTCCGGACAGCCACCACCACACGCTGCCACCGGACACCTCCGGCCACCATCAGTTACATCACCGCGACGTCCACTTGCCTCGTCTCCATTGCTTCACGGCCAAGCTCGCAGTTCTTGCTCCCTTTCCTCACGTCAATTCCCCTCTTCCCCTTGTCTCTCCTTGCACGCCACCACCACCGTGCGCAGCACCTGACCCGACCAGTGCCGCCGCCCAGTACCGCCGCTGCCGCGCTCTGACTGCTGGCCGCTCTCTCTCCTCCCTATTTGGTTGATTTTCTTAAACCCTAAGTTATTTAAATCTTTTAATTAAGTTTATTAATTTGAATTTATGCTCTTGAATTTAAATTATGTTCTTGAATTTAAATTATATGTTTTTATGATTTAACTAGAATTTTCAGATTTACATATTATGTTTAAATATTGAATTTAATAACGTTTTAATAATTTAAATTACGTTTCTTGAATTTAAATTATAAGCTTTACGATTTATTTGTGGATTTCAGAATTTCAGGTTTGCATAATTAAATTATTAATTTTCAGATTAGGTAATTGAAATGAAATAATGATTTTAATTATTAAAGTGTGAAATTTTAAGGTTTTTAATGATTTAAATCATAATAGAATGATTATATATTATTAAAGATATTATTTTTATGAGTTTAAGAACGTTGATTATGTTTTGTGGACGTTTGAAATTATTTTATATTGCTGGAAATTTTAAAAGGGATGTTTTATTGGAGTTTAGAACGTTTTGGGATCATTAGTTTAATAGTTATTGTGCTTGGAGGTTATTTAGTTAAGTTTCGATATTGGGGATGGTTCAAAATGTGTTTAGGGTGTATTTAGAGTACTTTAGTATTGCTGTAAATTGTTGGATATTGATTGGGGAATTTTATTGGTTGTTTTTAGGCGGAGAATTCTTTGTAGGCGACTTTTGAATTCGTTAAAGTGGCCTATCAGTTTGTTTACACAAGGTACGTACATACCTGTGTGCTTGGATGTGTGTTGTATTGAGAATATGATGAATATATTTATGAACTTGTTTATGTTGGAGTTTCATGTTCAATGTCGTTGAATTAATGCGTTGAGCATAGAACTTTATTTATAAGAATTGAATCATGTTAGCATGGAATATTGATGCAAGCATGTTGGTTTTGGGGAACTTTATAGTATTTAATATTGGTTTAGATCTTTATTGATCGTCGTTCCTCTTTAGATTTTCACTACTTTATAAGGGCCAATGACCTTGTTTGGTAGTTGAACCTTATACCTAATAAAGGTTTTTAAATATGGATAAAGGAAGGATTAAAATAGTTGGGATTGGCTCTTGGTTGAACGTTGTGATCACTTGTTTAATTCAAAGATAAAAGAAGTTATGTTTATTTGTTGAATATAATATTTATGTTTGATGAGTCATAACCAAGTATTAAAAGTTAATTCATGTAAAGTGAAAATGAGTAGCAATAGCTTTAGACTGTGCACGTCTAAAGTGACGGACAATCTGGACTTGGGGTCATGGGTAGCCTATGGCTTTTTCTGGGGCCGGATTGATCACCGGTTCTATTTTTATTTAAAAGTCCCTCGATATCGCAGGTCATTGGGGTTTACGGAGTCGCGCCCGTACCTCGTCTTCCTTAGTGAAGAAGAAGAAGTTTCTAGTAGCAACTCGGTCCATTGACTATTTCAATTAAAATAATGTTATTGTTATAAAAGTCTGGTCCAGTCTAGCCTAGTCTAGTCAAGTGTGGTCGTCAAACTAACATGTTTTGTCTGCCCTTACTCGTGTTTTATTAGAATCATGTTAGGGTTGTTCGTTTATTAGTATCATGTTAGGATTGTGTTTGTTTTAGTATGTAGTACTCAGCTTTGCTGATTACGTGCTTTGTTTGTGTGTGTTGATCATGGCTATGCCTTATTGATCCTGTGATGACCCATTTTGGTGAGCAGTCTCTAAGGATCAATAAGCGTTGCCATCTACAGGTTTGAAGATGATGCATCATGGGGATCGGGATTAGAGAGCTTGTATTTAGTTTCGCTTTGCTAAGTAACTTCGTTTGTTAATTTAGACTTTAAACTTATCGTACTATTTATATTCCCTTATTTTCGTTGGTTGGTTTTTGGGATTAAACCTGTAATCGATTATTTATAAACCTAAAGTTAGTTTTATGTTTTCCGCTGCAAAATTCTGAATAAGCCGTTACGTTTTCACACGGGCGATAATGCCTTGATAATTCTCTACGTTTTATATAAAAAGGTCATTTTAGAAAAGAGAGAGTTGTCGGGTTGTTACAAAGTGGTATCAGAGCTAAGGTTTTACTTTAATAAATTTTTAGGCGCCTGACTATCTAGTTATTTAAAATAAATTTCTTAAAAATTGAGCTTCTACGTATTATAATGTTCAAAAATTGGTAATTTTTTTGGGGGGGGGGGCGATTTCCTTTTATCTTGTTTAAAGTATATAATATTTCTTATTTAAGCTCGAAATCAAATTATTTATTCAAGTTAAAGTGATACTATCGACATTTTTATTTTTTCTTATTATTTATTATTCAAAAAAATAAAATAAAATTGAGTACACTTTTTTTAAAAGAAGTTCAAATTTTTCTTTTAGTTGCTTCAAGAGTTAGAATTCGTTATTTAGGAAATATAAATCTTTTCGAATTAATAACTTTGTTTTCGAATTTATTCGCTACGCATTTCCTTAATTTATTTTACTTAATTTATTTTATATTATTATTTATGTTATTATTCTATGTTATAATTTTATTATATTATCGTCCTTTTACTTTGTTATTTAAATGATTCCAATGCTTTAGTTTATGAGAGATGGGTAGTATAAGAAGGGCATATAAGATAGAATTATATGTGCATTAGTAGTTAGTCAATGTTAACATAAGAAATTGATTGTTATGTACGTGCATGTGTTAATTGTTTAATGTTACACTTAAATGTGCATAAAGAATTGTTTGCTTCCACCAAACTTATTGCATTATTGAACTTTGTTTATGACTTGGTTGGAAATCGTTAGTGAGACATGGAATTGTTTATTTCAGGAATAAAATGTTTCTTTCCAAGTACACCAATATAGGATCCTTCGAGAAACTTGATATAGAAACCCTTGATATTTACGTGAAGAAAATTGTGTTTGGATGCGAATATCATGCTAAAGTTCTAGGGCAACCTATCTTAATGAGAAAGGATACCATAGCAGCCACAATCATTAATTGCCTACCTAACAAATTTCCATACCTAGAACTCAAGGAAAAGTTTAAAGACATGCATTCTGATAATGGAACTCAAAACTTGGCTAAGTATGGGACTTGGGATGGTAGATGGAAATATGATTCAGAAATTCTGACCACCATTATTGAGGCGGCATAAAGTGGGTTTAGAGACGGTAAAATCGTAAGGAGTCATGTTGGAGATGCAGTTACAGAAGAACCTATGGGAGTAAGTGTAAATAATGACCTAGAGGAAAATGATGTAGCTGTGGAGAATGAGAATGTAGATGTTGAGGCAGAGAATCCTAACCCAGCGGCCCATGAGCCAACCATTGAGATTTCTAGTGATTCAGATGAAGAGCTCGAAAGTGAACAGGAGATGACAAGTGAGCCTAATCAAGATGAAGACATGGAAGAAGATGCAAACCCTGAGGAAGACCCCGATGAAGACCCTGAAGAAGAGTTCGATGATCTTGAGATCTAAAGTTCAATCCGAAAGCTTTCAGGAGCAATTGATAGGAAAGAGGCCACAAATATTTTGAAGTCATAAATAGTTAATTAGCTCTTTTATGTTTTAAAGAATAAGTAGCAAAGCTACAACAGTTTAAGCTTAAAGTTTATTGAAGTTTGAAATGTTCTTTATTATTTTGAAGGATGTAATAAACCTCTATGGAGTTAGCAATAAAAGTTAAAGTTTTCAAGGAATTCTTCTTTATTCTATTTTGAGGATTCCATAATACCCCAACCTTTAGGTAACACGTCATGGATTAATTTTTCTATTGGTTGCATACTTAGTGTGAATTGTGGATCAATTTAATTGCCACAATAATATTAAATGATTTGAGTACATAAAGGAAGTGAGGGCCAATCTAGACCCTCATGACCAATATGATTCAAAATGTCATGCCTTATGTGCAGTGTGTGAATGTCTTTCGTGAATTATTGAGAATGATTATTTTTCAATGATTATTGCATCTTGTAGACGATCGTTGCACCTTCGTAAACGATTGTCGTGCCTTCGTAAAAGATGTGTATTAATGTGAACATTGTTGGTTGAGGCGATCTTCATGGTCAATTCAAATATTAAATTGTATGGGATAACGTATAGGTGACGTTTCAAACCTAAAGTAGAGTATACTAATTGCAGGTCGCGTTCTAGAATGGCCAACAACAATGATCTAGCTGCTGCGATTCGCCTCTTGGCGGAAAAGCTAACCCAGGAGAGAACTGAACGCCCTGATTCTGCAGGGGAAATGTTTGAAAGACTTTCTAAGGTTAAGCCACCGTATTTCAAGGGGCAAGCAGATCCAACCTTCCTGGAAAACTGGATTAGGGAATTTGAGAAACTATTTGAGGCTGTGGGTTGCCCTGGGAGTATGAGAGTAAGTCAAGCTGTCCTTTACCTGAAAGATGAGGCCGACCTTTAGTGGAGGGAAAATGGAACAAGACTAAGTGCTGCTGAGGGATTCAATTGGGATTCATTTATTGTTGCCTTGAGGGGGAAGTTTTATCCTCCTTTTACGAGAAAGCAGAAAGCGCAAGAGTTCATCAACCTTAGGATGGGAAATATGACTATTGCTGAATACTATAGCAAGTTTATAGCTTTATCGAGGTTTGCACCTGAGGTTGTAGCTACTGAGGAGCTGAAAGCTCAAAGGTTCGAGCAAGGGCTGACTAATGAAATTCAACTGGGATTAGGTGGGGAAACTTTTACATCCTTAGACATTTTGTATGGGAGAGCTGCTCATATTTATGGTCTGCAATCTAGAAGGGACAAGAAAACTGTGGTAATTGGGGAAAAGAGAAAAGATTTTAATACTGGGGGAAACCAAGAGAACTTTAAAAGGAATAGGAACGGAAATGGAGATGGAAATTTCCAAGGAGGAAACAACCAGGGGCACCACAACAACTCGAACTCTCGAACCAATCTAAGAGAGTGCATCATTTCAAGATGTGCAGTAACAATCACCCTGGTAAGAACTGCAAAGGAGAATTAGTGACCTGCAACTATTGTCAGAAAAGGGGACATAGGGAGTATGAGTGCTTCACTAAGCATAGAAAGGAACAAAATAGTAATGGAGGTGGAAACCAAGTGAGGTTTAACCAGTCTGGAGGTCAAAATTCAAAGCCTGGAGGGGCAAAAAACAATCAAGAGAACTATAATAAGCATGCAAATGATAACAACAACCCGAATAAGGCTCCAGGAAAGTTGTACATGATGAATCAAAATGAAGATGAACGATCTGCCGATATAGATTCTGGTACTTTTCTATTAACTCCGCGCAAGTTAACCATTATTTAATTCGTGGTGACTTGTTCTTTTGTTTCGTCATCTGTTGTGAAAAGTCTAAAGTTAGTAGTTTTAGTGAAATAAGAATTTTGAGGATAAAATTCGTTGAAAGAGAATTTTAGTTAGTTATTCCCTGAGATGAGTTACGAGGGCGTAACTCGTTTTCTTTAAGGGGGGTAGAATGCGATAGAAATTCGCGCTTTTTACCTTATTTATGGCACTTTTATGCATTTTATGCTTATTTTAGCAAATTTTACAAGTTGATGCAAAGCAAATAGATTTTCTACATAAGAAAAGGTGTTCACGAGTAACACAAACAACTCTGAGTTGGCAAAAGAGTGCACATAGGTGGCACAAGTACTTCTCTAGTAAGAATAAGTTAAAAGCTTTTGGGGAAAATGCGGGAAATTTCGTGTAAAGTTTCGGGACGAAACTTCTTTTAAGAGGGGTATATTGTAATCCCCAGTAAATTTATAAATTTTATTAATATATTTTAACGTATATTATTTATATTTAAATAGAATTTATGAATTTTAGTAATAAATATATAATTAAAGTATATTTATTTTATTTTATGTACGTTCTAAATATTTAACGATTTTTGAACTTTATTATATTTATATATTTAATGTATGTTTAATTTCATTTTCATACATTTTAAATATTTCAACGATTTATGAAATCAAAAATAACTTTAGAATTTTCCGTTGAAAAGAATTAGAATTACGAAAACACCTTCGATTAAATTTGGAAAAACAATCTAACCATTTTTGGATTTAAACAACATCAATCCTAATGCTAGCCCAACCTGATGAAGCCCATCATAATAAGCCCAAAACTCTTTCTTTCCTTCTCTTCCTATTTCACGTAAAAACAAAACACACAAACCAAAACCCCTGCTCCATACTTCACGTGAAAATCACAAGAATCTCAAACCCTCCTCCCTCTCAGCCGCCGGACATCTGCTGCTGCACCACCCTCGCCGTCGGCGTCTCCTCCTTCGTCCGGTAATCCTCCCTCCTCTCCTATCTCTTTCGTTCTTCCTTCTCTTTTTCGTTTTCCCTCTCCTAACTTATTGGTTCTTCTTTTCTCCTCCGGACAGCCACCACCACACGCTGCCACCGGACACCTCCGGCCACCATCAGTTATATCACCGCGACGTCCACTTGCCTCGTCTCCATTGCTTCACGGCCAAGCTCGCAGTTCTTTCTCCCTTTCCTCACGTCAATTCCCCTCTTCCCCTTGTCTCTCCTTGCACGCCACCACCACCGTGCGCAGCACCTGACCCGACCAGTGCCGCCGCCCAGTACCGCCGCTGCCGCGCTTTGACTACCGGCCGCTATCTCTCCTCCCTATTTGGTTGATTTTCTTAAACCCTAAGTTATTTAAATCTTTTAATTAAGTTTATTAATTTGAATTTATGCTCTTGAATTTAAATTATGTTCTTGAATTTAAATTATATGTTTTTATGATTTAACTAGAATTTTCAGATTTACATATTATGTTTAAATATTGAATTTAATAACGTTTTAATAATTTAAATTGCGTTTCTTCAATTTAAATTATAAGATTTATGATTTATTTGTGGATTTCAGAATTTCAGGTTTGCATAATTAAATTATTAATTTTCAGATTAGGTAATTGAAATGAAATAATGATTTTAATTATTAAAGTGTGAAATTTTAAGGTTTTTAATGATTTAAATCATAATAGAATGATTATATATTATTAAAGCTATTATTTTTATGAGTTTAAGAACGTTGATTATGTTTTGTGGACGTTTGAAATTATTTTATATTGCTGGAAATTTTAAAAGGGATGTTTTACTGGAGTTTAGAACGTTTTGGGATCATTAGTTTAATAGTTATTGTGCTTGGAGGTTATTTAGTTAAGTTTCGATATTGGGGATGGTTCAAAATGTGTTTAGGGTGTATTTAGAGTACTTTAGTATTGCTGTAAATTGTTGGATATTGATTGGGGAATTTTATTGGTTGTTTTTAGGCGGAGAATTCTTTGTAGGCGACTTTTGAATTCGTTAAAGTGGCCTATCAGTTTGTTTACACAAGGTACGTACATACTGTGTGCTTGGATGTGTATTGTATTGAGAATATGATGAATATATTTATGAACTTGTTTATGTTGGAGTTTCATGTTCAATGTCGTTGAATTAATGCGTTGAGCATAGAACTTTATTTATAAGAATTGAATCATGTTAGCATGGAATATTGATGCAAGCATGTTGGTTTTGGGGAACTTTATAGTATTTAATATTGGTTTAGATCTTTATTGATCGTTGTTCCTCTTTAGATTTTAACTACTTTATAAGGGCCGAGAACCTTGTTTGGTAGTTGAACCTTATACCTAATAAAGGTTTTTAAATATGGATAAAGGAAGGATTAAAATAGTTGGGATTGGCTCTTGGTTGAACGTTGTGATCACTTGTTTAATTCAAAGATAAAAGAAGTTGTGTTTATTTGTTGAATATAATATTTATGTTTGATGAGTCATAACCAAGTATTAAAAGTTAAGTCATGTAAAGTGAAAATGAGTAGCAATAGCTTTAGACTGTACACGTCTAAAGTGACGGACAATCAGGAGTTGGGGTCATGGGTAGCCTATGGCTTTTTCTGGGGCCGGATTGATCACCGGCTCTATTTTTATTTAAAAGTCCCTCGATATCGCAGGTCATTGGGGTTTACGGAGTCGCGCCCGTACCTCGTCTTCCTTAGTGAAGAAGAAGAAGTTTCTAGTAGCAACTCGGTCCATTGACTATTTCAATTAAAATAATGTTTTCCGCTGCAAAATTCTGAATAAGCCGTTACGTTTTCACACGGGCGATAATGCCTTGATAATTCTCTACGTTTTATATAAAAAGGTTATTTTAGAAAAGAGAGAGTTGTCGGGGTGTTACAGTAGGTCAATCAAAAATTCAAGATTTATAAATAAGAATCGCAAATGTTTAATTTAACATCTTAAAAATTACAAATTTTGCGTTCGAAAAACTAAAACCTCTGAAAAGTCATAGTTAGGCTTCGAATTTGGGAATTCTGGGTTCGGCATCAAATCGTTGATTTTAGTCAAAAATTTAAAACGCCGTTTACATGCGAAATTCACTATAAAATTATACGATTCCGACCATTATTGACTAAACTGCTGAAAATCCTGCGAACATATAATTAAATAATCGCACGAATATGCAATTAATTACAAAAATCGAAATTAATCACCCCTTTAATTCATTGCAAATTTATAAAATTTAACCATGTTAACTAATTTATTATGGAATTAATTAGAGGCTCGTGATACCACTGTTAGGTTATGATACATATAAAGCATATATATTTCATGCAGAAAAACCATAAAGCCAGGAATCCAAATTAATTTAGGATGCATACTCTTTGTAGCGTGCCCTCCCTAGCTGCTCTCGAACCGAACAAGAACAAGTTTAGGACTCCAAGTGTCGTCCCTCCGTAGATAGTCCATAGCACGTTCGGATCCGCCTTAGATTTAATTAACTAGAATTGCACCTAAGGTTTTAAGTTATTCGAATAATTTGAGGCAAATTAATGTTAGTTTAAATCCTTAAAGCTTATGTGAATACTTGAATAATTTATACATAAATTGTGAATACCATCACATATTTATAGGGTTGGAATAATGGAATTAGAAGTCTACTAGGTTTCAATTAATCGAATCCTATTAGAATTAGACATTAATTAAAACTAATAAAGTTAATGTTTAATTAAACAATTAACTCTAGTAACTTTAGGAAATTAATCTTTTAATCTAATCCTAGTTGCTTAAGGATTCGATGCATGCACGAACTTCAACACACACACGCGCACGACCCACAAGGGGCGCTGGCCATGCGCGCGCAGGCGGAGAGCAGGCTTCGGCCCACAGCTGCTCACAGCCCACGAGCTTGGGCGCGCATGTTACCATGCGCGCTGGGCCTGGCCTTGCGTGTTGCTTGGCTGGGCCTGCGTGCCTTGGCTGCTGCTGCGATGCCTTGCGCGCTGGGATTTCTAGGCGCGGTCCTGGCCTTGTGTTGGGCCTTGCGTCTAGCAAACTCATCCCATGTTTATTTCGTACGACGCGCTTCCGATTAATTTTCTGATTCCCGAATTCATTTCCGATTCGAACAATATTTAATATTTCCGATTCCGGAATTAATTTCCGTTTCCAACAAATATTTAATATTTTCGATTCCGGAATTATTTTCCGATTCCGATAATATTTCCGATTCTGACAATATTTCCGTTTCCGGCAATATTTCTGATTCCGGCAATATTTCCATTTCCGATACGTACCATGTTTCCGTTTCCGGCAACATCTACAACTTGGATAATATTTATATTTCCGATAGGATCCATATTTCCGTTTCCAGCAATATCATCGTTTCCGGAGTATTCATAATTTGCCTTTGACGATTTCAGCTCCCACTGATCCGTCGATTCCGAATATCCATAAATGGAGTATTTAATTCCTTTAAATACTTGATCCGTTCACGTACTATTGTGTGTGACCCTACGGGTTCAGTCAAGAGTAAGCTGTGGATTAATATTATTAATTCCACTTGAACTGAAGCGGCCTCTAGCTAGGCATACAGTTCACTTGATCTCACTGAATCATTAACTTGTATAATTAATTAATACTAAACTGCATTTATTAGACTTATCATTGAATATTTGAATGCATACTTGGACCAAGGGCATTATTTCCTTTAATATTACCCAAGAGGCTCAAACGAGCCACGGGTTACAACTTACAACTGACAATGTTAAAGACTTTTATTTGCTCCACAACTACTATTCTAGTCAGAGTAACAGAGAGATGAAATTTCAATTGAAGTACTATAAAACATCAATTAAATAGAAGATAATACAAATTGAAGTTGAAACCATCAAACATCAATACCATCAAACATCAATTGAAGTTGAAAATTTCAGAATAAAACCTAAATTTGTAGCAGATAATACAAATTAAAATCGAAATAACCTACAAGAAATTAATTCAGAAATTCAAAATAAAAATTAAAGAGAGAACAGAGTGATGAGAAGAAAAACCTAAATTTGTAGGCCATTGGTGGTGAGGTCGCCGTTGGTGGTGAGGTCGCCAATGGAACAATACGCCCTAACCTTTATTTCGAGGGAAGAAGAAAAGAGGCTGAAAATAAATGTCTATAAATCCTTATTCATCTTGATTTTTTTAAATAAATAAGACATCAAATATGGAAATAACCGATTTCTCTACCATTAAATTGTTAGGTTATGATACATATGAATAAACATAAATCATGCGGAAAAACCATAAAGCCAGGAAACATATTATTTACACATAATCATATAGCATAATTCAGATGCATACACTTTGTAGCGTGCCCTCCCTAGCTGCGCCCGAACCGAACAAGAACAAGTCTTTAGGACTCCAAGTGTCGTCCCTCCGTAGATAGTCCACAGCACGTCCGGATCCGCCTTAAGATTGACCAACTAGAATCGCCCTTAAGGTACTATAAATTTCGGCTAATATGGCAAGTGTTTGTGGCTGATTTTTGCTTGAAAATCTTACCTTTGAATACTTCAATCCTCGATGTAAATATGTGACCTAGGCACCTATTTATAGAGTTTATGGAAAGGAATTATAATCCTATTAGAATACAAATCTATTTAATTATAATCCTACTAGGACTCTAATTAAACAAACTTTATCTATTAGGATTAGATTTAATCATATTACGAATCCCGGTAGCCTTAGGTTTCCGAGTAACACACACAAGTGGCGCACAAGCACCGCACGCCCGCACGCAGGCCTTGCGGCCCACGCCGAGCGCACAGCGCAAGGCCCACTGTCGCAGCATTATCCGTGCGCGCGCCCAAGCTTCGGCTGGGCCTGGCTTTTGCGATGGGCCTAGTCGTTTGCTTGGCGTGTGGTTGTTACGCTTGGCTTGCTGGGCGATGGCCCGGCTTCGTGCTGGGCCTTCGTCTGGCAGGCCTCGTCCGATGCTAATTCGTAGGATACGCTTCCGATTAAATTCTCGATTCCGGAATTCATTTCCGATACGAACAATATTTAATATTTTCGATTCCGTAATTAATTTCCGTTTCGAAAAAATATTTAATATTTTTCGTTTCCGGAATTATTTTCCGATTTCGATAATATTTCCGATTCTGACAATATTTCTGTTTCCGGCAATATTTCCGATTCAGGCAATATTTCCATTTTCAATTATATTTTCCAATACGTACCATGTTTCCGTTTCCGGCAACATCTACGACTTGGATAATATTTATATTTCCAATACGATCCATATTTCCGTTTACGTACAATTTGTGTGACCCTACGGGTTCAGTCAAGAGTAAGCTGTGGTTAATATCATTAATTCCACTTGAACTGAAGCGGCCTCTAGCTAGGTATTCAGCTCACTTGATGTCACTGAATTATTAACTTGTTAATTCATACTGAACCACATTTATTAGACTTAACATTAAATGCATACTTGGACCAAGGGCATTATTTCCTTCAGTCTCCCACTTGTCCTTAGGGACAAGTGTGCATTTCCTAATTCCTTTGTCGCTTGATGCTTGCTCTTGAACATAAGGTAAGAGTTGTCATCCTTATTATGTCCAGAGGTGTTTCTCGGTTTCAGAGTTCAACTGATCAAATAAACAGATAATCATAACCTATGATTCATCTTAACTTGGCCATGCATTTTACAGTTTCTAGCTCTCCGAGTGGCGTTGTACAACTTTTAAGCATCTCATCCCGATTTATGGGAGGACAATCCCAATCTTGCGATCTTGAGATTAGACTTCGTTTGATAGGTGATTACCTAAGCGTTGCCTTTATAGCCTCCTTTTACGGTGCGACGGTTGGTCAACGTCAAAGTAACCAGTTCTCAAACAAGTAATCTCAAATCACTCAGGTATTGAGGATTTAGTGTCTAATAATTTTAATGAAATTTACTTATGACAGATTTTCATCTCTTACAGAAAAGTTTCATAGGTCTGTCCGATACTAGTCTTCCCAAAGTAAGTATCTATGCAAATGATTATGACATTGCCATGTCCACATAGTTCAAGAAACAGAAGTACTAGTCATCTTGCATTCTAGTCGTCTAACGTTTTCTATGCGTCCATCTTTATAGAAAACTCCGACCAGGGACCATTTTCAACTTTTGACATTCAAGTTCACTTGATAGACATTTCTTAGTCACAGGACTGGTCCTGACAGTCTATCTTGAATATATCGTCAATTTGAAGGGACTCATCATTTAATACTAAACCAAGATTAAATGGAATATGAAAATACATTTCATATATATTAAATGTTCAACCCAAATGTTTTACAACCATGGGCCTCAAATCCATCTTTAAAACAACTAGTGGAATTCAAAACTATGCTTTGATTTCCAGTGCCACAATGTGAGTGTTGTTTCTCACTTGTTGCATAGGTTTAGTTATCATGCTTTGCCAATCTTAATATCCTTATCATCAAATGTTCTTTGAGACAGGACGATAAGATCTTTTGAGTTTGTTTATTATGTTATCTAGTCTTTCTTACTACAATATTGGTTCTACGCATTTCTCAATGAAGAACCATCAAGTTAGCAGACGTTTTTCTTGCTTCAAGAGTGGTTCTACGCATTTCTCAATAAAGAACCATCAAGCCAGCAGATAGGTGATCTGCCCAAGTTCAATGAAGAACTCATTAATATAAACAACTCTATTTTATTGCTTCTTAGGCAATAAGTACTTTTACTTCAACTGTTTAGGTTGCTAGTGATGCTTTGTTGGGATTTACTTATCCAAGCAGTTCACAGATATGTGGAAGACTTTCCAGCTGTATCTTAGAACATAAAAATTAATATTTAATTTCCCACCCAACAACTCATGGTCTCCAATCCATGTTGCCATTTCAAAACACGATGCTCTTTAGCTCGTCCTTGTCAATGGTTAACTCCAAAGGAATCTTTCTTGATCCTTTGCCAGTGTTTATGCGTGTAGCATCAATATTTAGCATATCTTTATTTCCTTGAATCAAGAACTACTCTTATGTACATTTTCAAGTACCATAAGTTTTTCTTGATCTCAATCTAGTTGATCTTCACTTAGATCAATAGAGATTGATATATGTTCGTCATGCCTAAAGTCATACGATACGTTTTTGGCAATCCTCATATTATATCATACATGATAAATTCTTTTGCAGAATTATTCTCAATCGAATTCATTCATGTAACTTTAGCTCATTCAATTTCAGCTAAATTCTTTGACATATAATATAGGTTAAGAATCTTACTTAGATCCTTTGATGTTTAACTTAGTAAATGCTTATACATAGTTCAAACATTCTTTACTTAGATTTATTCACATGGGTCGAATATCTCCAATGGAGTCTTTCGTGTTTGATTTAGTAAATGCCATTACTTAATCCAGAACAATATCATAAGATCTTTGTAAATAGATCTTAATACCCAGTATGTACTAAGTTTTGCCTTAGTCCATCATTGATGAATAGTTTCAAATCTAAGTCATTAGCATTTGAATGTTATTTCACAATAGAGAGATATGTGTGTGATACACATAGGACCAATTAAGTTTTATGTACTCCCACTAAACTTCTTATATATCTATAAGAATCATGTACATTTTATGAAACTAAAATACTTATTAGCTTCACTAAAATACATTTCTAATTCCCAATTGCTTGCTTAAATCTGTACTTAGATTTCATAAGCTAGCTTTCCTTTTCAAGCTTTATTTGGATCTACAAATCCTATGACATGCCATGTACATAGTTTTCTTCCAACATTTGATTGAGGAATATGTTTTGTCATCCAATTGCCATATGTACCGATATGCAATCATTGCTTGATTTATAGATTTGAGCATTACGATTATGTATGAGGTTTCAACACAATCCACGCCGTGAATTTGCTTGTAACCTTTAGCAACTAATCTAGCTTTGTGTGAAGACATAATTTCATGTTTGATGGTTTTTATCCTTAAAACAAACTTGCAACCAATAGGTGTGAAATTATTCTTGCAAATCAACAAAATGTCAATTTTGTCATCAAAACATTGAGTATGTTTTATGACTTTTAACCATCTAAAACATTTGAGTCTATTATATGGCATCTAACCATTTTAGGGAATCTAGGTTTCGTCATAGCTTTCTTAAAAGTCACAAACTCATTAATCTACATGATAATAGTTTGACTGCAAGTTGTAGGTTTCTTCACTATCTAATAGAAGAATCGCATAGCTTCAGTGACCTGAACTCCATGTTTCTTCACTATCTAATAGAAGAATCTCTTAGTTTCAGTGACTTGAACTCTATGCCTACTAGGGTATCAAACGTTAGAATATCAATAGCCACTTGAAAGTCCTTTGAATATTCTTGTAAAGTCTTCTAAGAGATGTCTATTCTTTAAAGCCACTTCTAAAGTCCTTAAAGAATACGTGTTCGGATTTTCTAAAGAACTTCGAAAAGCCTCCGAATGTCCGTTTATGTTTGTTGTTCGCCTCGAAGACTTTCGAGGTCTATTTTCTCCCACTTGTCATTTTGGAAACGAATCTCCAAAAGGGCATTATTTCGAGCAAACAGACATTATGTTCTCAAAAATTCGTGGTAGAAACAATACCCTTGTGTCTCATTTGAATAAATCACAATGAAACATATATCTATATATAATATATGGGACTTAGTTTATCGAATAACAAACACTAAGCTCCCACTGAGTTTAGGAACTCTTTAGATATATTATCAAAAGATATACTGAAATTACTTTTCAATAGCTTTGACGAATTTGGTTTAGTTTGGTGGTAGTTGAGCATTTTGTTTAGAAATTATAGGAAAATTCTTTATGATTCATCATTGATCGAATCAAGTACTAATTGACTTCGATCATTCCAACTTAGATATGCCATATCTTATGGAGCTAGATTGTGAATTTACTACACACAATCATTGATGATCATTCTTGACTTAAGTAATCATCAACATGATCTAACCTAGATCTTTATGATTTCTTGCAAAGTGGGATTTATACTTCTGAATCTTTGAACTAGCCAAACAGATTCAAATTTATATCACATTTGAGTAAATAAACCTATATTCACTCAAATCTGTGTGAAATAATAAAGTCATAAAACCTTTCTTTAGCTTTGAACTCTATTGTCTAGGCGTTCTAACAATAGTTCATATCTTTTGTTACTTTCAACAAGTAAGATTAGCTTGTCTTGAATTGATCTAGAAATCAATCAACTTTCAAAATTCCATAAAAATAGAGCTTATGAATGTTAACTTGTTGATATGGTCTAAGCAACAATGCCAAAGATTAGTGGAACTCAAATCAAGGGGTTGATTTGAACCTAGTAAAGTTTTTATTGTTAAAGAGTTGTTTGTTTTAATCAAGCATATTGACTCAACCCGTAAATGACCATTTCATTCAAATAAACAAACAAACAAGCATTGTTTTTGTTCTTCTGAATGTGAGTCTTTCTGTGTTTGAAGCAGAAATTTAGGTATGCTGATTATGGAACAAAATATCCATTAAGTTCCAGCCTTTGAAAGGACTTAAAACAAACCAGATGACCCTACAACTAATGTAGCATTGCCTACGATTCATTTCCCACTTGTAGGTCATTAGTGTATCCTAGCTTCCATTGTTTGAGTTATTACCGAAGTAAGAACCTCAAGTGGTATATGATACCAAGGAAGTTTGATTGTTAGGTCACTTCTCTTTAAACATAAACTTATAGGTAGAAACGGAATCGTAAATTCATTTCATTAATTCCTTGTTTTCCTATTTCTTGTACCCTTTCTTATAGTCTTAAGAATTGAATTCTTTAGTGTTGACTTTTATACTTTGTTTAGACATGTCCAATGTCAATCCAACAAAGTTCTTACCATTTTAATTTATGTTGAATATTTTGTTTCAACTAGATGATCTTACCAGAAGCTTCTAAAGTTCTTTAAGCATCGATCTTATTCGAATGTCTAGGGACTAGACTCATTCGAGAATTAAACGGACAAAGATATAAAGTTGTTAACCATTGGTAAAGTTAAGTGTTTAAACTCAATGCTTTATGATCTATAAACTACATTGTATTTTGAATTCACAAGCACCAATCGGTTTGCCATTCGACTTTGATACTCGAAAACAACAATAAAAGTCGCTAAAAGAAACGTACATTTTAAATCGCTCATTTTCTCTCATTTTCGTGAATCGTTCTTAGATTCACTACCAATCGAGGAAATTTACTGTTACCTTTCTAAAAGGGTTTACTGCAGTGCAAGATCTTTAATTATAAACAATAATTAAAACATATATTGAAGCATGCAAAGTCTAAACATTTATCATGAGTAATAACTTGAAAATTAAAGCATTCATGCAATTTAAACAAGTTATTAGCATTTTATTCGAATTTATTGTTCCGGCAGGTGTGAATAAAATGATTCCAAGATCCTAAAAACCATTGAAGAATTAAGCACATTATGTATTTAGACTCAATTCTAAAATCTTTTAGGTAAGCAAAAGCCTTTTGCTAATAGTCTAGAAACTACTCTTGGTTGATAGGTACGTCTAAGAACTTATTAGGTAAACCTATCGATTTTGCCACGACATAAAAGGACTCCTTACTTATATCGTTGAGTTTCATCCAAACTAACATGTACTCACAATTATTTGTGTACCTTACCCCTTTAGGATCAATAAGTAACACCTCGCTGAGCGTAATCTATTACTAGATTGATGTAAAGGTTATCCAAGTAAGTGTTATTTTGGCATGGCACCTTTTAACTCAATTTTTAAGTTTGGAATTTAAGGCTCTTACTATGTTGGTTAGATATTAAGTGAACTAAAATCCTTAATCATGCAACATAATCAAGCTTCAATCTCATGCATATTTAAGACATATTTAAAAGCAATAAATAACTTAAAGCATGCATAAGATAAATGTGATCTAGTATGGCCCGACTTCATCTTGAAGCTTCAACTTCAAAGTCCGTCTTGAAAATGGTTGGAAACTCCGTCTTGAATTTCACCGTGGGAGGCGCCATTTTCTTCAAACAGGATCAGCTATAATTAAACTAATTACAACTATTTGATGGTACGCAGACCATATTTGAATTTGAAAAACAAATTTTGGTGCATTAGACCAATTACATTCAAATTAATGGTACACAGACCATATTTTCTATCCTATTTGGGCCATACTAGTCATTTCATAACCTGCAAAACAGTACATATACAATATATACCATTCACCCATTCATTATCATGAATGTCCCACATAGCTGGTTAGTAAAAACACATTGTATGCATCACATAAATATTTGCAGCAATTAATCAAGGGCACCAATAATCTACCAATTATTCTGTCCTTATTAATTCTAATCAAGTTGTTTAACCTTAAAGGATTTGTAGACCTAATCAAGAGTTTGTGACTAAAATTGCTCCCACTTAAACCAATAAATTCATATGCTTTACTAATTTTAAACATAAAAATGTATTTCTAGTCTAACCGGAAACATACAAATTTAATTAAAATTTAAAGCTCATATAAATTTATAATTGAATCCATTTTATTTAATTTATTTTTCAGTTGAATTAAATGAATTTAAATTAATTCAAGGTTTAATTTTAGTAAAATAATTAGTATAAATTAAAATTTATAATAATTATAATATTCAAAATTAAATCCCAAGAAAACAATTTAAATTATTAATTTTAAAATTAATTAAAATTATTTCCCAACTGAAAATTTCAAATTAAAATTCAAAACGACTCAATCGTAACACGACGAGCACTTGGGCTTGCGCCCAAGCCCCGTCGAGTGCACGAGGCTTAACGCCCCTCGACCGATCGTACAGCACCACGCAAGCAGGCCACACGCAACGCAGCAAGCACAGGCCAAGCTGCGCGCAGCCCGCTCACTCGTCGTGCCTGCTTGCTTCGCGTCTGCTTGCTTCGCTGGGCGCGGCAGCGCGCGCTGTGGCGCAGCACGCTTGCTGCCCACACGCGTCTGCTCGCTGGCTTGCGCCTTGGCCCATCGCCCTTGCCTACTTGCCCACTGTGCGCACAACACTCGACACAAGGGTAGCGTGCTGCCTTGTGCTCGTGTGCCATGGCCCTTGCTCGTTGCATTGTACCGCATGGGCGACGAGCTCCCTTGCTCGTCGTCGCATGCCCGCACTATACAACACCCCTTAAGGGTAACACGTAGCGTCCATTGCTTTGTGCGTGCAAGATTTATGGGCGTGCTTTATCAAAATTTAAAATTTTTAATTCAAAATTAATGGCAAATTAATAAATCATATTAATTTCATAACTTTAGGGCGAAAAATCGAAAATTTATTAATCAATAATTTTCCGACTAACATGGATTCAAATCTAGGTCATAAAAATTTAAAATTTAACATAAATTAACAATTTTTATGGTGGATTTTAATCATGGATACCTAATTAAATTATTAATTAATTATGAAAAACAAATCAATTCTAAATTATTCGAATTTCAACAAATTAATCATAATTACAAATTAGGTTGTAAAATTAACAAGTCTAGGCATTCATATTTGTTAAACATATACTGTAGGTCAATCAAAAACTCAAGATTTATCAACAAGAATCGCAAATACTTAATTTAACATCTTAAATTTACAAACTTTTGCGTTCGAAAAACTAAAACCTCCGAAAAGTCATAGTTAGGCTTCGAAATTAGGAATTCTGGGTTTCGGCGAAAAAATTTCTTTTTGTCAAAATTTTAGAATGCCTTTTACATGCGGAATTGACACAAAAATCACTCGATTTGGATGAGTAACGAAGAAACTGCCGAAAAACTGCGTACATATAATTAAATAAACGCAATTTGCAATTAATTACGAAAACTAATCACCCCTTTAATTCCTTGCAAATTTGTAAAATTTAACCATGTTCATGCAATTTAGATTATGAAAATAATAAGAGGCTCGTTATACCACTGTTAGGTTATGATACATATGAATAAACATAAATCATGCGGAAAAACCATAAAGCCAGGAAACATATTATTTACACATAATCATATAGCATAATTCAGATGCATACACTTTGTAGCGTGCCCTCCCTAGCTGCGCCCGAACCGAACAAGAACAAGTCTTTAGGACTCCAAGTGTCGTCCCTCCGTAGATAATCCACAGCACGTCCGGATCCGCCTTAAGATTGACCAACTAGAATCGCCCTTAAGATACTATAAATTTCGGCTAATAGGGCAAGTGTTTGTGGCTGATTTTTGCTTGAAAATCTTACCTTTGAATACTTCAATCCTTGATGTAAATACGTGACCCTAGGCACCTATTTATAGAGTTTATGGAAAGGAATTATAATCCTATTAGAATACAAATCTATTTAATTATAATCCTACTAGGACTCTAATTAAACAAACTTTATCTATTAGGATTAGATTTAATCATATTACGAATCCCGGTAGCCTTAGGATTCCGAGTAACACACACGAGTGGCGCACAAGCACCGCACGCCCGCACGCAGGCCTTGCGGCCCACGCCGAGCGCGCAGCGCAAGGCCCACTGTCGCAGCCTTATCCGTGCGCGCACCCAAGCTTCGGATGGGCCTGGCTTTTGCGTTGGGCCTGGTCGTTTGCTTGGCGTGTGGTTGTTGCGCTTGGCTTGCTGGGCCTTCGTCTGGCAGGCCTTGTCCGATGCTAATTCGTACGATACGCTTCCGATGAAATTCTCGATTCCGGAATTCATTTCCGATACGAACAATATTTAATATTTCCGATTCCGGAATTAATTTCCGTTTCGAACAAATATTTAATATTTTCGTTTCCGGAATTATTTTCCGATTTCGATAATATTTCCGATTCTGACAATATTTCCATTTCCGGCAATATTTCCGATTCCGGCAATATTTCCATTTTCAATAATATTTTCCGATACGTACCATGTTTCCGTTTCCGGCAACATCTACGACTTGGATAATATTTATATTTCCGATACGATCCATATTTCCGTTTACGTACTATTTGTGTGACCCTACAGGTTCAGTCAAGAGTAAGATGTGGATTAATATCATTAATTCCACTTGAACTGAAGCGGCCTCTAGCTAGGCATTCAGCTCACTTGGTCTCACTGAATTATTAACTTGTTAATTAATACTGAACCGCATTTATTAGACTTAACATTAAATGCATACTTGGACCAAGGGCATTATTTCCTTCATAAATTTAATTAGAAGAATATGTATAAGCTCTATTTTGATAATAATTATCTACCACTATAGTTTAGATTTTATGTAACTTTATAGTTGGATTATAAACAGTGCATCGCACGAGTATTATACTAGTTTTATCAATAAAAATTAACTTTTAATATTACATTATATCAAATCTATCCTATTATAAAAACTCCAAGGCAAGAAATGTCATCTCGTCACATGTCGCTTCCAATATAAAGATGACATGACGTATTGTCATCTTTGACTTGTCATCTCATATAATTTTCTTGATCATGAAAAAATGTTAATTATAAGTTTTGTACATATGACCTCTCATTTGTTAGTCATGTATTTTAACCAGGACCGTCTTATACACTTCAAATGCCATTTTCTAATCTTGTCCTAATCTAAAAAATAGGGCCCCCAATATTAACAAAAAATGCTATAATCAAAATTTAGATGGTTGAACAATAATTTTCAAAGTAATAATCATTGTCTGCTCCTCCTAGTCTTTATTAGCTGCAAAATTAAAGAAAAAAAACAATAATGAATGTACTATACAAACGAATTATCGAAATTACAACAACAAAAATAATAGAAAAATACGGCAATAAAAATAAATCATTACATCAATAATTCACAATTTTATAAACTGATTAAGTTTAATAACCACGAAATTAAGAAAAAAAATGAAATTAAGAAAAATAAAATTGTAATATAACCATAAAAATTGTCACAGGTTAATCATACCTCCCACAACTATACGTTTATTTTGGTTTTGTTTGATTTGTCCTTCTATATTATTGTTTTTCTTTTTAACTCTTTTTTTTTTAATATTTCATGTTTTGTTGAATGAAATTGTTTTGTTCAAAGTAAGTTGAGTTAATATTACGTTTATTTCTCCATAGTTAATGATTATTGTTCATTGTGTAGGACATTGCGTTTGTTGATTGGGGGTCGTGGTTAGAACTCAAAGCAGGATGTGATATTTGCTGAGCATCTAGAAGAATGTGTAGCATTCAGAAGAATGTGTAGCCTGCTGCAACCAATTAACTACGCTTTCTTTCTTAACAAGTATCAAATTTTAGTACCAAGTATTTTGTCCATTCCTTATTAATTAATTATGTACATGATAGTTCTCCATATAAGACGTAGTACTCCGTAGTATTTATTATGTGTAAATCTTTCAATTATTAAACACATTTTAGTGTTGTTTTACACCAAGGCTTAATTTATATGAGTAGTCTTTTAAATTTTACGGGTTTCAACCTTGAGAACTCAACTCAACAAAAATATTCTTTTTTTTTTTAATGGAATCCTATAAAATTATTAAATGTTACTCATAATTATGTACAACAATTTTCTAGGTTTGATTAATTTTATATTTATCTTTTGGCATCAAAAATTTAGTATCATCCAATTTAATATACTTCGGATGAATATAGATAATACTTTGTTTGATAAAAATCCGGAGATATCATTTAGTAATTTGGATTTTTTAATAAAAACCCGTGCATCGCACGGGCTTCAAAACTAGTTATTCATTAGTTTCGAGTTACTAATCGTTATATGATAAAATTTATTAAATACTCAAAGCAAGATATATTGTAATGTAACAAATTAATAAAATTAGACTCAAAACGAGTTATATAATAAGCTAAATGATCCATTTATCTAATATTTGGGACATCGCCCGAAACACTAACTAATTAACTTTAAAACAATCTAAGTTAATATTTTACTCTAATATCCCATATTTATTTTACATCATCTTTAAATAAGTATTCGTAAAAACAAGCTTAGGGGTTTCACCCTTTCACCAAGGCAAAAGCAGAGTCAAGGAATAAGTGTTGCTTTCTCTAAGGAGTGAGAACGGCATGTCGGCCAAAGTTGACGTCACAATGGTGATATCAACATGTTGCAATGGAATTTATCACAATTTGACTGTAGTCCATTCAATAAACATGTGCATTTGACTTGCATTACTTCACAGCTTCAACCTTATGGAATACCCGTATCGATTAGGGAGCATCCACCAATTTTATTATCGACTTAATTAACAAAACTTATCCGTATCCAATTATTTGACCATAATTCATAACTACTCAATGAAAAGAAAATGTACTTACATTTTGCGTTATTATTTGATTGTTTCTAATTTATTTGAATTTTTCCTAGTTTTTTCTAGTTTTTTTATTCTCATCCATGAATGAAAATTTTATTTTTAAGGTTTCAATAATTGGGAAGAAGATTTTGATTCATACATGTGCAAGGTTTATCATCAACTTGTTGATTGGAACAATTCATGCGCATATTGCGAAGGGCTTTACTTGAAAGATGCGAAAATATCGAAAATCACTGCTCGCGTCAAGCTAGAAGCGGTGGAGTACGAGATGTGCTTTAAGATGCAGAATTATAATTGTTTTTATTGTAACAACTATGTTTTTCTTTAAATTTGTGGTATACAAATCTATTTTATCATTGTAGATGCCGGTATATGGCTGATTATTAATGACATTGTTCTTCCCCATCAAAAAATAATAATTTGTGTCATTATTTAGTCTTGCCTTGAAAATTAGCGTGATTCGTTTTGATTATCATGATAACATATTCATGGAAAATTTGTCCATTACTACCTAGGTTGTGAATTTGTGAATTACTCCATCCGTGCCGGAATACTTGAACCGGTTTGACCGGCACATAGTTTAATAAGTACAAAGTAATTGACTTATTTAATTAAATGGTAGTTGATAGTGGGGTATATTTAATATAGATAGGGATATGTGTCAACTTTTTAAAGGGGGTAAGGGGGTCGGGGGAAGGTGCATGAGACCACAAAATGACATGTGAAGGGGGGTAGTTGATATAATATTTATAAAAGTTTATCATTTATAGAAACGGTGCAAGTAATGCGGGACAGCTTTATAAGGAAAGCGGTGCAAGTATTCCGGGACGGAGGGAGTAATACCTAGGTTGTTAAATGTTGTCAATTACTACCTAGGTATTTAGTTTAGTTCTCTTTTTTTCTTTTTCTTTTTTGAGGGGGATGTAGGCTAGTATATTAATGTAAGGAAAAAGAGTCCATCAAAACATACGGAGAGATCTCTTAAGGACAATGATTCTCCCATACTTGTTCTATCCCAAAGGATACTAGCCTAGGTGATGAGTTACAAAGTTGCCATTCCTTTTTACATGAGCCCAATTAACATACTTAAAAAAAGAATACACAAATAAGATATCCCACAACATGGCATCGAGATTAGACGAGTACACAACTCCTTTAGAGAGGCGAGTGATCAAATTCAAGAATAACATCTGCAGCCCCATACCTTTTCCCCAACCTAGCTTGCTGCCATGGCTTCTGCAATCTCGGGATCCCATCTAGCCTTCAACCTTTTCGTTGCTGCGAACACTACATTACCACCACTATAACGCCCATTCCACCCACCCTTCCTGCACTATCGAGGCATCCGCATTTATCTTGAAAACACCATCAGGTGGTGCTTTCCAAGTCTTTGAACTTGGTTGAGTCTTAGGCATAACAACGTTACGAGCCGCATACTTCTCATAATCATCAACATGCCTATTCACTCTCTCAATAAGTACCACATTTGGTGTCAAATTCTTTTCAAACACCTTCATATTTACACAGTTTGTGTCAATTTATTTTCAAATACCTTGACATTTCTCTCTCCCTATATACACCATGCAAGAAATGCACCTCTTTGTTTTGTTTTGTTTTGACCTCAATTACCTTACAACTCTCAACAAGATCACACATTGTACCTGCCTCTTCCCAATTAGTCAAACTCATGCATCCAACAACCTCCATAATTCCTTTACCCTCACACACCCAAAAATGGCATGGTCCGCTATCTCTACCTCTTGGTACAAAGGACAAACTGCTTCATCTCTCAAGTGACTTTTTTTTGAGTAATTCTTTCATCATCAAGGTTTTAGTACAAAGTCTCCATAAAAAGTAACGAAATTTCGGGCTCACCTCCATACTCCAACTTCCAATGAAAGCTTGGTGAAAGGTGTCAAAGTTGCATCCCTTTCCAAAGCATATAGGAAGACTTGACTGAATATTCCCCATCATTTGAATATGCCCATGTTATCTCATCACGTTGTTACCTACAGCTCAACGGGGTGGCTAGAATACATTATATGTCCCACTCATTAAACTTCTCCTCTATTAAGTCCACATTCCACTCCTTACTCATGGGGTCAACAAGATCACCACATTATTTAAATCCTCTACCACGTTGCTCGTAATGAACCTTCCTTCTTCATCCACAACCCGCATATCATTCCAAATATTAATACTAACACCATTCCCGACCCTCCATATCGTGCCTTCTTTTATTAGGGACTTCGAACTCCAAATACTTTGCCAAGAGAAGCCGTCAGCGTAGCCAAGATATGCATTCAGAAAAGAGCACTTTAGAAAATACTTGGCTTTCATAACACGCCAAAATAATGTCCTAGGTTTCCTGACTAGGCATCATGCCTGACGGCCTAGAAGGGCATCATTGAAAATAGATAAATCCTTAAATCTCATACCTCCTAGACATTTCGGTGGGCACATTGCTTCCAACTCTCCCAATGCATCTTCAGTTGAGCACCTTTTTTACCCAACCAAAACCTCGCCATAGCCGAATGTATATTTTGAATAACTCAGACCGGGAGCTTGTAGACCCCCATTAGATAAGTTGGAATAGCCTGAATCACTGATTTTAGGAGTACCTCTTTTCCCGCTCGAGACAAAAATTTCTCTTTACACCCTTGTAGTTTTTTTCACACTCAATCTAAGAGAGCCCCGAAGACTGCTTTCTTTGATCACCCCACAATTGTTGGAATACCTAGATACTTCTCATGTTTGTCAACTTGTCGCATATTCAGGACCGTCATCAGATATTCACTCTCCTCGACACTCACCCCTTTACTAAAAGAAACCTCCGACTTTTCGTAATTAATTTTCTGTCTGGATGTTGATTCATACTGGTTGCGAATATCAACTATAACTGAGCATTCTTGTTGGTTGGCCCTAACAAAGAGTAGGTTTCATCTACAAATAAAAGATGTGAGATTTCGATCCTATGCCTGCTAGCCTTTGCCCAATGTAACTTCCCTTCCTGCACTTTATTCTGTAATATTCTAGAAAAAACATCAGCCACCAGAATAAAAAGATACGGAGAGAGAGGATCTTCCTGACGGAGACCTCGCGACGGGTCACAAATTCACATGCTCCCCCATTAATGACAAAAAGAATATAAAACCGTTGAAATACAACCCATGACTAGATTTACCCATCTACCATCGAAACCCATAGTGAGTAACAACTTTCTCAGAAAACCCCAACTATCATACGCCTTACTCATATCAAGTTTCATAGCAATTACACCCTTCCGTCCCCTACTCTGTTTCTTCATAGTATGAAAAACCTCCACGGCTACAAGTGCATTGTCAGCAATCAATCTCCCTGGAACAAAGGCGCTTTGATTTTCTGTAACATACCCGGGAGCACATTTTTAAGTCTCATAACAATAGCTTTCGACACCAACTTATAGAGCACGTTACATAAAGCAATGGGGCGAAACTCCGTCGTAGACGTAGGTGACTTAACTTTTGGGTCAAAACAATGCTAGTATTATTAACCTGACTAGAGGAAGTAGTACCATGTAAAATATTACTAACGAGGCTTGTAACATTGTCACATAAAAGGTGCCAAAAGTACTTGTAAAAAATGGCATGCATACCGTGCGGCCTTGGGGCTTTACAAGGATGCATTTGTTGGAGTGTTGAGTAAATTTCATCCTTGGTTAAAGAACGTAACAACTCCCTGTTAAGTCTCATATTTTTAAGTCTTAGGTGACTCACAAAGCAATGGGGTGAAACTCTGCCCTATACTTAGATGACTTAACTTTTGGGACCAACACAACGTTAGTATTATTAACATGACTAGGGGAAAGTAGTGCCATGTAAAATATTACTAAAGAATCTTGTAGCATTGTCACCTAAAATGTGCCAAAGCGTTGGTAAAAAATGACATGCATAGCGTCCGACCCCGGGGATTTACAAGGATGTATTTGTTGGAGTGCTGCGTAAATCTCATCCTTGGTGAAGGGACGTAAAAACTCCCTATTAGTATCAACGGAGATAATGGGAGGTACATGTTGCAGAACTTCATGTAAGTCCATAGGCGAAGGATTAATAGAGGTAAATAAATTATCATAATATTGTGAAATAATATGTTCAATTATTTCCTTATCCGTTTACCAGGTCTCCGCACTATCATTTAACCCTTGGATCCGATTTCTCTTCTTTCTTTGGGACGCTTTATGGTGAAAGTATTTCGTGTTCTTGTCACAATCACGAACTTCAGAAACACGAGACCTAATATACCAAAAGCCTCATACTTTTCATTTAGATCATCAAGCTTCCGTTCTAGAGTAGTGCACTCCTCACAATTTTCAGTTGAGATGGATCTTTGTTGCGCTTCACGAAGAGCCTTTTCATCCATATCAATCTGCTTCCCCAAATTATCATATTTTTCAGCACTCCAACCTACTAAACCACGTCTAACATAAGCAATTCTATTAATAAGAGCCTCTCCCTTAGAGTTATCCCAAGCCCCCCTAACAACTAACTCACAACTCTCATCCAACAACCAACTAGTTTTAAACTTAAATTCTTTTTTTTTCCTACTCCTTTTCCTCCTATTATTCACTTGGTGTCGGACCAAAATAGCGGTATGGTCTGACTTCTACCACAACAGGTGCTCAATACATGCATTCAGGTAGAGGCCCAACCATGAATGTGACCCAAGAAATCGATCCAAGCATTCACGGACCCGTTTCAACTGAATTCCCCCTCTCCCATGTGTACCACTGCCCAACATAGCCAAGATCCCGTAAACTACAATCATTTATTGCCTTCCGAAATTAACACTTCCCTTCTCACTCTATATGTCCCCCCCTCCTCTTCGTAGCTCAAATCTCATTAAAATCACCCCCTATCACAATAGGAATATCCACCTCCTCACACAGATGACGGAGAAGGGTCTATGTTTTATTCTTCTCTTCCTCTTGCGGCCATCCATATACCCCTACAAATCTCCAACTTCGAACCCCATTAAGGTTGACATCCCCTGCAATGTGATTTTGTGAATAAGATACAATAGTGAAATCAACTTCCTCTCTCCAATATAAACACAAACCCCCTGATCTCCCCCTACTCGCAGTACCGACACAACATTCCTTTAAGTTCTCCACCTCAATCTTGTTAATCATTGTTTTCGACAGAAAAATAATGTCGGGGGAATGCATATTGCTCCATCTAGGGAGCTGTGGAACTGACCAGGGATTGTCCATCCCCCAGCAGTTCCAACATAAAAGATCCATTGATCAAGGCGGGGTTGGTCCTCACCAACCTCCACTGGAACTATAAATGATGAAATGGGTGAGATGCTCTGCCTTACACCCTTCCCAACACTCTCATCAACTTCAATCTCCATAGCAACCAACTCCATATCACGTATTTGACCTCTAAAATTCTGGCTTGCACCCATCTCCTTTGGTCTCTCCCTTGTAAGTCTCTTCCACTTCGGCTCACGTGGTTTCCTTTTCTCGATTGAGTCAGCAGCACTTATCGCAAGCCCCCCAACTGGAACAATAAAAGTTTTGGAAAACACCCCATCGTCGTGCTCATGAACTGCAGTAGTATTAGCTCCAATAGTTATCTCAATGGACACCTTCTTTAGATGAGATGTATTGTCGGGCAGTGATGGGGAAATAATCACTTGCTCCTTCAAACTTTGATCCCCCTCTTCATTTTGTTGTGTAGCAAGTTTCCTATATAGCGATCTTTCAGATAGCAGGAGCTCCACCTTTTTCTCCTTCGAGCTTACCTCCATATTCTGTCACAAAAGTTGTTTATTGCTGACTATTATGCTCTCTATCTCCTCCACCTCTTTCATTCTTCCCTTCCTTGGTGTAGCTCTCTGGTCCATACTCCATCCCAGTTTTTTTCTTTTTATCCTCCTCCGTAACCGCGTGACAATCCCTCTCTGACTGCCCCATAATTTCACAAGCGAAGCAAAAAAAAAAAATGGAAGCCAATCATAAGCATATTCAACCTTGACCTCCCTTCCTCTCTTATCTTTTATCTGTTGGGTACGACGAAGGGGTCGGGATGTATCCAGCATAATTTTAACTCTTCTATACAGCCCTGTTCCTAAAGCATCTTTTTCCAGATCAAGAATCTCTCCCATACCGCCTACTATTGCCTTGACATAAGCATCAGACCAACATTTGAAGGGTAGTTTTTTACACCGAGCCAAAAAGGTGAGTGTGTGATTGTTACCTGGTCCGGTTATTCATCGTCGTCGATCTCCTTCAACATAATCAATGTATTATTAAAACACCATGGATGACTTTCTATCACCTTGTCCTTATCCCTCCAATAAAAGAATTGGAAAGCATGCATGTTAGAGCTCAAAACCCTAATTACCATACCATTCGCCGGAGCCCATACGTTCGTCATTGTACGTTTGAAGGCTTCGACATTGTAAGGCCTCTCTGTTAACAATCATCCCATTAATATCAATGATAATTGTTATTATCCTCATCAGGGCATACTTTACTAAAATCAATAACATCTCCTTCCTCCTCGTCAATATTTAATTCCGAGCACTTCATAACAACCTCCTCTTCCATAGGCTTGGAGTAGTAGCACCGTAATGGTAGGTTCGCCATTAACAATCCCATTAACATCGATGATAATTTGTTATTATCCTCATCAGGGCATACTTAACTAAATTCAATAACATCTCCTTCCTCCTCATCAATATTTAATTCTGAGCACTTCACAACAACCTCCTCTTCCATAGGCCTGGAGTGGTAGCACCGTAATTGTAGGTTCGCCATAAAAGAACGGTAGGGTTTTTTATCGTTTCAAGAGAGAGAACCCTATCTTCCAAGGGAGATTACTTTTTTCAAGTGTTTAGTTATTGTTGTCAATTATTACCTTATCCCATGTTCTAGCCAATTATATCATAATTAACCTTTAATCATACTTTAATTATTTTAATTAATTAAAAAAAGGATTTTTTGGTATTTACTACCTTAAAAATACACCACTTTTGTATTTACTACCTTATGAAAATTTTATTTTAAATTACTACCTTAAAGTTCCATTTTATTTGTAGTCACTACCATTTTACAGTTTTCTTATTTTAAAATTGAGATATCTCTTTCGTTTCTTAATCATTTTAAGTGATTCAAAGCTCATTCTTCTCATTTATATGTAAAGATTCCATAGGGATCTTACCTTTTAACATTTCGTAAAAGTTTAAACAAATTAAATATTATTTTTAAAATTTTAAAATAGTTATGAATTATCAAACGATTTTTTTTGAAATGACGTTCTCAATGAAATCCCTATAGAAAAAGGAAAATAATGAACTTCGAATCACTTTAAACGATTAAGAAATGAAGGAGATATCTTAATTTTAAAATGAGAAAATTGTAAAGTGGTAGTAAATAAAAAAAATCTGGAAGTTTAAGGTAGTAATTTAAAATAAAAATTTCATAAGGAAGTAAATACAAAAGTGGTGTATTTTAAAGGTAGTAAATACCAAAATTTCCTTAAAAAAATAAAAATTCAAAAAATTCAAAACTAATTAAACCAGAAAATTCGAAACTACCCAAAAATATCCAAAAATATTTTCTAAATCTTTTTTGGGCTCAATTTATTTTTTACCACCTAAAAAGTCGAAAAAATACTTTTTTACCACCTAAAAACTAAAACTTGTTTTTTACCACCGGAAAATGAAAATTAAATGAAACTGTTAGTGTGAGGAGCCACAACAACGGTAATGTCTTTGATATCTTCTCTTATTCCACGACTTCATCTATTTAACATTCCTTCCCTTCCCCTGCATCTTTCTCTTCCATAAATTTACTTAATTTTTCCTCACGTAAATTCACATAATGGACAAAGTTCAATAATAGTAAAGTGAGGAAGGTGAAAAAGTTAAAGAAAATCATAGAGGGTTGTAAAAAATTGGGAGAAAATTGAATTAGTGGGCCTCAATAACTATTTAATCTATTTTTCCATTTTGCAGGTGGTAAAAAAAAAATTTAATTTTTTTTAGGTGGTAAAATACAAATTTATTTTTTTTAGGTGGTAAAAACCAATTTTTCGTTTTTCTAGATGGTAAAAAACAATTTATCCTAATTTTTTTTTGTTTTCATTGGTTTTTTTTTCGTATTTTCAGATTTGATTAGTTTAGGAATTATTTGTTTTTTTGAAAAAAAATAATTTAAATTTTATTACTTAATTGAAATAATTAAAATATAATTAATAGTTGATTATGATATGATTAGTGACTAATTGACCATATGGGTTAAGGTTGCAATTGACAACAATAACTAAACATCTAATAATAATTGACAACTTTTAACAAATTAGGTAGTAATTCACAAAGTCACGAAAAGCCCTAACTAGTAATTTGCAAATTTTCCTAGATTCACCCGACAAAGAATATTAATATTGATATATCAACCAATTCTTGTAACACCGAATACTATACGAAACTAAAAAGGGTTTAATAGAGTTTTTTCCTAACAAAACATAATTAAATTACTATCAAAATACAGATCAGACCAAAACTTAAAGAGTTCAAACAGTAACACCTTATTTCATGTGAAAAGAGCATAGAATAAATCTCCTCTCCACATTTCACATAGTCTACATAAGTGGCTTTGTCTACATTCCTATGACAACCCACAAAAAAATGAAACAACAAAAAAAAAAAAAAAAAAAAAAAAAAAAGAGTAATGATTTATTAAACTATCTACATCAAGCTTCCGGGTCTTCTCAGTATCTTAGAAAATTAAGATCCCATTTTTTTTCCAAGAAAACTCTTAGCTTCTAGAACTTTAGCTAAAGCCTATAAGAAAAACACAGTATCTCTATTATATAAACCTTCACTTGATTGATAAGTTATATATTGGTCATACATTCATATCATATTAAGTAACTACTAGTACGGAGTAGAAGAAAAGATGGAGATGCACAAAGCTAAGAATCAGCAAGAAAAGCAACAACATCTAGATCAGAAGGGAAAAAGAAGCAAAAGAGCAGATTTTGGAGGGATGATCAGAACATCGTCGAAAAAAGACATGTTTAAGGTTGTGTACATCTCGACCCCTATGAAGGTTACCATTTGTGCTTCAAAGTTTAGGGAGATTGTTCAACAGCTTACCGGGCCAGATTCAGACGTTGCGAGGTTCATGGAGAGTTGTAATGCAAGGGAATACTTGGATAGTTCCTTTCCTGATGATTATTATCATGGTCATTAGGGAATAATCCACTACTCTAACCAATTAGTGATATTTGGTTCAACAGTTAAATGTTCTTTTCTTGTGTGTAGAAAGAGCAATTTAATTATACTACTGACACCCCAATTTTTGTGAAAAGCTAGTAACTTGATCAGAATACTGTTTCTGCGTTTTTAAATTTCTGTGACTAGTAAACTATCACTGTAATGTTTTATTAGGATTATTAGAATTTTAATGTTTAAATCTCCATTGAAAAATATGCCTGCATCAAAGAACACACATGCGTGCCGTGCGCACACAACAATAAACCAAATTAGCAATAGACAGAGTAGCCCACTTAACAAATTCACCCAAAAAGATGAAACAAGATCCTAAGCAATCATGGTAATCCTATGTTACTTTTCCATAATTCGTTTTTGTTTAGTATTTTAACCAAGTATGCTATCACATAAATCATTTGGCAAATTTAGAACAGTGTTTTACAAAAACTACCAAAGTTGTGGGGCAAATAAATGCATTTATTTGGTGGGAGTACATGAGATTCTCAATTTAGAAGGTGGACCATGGTGCACATAGAGCATGGTGCACCTTAAGAACATTAGTATATAATTAAAAGAACATATGGTTACGTAAAAAGAACATGGACATATATTTTTTTATATTTTTAATAAATTGTGATTTTTTATAACAAAAAAGTAAAACATTATATTGCATGTTATTTTGTCGTAGTGTCATGTTCGTTTGTTTATGCACATGTGTTCTTTTGATGCACATGGTGCACCATGCTCTATGTGCACCATGGTCCATAGTCCACGGATTGTGTATAAATTAGAGCAGCAGGTAAAACTAACACAATGTTCTGAAAATAAACGCTTGAATTGCATTAAGAACTGAATTCTTGACTTAAAGAACACGGGCCTACACGGCCAATCAAATAGAAGACTATCAAACGGAACTTACATATCATGAATAGGAGCTCCACATCAGGGGCTAGAATTAAATCTTAGAAACCATTTCTCTCGGAAAGCTCTTTGTGTTCTTCCGTAGTCAATCACTCTTACCTTCTTGAGAACCAATTTCTTGCAAGTAATGTTCCGCATCCAAGGCAGCCATGCAACCTGTATCATCATAATCAACAATTAGAACCAAGAACGTAACTCATTCGAGTCCTCCCATTACACCTGAAATATTGTCTACTTATATCTACCAGCCACGTAGAAATATCATTTACCACTAGCAGCAGACAACTGACTTTGTAACCACTTGTAGTATGTTAACATAAAAAACATTCCAAGCAAATGGAATTTACATGCAGCAGAAAATAAAAGATCATACAACTGTGATACCGAGGAAACAGACAGGAAGAAATGAAGCACACAAGTTTTCTTTGTCTCGTTTGGTGCCTTTGAGTAGAACCAGAAATATTTGGCGCTTGTGGATTAGAGCAGAGCAATGGTTTGTCCAATTCCCACCAAGTATGGAGTTCAAATCATCATGCCCCTTACTCCGTGATAGGGGGATATTTTGTATATTACTTCTCGAATTTAAGAAAGATCATGAAAAGAAAACAACATCAAATGGAGATTAAAACAGATGGAACTCTATATCCAAGAGATTGTAAGGTGGCTTTTTGTTTGCTTAGGGTAAAGGGGATGAAATCAAGAAAGGGATAGAGGAGGAAAGGTGAAAAAGACCCAAAATTTACATGTTTGTTTATAGTGCAGAAAGGGAAAACAACATAGTACACAAGTCCATATCTGTCTTCCCTACAACAACCAAAACCCACCACAGTCCACCCCACACCACCACCTCCATCTAACTGCCAACACCAGCAAGGCCCCAACCTGCACCAGCATCTCACTGCTACCGCAAAAATATTGACCGTCGCGCTTCCCGTCTCTCTTTCTCACTCAATGTGGGTCCAGTTCTGATTGTTTGTGTGGATTTCAAGTGTTGGGGTTTGTTTTCTGGTGGGTTGGTGTTGTTTTTTGGCCAACGGGGGTTGATTTTATGGTTGGTAGTAGCAGTTTTCATGGTTGGTGGGTGGTTTTTTGTGGTTGGAGATTGGTTTTCCGGGGGGTGGTGTTTTCGGGGGCAAAGGGTGGGTTTTCAGGTGATGCTGGTGATTTTTTGTGGCCGGTGGCGGGTTTTTGGGCGGTAGAGGGGTCATGTTGTTGTTGGGTGGTTTTTAGGTGGTTTCCGGCAGTATGGCGGTGTTGGTAGACTTGGTGGTTGGTGTCGTGGAGTCAGGTAGTGCTGCTATGGTGTATTAAGTTAGTCAAGGCTGATCAAAGTGTTGGTCAAAGAAGATGAGTAAACATGAATTTGGCGTAAGGTTGATTCCCTTGGGGGGGTGGGGAATCATGGTAGAGGAAGAGGGGAATGATTAAAATGGTCAACAAACAACAAAAAAGGAATGAAGGGGACTGTTTCTCTTTCCCTTTTCCCCCAAAACAAAGGGTCCCTAATTGTCTGGTGAAGAGGGGTTAACAACTTGACACATATGAGCCTGGTGATTAGCAATGAGTGAAAGGGCATGAGGCCATTAAAACTTAGCTTTTGTAAGTGATTCAGGGCTCTTGTGGATCAAACATGTTGTTGACCTCTAATTAGCAGCATACCAGCAATATAGAGAGATTGTCATGAAAATATGAAATACAAAGGGAAAGGGAAAGGAAAAGAAAAACTCTAGATTCTTCCCATCCTCCCCTTTAGAACTCTGTAACACAACAAACACCTAAGAGATCTGCCTTTCAACCAGATAAACCTACACAATCTCCAAATAACAAAGAAAAACCTAACCTTTAGAAATTCAATCAAACTAACAATTAGAAGAATATCTTGGCGAATCACACATTTTATCTCGACACCAAAAATCAAGACGCTTTTGTACTTCCAACCAAAGCTCAATTAAACCAACCCACGAATGTGCATCATATGTCCAAATTCCAAAACTATTGCAAATCATATAAAAGCATGATCAATTATAGGACATAAACAAATAAGACCAGACCATAAAGTCCGATACCCCGTAAGGGTGGAAACTGGGAAGTAAACACTTACAAGTCTATCAAGTGTAAACCACTATAAAGCAAATTTATTCAGCCATTCAAGGTACTACTCATCACGTTGGGTGGAAAAGGCTGTTTTCATTACTAGTTCAAAAGCCATGCTAGTTCAAAAGCCATTTTCATTACTTGGCTTCCTATCCTTAGAAGATTAGCAACAAAAGACAGACTTCTGAAATGGAATATCCAAACTGATCAGTTGTGTTGTTTCTGTAGTACAGGCTTGAAGTCCATAGAGCACCTGTTTTCCCTATATAGTTTTACCGACAGAATTTGAAAGTGAGTGTTGTCACTGTTGAAGATTCGAAGAGATGTTTTACTTTTGGCGCAGAGGTGGCTAAAGCTGCATCAGCATGTAGAAGAAAAACTTGCACATCAGGTTTACGAACGTGCTTTACTGGAGCTCTGTATGATCTTTGGATTCAGAGAAATGAAAGATTTTTTGGCCAACAGAACTGAATATCAGGAAGGTAAGTATTAAACATGCACAAAAGTGCATTAGCTTAGGGAACTGATATTGAACATTTGCACTGTTAACATAGGTTCCGATACTCCACAGGAGTCCACACTGTGATATTGCAGTGGGAGTTGACATCAGCTATTCAAGTTATTATTAAAATAACACAAGAACCAATTCTCATCAGACTTGGTGAAGTGGCATTTCTTCACTGTCCATCATTTGTATTGAATTGAGAAATCATTTTTGGTAGCAATTTTAATCCTCAGGGGACAATAAATAAAGCTAAAAGTTGATGCGCTCTCTCTCCACCATTTCTAGATTAGTATTGTCTTTATCTTTTTCCCCCAACACAACAAACACACAAGTCCTTCAAATACATAAACGATAAACCTACACACATTCTCAAGTAACAGAGATAGACACCCAGGTCTTTCCAACCCAACAAATTAGGCATTATAGTTTCCTAATTAAATTCCACACGTTGAATCACAACCCCAAAATATATTTAAAATGATACCTGCTCAACCTAAGCTCAATTACATTTTTTCCCCAAAGTGCATCACAACTCTTGCTACATTGTGATTTCAGCTTCACAAGATCCAGCGTCAAAATATAACGATGCAACACACACAATGATCAAACCGAAAACCATCAAAGTCTTAGATAATTCCACAATTTCAAAACGGCAGCAAAATATTAGGACAATAATGTACGTCAGTGTAAGCCCAACCAAGTCCTAACTAAACCTACTCTCCCGGATGAATTGTAATCTCTTATGCACACTTTCACGCTCATATAGCACCACTATACACAAGCCCTTCTATCAGATGAGTCACACAAATCTCAAAGTGATAGAGATCAACACCCCAAACCTCAATAGTCTTCTAACCCAAGCACGCGACTAGGTAGCCATTAAAATGACTTGACAAATACCACACAGAAAGGTGATACCAAATTATTACAATGACATACGATTGTCCTACTCAGCTAATCTTACCTAGGACTTTCCAAGTAACATCACACATTCACACCTCTAATTCCTCTAAATCTCTAAATACATAAGCATTACCATTAAAACACAGCAATGCTAGAACAGAACACAGATCAAACCACACCATAAAAGCAATATTTCAAATAAACAAATAGAAGAACCAAAATGCCACTCACCAGTCCCAGCAGCAGTGACAGCCTGCCTATACTTCTTATCCTGAACATCACCAGCAGCAAAAACACCTTTAACACTGGTCTTCGTCGTCCCCGGTGTAGTCACCACATAGCCATCAGCATCCAACTCCAGCTGCCCACCCAAAAACTTAGTAGCTGGTTCATGCCCGATAGCAAAAAACAACCCAGAAACTTGCAAGTCCTTAACCTCCCCACTGACCACATCCTTGACCTTCAGCCCTCCCAAAACCCTATTTTCTTTCTCAGCATCCCCATATGCCTCCGTCACCGTCGAATTCCACAAAACCTCAATCTTAGGGTTTTCTATTGCCCTCTTTTGCATAATCTTGGAAGCCCTAAATTCCCCTCTCCTATGAATTATATACACCTTCGAACCATACTTGGTCAAGAAATTGGCCTCTTCCATCGCCGAATCACCGCCTCCAATCACCGCCAACGGCTTGTTCCTGAAAATCGGCGCCGCGCCGTCGCACACAGCGCAAGCCGATATTCCTTTGTTCCAGAACCCTCCTTCTTCTCCTGACCCCGGAAATTCCAGCTTCTTCGCCACCGCACCCGTGGCTATAATGACTGAGTCAGCGAGTACAGTTTTCGACTCGGCGGATAAGATCTTAAACGGCGTCGTTGAGAAGTCGACCGAGGTAACCGTTTCAGTCAAGATTTCGGTACCGAAACGCAAGGATTGCTGGCGAAACTTGTCGGTGATGTCTAGGCCGAAAATTCCTTCAGGAAATCCGGGGAAATTCTCGACGTCGGTGGTTGTTGTTAGCTGTCCACCTGGCGCGATTCCGTTGGCCATCCATCCTTCAAAGAGAATGGGCTTGAGCTCAGCCCGTGATGCGTAGATAGCCGCGGTGTGGGCCGCCGGCCCACTCCCGATGATACAGAGGCGCGTACGGAGAGCCTGCTTGAAGTCTTCCATTGTAGGGGCGGCTACGGTGGAGAGAGAATTAGCTGCGGAGGAAGTAAGAGAGGTTGTTGTTGTTGCGGCGGCGGCGGGAGAGGAGGAGGAGGAGAGAGAAAGAGGAGGGAGGAAGTTGAGGGATCTTTTGAGGAGGGTGCGAAGTTTTAAACAGCGAGACATTTGGGCATTAGGGGGAGATGAAGAAGACATTTTTGAAAACAAAATGAGGTGCGCGTTTCTTTAGGCGCGAAACGGGTTTTTCATTTTTGTTTTGTGGGGGAGGCGAGGCGGTGTTTTACATTTGACATTGGAAATGTTGGTGGTTCAATTAGTGCGTGCGTGGGGTGGTGGGAAAGAAAGGTATTGGAATTGGATTCTGTTACATACTTTTGGGCTGGGTTTTAAGAGATTGGGCAACTTGTAATTACGAACGAATCTTATAATCTTAGTAGGGTTTGGGCTTTTTTTTTTAATATATGAGAAAATCTATTTTCCAATGTTGGGAGACGGAATATGGTATGTTGTTGCATTTAAGGTTGGAAATATAAAGCACGTTCCGAACTATTCGGCTCCATACACAGCACAAAGAGAAGGGGAGAAAGTGGATCCCCTTGCTACAGGGAACTTGTTCAAGCAAAATGTCGCTTTTCGTTATCCTAAACAGAAAACCTCGGCCAAAGATTAGGCCGAATGACTTAATGCATCTTTGACGGTCCATGCTCGGAGTACGGTGAGACGTGAAAACACCTGATCTCATATCGACCAATCACTTACTACCTAATTCCGAGTTTCAACCGAACTGCTTAGGAAAGGACAAAGAAGGTCTTTAATCTTTATAGCAATCCCCTCTTTGATACATCAATCGTTTGTCTACTCAATATCCTTGTATGAGTTCAAGTTAAATTCTCCTGAAAGATTCAGAGTTTCAAGAAGCATTAGTTCTTTTGGGGTTATTCTCCAGTGTAGGAAGTTTCGCCATAAGCAAACAAGACGAGGTCGCTCTGCTTTGGAAAGCAGAGACAAGAACTAAAGAAAAAAAATTCTCACTTTCGAATCAAAGACTTCGTCTTAAATTAAGGTGTTATGATCTGAATTTTATAGTTTATATTCGCATTTTGGTTTGAATTTTCTACTGAAAGAACTTTGAACGTATTTGCACTAGTGTAGTTAACATGAATTTTTCTATAAGGGTTAACCTCTTTCCTCTTACCCGAATGTCCTACAAGGTCGTACATGTTCCACTCTATTCCGAGGGTGATTGCCTTTCAAAATCAACATCTTCCGTTTTGAAGGGGTTAGTTTTCTTATTATGGAGTACTTTATAGTTCTTGTTAAATATACTAGTACTCGGTGTCAACCATACACATAGGTGTTGTTTGATAGGGCGTTTTTCCGTCGTTGAAAGATCAACACCACAATCAAACAAAATTTATAAAATCGCTAGACTAACCAACTATATGAACTATAGTGGCAAGTATAGGGATCGTCCCAAAGAAACGATGGTTCTCGAGTTTAAACGTCAAGCTAGTTCGAACAAGAAGTTTGATTTGAATTATCACTATGAAGCTAAACTAACAATTAAACTAGATTGAATCAAGGAAGGGGAACGTTAGGGAGTTGGGGATAGTCTAGGTAAATCGGGGGAAATGAACTACCATCTAGTAATCATGAATGATGCAATGACATAGCACATAGGGGAATGAAACCAAATGACGTGCTCGCCACCTCTCGGATAGAGCATGCGAAGCAACCTAGCCTATAGAAGAGCTTTCGCCTAGTCCTACGCTAGATAAGCTTGCATATAATAGGAACTATCATTGACTTGCATGAATTAGGCTCACAAAGTCTTGCCAAACCTAAATCATACATTCCAATCTAATTCAATCAACTAGCATTTGCAACTACTACTCAATTGATCATGGAAAATCCTAGCTCTAAATCAATTTAATCACATCAATCAAATCATCAAGTTCCCCTAATTAAGCCCCTAGATTCTCCCCTTTCCCTAACCTAATTCTACTCACTAATCATACTAGGAATCAAGAAATCCATTAATTCTAGACTAGCAAGCATGGAATTGAAAGATTAGAAAGAGAGAATCAAAGACTAGAACAATCAATTGAACAATCAACCAGAGAATTAAGGATCAAAGTAACTAAAGTAAAATAAAAAAAGAATTCAAGAATTGAAGGAATTAAAGAACAATCAACAATCACAACAAAAGCAAGAATTAAGAAATTGAATTGAATTGCACAAAATTAGAAGAAGAGTTTAGAGAATTACAAATTGATGCTTCAATGGAGGAGAGTTTCTCTCTCTAGAAATGCTGAAAAACTAACTTTGAGAATCTAAAAAAATGTCAACTAAAATTCTTCCCCTAACAAAATAAACGAAAATTCTATTTATAAGTTTCCCCAAATAGAAGCCGAAATTCGAATAAGAGCAGCCCGCGCAACCATTCAGTCGCACAGACCCTTTGTGCGACCGAACGTAAAAAAACCGTTCGAGCAAACACTGAGACCTGTGCGAGCGAAGGCAGCGAAGAACACTTCATTCGTCATGTGCGGCCGAACGAGGAACCCTGTTCGGTCGAATGGGGTTTCTTTGGCTCATATCTCCTCTGCAGTATGATTCTCTCGAACAGAAGGACTTGTGTGGGCGCACAACTCTTGTGCGGTTGAGTAGAAAACCTTGTGCGGTTGCATCCCAAATTTGAGACATTCTTCTTCCAAAAATCAATTTTGTGCGACCGAACAACAGAGCACGTTCGATCGCACAATCCCTGTGCTGTCGAGTGGAAGACCTGTGCGGTCGCTTTCCAAATTTGAGACATTCTGCCTCCAAAAATCCATTATGTGCGACCGAAAAATAGAGCACGTTCGACCGCACAGAACTGGATATTCCTTGATGCCCATTTGCACTCCTCTGTTTGGGCGCACAAATCATCACTCGATCGCACAAGCCCTGTTTTGGCTTAATTCTACTTGTTTTCCATAACTTTTCATCATAATCACCTATAAAGCACAAGATGGAACGAAACTTATAAAATTCACACAAAAAGCTATAAAAACTATAAAAAAGCATAAAAACTAACATAAAATCCTAAGCTAAGAGCGACATAAATGTCGCTCATCATTGTTTCGGAGTTGAAACGATGGTATGAGCGTCCTTGGTGTCTTGGGATCCGGCCACGTACAATGCATGCAAGATGAACTCCCGGCCAAGGGGGGCCTGAGGTGGAGCCTCCGACGCTCAAGTCAGTACAATTGATGTAATATTGAGAGTATTTTGGGGAGAGAGAGAGAGTAGGGTGGCTTCTCTAGGGTTAGAGAATGACATTTTTACCTTCCCCCTTGAGGGGTATATATAGTGCCTTGTTGGGCCTTTGAGGCCTTATACTGATATTGGGATTGAGTAGGTTTTATTAGCTTTTGGGCTAAAATTGTATGTCCATTTTAACACCCAAACAACATGCCCCCCAAACCCAATTCTATTTGAAAAATGGGTTGGATTTTTATTTTGAATTTTACCTTCGGATTTCACCTTTGGCTCGGATTTAGAGCTCGGCTCGATTTTTATCCTTCGGCACTGTTTTTATCCTTCGGCTCTTTAAGAAACTTTAGATTTGAATTTGTACTTGATACGAATTCGGAAATCTATTTTAAGAACTTGCTAGCTCGAAGGCGATGCCGATGTTTAGTTTCTTCCAAGTTTCTTGTGATCCGTAGATACATCAAAGAACTTGCTTGTTTATCCAAGATTCTTGTGATCCGTAGATACATCCAAGAACTTGCTCGTTTAATCCAAGTTTTGGGGATCCCAAGATCTTTCCAAGACTTGCTCATTTATCCAAGATTCTTGTGATCCGTAGATACATCCAAGAACTTGCTCGTTTAATCCAAGTTTTGTGGATACGAAGATCTTTCCAAGACTTGTTCATTTATCCAAGATTATTGTGATCCGTAGATACATCCAAGAACTTGCTCGATTAATCCAAGTTTTGGGGATCCAAAGATCTTTCCAAGACTTGCTCATTTATCCAAGATTCTTGTGATCCATATAGATACATCCAAGAACTTGCTCGTTTAATCCAAGTTTTGGGGATCCGAAGATCTTTCCAAGACTTGCTCATTTATCCAAGATTCTGGTGATCCATAGATACATCCAAGAACTTTCTCGTTTAATCCAAGTTTTTGGGATCCGGAGATCTTTCCAAGACTTGCTCATTTATCCAAGATTCTTGTGATCTGTAGATACATCCAAGAACTTTCTCGTTTAATCCAAATTTTTGGGATCCAAAGATCTTTCCAAGACTTGCTCATTTATCCAAGATTCTTGTGATCCGTAGTTACATCCAAGAACTTTCTTGTTTAATCCAAGTTTCGGGGATCCGAAGATCTTTCCAAGACTTGCTCATTTATCCAAGATTCTTGTGATCCGTAGATACATCCAAGAACTTTCTCGTTTAATCCAAGTTTTGGGGATCCGGATATCTTTCCCAAGACTTGTTCATTTATCCAAGATTCTTGTGATCCGTAGATACATCCAAGAACTTGCTTGTTTATCCAAGATTCTTGTGATCCGAAGATACATCCAAGAATTTGCTTGCTTATCCAAGTGGATGATATTCGGTTGACCGAGGGCAATTCCTGATGCTTAAGGTTTCCAAACTCTTGTGATTCGAGGATCTGGGCAAGAGTTTGCTTAATATACGAGCGGATGAACCTTGGTTGGCTGAGATGCTCTATTACAAAAAGGGATTTTGACATTAGTCTTTGTTCATTTTGTTGTTATGAAGTTGACTTGCAAATTCGATAGTGTGATACATCAACAAATAAGTATATATGAGTATTGCAAATTGCAAATTGCACTATTGACATATATTCATGGTTTAAAAATGACATTAGATTTCATATTTCTAAGAAATATTAATTTCATACTCTCCGATACATATTCTCAGCATGCCCCCTGCTCATGAGTTGAGTTTTGGTCGACTTATGAGTAGTATTGGATAAGGTAAGTATAATGTCATTGTGCTATGATGAACATTTGATGGAATATTCTCTTAAAAATGCACTAAGTTTGTCATTACTCGATTGTTTAACAAACGATGAGCTTTATTCATCTTGTTGGTAGATCAAGTGAATATTATAACGCAAGTATGCTCGGCTAATATGCTTTATCATTGTCAGATAAATGCCAAGGCAAACAAGATTATTCAAAAAAGTATGAGCCGAGGCCACACAATTTTGAGCTCTATATTTAGCGTACTTATGTTTGTTAAACATGAATATATAATTTCTTTTGGACAAGATAAAAATATTTGAGGTGTATGCTCTTTGCAAAGTAACTTAGGATTAGACAATGTTTGCCAAATTAAGTCTTCAAGAATATCGAGCCTTTTACCAAATCAATTTTATCAAGTCAAGTAAATTATATGTCAAAATATAAAGTACAAAGCTTAAATAAATAGATAACTTAGCCTTGTAGTCGGATGAGTCTTTACTACGTATACAATATAAGTCACACATTTTAAGGCCATATGGGATGCAACTTGATCTTTGCAACCTCGGATGGACCAATGTATGTAACTTGAATTTCAGCTTTATTTGATTTGTTTACCTAACCAATATATTAAAGATGAAGATTTCTCCTCCTCTTTAAAAGCCCATTACTGCTGCTCCTCGTTTTCTTTAGAAGCTCAAAAAATGGAGATTTATCGCAAACTCACTTTGATTTATCACAAACTCACGGTTCGCCGGTTGCCTTCGGATGGGTAAACCTGGCCGGTAAACTTCGGCGTGTCAGCCTCGGCGGCTCTGCCTCGGCGGTCATGACCCAATGAGTTAAGCATGACTCGGTCCTCGGGAGACTAGCTTCGTGAAGCTACTACGACCTCGGCAATGACTTCGGCATTGGCTCGACTTTGAGTTTCGACACTAAGCTCGAGAGTATGCTCGGCACTACGCTTCGGCATTGAGCTTCTGGAGCTGGCATCTTCGGCTCCGTATCTACTGCTGAAGCTTTGTAGCCTTGTCAAGTAAAATAACTTGATTTTCTTATCAAGTAACATAACTCAACTTTTTTCCGCAACTTGCATTCAATATGTACCAGTCATTTATGCCATTTCTTATTTGTGGGTCAGATATTACAAGTTTCATGCTCAAGGAGCATTAAATTGCCAATTTCGGCTCCAAATTGTTTCCTCATTTGTTGGAATACAACTTGGTATTCACTTTGCTTCATAATAAAGATGAAGATTCCTTATTTGACTTATCACAAACCAACTGCTCGTCGGTTGCCTTCGATTGGTAAACCTCGGCGGATAAGCCTTGGCGGTGATAACCCAGTGAGTTAAGCTTGACTCGGACCTCGGGAGGCCTTCACTTCAGGAGGTCAGCTTCGGAGCTCTGGCTTGATTCGGCATTTGGCTCAAAGCTGCATCCGACGTTGGAGATATACTTGTCTTCGTCTCCGATGTTGGAGATATAAGCAGCTCTTATAACTAATTGCTGATGGCTTGACTTGTTTCTCCAAATTTTGAAGAATTGAAGCTTGTAGTTCAATTTCCATGTGTTTTGCTGACTGCTGATTAGTATATTGCCTCTTGCGTTCTTCTATTAGTTTGAAGATAATTCAGCCACTTATGGCCAGTGAGGTAGAAGATAGATATTGATGTTGTAAGTCTTGTATTTTGAACAATGAGATTTTGTATTCATCCCTGAAGACTTTGCTCAAATAAAGGGCTAGAGTAAGCTCCCGATTGCCAATTTTAGCTTATCACATCATGCTTGTTGCACTATGGTGATATTTTTACTGATATTGTGGCTCGGATCATCAACTTTTGAAGTTGCAATTATGAATTTGCCTTCGTTGTGGTTTCCCATTTGCCTAGCATATCATCAATAAGTAATTTTATTGATATTAGTAAGTAAAAACATCATAAATAAGGAAAGCTTTTTAAATACGGTATGACTTCATTGAAGCGTTATGCCTGTTGCTAACAACTTGGTGGGTAGCTAGTAGGGGTGAAAGTTTGGTAGCAAAAAACCGAAAACCAAACCGAACCGAACCGAACCGAATAAGAAATTCGGTTCGTTTTTTTTCCTATTCGGTACGGTTTGGACTGAGATTTTTTAAAAAGTTGGTTTTATGGTTTGGATTGGACTGAAAAGTCTGAAACCGAATAAACCGAACTAAAATAGAATAAACCAAACTTAGCTAAAAAGTATAATAAGGGCCCAAAATTTGGCTAAAAACAGGTATAATATAGGCCCAAAAACAAGCCCAAATGAAAGGCCCATGAAAATTCGGTTTTATGGTTTGGATTGGATTGAAAATTTAAAATCTGGAATGGTTTGGTTTTGATTAAAAGGTTATTTGGTTTGGATTGGGTTTCAAAAAATAAAAACCGGATTAGTTCAGTTTGGATTCGATTTTGGCTTTAATCCAAACCGAAAACCGAACTTTCACCCCTAGTAGCTAGCACGCTTAGAAATGACCGTGGTTTAATCAGATTGTAATTTGATGAGCGGTTGATGCCTATACACGACAGGATACATACTCCATCAATAAAGAATAGTCTGCCTGAAGGAAATAATGCCCTTGGTCCAAGTATGCATTCAATGTTAAGTCTAATAAATGCGGTTCAGTATTAATTAACAAGTTAATAATTCAGTGAGATCAAGTGAGCTGAATGCCTAGCTAGAGGCCGCTTCAGTTCAAGTGGAATTAATGATATTAATCCACAACTTACTCTTGACTGAACCCGTAGGGTCACACAAATAGTACGTAAACGGATCAAGTATTTAATGGCATTAAATACTCCATCTATGGATATTCGGAATCGACGGATCTTGGTTTCAGTGGGAGCTGAGATCGTCACAGGCAAGAAATGAATACTCCGGAAACGATAATATTGCCGGAAACGGAAATATGGATCGTATCGGAAATATAAATATTATCCAAGTTGTAGATGTTGCCGGAAACGGAAACATGGTACGTATCGGAAAATATTATCGGAAATGGAAATATTGTCGGAATCGGAAATATTGCCGGAACGGAAATATTGTCAGAATCGGAAATATTATCGGAAAATAATTCCGGAAACGGAAATATTAAATATTTGTTCGAAACGGAAATTAATTCCGGAATCGGAAATATTAAATATTGTTCGTATCGGAAATGAATTCCGGAACCGGGAATTTAATCGGAAGCGTATCGTACGAATTAGCATCGGACGAGGCCTGCCAGACGAAGGCCCAGCACGAAGCCGGGCCATCGCCCAGCAAGCCAAGCGCAACAACCACACGCCAAGCATACGACCAGGCCCAGCCGAAGCTTGGGCGCGCTCGCGGGGCTGCGACGAGTGGGATGGCGCTGTGCGTGGGCCGCAAGGCCTGCGTGCGGTGCTAGCGTATTACTCGAAGTGTGTTACTCGAATCCTAAGGCTACCGGGATTCGTCATATGATTAAATCTAATCCTAAAAGATTTAGTTTATTTAATTAGAGTCCTAGTAGGATTATAATTAAATAAATTAGTATCCTAATAGGATTCCAAATCCTTTTCCATAACTCTATAAATAGGTGCCTACGGTCACATATTTACAACGAGTTTTCAAGTATTCAAAGTGAGTTTTTGAGAGAAAAATTCAGTCACACAATTGCCCAAAAGTGCCGAAAATAATAGTACCTTAAGGGCGATTCTAGTTGGTCAATCTTAAGGCGGATCTGGACGTGCTGTGGACTATCTACGGAGGGACGACACTTGGAGTCCTAAAGACTTGTTCTTGTTCGGTTCGGGCGCAGCTAGGGAAGGCACGCAACAAAGAGTATGCATCTAAACTATGCTAAATGATTATGTGTAAATAATATGTATTCCTGGCTTTATGGTTTTTCCGCATGATTTATGAATTGTCATATGTATCATAACCTAACAGTGGTATCACGAGCCTCTTATTATTTTCATAATCTAAATTGCATGAACATGGTTAAATATTACAAATTTGCAAGAATTGAAAGGGGGTGATTAATTTTCGTAATTGTTAATTAATTGCAAATTGCGTTTATTTAATTATACGTACGCAGTTTTTCGGCAGTTTCTTCGTTACTCATCCAAATCGAGTGATTTTTGTGTCAATTCCGCATGTAAAAGACATTCTAAAATTTTGACAAAAATAGTCTTTTTCTGCCGAACCCAGAATTCTCAAATTCGAAGCCTAACTATGACTTTTCGGAGGTTTTAGTTTTTCGAATGCAAAATTTCGTAAATTTAAGATGTTAAATTAAATATTTGCGATTCTTGTTGATAAATCTTGAATTTTTGATTGACCTACTGTATATGTTTAACAAGTTTGAATGCCTAGCCTTGTTAATTATGCAATCTAATTTGTAATTATGATTAATTTGTTGAAAATTAGAATAATTTAGGATTAATTTGATTTTCATAATTAATTATAATTTAATTAGATACCTATGATTAAAAACCACCATAAAAATTGTAAATTTATGATAAATTTTAAATTTTTATGACCTACGCTTGAATCCATGATAATCGGAAATCAATTGAATAATAAATTTTCGATTTTTCGCCCTAAAATTATGAAATTAATATTATTTATTAATTTGTCATTAATTTTAAATATAAAATTTTTAAATTTTATGCGATTCGCTCATATAACTTGCACGCACAAAGCAATGGACGCTACGTGTTACCCTTAAGGGGTGTTGTATAGTGCGGGCATGTGACGACGAGCAAGGGAGCTCGTCGCCCATGCGGCACGAATGCAATGAGCAAGGCCATGGTGCACGAGCACAAGGCAGCAGCCCTGCCTTGTGTCGTGGGCTATGAGCAATGGACGAATGGGCATGGGCGAAGGCAAGGCACGGAAGTCGCGTGTGGGCAGCAAGCGAGCTGCGCCACAGCGCGCACTGCCTCGCGCAAAGCGTGCAGAGCCTCGCGCGCAGCGAGCGCAAGCTCGCGTGCCACGAGTGCTCCGCCCAGCGTCGATGCCTCGCATAGCGAGCGATGGCTCGCAGCATCGAGCGCTGGCAAGCGCGCGCAGCGAGCGCTGGCGAGCGCGCACAGCGAGCGTTGGCTCGCATGCAGCGAGCGCTGGCGAGCGAGCGTAGCGAGCGATGGCTCGCGTGCATCGAGCGCTGGCGCGCGCGCAGCAAGCACCCGCTCGCATGAGGCCTTGCGAAGGAAAGCAGCAGCAACGATGCGACGCAGCGCATGGGCTGCGCGCACATGGCCAGCGATGGTTGTGTGCGTGTGGCCCATGGGCGTACGTCGCGTAGGGTTGTTGCGTTGCGATTAGATCGTTTTGAAATTTTAATTTGAAAATTTCAGTTTACGTAATTTTAATTAATTTTAAAATTAATAATTTAAATTATTTTCTTGGATTTTAATTTTGAATATTGTAATTATAATAAATTTTATTTATTCTAATTATTTTACTAAAATTAAAATCATGAATTAATTTAAATACGACTGAAATTAAATTAAACTTTTTGGATTCAATTATAAATTTATATGAGCTTTAAATTTTAATTAAATTTGTATGTTTCCGGTTAGACTAGAAATACATTTTTATGTTTAAAATTAGTAAAGCATATGAATTTATTGGTTTAAGTGGGAGCCATTTTAGTCATAAACTCTTGATTAGGTCTACAAATCCTTAAGGTTAAAACAACTATATTAGAATTAATAAGGACTGAATAATTGGTAGATTATTGGTGCCCTTGATTAATTGCTGCAAATGTTTACGTGATGCATAATGTGTTTTACTAACCAGCTATGTGGGCCATTCATGATAATGAATGGGTGAATGGTATATATTTTATATGTACTGTTTTGCAGGTTATGAAGTGACTAGTATGGCCCAAATAGGATAGAAAATATGGTCTGTGTACCATTAATTTGAATGTAATTGGTCTAAAGTACCAAAGTTGTTTTTCAATTCAAATATGGTCTGCGTACCATCAAATAGTTGTAATTAGTTTTAATTATAGCTTATCCTATTTGAAGAAAATGGTGCCTCCCACGGAGATTTTCAAGACGGACTTTGAAGTTAAAGCTTCAAGATGAAGTCGGGCCATACTAGATCACATTTATCTTATGCATGTTTTAAGTTATTTATTGCTTTTAAATATGTCTTAAAATGCATGAGATCAAAAGCTTGATTATGTTGCATGATTAAGGATTTTAGTTCACTTAAAATCTAACCAACATAGTAAGAGCCTTAAGTTCCAAACTTAAAAATTGAGTTAAAAGGTGCCATGCCAAAATATACACTTGCTTGGATATCCTTTACATCAATCTAGTAATAGTTTTCGCTCAGCGAGGTGTTACTTATTGGTCCTAAAGGGGCAAGGTACACAAATAATTGTGAGTACATGTTAGTTTTGGTGAAACTCAACGATATAAGTAAGGAGTCCTTTTATGTCGTGGCAAAATCGATAGGTTTACCTAATAAGTTCTTAGACGTACCTATCAACCAAGAATAGTTTCTAGACTATTAGCAAAAGGCTTTTGCTTACCTAAGATGTTTTAGGATTAAGTCGACAAACTGTGCTTAGTTCTTCAATGATTTTAGGATCTTGGAATCATTTTATTCACACCTGCCGGAACACATAACTTGAATAAAATGCTTAATAAACATTGAATTATGCATGTATGCTAGAATTTAAGTTTATTAAGAGAAACTGTGAATGGTTATTTATTTGTTTATTCTTTTCAATTGTAGTTTTAATATGGCAAACAACAATTCATTCAACATTCGATCAATTCTCGAAAAGGAGAAGTTGAACGGGAAGAACTTCCTTGACTGGCAAAGGAACTTGCAAATAGTTCTTATGCAGGAAGAAAAGGAGTATGTTCTAGAAGAGGCGATGCCCGAAGCCGCAGGCGACAGGGTCACTCAGGCAGCCCTCAATCGTTGGATTGATGCCAACAAGGATGTGAAATGTCTAATGCTCGCCACCATGAGTGCGGATCTACAGAAAACGTTCTTCAACTCAGATGCTTTCACAATCATCAGTGAGTTGAAAAACATGTTCCAAGATCTGGCTCGAGTCGAAAGATTCGAGACTCATAGGCAAATTCTTGAGACCAAGCTTAAGAAAGGCGAGCCCGTAAGTCCACATGTTCTCAAAATGATTGGACTCATTGAGAATATGAGTCGGCTGGATCAGCAATTTTCTCAGGAAATGGCTATAGACACCATCCTCCATTCTCTTCATAGAGGGTATGATCAGTTCAAACTGAACTACAGTATGAATAGTCTGGACAAAACGCTCACTGAGCTTCACGGTATGCTGAAGACCGCTGAAAAGACGCTCAAAAGTGATAAGCAGGATGTGCTTATGGTGCGTGGGGGCAAGTTCAAGAAATCTGGAAAGAAGAGGAATGCTAAGAAAGGTGGCAACAAGGCCAGCCCAACTAAGCAAACTGACGCCAAATCTGTAAAGAGGAAGGTCAGTCAACCCACTTCTGAATCCGAATGCTTCTACTGCAAGAAGAAGGGGCATTGGAAGAGAGATTGCTTGAAGCTAAAGGAAGATCAGAAGAACGGAACAGTCGTTCCATCTTCAGGTATTTTCGTTATAGACTGTATACTTGCTAATTCAACTTCTTGGGTATTAGATACAGGTTGTGGCTCACACTTATGTTCCAATCCACAGGGACTAAGAAGAAGTAGAAAGTTAAGCAAGGGTGAAGTCGACCTACGAGTGGGAAATGGAGCACGGATTGCTGCATTAGCTGTAGGAACTTACTATTTGTCGTTGCCCTCCGGGCTAGTTTTGGAACTGGAAGAATGTTTCCACGTTCCAAGTCTTACTAAAAACATCATTTCAGTTTCTTGCTTAGACGCTAAGGGATTTTCCTTTTTAATAAAAGACAATAGTTGTTCGTTTTATTTTAAAGAGATGTTTTATGGATCTGCTAGATTAGTCAATGGACTTTATTTATTAGATCACGACAAACAAGTATATAAAATAAATACCAAAAAGGCCAAAAAGGATGATTCAGATCTCACCTATCTGTGGCATTGTCGATTAGGCCATATAAACTTGAAACGCTTAGAAAGACTTCAAAAGGAAGGAATTCTAGAACCATTTGACTTAGAGGATTATGGTAAATGCGAATCATGTTTACTTGGCAAAATGACAAAGCAACCTTTCTCTAAAGTTGGAGAAAGAGCAAATGAACTATTGGGTTTAATCCATACAGATGTATGTGGACCAATGAGTACAAATGCTAGAGGTGGTTTCAGCTACTTTATCACTTTCACTGATGACTTCAGTAGATATGGTTATGTCTACCTAATGAAGCATAAGTCTGAATCCTTTGACAAATTCAAGGAATTTCATAGTGAAGTAGAGAATCAATTAGGCAAGAAGATTAAGGCACTACGGTCTGATAGAGGCGATGAATATCTGAGCTATGAATTTGATGACCATCTGAAAGAATGTGGAATTCTATCAGAATTGACTCCTCCTGGAACACCACAATGGAACGGTGTGTCGGAACGGAGGAACAGAACCTTGCTAGACATGGTCAGGTCAATGATGGGTCAGGCCAAACTTCCATTAGAATTTTGGGGACATGCACTAAATACAGCTGCACTCACTATAAATAGAGCTCCGTCTAAAGCTGTCGAAAAGACTCCATATGAATTATGGTTTGGAAAGCCTCCAAATGTGTCTTTTCTTAAGATTTGGGGATGTGAAGTATACGTCAAACGATTAATTTCAAACAAACTTCATCCAAAATCTGACAAATGTATCCTTGTGGGCTATCCAAAGGAAACAAAGGGGTATTACTTCTACAATACATCTGAGAACAAGGTGTTTGTTGCTCGAGATGGTGTCTTTTTGGAGAAAGATCACATTTCCAAAATGACAAGTGGGAGAAAAGTAGACCTCGAAGAAATTCGAGTCGAACAACAAACTCTAGAGAATGCTCAAGATGACATTCAGGATGAAACTCAGAGATCTTTAGAAGAATCTGGTGAGAATCATGGTCAATCTAGAAATGTTACCCCGCGTAGATCGCAAAGATATAGATCTCAACCGGAAAGGTACTTAGGTAATTTGACGAACGAGAGCTATGACGTTCTATTACTTGAAAGTGATGAACCTGCGACTTACAAACAAGCTATGACGAGCCCTAGCTCCAAGCAATGGCAAGAAGCCATGCAATCTGAATTAGACTCCATGTCTGAAAACCAAGTATGGGATTTGGTCGATTTGCCAGATGGCTACCAAGCCATTGGAAGCAAATGGGTTTTCAAACTGAAAAAGGACAAGGATGGGAAACTTGAAGTTTTCAAAGCTAGATTGGTTGCAAAAGGTTACAGGCAAGTCCACGGTGTGGATTACGATGAAACCTTTTCAGCAGTAGCAATGCTAAAGTCTATTCGGATAATGTTAGCAATCGCTGCATATTACGATTACGAAATATGGCAGATGGATGTCAAAACTGCTTTCTTAAACAGCGTTTTAACAGAAACTGTGTTTATGACACAGCGTGAAGGTTTTGAGGATCCAAAGAATGCTAAAAAGGTATGCAAGCTAAAGAAGTCAATCTACGGATTGAAGCAGGCATCCAGGAGCTGGAATATACGTTTTGATGAAGCAGTCAGTGACTTTGGTTTCATCAAGAACGCAGACGAATCTTGTGTATACAAGAAGGTCAGTGGGAGCAAAATTGCTTTCCTAGTATTATATGTCGATGACATATTACTTATCGGAAATGACATTCCTATGTTGAACTCTGTCAAGATTTGGCTTGGGAAATGTTTTTCGATGAAAGATCTAGGAGAAGCACAGTACATATTGGGCATCAAGATTTACAGAGATAGATCTAAAAGGATGATTGGACTTAGTCAAAGCACTTATATCAATAAGGTGCTTGATAGGTTCAAGATGGCGGACTCCAAGCGAGGCTACCTACCCATGTCTCATGGAATGACTCTAAGCAAGAATCAGTGCCCAAAAACACTTGATGAGCGTAGACGAATGAATGGGATTCCATATGCATCATTGATTGGTTCAATAATGTATGCTATGATATGTACACGCCCGGATGTTGCGTACGCACTCAGTGCTACGAGCAGATACCAGTCAGACCCAGGAGAGGCGCATTGGACTGCTGCCAAGAATATTCTGAAGTACCTGAAAAGGCACAAAGATGACTTCCTGGTCTATGGTGGAGATGATGAATTAATTGTTAAAGGCTATACGGACGCAAGTTTCCAAACCGACAAAGATGATTTCAGATCACAGTCTGGGTTTGTCTTCTGCCTCAACGGAGGAGCAGTAAGCTGGAAAAGTGCTAAGCAAAGCACCATTGCGGATTCTACAACTGAAGCGGAGTACATTGCTGCACATGAAGCAGCAAAGGAAGCTATATGGCTAAGGAAGTTCATAGGTGAACTTGGTGTAGTCCCCTCCATTAAAGGACCAATAGCCCTGTATTGTGATAATAACGGAGCTATTGCACAGGCAAAGGAGCCTAGACACCACCAGAGAGTCAAGTATGTACTTCGTAGATTTCACCTTCTACGAGAGTTCGTTGAAAGAAAAGAAGTCGAGATAAACAAGATTGGAACTGATGACAACATATCAGATCCATTGACTAAACCTCTGCCGCAGGCGAAGCACAACTCGCACACTGCAGCTATAGGAATCAAGCATATTGGAGAATGGCTTTGATGTCCCTGTTTAATGTTTTAAAGTTTTAGAGTTTAAATCTTTGTAAAACATTATTGGTTAATCATTCAAAATAAATGAAAAGAATTCATTTTCCATTTAATTTGTGGTTTATTAAATGATGAGTCCCTTCAATTTGACAATATATTCAAGATAGACTGTCAGGACCAGTCCTGTGACTAAGAAATGTCTATCAAGTGAACTTGAATGTCAAAGGTTGAAAATGGTCCCTAGTCGGAGTTTTCTATAAAATTGGACGCATAGAAAACGTTAGACGATTAGAATGCAAGATGACTAGTAGTTCTGTTTCTTGAACTATGTGGACATGGCAATGTCATAATCATTTGCATAGATACTTACTTTGGGAAGACTAGTATCGGACAAGACCTATGAAACTTTACTGTAAGAGATGAAAATCTTGAAGGAAATAATGCCCTTGGTCCAAGTATGCATTCTATGTTAAGTCTAATAAATGCGGTTCAATATTAATTAACAAGTTAATAATTCAGTGAGATCAAGTGAGCTGAATGCCTAGCTAGAGGCCGCTTCAGTTCAAGTGGAATTAATGATATTAATCCACAGCTTACTCTTGACTGAACCCGTAGGGTCACACAAATAGTACGTAAACGGATCAAGTATTTGATGGCATTAAATACTCCATCTATGGATATTCGGAATCGACGGATCTTGTTTTCAGTGGGAGCTGAGATCGTCACAGGCAAGAAATGAATACTCCGGAAACGATGATATTGCCGGAAACGGAAATATGGATCGTATCGGAAATATAAATATTATCCATGTCGTAGATGTTGCCGGAAACAGAAACATGGTACGTATCGGAAAATATTATCGGAAATGGAAATATTGCCGGAATCGGAAATATTGCCGGAAACGGAAATATTGTCAGAATCGGAAATATTATCGGAATCGGAAAATAATTCCGGAAACGGAAATATTAAATATTTGTTCGAGACGGAAATTAATTCCGGAATCGGAAATATTAAATGTTGTTCGTATCGGAAATGAATTCCGGAATCGGGAATTTAATCGGAAGCGTATCGTACGAATTAGCATCAGACGAGGCCCGCTAGACGAAGGCCCAGCACGAAGCCAGGCCATCGCCCAGCGAGCCGCACGCAACGCACACCTCGACCAGGCCCAGCGCAAGGCCAGGCCCAGCCAAGGGCGCGCGCGCGCACGCAGCACCGCACAAGGGCTGTGCGCTTGTCGTGGGCCGCAAGGCCTGCGCGGGTGCACGGCTTGTGCGATGCGTATGCCGGAAATCCTAATTCTATTGGGATTCGTGCGAAGATTAAAATCCTAATCTTATTAGAATTGCTTTGTTATTTAGAGTCCTAATAAAGTTCTAATTAACAAATCCACATCCTAGTAGGATTACAATTCCTTTTCCATACCTCTATAAATAAGGGCCTAGGGGTCATTATTTATACATAAGTTTTCAAGTATTCAAAACTAGGATTTTTAAGCAGAAAAATCAGCCATAACTCTTGCCCATTTTAGCCGAAAATAATAGTACCTTAAGGGCGATTCTAGTTGGTCAATCTTAAGGCGGATCCGGACGTGCTGTGGACTATCTACGGAGGGACGACACTTGGAGTCCTAAAGACTTGTTCTTGTTCGGTTCGGGCGCAGCTAGGGAAGGCACGCAACAAAGAGTATGCATCTAAATTATGCTATATGATTATGTGTAAATAATATGTATTCCTGGCTTAATGGTTGTTTCCGCATGATTTATGAATTGTCATATATATGTATCATAACCTAACAGTGGTATCACGAGCCTCTTATTATTTTCATAATCCAAATTGCATGAACATGGTTAAATATTACAAATTTGCAAGAATTAAAAGGGGTGATTAATTTTCGTAATTGTTAATTAATTGCAAATTGCGTTTATTTAATTATACGTACGCAGTTTTTCGGCAGTTTCTTCGTTACTCATCCAAATCGAGTGATTTTTGTGTCAATTCCGCATTTAAAAGGCATTCTAAAATTTTGACAAAAATAGTAATTTTTCTGCCGAACCCAGAATTCTCAAATTCGAAGCCTAACTATGACTTTTCGAAGGTTTTAGTTTTTCGAATGCAAAATTTCGTAAATTTAAGATGTTAAATTAAATATTTGCGATTCTTGTTGATAAATCTTGAATTTTTTATTGACCTACTGTATATGTTTAACAAGTTTGAATGCCTAGCCTTGTTAATTATGCAATCTAATTTGTAATTATGATTAATTTGTTGAAAATTAGAATAATTTAGAATTAATTTGATTTTCATAATTAATTATAATTTAATTAGAAACCTATGATTAAAAACCACCATAAAAATTGTAAATTTATGATAAATTTTAAATTTTTTATGACCTAGGCTTGAATCCATGATAATCGGAAATCAATTGAATAATAAATTTTCGATTTTTCGCCCTAAAATTGTGAAATTAATATTAATTTATTAATTTGTCATTAATTTTAAATATAAATTTTAAATTTTATGCGATTCGTTCATATAACTTGCACGCACAAAGCAATAGACGCTTCGTGTTACCCTTAAGGGGTGTTGTATAGTGCGGGCATGCGACGACGAGCAAGGGAGCTCGTCGCCCGTGCGGCACGAATGCAATGAGCAGGGGCATGGTGCACGAGCACAAGGCAGCAGCCCTGCCTTGTGTCGTGGGCCACGAGCTATGGATGAATGGGCATGGGCGAAGGCAAGGCATGGCAGTCGCGTGTGGGCAGCAAGCGAGCTGCGCCACAACGCGCACTACCTCGCGCAAGCGCGCGCAGCCTCGCGCGCAGCGAGCGCAAGCTCGCGTGCCACGAGGCTGCGCCCAGCGTTGATCGCGCGCAATTGCTCGCGCACAGCGAGCGATGGCTCGCGTGCATCAAGCGCTGGAGCGCGCGCAGCAAGCGCTGGCGAGCGATGGCTCGCGTGCGTCGAGCGCTGGCGCGCGCGCAGCGAGCACCACTTGTGCGATGGCTTGCGATGGGAAGATGCAGCAGCTATGCGACGAGCGCATGGGCTGCGCGCACATGGCCAGCGATGGCTGTGTGCATGTGGCCCATGGGCGTGCGATGCGTAGGGTGTTTGCGTTGCGATTAGATCGTTTTGAATGTTTAATTTGAAATTTTCAGTTTACGTAATTTTAATTAATTTTAAAATTAATAATTTAAAATTATTTTCTTGGATTTTAATTTTGAATATTGTAATTATAATAAATTTTATTTATTCTAATTATTTTACTAAAATTAAAATCATGAATTAATTTAAAATTCGACTGAAATCAAATTAAAATTTTTTGGATTCAATTATAAATTTATATGGGCTTTAAATTTTAATTAAATTTGTATGTTTCCGGTTAGACTTGAAATACATTTTTATGTTTAAAATTAGTAAAGCATATAAATTTATTGGTTTAAGTGGGAGCCCTTTTAGTCATAAACTCTTGATTAGGTCTACAAATCCTTAAGGTTAAAACAACTTGATTAGAATTAATAAGGACTGAATAATTGGTAGATTATTGGTGCCCTTGATTAATTGCTGCAAATGTTTACGTGATGCATAATGTGTTTTACTAACCAGCTATGTGGGCCATTCATGATAATGAATGGGTGAATGGTATATATTGTATATGTACTGTTTTGCAGGTTATGAAATGACTAGTATGGTCCAAATAGGATAGAAAATATGGTTTGCGTACCATTAATTTGAATGTAATTGGTCTAAAGTACCAAAGTTGTTTTTCAATTCAAATATGGTCTGCGTACCATCAAATAGTTGTAATTAGTTAAATTATAGCTTATCCTATTTGAAGAAAATGGTGCCTCCCACGGAGATTTTCGAGACGGACTTTGAAGTTGAAGCTTCAAGATGAAGTCGGGCCATACTAGATCACATTTATCTTATGCATGCTTTAAGTTATTTATTGATTTAAATATGTCTTAATTATGCATGATTAAGGATCTTAGTTCACTTAAAATCTAACCAACATAGTAAGAGCCTTAAGTTCCAAACTTAAAAAAAATTGAGTTAAAAGGTGCCATGCCAAAATATACACTTGCTTGGATATCCTTTACATCAATCTAGTAATAGTTTTCGCTCAGCGAGGTGTTACTTATTGGTCCTAAAGGGGCAAGGTACACAAATAATTGTGAGTACATGTTAGTTTTGGTGAAACTCAACGATATAAGTAAGGAGTCCTTTTATGTCGTGGCAAAATCGATAGGTTTACCTAATAAGTTCTTAGACGTACCCATCAACCAAGAGTAGTTTCTAGACTATTAGCAAAAGGCTTTTGCTTACCTAAAATGTTTTAGAATTGAGTCGACAAACTGTGCTTAATTCTTCAATGGTTTTAGGGTCTTGGAATCATTTTATTCACACCTGCCGGAACACATAATTCGAATAAAATGCTAATGACTTGTTTAAATTGCATGATTGCTTTCATTTTCAAGTTATTATTCATGATAAATGTTTAGACTTTGCATGCTTCAATGTATGTTTTAATTATTGTTTATAATTAAATATCTTGCACTGCAATAAATCCTTTTAGAAAGGTAACAGTAAATTTCCTCGATTGGTAGTGAATCCAAGAACGATTCACGGAAATGAGAGAAAGTGAGCAATTTAAAATGTACGTTTCTTATAGCGACTTTTGTGGTTGTTTTCGAACATCAAAGTCGAATGGCAAACCAATTGGTGCTTGTGAATTCAAAATACACTGTAGTTTTGAGATCATAAAGCATTGAGTTTAATACACTCAGCTTTACCAATGGTTAACAATCTAATATCTTTGTCCATTTAATTCTCGAATGAGTCTAGTCCCTAGACATTCGAATAGATCGATGCTTAAAGAACTTTAGAAGCTTCTGGTAAGATCATCTAGTTGAAACTTAATATTCAACATAAATTAAATGGTAAGAACCTTGTTGGGGTGACATTGGACATGTCTAACAAAGTATAAAAGTCAACACTAAAGAATTCAATTCTTAAGACTATAAGAAAGGGTACAAGAAATAGGAAAACGAGGAACAAATGAAAGGAATTTACGATTCCGTTTCTACCTATAAGTTCACGTTTAAAGAGAAGTGACCTAGCAATCAAACTTCCTTGGTATCATATACCGCTTGAGGTTCTTACTTCGGTAATAACTCAAACAATGGAAGCTAGGATACACTAATGACCTACAAGTGGGAAATGAAGCATGGAAATGCTACATTAGTTGTAGGGTCATCTAGTTTGTTTTAAGTCCTTTCAAAGGCTGGAACTTAATGGCTATTTTGTTCCATAATCAACATACCTAAATTTCTGTTTTCAAACACAGAAAGACTCACATTCAAGAAAACCAAAAACAATGTTTGTTTGTTTATTTGAATGAAATGGTCAATTACAGGTTGAGTCAATATGCTTGATTAAAACAAACAACTCTTTAAAGAACTTTACTAGGTTCAAATCAACCCCTTGATTTGAGTTCCACTAATCTTTGGCATTGTTGCTTAGACCATGTCAACAAGTTAACATTCACAAGCTCTATTTTAATGGACTTTTGAAAGTTGGTTGATTTCTAGATCAACTTAAGACAAGCTAGTCTTACTTGTTGAAAGTAACAAAGAATATGAACTATTGTTAGAACGCCTAGACAATAGAGTTCAAAGCTAAAGAAAGGTTTTATGACTTTATTATTTCACACAGATTTGAGTGAATATAGGTTTATTTACTCAATGTCATATAAGTTTGAATCTGTTTGGCTAGTTCAAAGATTCAGAAGTATAAATCCCACTTGGTAAGAAATCATAAAGATCTAGGTTAGATCATGTTGATGATTACTTAAATCAAGAATGATCATCAATGATTGTGTAGTAAAATTCACAATCTAGCTCCATAAGATATGGCATATCTAAGTTGGAATGATCGAAGTCGATTAGTACTTGATTCGATCAATGATGGATCATAAAGACTTTTCCTTTAATTTCTAAAACAAAATGCTCAACTACCACCAAACTAAACTAAATTCGTCAAAGCTATAGAAAAGAAATTTCAGAATATCTTTTCGATAATATATATATCTAGAGAGTTGCTAAACTCAGTGGGAGCTTAGCGGTTGTTATTCAACAAACTAAGGCCCAAGTATAGATATATGTTTCATTGTGATTTATTCAAATGAGACACAAGGGTATTGTTTCTACCATGAATTTTTGAGAACATAATGTTTGTTTGCTCGAAATAATGTCCTTTTGGAGATTCGTTTCCAAAATGACAAGTGGGAGAAAATAGACCTCGAAAGTCTTCGAGGCGAACAACAAACATAAACGGACATTCCGGAGGCTTTTCGGAGTGCTTCAGAAAATCCGAACTTATTCTTTAAGGACTTTAGAAGTGGCTTTAAAGAATAGACATCTCTTAGAAGACTTTACAAGTGCTTCAAGGAGAATAGAATATTCAAAGGACTCTCAAAGTGCCTGTTGATATTCTATTGTTTAATGTTCTATACCCAAGTAGGCATAGAGTTCAAGTCACTGAAACTATGAGATTCTTCTATTAGATAGTGAAGAAACATAGAGATCAGGTCAATGAAACTATAAGATTCTTCTATTAAATAGTGAAGAAACCTACAACTTGCAGTCAAACTATTATCATGTAGATTAATGAGTTTGTGACTTGTAAGAAAGCTATGACGAAACCCAGATTCCCTAAAATGGTTAGAGGCCATATATAGACTCAAATGTTTTAAATGGTTAAAGGCCATAAAACATACTCAATGTTTTGATGACAAAATTGAAATTTTGTTGATTTGCAAGAATAGTTTCACACCTATTAGTTGCAAGTTTGTTTTAAGGATAAAAACCATCAAACATGGAATTGTGTTCACACACAAAGCTAGATTAGTTGCTAAAGGTTACAAGAAAATTCATGGCATGGATTGTGTTGAAACCTCATGCAAAATCGTAATGCTTAAGTCTATAATTCAAGCAATGATTGCATATTGGTACATATGGCAATTGGATGACAAAACGTATTCCTCAATCAAATGTTGGAATATAATATGTACATGGTATGTCATAGAATTTGTGGATCCAAATAAATGCTTGAAAAGGAAAGCTAGCTTATAAAATCTAAGTACAGATTTAAGCAAGCAATTGGGAATTAGAAATGTATTTTAGTGAAACTAATAAGTATTTTAGTTTCATAAAATGTACATGATTCTTATAGATATATAAGAAGTTTAGTGGGAGTACATAAAACTTAATTGGTCCTATGTGTATCACACACATATCTCTCTATTGTGAAATAACATTCAAATGCTAAATACTTAGATTTGAGATTATTCATCAATGACGAACCAAGGCGAAACTTAGTACATACTGGGTATTAAGATCTATTTACAAAGATCTTATGATATTGTTTTGGATTAAGTAATGGCATTTACTAAATCAAACACGAAAGACTCCATTGGAGATATTCGACCCATATGAATAAATCTAAGTAAAGGATGTTTGAACTATGTATAAGCATTTACTAAGTTAAACATCAAAGGATCTAAATAAGATTCTTAACCTATATTATATGTCAAAGAATTTAGCTGGATTTAGTATCTACTGAAACTAGATAAGCTAAAGTTACATGAATAGAATTCAATTGGGAATTATTCTGCAAAAGAATTTATCATGTATGATATAATATGAGGATCGCCAAAAATGTATCGTATGACTTTAGCCATGACGAACATATACCAATCTCTATTGATCTAAGTAAAGACCAATTAGATTGAGATCAAGAATACTTATGGTACTTGAAAAGGTACATAGGAATAGTTCTTGATTCAAGGAAATAAAGATATGCTAAATATTGATGCTACACGCATAAACACTGGCAAAGGATCAAGCAAGACCCTTTGGAGTTAACCATTGATAAGGACGAGCTATAGAGCATCGTGTTTTGAAATGGCAACATGGATTGGAGACCATGAGTTGTTGCGTGGGAAATTAAATATTAATTTCTATGTTCTAAGATACAACTGGAAAGTCTTCCACATATCTGTGAACTGCTTGGATAAGTAAATCCAAACAAAGCATCACTAGCAACCTAAACAGTTGAAGTAAAAGTACTTATTGCCTAAGAAGCAATAAAACAGGGTTGTTTGTTTATGTTAAAGAGTTCTTCACTGAACTTGGGTAGATCATATGTCTTCTGACTTGATGGTTCTTCATTGCAAGATGCGTAGAACTACTCTTGTAGCTAGAAGGAATAGATCACATAATAAACAAACTCGAAAAGATCTTATCATCATATCTCGAAGAACATTCGATGAAAAGGATATTAAGATTGGCAAAGCATGATAACTAAACCTATGCAACAAGTGAGAAGAAACACTCACGTTGTAGCACTGGAAATCAAGCATAGCTTTGAATTCCATGAATTGTTTTAGAAGATGGGTTTGAGGCCCATGGTTATAGAACATTGGGGTTGAACATTTATCATATATGAAATGTATTTTCATATTCCATTTAATCTTGGTTTAGTATTAAATGATGAGTCCCTTCAATTTGACGATATATTCAAGATAGACTGTCAGGACCAGTCCTGTGACTAAGAAATGTCTATCAAGTGAACTTGAATGTCAAAGGTTGAAAATGGTCCCTAGTCGGAGTTTTCTATAAAATTGGACGCATAGAAAACGTTAGACGATTAGAATGCAAGATGACTAGTAGTTTTGTTTCTTGAACTATGTGGACATGGAAATGTCATAATCATTTGCATAGATACTTACTTTGGGAAGACTAGTATCGGACAAGACCTATGAAACTTTTCTGTAAGAGATGAAAATCTGTCATAAGTAAATTTCATTAAAATTATTAGACGCTAAATCCTCAATACCTAAGTGATTTGAGATTACTTGTTTGAGAACTGGTTACTTTGACGTTGACCAACCGTCGCACCGTAAAAGGAGGCTATAAAGGCAACGCTCAGGTAATCACCTATCAAACGAAGTCTAATCTCAAGATCGCAAGATTGGGATTGTCCTCCCATAAATCGGGATGAGATGCTTAAAAGTTGTACAAGGCCACTCGGAGAGCTAGAAACTGTGAAATGCATGGCCGTGCTCGGATGAATCATAGGCTATGATTATCTGTTTATTTGATCAGTTGAACTCTGAAACCGAGACACACCTCTGGACATAATAAGGATGACAACTCTTACCTTATGTTCAAGAGCAAGCATCGAGCGACAAAGGAATTAGGAAATGCACACTTGTCCCTAAGGACAAGTGGGAGACTGAAGGAAATAATGCCCTTGGTCCAAGTATGCATTCTATGTTAAGTCTAATAAATGCGGTTCAGTATTAATTAACAAGTTAATAATTCAGTGAGATCAAGTGAGCTGAATGCCTAGCTAGAGGCTGCTTCAGTTCAAGTGGAATTAATGATATTAATCCACAGCTTACTCTTGACTGAACCCGTAGGGTCACACAAATAGTACGTAAACGGATCAAGTATTTGATGGCATTAAATACTCCATCTATGGATATTCGGAATCGACGGATCTTGTTTTCAGTGGGAGCTGAGATCGTCACAGGCAAGAAATGAATACTCCGGAAACGATGATATTGCCGGAAACGGAAATATGGATCGTATCGGAAATATAAATATTATCCAAGTCGTAGATGTTGCCGGAAACAGAAACATGGTACGTATCGGAAAATATTATCGGAAATGGAAATATTGCCGGAATCGGAAATATTGCCGGAAACGGAAATATTGTCAGAATCGGAAATATTATCGGAATCGGAAAATAATTCCGGAAACGGAAATATTAAATATTTGTTCGAGACGGAAATTAATTCCGGAATCGGAAATATTAAATGTTGTTCGTATCGGAAATGAATTCCGGAATCGGGAATTTAATCGGAAGCGTATCATACGAATTAGCATCAGACGAGGCCCGCTAGACGAAGGCCCAGCACGAAGCCAGGCCATCGCCCAGCGAGCCGCACGCAACGCACACCTCGACCAGGCCCAGCGCAAGGCCAGGCCCAGCCAAGGGCGCGCGCGCGCACGCAGCACCGCACATGGGCTGTGCGCTTGTCGTGGGCCGCAAGGCCTGCGCGGGTGCACGGCTTGTGCGATGCGTATGCCAGAAATCCTAAATCTATTGAGATTCGTGCGAAGATTAAAATCCTAATCTTATTAGAATTGCTTTGTTATTTAGAGTCCTAATAAAGTTCTAATTAACAAATCCACATCCTAGTAGGATTACAATTCCTTTTCCATACCTCTATAAATAAGGGCCTAGGGGTCATTATTTATACATAAGTTTTTAAGTATTCAAAACTAGGATTTTTAAGCAGAAAAATCAGCCATAACTCTTGCCCATTTTAGCCGAAAATAATAGTACCTTAAGGGCGATTCTAGTTGGTCAATCTTAAGGCGGATCCGGACGTGCTGTGGACTATCTACGGAGGGACGACACTTGGAGTCCTAAAGACTTGTTCTTGTTCGGTTCGGGCGCAGCTAGGGAAGGCACGCAACAAAGAGTATGCATCTAAATTATGCTATATGATTATGTGTAAATAATATGTATTCCTGGCTTAATGGTTGTTTCCGCATGATTTATGAATTGTCATATGTATCATAACCTAACAAATCTGTCATAAGTAAATTTCATTAAAATTATTAGACACTAAATCCTCAATACCTGAGTGATTTGAGATTACTTGTTTGAGAACTGGTTACTTTGACGTTGACCAACCGTCGCACCGTAAAAGGAGGCTATAAAGGCAACGCTCAGGTAATCACCTATCAAACGAAGTCTAATCTCAAGATCGCAAGATTGGGATTGTCCTCCCATAAATCGGGATGAGATGCTTAAAAGTTGTACAAGGCCACTCGGAGAGCTAGAAACTGTGAAATGCATGGCCGTGCTCGGATGAATCATAGGCTATGATTATCTGTTTATTTGATCAGTTGAACTCTGAAACCGAGAAACACCTCTGGACATAATAAGGATGACAACTCTTACCTTATGTTCAAGAGCAAGCATCGAGCGACAAAGGAATTAGGAAATGCACACTTGTCCCTAAGGACAAGTGGGAGACTGAAGGAAATAATGCCCTTGGTCCAAGTATGCATTCAATGTTAAGTCTAATAAATGCGGTTCAGTATTAATTAACAAGTTAATAATTCAGTGAGATCAAGTGAGCTGAATGCCTAGCTAGAGGCCGCTTCAGTTCAAGTGGAATTAATGATATTAATCCACAGCTTACTCTTGACTGAACCCGTAGGGTCACACAAATAGTACGTAAACGGATCAAGTATTTAATGGCATTAAATACTCCATCTATGGATATTCGGAATCGACGGATCTTGGTTTCAGTGGGAGCTGAGATCGTCACAGGCAAGAAATGAATACTCCGGAAACGATAATATTGCCAGAAACGGAAATATGGATCGTATCGGAAATATAAATATTATCCAAGTCGTAGATGTTGCCGGAAACGGAAACATGGTACGTATCGGAAAATATTATCGGAAATGGAAATATTGCCGGAATCGGAAATATTGCCGGAACGGAAATATTGTCCGAATCGGAAATATTATCGGAATCGGAAAATAATTCCGAAAACGGAAATATTAAATATTTGTTCGAAACGGAAATTAATTCCGGAATCGGAAATATTAAATATTGTTCGTATCGGAAATGAATTCCGGAACCGGGAATTTAATCGGAAGCGTATCGTACGAATTAGCATCGGACGAGGCCTGCCAGACGAAGGCCCAGCACGAAGCCGGGCCATCGCCCAGCAAGCCAAGCGCAACAACCACACGCCAAGCATACGACCAGGCCCAGCGCAAAAGCCAGGCCCAGCCGAAGCTTGGGCGCGCGCGCGGGGCTGCGACGAGTGGGTTGGCGCTGTGCGTGGGCCGCAAGGCCTGCGTGCGTTGCTAGCGTATTACTCGAAGTGTGTTACTCGAATCCTAAGGCTACCGGGATTCGTCATATGATTAAATCTAATCCTAAAAGATTTAGTTTATTTAATTAGAGTCCTAGTAGGATTATAATTAAATAAATTAGTATCATAATAGGATTCCAAATCCTTTTCCATAACTCTATAAATAGGTGCCTAGGGTCACATATTTACAACGAGTTTTCAAGTATTCAAAGTGAGTTTTTGAGAGAAAAATTCAGTCACACAATTTCCCAAAAGTGTCGAAAATAATAGTACCTTAAGGGCGATTCTAGTTGGTCAATCTTAAGGCGGATCCGGACGTGCTGTGGACTATCTACGGAGGGACGACACTTGGAGTCCTAAAGACTTGTTCTTGTTCGGTTCGGGCGCAGCTAGGGAAGGAACGCAACAAAGAGTATGCATCTAAACTATGCTAAATGATTATGTGTAAATAATATGTATTCTTGGCTTTATGGTTTTTCCGCATGATTTATGAACTGTCATATGTATCATAACCTAACACTGCCATACAAAGTCTTAAAGCATAAACAATGTATAAAAAAGCATAATAGTTTCTTAGACATCAAAAAGTTGATGAAGAGAACTTAGCTTTGAGATCACAATGAGCAATGGAGATGGATTTTTTCGGCTCAGGTCTCCTTCGGGTTGACCTCGGGTGGGTCAACCTAGAACTTTGAGAAGCTTGTTAACCTCGGGGAGCCTTGCTTCGGGAGATCAAATTTACCCTTTTTTTTGTTGTAATTGAGGCATTCTACCAATAAGTTGATGTTCAGTAGTATTGATAAGCAATTATGAGAACAATAGTCGGAATGTGAACCCTACTTTGTTGAAGCATTTTATCAAATACCTGGTAGGTGACTTTTCAAGTGACTTCAGTTTGGACTATGCACTGAGGAAGCTCCTCCACAAAGCCTAGAAAGTTTTCCCAGTGTTGATAAGTAAAATCCACCCGTGCTGACCACAGATAAGAAATGCCAATTTTATAAGGTTGACATTTTGGACCACCTGTAGTTCGATGTTATCTTCACTTGGCCTCGGGTTAATCTTATCTCTGGCCTCCGATGGGCTGACCTCGGCGGATCAACCTCAGGAGTTTGGACCGGGCCTCGGGAGGTTGAGCTCAGGAGCTTATGGAGATCATCTTCGGGAGTGTGACATCCAGCTCGCGGCTCGGACCTTCGGGAGTTTGTCAGTGACTTTGTTCGGTGAGTGTAAATTTTTCTCTGCTTGGGTCTCCAATGTTTAAAGATATAACACTAATTACCCATTGTAAATTTGTAGCCTTTTATTTTCTTTCACCAAAATAGAGTGAATCAATGGTTTTCTTTTTAGAGTAATTCAAGCAAATTAATTACTTGTACTTATTGCCGTGCGTAATTTGAGGCCTACTGGAGTACTGGACCACCAAATGTAGCAACAATATTTGAAACTTTTTTTTTTGTAAAAGCCAAATAAGTTTTCCACCACCCTACCCATTTTAATAACGCGAATTTGTCCACAAGCAGCACCTCTTGGTCGGCTATTTCAGATTTCCGGTCACTTTTTGTGCTTGAACACGATAGTCATGAAAGAATGGATCTTCATGGTTATTGTACTCGATCCCCACATACGGTTGTAGACGCCTACATTTGTCCCTAGGCCCGACACGGTGTGTTCAATGATGAAACCAAACACCGCTTGACTAAGATTTGCTAAGTATAAGATGAACGATCCATGACTGCTGATAATCCCGTAAACCATATTTCTATTTTTAGAAACTACTATTTATTGTAACTGCTATGCTTAAACGCTGCTCAGAATAACAACCATGTAAGATAAAATATCTAAGTGTTTGAGCCGCCTTACGATTCATCATTAGGTAAGGACTAAGAGTTGCAGTCCAACTCGTGTTCCTAAAGGATAGAAAACGTGAGTAAGATTCGGTAAAACACCGATAAGACTGAAAAAGTGAAGTAAAACACCAGCGCTGGCACCCTGAGCGTCACAATATTCCAACGCTCAAACGATAAGGGTTGCTTATTCCAGCGCTGCAGTTTTCTCCTTACACAATCACACAAAAGATAGAATTGATCAAGTTGTCACCATAACAGATCTGGCGCACAAAATGCAAGCGCTAGAAATAACCAGCGCTCCTGATCCAAGCGCTGGAATTTTCTAGCGCTCAACAGATCACAGTTGGAAAATTCTCATTCCGAAATTTATCTTATTCTGGCCTATTTTACTATAAACAGGGCCTCTGAAAACCGGAAAATAACACACAATTCCAACCATAAACCCTTAAGCTTGAGTATTGACCGAAGCTTTTCTCTATCCCGTATTCGTGCGTCTTCCGTATTTAACTCACTGTTAAGCAGACCCTGCCCGCACGACCGCCTGATCGCTGAATAATGTCGAAGTGCTGCTGAAATCTAAGCACAGTCCTTAAGCCTAAAATACTCAAAACTCTGGAAGAATCCCGTCCCATAGTTAGTCAATCATCGGAAAGTTGTAAAACCAAACGGAAAGCTAGCAAAGTCAAGTGGTAGGTGTTCCTGAGAATCGCAGTAAAGCCTACGCTTTGCTATAACGTGAATTTATATTTGTATTACTTTCCCCACCATATAAATATGCCAACTTTAATCTGTTATATTGGCCACGCCTAAATCAGATAACTCTTGGAAAAACCAGTATTGTTAAGTCCCTTTAATCAATCTAAATCATCGTTTTGACATCTGTTTAGTAAATATTTGCGCATTAAAATAAATCAAGAGTAGTAATGTAGCATAACGCATGTCCCATCGTCGTCACAATTGAAGTAGTAAGGACCACGCCGCGTGGGCTAATGCTGGGCACTTTAGTAGACGTTCCCCGAATTCTCAATCTCTGCTCCGCTGGATGTACGTTGAGGAATCTCCACACCAGGGATCGCAAGGGAGCCTATGGCCGTTGTGAGTCACATATGTTGGCGCTCCAGGCATATCACGACAACCGGGTTACTGAATGGCGACTCCTAAATACTAGTAAAAAGAGGCTAATGCCCACAGTTAGTTCCTATTTATTTAATATGCTTGCCACATCCAGAGGGGAAAGTCGTGCGGGCCGTACACTCTTCCTAAGAGGCGTCCCGTCGCGTTTTTCGACCCCCTCACAACGGTGCCAAATTGTTTCGGGGTTGAAACGATGGTATGAGCGTCCTTGGTGTCTTGAGATCCGGCCACGTACAGTGCCTGCAAGAAAAACTTCGGGCCAAGGAGGGGTCCCCGAAGCGGAGCCTTCGACACTCAAGTCAGTACAATTGATGTATAAATTGAGAGTATTTTGGGAAGAGAGAGAGTAGGGTGACTTATCTAGGGTTAGATAATGACCTTTTTACCTTGCCCCTTAAAGGATATATATAGTGCTTTGTTGGGCTTTTGAGGCCTTATAACTGATATTGAGCTTGAGTAGATTTTATTAGTTTTCGGGCTAAAATTGTATGCCCATTGTAACACCCAAACAGGTGTAATTGAGTTAGCATACAACAAGATATGTAACTATGTAAGGTACGTACTTTTTGGAAGGTTCACTTTGAACTCTCAAGACAAGCAAATGACTAACATGATTGGGACAATGTGATTGATTTTATACTCCGCAATGCTAGTGTACAATTTATAATCTTTAGTCGTTACTCATAAGAACGAGTGACAAAATCAAAATTTATTGTTTCATAATCAATTCACTAATATGGTCGGTTATGTTATGGCCCAATAATGTCATACAAATATACAATGTCCATAATCCCATACATCATACATGGAGCAAGACACCCATGGATCAAAATTTTGTGGGACCAGGATGTTACATCTAGAAAGTTCTTTAAGGTGCAATGTTAACATCTAGAAAGTGACTCGATCTATTGTTTATTCAAATGATTTTGGAATATCTTATCCGGTTGCAATAAGCTAAGAATGTGAAGTTATTTTTTTGGTTTACACATTCATACAAAATAGATTTCTCACTTTTATTTGTCATGATAGAATTAAAACCTTCTCCTTTCAACTCTTCACAAAAACAATGATGTTAAGAGATGTTAATGAGTCGATATATTATTGAACAAATTGTGAAAAAACTCGATCAAAACTCATTCATCAATAAATAAACGAGATTGAACAAAAAATCTGAGCTCCTTTAATAAATTAGACTAGCTCAAACATCTTGATGTTGGAATGGTTTAGGTTCACGAACAACTCTTTGCATGTGTTCTTTTATAATCTCGTACAATCTCAAGTTTTTTTTTTTAAAAAAAATGACTACTTATTTATACGTGGTAGTAAATATCATAATCACTAAATTAGATCATGTGCACGCACGAATTTTGATAATTTTTTCACAAAATATTTAACTGAATATCACTACAAGAAATTGTACTATTAACGACGGGAAATCCCGTCGCTAAAGGCCAATAATTGTTGATTAATGACGAGATTTTCCGTCGCTAACCCGTCATAAAAGGGGGCCGTCGTTAATGAAAAATCCCGTCGTTAACCCGTCGTAAAAGACATTTGCGACGGTTGTTCCCGTCTTTGTTGGGTTGTTATCCACGTCGCAAAAGCTCTTTTGCGACGGTATTTTTACCCGTCATTATTAGGTTGTCATAAAAGATACAAATTTTTGTAGTGTATCCTCAAAGGCCCAAACTACTGCATAATTATAACATTTTTAACGTATTCATTTAAATTTATTCATTTAGTATGCATATTTAAAATTCTAATATGATAATTTGACCAAAATATTGAGTGATATATTTTCCATTATTAATATAAAGGTTTGACTAAAATATTACCAATTTAGAATAACTATTATTACGTCGTATCTATTAATATTGACATAATTTATAAACTAAAGTTTGTTTCTATACATAAATAGTTTATATAAAAGGTAGAGAATAAAAATAAAATAAAACAGATACACTTTTTGGGAAAAAAAATTTGGTGGAAAAAAAATTGCACCATGAATTGACACGTGTCATTCCTGGTGTCTCTTTTAGTATATAGTAATCTATCTATCTATATATTATACTAAAAGAGAGGAAATCAATGTGGAGCTGACAAATGTCGCTCTCTGATTTGCCTCTCTTATAGATATAAAAAAAATTGATTGTATAATTATTTTGTTGACTTTTACCTCAAAATATTTGATTTTATTTTCCTCAAAAAGTAAGAAAAATATTTCATTCTATACCTGGAGAATATTTTGTAAATTATATTTTCTATATTTTTGTTAACTTTTACCTCAAAATATTTGATTTTATTTTCCTCAAAAAATAAGAAAAATATTTCATTCTACATATAAAGAATATTTTGTACATTATCTTTTCTATAGATTGGTAAAAAAAATCTAACCAAAATAAGATTATCTATTTTATAAAAAAAATTAAACCATTATAAAAATTTATGTGCATGTGTCTAATAATTTGTATTTACATAACTAAAATACAAATAATTTAGAAAATCAATAAAGTAGGATAGTGTATAATTTTTTTAACAATAACTCTATACTATTTTAACAACTAAATTCGATAATTATAACCGTTATTGATTGTACTATTTTATACGTAGTATATTTAGCAACTAAATGCGATAATTATCGCAACCGTTGATAGTCATATTTTACCTTTTATCTAATCTATACATTATACTAAAAGAGAGGGTACCTCAACGTGGTGCTAACACGTGGAAATTTATTTTACTCTTTATTTTTAATGTCTGAATGTATATCATTTGTATTACTTGCTAAATATACACAATCTATAATATTGAATATATGGTATAACATAATCTCCATTTACTAAATTAAAGAAACTATTTATTTTAAAGATATTACTGGCTTCTATTGTTATCACAAAGATATTATGGAAAATATTTTTGACATCATATATGTACACTACCAGAATAATGTACTCATTTGACATCTTTTATACGGTAACTAACAAGATATTTAACAAAAACTTATGACTAAATTAATTTATGAAATACATATGCTCTATACTAGAATGTAGGTTTATTTGATTGCTCAAAAATTATATTCTTAATTTTTCTTAAGATAAGGTTATGACAAAATAAATATACTAGAGTGTATGTTTATTCCAAATGGGTATGCATGTATACTACGGGGTATATACAGTGCGTAGTAAGATTTATCTCTTTTTACTAATTAATGTATAATTAGAGATATACTCCGTAAATGATACAAAATGTGCATTGATAAACATGAAAACTAAAAATTGAAACATAATTATGGTATGGATGGAGTATAATATAAGAATTTCAACTATTATTTACAAAAATGTATGAAGTAGAAATTTATCCGTTTCTTTTTATTTGCAACAGTTTTCTAAACAGAAAAATCACAATACTTGCAACACTATAAATAGAAAACAAATTTGTATGATTTGACATTTCACCCTTATTTTACTTTTATTTATTATCTACTAACCTCTCATACACAAATAAAATAATAGAGCCGCTTTCCATTTTTACTCTTGTATATATTTAAGAAGATTGATTCAGTTCTTAAAGTGTGAAAAAAAACGTATGTTCCAACTATATAGAAACGCAGGAAGTATATTTCAAAAAAATCATTTCCTACTATTTCACAAGTCTTTGATTCAATACTCAATCCGTCCTTTTATTTGCCTCATATTTATCTTTGAGTCTCTCTTTGAAATTACTTCATACATTAAATGGAAAGTTTTTTCACTTGCCCTCTCTTCATGTGACAGCTTTAATAACACATTTTAAACTCAATTTTTAATAAATTAAATTTTGGACATGGATCAATCAAAAGGCTCGGAGGCCATGAGTATATTCGAAAGTTAAGTGAAGATAACGTGGATTATTTACCACATATAGAAATTTCATTTTATCATTTTCGGGAGAGACCCCTACTCAACTACCGCAGGGGGGGGGGTTGTGGAGGAATGTTTAATTAGGTGGGTGATGCGGAAATGAATTTCGTTTTGTAGATGCGCCTCGGGTGACAAATCAATCATAGATTTTTTTTATTGAACTTTCCCGCTTCGCATATCCTTCATCTAATTGATTATGGATATCAACTAACCTACATATAGTAATATTTTGTTTATTTATTCAGTTACCCCAATAAGTCAACCAAATTGTCAAATATCTAAAACAGAGTTTAAATATTATAAAATCCCCAACCAAAAAAAAAAAACAAATCGGGTATAGGATGGATTTGAGGCGGGTTTGGATAAACGGGGGAATGATGGAGCAGAAATGAATTTTATTTTGTAGGTGCATCTCACGTATCCTTCATTGAATTGATTATACATATTATAACATTTTTTATTTATGTATTCAATTATCCCAATAAGACAAATTGCCAAATATCTAAAAAAAAGTTTAAAAATTAAAAACTCTTCAACAAAAAAAAAAGCCGGGTATAAGGTGTGTTTGAATTTCGAGGCGGGTTAGGATAAACGGGTGGGTGTTGGAGCGGGAATTAACTTTGTTTTGTAGATGGGTAACGTACATATCGTGGGTGGCGGGGATGAGGATGAGGTTTATAGGTGGTTACGGGTGTGGAGGGACAATTTCGTTCAGGATTTTCTACTCCTAAGGGGAAAAGTTTTTCCCGTTGGGGTCGATTGCGGGCAAGGAGGGATTCGAACCTCCGACAATGTGGTTCGTAGTCACATTCTCTAATCCTATAAGCTACAGGCTGCACCACCTCTCCACTAGATCTATTCTCGGGAGTATCCTAAAAAAAAGAACACTTCCTCTCCTCGACCATTTCGGGTTAAGAAGTTGTGAAAGTGCTTAAAAGTCATCTATAGTTCAGATAATATAAGTTCAAACCACAAAAGTCGTATAGAACATAGCATAATAGAGAGGAACAATGTAGATCTGACAAATGGCGCTCTCTGATTTCCCTCTCTTTTAATATAAATAATTAAACTTGTAATATAAATAATTAATATATCACATATTTTACTTATGAAAATTTATAATTGTTCATAAAATTATATTTATTGTGCCATGTAGGCTCTTTCATAAGAGACAAACTTACATAATTAGAATTCATTATAAACTGTCATTTCGACTAAATATGTCGAAAAGTATATAAGTCATATATGTTAATATTTTAACATAATTAGAAACTCTAACAAAGCTATAAAAGAAAATAAAAATGCAATACTCCGTAGATTACAAAATTAGAACTCATAACATGATAGAAAGTTTATAGTTCATACAGTCATACTCCATACATGTCAATTTATCACATAATTAGGAGTCTAATAAGTAACAAAAACTATAAATCAACTCAATGTGTAGATTTCTTGCAGATGAAAAAAAATTACCATATATTTTTAATTATAAATTGGTAACAGTTAAAAAATATACGTCGTGTAATGTAAATATAACATTAACCTTACAAAATGAATTGAGTAACTAATATAAATTATTCTTTTATCATCCCTCAAGAAAATATAAAGTATTCCTTTAAATTGATGTGAAGATGACAAATATAATACAATTCTGATTTGCCTCTTTTATAATATTGGTAAATAACCTATAATAAGATAATTAATATACTTTGTATATATTTTACCTAAAATCTTCTAATTACTTATGGTAATAATCGATTTATACTACAATTTACTTAATTTTAAATCTATATACTCCGTACTATACTAAAAGAGAGGCAAATCGATGTAGAGATGACAAATGTCTCTCTCTGATTTGTCTTTCTTATAACATAAATGATGACTAATTGTAGGTACTATCAAGTTTCGTTTAGAAATTGTGTCATATATTGAGTACGAATATGTTCAAACGTTCCTTTGATCGGTTATTATTTGTAATCCAATGAAAAATCTTCGCATACAATTCCTGATAACCGTATAGAAAATCTTATAATAGTTTAACTTGGACTATCAATTATATTACTGTAATACTATCAACTTTTTATAAATTTGTGTCATATAATGAATACGAATTTCACAACAAAAGTTAACTATTAATTTAATGTATTTAGCAAGGTTGTCTAAAACATTTTATAGGCCATTTGTTAACTAACAAAATGAGCCCCTAGCCATATACTTTGTTTCCTACGAAACATATACTTAATCTTAAATATCAAAAATAACTTTGCCACATTCTTATTATCGTAATATTTTTATACGGAGCACGGGTAATAATTTATTCGCTTATATTGTTGAAATGTTAAGAGCATATTGATTGAAATTTTGACTAATATATCGTAATCAACTATATCCAAAGTCATAAGATCTAGATGATTAAGTTTCCTTATTATTAATATGTTTGGAATAACAAAATATTTTTTATATATTAATGTAAATGATTTGAATATCACTTTAATATTTCGTGCAAAATATAATTTATATATGTAAATGGTGAATCACATTTGATGATGGGATGAGTTTGGGTTTTAGATTGATCCGAGGACAAAGTTGAACGTAGATGATTGACTAATGTTGACTAACAAAAAGAGATTTTTGGTGGATGGGTATAAGGATAACATGCACCCACCTTGGTGATGGGGCAAGTTTGAATTGATCAGATTTGAGAATACTCACGCAATCCTAATTATGTATGTCACTTTTAAATATTTTTTTCAATATTATAGCTAATACAATCAATTTTGATAGTTTGTAATAAACTTATGTCAATATATTTAAAATTTAGTTGAAAGGAAAATTGGATTTTTATTGAACATAGTGATGTCAGAGTGTCAGTGGACGAGTTTTTTGGGAGATCCCCCTGTGCATCCGCCCCAAATGGGTGGCGATGGAGGAAAGTTTATTGGGTGATGGGGTTAAAAAATATAATTGTCGCGGGTGAAGGGGTGATTATGGATTTTAGATTGGACCCGCGTGAGTCGTTAATCCTTAATCTGATTGATTATGAATATATAAAAAATGTACTATTAACTTATAATGTTTTGTTTATTTACTCAGTAACACTAATCAGACAAACGAATTTTCAGATGCTCTATAATAGAGTTTTAAAATTCAAAACTCTTTTACCAAAAAAAAAAAGTCGAGTCTAGGGGTGGGTGTGGAATTGTGGATACACGGGAAGGGAGGTGATGAAGAGGGGATGAATTTTATTTTATACCTCTCGAGACGGAGGTTGGGAGGAGTGGGTATCGTTCCAAGCGTAGATGGAGGGGATGAAGATGAGAATTATACGCGGGTGCGGGTGTGCAGGCTCTGTTCCATCTCAAAGTTATCTCTAACTCATTAAAGGAAATGGTCTAGATAGGTGTTAAGTGATCGGGTAATGAGGTTGACGGGATGATTGTGCGAGTATTAAGTGGGTATTACTATCGAAGTGAATGACGGGTGAGATAACTTTATGTTAGACACAAGTACTGGTGAATGAGAATGAAAATAATTATCTATGTACCCTTTTTTTTTAATTGCTTAAGACACATAATGAGCAATAACAAATTTATCCATCATTAATTATTTTTTATTTGGAGAATATCTATAAACTCTATTTTGATAATAATTGTATACCAGATTTCATATAAATTTATATCTAGATTATAAATCGTGCATCGCACGGGTATTATACTAGTTACTATATACTAAAAGAGACACCAGGAATGACACGTGTCATTTCCTGGTGCGATTTTTTCCCGCCAAAATGTTTTTTTATTTTTTTACTTTAAAATAAATAAATTACATTACGTTTTTTTAGGAAACTAAGATAAAAATATATTTTAATTACCATAGATATGTACTGCATAATATATTTTTGGAGGAAAGCTAAATCAATATTATTTTTTCCTTTATGATATAATTTTATTTATGTATTATTATAACTTTTTAATCTGATAAGAAATATAAAAAATATTGATAAATGAACTTCTAATGTTAGTCTACTATTAGTAATATAATACATGGTAACTGGTAAGTAAGAATGTTAATTAAAATAATAATACATGGTAAGTAGACTAACATATAAGTTTATTTATCAAGATTTTACTCAATTCAAAATATGATGTATTTGACTAACTCGGTTATGCTCGGGTCTTTTCGAAAATTAGTCTTCAGTCATTCGGGTTTGGTTAACGTTAGTAGATCGTTCTACATACAAGTAAACGACTATAATTTTTAACTTTGTATAGTAATATGCAAATTTAAGTCATTTGAATATTTTGTTTACACAATTTTAAATTTATACTTTTTCATATATCCTTTTTACTTTCATGTTTTTCTAATATCACAAGTCTTTTAGTTACTATTAAAATAATAAATTGTTTTAGTAGTAGCCGTGTGTTGCACGGACCTTAAACTAGGGGAGTAATAGATAATAGAAAGGAGATAATATTATGTCCTAAATTTTAAGCCTAAGAAATAAAAATATATAAATTTGTGACAAAACTATTTATGTTTACTATTCTTTATTTCCCCCCCAAAATACAAAATTATATTATTTAATTAAGTATTCAGGGTCCAAAGTTACTACTAAATATAGTAGGAAAAATTGATATTGACAGTTCCAACTATGGCCGTTTAACTTTTAAAGGTCCCAACTTTTGATTATTCTAGAGTGGTCTCAACTTTAAGGTGTGTTTTCCAAGAATGGTCCTTTGGTTTATTAAACTATTAATTAAGTTGATTTAAGCATATCATACTGTTCCATTTACTTCATTTAATTAAAAAATATGATTATTGCACGAGAGATATGAGTGTTAATTAAGTTATTTAGCACTTAATTTTAACTAAGGGACCATTTTTGGAAAACACTCTCTATAGTTGGGACCACCCTGACATAATCAAAAGTTGGGACCTTTTAAAGTAAATCGGCCATAGTTGGGACCGATAATATCAATTTTTCCAATATAGTATGAATATATAACTTTTTGAATTGGTTTTTTTTTTTCAATTTTTAAAATATGCGTAGTATTATGTTTATTAATCCCTTGAACTTGATCCTTCAAATCGGGAGGTAGGTATAAAAAACTGGAGCAAGTTCAGCAATCTACTTTTAAAAGGGGGTAAACATCTTGTATTGAAAATGTTATTCCAATTGGGAAAAGGGTTAGCAGTAATCAAATATATAAGGAAGATAAGGGATATATTGGTTAGTATGGAGATGGAGGATAGTAAGCAGCAAGACATCGCAAATGAGGAGGGGAATGTGTTTATGTGTTTAATGGTTGTCCTAGTGGCAAGGCTTTTTTAAGTAAGGGGGCAGAAGTGGCTAGAGACGAGAACATGGAAGATAGTAAGTGTTATTCATATGATAAGAGCTCTACTATTACAAGCATGAGAACACGTTTGGAGGGTCACTCGTGTATAGGGGATACCAGTTATTTGAGAAAGAATGTAGAAGTGGTTGTACGTTGGTGGAGTAATGGAGGATGATGTAAGTTCCTATATTTTGAAAATACATGATCTTGCGGAGTCCAAATATCGGTTTGTCAACCGACGAAGATCGTGCTCCTCTCTTTCCATCTCAAAGAAGGATTATCAAAAGATAGTTAAAGGAAGATCTATTTATTATGTTCACTCTAGATTGAGTTTCCATATGGTTATTCGATTAATGTGTAAGACAAATAATTTTCCACCAAGGAGAAAAAGGCCCATGTAGGGGGATTGTTTTGAGCCCCCAATTTCTTCAATGGAGGAATGTATTCAAGGGGTTATGTCAAACAATGTTGAGAGTTCAAGAAGCCAAGAAGAGGAAAGCTCATTAATGTGCAAGGATGAAATGAGTATGGAAGAGATCGTTGATAGTGATTAATTGTTTGAGCAATTTAGCAGACAATCATCTGTGTAATGTCTTGCCAATTAACTCTAAATGTATAAACATTTCTTTAGTCCCCACCTCACAACAAGACCGATGGTGTGTTTGACCAACTATGAAAAAAAGGAGTCCAAGTTTCAAGGGAAGCTCACCACCACGAGGAGGCGCAGGACTACAAGGAGATGCATTTAGGAGATCGCTCTCACCTTGTTGTTTGTTGCAGGTCTCGAGCGGGAAGGAAGAGGAGGGATGTGACCCCATATGTTGGAGTTTTCAGATCGACCAAGGAAGAAGCATATGAGTTGTAGTAGTGTGGAGTCCCACGTCTCTTGTGTTGATTCCTGAGTTTTGATGGTGACAAGCTTAAATTATACTCACGACTGTTTGTCTAAGGAATGTCAGGAACAGGTTAATATAAAGCCACAAGTGCTCGTAGCAAGAATAGCATATAAAGATGCCAGCTAAGAAGCTATGAAGAAAACAAGTCCAAAGCGTATGGAAAGATTAAATGAAGGACCAAGAAGGGTGAAGCCTAAGCAAGTCTTATAAGTGTCGAAAGGTATAAGACCAGTGTAATTTAAATATAGCTTAGTATGGGAACAGAGTATTTCGTAGAGTCCAAGTAATATCTTGAAACAAAGTAATTAAATTAGTTTTATTTTACAAAATATAAGCGTCGAAGTTTAAAACTGAATTTACTATCCTACTTGAGGTTATACTCTTGAGAATTTGAGTTGAAGTGCAACTCTCAAATCCGTAAAGATTGATTTTGTCAAAACGAGTTTTAAAGTGTTATTTGCGAAAATCTATCTTTTGAAAAGAGTCCTAAATAGTGTTGAATTAGAATCTAGGGTAAACACTTAGATTCTTATAAATAGACCTCAAGTTCTTCACGAAAGTTTTATCAGACTTATTAACATTAACCGGAAGCTTACAGGTATCATCCTTAAAGTCTCGATCTTTAGAGAGTCTGTTCCTGTTCCCATATAGAGCAGTATTTGTTACATGGTTTTATATCTTGTGTTAGTATTAGTTTAATATCTATTCGTTTCAATTAAAGTGTTGAGTTATTGTATGATAAGCCCGAGTCAGGCTTACTTGAGCAAGAGAGAAGATCTCACAAGAGATCTGTGAGGTGAAGCAGTTGAGGGACTGTTTCCATAAGGGAAGGAACAACGAGGGTTGTTCCTAGTCATCTGTAATCAGAGGCGATTAACAGATTGTGGCCCGAGTAGATTAGGTTTGTAAAAACTGAGTTGTTTTGCCTAATTAGTGAATGTGTTTAAGTCCCCAAAGGGGCCGTGGTTTTTTCCTATCTATTGTAGTGAGTTTTCCACGCTAAATCTTGCTTGCATATTTTACTGTTTCGGTTCCTAGTAGTTTAATTTTTATAAAACCGTAAAATATCAATTCACCCCCCCCTCTTGAGGAACTCTGTGAAACTAACAATTCGTATCAGAGCCAGAACCCTTTAAACTGCAGGTAACCCTGACGGGAAAAACGATTCTGAAGCTATGAACACTACAGAGAAACTGGAAGAGGGATACTCAACACAGCGACCTCCAATGTTTAGCGGCAAGTACTACTCTTATTGGAGAAACAAGATGGAGATCTTCATCAAGGCTGAAAACTATCAAGTATGGAGAGTTATTGAAGTAGGAGACTTCCAAGTCACTAAGCTGAATACCTCTGGGGAAACTGTTCCCAAGCCAATTGCAGAATTTGACAAAGCTGACTATGAAAAGCTTGAACTCAATGCCATGGATGTCAAAATTCTACACTGTGGACTAGGTCCAAATGAGCACAATAGAGTAATGGGCTGCAAGAATGCAAAACAGATTTGGGATCTGCTCCAAGTCACTCATGAAGGAACAAACGAAGTCAAGAGATCAAAGATCGATCTCTTAATGCACCAGTACGAGTTGTTCACCATGAAATCCTCTGAAACAATTCAAGACATGATTACTCGCTTTACAAACATAATCAATGAATTGAACTCTCTTGGGAAAATCATAACTCCCGAAGAACAAGTGAGAAAGGTTCTAAGGAGTCTTCCATAGGATCCTTGGATGGCCAAGGTCACTGCACTTCAAGAAACTAAAGACTTCACCAAGTTTAACCTGGAACAACTGGCTGGATCTCTCTTAACTCACGAGTTACAATTGAATGCACGACCCTCAGAGAATACCAAAAATAGAGCTCTTGCTCTAAAAACTGAAAATGATGAAAACTCTGAAGAAGATGAGGAGACAACCTTATTTGCTAGAAGATTCACAAGAATGTTTAGAAACTACAAAGAAGGAGATCACAGAAGCAAGCCTAATCGAAAATTCTCCAAAACTGACACTGGATGCCATAAGTGTGGAAACCTGGAACATCGAATTAGGGAATGTCCCCTCTGGGAACAAGAACGAGGAAAAGGAAAGGAAACGGCCAAAGACAGATTCAAAGACAACAAGAACTCCTTCTCCAAAACTGAGGTAAGGAAAGCCATGATTGCTGCATGTGGAGACTCTTCTTCAGATGAGGAACAGGATCAACCTAACGAGGAACTTCTCACCTATGCCTTGTAGCTGAACACGAAGAAGATGGATCAGACTCAGAATCTGAAAAATTCCAGGCAAGTCTTGTTCAAATTAAAAGTAGACTTGAATATCTGTCTAAATTAGAACTGTTTGACCTGCTTTCCTGTCTCACTAGTAATTATGAGGAACTCCTAAAAGAAAAATTAGATTCTGACAAGAAACACCAAACTACTGTCAAGGAACTCACTGAGGAGCTAGAATGGACTAAAAATACAAACATAGATATCGACAATCGTTTCTTTAGTCTCTTTGATTAGAACCTCCACATAAAAGAAATATGTGAAGCCTTGCGTAATGAGAACTCTTGGCTAAAGCAAGAACTGATTGACCTAGAAGTAGCCAAGACCAAAACCCTTTATAAAAGTGAATTGGAAAGGACTAAACTTGAACTAGTCAAGATTCACCAAGAAAAGACCAACCTAGAAGGAGAATTGGCTAGAAAGACTAGACACAGAATAGAAGGAACACCTAAATGGATAGAAGAAGCTAGAACCAAACGCACAGAAGGTTTAGGTTTCAATCACAAAAATCACCCTAGAAAGACAAGGGTAGATCTCTACAGTGACATAGTATGCTCCTTCTGTGGTCAAATTGGTCATTATAGAGTGTCCTGTCCTAAAAACCAAAGAGGCTTGGAAAAGAACATTAATCTCACCAAGACTTAATGGGTAAAGAAGAGCGATTTGTTTCCAAGCAAGGAACCCAAGCTATGCTGGGTTCCTAAAAACTCTAACTAAAATCATCATGCAGGTCGAAGTGAGGGGGAACAACACATGGTACCTAGACAGTGGTTGTTCCAAGCACATGACAGGAGACAGAAACAGATTTCTCTCACTCACGACCTATGAAGGTGGAACTGTGACTTTTGGAGACAATAAGAAAGGTAACATCATTGGCATTGGTAAGGTCGGTAGGTCAAAGTCTCACTCCATCAATAATGTATTTTTAGTTGAAGGTCTAGGACATAGTTTATTAAGTATTTCTCAGTTCTGTGACAAAGGAAATTATGCAAAATTCTTCTCGAATAAATGTCTAATCATCAACAGTAACACTGAAACAGTGATCTTAGAGGGACAGAGGAAAGGGAACACATATGTGGTCAACCTTAACTCGGTTCCTCACTCCAATCTGACCTGTCTCAGTGTTATTGAAGATGATCCATTGTTATGGCACAAAAGATTTGGTCATGCTAGTTTTTCACTAATGAACAAGTTGAATTCAAAAAATTTAGTCACAGGTCTTCCGAATACAAAGTTCGCAAAATTATCAATCAGTGATGCCTGCATCAAAGGTAAGAAAGTAAGAACATCTTTTAAGTCTAAGGGAGTAATCAGTACAACAAGACCATTGGAACTGATTCACATGGATTTATGTGGACCAATGAGAACTCAGAGCAGGAGTGGAAATAAGTATGTACTTGTAATTGTGGATGACTTCTGAAGATACACATGGGTAATTTTCCTAGCTAGCAAGGAAGAAACTTTTGAAGAGTTCTTAGCATTCGCCTCTAGGGTTCAACGTCAAAGCAATCACAAACTGGTCCACATCAGGTCAAATCATGGTACAGAATTTCAAAACAAGAAGTTCGATGAATTATGTAAAAATTCAGGAATAAATCATAACTTCTCAGCTCCAAGAACACCCCAACAAAATGGAGTAGTAGAAAGAAAGAACCGAACTCTTGAAGACATGACAAGGACAATGCTGATTGCTAGTGGACTCCCCAAAAGTTTCTGGGCCGAAGCTCTAAATACTGCATGTTATATACTCAATCGAGTACTAATCAGAGCTATCAAAAACAAAACTCCATATGAACTGTATAAAGGAAGAAAGCCCTCAATAACACATCTCATAATACTTGGTTGCAAATGCTTTGTCCACAACAATGGGAAGGATCAACTGGGAAAATTTGATGCACGAAGTGATGAAGCCATATTCTTAGGATATGCCTCAAACAGCAAGGCATATCGAGTGTTTAACAAGAGGACGACCATGTGCATGGAAGAAAGCATACATATTATATTTGATGAAACTGACTCCCAAAACTTTGCTACAGGTACAACCACTGATGGAAACTTCAAACTAGGACTTATTAGAGAAACAGAAGACGAAGAGATAAGGAAAAATTCTCAAATAGAAGAACAAGCTCAAAATGAAGAAACACCTGAAGATGGCACAGCTGAAGAGGAACCGGTACAGACCGAAGATCATACATAGACAAATGAACAAGTGGAACATCCTGCTGAAGAAACAACAACACCATTCCAACCCAGACCTTGGAAACATCAAAGCTCACACCCACTCGACCAAATAATTAGTGATCTTGGACGTGGAACAACAACGAGATCCCAACTCAAAATTTTTTGTGCTTTCTATGCTTTTTTATCCATGATTGAACCTAAAAATTATAAAGAGGCACTAACTGACTCTGAATGGATCATTGCCATGCAAGAGGAGCTTAATGAGTTCGAAAGAAATAAAGTATGGCACCTTGAGCCTACACCATTGAAAAATCGAGTCATAGGTCTCAAGTGGGTCTTCCGAAACAAACAAGACGAACATGCAACGATTACCAAGAACAAAGCCAGATTGGTTGTCAAGGGATACAATCAACAAGAAGGAATAGATTTTGAAGAGACTTTTGCTCCGGTTGCTAGAATGGAAGCAATACGCATACTTATAGCATTTGCATCATACATGGGGTTCAAGCTCTATCAAATGGATGTAAAATGTGCCTTCCTAAACGAAATTCTTAAAGAGGAGGTTTATGTGGAACAACCGCCAGGATTTGAAGATCCAGAATATCCTGCACATGTTTATAAATTGGACAAGGCACTATATGGACTGAAACAAGCTCCAAGAGCCTGGTATGAACGACTCTCTCATTTCTTACTAGACAATAAATTCAATCGAGGTAAGGTTGACAGAACCCTGTTCCTTAAGTCAAGAAATACAGACATACTAATTGTTCAAATCTATGTTGGTGATATCATATTTGGTGCTACTAATGAAGATCTTTGCAAGGAATTCTCTGACTTAATGCAGCGTCAATTTCAAATGAGCATGATGGGAGAACTAAACTGTTAGGTTATGATTCATATGACAATACATAAATCATGCGGAAAACCCATAAAGCCAGGAAAGCATATTATTTACACATAATCATTTAGCATAGTATAGATGCATACACTTTGTAGCGTGCCTTCCCTAGCTGCGCCCGAACCGAACAAGAACAAGTCTTTAGGACTCCAAATGTCGTCCCTCCGTAGATAGTCCACAGTACGTCCGGATCCGCCTCAAGTTTGACCAACTAGAATCGCCCTTAAGGTAGTATAGATTTTCGGCTAGGTTAATGCAAGTGTATGGCTGAATTTTTCTTTCAAAACTTACCCTTTAGAATACTTCAATCGTCTCTGTAAATAATGACCCTAGGCACTTATTTATAGAGGTATGGAAAAGGAACTGGAATCCTATTAGGATACTAATTAATTTAATTAGAATCCTGCTAGGACTCTATTAAATAAACTTTATCTAATAGGTTTAGGATTTAATCTTTTATCGAATCCCGATAGCTTTAGGATTCGCACACGAGCATCGCACGAGCTATGTACACCCGCGCATGCCTTGCGGCCCACGCTGAGCGCACAGCGCTCGGCCCATGCTGCTGTCCGCGCGCGCCCATGGCTTCGGCTGTGCCTGGCTTGCGCTGGGCCCGGTCGAGGCTTGGCGTGTGTTTGGTGATGCGTGTGGCTTGTTGGACGATGGCCTGGCTTCGTGCTGGGCCTTCGTCTAGCGAGCCTCGTCCGACGCAAATTCGTACGATACGCTTCCGATTAAATTCCCGATTTCGGAATTCATTTCCGATACGAACAATATTTAATATTTCCGATTCCGGAATTAATTTCCGTTTCGAACAAATATTTAATATTTCCGTTTCCGGAATTATTTTCCGATTCCGGTAATATTTCCGATTCTAACAATATTTCCGTTTCCGGCAATATTTCCGATTCCGGCAATATTTCCATTTCCGAAAATATTTTCCGATACGTACCATGTTTCCGTTTCCGGCAACATCTACGACTTGGATAATATTTATATTTTCGATACGATCCATATTTCCGTTTCCGGCAATATCATCGTTTCCGGAGTATTCATTTCTTGCTTGTGACGATCTCAGCTCCCACTGAAACCAAGATCCGTCGATTCCGAATATCCATAGATAGAGTATTTAATGCCATTAAATACTTGATCCGTTTACGTACTATTTGTGTGACCCTACGGGTTCAGTCAAGAGTAAGCTGTGGATTAATATCATTAATTCCACTTGAACTGAAGCGGCCTCTAGCTAGGCATTCAGCTCACTTGATCTCACTGAATTATTAACTTGTTAATTAATACTGAACCGCATTTATTAGACTTAACATTGAATGCATACTTGGACCAAGGGCATTATTTCCTTCAGTCTCCCACTTGTCCTTAGGGACAAGTGTGCATTTCCTAATTCCTTTGTCACTCGATGTTTGCTCTTGAACATAAGGTAAGAGTTGTCATCCTTATTATGTCCAGAGGTGTTTCTTGGTTTCAGAGTTCAACTGATCAAATAAGCAGATAATCATAGCCTATGATTCATCTGAGCACGGCCATGCATTTCACAGTTTCTAGCTCTCCGAGTGGCCTTGTACAACTTTTAAGCATCTCATCCCGATTTATGGGAGGACAATCCCAATCTTGCGATCTTGAGATTAGACTTCGTTTGATAGGTGATTACCTGAGCGTTGCCTTTATAGCCTCCTTTTACGGTGCGACGGTTGGCTAACGTCAAAGCAACCAGTTCTCAAACAAGTAATCTCAAATCACTCAGGTATTGAGGATTTAGTGTCTAATAATTTTAATGAAATTTACTTATGACAGATTTTCATCTCTTACAGTAAAGTTTCATAGGTATGTCCGATACTAGTCTTCCCAAAGTAAGTATCTATGCAAATGATTACGACATTGCCATGTCCACATAGTTCAAGAAACAGAACTACTAGTCATCTTGCATTCTAGTCGTCTAACGTTTTCTTTGCGTCCATATTTATAGAAAACTCCGACCAGGGACCATTTTCAACTTTTGACATTCAAGTTCACTTGATAGACTTTTCTTAGTCACAGGACTGGTCCTGACAGTCTATCTTGAATATATCGTCAAATTGAAGGGACTCATCATTTAATACTAAACCAAGATTAAATGGAATATGAAAATACATTTCATATATGATAAATGTTTAACCCCAATGTTTTTCAACCATGGGCCTCAAACCCATCTTTAAAACAGTTCGTGGAATTCAAAGCTATGCTTGATTTCCAGTGCTACAACGTGAGTGTTGCTTCTCACTTGTTGCATAGGTTTAGTTATCATGCTTTGCCAATCTTAATATCCTTTTCATCGAATGTTCTTCGAGATATTATGATAAGATCTTTTGAGTATGTTTATTTTGTGATCTAGTCTTTCTTGCTACATCAGTGGTTCTACGCATTTTGCAATGAAGAACCATTAAGTCAACAGACATGTGATCTTCCCAAGTTCAATGAAGAACTCATTAATATAAACAACTCTGTTTTATTGCTTCTTAGGCAATAAGTACTTTTACTTCAACTGTTTAGGTTGCTAGTGATGCTTTGTTTGGATTTACTTATCTAAGCAGTTCACAGATATGTGGAAGACTTTCCAGCTGTATCTTTGGAACATAGAAATTAATATTTTAATTTCCCACGCAACAACTCATGGTCTCCAACCCATGTTGCTATTTCAAAACACGATGCTCTATAGCGCGTCCTTATCAATGGTTAACTCCAAAGGGTCTTGCTTGATCCTTTGCAAGTGTTTATGCGTGTAGCATCAATATTTAGCATATCTTTATTTCCTTGAATCAAGAACTAATCTCATGTACCTTTTCAAGTACCATAAGTTTTTCTTGATTTCAATCTAGTTGATCTTCACTTAGATCAATAGAGATTGGTATATGTTCGTCATGCCTAAAGTCATACGATACATTTTTGGCGATCCTCATATTATATCATACATGATAAATTCTTTTGCAGAATAATTCCCAATTGAATTCTATTCATGTAACTTTAGCTTATCTAGTTTCAGTAGATACTAAATCCAGCTAAATTCTTTGACATATAATATAGGTTTAAGAATCTCACTTAGATCCTTTGATGTTTAACTTAGTAAATGCTTATACATAGTTCAAACATTTTTTTACTTAGATTTATTCATATGGGTCGAATATCTCCAATGGAGTCTTTCGTGTTTGATTTAGTAAATGCCATTACTTAATCCAAAACAATATTATAAGATCTTTGTAACCAGATCTTAATACCCAGTATGTACTAAGTTTCGCCATGGTCCATCATTTGATGAATAATTTCAAATCTAAGTCATTAGCATTTGAATGTTATTTCACAATGAAGAGATATGTGTGTGATACACATAGGACCAATTAAGTTTTATGTACTCCCACTAAACTTCTTATATATCTATAAGAATCTTGTACATTTTATGAAACTAAAATATTTATTAGCTTCACTAAAATACAATTCCAATTCCCAATTGCTTGCTTAAATCTGTACTTAGATTTCATAAGCTAGCTTTCCTTTCAAGCATTATTTGGATCCACAAATCCTATGACATGCCATGTACATAGTTTCTTCCAACATTTGATTGAGGAATACGTTTTGTCATCCAATTGCCATATGTACCAATATGCAATCATTGCTTGATTTATAGACTTGAGCATTACGATTATGCATGAGGTTTCAACACAATCCACGCCATGAATTTTCTTGTAACCTTTAGCAACTAATCTAGATTTGTGTGTGAACACAATTCCATGTTTGATGGTTTTTATCCTTAAAACCAATTTTCAACCAACAGGTGTTAACCTATTCTTGCAAATCAACAAAATTTCAATTTTGTCATCAAAACATTGGTTATGTTTTATGGCCTTTAACCAATTAAACATATAGTCTATATATGGCCTCTAACCATTTTTAGGGAATCAATATTTCGTCATAGCTTTCTTACAAGTCACAAACTCATTAATCTTTGTGATAATAGTTTGACGGCAAGTTGTAGGTTTCTTCACTATCTAATAGAAGAATTGCATAGTTTCAGTGACTTGAACTCTATGCCTACTTGGGTATAGAACATCAAACAATAGAATATCAATAGCCACTTGAAAGTCCTTTGAATATTCTTGTTCTCCTTAAAGCACTTGTAAAGTCTTCTAAGAGATGTCTATTCTTTAAAAGCCACTTCTAAAGTCCTTAAAGAATACGTGTTCGGATTTTCTAAAGAACTTCGAAAAGCCTCCGGATTGTCCGTTTATGTTTGTTGTTCGCCTCGAAGACTTTCGAGGTCCATTTTCTCCCACTTGTCATTTTGGAAACGAATCTCCAAAAGGACATTATTTCGAGCAAACAAACATTGTGTTCTCAAAAATTCGTAACAATACCCTTGTTTCTCATTTGAATAAATCACAATGAAATATATATCTATACTTGGGCCTCAGTTTGTCGAATGACAAACACTAAGCTCCCACTGAGTTTTCCAACTCTCTAGATATATTTTATGAAAAGTTATTATGAAATTACTTTTCAATAGCTTTGACTAATTTGGTTTAGTTTGGTGGTAGTTGAGCATTTTGTTTTAGAAATTATAGGAAAAGTCTTTATGATTCATCATTAATCGAATCAAGTACTAATTGACTTCGATTATTCCAACTAAGATATGCCATATCTTATGGACCTAGATTGTGAAATTACAACACACAATCATTGATGATCATATTTGGTCTCAAGTAATCATCAACATGATCTAACCTAGATCTTTATGATTTCTTGCCAAGTGGGATTTATACTTCTGAATCTTTGAACTAGCCAAACAGATTCAAACTTATATCACATTGAGTAAATAAACCTATATTCACTCAAATCTGTGTGAAATAATAAAGTCATAAAACCTTTCTATAGCTTTGAACTCTATCGTCTAGGCGTTCTAACAATAGTTCATATCTTTTGTTACTTTCAACAAGTAAGACTAGCTTGTCTTAAATTGATATAGAAATCAATGAACTTTCAAAAGTCCATCAAAATAGAGCTTTTGAATGTTAACTGGTTGATATGGTCTAAGCAACAATGCCAAAGATTAGTGGAACTCAAATCAAGGGGTTGATTTGAACCTAGTAAAGTTCTTATTGTTAAAGAGTTGTTTGTTTTAATCAAGCATATTGACTCAACCCGTAATTGACCATTTTATTCAAATAAACAAACAAACATTGTTTTTGTTTTTCTTGAATGTGAGTTTTTCTGTGTTTGAAAACAGAAATTTAGGTATGCTGATTATGGAACAAAATAGCCATTAAGTTCCAGCCTTTGAAAGGACTTAAAACAAACTAAATGACCCTACAACTAATGTAACATTGCCATGCTTCATTTCCCACTTGTAGGTCATTAGTGTATCCTAGCTTCCATTGTTTGAGTTACTACCGAAGTAAGAACCTCAAGCGGTATATGATACCAAGGAAGTTTGATTGCTAGGTCACTGCTCTTTTAAACATAAACTTATAGGTAGAAACGGAATTGTAAATTCCTTTCATTTGTTCCTTTGTTTTCCTATTTCTCGTGCCCTTTCTAATAGCCTTAAGAATTGAATTCTCTAGTGTTGACTTTTATACTTTGTTTAGACATGTCCAATGTCACTCCAACAAAGTTCTTACCATTTATGTTGAATATTCTGTTTCAACTAGATGATCTTACCAGAAGCTTCTAAAGTTCTTTAAGCATCGATCTATTCGAATGTCTAGGGACTAGACTCATTCGAGAATTAAATGGCAAAAGGATTTTAGGTTGTTAACCATTGGTAAAGCTGAGCGTTTAAACTCAATGCTTTATTATCTCAAAACTACATTGTATTTTTAATTCACAAGCACCAATCGGTTCGCCATTTGACTTTTATACTCGAAAACAACCATAAAAGTCGCTAAAAGAAACGTACATTTTAAATTGCTCATTTTCTCTCATTTCCGTGAATCGTTCTTGGATTCACTACCAATCGAGGAAATTTACTGTTACCTTTCTAAAAGGATTTATGGCAGTGCAAGATATTTAATTATAAACAATAATTAAAACATACATTGAAGCATGCAAAGACTAAACATTTATCATGAATAATAACTTGAAAATTAAAGCAATCATGCAATTCAAACAAGTTATTAGCATTTTATTCGAATTTATTGTTCCGGCAGGTGTGAATAAAATGATTCCAAGATCCTAAAATCCATTGAAGAATTAAGCACATTTTGTCGACTCAATCCTAAAACATCTTAGGTAAGGAAAAACCTTTTGCTAATAGTCTAGAAACTATTCTTGGTTGATAGGCACGTCTAAGAACTTATTAGGTAAACCTATCGATTTTGCCACGACCTAAAAGGACTCCTTACTTATATCGTTGAGTTTCACCAAAACTAACATGTACTCACAATTATTTGTGTACCTTGCCCCTTTAGGACCAATAAGTAACACCTCGCTGAGCGAAAACTATTACTAGATTGATGTAAAGGATATCCAAGCAAGTGTATATTTTGGCATGGCACCTTTTAACTCAATTTTTTTTAAGTTTGGAACTTAAGGCTCTTACTATGTTGGTTAGATTTTAAGTGAACTAAGATCCTTAATCATGCATAATTAAGACATATTTAAATCAATAAATAACTTAAAGCATGCATAAGATAAATGTGATCTAGTATGGCCCGACTTCATCTTGAAGCTTCAACTTCAAAGTCCGTCTCGAAAATCTCCGTGGGAGGCACCATTTTCTTCAAATAGGATAAGCTATAATTTAACTAATTACAACTATTTGATGGTACGCAGACCATATTTGAATTGAAAAACAATTTTGGTACTTTAGACCAATTACATTCAAATTAATGGTACGCAGACCATATTTTCTATCCTATTTGGGCCATACTAGTTACTTCATAACTTGCAAAACAGTACATATACAATATATACCATTCACCCATTCATTATCATGAATGGCCCACATAGCTGGTTAGTAAAACACGTTATGCATCACATAAATATTTGCAGCAATTAATCAAGGGCACCAATAATCTACAAATTATTCACTCCTTATTAATTCTAATCAAGTTGTTTTAACCTTAAGGATTTGTAGACCTAATCAAGAGTTTATGACTAAAAGGGCTCCCACTTAAACAAATAAATTCATATGCTTTACTAATTTTAAACATAAAAATGTATTTCTAGTCTAACCGGAAACATACAAATTTAATTAAAATTTAAAGCTCATATAAATTTATAATTGAATCCACATATTTAATTTATTTTCAGTCGTATTTAAATTAATTCATGATTTTAATTTTAGTAAAATAATTAGAATAAATGAAATTTATTATAATTATAATATTCAAAATTAAAATCCAAGAAAATAACTTAAATTATTAATTTTAAAATTAATTAAAATTACGTAAACTGAAAATTTCAAATTAAAATTTTAAAACGATCTAATCGTAACTCAAGGCACGCAACATCACCACGCATCGCACAGCCATAGGCCACACGCACGCAGCCATCGCTGGCCATGTGCGCGCAGCCTATGTGCTGCGTCGCATCTGCTACTGCTCACCATCGCAAGGCATCGTCGAAGCACGCTCGCTGCTCACCATCGCTGGGCGCGCACCAGCGCTCGTCGCACGCGAGCCAGCGCTCGCTGCGCGCGAGGCTTTGATGCAGTCGTAGCGCTCGTCGCACGCGAGCCAGCTCTCGCTGCGCGCGAGGCTTCGATCGCTGCACGAGGCAGTGCGCGTTGCACGCGACTGCTCGCTGCCTTGCTCTCGCCCTTGCCCACTCGCCCATCGCACACAGCACACGACACAAGGCAGGGCTGCTGCCTTGTGCTCGTGCACCATAGCTTTGCTAATTGCATTTGTACCGCATGGGCGACGAGCTCCCTTGCTCGTCGTCGCATGCCCGCAATATACAACACCCCTTAAGGTTAACACGTAGCGTCCATTGCTTTGGGCGTGCAAGTTTTATGGGCGTGCTTTATCAAAATTTAAAATTTTTAATTCAAAATTAATGACAAATTAATAAATCATATTAATTTCATAACTTTAGGGCGAAAAATCGAAAATTTATTAATCAATTATTTTCCGATTAACATGGATTCAAATCTAGGTCATAAAAATTTAAAATTTAACATAAATTAACAATTTTTATGGTGGATTTTAATCATGGATACCTAATTAAATTATTAACTAATTATGAAAAACAAATCAATTCTAAATTATTCGAATTTCAACAAATGAATCATAATTACAAATTAGGTTGTAAAATTAACAAGTCTAGGCATTCATATTTGTTAAACATATACTGTAGGTCAATCAAAAACTCAAGATTTATCAACAAGAATCGCAAATACTTAATTTAACATCTTAAATTTACAAACTTTTGCGTTCGAAAAACTAAAACCTCCGAAAAGTCATAATTAGGCTTCGAAATTGGGAATTCTGGGTTTCGGCGAAAAAACTTTTTTGTCAAAATTTTAGAATGCCTTTTACATGCGGAATTGACACAAAAATCACTCGATTTGGATGAGTAACGAAGAAACTGCCGAAAAACTGCGTACATATAATTAAATAAACGCAATTTGCAATTAATTAACAATTACGAAAATTAATCACCCCTTTTAATTCTTGCAAATTTGTAATATTTAACCATGTTTATGCAATTTAGATTATGAAAATAATAAGAGGCTCGTGATACCACTGTTAAGTTATGATTCATATGACAATATATAAATCATGCGGAAAAACCATAAAGCCAGGAAAGCATATTATGTACACATAATCATTTAGCATAGTATAGATGCATACACTTTGTAGCGTGCCTTCCCTAGCTGCGCCCGAACCGAACAAGAACAAGTGTTTAGGACTCCAAATGTCGTCCCTCCGTAGATAGTCTACAGTACGTCCGGATCCGACTTAAGTTTGACCAACTAGAATCGCCCTTAAGGTAGTATAGATTTTCGGCTAGGTTAGTGCAAGTGTGTGGCTGAATTTTTCTTTCAAAACTTACCCTTTAGAATACTTCAATCGTCTCTGTAAATAATGACCCTAGGCACTTATTTATAGAGGTATGGAAAAGGAACTGGAATCCTATTAGGATACTAATTAATTTAATTAGAATCCTGCTAGGACTCTATTAAATAAACTTTATCTAATAGGTTTAGGATTTAATCTTTTATCGAATCCCGATAGCTTTAGGATTCGCACACGAGCATCGCACGAGCACCGTACACCCGCGCAGGCCTTGCGGCCCACGCTGAGCGCACAACGCTCGGCCCATGCTGCTGTCCGCGCGCGCCCATGGCTTCAGCTGGGCCTGGCTTGCGCTGGGCCTGGTCGAGGCTTGGCGTGTGTATGGTGATGCGTGTGGCTTGTTGGGCGATGGCCTGGCTTCGTGCTGGGCCTTCGTCTAGCGAGCCTCGTACGACGCTAATTCGTACGATATGCATCCGATTAAATTCCCGATTTCAGAATTCATTTCCGATACGAACAATATTTAATATTTCCGATTCCGGAATTAATTTCCGTTTCGAACAAATATTTAATATTTCCGTTTCCGGAATTATTTTCCGATTCCGATAATATTTCCGATTCTGACAATATTTCCGTTTCCGGCAATATTTCCGATTCCGGCAATATTTCCATTTCCGATAATATTTTCCGATACGTACACTAGTGGAAAAAGGGTCATTTGCATCGCACTTTTAAGCACATTTGCATCGCACATTGTGCGTGGCAAAAGATCTCGATGCAAATGACTAAAAGTCATTTGCATCGCACAAAAGTGCGATGCAAATGACCCTTATTTGCGTCGCACATTAAGCAAATGTGCGTGGCAAATGACTTTTCAGGCACCATGTTGAAAAGTCATTTGCCACGCACATTAGCTTAAAGTGCGTGGCAAATGACTTTCAGGCGCCAAAAAAAAAGTCATTTGCCACGCACAATAGCTTAATGTGCGACGCAAATGACAATTTGAGCGCCAAAAAATTAAGTCATTTGCCTCGCACATTAAGCTAACGTGCGTGGCAAATGACTTATTTTTTGTTTTTTTTTTAAATTGGTTTTTTATTATTTTATTGGAAATTCCGACATGATCGTCTTTGAAAGTAGACGCTTCCCAATACCGGGAATACATTTATAAATAATACCTGTCACAATAGTTTACAACGTAATTTACGTTCCCAATAAAAGGCAATTAAATTCGTCATAGATCAACCAACATGTTACAACAAACATAAAATTACTACAACAAAGGTATCTAGCTAGAGATCGAGTTCATATTACAAATTAAGCTAAAAGTCGACATTGTTCATGAAGTAATCTGCCCAAAAATCTTTCACCTCATTAATCTCCTCCGGTGAATAAGGCAATGTTCTTGAAAAATCCTAAAAAAGTGTAAATAATTCAATTTATCAACGATCGATCAATATAATAGTTTTGTGTACTTCAATTTATTATATAAATTAAAGTACGTAGTTTATGAGAACATACCTTAGTAAGATCTTGACTATTACCATGATTCATTATTATGTCGTACATAAAACGCATGACGTGGTAGCCACATTCTAGTGATCTCGGTTGTTGAGCACACTACATGCATTAAAATAAATAACACAAGTAAAATTTCTATCACAAAAGATCCTAAGGAATGTTTTCAAACTTATTACACGTTTAATATGCATATTTACAACTTTCTACGGCTCTTTACAATCTATTATTTCACATTTAAGGCTAATTTGGTCGTTCTAAGTCATTTTTAGGCAAATATGACGTTTTCGAACCCAACTTTGAACTAAAGAACCTAAGGAATGTTTTCAAACTTATTATACGTTTAATATGCATATTTATAACTTTCTAAGGCTCTTTACAATCTATTATTTCACATTTAAGGGTAATTGGGTCGTTCTAGGACATTTTTAGGCAAATATGACGTTTTCGAACCCAACTCTATCACAAAAGAACCTAAGGAATGTTTTCAAACTTATTACACCTTTAATATGCATATTTACAACTTTCTAAGGCTCTTTACAATCTATTATTTCACATTTAAGGCTAATTTGGTCGTTCTAAGTCATTTTTAGGCAAAAATGAAGTTTTCGAACCCAACTTTGAACTAAAGAACCTAAGGAATGTTTTCAAACTTATTACACGTTTAATATGCATATTTACAACTTTCTAAGGCTCTTTACAATCTATTATTTCACATTTAAGGGTAATTGGGTCGTTCTAGGACATTTTTAGGCAAAAATGACGTTTTCGAACCCAACTTTGAACTAAAGAACCTAAGGAATGTTTTCAAACTTATTACACCTTTAATATGCATATTTACAACTTTCTAAGGCTCTTTACAATCTATTATTTCACATTTAAGGGTAATTGGGTCGTTCTAGGACATTTTTAGGCAAATATGACGTTTTCGAACCTAACTTTGAACTAAAGAACCTAAGGAATGTTTTCAAACTTATTACACGTTTGCAGTCGAGAAGAAATGCTAGACAAGGCTTCCCGATGGATAGAAGTGCCAGCATTCAGAACTCCCGCGGATATGGATGACCTGCATAAGACGGCTCAGCCTTGTGGATGACATTGATAGTGAACAATCCCAAAAGTAACAAGGGTAAGCAAGTAGAAAGTCAAAAGCAGCCAAATATCAATGGAGCTCCTATCCAATTAAGCATAATATATTGGGCATACCTGAAAGCTACTACCTCGACAAATTCTGCGTCAACCTAAAGCGGCAGAATTAAATTAGCAAAAATTGGAGTCTCCTTCCATAGTGGAAAAATACTTTGTATATGATATCAAGAGACCACTTACTCCTGTCTCTTCCTTAACTTCTCCGATGGCTGCTGCACATATATCCTCTCTGTACATGGTAAAAATAACCTATAGAAACTTATAACATGCACAAGGCAACAATAAATTGGAAGTGGAGAGTGAAAGTCTATTAGCAATATACCTCATCCACGATTCCAATAGGGATATTCCAGACACCTGTTCCTCGAAGTCTGCCACTCTTTTCCTGTACTACAAGCATCTACAAACACCGACTGATCAAGCTCAATTAAACTAGAAATACAAAGTAAAACATAGAAAATAAGCTATCTGGAATTCTGGATTACAATTAAGATGAGTGACTGTAGTTAGACATTAAAACCAATTCGCAGGACAGTCAAATGCGCTATATAGAATTAGAACAGTGTAGTTGGGCATTAAAACTGATTTGCAAAACAGTCAAATGCGCTATACAGAATTAGCACACTGTAGTTGGGCATTAAAACTGATTTGCAGGACAGTAAAATGCGATGTACAGAATTATAGATATAGATCATTTTATGTAGAAGAATCTTAGGGGCAAGGAAAAAACACTGCATACCTCTCTTTTCTCTGTTAAGACAATAGCACCAACTCCAACACGATGTGTAGCATTTGCAGGGAGTGTATTAATAGTTTCAGGAATCCAGTAAACTAGCATTAGATAATTTGGCTCTTCATGATGATACCAAAAGCCTTCCTATAATCAACATAAGATGATTACAGAATGAAAGCTACAAATCCACAAAGTAGACTGGAAAGTTAATATCTTGTCGACTTCAGACTCAAAAGATATGCAGAACTTATCGATGTCGATCTAATTTCCTTTATTTGTGTTGCCCTGCTTGTGGCGTACCTTGACCACAGTTTCAACAAGGTTTGCAAGTTCAATGGGAAGTTTTATCCACACACCCTTTTTGCCCTGCCAACACATAATGTGCATATGCATAAGCATAAGCAATTAAAACAAGCTAGCCAGAAATGCAGTAACAACAACTATCATTCATGATTCATCAACTGTCATCTCAGTTCCTATCCAAACAGTTCGAACTCAAGACGGCCTAATAACTCAATCAATTCTTACACAACAGATGATAACTCAATCAATTAAAAAAAAAGTAGACAACCCAACCAGAGAGAAGAAAGCAACCAAAACCTAAAGATATAATGCTCCAAGTTCCCAGACTATTGGACTCGACCTTCGTCTCAGACTATTGGACTCACGTTTCCAGTGTCTACATCAAAATCTGAGTCTGTAGATCGGTGCCTCACCCATGCCAAGAAACTCTAGAAAAACAGTATTCAACAAACATGGCAAAACACTCTCAACATAAAACTGGAAAACCATTGAAATTTTAGAAATTCAGGGGAAAAACCGAATTCCATGGTTAAAATTGAAAATTTCAGGAAAAAGAACCTAACTTGTAGAAGAAATTACAAATTGAATTAAAAAATCGAATAAAGCACACGAAATTCACAAATTCGCAACAATAAATTAAAGAGAAAAAGAGGGAAATGAGAACAAAACCTAATTTTGTAGTTCTCTGACGACTGTGTTGAGGTCTCCGGTGGTATTTGATGTCATCAACCGTACGTAATTCTCCGATGGTAGACTCGCCGGTGGGGGTGAGTTCGAGAAATTGTCGTGCCCTAGTTGTGGTGAGTTCCAGGGAAGAAGAAGAAAGAGGCAAAGACTAAATAGCTAGGGTGAAATTGGGTTTTGAGAAAGTGTGGCGCCAGGAAATTAAAGAAAATAGAGACCTGTCATGTTAAATGATTCGGGGAAAAAAAAATTTAGTCATTTGCATCGCAGATTTATAATTCTGCGTGGCAAATGACTCTAGGAGCACCCTAGAGTCATTTGCCACGCAGAATTATAAATCTGCGATGCACTTAATTGAGTAATTTGCGTCGCAGATTTATAATTCTGCGTGGCAAATGACTCTAGGGTGCTCCTAGAGTCATTTGCCACGCAGAATTATAAATCTGCGATGCAAATGACTAAATTTTATGCTAAAATTTGTTATTTGCTTCGCATGTTCAGAATGGCGTGGCAAATGCGGGGATGCAAATAAGCCTTTTTCCACTAGTGGTACCATGTTTCCGTTTCCGGCAACATCTACGACTTGGATAATATTTATATTTCCGATACGATCCATATTTCTGTTTCCGGCAATATCATCGTTTCCGGAGTATTCATTTCTTGCTTGTGACGATCTCAGCTCCCACTAAAACCAAGATCCGTCGATTCCGAATATCCATAGATAGAGTATTTAATGCCATTAAATACTTGATCCGTTTACGTACTATTTGTGTGACCCTACGGGTTCAGTCAAGAGTAAGCTGTGGATTAATATCATTAATTCCACTTGAACTGAAGCGGCCTCTAGCTAGGCATTCAGCTCACTTGATCTCACTGAATTATTAACTTGTTAATTAATACTGAACCGCATTTATTAGACTTAACATTGAATGCATACTTGGACCAAGGGCATTATTTCCTTCATAAACTTCTTTCTAGGTCTCCAAATTAAGCAGACGGAACAAGGCATCATGATCCACCAACAGAAATACATCAAGGATCTAATCAAGAAATATGGAATGGAGTCAGCTAAAAGCAATCACACTCCAATGGGTACAACCACGAGGCTGGATGAGGATCAAGAAGGTAAAAGTGTAGATCAAACAAGGTACAGAGGTATGATTGGCTCTTTACTCTATCTCACAGCAAGCAAACCAGACATTGCATTCAGTGTAGGGGTCTGTGCTCGCTTTCAATCTAACCCAAAAGAATCTCATCTTACAGCAGTCAAAAGAATTCTAAGATACCTAAAAGGAACAGATGATTTATGCTTATGGTACCCTAACTATGATCACTTTGACCTCAAAGGATATATAGATGCTGACTATGCAGGTGATTTAGTAAACAGAAAAAACACATCGAGAATGGTTCAATTCCTAGGAGCATGTGCCATTTCTTGGGCATCAAAGAAACAAAACACTGTGGCATTATCCACAACGGAAGCTGAATATGTAGCTGCTGCCTCATGCCGTTCCCAAATGCTATGGATCAAACAACAACTTAGAGACTTTGGTATGAAATTAAAATGTGTTCCTATACCGTGTGACAACACGAGTGCTATCTGCATATCAAAGGATCCAGTTCATCATTCAAGAGTCAAACACATTCACATTCGTCATCATTTTCTAAAAGATTATGTGGAAAAGGAACTAGTCAAGCTCGAATTCTGTCCCAAGAAGATCAAGTTGCTGACATCTTAACCAAACCACTAAACAGGGACAGACACGACAAGCTAAGGTTAGAACTTGGTATGATACAAATAAAATGATACTTGTTGCCCCTACTCATTCTCTAACCTTATTGAATTTTTCAAAAAAAAAAAAACGTTATTTCTTTTTTGTAAATATTTTTCTCCTGTTTTTTTTAATGGACTAACAATCGAACTCAGATTGCAAAACCCAGCTGTGCATTACCACAGCCACGTCTGCACACTTCTAAGGTAAATGCACTTGTTCCCAAAACTTGCATTAATTCTAAGTCTAAGTGGGAAAACTAAAAATGAATGGAAAGCATTTAATTTGATTCAGTGAATCTTACGAACCCAGTGCATGCATTACTGTTCAATTTTTTTCACTCAAACACGCTTCCCACAATCCATTTCCCAACAAAATCCCTTCATATTCCAATCATTCCCCCTATAAACATCGCGGATTATCCTTCATATCCCAGAATTTAAAATTCAAAATTACTCTCTCTCTTATCCACTCGCCAACTACCTTTCCTATATATAATCATGACCCTTTCCAAGCTTCAATTCCCAAACCCTAGTGACCCTTCCTCTCCCTCGGAACCAATTATCACCGTCGTTCCTCTCCAAACAATTTACCCAGAATCCATGGCTCCGAAACAACCAACACCCAAACCACCACCAGCCAAGTCCACCGCCAAGCTCGCCACAAAGAGGAAACTAGTTCTAAAGAAGGAAGTCATTGCACCAACTCAGGGGGAACCACACCTTCAAGCGGAGAAAAAGGTAAAACTCGAATCCACAAAATTTCATTATTTTCCCCCCGATCGCATGCTCCGTGGGTTGAGTATTGATTTTGGTTGGTGTCGAGAGGTCGGTTTTGTCGAATTGCTAGAATCAATTGAGTCACAGGGTTGGACATATTTGTTTGAAGTGTGTTCTAAGGCTTGCATGTATCTTGAGGCTATGGGGGAATTTTGCTCGAATTTCATAAACAAAGGAGGGTTTGTCAGTCGGAGGTAAATGGAAAGTCATTTAGTTTTGATGCTAAAAAATTGGGAACCTGGTTCAAAGTTCCTGTGCTGGGGGAGGAAGTTTATCATAATGGGAAAGGCCCAATTTAATTGGGAGGTGCTACTATGGCGGATGTCTACTCTTACTCTGGGGGTTAGGGGAAACACCCAAAAGCCCTAAATCAATCACTCCTAACTCCCTTTCAAAAAGTCCTTTTTAATGTGGTGCGTCGAGGCCTAGTTCCGCGTCATGACAAACGAGCCCTAGCCAGTAGATTGGACCTCATATACATCTTTCTCCTTGAATCTCAACGCCAAATTAACTTTCCCATGGTCTTTATTGCTCACCTCACCCACTACATCTCTCATAATAACATGGTTGGGTATGGCTCTCTTCTGACTTTTATCATGAGAAAGGTGGGGGTCGATCTCACTCACTACACAGCTGAACCCCTCACTCCTGCTCACATACTTAACAAAGCATGTTTACATGGTGTAAGTCTTAGTGTTGTTGATGGGGTTGTCTGTGTTGGGAAGCAGATGGTTGGAGACATGGCCCCACAAGATGAGGAAGTGGGGGATGAAATAGAGGATATGGAGGAGGAGATAGATGAGGGAGAAGAGCTCTCGGATGAAGAGGAGGCGGTGCCCTTTCCCTGTGAGGAGACAAAGGGTCAGACAGAGGGTGTTCCTGTTGACCTGTGCCCAAAAGAGAAAAGCCCTGCCAAAGCCACCTCATCTCCCAAGCCAAACCCAGCCTCTCCTGTGTCTCATCAACCCATTCGTCGCAGCACCCGTCTAGCCAGTTCTTCGAAAGGTGCACCTCCGGTCTATAGGGTAGAAGACTCTGACTCCGACAAGGAAGGTGAAACTCAATCTGCTGCTCCCTCGCCAGATGGTTCAGTTCAGCTCCTAATGGCCAAAGTGGATCAACTGCAGCTGGACAATGTTGTTCTGTTGTCTGCTGTTGCATCTTTGCAGGAGTTGATACACAAGATGCAGCAAGATCAGGCTGAGTTCTTCAACGACATGACGGAGCGCCTTGCTGACATGGTCATCGAGGAGGTGGAAAATGATGAGGAAGCTGCACCTGGACCCCCCCCCCCCCCAGCCTGACCCTGATACATTATCTGATTATCCCACCCTAAATATTTTGCTATCTCTTGAACAATTTTTTTTTCTTCTTGCTCTCTGAACAATTAATTTTTGGATGTTTTGGATGCGCCAAGTTTATGACTAATTCTCATTAGTGCGCTTTTCCTACGTTCTGATAGTTGTCCCACACTGACTTGTAGGATTATTGTATGTGTTGTGTTCCACGCTGCTTTTACCTTGTTTTGCTTGCAGGGGTGCGGTCAAACTCGTTGATCGACTTGAGCTGCAAGATGCTTCTCTGATTGATAGGGTAACATAATTCACATCTATATACTTCCTTCTGTTTTGTGCAATCGTTTTTCAACTGGTCCCTTTTTGATAATTCCAAAGGGGGAAGATAGTGGGGGGCAACTTGTTTTCAAAATATTTGCATCTATGCGTGGGTTCGAAACCTCGGTTTTGACTCCTCTGTTCCTGGTTGAGGTTTGGAGTATGGATATCAGTTGCTCCATGTTTCATTCCTTGTTCAATTTAAGTATATTTTATTATTATCAAGTTGTAAGGTTGTCATCATCAAAAAGGGGGAAATTGTTGATTCGTGAGTTTTGATGGTGACAAGCTTAAATTATACTCACGACTGTTTGTCTAAGGAATGTCAGGAACAGGTTAATATAGAGCCACAAGTGCTCGTAGCAAGAATAGCATATAAAGATGCCAGCTGAGAAGCTATGAAGAAAACAAGTCCAAAGCGTATAGAAATATTAAATCAAGGACCAAGAAGGGTGAAGTCTAAGCAAGTCTTATAAGTGTCGAAAGGTATAAGACCAGTGTAATTTAAATATAGCTTAGTATGGGAACAGAGTATTTCGTAGAGTCCAAGTAATATCTTGAAACAAAGTAATTAAATTAGTTTTATTTTACAAAAGATAAGCGTCGAAGTTTAAAACTGAATTTACTATCCTACTTGAGGTTATACTCTTGAGAATTTGAGTTGAAGTGCAACTCTCAAATCCGTAAAGATTGATTTTATCAAAACGCGTTTTAAAGTGTTATTTGCGAAAATCTATCTTTTGAAAAGAGTCCTAAATAGTGTTGAATTAGAATCTAGGGTAAAAACTTAGATTCTTATAAATAGACCTCAAGTTCTTCACGAAAGTTTTATCAGACTTATTAACATTAACCGGAAGCTTTCAGGTATCATCCTTAAAGTCTCGATCTTTAGAGAGTCTGTTCCTGTTCCCATATAGAGCAGTATTTGTTACATGGTTTTATATCTTGTGTTAGTATTAGTTTAATATCTATTCGTTTCAATTAAAGTGTTGAGTTATTGTATGATAGCCTGAATCAGGCTTACTTGAGCAAGAGAGAAGATCTCACAAGAGATCTGTGAGGTGAAGCAGTTGAGGGATTGTTTCCATAAGGGAAGGAACAACAAGGGTTGTTCCTAGTCATCTGTAATCAGAGGCGATTAACAGATTGTGGCCCGAGTAGATTAGGTTTGTAAAAACTGAGTTATTTTGCCTAATTAGTGAATGTGTTTAAGTCCGCAAAGGAGACATGGTTTTTTCCTCTCTATTGGGCCTAGAGAGTTTTCCATGCTAAATCTTGCTTGCATATTTTACTATTTCTGTTCCTAGTAGTTTAATTTTTATAAAACCGTAAAATATCAATTTACCCACCTTCTTGAGGAACTCTGTGAAACTAACATCTTGTATTTCTCTTGTTAAATATAGTCTTATTTTTATTTCTACTAGTGTTAGATGTATCTCCCATAGATCAGCAGTAGGCTGCTAGTAATGGGTGTTATATATATATATATATATATATATATATATATATATATATATATATATATATATATATATATATATATATATATATATATATATATATATATATATATATATATATATATATATATATATATATATATATATATATATATATATATATATATATATATATATATATATATATATATATCGTCTGAATGCATGTTTGAATCCATTGCCAAATTTTTTTTTTCGTTATTAATATTTTTATTTAAATTTAATCTTGTTGGTTTCACAATACATTAGCAAAAGCTCGTTTATTGATCAAGCTAGGCTTAACCTCGAGCTCCAATTTTACCGAGCTACTCGTGAGTTAAGCTCGGACAATGAAAATAAACGAGCCAAACTCAAACAGGGAAAATGAAAGCTCAATTAAGCTCGGGTCAAGGTTTCTTATCAAGCTTAACTTAAACCACCAAATGCTTGGTACGGCTCGGCTCGGTTAGGCTACTCATTAACATCCATAAATTCATGCTTCCAAAACTTGTGCACACTTATTATAAAACGGTACATTAATACGAATTATTCTTTTATATTAGGAATCCCGATGAATTGGATATCTGAAATTTGCATAATGTAAAGATGCACTTTCTCTGTCCCTTTTTATTACTTCCTCCGTCTTTTAATACTCGCAACGTTTGTTAGTTGCACACATGCCAATGCACAACTTTGATCATTTATATCTTAAATTCTCTTTATGCAAAAATTATAAAAAGTTGATATTTTGAAAATTCACATTGAGACGAATCTAACAAGATCCCACATGACTATGTTTTATCTTATATAAAAAACACTACGAATAGTCAAAGTAAATTATATGAATAGTGGCAAAAGTCCAAACGTTGCGAGTATTAAAAGACGGAGGAAGTATTTACCTATTCTGTTTTAGGTGACTCATTTTAATCTACGTTTAAAATATTTCTTTTTATATTATAAATGACCATAATATTCTGTCAAAAATTATGCCAATTGATTATTTTAAATCAATTAAATTTATTAGGGTATTTAATCTTTCATGCTTTTCTATTGAGATAATTAAATCTCTTATACTCCAATGTCAAAAAAATTATGAAAGTGAAAACATTATAAATAAACGTAATTTGTATTGTTTAAATTAAAAAAGAAAAATGAATCTCAATTTCTATTAATTTGATATAAAACGTGCGTATAATATCAAACGTAAAGATTAAAGAGGGACATGAGAATTTTGCAAAAGGAAATCAATTATACGGCACAAACTATAATAATGCTTTAAGATGGTCCTGATGAACAGTCAAAAAGCAAAAGACATATGCTTTCTATGTTTAATTTTCTAAATGTTGATTCATTTTGAAAAAGCTGTTCCTAAATGTTTAATTATAATAATTATAATTTTGGCTAAATGTTGATTAAATTTCAAAAAGCTGTTCCTTTCTATGCTTCCAATTTCTAAATAAAGTCCTCTAAAGTCGTATATATACAATCATGATTCCTTTACTAATTTGCTACTAATGAACATCTCTTTTAATTTAATTTAATTATTATTATTTTATTTTAAGGGTTAGTCAAATAATTCAACCAAATTAGGTGCTGTCTAAACAACCTTTGTTTTTTTTGATTCTCCATTCTCACCAACTAAGAACCTCCCTTAAACTCCGGAACATCTGCTTCCCAAGGTTGCTTCATTATGCATTTACAGTACACAATTCTTCAATAATTAACCACTATCAATTGTCTAATCCTTTGACATTATTTGACCTACCCAGCCCATATCAAGTCTTTTTTCCACTACGAGTTTTTGGATATACACTCATATGCACTGAAACGAACACAAGCGGCTATAATCATGTACTTTCGTACTGTACAAACGAGGTATTGAACTACTAATTAAGATTAAATGCATGATACTCTGTAGGTTTCAGGTTTGAATATCTCATCCCCCATTTACAATTATAATGTCTTGTGACTCATTGGCACCAAATAATATTTTGTATTATCGTATTGTGGTAATCGATACAATAAGATAACTTAAACTATTCGAATTGTATAATTAAGCTTACAACTACAAGACAAGCTTATTAAAACATGATATAAATATATACTCCCTCCGTCCCATAATATAGTGCTCGTTTGACCAAAATCACGGTTATTAAGGTAAAGTATAACATTGATAATAAAAACAATAATTATTTGTTCTTTCAAGATAAAGTACATGTTAGTTGGCTTTTATGGAGAGAGAAATTAGAGATTAAAGGTGTGTACATAATAAATAGGTCTAAAAAAGACAAAAATCAAGCACATGGGTTGAATAAAAGTCAAAAAATACAATTTTTAAAGTAAAAATTAATGGTTTAAAATAGAAATAGGCACATCATTTAGGGACACCATTTTAGGAAAACAGGCACTATATTATGGGACGAAGGGAGTACTACAATAAGTATTTAACTAATTTAACTAGGGAAGTTTGAATTTTGATTTAATATTATTATTTTAATTGTCCATCTTTGTAGACGGAGAGGAAACCTCTCTGGCCAAATATTGGACCATCTCGTTACTGGATTGAAAGAGTGGAAAAATAGGTCGAGTGAGATGTTAGGATTCGAAGTTTTCGACTTCGACTTCAATTTTTTTTCCCCCTCTCCCTCTTTTAATTAGGTGAGTATAAAAGGGAGTTTGTAATTGGTAAGTAGCTACTCCGTACAAGTAATAAACAGGTAAACTATACACAATATATGACTCATTGGCTCATTGCACATTTGTACACTTATACATTTGTTCTGTAGGTGAACACAACAACTACAAAGAAAAAAGAACAACCAATTGTCTGTTGGTTCAGTGGTGATTGAGGCTGAACTTAGTAAGGAGGACTCGTGTTCGATCCCCCGCAACAACAGTTGGGAGGGGACTGGAACCTATCCACCTAAAACTTGTCCCGAATCCGGATTAGCCCTAAGGGTGAACTGGATGCTAACAAAAAAAAAAAAAAAACTACTATGGAAAATGTAAGAATGACTTCTTTTTTTTTACGGAAAGAAAAACATATTATACGGTGGTATATTAATACTATCTAACTGTAACCGTAAAAAAAAAATGTCATCACATGATTTTTTATTAATTTATTTTTCAACACAAACATCTAGCAAATTAAGCTAGAAAGTGAGAAAACATATCTACAAAAATTGTTCATAACTAATTCAATTAAAATAAAATAAAAAAGAGAGAAATTATCTGAGATGAGCAACAATAGGAGCAGCTTCATTTTCATGAGCAGAGTAAGAGTTACGTTTGATAAATTCCAAACAATCTGCAATCGCTTCTGTATAAAATGAGTTACTTCGACACAGAGACCTTAATCTACAATCTGGTTTTCTCCGATCTTCTGATATTAATCGATTATTACTACCATTATTATTGGTAGTAGTAGTATTATTATTACTATAAGTAGTGCAGTTTCTGGTACTTCCTCCACATGAAATTCCTTTCTTGAATGATTTAACGGCACGGTCGTAAGACTTCCTCCATTTGAACAACACCCTGAAGAAATGAATGAATCTTGTTCTAAGCCTTTGGATTGACAACTTTCTTATGTTGAGTCGGAAACCGCGAAAACTGTTGTTACAAGACCTTGTTGCACCTAGTACTCTCTTGTACCCTGTTTCATGTTTGTTGTTTCTCATTTCTTCAAGCTTGTTGTGATCGTGTTCTTGTTCTTCTTCTTGTTGTTGTTGTTGGTTTTTTGTGTGTTTTTTCAAAGAGAAAGAGGGTGTGTTTTTCAAAGAGAAAGAGGGTGTGTTTTTGATTTTTGGAAGAGGGGGGAAAGGTTTGAACTTTGAAGGAAGACTTTTTATGGAGTGAAGGGAAGGGACTTGGAAATTTGGTAAGATGTTTTTGGACGGTTTTGTTTTGTAAAAGGGGGGACTTTCTAGGGTTGTTCACTAAGCACAAAACATTTACTAATTTTATTTTATTGGTTTATTTAATTAATAATTGTTTTGCTAATCATGTTTATTAGTTTACTACCTTCTGATTTTAACAGCTTTTTATCATGCAATAAGCTCTTGACTTCAACTTAGTGATATTTCAATTTGGATTAGGTGAAAGAAATTTGCCGTGTGTAAATGAGTGCACTAATTTATTACTCCCTCCGTTCCTAAATAAGTGCCATTTAGGACATTTACGCGGGATTTAATAAAACTGAATTGTGTGTAAGAGGTAATGATTGAGAATGTTTTATTTGGGGAAAGGAAAAAGTATATAATTTTTTAATGTTAAAAATACAAATAAAAAGGGATGTGAGGATTGGAAAGTGGGAAAAGTGTAGAATGTGTAAGAAAAAATAATAATGATTTATAGAAAAGTAGGAAAAGTGTGTGAAAAAGTGGGAAAAGTGTATAAAAATGTAGGAAAGGTGTATGTCCAAAAATGGAAACTGAACACTTATAAGGGAACGCTATTTATGGGAACTGGACACTTATTTAGGAACGGAGGGAGTATCTTTTGTAAACGAAGTGTTCGTTTACCCTCCCCCACAACAAAGTCTCGTTCCCTTCACATAGTTTTGTCTAATTTTTATGGTTTTTTGTCTACTCTCGTATATTCTGGTCCGGTTTGAATGTTTTATGTTAGTGCTTTGACTATTTGATTTTTCTGGTCTGATTTATTAAGCAATATAAGTGAAGAAAATAAATATGATTTTTGTTGTTCTAAATTGGCCCAACCTTAAAATAGTCCAAAATGCCATTATTTTGGCCCAAAATAGCGCGTATTTGGCCCAATGAGCCCATGTCAGTAGGGATGTGATAATGCCCTTGGTCCAAGTATGCATTCTATGTTAAGTCTAATAAGTACGGTTCAGTATTAATTAACAAGTTAATAATTCAGTGAGATCAAGTGAGCTGAATGTCTAGCTAGAGGCCGCTTCAGTTCAAGTGGAATTAATGATATTAATCCACAGCTTACTCTTGACTGAACCCGTAGGGTCACACAAATAGTACGTAAACGGATCAAGTATTTAATGGCATTAAATACTCCATCTATGGATATTCGGAATCGACGGATCTTGGTTTCAGTGGGAGCTAAGATCGTCACAGGCAAGAAATGAATGCTCCGGAAACGATGATATTGCCGGAAACGGAAATATGGATCGTATCAGAAATATAAATATTATCCAAGTCGTAGATGTTGCCGGAAACGGAAACATGGTACGTATCGGAAAATATTATCGAAAATGGAAATATTGCCGGAATCGGAAATATTGCCGGAAACGGAAATATTGTCAGAATCGGAAATATTATCGGAATCGGAAAATAATTCCGGAAACGGAAATATTAAATATTTGTTCGAAACGGAAATTAATTCCGGAAACGGAAATATTAAATATTGTTCGTATCGGAAATGAATTCCGGAATCGGGAAATTAATCGGAAGCGTATCGTACGAATTAGCATCGGACGAGGCCTGCCAGACGAAGGCCCAGCACGAAGCCGGGCCATCGCCCAGCAAGCCAGCGCGCCACAACGCACCAGCCAAGGCTGCGCCAGGCCCACCGCAAGGCAGGCCCAGCGCGCGCCAACGCTGCGGCAGCGTGTGGGCCTCGTGGCAATGGGCTGCGAGCTCGAGGGCTGCGCGCGCGCGCATGGCGCCCCTCGTGGGCTGCTGTGCGTGCGTGTGTGTGTTTGTGTGCTATACGAATCCTAAAGCTATCAGGTTTCGACATATGATTAAATTCCTAAACCTAAAAGGATGAATTAATTAAATAAGAATTCTATTAGGATTCTAGTTTAATTAATTCGTATCCTAATAGGATTACAATTCCCTTTCCATACCTCTATAAATAAAGGCCTAGGGTCATTATTTTGAATAGAGTATTCAAGTATTCAAAGTGATTTTTGAGAGCAAAAATTCAGTCATACAATTGCCTACATTAGCCGAAAATTCTAAGTACCTTAAGGGCGATCCTAGTTGGTCAAGCTTAAGGCGGATCCGGGCGTGCTGTGGACTATCTACGGAGGGACGACACTTGGAGTCCTAAAGACTTGTTCTTGTTCGGTTCGGGCGCAGCTAGGGAGGGCACGCAACAAAGTGTATGCATCTAAACTATGCTAAATGATTATGTGTAAATAATATGCTTTCCTGGCTTTATGGTTTTTCCGCATGATTTATGAATTGTCATATGTATCATAACCTAACAGTGGTATCAGAGCCTCTTATTATTTTCATAATCTAAATTGCATGAACATGGTTAAATATTACAAATTTGCAAGAATTAAAAGGGGTGATTAATTTTCGTAATTGTTAATTAATTGCAAATTGCGTTTATTTAATTATACGTACGCAGTTTTTCGGCATTTTCTTAGTTACTCATCCAAATCGAGTGATTTTTGTATCAATTCCGCATGTAAAAGACATTCTAAAATTTTGACAAAATTAGTATTTTTCGGCCGAACCCAGAATTCTCAAATTCGAAGCCTAACTATGACTTTTCGGAGGTTTTAGTTTTTCGAATGCAAAATTTCGTAAATTTAAGATGTTAAATTAAATATTTGCTATTCTTGTTGATAAATCTTGAATTTTTGATTGACCTACTGTATATGTTTAACAAGTTTGAATGCCTAGCCTTGTTAATTATGCAATCTAATTTGTAATTATGATTAATTTGTTGAAAATTGGAATAATTTAGAATTAATTTGATTTTCATAATTAGTTATAATTTAATTAGACACCTATGATTAAAAACCACCATGAAAATTGTAAATTTATGTTAAATTTTAAATTTTTATGACCTAGACTTGAATCCATGTTAATCGGAAATCAATTAAATAATAAATTTTCGATTTTTCGCCCTAAAATTATGAAAGTAATATTATTTATTAATTTGTCATTAATTTTGAATATAAATTTTAAATTTTTATGCGATTCGCTCATATAACTTGCACGCACAAAGCAATGGACGCTACGTGTTACCCTTAAGGGGTGTTGTATAGTGCGGGCATGTGACGACGAGCAAGGGAGCTCGTCGCCCATGCGGTACGAATGCAATGAGCAAGGCCATGGTGCACGAGCGCAAGGCAGCAGCCCTGCCTTGTGTCGTGGGCTGTGTGCGATGGGCGAATGGGCGAGGGCGAGAGCAAGGCACGAGCAGTCGCGTGTGGGCACCAAGCGAGCTGCGCCACAGCGCGCACTGCCTCGCGCAAGCATGCGGAGCATCGCGCGCAGCGAGCGCTAGTGTGCGTGCGACGAGCGCTGCGCCCAGCGATGGCGTGCAGCGTGCTTGTTGCGACGTGCGAAGAGCGCTGCGCCCAGCGATGGCGTGCAGCGTGCTTGTTGCGACGTGCGACGAGCGTTGCGCCCAGCGATGGCGAGCATCTTGCTTGTTGCGACGTGCGACGAGCGCTGCGCCCAGCGATGGGCTGCGGCAGCATGCTTGTTGCGTCGAGCGTTGGCACGCGCAGCGAGCACCAGCTCGCGTGATGCCTTGCGATGGTGAGCAGCAGTGATGCGACGCAGCGCATGGGCTGCGCGCACATGGCCAACGATGGTTGTGTGCGTGTGGCCCATGGGCGTGCGTTGCGTGGGATTGTTGCGTAGCGATTAGATCGTTTTGAAATTTTAATTTGAAATTTTCAGTTTACGTAATTTTAATTAATTTTAAAATTAATAATTTAAATTATTTTCTTGGATTTTAATTTTGAATATTGTAATTATAATAAATTTTATTTATTCTAATTATTTTACTAAAATTAAAATCATGAATTAATTTAAATACGACTGAAATTAAATTAAACTTTTTGGATTCAATTATAAATTTATATGAGCTTTAAATTTTAATTAAATTTGTATGTTTCCGGTTAGACTAGAAATACATTTTTATGTTTAAAATTAGTAAAGCATATGAATTTATTGGTTTAAGTGGGAGCCCTTTTTTAGTCATAAACTCTTGATTAGGTCTACAAATCCTTAAGGTTAAAACAACTTGATTAGAATTAATAAGGACTGAATAATTTGTAGATTATTGGTGCCCTTGATTAATTGCTGCAAATGTTTATGTGATGCATAATGTGTTTTACTAACCAGCTATGTGGGCCATTCATGATAATGAATGGGTGAGTGGTATATATTGTATATGTACTGTTTTGCAGGTTATGAAGTGACTAGTATGGCCCAAATAGGATAGAAAATATGGTCTGCGTACCATTAATTTGAATGTAATTGGACAAGTGGGAGACTGAAGGAAATAATGCCCTTGGTCCAAGTATGCATTCAATGTTAAGTCTAATAAATGCGGTTCAGTATTAATTAACAAGTTAATAATTCAGTGAGATCAAGTGAGCTGAATGCCTAGCTAGAGGCCGCTTCAGTTCAAGTGGAATTAATGATATTAATCCACAGCTTACTCTTGACTGAACCCGTAGGGTCACACAAATAGTACGTAAACGGATCAAGTATTTAATGGCATTAAATACTCCATCTATGGATATTCGGAATCGACGGATCTTGGTTTCAATGGGAGCTAAGATCGTCACAGGCAAGAAATGAATACTCCGGAAACGATGATATTGCCGGAAACGGAAATATGGATCGTATCGGAATATAAATATTATCCAAGTCGTAGATGTTGTCGGAAACGGAAACATGGTACGTATCGGAAAATATTATCGGAAATGGAAATATTACCGGAATCGGAAATATTGCCGGAAACGGAAATATTGTCAGAATCGGAAATATTATCGGAATCGGAAAATAATTCCGGAAACGGAAATATTAAATATTTGTTCGAAACGGAAATTAATTCCGGAATCGGAAATATTAAATATTGTTCGTATCGGAAATGAATTCCGGAATCGAGAATTTGATCGGAAGCGTATCGTACGAATTAGCATCGGACGAGGCCTGCCAGACGAAGGCCCAGCACGAAGCCGGGCCATCGCCCAGCAAGCCAAGCGCAACAACCACACGCCAAGCATACGACCAGGCCCAGCGCAAAAGCCGGGCCCAGCCGAAGCTTGGGCGCGCGCGCGGACAAGGCTGCGACAGTGGGCCTTGCGCTGTGCGCTCGGCGTGGGCCGCAAGGCCTGCGTGCGGGCGTGCGGTGCTTGTGCGCCACTCGTGTGTGTTACTCGGAATCCTAAGGCTACCGGGATTCGTAATATGATTAAATATAATCCTAATAGATAAACTTTGTTTAATTAGAATCCTAGTAGGGTTATAATTAAATAGATTTGTATTCTAATAGGATTATAATTCCTTTCCATAAACTCTATAAATAAGTGCCTAGGGTCACATATTTACAACGAGTTTTTTCAAGTATTCAAAGTGAGTTTTTGAGAGAAAAATTCAGTCACACATTTGCCAAAAGTGCCGAAAATAATAGTACCTTAAGGGCGATTCTAGTTGGTCAATCTTAAGGCGGATCCGGACGTGCTGTGGACTATCTACGGAGGGACGACACTTGGAGTCCTAAAGACTTGTTCTTGTTCGGTTCGGGCGCAGCTAGGGAAGGCACGCAACAAAGAGTATGCATCTAAACTATGCTAAATGATTATGTGTAAATAATATGTATTACTGGCTTAATGGTTGTTTCCGCATGATTTATGAATTGTCATATGTATCATAACCTAACAGTGGTATCACGAGCCTCTTATTATTTTCATAATCTAAATTGCATGAACATGGTTAAATATTACAAATTTGCAAGAATTAAAAGGGGTGATTAATTTTCGTAATTGTTAATTAATTGCAAATTGCGTTTATTTAATTATACGTACGCAGTTTTTCGGCAGTTTCTTCGTTACTCATCCAAATCGAGTGATTTTTGTGTCCATTCCGCATGTAAAAGGCATTCTAAAATTTTGACAAAAAAAGTATTTTTCTGCCGAACCCAGAATTCTCAAATTCGAAGCCTAACTATGACTTTTCGGAGGTTTTAGTTTTTCGAATGCAAAATTTCGTAAATTTAAGATGTTAAATTAAATATTTGCGATTCTTGTTGATAAATCTTGAATTTTTGATTGACCTACTTTATATGTTTAACAAGTTTGAATGCCTAGCCTTGTTAATTATGCAATCTAATTTGTAATTATGATTAATTTGTTGAAAATTAGAATAATTTAGAATTAATTTGATTTTCATAATTAATTATAATTTAATTAGATACCTATGATTAAAAACCACCATAAAAATTGTAAATTTATGATAAATTTTAAATTTTTATGACCTAGGCTTGAATCCATGATAATCGGAAATCAATTGAATAATAAATTTTCGATTTTTTCGCCCTAAAATTATGAAATTAATATTATTTATTAATTTGTCATTAATTTTAAATATAAAATTTTTAAATTTTATGCGATTCGCTCATATAACTTGCACGCACAAAGCAATGGCGCTACGTGTTACCCTTAAGGGGTGTTGTATAGTGCGGGCATGTGACGACGAGCAAGGGAGCTCGTCGCCCATGCGGCACGAATGCAATGAGCAAGGCCATGGTGCACGAGCACAAGGCAGCAGCCCTGCCTTGTATCGTGGGCTATGAACAATGGATGAATGGGCATGGGCGAAGGCAAGGCACGGCAGTCGCGTGTGGGCAGCAAGCGAGCTGCGCCACAGCGCGCACTGCCTCGCGCAAAGCGTGCGGAGCCTCGCGCGCAGCGAGCGCAAGCTCGCGTGCCACGAGTGCTCCGCCCAGCGTCGATGCCTCGCATAGCGAGCGATGGCTCGCAGCATCGAGCGCTGGCAAGCGCGCTGGCGAGCGCGCACAGCGAGCGCTGGCGAGCGAGCGCAGCGAGCGATGGCTCGCGTGCATCGAGAGTTGGCTCGCGCGCAGCAAGCACCAGCTCGCATGAGGCCTTGCGAAGGATAGCAGCAGCAGCGATGCGACGCAGCGCATGGGCTGCGCGCACATGGCCAGCAATGGCTGTGTGCGTGTGGCCCATGGGCGTACGTTGCGTGGGGTTGTTGCGTTGCGATTAGATCGTTTTGAAATTTTAATTTGAAATTATCAGTTTACGTAATTTTAATTAATTTTAAAATTAATAATTTAAATTATTTTCTTGGATTTTAATTTTGAATATTGTAATTATAATAAATTTTATTTATTCTAATTATTTTACTAAAATTAAAATCATGAATTAATTTAAGTACGACTGAAATTAAATTAAACTTTTTGGATTCAATTATAAATTTATATGAGCTTTAAATTTTAATTAAATTTGTATGTTTCCGGTTAGACTAGAAATACATTTTTATGTTTAAAATTAGTAAAGCATATGAATTTATTGGTTTAAGTGGGAGCACTTTTAGTCATAAACTCTTGATTAGGTCTACAAATCCTTAAGGTTAAAACAACTTGATTAGAATTAATAAGGACTGAATAATTTGTAGATTATTGGTGCCCTTGATTAATTGCTGCAAATGTTTATGTGATGCATAATGTGTTTTACTAACCAGCTATGTGGGCCATTCATGATAATGAATGGGTGAATGGTATATATTGTATATGTACTGTTTTGCAGGTTATGAAGTGACTAGTATGGCCCAAATAGAATAGAAAATATGGTCTGCGTACCATTAATTTGAATGTAATTGGTCTAAAGTACCAAAGTTGTTTTTCAATTCAAATATGGTCTGCGTACCATCAAATAGTTGTAATTAGTTTTAATTATAGCTTATTCTATTTGAAGAAAATGGTGCCTCCCACGGAGATTTTCAAGACGGACTTTGAAGTTAAAGCTTCAAGATGAAGTCGGGCCATACTAGATCACATTTATCTTATGCATGTTTTAAGTTATTTATTGCTTTTAAATATGTCTTAAAATGCATGAGATCAAAAGCTTGATTATGTTGCATGAGTAAGGATTTTAGTTCACTTAAAATCTAACCAACATAGTAAGAGCCTTAAGTTCCAAACTTAAAAATTGAGTTAAAAGGTGCCATGCCAAAATATACACTTGCTTGGATATCCTTTACATCAATCTAGTAATAGTTTTCGCTCAGCGAGGTGTTACTTATTGGTCCTAAAGGGGCAAGGTACACAAATAATTGTGAGTACACGTTAGTTTTGGTGAAACTCAACGATATAAGTAAGGAGTCCTTTTATGTCGTGGAAAAATCGATAGGTTTACCTAATAAGTTCCTAGACGTACCTATCAACCAAGAGTAGTTTCTAGACTATTAGCAAAAGGCTTTTGCTTACCTAAAATGTTTTAGAATTGAGTCGACAAACTATGCTTAATTCTTCAATAGTTTTAGGGTCTTGGAATCATTTTATTCACACCTGCCGGAACACATAACTCGAATAAAATGCTAATGACTTGTTGCATGATTGCTTTAATTTTCAAGTTATTATTCATGATAAATGTTTAGACTTTGCATGCTTCAATGTATGTTTTAATTATTGTTTATAATTAAATATCTTGCACTGCAGTAAATCCTTTTAGAAAGGTAACAGTAAATTTCCTCGATTGGTAGTGAATCCAAGAACGATTCACAGAAATGAGAGAAAATGAGCAATTTAAAATGTACGTTTCTTATAGCGACTTTTATGGTTGTTTTCGAATATCAAAATCGAATGGCAAACCAATTGGTGCTTGTGAATTCAAAATACGATGTAGTTTTGAGATCATAAAGCATTGAGTTTAAACGCTCAGCTTTACCAATGGTTAACAACCTAAAATCTTTTTCCATTTAATTCTCGAATGAGTCTAGTCCCTAGACATTCGAATAGATCGATGCTTAGAGAACTTTAGAAGCTTCTGGTAAGATCATCTAGTTGAAACTTAATATTCAACATAAATGGTAAGAACCTTGTTGGGTGACATTGGACATGTCTAACAAAGTATAAAAGTCAACACTAAAGAATTCAATTCTTAAGACTATAAGAAAGGGTACAAGAAATAGGAAAACGAGGAACAAATAAAAGGAATTTACGATTCCGTTTCTACCTATAAGTTTATGTTTAAAGAGAAGTGACCTAGCAATCAAACTTCCTTGGTATCATATACCGCTTGAGGTTCTTACTTCGGTAATAACTCAAACAATGGAAGCTAGGATACACTAATGACCTACAAGTGGAAAATGAAGCATGGCAATGCTACATTAGTTGTAGGGTCATCTAGTTTGTTTTAAGTCCTTTCAAAGGCTGGAACTTAATGGCTATTTTGTTCCATAATCAGCATACCTAAATTTCTGTTTCAAACACAGAAAGACTCACATTCAGAAGAACAAAAACAATGTTTGTTTGTTTATTTGAATGAAATGGTCATTTACGGGTTGAGTCAATATGCTTGATTAAAACAAACAACTCTTTAACAATAAGAACTTTACTAGGTTCAAATCAATCTCTTGATTTGAGTTCCACTAACCTTTAGCATTGTTGCTTAGACCATATCAACAAGTTAACATTCATAAGCGCTATTTTGATGGACTTTTGAAAGTTGATTGATTTCTAGATCAATTCAAGACAAGCTAGTCTTACTTGTTGAAAGTAACAAAAGATATGAACTATTGTTAGAACGCCTAGACAATAGAGTTCAAAGCTAAAGAAAGATTTTATGACTTTATTATTTCACATGGATTTGAGTGAATATAGGTTTATTTACTCAAATGTGATATAAGTTGAATCTGTTTGGCTAGTTCAAAGATTCAGAAGTATAAAATCCACTTGGCAAGAAATCATAAATATCTAGGTTAGATCATGATTACTTGGACCAAATATGATCATCAATGATTGTGTGTTGTAATTTCACAATCTAGGTCCATAAGATATGGCATATCTTAGTTGGAATAATCGAAGTCAATTAGTACTTGATTCGATTAATGATGAATCATAAAGACTTTTCCTATAATTTCTAAAACAAAATGCTCAACTACCACCAAACTAAACCAAATTCGTCAAAGCTATTGAAAAGTAATTTCAGAATAACTTTTCATAAAATATATCTAGAGAGTTGCAAAACTCAGTGGGAGCTTAGTGTTTGTCATTCGACAAACTAAGGCCCAAGTATAGATATATGTTTCATTGTGATTTATTCAAATGAGACACAAGGGTATTGTTTCTACCACGAATTTTTGAGAACATAATGTTTGTTTGCTCGAAATAATGTCCTTTTGGAGATTCGTTTCCAAAATGACAAGTGGGAGAAAATAGACCTCGAAAGTTTTCGAGGCGAACAACAAACATAAACGGACATTCCGGAGGCTTTTGGAAGTGCTTCAGAAAATCCGAACTTATTCTTTAAGGACTTTAGAAGTGGCTTTAAAGAATAGACATCTCTTAGAAGACTTTACAAGTGCTTCAAGGAAAACAGAATATTCAAAGGACTTTCAAGTGGCTATTGATATTCTATTGTTTGATACCCTAGTAGGCATAGAGTTCAAGTCACTGGAACTATGAGATTCTTCTATTAGATAGTGAAGAAACATGGAGTTCAGGTCATTGAAGCTATGCGATTCTTCCATTAGATAGTGAAGAAACCTACAACTTGCAGTCAAACTATTATCATGTAGATTAATGAGTTTGTGACTTGTAAGAAAGCTATGACGAAACCTAGATTCCCTAAAATGGTTAGAGGCCATATATAGACTCAAATGTTTTAAATGGTTAGAGGCCATAAAACATACTCAATGTTTTGATGACAAAATTGAAATTTTGTTGATTTGCAAGAATAAGGTTCACACCTATTGGTTGCATGTTTGTTTTAAGGATAAAAACCATCAAACATGAAATTGTGTTCACACACAAAGCGAGATTAGTTGCTAAAGGTTACAAGCAAATTCATGGTGTGAATTGTGTTGAAACCTCATGCATAATCGTAATGCTCAAGTCTATAATTCAAGCAATGATTGCATATTGGTACATATAGCAATTGGATGACAAAACGTATTCCTCAATAAAATGTTGGAATAAACTATGTACATGGTATGTCATAGGATTTGTGGATCCAAATAAATGCTTGAAAGAGAAAGCTAGCTTATAAAATCTAAGTACAGATTTAAGCAAGCAATTGGGAATTGGAATGTATTTTAGTGAAGCTAATAAGTATTTTAGTTTCATAAATTGTACATGATTCTTATAGATATATAAGAAGTTTAGTGGGAGTACGTAAAACTTAATTGGTCCTATGTGTATCACACACATATCTCTCTATTGAGAAATAACATTCAAATGCTAATGACTTAGATTTGAGATTATTCATCAATGATGGACCATGGCGGAACTTAGTACATACTGGGTATTAAGATCTATTTACAAAGATCTTATATTATTGTTTTGGATTAAGTAATGGCATTTACTAAATCAAACACGAAATACTCCATTGGAGATATTCGACCCATGTGAATAAATCTAAGTAATGAATGTTTGAACTATGTATAAGCATTTACTAAGTTAAACATCAAAGAATCTAATGAGATTCTTCACCTATATTATATGTCAAAGAATTTAGTTGGATTCAGTATCTACTGTAACTGAATGAGCTAAAGTTACATGAATAGAATTCAATTGGGAATTATTCTGCAAAAGAATTTATCATGTATATAATATAATATGAGGATCGCCAAAAACGTATCGTATGACTTTAGGCATGACGGACATATACCAATCTCTATTGATCTAAGTAAAGATCAACTAGATTGAGATCAAGAATACTTATGGTACTTGAAAAGGTACATAGGAATAGTTCTTGATTCAAGGAAATAAAGATATGCTAAATATTGATGCTACACGCATAAACACTGGCAAAGGATCAAGCAAGACCCTTTGGAGTTAACCATTGATAAGGACGAGCTATAGAGCATCGTGTTTTGAAATGGCAACATGGATTGGAGACCATGAGTTGTTGCGTGGGATATTAAAATATTAATTTCTATGTTCTAAGATACAGCTGGAAAGTATTCCACATATCTGTGAACTGCTTGGATAAGTAATTCCAAACAAAGCATCACTAGCAACCTATACAGTTGAAGTAAAAGTAATTATTGCCTAAGAAGCAATAAAATAGAGTTGTTTATATGAGTTCTTCATTGAACTTGGGAAGATCACATGTCTGTTGACTTAATGGTTCTTCATTGCAAAATGCGTAGAACCACTAATGTAGCAAGAAAGACTAGATCACAAAATAAACATACTCAAAAGATCTTATCATCATATCTCGAAGAACATTCGATGAAAAGGATATTAAGATTAGCAAAGCATGATAACTAAACCTATGCAACAAGTGAGAAGCAGCACTCACATTGTGGCACTGGAAATCAAGCATAGCTTTGAATTCCATGAATTGTTTTAAAGATGGGTTTGAGGCCCATGGTTGTAAAACAATGGGGTTGAACATTTATCATATATGAAATGTATTTTCATATTCCATTTAATCTTGGTTTAGTATTAAATGATGAGTCCCTTCAATTTGACGATATATTCAAGATAGACTGTCAGGACCAGTCCTGTGACTAAGAAATGTCTATCAAGTGAACTTGAATGTCAAAGGTTGAAAATGGTCCCTAGTCGGAGTTTTTTATAAAATTGGACGCATAGAAAACGTTAGACGACTAGAATGCAAGATGACTAGTAGTTCTGTTTCTTGAACTATGTGGACATGGCAATGTCATAATCATTTGCATAGATACTTACTTTGGGAAGACTAGTATCGGACAAGACCTATGAAACTTTACTGTAAGAGATGAAAATCTGTCATAAGTAAATTTCATTAAAATTATTAGACACTAAATCCTCAATACCTGAGTGGTTTGAGATTACTTGTTTGAGAACTGGTTACTTTGACGTTGACCAACCGTCGCACCGTAAAAGGAGGCTATAAAGGCAACGCTCAGGTAATCACCTATCAAACGAAGTCTAATCTCAAGATCGCAAGATTGGGATTGTCCTCCCATAAATCGGGATGAGATGCTTAAAAGTTGTAAAAGGCCACCCGGAGAGCTAGAAACTGTGAAATGCATGGCCGTGCTCGGATGAATCATAGGCTATGATTATCTGTTTATTTGATCAGTTGAACTCTGAAACCGAGGAACACCTCTGGACATAATAAGGATGACAACTCTTACCTTATGTTCAAGAGCAAGCATCGAGCGGCAAAGGAATTAGGAAATGCACACTTGTCCCTAAGGACAAGTGGGAGACTGAAGGAAATAATGCCCTTGGTCCAAGTATGCATTCAATGTTAAGTCTAATAAATGCGGTTCAGTATTAATTAACAAGTTAATAATTCAGTGAGATCAAGTGAGCTGAATGCCTAGCTAGAGGCCGCTTCAGTTCAAGTGGAATTAATGATATTAATCCACAGCTTACTCTTGACTGAACCCGTAGGGTCACACAAATAGTACGTAAACGGATCAAGTATTTAATGGCATTAAATACTCCATCTATGGATATTCGGAATCGACGGATCTTGGTGTCAGTGGGAGCTAAGACCGTCACAGGCAAGAAATGAATACTCCGAAAACGATGATATTGCCGGAAATGGAAATATGGATCGTATCGGAATATAAATATTATCCAAGTCGTAGATGTTGCCGGAAACGGAAACATGGTACGTATCGGAAAATATTATCGGAAATGGAAATATTACCGGAATCGGAAATATTGCCGGAAACGGAAATATTGTCAGAATCGGAAATATTATCGGAATCGGAAAATAATTCCGGAAACGGAAATATTAAATATTTGTTCGAAACGGAAATTAATTCCGGAATCGGAAATATTAAATATTGTTCGTATCGGAAATGAATTCCGGAATCGAGAATTTAATCGGAAGCGTATCGTACGAATTAGCATCGGACGAGGCCTGCCAGACGAAGGCCCAGCACGAAGCCGGGCCATCGCCCAGCAAGCCAAGCGCAACAACCACACGCCAAGCATACGACCAGGCCCAGCGCAAAAGCCGGGCCCAGCCGAAGCTTGGGCGCGCGCGCGGACAAGGCTGCGACAGTGGGCCTTGCGCTGTGCGCTCGGCGTGGGCCGTAAGGCCTGCGTGCGGGCGTGCGGTGCTTGTGCGCCACTCGTGTGTGTTACTCGGAATCCTAAGGCTACCGGGATTCGTAATATGATTAAATCTAATCCTAATAGATAAACTTTGTTTAATTAGAATCCTAGTAGGGTTATAATTAAATAGATTTGTATTCTAATAGGATTATAATTCCTTTCCATAAACTCTATAAATAAGTGCCTAGGGTCACATATTTACAACGAGTTTTTTCAAGTATTCAAAGTGAGTTTTTGAGAGAAAAATTAAGTCACACATTTGCCTAAAAGTGCCGAAAATAATAGTACCTTAAGGGCGATTCTAGTTGGTCAATCTTAAGGCGGATCCGGACGTGCTGTGGACTATCTACGGAGGGACGACACTTGGAGTCCTAAAGACTTGTTCTTGTTCGGTTCGGGCGCAGCTAGGGAAGGCACGCAACAAAGAGTATGCATCTAAACTATGCTAAATGATTATGTGTAAATAATATGTATTCCTGGCTTAATGGTTGTTTCCGCATGATTTATGAATTGTCATATGTATCATAACCTAACAGTAATAGTTTTCGCTCAGCGAGGTGTTACTTATTGGTCCTAAAGGGGCAAGGTACTCAAATAATTGTGAGTACATGTTAGTTTTGGTGAAACTCAACGATATAAGTAAGGAGTCCTTTTATGTCGTGGCAAAATCGATAGGTTTACCAAATAAGTTCTTAGACGTACCTATCAACCAAGAATAGTTTCTAGACTATTAGCAAAAGGCTTTTGCTTACCTAAGATGTTTTAGGATTAAGTCGACAAACTGTGCTTAGTTCTTCAATGATTTTAGGATCTTGGAATCATTTTATTCACACCTGCCGGAACACATAACTTGAATAAAATGCTTAATGAACATTGAATTATGCATGTATGCTAGAATTTAAGTTTATTAAGAGAAACTATGAATGGTTATTTATTTGTTTGTTCTTTTCAATTGTAGTTTTAAATATGGCAAACAACAATTCATTCAACATTCGATCAATTCTCGAAAAGGAGAAATTGAACGGGAAAAACTTCCTTGACTGGCAAAGGAACTTGCAAATAGTTCTTATGCAGGAAGAAAAGGAGTATGTCCTAGAAGAGGCGATGCCCGAAGTCGCAGGCGATGCCCGAAGCCGCAGGCGACGGGGTCACTCAGGCAGCCCTCAATCGTTGGATTGATGCCAACAAGGATGTGAAATGTCTAATGCTCGCCACCATGAGTGCAGATCTGCAGAAAACGTTCATCAACTCAGATGCTTTCACAATCATCAGTGAGTTGAAGAACATGTTCCAAGATCTGGCTCGAGTCGAAAGATTCGAGACTCATAGGCAAATTCTTGAGACCAAGCTTAAGAAAGGCGAGCCCGTAAGTCCACATGTTCTCAAAATGATTGGACTCGTTGAGAATATGAGTCGGCTGGATCAGCAATTTTCTCAGGAAATGGTTATAGACACCATCCTCCATTCTCTTCATAGCGGGTATGATCAGTTCAAACTGAACTACAGTATGAATAGTCTGGACAAAACGCTCACTGAGCTTCACGGTATGCTGAAGACCGCTGAAAAGACGCTCAAAAGTGATAAGGAGGATGTGCTTATGGTGCATGGGGGCAAGTTCAAGAAATCTGGAAAGAAGAGGAATGCTAATAAAGGTGGCAACAAGGCCAGCCCAACTAAGCAAACTGGCGCCAAATCTGTAAAGAGGAAGGTCAGTCAACCCACTTCTGAATCCGAATGCTTCTACTGCAAGAAGAAGGGGCATTGGAAGAGAGATTGCTTGAAGCTAAAGGAAGATCAGAAGAACGGAACAGTCGTTCCATCTTCAGGTATTTTCATTATAGACTGTATACTTGCTAATTCAACTTCTTGGGTATTAGATACAGGTTGTGGCTCACAGTTATGTTCCAATCCACAGGGACTAAGAAGAAGTAGAAAGTTAAGCAAGGGTGAAGTCGACCTACGAGTGGGAAATGGAGCACGGATTGCTGCATTAGCTGTAGGAACTTATTATTTGTCGTTGCCCTCCGGGCTAGTTTTGGAACTGGAAGAGTGTTTCCATGTTCCAAGTCTTACTAAAAACATCATTTCAGTTTCTTGCTTAGATGCTAAGGGATTTTCCTTTTTAATAAAAGACAATAGTTGTTCGTTTTATTTTAAAGAGATGTTTTACGGATCTGCTAGATTAGTCAATGGACTTTATTTATTAGATCACGACAAACAAGTATATAACATAAATACCAAAAAGGCCATAAAGGATGATTCAGATCTCACCTATCTGTGGCATTGTCGATTAGGCCATATACACTAACGCTTAGAAAGACTTCAAAAGGAAGGAATTCTAGAACCATTTGACTTAGAGGATTATGGTAAATGCGAATCATGTTTACTTGGCAAAATGACAAAGCAACCTTTCTCTAAAGTTGGAGAAAGAGCAAATAAACTATTGGGTTTAATCCATACAGATGTATGTGGACCAATGAGTACAAATGCTAGAGGTGGTTTCAGCTACTTTATCACTTTCACTGATGACTTCAGTAGATATGGTTATGTCTACCTAATGAAGCATAAGTCTGAATCCTTTGACAAATTCAAGGAATTTCAGAGTGAAGTAGAGAATCAATTAGGCAAGAAGATTAAGGCACTGCGGTCTGATAGAGGCGGTGAATATCTGAGCTATGAATTTGATGACCATCTGAAAGAATGTGGAATTCTATCAGAATTGACTCCTCCTGGAACACCACAATGAAACGGTGTGTCGGAACGGAGGAACGGAACCTTGCTAGACATGGTCAGGTCAATGATGGGTTAGGCCAAACTTCCATTAGAATTTTGGGGACATGCACTAAATACAGCTGCACTCACTATAAATAGAGCTCCGTCTAAAGCTGTCGAAAAGACTCCATATGAATTATGGTTTGGAAAGCCTCCAAATGTGTCTTTTCTTAAGATTTGGGGATGTGAAGTATACGTCAAACAATTAATTTCAGACAAACTTCATCCAAAATCTGACAAATGTATCCTTGTGGGCTATCCAAAGGAAACAAAGGGGTATTACTTCTACAATACATCTGAGAACAAGGTGTTTGTTGCTCGAGATGGTGTCTTTTTGGAGAAAGATCACATTTCCAAAATGACAAGTGGGAGAAAAGTAGACCTCGAAGAAATTCGAGTCGAACAACAAACTCTAGAGAATGCTCAAGATGACATTCAGGATGAAACTCAGAGATCTTTAGAAGAATCTGGTGAGAATCATGGTCAATCTAGAAATGTTACCCCGCGTAGATCGCAAAGATATAGATCTCAACCGGAAAGGTACTTAGGTATTTTAACGAACGAGAGCTATGACGTTCTATTACTTGAAAGTGATGAACCTGCGACTTACAAACAAGCTATGACGAGCCCTAGCTCCAAGCAATGGCAAGAAGCCATGCAATCTGAATTAGACTCCATGTCTGAAAACCAAGTATGGGATTTGGTCGATTTGCCAGATGGCTACCAAGCCATTGGAAGCAAATGGGTTTTCAAACTGAAAAAGGACAAGGATGGGAAACTTGAACTATTCAAAGCTAGATTGGTTGCAAAAGGTTACAGGCAAGTCCACGGTGTGGATTACGATGAAACCTTTTCACCAGTTGCAATGCTAAAGTCTATTCGGATAATGTTAGCAATCGCTGCATATTACGATTACGAAATATGGCAGATGGATGTCAAAACTGCTTTCTTAAACGGCGTTTTAACAGAAACTGTGTTTATGACACAGCCTGAAGGTTTTGAGGATCCAAAGAATGCTAAAAAGGTATGCAAGCTAAAGAAGTCAATCTACGGATTGAAGCAGGCATCCAGGAGCTGGAATATACGTTTTGATGAAGCAGTCAGTGACTTTGGTTTCATCAAGAACGCAGACGAATCTTGTGTATACAAGAAGGTCAGTGGGAGAAAAATTGCTTTCCTAGTATTATATGTCGACGACATATTACTTATCGGAAATGACATTCCTATGTTGAACTCTGTCAAGATTTGGCTTGGGAAATGTTTTTCGATGAAAGATCTAGGAGAAGCACAGTACATATTGGGCATCAAGATTTACAAAGATAGATCTAAAAGGATGATTGGACTTAGTCAAAGCACTTATATCAATAAGGTGCTTGATAGGTTCAAGATGGCAGACTCCAAGCGAGGCTACCTACCCATGTCTCATGGAATAACTCTAAGCAAGACTCAGTGCCCAAAAACACTTGATGAGCGTAGACGAATGAATGGGATTCCATATACATCATTGATTGGTTCAATAATGTATGCTATGATATGTACACGCCCGGATGTTGCGTACGCACTCAGTGCTACGAGCAGATACCAGTCAGACCCAGGAGAGACGCATTGGACTGCTGCCAAGAATATTCTGAAGTACCTGAAAAGGCACAAAGATGACTTCCTGGTCTATGGTGGAGATGATGAATTAATTGTTAAAGGCTATACAGACGCAAGTTTCCAAACCGACAAAGATGATTTCAGATCACAGTCTGGGTTTGTCTTCTGCCTCAACGGAGGTGCAGTAAGTTGGAAAAGTGCTAAGCAAAGCACCATTGCGGATTCTACAACTGAAGCGGAGTACATTGCTGCACATGAAGCAGCAAAGGAAGCTATATGGCTAAGGAAGTTCATAGGTGAACTTGGTGTAGTCCCCTCCATTAAAGGACCAATAGCCCTGTATTGTGATAATAACGGAGCTATTGCACAGGCAAAGGAGCCTAGACACCACCAGAGAGTCAAGCATGTACTTCGTAGATTTCACCTTCTACGAGAGTTCGTTGAAAGAAAAGAAGTCGAGAAAAACAAGATTGGAACTGATGACAACATATCAGATCCATTGACTAAACCTCTGCCGCAGGCGAAGCACAACTCGCACACTGCAGCTATGGGAATCAAGCATATTGGAGAATGGCTTTGATATCCCTGTTTAATGTTTTAAAGTTTTAGAGTTTAAATCTTTGTAAAACATTATTTGTTAATCATTCACAACAAATGAAAAGAATTCATTTTTCCATTTAATTTGTGGTTTATTAAATGATGATTCCCTTCAATTTGACGATATATTCAAGATAGACTGTCAGGACCAGTCCTGTGACTAAGAAATGTCTATCAAGTGAACTTGAATGTCAAAGGTTGAAAATGGTCCCTAGTCGGAGTTTTCTATAAAATTGGACGCATAGAAAACGTTAGACGATTAGAATGCAAGATGACTAGTAGTTCTGTTTCTTGAACTATGTGGACATGGCAATGTCATAATCATTTGCATAGATACTTACTTTGGGAAGACTAGTATCGGACAAGACCTATGAAACTTTACTGTAAGAGATGAAAATCTGTCATAAGTAAATTTCATTAAAATTATTAGACACTAAATCCTCAATACCTGAGTGATTTGAGATTACTTGTTTGAGAACTGGTTGCTTTGACGTTGACCAACCGTCGCACCGTAAAAGGAGGCTATAAAGGCAACGCTCAGGTAATCACCTATCAAACGAAGTCTAATCTCAAGATCGCAAGATTGGCATTGTCCTCCCATAAATCGGGATAAGATGCTTAAAAGTTGTACAAGGCCACTCGGAGAGCTAGAAACTGTGAAATGCATGGCCGTGCTCGGATGAATCATAGGCTATGATTATCTGTTTATTTGATCAGTTGAACTCTGAAACCGAGGAACACCTCTGGACATAATAAGGATGACAACTCTTACCTTATGTTCAAGAGCAAGCATCGAGCGACAAAGGAATTAGGAAATGCACACTTGTCCCTAAGGACAAGTGGGAGACTGAAGGAAATAATGCCCTTGGTCCAAGTATGCATTCTATGTTAAGTCTAATAAGTACGGTTCAGTATTAATTAACAAGTTAATAATTCAGTGAGATCAAGTGAGCTGAATGCCTAGATAGAGGCCGCTTCAGTTCAAGTGGAATTAATGATATTAATCCACAGCTTACTCTTGACTGAACCCGTAGGGTCACACAAATAGTACGTAAACGGATCAAGTATTTAATGGCGTTAAATACTCCATCTATGGATATTCGGAATCGACGGATCTTGGTTTCAGTGGGAGCTAAGATCGTCACAAGCAAGAAATGAATGCTCCGGAAACGATGATATTGCCGGAAACGGAAATATGGATCGTATCGGAAATATAAATATTATCCAAGTCGTAGATGTTGCCGGAAACGAAAACATGGTACGTATCGGAAAATATTATCAGAAATGGAAATATTGCCGGAATCGGAAATATTGCCGGAAACGGAAATATTGTCAGAATCGGAAATATTATCGGAATCGGAAAATAATTTCGGAAACGGAAATATTAAATATTTGTTCGAAACGGAAATTAATTCCGGAATCGGAAATATTAAATATTGTTCGTATCGGAAATGAATTCCGGAATCGGGAAATTAATCGGAATCGTATCGTACGAATTAGCATCGGACGAGGCCTGCCAGACGAAGGCCCAGCACGAAGCCGGGCCATCGCCCAGCAAGCCAGCGCGCCACAACGCACCAGCCAAGGCCGCGCCAGGCCCACCGCAAGGCAGGCCCAGCGCGCGCCAACGCTGCGGCAGCGTGTGGGCCTCGTGGCAATGGGCTGCGAGCTCGCGGGCTGCGCGCGCGCGCATGGCGCCCCTCGTGGGCTGCTGTGCGTGCGTGTGTGTGTTTGTGTGCTATACGAATCCTAAAGCTATCAGGTTTCGACATATGATTAAATTCCTAAACCTAAAAGGATGAATTAATTAAATAAGAATTCTATTAGGATTCTAGTTTAATTAATTCGTATCCTAATAGGATTACAATTCCCTTTCCATACCTCTATAAATAAAGGCCTAGGGTCATTATTTTGAATAGAGTATTCAAGTATTCAAAGTGATTTTTGAGAGCAAAAATTCAGTCATACAATTGCCTACATTAGCCGAAAATTCTAAGTACCTTAAGGGCGATCCTAGTTGGTCAAGCTTAAGGCGGATCCGGACGTGTTGTGGACTATCTACGGAGGGACGACACTTGGAGTCCTAAAGACTTGTTCTTGTTCGGTTCGGGCGCAGCTAGGGAGGGCACGCAACAAAGTGTATGCATCTAAACTATGCTAAATGATTATGTGTAAATAATATGCTTTCCTGGCTTTATGGTTTTTCCGCATGATTTATGAATTGTCATATGTATCATAACCTAACAGGATGGGCATGGGTCTAGGACCTTGTCAAAACCCGGTTGGACCCAGCCCATTTTTAAGGGTCTGAGTCTAGTTATTTGAGACCCAATGGATCTGGGGCGGATCTGGATCCATGTGTTTAAAAACGGGTCTGGGTCTAGGTCCAATATTCTCAGACCCAGACCCGGTCCAGATCCGGCCCATGGACCCGGTCAATTATTAGAAATTGGAAATATTCTAATTAGATACATGCATGTATTAGTATTTTGGCACTAATTTGCGAATTGTGATATTTTATGTATCGAATGTGAATATGTTATGGTAAATGACGGTTAAATCAATGGCGCGGAGAAATTTTCTAAGACAAAAATGTTAAAAAGTAAAATAACACTAGACCCATTTTTTACCCGAGACCCATTAGACCCATTGGATCTGGGTATAGGTTTGAATTTTTCAGACCCAATGGATCTGGGGCGGGTCTAGGTCCGCCTAAAAAATATGGGTCTGGGTCTCACCAGACTCGACCCAAATCCGGCCAATGCCCATCCCTACCTGTCAGGCCCGACCTACGAGATGAAAAAGTCTAATATGGTCCGGCTTGACTTGCCACTTAATCTAGTTTACCTTTTTTTTCATGCAAACTCGATCAGATCTAAATAGTAGTGTTCCGTAGAAAGTACGGAGTAATATAAACATGATAAAATAAATTATATGCCCTTGATCTCTTTTCTTTTTACTCTTCAATAGTTGGTGACATTACGTTATAATTAATGTACTCATCTTACGAAAAAATATTGTATCATCTTTAAATTAATTGAAAAAAATATATTAATACTTGGTATGTTTTAGTAGCCATTTACTGTTGAACCAATTTTGTTTGAGCATAATTTGTCTTGGTCCATATAGATGAAGTTAGTTTCGAATGAGACTGAATTCACGTGTAACTAGGTTTATTTAATTTGTATGTTTTGGAGTTTTGGGGGTGCTATTTTGCAACATAGTTGGGATAAAATCTGACTAAAAATATGGGAAGGGAGGAGGGGACAAAACAAACATGAGTCAAGAAAACACAAAAGAATAAGACAAGCATCCTCTACAGAGTACAGACTAGCTACTCGTTTAACAGTTTGTACCGTACGTCTTGGTCGTGAACTCGTGCTGGTCGCGCCAACATAAATCTTGTGTCAAAGTTGTGTTGTCGTCCAACCTAAAGTTTCACTATTGTATCCAACATTTATACTGTACTAGTGTACTCCCTCCATTTTCGGTTAGTTACAGAGTACTCTATATAATGTTTTGACTTTTGCACTATTTATATACTTTTATTTAACTGACTTAGATGAATTTTACATAGACTAGAACATAGGCTCGTGGAGTCTTATTAGATTTATCTCGATTTATGTGAATTTTCCATAAACAAGAACATAATCACGTGGAGTCTTATAAAATTTATCCCGACTTATGTTTTTGCAATATTAATTTTTTTGTAGTACTTTTTACTTATATACCATTAGAGATATTAATTGATAAAGATGTATGTGCGTTGACAAGCGTGAAAATTAAAAAGTTACAATTACAAGAGAACATGAGAAGTGTAAATTTAATCTCGTTTGTATCGTTTGTTATTCTTGTGTCAATTTGGCTTGGTCAAACCAAAGTGACGATGGTATCAAAATTTAAAGTATAACATTATTCGGTATCATTTATACGGAGTATCATTTGTAATTTGGGATCTATTTGTTTTAACTTACTTTAATTTATGTTGAATTATTTCTGATAAAAATATGTTTATATTAGTCCATATAAGTTTAAACAAAATAATTTTAAGTTCGGATAAGTCCATAATTTATTTTGACTTGTTTTAGCCTTCTTATTCATCCTCTTTTTAGAGGAATAACTTATCTGTAAACAAAAAAAAGAAAAAAAAAACTCCTATATCCGTTGTATTATTTTAATAAATAAACCAATTTATTATTTTAAGAAATTTTCACCTTCCTTATTTTCCCTTCATTTCTTAGAATTCCTCTATTCTTTTCTAAATGACACAATTTGTTAGGCACGTTGTCAATGCACGATTTCAAACATTAATATCTCCAATTATGGATAAGAAAAAATTATAAAAAGTTGATATTTAAAAAATATTTGTTGAAACAAATCTAAAAAGACCACACATGACTATGTTTTTTCGTAAGTATAAACAATGAAAGGAGTTTGTGTGAATAGTGTTCAAAATTCAATTGTGTCATGTAATTAAGAACTGAGAAAGTATATGAGATAGGTTGTAAATTCATGTAGGCTAGCACAATCGTTATATAGAAAACTTCCGTATGGATTTAACTTATCATAATATATTATGGGGTATTTTTACAAAGAAATTAAAGGAAGTTAAACGAAGCTTAACTGAAAATTAGATAAAGCGGACACATCTTGTGTTTTTGTGGTAGGATCTCTTAATGATACTGAGAATAGAAGAAGGCTCTGGTAGGCAAAATTAGTGGTAGCGGACTAGCGGGTAGCGGTGAATGTAATGTAACAATTATTTGTTAAAGTAGCGGGTAACTAATATGAGTGTTCGGTAAAGTAGCGGTTGATATTGCAAAATACAATAAAATATAGAATGTTATTTAAAACTTTACCATAAATTTGTCAAACACTTATCAGCTATATTAAACGCTACATAAATTTTATAAGTTCTTTCTTGATTATGTCAAAATACTACCCACTATCTCAAACGTTACCAAATATGACCGAAGTATCCTTCAAAGTTTCAACAAGTATGAATGATTGGAGGGATTATAAATTAGAAACAATTGAGTCCGGATCCTCTAGAGTTTTAATAAAACTCTACAAGGTAGAGTTGTATCTAAACCATACATTTCAAAATCAATGGATCATATTGATAAGAAAAAATAGGGGAAAATTTGGAAAGATAATATATAAACCATTGATTTTTCATTCAATGGTTGATATAGTCAAACTCTACCTTGTAGAGTTATTTTAGAAATCTAGAGGATCCAAAACTGAAACAATTATATACTTTGTCAGATGTGGGATTAGATAAGATTCGTCCGTCCCTTTACAAATCACAATCTTTATACGACATCAGTATAATTGTATAAAGTACTAATACGTGACTGTGATTATTGTTAATTAATCTCTGTGTTTTGCAATCCAGTTGTTAAATTTTGCAAATTAGCGTCTACCGGAGTACTCGTTTTTACTTATTTTACCTTAGTGTTTTAGGGTAAGAATAAGTTTAGATGATTTCAGTTACTTTCAGATAAGTTTATTTCAGTTAAATTTAATTGAATCAAATAGAGCATTATATTTGTTGAGTAAACATTTGACTAACCTATACTAATATCTTAATACAGGACAAAATTACATGATATGTGCCACTGATGTGTCTCTTTGAAATAGAGTTTCTACTCCCGTCCGTTAAGCGGTAAAGTGCTCGTCAGGTTGTGCCGCACGACCGGGGCAATTTATTCAATATGTTCAAGTTTGCATTCGCGTCCAACTAGGCGAGATCGCGCGATAGGGGTGAAAGTTCGGTTTTTGGTTTGGATTATGGCCCAAACCGAATCCAAACCGAACTAATTCGGTTTTTATTTTTTGAAACCGAATCCAAACCAAATAACATTTTAATCCAAACCAAACCAAACCAGATTTTTAAATTTCAATCCAGTCCAAACCATAAAACCGAATTTTCATGGGCCTTTTATTTGGGCCTGTTTTTGGGCCTATATTATACCTACTTTTAGCCAATTTTCTGGTCCTTTTTATGATGTTTAGCCAAGTTCGGTTTATTCGGTTTTAGTTCGGTTTATTCGGTTTCGGACTTTTCAGTCCAATCCAAACCATAAGACCAATTTTTTTAAAAATCTCAGTCCAAACCGAACAGAAAAAAAAACCAAATCGAATTTCTTATTCGGTTTGGTTCGGTTCGGTTTTCGGTTTTTTTCTACCAAACTTCCACCCCTACCGCGCGATGCTCGTCGGGCGAGAATGCTTTTCTCAACGCCATCCTCGAAGCTCAAGATTAACACCGCCCAATCGTACGACGACTCGTTTTCCCTGGTCCTGGTTTAATGAGTATTATTTGTTAATTTTAGGCAAGACTGTAAATACAAAGGTCTTAATGACTTATATACTATCTTATTTTTTAGTTTAATTTTCCCAGGGTCTTGTTTTTGTTTACGCATTTGTTCTCTCAAATATGTCAGTTTGGGCAATTTAATCAAGTAATCCCTCCGTTTCTTTTTGTTGTATCCGTTTTCATTTTAAGTGTTTCATATTGTTGTATCCATTTAGAATCTATTCTATTTTTGGACATACATTTTATCCCAAAATACCCTTACATTTCTATCTTATTACCAAAATACCTAAAGATTCTACCCATATTCCCACCTAATTTTTCCCACCCATAATATTTAATTCTTTTCCCTTCCCCATATACCCACTCTCTCACCTCCTTTATCACCCATCATTATCACTCCTCTCTCTTACCTTATTTCTTTATTATTTTCTCACTCCTTTATTTATTATAATCTCTTACATCCAATCATTTATCTTACACCCAATCATTACACTTATACCCATACAAACCAATATTCCAATTTTCTTAAAAACCACACCAGATTCCAAATGGATACATCAAAAAGAAATGGAGGGAGTATTATTTTCCTGTTCCATTCTTCCCTCATTCACTAGTGGAAAAAAATTATATACCTCATCTTAAATGTGTCGCTTTATCTATTTGTACTTGGTATAGCAATATAGCATATGATATAAAGGCCTTATGAAGATAATTAATTGGAGGAGTTTAACTATTGATTTATTGGAGGAAAATAATTTGTTTCATTGGACTTGAACAATTAGGTTCTTCATTAGGAGCATTTAGAGCGTCCACGTAAGATTATATAATTACAAAAATCAGAATTAATTTTATCAACTAAATTAAAATATAATACTAATTTGATGAGATAGATTCATATTGAGCTATAAAATAAATATAAAAAATATGTACAAGAAAAGATAAATACAAATACTATAACTAATTAAGTTTATCTTTTTAATAATTAGAGTTCTTGACATAATAAACTCCGATAAGATCGGTTTTTAAATTTTATTCTAAGGTTTCAATAATCCTATATAAAGTGTTATGATGAACCATTAAAATTGAGTCATTGTGAATTTGTTATTCGTGAATCCTTTTTGTACTTGCACGGTTTCGGTTTGACTACAACAAAAAAATTGTTACTTTGAAGTTTGGAGAAACTGTAGTTGGAATTTGCATTAACCATTAAAAATTTGTTGCAAGAGGTCAAATTAGGTATTCTTCTTGTTGTTTAATTAATCATTTGTGGTTGAGTTTGTAGTAGTTGGTTCCTTATATCGGCGTACGATTTATCAGAAAATTAAAGAAGAAAATGAAGTCTAGACACATCTGATTTGTCTGCATCAACATTCAATTTTTGTGTGGGTATACTACTTTGTTCGTATATCGATCTTTGCTAGATGACAATAGAAAGGTTACGAAAATCATCTATATCTACTGATGATATTTTTACAGAGGAAAAGATAATTTCTATTTTGGATTAGAGCCTAAACTAAATCTAGATCTACCTCCAAAATTTGACGAAGAGTATGAATTGGTGCCCGAAAGGGTGTTTATAAGGAGTAGGCCAATCATGACAACATCTTCCAGGATTTTACTACTTTCACTTTTGATCGATATTGGCGTTGTATTGCTACTACTACAATGCATAATCTAAAGGTCGATTTATGGGTCGCAACAACACCTATTTGTTACTATTCCTAGTGTTCGTCACATTTTTTTGTTCTTGATAAATCCTTTTTCAACAAGGGGAGTGAGTAGTGGACTGAAATAAGCCATGTTTACAATTTGTTGATGATGTTCAGGCGAGTTACATACTGCACTTCTCTGAAAAAATGGTTTGATGAAAGAAGAAAACAATCCAAGTTCATATAATAATATAGTTTCCTCTATGGAAAATACAAGTTGGTTCTGTTTTCCTTCATCGGGTCATCCCAACTTTATACGATAAAGACTCCAGTACGTCTAATGCGAATATATATCCAATCAAAAGACAATTCTAAAAACAAAAACAAAAGGGAGAGCAGTTTGCTAATATTATTTTACATCATTTGCAAATTTCAAGCATTATGAACTAAGGAATACGTAAAATATTCCTTCTCAATATTTCACACACACTATTGAAAATATCTCTGAGATGCAAATAAGGCTTTTGTTTGAAATCGACTTTTACACCCAAGTAGGATTTTCATGTCATCAAACAATAATATTATTTTTAGATTTATTAAAAATTAAAAATAGATGAAGAGAGACCGGTAAAAGATAATAAAACATATAAAAGATAAAGATAATAAAACATATAAAAGATAAAGATAAATAAAACTAAGTAAAAGATAATAATAGAAAAATAAAAATAGATAAAAAAAATGAATAAAACTCAGTAAAAGATACTAATAGAAAAATAAAAATAGATAAATAAAGACCCGGTAAAAGATAATAAGAGATAAATTTTGAATATTTTTAAAAGATAATAAGAGAAAAATAAAAACCTGGTAAAAGATAAAGACCCATTAAAACTGTTATACTCATTGATTATAAAAACAATCACTGCTCTAACTATCGCTTAAAGTTGAAAAAAAATCTCATAACAAAAATTAATTTAACTGCACGGGCTTTAAATCTAGTAATTATGGTTTATGAGTACAACACTATAAATTGAGGTCTTGATGTCTTTTACTTATTTTTGGTTTTTGGACTTGGTATGTATTTCTAACTTAATTATTTTTGGTTTTCATGGGAATCTTTTTATAAGGTTTCCAAGTATATATCTTAAACTCTTTTACTATTTTGGTTTTTTAATATAGTCTGTATTTCTAACTTAATTTTTTCCGGTAAGAACACCTCTTTAGGTAAAAACACTTCTATCAATGAGAATACTTTCACACTCTCACTGTTCTAAATTTATTCAAGCATGTTCTAAATTTTGTTTAACCATGTTCTAAAATTATTAAACAATGTTCTACATTTGTTCAACCATGTTCTAAAATTATTCAAGCATGTTCTAAATTTGTTCAAGCATGTTCTAAATTTATTCAACCATGTTATAAATTTGTTCAGACCATGTTCTATATTTTCAAGCTCATGTTCTAAATTTATTCAAGCATGTTTTAAATTTATTCAACGATGTTCTAAATTTGTTCAACCATGTTCTAAATTTATTCAAGCATGTTCTAAATTTTTCAACCATGTTCTATATTTATTCAACCATGTTCTAAATTTTCAAGGTCATGTTCTAAATTAATTCAAGCATGTTCTAAATTTATTCAACCATGTTCTAAATTTTCAAGCTCATGTTCTAAATTTATTAAAGCATGTTCTAAATTTATTCAACAATGTTCTAAGTTTAGAATATGAGAACCTAGTCAACACATACACATATACACATGTTCTAAAATTTCAAGCTCGTGTTCTAAATTAATTTAAGCATGTTCTAAAATTATTAAACACGTTATAAATTTATTCAAGCATGTTCTCAATTTATTCAAGCATTTTCTAAATCCATTCAAGCATGTTCAAAATTTATTCAAGCATGTTCTAAATTTATTCAAGCTTTATTAATTTATCAAAGAATGTTCTAACTTTATTCAACCATGTTTCAAAATTTATTAAAGCATGTTCTAAATTTATTCATGCATGTTCTAAATTTATTCAACAGTGTTCAAAATTTATTCAAGCATGTTCTAAATCCATTCAAGCATGTTATAAATGTATTCAAGCATGTTATAAATTTATTCAAGCATGTCCTAAATTTATTCAAGCAAGTTCTAACTTTATCCAAATATGATCTAAATTTAATCAAGCATGTACTAACTTTATTCAACGGTGTTCAAATTTTATTCAAGCATGTTCTAAAATGTATTCAAGCATGTTCTAAATTTATTAAATTTGAATTTTTGCATTTTTCAAGATCCGAGTACATTTTTCCACGAATCACCAAATTGCCATTTTTTAACCTAAAAAATTCAGATTTCAGTACGTTGAACAATTTAAAATAGTTACTTCGATTTATTACACCGTCAATTGGACCGATTACATTAATATAGCAGAATAAGTTGAATCGACGATACCGTCAATTGAACCTTTTTCAGTAGTAAAGCAAAATCAATCGAATCAGTTGCACTGTCAATTGAACCGATTCCAGTATTAAAGCAGAATCAGTTTTCCTTAACTTATTTTCAAAGTTCTCTAGTAAGGTAGATAATTCAGATTAAACACCTGAAATTGTGCAACGAACCACCGCGATCAGTGATCGACGAATTGAGAAGTGCTGATTGAGGAATAGGAGGAGGAAGAAGGAGGATCGGATAATCGCGATGCCGCCGCATTGCTGCGAGTGGCAACGAAGGAACCACCGCGAGCAGCGATTCGATTTCGAACAATCGATTGAAAGTTAGCGATTGAAATTTATTTCGAATTGAGAAATGAGAATTGCTGGATTGAAATTGCCGATTGAAATTGAAATTGTCGATTGAAATTGATTTTGAATCGAGAAATAAGAATTGCTTGTCGATCAGAGGAAGGAGGAGGAAAATCGCCGGATGTTGGTGGTGGCTACGAGCGGCAATGGCCGAATGTTGGTGGTGTTCGAAAAGGAGAGAGAGGGGGGGGGGGGGGAATTGAAGACAGAGAAAGAGCGCCGAAAATAATGAAAAAATAGGCTGAAAGAATAATTAAATTGGGGGTATTTATTCATAAAAATAAGGAAAATGCCATTACATTTTTGCTTGATTTGAATTTATGTTTCGTGATTATAATAAATACGTTATTCTTTTTATTAATTTGGAGGAATTCTGATATGGTGGCTAGCTTGTGGTGGTGGTGGAGGATTATTTTGTATATAATCGTTTTTGCTGAATCGAAAATCCAAAATTTTTTTATACATATCAAATGTGACGTTTTTTGTTGAAGGTGCAACGTTTGAACATTTTAAAGGTGACACTTTCCTAAAAAAAAGCATCACATTTAGTATAGTATAGTCAAATTTGGCGCTTCTTCTTCAAAAGTGTCACATTTGACTGTGCAAAGGTGCTACTTTCTCAAACAAGTGGCACATTTTAAACTCATCAAGTGTGCCTCCCAAATATGTTGCACCATAAAAGTGCCACCTATAACCCCATTTTAATTAAGTGGCACACCTGACCTCTTTTCCTCTAGTGATGAGTCGGTATAATTTCTTACCTTTCAATTCCTTTTATTTCTTATCTACTTCACCTTTTATTCGTTCATGGACGATTTCAGTACATATGACTATATCTACCTAATGAAACACAAGTCTGAGTCGTTTGAGAAATTCAGAGAATTTCATAATGAAGTTGAGTATCAACTTGGCAAAAAGATCAAAGCTCTAAGATCGGATCAAGGAGATGAATATCTTAGCCATGCATTTGATGACCATTTAAAAGTATACGATATTCTTTTGGAATTGACTGCTCCAGGAACACCTCAGTGGAATGGTGTGTCGGAACGAAGAAACAAGACCTTACTCGATATGGTCAGGTCAATGATGGGTCAAGCAGAACTTCCTTTATAAATTTGGGAACATGCGTTGCAAACTGCAGAACTCACACTGATCGTGCTTCGTCTAAAGATGTTGAAAAGACTCCATACGAATTATGGACTGGGAAACTTCCAAAGTTGTATTTTCTAAAGGTTTGGGGTTGCGATGCATATGTCAAACGATTAATGTCGGACAAGCTAGCACCTAAATCAGACAAATGTTTCTTCGTTGCGTATCCAAAAGAAACTAAGGGGTATTACTTATATAACAAGTTGGAGAACAAGGTATTTGTTGCTCGTGACGATGTCTTTTTGAAAAGAAATCACATTTCCAAAATGACAAGTGGGGGAAAAATAGACCTCGAAGAAATTCGAGACGAACAATAAATCAAGATCTCTTTAGAAGTGGTTCAAGATGAAGAAACTCCAAGGCCTTTGGAAGGGCTAGTGGGAGTAGTTCCTTAAGATGTTGTTGCCCCTCGTAGGTCACAAAGAACTAAGGTTCAGCCGGATAGATGGACTGGTGTCCTCTTTATTGAAAAACTTAGAAGTTTTCATATTGGATAGTGTTGAACCTAGGTTCTACAAGCAAGCTATGACGAGCCCATAGTCCACTAAATAGTTAGAGGCCATGAAATTTCAAATAGACTTCATGTCTTAAAATCAAGTCTAGGATTTGGTTGTTTTTCCAGATGGGTTCACACCTATTGGAAGAAAATGAGTCTTCAAATTGAAGAAAGACAAAGATGGAAATGTATATGTATAAAAAAATATATTGGTAGCAAAAGGTTGCATACAAGTTCATGGCGTGGACTATGATGAAACCCTTTCACTAGTCGCAATGCTTAAGTCTGTTTGGATAATCCTTGCAATTGATGCATTTCATGACTATGAAATTGGCAAATGGATGTCAAAACTGACTTCTTGAATGGTATTCTAGAAGACATTGTGTTTGTGACATAGCCGGAGGGTTTTGTTGATCCAAATAATGCAGGAAAGGTATGCAAGCTCAAGAAATTCATTTATGGATTTAAGCAAGCATCAAAGATACAATTTGATGAAGCCGTCATCGCATTTGGCTTCATCAGGAATCTCGATGAATCTTGTGTATACAAGAAGGTAAGTGGGAGTAAGATTGCATTCCTAGTCTTATATGACGATGATATATTGCTTATTGGAAATGACATTCCTATGCTGATGTCTGTAAAGGCCTGGCTCCGAAAGTGTTTGTTAATGAAAGACTTGGGAGAGGCACAATACATTTTGGGAATCAAGATATATAGGGATAGATCTAAAAGTATGATTGTACTTATCCAAAGTACTTACATTAATAAGGTGCTAGATCGGTTCAATATAATAGAAGCCAAAAGGGGTCATCTACCAATGACACATGGTATATATCTAAGCTAGATGCAGTCTCCTAAGATATCTAATGAGCGTAGAAAGATGAGGATGATTCTATATGCTTCGGCTATTGGATCTATGATGTATTCCATGATTTGTACAAGGCTGGATGTTTAACTCGCACTCAATGCAACGAGCAGAAACCAGTCAGACCCAAGAGAGGCGCATTGGATTGCTGCAAGAATATCCTAGGTACCTGAAGTTCCTAGTCTATGGTGGAAATAATGAGTTGAATGTTAAGGGCTAGATGGATACAAGATTCCAAACCAATAGAGATGAATTCATATCATAACGTGGTTTTGTGTTCTGCCTCAATGGCGGAGCAGTAAGCTGGAAAAGTGCTAAGCAAAGCACCATTGCGGATTTTACAATTGAAGTCGAGTACATTGCTGCACCAGAAGCAACAAAGGAAGTTGTTTGGATTCGTAATTTAATCAAATAACTTGAGGTTGTCCCCCCCCCCCCCCCCCCAATAAAGTGACCAGTGGCTTTATATTGTGATAATAGTGGAGCCATTGCCCAGGCAGAGGAGACTAGGAGCCACCAAAAAGTCAAATATGTACTGCAGTGATTTCACATATTTTGAGAGATCGTTGATAGGAAAGAAATTGAGATATGAAAGGTTGGAACATACGACAAAGTCGCAGATCTATTGACTAATCCGTTGCCAAAATTGAAGCACTACGCACGTGTAGCAACCATGAGAATCAAACATGTTAGAGAATGGATTTGATTTTCTTTGTTTTGTTTTAGAATATTTGTTGGATCTATGTTTGAAAAAATTGGTTAACCATTTCATATTTATGAAATTATATTTTCATATTCATTTATTTATGGTTAGTACTAAATGATGAAGTCCAAGTGATTCAAAATCATTCAAATGGGATATCAAGATTGGAGTGTTTGATAAATAAACACCCATAAGTGAACTTGAATATTGATTCACAAAAGGATCCCTAATACAGGTCATTAACGGTTGGACGCACAATGACTACTGAAGATTAGATTGCAAGTAGATTTGTAGTTCATTTTCTTGAACTAGATAGGACTTGGATGTAATAAATCTTTTGCATATATACTTATAGTAATTCGTATTGGATTGACTATGAGAACACTTTAAGAGATCAAATTCATGTCATAAGCCGTTCTCATTAATGGTGATTAGAACCATTCCTCAAAACATGAGTAGTTATGATCACTTGTTTGATAATTAGTTCACTTTGATGCTCGCTGAACATCGCACCATAAAAGGAGACTATAAAATCAGTATTCTGGATTACTATGAATCAAAGTAAGTCTTTCATAAGTTACAAGAAGGGATTTTCCTCCTATCTTTGATTGGATATGGTGTCGTTGTGTAACAAGGCCTCTTGCAATGTTACATACTGTGAAAATACATGGTTGTGCTCAGAATTGTTAAGGCTTAATCTTCTGTTAAAGTTTAACAGTTGAACTCAGTAATTCGAGAAACACTTCTGAACATAATAAGGATGACTTGAATCTTACCTTATGTTCAGCAAGTAACATTAAGAGAGAAAGGAATAGGAATGCAAACTTGTCTAAAGGATAAGTGGGAGAGACTGAAATAAATATATCCTTCATCTAAGGTTAATTTTTATAATACCAAGCTTCAGATTAATTACAGAATAATTAATTCAGTAAGATCAAGTGATCGAAATTGCTAGTTGGAGCAATGTATCCGATTAGTGAGTTACTCCTATATTCCTTATTAGGCTCACAACTTACTCTAAACTGAACCTACAAGGTCACACCAATGACATATAACGTCTCTTCAATTCGGATTAAATGAATCGGATATTCATTTAATGGCTAATCGGGAAATAAGTTTAAAAAATGTTAATTTACGATAAATCGTTGGATCCTAATCGTATATCATATTGCATATATCATAGGTCGGGCTGTAAAAATAGTCGTATCATACGACATTGGATCGTCAAGTACTATACGATAAATAGTGGCCGTAAGGCCTTAGACGCAAATACGTGAAGACAACGCTGGAAGCCTAACGAGCCAAGCGCGTGACGCTAAGACCACTCGCTAGCAGCAGACCCACACCCTTGTAGCTAGCGCTCACGCGGGCTGAGAGAACAACAGATGCGACGCGCGCGGCTGTAACACCCCTAGGTGTTCAGAAGCCAACTAGTAGATATTGTCCTGTATGGGCCCTAGCTCGCAAGGTTTTTTTTGGTGAGAACTGAAGTCCTATAAAAAAAAGCCTCTACTAGGTTGAGGTGTTCACCTCTATATAAAGAAGGATTTGTTCTCCTTAACTTTCGATGTGGGATAACCAATATCTTAGGCACCTTCTCCCCTCTTTTAAAGAGCCTGCGTCCCCGTAGGCACTACAGGACACCGGAATGAGCCCTGGCTCTGATACCATCTGCAACACCCCTAGGTGTTCAGGATCCCACTTGTATATATTTTCCTCTATGGGCCTTAGCCCACAATGTTTTGATTTGGTGCAGAACCAAATTCCTACCCAAATGGCCTCTACTAAGGAGGCTTGGTGGACACACTCACATGCGCGTGTAGGCTGGCTGGGTTGGGCTCGGGCTTTGGGATACACGGGTGGGTTGTGGGCCTACCAATGCCAAGTGCCTATTATCTTGGTTATCCCACATCGGAAGTTGAGGGGAACAAAACCTTCTTTATATAGAGGTGGAAAACTCAACCTAGTAGAGGGATTTTGGATACGACTTCGGTTATGCACTAAAGAAAAACCTTGCGGGCTAGGGTTCATAGAGGACAATATCTACTAGTGGGATCTTGAACACCTAGGGGTGTTACATGTACAGATGGTATCAGAGCCAGAGCCCATTTCGGTGTCTTGTAGTGCCTATAGGGACGCATGCTCTTTAAAGGAGGGGAGAAGGTGCCTAGGATCTTGGTTATCCCACATCAGAATTTGAGGAAAACAAAGCCTTTTATATATAAAGGTGGACACGCAAACCTAGTGGAGGCCTTGTGGGTAGGACTTTAGTTCTGCACTAAAGAAAAACCTTGTAGGCTAGGGCGTATAGAGGAAAATATCTACTAGTGGGCTCCTGAACACCTAGGGATGTTATAGTGGCACAACTCAACCCAAGGCCAACGCATGTGCGCATGCACTGTGGGCTATTCATGTAAGCTAGTCGACCAAGCCTTTGGTCGGTTTGCTCGCACACTTGTTCCTAGGTTTATTAATCTAAACCTAATGTGTTTTCCATACTACACAACACACTAAGAACCCTTATCCTCTGTGTGCCTCCAAAGTGAGATTTCCTAAAAAAAAAGCCAACCAACTTTGAGAAAGTTCTAAACTAATAGAATCGAGACATATCTGAATGTGCCGGTGGACGACTGTAGAGGAACTACACATAGTATTCTTGATTGTGTTCGTGAGGCTAGTGGGAGTACACACTACGAATGTATGTTACATTTAATCTATACTTTTACATGTGATATTGGTTATGGTGAATGTTTCCGCATGTTAATTAGATTAACATTAATTCCCAAAATTATCTTTAACATACTTTTTTTGGAGTACACGTGATTGTGATGTATGCAGTGAAAGGTATTTGGAAAATCCCTTAGAAAATTCAAAATATTTTACAAGACATCACTCTCCTTCTTCATCATTTTGAGTTATTACCATCAATCATATCTATACAGAAGCAAATAGAGCGGTGGATTGAATTGCAAATGTAAGACATTTAGTTTCAGATTTTATATTTACTAGACAGTGTTTCTTAATTTACAACACGCTACACACGCAGTTTTTTGTTAGTAATTTTTTTGGATCCAAAAATATAGTGCAATCATCAAAGACAATTTGATTTGGCCTTGTTTTGAGTAGAAACACGCATTCTCGTCCTAATATTAGCACTGTATACCTTTATTAATTACCGAGTATAACATAACCAACCAACATTTGGTTTATTAGGAAGAAACCGAACAACAAATCTAAGCTCTCAAACTCAAACACAGACCATACCCTCATTCTCAATCTTTTACATGCGCCGCTTCCTCCTCCCCAAACTCCACATTCTCAAAGTCTCTTGTAAATCACTCACTACTTCTCCTTCGGTGCTGAAATGACAGACCCTGATTTCCAGTAGACGCGAATATCGAGTTGAGCAACGGAAACGACAAGACGCGAATGAATTACATCTATCCTCCTCTCCAATTCAAATCATCAATTCTCATCTTCTCATATACTTGAGCATTTCCCCTAATTTTACTTCTAATTGCCGCCCCCCTATTCCTAAATAGTGTAATTAGCTTTGGAGTTATTTGGAGTCCATCTACCAAATTAGTATGAGCTTGAAATTAATAATTAACAAATGAGTATTAAAAACAAATCAACAAATGACTCATTTCATATTCGACTTAGTCGAGGAAAGTATTAGCAAATTCGTATGAGCTTGGAAATATATATGTTATATGCATTCTTGTCTGCTACTTTTTCTTTTAAAAAACCATGACTCATGACTCATCGATCAATTGTATATTCAACCCTTTAATCCTGATTTATTATTTGCGCCATTTGTTGGATTTTTTTTCCTTGGTATTGTCGTTGTTATCTTCTTGTGAGCATGACTTAGAATAACTTAATTTTTTTTGGTGATTATTGAATTATTGTTTTAGTTTCTTAATATTTATATGGCATTAACAAAATAAATGAGCAATTTATGTTTTTGTGATTTTGGTGATATTATAATTCGTATGAAAATTAGTATTTGACTAAACGAATCAGGTACGCCATTAATAAACATATTGATGACGTGTTTGTCTTCTTTATAGTAAAGGGAAACTTATTATGGGGAGAGTGGGAGGGTAGACAAAATCACAAATTACTATTTACAAGTGGTGTACAATAAATATTGTACACTGGAGTAAGAAATAACACAAAGTGCTTAAAAGTTACATTTATATATGTAAAAGTTATTTATTTTTTAGTGATAATTTTTTCATTTTAATATAAACTATTTCTTCACAATCACTAATAATGTGTAAACTTAATTCTTTAACCCTTTAAAATGTTTATCTATCAACTTTTTTTCATAACATAAAAAGTTAATCAAAATATGTTAAAAGTTACGAAACCTAGGTAAAAGTTATAAAAATATGGGTAAAATTTATCGTGGTGTACAATAAAAGTTATCCTTGTGCGTGCAAGACTTTTTTCACTTAAACAAAAGTGACAAGAGTCATAGGGCTTAATTGTAATTGGAGTGTGTGAAGGGAAAATCGGTCAATACACTATTCTTAAGAGAATTTTGATTTTTCAAAGAATGATTTGAGGGGTAAGATGATCAATTCACTGTTCCAAAAATGAACTTTTTGATTTTTGAAGGGTTTAGGATTCATGTACTCAATAGCAAGACTTTACTATCCATTGTAAATGACAATAACTTAAGAGTCACCCTCGAGCGGTGGGCCTCCTAAGATTTCTCTCTTCTTATCAGTTAAATAAAATAAAATTAATTGTGATGTACAGACAAATTTAGAATGTATAAACTATTTCGTATGTTCCTAGTTGTTTGCCCCATACACAAATAATGCTTTATTAAGAATTGTTAGAGTGGAATTGGGAAGAGACAAAAGTTTGGGTCAAATTTATTTTATGTGAAAGTAAAGTTGTGATCGCTTGAACTTTTATGATAACGGGACTATTTTTCATGGACGACCTTAAATGATAAATGAGGCAAATAAGAAGGGACATAGGGAGTAGTACGTAGTGCAATTCTACGGAATACAATAAAACCGACATGGTTTAAAGATTTAGAAGTGTTTGAATACATTATAATTAAGTAGGAATCACTTAGCTAGCAAACATATAAATTACTTAGGAATCATTATGCTAGTATAATATTTTGGACGGTGAAGTCATCCATAAACATATGTTTTTTTCCTCTGTTTCTTTTGGTTGACGCCAGGAATTCAGGAAGCCATAATCCACTAGCAGTTAATCATATCACTAGACAAACAAAGGTGGAGTACGATACACCTAGTTGTGATAATCTTGCTTAAAGAATGTAAATGCATTTTACTACTTCATAGAATTTTAAAAGGTTCATGTACCCTATAGACTTAGTAGTTAGTGCGTGTTTGGTATGAATTTAGGAAATAAAATGAATTGGAAATAATTCAAAAAATTGATAATATTAAGTGTTATTATTATTTGTTATTTTTTTTGATAAAAAGAGAAACTAATTAGAAATTAGGAAGCATCGTGGAAGTGATCACTTCCCTTAAGTTTATATGGACCTCATAGTTTATGATCAATACCTCCTTTCAATGATCATCTATACCAGAGGGGGTGAAACTAACGTCATCTAAATATAGCTTAATACAATTTGGGGGAGGGGCACGGAAAGTACAACTTTGATTACACAAAATAAAGGTCGTCCTTGCGCTTTTCAATTTTCCATATCGTTAGCCATTTTGTTGGAGGATCGATCATCGATCTTCAAAAATCGAACTTATGCCCTGTTGGCTATCAACGCTTACCCTGCATTCATCAATCAATATTTTATGTCTTGAATTGTAATTAGAAGACCCATTTATCTAAATTTACAATTGCGAAACAACAAGAAGAGATAATACAATGGTGCCAACTCCTCTCTTCTACACAAGATAAAGCTTCCTTAATGCCAACAATTATGTTGTGAAGGCATCATGAGCATAAATTATCTTCGCTCTTCCCTCGACCCACTTACCTCTATGGTTTCTAGCTAATAGAAAAAGAGGAGAAACAAAAGAGGCATTTGAAGTTATCATATATAAACATCATAGGGGGGAGGAGACCAGCTACGGGGTTGTATTAGTAGGAGGCGGTGAAATGTAATTAGGAAAGTAAATATTATACTTATATCTTGTTTGTATAGTTTCCGAGAAGCACTAGGTTAAGAGTTAACCTAATTACTTTGTATATAAACTGACATGAGCCGCATAAATTAAAGACACAGAAAATAGAAGAATCAACTTCTCAAACCTCATGGTATCACAACAGGTTTAATCCAATTAACAAATCATATCAAAAAATATTTCTCTCTCTTTCTTTGCCATTGTGTGTGACAGTGTATCAGTTTCATTCATCAATTTTGTTTGATTCTTCTTTTTTTTTACCTTCTGCAACAATGGGTGATGAAGACACATCCAAAGGCATAGACACCTATTCACCTTTCTACCTCCATCCCGCATCTAATACGAGCATCGTCACATCACCGATGGTCTTGCATGGAGGGGAAAACTATGAAGAATGGTCTAGACCAATGCGAAATAATTTTAAAGAAAACAACAAAATTGGGTTTATTGATGGCTCAATTACGCAACCAACAACACCAAAACTTTTGGATCCATGGGTTCAGGTGAATTCCATGCTTGGTGCTTGGCTACATAATACACTCGATGCATTCATTCGATCCACTACTCCTCTTACCGATCATGTAAAAGACATGTGGGATGATCTCCGCAACGTTTCTCAGCTGGAAAATGACCTGAATCAAAGAACTTAAGCATCAGATTGCAATATGTGAACAAGGAGGAGATTTGGTGGTCACCTACTATGGAAAACTACGACAATTATGGCAGGAGATCTTCTTATTTGACCCCGCCATGCTCTTGTGCTTGTTATTGCGGCTCGAAGGAGGCTTTAGCAAAGGAACGAGAGGATGCACAGGTGCATCAGTTCTTAATTGGCCTCGATTCAACCATCTACGGTAATGTCCAATCTAATATGCTAATTCTTAACCCATTAACATCTTTGAATGTTGTCTTTTCTAAGACACAAACACAAGAGCGTAACTACTAAGTTACACGCTTGTCGAACAAACGAGGAGATGATGTTGGCTTAGCTTCCCGAGGAGCATCTCATGGTCGAACTGTAGTGACTGCAAAGGGGTCAGAATGGCCTAAAGTTAACACAAATTGCAGGGGTTTACAGTTAAATACATAACATGATAGCGAAATAACCACAAACCCATGAAGCATGTATAAAGTACAGATCAAGCAATACTTATGTTTGTAGCGTATTTTCCCTAGTTCAGCGAATCACAAATACGAACAAGAACTACAAATGTTGTTCCTCTACTTGGTTCACCGACACGTTCAGATCCGTCTTGAGATTGGTGGCTTAGACGTCACTCAAGATCGTTTGCTTTTGGGATGAACACTTCCAACGGAGGCACAGAGAGAATTAGGGTTTCTCTTGCCTTAGGTTAGAATCTGATTAGGTTAGTGTGGAAAACAATAATGTGTTATGTTATTAAAATAACCTATTACGTATGTGTGCCAACCGACCAAGCACAAGGCCTAGCCGGCCATCCACACATACACACACACACACACACACACACACACGCATGGGCCTGCAAGGCAGTGGGCTTTGGGTCGTGCCCTTGCCTGCTGCACACAACGCCTGTGCTGTTGTGCTCGTGCCAGCGTGCACACGAGCAATCGACTTCTAGACACCATTCATTAGGTTAATTATCTCTAATTAGCAGCGAAAACCCTAACTTAGTCGGAGTGTCACATGCCGTATCTCCATCGTGGGAAATACAAGGCGACATAACCTTTTTAATTTACTAAATATTGTTGAGTAACAGTAAATATACTTAACTTCGATTAATTTTTTAATATTTATATTTTAAACTAAATAAACCTTAATAAATATTGTTAACATTGGTTAAACATTAATATCAAAATCTAACTCAATACTTGAAATTAAACTTAGAGTTTAATTAATTCATCCATTATTACTAGTGAGACATAGTTATCTTTACTAAACATCGATCGTGAATTTGATGGTTGCATCCTCACTCTAAGGCATCCCATGATCTTCTTCGTACCTAAAACAAAAGAAACATCGTGAGCCGAGGTCTAGTAACACACTACCCTAACAACGTAAACTCATTTCAATTCATTTTATTTACTTTGCAAACAGGGAAAATAGAATATAGTAAATCACTTTCATAAGAGCATTATAATAAAACATCATTTATAATTTGAAACTTTAATAGTTCCCATTATCTTTCATAAACTTTCATTTTACTTGGTAATTGACAAGTTATCCTTGCGGGACGTCTCCCACCTTGCGATAGTCCTCAAGGAGCACTCTCCCTTGTTGGACATACGCTCGTACCTAAATAGTTTCTCTTTTAACTTGCGATAACCCTCAAGGAGCAATCTCCCTTGTTGGGTGTCCCGCAGTACAACGGTACGTGCACGACCTAGAAATAGTAACCCCACTAATTGCCAGAACCTGTTACACTTTTATTTATCATGTTCCATATCTTACAAATAACTCATAGACATCGTTCTTATAAAATCATACATAAACATGCTTGAATATCATTATCATAAAACACACTTTATAAACACATTTCATATCCCACAATCCATTAAAACATATCATCATAAACATATTTCATAAATTCATAAAACACGGTTCATAAGGTGATTGTGGGTGTTAGCAATAGATGTTACCTCAACCGTAGTCTTATACTTCCCGTTTGATGGATCGTTCTTCCTGAGTTCCGAGTCTGATTCTTTCAAAATATTAAATTATTGAACCAGTATTAAAACGACAAATAATCAAAAATCGATATTTTATAAATAATAAATTTTATAAATAATGAATTTATAAATAACGAATTTTAATAAAAATATAATATCATAAATCGGTTTTAGGAAACATTACTTGAATTTCATAAATTAAAGAAAACATTATTTAAATCAAATTTCTGCTGAAATATATATTTTTTTAAATCACAATTAAAAATCTGTTTTATTTTAAGTAACCGTTTATTTCATAAAACATTTAGGATTAGTAAATGGACCAAGATAACAAAACTTACATTGGGAAATTGGGCTAAGGGAATTGGGCTTGACTTGAGAAATAAAGGAAACAAAGTTCCTAAATGGAACTTGTTTTTTTATTTTTTCTCTGGAAAAGGGAACACGGCAGGGGAAGCACGAGGAACAGGGGAAGAGGAGGGCACGAAGGAGGAGGGAAGAAGAAGGGAGACAATTGGTGGCTGGGCGGCGCGGAGGCTGAAGAACGCCGGTGATGATGGTTGTGGGTGGTGAGACAGTGAGAGAAAGGAAGGGGAAGCACGAGCAGGGCGAAAACAGAGGAGAGAATAGGGGAGTGGGTGTTTTTCGGCTGATTAAGGGCGGCGACAAAGGTGAATATGCGGTGAGGGTGGCTGCGAATGGTGGGAGGGGTGTTGTGGTTGCGGCACGGTGGTGTAACAGGGGAGAGAAGACGGTGAGGCAGAGGAGGGCTTTGCGAGCCGTTTGGTCGAAGAAAGAAGGGTGAGAGTTGTGGCTGTGGTGGTCGGCTAAAGTAGTCGGGCGATGTTGCTGGGTATGGTGGTGGCGGTGGTTTCAGTGGCGGCAACCACCGACGGTGGTGGTGGTTGGTTCAAATAAATTGAAATTGGTTTTGGTTATTGAAATTCAACTTGAAATTGGAGTTTATTGAATGAAGAATTTGGGCAGATTTTTGCTCTAATTATAGTTTTAAGTAGAGTGAAAGAGAAGCTGAAGTCCTTGGGGAGCAACGCATGAACAATGACTGAATTGAGGGAAGGGGGAAGGAAGGAGTTACGTGAGGAACAAAGGAAGAGGAAGGAATATGCCAATTTTGCTCTTAGGGGAATTTTGGTCATTTTACTTAGTTAAGCTAAATTTATGAAATTCTTTTTCTATATTTAGGAATTGATATAAATAGGAATGTTTAATTAAAACCATATTTTGAAATAATTCTTTATAAAATATCGATATCATAAAATAAATTTAGTTTTCGAATAAATTAAGAATGTTCCAAAATTATTAAAAATTCGATATAAATAAGATTTAGAAAGGTAGTTTAAACTCGTAAAAAATTAAATTATAAAATCTTAAAAATAAATCGTGTAACGATATTAAAATTCAATCGCAAAAAAACTTCGTTAATTAAAATAAAGTTTGAAATTAGGATTTAAAACGGTTTTAAGCTGAAACAAAAATAATTTAGCATAATTAATCAAGTTTTAAAAATTCGGGGTATTACATGCAATCTATGAATACTCACTGTGGTGCATAGTACGCCCAATAAATGCTTTTATAGTCTCCTTTTACGGTGCGACGTTTAGCGAGCATCAAAGCGAACTAATCTTCAAACGAGCAATCATAATTACTCATGTTTTGAGGAATGGTTCTAATCACCCTTAATGAGAACTACTTATGACATGACTTTAATCTCTTAAAGTGTTCTCATGGTCAATCCGATACAAGATCCAATAAGCATCTATGCAAAAGATTTCTGACATAACATGTCCATCTAGTTCAAGAAACTGAACTAAAAATCTACTTGCAATCTAATCTTCATTAGTCATTGGTCGTCCAACCTTTCAATGACCTGGATTAGGGATCCTTTGTGAAGGAAATAATGCCCTTGGTCCAAGTATGCATTTAATGTTAAGTCTAATAAATGCGGTTCAGTATTAATTGACAAGTTAATAAATTCAGTGAGATCAAGTGAGCTGAATGCCTAGCTAGAGGCCGCTTCAGTTCAAGTGGAATTAATGATATTAATCCACAGCTTACTCTTGACTGAAACCGTAGGGTCACACAAATAGTACGTAAACGGATCAAGTATTTAATGGCGTCAAATACTCCATCTATGGATATTCGGAATCGACGGATCTTGGTTTCAGTGGGAGCTGAGATCGTCACAAGCAAGAAATGAATACTCCGGAAACGATGATATTGCCGGAAACGGAAATATGGATCGTATCGGAAAGATAAATATTATCCAAGTCGTAGATGTTGCCGGAAACGAAAACATGGTACGTATCGGAAAATATTATTGGAAATGGAAATAATGCCGGAATCGGAAATATTGCCGGAAAGGAAATATTGTCGGAATCGGAAATATTATCGGAATCGGAAAATAATTCCGGAAACGGAAATATTAAATATTTGTTCGAAACGGAAATTAATTCCGGAATCGGAAATATTAAATATTGTTGGTATCGGAAATGAATTCCGGAACCGGGAATTTAATCAGAAGCGCATCGTACGAATTAGCATCGGACGAGGCTTGCAAGACAAAGGCCCAGCACGAAGCCAGGCCCGTGCCCAGCAAGCCGAGCGCCCAAACACGGAGCTGCCACAGCCTCGCCAGGCCCAGCGCAAGGCCAGGCCCAGCAAGGCCTTTGGCGCGCGCGCGCTGAGCGTGCTCGTGGGCTGCGAGCAGCGACTGCTCGTGTGGGCCGCAAGGCCTGCGCGGGTGGTGCGATGCTCGTAGTCATGCGACGCTCGTGTTCGTAACGAATCCTAATCCTATCGGAATTTGTGTATTGATTAAATCCTAATCCTAATAGATTAAATTTATTATTTAGAGTTCAAATAGGATTCTAATTAATAAATCCACATCCTAGTAGGATTATAATTCCTTTTCCATATCTCTATAAATAGGTGCCTAGGGTCATAATTTATAGATACAATTGAAGTATTCTAAAGGTAAGATTTTGAAGCAAAAATCAGCCAAACACTTGCAACCTATTAGCCGAAAATCCTAGTAACCTTAAGGGCGATTCTAGTTGGTCAAGCTTAAGGCGGATCCGGACGTGCTGTGGACTATCTACAGAGGGACGACACTTGGAGTCCTAAAGACTTGTTCTTGTTCGGTTCGGGCGCAGCTAGGGAGGGCACGCAACAAAGTGTATGCATCTAAACTATGCTAAATGATTATGTGTAAATAATATGCTTTCCTGGCTTTATGGTTTTTCCGCATGATTTATGTTTTGTCATATGTATCATAACCTAACAGTGGTATCAAGAGCCTCTATTTATTTTCATAATCTAAATTTCCTAAACATGATTAAATTTTACAAATTTGCAAAGAATTAAAAGGGGTGATTAATTTTCGTAATTGTTAATTAATTGCAAATTGCGTTTATTTAATTTTATGTACGCAGTTTTTCGGCAGTTTCTTCGCTACTCATCCAAATCGAGTGATTTTTGTGTCAATTCCGCATGTAAAAGGCATTCTAAAATTTTGACAAAAATAGACCTTTTCGCCGAAACCCAGAATTCCCAAATTCGAAGCCTAACTATGACTTTTCGGAGGTTTTAGTTTTTCGAACGCAAAAGTTTGTAAATTTAAGATGTTAAATTAAATATTTACGATTCTTGTTGATAAATCTTGAATCTTTGATTGACCTACTGTATATGTTTAACAAGTTTGAATGCCTAGCCTTGTTTATTATACAACCTAATTTGTAATTATGATTAATTTGTTGAAATTCGAATAATTTAGAATTGATTTGATTTTCATAATTAATTAATAATTTAATTAGGCATCCATGATTAAAATCCACCATAAAAATTGTTAATTTATGTTAAATTTTTAATTTTTATGACCTAGATTTTAATCCATGTTAATCGGAAATTAATTGATTAATAAATTTTCGATTTTTCGCCCTAAAATTATGAAATTAATATGTTTTATTAATTTGCCATTAATTTTGAATTAAAAATTTTTAAATTTTAATTTTTTTTTGAAAACGCTCAATAATGTTGCACGCACAAAGCAATGGAAGCTATGTGTTACCCTTAAGGGGTGTTGTATAGTGCGGGCACGTGACGACGAGCAAGGGAGCTCGTCGCCTGTGCGGTACGAATGCAACGAGCAACGATGTGTGCGGCACGCTAGGCTCAACGCCTAGGCATGCACGTAGCACAATGGGCGAGGGCGAGGCACACAAGGCACTGCACGATGCGTGTGGGCAGCAGCACGCTGCGCCACAACGCACCATGCGCGCCAAGACAAGCAGCAGCCACGACGCAGCAATGCTGCGCGCAGCGTAGCCCGCAAGGGTTGCGTGTGTGCGTGGCCTTGTGCGTGGGAGTGTGTGGCTGTGCTAGGGATGTGCGACGATCAATTCTCACGGGGCATGGGCCTCGTAGCTCGATGGGGCTTGGGCGCAAGCCCAAGTGCCTCGTCTTGCAAAGTATTGATGCGTTTCGTTTTAATTTTAAATTTTTAGTTCGGAAATAATTTTAATTAAATTTAAAATTAATCATTTAAATTACTTTCTCGGATTTAATTTTGAATATTATAATTATTATAAATTTTAATTATTTTCATTATTTTACTAAAATTAAAAACCTTGAATTAATTTAAATTCGACTGAAAATAAATTAAATAAGTGGATTCAATTATAAATTTATATGAGCTTTAAATTTTAATTAAATTTGTATGTTTCCGGTTAGACTAGAAATACATTTTTATGTTTAAAATTAGTAAAGCATATGAATTTATTGGTTTAAGTGGGAGCAATTTTAGTCATAAACTCTTGATTAGGTCTACAAATCCTTTAAGGTTAAACAACTTGATTAGAATTAATAAGGACTTAATAATTGGTAGATTATTGGTGCCCTTAATTAATTGCTGCAAATATTTTTGTGATGCATAACGTGTTTTACTAACCAGCTATGCGGGCCATTCATGATAATGAATGGGTGAATGGTATATATTGTATATGTACTGTTTTGCAGGTTATGAAGTGACTAGTATGGCCCAAATAGGATAGAAAATATGGTCTGCGTACCATTAATTTGAATGTAATTGGTCTAAAGTACGAAAAATTGTTTTTCAATTCAAATATGGTCTGCGAACCATCAAATAGTTGTAATTAGTTTAATTATAGCTTATCCTATTTGAAGAAAATGGCGCCTCCCACGGAGATTTTCAAGACGGACTTTGAAGTTGAAGCTTCAAGAGGAAGTCGGGCCATACTAGATCACATTTATCTTATGCATGTTTTAAGTTATTTATTGCTTTTAAATATGTCTTAAATATGCATGAGATCGAAGCTTGATTATGTTACATGATTAAGGATTTTAGTTCACTTAAAATCTAACCAACATAGTAAGAGCCTTAAGTTCCAAACTTAAAAATTGAGTTAAAAGGTGCCATGCTAAAATAACACTTACTTGGATATCCTTTTTTCATCGATCTTAGTAATAGTTTTCTGCCATAGGGAGGTGTTACTTATCGATACTAAAGGGGTAAGGTACACAAATAATTGTGAGTACATGTTAGTTTTGGTGAAACTCAACGATAAAAGTAAGGAGTCCTTTTATGTCGTGGAAAAATCGATAGGTTTACCTAATAAGTTCTTAGACATACCTATCAACCAAGAGTAGTTTCTAGACTATTAGCAAAAGGCTTTTGCTTACCTAAAAGATTTTAGAATTGAGTCTAAATACATAATGTGCTTAATTATTCAATGGATTTTAGGGTCTTGGAATCATTTTATTCACACCTGCCGGAACACATAACTTGAATAAAATGCTTAATGAACATTGAATTATGCATGTATGCTAGAATTTAAGTTTATTAAGAGAAACTGTGAATGGTTATTTATTTGTTTATTCTTTTTCAATTGTAGTTTTAATTATGGCAAACAACAATTCATTCAACATTCGATCAATTCTCGAAAAGGAGAAGTTGAGTGGGAAAAACTTCCTTGACTGGCAAAGGAACTTGCAAATAGTTCTTATGCAGGAAGAAAAGGAGTATGTCCTGGAAGAGGCGATGCCCGAAGCCGCAGGCGAAGGGGTCACTCAGGCAGCCCTCAATCGTTGGATTGATGCCAACAAGGATGTGAAATTTCTAATGCTTGTAACCATGAGTGCAGATCTACAGAAAACGTTCTTCAACTCAGATGCTTTCACGATCACCAGTGAGTTAAAGAACATGTTCCAAGATCTGGCTCGGGTCGAAAGATTCGAGACTCATAGGCAAATTCTTGAGACCAAGCTCAAGAAAGGCGAGCCCGTAAGTCCACATGTTCTCAAAATGATTGGACTCATTGAGAATATGAGTCGGCTGGATCAGCAATTCTCTCAGGAAATGGCTGTAGACACCATCCTCCATTCTCTTCATAAAGGGTATGATCAGTTCAAATTGAACTACAGTATGAATAGTCTGGAGAAAACGCTCACTGAGCTTCACGGTATGCTGAAGAGCGCTGAAAAGACGCTCAAAAGTGATAAGCAAGATGTGCTTATGGTGCGTGGGGGCAAGTTCAAGAAATCTGGAAAGAAGAGGATTGCTAAGAAAGGTGGCAAAAAGGCCAGCCCAACTAAGCAAACTGGCGCCAAGTCTGAAAAGAGGAAGGTCAGTCAACCCACTTCTGAATCCGAATTCTTCTACTGCAAAAAGAAGGGGCATTGGAAGAGAGATTGCTTGAAGCTAAAGGAAGATCAGAAGAACGGAACAGTCGTTCCATCTTCAGGTATTTTCGTTATAGACTGTACACTTGTTAATTCAACTTCTTGGGTATTAGATACAGGTTGTGGCTCACACTTATGTTCCAATTCACAGGGACTAAGAAGAAGTAGAAAGTTAAGCAAGGGTGAAGTCGACCTACGAGTGGGAAATGGAGCACGGATTGCTGCATTAGCTGTAGGAACTTATTATTTGTCGTTGCCCTCTGGGCTAGTTTTGGAACTGGAAGAGTGTTTCCATGTTCCAAGTCTTACTAAAAACATCATTTCAATTTCTTGCTTAGATGCTAAGGGATTTTCCTTTTTAATAAAAGACAATAGTTGTTCATTTTATTTTAAAGAGATGTTTTATGGATCTGCTAGATTAATCAATGGACTTTATTTATTAGATCACGACAAACAAGTTTATAACATAAATACCAAAAGGGCCAAAAAGGATGATTTAGATCTCACCTATCTGTGGCATTGTCGATTAGGCCATATTAACTTGAAACGCATGGAAAGACTTCAAAAGGAAGGAATTCTAGAACCATTTGACTTAGAGGATTATGGTAAGTGCGAATCATGTTTACTTGGCAAAATGACAAAGCAACCTTTCTCTAAAGTTGGAGAAAGAGAAACTGAACTATTGGGTTTAATCCATACAGATGTATGTGGACCAATGAGTACAAATGCTAGAGGTGGTTTCAGCTACTTTATCACTTTCACTGATGACTTCAGTAGATATGGTTATGTCTACCTAATGAAGCATAAGTCTGAATCCTTTGACAAATTCAAGGAATTTCAGAGTGAAGTAGAGAATAAATTAGGCAAGAAGATTAAAGCACTGCGGTCTGATAGAGGCGGTGAATATCTGAGCTATGAATTTGATGACCATCTGAAAGAATTTGGAATTCTATCAGAATTGACTCCTCCTGGAACACCACAATGGAACGGTGTGTCGTAACGGAGGAACAGAACCTTGCTAGACATGGTTAGGTCAATGATGGGTCAGGCCGAACTTCCAATAGAATTTTGGGGACATGCACTAAATACAGCTGCACTCACTATAAATAGAGCTCCGTCTAAAGCTGTTGAAAAGACTCCATATGAGTTATGGTTTGGAAAGCCTCCAAAAGTGTCTTTTCTTAAGATTTGGGGATGTGAAGTATACGTCAAACGATTAATTTCAGACAAACTTCATCCAAAATCTGACAAATGTATCCTTGTCGGCTATCCAAAGGAAACAAAGGGGTATTACTTCTACAATACATCTGAGAACAAGGTGTTTGTTGCTCGAGATGGTATCTTTTTGGAAAAGGATCACATTTCCAAAATGACAAGTGGGAGAAAAGTAGATCTCGAAGAAATTCGAGTCGAACAACAAACTCTAGAGAATGCTCAAGATGACATTCAAGATGAAACTCAGAGATATTTAGAAGTATCTGGTGAGAATCATGGTCAATCTAGAGATGTAACCCCGCGTAGATCGCAGAGATATAGATCTCAACCGGAAAGGTACTTAGGTATTTTGACGAACGAGAGCTATGACGTTCTATTACTTGAAAGTGATGAACCTGCGACTTACAAACAAGCTATGACGAGCCGTAGCTCCAAGAAATGGCATGAAGCCATGCAATCTGAATTAGACTCCATGTCTGAAAACCAAGTATGGGATTTGGTCGATTTGCCAGATGGCTACCAAGCCATTGGAAGCAAATGGGTTTTCAAACTGAAAAAGGACAAGGATGGGAAACTTGAAGTTTTCAAAGCTAGATTGGATTACGATGAAACCTTTTCACCAGTTGCAATGCTAAAGTCTATTCGGATAATGTTAGCAATCGCTGCGTATTACGATTACGAAATATGGCAGATGGATGTCAAAACCGCTTTCTTAAACGACGTTTTAACAGAAACTATGTTTATGACACAGCCTGAGGGTTTTGAGGATCCAAAGAATGCTAAAAAGGTATGCAAGCTAAAGAAATCAATCTACGGATTGAAGCAGGCATCCAGGAGCTGGAATATACGTTTTGATGAAGCAGTCAGTGACTTTGGTTTCATCAAGAACGCAGACGAATCTTGTGTATACAAGAAGGTCAGTGGGAGCAAAATTGCTTTCCTAGTATTATATGTCGATGACATATTACTTATCGGAAATGACATTCCTATGTTGAACTATGTCAAGATTTGGCTTGGGAAATGTTTTTCGATGAAGGATCTAGGAGAAGCACAGTACATATTGGGCATCAAGATTTACAGAGATAGATCTAAAAGGATGATTGGACTTAGTCAAAGCACTTATATCAAAAAGGTGCTTGATAGGTTCAAGATGGCGGACTCCAAGCGAGGCTACCTACCCATGTCTCATGGAATAACTCTAAGCAAGACTCAGTGCCCAAAAACACTCGATGGGCGTAGACGAATGAATGGGATTCCATATGCATCATTGATTGGTTCAATAATGTATGCTATGATATGTACACGCCCGTATGTTGCGTACGCACTCAGTGCTACAAGCAGATACCAGTCATACCCAGGAGAGGCACATTGAACTGCTGCCAAGAATATTCTGAAGTACCTGAAAAGGCACAAAGATGATTTCCTGGTCTATGGTGGAGATGATGAATTAATTGTTAAAGGCTATACGGACGCAAGTTTCCAAACCCACAAAGATGATTTCAGATCACAGTCTGGGTTTGTCTTCTGCCTCAACGGAGGTGCAGTAAGCTGGAAAAGTGCTAAGCAAAGCACCATTGCGGATTCTACAACTGAAGCGGAGTACATTGCTGCACATGAAGCAGCAAAGGAAGCTATATGGCTAAGGAAGTTCATAGGTGAACTTGGTGTAGTCCCCTCCATTAAAGGACCAATGGCCCTTTATTGTGATAATAACGGAGCTATTACACAGGAAAAGGAGCCTAGACACCACCAAAGAGTCAAGCATGTACTTCGTAGATTTTACCTTCTACGAGAGTTCGTTGAAAGAAAAGAATTCGAGATAAGCAAGATTGGAACTGATGACAACATATCAGATCCATTGACTAAACCTCTGCCGCAGGCGAAGCACAACTCGCACACTGCAACTATGGGAATCAAGCATATTGGAGAATGGCTTTGATGTCCCTGTTTAATGTTTTAAAGTTTTAGAGTTTAAATCTTTGTAAAACATTATTGGTTAATAATTCACAATAAATGAATAGAATTCATTTTTCCATTTAATTTGTGGTTTATTAAATGATGAGTCCCTTCAATTTGACGAAATATTCAAGATAGACTGTCAGGACCAGTCCTGTGACTAAGAAATGTCTATCAAGTGAACTTGAATGTCAAAAGTTGAAAATGGTCCCTGGTCGGAGTTTTCTATAAAATTGGACGCATAGAAAACGTTAGACGACTAGAATGCAAGATGAATAGTAGTTATGTTTCTTGAACTATGTGGACATGGCAATGTCATAATCATTTGCATAGATACTTACTTTAGGAAGACTAGTATCGGACAGACCTATGAAACTTTACTGTAAGAGATGAAAATATGTCATAAGTAAATTTCATTAAAATTATTAGACACTAAATCCTCAATACGTGAGTGATTTGAGATTACTTGTTTGAGAACTGGTTACTTTGACGTTGACCAACCGTCGCACCATAAAAGGAGGCTATAAAGGCAACGCTCAGGTAATCACCTATCAAACGAAGTCTAATCTCATGATCGTAAGATTGGGATTGTCCTCCCATAAATCGGGATGAGACGCTTAAAAGTTGTACAAGGCCACTCGGAGAGCTAGAAACTGTAAAATGCATGGCCGTGCTCGGATGAATCATAGGCTATGATTATCTGTTTATTTGATCAGTTGAACTCTGAAACCGAGAAACACCTCTGGACATAATAAGGATGACAACTCTTACCTTATGTTCAAGAACAAGCATCGAGCGACGAAGGAATTAGGAAATGCACACTTGTCCCTAAGGACAAGTGGGAGACTGAAGGAAATAATGCCCTTGGTTCAAGTATGCATTTAATGTTAAGTCTAATAAATGCGGTTCAGTATTAATTGACAAGTTAATAAATCCAGCGAGATCAAGTGAGCTGAATGCCTAGCTAGAGGCCGCTTCAGTTCAAGTGGAATTAATGATATTAATCCACATCTTACTCTTGACTGAACCCGTAGGGTCACACAAATAGTACGTAAACTGATCAAGTATTTAATGGCATTAAATACTCCATCTATGGATATTCGGAATCGACGGATCTTGGTTTCAGTGGGAGCTGAGATCGTCACAAGCAAGAAATGAATACTCCGGAAACGATGATATTGCCGGAAACGGAAATATGGATCGTATCGGAAAGATAAATATTATCCAAGTCGTAGATTTTGCCAGAAACGGAAACATGGTACGTATCGGAAAATATTATCGGAAATGGAAATATTGCCGGAATCGGAAATATTGCCGGAAACGGAAATATTGTCGGAATCGGAAATATTATCGGAATCGGAAAATAATTACGGAAACGAAAATATTAAATATTTGTTCGAAATGGAAATTAATTTCGGAATCGGAAATATTAAATATTGTTCGTATCGGAAATGAATTCCGGAACCGGGAATTTAATCGGAAGCGCATCGTACGAATTAGCATCGGACGAGGCTTGCAAGACGAAGGCCCAGCAGGAAGCCAGGCCCGCGCCCAGCAAGGCGAGCGCCCAAACACGGAGCTGCCACAGCCTCGCCAGGCCTAGCGCAAGGCCAGGCCCAGCAAGGCCTTTGGCGCGCGCGCGCTGAGCGTGCTCGTGGGCTGCGAGCAGCGACTGCTCGTGTGGGCCGCAAGGCCTGCGCGGGTGGTGCGATGCTCGTAGTCATGCGACGCTCGTGTTCGTAACGAATCCTAATCCTATCAGAATTCGTGTATTGATTAAATCCTAATCCTAATAGATTAAGTGTATGCATCTAAACTATGCTAAATGATTATGTGTAAATAATATGCTTTCCTGGCTTTATGGTTTTTCCGCATGATTTATGTTTTGTCATATGTATCATAACCTAACACTTTGTGACTTCAATATTAAAGTTCACTTATGGGTGTTTCTTTGTCAAATTATCCATCTTGATATCCCATTTGAATATTTTGAATCACTTGGAATTTCTCAATTAATATTAAACCACAATTAAATGAATATGAAATAAATAATTTCATAAAAATGAAATGGTTAAACCAATTGTTTTAAACACAGATTTACAGATGTTCTAAAACAATACTTAGAAAATCAAAGTCATTCTCCAACAGGCTTGATTCCCATGGTTGCTACACGTGCGTTGTGCTTCACTTGTGGAAACGGTTTAGTCAATGGATCCGCGACGTTTCCGTCAGTTTCAACCTTTCAAATCTCGATTACTTTCCATTCAACAATTTCTCGCAGTATGCGAAGTCGCCGCAGTACGTGCTTGGACTTCTGGTGGCTCCTAGGCTCCTTTGCCTGGGCAACGACTCCACTATTGTCGCAATACAAAGTCATTGGTCCTTTTATGGAGGGGACAACCCCAAGTTCTTCAATGAACTTTCGAATCCAAACAACTTCAGTTGTAGAATCCGCAATAGTGCTTTGCTTAGCACTTTTCCAGCTTACTGCTCTGCCATTAAGGCAACACACAAAACCAGATTGTGATCTGAAATCATCTATGTCGGTTTAAAATCTTGCGTCCGTAAAGCCTTTAACAATCAACTCATATGTACCACCACAGACCAAAAAATGATCCTTTGTCCTTTTCAAGTACTTTAGGTTATTCTTGGCAGCAGTCCAATACGCCTCACACGGGACTTACTAGTACCTTCTCGTTGCACTGAGTGCAAACGAAACATCCGGCCTTGTACAAATCATAACATACATGATAGATCCAATAGCCAAAGCATATGGAATTCTACTGATCTTTCTACGCTCGTCAGATGTCTTGGGACACTAAGTCTTGCTTAGATATACGCCATGTGACATGGGTAGAAGGCCTCTCTTGGTTTCCATCATACTGAACCTAGCTAGAACTTTGTCAATGTAAGTGCTTTGGCTTAGTCCAATCATCCTATTAGATCTCTCCCTGTAGATCTTGATGCCCAATATATACTATGCCTCTCCTAAGTCTTTCATTGAGAAACACTTTCCAAGCCAAGTCTTTACAAACTCCAGCATAGGAATGTCGTTTCCAGTAAGAAGTATGTCGTCTACATACACGATTAGGAATGCAATTTGACTCCCGCTGACTTTCTTGTATACACAAGATTTGTCCTGATTCTTGATGAAGTCAAATTAATTGACTGCTTTATCAAATCGTATATTCCAACTCCTTGATGCTTGCTTCAATCCATAAATGGATTTATTAAGCTTGCATACCTTTCCTTGATTCCCTGGGTCGACAAAACCCTCTGGCTGTGTCATAAACCCAGTATCTTCAAGAACACCATTCAAGAAGGCAGTTTTGACATCCATTTGCCATATTTCATAGTCATTAAACGCGGCAATCTCAAGGATTATCCGAATAGACTTAAGCATAACGACTGGAGGAAAGGTTTCATTATAGTCAACGCCGTGAACTTGCCTGTAACCTTTTGCTACCAATCTAGCCTTGTATATTTATACAATTCCATCTTTGTCTTTCTTCAATTTGAAGACCCGTTTGCTTCCGATAGGTGTAAACCCATCCGGCAAATCAACAAGATCCCAGACTTGATTTTCAGACATGGAGTCTATCTCAGATTTTATGGCCTCTAACTATTTTGTGGACCTTGGGCTCGTCATAGCGTGCTTGTAGGACATAGGTTCATCACTATCTAATATGAGAACTTCTAAGTTTTCAGTCAAGAGGACACTTGTCCATCTGTTCGGCTGAACCTTAGTTCTATGTGACCTACGAGGGGCAACAACGTCTTGAGGAACTACTCCCACTGGCTCTTCTAAAGGCCTTGGAGGTTCTTCACTTTGAACTGCTTCTAAAGAGTTCTTGGTTCCTTGTTCGTCTCGAATCTCTTCGAGGTCTATTATTCTCCCACTTGTCAATTTGGAAATGTGATTTCTTTCCGAAAAGACACCGTTACGAGCAACCAATACTTTGTTCACTGACTTGTTGTAGAAGTAATACCCCTTAGTTTCTTTTGGATACCCAACGAAGAAACATTTGTCAGATTTTGGTGCAAGCTTCTCCTAAATTAATTGCTTGACATATGCTTTGCAACCCCAAATCGTTAGAAAAGACGACATTGGAAGTTTCCCAGTCCATAGTTCATATGGAGTCTTTTCAACAGCTTTTAAGGGAGCACGATTTAGTGTGAGTACTGTTGTTTGCAACGCATGTCCCCAAAATTATAAAGGAAGTTCGGCTTGACCCATCATTGACCTGACCATACCAAGGTCCTGTTCCTCCGTTCCGACACTCCATTCCATTGAGGTGTCCCCGGAGCAGCCAATTCAGAAAGAATACCGCATTCTTTTAGATGGTCATCAAACTCGTGGCTAAGATATTCACCTCCTCGATCTGATCTTAGAGCTTTGATTTTCTTGCCATGTTGATTCTCTACTTCATTTTGAAATTCTCGAAATTTCTCAAACGATTCAGACTTGTGTTTCATTAAGTAAATATAGCCATATCTACTGAAAGCGTCCGTAAACGTTAAATAGCTGAAATCACTTCTAGATTTCATACTCATAGGCCCACATACGTCCGTACGTATTAGCCCTAGTAGTTCACTTTCTCTTTCTCCTACTTTTGAGAAAGGTTGCTTTGTCATTTTTCCAAGTAAACAAGATTCACATTGATCAATCTTCTCTAAGTCGAATGATTCTAGAATGCCCTTCTTTTGAAGTCTTTCCACGTTTTGTGTTTATATGGCCTAATCAACAATGGCACAGATATGTGAGATCGGAATCACCAGTTTTAGCCTTTTTGGTACTTATGTTATAGATTTGTTTGCTTGTATCTAGCACATATAGACCATTTTCTTGTTGTGCTGAACCATAAAACATTTCATTTAAAGAAAAAGAACAACTATTGTCTTTAAATTGAAAACTAAAACCTTTAGAATCCAAACTTGAAATGGAAATAATGTTTCTGGTGATACTAGGAACATAGTGTAGGGTTTTTTTTTGTTTCTCCCGTTTACTACAAGGGGGGTGTGAGCCGGCTCGTTTAGAGAACCGTTTGAAATTTTGCACCTCGAAGAAGTCGCCACCAAACTTTATTTAAGGTCTTGTTTGGAAAGACCGAAAATGACTCTATTTTCGGATAAGGCCTTGAATCCTTGAAACGGATGGGTGAGATCCGGGCTCGGGAACGAAAATGCTTATTCGGCGAGCTTTAGAAATATTCAAGTACGTTGACACAACATTAGTTCGAAAATAAACCCTAGATTAGACTATGTGGGTTTGGATTTTAGAGCAAAATAGAATTTCTAATTGTACGGTGGTCACTTTTCTTTAAAGGTTGATTTAAGGAACCTAAGGCCGGTTTGTCCAAAAATATCTTTGTTAAGCGTGATGTAACCTTTGTATTTTGTTGTATTTAGCATGTTGGTGATGAAAGCGATAAAGCACATAAAGGAACATCACAATACTAAATAAATTGCGGAATTAGTAAATACAAGACCCCCTAGAAAAGGACTAGGGAGTAGGTCCACATTTCCTAGAAGTGGACTAGGCAAGAAAAGATGCGTGTTTAGGAAAAATTCTACCTAGGGTTGAATTCGTCGGAGGGAGGGGGTGCTAACAATCCGAATAAGCAAGACAATATAAAGATGGAGAGAACAAGGATATGAAACTCTTACAGAAAAGGGGGAGAGGAGTTGTTTATTATATGTAGTGTGAATGCGTATGAAATCCGTATCCATAGACTAACATAGCTAAGCCATTTTATAGGCTTTTCGTAATAAGAGTGTAACGTTCACACTTAATTGTACATAATTAGGCATTAAATGAGTAATGATGGCTTGCTTATCAATGGTTCGTAACCGCTGCATTTAATCAAGGAGTAATTGGGTGTAACTCCCATATCATTCAATCGCTTGTAACCGTTCATTTACTTCAGCCGTTTCCCTTGGTCAACGCCCATAGCCTTTATTACTGTCTTGATGATTGTCATATGACTCTTTGAATGGTCCATCTTGTCACGTCACGGGGACGTTTTTTACCGCCCAAACAATTGTCCCCAAACCCATTTTCGAATTCTTCCGAGAAGATCAAAGGAGAGAATGGGTTTAATCTTCAAAAAGGAAGGAAAATAACTTCCCGACTCCTTATCGACCGGTAAGACATAATGATGACAATAAGAATGCCAACTGACCCTGAGAAAATGACAACATTAACAGGTAAACGATTAGCGTTAGTATAAAAATAAATAAATAGAAGATATGGGGTGACGAGACTGAGCCGTCTATGGTTGGAGTTTTTGTAGGGGCCGGCAGGTCGTCCCGCTAGAGATTGACGAGATGAAGTCATCGGTTGATGTTGTAACTCTGACTGACGACATGGAGGCGTTGCCTGCTGAAAATGCCGAGTTGAAGGCGTCGCTGGACAAGATTTAAGAAGAAAAATTGGGAGTGTCTCTCGACCTAAGCCCGTCACTCTGGTTTTACCTCGGAGGCCGCCAAAGGCTTTCACCGATGCTACGGTGACTGGGGAGACTGGAGCGTCTCTGCCTGCCGAATTCAAGCTGTCGCCTCCAACTCGGAAGAGGAAGCTCACTGTGGAGTTCCCTGACGACTTCGGGTCGGCAGGTGCTCCACAACATCATCTTTGGCCAGAAGTTGACCGCCTGTGGATGCTGGTCAGCCGAGAGCGTCAATAGACCCTGTCCCCACTTGCTGCAACTGTTGAGAGCGTCTCGGATGCTTGGAATGTATGTTTTACTTTATTGCCTCAGCTTTTATTAATGTATGCCACCTTTATGTCATCGTATGGTGACTGATATGCCTTCTTCTTTCTTCTTCTCTCTTTTTGTTGTCAATATAGGCCCTGCAATCTGCTTTGGCTACTCGCCATCATGTCATAACAATAGAAGATCAGTTAGTGAAAATGAAGAGTGACATAAAAAAAGCTAAGCAGGAGGTCGATCGACTTGGTGGCGTGGCCAAGGAGGCGACGACCAAGGCCGAGACGCTGGAGGCGGAGCAGGCAAAGGGTGCTGCTGAGATTGCTGCGTTGAACGCCGAGAAGGAGGCGCTGGCTGCTGAGGTTGACGAGCTGAAGACGTCTCTTACCAAAGTCAAGGCGAGGATTTTCGAGTGTGCTGGTTACTACACTTGGAAAATGAAGGCTGAGATGATGGAAGACTTTAAGGCGGGCAGACATGTGAACTGGACTCCAGAGGAAGATATTGCCCGGTTCAACGCTGCATTCCCCGAGGAGTATGTCCCCCCTGGTGGCATTAGCGATGAGGAAGACGTTGAGGAGGGTGCAACAGTAACCAGCCCCAATGCCGAGACGGTGGCGGCACCAGGCGATGGCGAACAAGGGGAGAATGCAGGTCCAGCAGACCCTCAGGAGTAGCTCTGTCCCCCCTCCTTAAAAAATTTAAAAATTTCAATGGTGTTTTCTTTAAACAATGGTTCGATTAAACAATGTTTTTGTGTTTGGCCTTTGAAGAGGTCGAAAAATATTGGGACTGTGTTTCGTCTTAATGGCGGCAGCCTTTTGTGTGTGTTTTGGGCTTGTCCAAGGGGGCAAGTCATGTAAATATTTGTGGACTTTTAATTTCCAAGTTCACTCTATGTGGATTTCTTTGTGTTTGGAAAAAATGTGTTTGGGTTTGTGTTTATTTTGCAGGTTATGCACATACCTCGAGTTTGACTTTGGTGACGCCTCCAGCCTGTCGGCAAGATGCTGCGAAAATGTATACTGTAGACAAAAAATGTAGATCTGTATTCTATTGTGTATGTAATGTACAATGTAGTGTACCAGGTGTTTTTGTCATGGCCTAAATTGTGTTTGGTAATATGTAAGTTGTAATATGTAATTTGTTTCCCAGGAATTTTGTATTGGCCAACGTTTCCCAAGCATTTTGTATGGCCCAATTTGTAAGATGTAAATCGTAAATGTAAATTGTAAATGTAAGTGGTTTCCCGTGGTTCAACAGGATTTGTGTAATGTATGTATACGCCTTGAAGTTGTTCTAAGATGGATCATCAAGATTGTTTGTTCTGCAAGACGAGCTAGAGGCGTCAAAGTTGACCGTTGAGTGTGCCAATGACCCTCCGATGCTTAAGTCAATAATGGTAAGAAAATGGACAAATAAGAAGAGAGAGGATCGAGTTGTTGAGTTACTTAGCTGGTTTGGGAATCATGGTTGTTATCCTCTGCATAGTGATTACGACGGGTTCGTGTTGTCCCCCGTCACGAAGTCGTCGGTTTGATTCCAGCAACAGTGACTTGTTCATCTCTGCAAGTGGGGTGTTTGCAAAAAAGAAAACATATGTACACAATTGTTAGGTTATGATACATATGACAATTCATAAATCATGCGGAAAAACCATAAAGCCAGGAAAGCATATTATATTCACATAATCTTTTAGCATAGAATTGATGCATACATGTTGTAGCGTGCCTTCCCTAGCTGCGCCCGAACCGAACAAGAACAAGTCTTTAGGACTCCAAATGTCGTCCCTCCGTAGATAGTCCACAGTACGTCCGGATCCGCCTCAAGTTAGACCAACTAGAATCGCCCTTCAGGTGCTTAGGATTTTCGGCTCTTATTGCAAGTGTATGGCTGATTTATATTTCAAAAACTTACCCTTTGAATACTTTAATCGTTTGTATAAATTATGACCCTAGGCCCTTATTTATAGAGGTTTGGAAAGGGAATTGGAATCCTAGTAGGATACGATTTAATTAAACTTAGAATCCTACAAGGACTCTAATTAATTAAATAATCCTAATAGGAATAGGAATTTTAATCACACACCAAAACCTAATAGATTTAGGAATTGTGCATGGACACAAACAGACACACGTACGGAGCCACGAGGGCGTCCGCACGCATGCGCTCGGCCCACGCAGCCCACCCTGGGCAGTCTTGCCTTGGCGCGCTGGGCCTGCCTTGCGGTGGGCCTGGCGCTGCCTTGGGCTGGGCGTGCGCGCGTCCTTGCTTGCTGGGCGATGGCCTGGCTTCGTGCTGGGCCTTCGTCCGGCAGGCCTCGTCCGATGCTTATTCGTACATACACTTCCGATTAAATTCCCGGTTCCGGAATTCATTTCCGATACGAACAATATTTAATATTTCCGATTCCGGAATTAATTTCCGTTTCGAACAAATATTTAATATTTCCGTTTCCGGAACTATTTTCCGATTCCGATAATATTTCTGATTCTGACAATATTTCCGTTTCCGGCAATATTTATGATTCCGGCAATATTTCCATTTCCGATAATATTTTCCGATACGTACCATGTTTCCGTTTCCGGCAACATCTACGACTTGGATAATATTTATATTTCCGATACGATCCATATTTCCGTTTCCGGCAATATCATCGTTTCCGGAGTATTCATTTCTTGCTTGTGACGATCTCAGCTCCCACTGAAACCAAGATCCGTCGATTCCGAATATCCATAGATAGTGTATTTAATGCCATTAAATACATGATCCGTTTACGTACTATTTGTGTGACCCTACGGGTTCAGTCAAGAGTAAGCTGTGGATTAATATCATTAATTCCACTTGAATTGAAGCGGCCTCTAGCTAGGCATTCAGCTCACTTGATCTCACTGAATTATTAACTTGTTAATTAATACTGAACCGCACTTATTAGACTTAATATAGAATGCATACTTGGACCAAGGGCATTATTTCCTTCAGTCTCCCACTTGTCCTTAGGGACAAGTGTGCATTTCCTAATTCCTTTGTCGCTCGATGCTTGCTCTTGAACATAAGGTAAGAGTTGTCATCCTTATTATGTCCAGAGGTGTTCCTCGGTTTCAGAGTTCAACTGATCAAATAAACAGATAATCATAGCCTATGATTCATCCGAGCACGGCCATGCATTTCACAGTTTCTAGCTCTCCGAGTGGCCTTGTACAACTTTTAAGCATCTCATCCCGATTTATGGGAGGACAATCCCAATCTTGCGATCTTGAGATTAGACTTCGTTTGATAGGTGATTACCTGAGCGTTGCCTTTATAGCCTCCTTTTACGGTGCGACGGTTGGTCAACGTCAACGCAACCAGTTCTCAAACAAGTAATCTCAAATCACTCAAGTATTGAGGATTTAGTGTCTAATAATTTTAATGAAATTTACTTATGACAGATTTTCGTCTCTTACAGTAAAGTTTCATAGGTCTGCCCGATACTAGTCTTCCCAAAGTAAGTATCTATGCAAATGATTGCGACATTGCCATGTCCACATAGTTCAAGAAACAGAACTACTAGTGATCTTGCATTCTAGTCGTCTAACGTTTTCTATGCGTCCATCTTTATAGAAAACTCCGACCAGGGACCATTTTCAACTTTTGACATTCAAGTTCACTTGATAGACATTTCTTAGTCACAGGACTTGTCCTGACAGTCTATCTTGAATATATCGTCAAATTGAAGGGACTCATCATTTAATACTAAACCAAGATTAAATGGAATATGAAAAATACATTTCATATATGATAAATGTTCAACCCCATTGTTTAAGAACCATGGGCCTCAAAACCCATCTTTAAAACAGTTCATGGAATTCAAAGCTATGCTTGATTTCCACTGCTACAATGTGAGTGTTGCTTCTCACTTGTTGCATAGGTTTAGTTATCATGCTTTGCCAATCTTAATATCCTTTTCATCGAATGTTCTTCGAGATAGATGATAAGATCTTTTGAGTATGTTTATTTTGTGATCTAGTCTTTCTTGCTACAATAGTGGTTCTACGCATTTTGCAATGAAGAACTATTAAGCCAACAGACATGTGATCTACCCAAGTTCAATGAAGAACTCATTAATATAAACAACTTTGATTTATTGCTTCTCGAGCAATAAGTACTTTTACTTCAACTGTTTAGGTTGCTAGTGATGCTTTGTTTGGATTTACTTATCCAAGCAGTTAACAGATATGCGGAATACTTTCCAGCTGTATCTTAGAACATAGAAATTAATATTTTAATTTCCCACGCAACAACTCATGGTCTCCAATCCATGTTGCCATTTCAAAACACGATGCTCTATAGCTCGTCCTTATCAATGGTTAACTCCAAAGGGTCTTGCTTGATCCTTTGCCAGTGTTTATGCGTGTAGCATCAATATTTAGCATATCTTTATTTCCTTGAATCAAGAACTAATCCTATGTACCTTTTCAAGTACCATAAGTTTTTCTTGATTTCAATCTAGTTGATCTTCACTTAGATCAATAGAGATTGGTATATGTTCGTCATGCCTAAAGTCATACGATACATTTTTGGCGATCCTCATATTATATCATACATGATAAATTCTTTTGCAGAATAATTCTCAATTGAATTCTATTCATGTAACTTTAGCTCATTCAATTTCAGTAGATACTGAATCCAGCTAAATTCTTTGACATATAATATAGGTTAAGAATCTCACTTAGATCCTTTGATGTTTTAACTTAGTAAATGCTTATACATAGTTCAAACATTCTTTACTTAGATTTATTCATATGGGTCGAATGTCTCCAATGGAGTATTTCGTGTTTCATTTAGTAAATGCCATTACTTAATCCAAAACAATATTATAAGATCTTTGTAAATAGATCTTAATACCCAGTATGTACTAAGTTTCGCCATGGTCCATCATTGATGAATAATCTCAAATCTAAGTCATTAGCATTTGAATGTTATTTCACAATAAAGAGATATGTGTGTGATACACATAGGACCAATTAAGTTTTACGTACTCCCACTAAACTTCTTATATATCTATAAGAATTATGTACGTTTTATGAAACTAAAATACTTATTAGCTTCACTAAAATACAATTTCAATTCCCAATTGCTTGCTTAAATCTGTACTTAGATTCTATAAGCTAGCTTTCCTTTTCGAGCATTTATTTGGATCCACAAATCCTATGACATACCATGTACATAGTTTATTCCAACATTTGATTGAGGAATACGTTTTGTCATCTAATTGCCATATTTACCAATATGCAATCATTGCTTGAATTATAGACTTGAGCATTACGATTATGCATGAGGTTTCAACATAATCCACGCCGTGAATTTGCTTGTAACCTTTAGCACCTAATCTAGCTTTGTGTGTGAACACAATTTCATGTTTGATGGTTTTTATCCTTAAAACAAACTTGCAACCAATAGGTGTGAAACTATTCTTGCAAATCAACAAAATTTCAATTTTGTCATCAAAACATTGAGTATGTTTTATGGCCTCTAACCATTTAAAACATTTGAGTCTATATATGGCCTCTAACCATTTTAGGGAATCTGGGTTTCGTCATAGCTTTCTTACAGGTCACAAACTCATTAATCTACATGATAATAGTTTGACTGCAAGTTGTAGGTTTCTTCACTATCTAATAGAAGAATTGCATAGTTTTAGTGATTTGAACTCTATGCCTACTTGGGTATAGAACATCAAACAATAGAATATCAATAGCCACTTGAAAGTCCTTTGAATATTCTGTTCTCCTTGAAGCACTTGTAAAGTCTTCTAAGAGATGTCTATTCTTTAAAGCCACTTCTAAAGTTTTTAAAGAATAAGTTCGGATTTTCTGAAGCACTTCGAAAAGCCTCAGGAATGTCCGTTTATGTTTGTTGTTCGCCTCGAAGACTTTCGAGGTCTATTTTCTCCCACTTGTCATTTTGGAAACGAATCTCCAAAAGGACATTATTTCGAGCAAACAAACATTATGTTCTCAAAAATTCGTGGTAGAAACAATACCCTTGTGTCTCATTTGAATAAATCACAATGAAACATATATCTATACTTGGGTCTTAGTTTGTCGAATGACAAACACTAATCTCCCACTGAGTTTTGCAACTCTCTAGATATATTTTATGAAAAGTTATTCTGAAGTTACTTTTCAATAGCTTTGACGAATTTGGTTTAGTTTGGTGGTAGTTGAGCATTTTGTTTAGAAATTATAGGAAAAGTCTTTATGATTCATCTTTAATCGAATCAAGTACTAATTGACTTCGATTATTCCAACTAAGATATGCCATTTCTTATGGACCTAGATTGTGAAATTACAACACACAATCATTGATGATCATATTTGGTCTCAAGTAATCATCAACATGATCTAACCTAGATCTTTATGATTTCTTGCCAAGTGGATTTTATACTTCTGAATATTTGAACTAGCCAAACAGATTCAACTTATATCATATTTGAGTAAATAAACCTATATTTACTCAAATCCATGTGAAATAATAAAGTCATAAAATCTTTCTTTAGCTTTGAACTCTATTGTCTAGGCGTTCTAACAATAGTTCAAATCTATTGTTACTTTCAACAAGTAAGACTAGTTGTCTTAAATTGATCTAGAAATCAATCAACTTTCAAAAGTCCATCAAAATAGAGCTTTTGAATGTTAACTTGTTGATATGGTCTAAGCAACAATGTCAAAGATTAGTGGAACTCAAATCAAGGGGTTGATTTGAACCTAGTAAAGTTTTTATTGTTAAAGAGTTGTTTGTTTTAATCAAGCATATTGACTCAACCCGTAATTGACCATTTCATTCAAATAAACAAACAAACATTGTTTTTGTTTTTCTTGAATGTGAGTCTTTCTGTGTTTGAAAACAGAAATTTAGGTATGCTGATTATGGAACAAAATAGCCATTAAGTTCCAGCCTTTGAAAGGACTTAAAACAAACTAGATGACCCTACAACTAATGTAGCATTGCCATGCTTCATTTCCCATTTGTAGGCCATTAGTGTAGCCTAGCTTCCATTGTTTGAGTTATTACCGAAGTAAGAACCTCAAGCGGTATATGATACCAAGGAAGTTTGATTGCTGGGTCACTTGTCTTTAAACATAAACTTATAGGTAGAACCGGAATCGTAAATTCCTTTCATTTGTTCCTTTGTTTTCCTATTTCTTGTACCCTTTCTTATAGTCTTAAGAATTGAATTCTCTAGTGTTGACTTTTATACTTTGTTAGACATGTCCAATGTCATTTTATCAAAGTTCTTACCATTTATGTTGAATATTCTGTTTCAACTAGATGATCTTACCAGAAGCTTCTAAAGTTCTCTAAGCATCGATCTATTCGAATGTCTAAGAACTAGACTCATTCGAGAATTAAATGAAAAAAGGATTTTAGGTTGTTAACCATTGGTAAAGCTGATTGTTAAACTCAATGCTTTATGATCTCAAAACTACATTGTATTTTGAATTCACAAGCACCAATCGGTTTGCCATTCGACTTTGATACTCGAAAACAACCATAAAAGTCGATATAAGAAACGTACATTTTAAATTGCTCACTTTCTCTCATTTCCGTGAATCGTTCTTGGATTCATTACCAATCGAGGAAATTTACTGTTACCTTTCTAAAAGGATTTACCGCAGTGCAAGATATTTAATTATAAACAATAATTAAAACATTCATTGAAGCATGCAAAGTCTAAACATTTATCATGAATAATAACTTGAAAATTAAAGCAATCATGCAATTTTAAACAAGTTGTTGGCATTTTATTCGAGTTTATTGTTCCGGCAGGTGTGAATAAAATGATTCCAAGATCCTAAAACCATTGAAGAATTAAGCACAGTTTGTCGACTCAATCCTAAAACATTTTAGGTAAGCAAAAACCTTTTGCTAATAGTCTAGAAACTATTCTTGGTTGATAGGCACGTCTAAGAACTTATTAGGTAAACCTATCGATTTTGCCACGACATAAAAGGACTCCTTACTTATATCGTTGAGTTTCACCAAAACTAACATGTACTCACAATTATTTGTGTACCTTCCCCCTTTAGGACCAATAAGTAACACCTCGCTGAGCGAAAACTATTACTAGATTGATGTAAAGGATATCCAAGCAAGTGTATATTTTGGCATGGCACCTTTTAACTCAATTTTTAAGTTTGGAACTTAAGGCTCTTACTATGTTGGTTAGATTTTAAGTGAACTAAAATCCTTAATCATGCAACATAATCAAGCTTTGATCTCATGCATTTTAAGACATATTTAAAAGCAATAAATAACTTAAAACATGCATAAGATAAATGTGATCTAGTATGGCCCGACTTCATCTTGAAGCTTTAACTTCAAAGTCCGTCTTGAAAATCTCCGTGGGAGGCACCATTTTCTTTAAATAGGATAAGCTATAATTAAAACTAATTACAACTATTTGATGGTACGCAGACCATATTTGAATTGAAAAACAACTTTGGTACTTTAGACCAATTACATTCAAATTAATGGTACGCAGACCATATTTTCTATCCTATTTGGGCCATACTAGTCACTTCATAACCTGCAAAACAGTACATATACAATATATACCATTCACCCATTCATTATCATGAATGGCCCACATAGCTGGTTAGTAAAACACATTATGCATCACATAAACATTTGCAGCAATTAATCAAGGGCACCAATAATCTACAAATTATTCAGTCCTTATTAATTCTAATCAAGTTGTTTTAACCTTAAGGATTTGTAGACCTAATCAAGAATTTATGACTAAAAGGGCTCCCACTTAAACCAATAAATTCATATGCTTTACTAATTTTAAACATAAAAATGTATTTCTAGTCTAACCGGAAACATACAAATTTAATTAAAATTTAAAGCTCATATAAATTTATAATTGAATCCGCTTATTTAATTTATTTTTCAATCGTATTTAAATTAATTCATGATTTTAATTTTAGTAAAATAATTAGAATAAATAAAATTTATTATAATTACAATATTCAAAATTATAATCCAAGAAAATAATTTAAATTATTAATTTTAAAATTAATTAAAATTACGTAAACTGAAAATCTCAAATTAAAATTTCAAAACGATCTAATCGCAACGCAACACCCCACGCAACGCACGCCCATGGGCCACACGCACACAACCATCGCTGGCCATGTGCGCGCAGCCCATGCGCTGCGTCGCATCGCTGCTGCTCCCCATCGCAAGGCATCAATCGAACACGCGAGCCAGCGCTCGACGCAACAAGCATGCTTCACACCATCGCTGGGCGCAGCGCTCGTCGCACGTCGCAACAAGCACGCTGCTCGCCATCGCTGGGCGCAGCGCTCGTCGCACGTCGCAACAAGCACGCTGCTCGCCATCGCTGGGCGCAGCGCTCGTCGTACGTCGCAACAAGCACGCTGCTCGCCATCGCTGGGCGCAGCGCTCGTCGCACGTCGCAAGCTTGTGCTCGCTGCGCACGAGGCTCCGCACGCTTTGCGCGAGGCAGTGCACGCTGTGGCGCAGCTCGCTTGCTGCCCACACGCGACTGCTCGTGCCTTGCTCTCTCCCTTGCCCATGCGCCCATTGCACACAGCCCACGACACAAGGCAGGGCTGCTGCCTTGTGCTCGTGCACCATGCCCTTGCTCGCTGCATTCTTACCGCATGGGCGACGAGCTCCCTTGCTCGTCGTCGCATGCCCGCACTATACAACACCCCTTAAGGATAACACGTAGCGTCCATTGCTTTGTGCGTGCAAGTTATATGAGCGAATCGCATAAAAATTAAGAATTTATATTCAAAATTAATGACAAATTTATAAATAATATTAATTTCATAATTTTAGGGCGAAAAATCGAAAATTTATTATTTAATTGATTTCCGATTAACATGGATTCAAGTCTAGGTCATAAAAATTTAAAATTTAACATAAAATTACAATTTTTTATGGTGGTTTTTAATCATAGGTATCTAATTAAATTATAATTAATTATGAAAATCAAATTAATTCTAAATTATTCCAATCTTCAACAAATTAATCATAATTACAAATTAGATTGCATAATTAACAAGGCTAGGCATTCAAACTTGTTAAACATATACAGTAGGTCAATCACAAATTCAAGATTTATCAACAAGAATCGCAAATATTTAATTTAACATCTTAAATTTACGAAATTTTGCATTCGAAAAACTAAAACCTCCGAAAAGTCATAGTTAGGCTTCGAATTTGAGAATTCTGGGTTCGGCCGAAAAAAACTGAGTAACGAAGAAACTGCCGAAAAACTGCGTACGTATAATTAAATAAACGCAATTTGCAATTAATTAACAATTACGAAAATTAATCACCCCTTTTTAATTCTTGCAAATTTGTAATATTTAACCATGTTTATGCAATTTAGATTATGAAAATAATAAGAGGCTCGTGATACCACTGTTAGGTTATGATACATATGACAATTCATAAATCATGCGGAAAAACCATAAAGCCAGGAAAGCATATTATATTCACATAATCATTTAGCATAGAATTGATGCATACATGTTGTAGCGTGCCTTCCCTAGCTGCGCCCGAACCGAACAAGAACAAGTCTTTAGGACTCCAAATGTCGTCCCTCCGTAGATAGTCCACAGTACGTCCGGATCCGCCTCAAGTTAGACCAACTAGAATCGCCCTTCAGGTGTTTAGGATTTTCGGCTCTTATTGCAAGTGTATGGCTGATTTATATTTCAAAAACTTACCCTTTGAATACTTCAATCGTTTGTATAAATTATGACCCTAGGCCCTTATTTATAGAGGTTTGGAAAGGGAATTGGAATCCTAGTAGGATACGATTTAATTAAACTTAGAATCCTACAAGGACTCTAATTAATTAAATAATCCTAATAGGAATAGGAATTTTAATCACACACCAAAACCTAATAGATTTAGGAATTGTGCATGGACACAAACAGACACACGTACGGAGCCACGAGGGCGTCCGCACGCGTGCGCTCGGCCCACGCAGCCCACCCTGGGCAGTCTTGCCTTGGCACGCTGGGCCTGCCTTGCGGTGGGCCTGGCGCTGCCTTGGGCTGGGCGTGCGCGCGTCCTTGCTTGCTGGGCGATGGCCTGGCTTCGTGCTGGGCCTTCGTCCGGCAGGCCTCGTCCGATGCTTATTCGTACGATACGCTTCCGATTAAATTCCCGGTTCCGGAATTCATTTCCGATACGAACAATATTTAATATTTCCGATTCCGGAATTAATTTCCGTTTCGAACAAATATTAAATATTTCCGTTTCCGGAACTATTTTCCGATTCCGATAATATTTCCGATTCTGACAATATTTCCGTTTCCGGCAATATTTCCGATTCCGGCAATATTTCCATTTCCGATAATATTTTCCGATACGTACCATGTTTCCGTTTCCGGCAACATCTACGACTTGGATAATATTTGTATTTCCGATACGATCCATATTTCCGTTTCCGGCAATATCATCGTTTCCGGAGTATTCATTTCTTGCTTGTGACGATCTCAGCTCCCACTGAAACCAAGATCCGTCGATTCCGAATATCCATAGATAGAGTATTTAATGCCATTAAATACTTGATCCGTTTACGTACTATTTGTGTGACCCTACGGGTTCAGTCAAGAGTAAGCTGTGGATTAATATCATTAATTCCACTTGAACTGAAGCGGCCTCTAGCTAGGCATTCAGCTCACTTGATCTCACTGAATTATTAACTTGTTAATTAATACTGAACTGCACTTATTAGACTTAACATAGAATGCATACTTGGACCAAGGGCATTATTTCCTTCAACAATGAGTTAGAGACTAGAAATGATGCAACTTTAAGTGTGTCGCGTTCCAGCTTCTCGGTATTGGTTTTCCATCTCTTTCTGCCAGTTTGTATGCACCATGACTCGTACATTCTTATTGTAACTTCTTGCAATATTTCGTTGATATGACGCAATTCTATCCTTGACAGCGTGATGTTGGAATCTCGACTTCAGGTTGGATCGCGGCTTACCATCCGAACAGTAATGAAAATGGAGTGTGGTTGGTTGCTGTTTTGGGATTCGTCCTGATATGGGAGTTTGTAATTGGCATGTGGAAGGTTGTTCATTGATTGAGAAGGTATCTTTTGTGATGGTTGGGTGCATGAGGTGGATTATAAGAACTGCGGATAGTCTGGTTGGGTTGATGTTAGGTTTTCTAGTGCATCGGCTTGGGTGTTTTGGTCTCTTGGGATTTGCTGGAGGTTGCACAAATCAAATTTTTGGACGAGTGCCTCGGCTGTCTCGAGGTAGGCTTGCATCTAGGAATATTTTGCTGCATAAGAACCGTTAATTTGACTAGTAATCAATAATGAATCACATCGTACCTCAAGTCGTCGAATGTGAATGTCGCGAGCTAGCGTCAATCCTAAGATTAGGGCTTCGTACTCCGCTTCGTTGTTGGTAGCTTTAAACTCGCAGCAAAAAGATTGTACTATCATGTTCCCTTGTGACGATTTTAGCACAACACCCAGACCTGTCCCCCGTATGTTGGAGGAGCCGTTTAGTGTGTAGAGTCCATGTTGACGAGAGTCCATCATTGGTTAGCATGTTGACTTCCCTGTCCACTTCATGTTGGATACTTGGGATGATGTCGTAACACCCTAACTGTACGGCCCATTTAGACATCCTGCCAGGTAACTCAAGTTTCCTCATGATCGACCTCATGGGATAGTTAGTTCTCACAATTATGGGATGTCATAATGATGGCGTAATTTAGTAGATGCTACAAGTAATGCGAGTACAAGTTTTTTGAGATGTGAGTACCTTGCTTTGGCGCTAAGTAACGACTTACTGAAGTAGAAGACTAGTAGTTTCTTACCGTCATCATCTCGTGCAAGGACTACGCTGATTGTCGACTCTCTTACTGCAAGATATAACTACAGCTCCTCCTTGTCCCGTTCTTCTTGAGTATGTCGTAGAATAGTTTGCATTCGTCGGGTATGTTGTCGATCCATGTTGACCACATGAAGTCGTCAATTTGTTCACCTTTGTGTGTTATCGCGTTTAAGATGGTAGGCTATTGCCTATGCGATTACATCTTTTAACGTTCTCCAGTTTCGTCGTTAGTGTTATATATACAAAAAAAATAGAATTGTAACATGGGAGCAATGAATTGTGTAATGAAAAAGAGTGTAAGAGTTTATAGATGGTACGGTTTTGCGTATGTCGTGTTGCAGTTTTTTGGAATGATTTTTTCGTCTCCGTCTGCAATGCTTTTGTTGATCTTGACAAGCTTCTTGATGTAATCCAAGTTGGTGTTGTCGTCATCGTCGACAATGTTGTCGGACGTCATTGACAGTGTCGGCGGACGTCATCAACTTTATACCTGCAATCAAAGTCTTGTGTGCGATGTTAGCACGAAAAATAAATCATATAATCGCATTGTTAGTTGTAGCATATAAATAAGACTATGATCAATATTTAAGATCATGAGTAAGAGTAAAGGATACTATCTCGTCCCCCTGTGGCAACTTCAAGAAAGTATTTGAGTTGGAGTTAGCCACAAATAAGATGTAGCATGCCAATATCTGATGCCGGATATTTGTAACGCCATGATGAATTGTCCCTATGTTCTTGACATTCTGGTTGTGTCATCCTCATGTCGTTGACGTCTTCATGTCGTTGTTAGTGAATCACATCGTCATGATCGTCTTTCCAAACTTTCTTTTGCAGAGACGTCACTAGCTAGTTGATGTTGAGCCAACACTGCCTCGACTTGGAGTTGGCATCAGGAGACGACTTATGGGTGTCGCCACATTAACCCTTCTGACGACATCATTAGTTTGGGATCTGCGACGACAAACAATGACAACATGGTCTTTTGCATACCTCGTTTGTTTAGTCATTTGAAAAGGCGAACCTGTTCACAACAACACTAAGGTGAGTTGTTATAATAATATAAATATGAGTGGAGGCTTATCTCTATTATCCGTTGAGGAGCATCGTTTTATGTTAAGAATCTTCAAGCGTCAACGTCTCGTGACTTGAAGTGGTGTTTTCCAAGTTGTCCTTCATTCGCGGTATGTCGTTTACTTGGTGGATGACAATGTCATGACTGTCACCTGCCACAAATTCAATGGAACCAAGCGAAACAGTTAGTTAAATCTGATAGTAAGGGAATCCATTACCCATTTTCTGTCTCGTCAAGGATTGACGTCTTCATGAAGACGATCTAGTCGGCCCGCACAGATATGACACCACTTCACGAACTCGTCATGTCTTGGCTGTTTGACGTCACTCCACACTCTGATGTCGAACCATACTTTGATGACGACATAATCTCGACACATCTCTATCGACGCGTGCTCCGACATCGTCTCGTACTTTGATGACGACATTGTCTCGTCATGTCTTCCTTCAGCGTACACATGCTGCCACTGACTCGTACTTTGATGACGACACGGTCTCGGCACATCTGCTTGACGACGGCACGGTCTCGGCACATCTTCGGATGACGAGGTGGGTTTGTACTCATATTGAAAAATGGTGGCAATGGAGGTTGCGGATCTTATATGCGATCGTAGAACTTCATCTCCCTCAGGAGAAGGCTGATGTGCGTCTCCATGGTTTTGAGACGGCGAGTAACATCATTGGATGAGATGGGAATGCGGACATGGTGGAGAATTGGGTTATTTTTAGTGAACGGATGAGATTATCAGGCTCTTCTTGATTGTCAGCCCCACGGTGGGCGCCAAATTGTTTTGGACAAATTCTACCTAGGGTTGAATTCGTCGGAGGGAGGGGGTGCTAACAATCTGAATAAGCAAGACAATATAAAGATGGAGAGAACAAGGATATGAAACTCTTACCGAAAAGGGGGAGAGGAGTAGTTTATTATATGTAGTGTGAATGCGTATGAATTCCGTCTCCATAGACTAACATAGCTAAGCCATTTTATAGGCTTTTCTTAATAAGTGTGTAACGTTCACACTTAATTGTACATAATTAGGCATTAAATGAGTAATGATGGCTTGCTTATCAATGGTTCGTAACCGCTGCATTTAATCAAGGAGTAATTGGGTGTTACTCCCATATCATTCAATCGCTTGTAACCGTTCATTTACTTCAGCCGTTTCCCTTGGTCAACGCCCATAGCCTTTATTACTGTCTTGATGATTGTCATATGAACCTTTGAATGGTCCACCTGGCCACGTCACGGGGACGTTATTTTACCGCCCAAACAATGCGGAATTGAAAGTGCGTAATTGAAATTGCGGTATTGAAATTGCGGTATTGAAAGTGCGATATTGAAAGGTGCGATATTGAAATTGCAATATTGAAAGGTTCATAATTGAAAGGTTCATAATTGAAATTTGTACTTGGGCACATGAGATTCGAACGCCAAGCGGCTCCTTAAAAATAAGTACGCCCTGTGAGGGGGTCGAAAAAGCGCGAGGCTAATGCGTGACCTTGTCCCTCGTGGGTGTGACGATTATTTTTATTCAATCAAGTGTAATTGGATTTCCTGTGAGTATACACCCAATTGACTAGTAATATAGGAGTCGCCATTCAGTTTTTAACAACAATGAGAAAAACTGACAAAACCCGGTTATCGTGACATAAAGGGAGTGCAATTATGTTTGACCACGACGGCCGTAGGTTCCCTTGTGATCCCTAGTGTGGGGATCTCTCAATATACACCCGCAAGGTAGAGATCGAGGGTTCGGGGGACTGTAACTACCGAGAGGAGTAATTCGCTCGTCGATAACTCCAGAGGCAGGATATCCTTACTAGCTCAGCATAAATAATTGAAGGGACATGCGTTAACTATTAAACTAATCTGAATTGATTTTAGCAATATGCAACATATAATACTAATTCGATCGTGATTATCTGATTTAAATAGCATTAAGGGACCTAGCTGAAGGAAATAATGCCCTTGGTCCAAGTATGCATTCTATGATAAGTCTAATAAATGCGGATCAGTATTAATTAACAAGTTAATAATTCAGTGAGATCAAGTGAGCTGAATGCCTAGCTAGAGGCCGCTTCAGTTCAAGTGGAATTAATGATATTAATCCACAGCTTACTCTTGACTGAACCCGTAGGGTCACACAAATAGTACGTAAACGGATCAAGTATTTAATAGCATTAAATACTCCATCTATGAATATTCGGAACCGACGGATCTTGGTTTCAGTGGGAGCTAAGATCGTCACAGGCAAGGAATGAATACTCCGGAAACGATGATATTGCCGGAAACGGAAATATGGATCGTATCGGAAATATAAATATTATCCAAGTCGTAGATGTTGCCGGAAACGGAAACATGGTACGTGTCGGAAAATATTATCGGAAATGGAAATATTGCCAGAATCGGAAATATTGCCGGAAACGGAAATATTGTCAGAATCGGAAATATTACCGGAATCGGAAAATAATTCCGGAAACGGAAATATTAAATATTTGTTCGAAACGGAAATTAATTCCGGAATCGGAAATATTAAATATTGTTCGTATCGGAAATGAATTCCGGAATCGGAAAATTTAATCGGAAGCGCATCGTACGAATAAGCATCGGACGAGGCCTGCCGGACGAGGCCCAGCACGAAGCCAGGCCATCGCCCAGCAAGCCAAGCGCGCCGCACAAACAGCCACGCCAGGCCCAGCGCAAGGCCAGGCCCAGCAGGCTGCGCGCAGCGCGCAGCGCGCACAGCGCGCACAGCACGCGCAGCGCACAGCGCGCACAGCACGCGCAGCGCACAGCGCGCACAGCACGCGCAGCGCGCAGCGCGCGCGGGCGCTGAGTGGGCTGCTGCTCGCGCGCACGCATGGGGCCCATCGTGGCTGCCGTGCGTGTGTGTGCAAGTGTTTGTGTTCGTGCACGTTTCCTAAAACATGCAGAGTTCGGTTAATGATTAAATTCCTAATTCTATTTGATAAATTAATTAAATTAGAGTTCTTGTAGGATTCTAGGTTTAATTAATTTGTATCTGAATAGGATTTCGATTCCCTTTCCATACCGCTATAAATATGAGGCTAGGGCTCACAATTTATAACACAAGTTTCAAAGTATTCAAAGTGAGTTTTTGAGAGAAAAATTCAGTCACACATTTGCCTATAAAGTGCCGAAAATAATAGTACCTTAAGGGCGATTCTAGTTGGTCAATCTTAAGGCGGATCCGGACGTGCTGTGGACTATCTACGGAGGGACGACACTTGGAGTCCTAAAGACTTGTTCTTGTTCGGTTCGGGCGCAGCTAGGGAAGGCACGCAACAAAGAGTATGCATCTAATCTATGCTAAATGATTATGTGTAAATAATATGTTTTCCTGGGTTTATGGTTTTTCCGCATGATTTATGAATTGTCATATGTATCATAACCTAACAGTGGTATCACGAGCCCCTTATTATTTTCATAATCTAAATTGCATGAACATGGTTAAATATTACAAATTTGCAAGAATTAAAAGGGGTGATTAATTTTCGTAATTGTTAATTAATTGCAAATTGCGTTTATTTAATTATACGTACGCAGTTTTTCGGCAGTTTCTTCGTTACTCATCCGAATTGAGTGATTTTTGTGTCAATTCCGAATGTAAAAGGCATTCTAAAATTTTGACAAAAATAGTATTTTTCTGCCGAACCCAGAATTCTCAAATTCGAAGCCTAACTATGACTTTTCGAAGGTTTTAGTTTTTCGAATGCAAAATTTCGTAAATTTAAGATGTTAAATTAAATATTTGCGATTCTTGTTGATAAATCTTGAATTTTTGATTGACCTACTGCATATGTTTAACAAGTTTGAATGCCTAGTCTTGTTAATTATGCAATCTAATTATTAATTATGATTAATTTGTTGAAAATTAGAATAATTTAGAATTAATTTGATTTTCATAATTAATTGTAATTTAATTAGAAACCTATGATTAAAAACCACCATAAAAATTGTAAATTTACGATAAATTTTAAATTTTTATGACCTAGACTTGAATCCATAACAATCGGAAATCAATTGGATAATAAATTTTCGATTTTTTCGCCCTAAAATTATGAAATTAATATTATTTATTAATTTGTCATTAATTTTAAATATAAATTTTAAATTTTTATGCGATTCGTTCATATAACTTGCACGCACGAAGCAATGGACGCTTCGTGTTACCCTTAAGGGGTGTTGTATAATGCGGGCATGCGACGACGAGCAAGGGAGCTCGTCGCCCGTGCGGCACGAATGCAATGAGCAAGGGCGTAGTGCACGAGCACAAGGCAGCAGCCCTGCCTTGTGTCGTGTGCCACGACCAATGGACGAATGGGCATGGGCGTAGGGCGAGCCAAGGCAGTCGCGTGTGGGCAGCAAGCGAGCTGCGCCACAACGCGCGCTGCCTCGCACAAGAGCGCGCAGCCTCGCGCGCAGCGAGCGCAAGCTCGCGTGCCACGAGCGCTGCGCCTAGCATTGCTCGCGCGCACAGCGAGCGATGTCGCCCGCCCAGCGAGCGATGTCGCGCGCCCAGCGAGCGATGGCTCGCGCGCCCAGCGAGCGATGTCGCGCGCCCAGCGAGCGATGGCTCGCGCGCCCAGCGAGCGATGTCGCGCGCCCAGCGAGCGATGTCGCGCGCCCAGCGAGCGATGTCGCGCGCGCACTGCGAGCGATAGCCCGCGTGCGATGAGCGCTGGCGCGCGCAGCGAGCACCAATGCGTGCGGAGGCTTGCGATAGGGATGCAGCAGCTATGCGACGAGCGCATGGGCTGCGCGCGCATGGCCAACGATGGCTGTGTGCGTGCGGCCCATGGGTGTGCTACGCGTAGGGTGTTTGCGTTACGATTAGATCGTTTTGAATGTTTAATTTGAAAATTTCAGTTCACGTAATTTTAATTAATTTTAAAATTAATAATTTAAATTATTTTCTTGGATTTTAATTTTGAATATTATAATTATAATGAATGTTATTTATTCTAATTATTTTACTAAAATTAAAATCATGAATTAATTTAAATGCGACTGAAATTAAATTAAACTTTTTGGATTCAATTATAAATTTATATGAGCTTTAAATTTTAATTAAATTTGTATGTTTCCGGTTAGACTAGAAATACATTTTTATGTTTAAAATTGGTAAAGCATATGAATTTATTGGTTTAAGTGGGAGCGCTTTTTAGTCATAAACTCTTGATTTGGTCTACAAATCCTTAAGGTTAAAACAACTTGATTAGAATTAATAAGGACTGAATAATTGGTAGATTATTGGTGCCCTTGATTAATTGCTGCAAATGTTTACGTGATGCATAATGTGTTTTACTAACCAGCTATGTGGGCCATTCATGATAATGAATGGGTGAATGGTATATATTGTATATGTACTGTTTTGCAGGTTATGAAGTGACTAGTATGGCCCAAATAGGATAGAAAATATGGTCTGCGTACCATTAATTTGAATGTAATTGGTCTAAAGTACCAAAGTTATTTTTCAATTCAAATATGGTATGCGAACCATCAAATAGTTGTAATTAGTTATAGCTTATCCTATTTGAAGAAAATGGTGCCTCCCACGGAGATTTTCAAGACGGACTTTGAAGTCAAAGCTTCAAGATGAAGTCGGGCCATACTAGATCACAAATATCTTATGCATGTTTTAAGTTATTTATTGTTTTAAATATGTCTTAAAATGCATGAGATCAAAAGCTTGATTATGTTGCATGATTAAGGATTTTAGTTCACTTAAAATCTAACCAACATAGTAAGAGCCTTAAGTTCCAAACTTAAAAATTGAGTTAAAAGGTGCCATGCCAAAATATACACTTGCTTGGATATCCTTTACATCAATCTAGTAATAGTTTTCGCTCAGCGAGGTGTTACTTATTGGTCCTAAAGGGGCAAGGTACACAAATAATTGTGAGTACATGTTAGTTTTGGTGAAACTCAACGATATAAGTAAGGAGTCCTTTTATGTCGTGGCAAATTCGATAGGTTTACCTAATAAGTTCTTAGACGTACCTATCAACCAAGAATAGTTTCTAGACTATTGGCAAAAGGCTTTTGCTTACCTAAGATGTTCTAGGATTAAGTCGACAAACTGTGCTTAGTTCTTCAATGATTTTAGGATCTTGGAATCATTTTATTCACACCTGCCGGAACACATAATTTGAATAAAGTGCTTAATAAACATTGAATTATGCATGTATGCTAGAATTTAAAGTTTATTAAGAGAAACTGTGAATGGTTATTTATTTGTTTATTCTTTTCAATTGTAGTTTTTAATATGGCAAACAACAATTCATTCAACATTCGATCAATTCTCGAAAAGGAGAAGTTGAACGGGAAAAACTTCCTTGACTGGCAAAGGAACTTGCAAATAGTTCTTATGCAGGAAGAAAAGGAGTATGTCCTAGATGAGGCGATGCCCGAAGCTGCAGGCGACGGGGTCACTCAGGCAGCCCTCAATCGTTGGATTGATGCCAACAAGGATGTGAAATGTCTAATGCTCGCCACCATGAGTGCGGATCTGCAGAAAACGTTCATCAACTCAGATGCTTTCACAATCATTAGTGAGTTGAAGAACATGTTCCAAGATCTGGCTCGAGTCGAAAGATTCGAGACTCATAGGCAAATTCTTGAGACCAAGCTTAAGAAAGGCGAGCCCGTAAGTCCACATGTTCTCAAAATGATTGGACTCATTGAGAATATGAGTCGGCTGGATCAGCAATTTTCTCAGGAAATGGCTATAGACACCATCCTCCATTCTCTTCATAGCGGGTATGATCAGTTCAAACTGAACTACAGTATGAATAGTCTGGACAAAACGCTCACTGAGCTTCACGGTATGCTGAAGACCGCTGAAAAGACGCTCAAAAGTGATAAGCAGGATGTGCTTATGGTGCGTGGGGGCAAGTTCAAGAAATCTGGAAAGAAGAGGAATGCTAAGAAAGGTGGCAACAAAGCCAGCCCAACTAAGCAAACTGGCGCCAAATCTGCAAAGAGAAAGGTCAGTCAACCCACTTCTGAATCCGAATGCTTCTACTGCAAGAAGAAGGGGCATTGGAAGAGAGATTGCTTGAAGCTAAAGGAAGATCAGAAGAACGGAACAGTCGTTCCATCTTCAGGTATTTTCGTTATAGACTGTATACTTGCTAATTCAACTTCTTGGGTATTAGATACAGGTTGTGGCTCACACTTATGTTCCAATCCACAGGGACTAAGAAGAAGTAGAAAGTTAAGCAAGGGTGAAGTCGACCTACGAGTGGGAAATGGAGCACGGATTGCTGCATTAGCTGTAGGAACTTACTATTTGTCGTTGCCCTCCGGGCTAGTTTTGGAACTGGAAGAATGTTTCCATGTTCCAAGTCTTACTAAAAACATCATTTCAGTTTCTTGCTTAGATGCTAAGGGATTTTCCTTTATAATAAAAGACAATAGTTGTTCGTTTTATTTTAAAGAGATGTTTTATGGATCTGCTAGATTAGTCAATGGACTTTATTTATTAGATCACGACAAACAAGTATATAACATAAATACCAAAAAGGCCAAAAAGGATGATTCAGATCTCACCTATCTGTGGCATTGTCGATTAGGCCATATAAACTTGAAACGCTTAGAAAGACTTCAAAGAGAAGGAATTCTAGAACCATTTGACTTAGAGGATTATGGTAAATGCGAATCATGTTTACTTGGCAAAATGACAAAGCAACCTTTCTCTAAAGTTGGAGAAAGAGCAAATGAACTATTGGGTTTAATCCATACAGATGTATGTGGACCAATGAGTACAAATGCTAGAGGTGGTTTCAGCTACTTTATCACTTTCACTGATGACTTCAGTAGGTATGGTTATGTCTACCTAATGAAGCATAAGTCTGAATCCTTTGACAAATTCAAGGAATTTCAGAGTGAAGTAGAGAATCAATTAGGCAAGAAGATTAAGGCACTGCGGTCTGATAGAGGCGGTGAATATCTGAGCTATGAATTTGATGACCATCTGAAAGAATGTGGAATTCTATCAGAATTGACTCCTCCTGGAACACCACAATGGAACGGTGTGTCAGAACGGAGGAACAGAACCTTGCTAGACATGGTCAGGTCAATGATGGGTCAGGCCGAACTTCCATTAGAATTTTGGGGACATGCACTAAATACAGCTGCACTCACTATAAATAGAGCTCCGTCTAAAGCTGTCGAAAAGACTCCATACGAATTATGGTTTGGAAAGCCTCCAAATGTGTCTTTTCTTAAGATTTGGGGATATGAAGTATACGTCAAACGATTAATTTCAGACAAACTTCATCCAAAATCTGACAAATGTATCCTTGTGGGCTATCCAAAGGAAACAAAGGGGTATTACTTCTACAATACATCTGAGAACAAAGTGTTTGTTGCTCGAGATGGTGTCTTTTTGGAGAAGGATCACATTTCCAAAATGACAAGTGGGAGAAAAGTAGACCTCGAAGAAATTCGAGTCGAACAACAAACTCTAGAGAATGCTCAAGATGACATTCAGGATGAAACTCAGAGATCTTTAGAAGAATCTGGTAAGAATCATGGTCAATCTAGAAATGTTACCCCGCGTAGATCGCAAAGATATAGATCTCAACCGGAAAGGTACTTAGGTATTTTGACGAACGAGAGCTATGACGTTCTATTACTTGAAAGTGATGAACCTGCGACTTACAAGCAAGCTATGACGAGCCCTAGCTCCAAGCAATGGCAAGAAGCCATGCAATCTGAATTAGACTCCATGTCTGAAAACCAAGTATGGGATTTGGTCGATTTGCCAGATGGCTACCAAGCCATTGGAAGCAAATGGGTTTTCAAACTGAAAAAGGACAAGGATGGGAAACTTGAAGTTTTCAAAGCTAGATTGGTTGCAAAAGGTTACAGGCAAGTCCACGGTGTGGATTACGATGAAACCTTTTCACCAGTTGCAATGCTAAAGTCTATTCGAATAATGTTAGCAATCGCTGCATATTACGATTACGAAATATGGCAGATGGATGTCAAAACTGCTTTCTTAAACGGCGTTTTAACAGAAACTGTGTTTATGACACAGCCTGAAGGTTTTGAGGATCCAAAGAATGCTAAAAAGGTATGCAAGCTAAAGAAGTCAATCTACGGATTGAAGCAGGCATCCAGGAGCTGGAATATACGTTTTGATGAAGCAGTCAGTGACTTTGGTTTCATCAAGAACGCGGACGAATCTTGTGTATACAAGAAGGTCAGTGGGAGCAAAATTGCTTTCCTAGTATTATATGTCGACGACATATTGCTTATCGGAAATGACATTCCTATGTTGAACTCTGTCAAGATTTGGCTTGGGAAATGTTTTTCAATGAAGGATCTAGGAGAAGCACAGTACATATTGGGCATCAAGATTTACAGAGATAGATCTAAAAAGATGATTGGACTTAGTCAAAGCACTTATATCAATAAGGTGCTTGATAGGTTCAAGATGGCGGACTCCAAGCGAGGCTACCTACCCATGTCTCATGGAATGACTCTAAGCAAGACTCAGTGCCCAAAAACACTTGATGAGCGTAGACGAATGAATGGGATTCCATATGCATCATTGATTGGTTCAATAATGTATGCTATGATATGTACACGCCCGGATGTTGCGTACGCACTCAGTGCTACGAGCAGATACCAGTCAGACCCAGGAGAGGCGCATTGGACTGCTGCCAAGAATATTCTGAAGTACCTGAAAAGGCGCAAAGATGACTTCCTGGTCTATGGTGGAGATGATGAATTAATTGTTAAAGGCTATACGGACGCAAGTTTCCAAACCGACAAAGATGATTTCAGATCACAGTCTGGGTTTGTCTTCTGCCTCAACGGAGGAGCAGTAAGCTGGAAAAGTGCTAAGCAAAGCACCATTGCGGATTCTACAACTGAAGCGGAGTACATTGCTGCACATGAAGCAGCAAAGGAAGCTATATGGCTAAGGAAGTTCATAGGAGAACTTGGTGTAGTCCCCTCCATTAAAGGACCAATAGCCCTGTATTGTGATAATAACGGAGCTATTGCACAGGCAAAAGAGCCTAGACACCACCAGAGAGTCAAGCATGTACTTCGTAGATTTCACCTTCTACGAGAGTTCGTTGAAAGAAAAGAAGTCGAGATAAGCAAAATTGGAACTGATGACAACATATCAGATCCATTAACTAAACCTCTGCCGCAGGCGAAGCACAACTCGCACACTGAAGCTATGGGAATCAAGCATATTGGAGAATGGCTTTGATGTCTCTGTTTAATGTTTTAAAGTTTTAGAGTTTAAATCTTTGTAAAACATTATCGGTTAATCATTCACAATAAATGAAAAGAATTCATTTTTCCATTTAATTTGTGGTTTATTAAATGATGAGTCCCTTCAATTTGACGATATATTCAAGATAGACTGTCAGGACCAGTCCTGTGACTAAGAAATGTCTATCAAGTGAACTTGAATGTCAAAGGTTGAAAATGGTCCCTAATCGGAGTTTTCTATAAAATTGGACGCATAGAAAACGTTAGACGATTAGAATGCAAGATGACTAGTAGTTCTGTTTCTTGAACTATGTGGACATGGCAATGTCATAATCATTTGCATAGATACTTACTTTGGGAAGACTAGTATCGGACGAGACCTATGAAACTTTACTGTAAGAGATGAAAGTCTGTCATAAGTAAATTTCATTAAATTATTAGACACTAAATCCTCAATACCTGAGTGATTTGAAGATTACTTGTTTGAGAACTGGTTGCTTTGACGTTGACCAACCGTCGCACCGTAAAAGGAGGCTATAAAGGCAACGCTCAGGTAATCACCTATCAAACGAAGTCTAATCTCAAGATCGCAAGATTGGGATTGTCCTCCCATAAATCGGGATGAGATGCTTAAAAGTTGTACAAGGCCACTCGGAGAGCTAGAAACTGTGAAATGCATGGCCGTGCTCGGATGAATCATAGGCTATGATTATCTGTTTATTTGATCAGTTAAACTCTGAAACCGAGGAACACCTCTGGACATAATAAGGATGACAACTCTTACCTTATGTTCAAGAGCAAGCATCGAGCGACAAAGGAATTAGGAAATGCACACTTGTCCCTAAGGACAAGTGGGAGACTGAAGGAAATAATGCCCTTGGTCCAAGTATGCATTCTATGATAAGTCTAATAAATGCGGATCAGTATTAATTAACAAGTTAATAATTCAGTGAGATCAAGTGAGCTGAATGCCTAGCTAGAGGCCGCTTCAGTTCAAGTGGAATTAATGATATTAATCCACAGCTTACTCTTGACTGAACCCGTAGGGTCACACAAATAGTACGTAAACGGATCAAGTATTTAATAGCATTAAATACTCCATCTATGAATATTCGGAACCGACGGATCTTGGTTTCAGTGGGAGCTAAGATCGTCACAGGCAAGGAATGAATACTCCGGAAACGATGATATTGCCGGAAACGGAAATATGGATCGTATCGGAAATATAAATATTATCCAAGTCGTAGATGTTGCCGGAAACGGAAACATGGTACGTGTCGGAAAATATTATCGGAAATGGAAATATTGCCAGAATCGGAAATATTGCCGGAAACGGAAATATTGTCAGAATCGGAAATATTACCGGAATCGGAAAATAATTCCGGAAACGGAAATATTAAATATTTGTTCGAAACGGAAATTAATTCCGGAATCGGAAATATTAAATATTGTTCGTATCGGAAATGAATTCCGGAATCGGAAAATTTAATCGGAAGCGCATCGTACGAATAAGCATCGGACGAGGCCTGCCGGACGAGGCCCAGCACGAAGCCAGGCCATCGCCCAGCAAGCCAAGCGCGCCGCACAAACAGCCACGCCAGGCCCAGCGCAAGGCCAGGCCCAGCAGGCTGCGCGCAGCGCGCAGCGCGCACAGCGCGCACAGCACGCGCAGCGCGCAGCGCGCGCGGGCGCTGACTGGGCTGCTGCTCGCGCGCACGCATGGGGCCCATCGTGGCTGCCGTGCGTGTGTGTGCAAGTGTTTGTGTTCGTGCACGTTTCCTAAAACATGCAGAGTTCGGTTAATGATTAAATTCCTAATTCTATTTGATAAATTAATTAAATTAGAGTTCTTGTAGGATTCTAGGTTTAATTAATTTGTATCTGAATAGGATTTCGATTCCCTTTCCATACCGCTATAAATATGAGGCTAGGGCTCACAATTTATAACACAAGTTTCAAAGTATTCAAAGTGAGTTTTTGAGAGAAAAATTCAGTCACACATTTGCCTATAAAGTGCCGAAAATAATAGTACCTTAAGGGCGATTCTAGTTGGTCAATCTTAAGGCGGATCCGGACGTGCTGTGGACTATCTACGGAGGGACGACACTTGGAGTCCTAAAGACTTGTTCTTGTTCGTATCGGGCGCAGCTAGGGAAGGCACGCAACAAAGAGTATGCATCTAATCTATGCTAAATGATTATGTGTAAATAATATGTTTTCCTGGGTTTATGGTTTTTCCGCATGATTTATGAATTGTCATATGTATCATAACCTAACACTAGCATGATAATCCGATTTCCCAAAAATGTTATATTTGTTAGGCGTGATAGAACAATCATATTAGGTTAGTTTAACAGTTCATAAAAAGGGCGAGGAAAGCAGTTAAATCATCGAAAAGGAACACATTACGACGCACCCTTGAGAGGTGCGTCACGGTTCTCAGAAAACTAACCACTTTAACTTTGGTATTTCTCCTTTTTATTTAACGAATCTCGATTAGGGGACAGGATACGTTCTGTTCGATTTATGGATCGATTGCGACAGAACGCGTGAACAGTTTCGCAGCGAGAGGCTTAGGCTAAGGGGTTTAGAGTCAATACTCAGAATATATTATGTGTTGTTGTGTGTGTTTCACGTCGAAACTAGGGGTCTATTTATAGGGAAGAGTTCGTGGAAAGATAGAATTGCAGAGTTCTAATCCACAAAGAATTAGGAAAAGAGACGTACCCAGGTATTTTCAGCGCCCAGGCCTGGGCGCCGAAGATTTCGGCGCCCAGAGCCAGGCGTTGAAAATAGGGTCTGGGCAGTTTTGTTTAGTCAGATTCGGATTCCTAAAATCCGTAGAGTTTGTGACGGAATGCGTCTGGGCCCGTTACGAACTCTAGGCTCGTTAGGATTTTAATTATTACGTAACTCTTATTTACGAATCCTATTAGGAATAGGATTCTCGCAGTTTTCTATCTCATTTAGGATTTATGTTGGAATGCAACACCTAATTCTGACAGGTTTCTATCTTTTATGATTTGCCACTTTTAGAAGCTACCTTTTACGACGGTTACTATTTTTAGCAGGTTTCCATAAATAGCAAGTTTCGGGTGAAATGAAATGGGGAATCGAGATTCGTTTATTTTATAGGAGATGCGTTGTCAAGTGGAGTTTTTATGCTTTCATCATCGAACCTCTCCCTTGCGGGAATGGGGACAAAAGTAGGTGTCTACACGCCCGACAAGAATTCAAAGCCAAAAATCTCAACTTGGGAGAGGTTGCTCAACCCAAATATCCTAGATTTTGCATATTAAACTTGAAATTGAAAGCTTGAATATTGAAATATTTGAACTTGAAATGATTGAAATTTGAACATGAAATGATCCTAGTTTAGGGAAATAACTATGAATAACCCTAAACATGGCAAGATATTTGAAAATTGAAAACTTGAACTTGTATATTGAAAATGGAGTTTTGAATCTCAAAAGACTAAACCTTTAAATGTTAAAAGGTGTTTATCTTTGATTACCCCATGTTTGATGGTGATTCTAGCCCAAGTGATGATTGTAAACAACTTGGACATCCTTGAATCTTTGAAAATTGTATTTTGTATTTTGAAAAAGTTTGTATTTTTGGAAAACATGTGTGATTGTTGCAAGTGGTGTTTTTTATTGATTAAAAACACCAACTTGCTAATCATTTAGAAATCAAAGCAACATAGTAGATTAGAATGGGATTCGGATTTACCTTGTTAGATTTAGGCAAGAGCTCCCAATTGCTTTGGAATTTTAGGAATTTTGTATGTGTTTTTGAGGAGTTTTGAGTTGTATTTTGAGACGTAATGTCGAAATTACGACGTTGTATTGTTGTGCTCCCCTTTTTTTCGATGGAAATGAGGGGTATTTATAGGAGGGAATGGTGCAAAACACCAGCACACGCCAGCGCATGGCGCCAGGCCAACGCTGTGCGCTGCTGACGTGGCTTGAATGCCGCCAAAGCAAGGACGGGGAATCGTCCTTGTTTCGTCTTGTAGCGTTGTACCTGTTGTACGAATTGTACTAGGTTTGGCGTTTTGTATTTGCTTGGAGGTTAAGTCATCGTTTAGCGTCTAAAAACATGCCTTTCTCGGGTTTTTGAATTCCGGTTTTACGGGACGGGGCCCGGCATGCTCGGTTTTGTGGGTCGGCGCCTGAATTTGACTTGCCTTATATGATTTCGAGTCGAAAAGGCCTAGTAAAACTAATGGGATGGTCTAGTAGTTGAGATTGTACTTGGATTATGAAATTGGATTTTGGAAGTTGTATTTTGTACCGAGTTCCGGGAGGGGAACGGTCTCGGGGTTGGACTTTGGACCTTGGATTCTGGAGGCATTCTTAGAAATTGGGATTTCCGCCTGGAGTTATTCCAATCATCTAACAAGGATAATGGTATCGTCATCATCCCAAAGGGGAGACACAAATTAGGTGTCTACAAAAGCCCCCACTTTGACTGAGCGTTCGGTTAGGAAAGCGCAAGTCAAAGTATTTCGAAAGGGACGGAGAATGATCAAGATGTTCTGCAATCGAGACCACTCTTTGTACGTCGGTACCTGCATAAAACAGGCGTTAGAAAAAAGGATAGAGTGTACCTCGGTGCGGTTGGTGATGACTCAGGTTTGTACTTGTGTTTTTCCACCTTCAGTTCAGGACGGAGCTTGGCATCGAAAATTTTGAATCTTGAATTTTTGAATCTTGAATTTTTGAATTTGAATACCCAGAGTTAATCCGTTGGGGATGTGCTTTGCTGGGGGATAAGATCTTTTTGCTGGCCCTTAGGTTTTTTAAATTTCGACTGACTTTCCCGGAGCTTGGGTCCGTTGGGAGTTGGGCGCCTGAGTCGTTGTATTCTTTGGACTTTGTACTCTTGAAATATTCATCTGTTTGCATTTTGGGATACATGTGTATACCCGTATTTTCGATGGATGGTTCGATGCGACGTTTGATGCTTGGTGCGGAAGACCGTAGCAGCAAATGACGTGCAATCAGCACAGGAGACCGCGCGCGCTGCAGATTCGCGCATGCAGCAGGGTAGCGCAGTGCGTTGGGGCGGTGCTTGGCGCGGGGCTGAGCTATAAAAGCTCCCCTTGCCGTGCCATTTTGAGGTACATCTTCTTGAATTCTTTGCTCTTTCTCTCTCAAAGGTAGATTAAGCCCTTCCCTTGATCTTGTTCTTGCCTTGTTCATGTAAGTTTTTCATGTTTTTGCTTATGAAATAACTCTAGGATTGCATGTAGTCTTGATTTTCTCGTACTTTGAAATGATGCTCGTATGCTTTAGCTTCTTGAATCTTGTAGAAAACTATTTGATAGCCACTTGAACTTGAACTGTTGGAACTTGTACTTTTGAATTTTGTAAACTTGTATCTGCTTCGGCATGGATAGCCTAGGCGTTGATGTAGAACTTGAATACCTGCTTCGGCGTGGGTAGCCTAGGCATTGGTATAGGAATTTGAATACCTGCTTCCACGTGGGTAGCCTAGGCGTTGGTGTAGGAATTTGTATCTTGAACTAGAGGTCCACTGGGGATTTTTGTTTCGAATCTGTTGACTTCGTATAGGCAAGTATAGGATAGCCCCCAGTTTATAATTTTGACACTTTGTATGCTACTTGATTTAGTATGCCTCGTCACACTCGGAGGAAGCTCGCTGAATCATCTGTGGTTCGAGCTGCCGAGGAAGACGCTTCGGATGATGAAGCGGCTGCAATAAATGCGCCAGGTAGGGGTATAGTTCCCCGAGATGCGCCCGCTTTCCCTAGTACTGGTTGGATCCCTTCCGATCTGGTGTTTCGGCCGGATTGGCACTTGTCTCAGCGGCCTCGCGCTGGCATGGTGAGTTTTGTACTGTATTTTGGGTTTGTACTTTGTAATTGTATAGGTCTTGAGCTAACTCGTTCACCTGTAGGCCGATGGAAAGCCGTTCTGTACTGACTGGTTCTTGGTGGAGGTTCAGAGGGCCTTTAAAGCTCTTCGTGCTGATGAGGAGGCTATGGAGATTTGGTCGCAGATGGGCCTGGCCGATTTCTGGCGCACCATGGGAGGTTCTCCGAGGAGAACGGGGATTAAAAACCGTTTGTGGGCTTTGTTATAGAGCGGTGGTGGGACACCACCAACACTCTCCACATAGCATGGGGGGAGATTACTATTACCCCTCTTGAATTTTCTATGATTACAGGTCTTCCTTTTTCTGAGAGGAATGTGACCTTTGATTCTGAGCTGACGTGGCGCTCGGCCGCTGCCAGGGACTTGCTCGGCCCTGTTGTTGACTTGTCTGATGATGAAGCTCACGCTTCTGTGAAGGTGATTGTAGAGGCTATCTGCGGTGGGGGTGTGTCCCCGGAGCAGAGGGTTAGGCTTTTCCTCCTAGCCTTGGTGAGGAGAGTGATGGCCCCGAGTAGGAACAGTCGGGTGCACATCAAATTCTTGTCCGCTTTGCGGGTCTTGGGAGCTGTTTCGAGCTATAACTGGGGCGGCTTGGCATACAACCACCTTTTGTACGAGATGAAGCGGGCCTCTCGAACTGCACTGGGGAGTGACCCGAGCATGGCTGCTCTGTGGAGCGTGCTGGAGGAATTTGAGACTCCTTGTACTTTGTACTTGTATGCTTGTATTTTGAACTTGAATGATATTTTGCTTGTTCCTTGAAAGATTTGGATATATGAGCACTTTCCGACTTTGGCGCCGGAGCGTACAAGAGATGCGGTTTACCCGTATGCTGCCTCTTGGATAGGAGCGGTGCGCGTTGGTGTGTCTCTGGCGGCTTCTCGCAGGGCTTGGAGAGTTCTATCCGCTGAAGATGTAATCTTTTGTACTGTTTTGCTTTCTTGTATTTGTATTTGTACTGTTGCCTGAGTTGTTTGCTTTGCAGGTGGTATGACGTCCCTTCGCCAAAGCGGTTGTACCTGTCTCGGCTGCTTGTGCCCATTTCCTGTCTTGGCGGCGGGTTTTTCTTCCAGGGGTGTACCGCCATATGTGGTATATGGGGGAGCGAGTGTCCCTTCAACACCATTCGGGGGATAGGTTTGTCCCTAAGGATCCACCGGAGTCCATTTTGGCTCTGGATCAAGACCTTGCCCGACTCTATGCGGAGGCTAGAGGTGAGGCTGTTTGCCGCTCTTGGAGGGAGCTTGTACACAGGAAGGGTAGCTATGATGACTTCCTGAGGAGGTTGGCCCCACCAGTACGTTTCGTACTGCCGGTGAGCTTTTGAACTTTGTATCTTGTACTCTTGTATTCTTGTATTCTTGTATTGATTGCATGATTGTATGATTGTATGTAGGAGGAGGAGGTTGATCCTGAGGACATTCCTCATGCTGATAGGATCCTCTGCTATGAGAACTCGGACGGGGAAGAGGTGGTGGAGACCATTCCTTTGGCTTCTCCTCCGCACCGGAAATCATAGGATGCTGTACCTGAGCATTACGCCCCTGTAAGTACTGTTGCATTTTTGAAACTGTTTGTAACTTTGTATGGGAAAATTGATCTTGAACTTTGTATGTAGGCACCTCGGGTGAGAGTGCGTCGCTGGATGCTCTTGCTTGATTTGTAGGGGAATACAGTTAAACATAATAACATGTGCGGAAACAATCCCCAAAGCCAGGAAACATGTATAAAGGCCTTGTGCTAGGCTTGCGCCCAGCCCAATGCCCTTGCGTGTGGCCTATGAGGCGCACGAGCAAGCTCGCACACCCCCAGCCCTTTGCGCGCGCGCGTGCCCGCAGCTATCGCTGCCCCTACACTGCGTCGTTGTGCCTTCGTGCGCTGGACGTCGCATGGCCTTGTGCCTTGTTTCGTCGCAGCCCCCGCAAGCAATCGCGTGCCCCTTTCCTCGCCCAGCGCGCACGAGGCACGCAGCACGCAGCACGCTTGCTGCTGCCCGTGTCGCTGCGGCTCGGCCATCGCATAGTAGCCCATATGGCTCGTCGAGCCATATGTCCACCACACTTGTGTTCGTGCCTTTGGTTCGTGATACGGACCAACTTAATTAAAATAAATTTAATTTCACGAACTTGCATTAATATTATTTTTCAAAAAGTTACGATTTTTATTTTCGAAATACAACGATTTTTAAAGATTTAATAAACACCAACGACAATCCAATTTCGTAAAATTATTAAATCAAGGGCTAAAATTATTCAAACTTTTAAGAACGAACGAATCTACATTAAAATTTGAAATTTTAATTAATAAAATCCGAAGCTTTAAATCGTTCATTAACATTTAAATTTCAGATTTTTAATAATTTAGTTTAACTGCGATTAAAATTAACGAAACCATTCAAAACTTTAATCCAATAATTTTTAAAATTAGCCACTGACCCATGAAATTATATCCCCTTTCCCAATTAACCGAATTATTAAACCAAAATTAATTAAAATTCAATTAGGGTTTCAAATTTTACGAATTGGGGAAAGGCAAAATTAGGGTTTATGCTTATCGGAAAAATCTGACATTTTTACCATAGGTCAAGAATATACGCAGCAAGATTGTGTCAAAATTGCAAGCAATTCCAAGTAGTATAGGTTGATCTTTTAATTGAATTACTGTCCGACACTTTTAATTTTTAATGAAAAATTAACAAAAACGCCCAAAAAACGATACTTCGAGACCTGTTTTCGCAATTCTATTGTCATGAGTTGATCTTAGAAAATCGTTTTCAATCAAATTAGGGTTTTAAAACTCGAAAAAACGAACATTTTTTATTTCGGACCTGTTTATTACGCAATTCATCCAATAATTCGTAAAAATTCCGAAAATTCAACAAAAAATTCAAAATTTTCGACAGATGCAAAAACAATATTTTGTTACGTAAAACATTTCCCATTTAAACCATTTTAGCGACCAATATTTTGTTACGTCGGTATTGATTTGTCGTTAAAGCTATCGTTTCTAGTAGTGAAAATCATGCTAATTCATGCTTTGAATACATAAGGCTCATGATACCACTGTAGGGGAATACAGTTAAACATAATAACTTGTGCGGAAACAATCCCCAAATCCAGGAAACATGTATAAAGCACAGATTAAGCAAACTTACGTTCGAAGCGTGTTTTCCACAATAATATATCAACGAACACGAACTTAGAACTCCAGTTGTCGTTCCTCTACTTGGTTCACCGACACGATCAGATCCGTCTTGATTATCGTAGCTTAGACAATCGATCAAGACTTTGTGCTTTTAGGATGAACACACTGTGGAGGCACAAAGAGAATTAGGGTTCTGTGTTTTCTCCTAGGGTTGTGTGTATGAATTGTGTTATGTTGGAAAAGAGGTTAGAAGGTTATTAAGATAACCTTACTAACCGACCAAGCCATAAGGCAAAGCCGGCCAGCAAGCCCCGCGTGAGACAAGCACAACGAGCTGGGCCATGGGCCTCGCTGCTGTGGTTGTGTCGCGGCTTCGGCCCGCGCGCACACGCGCAGCTTGCTCGGCCATGGGCCAGCGTTGCCGTGTTGCCGTGGCCTTGCTTGCTTGCCCAGTGCGCGCCCATGGGCCTCGAGTGCTTCGTGCACTCCGCTCGTGGGCCGCTCTTCGTATCCGCGATTAAATATATTTCAGATATATTATTTATCGTTTCGTATAAGACGAATCACCGTCGGACGATACGATTTATTCGTTTCGCCTAGCTTACGAATATTCGCGATACGATATACGATTTCGATGCAAGGTCGTATCGTATAATACGTTTTCCAACGAATTCCCGAAAAGCTATTAAATGAATTTCCGATTCATTTAATCCGGTGATCTGTTACGTGTCATTGGTGTGACCTTGTAGGTTCAGTCAAGAGTAAGCTGTGAGTTCAATATCCATTAGAACTCGCTGATCGGAAGCATTGCTCCAGCTAGCTGTTCCGATCACTTGATCTCACTGAATTAATTGTTCGCAATTAATCTGAACCTTGGTATTAGACTGAATTCACCTTGGGTGAAGGACATATTTCCTTCATGATTCTTGGAAGAGGCAGTGTGCCAAGCTGACCCAGAAGCTTTTTGGCCGGAACAGAGATGTACCTCACTTGATCTTGAAACTTGTATTCTGGAATTCAAACTGGGAGGTTGATTCTTGAAATTGTATTTTGTATAGGAGTGCCGTCGAGACCGTTGAGATTCTGTTGACAGAGAGCCTCAGGCGGAGACGTCCTCGGGACAGGAGGGACCGAGCTTGGAGCTGGGACAGGGGTCCGGTGCTGGTGCTCATCAGAGGCATTCTGATGTTGAGCGGGGAGCTTCCCCTTTTGTACATGTTGATCCCACCAGGCATTCATTGGGGGGTGCTAGCGGTTCACGGCCTTTTGTTCCTCCTTCCGGTTACTACTTCGGAGGAAGTGGCCCTCAGCCTTGGGGTGCAGGTTCATGGGCTTTCTATGCGGAGATGGAGAGGATGCGTCAGACTCAGATGTTTGGGTCATACCTGTATATGCCGATGCCGCCGCCTTATCAGTATTCCTCTTCTCAGCAGGGAGTTCATCCCTCCACTGGCACACTTCGTATTTCGGAGGAGGATCCTAGTACCCCTGGGACGGAGCTGGATCGGGAGCTGGAGCGCCTTAGGAGACGAAACAGGGACAAGGGGCCTGTGGTTGACGTCACCGGTGATGATGACTCAGACTGACCCTGCATGGTAGCGAGTTCCAGCTTGCCTGGGTTGATTTTTTATAGGCTGAATTGTATTGTATTTGTATGGATTGAAACTTGGATTTTTGTATGGTTTGTATGGCTTTGAACTTTGAATTGGTTTGTAAAATTTGGAGATTGGTTTTTTTGTATGTTTGAATGCTTGTATTCGTATGCTTTGTGTGTGCCTTGAAATTTTGTAGCTATATGCATGCATGATAATTTTGCAAAAAAATTGAAAAAATATGCCCATTTTTTCGGGTGTATATACCCACTATAAGCCCCCACTTTGACTGAGGTTTTTTGGTTAGGAAAAGCGCAAGTCAAAGTATATTCAACTTTTGCTAATGCTTATGAAGACTCAACTTAGGACGCCGATATAGGACTAGAATGCTTGAATTTTGAAAAATTAACCCAAAATCTGCCCGAAGCGTTGATCCGGACTGCTTGAAATTGCGCGGCTTGCGGCTTTGGAATCTTGAATAATGGAGGTTGTACTCTGCTGTCCGAAACACTAAAGAGTGTGTACTCGGAGTCATAAGAGAGGACGGTGGCCTCGTCCTTTGGTGCAGGCTCCCGGCGTCTGGCGCGGGCTTGGCGCCTGGCGCTTGTAGGCTGTTGTGCAAGCCGACTCTTGTATAAATAGGGAGCTTGTTGGATCATTTCTTGCATCAATCCTTCCCTGCTATCATTTCATACTGCTTCCTCTCGAAAAGAAAAGAAAGTATGGATGTGTCCTTTGAAAGTGCCTTGAACTCGTGGCTTGGTTCGCTAGGCAAATTGGAGAAAAGGGAGCTTGATGGCATGCATCTTGGGTGCTCGTCTCTTTCCGGTTTGTAAAATTGGACTTGCACTTCATTCTTGCTGCTTTGGAGGCTTGGCACCCAAGTCATCATGTCTTCCGTTTTGGAAATAATGAGGTATGTCCCCTCCCTGAGGAATTTAGTGCCATATTGGGGTGGCCCTTGATGCTAGAGCCATACATGCCTAGTGTTGAAGAACACTTTTTCTTGAGTTTTGAAAGGTATTTAGGCTTGAAGCCCCCACTTTTGAGTGCTATTGTATATGGCAGAGGGGTAGATTTGTCCCTCTTTGTCACCTACTTTGCTGGGCTTGATGTTCCCAAAGTTTTTCGCCTGAGAGCCTTGAGTTTTTGTATATTTGCTCGCTTCCTCTTTTCGAAGCAGGGGTTTGGCAATGGTGATGCCTCCCTAATAGAGATTGTAGAGCAGTTTGCTAATGGTCGGGACCCAATGCCGCTTGTGATTGGCGAAACATTGATGGGCCTTGATATGCTGAAGTCGGACCCCTCTTCTTTGCCATCGGGAAGTCCGATGTTACTCCAAGTAAGGATCTGGAGCTCTCTCGTATGTTGAATTTTGTACTTGTATTTGAATTTTGAATGTTGAATTTTGAAATGCGCTTCTTGTATACTCCCCAAGGTTTGGCTTATGGAGAGGCTCATGTTCGTGGCACCACCGGAGAACATGGCGAGCTATAATAGAAAGGGTTTCACTGTGCGACCCACGTTGTATGGCCGGCTTTCATTGGATGAGTGGCGGTGTGCACTCTCTGGGATTGAATCTTGTATAATGTGGGTAGTTCCTTGGTGGGGAATTGCTGCTATGAGACATGCCCCTGGTTCTACTACTTTGAGGGTGCCAAGCCTCACAATGCTGGTCTTCTACTCGCCTGCCCGAGTGATGAGACAGTATGGCTTGAAACAGGAGATCCCGGACTGTACTGAAGAGAACCCGAAACCTGTTGCGCTGAATGCAAATCGACTTGAAGTTTGGAGGCGGTATTGGGTCGCCAAACCATTCTTGAATATCCAGTTCCCACCTGAGTCAGTTACTCTGCCTGCGGGGTATATTGTATGGATGAGAGGCCTATGCCAGAGGGACATTTCTCTCTCTAGACTAGCTAGAGTCCGAGGTTCTAGAGCTAGACGTCCTGCATCAACTTACTTTGAGGAAGGTGACGGGAGTGTGGCCCATGCGGTACTTGACCGTTCTGAATCCAAAGGAGGTTCGTCGTCCTCCCGTCTTGGAAGGCTTTGCAAGTTCCTTCTCCCGCCGCTTGGGCAAGGGGAAGATTGATGACTGATTGCGGGAGGAGCCAGGGGATAGTACTCAAGGTGCCAAGACTCGAGAGCATAGTCGCCTGACCCTAGATCTTCGTAGGCTAAATGTGTTTGAAATTGTATTGGAAGGAATTGTGTTTGGAATGTGTTTGGAAGATGTGTTTAGAAAATGTTTTTAGGAAGTCAAAAGGTTTTGAACTTTGCTTCACTTGATCCTGACTTTGTATTTGAATTAGCTTTGAAGGCCTTAGGGCCAAATAAAAGTGGTTGTGTTAAATTCCGCTCGAACATGCTTTGCTTTGAATTGGCATATTTGGAATAAAAACAACAACAATTTTGAGTTTTGAATTTTGATTTGATTTGATTTTTAGGATGCCCTTAATTGAGGAAATTTTGAATATTTTTTTTTGTATTAAAGTGGCCGGGCCTCGTGATGAGGTTGCCTACGTGTCCCGTTAGGGAATCAGGCCGGACGTAGTTTTGACTACTTTACAAGACCTGAATTTGGATTCTTGAATTTGAACATGGAACTTAGACATAGAACTTCTTGAGTTGATTGAGGTTGGTAAGAGATCTGAATTCTGTTCCGTCGATGTCTGTTAGTTCGACTACTCCCCCTGAGAGGATCTTCTTGAAAATGTATGGGCCTGCCCAGTTGAGTTTGAATTTCCCCCTTGGGTCCATGGTGCTTTTGCGAAGGGCTTTCAGGACAAGCTCGCCTTCCTTGATGTTTCGGGTTCTGACCCTTTTGTTGAAATGTCTGGCCACTCGGCGCTGATAGACTTGTACATGGTGAGCGGCTTGAAGCCGACGCTCATCGAGCATGACCAGCTCGTCATATCTGGCTTATACCTATGCAGCTTATGGGATTTGGCTTTCGAGGACTATCCTTAGAGAAGGTATCTCCAGCTCGATAGGTTGTACTGCTTCCATTCCATAGACCAATGAGAACGGAGTTGCACCAGTTGAAGTTCGAATTGAAGTTCGATATCCCCACAATGCGAAATGCAGCTTTTGGGGCCAGTCCTTGTAATTGGTAGTCATTTTTATGATGATGGTCTTGACATTCTTGTTGGCTGCTTCGACTGCCCCATTGGTTTGTGGGCGATAAGGTGAAGAGCGATGATGTTGAATCTTGTACTCGGTGAATAGATCTTCACACTCTCCTTGAAAATGGGTTCCCTGGTCACTGATGAACTCGTGAGGAACGCCATATCTGCATATGATGTTTTCTTGTATGAACTGGGCCACTTGCTTGGAACCCAATACTTTGAATGATCTGGCCTCTACCCATTTGGTTAAATAGTCGATGACGACCAGTATAAACTCATGACCCCCGGTGCCTGTTGGAGTGACTTTGCCGATGACGTCGAAACCCCAGGCTGAGAATGGCCACGGTGATGATTGAGAGTATATTAATGATGGAGGAATTGTTAGGTTATGATACATATAAATAAACATAAATCATGCGGAAAAACCATAAAGCCAGGAAACATATTATTTATACATAATCATTTAGCATAATTCAGATGCATACACTTTGTAGCGTGCCCTCCCTAGCTGCGCCCGAACCGAACAAGAACAAGTCTTTAGGACTCCAAGTGTCGTCCCTCCGTAAATAGTCCACAACACGTTCGGATCCGCCTTAAGATTGACCAACTAGAATCGCTCTTAAGGTACTAGGATTTTCGGCTAAATAGGGCAAGTGTTTATGGCTGATTTTTGCTTGAAAATGTTACCTTTGAATACTTCAAAATCGTCTATCAAATATGTGACCCTAGGCCCTTATTTATAGAGTTCATGGAAAGGAATTATAATCCTACTAGGATATGGATTTATTAATTAGAATCCTAATAGAACTCTAAATAATAAATTTAATCTTTTAGGATTAGGATTTAATCAATGCACGAATTCCTATAGGATTAGGATTCGTTACGAACACGAGCATACGCACACGCATGCACGCCCGCATCCAGGCCTTGCGGCCCACGCCGAGCGCACAGCGCATGCGGGCTCGCAACCCATGAGTTTCGTGCGCGCCTGCCAGTGCTTGGCTGGGCCTGGCCTTGCGCTGGGCCTGGTCGAGCACTTGGCGTGTGGCTTGCTGGGCGTTGGCCTAGCCTCGTGCTGGGCCTTCGGCTAGGAAGCCTCGTCCGATGCTAATTCGTACGATACGCTTTCCGATTAAATTCCCGATTCCGGAATTCATTTCCGATACGAACAATATTTAATATTTCCGATTCCGGAATTAATTTACGTTTCGAACAAATATTTAATATTTCCGTTTCCGAAATTATTTTCCGATTCCGTATTTCCGATTCTGACAATATTTCCGTTTCCGGAAATATTTCCGATTCCGGCAATATTTCCATTTCCATTAATATTTTTCGATACGTACCATGTTTCCGTTTCCGGCAACATCTACGACTTGGATAATATTTATATTTCCGATACGATCCATATTTCCGTTTCCGGCAATATAATCGTTTCTGGAGTATTCATTTGCTTGCCTTTGACGATCTTAAATCCCACTGAAACCAAGATCCGTCGATTCCGAATATTAATAGATGGAGTATTTAATGCCATTAAATACTTGATCCGTTTACGTACTATTTGTGTGACCCTACGGGTTCAGTCAAGAGTAAGCTGTGGATTAATATTATTAATTTCACTTGAACTGAAGCGGCCTCTAGCTAGGCATTCAGCTCACTTGATCTCATTGAATTATTAACTTGTTAATTAATACTGAACCGCATTTATTAGACTTAACATTATATGCATAATTGGACCAAGGGCATTATTTCCTTCAGTCTCCCACTTGTCCTTATGGACAAGTGTGCATTTCCTAATTCCTTTGTCGCTCGATGCTTGCTCTTGAACATAAGGTAAGAGTTGTCATCCTTATTATGTCCAGAGGTGTTTCTCGGTTTCAGAGTTCAACTGATCAAATAAACAGATAATCATAGCTTATGATTCATCCGAGCACGGCCATGCATTTTACAGTTTCTAGCTCGATCTCCGAGTGGCCTTGTACAACTTTTAAGCATCTCATCCCGATTTATGGGAGGACAATCCCAATCTTGCGATCTTGAGATTAGACTTCGTTTGATAGGTGATTACCTGAGCGTTGCCTTTATAGCCTCCTTTTACGGTGCGACGGTTCGTCAACGTCAAAGTAACCAGTTCTCAAACAAGTATTCTCAAATCACTCAGGTATTGAGGATTTAGTGTCTAATAATTTTAATGAAATTTACTTATGACAGATTTTCGTCTCTTACAGTAAAGTTTCATAGGTCTGTCCGATACTAGTCTTCCCAAAGTAAGTATCTATGCAAATGATTGCGACATTGCCATGTCCACATAGTTCAAGAAACAGAACTACTAGTGATCTTGCATTCTAGTCGTCTAACGTTTTCTATGCGTCCATCTTTATAGAAAACTCGGACCAGGGACCATTTTCAACTTTTGACATTCAAGTTCACTTGATAGACATTTCTTAGTCACAGGACTAGTCCTGACAGTCTATCTTGAATATATCGTCAAATTGAAGGGACTCATCATTTAATAAACCACAAATTAAATGGAAAATGAATTCTATTCATTTATTGTGAATGATTAATCAATAATGTTTTACAAAGTATTAAACTCTAAAACTTTAAAACATTAAACAAGGACATCAAAGCCATTCTCCAATATGCTTGATTCCCATAGCTGCAGTGTGCGAGTTGTGCTTCGCCTGCGACAGAGGTTTAGTCAATGGATTTGATATGTTGTCATAAGTTCCAATCTTGCTTATCTCGACTTCTTTTCTTTCAACGAACTCTCGTAGAAGGTGAAATCTACGAAGTACATGCTTGACTCTTTGGTGGTGTCTAGGCTCCTTTGCCTGTGCAATAGCTCCGTTATTATCACAATACAGGGCTATTGGTCCTTTAATGGAGGTGACTACACCAAGTTCACCTATGAACTTCCTTAGCCATATAGCTTCCTTTGCTGCTTCATGTGCAGCAATGTACTCCGCTTCAGTTGTAGAATCCGCAATGGTGCTTTGCTTAGCACTTTTCCATCTTACTGCACCTCCGTTGAGGCAGAAGACAAACCCAGACTGTGATCTGAAATAATCTTTGTCGGTTTGGAAACTTGCGTCCGTATAACCTTTAACAATTATTAATCATCTCCACCATAGACCAGGAAGTCATCTTTGTGCCTTTTCAGGTACTTCAGAATATTCTTGGCAGCAGTCCAATGTGCCTCTCCTGGGTCTGACTGGTATCTGCTCGTAGAACTGAGTGCGTACGCAACATCCGGGCGTGTACATATCATAGCATAGATTATTGAACCAATCAATGATGCATATGGAATCCCATTCATTCGTCTCAGCTCATCAAGTGTTTTTGGGCACTAAGTCTTGCTTCGAGTCATTCCATGAGATATGGGTAGGTAGCCTCGCTTGGGGTCTGCCATCTTGAACCTATCAAGTACCTTATTGATATAAGTGCTTTGACTAAGTCCAATCATCCTTTTAGATCTATCTCTGTAAATCATGATGCCCAATATGTACTGTGCTTCTCCTAGATCCTTCATCGAAAAACATTTCCCAAGCCAAATCTTGACAGAGTTCAACATAGGAATGTCATTTCCGATAAGTAATATGTCGTCGACATATAATACTAGAAAAGCAATTTTGCTCCCACAGACCTTCTTGTATACACAAGATTCGTCTGCGTTCTTGATGAAACCAAAGTCACTGACTGCTTCATCAAAACGTATATTCCAGCTACTGGATGCCTGCTTCAATCCGTAGATTGATTTCTTTAGCTTGCATACCTTTTTAGCATTCTTTGGATCCTCAACACCCTCAGGCTGTGTCATAAACACAGTTTCTGTTAAAACGCCGTTTAAGAAAGCGGTTTTTACATCCATCTGCCATATTTCGTAATCGTAATATGCAGCGATTGCTAACATTATCCGAATAGACTTTAGCATTGCAACTGGTGAAAAGGTTTCATCGTAATCCACAACGTGGACTTGCCTGTAACCTTTTGCAACCAATCTAGCTTTGAAAACTTCAAGTTTCCCATCCTTGTCCTTTTTCAGTTTGAAAACCCATTTGCTTCCAATGGCTTGGTAGCCATCCGGCAAATCGACCAAATCCCAAACTTGGTTTTCAGACATGGAGTCTAATTCAGATTGCATGGCTTCTTGCCATTTCTTGGAGCTAGGGCTCGTCATAGCTTGTTTGTAAGTCGCAGGTTCATCACTTTCAAGTAATAGAACGTCATAGCTCTCGTTCATCAAAATACCTAAGTACCTTTCCGGTTGAGATCTATATCTCTGCGATCTACGCGGGGTTATATTTCTATATTGACCATGATTCTCACCAGCAACTTCTAAAGATCTCTGAGTTTCATCCTGAATGTCATCTTGAGCATTCTCTAGAGTTTGTTGTTCGACTCGAATTTCTTCGAGGTCTACTTTTCTCCCACTTGTCATTTTGGAAATGTGATCCTTTTCCAAAAAGATACCATCTCGAGCAACAAACACCTTGTTCTCAGATGTATTGTAGAAGTAATACCCCTTTGTTTCCTTTGGATAGCCCACAAGGATACATTTGTCAGATTTTGGATGAAGTTTGTCTTAAATTAATCGTTTGACGTATACTTCACATCCCCAAATCTTAAGAAAAGACACTTTTGGAGGATTTCCAAACCATAACTCATATGGAGTCTTTTCAACAGCTTTAGACGGAGCTCTATTTATAGTGAGTGCGGCTGTATTTAGTGCATGTCCCCAAAATTCTATTGGAAGTTCGGCCTGACCCATCATTGATCTAACCATGTCTAGCAAGGTCCTGTTCCTCCGTTCCGACACACCATTCCATTGCGGTGTTCCAAGAGGAGTCAATTCTGATAGAATTCCACATTCTTTCAGATGGTCATCAAATTCATAGCTCAGATATTCACCGCCTCTATCAGACCGCAGTGCCTTAATCTTCTTGCCTAACTGATTCTCTACTTCACTCTGAAATTCCTTGAATTTTTCAAAGGATTCAGACTTATGCTTCATTAGGTAGACATAACCATATCTACTGAAGTCATCAGTGAAAGTGATAAAGTAGCTGAAACCACCCCTAGCATTTGTACTCATTGGTCCACATACATATGTATGGATTAAACCCAATAGTTCAGTTGCTCTTTCTCCAACTTTAGAGAAAGGTTGCTTTGTCATTTTGCCAAGTAAACATGATTCACACTCACCATAATCCTCTAAGTCAAATGGTTCTAGAATTCCTTCCTTTTGAAGTCTTTCCATGCATTTCAAGTTAATATGTCCTAATCGACAATGCCACAGATAGGTGAGATCTGAATCATCCTTTTTGGCCTTTTTGGTATTTATGTTATAAACTTGTTTGTCGTGATCTAATCAATAAAGTCCATTGACTAATCTAGCAGATCCATAAAACATCTCTTTAAAATAAAACGAACAACTATTGTCTTTTATGAAAAAGGAAAATCCCTTAGCATCTAAGCAAGAAACAGAAATGATGTTTTTAGTAAGACTTGGAACATGGAAACACTATTCCAGTTCCAAAACTAGCCCAGAGGGCAACGACAAATAATAAGTTCCTACAGCTAATGCAGCAATCCGTGCTCCATTTCCCACTCGTAGGTCAACTTCACCCTTGCTTAACTTTCTACTTCTTCTTAGTCCTTGTGAATTGGAACATAAGTGTGAGCCACAACCTGTATATAATACCAAAGAAGTTGAATTAGCAAGTATACAGTCTATAACGAAAATACCTGAAGATGGAACGACTGTTCCGTTCTTCTGATCTTCCTTTAGCTTTGGACATTCTCTTTTGTAATGGCCTATTCCATCACAATAAAGACAGCTTGATGTGGACTTGTCCCGCTTTGATTTAGCATTGCCCTTGGACTTTCCACTTTTCTTGAACGGTCTCCCTTTAGCCTTGAGTAAATCTTTGGCTTCACAGTCCAGTATTATCTCAGCCTTTCTGACAAGGTGAACAAATTCTGCAACTGTTTCTTCTCTTGGTTCACTTAGGTATACGTATAGTTGCTTGAAGCGACCAAACCCACTGTGCAGTGAATTGAGCAAGATAGAGACTGCCATCCTTTTTCTTATTGGTGTTCCTAGCAGACTTAGGCGATCGAAATATGAAAGCATAAGATCCATATGGAACCTTAGTGGGACGCCTACCCTTTGTTTAGTGCGAAGGAGCTGAACATGTGTTTCTTGGACCTCCATCCTATAACACCTGTTGGGAGAACTAACCTTTAGACCAGACATTGATTCAATCAACTCATGGACGTTCAGGTCCCTGTCCTCCGTGCTTCCACGACAGATATCCCTCAGATTCTTGATGAGCGTAAAAGGTTCATAAGCTACAAACCTTCTAGCCCATTCATCAGGGATATTGTTCAGCATGAGACTCATAACCTTTTTGAGATCCGCATCCCAGGCGGAAAATCTTTCAGGGGTCATGTCTCTGGCATAGTAGCTTGGCATGGGATGTAACAGTACATACTCAAGTCCATTGAGTTTGACTATTTCAACTAGCTTAGCTTCCCATTCAAGAAAATTTGTTAGGTTCAGCTTGACCATAAGCTCAGAACCCATGATGATGTTTTGATTTTTGTTTGCCATAGTAAAACTACAATTGAAAAAGAATAAACAAATAAATAATCATTCACAGTTTCTCTTAATAAACTTAAATTCTAGCATACATGCATAATTCAATGTTTATTAAGCATTTTATTCAAGTTATGTGTTCCGGCAGGTGTGAATAAAATGATTCCAAGATCCTAAAATCCATTGAAGAATTAAGCACATTATGTATTTAGACTCAATTCTAAAATCTTTTAGGTAAGCAAAAGCCTTTTGCTAATAGTCTAGAAACTACTCTTGGTTGATAGTTACGTCTAAGAACTTATTAGGTAAACCTATCGATTTTGCCACGACATAAAAGGAATCCTTACTTATATCGTTGAGTTTCACCAAAACTAACATGTACTCACAATTATTTGTGTACTTTACCCCTTTAGTATCGATGAGTAACACCTCGCTATGGCAGAAAACTATTACTAAGATCGATGTAAAGGATATCCAAGTAAGTGTTATTTTGGCATGACACCTTTTAACTCAATTCTTAAGTTTGGAACTTAAGGCTCTTACTATGTTGGTTAGATTTTAAGTGAACTAAAATCCTTAATCATGCAACAAAAACAAGCTTTGATCTCATGCATATTTAAGACATATTTAAAAGCAATAAATAACTTAAAGCATGCATAAGATAAATGTGATCTAGTATGCCCCGACTTCATCGTGAAGCTTCAACTTCAAAGTCCGTCTTGAAAATGGATTGGAAACTCAGTCTTGAATTTCACCATGGGAGGCGCCATTTTCTTCAAATAGGATAAGATATAATTAAACTAATTACAACTATTTGATGGTACGCAGACCATATTTGAATTGAAAAACAAATTTGGTGCTTTAGACCAATTACATTCAAATTAATGGTACGCAGACCATATTTTCTATCCTATTTGGGCCATACTAGTCACTTCATAACCTGCAAAACAGTACATATACAATATATACCATTCATCCATTCATTATCATGAATGGCCCACATAATTGGTTAGTTAAAACACATTGTATGCATCACATAAATATTTGCAGCAATTAATTAAGGGCACCAATAATCTACCAATTATTCAGTCCTTATTAATTCTAATCAAGTTGTTTAACCTTAAAGGATTTGTAGACCTAATCAAGAGTTTATGACTAAAAATGCTCCCACTTAAACCAATAACTTTATATGCTTTACTAATTTTAAACATAAAAATGTATTTCTAGTCTAACCGGAAACATACAAATTTAATTAAAATTTAAAGCTCATATAAAATTATAATCGAATCCATTAATTTTATTTATTTCAGTTGAATGAAACGAATTTAAATTAATTCAAGGTTTAATTTTAGTAAAATAATTAGTATAAATTAAAATTTATAATAATTATAATAATCAAAATTAAATCCCGAGAAAACAATTTAAATTATTAATTTTAACGTTAATTAAAATTATTTCCGAACTGAAAAATTCACATTAAAATTTAAAATGAACCAATCGGGTCAAGACAAGGCCATGGGCTTGCGCCCATACCTCGTCAAGTCCAACAAGCAACAAACCCCTTGTCACTCGATTGATCGTACCGCAAAGCCCAAGCAACAACGCACCAATGCGTCATGCCCAGCGAGCCACGCTTGCGCGCAGCCCACTCGCCCAACGCCTTGGCGCGCTGCTGGGAAACGCTTGCTGGACAGGCCAGCCAACGCTGCTCGCGTGCACGTTGTGCTGCGCTTGTCGCTGCCTTGGCGTGCTGCTGAGCGAGGCAGCGCATGTGTGGCACAACATCCATCGCTGCCCACGCTCGTTGCTCGCTGCATTCGTACCGCACGGGCGACGAGATCCCTTGCTCGTCGTCTCGTGTCCGCACTATACAACACCCCTTAAGGGTAACACGTAGCTTCCATTGCTTTGTGCGTGCAACATTGATGGGCGTTTTCATAAAAATTTAAAATTTTTAATTTAAAATTAATGACAAATTAATAAAACATATTAATTTCATAATTTTAGGGCGAAAAATCGAAAATTTATTAATCAATTAATTTCCGATTAACATGGATTCAAATCTAGGTTATAAGAATTAAAAATTTAACATAAATTAACAATTTTTATGGTGGATTTTAATCATGGATACCTAATTAAATTATTAATTAATTATGAAAAACAAATCAATTCTAAATTATTCGAATTTCAACAAATTAATCATAATTACAATTTAGGTTGTATAATTAACAAGTCTAGGCATTCATAATTGTTAAACATATACTGTAGGTCAATAAAAAACTCAAGATTTATCAACAAGAATCGCAAATACTTAATTTAATATCTTAAATTTACAAACTTTGCGTTCGAAAAACTAAAACCTCCAAAAAGTCATAGTTAGGCTTCGAATTTGGGAATTCTGGGTTCGGCCGAAAATAATATTTTTGTCAAAATTTTAGAATGCCTTTTACATGCGAAATTGACACAAAAATCACTCGATTTGGATGAGTAACGAAGAAACTGCCGAAAAACTACGTACATATAATTAAATAAACGCAATTTGCAATTAATTACGAAAATTAATCACCCCTTTAATTCTTTGCAAATTTGTAAAATTTAACCATGTTCATGCAATTTAGATAATGAAAATAATAAGAGGCTCGTGATACCACTGTTAGGTTATGATACATATGAATAAACATAAATCATGCGGAAAAACCATAAAGCCAGGAAACATATTATTTACACATAATCATTTAGCATAATTCAGATGCATACACTTTGTAGCGTGCCCTCCCTAGCTGCGCCCGAACCGAACAAGAACAAGTCTTTAGGACTCCAAGTGTCGTCCCTCCGTAGATAGTCCACAGCACGTCCGGATCCGCCTTAAGATGGACCAACTAGAATCGCCCTTAAGGTATTAGGATTTTCGGCTAAATAGGGCAAGTGTTTATGGCTGATTTTTGCTTGAAAATCTTACCTTTGAATACTTCTAAATCGTCTATCAAATATGTGACCCTAGGCCCTTATTTATAGAGTTCATGAAAAGGAATTATAATCATACTAGGATATGGATTTATTAATTAGAATCCTAATAGAACTCTAAATAATAAATTTAATCTTTTAGGATTAGGATTTAATCAATGCACGAATTCCGATAGTATTAGGATTCGTTACGAACACGAGCATACGCACACGCATGCACGCCCGCACACAGGCCTTGCGGACCACGCCGAGCGCACAGCGCATGTGGCCTCGCAGCCCATGAGCTTCGTGCGCGCCTGCCAGTGCTTGGCTGGGCCTGGCCTTGCGCTGGGCCTGGTCGAGCACTTGGCGTGTGGCTTGCTGGGCGTTGGCCTAGCCTCGTGTTGGGCCTTCGTCTAGCAAGCCTCGTCCGATGCTAATTCGTACGATACGCTTTCCGATTAAATTCCCGATTCCGGAATTCATTTCCAATACGAACAATATTTAATATTTCCGATTCCGGAATTAATTTCCGTTTCGAACAAATATTTAATATTTCTGTTTCCGGAATGATTTTCCGATTCCGATAATATTTCCGATTCTGACAATATTTCCGTTTCCGGAAATATTTCCGATTCCGGCAATTTTTCCATTTCCATTAATATTTTTCGAGACGTACCATGTTTCCGTTTCCGACAACATCTACGACTTGGATAATATTTATATTTCCGATACGACCCATATTTCCGTTTCCGGCAATATCATCGTTTCCGGAGTATTCATTTGCTTGCCTTTGACGATCTTAGCTCCCACTGAAACCAAGATCGGTCGATTCCGAATATCCATAGATGGAGTATTTAATGCCATTAAATACTTGATCCGTTTACGTACTATTTGTGTGACCCTACGGGTTCAGTCAAGAGTAAGTTGTGGATTAATATTATTAATTCCAGTTGAACTGAAGCGGCCTCTAGCTAGGCATTCAGCTCACTTGATCTCACTGAATTATTAACTTGTTAATTAATACTGAACCTCATTTATTAGACTTAACATTATATGCATACTTGGACCAAGGGCATTATTTCCTTCAGGAATGTGCTTAAGATTCGCACACATCTGACACGTAGGACACTTCTTGACAAAGAAGTAGCAGTCCCGCTCGAGGGTAGTCCAATAGTATCGTGCCCTAATGATCTTGAGGGATAGCATCTTCCCATTCATGTGGGTGCCACAGACTCCTGCATGTATGTTGTCCATGACTCTTTGAGCTTCGTGCTTGTCAACACATCGGAGGTTAGGACCGCTAAAGGACCTTTTGTATAGAATGCCGCCTTCTATGATGAAATTGGCTGATTGTAGTCGTAGAGCCCTTCGATTCTTGCTTGAAAAGTGTGGGGGATACTCTGAATTTTCTAGATACCTTTGAATGTCTGTAAACCAAGGCTCATCTTCGTCTTGCTCGACGTTGTCAATAGCATCGACATATGCTGCTTCTTGACGGGTTTCAATTGTAAGTGGAATTTCAGCCATGCTGCTTGGAATGTTGATCATTGAGGCCAGTTTTGCCAGTGCATCGGCGAATTGATTCTCCTCTCTTGGGAGGTATGTATAGCGGAGCTCTTCTATTTGTTCAAACAGTTGTTCGAGATAGGACTGGTATGGAGCTAAACTCTCGCTTCTTACTTTCCATTTGCCGGAAATTTGATTGATGATTAGGGAGGAATCCCCGTACACTCGAAGTTTCTGGACGCCTAGTGCTAAGGCGGCTTCCAGGTCCATGATACATGCTTCATATTCTGCCGCATTCTTTGTGACGTTGAATTGCAGTTTTGCTGATATAGGAATGTGTGTGCCGTCTGGGGCTACTAGAATCACTTCAACACCACATCCGTTCTGGTTGGAAGCACCGTCAAAATGCATTGACCAACTGTCATCACTGGTCATTAAGATTTGCTCGTCGGGTAAGTCGTAATCTTCCTCTTCTGCCTCGACAGGACAGTCGGCTAGGAAATCTGAGACTGCCGAACCCTTGATAGATTTCTGTGGAATGTATTTGAGGTCAAATTCTTCTAGCATGACCAACCATCTGGACAACCGCACGTTGAGTGCTGGTTTCTCGAATAGATATTTGAGAGGATCCGCTTTACTGATCACATGGACTGTATGGGAGAGTATGTAGTGCCGTAGTTTCTTTGTGGCCCAAACCAAGGCAATGCTGAGTTTCTCGAGCTGAGTGTATTTGGTTTCGTACTCGATCAGCTTTTTGCTTATCTAGTATACGGCGTTCTCCTTGCCTTCGATTTCCTGGGCAAGCATAGCCTCCACTGATGAATCTGTGGTTGTGAGGTAGAGCCTGAGGGGAATCCCTTGCATTGCTGGTTTTAGTACTGGTGGGTTGGAATGGTAGCTCTTGATTGTTTCAAATGCATGCTGACAATCGTCATCCCACACCTTCGGCTCGCTTTTGCCGAGCTTTCGAAATACCGGTTCACAGATCATTATGAGTCTTGAAATGAACCTTCTGATATATTGTAGTCTGCCGAGAAAACCCCGAATTTCCTTTTCATTCGTTGGTGGTTGCATCTCGAGAATTGCTTTGATTTTCGAAGGATCATCCTCTATGCCTCGAGAGCTGATAACATATCCGAGTAACTTGCCTGACGTTACCCCGAATGCGCACTTTTGAGGATTGAGCCTCATGTTGTATTGTCTGAGCCTGTTGAAGAACTTTCGAAGTACTGAGATATGCTCGTGCCGTTCTTTAGATTTGACAATCATGTCGTCGACATATACCTCAATTTCCCTGTGAATCATATCGCTCATGATAGCTGTGGCTGTTCTTTGATAAGTTGCTCCTGCGTTCTTTAGTCCGAACGACATAACTGTATAACAATATGTGCCCCACTGAGTGATGAAGGTTGTTTTCTCCATATCCTCCTCTTCCCTGGGAATCTGATTGTAGCCTGCGTACCCGTCCATAAAAGAGAGTACGGCATGATTTGCGGTGTTATCGACCAAGATGTCGATGCGAGGCAATGGAAAACCGTCTTTAGGACTGGCCCTGTTAAGATCTCTGTAGTCCACACACATTCGTACTTTGACGTCTTTCTTTGGAACTGGGACGACATTTGCGATCCATTCTGGATATTTTGCTTCTCGAATAAACCCGGCTTCTAACTGCTTGGAGACCTCTTCTTGAATTTTGAGGGAAACGTCCGGTTTCATGCGACGGAGTTTCTGCTTGATGGGTTCTGAACCTGGTATAATGGGAATTGTATGCTGACCGATGCTTGGATAAACCCCTGGCATATCATGATAGGACCATGCGAAGACGTCTACATACTCTGAAAGTAGCTTGATAAGTTCGTCCCGCTCTGCTTGAGAAAGAGTTAAACCAATCTGAACTAGTTTTGAATCACTGTTGTTAGAAAGGTTGATTTTTTCTGTTTCCTCAATTATGGGCGTCCTGTTTTCATGATTTTCGATAGCTTTTAGAATTTCAAGGTCAGTTTCTTGTGAAGCAAAGTTGTGTGGATTAGGATTTGATTTTGAATTAGGACTCTAAGAGTAAGTAGAAATTGAAGTGTTATTGAAATCAGCAATCATTACATCGACTGTTTTGACTTGAACCTCGGCCTTTAGAGGCTCTTGATTGATGCAAGACTCTAGTTCTAGACACCTAGACTCATTGCTAGACTCAAAAATTGAAAGACAGACTCTGGACCTGGACAAAGACACTAATCGTAATGATAGGTCTCAGGGTATTCCCAGACATCTGCGCCATAATCGTCGAAGATGGGGCTGCATGCACAGATTTTCATGACTTGATCCCAGACTTGGTTCCATGTGTTGTAAGGAAATGCGGCGAAGCTGCCTTTGCATGAAGTGTTGAGCCCTAAGATGAACATTCTCACCATTTTGTCCTCTGGTAGCTCAGGTTGAATTGTACGAGCGGAGATTGCCCATCTGTGATAGTATTCTTGAATGCACTCATCCTTTTCCTGGCGTACAGCCGGCTTTTGCTTGATGAGAGTGTCTCGGAAGCTTGAACCTTTGAGGGTGAGGCAGGCAGGGCCGTCTAGTATTTCCTCGAACCAAGGTTCACCGAATAGTAGGTCGAAGTTAGTAGGCACATCGATTACCAGGAACTCAGCATTGTCGTAATAGGTATCAAAGGAGAAAACCAGCTCAAGGACTCCCAAGACTTTGTATGTGACACCCTGGAGTTTGACAGTTTGTTAGGCACTCAGCATGAGAACGTACTCGGCGAGTGAACAGATGTTCTCTTGAATGTCGGTGGTTACCCTAGGTTCGGGGATCACCAAGTTTTGAGCACTTGGAAGTAGATGGCAAAAGCTTGGAACCATCAGCTCGTAACCTGGCTTGCATATTGTGGAGATCAGATTGCATGGAAACTCCACTTCTTCATCTTCGCATTCATAGGAGATGGCTTGTACAGAGGGGGTTTGCTTAGCCCCTTGGGGTAAGGGTAAGGTCTTGTTGTCGACCATATTCTGGATCAAGTGCTTGAGGTTGTAGCAATCTTCGTTGTCATGACCCTTCCCTTGATGGTATTTGCAATGGGCTATCGGATCCCAACTCTTAGATCTTTTGTCAACTGGAAGATCGGGTGTTGGTCCGATTGGTGCTATGACTTGTTTTTCGACCAGCCGATCGAATGCCTCATTGTAAGACATCCTGAGGTTTGTGAAGACTCTTTGGGGCCTCCCTTAATAGTTTCACTGATTATCATTGCTTTTGAAGTTGTTTGACTTTGGACCTTGAGGAGCCTCTAGGGCGTTAACCTCATAAACTTTGTGTGTTGTCTCAGGTCTCTTCCCTTTCCATTTTTCAGTTTGCGGAGCTGGGGCTGCGGGTGCTTTCAACAGGTCATCCTCTATGTCGACCCCGATGTCGTAGGTTCTCTTGAAGCTTTCCAGGCCTAGGTACTTCATGTGAGCATTGTACTTTGGAAGAAGACCGACAATGAAAATCTTGACTAATTCTCTCTCGGAGGGCCGGGTTACCATTTGGGATGCCATTTCCCTCCATCGGTTGAGGTAAGTTGTAAAGCCTTCCTGAGGCCCTTGCCTGAGAACTTCCAGTTCCCTTAGAGTGGTTTGAAGTTGAATGTTGGGTTGATATTGCTCCATGAATGCTCGAGCAACTGCCTCCCATGTATTTGTTTGATGTTCCTTGAGTGAATAGTACCACTTCTGGCAGACAGGTTCCAGAGACATAGGGAATACTACCGGGTATAGCTCGAGTTCGGCCCCTTTGATGGCCATTGTAGCTCTGAAATTCTTGAGATGGTACTTGGGATTGTCAGTTGATTTGAACTTTGGAATGTCATTGGCGGAGAATTTGTCTGGCAGATTAGCCTTCCCCTTGAGGTTGTCCTCCATTGAGGTGTCAAAGTAGTTCTCTTGATTGGTAACCTTACTGACAAGACTCCACTAGAGCAAAAATCGACATGTGCTTCCCTTCAAGTGCGGCTCATTTAGTAAATTGGCAGCACTTGAGGGCATACAAAAAAAAATTTATATATATATTTTCACAAGTGCGGGCCCATTTTAGAAAATTGGCAGCACTTAAGTTCAAGTGCGGGCTCATTTTACAAATGAGCAGCACAAAATATTTCCCAAAATTTTGGCCAACACAATCTAGGTATCCCAATTTTCTTTCCCGCTTCTCCTCCTTCTCTTCTGTGGTTTTCTGGTTTCTAACAAGCCGTGAAACTCAAAATCCACAGCACACATTTGTGTGGGGGTCGAAAAAGCACGAGGCTAATGCATGACCTCGTCCCTCGTGGGCGTGACGTCGTCAGATCAAGTGTAGTTAGATTTCCTGTGAGTTTACACCAAATCGACAAGTAATATAGGAGTCGTCATTCAGTTTTTAACGACAATGAGAAAAACTGACAAAACCCGGTTATCGTGACATAAAGGGAGTGCAATTATGTTCGACCACGACGGCCATAGGTTCCCTTGTGATCCCTGGTGTGGGGATCGCTCAACGTACACCCGCAGGGCAGAGATTGAGAGTTCGGGGGACTGTAACTACCGAGAGGAGTGCTCATCGATAACTCTAGAGGCAGGTTATCCCTACTAGCTCAGCATAAATAATTGAAGGGACATGCGTTAACTATTAAACTATTCTGAATTGATATTAGCAATATGCAACACATAATACTAAATCGATCGTGATTATCTTATTTAGATTGATTTAAGGTACCTAGCATGATAGTTCAATTGTCCAAGGTTTTATCTTATTAGGCGTGATAGATCAACCGAATTAATAGTTTAACAATTTTATAAAAGGGTGATGAAAGCAACTAAATCATACGAAGGGACACATTACGACGCACCCTTGAGAGGTGCGTCACGGTTCTCGGAAAACTGACCACTTGGCTTTGCTATTTCTCCTTTTATTTAACGAATCTCGGGTTTCTGAGCATTGTTCCAGTATTTAGGCTTAATTCATCAGCTACAAGGGACAGGATACGTTCTGTTCGACTTTTGGGTCGATTGCGACAGAACGCGGGATCAATTTCGCAGCGTGAGGCTTAGGCTTAGGGTTGGAGTCAATACTCAGATTATGAATTGTGTGTCCTGTTCACGTCGGTTTTGAGGCTGTATTTATAGGGAAAGAGTTCGTGGAAGGATAGATCTTTAGAATCCGAATCCAAAGAGAATTTGGAGACGACACGGCCCCAGGTATTTTCAGCACCCAGGGCTGGGCGCCGAAGATTTCGGCGCCGAGACCCAGGCGTTGAAAATAGGATCTGGGCCGAGTTTCTTTGTCAGATTTGGACTCTTAATCACGGAGCTTTTGAGACTTATCCGAGTTTCTTAGCGCGTATCAACTTATGACGGAATGCGTCTGGGCCCGTTACGAACTCTAGGTTGGTTAGGAATTTAATTAATACGTAACTCTTATTTTCGAATTATAACAGGAATAGAATTCCTTTGCCAATTCTATCTCTTTTAGAAGTTTATGTTGGAGTGCAACACCTAATTCCGACAGATTTCTATCTTTTATGTCTTGCCACTTTTAACAACTACCCGTTATGTCAGTTACTATTTTTAGCGGGTTTCTATAAATAGCAGGTTTGGCTGAAATGAAAAGGGTGCTCGAGATTCGTTATTTTATAGGAGATGCGTTGCCAAGTGGAGATTTATGTTCTCATCATCGAACCTTCCCTTTCGGGAATGGGGACAAAAGTAGGTGTCTACAGTTAGCCCCCACTTTGACTGAGTCTTGGAGTAAGACGATGGTCAAAGTATCAGACGGAGTGCGTTATACAAGCCATGGTGTATGTGACCTGTTTTGCGAGGGTCTCACGAGCCCCCGAGTGATACATTTGACTTAAGGGTCATCACTTGAAGTGTTAACATATTCCTCACGTGTCATTGGAATTTGTTAATTATAGGAACTCCCTCACTTTGTCATTGGAAGTACCTACAGATGTATAGAAACTCCCTCACTTTGTCATTGGAAGTATCTACAAACGTTTTCGAAATCAAAGCTATAAAGTGCAACCAGGCCTGGCCAAGCCCGATCAGGAGGTAAAAATGTTTTTAAAGATTCTCATTTTCAGGGTTAGTTAAACGAGAAAACCCCCTTTGTTTTTATAGGACGTAAAACCAAGGAAAATCCAGCACATCGCTCTTTTTTGGAAAAGCGGAAAACCAATCCTTTGATTTTTGGAAAAGCGAAACCATCTTTTGATTTTTGGAAAAAGATAAACCACCTTTTGATTTTTGGAAAAAAGATAAACCATCCTTTGATTTTTGGAAAAGGATAAACCCGAAAAAGTTACTGCTGCAATGACTAAGGACCTGCGCGGTTAGTGGCGCAGACCCCGCCCGCTAAAGGTGGGCGAGCCTGTCCTGCTGAGGCTGGACGCCCCGTCCGATAGAAGTGGATGAATCTGTTTTGATGTTTCGAAAATAAGGACCTACGCGGTTCGTGACGTAGACCCCGCCGGCTTAAGATGGCGAGCCTGTTTTTTTGAAGATTTCATTTTGTTATTATTTTTGTTTTCGAAAACTGAGGACCTGCGCGTTTTAGTGACACAGACCCCGCCCGCTGAAGGTGGGCGAACCTGAATTTGTTTTCTTTTTTTTTTGATTCGGGACTCGCATGGTTCTGACGCGATCCTGCCTGATTGAGGTGGGCCAGAACCTACTTCATTTATTTTTGGGATTTCTTTTTAGAATTTTTTTTTATCCATTCTTGTAAGAGCAAGATCTCTCGATAAATGCTCAGGTTTAGTTGCAACCTGAATGTGGGTTGGCAATGTGTCTAAATGGACCATCGTTTAATGGCCGTTTGCCTTTCATGGTTTCAAACAGGTCTTTGCGGCCCATAGGATGTATATCACCGTTTAGAACTGGCTTAGTTGTGCCATTACTTGGGTCCTTGCGAAATGACTGGTGGGACCATATGCGAATGTTAACGGAGACCTTTGCCTTGAGGTCGAGTCCTCTTTTGAATTCGTCCAAGCACGGGACGCAGCCTGGAAGCGTTGTTTCAAACTTGCATCGTGTATTTTCTTTCTTTCGAGCCCCCAAGAATTCGTACTTGATGGTTGCTCTTTGCCAAGAAGAGTGCGTATTTTATAACGTCCTTGATCGTGTTTGGGATCGCGCTCGTAAGTGCGAGCGACCTTGGTAGTGGTATGCTACTTTGATGAAATCGTGGAGTGCGACTTCATTTTTCGGGCGACAAAGTTCACTTCATTTTTTCAATGATTAATACATCGAGCTTACTTCAACCCGGATTGATCTTTTTTCTTTTTTTATGACAAATGAACGCTTTGAATTTGAGAAACCAACGACGTAATGATTTTTTTCGTTCCGAAGAATGACCTTGATTATTATATGTTTTTTTTATTGCTTTGAAAAATGAACACATATTTTTGGAGACGAGTCTAAGTTTCGACACTTGCTTTCACTATTTGGGCTCTAAAAGTGCTTTGGGCTTGATCTTGATTACAACAGGGTCCCGTGTCTACTAACACGGTTTTAGGCATTTTCCTGGTTCCCGTTTTGGAAGAGTTGGGCCTTAGGCTACATTTTCAACGCCCAGGACCAGGCGTTAGATATTTCGGCGCCCAGCCTAAGGCGCCGAAGATGCTACCTTAGCAGCCCTTTTCACTTTTCGAGATTTCTCAACGCGTTTCCGAATGGGATCAGGATGATTTCGTGTATATATAGGGGGTTAAGTACGTTTTTCTTTTTCACCATTACCAACTTCTTCTCTCCTACAATTATCTAGCTTTATTTTTTACTATTGCCATGTCGATTCCTCCCTTCTCCTTCCAGCGAGTTGTTAGGCGCTGGCTTAGAGCCCTTAATCCCACAGAAAAGGTTTTGTTGAAAGGATACCACTTAGAGGCACTTTTAGGCTTACAACAAATTAACATTGATTATAACTTTCTGTATGCCGCCCTAACCTTTTGGGATTCTGATCACCATGTTTTTGTTTTTCGGGGAAATGAGGTATGCCCTTTGCCAGATGAATTTGCCGCAATCCTGGGTTATCCTACCAATGCTACTCCTGCTACCCCTGGCACTGTTGAAGAGGGTAAAACAACTATAGGGGCTTTCCTAGGGCTAGATGATGAAACGCTTGCTGAGATCATTGTGGGTGATAAGGTTAACTTGGCGAAACTTGCAAAACATCACTTTAGGTCTATTAAAAATATGACTGAACAGAAATTGAATATCCGGGCACTTGTATTCTGCTTGTTGAACCACTATTTACTGTCGAATAACAATGGTGAGTTTGGTGACATAAGGTTGATTCCCCTGATCAGTCAGATGGAGAGTTGCTATTCTATTATGCCGTTGGTTGTTGCTGAGACCTTGTTGGGTGCGGATGAGTTAAAGAAGGATGCCAAGTCTGAAAAATTTAAGGGGAGCCCCCTATTGCTGCAGGTAATTGATCGTTTATTTACGCGCATATAATTATTTTTTCTTTTCGTTTGCCTCTGCCTGGAGCTGATTTTCAGCGCCCAAGGTTGGGCGTCGGAATTTCTGGCGCCTGGTCCTGGGCGTTGAAAATGTGTCACAGGCCTTATTATTTTTCTAATCGTACCCGTTTTTTTGCAGACTTGGCTCATGGAACGACTTAGGCTTCTAGAAGCTCCTGCCGATCCTAAACATTATCGCCCTATAGCTTTAGGCAACCGGAAGTATTTGCACCAAGGCCAGGACGAGGCCGAATGGGCCTCCTATTTTACTCATGGCATATGCTCTATTAAGTGGGTGGTATCGTGGTGGGGTTTGACTAATATGACGGGGGGTTCCGAGACGGTAGTTCATGTTTCTTTGTTGGGATTATCTGGGCCTGTTTACATCTTTCCTTACCGAGTCATGCGACAATACGGCTTAAGGCAGACTATCCCATTTGCTGATACGGTACCACCTAAAGTAGCGGTTTTTTCACGAGCACGGGTTCAGGCGTGGGCTAAGTATTATGGTGGCCTCCCGCGCTGGACCGTGACTACTGATGGTTTTGTGGGTCTTTCCGAGAATTATAAGCTGTGGATGGGTTCCGATGATAAGGATGTGAGAACTAAGGCTCGAAATGAGGAGCCGACTGAACTTTTGATACCTCGAGGTAGGGCTAAGTATGAAAACCGTAATTCTGCTAACTCTCGTGAAAATGGCATTAAGACTGTGAAAGCTCCTCCTGATCGAAAGCGAAAGGAAATTCCTGCCCGTTCCAGTTCTAGGCCTAAAAAGGTACCTAACATGAAGGGGCCTGCTGTTCCCAAAAGAAATGCAAGCTCTCGCGGAGATCGTCGCCGGAATAATGTATGGGTTAGGAAATTTCAGCCCCCAGTAGAACCAGTGGCTGATCGAATTGATGTTGATAATCCTTCCCCTCCCATTATTTGTGTCCTTGAGGCTGAGCGGGCTATAGCTGTTCAAACTGAAAATGTTTCTGAGGCCTTGGCATCCTTGGAAGTTAGTGTCAAGGAGCCTGTTCTTATGGAGATCGACATAGGGGTAGCGCAGAAGCCTGTGGGGATGGACCCTGCGAACATTGCCCTCTACAACACTCTTTTTGATGATCCGGAAGAACTCGAGTAGTGTAGTTCTTGCTAGGGTGTAGATGCCCTTTATTTACTTCAGTTGTGTTCGTTTTTCATTCCTTAGCACTTTTTTTTTCCTTCTTATTATTTTTAAATATTAATAAAGGCGTGATTTTATTTTTCTTCTTTTTGCTTTCTTGTTCTTGCTTTGCATCTCTTTTTTTTATTCGCTCATTTCCAACACTTATGCACATTATATACTTTTTTTATTGGACCTAATCCATAAATGGGATTGCCTACGTATCTTTGTTAAATAACTTTAACTTAGAATCACGTCGCGCGTAGTTCTAGCTAGAATGAATCTTAGGATGCCGGATTCGATAAGTATGTTCTGAGATGGAAATATATTATTTGAAATGATAGAATAGGCGATGTTTATTTTGATCTGCTGCTTTTCCGTAAGTCGAAATTTGCTTTATGATTTTTTTTTGAGTACATGTGTTTTGCGCATTGTTTGAGTACATCCATAAATAGGCTATATTTTTGAGTGCATGTATTTTGTGCATCGTTTTTTTTTCATGTTTTTTTTGTGGTATGTATATCTGTGGACACGTGCTGTACCCCCCAAGTGTTTGTTATTTTTCCGTGTATGTGCGGATAAAATGACGAGCACTTCTGGGTAAACTTCGGCAAGCAGAGAGTTTCAACGCCCAGACTGGGGCGTTAATGATTTCGGCGCCCAGCTCTGGGCGCTGAAACTGATTCCTGGGGCGGTTTTTGGCGTGTTGCTTCCTTCACATGTTTCTTGCTTTTATTTCTTTTCCTTTGTTTCGTTTTACTTTTTATTCGTCAGAAATCAATTTTGACACTGTTTCGGAAGCTTTTTGGACTGTTAGCGTGAGATGCGTTTTCGTCCGGATTAATTTTTCCTATTCGTGACTCAAAACGTCGTTGAAAATGGAGTTAGGGTGCGAAAGATGTGAAGATCTTTGTGTAGGATTTTTGGGTGGATTGAGGTGCGTGTTGTTAATGGTGGGAATGATGGGTTCATGTTTTATGAAATTTTTTGTTGAGCAACATTTGCATTGTTTGATTTCTTTTCTTTTTGATTTCTTTGGGTTGCATGGGTTGACTTTTTATTATTGCACGGATTGACTTTTATGTCTTGGAGGTACGGTTTATTTTGTGGATTTCGAAAATTGGTTTTGATGTCACGATTCAAGACCGAGTGGGCCTTGCTATTGGGCCTAAAGTGGGTCGCTTCCTTATATTTTTTTATTTTGTTTTTCTTCGAATATGATTAGTGCTTGTTTAGTGTTAGAGCAATTAATTTGGAAAGTAAGGAAAACACACTGAAAATAAATTAACCTATATTCTAAGGGGTCCTAGGACCATCTCTAGAGTTTTATTATTTCTATCATCTAAAGAACTACTAGGCGTTTTGCTAAAGTGCTCGCATGGCTCAAGCCTTGGGTTTAGTCTCGTAGAACTTTGGTCCTTCGCCTGTACTCATCTTGAACTCTATTCCCTTTGCATTGACCCACTGCTATGTCTTCACCCATCCGTTCTCGTTCTCTTCTGGTGTTGATATGGGGGTGATTAACCGGGTTGGATTGAAACCTTCATCTTGTAGGGCTAGGGTGGTTATTACTGTCTCGTCCTCCATAGGCCTCGATTCGTTAAACAATGTCCATAGAGCTTGGTTGTTTAATATTTCAGCTGTTTCAGTCTTGGTGAGGTGGGGTGCCTCATCCATAGTATGACAGTCTTGGAAAATTTCAAATCCGGGTTTTAGAAGGCCGTTCTGAACAAAGGGTTCAGGGAAGTCGCAGCAGGGGTGTTCTTCTCCTTCTCGGACAAACATACCGTTAAGGGTTCTTTGGTATGGGGGAAGAAGGGTGGTTTATTTTGTCTTGCCTGGCTTAAGGCGTAGCCTAGACAAATGGTCAGCGATATCTTCCTCCGTTGGTGTGTAGCCTAGACCAAAGGGAGTAGTTTTGTTGGGTGGGGGATGGAACATGTTGTTCTCCTTCCTTATTCCCAATGGAGTTCCCGGGAAATAGCCTTGAGCTAGCAACATTTTAGGGATGACCCGGGATGCTCGCGGATCTAGAAATGCTAAGTTGTAGTCCTCAATGACCTGGATGACTTCATCCATTTGAAAACCGTAAAGGTCTTCTGCAGCATTGGTCGTTCCGACCATAGTACAACTGACGTCAAGAGGAGGGGCACGTATTTCCAGAATTACCCCGTTATGGTTAAGTTTAACCATCTGGTGCAAGGTAGAAGCCACACCTCCTAAGTCATGGAGCCAAGGGCGCCCTAAGAGGAGGTTGAAAGTGGGCTTGATGTCAATTATCTGAAACTCCGTGGTGCGTGCCACAGGCCCGGTTTGTATTGTGAGGTTGATTTTTTACAACACAGGCCTCCGAGAGTTATCATAGGCTCGCACCCCTTGCGTGGAGGTTTGGAAGTCATCATTTCCTAGACCCAAGCAATGGGCGGTTCGCAATGGGCAAACATTTACCGCTGAACCGTTATCTACGAGTGCTAGGGGGATGTTTTGTCCTTTGCATCCAACCACTAGATAGAGAGCCTTATTGTGGGCGCCTCCTTCTTTAGGTAAGTCTTTGTCAGTAAAAACTATTGCTTTTTCCTCAACATCTCTCGTGACGTGGCTAACCAACAAGTCAGGTGTGATGTCTGTAGGGACTGAGATGAGGTCAAGTGAGCGAATAAGTTTTTCACGATGTTCCTTTGAAGTGTACATGAGATCCCAGATGGTAATCTCGGCTTTGGTTCTTTTTAGTTGCTTCAAGAGAGGATTTTCGATGACTTCTGCGACGGTGGTGTGCCCCACGTTTTCAGGAGTCTGTCTGACTGGGATGTCGTCCCCGGGAGGTGGGCGAATATCCTGTTGGTATACCCTTCCGGACCAAGTGAGATTGTCAACTTCGGGCTCTTGAGGGGTGGTGTCAATGGGAGAGTGCCCGGGCCAAGTTTCAGTAAAGAGGTCCTGGCCCGATACTTGGGGCAGGTAGATATCTTCAGCATCATCATCCCACACACCGCACACTTCTCTCTCGATTTGATCCATAGGGACCATGGCGAGTGGTGCACCTTGGGGCGTAATATACACCGTAGGGTCAAAGTTCATATTTTCTGGTTGATCGAGAGAGATGTGACAAGAGCCGAGTGGGCTCTTGTTGTTGTTGGGTTTGCCAACTTTAGGGAGTGGTATTATTTCATCCTCTATCATATCCTGGATCGTGTTTTTTAGATTCCAGCAGTTTTCAGTATCATGCTAATTTCCTTGATGGAACTCGCAGCGGGCGCCCTCGACCGAGTATTTATTTTTTAAAGGAGGGTCGGGTGTGGGGCCTATGGGCCTTAATTTTCCTTGTTTGGTTAGTCTCTGGAAGGCTTGTACTAGAGTCGACCCGAGTGGGGCAAACTTTCGGTCTCGGGTCCACCTTCCGGGGCTCCTTCGGGTTGGGGTTTCTTCTACAACGTTGACCTCTTGGGCTTGAGGCGTGTGGCCCCTGTTGTAGGTATTACTTTTGTATGCAGGCTTGCTTTGTACTGTTTTTGTGAGGTCATCCTCGATCTTTATTCCTACATCGTAAACCCTCTTGAAGGTGTCAAGGCCCAAGTATCTAAGATGTTGTTTATAAGCTGGGTCTAGGTTGTCAATGAATTTTTGGACCAATTCAGTTTCAGAAGGCCTATTGATTAATTGGGCCGCTTGGTCCCTCCATCTAGCAAAGTAGGTCGTGAAACCTTCATTTTTCTTTGGAAGAGGACTTCCAGCTCGCGCATGGTGACTTGAAAATCCATGTTCGACAAGTATTGCTTGATGAAGACATTGACAAAGTCCTCCCAAGTGGGGAAGACCTTAGGGTCCTGGTGGTAGTACCATTTGAGTGGCACAGGTTCCAAGGACAAAGGCAAGGCAGGCAGATACATGGACTTGTCCACACCTTTCAAGTTCATGGCATTCACAAAGCTCAAGAGATGATCACGGGGATTGTCCGTGGCTTTGAACTTTGGTAAGTCAGATGAACTAAACTTTTCCGGTAGTTTGCCGGGAAAAGGTTCAGGATCGAGGGAGAAATACTTGCTCCCCATGGTTTGTTGCAGAACCATTTTTCGATCTTCTTCTCGTTATCGAGATCATGTTTGGCTTGCGCAGCCGCTAAGGATTCATTTTCCATTTTCAATTGATTCATAAGTAGGGTCATTTGGGCCATTTGGTCCCGCAGCTCTTCCATGGACATGTTTGAGGGTGCGAATCGAGGTTGGGGAATCAGAGATCCTTGAAAGGGGGAGTGACGGATGGAGCATGGAGTTGCTAAACCTTGTGTTGGTGATGTAGCTTCGAGACGTACTAACCTTTGATTTTCAGATCGACGCCAAGTGGCAGAACCGGCCCTATGCATAAGACAAGCTACAGTTTAGGCCCAAAGTTAAGCATTATTTAGTCTAGACTTTTGACTCTTCCTATCGGTTTCCTATTCTCACTCTTGTTGGTATATTTTTGCTTTTCTTTGGTCATTCTTTAGATTTTCGAAACACTTGCCCGTGTGACATTCAAAGTTATTTTAATTAGCTATTGCTCGGTTTTGGTGCCGAACATTGCCGTCATAGGAGGCCTAATGACGACACAAAGAGTTGTTTAATTTATAAGTCGTTCTTAGAATCGAGTGCTTTTTCATACGTCCTCGTAGCAAATTTGTTACGAATTATTTTTTATTTCTACGTATATTTTGTGCGCGGGCACCGAGGCTGCGGTACCTGGCCAAAAGGCCAAGCAGCAACTTCAGCGCCCAGGGTAGGGCGTGAAAGTGTTTGGCGCCCAGCCAGGGGCGCTGAAAATACGTCCCTGACTGGTACTCGTATTCTGTTCGCGTATTTTTTGTACATGCGACTTAATTTTGCGTGTTTGCCTAATAACGTCCTTTGCGCATTGTGCAGCGTTGTGGGATCCGTTACAGGCCATTCTAGGCGTCGCTTATTTTTGTGGCGATCGCCTGGGGTTGCGGAACACGTATTTAGGTATAACTCTTTGGCCAATTGGTGTTTATGGATGTTTAGGCAACTTTTTAGGGTCGTTGGTTTTCCAGCGTTATTTGTCACACACAATCATAATATAATCACATAATTCGCTACACATAACAAACATTACAACATGAAGCAAAAAATTATAGGTCACGTAGTTTATGATAGGCTTCTATGGGTAATATTTGCGCCTGGCTTGGTACCGCTTCTATCGTAGATCCAACACATGCCCCGGTCGAGGTAGTGCATTCAACAGACGAATTTCGTCCCAAGAGGCCAATCACGATGTAAGCCAAGGGGGCATGCACCAATGAGAGGGACCTTAGTGGGCGAGCGATTGGGTTTAGGACGGGTGTACTACTAGCGACAAGTGCCGAGTGGACAACATTCGAAGCGTATGCACCCCCCGGTTGGCGATGGGTATCCTTAGTCCCAACTCCCGAGATGAAACATGCCAAAGGAGCCGAGATTCGTTATGCGGTTCAGTCCATTCACATTAATATGTTGATTTTCAGGTCGTCCCAACTTGATAAGGAAATAAACACGGAGTAGGATCGTTTCACCCTTCGACTATTTTGATTACCTACGAGCACGAGTATTTCATTAACGTTCCCAAGTGGAGTCTCCACTGTGAGGGGGTCGAAAAAGCACGAGGCTAATGCATGACCTCGTCCCTCGTGGGTGTGACGTCGTCAGATCAAGTGTAGTTAGATTTCCTGTGAGTTTACACCCAATCGACTAGTAATATAGGAGTCGCTGTTAGGGGGAAAAATTACCCTCTTGGTGACGTGGGCATACATGGCAAGCATTGCTTACGTGGCTGCCAACAAGGCGCAAGGTGGCATTATTCGAACGGCATTCCCAACCGTTGGGCTCAAAATGGACGTTACAAACCTTTGATGAAGCCGGCCTTCATTACGTATTTATTATCTAATTATGGGCAATTATTCCATAAACGTTACATTCTTGTTATGAATGCCTATAAAATGGCTTAGTCTTGTCTATTTTACATACATGATTTCCGAATAATAAACCAATCATTTACCCTATGCTATTACATCTTGCTCTCACCATTTTCAATTATCTAGCTCGATCGATTGTTAGCACCTTCATCAAGGCAGGTTCGTCTCTAAGTCGAATTTGCCCAAAACAGTCGCCATTCAGTTTTTAACGACAATGAGAAAAACTGACAAAACCCGGTTATCATGACATAAAGGGAGTGCAATTATGTTCGACCACGACGGCCATAGGTTCCCTTGTGATCCCTGGTGTGGGGATCTCTCAACGTACACCCGCAGGGCAGACATTGAGAGTTCGGGGGACTGTAACTACCGAGAGGAGTGCTCATCAATAACTCCAGAGGCAGGTTATCCTTACTAGCTCAGCATAAATAATTGAAGGGACATGCGTTAACTATTAAACTATTCTGAATTGATTTTAGCAATATGCAACACATAATACTAAATCGATCGTGATTATCTTATTTAGATTGATTTAAGGTACCTAGCATGATAGTTCAATTGTCCAAGGTTTTAACTTATTAGGCGTGATAGATCAACCGAATTAATAGTATAACAATTTTATAAAAGGGTGATGAAAGCGACTAAATCATACGAAGGGACACATTACGACGCACCCTTGAGAGGTGCGTGTGAGGGGGTCGAAAAAGCACGAGGCTAATGCGTGACCTCGTCCCTCGTGGGTGTGACGCTTCTTTTTGTCAAATCAAGTGTAATTGGATTTCCTGTGAGTTTACACCCAATTGACTAGTAATATAGGAGTCGTCATTCAATTTTTAACGACAATGAGAAAAACTGACAAAACCCGGTTATCGTGACATAAAGGGAGTGCAATTATGTTTGACCACGACAGCCGTAGGTTCCCTTGTGATCCCTGGTGGTGGGGATCGCTCAACGTACACCCGCAGGGTAGAGATTAAGGGTTCGGGGGACTGTAACTACCGAGAGGAGTACTCGCTCTTCGATAACTCCAGAGGCAGGATATCCTTACTAGCTCAGCATAAATAATTTAAGGGACATGCGTTAACTATTAAACTAATCTGAGTTGATTTCATCAATATGCAACATATAGTACTAGATCGAGCGCGATTATCTGATTTAGATTGTTTTAAGGGACCTAGCATGATAATCCAATTTCCCAAAAATATCATATTTATTAGGCGTGATCGAACAATCAGATTTTAGTTAGTTTAACAGTTCATAAAAGGGCGAGGAAAGCAATTAAACCATGGAAAAGGGACACATTACGACGCACCCTTGAGAGGTGTGTCACGGTTCTCAGAAAACTAACCACTTTGACTTTGCTATTTCTCCTTTTATTTAACGAATCTCAAGTTGTGGGACAGGATACGTTCTGTTCGATTTATGGATCGATTGCGACAGAACGCGTGATCAGTTTTGCAGCGTGAGGCTTAGGCTTAGGGGTTTAGAGTCAATACTCAGAATAATAATTGTGTGTTGTGTGTCTTTTCACGTCGAACTTAAGGCCCTATTTATAGAAAAGAGTTCGTGGAAAGATAGAATTGTAGAACTCTAATCCACGAGGAATTAGGAAAAAACACATACCAGGTATTTTCAGCGCCCAGGCCTGGGCACCGAAGATTTCGGCGCCCAGCTCTGGGCGTTGAAAATAGGATCCAGGCAATTTCAGCGCCCAGGGCTGGGCGTTGAAATTGATGTTTGGGCCGTTTCCTTGTCACATTCGGACTCTTAGAATCCGGAGTGTGTGAGACTTAATCGAGTCTTTTAGTGCGTATTAATTTTATGATGGAATGCATCTGGGCCCGTTACGAACTCTAGGCTCGTTAGGATTTTAATTAATACGTAACTCTTACTCTCAAATCATATTAGGAATAGGATTCTCTAGCAATTTCTATCTCATTTAGGATTTATGTTGGAGTGCAACACCTAATTCTGACAGGTTTCTATCTTTTATGACTTGCCACTTTTAACAACTACCCATTACGGCAGTTACTATTTTTAGCAGGTTTCTATAAATAGCAGGTTTCGGGTGAAATGAAAAGGGGAATTGAGATTCGTTATTTTATAGGAGATGCGTTGTCAAGTGGAGATTTACGTTTTCATCATCGAACCTTCCCTTTCGGGAATGGGGACAAAAGTAGGTGTCTACAGTTAGCCCCCACTTTGACTGAGTCTTGGAGTAAGACGATGGTCAAAGTATTAGACGGAGTGCGTCGCACAAGCCATGGTGACCTGTTTTGGTGAGGGTCTCACGAGCCCCCGAAAGATAAAATTTGACTTAAGGGTCATCACTTGAAGTGTCGACATATCTCTCACGTGTCATTGGGATTTGTCAACGGATAGTATAGAAACTTCCTCACTTTGTCATTGGAAGGATCTAAAGGTGCGTAGAAACTCCCTCACTTTGTCATTGGGAGTAGCTACAGATGTTTTCGAAATCAAAGCTATAAAGTGTAATTGGGCCTGGCCAAGCCCAATCACGAGGTAAAAAATGTTTTTAAAGATTCTCATTTTCAGGGTTACCTAAACGAGAAAACCCCCTTGTTTTTATGGGACGTAAAACGAAGGAAAATCCAGCACATCGTTCTTTTTTGGAAAAAACGGAAAACCAATCTTTGGAAAAAGGGAAAGCTACTCACATCGTTCTTTTTTGGAAAAACGGAAAACCAGAAAAAGTTATCGCTGCAGCGACTAAGGACCAGCGCAGTTAGTGACGCAGACCCCGCTGGCTAAAGATGGCGAGCCTGTCAGCTAAGGGTGGACACCCCGTCCGATAGAAGTGGACGAATCTATTTTTGAAATTTGAAAATAAGGACCTACGCGGCTTGTGACGTAGACCCCGCCGGCTAAAGATGGCGAGCCTGTCCGCTAAGGGTGGACACCCCGTCCGATAGAAGTGGACGAATCTATTTTGAAATTTGTTTGTGTTGTTTTGAAAAAAGGACCTACGTGGTTTGCGCCGTAGACCCCACCGGCTGAAGATGGCGAGCATGTTTCATTTTGAAGATTTTATTTTTCGAAAACTGAGGACCTGCGCGGCTAGTGACGCAGACCCCGCCCGCTGAAGGTGGGCGAGCCCTGTCCGCTGAGGGTGGACATCCTTGAATTTGTTTTTTCTTGATTTGGAACTCGCGTGGTTCGTGGCGCGATCTTGCCTGATTGAGGTGGGCAAGTCCCTATTTCATTTGTTCTTGTGATTTTTTTGAGAATTTCTTTTTGTTCATTCTTGTAGGAGCGAATTCTTTCGAGGGAACGTGCTTAGACGGACCATTGTCTTGTGGTCATCTTTCCTTCATGGTTTTGAGCTAGTCCTTACGGCTCAATTTTGCCACTACCTGGGTCCTTGATTGGGGGACCATGTATAAGTATCAACGGCGACCTTTGTCTTGAGGTCGTAAACCGGTTCTTTTTTTTTGAGATTATCCAAACACGGGACTTTGTACAGCGTAGTCTGGGAATATTGTTTTAACTTTTGCATACTTTTTTTTTTAAGATATATTTTTTTTCTTTCGAGCCACCAAGCATTCGTGCTTGACGGTCATTTCTTGTCAAAGAGGTTCCTACGCATTTTGTAATGTCTTTGATCGGGTTTGGGATCGTGCTCGTAAGTGCGAGCGATCTTTGTAGTGGTGTGCTATTCTTAACAAAGCCGTGAGGTGCGACTTTCAGTAAAGAAATCGGCAATTTTCGAGTCGAGTGGATACGGAAGGGCCCTATAGAAGTCAGAGCCGTTTTTTGGGTCTGGGATCATTTTCGGCGCCCAGGCCTGGGCGTTAAAGATTTCGGCGCCCAGCGCTGGGCGCTGAAAATGAATTCTGACGAGGTTTCTTTATGAAACAGTTGGCCTCTTGTTCGTTCGTTCTCCTTTTTTTTTTGAACGCGTTTGTAAATGTTCGATACTTAGAAAAGATGATATGTATGTGCGAACGAGCGTTCATAGAATGGCCGTCGTGTGCGATCCATTAATCAGTTTGCTTGAATCATTTTTTTTGAGCAATGACTGATTTTGAATAGTTTGCTTAGAAACTTGATAGGGTTCAGGCCCATTCATGAAGTGGACTCAAACATCATTCCCTTTCGATTGTTCAAACATTTGCTTCGAGATTTATTTTGCTATAGTCGTTTCGTAGCTTGGAGCCCCCAAGTATGCATGTTGGGATGCTTCCTTTTGGCGTACGATTTTTGTAGGTTCTTTCGAGAAAGATGCCTTGGGGTTTCGCTCGTGTAGGTGCGAGCTATCCCTGCCGTGGTAGGTAATATTTTGCTACCCTTAATCCTTAATGTAGAAGTCGTGGGGCTTGCATCTTGAATTTGGGAGATAAGTAGTCTTTGCCTCTTTTACACATGCTCTTGGTCGTGCCCGCATTATTGCAATATGCCTTACTCTTTTTTAGACTTGTACCGTGGGATGGTTTAACTTATGGTGCGACGTAGGCTTGTGTGGTCTAACAGGTGTCTTAGAACATTTCTCCAGGTGTTGGGGTATCATTATTATTTTTTGCATTGGAGTACTTCATTACGCCTCGTTCAGGTGCTCAAACAAGTGTAGCACCTTCCGCGTGGGTTTGCACGGCTTATTACTTCGTTCGATGCGAGGATTCATAGGTGTTTCTTTCTTATTTTTATATCTGGGCAAAACTTGGCTAGCAGAAAGAATCAGCGCCCAGGCTGGGGCGTTAAAGATATTGCGCCCAGTTCTGGGCGTTGAAAATGATTTCTAGGTATATTTTGACAGTTCTTATCCTTGATTTTTTCTTTCGTTTTTGCTTTGGAACGAGGTAGACTGTGTAACGGGCGCTTGTAGGGCGAGCGTTATGTGCAGTAGTTTGATCGGAGTTTTGGTGACTCGCGATTTTCAGTTACCCTTGTTAGTGGGGTGACTTTATATATTCTAAGTAGTGCTTTGGAATTTGGGAGGTGTTGTAGCCATTCTAAGGTTCGTTTTACACGATTAAAGCTTAGGATTGTGCCCCTATGATGTATGTATAGCATTAGCGTCGAGAATTTGCGATAAAATCGTCATTTCGAGCATTTTTAGAGTGTTTTTCTCAAGCCCCCAACTGTAGCTACGGGATTGGCTTGGTGCTATAATGCTTGGCATACGTTTTTATGCATTCATGGTGACATGGATCATGAATAGTTTGAACCAGACTCGTTTAGTGCGAGGTACGTTCGAGTAGTGATTTTGCTACTTCTCTTGTAAATGTCGTATTGTGCGACATTGCCATGGTGAAGGTAGTCACATGTTGTAGTATGCCTTGGCCAAAAGCTAGGTGCCTTTCTTTACCCATAATTATATTTAGAAATCCCTTTGACTCACTTGCAACATCGAGATAAATTCATACTTAGCTTAAACCAACGACATTTTATTATGTTCGAAGAAGTCTTTGAAAATCATTTGAAAATTATTTAAAATCTGAATCCTACTGTGTACAATCCGAGGTGTCCTAGGTAAGTTGACTTATAGAAGGGTTCGTACAGGATTACATGAGTGAATCAAAATACTGTTACGATTTTTGGAATGTTGTCTAAGGATTTGCTGGAAGCCAGGGTGCAGGCGTCAAGATATACTTGTGTCCGTTTGGCATATGCTTTAGGCTTTTAGGGCCATCTTTTCCAGAATTGCGGGAATATAAACCGTTTTCAAATTGACTTAGATTTACTTGGTGTATGTCTGCACAAAAGGTCAAGGTATATTTAGTTCTTTCCCTAGCTCTTTCATTTTAATTTTTAGCCCCCAGTTGCTGTTATGTCTTCCCATTAATGATGCTTTCAGATTTCGATTTTAGATGCCCGTGTCAGATGTCTGAGTAGGGTGAGCCTTGGTTAAATGCCAAGTTCTATTGACAATGTCTGATTTTTTTTCAAAGGGGATTCGCAAGCATTTGGATTACCATGAACGGGTGCCCTGAGTTTGAAGGAACGGTGGGGCGACGCCGTAGAACAATCCGCTTTATTGCAAGCTTACTGCCTTTACTACTTGTTGTCGATTATGACTGTGTCTAGTGGTGAAAGAAGGTCTTTAAGCGAACGACTATGTCTAGTGGTGAAAGAAGGTCTTTAAGTGAGTTAGTTCGCTTTAGGGAGGGTCAAGTCGAGTACTTTAGAGGTTATGGACGCTCGCGCTAGCCCCCCTTCAATTGAGGCAAAGCGATCTTTTGAGTCTTGGCTAAGTGCCTAGGAGTGTGAGTGCTCCTTCTGGCAAGGGTACGTGCCCTTATTATTTTTCGATGTGTGCTCATTAATTTTGGCATCTTGATGACTTGGATTCTTCCTTTGACTTAAATTTTTCTTTCGACTTGGATTGCAAGTAATTAAATTTCAATAAGGGACTCTATTTCTTATTCTTGTTATTCTATAGGCTTTAACATTTTTGCAAATTGGTTGGACCGAATCATGGATTGCCTACGTATCCGCCTTAAAGAGATTTAATTTGGAATCAGGTCTTGCGTAGTTCTTAGCCAGAAAATGGTTTCTTAGAATGCCGATTTTAAACAAGTACGTTCGAGTGGAATCGTAATGTTTGAAATAGGGTGAAATAAGTGAAGTACTTTGCCGCTTTGCCGTAAGCCAAAATTTTGTTTTATTTTTTTAAGTACATGTATTTGCACAGAAATCTTTTCATGTGTTTTTTGGTACGTATATCTAAATACGTGCTGTACCCCTCCAAGTGTTCGTTATTTTTCCGTGCATGTGCGGATAAAATGACGAGCACTTCTGGTCAAAATTTGACAGGCAGAGAGAATCAGCGCCCAGGCTGGGGCGCTAAAGATTTCGGCGCCCAGCTATGGGCGCTGAAAATGACTTCTGGGCGGATCTTTTTTGGTGCGCTAAATGCTTCTTTTCTTTTTAGATGAACTTTTAAAGGCGCTTTGCAAAGTTTTCTTTTTTATTATTTATTATTTTTTTGTAATTTTCATTTGTCTTCTTTTTTATTCGTGACTCAAGACGGTTTGAAAGATGGGTTGAATGAGATAGGATAATTTGTATAGGTATTGGTCAAGCATGAGGATTATATCTTCTAGGACTCACAATTTGCGGCCTCAAGCTAGTGTCACGCGTCTACATCAATCAAGGCCAATGAGTAGCATGGGGACGGCTCAAGGGTATATCAACAGGATGTATTCAAACGAGTTATATGGTCATTATACTAATGGCGATGTAAGAGCAGGTTTTGGAAATAACGGGTATGACGCACGTGTCAATGGCCGTACGTGGTTTGCGGTTGACAACAAGTTCAAGAACAAGAGTCGAGGTAATGGTTTCTTGGGTTATGGCAGTGAGAACATGGATCGGTTAAATGAGCTGAACAGGGACCCCAGAGCGAAGGCGTCTAAGAGCATAAGGATTGGAAAGGGTAGACAACGTAGAATCTTATGATTTGGATTGGTTGACTCAATTCGTTTCCTTCGTTTACTTGGGTAAATGTTGCACTTTGGGAGGTACGGGATAAGTATTCCATGGCTCGCTCTTTTCGCTCTCCCTTTTCTCTTTCTCTTTTCTCTTTTTCGCTCGGGATTCCCCCCCCCCCCCTTTTTTATTTAGGCTAAAAGGTAGATGGTTGTGGTCTTTGAGTCACGAGGCGAGACTGAATGAGCCTCGTTTTGTAGGCCTATAGTGGACCTCTAATTTTAGTAGGCCTAGGGTGGACCTTTAGCTTTAGTAGGCCTAGGGTGGACCTTTAAATTGTCTTACTTTGCAAGCGTATTTAGTCGTTTTTTTTTTTTTTTAATGTGCAAATAGCGTAGATTCAAAATGTTATTTTTACCTTATTGAAATTTAACGAAAGAATTACATCGAAAATAATTTTTTTTTTGTTTCTTTTCAGACTCCAGTTTCTGGGATTTAATTGCAAGTTGTGATTTAGACTCGAACTTTCATTAATCTTTCTGATTATAACCCGTGTATGAATACGAGGAGGTGGCCTAGACTCAAAATAATGACGTGGCGTAAGCCTATAATACTTGACCAAGCGACTCTCAGACTTAGGCTAATTGGACCATAACTTTCGTTGGTTGACACTTTAGATTTTAACCCTTGGGTGTTCATTTGTCATGCGCTATTTGCTTAATGTTGGCAAGGTAGTTAGTTGGGGAGAACGAATTTTTATTTTTGCAAGACTAGAATCATTAGTGCGGCTTCCCTCTTAGTGTGTATTGCTTTCCCCCAATGGTAGCCTTATAGTATGCCGATTTGGGTATTTTCATGGTTCGTCATGTTGCATTCGTGGAAAATCTTTTAGTCCATACTTAGGAGTATTTAAAGGAGCGAGTGGCTCGAGAGGATTATGATAGTCGTAACCCAATGCGATCATGAGCCTTGAGGCCATTAATTTTTTGCTAATGGTATTGACACCTTAGGTTCACTTTGGGGGTTGTGCGACTATGGGGGAATGATTTTCAGAATGTGACTGTTTCCATTTTGCAAATACTATAATATATTCTTTTTCTTGGTGAGAGAGAGTATTGAGGCCGTAGACTCTTAGCAAGAGATGACAATTACATATGGGTGCTTATTGATTTAAATGTTAGGAAGGGAGACTCAATATGTTTTAACCTTTTTAACTTGCAGAACGACACCAAGCATTAGGACCGATTCTATGGATAAGACAACTAAGACTTAGGATTTAGATTGTACTTTGGCATAACCTAGTCTAGACTCGGATTTTTTTTATTTGAACATTATTTTTACTTTGAAAACTTTATTCGAACATCATTTTTTTGAATACTTTGCCCATGTGACATTCAAGGTTATTTTAATTAGCATGCTCGGTTTTGGTGCCGAACATCGTCGTTGTAGGAGGCCTAACAGCGACACAAAGAGTTATTTATTTTTATGAGTCGGGCGTGAGAAATTCTGGCGCCCAGCCAGGGGCGTTGAAAATGCGTCCCTGGCTGGTTCTCGTTTTCTGTTTGCGTCTACTTTTGTTTATGCGACTGCGATTTTGCGTGCTTGCCTAATAACGTCCTTTACGCGTTGTGCAGCGTTTGTGGGATTCGTTACAGGCTATCCCGATCGTGGCTTATTTTTGTGGCGATCGTTCGGGTTTGCGGAACACGCATCTTGGTATAACTCTTTGGCAAATTGGTTTATGGATGTTTGGGCAATTTTTAAGGTTGTTGGTTTTTCTAGGATAGTTTGTCACACACAATCATATATTTCGCTACACATAACTAACATTCCATCATGAGGCAATAATAATATGTCATGTAGTTTATGATAGGCTTCTATGGGTAGTTATTTGCGCCTGGCTTGGTACCGCTTCTATCGCAGATCCACCACATGCCCCGGTCGGGGTAGTGCTTTCAACAGACGAATTTCGCCCCAGAAGGCCAACCCGCAAGTGCAAGCCAAGGGGGCATGCAGGCGAGAGGGACCTAATGCGCGAGCGATTGGGTTTGGGACGGGTGTACTACTAGCGAAAGTGCCGAGTGGACAACATTCGAAGCATATGCACCCCCCGGTTGGCGATGGGTATCCTTAGTCCCAACTCCCGAGATGAAACACCAAGGGAGCCAAGATTCGTTATGCGGTTCTGCCCGTTCACATTAATATGTTGATTTTCAGGTCGTCCCAACTTGATGGGGAAATAAACGCGGGGTAGGATCGTTTCACCCTTCGGCTATTTTGATTACCTACAAGCACGAGTATTTCCTTCACTTTCCCCAGTGGAGTCGCCACTGTGAGGGGGTCGAAAAAGCACGAGGCTAATGCGTGACCTCGTCCCTCGTGGGTGTGACGCTTCTTTTTGTCAAATCAAGTGTAATTGGATTTCCTGTGAGTTTACACCCAATTGACTAGTAATATAGGCGTCGCCATTCAGTTTTTAACGACAATGAGAAAAATTGACAAAACCCGGTTATCGTGACATAAAGGGAGTGCAATTATGTTTGACCACGACGGTCGTAGGTTCCCTTGTGATCCCTGGTGGTGGGGATCGCTCAACGTACACCCGCAGGGTAGAGATTGAGGGTTCGGGGGACTATAACTACCGAGAGGAGTACTCGCTCTTCGATAACTCCAGAGGCAGGATATCCTTACTAGCTCAGCATAAATAATTTAAGGGACATGCGTTAACTATTAAACTAATCTGAGTTGATTTCATCAATATGCAACATATAGTACTAGATCGAGCGCGATTATCTGATTTAGATTGTTTTAAGGGACCTAGCATGATAATCCAATTTCCCAAAAATATCATATTTATTAGGCGTGATCGAACAATCAGATTTTAGTTAGTTTAACAGTTCATAAAATGGCGAGGAAAGCAATTAAACCATGGAAAAGGGACAAACTACGACGCACCCTTGAGAGGTGTGTCACGGTTCTCAGAAAACTAACCACTTTGACTTTGCTATTTCTCCTTTTATTTAACGAATCTCAAGTTATGGGACAGGATACGTTCTGTTCGATTTATGGATCGATTGCGACAGAACGCGTGATCAGTTTTGCAGCGTAAGGCTTAGGCTTAGGGGTTTTGAGTCAATACTCAGAATAATAATTGTGTGTTGTGTGTCTTTTCACGTCGAACTTAAGGCCCTATTTATAGAAAAGAGTTCGGGGAAAGATAGAATTGTTGAACTCTAATCCACGAGGAATTAGGAAAAAACACGTACCAGGTATTTTCAGCGCCCAGGCCTGGGCGCCGAAGATTTCGGCGCCCAGCTCTGGGCGTTGAAAATAGGATTCAGGCAATTTCAGCGCCCGGGGCTGGGCGTTGAAATTGATGTTTGGGCCGTTTCCTTGTCAGATTCGGACTCTTAGAATCCAGAGTGTATGAGACTTAATCGAGTCTTTTAGTGCGTATTAATTTTATGATGGAATGCATCTGGGCCCGTTACGAACTCTAGGCTCGTTAGGATTTTAATTAATACGTAACTCTTACTCTCGAATCATATTAGGAATAGGATTCTCTAGCAATTTCTATCTCATTTAGGATTTATGTTGGAGTGCAACACCTAATTCTGACAGGTTTTTATCTTTTATGACTTGCCACTTTTAACAACTACCCATTACGGCAGTTACTATTTTTAGCAGGTTTCGGGTGAAATGAAATGGGGAATTGAGATTCGTTATTTTATAGGATATGCGTTGTCAAGTGGAGATTTACGTTTTCATCATCGAACCTTCCCTTTCGGGAATGGGGACAAAAGTAGGTGTCTACAGTGCGTCACGGTTTTCAGAAAACTAACCACTTGGCTTTGATATTTGTCATTTTATTTAAAGAATCTTGGGTTTCTGAGCAGTGTTCCAGTATTTAGGCTTAATTCATCAGCTACAAGGGACAGGATACGTTCTGTTCGACTTTTGGGTCGATTGCGACAGAACTTGGGATCAATTTCGCAGCGTGAGGCTTAGGCTTAGGGTAGGAGTCAATACTCAAATTATGAATTGTGTGTCCTGTTCACGTCGGTTTTGAGGCTATATTTATAGGGAAAGAGTTCGTGGAAGGATAGATCTTTAGAATCCGAATCCAAAGAGAATTTGAAGACGACATGGCCCCAGGTATTTTCAGCGCCCAGGGCTGGGCGCCGAAGATTTCGGCGCCCAGACCCAGGCGTTGAAAATAGGATCTGGGCCGAGTTTCTTTGTCAGATTTGGACTCTTAATCACGGAGCTTTTGAGACTTATCCGAGTTTCTTAGCGCGTATCAACTTATGACGGAATGCGTCTGGGCCCGTTACGAACTCTAGGTTCGTTAGGAATTTAATTAATACGTAACTCTTATTTTCGAATTATAACAGGAATAGAATTCCTTTGCCAATTCTATCTCTTTTAGGACTTTATGTTGGAGTGCAACACCTAATTCCGACTGATTTCTATCTTTTATGTCTTGCCACTTTTAACAACTACCCGTTATGGCAATTACTATTTTTAGCGGTTTTCTATAAATAGCAGGTTTGGCTAAAATGAAAAGGGTGATCGAGATTTGTTATTTTATAGGAGATGCGTTGCCAAGTGGAGATTTATTATCTCATCATCGAACCTTCCCTTTCGGGAATGGGGACAAAAGTAGGTGTCTACAACATTCCTCTTCCTGTCGTGTCGCCGCTGCTGTTCCCTCACCGCCGAATTCTTCCTCTCCTGTCGCACACCTTCCAAATTCTCTCTCAATCTCTCTACTCGATGAACCTAAGATACCCACTTCAGATTTTGATTTCGGAATCTTTAATTTAGTTAAAAATTATTGATTTTGACCTTTTTGATTAATTGAGTTTTTGGGTTTGTGGAGGAATTGACAATTGGGTGTTGTTTCGGTACTGGGTCTTCTGAAAGGTAAACATTCTTTTGTGCTTATAGTGTAAAATTCAATAAATGGTTATTTGAGTATATGTTTCTTGCACGCCATTTGTTTAATTGAAGCTAATTATGTGTTCTATTCAGCTGATGGGGTTTACTTGGTGTATTATTACTAAGTCGTTCTGGATTTAGCTGTCACCATACGTGTTTTGCCCCTATTTCTCTGTTAGTGATTTAGCAATTCTGAAGGTTTTTATCTAAGTTGAAAATGTCGGTATTGTAGTGATATCTGCTTGTGGTTTTACTAACACTTGAGCTTGATAGGTTTATGGTTTTTTTATATTCGAATTTTAGTGTACAAGTTTCAATAGAATGTGTGTTTTGGTTATTTTGAAGTGCTTATTGAGTATTTTGATTGTTCAATTGATCATGTGTATAGATTAATTAAATGTTTCTATGATGACTTCATTTCTGCTGTTATGGATCAAGTGTAACACAAAGTTTGTGTTTGATTAGTTTTGCGAGGATCTTGTTTATATGGCGGTAATCCTAGCTTCACAAAGCAGTTATTGCCATACTGTGGTGTTATATCAACATAGAACAGTAGTAGATGACCTTGGTTCTTCATGCTCAATTTCTAGGAGAAGATTTCCCACATTCGATTGGCAGAACTGTAATCTACTCGCCTTTTCCAAAGGTTTCCGGTTCCCAGTGGAGATGCGACAAACCAAAGAGCCAACAGATATGGGCAACAATAAACACTCAATAAAATTGTTTCCAACATGTGAAGTGATGAAATCTGCAGATAACCCCTCTATAGACAAGGTTCCAACAGTGAATGGTATAAAGCCGCATATTAATGGAGCTAGTAAGGTTATTAATGGAGTGAACATAGTTACAAGAGAAGCTGCTTTCTCCTTGGTTAAGAGGTCCAAAGTTCTAGTACGTGGATGAAGGTCTACCCCCTCTAGATGAGCTTAGGGTGATGCCATCTGATGTAGGGTTTAGTTGGGCTAACGACAATTACAATTATGTCCAAAGGTCTACTGATGTTTGGTCATTTGTTCTTTCTCTTCGTGTAGTGTTTCATTAGTGAATGCGAAATGGGATATGTTGGTAGATTTGATAAAGAGAAGCAAGTAAGTATCATGTCCTTTTGCTGTCAATTTTATCATTTTTTGAACCCTGTTGCTTCCATCCTTCCGCAATCTTGTTTCCCTATATTTAGTCACACCTTTAGTTGTATTGTCTGAAAGTTTAGATTCCAACATCCTCGGTATTGTTATGTGCAGACGAAGAGAAGGAAAAAGATTGTTGCATGGCTGAGAGCTTGAGAGAACGTGTGATGCAGCATGGCCCAACCTTTATCAATCTTGGGCAACTGTCATCTACAAGAACTGATCTTTTTCCTCGAGAGTATGTGGATGAGCTTGCCAAGTTGTAGGTAGACATATATGGAGTCACTAGATCTTTGCCTTTTTTTTATTCATAGCAATGTCTTCTACAATACAAATTGTAATTTGCAAACAATGTACTTCGTATTTGACATATGGAATTGTTTGCAGGATAGGGTACCTGCATTCTCATTAATGAAAGTTACGGAGCTCATTGCTATTGAGCTTGGAGCTCTGTTGATATTCTGTTTAACGAATTTGAAGATCAACCCATTGCTGCTGCAAGTCTTGGTCAGGTATCCAGTCTCTTGTCTTTCCTTTGTTTTGTTGATCTCATTGGCAAAATTAACTTGAGTTAATTCCTGGTTAATAGTGAGCCTAATGTGTTTATTCAAGGACTGTAAATATTTCTAAACAATGTAATGCTCTATATACTGTATTGTTTACCCTGGCACTTCAAATGCTTACTCAGTTCAGTTCAGTTTATAATGTAGGTTCATCAGGCTATCCTTCCATAGTGGAGAGAAAGTAGTCGTTAAAGTTCAAATACCTGGCTTGAAGAGACTTTTTGACATTGATTACGTAAGTCATGCTTGACTTTTGGTTTGATTTTTAAGAAGCATATTATTACGCCAACATCTGTAGAGATCTAACAACTACAAGGGACTTTATTTATTACAAGAAAAAAATGTTTACTCAACACACTCGCCAAAACTGCAAATCTGATTGGCTTTTCCTCCCAAGTACTGCCTTAACATAAGATAAGATTTACTCTCATTCAACTGATCAGTTTATTCCATCAAGGGAATTTCCAGTGATGCACAACTTATATAACAATTAAGCAACTCTTTTTTTTTTCCTGCATATATTTATGCCCCCTGCATATATTTTCTTGAGTCTATTTGTGTCCCATTCTCTGCTTTCCTCCTACTATTCGCTATAACTTATGTTTCCTTCATTCTGATGGTTCTTAGGTTCACCTTGCTGATGGGATTCAGTGTCTCAAAAATCTTACCATTTCTAGTCTCCGGGAAGGGGGTGATATCACTGGATCCAAGGAGAGTATTAGTGGTAGTAGTTCTGGTGCCTCTAATGTGAGACACCAGCATGTCCAGAAATTCGGTGCATCTAATGTGAGACACCAACATGTCCTGTTCTGGTAATAGTTCACATGCTCCATGGTGTATGCAATTGGACAGGAAGAACATACACACTGCCGGTTCAAAGTATTCAAACTGACTAGTTCACCCAGTGAGCTCTTCTACTTTCTCTCTTTTACTTTCATTCATACATTGAGGGCAACGTGTATGCTGCTTATTCTATTATCAGTTAATGCAGTAGCTGAAGTCTATTCAATAATGAAGTTCTATGTTGGTGTATATATTGTTATTATCAATATCTATTCATTATGGCCTTAGCTGAGCTCGTTTATGTTTGCTGCGATGCGATTCTGCCTGCTGCTATTCTGCCTACAACTATTTTTCCTACTGCTATTCTGCTATACCTGCTGTGATTCTGATATGCTTCTTATATATGACCTGATTTGCATACTTTTGACTTGATCTTCTGTTTTTGGTCTGCTTCTGTTCTACTTCTTCTACTATGATCCTGTATTTTTTTTCCTGATATGCTTATGTTTTGCTTCTTCGTGTAACCAAGTGGTCATTTATGGCCAGTGTTGACCACAATTGACTTTCTGGTGTTTGTATTTTTTTGTTTAGCTTGTATGCTCGATTTTTTTTAACAACCCCCCCCCCCCCCCCCGGTTGATTCCTTTAGCACATTAGGTTCTGTAGTTACGTTCATTATTTTAAAGTTAGGAGCGAAATAACTTACTTTAGACAAGATATGACCTATATTGATCGAATCAGCACTAAATGTGCAAACTAGGTGGATTGAGTCTCAGAATCATAAAAGTAAGTACATTAAACATGAATAGGTTTTTCATTTTATTATTTAAGTTCATTTTACAAAGTTAGAAACCTATTTTAGATAAGATAAGACTTATATTGAACGAATGTGCCCTAAATATGCGTAACTAGATCAAAGTAGGTGAGATTGAGTCTTAAAATGATACAAATAAGAATATTAAACATGAATAGGTTTTAAGTTCATTGTTTAGGTTCATTATTTCAATGTTTGGAGAGAAATAACCCATGTTAGGCAAGATATGAGCTATAATGACGAACGAACCTTAAATGTCCATAACTAGAACCCAAACTAGGCGAGATGGAGTCTTAGTAACATAAAAATAAGAATATAAAACATGAATAGGTTTTAAGTTCATTATTTAGATTCATCGTTCGAAAGTGAGAAGCGAAATAGCCTATTTTAGGCAAGTTATGACCTTTGTCGATCGAATGAGCCCTAAATATGCATAACTACACCAAATTAGTTGAGATTGCGTCTTATAATCATAACAGTAAGAATATAACATGAATAGGTTTAAAAGTTCTTTTGTTAGGTTCATTTTTTCAAAGTTCGGAACGAAATAACCTATTTTAGACAAATATGATCTATAATAATTGAATGAGCCCGAAATGTTGAAAACTAGACCACAATAGGTGTGATTGAGTCTTATAAACATAAAACTAAGTATATTAAACGTGTAAAGGGTTTAAAATACTTATTTATGTTCATTAGTTGAAAGTTGGGAGCGAAATAAACCATTTTAGTTAAAATGTGACCTATAATGATCAAATGAGCAATAAATGTACATAATTTGACAAAAGTAGGTGGGAATGAGTCTTTGAAACACTAAAATAAGTATATTAAACATATAAAGGGTTTAAAACACTCATATAGGTTCATTAGTTTAAAGTTGGGTCCGAAATAAGCCATTTTAGTCGAAATGTGACCTATAAACGATCAAATAAGTCTTATATGTGCATAACTTAACCGAATTAGGTGAGAAAGAGTCTTTAAAACATAAAACTATGTATATTAAACATGTTAAGGGTTTAAAATACTTATTTAAGTTCATTGATTGACAGTAGGGACCGAAATAAGCCATTTTAGTTAAAATGTGACCTATAATGATGAAACGAGCATTAAATTTACATAACTTGACCAAATTAGGTGACAATGAGTATTTGAAACATTAAAATAAGTATACTAAACATGTAAATGGATTAAAATATTCATTTAGGTTCATTAATTGACAGTAGGGACCGAAATAAACCATTTTAGTTAAAATGTGACCTATAATGATCAAACGAGCATTAAATGTACATAACTTGACCAAATTAGGTGAGAATGAGTCTTTGAAACATTAAAATAAGTATAATGAACATGTAAAAGGTTTGAAATATTCATTTAGGTTCATTAGTTGAAAGTTGGGACCGAAATAAGTCATTTTAGTCAAAGTGTCACCTATAATGATCAAACAAGTTATATATGTTCATACCTTGACTAAGTAGGTGAGAATGCGTCGTTGAAACATAAAACTAAGTATATTAAACATCTAACGAGTTTAAAATACTTATTTAAGTTCATTAGTTGAAAGTTTGAACTAAAATAAGCCATTTTAGTCAAATTGTGGCCTATAATGATCAAATGAGTCTTAAATTTGCATAACAAGATGAAAGTAGGTGAGAATGAGTATTTGAAACATAAAACTAAGTATTTTAAACATGTAAAGGGTTAAAATGCTTATTTAAGTTTGTTAATTGATAGTTAGGAGCGAAATAAGATATTTTTTATCATTATATGGTTCATTATTTTTTTGTTATGAGCAAATTAAGTCTTATTTTATTATATGATACAATATTCTTAATATAACTAAAGTATATATGTTTTTTATGGTCGATCTTCTTAAGGTATTCAACAATGCGAGGGAGCAACCCTTCACCACTGAGGAGGTAAATGAAGTTCGAGAAAAGTTGGGGAACTTCATTACCAGTGATTGTCTTTGATATTTTCTTGTAGTGAATCTTAGATTATGAATGCTAGTTTTTCATATGATTGTAATGTAATCGACTTTTAGATTTATAATTATATACTATTCAATTTATTTATTTATACAATTGGATACTTTTTATGTGATGTATGGAGGTTAACTAGTGGTGTGGGCCAATTATATAATATATGACGCAGGGAAATCGGTTATATAACAAAAAAATTGATCAATTGCTGCTCATTTTTAGGCCAAGTGCGGCTCATTTTTATGCTTGTGCTGCCCATTTTTATGTTAAGTGCGGGCTCATTTCCAAAATTGGCAGCACCAAGTTTCCAAGTGCGGGCCCATTTTCGAAATTGGGAGCACCAAATTTGTCAAGTGCGGGCTCATATTCTAAAATTGGCAGCACCAAATTAGTCAAGTGCGGGCTCATTTTCAAATTTGGCAGCACTTGAAACATCAAGTGCTGCCAATATTTTGGCAGCAGTTGAGAAACATCAAGTGCGGGCACGCCATGTGCTGCACATGTAAAAGCCGCACTTAACCCCTTAAAATGAGCCCGCACTTGAGCTTTTTTCCTCTAGTGCTCTCAATCTTTTTGGTTAAGTCATCAGCGGGCGTGCCCTGTTCCACGACACCCAATCGGTTGCTTATGCTCTCCACATTGGCACTGAGGCTGGCAAAAGCCGTTAGGAGCTGAGCGAGTTGATCAGAGGCAGACATTTGGATTGTTTCTTGAATGGGACTGGGAGTTTGATTTGTAGGAGATGAACTGGCTGTTCGTTCGATGTCGGCTATGAGGGAAGCTAGGGATGAAGGATTTCTTTTCAACCTTTCTCCTCTTCGACGAACCCACAGGATCTTCGGACTCCTAGTTAGAACACACCAGACGATTTTAGAACTTGGACTTCCCGACACATGATATGACATGCATGCAATGAATGAGACCTAGACTTGACTCTAAGTGTCACTCCGAAGATTCGCGATTTTGGATTTTGTACTTGTATTCGGGATTTGCAACCCGTTGGAAATGTTTGAGAGGAGCGTTCATTCCTTTGTGAAAGTTGGCTCTTGTACTAGAACTTGGAATGTCAAAAAAGAATATTTCGACCTATTGGAAATTGGACTTATTTGAAGGGAATTTCAACCCGCTCAAGAATTTGGAAATTGGACTTGTACTAGGAAATTGAATCTTGTATTATTTCAAGGGAATTTCAACCCGTCAATATTTCAGGGGGATTTCAACCCGTTGGACTTTGAATATTTGAAGGGAATTTCAACCCGATTGAAAGGGAATTGATTTTGTATTATTTAAAGGGAATTTCAACCCGTCAAATTTTTTTAGGGGAGTTTCAACCCATTGGATCTGGAATATTTGAAGGGAATTTCAACCCGCTTGAGAATTGGAATTATTTCAGGGGAGTTTCAACCCGTTAGAAGATTGGACTTGTATTATTTCTGGGGATTTTCAACCCGTAGAATTCGAACTTGTATTATTTCAGGGGATTTTCAACCCGTTGGAAATATTTGGAATGGGGTTTGTATTATTTTAGGGGATTTTCAACCCGTCAATATTTTAGGGGAATCTCAACCCATTGGAATGGGGTATTTGAGGGGAATTTCAACCCATTGGAATTTGTATTATTTCAGGGGATTTTCAACCCGTTGGAATTTGAATTTGACTCGAAGTTGAATTTTGAAATGGAAAAGGACGCATTTTGTATGTAGAACATGAGTATGTCGCCGTGGATTTGAGACATTGAATTTGGGAACTTGAAAGTCCGGCATTATGCCGCCGTGGACTTAGAGTGTAGGATTTGAGATTTGAAGGTTTTGAATTTTCGAACTTCGAGCTTGAGGTTTGAAATATGGAATGGAAAATTGGCATTACGACGGCATGAAGTTTTGAGCATAGGACTTGAAATTCGAAAGATTGACATGGAATTTGAGGTTTGAAAGTTGGAGTTGAAAAGTTGGCACTACGCTGGTCATGAACTTTGGCATTTGAACTTTGAGGTTTTGAGAGTTGAAATTGGCAACTTTACTTTGATGCTTGAAGACTTGAATGTTGGAAATAGGAAATCCGGCATGACGTCGTTGGATTTGTGGTTTTTGACTTTGAAGTTTGAAGCTTGAAATTTGGACTAGAAAATCCGACATTAAGGCGTCGTTGGATTGAGTCTTGAAACTCGAACTTTGGACTAGAAAATCCGGCATTATGGAGTCGTTGGGTTGCATTTGAAAATTGAAGTTTTGGACTAGAAAGTTTGAATTTCAACTTGAAGCTTGAAGACTAGGAAATCCGGCATTATGACGCCGTTGGGTTGAATTTGACTTGAAAATCGAAACTTGAGTTTGGAAAATCCGGCATTATGGCGCCGTTGGATTTGGACTAGAAAGTTGAGGTTTGGGATTAGAAAATTTGAACTTGAACTCGAAACTCGAAGTTTGGACTGAAAAATTAGGCATTATAACGCCGTTGGACTTGAACTTTGACTTGGAAGCTTGAGGTTTTGAAGTAGGAAATCCGGCATTATGGCGCCGTTGGATTGCATTTTGAATTTGAAAATGGAAATTTTGGACTCAAAAATCCGGCATTATGATGCCGTTGGATTGAACTTTGAATTTGGAATTTGGAATTTGGACTCGAAAATCCGGCATTATGACGCCGTTGGATTGAATTTTGAATTTGGCATTTGTGCGTGAGGCGTGTTTAAGGGTTTTGAGTTGAAGGAAATATGTCCTTCACCCAAGGTGCATCAAGTATAATACCAAGGTTCAGATTAATTGCGAACAATTAATTCAGTGAGATCAAGTGATCGGAACAGCTAGCTGGAGCAATGCTTCCGATCAGTGAGTTCTAATGGATATTGAACTCACAACTTACTCTTGACTGAACCTACAAGGTCACACCAATGACACGTAACAGATCACCGGATTAAATGAATCGGAAATTCATTTAATAGCTTTTCGGGATTTAAGTTGGAAACGTATTATACGATACGACCTTGCATCGGAATCGTATATCGTATCGCGAATATTCGTAAGCTAGGCGAAACGAATAAATTGTATCGTACAACGGTGATTCGTCGTATACGAAACGATAAATAATATATCGGAAATATGTTAAACGTGGATACGAGGAGCGGCCCACGAGCCGAGTGCACGAAGCACTCAAGGCCCATGGGCGCGCGCGCTAGGCAAGCAAGCAAGGCGACGCAACAGCGCTGGCCCATGGCCGAGCCGCTGTGTGCGCGCGCGGGCCAAGACCACGACACAGCAGCAGCAGCGCGGCCCACGGCCCAGCTCGCTGTGCGTGTCCGTGTGATGCTGCGCGGGCTTGCTAGCCGACCTTGCCTTATGGCTTGGTCGGTTAGTAAGGTTATGTAAATAACCTTATGACCTAATTTCCAACTTACTGCAATCACAATTCAGATTACACACAACCCTAGGAGAAAACAGAGAACCCTAATTCTCTCTGTGCCTCCACAGTGTGTTCATCCCAAAAGCACAAACTCTGGATCGATTGTCTAAGCTACGATAATCAAGACGGATCTGATCGTGTCGGTGAACCAAGTAGAGGAACGACAAGTGGAGTTCTTTGTTCGTGTTCGTTGACGGATTATTGTGGAAAACACGCTTCGAATGTAAGTTTGCTTAATCTGTGCTTTATACATGTTTCCTGGCTTTGGGGATTATTCCGCACATGTTATTATGTTTAACTGTATTCCCCTAAATGAATCAAACGGAGTGACACTCCTAAAGACCCTAAAATCGGCGATTTTGATGCATGAGGTTTGAATGATGCTCCTAGGGGTTTGGTTTCCTAGTTGGAGGCTAATTGGTTTTGGCAAGCTAGAACTCGAGGTTAGCCATTCACGCGTGCAAAGACGCCCACACAATGCACAAGTAGCATGTTGTCACACTAATCATGAATATGAATGAGACATGCAAAGTTCTCAACCTAAGGTCGGTCTAAGTTTTGTATGATGCAAGTGGTCGGCTTTGGGTGTCAAAAGGTACTTGGCTAAGTGACGGATCCGGCGACAATCTTTCACGTTCCGCCTAAGGGAAGTGTGTGTCGGCAGACGGCCTCCATACTTGACATCGGGAATGTCAAGCAAATGCCAAGTTTCGGTAGGCGCGGAAATGGTAACACACTTTGGTCGGGAACCGTATGGAGAGTCAGCATTTCGTTGCCCCCGGGGCTAGCCCGAATGTAGAACACATCCGTTTGGGCAAGGGTAGAAATTCATTTTGCACAATATGGTTTTCGAAAAATGCATGAAATGCCTAGAAATTGAAATTGAAATCATACTTGAATTTGTATTTGTAAAGCTCGTTTTTCGGCACTCGTTCACGAGGCTTGGAAGCGTCCTTCGGTCCTTCCAGATGCAAAAATAGACTAACGCCCAACACGAAAAGTTTAGCAAAAGTGGGCGACAAGCCACTGTGAGCCACTGTCCTGGATGCAGGCAGTGGCGTTGGGCGCAAGGGCTGCGCCTGGCGCCAATGCTGGCATCCAGTACTTTGGCAGATCAGTGGCCAGTTGCTCGAAATTTGCTCGCATTTTCGAATTGAAACTAGTAAAGTCCCCAGTGGAGTTGCCAGAATTGTAGGGGATTTTTTTTTGTTTCTCCCGTTTCCTACAAGGGGGGTGTGAGCCGGCTCGTTTAGAGAACCGTTTGAAATTTTGCGCCTAGAAGGAGTCGCCACCAAACTTTATTTAAGGTCTTGTTTGGAAAGACAGCAAATGACTCTATTTTTGGATAAGGCCTTGAATCCTTGAAACGGATGGGTGAGATCCGGGCTCGGGAACGAAAATGCTTATTCGACGAGCTTTAGAAATATCCAAGTACGTTGGCACAACATTAGTTAGAAAATAAACCCTAGATTAGACTATGTGGGTTTGGATTTTAGAGCAAAATAGAATTTCTAATTGTACGGTGGTCACTTTGCTTTAAAGGTTGATTTAAGGAACCTAAGGCCGGTTTGTCCAAAAATATCTTTGTTAAGCGTGATGTAACCTTTATATTTTGTTGTATTTAGCATGTTGGTGATGAAAGCGATAAAGCACATAAAGCAACATCACAATACTAAATAAAGTGCGGAATTAGTAAATACAAGACCCCCTAGAAAAGGACTAGGGAGTAGGTCCACATTGCCTAGAAATAGACTAGGCAAGTAAAGATGCGGAATTGAAAGTGCGTAATTGAAATTGCGGTATTGAAATTGCGATATTGAAAGTGCGATATTGAAAGTGCGATATTGAAAGTGCGATATTGAATGGTGCGATATTGACATTGCAATATTGAAAGGTGCATAATTGAAAGGTGCATAATTGAAATTTGTACTTGGGCACATGAGATTCGAACGCCAAGCGGCTCCTTAAAAATAAGTGCGCCCGACACGAATTCAAAGCCAAAAATCTCAACTTGGGAGAGGTTGCTCAACCCAATTATCCTAGATTTTGCATATTAAACTTGAAATTGAAAGCTTGAATATTGAAATATTTGAACTTGAAATGATTGAAATTTGAACTTGAAATTATCCTAGTTTAGGGAAATAACTATGAATAACCCTAAACATGGCAAGATCTTTGAAAATTCAAAACTTGAACTTGTATATTGAAAATGGAGTTTTGAATCACAAAAGACTAAACCTTTAAATGTTAAAAGGTGTTTATCTTTGATTACGCCATGTTTGATGGTGATTCTAGCCCAAGTGATGATTGTAAACAACTTGGACATCCTTGAATCTTTGAAAATTGTATTTTGTATTTTGAAAAAGTTTGTATTTTTGGAAAACATGTGTGATTGTTGCAAGTGGTGTTTTTTATTGATTAAAAACACCAACTTGCTAATCATTTAGAAATCAAAGCAACATAGTAGATTAGAATGGGATTCGGATTTACCTAGTTAGATTTAGGCAAGAGCTCCCAATTGCTTTGGAATTTTAGGAATTTTGTATGTGTTTTTGAGGAGTTTTGAGTTGTATTTTGAGACGTAATGTCGAAATTACGACGTTGTATTGTTGTGCTCCCCTTTTTTCGATGGAAATGAGGGGTATTTATAGGAGGGAATGGTGCAAAACGCCAGCACACGCCAGCGCATGGCGCCAAGCCAGCGCTGTGCGCTGCTGACGTGGCTTGAATGCCGCCAAAGCAAGGACGGGGAATCGTCCTTGTTTCGTCTTGTAGCGTTGTACCTGTTGTACAAATTGTACTAGGTTTGGAGTTTTGTATTTTCTTGGAGGTTAAGGCATCGTTTAGCGTCTAAAAACAAGCCTTTCTCGGGTTTTTTAATTCCGGTTTTACGGGACGGGGCCCGGCATGCTCGGTTTTGTGGGTCGGCGCCCGAATTTGACTTGCCTTATATGATTTTGAGTGGAAAAGGCCTAGTAAAACCAATGGGATGGTCTACTAGTTGAGATTGTACTTGGATTTTGAAATTGGATTTTGGAAGTTGTATTTTGTACCGAGTTCCGGGAGGGGAACGGTCTCGGGGTTGCACTTTGGACCTTGGATTTTGGAGGCATTCTTAGGAATTGGTATTTCCGCCTGGAGTTATTCCAATCATCTAACAAGGATAATGGTATCGTCATCATCCCAAAGGGGAGACACAAATTAGGTGTCTACACATAGTAACAGTTTTCTAGTTCCAAAACAAAACCACTAGGAAAAGATATAAAACATGATCCTACGTACGGCTAATACATCAATCCGTGCTCCATTTCCCACTCTGTAGACACCTACTTTTGTCCCCATTCCCGAAAGGGAAGGTTCGATGATGAGAACATAAATCTCCACTTGGCAACGCATCTCCTGTAAAATAACGAATCTCAATCACCCTTTCATTTCAGCCAAAGCTACTATTTATAGAAACCTGCTAAAAATAGTAACTGCCCTAAAGGGTAGTTGTTAAAAGTGGCAAAGTCATAAGAGATAGAAACCTGTCAGAATTAGGTGTTGCACTCCAACATAAATCCTAAAAGAGATAGAATTTGCATTCCTGGTATAATTCGAAAATAAGAGTTACGTATTAATTAAATTCCTAACGAACCTAGAGTTCGTAATGGGCCCAGCCGCATTCCGTCATAAGTTAATACGCACTAAAAGACTCGGATAAATCTCAAAAGCTCCGTGTTCTAAGAGTCCAAATCTGACAAAGAACTCGGCCTAGATCCCATTTTCAACGCCTGGATCTGGGCGCCGAAATCTTCGGCGCCCAGCCCTGGGCGCTGAAAATGCCTGGGGCGCCCACTAGTAGAAAAAAGTACATTTGCAACCCCACATTCGCAGTGCACCTGATACGTAAAAGTTGCAATAAGTACTTGGTCAACGCGGGTCAAGAAGTTAATGAATAATTTGCAGCATATTCAAGCCGTAAACGTTATTAAAAGCTGGAAAAAAAATTAAAAAATTAATCGCAGCGTTGAGAGGTGGTTGTGCGGTGCGATTACCTCTTAAATTACAACTTTTGCTTTGACTAGGCGCTAAGAAAAAGTGGATCCTAACATTTCTCTCGAATCCTCCGCCTGTTTCTCAAACCCTACCTTCTCTCTCTCTCTCTCTCTCTCTCTCCTAAATCTCTATGGAAATTCCCTCAAAAACACTCGTAAATCTCTTATTCATACTTTATTCCTCTAAATCTGGGTTCACACATCAAGGATACCTCAAAATCTTTCGATTTTGCGTCAAGTATTCAACTAGGAGAGAGATGAAGAGAGGGTGGAAGATTGAGAAAGACGCTTAACCTAGCTTCAATCTCCGTCGTTGACTTCGCGGTAAGGGTTCAAATTATCTCTTTTTTATTCGAATTTTGTTTGATTTATGGTATTTGGGTGGTTTGATTATTTTGTGTGTGATTTATTGTTCTTCGTTTGATTTGGTACTTAAATAAAACTTTGATTGACTGATTCATGTTATTTTAGGCTTAGTTTTGTTGTTTTTTTAACGTTATTTGGGTCGATTAATCTGGGGCCAAATTGATTCGAGATTTTTGGTATTCACTCGATTTTTTTGGTTTAATTCTGTATATTTGAATCCTTTGCAATTTGGTTCTCATTTCTCCCTGTGCAATTATTATCTAATTTATCCCGTGTATTTAGGTTGTTTCGTTCCCAAAGTTTTGGTTCTTTGGTTCCCTGTTCATCTCCTTATTTTTGTCAAACTGGTAGATCTGTTGCGATAAATACAACTCATATTATGTGTTTGAAAATCTAATAATTTTCAATAATTTGTATGATTTTTGAGCATTTTATTGTAATTTTTGGATGCCAATTTGGGAAAAGTTCTCAGATCTGTTTGATTTTGTATTATTTGAATTGGGTGAAAATCATGTATACTCGAATCACCTGCGACGAAATTTTCTTTGACCCGTGCAATTGGATTATTTCGTTGTCAAATTTTTGGTTGTCTGATATCTGGGTTTTTTTATTGTCAATTTCTGATAGGCAGTGTTCTGTTTAAATGGTTCTCATCAATCTCTGATAGGTAGGGTTCTGGTTCAAATGGTTTGTTTCATTTTGGTTCAAATCACATAATTCAGTCATATGTAAACACCTTAATTAATGGGTCATCACACGAGTGCTTTCGTTGAGAATCAATTGGGAGCTCACTAGTCTTGTTTGGGGTTGGGTTTTTGTTTCTTTCTTTACTGGGTTTGTTGGTGTTGCTCTGTCTAAGATTTGCTCCTCTTTTCCGGTTAGTCAAACTTCTTTTGTTGAACTCGCCTCTGTTTTTCTATCTGTTATTATTATTATTTCTTGTTCTTGAATATGATTGCTTTTTCCAATTGTGAATTACGCTGTTTGCGAGTAATGAATGTGAATACAGAATCCGGACCCTTTTTTACCTTAAGTAATCATGTTGGATTGTCTGACACTAGATGATACTTTGACCAAAAAAATTGATAGTAATAATGTTGTGGTGTCTGTAATAATGTTGTTTTCTCTTCCCCTTTTCCTTTTGTGGGTGGGGGTGGGTTAAGGTGCAGATTGCAGACATGAGAAGCTTAAGTATATCTAGATTTCAGTTGTTGAAATTTGGTTAAGGTCCTCTTTAAAGAGACTAAATAGAGGAATTTTGACACTATATGAGGAATCTACAATCTTAGAATTAAGTGGGATCATGTGGAATCTACAATCTCAGAATTAAGTGGGATCTTTACACATCTGGGTACAATGTTGGTACATCAGGGGGAGCTTGCCATTAGGTTGGCCTTGTGACTGCAATCATCATCTTGTATAAACCATAAGTTTATGCAAACCATAAGTTTATGCTCATATAGTTTTGTTTGTTTAGGAATTGGAAGTATGTCTGTACATGAGAATCGCTAGGTCGCTTGCAATCCCATTGTCTGGTCATCCATGTTGTTCAACCACTTGCATTAATTTTGACTTTTAAATTGATCATTATTTCTAATAATCTTTTTGTTACAACTAGGATTGATCATAACATGGAAGAATCCCTGAGCAATGTAGAAGGTGCTCACAGTGCTTTACTGAAACACCTGACCCGAATATCTTCAAACAGGTCCTTGCTTATCAAACTGTTTGGTGTTTTAATATTGTTCCTGGTGGTGTTCATCTTCTTTATTGTTTAGTTTGTAAATGTTCTGCATTACCAGTTTCTGGAATTCTTCACATTCTTCATTTAGTTCCCTTCTGAAATGCCAACTTTTTGGCATTTCCTAAGGATGTATTACTATGTCATGTAAATAGAAATAGATGACTGAATATTCGATTTGGGAGAAGCTTTTTTTAAGCAGAATCTCTGAAGGTTTACAGCATTTCGAAAGCATTTCCTCCTCTCTTGAACTTTTTTTAATCTTTTGGGTGGATTGGTCCTTTGACTCCTTTCTACGAAGTATATTTGTTAGAAAGATAAACAGTTATCTTTTTGCATTCCCTCGACTCTTGTCCTGCAAGATTCGAGAATCAATAACCCTTTGCTGTTATTCTGGGTGTCGCTGTTGTAGCATGGTAGCAAGCTGAGTTCTTGAATATGTAGGAAATTTGGGAAATCTATACTACTATTTAATAACAGGGAGTTTGTAAGCCACGTGTCATTATTTGGAGACCCCCTCTCTATTTTTGTTTTTTGTTTTACTTTTTCCTTCTAAGCGATGTTTTCTCTTTTTCTTTCTCACAAAAGATTAGTTTTCATTGTGTCTCTTCATTCTCCTATCTCAAAATTCAGTTATTTCTTCATGACCCTTCCAATTTTACTTTATAACCACAAAAACATAGGACCTCTTCGTTCTCCTCTCTGTAAATTTCAGTTGTTTCTTCACGACCCTTCCAATTTTACTATGTAACCACAAAAACATACTGTGACTTCCCGATAGATCATACGATAAAATAGAGAATCAGAAACCTTGTGGTAAATGTATTGTTGTCTCAAATTCTACAGATTTATAGTAGCATTCACAAATTTGACGCTTATTTATTCTGAGAATTCCAATTCTTTTTAAGAAAGTATTATCAATTTCAATCAATTATCTATAATTCTCAAATTAAATGATTTAGGTGTTTATATGTAAATTACTGATTGCTATACTGCTTAGTTTAAATTCCGTAATTTGTGTTATTAGATAACTGAATTAGCATATCTTACAATTGTTTGGATGATGTTGGGTATAGAGCAGCAGCACCAATTTCTAAGAATGGAGAAAAAAAATATACGGGTAGGTGATGATGATGATGGGTTATGTTGGGAATGGTCAGTGACTTTGAGTTAGTATGTTTGTATTTTCAGCAATAGTATTTTAGTCATGATTATTTTTTTAAATGGATGTGGAGTTGATTAGTATTAAGGCCCTGTTTCACAAAGTTTTGGTATAATATAATTCCAGGAAGTTTTGATATTCTCATATACGTAGTATTATGTGTCTATGTGTCCAATTTATTCATGGTTGACAATCTCACATTGCGGAAATAACACGTGGTTTATGCTTATATAAATATGTTTTGTGATTTGATATTGAAATATGAAGTGTTTTGGAAACTGTAAAACCTTAAAGGTAGGTGAAATGTGTCCACTGAGATGTCTATCGAGTACTCTGTATATTTCTCACATCTTGTACGTAGTACAAAGTACAATTTTAATAAATACGTCATGTGTGCACATTTGATTTACTTGGGAAATTCTTTAGTCTTAGGTGTGTATTTAATTCTCTTCGTTGGTAAGTAAAGAAAAGTAGGAAAACAAAGATGTTTGATTTGTTTTAAGACTACAATGCTTCCTTCTACGAAGTATTTTAGAACACATGATTGGAACCTTGCATTATATTGGTAATGTTAGGGCAAACGATGTCATGTATCCTGAGCTATTGAGCATGTGAACATTCTAAATGGGGTATTCCTTAAGTTGAATATGAGTGTTGAGTTTGTTGACACTTGGACACTTGCTTACGCTCACTATCAGAGTACTCTGTAAGTCTATTGTTTTGTCTTTGATTTATTTAATGCTATATATTCTCCAACTGCATGCTGCAGAATCTTGGTTTGATTGAAGATGTCACGCCCACGAGGGAGATGTGGTGATGTTGGTAATTCTTCTTATGATGGAGCACCATGTGATGTTCAGGTAACTTGATAAACCTAGCTTCCTCTGGATCGATTCGAGGTCTTTGTGAACATGTCCTTATTGCTGGTTACCTCGGAACTATTGGCAGTTTAATGCTTATCTGGTTTAATTCGTTGACGGATTATGAGACCACATGACTTGAGCAGCAAGATGAGAGGGTTGTCCCAGTGCAACATATTGAAGATATACATGAGGTAGGTAAAACTATACGGAGTAGTATTTATGTTGGCTTGTTAAAAACCATTGGTCCTAATGTATGTTTTCTTTGGTATAACAGAGGTCCGAGAAATTATGCCTAGATATGCTGAGATGCAATGTGTTATCAAGTAGATGACCTTCAATTCAGTCAGAAACAAATATCATATTAATACGGAGGCATGACTCATTGAGGCAGTATTGTATATTTCGTATATAAATAGGCTACAATCTGGGCTTGGAAAATGCTGTTGCCAAATACACATGAACATTGATTTTTGTAGGTTATAATAATTTATGGATTTTATTAATTATTATTGATTAATTAACGTATGGCAGCTTTGTTGTAGCTGCGGTTTTTTTTATAATAAATATGCATTATTTAAAACGCCTGACAGTAGGCAGGCGTTGTAAATAATGTTATTTTTTTGTCCACATAAAGCATTATTTGCAGCGCACAGAAGGTAGTAAAGGTTGCAATAAAGTACATTTTTGCAGCGCGTTTTGAGCAACATGAGCTGCAAATATTTAAGTTTTTGCAGCGTTTTTAGTCGTTGCAAAAAAGGTGTATTTGCAACCATCACAATTGCAGCGACCAAAAATGCTGCAAAAAGCCCCTTTTACGCGCGCTGCAAATGACATTTTTTCTGCAAATTGCAGCGGCCGTTTTATCTCTGGATTCTTTTTGGATTCGTATCATAAAATCTATTTTTCCACACACCCTTTTCCTATAAATACAGCCTAAAACCGACGTGAAAAGAACACACAATTGCATAACTTGAGTATTGACTCTAGCCTTAAGCCTAAGCCTCACGCTGCGAAATTGATCCGGCGTTATGTCGCAATCGACCCAAAAGTCGAATATAACGCATCCTGCCCCTTGTAGCTTGATGAATTAAGCCCAAATACTGGAACATTGCTTAAAAACCCGAGATTCGTTAAATAAAAGGAGAAATAGCGAAGCCAAGTGGTTAGTTTTCTGAGAACCACAACGCACCTCTCAAGGGTGCGTTGTAATGTGTCCCTCATATGATTTAATCTCTTTCATCACCCTTTTATAAAATTGTCAAACTATTAATTTGATTGATCTATCACGCCTAATAAGATAATACCTTGGACAATTGAATTATCATGCTAGGTACCTCAAATCAATCTAAAAAAGATAATCACGACCGATTTAGTGTTATGTGTTGCATATTGCTAAAATCAATTCAGAATAGTTTAATAGTTTAACGCATGTCCCTTCAATTATTTATGCTGAGCTAGTAAGGATAACCTGCCTCTGGAGTACTATCGATGAGCACTCCTCTCGGTAGCTACAGTCCCCCGAACTCTCAATCTCTGCCCTACGGGTGTACGTTGAGCGATCCCCACAACAGGGATCACAAGGGAACCTATGGCCGTCGTGGTCGAACATAATTGCACTCCCTTTATGTCACGATAACCGAGTTTTGTCAGTTTTTCTCATTGTCGTTAAAAACTGAATGGCGACTCCTATATTACTAGTCGATTGGGTGTAAACTCACAGGAAATCCAATTACACTTGATCTGACGACGTCACGCCCACGAGGGAAGAGGTCATGCATTAGCCTCGTGCTTTTTCTACCCCGTCACAGTGGTGACTCCACTGGGGATGTTAATGAAATACTCGTGCTAGTAGGTAATCAAAATAGCCGAAGGGTGAAACGATCCTACCCCGTGTTTATTTCCCTATCAAGTTGGGACGACCTGAAAATCAGCATATTAATGTGAACGGACAGAACCGCATAACGAATCTTGGCTCCCTTGGCATGTTTCATCTCGAGAGTTGGGAATAAGGATACCCATCGCCACGCGGGGGGTGCATACGCTTCAAATGTTGTCCACTCGGCAAATTCGCTAGTAGTACACCTATCCCAAACCCAATCGCTCGCCCACTAGGTCCCTCTCATTGGTGCATGCCCCCTTGGCTTACATCGTGATTAGCCTCTTGGGACGAAATTCGCTCGTGAATGCACTACCCCGACCGGGGCATGTGTTGGATCGACGATAGAAAAGGTACCAAGCCGGCGCAAATATTACCCATAGAAGCCTATCATAAACTACGTGACATATTATTTTTCTTCATGTTGTAATGTTAGTTACGTGTAGCGAATTATGTGATTGTGTGTGACAAATAATACTAGAAAACCAACGACCCTAAAAATTGCCTAAACATTCATAAACACCAATTGGCCAAAGAGTTATACCAAAATACGTGTTCCGCAGCCCCGGGCAATCGCCACGAAAATAAGCAACGCCCAGGACAGCCTGTAACGGATTCCACAACGCTGCACAACGCGTAAAGGACGTTATTAGGCAAGCACGCAAAATTAAGTCGTATATACAAAAAAAGGGATACGCGAACAGAATACGAGTACCAGTCAGGGACGCATTTTCAACGCCCCTGGCTGGGCGCCAATCATTTTCCACGCCCAGCCTGGGCGCCGAAGTTGCTGCCTGGCCTTTTGGTCAGGCACAGCAGCCTCGGTACCCGCGCATAAAGTATACGTAGCAATAAAAAAAATTCGTAACAAATTTGCTACGAGGACGTATGAAAAAAGGCTTTCGATTCTAAGAACGACTTATAAAATAAACAACTCCTTGTGTCGTCATTAGGCCTCCTATGACGACAATGTTCGGCACCAAAACCGAGCATGCTAATTAAAATAACTTTGAATGTCACACGGGCAAATGTTTCGAAAATCCAAAGAATGACCAAAAGAAGAGCCAAAAGTGTACCAACAAAAGCGAGAATAGAAAACCAATAGAAAGAGTCAGAAGTCTAGACTAAGTAATGCTTAACTTTGGGCCTAAACTTTAGCTTGTCTTATGCATAGGGCTGGTTCTGCCACTTGGCGTCGATCTGAAAATCAAAGGTTAGTGCGTCTCGAAGCTACATCACCAACACAAGGTCTAGTAACTCCAAGCTCCATCCGTCATTCCCCCTTTCAAGGATCTCCGCTTCTCCAACCTCGATTCGCACCCTCAAACACGTCCATGGAAGAATTACGAGACCAAATGGTCCAAATGACCCAACTTATGAATCAATTGAAAATGGAAAACGAATCCTTAGCAGCTGCGCAAGCCAAAAATGACCTCGATAACGAGATGAAGATCGAAAAAATGGTTCTGCAGCAAACCATGGGGAGCAAGTATTTCTCCCTCGATCCTAAACCTTTCCCCGGCAAACTACCGGAAAAGTTCAGTTCATCTGACTTACCAAAGTTCAAAGCCACGGACAATCCCCGTGATCATCTCTTGAGCTTTGGGAATGCCATGAACTTGAAAGGTGTGGACAAGTCCATGTATTTGCCTGCCTTTCCTTTGTCCTTGGAACCTGTGCCACTCAAATGGTACTACCACCAGGACCCTAAGCTCTTCCCCACTTGGAAGGACTTTGTCAATGTCTTTGTCAAGCAATACTCGTCAAACATGGATTTTCAAGTCACCATGCGCGAGTTGGAAGTCCTCTTCCAAAAGAAAAATCAAGGTTTCACGACCTATTTTGCTAGATGGAGAGACCAAGCGGCCCAACTAATCAATAGGCCTCCTGAAACTGAATTGGTCCAAAAATTCGTTGACAACCTAGACCCAGCTTATAAACAACACCTTAGGTACTTGGGCCTTGATACCTTCAAAAGGGTTTATGATATAGGAATAAAGATCGAGGATGACCTCGCAAAAATAGTACAAAGCAAGCCTGCATACAAAAGTAACACCTACAACAGGGGCCACACGCCTCAAGCCCAAGAGGTCCACGACGTAGAAGAAACCCCAACCCGAAGGAGCCCTGGAAGGTGGACCAGAGATCGAAAGTTTGCCCCACTCGGGTCGACTTTGGTACAAGCCTTCCAAAGACTAACCAATCAAGGAAAGCTGAGACCCATAGGCCCCACACCCGACCCTTCATTCAAAAATAAATATTGGGTCGAGGGCACCTATTGCAAATTCCATCAGGGAAATGGGCACGATACTGAAAACTGCTGGAATCTAAAAAACACGATCCAGAATATGATAGAGGATGAAGTAATAACTATCCCTAACGTTGGCAAACCCAACAACAACAAGAGCCCACTCGGTTCTTGTCACATCTCTCTCGATCAACCAGAAAATAAGAACTTTGACCCTACGGTGTATATTACACCTCAAGGTGCACCACTCGCCATGGTCCCTATGGATCAAATCGAGAGAGAAGTGTGCGGTGTGTGGGATGATGATGCTGAAGATGTCTACCTATTTCAAGTATCGAGCCAGGACCTCTTTACTGAAACTTGGCCCGGGCATGCTCCCATTGACACCACCCCTCAAGAGTCCGAAATTGACAATCTCACTCGGTCCGGAAGGGTATACCAACAGGATATTCGCCCACCTCCCGGGGACGACATCCCGGTCACACAGACTCCTGAAAACATACGGCACACCACCGTCGCAGAAGTCATCGAAAATTCTCTCTTGAAGCAACTAAAAAGAACTAAAGCCGAGATTACCATCTGGGATCTCATGTGCACTTCAAAGGAACATCGTGAAAAACTTATTCGCTCACTTGATCTCATCTCAGTCCCTACAGATATCACACCTGACTCGTTGGTTAACCACGTCACAAGAGATGTTGAGGAAAAAGCAATAGTTTTTACTGACAAAGACTTACCTAAAGAAGGAGCCGCCCACAATAAGGCCCTCTATCTAGTGGTTGGATGCAAAGGACAAAACATCCCCCTAGCATTCGTAGATAACGGTTCAGCGGTAAATGTTTGCCCATTGCAAAATGCCCACTGCTTGGGGCTAGGAAGCGATGACTTCCAAACCTCCACGCAAGGGGTACGAGCTTATGATAACTCTCGAAGGCCTGTGTTGGGAAAAATCAACCTCACAATACAAACCGGGCCCGTGGCACGTACCACGGAGTTTCAAATAATCGACATCAAGCCCACTTTCAACCTCCTCTTAGGACGCCCTTGGCTCCATGACTTAGGCGGTGTGGCTTCTACCTTGCACCAAATGGTTAAACTTAACCATAACGGGGTAATTCTGGAAATACGCGCCCCTGCTCTCTACGTCAGTTGTACTATGGTTGGAACGGCCGAAACTGCAGAAGACCTTTACGGTTTTCAAGTGGATGAAGCCATCCAAGTCATTGAGGACTATAATTTAGCATTTCTAGATCCGCGTGCATCCCGGGTCATCCCTAAAATATTACTAGCTCAAGGCTATTTCCCGGGAACTCCATTGGGCATAAGGAAGAAGAACTACATGTTCCATCCCCTACCCAACAAATCTACTCCCTTTGGCCTAGGCTATAAGCCGACGGAGGAAGATATTGCTGACCACTTGTCTAGGCTACGCCTTAAGCCAGCCAAGACAAAAAAAACCACCCTTCTTCCCCCATATCAAAGAACCCTTAACAGTATGTTTGTCCGGGAAAGAGAAGAACACCCATGCTGTGACTTCCCTGAACCCTTCGTTCAGGATGGCCTACTAAAACCCGGATTCGAAATTTTCCATGATTGTCATGCTTTGGATGAGGCACCCCACCTCACCAAGACTGAAACAGCTGAAATATTGGACAACCAAGCTCTATGGACATTGTTTAACGAATCGAGGCCTATGGAGGACGAGACTGTGATAACTACCCTAGCTCTACAAGATGAAGGTTTCAATCCAACTCGGTTAATCGCTCCTACATCAACACTAGAAGAGACCGAGAATGGATGGGTGAAGACATGTCAGTGGGTCAACGCAAAGGGAATAGAGTTCAAGATGAGTACAGGCGAAGGACCAAGGTTCTACAAGACTAAACCCAAGGCTTGAGCCGTAGAGAGCACCTTAGCAAAACGCCTAGTAGTTCTTTAGATGATAGAAAGAATAAAGCTCTAGATATGGTCCTAAGAACCCTTAGAATATTGATTAATTTATTTCAGTATGTTTTCCTTACTTTCCAAATTAATAAAGGCGTAAAATTTCTCCTAAAATATTATTCTAACACTAAATGAGCACTAATCATACTTGCAAACATAATAAAATAAATGTAAGGAAGCGGCCCACTTTAGGTCCAATAGCAAGGCCCACTCGGTCTTGAATCGTGACATCGAAACCAATTCCCGAAAATCCACAAAATAAACCACACCATCCCCTTCATATTTCCAAGACATAAAGGTCAAACCCGTGAAACCCAAAGAAACAAAAAAAAAATCAAACAATGCAAATGTTGCTCAACAAAAAAAATTCATAAAACATGAACCCATCATCCCCATCATTAACAACACGCACCTCAACCCAACCAAAAAGCCTACACAAAGATCTTCATATCTTCTTCACCCTAACTCCATTTTCAAAGCCATCTCGAGTTACGAATAGAAAAAATTAATCCGGACGAAAATGCGTCTAACACTAACAGTCCAAAAAGCTTCCGAAATAGTGTCAAAATTGATTTCTGGCGAATAAAAGTAAAATGGAACAAAGAAAAAGAAATAAATGCAAGAATATATATGTGAAGGAAAAGAAGCAACGCGCCAAGAAATCTCCCCAGGAATCATTTTCAACGCCCAAAGCTGGGCGCTGATTCTCTCTGCTTGCCAAATTTTGCCCAGAAGTTCTCGTCATTTTATCCACACATACACGGAAAAATAACGAACACTTTGGGGGGTACAACACGTATTCAGATATACGTACCACCAAAAAATACATGTACTCAAAAAAATATATAAAACAAATTTTTGGCTTACGGTAAAGCAGCAGATTAAAATAATAATAAACTTCACTTATTCTACCGTTTCAAATAATATGTTTCCATCTCAGAACGTACTTATCGAATTCGGCATCCTAGAATTTATTCTAGCTAGAACTACGCGCGACCTGATTCTAAGTTAAAATTACTTAACAAGGATACGTAGGCAATCCTATTTATGGATTCGGTCCAATCAAATGAAAATATAATGTGCATAAGTGTTGGAAATGAGCAAATAAAAAAAAGGGAGAAGCAAAAGGAAAACAAGAAAAATAAAATTACGCCTTTATTAATATTTAAAAATAAATAAGAAGGAAAACAAAAAGTGCTAAGGAATGAAAAACAAACACAACTGAAATAAATAATGGGCACCTACACCCTAACAAGAACTACACTACTCGAGTTCTTCCGGATCATCAAATAAAGTTTTGTATAGGGCAATGTTCGCAGGGTCCACCTCCACAGGCTTCTGCGCTGCCCCTATATCAATCTCCATAAGAACAGGCTCCTTGACACTAACTTCCAAGGATGCCAAGGCCTCAGAAACATTTTCAGTTTGAACAGATATAGCCCGCTCAGCCTCAAGGGCACAAACAATGGTAGGGGAAGGATTATCAACATCAATTGGATTAGCCACTGGTTCTACTAGGGGCTGAACTTTCCTAACCCATACATTATTCCGACGACGATCTCCGCGAGAGCTTGCATTTCTTTTGTGAACGGCAGGCCCCTTCGTGTTAGGCACTTTTTTAGGCCTAGAACTGGAACGGGGAGGAACTTCCTTTCGCTTTCGATCAGGACAAGCTTTTACAGTCTTAATACCATGGTCGTGAGGATTAGCAGTATCACGGCTCTCATACTTAGCCCTACCTCGAGGTATCAAAAGCTCAGTCGGCTCTTCATTTCGAGACTTAGTTCTCACAGCCTTATCATCGGAACTCATCCACAACTTGTAGTTTTCTGAAAGACCCACAAAGCCATCTCTAGCCACGGTCCAACGCGGGAGGCCACCATAATACTTAGCCCACGCTTGAACCCGTGCTTCGGAAAAAACCGCTACTTTAGGTGGTACCATATCGGAAAACGGGATAGTCTGCCTTAAGCCGTACTGTCGCATGACTCGGTAAGGAAAGATGTAAACGGGTCGAGATAGCCCCAACAAAGAAACATAAACTAATGCCTCGGAACCCCCCCTCATATTAGTCAAACCACACCACGGTACCACCCACTTAATAGAGCATATGCCATGAGTAAAATAGGAGGCCCACTCGGCCTCGTCCTGGCCTTGGTGCAAATACTTTCGGTTACCCAAGGCTATAGGGCGATAATGTTTAGGATCCGCAGGAGCTTCTAAAAGCCTAAGTCGTTCCATGAGCCAAATCTGCAAAAAACGGGTACGATCAGAAAAATAATAATAAACGAAAGTCCTGCCTGGGGCGCACTTTCAACGCCCAGGACCAGGCGCCAGAAATTCCGACGCCCAGCTCTGGGCGCTGAAAATCAGCTCCAGGCAGGGGGCTGTCGAGGCAAACGAAAAAAGAAAAGAAAAAGAAAAAATAGGCGTATTACTTTGCGCGAATAAACGATCGATTACCTGCAGCAATAGGGGGCTCCCCTTAAAAATTTCAGACTTGGCATCCTTTTTCAACTCATCCACATTCAGTAAGGTCTCGGCAACAACCAACGGCATGATGGAATAGCAACTTTCCATCTGGCTGATCAAGGGGATCAACCTTATGTCACCGAACTCGCCATTGTTATTCGACATTAAATAGTGGTTCAACAGGTAGAATACAAGTGCTCGAATATTCAATTTTTGTTCGGTCATATTTTTACTAGGTCTAAAGTGATGTTTTACAAGCTTTTCCAAATTAACCTTATCACCCACAACGATCTCAGCGAGCATGTTAGCATCTAGTCTTAGGAAAGCCCTTATGGTTGTTTTACCTTCTTCAACAGTGCCAGGGGTAGCAGGAGTAGCATTGGTAGGATAACCAAGGATCGCGGCAAATTCATCTGGCAAAGGGCATACTTCATTGCCCCGAAAGACAAAAATATGGTGATCAGAATCCCAAAAGTCCAGGGCCGCATACAGAAAATTATAATCAATATTAATTTGTGGTAAGCCTAAGAATGCCTCTAAGTGGTATCCTTTCACCAAAGCCTTTTCTGTGGGATTAATGGCTCTTAGCCAGCGCCTAACAACTTGTTGGAGGGAGAAAGGAGGAATCGACATGGCAAGATCAGAGAAGAATAAAAGCTAAGCAATTGCAAAGGAGAGGAAGATTGAGAGTGGTGAAAAAGAAAGACGTACTTAATCCCTATATATACACGAAAGCATCAAGTGACATCCTAATCCCATTTGGAAACGCGTTAAGAAATCCGGGAACTGCCAAAATAGAATATCCAGCGCCCAAGGCTGGGCGCCAAAATTTTTAACGTCTGGCCATGGGCGCCGGAAATGTAACCCAAGGTCCGGATCCTTCAAAACGCGGAGCAGGAAAGGACTTAAAACCGTGTTATTAGACACGAGGCCCTGCTGTAATCAAGATCAAGCCCAAAGCACCTTTAGAGCCCGAATAGTGAAAACAAATGTTAAAACTTGTCGAAACTTAGACTCATCTCAAGGAAAAAATATGTGTACATTTTTCAAGGCAATATAGCAAAAAATATAAAAACTCAAGGTCATTCTTCGAAACACAAAAACAAAAAAATCAAGTCGTTGGTTTCTCGAATTAAAAAGCGTTTGTTTGTCAAAAAGATCAATCCGGGCCGAAGTAAGCTCGATGTGCTAATTATTGAAATGAAGCAAAACTTTGTCGCCCGGAAAATGAAGTCACACTCCACGACTTCATCAAAGTAGCATACCACTACAAAGATCGCTCGCACTTACGAGCACGATCCCAAACGCGATCAAGGACATTACAAAATGCGTATGCCCAAAGAACCTATTTGACAAGAAATGACCGTCTAGCACGAGTGCTTGGAGGCTCGAAAGAAAATATATATTTCAAAAGAGAGTATGCAAAGTTAAAGCAATATTCCCAGACTACGCTATACGAAGTCCCGTGTTTGGATAATCTCAAAAGATAAAACCGGATTACGACCTCAAGACAAAGGTCGCAGTTGATACTTATACATAGTCCCCTAATCAAGGACCCAGGTAGTGGCAGAATTGAGCCGTAAAGACTAGCTCAAAACCATGAAAGATGATGACCACGAGACAATGGTCCGTCTAAGCACGTTGTTAACCCACATTCAGGTTGCAACTAAATCCGAGCATCCCTCGAAAGAATTCGCTCTTACAAGAATGAATAAAAAATAAATTCTCAAAAGAAATCACAAGAACAAATGAAATAGGGAATTGCCCACCTCAATCGGGCAAGATCGCGGCACGTACCACGCGAGTCCCAAATCGAAAAGACGAATTCAGGTTCGCTCACCTTCAGCAGGCGGGGTGTCCACCCTTAGCGGACAGGGTTCGCCCACCTTCAGCGGGCGGGGTCTGCGTCACTAACCGCGCAGGTCCTCAGTTTTCGAAAATGACAAGAAAATAAAATCTTCAAAAACAAAAACAGGCTCGCCATCTTCAGCCGGCGGGATCTACGTCACAAACCGCGTAGGTCCTTATTTTCGAAACATCAAAACAGATTCATCCACTTCTATCGGACGGGGCGTCCACCCTCAGCGGACAGGCTCGCCCACCTTCAGCAGGCGGGGTCTGTGCCACTAACCGCGCAGGTCCTTAGTCGCTGCCGCGATAACTTTTTCCGGTTTACCCTTTTCCAAAAATCAAAGGATGGTTTCCCTTTTCCAAAAATCAAAGGATGGCTTCCCTTTTCCAAAAATCAAAGGATGGTTTCCCTTTTCCAAAAATCAAAGGATTGGTTTTCCGCTTTTCCAAAAAAGAGCGATGTGCTGGATTTTCCTTCGTTTTACGTCCTATAAAAACAAGGGGGTTTTTCTCGTTTAGCTAACCCTGAAAATGAGAATCTTTAAAATGTTTTACCTCATGATTGGGCTTGGCCAAGCTTAGTTACACTTTATAGCTTAGATTTCAAAAACATCTTTAGACACTTCCAATGACAAAGTGAGGGAGTTCCTATACTATCGGTTAACAAATTCCAATGACGCGTGAGGAATGTGTTAACACTTCAAGTGATGACCCTTAAGTCAAATGTTATCACTCGGGGGCTCGTGAGACCCTCGCAAAACAGGTCACGTACGCCATGGCTTGTATGACGCACTCCGTCTAGTACTTTGACCATCGTCTCATCTCGAGACTCAGTCAAAGTGGGGGCTAACTGTAGACACCTACTTTTGTCCCCATTCCCGAAAGGGAAGGTTCGATGATGAGAACATAAATCTCCACTTGGCAACGCATATCCAATAAAATAACGAATCTCAATCACCCTTTCATTTCAGCCAAAGCTACTATTTATAGAAACATGCTAAGAATAGTAACTGCCGTAAAGGGTAGTTGTTAAAGGTGGCAAAGTCATAAGAGATAGAAACCTGTCAGAATTAGGTGTTGCACTCCAACATAAATCCTAAAAGAGATAGAATTTGCATTCCTGGTATAATTCGAAAATAAGAGTTACGTATTAATTAAATTCCTAACGAACCTAGAGTTCGTAATGGGCCCAGACGCATTCCGTCATAAGTTAATACGCACTAAAAGACTCGGATAAATCTCAAAAGCTCCGTGTTCTAAGAGTCCAAATCTGACAAAGAACTCGGCCTAGATCCCATTTTCAACGCCTGGATCTGGGCGCCGAAATCTTCGGCGCCCAGCCCTGGGCGCTGAAAATGCCTGGGGTTGTTTACTCCAGATTCTTTTTGGATTCGTATCTTAAAATCTATCTTTCCACACACCCTTTTCCTATAAATACAGCCTAAAACCGACGTGAAAAGAACATACAATTGCATAACCTGAATATTGACTCTTGCCTTAAGCCTAAGCCTCACGCTGCAAAATTGATCCGGCGTTCAGTCGCAATCGACCCAAAAGTCGAACAGAACGCATCCTGCCCCTTGTAGCTTGATGAATTAAGCCTAAATACTGGAACATTGCTTAGAAACCCGAGATTCGTTAAATAAAAGGAGAAATAGCAAAGCCAAGTGGTTAGTTTTCTGAGAACCACAACGCACCTCTCAAGGGTGCGTTGTAATGTGTCCCTCATATGATTTAATCGCTTTCATCACCCTTTTCTAAAATTGTCAAACTATTAATTTGATTGATCTATCACGCCTAATAAGATAATACCATGGACAATTGAATTATCATGCTAGGTACCTTAAATCAATCTAAAATAGATAATCACGATCGATTTAGTGTTATGCGTTGCATATTGCTAAAATCAATTCAGAATAGTTTAATAGTTTAACGCATGTCCCTTCAATTATTTATGCTGAGCTAGTAAGGAGAACCTGCCTCTGGAGTATTATCGATGAGCACTCCTCTCGGTAGCTACAGTCCCCCGAACTCTCAATCTCTACCCTGCGGGTGTACGTTGAGCGATCCCCACACCAGGGATCACAAGGGAACCTATGGTCGTCGTGGTCGAACATAATTGCACTCCCTTTATGTCACGATAACCGGGTTTTGTCAGTTTTCTCATTGTCGTTAAAAACTGAATGGCGACTCCTATATTACTAGTCGATTGGGTGTAAACTCACAGGAAATCCAATTACACTTGATCTGACGACGTCACGCACACGAGGGACAAGGTCATGCATTAGCCTCGTGCTTTTTCGACCCCCTCACACACGCGTAGATCCATCTCGCCTATATCAAGCTTTCTACTTCTCCTTAGTCCTTGTGAATTGGAACATAAGTGTGAGCCACAACCAGTATCTAATACCCAAGAAGTAGAATTTGCAAGATTACAATGTATAACATATACCTGAAGTAGAAGCAACGTCCCCGTTCTTCTCATCTTCCTTTCTCTTCAAGAAATCCCTCTTCGAATGCCCCTTCTTCTTGCAGTAGAAGCATTCAGAGTGGGAAGGAGAACGAGTCACCTTCTCCTGTTTACCAGAACTGGTGCCATTGGACTTAGTTGTGGGCGAAGCCTTGACCTTACCCTTCTTGAACTTTTACTTTCCAGATTTCTTGAAACCCTTGCCCTTACGCACCATAAGCATATCTTGCTTATTATCTTGCTTAAGCGTCTTTTCAGCGGTTATCACCATACCGTAAATCTCAGTAAGAGTTTTCTCCATACTGTTCATGTTGTAATTCAGCTTGAACTGATAATATCCACTATGAAGTGAATGGAGAATGATGTCAATGTCCATCTCATTAGAGACATCAGAATCTAGAGTCCTCACGTTCTCAAACAATCCAATCATCTTAAGAACATGGGCGCTCACTGGTTCTCCTTTCTTGAGCTTTGTCTCAAGGATCAACCTCTTAGTTTCGAATTTTTCGATTCTGGCTCGGTCCTGAAAAATGTTCATCAACTCCGAGATTATTTGATAAGTATATGAGTTGATGAACGTTTTCTGAAGTTCAGGATTCATGGAAGCAAGCATCACACATTTGATATCCCTGTTGGTCTAGATCCAACGATTAAGGGAAACTTGAGTTACCTCCGTCCCAACGGCTTTCGGTAACTTTACCTCAAGGACATACTCCTTTTCCTCATGCATTAGAACTATTTGCAAGTTCCTTTGCCAATCGAGGAAGTTGTTGTCATTCAACTTCTCTTTATCGAGAATTGAATGAGTTGTTATTGTTTGCGGCTATTGATTACTACATTTGAAAAGAATTTGCAATAAGTAACCATTCATAATCCTTTAATAACTTTGAAATAAAAGAAACCATGCAATCATTAAAGCTATTAAACATTTCATTCATGCAAAATAAACATGGTCCATAATGAATGAAACGATTCCAAGACCCTAAAAGTCCTAAATTCTTAAGCATGCTTTGGGATGTCTTAAGTCTTTTAAGATTTTAGGTAAGCAAAACCAATTGCTAGTAATCTCCAAACTACTCCTGGTTAATAAACTAATACCATAATTTATCTCATTGCCACAATATATGCCAATATTGTTTGAGTTAAAACCACAATCAACATGTTCCTTTGGGATACCTTACCATCTAAGTATACTAAAATAGGACTCTCTTTGGCGGAAACCTACTATCTTAGGTCTTTAGATTTTTGTAAGTGCTTGATTTGGAAGGTAATTATAAACTAAATATTATTTTGGACCTAGTTGTTTCTATGTTGGTTTGATTACTTAGTGAACTAAATCATAATCAAACATACAAACAACACATTCATAAATAATATACATTCAATGACATATAAAAGCCTAAATAACTTTGGTGAACTAGTATGACCCAAAAACTTGGTCTTAAGCATCCAATCTTCCCTTCACCTTGTTAGCTTGGCATCGTCTTGAAATCCATTCAAAAACTAACTTAATATTTTAAATAATCTAGAAGAACTTGAACTTAATAATCTAATTATTACATCAAAACTGCAATGGTACGCAGACCATATTTAAAACTTTACATTCAAAGATAAAAACGGTACGCAGGCCGTATTTAACTATCCTAGATTGGCCATACTAGTCACCTTTAATACATGCAATACATAAAATAATATCTATGCATTCATCCATTCATATCCTAAAACTAATGGCCAAAGTAAAATATGCAAGTATTTACATGATTTATTAAAAAATCACGTTCATGTAAACGCATCCTAAAAGATTAATCAATTCCGAATTATCAATCCTTAGAATTGTCCTAATCAAAAATTAATTTAATTAAAATAAAGGTTCCCTGCGAAAATAAATATAAATTAATTAAATAATTTCATTTAAACGGCTCCCACTTAAACCATTATTTAATTTGGACCTTATAATTTTAAATATTTAAAGTCGCGGCCCAGCCCAAGTCAAATAAAACAAAATAATCAAAAGTCCACCGTTAGCCCCTTCGAGCAAAATTAAGCCCAAAGCCCAAAATCTGGCCTTGAAATAAAACGAAGCAAAATTGCACAATCGGAGCATCATGGGCTAGGTAAGAACCCAGCCCAACGACGCGTAGTGCGGTTGCACCAACGTACCCACGCGAAGGCACAAGGCCCAACGCGCAAGCACGAGGGCACTGCAGCGCACATGCACTCGCGCCTAGTAGTTGTTGCTGCTCGTCGCTGCTCAGTGCTCGGCCCAACGCTCACTCCCTCGCGAGATCCCTCGCTCGAGCATTGCTGGTCGCTGCTTATGGCACGCTGCGAGCTCGCCCGAAGGCTTCGCCCAGCTCTACGCGCATGCCACTCCATTGCTCGCGCCAAGCTCGCACGGCACACAAGGCCAACGCCCATGCTACCTTCGTGTGCGTGCTTCCCCTTTCGTCTCGCACGGGCAGCAACCCTTGCTTCGTGCAAGTGGCTTGTTGTCCGATTATTATTATAAAAAAATTCAATTTTTAATATCCGAGACGAAAATTGTACAAAAAATTTATTTTTCATAATTTTAACATAATTCTGTTCATTACGAAAAATAATATATTAGGTGATTTTATTAAATTTCAAACAATCCAATTCGTAAAATTTATAAATCTTGGCTAACATATATTCAAATTTAACATACTATAAACATTACCAAAAGTTTGAATGATTTTGATAATTCAATCCAAAACTTTAAATCGTTCTAAACATTTAAAAATTAGATTTTTATAAAATTTGGTTTAGGTGATCGATTAAAATTAACAAATCCAATCAAAATTTTAATCCATGAATTTTTAAATTTTCTATTTAAACATGAAATCATATTCCCCTTTTCACCTAAATAAAATTTCAGATCTAACCAATTAATAAAATTAATTTTCGATCTAAAATTCATTACATTAAGTAAAAATAAAATTAGGGTTCATAGTTAATATTCATGAACGAAAAAATTTCCATATGTTCATAATATACCTAAGAACAGTAGGGAAAATTTTCATTTAATTCCGATTTCATTAAGTCCAGCAATTAATTGAATTTTTTTCCAAATTTAACGATTTAATTCATTAATTAACAAAAATGCCCAAAAAATCGCACTTAGGGGCCTGTTTTTTAGATTATGTTCTCTTGATTTGATCTTAAAAAGTCGTTTTCAAACATATTAGGGTAGAAAAAACCGAATTTCTGACATTTTACGAATTCAGAATCACTTTCTACGACTTGTCCAATAATCCAGAAATAATTCGAAAATTCACGAAAAAATTCAGAAAAAATCGAGAATAATCACAAACATATAACATGCTGATAGGTAATTTGAATACATGTAGCTCATGATACATGATACTACTGTAGGGGTTTAAAGTAAAGTACATATCATGATAGCGGAATAACCCCAAAGCCAGGAAGCATGTATAAAGTACAGATCAATCAATACTTACGTTTGTAGCGTGTTTTCCCTAGTTCAACGAATCACGAACACGAACTACAAAAATGTTGTTCCTCTACTTGATTCACCGACACGTTCAAATCCGTCTTGAGATTAGTGGCTTAGACATCACTCAAGATTGTTTGCTTTTGGGATGAACACTTCTAACGGTGGCACAAAGAGAATTAGGGTATCTCTTGCCTTAGGTTAGAATCTGATTAGGTTAGTGTGGAAAACAATAATGTGTTAGGTTATTAAAATAACCTATTAAGTATGTGTGCCAACCGACCAAGCACAAGGCCTAGCTGGCCAGCCACACATACACACACACATGCATGGGCATGCACGACAATGGGCTTTGGGTCGCGCCCTTGCCTGCTGTGCACAACGATTGTGCTATTGTGCTCGTGCCAGCGCGCACACGAACAGTCGCGTGGCCTTGGGCCAACGCTGATGTGTTGTTGCGGCTGTGCACATGCCCCCATGGGCCTCGAGTGCTTCGCGCATTCGGCTCGTGGGCTGCACTCCGTCTTGCGTTTAAATTATTGTCCAACAGTTTATTTATCGTGTCGTACGATACGATCTAACATCGTACGGTACGATTATTCATTTCGCCTAGCTTACGAATATACGCAATACGATATACGATTCCGATCCAACGTCATATCGTAAATTTATGTTTACCGAACTATTTTCCCGAAAAGCTATTAAATGAATTTCCGATTCATTTAATTCGATTATCTGTTACATGCCAGTGGTGTGACCTTATAGGTTCAGTCAAGAGTAAGCTGTGAGCCTAATTATGATTAGAACTCACTGATCGGAAGCATTGCTCCAGCCAGCTGTTATGATCACTTAATCTCACTAAATTAATTATTTTTAAATTAATCTGAACCTTTGGTATTAGACTAATGCACATTGGGTGAAGGACATATTTCTTTCACAAATTGCACCCACTGTGGGAAATTTGGTCATGAGAAAGACAATTTCTTTAAACTACTAGGCTACCCAGACTGGTGTTATGCTGAGAATAGGGCAGCGACTCGTGGGAAAGGTCATGGTAGGAGTGGTGGCAGGTCTTCTAGTCGTGGCCGAGACACTGCAGTTGTCAATGCTGCTGGTTGTCGTGGGTCTGGCAACACCATACAACATCCTATTGGAGAGGGGGATCATATTCCTTCTTGTTCGAATGAGCAATGGAAACAACTTATGACTATGCTCAATTTTGTAAATGCTAATTCCTCGACTGCAAAGCTTGATGGTAAAAATCTCTCTACTAGGTGGATCGTTGACACTGGATGCTCAAACCACATGAGTGGAAATAAGAGCATGTTTACAATTTTACATGATGCAATTCCTTCACCAGTGGGTTTACCAAATGGTAAACAAGTAATGGAGACAAAGGAAGGCAATGTGAAATTGAGTGAATCATTATTATTAACTGATGTCTTATATGTGCCTGAATTAAAATACAACTTGATTTCTGTCTCACAATTACTTGCAAGTTCGTCTTATAATATCACATTTACTGATAAGCTTTGTGTAATACATGACCGCAATTCGAGGACCCTAATTGGAGTGGGTGAATAAAGTGAAGGGGTTTACTGGTTCAAGCCGACGAGACAAGCTTATCAAACGATAGTGTTAAGGAAGCATGAGTTATGGCACCAACGACTTAGACACCCCTCTCGGAAAGTTGTGTCCCTTTTACCTTTTTTGCAAGTAGTGAGATTAAAAATCATAGTTCGTGCAAAGATATTTGTGATTGTGGAGTTTGTTTGCGTGCTCATCAAACTAGAAGTGTTTTTCCATTAAGTGATAATAAAGCTAATGACTCTTTTTCCTTGATTCATTGTGATATATGGGGTGATTATAAGGTAGCTTCTAGTTGTGGTGTACATTATTTTCTCACAATTGTTGATGATTATTCTAGAGCTGTATGGGTTTATTTAATGTCTGCAAAGAGTGAAGTAGGACAATTAATTAAGGATTTTTGTTCTATGGTGCAAACACAATTTAACAAATGGGTAAAGATTTTGAGAAGTGATAATGACCGAGAGTTTACCTGTTTGAGTCGATTTCATGCTGAAAATGGGATCTTACACCAAACCTCTTGTGTTGATACACCTCAACAAAATGGTAGGGTAGAAAGGAAATATCAACATATTCTCAATGTGGCCCGAGCTCTACGTTTTCAAGCAAACCTTCCTATTATCTTTTGGGGTGAATGTGCTATAACGGCAGCCTATGTCATTAATCGAACTTCGTCTGACCAGCCTATGATCAGCATACCTCGCTGTCTGACCGTGGCAGCCTTGACCCACCCTTGGACAAGTCATGTAGTAGCGTTCCTATGGAATCCCCTCCATGTAGTAATCCATTGACTTCGACACTTGAAACTAATACTTCTTCTATGAATAAAATGGGTAAAGAGAAGCGTATTCGCAAGCCGTCATCAAAACTCAAGGGATACATCACCAACACTGTTCATGTTAAATACCATGTCTCTTCACCTGTCTCACCTCCTCCAAAGCGGTCCTCAAGTACGCATTTCAATATTGCTTAGTTTATAAATTGTGATGCATTTTCTGTGAGACACAAACATTTTTTGGCAGCTATAATGGCCGGTGATGAACCGATCTCATTTGATGAAGCAAATAAAAGACTTGAGTGGAGATTAGCCATGAAAGAGGAAATTGATGCTCTAGAACGTAACGGCACATGGACATTAGAGGACTTACCTCCAGGAAAGACGGCACTCGGTTGCAAATGGGTGTACCGTATCAAGTTTAAAGGCGACGCATCTAATGAACGACTGAAAGGTCGTTTAGTTGTTTTTGGGAATCGACAAATATAAGGTATTGATTTCAATGAGACTTTTGCTCCATTGGCAAAGATGGTTACAGAGAGAATGTTTTTAGTAGTCGCGGTTGCTCGAAATTGGGAACTCCATCAAATGGATGTTCATAACGCATTTCTTCACGGTGATCTTGAAGAAGAAGTATACATGAAATTACCTCCGGGATTTAACTCTCCGGCTCCTAGTAAAGTGTGTCGTCTCATAAAATCTCTATACGGACTTTGACAGGCCCCTCGCCAATGGTTTGCTAAACTATCTACGGCTTTGACATGTTTCGGGTTTAAGCAATCATATGCAGACTACTCTCTATTTTGTTATACGAAGGGAACGTGTCATTGCAAGTTCTTGTGTATGTTGATGATTTAATTATTTCCGGATCATCTCATCACGATATAGTGGCATTCAAGATATATCCTAGTGCATGTTTTCATATGAAAGATCTCGGGGCTCTAAAGTATTTTTTGGGCCTTGAAGTAGCACGAGGTAATGACAACTTATTTCTCAATCAAAGAAAGTATACTCTTGATATTATCAGTGCATCTGGTTTTATAGGTGTTAAAATGTCTAAGTTTTTTTTTTATGAACTTATATTATCTGAACAAACTGAATTCATTTTGTCTGAAATAAGTACAAATAAGTCGAACATAATAGAGTTTACGTATCACTGTTTTTTTATTCCATAGTTCACGATTCAATCTGAATCATAAGGAGTAAGAAGTACCACATTCAAAATCATAAAAACCAAAAATTGAAAGCTGGCCGTGATACTAAGGTTCCGTTCTATTCGCTTTATTTTGTCTGAACTTATACTATATGAACTTATCCGAACTTATCTGAACTGAATTGAACTTATATAAATTTTTTTATCTTAAAAAAACGTACTTTGTGTGAAATAAAATTATTTGTGTGTAAAAATATCTTAAAAAAACTTTTTTTTCTTCTGAACTTATGTTATCTGAACTTGTTTTTCTGAAATAAGTCCAAACAAGTCTATCAGAACCGAGCCTAAATGAACCTTTATCAATAATAGTTGACAACTAACAAGTCTTGTTCGATCCCCCCGCAACAATAATTGGGAGGGGACTGGAACCTAACCACCCAGAACTCACCCCGAATCCGAATTGGCCCTAAGGGTGAACCGGTGCTAACCGAGAAAGTCTTGGATTATACCTACTAGAGTCTTTAAAGACTATACCAGAATTTAATAATAATATTCTCAAAAGTGGGGTAAAAGCAGACAAAAAAAATGGAAAGCCTTATTCTCTGAGCGCCAAACTAAAAGCTAGAGAGAGAAAGAAATTTTCATTTTGCGCCATCAAATAAATCACCCAAAATTTGAGCGCCATAACCAAATCAGTGAATTTGAGCCCCCATAACCCAAAAATTTCAACAAAAATCAAAACCCTCCATCGTTTTCTCTTTCCTCCATCGTTCTCTCTCTTCAGAACCAGAAGAAACTTCTCTGATTCAACATCAACAATGGAGGGTGAGAAAAACTTGAATTTCCAACAAGGTTTCCCTCTTTCTCTCTTTAGATTTTCGATTTTATGGTTTATGATGGAATGATGTTAATATGGCAATTTTAATTTAAGTTTAGTTGAGTGTATGAAATTTGAGTAGAATCAATTTGCTGAAATCTATCGAATTTGGAGATGAATTTCCGTAATTTAGGGTTTGAGAGGAGAGAGAAAAAGGATTTCAATTTTGATGTGGGTTTTTTAACCCATAATTTTATGTTTCTGGGTTATATTTTAATGCCTGTTTAAGAAACTAAAAATACCCAATTGCTTCAATTTTGATTTTTGGTTGTAGGTTTGCTGGTAGGTCCAATCGTTGGTCTCATATTGATTGTAGGTAGTGTTGCAGTAATCCTAGGCCTTTTCCTTGTACATGTTGCTTGGACGTTTTACAATTGACAAATTCGACTAATATTTATTGCTTTTGATTGTGGAATTTGCTGAAATTCAACACTACCAGGTTAGATACACCGTTTAAGGTAGCAATTTTGTTGGCTTTGCCAGCTCTTGCTGCTATTTGGTTGGCTCTGAGCATACTAGGAAGTGTTATTGTGGGTGTGGGTTATGAATTTTTCACTCCTTGGGTTTCAGCCTTTGATCCCTTTAGACAAGAGAATGAATCCAATAAATTCTTACACTGCATTGTGATAATTTTCTGAAGTGGCATGTTTTTCTTTTTATATTTTCCTTCCTTAGTTGATCTTGTTAAAATTGTTTTTCTTTAACAATTAGGATGGAACCTGGGATACTGTCAAACGAAGTTGTGTTGTCCGGGATTTTGCAGATATTTGCATTCATTCATATCCAGTTTACTTAAAGGAGGTTCGTGGTGGGTATTACCGTATTACTTATGAATTTGTGATGATCAGAACCTAATCTGATTAACTTAAAATGAGGATAAACATCTAACTTCTTCAAATGTGTATTTAAGCCTTATTCTCTTCACCGCATTTGTTTTATTATCCGTATAAAAGGACAGTTTGGAATTAGAAAGTAGTGGATTGCGTAGAGTTTTGTTGTGTAAAAGAAGACTAGAACCATGGTTCATTTGTGGTTGCTAAACAAGGGATTTCATATGCATGCTTTTGGTTTGTTAGATAGATATTCTAGCTAAGTTAACCTTGCTAATGTGTTCTGCCTATCATATATGCAGATTTTCCACGTACCAACAATCATTGTTGTTGGTTTGATGGGCTTAATTGTTGACATTCCTTATTTCACTGTCGTTGCGATAAAAATAAGTCCTTTAATGTTACTAAAAGGATGACATCGACTAACACATGACCTTATTAGTCGCCAGGGCCCTTTTCTTGAAACAACTTGTATTCCAATTGTTGCTCGTCTCAAGCGCTCCGGCAAGGTTTCCCTCTTTCTTTCTTTAATTGTCTTTTCGATTTCATGTTTTGTGATAATCTTTGTTGAGTTCTCATCTGTTTCAGTATACATGATGACTCCAGTAAGAACTTTCAATTTGTTTACTAGACTGTTTGAGGTTTAGTGTAGTCTAAACTCTAAACAGACTGTTTGAGGTTTAGTGTTTTAATGCTTTCAGTTACCCTTTTTACTAATATTTAGGGAGGTATTGGAGTGGCTCTTTTTTCAGATGGTTATTTGAATTTGAGCAGATTGTCATCAGTTATGAGCAGATAGTATCACTGATGTTAATTTCTTTTTTAACAAATATGTAGATGTAAGGGAAGAAGTTCTACATGTTTATTTGCTTCTCTTTGTCAGATATCATATGTTGTTTTTGGTCAGTTATTAGTGTGATTATGCCTGAGGGGATCAGTTCTGGTAGCTCAATGATCTATGGCTTGGGAAGTCATTGAGCTGGAAACTGGAAAGAGAAGATAGATGTAGATGCAATGTTCGGCTAGCTTTAACCGGTCAGGGGTGAGGTTATGTTTACATTTTGATCTACGTAGAGCTTGTTGGGTAGGATAAATCTGAAATTTGGGGGAATGTAGAATCTGTGTATCAAATTACAATATATGTTGTTGGACTTTTTAGGTATAGTCTGCGGGAAAAATCAGTTTGTTGTGAGGAAGTTGGTAAACACAAGTCTGAAAAAAGGGCAAGTGTGAAGAACATTGTCTGTCAAAGAAGAACTTGAAATAGTCAACAACTTTGTGCCTGAAATCTTGGATGTCCAATCATCCCAGTCAAAGGAGATTAGAGAGGGACTTGAAGCATTGTCTGTTAACAAAGAACTTGAAAGGCTCAGCAACTCTATGCCTGAAAACGTGGTGGACCAATCATCCTAGTCGAAGGACATTAGAGAGGAGCTTCAGGGAGCTCAGCCAGCCGGACCAAGTGCAAGTTCAGATAAAGAAACTAAAGGCAGTTCTTGGCTGCAAAAATCTCCGTGGACTCGGCTTGTGGCCGGTGGAAAGAGTAGATCCTTTAGCATTTCACAAAAAATTACCTAGAGATCTACTTGAGAAGCAACAGTTAAACAAATCAAGTGATAGTGGCACTTCAAATGGCTTTTTTAGTAGCTGTTATTGACAGCCTAATCTGAATTGCATAATCTTTTGATTGCTATGTTTATTCTACATTGTGTGTTTTTATTTTTGTAATCCTATTAGCTCAACTGGCCGAGCACCGTGCAACTTGCGCGGAGATGTAGGTTCAAATCCTACATAGGCTATTGGTCTTATTATGGAAATTCAAAAGTTAAAGTTAGCCTTTTTGAGTAAAAAAAAATAAAAGTTAGTTTTTTTTGCATTAAAAGTTAGCATTCATGTAGTAAAAGTTAGGTAAACTGATATAAGATTTTTCCAAAATTTTACTAAACTAAAAATGTTGTATTATAAGATTTTTTGGAGTATTATTGATATTATTAATTTTTACCAAATAACTTGATTTAGTTAATTTACTATCTTGTAAAATGGTATTGAAAATTTAGAGTCAGTACCAAATTTATTTACTATCTTGTAAAATGGTATTGGAAATGGTACTGAAAATTTACCGTCGAGTACCAAATAACTTGTGATATATTTAATTTACTATTGGAAATGGTATTAAAAATTCATAACGAATGAAATATGATGTTCTAAACATCTAAGCTACTTATCTATAAGAAAATAAACTATGATGTTAATCCTATAATTATGATCTTATAAGATATTTATTCTCGTATTTTAGTTATTTTGTAATATACAAATTTGGTGCTATCTCCTATTTTCCGACCAATGAAGTGTTTGAGAATCATATGGATTTGTATAGATGGTTAAGTAAGAGGTATGTCAATTTAAAAAGACGATGGAAGAGCAAGAGAGGTGGATTGTCGATCATTGTAATTAAAGAACGATTGAGCCAAATGTTAGGTTATGATACATATGAATAAACATAAATCATGCGGAAAAAACCATAAATCCAGGAAACATATTATTTACACATAATCATTTAGCATAATTCAGATGCATACACTTTGTAGCGTGCCCTCCCTAGCTGCGCCCGAACCGAACAAGAACAAGTCTTTAGGACTCCAAGTGTCGTCCCTCCGTAGATAGTCCACAGCACGTCCGGATCCGCCTTAAGCTTGACCAACTAGAATCGCCCTTAAGGTTATAGGATTTTCGGCTAATATGGGTTGCAAGTGTTTGGCTGATTTTTGCTTGAAAATCTTACCTTTTGAATACTTCAATTCTCGATTTAAATATGTGACCCTAGGCACCTATTTATAGAGTTTATGGAAAAGGACTTGGAATCCTATTAGGATAGTAATTTATTAATTAGAATCTTATTAAAACTCTATTTAAATAAATTCTATCTTTATTAGGATTAGGATTTAATCATATGACGAATTCCGATAGCATTAGGATTCGTCACGAACACGAGCACACACACACGCATGCACGCCCACACTCAGGCCTTGCGGCCCACGCCGAGCGCACAGCGCATGGGCCTTGCTTCGCAGTTGCTTTGTCGTGCGCGCGCGCCAAGGCTTGGCTGGGCCTGGCCTTGCGCTGGGCCTGGTCGAGCACTTGGCGTGGATGCGTGCGGCTTGCTGGGCGTCGGCCTGGGCTTGTGCTGGGCCTTCGTCTAGCAAGCCTCGTCCGATGCTAATTCGTACGATGCGCTTTCCGATTAAATTCCCGATTCCGGAATTCATTTCCGATATGAACAATATTTAATATTTCCGATTCCGAAATTAATTTCCGGTTCGAACAAATATTTAATATTTCCGTTTCCGGAATTATTTTCCGATTCCGATAATACTTCCGATTCTGACAATATTTCCGTTTCCGGCAATATTTCCGATTCCGGCAATATTTCCATTTCCAATAATATTTTCCGATACGTACCATGTTTCCGTTTCCGTCAACATCTACGACTTGGATAATATTTATATTTCCGATACGATCCATATTTCCGTTTCCGGCAATATCATCGTTTCCGGAGTATTCATTTCTTGCCTTTGACGATCTTAGCTCCCACTGAAACCAAGATCCGTCGATTCCGAAAATCCATAGATGGAGTATTTAATTCCATTAAATACTTGATCCGTTTACGTACTATTTGTGTGACAATACGGGTTCAGTCAAGAGTAAGCTGTGGATTAATATCATTAATTCCATTTGAACTGAAGCGGCCTCTAGCTAGGCATTCAGCTCACTTGATCTCACTGAATTATTAACTTGTTAATTAATACTGAACCGCATTTATTAGACTTAACATTAAATGCATACTTGGACCAAGGGCATTATTTCCTTCAGTCTCCCACTTGTCCTTAGGGACAAGTGTGCATTTCCTAAATCCTTTGTCGCTTGATGCTTGCTCTTGAACATAAGGTAAGACTTGTCATCCTTATTATGTCTAGAGGTGTTTCTCGGTTTCAGAGTTCAACTGATCAAATAAATAGATAATCATAGCCTATGATTCATCCGAGCACGGCCATGCATTTTAGAGTTTCTAGCTCTCCGAGTGGCCTTGTACAACTTTTAAGCATCTCATCCCGATTTATGGGAGGACAATCCCAATCTTGCGATCTTGAGATTAGACTTCGTTTGATAGGTGATTACCTGAGCGTTGCCTTTATATCCTCCTTTTACGGTGCGAAGGTTGGTCAACGTCAAAGTAAACAGTTCTCAAACAAGTAATCTCAAATCACTCAGGTATTGAGGATTTAGTGTCTAATAATTTAAATGAAATTTACTTATGACAGATTTTCATCTCTTACAGTAAAGTTTCATAGGTATGTCCGATACTAGTCTTCCAAAAGTAAGTATCTATGCAAATGATTACGACATTGCCATGTCCACATAGTTCAAGAAACAGAACTACTAGTCATCTTGCATTCTAGTCGTCTAACGTTTTCTATGCGTCCATCTTTATAGAAAACTCCGACCAGGGACCATTTTCAACTTTTGACATTCAAGTTCACTTGATAGACATTTCTTAGTCACAGGACTGGTCCTGACAGTCTATCTTGAATATATTGTCAAATTGAAGGGACTCATCATTTAATACAAAACTAAGATTAAATGGAATATGAAAATACATTTCATATATGATAAATGTTCAACCCCAATGTTTTACAACCATGGACCTCAAACCCATCTTTAAAACAATTAATGGAATTAAAAGCTATGCTTGATTTCCAGTGCTACAATGTGAGTGTTGCTTCTCACTTGTTGCATAGGTTTAGTTATCATGCTTTGCCAATCTTAATATCCTTTTCATCGAATGTACTTCGAGATAGATGATAAGATCTTTTGAGTATGTTTATTTTGCGATCTATTCTTTCTAGCTACAAGAGTGGTTCTACGCATTTTGCAATGAAGAACCATCAAGTCAGCAGACATGTGATCTACCCAAGTTCAGTGAAAAACTCTTTAACATAAACAACCCTGTTTTATTGCTTCTTAGGCAATAAGTACTTTTATTTCAACTGTTTAGGTTGCTAGTGATGCTTTGTTTGGATTTACTTATCCAAGTAGTTCATAGATATGTGGAAGACTTTCCAGCTGTATCTTAGAACATAGAAATTAATATTAAATTTCCCACGCAACAACTCATGGTCTCCAATCCATGTTGCCATTTCAAAACACGATGTTCTTTCGCTTGTCCTTGTCAATGGTTAACTCCAAAGGGTCTTGCTTGATCCTTTGCTAGTGTTTATGCGTGTAGCATCAATATTTAGCATATCTTTATTTCCTTGAATCAAGAACTATTCCTATGTACTTTTTCAAGTACCATAAGTATTATTGATCTCAATCTAGTTGATCTTCACTTAGATCAATAGAGATTGGTATATGTTCATTATGCCTAAAGCCATACGATACATTTTTGGCGATCCTCATATTATATCATACATGATAAATTCTTTTGCAGAATTATTCTCAATTGAATTCTATTCATGTAACTTTAGCTCATTCAATTTCAGTAGATACTGAATCCAGCTAAATTCTTTGACATATAATATAGGTTAAGAATCTCATCTAGATCCTTTGATGTTTAACATAGTAAATGCTTATACATAGTTCAAACATTCTTTACTTAGATTTATTCACATGGGTCTAATATCTCCAATGGAGTCTTTCGTGCTTGATTTAGTAAATGCCATTACTTAATCCAAAACATTAATATAAGATCTTTGTAAATAGATCTTAATACCCAGTATGTACTAAGTTTCTCCATGGTCCATCATTGATTAATAATTTCAAATCTAAGTCATTAGCATTTGAATGTTAGTTCACAATAGAGAGATATGTGTGTGATACACATAGGACCAATTAAGTTTTACGTACTCCCACTAAACATCTTATATATCTATAAGAGTCATGTACATTTTATGAAACTAAAATACTTATTAGCTTCACTAAAATACAATTCCAATTCCCAATTGCTTGCTTAAATCTGTACTTAGATTTCATAAGCTAGCTATTCTTTTCAAGCATTTATTTGGATCCACAAATCCTATGACATGCCATGTACATATTTTTCTTCCAACATTTGACTGAGGAATACGTTTTGTCATCCGATTGCCATATGTACCAATATGCAATCATTGCTTGAATTATAGACTTAAGCATTACGATTTTGCATGAGGTTTCAACACAATCCACACCGTGAATTTGCTTGTAACCTTTAGCAACTAATCTAGCTTTGTGTGTGAACACAATTCCATGTTTGATGGTTTTTATCCTTAAAACAAACTTGCAACCAATAGGTGTGAAACTATTCTTGCAAATCAACAAAATTTCAATTTTGTCATCAAAACATTGAGTATGTTTTATGGCCTCTAACCATTTAAAACATTTGAGTCTATATGTGGCCGCTAACCATTTTAGGGAATCTGGGTTTCGTCATAGCTTTCTTACAAGTCACAAACTCATTAATCTATGTGATAATAGTTTGACTGCAAGTTGTAGTTTTCTTCACTATCTAATAGAAGAATCTCATAGTTTCATTGACCTGAACTCCATGTTTCTTCACTATCTAATAGAAGAATCTCATAGTTTCAGTGACTTGAACTCTATTCCTACTTGGGTATAGAACATCAAACAATGGAATATCAATAGCCACTTGAAAGTCCTTTGATTATTCCGTTTTCCTTGAAGCACTTGTAAAGTGTTCTAAGAGATGTCCATTCTTTAAAGCCACTTCTAAAGTCTTTAAAGAATAAGTTAGGATTTTCTGAAGCACTTCGAAAAGCCTCCGGAATGTCCGTTTATGTTTGTTGTTCGCCTCGAAGGCTTTCGAGGTCTATTTTCTCCCACTTGTCATTTTGGAAACGAATCTCCAAAAGAATATTATTTCGAGCAAACAAACATTATGTTCTCAAAAATCCGTGGTAGAAACAATACCCTTGTGTCTCATTTGAATAAATCACAATGAAACATATATCTATTCTTGGGCCTTAGTTAGTTGAATAACAAACACTAAGCTCCCACTGAGTTATGCAACTCTTTAGATATATATTATTGAAAAGATATTAGGAAATTACTTTTCAATAGCTTTGACGAATCTGGTTTAGTTTGGTGGTAGTTGAGCATTTTGTTATAGGAAAGGTTTTTATGATTCATCATTGATCGAATCAAGTACTAATGACTTCGATCATTCCAATTTTAGATATGCCATATCTTATGGAGATAGATCGTGAAATTACAACACACAATCATTGAATATCATTCTTGACTTAAGTAATCATCAACATGATCTAACCTAGATCTCTATGATTTTTTCCATGTGGATTTTAAACTTCTGAATCTTTGAACTAGCCAAACAGATTCAAACTTATATCACTTTGAGTAAATAAACCAATATTCACTCAATTTTAGGTGAAATAATAAAGTCATAAAATCTCTTTCTTTAGCTTTGAACTCTATCGTCTAGGCGTTCTAACAATAGTTCATATCTTTTGTTACTTTCAACAAGTAAGACTAGCTAGTCTTGAATTGATTTAGAAATCAATAAACTTTCAAAAGTCTATCAAACTAGAGCTTATGAATGTTAACTTGTTGATATGGTATAAGAAACAATGCCAAAGATTTGTGGAACTCAAATCAAGAGATTGATTTGAACCTAGTAAAGTTCTTTTTGTTAAAGAGTTGTTTGTTTTAATCAAGCATATTGACTCAACCCGTAAATGACAATTTCATTCAAACATGTGAGTCTTTCTGTGTTTGAAACAGAAATTTAGGTATGCTGATTATGGAACAAAATGACCATTAAGTTCCAGCCTTGAAAGGACTTAAAACAAACTAGATGACCCTACAACTAATGTAGCATTTCCATGCTTCATTTCCCACTTGTAGGCCATTAGTGTAGCCTAGCTTCCATTGTTTGAGTTATTACCGAAGTAAGAACCTCAAGAGGTATATGATACCAAGGAATTTTGATTGCTAGGTCACTTCTCTTTAAACATTAACTTTTAGGTAGAAACAGAATTGTAAATTCCTTTCACTTGTTCCTTGTTTTCCTATTTCTTGTTGAAGGAAATAATGCCCTTGGTCCAAGTATGCATTCTATGTTAAGTGTAATAAGTGCGGTTCAGTATTAATTAACAAGTTAATAATTCAGTGAGATCAAGTGAGCTGAATGCCTAGCTAGAGGCCGCTTCAGTTCAAGTGGAATTAATCCACAGCTTACTCTTGACTGAACCCGTAGGGTCACACAAATAGTACGTAAACGGATTAAGTATTTAATGGCATTAAATACTCTATCTATGGATATTCGGAATCGACGGATCTTGGTTTCAGTGGGATCTGAGATCGTCACAAGCAAGAAATGAATACTCCGGAAACGATGATATTGCCGGAAACGGAAATACGGATCGTATCGGAAATATAAATATTATCCAAATCGTAGATGTTGCCGGAAACGGAAACATGGTACGTTTCGGAAAATATTATCGGAATCGGAAATATTGCCAGAAACGGAAATATTGTCAGAATCGGAAATATTATCGGAATCGGAAAATAATTCCGGAAACGGAAATATTAAATATTTGTTCGAAACGGAAATTAATTCCGGAATCGGAAATATTAAATATTGTTCGTATCGGAAATAAATTCCGGAAGCGGGAATTTAATCGGAAGCGCATCGTACGAATAAGCATCGGACGAGGCCTGCCGAACGAGGGCCCAGCACGAAGCCAGGCCATCGCCCAGCAAGCCAAGCGCGCCACACGAACAGCCAAGGCCACGCCAGGCCCAGCGCAAGGCCAGGCCCAGCAGGCCATGGCAGCGCGCGCAGCGCGCGCAGCAATGGGCTGCGAGCTGTGCTGCTGCTCGCGTGGGCTTGCGGCTCGCGTGGGCCGACCGGCCGTGTGGGCTGTGCGCGGGCATGGCCTGCACGCTCGTAGGTCATGCTCGTGTAGAGTTTGTGTTCACATACGAAACCTAAATTGTGTAGGATTTGTTTGATGATTAAATTCCTAATCCTAAAAGGATAAAATTAATTAGTTAGAGTCCTACTAGGATTCTAGATTAACTAATTAGTATCCTAATAGGATTCCAGTTCCTTTTCCATACCTCTATAAATAAGGGCCTAGGGTCATTATTTGCAGGTACGATTGAAGTATTCAAAGGGTAAGTTTTTGAAAGAAAAATCGGCCATACACTTGCAAACACATAGCCGAAATTCCTAGTAACCTTAAGGGCGATTCTAGTTGGTCTAACTTGTGGCGGATCCGGACGTACTGTGGACTATCTACGGAGGGACGACATTTGGAGTCCTAAAGACTTGTTCTTGTTCGGTTCGGGCGCAGCTAGGGAAGGCACGCTGCAACATGTATGCATCTATTCTATGCTAAATGATTATGTGAAAATAATATGCTTTCCTGGCTTTATGGTTTTTCCGCATGATTTATGAATTGTCATATGTATCATATCCTAACAGTGGTATCACGAGCCTCTTATTATTTTCATAATCTAAATTGCATGAACATGGTTAAATATTACAAATTTGCAAGAATTAAAAGGGGTGATTAATTTTCGTAATTGTTAATTAATTGCAAATTGCGTTTATTTAATTATACGTACGCAGTTTTTCGGCAGTTTCTTCGTTACTCATCCAAATCGAGTGATTTTTGTGTCAATTCCGCATGTAAAAGGCATTCTAAAATTTTGACAAAAACAATATTTTTCGGCCGAACCCAGAATTCTCAAATTCGAAGCCTAACTATGACTTTTCGGAGGTTTTAGTTTTTCGAATGCAAAATTTCGTAAATTTAAGATGTTAAATTAAATATTTGCGATTCTTGTTGATAAATCTTGAATTTTTGATTGACCTACTGTATATGTTTAACAAGTTTGAATGCCTAGCCTTGTTAATTATCCAATATAATTTGTAATTATGATTAATTTGTTGAAATTTGGAATAATTTAGAATTAATTTGATTTTCATAATTAGTTATAATTTAATTAGATACCTATGATTAAAAACCACCACAAAAATTGTAAATTTATGTTAAATTTTAAATTTTTATGACCTAGACTTGAATCCATGTTAATCGGAAATCAATTAAATAATAAATTTTCGATTTTTAGCCCTAAAATTATGAAATTAATATTATTTATTAATTTGTCATTAATTTTGAATATAAATTTTTAATTTTTATGCGATTCGTTCATATAACTTGCACGCACAAAGCAATGGACGCTACGTGTTACCCTTAAGGGGTGTTGTATAGTGCGGGCATGCGACGACGAGCAAGGGAGCTCGTCACCCATGCGGTACGAATGCAGCGAGCAAGGGCATGGTGCACGAGCACAAGGCAGCAGCCCTGCCTTGTGTCGTGGGCTGTGAGCAATGGGCGCAAGGGCAAGGGCGAGAGCAAGGCACGAGCAGTCGCGTGTGGGCAGCAAGCGTGCTGCGCCACAGCGTGCACTGCCTCGCGCAAGCGCATGTGCGCGTGCGACGAGCGTTGCGCCCAGCGATGGTGAGAAGCGTGCTTGTTGCGACGAGCGCTGGCGCTGCGCCCAGCGATGGTGAGCAGCGTGCGCGTGCGACGAGCGCCTGCGCCCAGCGATGGTGAGCAGCGTGCTTGTTGCGACGAGCACTGGCGCGCGCCTTGCGATGGTGAGCAGCAGCGATGCGACGCAGCGCATGGGCTGCGCGCACATGGCCAGTGATGGCTGTGTGCGTGTGGCCCATGGCTATGCGTTGCGTGGGGTTGTTGCGTTACAAGTAGATCGTTTTAAAATTTTAATTTGAAATTTTCAGTTTTCGTAATTTTAATTAATTTTAAAATTAATAATTTAAATTGTTTTCTTGGATTTTAATTTTGAATATTATAATTATAATAAATTTTATTTATTCTAATTATTTTACTAAAATTAAAATCATGAATTAATTTAAATATGACTGAAAAATAAATTAAATAAGCGGATTCAATTATAAATTTATATGAGCTTTAAATTTTAATTAAATTTGTATGTTTCCGGTTAGACTAGAAATACATTTTTATGTTTAAAATTAGTAAAGCATATGAATTTATTGGTTTAAGTGGGAGCCCTTTTAGTCATAAACTCTTGATTAGGTCTACAAATCCTTAAGGTTAAAACAACTTGATTAGAATTAATAAGGACTGAATAACTTGTAGATTATTGGTGCCCTTGATTAATTGCTGCAAATATTTATGTGATGCATAACGTGTTTTACTAACCAGCTATGTAGGCCATTCATGATAATGAATGGGTGAATGGTATATATTGGATATGTACTGTTTTGCAGGTTATGAAGTGACTAGTATGGCCCAAATAGGATAGAAAATATGGTCTGCGTACCATTAATTTGAATGTAATTGGTCTAAAGTACCAAAATTGTTTTTCAATTCAAATATGGTCTGCGTACCATCAAATAGTTGTAATTAGTTTAATTATAGCTTATCCTATTTGAAGAAAATGGTGCCTCCGACGGAGATTTTCGAGACGGACTTTGAAGTTGAAGCTTCAAGATGAAGTCGGGCCATACTAGATCACATTTATCTTATGCATGCTTTAAGTTATTTGTTGCTTTAAATATGTCTTAATTATGCATGAGATTGTGGCTTGATTATGTTGCATGATTAAGGATTTTAGTTCACTTAAAATCTAACCAACATAGTAAGAGCCTTAAGTTCCAAACTTAAAAATTGAGTTATAAGGTGCCATGCCAAAATATACACTTGCTTGGATATCCTTTACATCAATCTAGTAATAGTTTTCGCTCAGCGAGGTGTTACTTATTGGTCCTAAAGGGGCAAGGTACACAAATAATTGTGAGTACATGTTAGTTTTGGTGAAACTCAACGATATAAGTAAGGAGTCCTTTTATGTCGTGGCAAAATCGATAGGTTTACCTAATAAGTTCTTAGACGTACCTACCAACCAAGAGTAGTTTCTAGACTATTAGCAAAAGGCTTTTGCTTACCTAAAATGTTTTAGAATTGAGTCGACAAATTGTGCTTAATTCTTCGATGGTTTTAGGGTCTTGGAATCATTTTATTCACACCTGCCGGAACACATAATTCGAATAAAATGCTAATGACTTGCATGATTGCTTTCATTTTCAAGTTATTATTCATGATAAATGTTTAGACTTTGCATGCTTCAATGTATGTTTTAATTATTGTTTATAATTAAATATCTTGCACTGCAATAAATCCTTTTAGAAAGGTAACACTAAATTTCCTCGATTGGTAGTGAATTCAAGAACGATTCACGGAAATGAGAGAAAATGAGCGATTTAAAATGTACGTTTCTTTTAGTGACTTTTATGGTTGTTTTCGAGTATCAAAGTCGAATGGAAAACCGATTGATGCTTGTGAATTCAAAATACAATGTAGTTTTGAGATCATAAAGCATTGAGTTTAAACACTCAGCTTTACCAATGGTTAACAACCTAATATCTTTGTCCATTTAATTCTCGAATGAGTCTAGTCCCTAGACATTCGAATAGATTGATGCTTAGAGAACTTTAGAAGCTTCTGGTAAGATCATCTAGTTGAAACAGAATATTCAACATAAATAAAATGGTAAGAACTCTGTTGGAATGACATCGGACATGTCTAACAAAGTATAAAAGTCAACACTATAGAATTCAATTCTTAAGACTATAAGAAAGGGTACAAGAAACAGGAAAACAAGGAACAAATGAAAGGAATTTACGATTCCGTTTCTACTTATAAGTTTATGTTTAAAGAGAAGTGACCTAGCAATCAAACTTCCTTGGTATCATATACCGCTTGAGGTTCTTACTTCGGTAATAACTCAAACAATGGAAGCTAGGCTACACTAATGACCTACAAGTGGGAAATGAAGCATGGCAATGCTACATTAGTTGTAGGGTCATCTAGTTTGTTTTAAGTCCTTTCAAGGCTGGAACTTAATGGCTATTTTGTTCCATAATCAGCATACCTAAATTTCTGCTTCAAACACAGAAAGACTCACATTCAGAAGAACAAAAACAATGCTTGTTTGTTTGTTTGTTTATTTGAATAAAATGGTCATTTACGGGTTGAGTCAATATGCTTGATTAAAACAAACAACTCTTTAAAGAACTTTACTAGGTTCAAATCAACCCCTTGATTTGAGTTCCACTAATCTTTGGCATTGTTGCTTAGACCATATCAATAAGTTAACATTCAAAAGCTCTATTTTGATGGACTTTTGAAAGTTCATTGATTTCTAAATCAATTTAAGACAACTAGTCTTACTTGTTGAAAGTAACAAAAGATATGAACTATTGTTAGAACGCCTAGACAATAGAGTTCAAAGCTAAAGAAAGATTTTATGACTTTATTATTTCACATGGATTTGAGTGAATATAGGTTTATTTACTCAAATGTGATATAAGTTGAATCTGTTTGGCTAATTCAAAATTCAGAAGTATAAAATCCACTTGGCAAGAAATCATAAAGATCTAGGTTAGATCATGTTGATGATTACTTGAGACCAAATATGATCATCAATGATTGTGTGTTGTAATTTCACAATCTAGCTCCATAAGATATGGCATATCTACGTTGGAATGATCGAAGTCAATTAGTACTTGATTCGATCAATGATGAATCATAAAGACTTTTCCTATAATTTCTAAAACAAAATGCTCAACTACCACCAAACTAAACCAAATTCGTCAAAGCTATTGAAAAGTAATTTCAGAATAACTTTTCATAAAATATATCTAGAGAGTTGCAAAACTCAGTGGGAGCTTAGTGTTTGTCATTCGACAAACTAAGGCCCAAGTATAGATATATTTTTCATTGTGATTTATTCAAATGAGACACAAGGGTATTGTTTCTACCACGAATTTTTAAGAACATAATGTTTGTTTGCTCGAAATAATGTCCTTTTGGAGATTCGTTTCCAAAATGACAAGTGGGAGAAAATAGACCTCGAAAGTCTTCGAGGCGAACAACAAACATAAACGGACAATCCGGAGGCTTTTCGAAGTTCTTTAGAAAATCCGAACACTTATTCTTTAAGGACTTTAGAAGTGGCTTTTAAAGAATAGACATCTCTTAGAATACTTTACAAGTGCTTCAAGGAGAACAGAATATTCAAAGGACTTTTAAGTGGCTATTATATTCTATTGTTTGTTGTTCTATACCCAAGTAGGCATAGAGTTCGGTGACTGAAGCTATGCGATTCTTCTATTAGATAGCGAAGAAACCTACAACCTGCAGTCAAACTATTATCATGTAGATTAATAAGTTTGTGACCTGTAAGAAAGCTATGACGAAACCCAGATTCCCTAAAATGGTTAGAGGCCATATATAGACTCAAATGTTTTAAATGGTTAGAGGCCATAAAACATACTCAATGTTTTGATGACAAAATTAAAATTTTGTTGATTTGCAAGAATAGTTTCACACCTATTGGTTGCAAGTTTGTTTTAAGGATAAAAACCATCAAACATGAAATTGTGTTCACACACAAAGCTAGATTAGTTGCTAAAGGTTACAAGCAAATTCACGATGTGGATTGTGTTGAAACCTCATGCAAAATCGTAATGCTTAAGTCTATAATTCAAGCAATGATTGCATATTGGTACATATGGCAATTGGATGACAAAACATCTTCCTCAGTCAAATGTTGGAATAAACTATGTACATGGTATGTCATAGGATTTGTGGATCCAAATAAATGCTTGAAAAGAAAAGCTAGTTTATAAAATCTAAGTACAGATTTAAGCAAGCAATTGGGAATTAGAACTATATTTTAGTGAAGCTAATAAGTATTTTAGTTTCATAAAATGTACATGATTCTTATAGATATATAAGAAGTTTAGTGGGAGTACATAAAACTTAATTGGTCCTATGTGTATCACACACATATCTCTCTATTGTGAAATAACATTCAAATGCTAATGACTTAGATTTGAAATTATTCATCAATGATGGACCAAGGCGAAACTTAGTACATACTGGGTATTAAGATCTATTTACAAAGATCTTATATTAATGTTTTAGATTAAGTAATGGCATTTACTAAATCAAACACGAAAGACTCCATTGGAGATATTCGACCCATGTGAATAAATCTAAGTAAAGAATGTTTGAACTATGTATAAGCATTTACTAAGTTAAACATCAAAGGATCTGAGTAAGATTCTTAACCTATATTATATGTCAAAGAATTTAGCTGGATTTAGTATCTACTGAAACTAGATGAGCTAAACTTACATGAATAGATTCAATTGGGAATTATTCTGCAAAAGAATTTATCATGTATGATATAATATGAGGATCGCCAAAAACGTATCGTATGACTTTAGGCATGACGAACATATACCAATCTCTATTGATCTAAGTGAAAATCAACTAGATTGAGATCAAGAATACTTATGGTACTTGAAAAGGTACATAGGAATAGTTCTTGATTCAAGGAAATAAAGATATGCTAAATATTGATGCTACACGCATAAACATTGGCAAAGGATTAAGCAAGACCCTTTGGAGTTAACCATTGATAAGGACGAGCTATAGAGCATCGTGTTTTGAAATGGCAACATGGATTGGAGACCATGAGTTGTTGCGTGGGATATTAAAATATTAATTTCTATGTTCTAAGATACAGTTGGAAAGTATTCCACATATCTGTGAACTGCTTGGATAAGTAATTCCAAACAAAGCATCATTAGCAACCTATAAAGTTGAAGTAAAAGTACTTATTGCCTAAGAAGCAATAAAACAGGGTTGTTTATGTTAAAGAGTTCTTCACTGAACTTGGGTAGATCACATGTCTGCTGGCTTGATGGTTCTTCATTGAAAAATGCATAGAACCACTCTTGAAGCAAGAAAAGACTAGATCACAAAGTAAACATACTCAAAAGATCTTATCATCTATCTTGAAGAACATTCGATGAAAACGATATTAAGATTGGCAAAGCATGATAACTAAACCTATGCAACAAGTGAGAAGCAACACTCACGTTGTAGCACTGGAAATCAAGCATAGCTTTGAATTCCATGAACTGTTTTAAAGATGGGTTTGAGGCCCATGGTTGTAAAACATTGGGGTTGAACATTTATCATATATGAAATGAATTTTCATATTCCATTTAATCTTGGTTTAGTATTAAATGATGAGTCCCTTCAATTTGACGATATATTCAAGATAGACTGTCAGGACCAGTCCTGTGACTAAGAAATGTCTATCAAGTGAACTTGAATGTCAAAAGTTGAAAATGGTCCCTGGTCGGAGTTTTCTATAAAGATGGACGCATAGAAAACGTTAGACGACTAGAATGCAAGATGACTAGTAGTTCTGTTTCTTGAACTATGTGGACATGGCAATGTCATAATCATTTGCATAGATACTTACTTTGGGAAGACTAGTATCGGACAGACCTATGAAACTTTACTGTAAGAGATGAAAATCCGTCATAAGTAAATTTCATTAAAATTATTAGACACTAAATCCTCAATACCTGAGTGATTTGAGATTACTTGTTTGAGAACTGGTTGCTTTGACGTTGACCAACCGTCGCACCGTAAAAGGAGGCTATAAAGGCAACGCTCAGGTAATCACCTATCAAACAAAGTCTAATCTCAAGATCGCAAGATTGGGATTGTCCTCCCATAAATCGGGATGAGATGCTTAAAAGTTGTACAAGGCCACTCGGAGAGCTAGAAACTGTAAAATGCATGGCCGTGCTCGGATGAATCATAGGCTATGATTATCTGTTTATTTGATCAGTTGAACTCTGAAACCGAGAAACACCTCTGGACAATAAGGATGACAACTCTTACCTTATGTTCAAGAGCAAGCATCGAGAGACAAAGGAATTAGGAAATGCACACTTGTCCCTAAGGACAAGTGGGAGACTGAAGGAAATAATGCCCTTGGTCCAAGTATGCATTCTTTGTTAAGTCTAATAAGTGCGGTTCAGTATTAATTAAAAAGTTAATAATTCAGTGAGATCAAGTGAGCTAAATGCCTAGCTAGAGGCCGCTTCAGTTCAAGTGGAATTAATCCACAGCTTACTCTTGACTGAACCCGTAGGGTCACACAAATAGTACGTAAACGGATCAAGTATTTAATGGCATTAAATACTCTATCTATGGATATTCGGAATCGACGGATCTTGTTTCAGTGGGAGCTGAGATCGTCACAAGCAAGAAATGAATACTCCGGAAACGATGATATTGCCGGAAACGGAAATATGGATTGTATCGGAAATATAAATATTATCCAAATCTTAGATGTTGCCGGAAACGGAAACATGGTACGTATCGGAAAATATTATCGGAAATGGAAATATTGCCGGAATCGGAAATATTGCCAGAAACGGAAATATTGTCAGAATCGAAAATATTAAATATTTGTTCGAAACAGAAATTAATTCCGGAATCGTAAATATTAAATATTGTTCGTATCGGAAATGAATTCCGGAACCGGGAATTTAATCGGAAGCGTATCGTACGAATAAGCATCGGACGAGGCCTGCCGGACGAGGGCCCAGCACGAAGCCAGGCCATCGCCCAGCAAGCCAAGCGCGCCACACGAACAGCCAAGGCCACGCCAGGCCCAGTGCAAAGCCAGGCCCAGCAGGCCATGGCAGCGCGCGCAGCGCGCGCAGCGCTCGCAGCAATGGGCTGCGAGCTGTGCTGCTGCTCGCGTGGGCTTGCGGCTCGCGTGGGCCGAACGGCCGTGTGGGATGTGCGCGGGCATGGCCTGCACGCTCGTGGGTCATGCTCGTGTAGAGTTTGTGTTCACATACGAAACCTAAATTGTGTAGGATTTGTTTGATGATTAAATTCCTAATCCTAAAAGGATAAAATTAATTAGTTAGAGTCCTACTAGGATTCTAGTTTAACTAATTAGTATCCTAATAGGATTCCAGTTCCTTTTCCATACCTCTATAAATAAGGGCCTAGGGTCATTATTTGCAGGTACGATTGAAGTATTCAAAGGGTAAGTTTTTGAAAGAAAAATCATCCATACACTTGCAAACACATAGCCGAAATTCCTAGTAACCTTAAGGGCGATTCTAGTTGGTCTAACTTGTGGCGGATCCGGACGTACTGTGGACTATCTAAGGAGGGACGACATTTGGAGTCCTAAAGACTTGTTCTTGTTCGGTTCGGGCGCAGCTAGGGAAGGCACGCTGCAACATGTATGCATCTATTCTATGCTAAATGATTATGTGAAAATAATATGCTTTCCTGGCTTTATGGTTTTTCCGCATGATTTATGAATTGTCATATGTATCATATCCTAACACTTGTACCCTTTCTTATAGTCTTAAGAATTGAATTCTCTAGTGTTGAATTTTATACTTTGTTTAGACATGTCCAATGTCAATCCAACAAAGTTCTTACCATTTAATGTATGTCGAATATTCTGTTTCAACTAGATGATCTTACCAGAAGCTTCTAAAGTTCTCTAAGCATCAATATATTCGAATGTCTAGGGACTAGACTCATTCGAGAATTAAATGGACAAGGATATAAGGTTGTTAACCATTGGTAAAGCTGAGCCTTTTAAACTCAATGCCTTATCGTCTCAAAACTACATTGTATTTTGAATCCACAAGCACCAATCTGTTTTCCATTCGACTTTGATACTCGAAAACAACCATAAAAGTCGCTATAAAAAACGTACATTTAAATTGCTCATTTTCTCTCATTTCCGTGAATCGTCCTTGGATTCACTACCAATCGAGGAAATTTACTGTTACCTTTCTAAAAGGATTTACTGCAGTGCAAGATATTTAATTATAAACAATAATTAAAACATACATTGAAGCATGCAAAGTCTAAACATTTATCATGAATAATAACTTGAAATTAAAGCAATCATGCAATTTAAACAAGTCATTGGCATTTTATTCGAATTTATTGTTCCGGCAGGTGTGAATAAAATGATTCCAAGACCCTAAAACCATTGAAGAATTAAGCACATTATGTATTTTGACTCAATTCTAAAACATTTTAGGTAAGCAAAAGCCTTTTGCTAATAGTCTAGAAACTACTCTTGGTTGATAGGTACGTCTAAGAACTTATTAGGTAAACCTATCGATTTTGCCACGACATAAAAGGACTCCTTACTTATATCGTTGAGTTTCACCAAAACTAACATGTACTCACAATTATTTGTGTACCTTACCCCTTTAGTTTCGATAAGTAACACCTCGCTATGGCGGAAACCTATTACTAAGATCGATGTAAAGGATATCCAAGTAAGTGTTATTTTGGCATGGCACCTTTTAACTCAATATTTTTTTTTTTTAAGTTTGGAACTTAAGGCTCTTACTATGTTGGTTAGATTTTAAGAGAACTAAAATCCTTAATCATGCAACATAATCAAGCCACAATCTCATGCATATTTAAGACATATTTAAAAGCAATAAATAACTTAAAGCATGCATAAGATAATTGTGATCTAGTATGGCCCGACTTCATCTTGAAGCTTCAACTTCAAAGTCCGTCTTGAAAATGGATTGGAAACTCCGTCTTGAATTTCACCGTGGGAGGCGCCATTTTCTTCAAAATAGGATAATCTATAATTAAACTAATTACAACTATTTGATGGTACGCAGACCATATTTGAATTGAAAAACAAATTTGGTGCTTCAGACCAATTACATTCAAATTAATGGTACGCAGACCATATTTTCTATCCTATTTAGGCCATACTAGTCACTTCATAACCTGCAAAACAGTACATATACAATATATACCATTCACCCATTCATTATCATGAATGGCCCACATAGCTGATTAGTAAAAACACGTTGTGTGTATCACATAAATATTTGCAGCAATTAATTAAGGGCACCAATAATCAACCAATTATTAAGTCCTTATTAATTCTAATCAAGTTGTTTAACCTTAAAGGATTTGTAGACCTAATCAAGAGTTTATGACTAAAATTACTCCCACTTAAACCAATAAATTCATATGCATTACTAATTTTAAACATAAAAATGTATTTCTAGTCTAACCGGAAACATACAAATTTAATTAAAATTTAAAGCTCATATAAATTTATAATTGAATCCATTTTATTTAATTTATTTTTCAGTTGAATTAAATGAATTTAAATTAATTCAAGGTTTAATTTTAGTAAAATAATTAGTATAAATAAAATTTATAATAATTATAATATTCAAAATTAAAATCCGAGAAAACAATTTAAATTAATAATTTTAAAATTAATTAAAATTATTTCCGAACTGAAAATTTCAAATTAAAATTCAAAACGACTCAATCGTAACACGACGAGCACTTGGGCTTGCGCCCAAGCCCCGTCGAGTGCACGAGGCTTAACGCCCCTCGACCGATCGTACAGCACCACGCAAGATGGCCACACGAAACGGAGCAAGCACAGGCCACACTGCGCCCAGCCCGCTCGCTCGTCGCGCATGCTTGCTTCGCGTCTGCTTGCTTCGCTGGGCGCGACAGCGCGCGCTGTGGCGCAGCACGCTTGCTGCCCACACGCGTCTGCTCGCTGGCTTGTGCCTTGGCCCATCGCCCTTGTCTACTCGCCCACGCTGCACACGGCACTCGACACAAGGCAGCGTGCTGCCTTGTGCTCGTGCGCCATGGCTCTTGCTCGCTGCATTATACCGCACGAGCGACGAGCTCCCTTGCTCGTCGTCGCGTGCCCGCACTATACAACACCCCTTAAGGGTAACACGTAGCTTCCATTGCTTTGTGCGTGCAAGATTTATGAGCATGCTTTATAAAAATTTAAAATTTTTAAATTCAAAATTAATGACAAATTAATAAATCATATTAATTTCAAAATTTTAGGGCGAACAATTGAAAATTTATTAATCAATTAATTTTCGATTAACATGGATTCAAATTTAGGTCATAAAAATTAAAAATTTAACATAAATTAACAATTTTTATGGTGGATTTTAATCATGGATACCTAATTAAATTATTAATTAATTATGAAAAACATTTCAATTCTAAATTATTCGAATTTCAACAAATTAATCATAATTACAAATTAGGTTGTATAATTAACAAGGCTAGGCATTCAAACTTGTTAAACATATACTGTAGGTCAATCAAAAACTCAAGATTTATCAACAAGAATCGCAAATACTTAATTTAACATCTTAAATTTACAAACTTTTGCGTTCGAAAAACTAAAACCTCTGAAAAGTCATAGTTAGGCTTCGAATTTGGGAATTCTGGGTTTGGCCGAAAAAGACAATATTTTTGTCAAAATTTTAGAATGCCTTTTACATGCGGAATTGACACGAAAATCACTCGATTTGGATGAGTAACGAAGAAACTGCCGAAAAACTGCGTACAGATAATTAAATAAACGCAATTTGCAATTAATTACGAAAATTAATCACCCCTTTAATTCTTTGCAAATTTGTAAAATTTAACCATGTTCACGCAATTTAGATTATGAAAATAATAAGAGGCTCGTGATACCACTGTTAGGTTATGATACATATGAATAAACATAAATCATGCGGAAAAACCATAAAGCCAGGAAACATATTATTTACACATAATCATTTAGCATAATTCAGATGCATACACTTTGTAGCGTGCCCTCCCTAGCTGCGCCCGAACCGAACAAGAACAAGTCTTTAGGACTCCAAGTGTCGTCCCTCCGTAGATAGTCCACACCACGTCCGGGTCCGCCTTAAGCTTGACCAACTAGAATCGCCCTTAAGGTTCTAGGATTTTCGGCTAATATGGGTTGCAAATGTTTGGCTGATTTTTGCTTGAAAATATTACCTTTTGAATACTTCAATCCTCGATTTAAATATGTGACCCTAGGCACCTATTTATAGAGTTTATGGAAAAGGACTTGGAATCCTATTAGGATACTAATTTATTAATTAGAATCTTATTAAAACTCTATTTAAATAAATTTTATCTTTATTAGGATTAGGATTTAATCATATGACGAATTCCGATTGCATTAGGATTCGTCACGAACACGAGCACACACACACGAATGCACGCCCGCACGCAGGCCTTGCGGCCCACGCCGAGCGCACAGCGCATGGGCCTTGCTTCGCAACCCATGTTGCTTTGTCGTGCGCGCGCGCCAAGGCTTGGCTGGGCCTGGCCTTGCGCTGGGCCTGGTCGAGCACTTGGCGTGGATGCGTGCGGCTTGCTGAGCGTCGGCATGGGCTTGTGCTGGGCCTTCGTCTAGCAAGCCTCGTCCGATGCTAATTCGTACGATACGCTTTCCAATTAAATTCCCGATTCCGGAATTCATTTCCGATACGAACAATATTTAGTATTTCTGATTCCGAAATTAATTTCCGTTTCGAACAAATATTTAATATTTCCGTTTCCGTAATTATTTTCCGATTCCGATAATATTTCCGATTCTGACAATATTTCCGTTTCCGGCAATATTTCCGATTCCGGCAATATTTCCATTTCCAATAATATTTTCCGATACGTACCATGTTTCCGTTTCCAGCAACATCTACGACTTGGATAATATTTATATTTCCGATACGATCCATATTTCCGTTTCCGGCAATATCATCGTTTCCAGAGTATTCATTTCTTGCCTCTGACGATCTTAGCTCCCACTGAAACCAAGATCCGTCGATTCCGAATATCCATAGATGGAGTATTTAATTCCATTAAATACTTGATCCGTTTACGTACTATTTGTGTGACCCTGCGGGTTCAGTCAAGAGTGAGCTGTGGATTAATATCATTAATTCCACTTGAACTGAAGCGGCCTCTAGCTAGGCATTCAGCTCACTTGATCTCACTGAATTATTAACTTGTTAATTAATACTGAACCGCATTTATTAGACTTAACATTAAATGCATAGTTGGACCAAGGGCATTATTTCCTTCACCAAAAGGGTGATGATATTGGAAATTTGGAGTTGATTACCAAATTTATTTACTATCTTGTACAATGGCATGGGTATTTAAAGCTTTGTACCAAGTTTATTTACAATCTTGTAAAATGGTATTGTAAATTTGAAGTCCAGTGCCAAATTTATTGACTATCTTGTTAAATGGTATCGACAATTTAGAGTACAGTACCAAATATATTTACAATTTTGTAAGACGATGTTGTAAATTTGGAGTTAAGTACCAAATTCATTTATTATCTTGTAAAATGGTATTGTTCATTTACCAACTTGTGACTTATAAGTTATAATAGTCAATTATCTTATGTCAAAAACATAAAAGATAATCGTATGACTCGTAAAAGTCACAATGAAGCAAATAGAATGTTCTAAGAATGTTAATTAGATGCAAGCTAACTATGATATTAGTCTAATGAATATGATCTTATAAGATATTAATTCAAAACATAAGCTAAGCATATGATATAATATGATCTTAAAAAATATTATATGACTCGTAAGATAATTATATAAACCAATGTGATATTATAAGATACTTGACCTTTTTAACTATGTATAATGTTATTAAAATAATTATATGACTCGTAATCAATGAACTATGTTATAAAATAATTATATGACTCGTAACAACTTGTGACTTATAATAGTCAATTATCTTAAGTAAAAAACATAAAAGATAATCGTATGACTCGTAAAAGTCATGATTGGAAGCAAATAGAATGTTCTAACGAATGAAATATGATGTTCTAAACATTTAAGCTACTTATTTATAAGCAAACAAACTATGATGTTACTCCAATAAATATGATCTCATATGATAGCTATTTTGCAATATACAAATTTGGTGTCATTTCCTATTTTTGATATTATAAATTTGGAATTGAGTACCAATTCTTTTACTATCTTGTAAAATGGTATTGGAAATTTAGAGTTCAATGCCAAGTTTATTTACTATCTTGTAAAACGGTTTTGTAAATTTGGAGTAGAGTACCAAATTAATTTACTATCTTGTTAAATGGTATTGTGCATTTGGAGTTGAGTACCAAACAACTTGTGACTTAATAGTCAAATAGGATGTTCTAAAAAATCTTAATTATATTATTTATATGCAAGCAAAGTATGATATTAGTCCAATGAATACGATCTTATAAGTTATTCATTCAAAACATAAGCTAAGTATATGATTCAATATGATCTTACAAAATTTTGTATGACTCGTAACATAATTATACTCACTCCATCCATAGGGATGTCAATGGGGCGGGGCGGATGCGGATGTAGGTCCCTCCATCCCCATCCCCACCTAAAATTTTCATCCCCATCCCCGCCCCATCACCCATGGCGGGTACAAAATTCATCCCCATCCCCGCCCCAACGGGTATAAATTAAAATCCATCCCCGCCCCACCACCCAATTGGGTATCCATCTCCTTCTTATCCCCGCCCCATACCCGCCTCAATACCCGCCCCAATACCCACCTAATTATTCTTATTTACCAAACATTTTCCATATATACGGAGTAATGAAAGTTAACTTTAGAAAAAAAATACCTTATGGCTAAAGTAACATATATAATCGAAAAAATACCTGTCATAACAAAAAAATCCAATCAAGAAACTTAAAAATCTCACCCAAATTCATATTATCACCTAGACATGCAAATAAATCCGCACTCACCTCATCACCCATGGCGGGTATGAAGCGGGGCCAGTGGGGATGGGGCGGGGCGGGTGGGGATGGGGCAGGTTCAACACAAAATCCACACCCGCCCCATCACCCATGACGGGTACGCCTTTTATACCCATCCCCGCCCCATCACCCGCCAAACCTACCTCCATCCCCGCCTACTTGGGGCGGATGCGGGGCGGGTCTCCCACGAAACCCGCCCCACTGACATCCCTATCCATCCATAATGTTCCCCGTGTTACTATTCATATGGTCAAAGTTTAAAAACTTTGAAAACTATTAGTAGTGCAGATAACATAAAGAATATTAAATTGTGGGATCTTATTGGATTCATTTCAATGTAAATTTTCTAAATAATAATTTTCTTATAATTTTTACTGATGGTCAAAGTAGTGCATTGGAGACAACAATATATAATGGGAAAATGAGGAACATTATGGAGCGGGGGGAGTATAAACCAACGAGATATTATAAGATAATTGACCATTTAACTCTATATGATGTTATAAGATAATTATATGGATGTAATCAATAAAGTATTATATATTAATTTATGTTATTATGAATCATAATTGTAGTTTTGATCAATAAATAAACATATGCTATTAAAAGTCTTTAATTTCTACTAAAATAGACACCTGGACTGACATATAAACCTGTGTCTTGAACACTTAAATATTAGAATCAAAGTCCAGGAAATATAAAACTTATGCAACCATAACACTCCATACTCATTGTAGGACTTGGGTTCAAGGTTTCCTGCCCCCGGCTGTCCTGTCACCTACAAACTACTAAACTATGATATAGTTCATTCAATAAATTAGGACATTTTTCACAATCCATCGTACCGGCTCATAACAAATTGCTGCAAGGACTAGCGTAGGAACCACCTTCAGAAAACATATGCACCAACTACAGCAAACAAAAACACAAAAAATGTTGGCTCCTTAACTTTAGCCGTCTCTAGCCTAAAGTCCTAAAGAAGGTAAATGCATTTGCACCACTAGCATCATAAACCTCTGAGTTCTCTACCCGAACACATAGAGATTTGGTTTTCTTAGGTTCATAAAAACTCTCCTTTGAAGGCATACCGTCCGCATTACCATCACCGCACCAGAACCAGAGTAAAAAAATTTCCTTGTCAAGAACAATGTACTTACAAGTCTAAGAAGAGAAAAGTTCTTAAAGTTAAAAGTCAGCCGATGAGATTCAGACACATCTCAATGACTCCATGAGCTCTAAGCTTACCAAGAATAATCCTTCACCATTAGTCAATAGTTCTCCTCAATTGTAGCGTTATACCTTACGCCAATAAATAAATCCGAATATCAAACATAACCCACAAGAAAATTTGAATCAACCAGTAAAACCATAAATTAAAAAACAACCAAAATTTCGATTTTTTGTAAAATCGCATAGATCCATAATTACAACAAGCTGCAATCATCAACATCAACAACTGCAAAAAAAACATACCTATTCAATAATATCAAAAACCCAATTCAATTCTACAAAAACCAAACCCTATAAACTGTTATTTTCCCCAACAACGTATAGTATAGTACTCTGTCATAACATAATTATACCATGGATTTAGGAAAACTATTTTTAACAAGAAATAAAGATTTAAACCTTACCTAGATGTGAAACGGCCAATGTTTCGCCCTCTTCACCGACTCCGCATTTTGAAGCAGAAACTTGAAGCAAAGAGTTTGGAGTGAAGAACAGAAGAAACGCCAGGTTAGAGGACGACAGAGAAATTTTTGTTTGGGAAGAGAGGGAGGGAGGTTGAACGGTTATGGTTTGCGATTTTGGAGGGAGAGCAGCTCAAACAACAAGCAGAAGACGAAAATGACGAAGAAATGCAGCTCAAGAAAGTAAAATTCTGGAGAGAGAAAGTGAAAATGAGATATTTAGTTAATTTTTACAATTTTATTACAATATTGCCAACGCGTTGATGGTGCAGGGGCCTGCATGTAGATCTACGTGCACCTGCACCAAAACACAAAAACATTAAAAGAAAACGCAAAAAACAAAAAAAAAACCGAAAAGAACATAAAAAACTAAACAGAAATAACTAGAGTAAACAAAAAGAACATTAACTAAACCTGAAAAGAACACTAAAGTCAAAAACTAAAGAAAATATACAAAAATGAAAATAACATATTTTCTCTCCTGATAACTATAAAAAGAACAACTATTTTTCAAAAAGAACATCGTGTGAAAAATGCAACAGAAAAACAAAAAAAAACATATTATCGATAATATTATTAAATATTAAAAAACCGTAAAAAAGTTAAAAAGAACACAAATTAATTAAAAAAAGAACAACAACTTTTTTACAAAACACAAAGAACAAAATCAAAAGAAAAAGAAAAATAAAAACTCAAAAAAAAAAAAAATAACGACAACAAAAAAAGAAAAAAGAACAGAACACATGAAAAAGAGCAGCATTTTCTTTTTCCTTATCAAACAAAAGAACAGAATGAAAGGGACGAAAAGAACAACAAATCTATGTTCTTTTATTAGTTGTATTTGTTCTTTTCAAACCAATTACTGTTTTAATTAAAAAGACGAAAACGACGATATTTTGATGCACTTAAAACTAGATCTATATTTTTATTTAAATGTATTTTTGTTTTTATCCCACACATCAGATCTATGTTCTTTTATTAAATGTTATTTGTTCTATTCAAACGATTTTATGTTCTAATTAAAAAGACAAAGCGACGATTTTTTGATGCACTTAAAAGTAAATCTATATTTTTTTAAAATGTATTTTTGTTCTTTTACCACGAATCAGACTATGTTCTTTTTTAAGTGTTATTTGTTCTTTTCAAACCATTATATGTTCTTTTTTAACAATCTATGTACGTTGATATAAAAGAACAAACTATGTTGATTTAAAAGAACAAACTATGTTGATGACACAGTAAAAGTAAAGTTGTGAAAAAAAACATAACAATCTGAAAAGAACATTAGAGGAAAAAACAAGGAAACGTACCTTAAACACTTGATCAACATTTATCAGGAGCATCAACATTGAACTAGTGTTTTTCTTAATATAATTCACTCATTTTCAACAAACGAGAAACATTCAGAAGGAATTTTAGAGAGAGAATAAGGAGAAAATGTATTTTTTCACTCTTTCATTCACCATCTCACTCTTTCTCTCTAAAAAAATCTCTCTTATGTTGAGAGAATATAAATCCTCTCCCCTCTCTCTCTAAAATGTATTTCTAAAATGACTAATGGTTATGACTCATAAGTACAATTATTATATATATAGTTGCTGAAAAATAGAAAATAAACAAATAGGAAGTAGAATCAAAGAATTGAAGAACAGAGAAGGAGAAAAGAAAATTTGTTAAAGAGTGCATAATGAGAACCGTGCACGTGTTTTTATTTTGTTCTTTTAACAGATTATTATAAAAAGAACAAATGAAAAGTCTTAAAGAACAAATATAGAGACTAAAAGAACAAGTCAAGTACTTTGTCCCATAATAACATATGATTCAGAATCATCATTTTCATCATTCTGTTTTGAATTATCAAGCACATTATTCATAATATCTGAAAAAATAATAGGTTAATATGTATAAAAACAAGAAAAAGAATGCAATCAAAAGAACAAAGGATAAATAAAAAGTAAAAAGAAATATAACACAATAAAATAAAAAGAACAAGTTATGAAATGCAAAAGAAATTAAAAATAATAAAAAGAACACAATAAAATAAAAGAACAAATTATGAAACGCAAATGGTCTATTTTTCTACTATAATGAAACTGTTCTTTCAATACGAGCATAATGTAACTGTTCTTTTCATTCGAGCATATGTTCTTTTCATTCGAGAATATGTTCTTTTAATACGTAAAACTGTTCTTTTCTGGAAAAAAAAAAATCGTAATTACATAATCAAAATCAACGATTTCAACGAAATCAGCGTGTTATTACATAATTTGATTCATTTAAATCATCAAATTCATCAAAACACGATTATTACAAAATCAAAATCATCAAAATAGTCAAAATCATCAAAAACACAACTACTACAAAATCAAAATCATCAAAACATGCCATTTGTTATTAAAAAATTGAAAAATTACCTCCCAAAATCTGATTATCAGCTGTAGAATTCAGATTTGAAGAAGAAGAATCAATTTAATTTGATGTTGAAGCAGAAAAATCAACGAATTTTTGGGGATTTTCATTAATTTCTCTCTCTAAAACCCATTTTAGAAAACCTAGTTTACACTTTCTCTCTCTAAAACCCATTTTAGAAAACCTAGTTTACACTTTCTCTCTCCTCTTCACAGTTTGAATTCAAAACATAAAACCCAAAAGAATATATATCGCAAAAATAACACAAATCAAATAAAAACGCGATAAAAATAACTGAAAAGAACAGAGCCTTTAATGTTCTTTTGTTCAGGGGAATTGTTCTTTTGTTCAAGGGCATTGTTCTTTTTTCTGGGTATTTTGATGAAAATGTGCGTTTTGTGTTTAATGTTGGTCGTTTTAATCCCGGTGCACCTAGAGCTACGTGCACACGCCTGCACCATCCAAATTGCGCAATATTGCAGCTGCAATAATTAAAATAAAAGTAAAATAAAAAGAATTTGAAATTTGAAAATTAAAACCACAATTAGAGAGAGAAGTGAAAAAATAAAGGCAAAAGTTTAATTGGTGGGCAAAAAAATAAAAAGGACATAATATTACGCAAATACCATGGGTATAGTCTTCAAAGACTCTAGCTTGTAGAGTCTCAGAAAACCTCGTGCTAACCACAAAAAAATACCAAGTCGTCCGCCCGCCTTACAACCCGGTTGTTTCATGGACTCACCACGGATCACCACCCAGCAACCCGGCTTGTCTCCTTCCAACTCAGTTCATAATATGCTCAAGTTGCGCACTCAGCAAACACCACAACCAACACCACAACCAACACCAATTCACCATGCATTTCGATGCAAATTCGTCTGCAACAACAACACCGACAACGCCGAGTAATCGTCTCCCGGAAAACCAATCACCTCCCCCAATTCAATGGCCGGAAGATGGAACCCTAACCCTAGATTGGGTCTTAAATTTAATGTCATCTTTCGATTGGTCTTCACGTAACCTCTCTCCTCCTGATCTTCCTTCAATTCTTCCGGTACCGGCTTTCGATAAATTGATCCTTTGTGGGTCAAAGATGCTCCATAAAGAGCCCAATTGCGTGAGAATCGACGATGTTTCCGCCGATTCTAAGGTTGTCGTCGTAGGAGATGTTCATGGTCAATTGCACGATGTTTTATTTTTGCTGAATGATGCTGGCTTGCCCTCTGATAATCGGATTTTTGTTTTCAATGGCGATTATGTCGATCGAGGCGCCTGGGGGTTTGAGACCTTCGTGTTGCTGTTGGCTTGGAAGGTCTGTTGATGGTAGTATCTTTGAGAAATTTACTCTCTTTAATTTTAATATGCTTATATTGTTTGATTTTGATGATAATTTTCGGGTCTACCGATGGTAGCATCTTTTAACTCAGGCTGGATGATTATGTTTATTGTGTGTAATTGTTATTATTATTTTTGTTAATTCATATTCATGTTATAGTTGTAGTAATACAGTAATAGTACATTGGGGTTTATTGTAGTCATTCATCTGGTTGCTTTATGTATTACTTGGTTGATGTCATACTCGATTTGCTATAGTTTGTTACTTTGTTGATTGAAAGTTACATCTTTGTTAGTTTGTGACGTCCTGGCGGGAATGTTTAATGATTGATCGTAAGGGATCTCATTTAAATGTATGGGTAATCTTAGTTCATCTTCTTTTCGGGTCATTGCTCTTATCTGTATACCACACACCGGAGTATGGCATCCTTGGTATAGTTCTTTGCTCTTTTGGTGAATTTTATTGGACTTTTAACAGAATGTAGAATGCTGAGCTTGTGTGTGTTATCTAGATATATTTTTAGTTTTTAATTCCTAGCATATTATGTGTAGTAGATAACCATTAACCTGTACAGTTCCCCTGTTTACAAGGGTTTGGCGATGCACGGATAGATTTTGTGTGGCATTAAGGTATTGGAAAGAGTTAGACCATAATAATGTGGTAGATGGAAAGCTTTACCATCCAAGACTTGGAAAAATGAAAAATGAAATCCGAAGGTCAAACTTATGGAACAACTTGGACTTGTGAAATCCTTTTGGCGAAGCTTTTTTATTTTTTTTCTTTTTTATATATTATCATGTATTCATGTGTACTGATGGGACTGTTGGTCCTTTATGGAATCTCATCTATATGACTATATCTAGTTACATCTGCTTTGTCATATCATTCCCCATGGTACTTTTCTTGAATTTCTCCAGTTATTTAGTTGCCGCTTTGTTGCCTTTTTGGGTACTTCTAGGCAGGGAAAAAAATATTTCTTTATAGATGGTTTGACCTTGCTGTCGAGGGCATATTCTTATTGATTGCTGATTCGCTTGTGTAAGAGTATAAAATTGTTAACTTGATTTAAGTGCTCCGAATTCTTTATCTTTTTCTTATCTACTTTACTTGTTGATTATGTTAGTTGGAGATCATCTTTTCTCCTAGTCAGAACCATGGGTTAAATGAAGTCCTGGTTAGAGTTACAGGGCTTCTTAGCTTCGTTTTTTTTCTTGTCCCTAGTGACTTTCAAATGAAATAATTGATTTAGCTGTTTCCTCTTAGTTATGATTCATTTGTGCTTATAAATATTGGTTTTTTGAGTTTGCAGCTGTCCTACTACCATGCAAAGAGCTATCCTACCTTTTATTTAGTTATTCTAATTGGTGTCTGAAGAAAATGAGTTTTTGAGTTTCCACTTGTCCAATACTACCATGCGCTGGTTAGGAAACTGGAGAGTTGAGTAAATGAGGATTTCAGAAGAGCGCGAGGGAGACCAAAGAGGACTAGAATCGAGGTAGATAAAATCGGTATTAAAAAAATGAGTTTGCAAGAATAATAAGCACCAAGTAGAAGTGCGGATAAATGAGAGGTAATTGGGAAAAAATCTTTGGTACTGGGTGCTTGTTTGGAACTGCATCCGTATATTTTTAGGGGTTACAAGTTGACCAAAACAAGTATTAAGAAAATATGGTTGAATGTTATATAATAATGAAGCAAGTGGAGTTAACGATAAAGAAATAGCAAAAGGCAAGTGGAGTGTAAAAGTTACAAAAAAATGGAATTGTTTATGATTTAAGTGGGCCCATAGGAAAGTAGGGAATAATAAACAATTGAATAGTGTTTGTAAAAGTTGCAAAAAATAGACTTGTAACTCCTAATAAATTACGGCCAACGGCCAGAAGTAGTAATTGTAACTCCGAAAAGTACGGAGGGAATAATGGATATATATGGAAGTCTTATTGTGTTTTAGGTAAGCTATATTTTTATAGAATTGTTGGGTCATACAGCTGATGAATCTCATGGTAGGTTTGATGACTATGTAACACTTTACTCAATTGCCTACCAATCGAAAGAGTTGTGGATCATTGAGGAATGAGTGAATCTTCTAGCTATTATGTATAGGTTTCTGCATTTACGAGTTGAGATTCTATATTTTTATGTTAAAGATACCATGAACTTCTTCATGGTTCTATCTCAATTTTTTTGTGGTATCTCTTTCTTAAGTGCAGCTGTAGCTGGGACCCTTGTACTTTCTTCTAGGAAAAATTAACATAAATAATCCCAATTGCGGATGGTCTTCTCATTTTAAGCTGAATTAAAGTTAACCTAGAATAATCCAAATATAAGGATTTTCTTCCTATGACATTCAGAACCAGTAAAAAGAAATTTGTTTTTGTTTTAAGTCTTTTTTCAGCATACACCATTTCCTTCTTCATATTCAACCTCAATCCTGACCTCCATATTCATCTTCCTCGGTTTCTTTCTCAAGTGCAGGCAAATCGGTGGAGGAGAGAGAATTACTAGAGGGGATTATTGAGATTGTTGTTGAAACAGGGTTTTGGAGTCGGTCCTTATTGCGGCGAATTTGCGAAGTTGTTGAGGGAAAGTGTTAATGAATTGAATGAGGTTTCACTATGGAATTCATGGATGAAGGATGGGTGATAGTAGAATATTAAAATACCTTATTTGGAGCGTATTGGGTTGAATTCTGTTGTGGAGACCAAAAGTGTAGAGGAGGGATAAGCAGTAGGTGCCATTAATGGAGGCTATGGAGCTTGAGATTTTGTAAAATTAAAATTTTGCGTTAAAGAATTCTACTTTCTATGTTCCTTAAATATCGCACCATTTTTTATTTTTACACTATTCACACTACAACTTTGACCATCTTTTGTGAATCATAAGTAAGAAAAATTGTAGTCATGTGGGATTGTAATCAACTTTTGTATAATTTTCACTTATACACAATTTGAGATATGTGTCGGAGGCGTAAAAGTCAACCACGGTGCAATATTTAAGGAAAGGAGGAAGTTTATGTTTAGTTTGAGTAGTCGAAATTGAAGAAAAGAGGAAAAGTGGCCGTTTCGAATGACAGCGGGGAGAGAAAGATGACGAAAATGGAATTTGTTACCATATTTTGGCTGAGGCTAAAGATTGTTGGTCTTCGGCCTCCAATTGTGACGATTCACAAATGGATTTTATTGTTGTGGTGGTGGATTAGAATGGATCGAGGGAGAAATCGAGAAATCGATTGAGTCTGTGGTGCTTGAGTTTTGTGAGGAATTGATGAAGTTTTGTGCGTAAGTTTCGGGAGGAAGCGATTGATTCTGTATAGGTTGTACCGTAATGGTTTTGGTGGCGGTGGGTAGGGATTGAGTGGTGGAAAATGCCTCCTCGAGTTTTCATTTCTTTTACATTCTCTCTCCTCTTACTTCAATCTCTAAACTTTCAATTTAAGCAAGAAGAAGGCAGAGTAAGGAAGAAGAGAAAATAATATAAGGATGATTAAGGAAGAAGAGAAGATAATATAAGGAAGATTAGGAAGAAGAGGATAGAAAGCTTGCAGAGTTTAAGGTCATCCATGGAAGAAAAACAAGGAAGAAGATGAACATGAAAAAAGGGGAGAGGGCCCACATTTAATAAAATTCACCGGTTTTAGCAGGTTCTTAAATGAGTAAGACTAACTAAAGGAGACAAACTATATAAATAGGATTATTCAAGGTTAAAGTGTAGTTGGATTAAAAAGAAAAGGCCACCCGTAGTTGGGATTGTTCTTGTGATTTTTCCCTTTCTTTTATTCTATTTTAGTGTTATTTGTGTGTTTTGGACCTTTGGCTGCGATGGATGAATCTTTCTTTTCTCTAGGGTTGGGTGAGGTGCGATGTTTTTTTTTTTGGGGGCATAGTTGGGAAAAAAAAGGGCTACTGCTTGATTAGTGCTGAGTTTTGCATTAACCAGAGGAATAGAGTCGTGACATTTATTGTTTTTTTTAGATACTCTGTTCCCTTTGTCCGAGGATTATTATCCTTGCTTGGACCTATATTATTATGGACCCAAAGCATGGTGTAAAAACTAGCCCGAGTTAACTCGTATCGCCCGAGTTAACAAGGTTTTGGAGGCTGGCGATACGAGATATCCCGAGTTGTAAAGGCGTTTTTAAAAACGGCGAGATCTCGGCCGGTTCAACCGATCCGAACGAATTTTGTCCGCATTAAACGTTATAAACCTCACATCTACTCGGTTTTCAGTCGAATTCCCATGTTTTCGACAAAAAGAAAGGGAAAAATGAAAGAAACGGAGAAACTCCATTGAAATAGAGTAGAGAACTCCATTTTCAAATCTAAAACAAGAGAGGAGAAAGAAGGTAGAGAAAGAAATTCATTTTAATTATGTCGCGTGTACGGTTTAGGGGAGGGGGACTAGGGTAGGTAGTGAATGGGGTTGAACTTTTTAAATTTCAAATTCCTACGCGACAACCGCGACACGGTCCGCGACTAACGCATCAGTTCCGTTACCGAGACTCCGCGACCGATCCCGCGACCGTGACCGATACCGCATTTTTTATCTATGACCCAAAGCCAACGGTTTACTCTAGCACCAATTTTACATACATAGTGACCTATTGTTCACATAGTGACTATAATAAATTCGGAGTAACTTCTTAGATTAAGTGGTTAATACAAATTACAATTGGACATTTAGACAACTTTGAGATTTTGTTACAGATATTTTTGGAGGTGCTAGACTAAGGTGTTGTTTGGTTGTAATTGGGAAGTTACATTTCTCTTGTCTTTGCAATTCCTACGTATTTCCACATCCTAGGAATTGAGTAATATTGTTTGGTTGAACATAGGAAGTTGGGATTCTCATGGGAAGTTCTACTTACCTTGGGGTGTGGGGGGGGGGGGGGGGTAGGTAATGAACTTCCCCTATTTTGTGGGAAGTAGAACTTCCTAGGCTTATTATGCTCATGCCAACCAAATAACCTGTTCTAAGGAATTTAGACTTCCCATGATCTAGAATGTTAACCAAATAACACCTGATTTTGGGCACCTCAAAATGCTACGGAGGACTAAATATTTGGTAGGGGGAGTATTCTTTATGCATAATGATACAAATTTCCTATTGTTTTCTTCTTGTTGATACATTGTTTTCATGCATTCTTGTAAACAGCATATTTCCTTTTCAGATTTATTTGCCCAATCGAGTATATCTTCTCCGTGGAAATCACGAGTCCAAATATTGCACGAGTGTTTATGGTTTTGAAAAAGAAGTTATGACCAAGTATGGCGGTCAAGGAAAACATGTCTACCGCAAATGTTTAGGTTGCTTTGAAGGACTTCCTTTGACAACTGTTATTGCTGGTCGTGTTTATACTGCTCATGGAGGACTGTTTAGGAGTATGACTTCTCCTCCATCAAAAAGACACAAAGGCAAGAAAAAGAACCGGAAGATTAGTGTCAATAACGAAGGAACATCTGATGAAAAATTATCACTTGGCTCCTTTGAGGAATTATCTAAAGCTAGGAGATCAGTTCTAGATCCTCCTTGGGAAGGATCAAATTTGATACCTGGTGATATCTTGTGGTCTGATCCTTCGTTGACCCCTGGACTTTCACCAAATACGGAGAGAGGCATTGGACTTTTATGGGGTCCTGATTGCACGGAGAATTTTTTGAAGAAGTTCAATCTAAAGGTGATTGCAAATATTCTTTTTGTACTTGTTTCAATCATGGTGTCAATGTCAAGTTAGTTAGAAACACACAGGATCATAATAGATTTATGCAGTGGAAGTTGTACATCGAGGCCACTGCTACTAGAACTGCTGGTGTAAGTCACTGAGGCAGCATCTACCAAAATTTAATTGAGGCTGGTGGCTTTTATGACATGATTCATTAGCTCGAAAAAACAGATTAATTTCAAAAATCATTAAGTAAATATTGTCAACAAGTCCTCAAATATGTTTCCCTTGCCACCTTTAGTAACTGGAGAAACGTAGGATTTTATCCATTTTAAAAGCTGAAGTATGTATTAAGAGTTTTCCTCTAAAATTTTCTAGTTTCTTTGGGTGTAATGGCTACCTTAACAGACCGCTGGCCTACTGATAATGGTCAATGTGATAACATAACCAGTAGCAAGTATTGCGCCATAATTTTAAAAACCATATCGTATTGGTCCTCAACCAGAACTGCGTACTTTATGCGGGCCTATTAGAATTGCTCTTTGCTTGTCAACTGTGGATGGTGAAAGTTGTGTATTGAGTCCCCTGGAGGCACTAAACCTGCATTTATGTAGCTTGACCTATATCTAGGATGAGTGGTGGCATGGTGAATTAATCAGCTTCTTTTCTGTAATGTCAAAAGATTAACCAGACTTCTTGACTTATTAATTACACTTCTTGATAAATTTGATTTTCACGCTTTTGATTGAAGAAATATGATGATTGTCTTAGGTACCTGATTATATCAGTTGGGTGCAAGTGTCTTTGTATCATTTGTCCAAGAATCTGAGACTTGCTTATTAAATTACTAATTCATTTGCTGCCACTTCTAGGCTGGTTATGAATGCAACTTCGATCCTTCTTTGACCAAAGGAATGCCCAATTTCGTTCTCCTTTCCAAGTTTCTTTGTTCGTGTTATTGTCACTGACACCTTTGCTCTCTTTTTCTCTGGCCTATCCAATTTGTTGAAACTACTGTTTACTTGCAAGAATGCTAATATTGAAATATGCTTGACATTTGTTTTATGTCAGTTAATTATTAGATCACATGAAGGGCCTGATGCAAGGGAAAAACGAAAGGGTCTAGGAGGAATGGACCAAGGCTACACAATTGATCATAATGTGGAGTCAGGAAAGCTAATCACTTTGTTCAGTGCTCCAGACTACCCGCAATTCCAGGTAATTTCTGTTCCTTGCATATTCTGCCTTCTCTGGATATTAAATCAATTACGTGTCTGCATGTTTTGGATTCTTACAATTTCAGTTTTGGGATAAATCTGCTCGTGTTTGATGTTCTCTTTTGGGAAGTTTGTCAAGGGTTTTGATCATTGTTACCTGGTTCACTAGTATGAGATTGGGCACGGGTTTGCAATTTGTTGCCTAATTTGCTAAATTAGACCAAAAAGATACCATTTTCATGTTATAGTTCGCTTTTTTGGTTCGCGGTTCGCTAGGGACCTAGGCAGCACTGGTTTTGATCAAAGAATCTATTACTTTACTATATACTAAAACAGACACCAGGAATGACACGCATAATTATGTATGGAAAATTTTCCCGCCAAAATCCATTTACCTAAAAAGTGTATCTGTTTTATGTTATTTTTATTCTCTATCCTTTTTTATATAACAATTTATGTATGGGAAAAAATATTAGTTCATAAATTATGGCAATAATAGATTAATAGTTACCACGCAATAATAGTTTTGCTAAATAATTTTTGGTAATATTTTAGTCAAATCGGTACAGTAATAATGGAAAATATATTAACTCATTATTTTGGTCAAATTAGCATGTAACGCGTATAAAATATGCATATTAGATGAATAAATTAAATGAATATATTCAAAATTTAATAATTACGCAGTAGTTTCGGAGGTATTTAGTTAAATATTTTGTAAACAAATTGATCAAAATCCGTGCGTGCACGGGATCTAATCTAGTGTGTGTATATGATATTGTTTTCTTTATTGTATTCATCTATGTGCTTGTTCTTAAGTCAGCAATGGATCTTCTCATCAGGCGCTATTACTATTACTATTACTGTTTACTATTACTTGGTTAGCATGCATATTTATTTTTTAAGGCAATGCTGTATTGTCCCTGCATGTGCTCTATTTTCTGTAATTGGTATTCGTTATATGTCCCTCTTTATAATAGATCATCATATCACCTGAATGCAGCTAAGGCGCCGTTTGTTTCAACGGAAAACACAATGATAAAATAATTTTCCTTTATTTGTTTCCTTACAAGAAAAGTTATATAGGAAAAGGAAAATGGAAGTGGAAGTGGAAAGGAGAGAAAAAGAAATTTAAAGGACTGAGAGGAAAATGTGACATTCTTTCTTTTCAAAGGAAAATGTTTTCCACCAGAGGAAAATGGGAATTTTTTTTTCTTCTGGAAAAGTATTTTATGTCAAAAGAAATGGAGCCTCTAAATACTGAAAAGACATGCTCTTTTTTCCATTCGAAGTTGACGTTCCTTGAAGTGTATTCTTATTTAAATCCTTCTGCTTTATAAGACTTAAGTTCTCACCATGATTGAAGAAACAATGGAATGCTTTCTGATTAATGGAAGTTTCTGATTGAAGAAGCTTTTTTGAGCAAACAAAATTACATTCTTCTATTCTGAAACCAGGGGCTCCTACCTATAATTCCTTGCAGTGCAAATTTTCCTTGCTCTTATGCGGCAAATTTGGATCTTTCCATCCCAGACCGAATATGTATATGGCACACAGCACACTACCTCTTCATGCATTGGTGGTGAAACTAATTAAATATTGTGTTTTACTTTTGAAATTAGATGAATATAATACTCCGTATACAGATTTAAAATTTATAATGTCTATCCTCTAGGGCTTTTCACTTTTTCTTCTTCCATTGTTGTGGGGTAAAAGTATCTGGTTTCGATGAAGTTTGAACAATGTATAAACTGCCAAATAGTGTAAGGGAACATGTAGCAATTTTTTCATTGCAGGTTATTGTAACCTTGTCCTAATGCCTAGTTGATGTACACATCTATAGAACTTGTGAATGGCTATAGTTACTTCTATGGTGGAGCTGTATCTAAAACTCTTGAAAGGTTGGTATTTCTTATAAAGCAGCAGTGGAACAAGAAGTGTTATTTTTAACTGTTGGTCCATTCAACTTTCACTTAATCAGTTGCACGTGTTGGTCATGATTCATGAATTGATAATGATGAGAGACTATTACTTCCTCACGGAATAAAAAGAGATTAAGTTTTAGGCTTGGAGTGGGACTGGATGGACAATTCTACAAATTACAACACGTATTTTTTTTTTCTATTGCAGGCAACAGAAGAGAGATACAAAAATAAAGGAGCATATATTGTGCTGGAGCCTCCTAATTTTGATACTCCGTCATTCCATAGCTTTGAAGCAGTCTTACCAAGACCAAAGGTACAGCTCGTTTTAAAATTGAGAAGCAAAACCGATATACCTACTTTTCTTTGGGTGATGTGGTGCATAGCCTGCATTATTTTGTTTTGAGTTTTGCTATGTTTGTGCCTCATCTTAATTTCCATCTCTAGTGATTTTTGTATAATAATAAAATCTTGTTACAGGCTAATCCTTATTATAACTTTGAGGAAGTATTAGATTCTGATGAAGAATTGGACTTGTCGTCTATGGTGTCGGCCCCATGAAGGAATGCTTCTCCTGGTGAAGAGCTTCTCATGTTTTGTATGTAGATTAATCTGCCTTTATTTTGTCGGTTTCGCGGCACCCCCATAAAGGAAGGATTTCCCTGTGGAAGAACATCACATCTATTGATCGTAGATTAATTTGCCTCTATTTATTCTGCTGTAAATTTTGTTGTATACAAGAATCAACAGCTGCATGCCTGCACCTGCATGTCCCATTATTTGTATCTGAAGTGACAATACCCGAAAACACAGTATACTTGCTGGTCAAGTCGTTTAGTTAGTATCGATTGGCAAATCCATATGGCGATTTGATTTTTTGATGCGGCATTTGTTTGTATGAGTGGAAATTTAGCATTAGATTAGTACATCTTTTGGGTGCAAAGCATTAGAATGGTAAATTAATTATAAGCATATGAAAGGTGGCTGAAAGGACAGTTTAATCATCGACTTGTATGAGGTTTACCTATCATGAGTATCATCGACTTGTAGTATGATGTTTACTTAGAAACTGGGGTTGAATAGTATGAGGTTAGAACATAGGTTTTAGTACTCTCTGTTTTCTACCATTCATTTTATTAACTCGGAGTTATTTCAATTCTCCATCTGAAAGGATGGTTTTAGGTAGAGTTGTCAAAGCGGTTACTTGGGTTTGGTCGGGTCTCGGGTTATGATCAGGTTGGGTTTAAGTCAGGTTTGGTCGGGTCATGGTTTATTTTTTCATTTCTGAGTACAGGTCGGGTTGTTATGTTTAGGCTGAATTTAATTTCGTGCTGGGGTCTTATCTAGTCAGATTTTAGTTGATTTTGTAGCAAGTAATTTTGAGTCCGGGGCAAGTTCGTATCGGACAATTATCAGGTCGATCAAAATATATGCCGGGTCGATCAAAGTTTTAACCTATGATTATTTTTTTCTTATATTTTAAAAATTAATGTTCAATTTTATTTCAAAATTTTGTTTTATTCAAATTAGGTCATCGTGTGTTCTTGTCAAGTCGATACATATATAAAGTTAATATGCATTTTGAGTCAATAACTTGTGGTCATCTCAAAATATTCAAGCGTAAAATATTTAATCCTCAGGCTGGGTTACTAACGTGTTATGTCGGGTAATAATAAGGTTAAGGTCAGTGTCTAGGTCGAGTATCGAATCAGGTTCGGATCATTGTTAGGTCGGATCAGTTCGGTTATCGGTCATCTTTCGGCCGCGTGTCATACAACACCAGGTTAAAAATTGGTTATAGATTTTTTTGGGGATAGAAAATTTCAGGTTACACTAGTGGAAAAAACCCCTGTTGTAGCCCCCTTGTTGAGGGGGGCATACATAAGCGCGCCTCAATAGCTACTTAGTCAACGCGGGTCAAATATTTTACTAACAGGTTGAGGCGGGCTTTTGTGGTGTTCGCTTCTACAGAAGCTGTTGAAGGGGGCTTTCCTAGCCCGCCTCAATAGAAAGAAGCTGTTGAAGGGGGCTTTTAATTGCCCGCCTCAATAGGGTCTTTCTGTTGAAGGGGGCCTTCATTTGCCCGCCTCAATAGGCACACATTAAATTTAAATCAATTAAAACCACCGCCAAACAGATAAGCTAGCTGCGACATCTCTTCCAAACTGGTCGTCGTACTTCACATCTCTTCCAACGCAAACTCATACTGTGACATTTTTGTATCCGTTGAGAAGATCATCAAGAAAAGCGCCGGAAAACTCAATCAAATTTCCGATCAACTCAAGCAATTTTCTTAAGTAAGCTTCAATTTCTTCTTAAATCTGTTTAACTTGTTTTCATTTTTTACTATTTTTGTTTGGATTTACTGTCAAATTTGCGAATCGATGACTAAATTAGTGTAGTTACAGTGATAATTCCTGTAGAAGTTTAGTGGAAATAGAATAGTTTCTTCATATTTGTTTGTAGAAATCTTGACAATTTTTTGATGCTGTTGTTTGAAATCTGCAATTGCGAAAAATTGGGGATTAGGGTTTTTCGGCAATATTTTTGTTCTGTCTATGTTCTTAGTTAGTATACGGTCCTTTAATTTTGGGATGTAATCTAAACCTTAAAAAATGATTGGTGATTAGCGCTTCCTAAACTTCAAATGTTAAACAAGAATTTAGTTTTTCCCCCTTTCCAAGAGGGCCGGGGTTTTGGTAAATGCAGTGGATTATTGTTTCTATTGTTCTTAATAGATGGAAATTAGATGCATAGAGGCTATCTATTGATGTTCTTCACACCCGGTTCTTCACCGGAGCTTACTGTTATTGGTATGCTTATTCAAGAAGTAAGCTCATACTTCTGTGAAATTTTTGTCTTCATTAAGAGTGAACTTAATTTGGTATTTTGGGGTTGTTTAGGGATTAACCGCCCCTTTTGGTAGATGGTAAGAAATCTCAGTAATGTGCATTGATTTACATGATGTAAAGTAGGCATTAGGCAACTAGTTATGTTCTCAATAATATACATATAGTCTTGGACTTAATTATCAAAAAAATGGCTGGATTTCTATGTTTGTTGCATTTTCTTGGTGCAGTGGATTGCTGTCCTTCTGTATCTTCCTTGTGCTTGTTTAATTGAAGTAGCTACCACGAAAGGCGAAGATATTAGAATGATTCTTGCTAGTCAAGTCCATGTTTGTGTAATCTAATTGTATCACTGGATAATTTTCTTGCAGTTCTTGAACATCAGTGAATTGATTCCATTTACTTAACATCAATGACGTAAACAAGGAAACTATCTTGGCAATATACACATAGTTTAGGACTCTATTGTCAAAAATATGCTGTATGTCTTTCTGTATCTGCCTTATGCTTGTTTAGTTGAAGTTACTAGAAAGCCAATATATTAGGATTATTCTTGCTAGTTAAGTCCATGTGTGTGTGTGTAATATGATTGTGTTGGTTGATTTCATTGCAGTTCATAAACATCAGTGAACTGATTCTGTCCATGATCTTCTCAACTGGATTATTTACTTCAAGATTTCTTATTGGACCTGTATTGTACTTGAAAGAAGGTAGTCAGAGTTTGAGGATATCGCTAGATTGATCTGATTTTAGCTGAATGAATATGAAGTAAACCGAATTAACCCGAACAGAACCCAATCCAAGTGAATACGTTGCCTTTTTTCTGCTACCCTGTTAGTGTTTCAAAGTGTAGTCTCCCAATTCCGCTAACCTAATGTGCAAATGGGTTTATTTACACTGAATGCGGGTTTCGTAACTAATTTAAAACCTAAACATGAGCATCGCTGGGATCTATTGATTGAGTACTGGAGGATGGTTTTTACTGATATTTTATCTTTGGATAAGATTGCATCATTAGAGAACAAAGATCTTATGCCAAGCTAGTTTATACTTAAATCGATTTTAGTTTATTCCTGTGAAATCTTATGTGAAGCTAATAAATGTTAATGTTGACACATATTCCTGTTTTGTTTGGTTTTAAAATTGAGATGAGGTCTTACCATTTTTCTGATGTATAGTTCTTGTGTCAAAATTAAGAATTTGTGGCTTGATTTATCTAATTCTGTGTAAAACCTTGTGTTATTAGAAATGAGTCGTCGTTGGATGTACGGTGACCATACTACGGTGGAATACTTGAGTGGGGTTGAGGAGTTCCTTAGATGTGCTTTAGCACACCAACGGAATACGAAAGCCGCAAAGATCTATTGTCCTTGCCGTGATTGTAACAATGTAAGGCGGTTAGGTGATATTGATGAAATTGAGGATCATTTATTTCGTCGTGGGTTTAAGCAAGATTACCATGTCTGGTTTTGGCATGGTGAGAAAATACTTGATCGTCCAAGTTCTAGTGTGAATGAATTTGATGTTCTGGCAGAGAGTGATGAGAGTGATGAGAGTGATTCTGATATTTCTGAGAATAATGAGATGGATGATGATGAGCAAGAAGATAATGAAATAAATGAAATGATGGATGCGGTGAAAGATCACTTGAATGGACGACCTCACATACTCGAGCAGGTATTAAAGGCTGCTGAGACGCCTTTGTACCCTGGGTGTACAAAATTCAAATTGTTAGAATGTGTGGCATCACTTTCCAACTTGAAAGCGGAGAGTGGTTGGACCGAAGAAAGTTTCACGAAATTATTGAAACGACTAGGTCTTTGGTTTCCCGATGGCAATGACATTCCCACCTCTGCCTATTATGCCAACAAATTGACGAATCCCTTAGGCTTAGAGGCCGTCAAGATAGATGCTTGCCCAAATGATTGTATTCTTTACAGAAAAGAGTATGAAAATTTGGATAAGTGTCCAACGTGTTCTATGTCGCGTTACAAGCGTAAAGGGGCCAATTCAGCTAAGAGGGGACCGCCCGCCAAGGTATTGTGGTATCTTCCGATCATACCTAGGTTTGAGCGCTTGTTCTTCGTAAAGAAGAATGCTAAGTATCTGAGGTGGCATGCGGAAGGGAGGAAGAAAGATGAATTCCTTAGACATCCGGCTGATTCTCCTCAATGGAGAACTATTGATAAGAAGTATCCTGAATTTGGCAAGGAGGTTAGAAATCTGAGACTTGCTCTATGTACAGATGGGATGAATCCATACGGCTCTCTGAGTAGTCACCATAGCACTTGGCCGGTTCTTCTTGCAATTTACAATCTTCCTCCATGGTTGTGTATGAAACGCAAGTATATCATGTTGTCACTCCTCATCTCAGGGCCTAAGCAGCCAGGACATGATATAGATGTGTATCTCGCTCCACTCATAGATGATTTGAAATTGTTGTGGAATGAAGGTGTTCCAATGTTCGATGCTCACACCAACTCAAACTTTACATTGCGGGCAATGGTTTTCTGTACCATAAATGATTTTCCGGCCTATGGAAACTTGTCTCGGTACAAAACCAAAGGAGAACAAGCATGCCCTATATGTGAAGAGGACATGAAGCCCACACGGTTGGATCATTTCAAGAAAAATATCTACCCAGATTTCAGGAAGCACCTTAGTCGATATCATCCTTATCGTAAGAAGAAGAAGGAATTCAATGGGTTCACCGAGGAAGGAGTAGCTCGTACACCTTTGGCAGGATCACAAGTTTATGAACGTATCAAAAATGTTGAAACCAAATACGGTAAGTGCTTCAAGTCCAAGTCTAAAAAGGGTGTTTTATGGAAGAAAGTGTCTCCATTATGGGATCTTCCCTACTGGAAAGATTTGTCGGTTAGGCATTGTCTCGATGTAATGCACATTGAGAAAAATGTGTGCGATGCTATCATCGGGACTTTGCTAAACATACCAGGAAAGACCAAGGACAATGAGAATGTGCGGAAAGATATGAAAAAGAAGAATATTCGACCAGATTTGTGGCCTGTTAAAAAAAAGGATGGTACAAAGACCTTTCTGCCTCCAGCGTGTTACACAATGTCGAGAAAGGAGAAGAAGAAGTTTTGTGAGTGCTTACATGGCATTAAGGTTCCCTCGGGATATTCGTCGAATGTTAAGCGCCTAGTGTCTCTCTCGGACCTTAGGTTGATTGGTATGAAGTCTCATGATTGTCATGCACTGATTAATGTATTTTTGCCAATTGCACTTCGTGGGATATTGCCGAAACACGTGAGACATGTTATAACAAAACTTTGTTTGTTTTTATGTGCTAAGGTGATTGATCCGGAGACTTTGGATGCTTTGCACAATGATGTTGTTGAAACTCTATGTCGATTTGAAATGTATTTTCCGCCTTCTTTCTTTGATATAATGGTGCATTTGATTGTCCATTTAGTTCGCGAAGTCAAGTTATGTGGTCCGGTGTTCTTAAGATGGATGTATCCTTTTGAGAGATTTTTTAAGACTTTAAAGGACAAAGCAAGGAATCCGGCTAATCCAGAGGGTAGTATCATTCGGGGAGTCCTTAAAGAAGAGATTTCTGGATATCTAGCTGAGTTTTTGTCAAGCCTTGAACCAATAGGACTTCCAAAATCTCGACATGTTGGTAGGCTCGCAGGGGAGGGAGTAATTGGTAAAAATGTGATATCTCCTCCATCGGAGAGGAAGAAGAAGGCACATCTTTGTGTGTTGCAGCATCTTACAGAGGTTCATCCTTATTTAGAAAAGCATCTGCTTGAATTGCAACATTGTAATCCTAAGTTGAAGGAAAGAGCGTTGATGCGGGAACATAATCGCACATTTATTGAATGGTTTAAGAAGGAAGTTGGAAAGAAACAAGACCATGATGTTTCTGATACGATCAAGTGGTTATCTCGAGGTCCTCGACTATGTGTTCGATCTTTTGAAGGATATGATATCAATGGGTTCACATTCTACACTAGAAGGCAAGATGAAAAGAGTGTAGTGCAAAATAGTGGAGTAAAGGTTGTTGCATCATCTAGGGTCTATGCAAGCGCTAAGGATAAAAGGCCGGTTGATTCAACACAATCATATTATGGTGTTATCGAAGAAATATGGGAGCTTGATTATACCTATTTTGTGATCCCTGTTTTTCGGTGTCAGTGGGCTAACAACCAAAATGGTGTGAAGCGAGATGAAATTTTCCCGGGTTTAACCTTGGTGAACTTTGATCGACTAAGTGACAGTGACGAGCCATTCATTCTAGCATCACTAGCTAAGCAAGTTTTTTATGTGGTTGACAATATTGATCCTAGATGGCGTGTTGTTGCCCAAGGAAAAAGACATATTTTGGGTATTGATGATGTTGTAGATGAAGATGAGTATGATGAGTATGATGACACACCTCCGTTACCAATGGTTGTTCAACCATTGCCAGAAGAGGAGGATGCAAATAATACTAATCATATGCGTACAGATCATACGGAAGGAATATGGGTTACGAATCGTAATTGAAACATACATGTGTAAGTTCGGGCTTCACTTCTGATGCATTGTTGAAGTTTTTGACTTTGTTCTTTCTATTCATATCTGAAAGCCTGTGCGCCTTGGAATTTTTGTTATCTTGACTACTTAAATTTGAATAGTGAAGGATACTTGTGGATATTAATTCATATTTTTTTTCTAAAAATTCAACCCCAATCAATAGTCTCCTACTTTATCCCTCCTATTTAAGTTACTGAGAGTCTGATACTTCTAATAACTTGACTAACTTTATCTGGTTTTTCCACACAGGTGTAAACTTGGTGAATGTCGTATCCTCTTATGTGAGCCAGGTTCCAAGCACAGGTTGCAGAAATTGCAGTTGAATTTTCCTAGGTTAGTTTTCAGTACATTTTGTCTAATAATATCAATTACCTGTTCTTGTTTGCATGGCTTTGTGATTGGTAACTTAGTTTCTGATGTTTGCTTTCTGGTGGTTGATGATGGATAAGTACATAAAAACCGTTTTGAAGATGACTATGTTTACAATTTGATACTTTGCTTACAGTATGGTGTAATTTACATGTTTGAAGGTGAAGATTTGAACTCCAGAATCATCAAATTAGACCAGGAATAGAAATCTGAGTGATGTCTAGAAACTGCCCTGTTCCTGAAGTTTCAAAACTTACAAAATTTGTAACTTGTGTCATCCATAACCAGAAAAGCAGCATGAAGTACTGTTTTAGCTTCTCAGTTCTTTCCAATGCAACTGAAATTAAAGAGGCTGATCAGTTCTTTCCAATGCAACTGAAATTCATCAAAATAAACAGAGATACTTTGGCCAATTGCACTAATCAACTCAGTGAAGTACTGTTTTAGCTTCTCAGTGCACTGATCAGTTCTGTTCTGTGCACTGATCTGCACTGCCCAGATCAGAACTGTGCAGATCAGTGGACAAAACTGATCAGAACTGTGCAGTTATGTGCACTGATCTGCACAGCTCAGATCAGAACTGTGCAGATCAGTGCACAGAACTGGTCAGTTCTGATCAGTTCTGTGCACTGATCTGCACAGCTCAGATCAGAACTGTGCAGATCAGTGCACAGAACTGGTCAGTTCTGATCAGTTCTGTGCACTGATCTGCACAGCTCAGATCAGAACTGTGCAGATCAGTGCACATAACTGGTCAGTTCTGATCAGTTCTGTGCATTGATCTGCACAGTTCTGATCTGAGCTGTGCAGATCAGTGCGTAGAACTGGTGAGTTATGATTTTTTTTTGGGTTGTTTTTTTAGGTGAGGTTTGATTTGGGATTGTTTTGCATGTTAGGTGTAATACCATAAGGCCATTATTTTAGGTATAGCTTTGTAAATGGCCAATTGTAGCATTTTGCCCTTAATATAAAAAAACAAGACATAATGTATACACAACCTACCCGTTGTCTACTTGCCCATGACTTCATTTTGCTAACCACAACTAAAGATTTCATTTATGCTGAGCTTCTCTAAAGAGTAGACGAGTGAGCACAATAGTCTTTTGTCATATTTACTTTTCTCTTATTGCCGTAATTGAATTTGTTTTGTAGTCATTATTTCGTTTGGAAACCAAAATTCTTTATGAATTTGTTTTGTAGGCAGACTTTCATAGTCTTCATTTGAAACATGTATCAATTTTATTATAACTGAAAACTGAGTATTGCTCTCTTTTCTAAGTATTGCTCTCTTTTCTAAGTATTGCTCCCTTTACTAAGTATTGCTCTCTTTTCTTTGTTGCAGGACCGTAGCTACCATGGATGATCATCGTGATAATGAAATACAGGGAATTGATGGAGCTAGTCATCCTACGGGGGAATCACAAGGTACCAACACTAGTAAAAAGACCAAATTCCGTGGTCCGTCAAAAGGAGTTCAAGCCAAAAAGCCTATGCATCTTCAGTATAATCAATATGGAATCCCCGATGGAGAATGGTCAGGAGAATACGGGAAGCAAGTTGGGTCTTGTGCTGCTAGAATTAACATTAATGTGAAAGAATATTCAACGTTAGATGAACACACAAAGAAGGGGTTTTGGGAGGAGACCAAGGTAAACATTGAATAAAAACTTGATTTGTATTCTCCTAGATTATCTATTTGTGTAGCATACGTTTCTAACAATCTCTTATCCATAAAATTAACAGCTTCTGTTCCACATTATTGATGATCCGGCTAAAAGGAGAGAAAAATATTTTCATATGTGTGTGGCGAAACGCTTTGGAGCTTTCAAGTCCAGGTTAACGCGGCGTTGGATAACTAAGAAAGAAAAAATGCCGAAACATCAGACAAATGACATGCCTTGGGACATCTACCATCAAATCACAGAGGATGATTGGAAAACATTTGTGATGGAACGAAACAAGCCGGAGATGTTGGTAATAATGAATTTACTTTGCTAGATATTTTTTTATATAATTATATGATTAGTTTGTTGTTGCCATCTTTAAATGTTCGACATGTTCTTTATGTGTTTTTTGACAGGTTCGTAGAGAAAAAGCAAGTAAAAGTGCATTACAAAACAAGCACCCACATCGCACAGGCCAAAAGGGTTATGTTAGAAAGAGACCAGAGTGGATAAATGATGGGCGACTACCGCCAGAGGCAGCTTTAACCCTCTCAAGTGGCTCCTCCTCAATGACCTCATCACTCACCACAGCGCCAGATAGATTTAAGAAGTTTAGATCAGTAGAGTGGATTTTGGCTCATCAAGTTAAAAACAAAGAGGGAAAGTGGGAAGTTGACCCGAATGATAAAGAAGTCGTAAATATTGCTAAGATGGCTGTAAGTGCATATGAAATTTTACGTTCTATATCCTTTTCTTTCCTAATTCCTAGTTCTATTGCTAAGATTGCTTCTCCTTTCCATCATGTATACCATCTAATTTTTACTTTCCTAATTCTTATAGTTGGAGTACATAGAAGAAGAGGGAAAAGGAAATATTTCATTCACCCAGGGAGAAGATGCCCTCACCAAGGCTATGGGAAAAAAGGATCACCGTGGGCGTGTCAAGGCAACAGGTGGAGTTAATGTCGGTTACAAAGTTGCTTTCGGTCCAATAGACCGAAGTAGTAGATGTGGCCATATTGAACCATCACCGGAGGCTATCGAATCAATCAGAGCTTCGGTGAGAAGGGAGTTTGAAGATCAATTAGAGAGAAAGGTGGCGGAGGCCCTCCAAAACCAACTAGCCACATTGAAAGCAACCGGTCAACTAAACACCCTCTCTACCCCCGCACTTGATTCTGCTCTTGTAAGTGATGAGTTTGATGTTAACCGTGCACTAGTAACCTGTTGTCCGAGTTCATCGCAGCAACCACGCGAGCTGAAGGTATATATTCTCTATAGTGCATACACTCAAAACACCCCTAGCTAGGTTTTTAATATTGTACTTTGTAGTGATTTCTGAAATTTTGTAAATTTATTTGTGAAGGCCATAACTCCATGTCGTCTTGCCCTTGAGGATAAAGTTTTGGGTAACAAAGTGATAGTGGCAGATGGTATGGCGTACCCATTGGATGGTTCGTTGCACCAACACTTTAGATCGATGAAGCCTAGTCATTATAAGGTCCAAGTTGATTGTATTTACGACGGACATGATGATGACACTCTTCCGGTACCTACTGGAGATGGATTCAATAACTTAGGCAGGGCTCTTGCTAGTTTTGTGCAATGGCCAATTCACTTGGTGATTTTCGAAGAAGACGAGGTATAACTTTTTTATTATTAATTGTCATTCATTGCGTTATGCATCTGTTTAGAATTAGATTCAGAGCCTTGAACTCCTTTGGTTTCTACCTCTGTTTAGGAGTACTCTACTCCACGCCCAACAAAGAAGTCCAGGAGTCAGATTTTTGAAGAGGTGGTTGGTAGCTCCAAAGAGAAGAAAAACGAATTAATTGTCAAAGAGAAGACAACAGAATTAGTTGTCAAAGATAAGACAACAGAATTAATTGTCAAAGAGAAGGCAACACTTGTTTTAGGGTCCAAAGAGAAGACAACACTGAAGTTAACGGCCAAGGTAAACCATATGCTTCCCACTCCCCTGTGCTTCAACACTGAAATCAAAACTGAACTTTTCATGCTAGCTTAACATTATTGTTACAGGAAAATTCATGCTCAAATAAGTTGGAGTCGAAATTGAAGTCGAAGAACTCTAAGAAATCCAAAGAGATGGTAGGTAGTTGTGATCGTAAAACTGAAGAATCAGCCGCCAAAAGTAAGAAGCAAAATTTGGCAGACGACACAATTCAAGGTCTTGGCCCATCATGCAATTATTTGAAGTTTATCATCAATACGGCGCCCGGTGATGTATATAAAAATACTTCAATCCCATTGCCCGCTTCGGTTTGGCATTATGACGAAGATCGACAAACTTATGTAAATGAGGTTGACGTTGAAGAGTTCCTTAGAGGGGCGTGCCTCAACATTTCAGTGATCCAAGTCTATATGATGTAAACTTTTCCATCGATATTTTTGTTTTTGGTTTTGTCAACTATAATAGTTTTTGAAATTTTTGCATTATACATTTACTTTGTAGGTGTTTATTCCACGAACACACCTTTGCATTTGACAACTCTCAGATTGGGTTTGTTTGTCCCGAGGCAATGTCAAGCTCTAGAATCAAGGCCAACCCTCAGGCTGCATCAATGTATTTGAAAGTAGTTTTCAATGCTGAAATTGAAAAGGAGAAGAAGGGTGATCCTAACATTACCAAGTGGTTTTTGGTCCCATACCATCAAGAGTAAGTGTTAGAGATTGATCGATATTTGGTAAATAGCTATGTTATTGTTATTTTCATGCATAAGGTTGCAATAACATTTATATATAATGCAGAAATCATTGGATTTTGTACGTGTTAGACCTACGTAGAGGTTGTGCGTATATTTTCGACTCTGCGATAGGTTCCAACCGAGAAAATAGTGCATGGGGAATCTTGTGTTTGTAAGTTACTTTCAATTCTTTTTAAGTTATTTCTTTTCGTGCCGAATCAGATTCATGAAGTTTTACTCAACTTCCAGGGCATACCAAGTGTACAAGTTTAATGATGGGATTTGTCCGAATAGAGCGACTATGCAGGGGTTGAAAGGCTTCCATGTAAAGGTATATCATGCTTACTAATTAGCTTTACTTTTTTTTTTGGGTAACTACTTGGATATATAATTTATGATTTATCTCCAAATCAGTGTGCTCAACAAGTCGGTGCCCGCGAGTGTGGCTATTACGTTATGAAGTTCATGCATGAAATAGTCACGTTACACCATAACACTGATGAGCGGTTAGAAAATGTTCGTTCTTTTATCATATGTTAGTTGAACTACTAATACTAGTACTTTTACGTAGTAGAATTCTTAATTTACAAGTAGCATTACTTATCATGTTACTTATTTCAGGCTTACACTCCAAGAAATGCGCCTTATACCGATGAGCAAATAGATGTGGTTCGTGAGCAATGGGCTAAGTTTTTTACAACCGAGTATTTATTTACTTAGGTTGTTTAGACACAAAGATGGAAGCGTTTATATCTTCATGGATTTGGTAAAGTTCTTTAATTTTTCCATAATTACAAGTCTGCTGGATTTGCTAATTTATTGCTTTGAATACTAATCTGCTGGTCTTGCTGCTGCTGCATGTGAATTCTGATCTGGTGGTCTTTAGAATTTCACTTCCATCTGTGTGTTTCTCCTCTGTTTGCTTCTGTTGCTGCTCTGTATGTTATTGTTTCTACTCATTCGAATCTATTTATGCACATTTAAGGCTCATTAGGTCGTTATAGGTCATGTTTAGAGCTAAAATGACATTTCCGCTCCCAACTTTGAACTAAAGAACCTAAGGACTCATTTGATTCTTATTACATGACTAATATACATAGTTTAACTTTCTAAAACTCATTCGAATCTATTTATGCACATTTTAGGCTCATTAGGTCGCTATAGCCTATAGGTCATGTTTAGAGCTAAAATGACATTTCCGCTCCCAACTTTGAACTAAAGAACCTAAGGACTCATTTGATTCTTATTACATGATTAATATGCATAGTTTTAACTTTCTAAAACTCATTCGAATCTATTTATGCACATTTAAGGCTCATTAGGTCTTTATAGGTCATGTTTAGAGCTAAAATGACATTTCCGCTCCCAACTTTGAACTAAAGAACCTAAGGACTCATTTGATTCTTATTACATGACTAATATACATAGTTTTAACTTTCTAAAACTCATTCGAATCTATTTATGCACATTTAAGGCTCATTAGGTCGTTATAGGACATGTTTAGAGCTAAAATGACATTTCCGCTCCCAACTTTGAACTAAAGAACCTAAGGACTCATTTGATTCTTATTACATGTCTAATATACATAGTTTTAACTTTCTAAAACTCATTCGAATCTATTTATGCACATTTAAGGCTCATTAGGTCGTTATAGGTCATGTTTAGAGCTAAAATGACATTTCCGCTCCCAACTTTGAACTAAAGAACCTAAGGACTCATTTGATTCTTATTACATGACTAATATACATAGTTTTAACTTTCTAAAACTCATTCGAATCTATTTATGCACATTTAAGGCTCATTAGGTCGTTATAGGTCATGTTTAGAGCTAAAATGACATTTCTGCTCCCAACTTTGAACTAAAGAACCTAAGGACTCATTTGATTCTTATTACATGATTAATATGCATAGTTTTAACTTTCTAAAACTCATTCGAATCTATTTATGCACATTTAAGGCTCATTAGGTCGTTATAGGTCATGTTTAGAGCTAAAATGACATTTCCGCTCCCAACTTTGAACTAAAGAACCTAAGGACTCATTTGATTCTTATTACATGACTAATATACATAGTTTTAACTTTCTAAAACTCATTCGAATCTATTTATGCACATTTAAGGCTCATTAGGTCGTTATAGGTCATGTTTAGAGCTAAAATGACATTTCCGCTCCCAACTTTGAACTAAAAAACCTAAGGACTCATTTGATTCTTATTACATGACTAATATACATAGTTTTAACTTTCTAAAACTCATTCGAATCTATTTATGCACATTTAAGGCTCATTAGGTCGTTATAGGTCATGTTTAGAGCTAAAATGACATTTCCGCTCCCAACTTTGAACTAAAGAACCTAAGGACTCATTTGATTCTTATTACATGACTAATATACATAGTTTTAACTTTCTAAAACTCATTCTAATCTACGTATGCACATTTAAGGCTCATTGGGTCGTTATAGGTCAACAACGTACTTAATTATCTCTATAGTCTGCAACTATATCTTTTAATTTTATGCTTCAATGGAATGTAAAGACAATATCGTGAGTGTAAACTTTGGTACTCATATATATTTTCCTTCCATGCAACTTGCAGGCTAGGGATCGAGTCGATTGGAAGAAAGTCAACACGACCTTACTTAAGGTTTGTAATGCATGATCTAAAGGGACCTAAGTGGCTGGATTAGAGACATTTGTTAGATTAGCTCTCTAGCCTTTTGTCTTTAGTTGTTAATATTAGTTGTAATTTGTTAGACTAGCTAGGTGTTTAAAAATTGTAAACATACGTACTATATATACGCTTTGCTCTGTTGGGTTAATATAAATGAAGTTAATGTAATGATTTATTTATCAAAGATAAGCAGATTCATACCTTTGCTATTTTGGTGTTGATTGGGTACAGGTTTCAATACTCAATGGAGTATATATCTAGTTGTGGTTATTGCCGCCTATTTTATATTTTAAAAGAATTTGGAAAAAAAAAATTAATGTTGTTGAAGGGGGCTTTTAATGTACGCCTCAACAACATATGAATTTATGGCGCCAATGTACAGGTATTGGCGCAAAAATAAGGACCTGTTGAGGGGGGCATTTAAGAAATGAGCCTCAACAGAGGAGGCTGTTGAGGCGGGCTTCTTAAATGCCCCCCTCAACAGGTCCTTATTTTTCGCGTTTCTGTAGAGGTTGTTGAGGCGGGCTTTTGAAAGCCCCCCACAACAGATCACCTGTTGAGGCGAACAAAGCCCGCCTCAACAGATCACTGAGCTGTTGAAGCTACGTCTGTCGCAGCGGGCCTTGTTCGCCTCAATAAACCCAAAATGCCCCCCTCAACAGGTATTTTTTCCACTAGTGTTACGGGTTTGCTGTTTTACCAAAATTTTGTGTCATGGTCGGTTACGGGGGCCAACGGGCTCGATCAGTTCAGGTCGGATTTTCGGGTCTAGTCTTCGACAACTCTAGTTTCAAGTAATACGCTTGAGTTTTTTCCCCTTACAATTCTTTTTATATATATACTAGATTTTAGCCCGTGCGATGCACAGATTCTATTAAATTGTTATATTTAAATAAAACTCCTATATATATACCAATTTATATATTATATTAGATTAATTTTTTATTTTGCATTGAATTTCATTTTAGATTTATTTTTTTTAATTACGAGAGTGTTTGTTTTTGGATGAAATTGTATATGCAATTAATAGGTAATTAATAAAAATTTCCACGTGGCACTTAATTATTTATCTATGTGGCACACTACTTTTTTTATTCAAAATTCATTTTGAAATCTTATTTTTCATTGGCCAAAACCATTAGATTTCCTACGTGGAGTTCTAATATTGGATTAATGTTTGATTTCAAATTGAATTTTATTTATTTTATTTTAGATTAGTGTTTGATTTTGGATAAATGTTATTAGATTTATTTTTTAATTTTTAGAGTGTTTGATTTTAGATGGAGTTGCATATATTATTAATTAATTAATTAAAATATCTACGTGACACATAATTAATTATCTACATGGCAATCGATTTTTTTAATTCAAAAATAAGTTAGAAATCTTATTTTTCATTGACTGAAACCATTAGTAATCCTACATGGCGCTATAATAATTCAGCAAATATGCCTCCTTATTATTTATATATATATATATATCATTGACTTGTAGTTGTTTTTTTTATGTTTATTTGTTTTATAATCACTTGTAGTTTGTCTTTAATTCTCCATGCATTGAAGGTCTATCACTTTCTTACAAGAACTCCAGAATAGAAGACATCTAATTTAATTTTTTTTTTTTTGACATAGGACTAATATTACAAGAAAGCAAAAAGTAAAAAATCAACCAGTTGGCCCAACACCCCCTGGTGAAAAGAAGCTTATTCCACCCCTTGCTGCCCTCTTGGCCAGATTATGCGCTGAATAAATCTGGTCTCTATGTACCTTGTTGATGATGCAATTTTTGAACTCCTTTCCAATATTCCAAATAGCTTCAATCGTCCATGTAAGCTGAACATTTGGATAAACCTGTCTTTGAAGGTAGGAAACCAAAGTGGCTGAATCCGTAAAAACAGCAATGTCTTCATATGAAGAGTGACGTGCCCATTGTAACGCTCGCAAGCAAGACATTGCCTCAACATGGAGCGCCGAATGCCCTAGACCGTAATCACAACCCCCATGAAAATCAGCATCATTCCGTTCCTGAAGTATCCAACCCATTCCAGCTCTTAAAGTCCCTTTATTCCATGCCCCATCTATTCGAACTACCCTAGTGGACATAGGTAAGATTTCCAACCCTATGTTTGCAAAGAAAAAACCCGGTGGAAAGATAGGCATTTGTTCTGGAGGGTGGAGAAAACCTAGATTTGCACCTTGTTCTCCTTTGTAAACTTGATGTTGCTTCATAGCCAGCTGAAATTGAATTTGTACCGCAGAAACATCTCCAATTTGTGAACGGAAAATCCTAGAATTCCTTGTTACCCAAATTTCCCACAATATAGCAATAAAAGTGACTATCCTATCACATAACTTGCCATCCAAGCTAATAAAAAGCTAGATATAGTAAAGAATCCAATCTTGAAAAGAAAGATTCTCATTAAAGTTTGAGAGTATGCCAAGCATACTACTCCTCCACACATCTTGAGCCAAAGTACACAGTCGGAAAATGTGTTGCGCGTCTTCACAATGCTCCCCACAAAAATCACAAGTGTTATCCAGAATAATTCCGCGTCGTTCTAAGGATGTTTTAACTGGTATTCCATCAACCATCAGCTTCCAAATAAATAATTTCCATTTTGGTAAGATTTTAAGTGCCCGGAGTAACTTAAAAAATGGGATAAATCTATTGCAATGAAGATCACTCAGAGGTTGTTGAAATTTGTCCTGCTCCCGTAGAAAAGCGTAACCAATTTTGATCGTAAAATTACCTGTGGTATGGTGCTCCCAGTAGTAGAAATCCGGTAGAGGACATGGAGGCAACTCGACAGCAAGAATGCTATTTGCATCCTTATGTTCAAAGGAATATCTAACCCGAGAAGCATCCCATCGATGAACTGCACTCTGAATAAAATGACTAACTTTCCATGACCTAGCATCTGAAAGACGAATATGAGAAACAAACACTGGAACCCTACCATGAACCCATTTTTCTTTCGAAGCAATAACATTATTTCCATCCCCAATCTTCAACGCACAACCTTGTAATAAAACATTTTCTGCTCGATGGAGACCTCGCATTCCTCACGAGATGCCACCTCGACAAACATTAGGTGATCCAGTTGATAAGGCAAAATTACCTGTCGCAGCATAAACTCGTGAAATTAAAAGCTGTGGATTTTTATGCATCCTCCATACCTGCTTCATCAAATAAGCCTTATTGAGCGTCGATAGTTTCCTAATTCCCAAACCCCCCATCCCACGAGGTAAATGTAATTTATTCTTGCAAACCCAATGCATGCCCTTTCTTCCTTGTTTAGCCCAAAAAAAAATTGCTATCATCGAATCAATCTTATTTGTAACCGAAACTGGAATTTCCAAACTCATCATTACGTGGGATACTGTAGCCACAAGGACAGAATTAATCAGAACAAGTTTTTGCACTTGGGACAACAAAACCCCATTCCAAGAACCAATTAAATCAGCAACCTTATCAATCAAGTAACTAAAATGTGAACGTTTTGAACCAGATATATCTATTGGTACCCCCAAATGGTTTCCAAACTTCATAACCTAAGGCATCCGTAAAATTGACTTGTAAAGTTGCTGTTGTGGAAGGGAAGTATTAGGGCTAAACTTAATAAAAGATTTAGAAAGATTAAGTTGTTGGCCTGAAATTCTGCAGAAACGGTCTAGAATACCACCAATATTTGTGCAGGAATTCTCTGTTGAACGGAAGAAAAGCATTGCGTCATCTGCAAAGAACAAATGCGTCACCGTTGGAGCCTGCCTCGACAGCTTAATACCTTGAAATAACTTAATGTCTTGCCCTAGGGTTAGCATACGACCTAGGACATCCATACAGAAGAGAAACAAATATGGTGACAACGAATCTCCTTGACGTAACCCACACTTTGGTCTAAAAGCTGTAGAAGTTTTTCCGTTGATAAGAACCTTGTACGACACCGTTGAAATACATTGATAAATCATGTGAATCCATCTAATTTAATTTGTGGGACAATATAATGTGGCATCACTACTAAAAGAAAAGAAATTTCCTAAATAAAATTCAACCAAAATGGAAGTGAAGTCAAACACCTCGTGGCTACCTTACGTCCTCTAACTTTTGGTTTCCTCTTTTCTTTCGTGGGCTTCTAAATTTGTTGGTTTAATTTATTTTCAAAAATTATACTTCATTTGTTCTTATTTATATGACATAATTAAATATTATGGAGTGAAAATATACATGAAGGGCTTTTCCCCTCTCTCCCTCTTTTCTCTCTTTTTTTAGGGTTTACAAAAATTAGGGTTTCTAAGGCGGAAATAACCAATTTTCTTCGAAAATTTGGTTATTTCCGCCCTTTCTCTTTCAATTCTGTTATGTATTTTACATTAGATCTAAAACTACATAGTTTCAGTGTAGTAAGTACCCCTGTGGTGGGTTTGATTGTTTCAGTGTAGTAAGTACCCTATGGTGGGTTTGTTTTTAGTTAAGTTTTGTGTGTTTAGTTTAATTCAGGTTGTTTGTTTGGTAAAGATTTATGCGGGATCGAAGAGGATGTCAATCTTCCGACTACAATCAGACGAATCAGACGGAAATCATATTTGTCACGGCTACAACAGATCTATAGACCCCCTCGTCAATGAAGGTTGTAAATCACAACGATATAAAAGAAGGTATACAGAATGTTTGATATACTACGATCGTAGCTATGGTGAAAGGAAGTTTTTATTTGATTCGATTGTTATGTATTTGTTAGATTTAAATCTGTATGTAAGATGTGGTATGACTTTTTATCAATGAATTAATTTGTTTATCAAAAAAAAAAAATTAAACATTACGGAATATGCACTATTCACACAATCTTATTTGACTTTCTTTTGTAATTTATATATATATATATAAAATATAGTCTTGTGGGAACTTATTAGATTCGGCTCAATAAATATTTTTTAAATATCAACTTTTTATAATTTTTTCTTATCCATAATCGGAGATATTAATGTTTGAAATTGTGTATTGACAAACGTGCCTAAATAATTTTGTCATTTAAAAAGCACGGAGGAAATATACTTTTACATGTCATAAATCTTTTGACTTTTACATTTCAAAAAAATAATTGTTTATTTTACCCTTTATTTAAATAAATTAGAATCTAAAAACAATTTAAGCAAAAACATTTTGCATTACAACATAGGGAATCAACTTGAGCAACCAGTGCGATAACCAGCACAAGGCCAAAGTCAGCTAATGAACATCCGGTCTTGTTGTTCCGCTTTCTGATGAGTTTAACATAACATTAGTACCGTAAATTTTTGGATGTACCCGTGTACAGCCAGAGCTGTCTGTACCCCATCCAAAACGACTCGTTTTGTGTTGTTTAAAAGGAACATTAATAAACTGGTATAAAAATGAACATTTACTATTTGGGAAATAAACATTTATTTATTTATTTGGAAATGAACATTTACTATTTTGGAAATGAACATTGACTATTTTAGAAATGAACATTTATTTATTTGGAAATGAACATTTATTTATTCTTTCAAAGATGAATATTTATCTAATTATTTGGAAATCCTCATTTGTTCAACCAATTTAGAAATGAATATTACTGATTGTGAAATGAGTATTTACTAATTTTCAAATGAACATAGTTAATGTATTACTATGTTATTACATTGAGCATTATATTAACATATAAGGTGCAATGAAATCATGTCAAACAACATATTTTACCAAAAAATGAACATTTTAGCCATTGCATGCCTATGTAAAATTGTAGTTGAATTACAAGATGATGATACAAATCATCCTCTTATTTTTCTATATCTTCAATCTTGAATCTTGCTTTTGATAGTCTTGAGTTCTCATACTTCTGAATGTGCCTATGAAGTGTGATTTGAACACAATATTTGACCTTCATGGTTTCAATTTCCTCATTATTGTAGGCTGAAAATGAAAAAAGTAAGTAATTTGATATGATGATCACAACTAATTTAAAAATGAACATTTACTGATTTGAAAATGATGAGCATGCAAAATGTTTAAATGATAATATACAAGAATAATCAATGTGAATTAAAAAAAATATATAAAATGTGCTTATACTTGATCGAACATTCAACAACTTATAAATGTACATGCTCAAAATGAATTTTAACATGTTGAACGGTTATCATATAAATCAAGCACAACTAACATCATAATCATTTTATAAATGAACATAACACTTCCTCAAAATGAATATACACAATTTATATATGTATTATTTACTAAAGTCAATATGAAAATGTGCTTTTGAAAATAAAGAGAGAACTTATAAAAAAAAGGAACTTAAATAGTTATACATTGAACATCATACCTCTTACTTTTTCATAATTTGAACATAAAACTTTATGATAATGAACATTTTATTATCAGAAAATGAACATTTTATTATCCGAAAATGAACATTTTATTATCCAAAAATGAACATTTTATTATCCGAAAATGAACATTTTATAATCAGAAAATGAACATTTTTAAGTTCCACAACTTAATCAAGTTAACCATGATAAGTTTATTCTTTATAATAAGCAGATGTGAACATCATAATCTCGGAAAATGAACATCATACCTCTTACTTTTTAATAATTTGAACATAATTTTTTTTGATAATGGAACAATTTATTCTCGAAAAATGAACATTATTAAGTTGCATTACTTAAACAACAAACTCAATTTTAATCTTAATAAATAAGAATATATATAAGCACTTGAATATTACAAAATGAACATAATCATGCATTCGATCATATGAACCTCGAAAAAAATATAGATCGAAACAGTAAACAACATTTTAGATCTTTTTTGGGAAAAAAAGTTGGCAAGAAAATTGAGATGTCAACCAGATTTTATTTTAAATCACTTACATATTAACAAAATCAATTTTAAGAAAAATAAAATATTATACACAACAAAATGAACATTTTATTCATAATATGAACATTATAAAGTTCCATAACTTAATAAACAATTATGTATATAATCTTCATAATAAAATGATATGAACATCAGAATCTTACAAAATGAACATAACTATATATAAATATGAACATTTTGAAAAATCTGGATTTGAAATAAAAATTTCTAGATCCGATTTTTGAAGAAATTTTGCAATAAAATGGAGAGAGAATATGGAGATTTAACTAGAAAATTTCTAAATCACATAAAAATTGATGTGCGCACCAATGTATAACATAAAAGGAAAAATCTATGCTTCTAATCAACATGTAAATTCAATCAAAAATCACAAAAAAATAAGGAAATTAACAGCAAAAAAAAGGAGAAAAGAAGTTTACCGCTAGTGGCAACGACTTCATTGTCGTGAATTATAAGGGCGGCGCAAACGCAAGCGGATTTTCCGATTGACATTGTTACGGAGTACTTGAAAAAAAATCACGTAAAAATGAGGAGAGAGAAACTTTTGGGGAGAGAGAAATTGAGGAGAGAGAAACTTTGAGGAGAGAGAAAACAAAAATGAGATATTTCTGGTTTTTGAAAAATTTATATGCATTTTTTTAAAGAAAGCACATGCCTATATAGCTTTTTTATTTTCTTTGGGAGGGGGTACACCAATAGATGGTTATACCCTGGTATAGCCATTAGAGATATACATTGGTACTGTTTCGGTGTTGAAACAATGAGCTTCGGATGAAGGCCCTATTCGTTGATGTGAAGGATCTTGCTTGCTTGATTGGGTTGTGTCCGAATGTACCTGCACAAGGAGCAAAGTCACTGGCCTCGGGGGTGTTCCGAGTAAAGCCCCTTCGATGCCTAAGTAAGCACAATGCTTGGATTCTAGAGAGAGAATTCCTTAGAGAGTAGTGTTAAGGCAATAAATTAGACGTACCTTGAGGCGTGAGCCTTGGCGGCTTATTTATAGTGTTTGTGTAGTAAATGCCCATAAGTCATTTATTACTTGGTGGGCCTTGGCCTTGTGTTTGGCTGGTTAGCCTTTGTGGGGAAAATGACTTATATGTTGATGTTTGTAGCCTTTTGGGCTTTTGGGCTGCTGGCCCAATTGGGGTCAATTGGGCACCCAAACAACATGCCCCCCCAGACCCGGTCCATTTATGGTTAAATGGGTGGGTATTCATATGTAGTTGGAAGCTCAAAAGTCCAGCTCAAAAAAAGGGGGTGGTTAGGCTTCTTGCATTGATGACAAGTGTTGGAAACTGTTTGAATCGTGGATATCGTGGGTGTGAAGTTAGAGGGAAGTTCGAGCGTTTCCTTTTTCCTTATAAATACCGGGCTCGAACATCCTTTTCAAATTTTTACTTCATCCTTTTTCTCTCACAGAATTCTCTCAAATTCCGGCGGTCTTGCATTTCAAATTCTTCTGATCTTCGTCTCTTGATTGATCCTCGTCTTCGGGAACCCACCTTACTTGTTTTATAGGCGATTTCCGCTTTGGAGGAAGATAACTTGCTTGTGAATTTCTTTCCTTTTTCTGCGCTTTCTCTTCTATCCCACCGTCTGAGCCCTAGATCTAGGATTCCGGCCATGGCCAAAGATAAAGGCAAAGGTAAGTTTGTCGTCGAATCTTCCAGTGAGAGGGAAGATGTTCCTTTGGTGAGGATGAAGAAGTCCTCGCAAGGTTGGGATTCTTCGAAGGACGTTGCCGCCAGTGGGTCTGGCGGCTTTGCTCGTGCTGATTCTGGTAAGCAGGCTGGTGTTTCGGGGGAACGCCGGATTTACCCTCGTTATCCCACACACTTTTCGGAGGCAGACCCGAAATCGAGGCTTGCTCCCATCTTGCATGAGCACACCCAACTGACTGGTCTGCTGAACAAGTCGGTGGATGGTAATTGGTTGGTGAAGGTAAAATATGGCTTTTATCAACGGCGCACCGAGGAGTTGTATGGAATCCATAACGCATTGGGGTACTGGTGTGAACTCCCTGATTAAGAGCGTCCTCGGGTGACTCACCCACCGAAGGGCTTTATTGCTGTGTACACTCATCATCTGGAGAATAGCCTTCGGTTCCCTTTAGATCCGTTCCTGGCCGAGGTGTTGGTGTCGTACAACATTTGCTTAGCTCATCTCACCCCCAAATCAATGAGGCACATCATCAGATTTCGATGGGTGTGCGATTTTATCAACTTTCCTTGCTCGGTGACTGTTTTTAGGGATCTTCACGAGTTTGTGAAGAATCATGCCTCTATGGGCGATGGGTATGGGTGATGGAGCTGAAGGAAATAATGCCCTTGGTCCAAGTATGCATTCAATGCTAAGTCTAATAAATGCGGTTCAGTATTAATTAATTATGCAAGTTAATAATTCAGTGAGATCAAGTGAGCTGTATGCCTAGCTAGAGGCCGCTTCAATTCAACTGGAATTAATAATATTAATCCACAACTTACTCTTGACTGAACCCATAGGGTCACACAAATAGTACGTAAACGGATCAAGTATTTAAGTGAATTAAATACTCTATTTATGAACATTCGGAAACGACGGATCTCGGTTCTAGTGGAAGCTGAAATCGTCAAAAGGCAAAATAAAGAATACTCCGGAAATGATGATATTGCCGAAAACGGAAATATGGATCGTGACGGAAATATAAATATTATCCAAGTCATATATGTTGCAGGAAACGGAAACTTGGTACGTATCGGAAAATATTATCGGAAATAGAAATATTGACGGAATTGGAAATATTGCCGGAAACGGAAATATTACCGGAATCGGAAATATTGTCGGAATCGGAAATAAATTCCGGAATCGGAAATATTAAATATTTGTTCGAATCGGAAATGTTAAATATTGTTCGAATCGTAAATGAATTCCGGAATTGGAAAACGAAACGAAAGCGCGGCGTACGAAACGTTCGACGGACGAGCTTGCTAGACGCAAGGCCCAGCACGAAGCCAGGCCCAACGCCCAGCAAAGCCCGCGCGCGCGAGGGTGCAGCAAGGCAGGCCCAGCGCAAGCGAGCAGCAAGGCAGGCCAACATCGCCCAACATCATGGGCCACGTGCTGCCAGCGCCCATCCCTTGGGCCGAGCCGAGCACCAGAGCCCCTTGTGGGCTGCGTGGATGTGAGGCTTCGTATGACCAAAGCCTTGGTCGTTTAGGATTGCTTGCTTAATCTCGTTTTCCTAATTCTACTCAAATTGAATGTTTTTGTTAAATCTGAAACACTTAGGTGTTTGATTAAACATTAAATTCTAATGATTTAATTCAACTAGAATCCTAATGGATTTAGTTATTGGAATCCTAGTAGAATTTTAATTCCGTTACTTCCACCCTATAAATACGTGGTTCATAATCACAATTTATATGACACTTCAATAAGTATTCACATACATTAAGTTCAAGAGAGAATTTAATAATTTGCCTAAATTAATAATAAAGCTTTCCGTATAAACATAATACCTTAGAGAATATTCTAGTTGGTTGAATCTAAGGCGGATCCGAACGTGCTGTGGACTATCTATGGAGGGGCGACATTTAGAGTCCTAAACTTGTTCTTGTTCGGTTCGGGAGCAGCCAGGGAAGGCAGGCATCAGATTGTATGTATCCTAATTATGCTAATTGACTATGTGGCAATTAATTTGGATTCCTGGCTTTATGGTTTTTCCGCATGAAATATATTGTTTTTATTTGTCATAACCTAACAGTGGTATCACGAGCCTCTAATTAATTCCATAATCAATTATAGTTAACTTGGTTAAAGTTTATAAATTTTCGATGAATTAAAGGGGTGATTAATTTCGTGTATGTAATTAATTGCAAATTCGTGCGATTATTTGATTATATGTTCGCAGGATTTTTCTGCAGTTTTGTCAATAATGGTCGGAATCTTATAATTTTATAGTGAATTTCGCATGTAAACAAAGTTTTAAAATTTTGACAAAAATTACAAATTTGTCGCCGAACCCTGAATTCCCAAATTCGAAGCCTAACTATGACTTTTCGGAGGTTTTAGTTTTTCGAACGCAAAATTTGTAATTTTTATGATGTTAAATTAAACATTTGCGAACCTTGTATGTAAATCTTGAATCTATGATTGACCTACTCTATATGTTTAACAACTTTAAAGCCTAATCTTGTTAATTATACAACCTCATTTGTAATTGTACTTAATTTGTTGAAATTCGAATAATTTAGAATTTGTTTTGATTTTCATTATTAATTAACAATTTAATTAGGATCCTATGATTAAAAATGACCATAAAATTTGTTAAAATTGAAAAGTTTTAAAATTTTATGACCTAAATTTGAATCCATGAAAATAATTATAATTGGAAATTAATTTGAATAATAAATTTTCGATTTTTGCCCAAATTTAATGAAATTAATATGATTTATTAATTCGTCAATTAAATTAAAGTATAAAAATTATTAATTTTTATAAAACCGATCACCAAATTTGCACGCACGAAGCAATGGAAGCTAAGTGTTACCCTTAAGGGGTGTTGCATTGTGAGGGCATGCGACGACGAGCAAGGGAGCTCATTGCCCATGCGGTACGAGGTAACGAGCAACGAGCAACGAGGCATGCGTGGCAGGCAAGGCTGTGTCGTGTGTGCCGTGTGGATGGTCGAGAAAACAAAGGGCAATGATACTACGTAGCGCCAGGCACGAGACAAGGCTGCAGCATACGAGCAAGGGAGCTCGCATGTCGCTGCCCAGCGCAGGAAGCCATCGATGCAACGAGCAGCCACCAAGCATGCGAGCAGCAAGCACAGCACAAGGCTGTGCGCAGTGATGGGCATCACTCGGCCACACAGCGCGGGCCTAGGCGATGCTTCGTGCACGCGGCCCATGGCGCTGCGGCTGTTTTGTGCTTGGGCGAGGCTTGGGCTTCGGCCTAAGGCCTTGCCTTAGTACGTAAGGTCCGTTTTATTTATGTTTCGGTTGAAAACGATTTTAATTAAATTTAAATTCGTAAATTAATTTTTTCTCGGAATTTAATTTTGATTAATTTAATTATTATAAATTTATTTATACTAATTATTTTACTAAAATTAAAACCTTGATAAAATTTAAATTAATTAATTTTAATCAACTGAAAATAAAATTAAAGGATTTAAATATTATTTTATATGAGCTTTAAATTTTAATTAAATTTGTAAGTTTCCGGTTGGACTAGGAAATACAATTTTATGTTTAAAATTTGTAAACCATGTAAATCTCTTGGTTTTAGTGAGAGCTTTTAGTCATTAAACTCTTGATAAGGTCTACATTCCTTTAAGGTTAAAACAACTCGATTAGAACTAATAAGGATTGAATAGTTTGTAGATTATTGGAACCCTTTGATTAGTTGTTGCAAATATTTATGTGATGCAAAATATGTTCTACTAACTTGCTATGTGGGCCATTCATTGATAAATGAATGGATGAATGGTATATTGTAAATGTATTATTTTGCAGGTTATGGAAAGTGACTAGTATGGCCCAAATAGGATAGAAAATATTATCTGCGTACCATTAATTTGAATGTAAAAGTGGTCTAATGCACCAAAATTTTTATTTTAAATATGGTCTGCGTACCATCATATAGTTGTAATTAGTTTCAATTATAGCTTATCCTATTTGAAGAAAATGGCGCCTCCCATGGTGAAATTCAAGACGGAGTTTCCAATCCATTTTCAAGACGGAGTTTGAAGTTGAAGCTTCAAGATGAAGTCGGGCCATACTAGATCACATTTATATCTTATGCATGCTTTAAGTTATTAATTGCTTTAAATATGTCTTAATTATGCATGAGATTATGGCTTGATTATGTTGCATGATTAAGGATTTTAGTTCACTTAAAATCTAACCCACATAGTAAGAGCCTTAAGTTCCAAACTTTAAAAATTGAGTTAAAAGGTGTCATGCCAAAATAACACTTACTTGGATAACCTTTACATCAATCTAAGTAATAGTTTTCCACCATAGCGAGGTGTTACTTGTTGATCTTAAAGGGGCAAGGTACACAAATAATTGTGAGTACATGTTAGTTTTGGTGAAACTCAACGATATAAGTAAGGAGTCCTTTTATGTCGTGGCAAATGAGATAGGTTTACCTAATAAGTTCTTAAACGTACCTATCAACCAAGAGTAGTTTCTAGACTATTAGCAAAGGATTTTCTTACCTAAAATATTTTAGAATTGAGTCTAAATACATAATGTGGTTAATTCCTCAATGATTTAAGGATCTTGGATTCATTTTATTCACACCTGACGGAACACAAAAACTCGAATAAATGCCAATGACTTGTTTGAATTGCATGATTTGCTTTAATTTTCAAGTTATTACTCATGATAAATGTTTAGACTTTGCATGCTTCAATGTATGTTTTAATTATTGTTTATAATTAAATATCTTGCACTGCAATAAATCCTTTTAGAAGGGTAACAATAAATTTCCTCGATTGGTAGTGAATCCAAGAACGATTCATGGAAATGAGAGAAAATGAGCAATTTAAATGTACGTTTCTTATAGAGACTTTTATGGTTGTTTTGGAGTATCAAAGTCGAATGGCAAACCAATTGGTGCTTGTGAATTCAAAATACAATGTAGTTTTGAGATCATAAAGCATTGAGTTTAAACGCTTAGCTTTACCAATGGCTAACAACAAAATATCTTTATCCATTTAATTCTCGAATGATTCTAGTCCATAGACATTCAAATAGATCGATACTTAGAGAACTTTAGAGCTTCTGGTAAGGTCATCTAGTTGAACAGAATATTCAACATAAATAAAATGGTAAGAACTTTGTTGGAGTGACATTGGACATGTCTAACAAAGTATAAAAGTCAACACTAGAGAAGTCAATTCTTAAGACTATAAGAAAGGGTACAAGAAATAGGAAAACAAGGAACAAATGAAAGGAATTTACGATTCCGTTTCTACCTATAAGTTTAAGTTTAAAGAGAAGTGACCTAGCAATCAAACTTCCTTGGTACCATATACCGCTTGAGGTTCTTACTTCGATAATAACTCAAACAATGGAAGCTAGGCTGCACTAATGACCTACAAGTGGGCATTGCTACATTAGTTGTAGGGTCATCTAGTTTGTTTTAAGTCCTTTCAAGGCTGGAACTTAATGGCTATTTTGTTCCATAATCAGCATACCTAAATTTCTATTTTCAAACACGGAAAGATTCACATTCAAGAAAGACAAAAACAATGTTTGTTTGTTATTTGAATGAAATGGTCATTACGGGTTGAGTCATTATGCTTGATTGAAACAAACAACTCTTTAATAATAAGAACTTTACTAGTTTCATATCAATCTCTTGATTTGAGTTCCATTAATATTTGGCATTGTTACTTAGACCATGTCAACAAGTTAACGTTCTAAAGCTCTATTTTGATGGACTTTTGAAAGTTGATTGATTTCTAGATCATTCAAGACAAGTAGTCTTACTTGTTGAAAGTAACAAAAGAAAAGAACTATTGTTAGAACTCCTAGACAATAGAGTTCAAAGCTAAAGAAAGATTTTATGACTTTATTATATCACCTGGATTTGAGTGAATATTAGTTCATTTACTCAACGTGATATAAGGTTGAATATGTTTGGCTAGTTAAAAGATTCATAGAAAATTATAAAAAGGTCCACTTGGCAAGAAATCATAAAGATCTAGGTTAGATCATGTTGATGATTACTTAAGTAAAAAATGATCATCAATGATTGTGTGTTGTAATTTCACGATCAAGCTCCATAAGATATGGTATATCTAAATTGGAATGATTGAAGTCAAATAGTACTTGATTCGGTCAATGATGAATCATAATGAATTTTCCTATAATTTCTAAACAAAATGCTCAACTACCACCAAACTAAACCAAATTCGTCAAAGATATTGAAAAGTAATTTCAGAATATCTTTTCAATAATATATATCTAAAGAGTTGCTAAACTCAGTGGGAGCTTAGTGTTTGTTATTCGACAAACTAAGGCCCAAGAATATATATATGTTTCATTGTGATTTATTCAAATGAGACACAAGGGTCTTGTTTCTACCACGAATTTTTGAGAACATAATGTTTTTTTGCTCGAAATAATGTCCTTTTGGAGATTCGTTTCCAAAATGACAAGTGGGAGAAAATAGACCTCGAAAGGTCTTCGAGACAAACAACAAACATAAACGGACATTCCGGAGGCTTTTAGAAGTTCTTTAGAAAATCCAAACACTTATTTTTAAGGACTTTAGAAGTGGCTTTAAAGAATAGACATCTCTTAGAAGACTTTATAAGTGCTTCAAGGAGAACAGAATATTCAAAGGACTTTCAAGTGTCTGTTGATATTCTATTGTTTGTGTTCTATACCTAAGTAAGGCATAGAGTTTAAGTCACTGAAACTATGAAATTCTTCTATTAGATAGTGAAGAAACATGGAGTTCAGGTCACTGAAGCTATGAGGTTCTTCTATTAGATAGTGAAGAAACCTACAACTTGCAGTCAAACTATTATCATGTAGATTAATGAGTTTGTGACTTGTTAGAAAGTTATGACGAAATCCAAATTCCCTAAAATGGTTAGAGGCCATAAATAGACTCAATGTTTTAGATGGTTAAAGGCCATAAAACATAACCAATGTTTTGATGACAAAATTGAAATTTTGTTGATTTGCAAGAATTGTTTACACCTATTGGTTGCAAATTGGTTTTAAGGATTAAAACCATCAAACATGGAATTGTGTTAACACACAAAGCTAGATCAGTTACTAAAGGTTACAAGCAAATTCACAGGCGTGGGTTGTGTTGAAGCCTCATGCAAAATCTTAATGCTCAAGTCTATAAATCAAGCAATGACTTCATATTGGTACATATGCCAATTGGATGACAAAACGTATTCCTCAATCAAATGTTGGAAGAAACTATGTACATGACATGTCATAGGATTTGTGGATCCAAATAAATACTTGTAAAAGGAAGCTAGCTTATGAAATCTAAGTACAGATTTAAGCAAGCAATTGGGAATTGAAATTGTATTTTAGTGAAGCTAATAAGTATTTTAGTTTCATAAAATGCACATGATTCTTATAGATATATAAGAAGTTTAGTGGGAGTACGTAAAATGACATTTATCAATGATGGAACTATTGGTCCTATGTGTATAACACACATATATCTCTATTGTGAAATGACATTCAAATGCTAATGACTTAGATTTTGAAATTATTCATCAATGATGGACTAAGGCGAAACTTAGTGCATACTGGGTACTAAGATCTACTTATAAAGATCTTATATTATTGTTTTGGATTAAGTTATGGCATTTACTAAATCAAACAAGAAAGACTCCATTGAGATATTCGACCCATATGAATAAATCTAAGTAAAGAATGTTTGAACTGTGTATAAGCATTTACTAAGTTAAACATCAAAGGATCTAAGTGAGATTCTTAACCTATATTATATGTCAAAGAATTTATTAGGATTTAGTATCTACTAAAACTAGATGAGCTAAAGTTACATGAATAGAATTCAATTGGGAATTATTCTGCAAAAGAATTTATCATGTATAATATAATATAAGGATCGCCAAAAACGTATCGTATGACTTTAGGCATGACGAACATATACCAATCTCTATTGATCTAAGTGAAGATTAACTAGATTGAGATCAAGAAAAACTTATGGTACTTGAAAAGGTACATAGGAATAGTTCTTGATTCAAGGAAATAAAGATATGCTAAATATTGATGTTACACGCGTAAGCACTGGCAAAGGATCAAGCAAGATCCCTTTGGAGTTAACCATTGGCAAGAACGAGCTATATGCATTGTGTTTTGAAATGGCAATATGGATTGGACACCATGAGTTATTGCGTGGGAAATTAAATATTAATTTCTATGTTCTAAGATAGAGCTGGAAAGTCTTCCACATATCCGTGAACTGCTTGGATAAGAAAATCCAAACAAAGCATCACTAGCAACCTATACAGTTGAAGTAAAAGTAATAATTGCCTAAGAAGCAATAAAACAGAGTTGTTTACATTGAAGAGTTCTTCACCGAACTTGGGTGGATCACATGTTTGCTGACTTGATGGTTCTTCATTGTAAAATGCGTAGAACCACTGTTGTAGCAAGAGTGGCTAGATCACAAAATAAACATACTCAAAAGATCTTATCATCCTATCTCGAAGAACATTAGATGAAAAGGATATTAAGATTGGCAAAGCATCATAACTAAACCTATGCAACAAGTGAGAAACAACACTCACATTGTGGCACCGGAAATCAAGCATAGTTTTGAATTCCATTAGTTTTATTAAAGATGGGTTAGAGGCCCATGGTTGTAAAACATTGGAGTTGAATATTTATCATATATGAAATGTATTTTCATATTCCATTTAATCTTGGTTTAGTATTAAATGATGAGTCCTTTTAATTTGATGATATATTCAAGATAGACTGTCAGGACCAGTCCTGTGACTAAGAATGTCTATCAAGTGAACTTGAATGTCAAAAGTTGAAAAATGGTCCCTGGTCGGAGTTTTCTATAAAGGTGGACGCATAGAAAACACTAGACGACTAGAATGCAAGATGACAAGTAGTTCTGTTTCTTGAACTATGTGGACATGGCAATGTCGCAATCATTTGCATAGATACATACTTTGAGAAGATTAGGATCGGACAGACCTATGAAACTTTACTATAAGAGATGAAAATCTTTCATAAGTAAATTTCATTACATTATTAGACACTAATCCTCAATACCTGAGTGATTTGAGATTACTTGTTTGAGAACTGGTTACTTTGACGTGGTCAATCGTTGCACCGTAAAAGGAGACTATAACGGTAACGCTCAGGTAATCACCTATCAAATGAATTCTAACCTCAAGATCACAAGATTGGGATTGTCCTCCCATAGATCGGGATGAGATGCTGAAAGTTGTACAAGGCCACTCGGAGAGCTAGAAACTGAAAAATGCATGGCCGTGCTTAGATGAATCATAGGCTATGATTATCTGTTTATTTGATCAGTTGAACTCTGAAACTGAGAAATACCTCTGGACATAATAAGGATGACTACTCTTACCTTATATTCATGAGCAAGCATCAAGCGACAAAGGAATTAGGCTATGCACACTTGTCCCTAAGGACATGTGGGAGACTGAAGGAAATAATGCCCTTGGTCCAAGTATGCATTCAATGCTAAGTCTTATAAATGCGGTTCAGTATTAATTAATTATGCAAGTTAATAATTTAGTGAGATCAAGTGAGCTGTATGCCTAGCTAGAGGCCGCTTCGGTTCAAGTGGAATTAATAATATTAATCCACGGCTTACTCTTGACTAAACCCGTAGGGTCACACAAATAGTACGTGAACGGATCAATTATTTAAGTGAATTAAATACTCTATTAATGAACATTCGGAAACGATCTCGGTTCCAGTGGGAGCTGAAATCGTCAAAAGGAAAAATAAAGAATACTCCGGAAATGATGATATTGCCGGAAACGGAAATATGGATCGTGACGGAAATATAAATATTATCCAAGTCATAGATGTTGCCGGAAATGGAAACATGGTACGTATCGGAAAATATTATCGAAAATAGAAATATTGCCGGAATCGGAAATATTGCCGGAAACGGAAATATTACTGGAATCGGAAATACTGTCGGAATCGGAAATAAATTCCGGAATCGGAAATATTAAATATTTGTTCTAATCGGAAATAAATTTTGGAATCGGAAATATTAAATATTGTTCGAATCGGAAATGAATTCCGGAATCAGAAAACGAATCGGAAGCATGACGTACGAAATGATCGACGGACGAGCTTGCTAGACGCAAGATCCATCACAAAGCCAGGCCCAGCCCGTAGCAAAGCCCCCGCGCGCAAGCGAGCAGCAAGGCAGGCCCTGCGCAAGCGAGCAGCAAGGCAGGCCAACAACACCCAACATCATGGGCCATGTGCTGCTAGCGCCCATCCCTTGGGCCGAGCCGAGCACCAGCGCCCCTCGTGGGCTGCGTGGCTATGAGGCTTCGTACGACCAATGCCTTGGTCGTTTAGGATTGCTTGCTTAATCTCGTTTTCCTAATTCTACTCAAATTGAATGTTTTTGTTAAATCAGAAACACTTAGGTGTTTGATTAAACATTAAATTCTAATTATTTAATTCAACTAGAATCCTAATGGATTTAGTTATTGGAATCCTAGTAGAATTCTAATTCCGTTATTTCCACCCTATAAATACGTGGTTCATAATCACAATTTATATGACACTTCAATAAGTATTCACATACATTAAGTTCAAAAGAGAATTTAATAATTTTCTTAAATTAATAATAAAGCTTTCCGAATAAACATAATACCTTAGTGAATATTCTCGTTGGTTGAATCTAAGGCGGATCCGAACATGCTGTGGACTATCTATGGAAGGGCGACATTTAGAGTCCTAAACTTGTTCTTGTTCGGTTTGGGAAGAGCTAGGGAAGGCACGCATCACATTGTATGTATCCTAATTATGCTAATTGACTATGTGGAAATTAATTTGGATTCCTGGCTTTATGGTTTTTCCGCATGAAATATATTGTTTATATTTGTCATAACCTAACAGGAGCATCGTCAATAAGAATTCGAAGAAGAAGGGTGAGCCTAACTATATTACGGCTCATCCCTACATCAGTTCCAACCACAATTGGAAGACGGAGTGGCTACTTGTTCGGGTTCCCACGGATCCGAAGCATCCCAATTTCTACCGTCCCCCAAAGTGGTTTGTTGCTCCGATCCTGATGTTGGCTTTATTATTCTTTGCAGATTATGGGTTTTCTCAGATCGACCCTCAGATCCTTGGCATTTCCCTAGACTTGCGGGATATCTACGACTCGGCTTCCGATTATAAATTTGAGATGGGGAAGCCTCGTGTGAAGGACTACGAATTATCTCCAGAAGCTCTTGCTCGGGTCGGGGAGGTTCGAGTTGATCCGTTTGACTCTGCGGCTTCACCAGAAGCTGTTCCTGTGAGCGTTGTTCTTCTTTCTCTTGAGACGACTTCGGATCTGGTAAGATTTTGAACCGCTTGTTTACCCTTATCTTTGTGTGCTTGTTGGCCGTCGCCTGACGTCTTGGTCCTAGTCTGTTTTTAGGGACTTGTGACTGACGTTGTGTCGCGTGCCGTTCCTTCGGTTTCGTCCCTGGCTCGGCTAGATATTTCTTTTTCTAGGACCTGGGTATTCATTTGTTTATCTTCCTTTGTCTCTTTTTCCCTTCTGGTTTTGTTTTGGGTGTTGATGTTATCTTTTCTTGCCCTTCAGGAGGAGAGACGAAAGAAGAGGAAGAGTTCTTCTACAGGAAAATTTTCTCTTCATCTGAAGAAGCACAAGATTTCTCGTCCTTCGGAGGAGGTAAGGCTTGATCTTGAGTTTGTTTAAGTTGTCATTCCATCTGCTTTTCCCAATTTGTGATCTCTGAACTTGTAACTCTTCAGGAAGTTGTTGAGAAGATGGGTACACCCAAGAATCTTTTGGGTCTCTTGCCCCTGCCTGGCCAGAAGCTGCGAAGTGTGGTGGTGTTGGTTGCGAGCAAGCCAGTGGACCAACGATCATTGAGGAGCCTCTTGTGCCTTCCCCGCTGAAACCGCTAACTCCTACGGGGGTGTTAGTTAAGGATATCACGCACGAGGTGGAATCCCATGAAGATGATCCTCTTTTGGATGCTTCCGAGCCTATTGTTCCCGAGGTGGGTGGTGCTGTTGTTGGTCTGGAAAAGGATCCAGAGACTCCTCCGAGAGTTTTCGTGGATCTCACATATTCTGACATGGCGGTGGCTGATCCTTCGTCTGCTGAGGGGGAGATGAAGGATATTCCGCCCTTGGTCTCTGAAGGAGTTGGCGCTGAGCCGGAGCGTGGAACCAAAAGGCATCGGGAGGCACGAGGCTCAACTTCTACCTTGGTTCTGGAGGGGTTGGGTTGGTCCATGCTGCCCTTGCTCAGATGTTCCTTTGAAGAGGGTGCCCGAGGAGGTTCGAGAGATTATGGCTCGGTATGCTCGGCCATCGGTTATGGGAGAAGACCCTTCTGCCCACGCGAGGTCCTTGATTGGGCCTGCGACTGTGAGGGAGAACATGCTTCCAGCAGTTCCCCAGTACCGGGTCCCCGCGGAGGAGGAGAGGAACCATACCCAGATGGCTCAGTACCATTTGAACGAAGTAAAAGATGTTTTCGGTTCCTTCGTCATCATTCTTTTTTGCTTATCAACTGATCTTCTGATTTGGTCTAAAGTTCGTCTACTTTTCTCTCCTTTTTAGGCCACCTATTGGTCTTCGTTTGCTGCTGAGTGCAGTTACTGGGAGGAAAGGAGGATGAAGAGGTGCGACGAGGTCCTCGTGATGTCCCGAACCTTGATCAGAAGGCCAACCTGCTTATCTCTGAGCTTTAAGAAATCCAGAAGGCGTTCGTCAAGTTCGACAAGGAGTCTGGGATTCTGGTGACCAAGGTTGGGTCTGAAGTTGGCAAGCTCACCGCCCAAGTTGCTGAAGATGCCGAGACGATTCATCGTCTCGAGAAGGAGAAGGACGAGATGTCTCCGGAGTTTGAGCTGAAGCTGCAGGGGAAGGACAAGCTCATCAAGGAGAAGAAGGACAAGCTTGCCAAGTTCGTCGAGAACCGACAGCTAGTCCAAAACGAGGCCGGCAAGGTTCCTACATTGACTCAAAGGCTTCGTGAGAGGACTGTTGAGGTTCAAAACTGGAAAAGGAAAAGGCCGAGCTTTATACTGCTAGTCAGTGCCGACAACAGTATTTGAACGGTCTTTGCGGTGCTCGTCGAATGTTTGCGAAGCATATGCATGACTTTCCATGGAATGAGAAGGTAAGTGTTTGGCTTGAGCTCGGTGAAGAAAATAATTCCCTTGGTCCAAGTTTGCATTTAATGCTAAGTCTAATTGTAAGGGTTTTTTTGATCTTTTCCCCGTTTCCTACAATGGGGGGTTTGGCATGCGGCGGTTCGTTTAGAGAACCGTTGAATTGTTTTTGCACCTCGAAGGAGTCGCCACAAAACTTATTAGGTCTCATTTGGGAAGACCGCACAATGACTCTATTTTTGGATAAGGCCTTGAATCCTTGAAACGGATGGGTGAGATCCGGGCTCGGGAACGAAAATGCTTATTCGGCGAGCTTTAGAAATATTCAAGTACGTTGGCACAACATTGTTTCGAAAATAAACCCTAAGATTAGACTATGTGGGTTTGAAATTTAGAACAAAATAGAATTTCTAATTGTACGACGGTCACTTTGCTTTAAAGATTGATTTAAGGAACCTAGGGCCGGTTTGTCCAAAAATATCTTCGTTAAGCGTGATGTAACCTTTGTATTTTGTTGTATTTAGCATATTGGTGATGAAAGCAATAAAGCACATAAAGCAACATCACAATACTAAATAAAGTGCGGAATTAGTAAATACAAGACCCCCTAGAAAAGGACTAGGGAGTAGGTCCACATTGCCTAGAAATGGACTAGGCAAGTAAAGGTGCGGAATTGAAAGTGCGATATTGAAATTGCGATATTGAAAGTGCGACATTGAAAGTGCGATATTGAAAGTGCGATATTGAAATTGCGATATTGAAAGGTGCATAATTGAAATTTGCACTTGGGCACATGAGATTCGAACGCCAAGAGGCTCCTTAAAAATAAGTGCGCCCGACACGAATTCAAAGCCAAAAATCTCAACTTGGGAGAGGTTGCTCAACCCAAATGTCCTAGATTTTGCATATTGAACTTGAAATTGAAAGCTTGAATATTGAAAGGTTTGAACTTGAAAAGATTGAAACTTGAACTTGAAATGATTGAAATTTGAACTTGAAATGATCCTAGTTTAGTGAGGTAGTTATGAACAACCCTAAACATGGTGGGATCTTTGAAATTTGAAAACTTGAGCTTGTATATTGAAAACTGGAGTCTTGAATCTCAAAAAGACTAAACCTTTAAATGCTAAAAGGTGTCATCTTTGATTACTCCACACTTGAAGGTGATTCTAGTTCAAAGAGATGAATGCAAACAACTTTGAACATCCTTGAATCTTGAAAATTTGTATTTTGTATTTGAAAAAGTTTGTATTTTTGAAAAAGCATGTGTGATTGTTGTAAGTGGTGTTTTTTATGGCAAAAAAACACCAACTTGCTAATCATTTGAAATCAAAGTAGCATAATTGATTGAAATTGGATTCGGATTTACCTAGTTAGGCTTAGGCACGAGCTCCCAATCGCTCTTGAATTTTGAAATTTTTGTATGTGTATTTGAAGAATTTTGAGGTTTGTATTGTGAGGAGTAATGTCGAAATTACGACGTTGTATGTGTTGTGCTCCCCCTTTTTCGATGGAAATGAGGGGTATTTATAGGAGGGAAATGGTGCAAAACGCCAGCACACGCCAGCGCCTGGCGCCAGGCCAGCGCTGGGCGCTGCTGACGTGGGCTGAATGCCGCCAAAAAGGACGGAAAGATGCCGTCCTTGATTTGTCTTGTATGAGTGTACCTTCGTACGAATAGTACGATGTTTGGAATGTAGTGTTTGCTTGGAGGTTAAGGCTTGAATTTGCGTCTAAAAACAAACCTTTCCCGGGTTTTTGAATTCCGGTTTTACGGGGCGGGGCCCGGCATGCTCGGTTTTGCGGGTCGGCGCCCGAATTTGACTTGCCTTATATGATTTTGAGTGGAAAACGCCTAGTAAAACCAATGGGATGGTCTACTAGTTGAGATTGAACTTGGATTTTGAAATTGGATCTTGGAAGTTGTATTTTGTACCGAGTTCCGGGAGGGAAACGGTCTCGGGGATTGGATTTTGGACCTTGGATTTTGGAGGTATTCTTAGCAATTGGGATTTCCGCCTGAAGTTACTCCAATCGCCTAACAAGGATAATGGTATCGTCATCATCCCAAAGGAGAGACACAAATTAGGTGTCTACAGAAGCCCCCACTTTGACTGAGCGTTCGGTTAGGAAAGCGCAAGTCAAAGTATTTCGAAAGGGACGGAGAATGGTCAAGATGTTCTGCAATCGAGACCACTCTTTGTACGCCGGTACCTGCAAAAAACAGGCGTTAGAAAAAGGATAGAGTCTACCTCGGTGCGGTTGGTGATGACTCCGATTTGTACTTGTACTTTTCCGCCTTCAGTTCAGGACGGAGCTTGGCATCGAAAATTTGAATTTTTGAATCTTGAATTTTGAACTTTGACACCCGGAGCTAATCTGTTGGGATGTGCTTTGCTGGGGATAAGAGCTTTTTACTGGCCCTTAAAATTTTGAATTTCGACTGACTTTCCCGGAGCTTGGGTCCGTTGGGAGTTTGACGCCTGAGTCGTTGTATTTTTTGGACTTTGTATTCTTGAAATATTCATCTGTTTGTACTTGGAGATACAGGTGTATACCCGTATTTTTGATGGATGGTTCGATGCGACGTTTGATGCTTGGTGCGGAAGACCGTAGCAGCAAAGGACGTGCAATCAGCACGGGAGACCGCACGCGCTGCAGTCTTGCGCATGCAGCAGGTCAGCGCACGACGCTGGGGCGGTGCCTGGCGCTGGGCTGCACTATATAAGTTCCCCTTGCCGTGCCATTTTGAGGCACATTCACTTGAAATTCTTGCTTCTTTTCTCTCAAAGGTCGATTAACTTCTCCCCTTGGTCTTGTTCTTGGCTTGTCCATGTAAGTTTTTCATGTTTTTGCTTATGAAATAACTCTAGGATTGCATGTAGTTTTGATTTTCTCGTACTTTGAAATCATGCTTGTATGCTTAAGCTTCTTGAATCTTGTAGAAAACTGTTTGATAGCCACTTGAACTTGAACTGTTGGAACTTGTACTTTTAAATTTTTGAACCTGTATCTGCTTTGGCACGGATAGCCTAGGGGTGGATGTAGAACTTGAATACCTGCTTTGGCGTGGATAACCTAGGCGTTGGTGTAGGAATTTGAATACCTGCTTCGGCGTGGATAGCCTAGGCGTTGGTGTAGAACTTGAATACCTGCTTCAGCGTGGGTAGCCTAGGCGTTGGTGTAGAATTTGAATACCTGCTTCGGCGTGGGTAGCCTAGGCGTTGGTGTAGAACTTGTTTCTTGAATTAGAGGTCCACTGGGATTTTGTTTTGCATTTTTTTTGACTTTGTTTAGGCTAGTGTAGGATAGCCCCCACTTTAGAATTTTGACACTTTGTATGCTGCTTGATTTAGTATGCCTCGTCACACTCGAAGAAAGCTTGCTGAATCATCTGAGGTTCGAGCTGCTGAGGAAGACGCTTCGGATGATGAAGCGGCTGCAATGAATGCGCCAGGTGGGGGTATGGTTCCTCGAGATGCGCCTGCTTTCCCTGGTGCTGGTTGGACCCCGGCCTTCCGACCTGGTGTTTCGGCCGCATTGGCACTTGTCTCAGCGGCCTCGCGCTGGCATGGTGAGTCTTGTACTGTGTTTCAAATTTGTACTTTGTACTTGTATAGGTCTTGAGCTAACTCGTTCACCTGTTGGCCGACGGAAAGCCGTTCCGTACTTACTGGTCCTTGGTGGAGGTTCAGAGGGCCTTTAAAGCTCTCCGTGCTGATGAGGAGGCTATGGGGATTTGGTCGCAGATGGGCCTGGCCGATTTCTAGCGCACCATGGGAGGTTCCTCGAGGAGAACGGGGATTAAGAACCGTTTGTGGGCTTTGTTAGAGCTGTGGTGGGATACCACCAACACTTTCCACATGGCATGGGGGGAGATTACTATTACCCCCTTTTAGTTTGCTATGATTACATGTCTTCCTTTTTCTGAGAGGAATGTGACCTTTGACTCTGAGCTGACGTGGCGCTCGGCCGCTGCCAGGGACTTGCTCGGCCCTGTTGTTGATTTGTCAGAGGACGACTCTCACACTTCTGTGACGGTGCTGGTGGATGCTATATGTGGTGAGGGTGTGTCCGCGGAGCAGAGGGTTAGGCTCTTCCTCCTTGTCTTGGTTAGCCGAGTGATTGCCCCGAGTAGGAACAGTCGGGTGCATATTAGCTTCTTGTCCGCTCTGAGGGACTTGAGAGCTGTCCCGAGTTATAACTGGGGTGGTTTGGCATATAGCCACCTCTTGTATGAAATGGGGCGGGCCTCCCAGACTGCACTGGGGAGTGACCCGAGCATGGCTGCTCTGTGGAGCGTGCTGGAGGTATTCAAGACTCCTTGTACTTTGTACTTTGTATTTGTATGCTTGTATCTTAAACTTGACTGATGTTTTGTTTGTTCCTTGAAAGATTTGGATCTATGATCACTTTCCGACTTTGGCGCCAGAGCGTACTAGAGATGCGGCTTACCCGTATGCTGCCTCTTGGATAGGAGCGGTGCGTGTTGGTGCGTCCCTGGCGGCTTCTCGCAGAGCTTGGAGAGTTTTGCCTGCTGATAGGGTAATCTTTTGTACTGTTCTGCTTTCTTGTATTTGTATTTGCACTGTTGCCTGAGTTGTCTGCTTTGTAGGTGCTATGGCGTCCTTTTGCCAACGCGGTTGTACCTGCCTCAGCTGCTCGTGCCCATTTCCCTATCTGGGCGGCGGGTTTTGCTTCCAGGACTGTACCGCCATATGTGGTATTTGGGGGAGCAAGTGTCCCTTCAACACCATTCAGGGGATAGGCTTGTCCCCAAGGATCCGTCGGAGTCCATGCTGGCGTTGGATGAAGAGTTGGCCCGGCTCTATGCGGAGGCTAGGTGCGAGGCTGTTTGCCGCTCTTGGAGGGAGTTTGTACACAGGAAGGGGAGCTATGACGACTTCCTGAGGAGGCTGGCTTCACCAGTTCACTTCGTACTGCCGGTGAGCTTTTGAACCTTGTATTCTTGTATTGATAGAATGATTGTATGATCGTATGATTGTATTTAGGAGGAGGAGGTTGATCCTGAGGATATTCCTCATGCTGATAGGATCCTACGCTATGAGAACTCGGACGGGGAAGAGGTGGTGGAGACCATTCCTTGGGCTTCTCCTCCACACCGGAAATCATATGATGCTGTACCTGAGCATTATGCCCCTGTAAGTACTGTTGCATTTTTGAAAATGTTTGTAACTTGTATTTGGAAATTGATCTTGAATTTTGTATGCAGGCGCCTCGGGCGAGAGTGCGTCGCTGGATGCTCTTGCTTGATTCTTGGAAGAGGCAGTGCGCCAAGCTGACCCGGAAGCTTTCTGGCCGGAACAGAGAGGTATCTCACTTGATCTTGAAACTTGTATACTGGAAATTCCAACTAGGAAATTGATTCTTGAAATTGTATCTTGTATAGGAGCGCCGTCGAGACCGTAGAGACTCTGTTGACGGGGTGCCTCAGGCGGAGACGTCCTTGGGACAGGAGGGACCAAGCTTGGACCTGGGACAGGGGTCCGGTGCTGGTGCTCATCAGAGGCATTCAGATGCTGAGTAGGGAGCTTCCCCTTTTGTACATGTTGACCCCACCAGGCATTCATTTGGAGGTGCCAGCGGTTCACGACCCTTTGTTCCTCCTTCCGGCTATTACTTTGGAGGAAGTGGTCCTCAGCCTTGGGGTGCAGGTTCATGGGCTTGCTACGCGGAGATGGATAGGATGCGCCAGGCTCAGATGTTTGGGTCGTACCCGTATATGTCGATGCCGCCGCCTTATCAGTATTCCTCTCCTCAGCAGGGAGTTCATCCCTCCACTGGCACACTTCGTATCTCGGAGCAGGATCCTAGTACCCCTGGGACGGAGCTGGATCAGGAGCTGGAGCGCTTTAGGAGGCGTAATAGGGACAAGAGGCTTGTGGTTGATATCACTGCTGATGATGACTCAGACTGACCCTGCATGGTAGCGAGTTCCAGCTTGCCTGGGTTGATTTTGTATAGGTTGGGTTGTATTGTGTTTGTATGGCTCAAAACTTGAATTTTTTGTATGGTTTGTATGGTTTTGAACTTGAATTGGTTTGTAAAATTTGAAGATTGGCCTTTGTATGTTTGAATGCTTGAAATTGTATGCGTTGTGGTGTGCCTTGAAATTTTGTAGCTATATGCATGCATGACAATTTTGCGAAAAATTTTGAAAAAATTTGCCCATTTTTTCGGGTGTATGTACCCACTATAAGCCCCCACTTTGACTGAGGTTTTTTGGTTAGGAAAAGCGCAAGTCAAAGTATATTCAACTCTTGCTTATGCATATGCAGACTCAACTTAGGACGCCGATCTAGGACTAGAATGCTTGAATTTTGAAAAATCGACCAGAAATCTGCCTGAAGCGTTGATCCGGACTGCTTGAAATTGCGCGGCTTGCGGCTTTGGAATCTTGAATAATGGAGATTGTATGGATGAGAGGCCTAAGCCAGAGGGACATTTCTCTCTCCGGACCAGCTAGAGTCCGAGGTTCTAGAGCTAGACGTCCTGCATCAACTGACTATGAGGAAGGTGACGGAAGTGTGGCCCGTCCGGTGCTTAACCGTTCGGAATCCAAAGGAGATTCGTCGTCCTCCCGTCTTGGAAGGCTTGCAAGTTCCTTCTCCCGCCGCTTGGGCAAGGGGAAGATTGATGATTGATTGCGGGAGGAGTCAGGGGATAGTACTCAAGGTGCCAAGACTCAAGAGCATATTCGCCCAACCCTAGATCTTTGTAGGTTAAATGTGTTTGAAATTGTATTGGAAGGAGTTGTGTTTATAATGTGTTTGGAAGATGTGTTTAGAAAGATGTGTTTGAAAATGGGTTTAGGAAGTGAAAAGGCTTTTGAACTTTGCTTCACTTGATCCTGACTTTGTATTTGAATTAGCTTTGAAGGCCTTATGGCCAAATAAAGAGTTATTGTGCTAAATTCCGCTTGAACATTCTTTGCTTTGAATTGGCACATTTGGAATAAAGACAACAACAATTTTTGAAATTTGATTTGATTTGATTTTTAGGATGCCCTTAATTGAGGAAACTTTGAATTTTTTTTGTATTAAAGTGGCCGGGCCTCGAAATGAGGTTGCCTACGTGTCCCGTTAGGGAATCAGGCCGGACGTAGTTCTAACTACCTTACAAGACCTGAACTTGGATTCTTGAATTTGAACATGGAACTTAGACATAGAACTTCTTGAGTTGATCGAGGTTGGTAAGAGATCTGAATTCTGTTCCGTCGATGTCTGTTAGTTCAACTGCTCCCCCGGAGAGGATCTTCTGACGATGTATGGGCCTGCCCAGTTGGGTTTGAATTTTCCCCTTGGGTCCGTGGTGCTTTTGCGAAGGGCTTTCAGGACAAGCTCGCCTTCCTTGATGTTTCGGGTTCTGACCCTTTTGTTGAAATGTCTGGCCACTCGGCGCTGATAGACTTGTACATGGTGAGCGGCTTGAAGTAGTCGCTCATCGAGCATGACTAGCTCGTTATACCTTGCTTGTACCCATGCAACTTCTTGGATTTTGCTTTCTAGGACTATCCTTAGAGAAGGTATCTCCAGTTCGATAGGTTGTACTGCTTCCATTCCATAGACCAATGAGAGCAGAGTTGCACCAGTTGAAGTGCGAATTGAAGTTCGATATCCCCACAATGCGAAATGCAGCTTTTGAGGTCAGTCCTTGTAATTGGTAGTCATCTTCATGATGATGGTCTTGACATTTTTGTTGGCTGCTTCGACTGCCCCATTGGTTTGTGGGCGATAAGGTGAAGAGCGATGATGTTGAATCTTGTATTCGGTGAATAGATCTTCACACTCTCCTTGAAAATGGGTTCCCTGGTTGCTGATGAACTCGTGAGGAACGCCATATCTGCATATAATGTTTTCTTGTATAAACTGGGCCACTTGCTTGGAACCCAATACTTTGAATGATCTGGCCTCGACCCATTTGGTGAAATAGTCGATGGCGAACAGTATGAACTCATGACCCCCGATGCCTATTGGAGTGACTTTGCCGATGACGTCGATACCCCAGGCTGAGAATGGCCACGGTGATGATTGAGAGTATAGCAGTGATGGAGGAATGTGCTTCAGATTCGCACACTTTTGGCATGTGGGACATTTCTTGACAAAGAAATAGCAGTCCCGTTCGAGGGTAGTCCAGTAGTATCGTGCCCTGACGATCTTGAGAGCCAGCATTTTTCCATTCATGTGGGTGCCACATACTCCTGCATGTATGTTGTCCATGACTCTTTGAGCTTCGTGCTTGTCAACACATCGGAGGTTAGGACCATTAAGGGACCTTTTGTATAGGATACCGCCTTCTATGACGAAATTGGCTGATTGTAGTCGTAGAGCCCTTCGATTCTTGCTTGAAAAGTGTGGGGGATACTCCGAACTTTGTAGATACCTTTGGATGTTTGTAAACCAAGGTTCATCTTCGTCTTGCTCGACGTTGTCAATAACTTGGACATATGCTGCTTCTTGACGGGTTTCAATAGTAAGTGGCATTTCAGCCATGCCGCTTGGAATGTTGATCATTAAGGCCAGTTTTGCCAGTGCATCGGCGAATTGATTCTCCTCTCTCGCGAGGTATGTATAGCGGAGCTCTTCTATTTGCTCGGACAACTGCTCAAGGTAAGACTGGTATGGAGCCAGGCTCTCGCTCCTTACTTTCCATTTGCCGGAAATTTGATTGATGATTAGGGAGGAATCCCCGTACACTCGAAGTTTCTGGACACCTAGGGCTAAGGCGGCTTCCAGGCCCATGATGCATGCCTCATATTCTGCCGCATTGTTTGTGACGTTGAATTGCAGTTTTGCTGATATAGGAATGTGTGTGCCGTCTGGAGCTACTAGAATTACTCCAACACCACATCCGTTCTGATTGGAGGCACCATCAAAATGCATTGACCAACTGTCATCACTCGTACTCGATCAGTTTTTTTCTTATGTAGTATACGACATTCTCCTTGCCTTCAATTTCTTGAGCAAGCATAGCCCCCACTGCTGAATCTGTTGTTGTGAGGTAGAGCCTGAGGGGAATCCCTGGCATTTCTGGTTTTAGTACTGGTGGGTTGGAAAGGTAGCTTTTGATTGTTTCGAATGCATGCTGACAATCGCCATCCCACACTTTGGGCTCGCTTTTTCGGAGCTTTCGAAATACTGGTTCACAGATCATTGTGAGTCTTGAAATGAACCTGCTGATGTATTGCAGTCAGCCGAGAAAACCCCGAATTTCCTTTTCATTCGTTGGTGGTTGCATCTCGAGAATTGCCTTGATTTTTGAAGGGTCAACCTCTATGCCTCGAGAGCTGATAACATATCCGAGCAACTTGCCTGACGTTACCCCGAATGCGCACTTTTGAGGATTGAGCCTCATATTGTATTGTCTGAGCCTGTTGAAAAACTTTCGAAGTACTGAGGTATGCTCGTGCCGTTCTTTGGATTTGACAATCATGTCGTCGACATATACCTCAATTTCCCTGTGCATCATATCGCTCATGATGGCTGTTGCTGTTCTTTGATAAGTTGCTCCTGCGTTCTTTAGTCCGAACGGCATAACTGTATAGCAATATGTACCCCACTGAGTGATGACGGTTGTTTTCTCCATGTCTTCCTCTGCCATGGGAATCTGATTGTAGCCTGCGTACCCGTCCATAAAAGAGAGTAAGGCATGGTTTGCGGTGTTGTCGACAAGGATGTCGATGTGAGGCAATGGAAAACCGTCTTTAGGGCTGGCCCTGTTAAGATCCCTGTAGTCCACACACATTCGTACTTTGCCGTCTTTCTTTGGAACTGGGACGACATTTGCGATCCATTTTGGATATTTTGCTTCTCGAATAAACCCGACCTCTAACTGCTTGGAGACCTCTTCTTGAATTTTGAGGGAAACATCCGGTTTTATGCGACGGAGCTTCTGCTTGATGGGCTTTGACCTTGGAATAAGGGGAATTGTATGCTCACCGATGCTTGGATCAACCTCTGGCATATCATGATAGGACCATGCGAAGACGTCTACATACTCTGAAAGTAGCATGAAAGATCGTCCCGCTCTGATGGAGAAAGAGTTAAACCAATCTGAACTAGTTTTGGATCACTGCTGTTAGAAAGGTTGATTTTTTCTGTTTCCTCAATTATGGGCGTCCTGTTTTCATGATTTTCGATAGCTTTTAGAAATTCAAAGTCAGTTTCTTGTAAAGCCAAGTTGTGTGGATTAGGATTTGATTTTGAATTCAAAGTCAGAAATTGAAGTGTTATTGAAATCAGCAATCATTACATCGACTGTTTTGACTTGAAGCTCGACCTTTAGAGGCACTTGATTGATGCAAGACTCTAGTTCTAGACACTTAGACTCATTGCTAGACTCAAAAATTGAAAGATAGACTCTGGACCTGGACAAAGACACTAATCGAAAAGATAGTTCTCAAGGTACTCCCAGACATCTGCATTGTGATCGTCATAATCCTCGAAGATGGGGCTACATGCACAGATTTTCAGGGCTTGATCCCAGACTTGGTTCCATGTGCTGTAAGGAAATGCGGCGAAGCTGCCCTTGCATGAAGCGTTGATCCCTAAGAGAAACATTCTTACCATTTTGCCCTCTGGTAGCTCAGGCTGAATTGTACGAGCGGAGATTGCCCATCGGTGGTAGTATTCTTGAATGCACTCATTCTTTTCCTGGCGTACAACCGGCTTTTGCTTGATGAGAATGTCTCTGAAGCTTGAACCTTTGAGGGTGAGGCAAGCAGGGCCATCTAGTATTTCCTCGAACCAAGGCTCTCCGAATAGTAGGTCGAAGTTAGTAGGCACATCGATTACCAGGAACTCAACATTGTCGTAATAGGTGTCAAAGGAGAAAACCAGCTCAAGGACTCCCAAGACTTTGTATGTGACACCCTGGAGTTTGACAGTTTGTTGGACACTCAGCATGAGATCGTACTCGGAGAATCCTAAAGCCTTCACGGTGGCGAGTGGACAGATGTTCTCTTGAATGTCGGTGGTTACCCTAGGCTCGGGGATCACCCAGTTTTGAGCACTTGGAAGTAGATGGCAAAAGCTTGGAACCATAAGCTCGTAACGTGGCTTGCATATTGTAGAGATCAGATTGCATGGCAACTCCTCTTCTTCATCTTCGCAATCATAGGAGATGGCTTGTACAGAGGGGGTTTGCTTAGCCCCTGGGGGTAAGGGTAAAGTCTTGTTGTCGACCATGTTCTGGATCAAGTGTTTGAGCTTGTAGCAATCCTCGATGTCATGACCCTTCCCTTGATGGTATTTGCAATGAGCTGTCGGATCCCAACTCTTGGATCTTTTGTCAACTGGAGGATTGGGTGTTGGACCGATGGGTGCTATAACTTGTTTTTCGACCAGCCGATCAAATGCCTCACTGTAAGACATCCCGAGGTTTGTGAAGACTCTTTGGGGCCTGCCTTGATAGTTGCGCTGGTTAGCGTTGCTTTTGAAGTTGTTCGATTTGGGACCTTGAGGAGCCTCTAGGGCGTTGACCTCATGACCTTTGTGGGTTGTCTCAGGTCTCTTCCCCTTACATTTTTCAGATTGCGGAGCTGGGGCTGCGGGTGCTTTCATTAGGTCATCCTCTATGTCGACCCCTATGTCGTAGGTTCTCTTGAAGCTTTCCAGACCTAGGTACTTCATGTGAGCATTGTACTTTGGAAGGAGACCGGCGATGAAAATCTTGACTAACTCTCTCTCGGATGGCCGGGTTACCATTTGGGATGTCATTTCCCTCCACCGGTTGAGGTAAGTAGTAAAGCCTTCCTTAGGCCCTTGCCTAAGAACTTCTAGTTCCCTTAGAGTAGTTTGCAGCTGAATGTTGGGCTAATATTGCTCCATGAATGCTCGAGCGACCGCTTCCCAGGTATTCGTTTGATGTTCCTTGAGTGAATAGTACCACTTTTGGCAGACAGGTTCCAGAGACATAGGGAATACCACTGGGTATAGCTCGAGTTCGACCCCCTTGATGGCCATTGTAGCTCTGAAGTTCTTGAGATGGTACTTGGGATTGTCAGTTGATTTGAATTTTGGAATGTCATTGGCGGAGAATTTGTCTGGCAGATTAGCCTTCCCCTTGAGGTTGTCCTCCATTGAGGTGTCAAAGTAGTTCTCTTGATTGGTAACCTTACTGACAAGGCTCTCGATCTTCTTGGTTAAGTCATCAGTTGGCGCACCCTGTTCCACGACACCCAATCGGTTGCTTATGCTCTCCACATTGGCACTGAGGTTGGCGAAAGCCGCTAGGAGTTGAGCGAGTTGATCAGAGGCAGACATTTGGACTGTTCCTTGAATGGGGCTGGGAGTCTGATTTGTAGGAGATGATATGGCTACTTGCTCGACACCGGCTATGCGGGAGGCTAGGGCTGCTGGAGTTCTTTCCAACCTCTCCCCTCTTCGGCGAACCCACAGGATCTTCGGACTCCTAGTTAGGACACACCAGACAGTTTTAGAACTTGGACTTCCTGACACATGATATGATATGCATGCAATGAATGAGACCTAGACTTGACTCTAAGTGTCACTCTGAAGATTCGGGACTTTGGATTTTGTACTTATATTCGGGATTTGCAACCCGTTGGAAATGTTTGAGAGGAGCGTTCATTCTTTCGTGAAAGTTGGCTCTTTGTACTAGAATTTGGGAGATCGAAAAGGAATATTTCAACCTATTGGAAATTGGACTTATTTGAAGGGGATTTCAACCCGCTCTAGGATATGGAAATTGGACTTGTACTAGGAAATTGAATTTTCAAGGGAATTTCGACCCATTGGACTTGGAATATTTGAAGGGAATTTCAACCCGATTGAAAGGGATTGATTTTGTACTATTTAAAGGGAATCTCAACCCGTCAATTTTTTAGGGGAGTTTCAACCCATTGGACTTGGAATATTTGAAGGGAATTTCAACCCATTGGAATTTGTATTATTTCAGGGGATTTTCAACCCGATTGAACAATTGGACTTGTATTATTTCTGGGGATTTTCACCCCGTTGGAAATATTTGGAATGGGGTTTGTATTATTTTAGGGGATTTTCAACCCGTCAATATTTTAGGGGAATTTCAACCCATTGGAATTGGAGTATTTGAAGGGAATTTCAACCCGTTGGAATTTGTACTATTTCAGGGGATTTTCAACCCGTAGATGAAATCTTGAACTTGTATTATTTCTGGGGAGTTTCAACCCGCCGAATTTGAACTTGTATTATTTCAGGGGATTTTCAACCCGTAGATGGAATCTTGAACTTGTATTATTTCTGGGGAGTTTCAACCCGTCGAATTTGGACTTGTATTATTTCAGGGGATTTTCAACCCGATTGAAATTTGAGTTTGACTCCAAGTTTGAATTTTGAAATGGAAAGGGATGCATTTTGTATGTAGAACATGAAGCTTCGTATTTGGAAAATCCGGCATTATGTCGCCGTGGATTTGCGACATTGAATTTGTGAACTTGAAAGTCTGGCATTATGCCGCCGTGGACTTGTAGTGTAGGATTTGAAATTTGAATGTTTGAAATCTTTGAACTTCGAGCTTGAGGTTTGAAATACGGAATGGAAAATCGGCATTACGACGGCATATATTTGGAATTTGAAGTTTTGAGCATAGGACTTGAAATTCGAAAGATTGACATGGAATTTGAGGTTTGAAAGTTGGAGTTGAAAAGTTGGCATTACGCCGGTCATGAACTTTGGCATTTGAACTTTGAGGTTTTGAGACTTGGAATTGGCAACTTGACTTTGATGTTTGAAGACTTGAATGTTTGAAATAGGAAATCCGGCATGACGCCGTTGGATTTGTGGTTTTTGACTTTGAAGTTTGAAGCTTGAAATTTGGACTAGAAAATCCGGCATTAAGGCGCCGTTGGATTGAGTCTTGACTTGGAACTTGAAACTCGAAATTTAGACTAGAAAATCCGGCATTATGGCGCCCTTGGGTTGTATTTGAAAATTGAAGTTTTGGACTAGAAAGTTTGGATTTGAACTTGAAGCTTGAAGACTAGGAAATCCGGCATTATGACGCCGTTGGATTTGGACTTGAAAATTGAGGTTTTGGACTAGAAAATTTGGTTTGAACTTTGAAACTCGGAATTTGGACTAGAAAATCCGGCATTATGACGCCGTTGGATTTGGACTTGACTTGGAAATTTGAGGTTTTGAAAATAGAAAATCCGGCGTTATGACGCCGTTGGATTGCATTTTGAACATGAAACTTGGAATCTTGACTCGAAATCCGGCATTATGACGCCGTTGAATTGAATTTTGAATTTGAAAGTTGGAATTTTGAAATGGAAAATCCGGCATAATGACGCGGTTGGATTGACTTTTGAATTTGTAGCTTGGACTTTGGACTTGAAAATCCGGCATTATGACGCCGTTGGATTGAACTTGAATTTGGCATTTGTGCGTGAGGCGTGTTTAAGGTTTTTGAATCAAATGGAGTGACACTCCTAAAGACCCTAAAATTGGCGATTTAGATGCATGAGGTTTGAATGATGCTCCTAGGGGTTTGGTTTCCTAGTTGGAGGCTAATTGGTTTTGGCAAGCTAGAACTCGAGGTTAGCCATTCACGTGTGCAAAGACGCCCACACAATGCACAAGTAGCACGTTGTCACACTAATCATGAATATGAATGCGACATGCAAAGTTCTCAACCTAAGGTCGGTCTAAGTTTTTGTATGATGCAAGTGGTCGGCTTTGGGTGTCAAAATGGTACTCGGCTAAGAGACGGATCCGGCGACAAGCTTTCACATTCCGCCTAAGGGAAGTGTGTGTCGGCAGACGGCCTCCATACTTGACATCGGGAATGTCAAGCAAATGCCAAGTTTCGGTAGGCGCGGAAATGGTCACACACTTTGGTCGGGAACCGTATGGAGAGTCACCATTTCGTTGCCCCCGGGGCTAGCCCGAATGTAGAACACACCCGTTTGGGCAAAGGTAGAAATTCATTTTGCACAATATGGTTTTCGAAAAATGCATGAAATGACTAGAAATTGAAATTGAAATCGTACTTGAATTTGTATTTGTAAAGCCCGTTTTTCGGCACTCGTTCACGAGGCTTGGGAGCGTCTTTCCAGATGCAAAAACAGACTAACTCCCAACACGAAAAGTTGAGCAAAAGTGGGCAACAAGCCACTGTGAGCCACTGTCTTGGATGCAGGCAGTGGCGTTGGGCGCAGGGGCTACGCCTGGCGCCAGTGCTGGCATCCAGTACTTTGGCAGATCAGTGGCTGGTTGCTCGAAATCTGCTCTCATTTTCGAAATCGAAATTAGAAACGTCCCCAGCAGAGTCGCCAAGAATTGTAGGGGGTTTTTTGATCTTTTCCCCGTTTCCTACAATGGGGTTTTGGCACGAGGCGGTTCGTTTAGAGAACTGTTGAATTATTTTTGCACCTCGAAGGAGTCGCCACCAAACTTATTTTAGGTCTCGTTTGGGAAGACCGCACAATGACTCTTTTTTTGGATAAGGCCTTGAATCCTTGAAACGGATGGGTGATGTTAGGGGGGAAAATACCCTCTTGGTGATGTAGGCAAACGTGGCAAGCATTGCATACGTGGCTGCCAGCAAGGCACATGGTGGCACCGTTCGAACTCACTCTCAACTGTTGGGATCAAAAAAGCCGTTGCAAACCCTTGATGAAGCCGGCCTTCATTACGCATTTATTGTGTAATTATGTGCAATTAAGCACAAACGTTACACTTTTATTGTAAATGCCTATAAAATGGCTTAGTCTTGTCCATTTTACATACAAGATTTCTAAGCAATAAACATACTGTCATTCCATGCTATTACAACTTGCTCTCACCATTTTCAATTATCTAGCTCGATCGATTGTTAGCACCATCTTCAAGGCAAGCTCGTCTCTAAGTCGAATTTGCCCAAAACAGGTGAGATCCGGGCTCGGGAACGAAAATGCTTATTCGGCGAGCTTTAGAAATATTCAAGTACGTTGGCACAACATTGTTTCGAAAATAAACCCTAAGATTAGACTATGTGGGTTTGAAATTTAGAAAAAAATAGAATTTCTAATTGTACGGCGGTCACTTTGCTTTAAAGATTGATTTAAGGAACCTAAGGCCGGTTTGTCCAAAAATATCTTCGTTAAGCGTGATGTAACCTTTGTATGTTGTTGTATTTAGCATGTTGGTGATGAAAGCAATAAAGCACATAAAGAAACATCACAATACTAAATAAAGTGCGGAATTAGTAAATACAAGACCCCCTAGAAAAGGACTAGGGAGTAGGTCCACATTGCCTAGAAATGGACTAGGCAAGTAAAGGTGCGGAATTGAAAGTGCGATATTGAAATTGCGATATTGAAAGTGCGATATTGAAAGTGCGATATTGAAAGTGCGATATTGAAAGTGCGATATTGAAAGTGCGATATTTAAAGGTGCATAATTGAAATTTGTACTTGGGCACATGAGATTCGAACGCCAAGCGGCTCCTTAAAAATAAGTGCGCGCGACACGAATTCAAAGCCAAAAATCTCAACTTGGGAGTGGTTGCTCAACCCAAATGTCCTAGATTTTGCATATTGAACTTGAAATTGAAAGCTTGAATATTGAAAGGTTTGAACTTGAAAAGATTGAAACTTGAACTTGAAATGATTGAAATTTGAACTTGAAATGATCCTAGTTTAGAGAGGTAGTTATGAACAACCCTAAACATGGTGGGATCCTTGAAATTTGAAAACTTGAGCTTGTATATTGAAAAATGGAGTCTGGAATCTCAAAAAGACTAAACCTTTAAATGCTAAAAGGTGTCATCTTTGATTACTCCACACTTGAAGGTGATTCTAGTTCAAAGAGATGAATGCAAACAACTTTGAACATCCTTGAATCTTGAAAATTTGTATTTTGTATTTGAAAAAGTTTGTATTTTTGAAAAAGCATGTGTGATTGTTGCAAGTGGTGTTTTTTATGGAAAAAAAACACCAACTTGCTAATCATTTGAAATCAAAATAGCATAATTGATTGAAATGGGATTCAGATTTACCTAGTTAGGCTTAGGCACGAGCTCCCAATTGCTCTTGAATTTTGGAATTTTTGTATGTGTATTTGAAGAATTTTGAGGTTTGTATTGTGAGGAGTAATGTCGAAATTACGACGTTGTATGTGTTGTGCTCCCCCTTTTTCGATGGAAATTAGGGGTATTTATAGGAGGGAAATGGTGAAAAATGCCAGCACACGCCAGCGCCTGGCGCCAGGCCAGCGCTAGGCGCTGCTGACGTGGGCTGAATGCCGTCAAAAAGGACGGAAAGATGCCGTCCTTGATTTGTCTTGTATGAGTGTACCTTCGTACGAATAGTTCGATGTTTGGCATGTAGTGTTTGCTTGGAGGTTAAGGCTTGAATTTGCGTCTAAAAACAAACCTTTCTCGGGTTTTTGAATTCCGGTTTTACGGGGCGGGGCCCGGCATGCTCGGTTTTGTGGGTCGGCGCCCGAATTTGACTTGCCTTATATGATTTTGAGTGGAAAAGGCCTATTAAAACCAATGGGATGATCTTATAGTTGAGATTGAACTTGGATTTTGAAATTGGATCTTGGAAGTTGTATTTTGTACCGAGTTCCGGGAGGGGAACGGTCTCGGGGATTGGATTTTGTACCTTGGATTTTGGAGGTATTCTTAGCAATTGGGATTTCCGCCTGGAGTTACTCCAATCGCCTAACATGGATAATGGTATCGTCATCATCCCAAAGGGGAGACACAAATTAGGTGTCTACAGTAATAAATGCGGTTCAGTATTAATTAACAAGTTAATAATTCAGTGAGATCAAGTGAACTGAATGCCTAGCTAGAGGCCGCTTCAGTTCAAGTGAAATTAATAATATTAATCCACAAATTACTCTTGCCTGAACCTGTAGGGTCACACAAATGGTACATGATCGGATCCAGTATTTAAGTGAATATATTATTCATTGAGTACTCCATTTATGACCATTCGGAAATGACGGATCTCGGTTCCAGTGGGAGCTAAAATCGTCAAAAGGCAAAGTAAAGAATACTCCCGAAATGAAGATATTGCCGGAAACGGTAATATGGTTCATGACGGAAATATAAATATTATCCAAGTCGTAGATGATACTGGAAACGAACATGGTTCGTATCGGAAAATATTATCGGAAATAGAAATATTGCCCGAATCGAAAATATTGCCGGAAACGAAAATATTACCGGAATCGGAAATATTGTCGGAAAAAGAAATTATTTCTGGAATCTGAAATATTAACGGAAACGTAAATATTTGTTCGAAACAGAAATGGATTCCGAAATCGGAAAACGAATCAGAAGCTCGACGAGTGACAAGCCGACAAGCGAGCCGCCCATCGCTCGGCAGGCAAAAGGCCGAGCGCATAGCACTGAGCACGAAGCCCAGCGCCAGCGCCCAACCGATGGGACTGGAAGCACAGTGGGCCGCGAGCAGCAAGCAAGGCAGCAGCAGCGAAGCAGCCCGCCAAGCCAGCAGCAACCCGCCAAGGCAAGGTTGCAGCGCGCTGGGCCTTTGGCCAGCTGCGGCTGCGGTTGGGCCTAGGCAGGCACGCGCACCAGTGTGGCCCATTGTGGTTGCGTTAGTTGCTTCGTCTTGGGCACCATGAAAAGTCCGATTACTTAGTTGCCAAGTAACTTTGGGATTAAGTATTAGCTTTCCTAGTCCTACTATAATTGGTTTAATTAAGAGTTTAATTAATGTTACAATTCTAATTGGATAAGAATTTGAACCCTAGTAGGGTTGGTAATTCTTTTCCTAGTAAGACTCAAATTCCTTATTTCGTACCCAATAAATATGAGGCTAGGCCCTCATAATTTCATACATAGAAAATCATATTCTTTACTTACATTGTGTTTAAGGGAGAACATAATATAGCCTAACCCGAATACATAAAACCTTAAATAAAATCCTAGTTGGTTGAACCTGAGGCGGATCCGAACGTGCTGTGGACTTTCTACGGAGGGGCAACATTTGGGGCTCTTAAGACCCGTTCTTGTTCGGTTCGGGAGCAGCTAGGGAAGACACGCATCACATTGTATTTAACCTAAATTATGGTAATTGACTATGTGGAAATTAGTTTGGATTCTGGCTTTATGGTTTTTCCGCATGAATTATATTATTGTATTATTCATAACCCAACAGTGGTATCACGAGCCTCTAATTAATTCCATAATTGTAGACACCTACTTTTGTCCCCGTTCCCGCAAGGGAAAGGATCGATGATGAAAGCATAAAAACTCCACTTGACAACGCATCTCCTATAAAATAAACGAATCTCAATTCCCCTTTTCATTTCACCCGAAACCAGCTATTTATGGAAACCTGCTAAAAATAGTAACTGCCGTAAAAAGTAGCTTCTAAAAGTGGCAAAATCATAAAAGATAGAAACCTGTCAGAATTAGGTGTTGCATTCCAACATAAATCCTAAATGAGATAGAAAACTGCGAGAATCCTATTCCTAATATGATTCGGAAATAAGAGTTACGTATTAATTGAAATCCTAACGAGCCTAGAGTTCGTAACGGGCCCAGACGCATTCCGTCACAAAATTAATACGCGCTAAAAGACTCGAATTAATCTCAAACTCTACGGATTTCAGGAATCCGAATCTTACAAAGAATTCGGCCCAGACATCACTTTCAACGCCCAGAGCTGGGCGCCGAAATCTTTGACGCCCAGCCCTGGGCGCTGAAATTGCATGGATCTCTATTTTCAACGCCCAGCCCTGGGCGTCGAAATCTTTAACGCCCAGAGCTGGGCGCCGAAATTACCTGGAACGTGTTTTTTCCTAATTCTTTATGGATTAGAACTCTGCAATTCTATCTTTCCACGAACTCTTCCCTATAAATAGGCCCCTAGTTTCGACGTGAAACAACAAACAACAACACATAATATATTCTGAGTATTGACTCTAAACCCCTTAGCCTAAGCCTCTCGCTGCGAAACTGTTCACGCGTTCTGTCGCAATCGATCCATAAATCGAACAGAACGTATCCTGTCCCATAATTGAGATTCGTTAAATAAAAAGGAGAAATAGAAAAGTCAAAGTGGTTAGTTTTCTGAGAACCGTGACGCACCTCTCAAGGGTGCGTCGTAACGTGTCCCTTTTCGATGATTTAACTGCTTTCCTCGCCCTTTTTATGAACTGTTAAACTAACCTAATCTGATTGTTCTATCACGCCTAACAAATATAATATTTTTGGGAAATCGGATTATCATGCTAGGTCCCTTAATGCTATTTAAATCAGATAATCACGATCGAATTAGTGTTATATGTTGCATATTGCTAAAATCAACTCAGATTAGTTTAATAGTTAACGCATGTCCCTTCAATTATTTATGCTGAGCTAGTAAGGATATCCTGCCTCTGGAGTTATCGACGAGCGAATTACTCCTCTCGGTAGTTACAGTCCCCCGAACCCTCAATCTCTACCTTGCGGGTGTATATTGAGAGATCCCCACACCAGGGATCACAAGGGAACCCACGGCCGTCGTGGTCAAACATAATTGCACTCCCTTTATGTCACGATAACCGGGTTTTGTCAGTTTTTCTCATTGTCGTTAAAAACTGAATGGCGACTCCTATATTACTAGTCAATTGGGTGTATACTCACAGGAAATCCAATTACACTTGATTGAATAAAAAGAATCGTCACACCCACGGGGGACAAGGTCATGCATTAGCCTCGTGCTTTTTCGACCCCCTCATAGTGGCGACTCCACTGGGGATAGTGAAGGAAATACTCGTGCTTGTAGGTAATCAAAATAGCCGAAGGGTGAAACGATCCTACCCCGCGTTTATTTCCCCATCAAGTTGGGACGACCTGAAAATCAGCATATTAATGTGAACAGGCGGAACATCATAACGAATCTCGGCTCCCTCGGGAGTTGGGACTAAGGATACCTTTTTTCGCCAATAGGGGGGTGCATACGCCGCGTATGTTTCCCACTCGGTACTTGTTCAGGTAGTACACCCATCCCGAACCCAATCGCTCGCTCGTTAGGTCCCTCTCGCCTGCATGCCCCCTTGGCTTGCACTTGCGGGTTGGCCTCTTGAGCGAAATTCACCTGTTGAAGACACTACCTCGACCGGGGCATGTGTTGGATCTACGATAGAAGCGGTACCAAGCCAGGCGCAAATATACTACCCATAGAAGCCTATCATAAACTACGTGACATATTTAATTTTCAAATCCATGTTTGTAATGTAGTTATGTGTAGCGAACTATGTGACTATGTTATGATTGTGTGTACGAATAATGCTAGACAAATGATGCTAGAAAACCAACGACCTTAAAAATTGCCCAAACATTCATAGACTAATTTGCCAAAGAGTTATACCAAAATACGTGTTCCGCAAGCCCGAACGATCGCCACGAAAATAAGCGACGCTCGGGATGGCCTGTAACGAATCCCACAAACGCTGCACGACGCATAAAGGACTTTATTAGGCAAGCACGCAAAATTAAGTCGCATAAAACAAAAGAATATACGCGAACAGAAAACGAGTACCAGTTAGGGACGCATTTTCAGCGCCCCTGGCTGGGCGCCAATATTTCTCACGCCCACTGCTGGGCGCTGAAGTTGCTGCCTGGCCTTTTGGTCAGGCACAGCAGCCTCGGTGCCCACGCATGAAGAAAATACGTAGCAAAAAAAAAAAACTTTTCGTAAAAACAATTGCTACGAGGGCGTATGAAAGGCACTCGATTCTAAAAAGCGACTTGTGAAAAATAAAATAACCCTTTGTGTCGTTGTTAGGCCTCCTACGACGACAATGCTCGGCACCAAAACCGAGCATGCTAATTAAACGACCTTGAATGTCACATGGGCAAAGAATTCAAAAAACGGTGTTCGAATAAAGTCTTCAAAAAATAATGTTCAAATAAAAAGTAAATCCGAGTCTAGACTAGGCTATGCCAAAGTACAATCTAAATCCTAAGTCTTGGTTGTCTTATCCATAGAATCGGTCATAATGCTTGGTGTCGTTCTGCAAATTAAAAGGTTAAACCATATTGAGTCTCCCTTTCTAACATTTAAATCAATAAAGCACCCATATGTAATTGTCATCCCTTGCTAAGAGTCTACGGCCTCGATACTCTCTCTCACCAATAAAAAGAATATATTTGCAAAATGGAAACAGTCACATTCTGAAAATCATTCCCACATAGTCGCACAACCCCCAAACTGAACCTAAGGTGTCAACACCATTAGCAAAGAAAAAATTAATGGCCTCAAGGCTTAGGATCACATTGGGTCACGACTATCATAGTCCTCTCGAGTCACTCACTCCTTGAAATACTACTAAGTACGGACTAAAAGATTTTCCATGAATGCAACATGACCAACCATGAAAATACCCAAATCGGCATGCCGTAAGGCTACCATTGGGGTAAAAGCAATACACACTAAGAGAGAAGCCGCACTAATGATTCTAGCCTTGCAAAAATAAAAATTTGATCTCCCCAATTAACTATCTTGCCAACATTAAAATGGCGCATGACAAATGAACACCCAAGGGTTAAAATCTAAAGTGTCAACCAACGAAAGTTATGGTCCAATTAGCCTAAGTCTGAGAGTCGCTTGGTCAAGTATTATAGGCTTACGCCATGTCATTATTTTGAGTCTAGGCCACCTCCTTGTGTTCATACACGGGTTATAATCAGAAAAATTAATGAAAGTTCGAGTCTAAATCACAACTTCCAGTTAAATCCCGGAAACCGGAATCTGAAAAGAAGCAAAAAATTATCTTCGATGTAATTCTTTCGTTAAATTTTAATAAGGTAAAAATAACGTTTTGAATCTACGCTATTTGCACATTTTAAGAAACGACTAAATACGCTTGCAAAGTAAGACAATTTAAAGGTCCACCCTAGGCCTACTAAAATTAAAAGGTCCACTATAGGCCTACCAAACGAGGCTCACTCAGTCTCGCCTCGTGACTCAAGGACCACAACCATCTACCTTTTAGCCCAAATAAAAAATTTATGTTGAGGGGGGAAATCCCAAGCAAAAAAGAAAAAATAAGAAAGAGAAAAGGGAGAGCGAAAAGAGCAAGCCATGAAATACTTAGCCCGTACCTCCCAAAGTGCGAAATTTACACAAGTAAAACGAAGAAAGAAAATTGAGTCAACCAATCCAAATCATAAAGTTCTACGATGTCTACCCTTTCCAATCCTTATGTTCTTAGACGCCTTCGCTCTGGGGCCCCTGTTCAGCTCATTCAACCCATCCATGTTCTCATTGCCATAACTCAAGAAACCATTACCTCGACTCTTGTTCTTGAACTTGTTGTCAACCGCAAACCACGCACGGCCATTGACACGTGCGTCATACCCATTATTTCCAAAGCCCAAACCTGTTCTTACACCACCATTGGCATAATGACCATATAACTTGTGTGGATACATCCTGTTGATAAACCCTTGAGCCGTCCCCATGCTACTCATTGGCCTTAGTTGATGTAAACTCACGACACTAGTTCGAGGCTGCAAATTGTGAGCCATAGCTAATATAATCCTCATGCTTGACCAATACCTATACAAATTATCCTATCTCATTCAACCCGCCTTTCAAACCGTCTTGAGTCAGGAATATATATATAAAAAAAAAAAAAAAAAAAAAAAAAAGACAAATGAAAAGTACAAAAAATGTAAATAATACAAAAGCAAACTTTGCAAAGCGCCTCTAAAGATAGTCTAAAAAGGAAAAGAAGCATTTAGCGCACAAAAAAGATCCGCCCAGAAATAATTTTCAGCGCCCACAGCTGGGCGCCGAAATCTTTAGCGCCCCAGCCTGGGCGCTGAATCTCTCTTCTCGCCAAATTTTGTCCAGAAGTGCTCGTCATTTTATCCGCACATGCACGGAAAAATAACGAACACTTGGAGGGGTACAGCACGTATTCAGATATACGTACCACCAAAAAATATACATGTACTCAAAAAAAAATATATAAAACAAATTTTTGGCTTACGGCAAGGCAGCGGATTAAAATAATAAAAAAACTTCACTTATTCTACCGTTTCAAATAATATGTTTCCACCTCAGAACGTACTTGTTTAAAATCGGCATTCTAAGAAACCATTTTCTAGGCTAAGAACTACGCAAGACCTGATTCCAAATTAAATCTATTTAAGGCGGATACGTAGGCAATCCATGATTCGGTCCAACCAATATTAAAGCCTATAGAAAAACAAGAATAAAAATAGAAGTCCCTTATTGAAATTTAATCCAAGTCGAAAGAAAAATTGAAAACACGAAGAAGAATCCAAGTCACCAAGATGCCAAAATGAGCACACATCGAAAGAATAATAAGGGCACGTACCCTTGCCAGAAGGAGCACTCACACTCCTAGGCACTTAGCCAAGACTCAAAAGACCGCTTTGCCTCAACTGAATGGGGGCTAGCGCAAGCGTCCATGACCTCTAAAATACTCGACTTGACCCTCCCTAAAGCGAACTAACTCACTTAAAAGACTTTCTTTCACCACTAGACATAGTCGTTCGCTTTAAGACCTTCTTTCACCACTAGACACAGTCATGATCGCCAACAAGTAGTAAGGGCAGTAAGCTTGCAATAAAGAGGATTGTTCTACGGCATTGCCCCATCGTTCCTTCGAACTCATGGCACCCGTTCATGGTAATTCAAATGCTTGCGAATCCCCTTCGAAAAAAAACAGACATTGTCAATAGGACTTGGCACTTAACCAAGGCTCACCCTACTCAGACATATAACACGGGCATCTAAAATCGAAATCTGAAAACATTATTAATGGGAAGACATAACAGCAACTGGGGGCTAAAAATTTAGGGAAAGAACTAAGTATACCTTGACCTTTTGTACGGACATACACCAAGTAAATCTAAGTCAATTTGAAAAAGGTTTATATTCCCGCAATTCTGGAAAAGATGGCCCTAAAAGCCTAAAAGCATATGCCAAACGGGCACAAGTAATATCTTGACACCTGCACCCTGGCTCCCAGCAAATCCTTAGACAGCATTCCAAAATCATAACAGTATTTTGATTCACTCATGTAATCCTGTACGAACCCTTCTATAAGTCAACCTACTTAGGACTCCTTGGATTGTACACAGTAGGACTCGGATAATTTTCAAATAATTTTCAAAGACTTCTTCGAACATAATAAAGTATCATTGGTTTAATCTAAGTATGCGTGTTGCAAGTAAGTCAAAAGATTTCTAAATATGGTTATGGGTAAAGAAAGGCTCCTAGCTTTTGGTCAAGGCACACTTCGACATGTGACTACCTTGACCATGGCAATGTCGCACAATACGACATTTACAAGAGAAGTAGCAGGTCACTACTCGAACGTACCTCGCACTAAACGAGTCTGGTTCAAACTATTCATGATCCATGTCACCATGAATGCATAAAAACGTATGCAAGGCATTATAGCACCAAGCCAATCCCGTAGCTACGGTTGGAGGCTTGAGAAAAACACTCTAAAAACGCTCGAAATGACGATTTCATCGCAAATTCTCGACGCTAATGCTATACATATGTCATAGGGGCACAATCCTAAACTTTAATCGTGTAAAACGAACCTTAGAAAGGCTGCAACCCATCCCAAATTCTAAGCATTACTTAGAGTATATAAAGTCGCCCCACTAACAAGGGTAACTGAAAATCGCGAGTCACCAAAACTCCGACCACTGCACATAACGCTCGCCCTATAAAGCGCCCGTTACACAGTCTACATCGTTCCAAAGCAAAAGCAAAAGAAAAAAAAGAGAATAAAAAAAAACTGTCAAAATTCTGCCCAAGAATCATTTTCAACGCCCAGAGCTGGGCGACGATATCTTTAACGCCCCAGCCTGGGCGCTGAATCATTCTGCTTGTCAAATTTTACCCAGATATAAAAACAAGAAATAAACATCTATGAATCCTCGCATCGAACGAAGTAATAAGCTGTGCAAACCCACGCAGAAGGTGCCACACTTATTCGAGAACCTGAACGAGGCATGATGAAGTACTCCAATGCAAAAAATAATAATGATATCCCAATTCCTAGAGGAATGTTCTAAGACACGCCGTTAGGCCACACAAGCCTACGTTGCACCATAAGTTCAACCGTCCCACGGTACAAGTCTAAAAAAAGAGTAAGACATATCGCACTAATGCGGGCACGGCCAAGAAAGAGGCAAAGACTACTTATCGCCCAAATGCAAGCCACACGACTTCTACATTAAGGATTAAAGGTAGCAAAATATTACCTACCACGGAAGGGATAGCTCGCACCTACACGAGCGGAACCCCAAGGCATCTTTCTCGAAAGAACCTACGAAAATCGTACGCCAAAAGGAAAGCATCCAAACATGCATACTTGGGGGCTCCAAGCTACGAAACAACCATAGCAAAATAAAAAAAATCTCGAAGCAAATGTTTGAACAAACGAAAGGGCACGGTGTTGGAGCCCACTTCATGAATGGGCCTGACCCCTATGAAGCTTCTAAGCAAACTATTCAAAATCAGTCATTGCTCAAAAAAAAAATGATGATTCAAGCAAACTGATTGATGGACCGCACACAACGGCCATTCTATGAACGCTCGTTCGCACATACATATCATCATTCACGAACACGTTCAAAAAATATAAGAGCGATCAAAGTCTTACACCTCAAGGTATGTTCCTCGGGCCATATAGACTCGCCCGACTATAGCAATAACTGTACGCCTTAAGAGCAACAGTTCCTTAAAATAAATCGCCCCAAAGCGACAAGCACCGTAGTCCACCAATCGGCTACGGCTTCTCAAGAAAATCATCACGTTCTAAAAACAAAGAAAAAACAAAAGAAAAGAGAATAGATAGAACTTCCAAGTGAATGAACAAGAGGCCAACTGTTTCATAAAAAGACCAGCCCAAACAACACTTTCAACGCCCCACCTGGGCGTGAATTATTTCAACGCCCAGGCCTGGGCGCCGAAAATGAACCCAGGCTCAAAAAGGCCCTAACTTCTATTGGGCCCTGCCATATTCATTCGGCTTGAAAATTGCCGATTTCGTCACTGAAAGTCGTACCTCACGGCTTTGTTAAGAGTAGCACACCACTATAAAGATCACCCGCACATACGAGCGTGACCCAAACATGATTACAAGACGCAAAAAAAAACAACCGACGAGCCCCAACGCTTGGGAGCTCGCAAAAGTGGACTCCAACAAGGAGCGCGCAATCAAAATCACATTCCCAGACTGCGCCACGAACCATATCATGTTTGGATATCTCAAAAAATATATTGTTAAACAAAAATATACACAGTGTGGACCCACTTACAGGACACATCTAATCAGGAAATATTACGACCCACCAACAGGTTGTAATCACCAAAAGCTCTTCTACATGGGCAAAATAAGAAATTCAAAATGGGCTCGCCCACCCTCAGCGGGCGGGGTCTACGTCACAAACCGCGTAGGCCCTTATTTTCAAAAAAAGCAAAACAAAATTCAAAACAGATTCGTCAACTTCTATCGGACGGGGTGTCCGCCCTCAGCAGACAGGTTCGCCCTCTTCAGCCGGCGGGGTCTACGTAACTAACCGCGTAGGTCCTTATTTTCAAAAACATCAAAACAGATTCTTCCACTTCTATCGGACGGGGGGTCCACCCTCAGCGGACAGGCTCGCCCACCTTCAGCGGGCGGGGTCTGCGTCACTAACAGCGCAGGTCCTTAGTCGCTGCAGCGATAACTTTTATTGGTTTTCCCTTTTTCCTAAAGGATTGGTTTTCCCTTTTTCCAAAAATTAAAGGATTGGTTTTCCCTTTTTCCAAAAATTAAAGGATTGGTTTTCCCTTTTTCCAAAAATTAAAGGATTGGTTTTTCGTTTTTCCAAAAAAGAACGATGTGCTGGATTTTCCTTCGTTTTATGTCCTATAAAAACAAGGGGGTTTTCTCGTTTAGCTAGCCCTGAAAATGAGAATCTTTAAAAACGTTTTACCTCGTGATTGGGCTTGGCCAGGCCCAATTACACTTTACAGCTTTAATTTCGAAAACATTTGTAGCTACTCCCAATGACAAAGTGAGGGAGTTTCTACGCATCTTTAGATCCTTCCAATGACAAAGTGAGGAAGTTTCTATACTATCAGTTGACAAATCCCAATGACACGTGAGGGATATGTCGACACTTCAAGTGATGACCCTTAAGTCAAACGTTATCACTCGGGGGCTCGTGAGACCCTCGCAAAACAGGTCACATACACCATGGCTTGTGTGACGCACTCCGTCTAATACTTTGACCATCGTCTTACTCCAAGACTCAGTCAAAGTGGGGGCTAACTGTAGACACCTACTTTTGTCCCCGTTCCCGCAAGGGAAAGGTTCGATGATGAAAGCATAAAAACTCCACTTGACAACGCATCTCCTATAAAATAAACGAATCTCAATTCCCCTTTTCATTTCACCCGAAACCAGCTATTTATGGAAACCTGCTAAAAATAGTAACTACCGTAAAAAGTAGCTTCTAAAAGTGGCAAAATCATAAAAGATAGAAACCTGTCAGAATTAGGTGTTGCATTCCAACATAAATCCTAAATGAGATAGAAAACTGCGAGAATCCTATTCCTAATATGATTCGGAAATAAGAGTTACGTATTAATTGAAATCCTAACGAGCCTAGAGTTCGTAACGGGCCTATACGCATTGCGTTACAAAATTAATACGCGCTAAAAGACTCGAATTAATCTCAAACTCTACGGATTTCAGGAATCCGAATCTGACAAAGAATTCGGCCCAGACATCACTTTCAACGCCCAGAGCTGGGCGCCAAAATCTTTGACGCCCAGCCCTGGGCGCTGAAATTGCATGGATCTCTATTTTCAACGCCCAGCCCTGGGCGCCGAAATCTTTGACGCCCAGAGCTGGGCGCCGAAATTACCTGGGACGTGTTTTTTCCTAATTCTTTATGGATTAGAACTCTGCAATTCTATCTTTCCACGAACTCTTCCCTATAAATAGGCCCCTAGTTTCGACGTGAAACAACAAACAACAACACATAATATATTCTGAGTATTGACTCTAAACCCCTTAGCCTAAGCCTCTCGCTGCGAAACTGTTCACGCGTTCTGTCGCAATCGATCCATAAATCGAACAGAACGTATCCTGTGCCATAATTGAGATTCGTTAAATAAAAAGGAGAAATAGCAAAGTCAAAGTGGTTAGTTTTCTGAGAACCGTGACGCACCTCTAAAGGGTGTGTCGTAACGTGTCCCTTTTCGATGATTTAACTGCTTTCCTCGCCCTTTTTATGAACTGTTAAACTAACCTAATCTGATTGTTCTATCACGCCTAACAAATATAATATTTTTGGGAAATCGGATTATCATGCTAGGTCCCTTAATGCTATTTAAATCAGATAATCACGATCGAATTAGTGTTATATGTTGCTGAGCTAGTAAGGATATCCTGCCTCTGGAGTTATCGACGAGCGAATTACTCCTCTCGGTAGTTACAGTCCCCCGAACCCTCAATCTCTACCTTGCGGGTGTATATTGAGAGATCCCCACACCAGGGATCACAAGGGAACCTACGGCTGTCGTGGTCAAACATAATTGCACTCCCTTTATGTCACGATAACCGGGTTTTGTCAGTTTTTCTCATTGTCGTTAAAAACTGAATGGCGACTCCTATATTACTAGTCAATTGGGTGTATACTCACAGGAAATCCAATTACACTTGATTGAATAAAAAGAATCGTCACACCCACGGGGGACAAGGTCATGCATTAGCCTCGTGCTTTTTCGACCCCCTCACAATAATCAATTATAGTTAACATGGATTAAATTTTATAAATTTGCAATGAAATAAAGGGGTGATTAATTTCGTGGATGTAATTGATTGCATATTCGTGCGATTATTTGATTATATGTTCGCAGGATTTTTCGGCAGTTTTGTCAATAATGGTCAAAATCTTATGTTTTTATAGTGATTTTCGCATGTAAAAGACGTTTTAAATTTTTGACAAAAATCATAGATTTGATGCCGAACCCAGAATTCCCATATTCGAAGCGTAACTATGACTTTTTGGAGGTTTTAGTTTTTCAAATGCAAATTTATTATTTTTATGATGTTAAATTAAATATTTGCGAATCTTGTATGTAAATCTTGAATCTATGATTGACCTACTGTATATGTTTAACAATTTTTAGGTCTAATTTTTTAATTATACAACCTAATTTGTAATTATAATTAATTTGTTGAATTTCAAATAATTTAGAATTTGTTTTGAATTTCATAATTAATTGATAATTTAATTAGGATCCTATGATTAAACCACCATAAAATTTGTGAAAATTGAAATATTTTAAAATTTTATGACCTAGATTTTAATCCCTAAGAAAACATGTAATCGGAAATTAATTTGAATGATAAATTTTTCGATTTTTCGCCTAAATTTAGTGAAATTAATATGGATTATTAATTTGTCGTTAAATTTAAATATAAAAGTGTTTGATTTTAATAAATCGTTCCCAAACTTGCACGCACGAAGCAATGGAAGCTAAGTGTTACCCTTAAGGGGTGTTGCAATTTGCGGGCATGCGACGACGAGCAAAGGAGCTCGTCGCCCATGCGGTACGAGGCAGCGAGCAAATGCACGAGCACGTGCGCGCGGGCACAACGCCTGTGCAGTGTCTGCTATGCGAGTGCTCAAGAAAGGCGAAAGGGCAACGCTGCACACGCCTAGCAGTGCTGGCGTAGCGGCAGCGTGCGATGGCTTTCGAGCCATGCGCGTCTTCCAGTCCGTGTTGTGCCCAGCAGCTATGGCGACGAGGCATCGATGGATGCCCTCGTGCCATGCGCGCAAACTAAGCAAGCAAGCAGTGGCAGCCAGCGATGGCGTCGAGCCAATGGGCGCTGGCGAGGGCCTGGCTGTGCGATGGCCTCGGCCATGCGTGCAGTCAGCTCTTGCGACGCTGCAAGCCTTGGCGAGGTATGGGCCTTGTGCCCATGTGCCTTGCCTTGGCCGATAAACTTGTTTCATTTTGTCTTTTAATTTTCGGTTGAAAACGATTTTAATTAAATTTAATTTCGTAATTTAGTTTTTCTCGAAATTTAATTTTGATAAATTTAATTATTATAATATGTTTTATACTAATTATTTTAATAAAATTAAAACCTTGGTAAAATTATAATTAATTAATTTTAATGAAATGAAAATAATATAAAGGGATTTAAAATTATTTTATGTGAGCTTTAAATTTTAATTAAATTTGTAAGTTTTCGGTTGGACTAGGAAATACAATTTAATGTTTAAAATTTGTAAAGCATATAAAATCTTGGTTTTAGTGGGAGCTTTTATTCATTAAACTCTTGATTAGGAATTTATTCCTTTAAGGTTAAAAAAACTCGATTAGAACTAATAATGTTGAATAATTTGTAGATTGTTGGAACCTTTGATTAGTTGCTGAAAATGTTTATGTGATGCATGATTTTTCTACTAAATTGCTATGTGGGCCATTCATTGATAAATGAATGGATGAATGGTATATTGTAAATGTACTGTTTTGCAGGTTGTGGAAAGTGACTAGTATGGCCCAAATAGCATAGTAAATATGGTATGCGTACCATTAATTTGAATGTAAAATTGGTCTTATGCACCAAAATTTTTATTTAAATATGGTCTGCGTACCATCAAATAGTTGTAATTAGTTTTAATTATAGCATATCCTATTTGAAGAAAATGGCGCCTCCCATGGTGAAATTCAAGACGGAGTTTCCAATCCATTTTGAAGACGGAGTTTGAAGTTGAAGCTTCAAGATGAAGTCGGGCCATATTAGATCACATTTAAATCTTATGCATGCTTTAAGTTATTTATTTCTTTAAATATATCTTAATTATGCATGAGATTGTGGCTTGATTTGTTGTATGATTAAGGATTTTAGTTCCCTTAAAATCTAACCAACATAGTAAGAGCCCTAAGTTCCAAACTTTAAAATTGAGTTAAAAGGTGCCATTCCAAAAAAACACTTACTTGGATAACCTTTACATCAATCTAGTAATAGTTTCTCGCCATAGCGAGGTGTTACTTATTGATTCTAAAGGGGTAAGGTACACATTAGTTGTGAGTACATGTTAGTTTTGGTAAAACTCAACGATATAAGTAAGGAGTCCTTTTATGTCGTGGCAAATGGGATAGGTTTTCCTAATAAGTTCTTAGACGTGCTTATCAACCAAGAATAGTTTCTAGACTATTAGCAAGGGATTTTCTTACCTAAAATATTTTAGAATTAAAATTTTTCAATGATTTTGGGGTCTTGGATTCATTTTATTCACACCTGTCGGAACTAAATATTTCGAATAAAATGCCAATGACTTGTTTAAATTGCATGATTGCTTTAATTTTCAAGTTATTACTCATGATAAATGTTTAGACTTTGCATGCTTCAATGTATGTTTTAATTATTGTTTATAATTAAATATCTTGCATTGCAGTAAATCCTTTTAGAAAGGTAACAAAAAATTTCCTCGATTGGTAGTGAATCCAAGAACGATTCATGGAAATGAGAGAAAATGAGAAATTAAAAATGTATGTTTCTTATAGAGACTTTTATGGTAGTTTTCGAGTATCAAAGTCGAATGGCAAACCGATTGGTGCTTGTGAATTCAAAATACAATGTAGTTTTGAGATCATAAAGCATTGAGTTTAAACGATCAGCTTTACCAATGGTTAACAACCTAATAGCTTTGTCCATTTAATTTTCGAATGAGTCTAGTCCCTAGACATTCGAATAGATCGATGCTTAGAGAACTTTAGAAGCTTCTGGTAAGATCATTTATTTGAAGAAAAATATTCAACATAAATAAAATGGTAAGAACCTTGTTGGATTTACATTGGACATGTCTAACAAAGTATAAAAGTCACCACTAAAGAAGTCAATTCTTAGGACTATAAGAAAGGGTACAAGAAATAGGAAAACAAGGAACAAGTGAAAGGAATTCACAATTCTGTTTCTACCTATAAGTTTATGTTTAAAGAAAAGTAACCTAGCAATTAAAATTTCTTGGTATCATATACCTCTTGAGATTCTTACTTCAGTAATAACTCAAATGATGGAAGCTGGGCTACACTAATGACCTACAAGTGGGAAATGAAGCATGGCATTGCTACATTAGTTGTAGGGTCATCTAGTTTGTTTTAAGTCCTCTCAAGGCTGGAACTTAATGGCTATTTTGTTCCATAATCAACATACCTAAATTTCTGCTTCAAACACATAAATACTCACATTCAAGAAAAACAAAAACAATGTTTGTTTGTTTATTTGAATGAAATGGTCATTTATGGGTTGAGTTGTGTATGCTTGATTAAAACAAACAACTGTTTAACAATAAGAACCTTACTATGTTCAAATCAATCTCTTGATTCGAGTTCCACTAACCTTTAGCATTGTTGCTTAGACCATATCAACAAGGTAACATTCAAAAGCTCTATTTTGATGGAATTTTGAAAGTTGTTTGATTTCTAGATCATTCAAGACGAGCTAGTCTTACTTGTTGAAAGTAACAAAAGGTATGAACTATTGTTAGAACACCTAGACAATAGAGTTCCAAGCTAAAGAAAGATTTTATGACTTTATTATATCACCTAGATTTGAGTCAATATAGGTTTATTTACTCAATGTGATATAAGTTTGAATCTGTTTAGCTAGTTCAAAGATTCAGAAGTATAAAATCCACTTGGCATGAAATCATAAAGATCTAGGTTAGATCATGATGATGATTACTTGAGACAAAAAATGATCATGAATGGTTGTGTGTTGTAATTTCACGATCTAGCTCCATAAGATATGGCATATCTACGTTGGAATGATCGAAGTCAATTGGTACTTGATTCGATTAATGATGAATCATAAAGATTTTTCCTATAATTTCTAAACAAAATGCTCAACTACCACCAAGCTAAACCAAATTCGTCAAAGCTATTGAAAAGTAATTTCAGAATATCTTTTCAATAATATATATATATCTAAAGAGTTGCTAAACTCAGTGGGAGCTTAGTGTTTGTTATTCGACAAACTAAGGCCTAAGAATAGATATATATATATATTTCATTGTGATTTATTCAAATGAGACACAAGGGTAATATTTCTACCACAAATTTTTGAGAACATAATGTTTGTTTGCTCGAAATAGTGTCCTTTTGGATATTTGTTTCCAAAATGGCAAGTGGGAGAAAATAGACCTCAAAAGTCTTCGAGGCGAACAACAAACATAAACGGACGTTCCAGAGGCTTTTCGAAGTTCTTCAGAAAATCCGAACACTTATTCTTTAAGGACTTTAGAAGTGGATTTAAGGAATAAACATATCTTAGAATACTTTACAAGTGCTTCAAGGAGAATAGAATATTCAAAGGAATTTTCAGTGGCTATTGATATTCTATTGTTTGATGTTCTATACCAATGAATGTATAGAGTTCATATCAATAAAACTATGAGAATCTTCTACTAGATAGTGAAGAAACCTACAACTAGCAGTCAAACTATTATCAAGAATGGTAATGAGTTTGTGACTTGTGAGAAAGCTATGACGAAAATAGATTACCTAAAATGGTTAAAGATCATATATAGACTCAAACGTTTTAGATGGTTAAAGGCCATAAAACAGAATCAATGTTTTGATGACAAAATTGATATCTTGTTGATTTGCAAGAATATATTAACACCTAGTGGTTGCAAATTGGTTTTAAGGATAAAACTATCAAACATGGAAGTGTGTCTTCACACAAAGCTAGATTAGTTGCTAAAGGTATCAAGAAAATTCATGCCTTGGATTGTGTTGAAACCCTCATGCAAAATCGTAATGCTCCGGTCTATAAATCAAGCAATGATTGCATATTGGTACATATGGAAATTGGATGACAAAACATATTCCTCAACCAAATGTTGGAAGAAACTATGTACATGGTATGTCATAGGATTTGTGGATCCAAATGATGCTTAAAATGAATGCTAGCTTATGAAATCCGGGTATGGATTTAAGCAAACAATTGGGAATAGGAACTGCATTTTAGTGAAGCCAATAAGTATTTTAGTTTCATAAAATGTACATGATTCTTATAGATATATAAGAAGTTTAGTGGGAGTACGTAAAACTTAATTGGTCCTATGTGTATCACACACATATCTCTCTATTGTGAAATAACATTCAAATAAATGACTTAGATTTGAAATTATTTATCAATGTTGGACCAAGGCGAAACTTAGGACATACTGGGTACGAAGATCTATTTACAAATATCTTAAAATATTGTTTTGGATTAAGTAATGGCATTTACTAAATCAAACATGAAAGACTCCATTGGAGATATTCGACCCATGTCACTAAATCTAAGTAAATGTTTGAACTATGTATAAGCATTTACTAAGTTAAACATCAAATGATCTAAATGAGATTCTTCACCTATATTATATATCAAAGAATTTAACTGGATTCAATATCTATTGAAACTGAATGAGCTAAAGTCACATGAATATAATTCAATTGGGAATTATTCTGCAAAAGAATTTATCATTTATGATATAATATGAGGATTGCCAAAAATGTATCGTATGGCTTTAGGCATAACGAACATATACCGATGTCTATTGGTCTAAGTAAAGATCAACTAGATTGAGATCAAGAAAATCCTATGGTGCTTGAAAAGAAAAATAGGAATAATTCTTGATTCAAGGAAATGAGAAATGCTAAATATTGATGCTACAAGCATAAACACTGTCAAAGGATCAAGCAAGATCCCGTTGGAGTTAACCATTAGCAAGGACGAGCTACAACGCATCGTGTTTTGAAATGGCAACATGGATTGAAGACCATGAGTTGTTGCGTGGGAAATTAATTATAAATTTCTATGTTCTAAGATACATATTGGAAGTCATCCACATATATGTGAACTGCTTGGATAAGTAAAATCCAAACAAAGAATCACTAGCAACCTATACAGTTGAAGTAAAAGTACTTATTGCCTATGAAGCAATAAAACAGAGTTGTTTACGTTAAAGAGTTCTTCACTGAACTTGGGTGGATCACATGTCAACTGACTTGATGGTTCTTCATTGCAAAATGCGTAGAACCAATATTGAAGCAAGAAAGACTATATCACAAAATAAATATACTCAAAAGATCTTTTCATCCTATCTTGAAAGAAATTCGATGAAAAGGATATTAAGATTGGAAAATCATGATAACTAAACCTATACACCAAGTGAGAAGCAACACTCACATTAGTTTTTTTAAAGATGGGTTAGAGGCCCATGGTTGTAAAACATTGGGGTTGAACATTTATCATATATGAAATGTATTTTCATATTCCATTTAATTTTGGTGTAGTATTAAAATGATGAGTCCTTTCAATTTGACAATATATTCAAGATAGACTGTAAGGACTAGTCCTGTGACTAAGAAATGTCTATCAGTGAACTTGAATGTCAAAAGTTGAAAAATGGTCCCTGGTCGGAAGTTTTCTATAAAGGTGGACGCATAGAAAACGCTAGACGATTAGAATGCAAGATGACTAGTAGTTCTGTTTCTTGAACTCTGTGGACATGGCAATGTCGCAATCATTTGCATAGATACTTACTTGAGAGAATTAGTATCGGACAGACCTATGAAACTTTACTGTAAGAGATGAAAGTCTGTCATAAGTAAATTTTATTACATTATTAGACACTAATCCTCAATACCTAATTGATATGAGATTACTTGTTTGAGAACTGGTTACTTTGACGTTGTCAAGCGTCGCACCGTAAAAGGAGACTATAGCGGCAACGCTCAGGTAATCACCTATCAAACGAAGTCTAACCTCAAGAACACAAGATTAGGATTGTCCTACCATAAATCGGGATGAGATGCCGAAAGTTGTACAAGGCCACTCAGAGAGCTAGAAACTGAAAAATGCATGGCCGTGCTCAGATGAATCATAGGATATGATTATTTGTTTATTTGATCAGTTGAACTCTGAAACCGAGAAATACCTCTGGAAATAATAAGGATGACTACTCTTACCTTATGTTCACGAGCAGGCATCAAGCGACAAAGGAATTAGGAAATGCACACTTGTCCCTAAGGACAAGTGGGAGACTGAAGGAAATAATGCCCTTGGTCAAAGTTTGCATTTAATGCATTTAATTCTAAGTCTAATAAATGTGGTTCAGTATTAATTAACAAGTTAATAATTCAGTGAGATCAAGTGAACTGAATTCCTAGCTAGAGGCCGCTTCAATTCAAGTGGAATTAATAATATTAATCCACAACTTACTCTTGACTTAACCCGTAGGGTCACAGAAATAGTACGTGAACAGATCAAGTATTTAAGTGAATATATTATTCATTAAGTACTCCATTTATGATCATTCGGAAATGACGGATCTCGGTTCCAGTGGGAGCTGAAATCGTCAAAAGGCAAAGTAAAGAATACTACAGAAATAAAGATATTGTCGTAAACAGAAATATGGTTCATGACAGAAATATAAATATTATCCAAGTCGTAGATGTTGCCTGAAACGGAAACATGGTTCGTATTGGAAAATATTAACGGAAATAGGAATATTGCCGGAATTGGAAATATTGCCGGAAACAGAAATATTACCGGAATCGAAAATATTGTCGGAAAAGGAAATTATTTATGGAATCGGAAATATTAACGGAAACGTAAATATTTGTTCGAAACGAAAATTCCGGAATCGGAAAACGAATCGGAAGCTCGACGAGCGACAAGCCGGCAAGCGAGCCGGCCCATCACTCGACAAGCAAAAGGCGGAGAGCATAGAAGTGAGCACGAAGCCCAGCACCAGCGCCCAGCTGATGGGCCTGGAAGCGCAGTGGGCCGCGAGCAGCAAGCAAGGCAGCTGCAGCGAAGCAGCCCGCCAAGCCAGCAGCAGCCCGCCAAGGCAAGGCTGCAGCGCGATGGGCCTTTGGCCAACTGCGGCTGCGGTTGGGCCTAGGCAGGCACGCGCACCAGTGTGGCCCATTGGGGCTGCGTTTGTTGCTTCATCTTGGGCACCAAGACAAGTCCGATTACTTAGTTGTCAAGTAACTTTGGGATTAAGTATTAGCTTTCCTAGTCCTACTAGAATTGGTTTAATTAAGAGTTTAATTAATGTTACAATCTAATTGGATAAGAATTTCAATCCTAGTAGGGTTGGTAATTATTTTCCTAGTTAGACTCAAATTCCTTATTTCCTACCCTATAAATATGAGGATAGGCCCTAATAATTTCATACATAGAAATCATATTCTTTACTTACATTGTGTTCAAGGGAGAACATAATATAGCCTAACCCGAATACATAAAACCTTAAGTAAAATCCTAGTTGGTTGAACCTAAGGCGGATCCGAACGTGTTGTGGACTTTCTACGGAAGGGCAACGTTTGGGGCTCTAAAGACTTGTTCTTGTTCGGTTCGGGAGCACCTAGGGAAGGCACGCATCACATTGTATGTAACCTAAATTATGCTAATGGACTATGTGGCAATTAATTTGGATTCTGGGTTTATGATTTTTCTGCATGAATTACATTATTGTTTAATTCATAACCTAACACTCGGGACCATCTGGTCGAGTGCCAAGATGACCGGGATGAGGTTGAAGCTGAGCGCCAGAGGGCTATTGAGGAGGCTCGGGGCCGAAAGGTTGCTCCCGAGGGTGATACCAATGTGGGTACCTCCTCCAAGGCGACCCCTCCTGGCTCTGATTCTATAGTTCCTCAACCTTAGGAATTCGGGCAGTCGTCTTCTTCAGAGTCGGTTGGTTCCAGTTGAGGACTTTCGAACTTGCGCTCACACCTTCTTTCCTTTTTGGCTTCAACTCTGCGATGTACTTAATAATTTTAGTTTATTTTTTCTTTTCTGTACTTCGGTAGGCTGATATCATCTGTTGATGGCTGCCGATTTTTAGCTTTATCTCATTTTCTTTTCAATTTCTGAGGAATCCTCGGTTAGTCCCGAGCTTTCTGATGTAATCATGTATGCCCCCCAGATATTGAATGGAAAATGGTTTTACTTTGCTAAGTGTGAATGTTTCTCTCGTTTTGATACTTCGGGGTTGAATTCGTGATTTCATGATTTGCCTTTGAACTTGCTTGTTTTTATCCCAATTTTGGTGATCCGAAGATCCTTCCCAAAAACTTGTTCCAAGTTCCAGTGATCCGAAGATCTGTCTTAGAGCTTGCTTGTTTTAATCCAAATTTTGGTGATCCGAAGATCTTTTCCCAAAACTTGCTTGTTTTAATCCAAATTTTGGTGATCCGAAGATCTTTTCCCAAAACTTGCTTGTTTTAATCCAAATTTTGGTGATCCGAAGATGTTTCCCAAAACTTGCTCCAAGTTCCAGTGATCCAAAGATCTGTCCTAGAACTTGCTTGTTCTTCCAATTTCTTGTGATCTGATGATATGGGCAAGAAGCTTCTAGTCCTTCTCTTAGTTAGGTGACTTCGTCCAGGCCTTGCTTAACTTGTTTGAGCGACTTTTGTTTCGAATAGTGTATATCCAGGATAATGCAAATCCGAGGATTTTGGAGGGATCCTGTTTGGTCGTTTTGAGTTAACTATTTCTTGGATTTATGTCCAAGGAATGGTTATCCCATATTGACTTTTAGCTCGGTGATCGGAGGATCATTTCCGAGACGGCATGCATATAGATCTTAATGAAAATAAAATATAATATAGGGAGATTCGTTTAATGAAACACCTGGGGCCAACGGCCTTCTCTTCTCATCAAACAACTGACTTGTATTACAAAGGGTGATGCTTACACAAAGTATTTTTTGAGAACATCGGCATTCCAATTGTAATACCCCGAGTTTTTAAAACTCGATTAGTTATGCTTAATTATTTTTATTTAGCTTAAATCGTTTTAAATCCTAATTTCGAACTTTATTTTAATTAACGAAGTTTTATTTCGCTTGAATTTTTAATATTGCTACACGATTTATTTTTTTTCAATTTATAATTTAATTTTCATATTTACGAGTTTAACGAACTTTTTTAAATTTTAATTATTTTCGGATTTCTAAATTTATTTTATTCAGAAACTAAATTAATTATTTAACGTTCTTATTTTTTATTCGGAAACTAAATTTATTTTTCGTTAACGATATTTTATAAAGAATTATTTTAGCTAAACATTTCTATTTTTAGTAGTTTCCTAAAATAGCAATTATAATTCAGAAATTTGCCTAACTATTGAAAATTACGAAAATGCCCTTTTAAAGCCAAAATGCCATTTTTCTTCTTCTCTCTTTGCTCTCCACGTAGAAAGCAAGAATGAAGAGGTTTCTTCATTCCTCTCCTTCCCTTAATTCAGTCTTAATTCATTGCCTTGCTCCCCAAGGATTTCCCTTTTCACTCACTCTACTTGTTAATATAATCAGCCATTCTTTTCCATTTTCCTCAACCAAAAATCAGAAATCAAAGAAAAACCAAACCTACTTCAACTCCTTTGTTTCCTGCAATTTCGAACCACCAACAACCACCACCGTGCCAACCACCATCACCACCTACTGAACATCATCACCGTAGACACCAACACCACCACCGCACCACCATCACCCCTCGCCTCTCCTGCTCTTCTCCTCCCATGCACTCCCCTGCCTCCCTCTGTCTTTTCCCTTTTGCGGCACCACCAACATCGCACCACCACTCCCAACCATCCCCGCCACCTGGTAAACCAGCTTCCGCCCCAAATACTCCGGCGAGCTATTGCATCGCCGCCCAGAACCGCCCCAAGTCACCACCGCCAATTCCCCTGTTTCCTCTCTGTTTCGCACACTCACCACCCTCCTCTCACAATTCCGTCGCCGCAAACCACCGTTCACCACCGTCACCTCCAGGCGCGATTCGCGGTGATGCGCCGCCCAGCCCAGCCACCTTATTCCTCCCCCATCTCTCTCCTCCCCTTCGTGCCTCCCCTATTCACGCACCCGTTCCCCTTTCTCCTCGCGCCGCCGCAAACAACCACCACCACCGTCGCCTCTGGCGCGGGTTTGCGTGGCTGCGCCGCCCAGCTCAGCCGCCCTCCCTCCTCTCCTCTCCTCCTTCCTTCGTGCTCCTCTGCTTCGTGCCCTCCCTGCCTGCTCAGAAAACCAAAATCAATTAAGTTTCAATTTGAAACTTAATTGATTCTCCTTAAACACATAATAGGTTGGGCTATATCTCATTTGTGCCTTTTGGTGAGTTAAAAAGCAAATTATATTTTCAGATTTTCTATGTTATCATTTTTATGTTTAACAATTCTTATTATATAATTATTTACTAATAAAATGATTTATTATTTTCAGGTCTAATTATCAAATTTTTCTAAAATAAATTAATAGCTTTACGTAACAAAAAATCGAATTTATATAATGTTTTCATACAAACCGATTTATGAAATATATAAATATATATTTATATATATATATTTCGATTAAAATTTCGATTATTAATATTTTCGTTGAATTATGGAATTATATTATTATTAAAAATTCTTTATTTATAAACCATTTACTTATAAATTTATTATTTATAAAATATTAATTTTAGATTATTTATCGTTTAATACTAATTCAATAAATTTAATATTCTGAAAGAAATAGGACTTGGAGCTCAGGAAGAACGATCTATCAGACGGGAAGTATAAAACTACGGTTGAGGTAACGGCTATTGCTAGTACCCGCAATCCCCTTATAAATGTATTATGAAATTATGACGTTATGATTGAATTTATGAATTAAATGTTTTGATGTGTTTTATGGATTGTGGGATGAAATATGATTTGTTTGAATTGTTTATTATGATATGATTTGATTGAGTTTTCTCATAAAATGATGTTTATATGATGCGTTGAATGAAATGATGTTTTATTGATCCCAGGATCATAATGATGTTTTATGAGCTAAATGAGTTATGTTATTTTGAACTGAAATACAAGCCAAGGCTTAGTAAAAATACATAAAACATGATAAAATGAAAGTGAAAGACCTGGTTTGTCTGGCGGTATATAAACTACCATCTTCCTATCTACCGGTCATGCATACACCACGGACACCTGTCCACCCATGGATTACGAGCCCAGGCTCCCATGGTTATGAGCCCAGGCTCAGGGCCCAGGCCCATGTTACGATGATGAGCCCAGGCTCTTATGGGCCCAGGCCTAGTGGAGAATTTCTTCACGGTTCGTACTTGCCGACAACTAGCATGTTAATTAAGAGTTTATGAATGACGTTTTCATTAAAAGTTTATGAATGAATTGAATATGATGTTTTATTAAATGTTTTACCTATTCTATTCTCCCTGTGTTATTAAATAAAATGAATTGAAATGAATTTACGTTGCTAGGGTAGTCGTTACTGAGTCTTCGGCTCACCGTTTTGTTTTCCGTTTTAGGTACTGCGGGAATCGATGGAAACGCGTAGTTGCGAGGAATTTCACTTTTATATTATTCACCTAGTTTATGCTTGATGTTTATAATAGTTTAATTAAAGACTTTTAGTAATTTATGTACTTGTATTTTGGGAATATAAATGATTATTATATTAATTTGGAGGTTTTTATGGCTTATGTATGATGTTGCCTTGCAATTTCCAAGAGGGAATTACGGCAGGTAATGTCCCGACCAAATTAGGTTAATTCCGCTGCTAATTATGTTTTAATAAGGGATTTAGAGGTCGGGGCGTTACAGTTTGGTATCAGAGCAAAGGTTCTGGACCATAAGTGCTAAACCTTACGGGTTTTGCACATAGTAGAATTCAATAGGCTTTAAGCAAAGAGTTTTAAGGAATAAGTTAAAAAGAATATGTTAAAATCAAGTCAAGTTAAAATGAAATGAGTGTGAGCGTAGGAACGCACGGGATAAAAGGGATTCATTTCTTATGTTATTGATGTTTTCTTGATTGAATATGTTATGCGAAATATCGATTATCGAACTTACCAACGATGCCACGAACGAAGCTCACATCAAAGCGCAACATTCACAATGACGTCTCCCACAATGATGTTTCCTATGATGATTTCTATGACGACCAACCTATAGAAGACCCCAAGGAGATGATGGAATGATTAAGAAACTGCACGTACGTTGTCAACTGAATTAGTCAAAGATTCTCGGCAAACGAAAGTTACTAATACGAACGGAAAAGCGTCACTATTTAAGAGGTTTTCACCTTCGAATCCACCAATCTATGATCGCAAGCATATTCAATGGAATTCAAAAGACTAGATCAATCATATGGATCAACTACTCGAAACTTTAGACATGCTCTAACGAATGGAAGAGAATATCGTGCGAAAAACGAATACTTGTTATCGATGTCGAGGAAAAGATCATTTCGTTAAAGAGTGTCCTAAACCACCTCCAACGAATACCGGAACATCAACCTCGACCAATCATGAACGAAACAACAAAAATGCTAAATCCATCACGCCCGTCAACATACGTAAGAGATTACATGATAAAGGACAAAGATGACGCCAACGCTGATATTATTCTGATTTGCTCTCTCGCGCTTTAGAGTCGAACTTCCCTTGATTTCATTTTTATTGTCACATGTCATATTATGAGTTTCCTACCCTAGACAGTCTAGGAAAAGTTTAAGCATTACTATTTTCTTCAAAGGAGTTAAGTTAAGCATGGTTCGAACTCAAAGATTTTGTGGATATGGATTGTTTTAAGGAACTTTTATGAAGGATTTAAGGATGGTATAAATGTTAGAGTGCCAAACAAGCATAAGGTTGTATTTCATGAGTGGTTGATCACTAATTGAATTGAGATTATTCGATGTTTAAAGTGCTAACATTACAAACAAAAGTGATTCTTGGGTTACCTTTCCGATGAATATTTTTGGTGTTTATAAGTACAAAGGTCTATTATCTAAAAGCTGGTTGATATGCCCCTGTTAAGGAAGCTAAGAAGCTATATGAACCCAACATGAGTTATGATAAGAAACCTAGTTGAGTTGACCCATGAATAAGATCTTGAGGATTTTACCAAAATAAGTTATCGAGAATTATTCTGTCGATAAGATTTAATGATAAGGTACCGAAAGAACATAAGTTTGTATTTTAAGTGGCAAGTCACCGATTAAATCAAGGTTATACAAGGTTTAAAGCGTGTGAGTATAATTGATTTTTGAGTTACTATTCCGCACCCTTTTGATTGTTCTATGGTTGTAAGTACCTAAGTGTATTTTTAGATATGTTAAGGAAGTTAAGCTAGAATTTTAAAGTTATGTAAGGATATTATACGAAACCAAACATGATTAAGGTTACACATGAAGTTCTGAGAATTATAAAAGAAGTTATCAAGAATTAATCTTTCAGTAAGGTTGATGGTATTCTTGGTTTACCTTTCCGCATCATTTATAAGGATTGTTTTTGTGTAGCTATCTGAAAGGACGCTTGATTATCTCCATAAAAGAAAAGCCGAACTAGAGAATGTAAGATTTTGCAAAAATGTTGTGAGGAAAAGTATGATTTATATTGAAGACATGAAATTGAGTTTGCGTATAAATCATTGAAATAAGTTATCAAGAATTCCGTCTATCAGGTTGATGATGTCAATGAATGTTATGAAACCCCAAGTGAATTGTGAATGATTGAGGAACGCAATGGAGTTGAGAATAGAAAATAGGCAAAATGACATAGAACCAGGTAGTCTGAACTGAGTTTTCTAGGAGTTAGATTGTTTCTATTAAAGGCACACTTGATGGCTTAGCGTTATCCGCAAAATTCGAGATTTACTGATTTAAAATATTAAGGATATGTAACAAAATCGTATGTTTAACGATATATTCTAGTCACGAGATTGGACTCGAACCCCTGCAACGAACGCAGTTAACGAAGTTATTCAACATAGAAGAAAGATCGGAGATCGAAATCAAAACGCATCGAATAAAGAAAGTCAGCGACAAGATTCCTGCAGCAAAGAAGCTCAAGAGCAAAACGAAAACGCAATATCTTCAAATAGTCGCCTAAGAATGATATAACGTACGAATCACGATGTTTTATGTAAATGTGTTGTGAATCAACCATGCTCGTATGTTAGATCAAATGATTATGAATGTAATGAATGTTATGAATGTTATGCTTATGTTGAATTTGAAATTTTCAATTTATGAACTACGTCTCTATGATATGGATTATGTTTATGCTGACATGATTGTATTGGTAATAACTAATGGTTATACATGGAAGCCGTCTCTAATGGAAGTTCTCCCGAGCTCAGAGTACGAGATTATTATTATAATAAATAACTTTTACAACTATTTGAGTCTTGCAATTGATAGATAAATATTTATTTTCATTATATATATACATATATTTTCAGAATTATAATTGTGCATTAAAAACTACTGTTTTTGGTGGAAAATATTTTCAAACAGGATCTCGCAAAGTAAAATAGGAGCCTAGTCAATGCTAACAAGTTTGCCCCTTTTATGTTCTTTGCTCCTCGATCCTATTATATGAAATCAAGTGGAGATACGAAAGACGATGGCTAGATGTAATTGACCTTAATGACAATTAAGGATCAATATATAATTTTGCCCCTTTTGCATTCTTTACTCTTCGATTCTAGGTCTCGAGTTGAAGCGGAGTCCTAAAAGATGATGGCGGAATGAAGGCTAGACATTGTCGGGATTGAAATAAAATTTTGAGATCTTGGTTTTAAAATAAAACATCATACTTTCATTCGAGTGTTTTCAATTTCATTAATCATTTTTATAAATCTTATTTTCAAGTTTCGAGGACGAAACTTTTTCTAAGGGGGTAAGAATGTAATACCCCGAGTTTTTAAAACTCGATTAATTATGCTTAATTATTTTTATTTAGCTTTAATCGTTTTAAATCCTAATTTCGAACTTTATTTTAATTAACGAAGTTTTATTTCGCTTGAATTTTTAATATTGCTACACGATTTAATTTTTTTCAATTTATAATTTAATTTTCATATTTACGAGCTTAACGAACTTTTTTAAATTTTAATTATTTTCGGATTTCTAAATTTATTTTATTCAGAAACTAAATTAATTATTTAACGTTCTTATTTTTATTCGGAAACTAAATTTATTTTTCGTTAACGATATTTTACAAAAAATTATTTTAGCTAAACATTTCTATTTTTAGTAGTTTCCTAAAATAGCAATTATAATTCAGAAATTTGCCTAACTAGTGAAAATTATGAAAATGCCCTTTTAAAGCCAAAATGCCATTTTTCTTCTTCTCTCTTTGCTCTCCACGTAGAAAGCAAGAATGAAGAGGTTTCTTCATTCCTCTCCTTCCCTCAATTCAGTCTTAATTCATTGCCTTGCTCCCCAAGGATTTCCCTTTTCACTCACTCTACTTGTTAATAATCAGCCATTCTTTTCCATTTTCCTCAACCAAAAATCAGAAATCAAAGAAAAACCAAACCCACTTCAACTCCTTTGTTTCCTGCAATTTCGAACCACCAAAAACCACCACCGTGCCAACCACCATCACCACCTACTGAACATCATCACCGTAGACACCAACACCACCACCGCACCACCATCACCCCTCGCCTCTCCTGCTCTTCTCCTCCCACGCACTCCCCTGCCTCCCTCTGTCTTTTCCCTTTTGCGGCACCACCAACGTCGCACCACCACTCCCAACCTTCCCCGCCACCTGGTAAACCAGCTTCCGCCCCAAATACTCCGGCGAGCTATTGCATCGCCGCCCAGAACCGCCCCAAGTCACCACCGCCAATTCCCCTGTTTCCTCTCTGTTTCGCACACTCATCACCCTCGCCGCAAACCATCGTTCACCACCGTCGCCTCCAGGCGCGGTTCGCGGTGATGCGCCGCCCAGCCCAGCCACCTTATTCCTCCCCCATCTCTCTCCTCCCCTTCGTGCCTCCCCTATTCACGCACCCGTTCCCCTTTCTCCTCGCGCCGCCGCAAACAACCACCACCACCGTCGCCTCTGGCGCGGGTTTGCGTGGCTGCGCCGCCCAGCTCAGCCGCCCTCCCTCCTCTCCTCTCCTCCTTCCTTCGTGCTCCCCTGCTTCGTGCCCTCCCTGCCTGCTCAGAAAACCAAAATCAATTAAGTTTCAATTTGAAACTTAATTGATTCTCCTTAAACACATAATAGGTTGGGCTATATCTCATTTGGGCCTTTTGGTGAGTTAAAAAGCAAATTATATTTTCAGATTTTCTATGTTATCATTTTTATGTTTAACAATTCTTATTATATAATTATTTACTAATAAAATGATTTATTATTTTCAGGTTTAATTATCAATTTTTCTAAAATAAATTAATAGCTTTACGTAACAAAAAAATCGAATTTATATAATGTTTTCATACAAACCGATTTATGAAATATATATATATATATATATATATATATATATATATATATATATATATATATATATATATATATATATATTTCAATTAAAATTTCGATTATTAATATTTTCGTTGAATTATGGAATTATATTATTATTAAAAATTCTTTATTTATAAACCATTTACTTATAAATTTATTATTTATAAAATATTAATTTTAGATTATTTATCGTTTAATACTAATTCAATAAATTTAATATTCTGAAAGAAATCGGACTTGGAGCTCAGGAAGAACGATCCATCCGACGGGAAGTATAAAACTACGATTGAGGTAACGGTTATTGCTAGTACCCGCAATCCCCTTATAAATGTATTATGAAATTATGACGTTATGATTGAATTTATGAATTAAATGTTTTGATGTGTTTTATGGATTGTGGGATGAAATATGATTTGTTTGAATTGTTTATTATGATATGATTTGATTGAGTTTTCTCATAAAATGATGTTTATATGATGCGTTGAATGAAATGATGTTTTATTGATCCCAGGATCATAATGATGTTTTATGAGCTAAATGAGTTATGTTATTTCGAACTGAAATACAAGCCAAGGCTTAGTAAAAATACATAAAACATGATAAAATGAAAGTGAAAGACCTGGTTTGTCTGGCGGTATATAAACTACCATCTTCCTATCTACCGGTCATGCATGCACCACGAACACCTGTCCACCCATGGATTACGAGCCCAGGCTCCCATGGTTATGAGCCCAGGCTCAGGGCCCAGGCCCATGTTACGATGATGAGCCCAGGCTCTTATGGGCCCAGGCCCAGTGGAGAATTCCTTCATGGTTCGTACTTGCCGACAACTAGCATGTTAATTAAGAGTTTATGAATGACGTTTTCATTAAAAGTTTATGAATGAATTGAATATGATGTTTTATTAAATGTTTTACCTATTCTATTCTCCCTGTGTTATTAAATAAAATGAATTGAAAATGAATTTACGTTGCTAGGGTAGTCGTTACTGAGTCTTCGGCTCACCGTTTTGTTTTCCGTTTTAGGTACTGCGGGAATCGATGGAAACGCGTAGTTGCGAGGAATTTCACTTTTATATTATTCACCTAGTTTATGCTTGATGTTTATAATAGTTTAATTAAAGACTTTTAGTAATTTATGTACTTGTATTTTGGGAATATAAATGATTATTATATTAATTTGGAGGTTTTTATGGCTTATGTATGATGTTGCCTTGCAATTTCCAAGAGGGAATTACGGCAGATAATGTCCCGACCAAATTAGGTTAATTCCGCTGCTAATTATGTTTTAATAAGGGATTTAGAGGTCGGGGCGTTACACCAATGGTTCTTCAAGACTTGCCCATCTAATTTCCTGAGCATATACGTGCCAGGTCTTTTTTCAAAATGAATGACGTAGGGTCCTTCCCAGGTTGCCGAGAGCTTTCCGATTATCCTTCCCTTCTAGACTGATGCAACGTTCCTGAGCACTAGGTCTCCGACCTTTAGAGGTCTGGCATTGACTCTTCGGTTGTAGTGCTTGCTAACTTTTTGTTGGTATGCTGCATTCAAGGTCCTAGCATTATCCCGAGCTTCGTCTAGAAGATCCAGGGATTTTGACAGAAGTTGGTCGTTGCTTTCTCCGTGAACTCCATCATACTTATTGTATGACTGGATTCTTAAACTCTCTGTGTCGATCTCTACAGGGATGACAGCATCAGATCTGTACACTAAATGGAAAGGCGTTTGTCTAGTGGCCTCTCTCTCGGTGGTCCGAAGGGACCAGAGTGTTCCTGGCAGTTCCTCCAACCACTTGTTCTTCTCATCTTCCACTCTTTTCTAGAGTGGGTTAAGGATCAGTTTGTTTGCTGCTTCGGCTTGCCCGTTGCTCTGCGTGTGGCATACCGCTGAGTAAGCTAGGTGGATACCAAACTGTTTGCACCAATTTTGCAGTGGGGTATTATCAAATTGCTTCCCGTGGTCGAAGACCATTAGCCTTGGTATGCCGAACCTTGTGATGATGTTTTGCCGAATGAATATTTGGACTTGGGCTTCTGTGATGGCCGAAACTGCCTCGGCCTCGATCCACTTGCTGAAGTAATCCACTCCTACAATCAACCACTTCTTCTGGTTTACAGCCGAGGAAAATGGACCAATGATGTCCAATCCCCATTTTCTAAATGGTAAGCGGTATAGTGTTGATTGTAGGGTTTGTGCTGGTTGATGGATGGCCGGTGCGAATTTCTGGCACTTCTCCCACTTCTTCGTCATCGCCTTTGCTTCGGAAACCATGGTGGGCCACCAGTATCATGCCCAGAGTGCATTGTGTTCTAGGGCCCTTCCTCTTAAATGGTTTCCGCAGATGCCTAAATGGATCTCTCTCAAGATGTAATATGCGTCGGTCGGCCCGACGCACTTCAGTAATGGGGCCGAGAAAGATTTCCTCATTAGCTCTCCATTGGCATCAATGATGAACCACCTGTTGAATCTTTTTAGCTTCTTGGCTAGCAGTTTGTCTTCGGGAAGTTCTCCCCTCTCCTTGTATGCTATAACTGCGTCCATCCAGCTCGGCTCGGATCGCAGATTACATACTGTAGGGGGTGGAAAGTTGATGCTTCTTTTCTAGTAAACTTCCACATGGACCGACCTGTTCAGGTCGATGAGCTTTGAGCTTGCCATCTTTGATAGCGCATCAGCTTGTGTGTTTTGTCCTCGGGAAATAAGGATGACTTCGAAAGATCTTAATTTTGACGTTAAGGATTTAATTTTTGCTAGGTAAGCTGTCATGCTTGGCTATTTGGCCTCATACACCCCTCGGATCTGGTTGATGAGAGTCGAAGTAGGGTCTTAGCTTTCTTGCGGCTACCACCACCGCGTAAGCTACCTTCTCAATGAGGGGGTACCGAGTCTCGGCGCCTGTTAAAGTTCGGCTGGTGAACTAGATTGGCTGTTGCTTTTTTTCTTCTTCCCGAAGGAGGACTGCACTTACAGTCCCTAGACTGACTGCCACATACAAGTATAGGTTTCCCCTTCTTTTGGTGTAGTCAGCGTCGGCAGTTGAGCTAGGTGGGTTCTGAGTTGTTGGAACGCATCCTTTTGTTCTTGTTCCCATGTCAGCTCAGGATCCACCTTACTCGGGATGCCTTTCTTCTTAATAGGTTCTACTTCTCCTCTTGGGAGGGTTTTTGGTTTGAGATCTTTAAAAAAGGGGGCATCTTTGTCCGAAGCTTTCGAAATGAACCTTGATAGTGCAGCTAACCTGCCTGTTAGCCTTTGCACGTCTCTCTTTGTCTTCTGCTCGGGAAAATCCAATGCTGCCTGGACCTTGTCCGGGTTTGCATCAATCCCTCTCTCGCTCACCATGAATCGGAGGAATTTTTCTGACTTCACCCCGAAGACGCACTTCTTTGGGTTTAATTTCATTTTGTATTTCCTCAGGTTGCCGAAGATTTCGGCCAGGTCTTTGATATGGTCTTCTTCTTTGACGCTTTTTACTATGCAATCGTCCACATAAACTTCGGCGTTCCTCACCTTCTGATTGGCAAAGACATGGTCAACTAGCCTCTGATAGGTTGCTCCGACATTTTTCAAGCCGAAGGGAATCATTCTGTAGTTGAAGACCCCTGCACTCGTGATGAATGTTGTCTTTGCTCTGTCGTCAGGGTGCATGAATACTTTATGGTATCCTGAAAAGGCGACCATGAAGCTTAGCAGTGCATGGCCGCTTGTTGAGTCTACCAATTGGTCTATCCTCGGGAGAGGGTAGCATTCTTTGGGGCAGGCTCTGTTCAGATCTGTGAAATCCACGCACATGTGCCATGAGCCGTTTGCTTTCTTGACCATTACCACATGGGCCAGCCACTTGGGGTACATGCACGGCTCAATGAAACCTGCCTCTTGCAGTTTCTTCACCTCTTCGGCAATGGTTTTGTTCTTTTCCGAGGAGTGATTCCTCTTTTTCTGCTTGATTGGTCAGGCTTCGACACTGACATCCATCTTGTGACAGATCATCTTCGGATCTATTCCTGGCATGTCAGCCGCCGACCATGCAAAAATGTCTTTGTCATCTCTCAGCAATTGTATGAGATTGATTCGGAGCCTCGAGCTTAGGCCTTTTCCTATTCGGACGCTCCTGTTTGAATCATCTTTCAGGAATGACATCTTCCATTTCTTGATCTAGCTCGGGAGAAGGAGTTTCTGGACAAGCATCAGCCTTTGCGGGTTTTACCAGACCGCTCGATCCGGCCATTCTCCTCTTAGCCTCTTTTTCCTCTCTCGAGGGCTCTTGTTTTTCATCTTCATCATCTTCGGAACCATCTCCCAGCCTCGGGTTTCTGATAGTAGTGTGACAAGTTCTCCTTGCGACCTCCTGATCTCCTTTTACTCGCTCGGCGGAGCCTGCGTCCGAGACATATATCATCATCTGATGGTATGTGGATGGGATTGCTTGCATTTTGTGGATCATGGTTCGTCCCATGATGACATTGTACACTGAATCGCAATCCATCACTAAGAATTCCTCTCGGACGTTCCTTGCGGCTTGGCCTTTGCCGACTATGACTGGTAGGGTCATCTTTCCTCGGGGAACCGCCACGGATCCGTTGAATCCGATCAGTGGATAACTGACTTTTGTTATGGATTCCTCAGCTTCCTCGAGGATTAGCTGCTCAAAACAGTTTCTGAAGATGATGTTGACAGCATTCCCTCCATCGACCAGTACTCTATGAACGTTGTGGTTGTTGAGGTCCATGGAGATTACCAATGGATCTTCGTGTTTGTACTGGACCTCGAGGCAATCGTCAGCGGTGAAAGTCATATTCGGTGGATGGGGTTCTTGCTCCCCCACAGTGCTGAAGTTGACTCGGTGGGATAGAGCTCTTAAGTGCTTCTTACTGGCATGGGCTAACCTCTATCCCCCGAATACCACTAAGATATCATGCTTTTTCTGCCCTGTGGCTTCGTGTATTCTTTTTAGGGGTTGCTCCTGGGGTTTTCCACTTGGAGCTTTTTCTTTTTCCAGCGCTCCCTCTACTCTTTGCTCTACCAGGTATTGTTTAAGATATCCTCTACGGACGAGATCTTTGATGTTGTCTTTCGGCTGATTACACTCTTTAATATTGTGGCCGTGGTCATCATGGAACTCACACCACTTGTTTCTATTTCTGTGTTGGGACTTCAGCTTGGCCGGTTTTTGCCATTTCTCATCGTATTTGTGGAGGTTGTAGATTTCTTTTCGGGGAAGCGAGAGGGGGTGTAGTTGGTGTACTTGGGTTGAAGTTCACCCTTTTCCCTTCCTTATTCGGGCTGACATCTCTCGCACCCTGTTTCTCCTTCCCCTTTCTTGAGTTGCCCTCGGGCTTACTCTGGTTTTCTTTTGTGTCCCTCGGCTCCGAGAAACTTTTCAATTTGGCAGCAGCTTTGTTGAACTCCTCGGTTCTGATAAATGCATATGCTATTTGCAGCAAGTCGCCTATCTTGGTGGGATTTTTCATGGACAGCTTATCTCGGAACCTTCGTTCTTGGAGCACGTGTTTCAGCGCGAAGATTGCCACGTCAGGCTGTAAGTTATGAATGTTGGTTGATTCTTTCATGAATCTGGCCATGAAGTTCTGAAGGCTCTCGCCTCTCTCTTGCTATATTGTGGTGAGTTCTGCAATAGTTCTCTCTGGACGGTTGTTACTGACAAACTGCACTTTGAATCCCTCACTCAGAAGCTGACAACTGATCCCTTCGGAAACGACCTGAACCATTCTCCCGCCACTCCGGTCAGCGTGGTTGGGAAGTATCTGCACCAACATGCTTCGGATTGGGGGCACAAGGACATCTACTGCTCGTATGAAGTTTTGTGATCTCGGGGTCGGTGGTCCCGTTGTATGTTAGGTGCACGGAAAACCTTACCTTCGGGATCTCTTCCAATACCAACTCTTCGATGAATGGGGAGGATGTTGGATTCATAATTTTCCTTGTTAGCCTCGCTCTAATTCCTCCACTCCTCGAAGTCTTGGCGCGAGAGTGCTCGGGAGTGCGTCGGGGGCTAGGAGTCCGGTCACGTCTCCTTCTTCTTCTACCAGCAGTTCCGCTACTCTTCTCAGGCCGATCACCGTACCTGCTCGAATCGTCGATCCTCTCGTGAACCGAAGGCTTCAACCTGCTGAGCACAGAGCTTCGGATTCGAGTATGTTGACTTATAGTTTTGCTTAGGAAAGTTTGTGGGGTGGGAGATCTGAACCACTCTGGTTGATGCTGAGCCCTTTTTTGAGTGTCCCACGTACTTTCCACCCACCTTGATGTTAGACGAGTTCCTGTCAGCGGTGGGAGTGTTTGATCAGATCTAAAGATCTCTCCACTAGGTGGTGGCTCCAGATTTATTCGTCGCCTTGTCCTCCTCTGCTCGCGGCGGTCATTTGCCAAACCATGTTCCTTTTCATTGAAAAGAAAGTTTTGCATTATGGTTATGGATGCAGCGAGCTCTTCCAGCGTAGGGATTGGAGGTCCAGAAGACACTGCGGTGTTAGCCTGGCTCGGCTGCGGTTGTGCCACCGACCGTGGGCGTATCTCTGACTGGAGACGCACCTCTGCTTCAAACTCTTAGTCCGTATGAACACTAACATTTGTCATTTTTGGAGAAAAAATGGCTGATTTCTCAAGGCTTTGAAGTACCTTCCCCACAGACGGCGCCAAATTGTTCAGGTGTTGAAACAATGGGCTTCGGATGAAGGCCCTATTCATTGATGTGAAAGATCTTGCTTGCTTGATTGGGCTGTGTCCGAATGTGCCTGCACAAGGAGCAAAGTCACTGGCCTCGGGGGTGTTCCGAGGAAAGCCTCTCCGATGCCTAAGTAAGCACAATGCTCAGATTCTAAAGAGAGAATTCCCTAGAGAATAGTGTTAAGACAATAAATTGGACGTACCTTGAGGCGTGAGCCTTGGCGGCTTATTTATAGTGTTTGTGTAGTAAATTCCCATAGGTCATTTATTACTTGGTGGGCTTTGGGCCTTGTGTTTGGCTGGTTAGCCTTTGTGGGGTAAATGGCTTATATGTTGATGTTTGTAGCCTTTTGGATTTTGGGTCTGCTGACCCAATTGGGGTCAATTGGCATCCAAACAAGTACCGTTGTATATATTAGTGGTTGTTGTGAATAAACAGTGTTGTGAATAAACAGGAGAGAATAAGAGAGAGAGAATAGGGTTGTATATTATTCCACATAGTACCAGGTATATATAGGATACAATAGTTAGGGTTTTACTGAACCCTAGAATATGCCGGAAATATTGACGGGGGTATAATGGGCATCCATATTATATTTCATAACACTCCCCCTTGGATGTCCATTATACAAAAATAAAATTTCTCTCTCAAAATAAAATATTTTCTAATGCGCGAAAATGCTGCCTCATTAAAAACCTTACCAGGAAAACCCAGTGTGAAAACCATGGTTAAGGGAAAAAGAGTGCAGCGCGCATCTACTCCCCCTCATGATTACATAACTTGAGATCTTTGAGATGACGCAATCCAATCTGGTAAACTAATTTCTTGAAAGTAGCAGTTGGAAGCGCCTTGGTAAGTAGGTCTGCCAAATTTTCACTTGAACGAATCTGCAGAACCTGTACATCACCATTCTTCTGCAGGTCATGGGTGAAGAAGAATTTTGGTAAAATGTGCTTTGTTCTATCACCTTTGATGTATCCATCCTTGAGCTGTGAAATGCATGCTGCATTATCTTCATACATAATTGTTGGAGCTTCTTTCCCTATGGATATGCCACAATCTTCTCGTATATGTTGAATTACAGACCTTAACCATACACATTCACGACTAGCTTCGTGGATAGCTAAAATTTCTGCATGGTTAGAAGAAGTGGCTGCAATAGTTTGCTTCATGGAACGCCAAGAAATGGCAGTATCACCACATGTGAAAACATATCACGTTTGTGATCGAGCATTATGGGGATCGGACAAATAACCTGCATCTGCAAAACCAATTAAGTCTTCTTTGATCTGGTTAGAAAAGAATAATTGATATGCATGTTTTATATAGTATTTTTACCCCCGTCCCTTAGTACTTTTATGTGTCAAACGTGCTCTTAGGAGCCGTTTCTAGTACTAATGTGTGTTATTGAGTGTGCCTTGAGTTTCAGGTTTGATTATGAGAAATTGGTCGTTTTAGACCCATTTCATTGTTGATCTAGGCCACTATATGAGTCCGAGAAGTTCGGGACCTCCATCGTCGACTTTCGGGAGCCTTGGATGCTTATGGTTGAGCCCCGGGAGTTAGACTCAGTGATATGGGCAAGCTACATTGAAGATTGCAAATCGCCCTGGAAGTTGTGGGCGAAATGCAACCATCGGGCGGAATTATAAGCAATATGGAATCATCAACGCGCGCCCGATCGGGCGCAGCTCGCCCGACCCGGATCGGGCGGTCAATCTGGAGGCTGTATGGAGAGTTCACAAACCGCCCGATCGGGCGGATTTTGGCCCGATCGGGCCGACTATCGAGTGGATCGCCCGATCGGGCGAAGCGACGCCCGATCGGGCGAAGCGACGCCCGATCGGGCGAAGCGACGCCCGATCGGGCGACGCCAACCCCCAGCACTTATGCGCGAGTTTTCTTTCCGTTTTTTGGGCTTTATTTTGGGCAAACTATATAAGCAAGCCTTAATTGTTTTTAGAGTACACTTTATTTTCTAGTATTGAAGCTTAGTATTATTTCCTTAGCCTAATTTTCTCTCTAGTTTATGCAAAAACACTTAGTTTAATTCTCAATAAAAATTCAAGCTTTCAATTCCCTTGTTCTTCAAATAGGTATTAATTCTTATTTCAATTCATTGTCTTGCTTTAATAATGCTTTCAATTATGATTATTGCTTTGTTAATTGTCAACATGCTTGAGTAGTCTAATTTCTAGGGTTGGGGATCCATGAATAATATGAAGGGATGATTGAATGATTATGATTGTTTGATTGTAATTGATTCCTATTGATTGGTTTATTTCACTATAAAATTAGATTTGCGCAGGTTTAATTGTGGTAGTTATGCAATATCAAATTAAGATTCGAGAGATGCAATTTGATGTTTAGGCTTGTGTCAATAGGTAGAATTAGAGTTAATACGTAGCGAGAGCCCGTTAATTCTAAGTCTATGATTAGTATCGACTTGAGAGAGCATGCTAATCTAATTAATTACTTTGTTGATTATCGTGATTGTTCAATGTCCTGGATTATTATTTGTTGGCAAACCTATACCCTAGATTCCTTAATATATTGATTCATTCTTGTTTAATATTCGTTCGTAGTCTTAATTTACAAACCATCAACCAACTTTGTTCACAGTAGTCTAGATTAATTAATTGATAGTAGAAAGAACGCCTGTTTCCCTGTGGATTCGATCCTGACTTCCCTTGCTACCTAGCTAGTGGACCTTAGGTTATTTTTTATTAGATAATACGACTTTAGCCTGTCAAATTTTAGCGCCGTTGCCGGGGAAACGGTTTTATTTTCTGTTGTTGATTGCTTACCCTAGATTATTGTTTGTTACTACTCAAGGAACTCACGTTCCTTGAGACCGGATCTCACATTGTTTTGTAGTCTTTGTCTATGCCCAGGACCGTAGGTACTAGTAATCTTACTCCATTCGATCCTGAGCCCGAAAGAACCTTTCGTAGACGAAGAACTTTCATTGCACAGTGTGGGAATTACTCTGATTCTGATCATAATATTGGCAATCTTTTTCCTTCAGATACAGATTCAGTTTCAGAGATAGAGATGGGTGACGAAAATCTGATACCGCCACCTACCCCACGGCTTACAGACTATTCTAAGCCAAGTTTGTCCGTGCTACCAAAGGCGATCATGCCTTCTATTGCAGCTGAAACCTTCAAGATTGAGCCTGCATTGATTAACATGATCAAGAGACGCCAGTACGGTGGGGAACCAGGTGAAGATCCGAATCTTCACATTCAGTCCTTTATCCAATATTGCTCCACCATCAAGCAAAAGGGATTGACTCCGGAGCAGACTATGGAGATACTTTTCCCGTTCTCTTTGAGTGGGAAAGCTAAACTGTGGATTAATGGGTTGAATCGGGCGGCTTTGAAAATCAATAATTGGGAATCCTTGGCTCTTGCTTTTTATGTTAAATATTTTCCACCTGAGAAAACGGCTCGTCTGAGGGGTCAGATATTAGGTATCTCGCAACAAGCGGATGAGAGTTTGTTCGAGGTCTGGGAGAGATTCAAGGATTTGCAGAGAGAATGCCCGCACCATGGTTTGGAAGATTGGTTCTTGATTCAGCAGTTTTATAATGGTCTGGGCAATGAGTCTAGATGTTTGTTGGATTCAGCTGCAAGTGGGAGGTTCATGCAACTTGAGGTGCCTAGAGCTATGGAGGTGATTGAGGAGATAGCCATTCACAATGCCCAGTATGGAAATCCTAGAGGTCTATCTAACAGGGGTGGTAAGCATGATTTAAATTATATTGAACAATTAACTGCCCAATTGACTGCTTTACATTATAAGTTTGATAATATGCAAGCGGCCAATGCTCAATCTGCCCAACCTGTTAGTGTAGCTGCTATGAGTGCCCAACCTACTACTATTTGTGAAAGTTGTGGAATGTCTGGTCATTATGCACAGGAATGTAGGAGCTCTATTGAACAATGTAATGCATTTCAATCCTACAAACAAAACAACCCATTCTCCAACTCTTACAATGAGGGCTACAAAAATAACCCTCTGCTTTCCTACAGGAGCAACAATATCCAAAACCCTCACCAAGTTCAACATCCACCACCACAACCATATCAACCCCCACACCAACAATCTTACCAACCCCGAAACAACTACAACCAACAGTCTAGTGGGCCACCTGGGTTCTCTAGACAACACACATCACCCCCACAACCACAAGCTCAAGCCACACAGCCCGACCCTATGCTAGTAGAGATGAGAAACATGATGCTACAAATGCAAAAATCTCTAAGTGAAAAGGATGCAAAAATCGGTGCTCTTACTGCTCATAACAAGATCATTGATACACAGTTGGCACAGATGGCTACTACTATTGCAGGGAGGCCACTAGGCCAACTTCCTTCACAGCCCGAAAATAGGGAGACTGCTAATGCAATTACATTGAGGAGTGGTAGGGATTATGATGGTCCTTCTATGCCGGTTGAGGTTGATTCCGGGGTGTCTGCTAGTGATCTGGTCAGTGAGGAAATCCCAAAGATAGTTATGGGTGAAAAGGAAGCTGAAAAGGTAGTCAATGAGAATGAGGCTACAACTGAGGTTAAGAAGGGGGCGGATATTCAAGTACCACCTATTGCACTCCCCTTCCCAAATCGACAACTCAAGAATAAGCTAGACAAGCAGTTTGGCAGATTCTTGGAAGTGGTCAAAAATTTGCAGGTAACGGTTCCTTTTACTGAATTAATTTTACAGGTGCCTGCTTATGCTAAATTCATGAAAGATATTTTGACCAGGAAACGTGCTTTTTGTGAGGTAGAGACTGTAGCTTTTACTGAGGAATGTAGTGCTTATTTGCAAAACAAGTCTCCACCTAAACTTAAGGACCCCGGGAGTTTTTCCATCCCATGTAACATTGGCACCGTATTTATTGATAAAGCTTTATGTGATCTAGGTGCTAGTGTGTCTGTCATGCCTTTGTCTGTCTGTACTAAACTGAATATGGGTGAGCTTAAGGTTACCAATATCACTCTACAAATGGCCGACCGTTCTGTCAAATACCCCTTAGGTGTTTTAGAGGACGTCCCTATTAGAGTAGGTATATTCTATATACCTGTAGACTTTGTAGTATTAGACATGCAGGAGGATTCTCAAATTCCCATAATCTTAGGTAGACCCTTCCTTCACACGGCGGGGGCGGTAATTGATGTTAAAAGTGGGAAATTGACATTGTCAGTTGGGCATGATAAGGTGACTTTTAATCTAAACAGTGCCTTAAAAAGTCCCATACTAGAAGAGGAACAATGCTATCGCATAGATGTAGTTGACTTTATTACTCGTGATAACGTCTCCCAAGTTCTCGAAAGAGACCCTTTGGAGGCAGTGCTTTGTTGTGAGTCTTCTGCAGGTGATAGCAGTTCTTGGAGTGCTGAAGTGGATGCTCTGGAGTTGGCTCTTAATGGTGGAGAATCTGAGCCGGAGAGCACCAAATTGAAGAGGTTAGTTCGGCCGGTTTGTTCTGTTAAAGAGGTAAAGAAACCCGAACTTAAGCCTCTTCCTGCTAACCTTAAGTATGCGTTTTTAGATAATGAACAATTATGCCCTGTGATCGTCAGTACTGCACTTGATGCAGACCAGTTATCCCAACTTCTTATTGTGTTGAAAGGCACAAAAAGGCCATTGGGTACAGTATTGATGATTTAAAGGGTATTAGCCCTGACTTTTGTATGCATAGGATACATCTAGATGAAAATCATAAACCATGCATTCAACCCCAGCGTCGTTTGAACCATGTCATGCAAGATGTTGTAAAAGCTGAAGTTATGAAATTGCTTGATGCGGGTATAGTGTATGCTGTGTCTGATTCTAAGTGGGTGAGTCCCGTTCAGGTAGTGCCTAAGAAAGGGGGGACAACTGTGGTGAGAAATGAAAAAAAATGAGTTGATACCAACTAGGGTAGTCACAGGTTGGCGCATGTGCATTGATTATAGGCGTCTTAATGTTGCTACTAAAAATGACCATTTTCCCCTTTCCTTCATTGATCAAATGTTAGAAAGGCTAGCCTGTCACAAGTTTTTCTGTTATCTGGATGGTTATTCTGGTTTCTTTCAAATTCCCATACATCCAGACGACCAGGAAAAGACCACCTTCACCTGTCCCTATGGTACCTTTGCATATCGTAGGATGCCTTTTGGTCTGTGTAATGCACCTGCTACTTTCCAACGTTGCATGATGAGTATCTTTTCTGATTTTATTGAGTCTATCATGGAAGTGTTTATGGATGATTTTAGCGCCTATGGTACTTCTTTTGATTCTTGCTTGCTAAATCTGACTAAAGTTTTGAAAAGATGTGAAGAGTGCAATTTAGTCTTGAACTGGGAAAAGTGTCATTTTATGGTTACTGAAGGGGTGGTTTTGGGACATTTGATATCTGATAAGGGCATTCAGGTGGATCGAGCTAAGGTCCAAGTGATTGAACAATTACCCCCTCCAGTTAATGTGAAGGGTGTTAGAAGTTTTCTTGGTCATGCGGGGTTTTATCGCCGCTTTATCAAGGATTTTTCTAAAATTGTTAAACCACTTACCCAGCTCCTCCTCAAGGATGCCCCGTTTGTGTTTACTGATGCTTGTCTTGAAGCCTTTGACAGGATTAAACAGGCACTGATTTCGGCTCCCATCATTCGTTCTCCCGAATGGGATCTTCCGTTTGAGATAATGTGTGATGCAAGTGATTATGCAGTTGGGGCAGTTCTGGGTCAGAGAAAGGAGAAGGTTTTACATGCCATCTATTATGCAAGTAAGACCTTAGATGAAGCTCAGGTTAATTATGCTACTACTGAGAAGGAGCTTCTAGCTATAGTCTATGCCTTGGATAAATTCCGCACCTATCTGATTGGATCCAAGGTGATAGTCTATACTGACCATGCGGCCCTTAAGTATCTGCTCTCTAAGAAGGAAGCCAAGCCTAGGCTTATTCGATGGATACTACTGCTACAGGAGTTCGATCTAGAGATCCGCGACAAGAAAGGGGCTGAGAATGTGGTTGCCGATCACTTGTCTAGATTGAGGGGCTGAGAATGTGATTGCCGATCACTTGTCTAGAATGTGGCATACCTCAATGATCGGGTTAGCAGGAAGAGGCTTAAGTTCGGGTTTCTTTACCTCTTTAACAGAACAAACCGGCCGAACTAACCTCTTCAATTTGGTGCTCTCCGGCTCAGATTCTCCACCATTAAGAGCCAACTCCAGAGCATCCACTTCAGCACTCCAAGAACTGCTATCACCTACAGAAGACTCACAACAAAGCACTGCCTCTAAAGGGTCTCTTTCGAGAACTTGGGAGACGTTATAACGAGTAATAAAGTCAACTACATCTATGCGATAGCATTGTTCCTCTTCTAGCATGGGACTTTTTAAGGCACTGTTTAGATTAAAAGTCACCTTATCATCCCCAACTGACAATGTCAATTTCCCACTTTTAACATCAATTACCGCCCCCGCCGTGTGAAGGAAGGGTCTACCTAAGATTATGGGAATTTGAGAATCCTCCTGCATGTCTAATACTACAAAGTCTACAGGTATATAGAATTTACCTACTCTAACAGGGACGTCCTCTAAAACACCTAAGGGGTATTTGACAGAACGGTCGGCCATTTGTAGAGTGATATTGGTAACCTTAAGCTCACCCATATTCAGTTTAGTACAGACAGACAAAGGCATGACAGACACACTAGCACCTAGATCAGTCACCATGGTTCGCAGATTTTGCTAACTACATTGTAGGGAGAATTCCTCCGGCCGATCTTTCATATCAACAGAAGAAGAAATTCCTACATGATGTCCGGTTTTACTTTTGGGACGACCCTTATTTGTTTCGTGAGACTGCTGAAGGGTTGTACAAGCGTTGTGTTCCAGAATGGGAAGTTCAAGGTGTTATCAGTAGGTGTCATTCTTCACCTTATGGTGGTCACCATGGACCGTCTAAAACAAACGCTAAGTTGTCGCAATGTGGTTTTTACTGGCCTACTATGTTCAAGGATGCACAGGCTTTTATTATGGCTTGTGATGCGTGCCAGAGGGCCGGCACTATTTCGAGGAGGTATGAGATGCCACAGAACGGGATCCTTGAGGTTGAGATTTTCGATGTGTGGGGAATTGATTATATGGGACCATTCCCATAGTCCAAGGGTAACTTGTATATCCTTGTTGCTGTAGATTATGTGTCAAAGTGGGTGGAAGCCGTTGCCTCACCTACTAACGATGCTAAGACAGTCATCTCCTTGTTCAAGAAGATCATTTTTCCTAGATTTGGGGTTCCGCGCGCTTTGATCAGTGATGGAGGGTCACACTTTCATGAGAAGCATCTGGATGCGCTCCTGCGCAAGTATGGAGTTTATCACCGCACTGGACTAGCCTACCACCCTCAGACGAGTGGTCAAGCTGAGGTCTCCAACCGAGAGATCAAATCTATCCTTGAGAAAGTGGTGGCGAAGTCTAGGAAGGATTGGAGCGATAAGCTAGATGATACTCTATGGGCATACAGAACCGCCTTTAAGACACCTATTGGTACCTCCCCGTATCGGTTGGTGTATGGCAAGGCGTGTCACTTACCAGTAGAAATGGAGTACAAGGCTTATTGGGCAATCAAACAGCTCAACATGGATGCAAAGCTAGCCGGTGAGAAGCGGTTACTTCAATTGGGTGAGCTCGATGAATTCTGACTACAAGCCTATGATAGTGCCCGGATTTACAAAGAAAAGACCAAGAAGTGGCACGACAATCACATTTTGCATAGAGAGTTCGCGGTGGGCGACAAGGTTCTACTTTTTAACTCTAGGCTTAAGTTATTTCCTGGAAAACTTAAGTCTAGGTGGTCTGGGTCGTTCACCGTGACTATGGTAAGCAAGTTTGGGTCTGTTGAAGTAGAGAATGAGAATGGTGAACGATTCAAGGTCAACGGGCAACGTCTGAAGTTGTACCATGATGGGGCTACTGTAGGAGTGGTTGAGGTCCATCACCTCAACCCCTCCGCCTCATAAACTGCATATTCAAGGTAACAAGGTCGAGCGGGACCTAGAAATAAACCAGCGCTTTGCGGGAGGCAACCCGTATTTTATCGCTTTAGTAGTATAAGTTTGATCTTTTTTTTATTCTATTTTTGTGTGTTTAGTTAGTATTTCCCATACCTAAGTGTGTTCAAGCATTGTTTTTGGTGTTAGTGAGGCGAGAAGAGGGCATTACGCTGTTTGGGTGCTTAATAATGTGCAGGCCTAAAGCTCCATGTTCGAGAAAGTGAAATTACGCACAAAGCCAAGCACGCTGCAAACCGCCCGATCCGAATCGGGCGCGCACGGATGAGATTCTTGCAGTTTATTTCTGCCCGATCGGGCGGTCTGGCGAGTGGAATACTCGATCAGGCGAAATTATTTCGCTCGATCGGGCGGTCTGGCGAGTGGAACGCCCGAGTCGGGCGTTTGTTTGCCCGATCGAGCGCAGAAGACGAGTGGAATGCCCGATCGGGCGAAATTATTTTGCCCGATCGGGCGGTTGATGAAATTTTCGAGGAAAAGTCAAGGATGATTCTGGGCAGCAAAAAGTCAAGAAAACGAGCATTCGCAAATCGCCCGATCCGGATCGGGCGAGGTGCGCCCGATCGGGCGCGCACGCATGAAAAGAAAAGGTTCGCATTCCGCCCGATCGGGCGGAATGTCGCCCGATCGGGCGCGACGCGTTTTCAGCAATAAACCACGATTCGCCCCTTTCTTTCTTCACTTCCTCTTCATCTTCAACCTAACTTTCTCTCACTTCCTCCATTAAACCCCAACTTCCAAAAACTTCAAACCACCATATCTCCCTCAAATATCCACCAAATTCAACAATTCTTTCATCAAAATCATCCTCTCATCATCCTCTACAACCTACACCTAACCGATTTGAGTTTTCTCTCATCCCCATAAAATCCCCAAATTCACCCAAAAAGCTCAAAAACTCAAAAATTCAGATTTTTCATCAATGGCAAATAGACCACAAAGAAAATGCACGAGGGTACCAAGAAATCAACATGAGGCTTCCACAAGCCGAGCTCGGGAACCGACACCACCACCTCCACCACCGCAATTCGAGCCCGACACGGATTTTCCGGATGTCATCTTTATTACGGAGGAGCAACGAGCACGATTCATGCACCTCAAATTGAGGGAGGTAATCCCTACTCGCTTTATATGTCAAAAATCCTTGCATGAAATGGGAATTAAGCGTGATGTAAAACGTGTTTTCGTTGGTGTTGGTATGAGTAACATGTATAGTATGCTCCGTCTCACATTTAGACGGTTGACTCTAGAATTCTTGAGTAGTTTTAATGTGCGTAGGGATGGTTATCGAACCGTGTCATCGGTTTAATTTGTGTGATGAATAGAACCTACACCATGAGCTTATCTGATTTTGGTAGGATTTTTGGATTATCTACCACATATAGTAGGAAACCTAAGGAGACCCATAACAACTGCACCATGTGGGGAAAGCTTACGGGCAATGATAATCCCGGGAGTATGCAACATTTGCATGCTTCCAAAATACAACACCCGATACCCATTGTCTTTTACAGGTTCCTAGGATTTACAATCTTTGGTAGGGATGAGACCCAGAACATTAGGAATACGGAGCTAGAGATCCTAGGTGGCTACGTTTCAGAAGGAGAGGAGAGCTACAAAATGAACCTTGCACATCACATGGCCTCTCAATTTTACTCCATAGCCACTTCCATGCATACTACCAAAATTACCATTGGTGGGTTGATCACCCACATAGCCATGGCCACGGCCAACTTTACTGAGGCTAACCAGATTCCAGTTCTGGGTAGCAACTTGCTTGATTTGGCTTATTTTGCTGGACTCCGTAGGCTACAGGGGGAGCATGGGTTATTTAGGCCGGGAGCCATGTACTGGATGTTCGAGGGAAACAGGCTTTTCACCTTGCCTGACCCTCAGGGCCGCACTAGTTTCAGACCCGGTCAGGCTCATTATCTATTTGTTGGATTTGAGCAAGAGCCTCAGCCTGACCCCCAGCCTCAGCCTGACCCTCAGCCAGAGCCCCATCAGTACCAGCCAGAGCCTCGCACCTACTTCAGGAGGGGGCGTCGAGACACGGGGAGGCCCCAGAGTGGCCCGGTAGTACATGAGGAGCAGGGGTCCATTGATGAGAGGTTGAGCAGACTTGAGCTCGGGTTCCGGGAGTTCGCAGCTGATCACCAGAGGACCATGTTCCCATTTTATGATCAGTATGCCAGGCAGGGCTATATTGCCCCAGATTACGAGCACCCTACCTGGTATACCTATCCCGCGGAGGGATATGGAGCTCCGGGTTCTATGGGCACCTTCACACCCACCCAGTACGGAGGGTGGGGAGCGGGTCCTAGTGGGAATGGTGGCCGAGATGATGATGATGGCGGCAATGGCCGTCAATGATGGAGATGAGATGGAGTTGGTTCGATACCCTTGAGCCAATGAGGACATTGTCTGATTTGGTTTGGGGAGGGTTTCACATTACTTGTACATTGTAGGTATGTTTCTCTTTTCTTTTCGCATTTCTTTATTTTGGTGTGTTTAATGCTTTCTAGATTAGTTTATTGCTTTAAAAAAAAATATACAAAAATACGTTCCGATGAATGCAAAATCATGCTTCCCTGTGCCCCTTTGATTGAAAATTGTTTTGATTCTTGGTGTTTGATGATGGGCAATGTAGATGTGTTAGCCATGATTTGATGTTCGATTGTTTTGATGCCTAAACATGAGTCAACTCCGACTAACTACTTGTGGACTTGGTGCTTGACTAGTTGACTTGGTTAGGATGTGTGATAGCTTCCTTGTGTGCCATTGATTTTGAGTATTGGTTTGCAACTATTAGTAATATTTTATGACTCATATACATGCACATTGTGGAGGACGAAGGCATTTTTCTATTTAGGTAGCCTTCAGATGAAATTAGATACGTTTGTTCCCTCTTTTTCTACCCATGTTGTGCTTGTGCCATTTATTCGGTGACTAACCACATTACAAGCCCGTAAATTCCCCATTGGTTACTAGTCCCAAGCCTAGCTTGGGGGAGCTAATAGTAGTGAGGTGAGGGAGTTGTAGTGTGGTACATTTTGAGCATATTGAGTATTGAAAAGGGAAGTTCTTCTTATCATGATTGTTGTTGAAAAAAAAATGAAATGAAAAATGAATGAGATGAGGAGAATAAAAAAAAATCGTGTGAAGGTTCCAAAAAAAAAAAAAAGAAAAAAAAAATGAGATTGAGCAAGAAAAAAAAAAGAAGGAAAAATCGTTTTTCTAGAAAAATCAAAGCATTGTTTCACTCAAGTGTTGTAATTTCTTATCTTTATGAGTGATTGATTTTAATTGTGAAAGAAATGCAAGAAAGTATAGTGTGGTTTGTTTGTTGTTTCATCATGTGTTGAGTGGGAAGTTGTGGTTGTGGTCATCATTTGTGGTTGATCATGGTTTTGCTAGGATTTATGCTCCCCAAAGCCAAGGCTTTAAGCTCACATTTTACCCAAATTTACCGCACCCCTACCTAAGCCTATCATTACAAGCTTTGAAGACCTTCCGACCTTTGTGCATAGAGTCATATTAATGTGAAAGTAGTTGTTTATCAATGCAAGTTATGACATGACACATTCCGAGTCGACTACTAGGTTGAGTGCATGTTTTTCTAGACACACGAGTGTTGTGAGTTTGGGAGGGAATTGTACACATATATGTTGGCAGGGGAGCGAACGGGTATATTTTTTATCCGCCACATAAATGAGTGACGAGTGTGTGAGCACTAGTCTTGAATTCCATTGTACACTTGTGGTTCGCTTTGCGTGACGATTGTTGAGGTGGATTGACGGTTGAATGAATTTGATTGGTTAACATTGATGCATGCTTGTTGGATTTTGCCTCGAATTATGTTTTTCATTTTGAATTATGTCGGGGGTGAAGTTGGTTTTGTGTTTATCGATGATTTCCTTGCTTAGGGACAAGCAAGGATCTAGCTTGGGGAGGTTTGATATGCATGTTTTATATAGTATTTTTACCCCCGTCCCTTAGTACTTTTATGTGTCAAACGTGCTCTTAGGAGCCGTTTCTAGTACTAATGTGTGTTATTGAGTGTGCCTTGAGTTTCAGGTTTGATTATGAGAAATTGGTCGTTTTAGACCCGTTTCATTGTTGATCTAGGCCACTATATGAGTCCGAGAAGTTCGGGACCTCCATCGTCGACTTTCGGGAGCCTTGGATGCTTATGGTTGAGCCCCGGGAGTTAGACTCAGTGATATGGGCAAGCTACATTGAAGATTGCAAATCGCCCTGGAAGATGTGGGCGAAATGCAACCATCGGGCGGAATTATAAGCAATATGGAATCATCAACGCGCGCCCGATCGGGCGCAGCTCGCCCGACCCGGATCGGGCGGTCAATCTGGAGGCTATATGGAGAGTTCACAAACCGCCCGATCGGGCGGATTTTGGCCCGATCAGGCCGACTATCGAGTGGATCGCCCGATCGGGCGAACCGACGCCCGATCGGGCGACGCCAACCCCCAGCACTTATGCGCGAGTTTTCTTTCCGTTTTTTGGGCTTTATTTTGGGCAAACTATATAAGCAAGCCTTAATTGTTTTTAGAGTACACTTTATTCTCTAGTATTGAAGCTTAGTATTATTTCCTTAGCCTAATTTTCTCTCTAGTTTATGCAAAAACACTTAGTTTAATTCTCAATAAAAATTCAAGCTTTCAATTCCCTTGTTCTTCAAATAGGTATTAATTCTTATTTCAATTCATTGTCTTGCTTTAATAATGCTTTCAATTATGATTATTGCTTTGTTAATTGTCAACATGCTTGAGTAGTCTAATTTCTAGGGTTGGGGATCCATGAATAATATGAAGGGATGATTGAATGATTATGATTGTTGGATTGTAATTGATTCCTATTGATTGGTTTATTTCACTATACAATTAGATTTGCGTAGGTTTAATTGTGGTAGTTATGCAATATCAAATTAAGATTCGAGAGATGCAATTTGATGTTTAGGCTTGTGTCAATAGGTAGAATTAGAGTTAATACGTAGCGAGAGCCCGTTAATTCTAAGTCTATGATTAGTATCGACTTGAGAGACCATGCTAATCTAATTAATTACTTTGTTGATTATCGTGATTGTTCAATGTCCTGGATTATTATTTGTTGGCAAACCTATACCCTAGATTTCTTAATATATTGATTCATTCTTGTTTAATATTCGTTCGTAGTCTTAATTTACAAACCATCAACCAACTTTGTTCACAGTAGTCTAGATTAATTAATTGATAGTAGAAAGAACGCCTGTTTCCCTGTGGATTCGATCCTGACTTCCCTTGCTACCTAGCTAGTGGACCTTAGGTTATTTTTTATTAGGTAATACAACTTTAGCCTGTCAATAATCCCATATCTTTCGTTCCTTGGAGGTAACAAAGTACATGTTTTATCCCATTCCAATGCCTTCGAGTTGGACATGAGCTAAACCTTGCTAACAAATTTACTGTAAATGATATGTCAGGTCTCGTATGACTAGCAAGGTACATCAATGCCCCTATTGCACTTAAGTATGGTACTTCAGGACCAAGGATTTCTTCATCGTTTTATCGAGGGCAAAATGGGTCTTTTATCCACATCCAGTGATCTTACAACCATTGGGCTACTCAGCGGATGTGCTTGATCCAAAGAGAATCTTTTCAGTACCTTTTCTGTGTATGTTGTTTGATGCACAAGGATTCCATTCTTTAGGTGCTCAATTTGTAGCCCTAAGAAAAATTTTGTCTTTCCAAGATCTTTCATCTCAAATTCTTTCTTCAAATATTCCACTGTATATGATATCTCTTCAGGAGTCCCAACAATGTTTAAATCATCAACATACACTGCAATTATTACGAATCCTGCTCCAAATCTCTTTATAAAAATGCATGGACTGATGGGGTCATTCTTATATCCTTCCTTTAACAAGTACTCACTTAGGCGATTATACCACATACGCCCTCATTGTTTCTATCCATAAAGATATCTATTCAATTTTATGCAGTAATGTTCTCGAGAACTACAATTTGCTGCTTCTGGCAGTTTATGTCCTTCTGGGACTTTCATATAAATGTCATTGTCCAGTGGGCCATATAAGTAAGTTGTGACTACATCCATTAAACGTAAATCGAGTCCTTCTCTAATTGCCAGACTGATAAGGAACCTGAAAGTAGTTGCGTCCACCACAGGAGAGTATGTTTCTTCATAATCGATTCCATGTCTTTGTGAGAATCCTTGTGCAACTAAACGTGCTTTGTATCGCACAATTTCTCCATCTTCATTCTTCTTTCGCACAAAGACCTATTTATGTCCCACTGGTTTTACACCTATAGGTGTACGGACTACTGGTCCAAATACTTCTCTCTTTGCAAGAGATTTTAATTCTGCCTCAATTGCTTCCTTCCATTTTGGCCAATTATCACTTTGTGTACACTCTTCAATGGACTTTGGTTCCTGATCCTCATTTTCATCCATAACATCAACTGCTACATTGCATTCAAAAATTTCATCGACGTCGATTTTATTTCGGTTCCATTTTATTCCAGACATGACATAATTAGTTGAGATCTCTTAATTATCAGGTACCTGAATTTCTTCATTCGTCATGTCTAAAGTCTCTTCTGGAGATTCTTCAAAATTCTTTGTTTCCTCGTTCTGGCCATTATCAATTGCCGCTCCTTTTCTTTTACGAGGATTCTTATCTTTGGAACCAATAGGTCTACCAAGCTTCAGGCGTGCTGTAGACTCACTAGCAGTTTGATATTGTCCTGCTGGGACATCAATTTTAATTGGAGCATTTACAGCTGGTATATGTGACTTGGTCACTCTATTTGGGTCAGTAAATGCGTCTGGCAATTGATTTGCTAAGCTTTGTAAATGAATTATCTTTTGTACTTCTAATTCACATTGTTTAGTACGAGGATCAAGATGAGAGAGTGATAATTCATTCCAACTGATTTCTTTCTCCAGCTGTGTATTTTCTCCCCCTAATGTTGGGAAGACTGACTCATTAAAGTGACAGTCTGCAAATCGAGCCTTAAATAGATCCCCTGTAGATGGCTCTAGATATTTAATTATTGATGGGGATTCAAATCCAACATATACTCCTAACCTCCTTTGAGGGCCCATCTTAGAACGCTGTGGTGGAGCAATTGGAACATATACAGCACATCCAAAGATTTTCATATGGGAAATATTTGGTTCCTGACCAAAAACCAATTGTGATGGGTAGAACTATTGATTACTCGTTGGCCTAATGCGAATTAATGCTGCTGCATGTAATATAGCATGTCCCCAAGCAGAGATTGGGAGTTTGGACTTCATAAGTAATGGTCTAGCAATCAACTGGAGACGCTTGATTAATGATTCAGCCAAACCATTTTGTGTATGAACATGTGCTACAGGATGTTCAACACTTAGCCCAATGGACATGCAATAATCATCAAAGGCTTGAGAAGTGAATTCACCAGCATTATCAAGACGAATTGCCTTCATAGGGAAATCTTGAAAATGTGCTCGTAATCTAATCAATTGAGCAAGTAGTCTCGCAAACGCCAGGTTGCGAGTTGATAACAAGGATACATGTGACCATCTACTAGATGCGTCAATTAAAACCATAAAATATCTAAATGTTCCACACGGTGGGTGAATTGGCCCACAAATATCTCCTTGTATACGTTCCAGAAAATTGATAGATTCAAAATTTATTTTGGCTGGTGAAGGTCGTATTATCAACTTGCCTTGTGAGCAAGCAGCACATGAGAAATCATTAGGAAGAATCTTCTGGTTCTTTAATGAATGTCCACATGAATTTTCAATTATTTTTCGCATCATTATTGAAGCGGGGTGGGCCCAGCCGGTCATGCCAAACAGTAAAATTATCAGTAAACTTCTGGTTTACTGTAGCATATGTTTCAATTGTATTGATTTTAGTGTAGTACAAACCAGTGGAGAATGCAGGTAATTTCTCCAAAATATGCTTAGTGCCTTGGGTAATACTCGTGATGTGAAGGTATTCAACATTTCCTTCACTTGTTTTCTCAACGTGATATCCATTATGTCGAATATCTTTAAAGCTCAATAAATTTCTCTGAGACTTGGGAGAACATAATGCATCAATGATTTCAAATTTCGTTCCCATGGGCAATAATATATTTTCTCTTCCGGAGCCTTCAATTATCTTTGTACTACCTGATATAGTACTCACACTAGTTTCTTTCATTGTCAAATGAGAGAAATATCTCTTGCTTTTCAGTATGGTATGAGTAGTTGCACTGTCTGCTAAGCATAAATCTTCACCATTCATTGCTAACTGAACTTGAGGGGTATTCATGTTCTTCAAATAAATGAAATATCAAGAAGAATAACTTAATAACCGAAATTTAACAATGTCATATAAAACCATAGTTCAAACAAATAAAATCCAAAATAAAATAACATGAATGCAAGAAAACAAAGTTTTATTCTTTAAATGATCATAAACGACTCTAAGGATTAATTATTCCCTTCAGGGGTGGTGAGGAAATCAGCAACTTCCAGGTGAGTTGTATTGCCACAATCAAAGTCACCTTCACCATCTTCGTATACAAGATTTGTTTCTCCTTTCTTTTCCTTTTGCTTTAATGATTGTTGATAAAGCTCAATCAGGTGTTTTGGTGTACGGCATGTACAAGACCAATGACCTTTTCCTCCACATCGATAACATACATTGGTCATATTCTAGCTTTTATCTTTCTCTTGTTTGTTACTCCCTCCGTCCCAGATTAGTTGTTACACTTTCCTTTTTCGTCCGTCACAGTTAGTTGTTACACTTTTAAATAAGGAATGACCCCACAATTATTATATTGTCTCTCTCTTCCCACTAAATTTGTTTTTGTCCCCACACCCTCTCTCATTCAATTAAAAAAAATACTCCACTAACTCCTATCACATCTACTTTTTCAATTAAATAACAATAGATAACCAAACAACCACTTATCACCTAAAACATTGTGCAAAGGTAAGTGTAACAACTAATCTGGGACGGAGGGAGTACCATCTTTATTGTCCCACTTCTGGTGGGGATACGAGTTCTTGAAAGAACCACCTCGGCCTCGGCCTCGACCATATCCATATCCACGTCCACGTCCACGTCCTTGACCACGTCCTCGACCACTATTGTTGGCATGATATTTTTTTCCCATTATGAGATGTCGCATTCGCTTCAGGGAATGGAGTAGAACCAGTCGGACGTGATTCATGATTTTTCATTAATAGCTCATTATTTTGCTCAGCCACAAGGAGACAAGATATAAGTTCAGAATATTTCTTAAATTCCTTTTCATGGTATTGTGTCTGCAGGACAATGTTATTTGCGTGAAAGGTAGAATATGTTTTCTCTAACATTTCTGCATCAGTAATTTTCTCTCCACATAACTTCAATTGTGAAGTAATTCTGAACATGACTGAGTTATATTCACTTACAGACTTAAAGTCTTGTAGTCTTAAATGTAACCAATCATAACGAGCTTTAGGCAATATCACAGTTTTCTGGTGGTCATACATCTCCTTGAGATTACTCCAAAGGATTTGTGGGTCTTTTACAGTCAAGTACTCAATCTTAAGATCCTTATGGAGGTGATGGCGAAGAAATATCATATCTTTAGCTTTGTTTTGACTTGTTTCTTTATTTCCTTCTTTCTTTATTTCTTTCTTTGATTGTATCACCAAGGTCCTTTGCATCTAGGTGAATTTCGGCATCTAATACCCAAGATAAATAATTCTTTCCAGTAATATCAAGGGCCGCAAATTCGAGTTTTATAAGATTCGACATAGTTCACACTACAATTAAATATTGCAAATTAGGAATCACCTACGACAATAAATTAATTAAAAAAAATTTGTGTTTAACCAAAAAAGAAATACACGGTACAATACTGATGATTCGAAAAAAAAATTAATGGAACCGAATCAAGGTTGTTATCAAATAAAACACAAAGTTTTCATACACTAAGCACTGACGCAAGAAACATATAATCACAAACAACATTTAATAACTTATCTTTGGAAATTCCTTGCAGCAGCATTTAATCGTATACGGAAAATATCAAATGTTTCTTCTAAATAGTGCTTAAAGGCCAAGGTTTGTTTGATTTTTACAAGTGATAGCCATGATTGTAGTCTCACAAAAAGTAATAGCCATGATTGTAGTCTCACAAAAAGTAATAGACATAAAACCACATAAAACCAGTGTGAATAGAAATCTAATCACTTTACTATAAATTCCTAAGTATTACTCATCAAGTAAATCAGCAAGTACGCACATCACGAGTATTACTCATCACACAAATCAACGAATCATGAATAATTGAATATCAATACTTGCGGCGCATGGATTAATTCAAACACTAAATATTACTCATCCAGCAAATAAAAAAAAATCATGAATCGATAAAATATTGATACTTGTGGCAGATCAATAATACGTACCTAGATGACTTTCTTTGTTTCTCGTTCGCTCAGTCGGTTAGGGTTTGGTGCTGAGAACGTGTTGTGAATAAACAGTGTTGTGAATAAACATGAGAGAATAAGAGAGAGAGAATCGAGTTGTATATTGTTCCATATAGTACCGGGTATATATAGGATACAATAGTTAGGATTTTACTGAACCCTAGAATATTCCGAAAATATTGGGGTATAATGGACATCCATATTATATTTCATAACATTGGTTTCATTTTAAATTTATAAAGTATTCTAGTACAATCTTTGAGTTAATGGAGTTTCAAAATTGAATTATGCAATCCAAAACATAGAAGACGTATAGAATAATTTGTACCTTATGATTCTCAAATTGTAAATTCGAGTTTGGACTTTAACAATGAACAATTCATTTGACGATGTTTTATAATATAATGATTGTAATAAAAATAAATCGTAAGTAAAATTATATATATACAGATAATTAGAGATGGGCATGCCTTAGATGGGTCATATATACAAGCCAACGTGTCGGGCTAGTAGGCTCTGGCCCGTGGTTGGAGAAGGCTAAGGAAAAGTCAACTTCCGTAAAAGTTGACACTTGAAATAGATACTCCCTTTATATTGCTTGGGTTTCATTCATTAGTGTGTACACATATTCACTAAAATATTTCAAATTAGATGCAATTTGTAGGAAGATAAATCATATACTCAGTGTAATTTGTAGATCTGCCAATGATTTGGTTAGAATTGATTGAGGTTTAGATATACCCAAATAATTTGAGGTGTTCCTTTGGGCAGTTTAATGTCCAATTAAGACAATATAGATCTGCCATGCCGTAATGCCGTATCAATTTATTTTGTTGTAGCAAACTAGCAATAGCATTATATTCCCTCCGTATTTATTTAAGGGATACACTTGCCTTTTCCGACCGTATTTATTTAAGAGATACACTTGCCATTTTTAGTAACTTATCAACCCCACCATCTAATTAAATAATACATCTAATATACCCTATCATCCACCATCCTATTAAACAAATAATTTCATAAACCCACCTCACCCTCCACCCACCAAAATGACATGGTCCTCACATGTTTAATTATTAAAATATCTATCCAACCCCACTTGCTTTATTATTTTATTTCATTCAATTATTTTTCTTAATACCCGTGCCCGGCCAAGTGTATCTCTTAAAAAAATACGGAGGGAGTACTATTTATACTAGCAACAACAATTGCATAAGGCTGAGCAAAACTATTCGAAAAAACAAAAATCCGAAATTCGAACCGATATCCGATCCGAAAAAGTGGGTACCCGAACCGATATGGTTATCGGTTCGGGCACTCGATCCAAAATTTGGTTATTGGATATGGTTACGCATATCATTTTATAAATAACGGGTACCCGATAACGATCCAATAAGCCTTTTTTTAAGTTTTTCCCCAATTTAAATATTTTTTCTCAAGAGCCCAAAATCCTAAATGTTAATAATCAATGTATAATTTGAGTAAATTCTAATTCATTAGTAATGTAGTCAAAATCTTGTGTTACTGTTGGTATTTGGTGTTGAATGATATCACAATAATCTAGTTATAAAGTCTATTTTTTTCAATTGGATATCATAACGGGTACCCGATATCCTATCCGAAAGCTTGGGTACCCGAAGTACGGGTACCCGAACTTAATGCTTTGGTTCATGGATTTCAATTTTGCCCTTATTGGTTATCGGTTACCCGATCCGATAATGTTATTGGTTCGGGTACCCGACCCATGCTCACCCCTACAATTGCATCACGTGTGTACTATATATACTTCAATGAATATGGCAATGCCACGTTCTTCTTTATGTTATAGCATACATTATTTTAGAAGGTAAGATGAAGTGTCCTATCGGATAAAAACTTCACATGGATCAATCTCACATGCGTAAGCGGGCTAGACACTTTAAGAATGGGAGACTGGTGAAAGGAACCCTCCCTCAAAATGACCCATGCCCTGTTCTTTAGAACTGAACTGAATTGAATATTACTGAAATAAATAATAAATAATAAATCCTGAAACTGAAATTGTTATATTAATATTATTACCATCATCATCATTATTATTATTATTATTATTATTATTATTATTGTACTGAATTGAACGAATTGAATGGAACTGAACTGAACGGAACGGAACTGAGAACTGAACTGAACTGCAAAATAAGTCATGAAAATGAAGAATAGGGCCCTAGTAAGGATTAAACTCCCCAACTTTTTAGTTGGAAGGTATAATCCTTTTCACTAGACCAAAACATTACTTATTTGTCAAGTTATTATTGTAACTGGTGAAATATAGATAAACAAATTAAAAAATAAAATACATACTCCGTGTTCCGGTGTTGTAAAGATGGAAACAATGGGCTTCGAATGAAGGCCCTTTTGTATGTGTTGAAGATCTTGCTTGTTTGAATGAGTGGAGTCCGAATTCACCTGCACAAGAGCAAAGTCACTAGCCTCGGGGGTGTTTCCGAGGAAAGCCCCTCCGATGCCTAAGTAAGAATGATGCTCGGATTCTAGAGAGAAGTTCTCTAGAAGAGTAGTCTTAAGGCGGTAAATTGGACGTACCTTGAGGTGTGAGCCTTGGCGGCCTATTTATAGTGTTTGCATAATAAATGCCCATAGGTCATTTATTACTATTGGGCCTTGGGCCTTAATGGATGGCTGAATAGCCACTGGTGGGTTCGATGTTGTTGTTTAGAGCCATTGGGCTTTGGACTTAGTGGCCCAATTGAGAGTCAATTGGGAGCCCAAACAACATGCCCCCCAGACCCGGTCCATTTAGAATTAAATGGGTGGGTTTCCAGTTGTCAGAAGTCCGAAAGTTCCCTCTCTTTTTTGAAAAGGGATGATTTGCATTGATGACAAGTGTTGGGAATTGTACTGTGTCATGGAGATCGTGGGTTTGAGGAAGTTGATGCGCCCCTTTCTCTTTTCTATAAATACTGGGTGCTTTGCTCCTTTTGAACTTTTTACTCCTTATTTCAAACCCATTCTCTCTCTAAATTCCGGCGATCGCAGTGCAATTTGCTTCTTCAGATCTACGAAATTCGGCCAACTTTAGACTTCGGGAACTTGTGTTGTTCGCTTTATCGGCGAATTCCGCTTCGGAAAAAGGTAATTTGTTTCTGAGTTCTCCTTTTTTCTTCGTTCTTCCTTCTACCCCTCAATCTAAACCCTAGATCGAGATTTCGCTACCATGGCAAAGAATAGGGGCAAAAGCAAGTTCGTTGTTGGCTCCTCGAGTGAGAGAGAGAACGTGCCTTCGGGGAGGTTACCAAAATCTTCGAGGGGTCGACCTTCGGAGAGGCCGTTTGAGAAGAGTTCGATTGGTTGGGATGCTTCCGAAGATGAACGCGCAACCTCTGGTGAGAGAGCTGGCTTTTCGGGTGCTCGTCGTCGTTACTCCGAGTTTCCAGTTCATTGGACGGAAGCTGATCCGAAGGGCAAGTATGCCTCAATTTTGCATGAGACCACGCAGATCGACGGTCCGTTGGAGAAATCGGTCAGCGGTGACTGGTTGGTGGAAGCGAAGTTAGGGAATTATCATCGGAAGGCCGAGGAGCTATACGGAATTCAGCATGCCTTGGGGTACTGGTGCGAGCTTCCTGAGCAAGAGCGTCCTCGGGTGACTCATCCACCGAGGGGGTTCATTTCCGTGTATACTCACCATTTGGAGAATGGTCTCCGCTTTCCTCTGGATCCGTTCGTATCCGAGCTTTTGGTGTCGTACAACATCAGTTTGGCCCAGCTCACACCCAAATCTATGAGGCACATAATCGGATTTAGATGGGTGTGTGACTTCGTCAATTTCCCCTGCTCTGTCGCTGTTTTCGGGATCTTCACGATCTGGTTCTCAACCATGCTTCCAAGGGTGATGGGTATGGTTGGTGGACCATTGTCAACAAGAAGTCCCGAAAGAGGGGGGATCCGAACTACATCACGGCGTACCCCTACCTTAGCTCTGACCACAATTGGAAAACGGAGTGGTTGCTCGTCCGTGTGCCGACGGATCCGAAGCATCCCAACTTTTATCGTCCTCCGAAGTGGTTCGTGGCTCCTGATCCTGATATGAGGGGTGTGGCAGCTCCAGATCGGAACCATCGCCACTATGTGGACCTCCTCCAGTGGTTCTTGGCTCAAGAGGATAACCATCGACTGCCGTCTAGCTGGCTTCCGAATCTCAATTACATTTTGAGGGAGGACATTCTTGCTGTTGCCGGTCTCAGCAGGATCTTTGACAGGGGTAGGTGTCTTTCGGCTGAGACCGTTTTTCAGTGAGTTTGTCCTCTTTCCTGCTTCGTTTTGCTGACATGTTTTGTGCTTTGTTTTTGCAGAGTACGGCTTTAGCCGCATTGATCCTAAGAAGTTGGGCATTTCTTTGGATTTGAAGACTATTCACGACCCGGCTCCCGAGTACAAGTTCGGAAAAGATAACCCTCGTAATCCTCGTCTGAAGGATTACGTGTTGTCTCCTTCGGGGGTTGCTCGGATATCCGAAGTTCGAGCTGATCCGTGGGATTCCGCCTCCTCTGTTGAAGCTGTTCCTGTGAAGGTTGTGCTTCCTGAGTTGAAGACAACTTCGGACCCGGTGAGTGTTCATTTATAGGCTCGATTTTCTGTTTGTCTTTTTCTTTTCGGTTGGCCGTCGGCTAACGTCTTGGTCCTGGACCATCTTTTTAGGGTCCTGGGACTGACGCTGTGCCGCGTGCCGTTCCTTCGGTTTCATCTCCGGCTCGGATAGATATCTCTTTATCTAGGAACCGGGTATTTCCCGCTTTTTTCTCTATTTCTTCCTTTTTCTTCTTTTATATTTGTTGACCCTTGGTCTCCCCTTTTTAGGATCAACGCAAAAGGAAGGGTAGCACTCTTTTGAGGCCTTCCACGCATCCGAAGAAAGCGAAGGCTTCTCAGCCCTCGGAGAAGGTATTTGTTCTGACTTGGAGTTTTTGTAGTTCGTTTCTCCCTTTTTCTGAAACTAATCTTTGAACGCTTGCTATGTAGGAAGCGGTTTCGGAAGTTATGCCTCCTCCTAAGAATCTTCTTCACTTCATGCCCTTGCCGGGGCAGAAGTTAAAGAGTGTGGTGGTTGCTGAACCGCCGCCCGTGGATCAGCCGCTGATCGAGGAAGATATCATCCCCTCTCCCCTGAAACCATCTGCTGCTTCGGGGATCGAAATCCAGGATATCACCGAGGTGATGGAGGCGATTGAAGCCGATTTTGTTCCTGGTTTGGTTGTCCCTGAGGTAGCTGAGGAGAAGGAGTCTGCTGATCTTCCCTTCGAGAGAGAGAAGAGTCCAGACAAGGAGATGATAGATCTCTCGGGCCCCGAAGCTGCGGTCCCCGAGGTTCAGAAGGAGGTTCCCTCTGCTGGAGAGGAGGAGCAGCCCGAGCAAGGTTTGACGAGGAAGAGGCGCCACTCAACTTTGGGCTCTACTTCTACCTCGGCCCTGGATAGGCTGATCCATGCTGATCCCTGTTCGGATGTTCCGCTAAAACGGATCCCCGAAGAAGTAAGGGAGACGATGGCTCGATATGCTAGGGCTCCGATTTTGGGAGAGGACCCCTTGGCCCACGTGGGATCCTTGGTGGGCCCCGAGGCTGCTCGGGAGAATCTGCTTCGTGCTAACCCGCAGTGGAGGGTTCCTGGGGCCGAAGAGAGGAATCCGGCTATGATGGCCCAGTACTATCTGAACGAGGTAATTTGCTAGATTTTTCTCTTTGAGTTGTGTTTTTGTTTTATGTTTTTCCTATTTTGCTCATCTTTCTCTCGTTCCCAGGCTGTTTTCTGGTCTTCGTTCGCTTCCGAGTGTAGCTCGTTTGAGGAGAAACAACTGAGGAAATATCGTGAGGCTTATGCTCGTGATATTCCCATTTTGGACCAGAAGGCTGGGCAACTCCTCTCCGAGCTTACGGAACTCAAGCAGCTGTACCTTCGTTATAGTCGCGAGGCTAGAGAGTCTGCTGAGAAGATCGGGACCGAGGTTGGCCAGCTCATCTTCCGAGTTGAAGAGGATGCTGAGAAGATCGCTTCCTTTGCTGAGGAAAAGAAGGATATGGCCGCTAAGTTCGCTAGCGAACTTGAGGAAAAAGATAGACTCTTCCAGGAGATGAAGTCTAAATTTGAAGCGGCCGACAAGGAGCATAAAGAGGCGGAGTTAAGGCTCCACCATTTTGTCCAGCATCGGGAGCTGATCCAGCAGCAAGCTGATAAGGTGCCTGTCCTTCGGCTGAAGCTTCGGGAAAAGGATGACTATATTCGGAAGCTGGAGCAGGAGCGAGTCAACCTCTACACTGCTGATCAGTGTAGAGAGCAGTACTGGAACGGCATCCTGGGTGCTCGGCGCATGTTTGCGAAGCACATGCCTCACTTCCCTTGGAACGAGAAAGTTCCCCTATGGATGCAGGCCGAGGACCACTTGGTGGAATGCCAAGCTGATCGAGATGAAGCTGAAGCTGAACGCCAAGCTGCTCTTGCAGAGGCTCGGGCCCAGAAGGCCACTTCCGAGGGTGATACTACTGCTGGGGGTTCTTCGAAGGATGCTCCCCTGGGGGCCGCTCCTGAGACTCCTAAGAGTTAGGGACTCGGGCAGTCGTCTTCTTCAGAGTCGGTCGGTTCCAGTTGAGGACTTCCGAATATGTGCTTGCTTTTCCCCCTTTTGCCTCGGCGCTGCGTTGTACTCGTTTCTTTTTGCTTTCTTAGTACTTCGGTAGGCCGGTATTGTCTGTTGATGGCTGCCGATTTTAACTATTTCATTTTGTTTTCAATTTTTGAGGTTTTCAATGTATTTGTACTTCCCCCAAATATTGAATAAAAAATGAATGTTTGTTACTTGGCTGCTTCTTTTCAACTTGTTCTTTCGCAATTTTAGGTCTTTAAATCCGTAGATTTCTCGAGCTCCTCTTTCTGTAGACTTGCTAAAAACCTTTTGATCTTGCGAGCTCTTTAAATCCGTAGATCGGTTAAGAGACTTTTTAACTTTTGCGAGTTCTTCAAATCCGTAGATCTGCTAAGAGACTCTTTGACTTTGTGAGTTCTTCAAATCCGTAGATCTGCTAAGAGACTCTTTAGTTTTGCGAGTTCTTCAAATCCGTAGATCTGCTAAGAGACTCTTTAGTTTTGCGAGTTCTTCAAATCCGTAGATCTGCTAAGAGACTCTTTAGTTTTGCGAGTTCTTCAAATCCGTAGATCTGCTAAGAGACTCTTTAGTTTTGCGAGTTCTTCAAATCCGTAGATCTGCTAAGAGACTCTTTAGTTTCCAGACTCTTCAAATCCGTCGATCTGCTCAGAGGTTTGGATTGTTCTTCCGATCTCTTGTGGTTCGGAAACCTGGGCAAGAGATCGCTAGTCTGCCTCTTTAGTTATGCCTTCGGCGATCCGTGGATCTGAGCCGGAGTTTTATAACTTGATTCGAGCGACTGTTTGTTGCGAACAAATTTTATTAGGGTACCGCGTATCCGAGGATTCTGGACGATTCCCTGAAGTGTATGATTTGGTCATTTCTTGCATTTTATCAAGGAATGGGCAAAGTCAACCTGTTTTTAGTCTCGGATTGATCAGATCCGAGGCTGCATATATATATAAAGGGACAATAATTATAGAGATAAGTTTAATGAAACACATGGTGCCAATGGCTTTCCTCTTCTCATTAAACAACTTACTTGGTTTACAGACAGAGATCATACAAAATATTTCTTGAGAACATCGGTATTCCAATGGTTCTTCAGAATTGTTCCATCTAACTGTTTCAGCATATACGTGCCTGGCCTTTTTTCGGAATGGATGATGTATGGTCCTTCCCAAGTGGCTGAGAGTTTGCCATGGATCCGTCCTTTCTGAACCGAGGCGGCGTTTCTGAGTACTAGATCACCGACTTTTAGGGGTCTGGCGTTGACTCTTCGGTTGTAATGCTTGTTGACCCTCTGCAAATAGGCTGCGTTGAGTGTCCTTGCATCGTTCCGAGCTTCGTCCAGTAGATCGAGAGCTTCGGATAGAAGTTGATTGTTGCTTTCTCCTTGGAGCCCATCATACCTGTTGTATGCCTGGATCCTCAGGATTTCTGTTCCGATTTCCACAGGAATTACAGCTTCGGATCCGTATACAAGGTGGAACGGTGTTTGCCCGGTAGCTTCTTTCTCAGTGGTCCGAAGGGACCATAGCGTTCCGGGTAGCTCTTCTAACCATTTGTTTTTGTCATCTTCGACTCTTTTCTTGAGTGCATTGAGGATGAGTTTGTTAGCAGCTTCGGCTTGCCCGTTGCTTTGTGGGTGACAGACTGCCGAGTACGCTAGGTGTATGCCGAACTGTTTGCACCACTTTTGCAACGGGGTGTTGTCGAACTGTTTCCCGTGGTCGAAGACCATCAGTCTTGGTATGCCGAACCTTGTGATGATGTTCTGCCATATGAACTTGCGGACCTGAGGTTCGGTGATGGAGGAGACAGCTTCGGCTTCGATCCATTTGCTAAAATAGTCGACTCCTACAATCAACCACTTCTTCTGGTTCGTCGCTGAGGGGAAAGGACCAATGATGTCTAACCCCCACTGTGCGAATGGTAATGGATACAGCGTTGACTGTAGGGTTTGAGCTGGTTGATGGATGGCTGGTGCGAACTTTTGGCATTTCTCGCATTTCCTTGCCATCTGCTTTGCCTCGGAAACCATAGTGGGCCACCAGTACCCAGCCCGAAGGGCTTTATGTGCTAATGTCCTACCTCCAATGTGGTTTCCGCATATCCCGAGGTGGATTTCCCTTAGGATGTAGTCAGCGTCTGTTGGACCCACACATTTTAGCAGCGGAGCAGAGAATGATTTTCTCATGAGCTCTCCTTCGGCGCTGATGATGAACCATCTGTTGAATCTTTTCAGTTTTCTCGCTTGCAGCTTATCTTCGGGAAGTTCTCCCCTTTCTTTGTATGCAACTACTGCGTCCATCCAGCTAGGTTCGGTACGTAAGCTGCATACTGTGGTGGGTAGCAAGTCGATGCTTCTCTCTTGGTGAACTTCCACGTGGACCGACCTGTTTAGGTCGATGAGTGTTGAGCTTGCGAGTTTTGACAGTGCGTCTGCTTGCGTGTTCTGTCCTCGGGGAATGAGGATGACTTCAAAGGATCTTAACTTTGACGTTAAGGATTTAATTTTTGCTAAATAGGCTGTCATGCTGGGCCATTTGGCCTCATACTCCCCTCGGATCTGGTTGGCTACAAGCTGGGAATCAGTTTTGAGGCGAACATGTTCGGCCTCCAGGGATAAACAAAGCTCTATCCCTGCGATTGCGGCCTCGTATTCGGCCTCGTTGTTGGTTGCTTTGAAGCCGAACTTCAATGCATACTCTATGCTTTTCCCCGTCGGGGGGATCAGTACAACTCCTGCCCCTGAGCCGTTTATTGTGGAAGATCCGTCAGTGAAGACCTCCCAAGTGCTTTTCGTATCATCCAACATTTCCTGGTATGAGCACTCGGCCAAGAAGTCTGCCAATGCTTGTGCTTTGATTGCTGTCCTCGGCTGATATTTGATGCCGAACTCTGATAGTTCGAAGGCCCAGGCAGCCAATCTTCCTGACCTCTCTATTTTGTCGAGTACTTTTTCGAGCGGTTGGTCAGTTAGCACTGTGATCTGGTGGGAGTCGAAGTATGGCCTCAGTTTTCGTGCAGCTACCACTACTGCATATGCGACTTTCTCGATGAGTGGGTACCGGGTTTCGGCCCCTGTGAGTGTTCGGCTGGTGAAGTAGATTGGCTGTTGCTTCTTTTCTTCTTCCCGAAGAAGCACTGCGCTGACGGTTCCAGGGCTAACTGCGACATATAGGTACAGGGTTTCCCCCTCCTTTGGTCTGGCCAGTGTCGGCAGTTGAGCTAGGTGGGCTCTGAGTTGCTGAAAAGCTTCTTTTTGCTCCTGTTCCCATATCAGTTCGGGATCCACTTTCCTCGGGACCCCTTTTTTCTTGACTGGTTCTGCTTCTCCTCCGGGGAGGTTCTTTGGTTTCAGTGCTTTGAAGAAGGGGGCTCCCTTATCCGAGGCTTTTGATATGAACCTTGTTAGTGCGGCTAACCTGCCGGTTAGCCTCTGCACATCTCTCTTGGTCTTCGGCTCGGGTAAATCCAATGCCGCTTGGACTTTGTCCGGGTTCGCATCAATTCCTCTTTCGCTCACCATGAATCCGAGGAATTTACCTGACTTCACCCCGAAGACGCATTTTTTTGGGTTCAGCTTCATGCTGTGCTTCCTCAGGTTTCCGAAGGTCTCTGCCAAGTCTTTGACGTGGTCTTCCTCCTTGATGCTTTTTACGATGGAGTCATCCACATAGACCTCCACATTCCTCCCTTTCTGGTCGGCGAAGACGTGATCAACTAGTCTCTGGTAGGTGGCTCCGGCATTTTTCAAGCCGAAAGGCATCATTTTGTAGTTGAACACTCCTGCGCTTGTGATGAACGCTGTCTTTGCCCTGTCATCGGGGTGCATGAATACTTGGTGGTAGCCTGAAAAGGCATCCATGAAGCTGAGCAGTGCATGGCCGCTGGTGGAGTCAACCAATTGATCTATCCTTGGCAGGGGATAGCAGTCTTTGGGGCAGGCTCGGTTCAGGTCTGTGAAATCCACGCACATTCGCCAGGAGCCATTCGCTTTTTTGACCATCACCACGTTGGCCAGCCATTTCGGATACATGCATGGCTCAATGAATCCGGCCTCCTGCAACTTTTTCACCTCCTCGGCGATGGCTTTGTTTTTCTCCGAGGAGTAGTTCCTCTTTTTTTGCTTGACTGGCCGAGCTTCAGCGTTGACGTCCAGCTTGTGACAAATCAGCTTCGGATTTATCCCTGGCATATCTGCTGCTGACCATGCAAAGATGTCTTTATGATCCCTGAGTAATCGGATCAAATCGATTCGGAGCCTCGAGCTTAGGCCCTTGCCTATTCGGACGCTCCTGTCTGAATCCTCTTCGAGGAAGATATCCTCCATTTCTTGATCTGGTTCGGGAGATAGGGTTTCGGGGCGGGCATCAACTTCTGCGGGAGACAAGCTGCTCGTGCTTGCTCTTCTCCTTTTTGCCTCGCTTTCCTCTCCCGTAGCTCCTTTTTCTTCCTCGGGGCCGTCCCCTAGTTTGGGCTTTCGGACAGCAGTGTGGCAGGTTCTTCTCGCCACTTCTTGATCACCTCTGATTCGTTCGGCGAATCCTGCATCCGAGACGTATATCATCAGCTGGTGGTATGTGGAGGGGACTGCTTGCATCTTGTGAATCATGGTTCTCCCCATGATTACGTTGTATACGGAGTCGCAGTCCATCACCAAAAATTCGTCCCGAAGGGTTTTTGCTGCCTGGCCTTCGCCCACTGTGACTGGCAGGGTGATCTTTCCCCGAGGGATAGCTGCGGATCCGTTGAATCCGATCAGAGGATAACTGACTTTCGTCAGTGCTTCCTCTGGCTCTTCGAGGATCAGCTGCTCGAAGCAGTTTCTGAAGATGATATTGACGGCACTTCCTCCGTCGACTAACACTCGATGTACGTTGTGGTTGTTGAGGTCCATGGAAATGACCAGAGGATCGTCATGTTTGTACTGGACTCCGAAGCAATCATCAGCAGTGAAGGTCATGTTCGGGGGGTGTGGTTGGTTGTCTCCAACCGCGCTGAAGTTGACCCGATGGGAGAGGGCTCTTAGGTGTTTCTTGCTGGCCTGGCCAGACTTCTGCCCCCCGAACACCACCAGGATGTCGTTTTTCTTATGTCCTGTTGCTTCGTAGACCCTCTTCTGGGGTTGCTCATGCTGTTTGCCACTGGCGGCCTTTTCTTTTTCCTCCCTTCGGTCTAACAAGTACTGTTTCAGGTAGCCTCGGCGAACGAGGTCCTCAATGTTGTCTTTCAGCGAGTTGCACTCTTCGGTGTGGTGACCGAAGTCATCATGGAACTCGCACCACTTGTTCTTGTTTCTCCGAGCCGGGTTGGACTTGAGCTTCCCCGGTAGTTTCCACTTTTCATCATTTCTGTTGAGGCTAAATATCTCTTTTCGGGGCAGAGCTAGTGGAGTGTAGTTGGTGTATTTGGGTTGAAGTTCACCCCTTCTCCCGTCTTTCTTCGGGCTCATCTCTCTAGCTCCTACTTTCTCTTTCCCCTTCCTTGAGCCGCCCTCGGGCTTGCTCTGGGTATTCAACGGAACTCTCGGATCCGACGATCCCTTCAATCTTGCAGCGGCCTTGTTGAACTCTTCGGTTCTGATGAACGCATCAGCCATTTGGAGCACGTCAGCTATTCTGGAGGGGTTCTTCATTGAGAGTTCGTCACGGAACTTCCCTTCCTGGAGCGCGTGTTTCAAGGCGAAGATGGCCACGTCTGGCTGCAAGTTTGGTATGTTTGTTGATTCCTTCATGAATCTGGCCATGAATTCTCTCAGACTTTCGTCTCTTTCTTGTTGGATTGAGGTCAGTTCTGCTGTGGTTCGCTCGGGGCGATTGTTGCTCACGAACTGTGTGCAGAATCTCTTTTTCAACTTTTTCCAGCTCTTGATCGATCCCTTCGGCAGCGATCTAAACCACTCTCCCGCCACTCCGGTTAGCGTGGTTGGGAAGTATTTACACCAACATGCTTCGGAGTAGGGACTCAAGAACATTTGCTGCTCGTAGGAGATGACATGATCCCTCGGATCTGTGATTCCGCTGTAGGTTAGGTGCGCTGGCAGTCTTACCTTCGGTATTTCTTCCATGATCAGCTCGTCCGAGAAAGGGGATGACGTAGGAGTCATGATTCTTTTCCCGAGTCTAGCCCTGATGCCTTCGTTTGCCGAGGTTCTGTGATTAGAACGTTCGGGCGTACGATGGGGGCTAGGGGTTCGATCATGCCTCCTGTCTCTTCTTCTTTCTCGGCTACTGACCTCGGGTCGTTCGCCAGATCTGCTCGACTCACCTACCCCGAGTCTCGTATGGATCGAAGGTCTTAACCTTGAGTGGACCGAGGGTCTCAACCTGCTGAGCACCGAGCTTCGGATCCGAGTGTTACCCAATTATGTAGGTAAAGCTTCGGATCCGAGGTTCATGGATTTCAATTTTGCCCTTATTGGTTATCGGTTACCCGATCCGATAATGTTATTGGTTCGGGTACCCGACCCATGCTCACCCCTACAATTGCATCACGTGTGTACTATATATACTTCAATGAATATGGCAATGCCACGTTCTTCTTTATGTTATAGCATACATTATTTTAGAAGGTAAGATGAAGTGTCCTATCGGATAAAAACTTCACATGGATCAATCTCACATGCGTAAGCGGGCTAGACACTTTAAGAATGGGAGACTGGTGAAAGGAACCCTCCCTCAAAATGACCCATGCCCTGTTCTTTAGAACTGAACTGAATTGAATATTACTGAAATAAATAATAAATAATAAATCCTGAAACTGAAATTGTTATATTAATATTATTACCATCATCATCATTATTATTATTATTATTATTATTATTATTATTATTGTACTGAATTGAACGAATTGAATGGAACTGAACTGAACGGAACGGAACTGAGAACTGAACTGAACTGCAAAATAAGTCATGAAAATGAAGAATAGGGCCCTAGTAAGGATTAAACTCCCCAACTTTTTAGTTGGAAGGTATAATCCTTTTCACTAGACCAAAACATTACTTATTTGTCAAGTTATTATTGTAACTGGTGAAATATAGATAAACAAATTAAAAAATAAAATACATACTCCGTGTTCCGGTGTTGTAAAGATGGAAACAATGGGCTTCGAATGAAGGCCCTTTTGTATGTGTTGAAGATCTTGCTTGTTTGAATGAGTGGAGTCCGAATTCACCTGCACAAGAGCAAAGTCACTAGCCTCGGGGGTGTTTCCGAGGAAAGCCCCTCCGATGCCTAAGTAAGAATGATGCTCGGATTCTAGAGAGAAGTTCTCTAGAAGAGTAGTCTTAAGGCGGTAAATTGGACGTACCTTGAGGTGTGAGCCTTGGCGGCCTATTTATAGTGTTTGCATAATAAATGCCCATAGGTCATTTATTACTATTGGGCCTTGGGCCTTAATGGATGGCTGAATAGCCACTGGTGGGTTCGATGTTGTTGTTTAGAGCCATTGGGCTTTGGACTTAGTGGCCCAATTGAGAGTCAATTGGGAGCCCAAACACTCCGTAGTTATGTGGTTTACTAATAATACTTCGTATGCTTTAGTTACATACACAAGGAACCATAGACAGAGGGGACGAAGTTTGTATTGATCTTGAAAATAGGTTAGGTTCTGAAGTTAAAACGGTAGTCCAGATAAGTACAAAAGGGGTAAGAAGTATATGGAATTTTCTAATAATTATGCTTCTATATTTTATAATTGGTACGAAGTCTACAAACCCTGACTTCATTGACGAAGGGGGTAATATGTTGAGTTAAAAGCTGTGAAGAAGTAATTATATTACCAAAACAAAACAAATGTGGACATCCATTTAAAATTAAAGTAACATCTCTTTTCAGGAATTACTTTAATTTTGTAGGTAAAGCTCAATTAAAGTCCACTCACGGGCCCTTTCTTTCATTTTTTCAGGTAAACCACTTTAATTTGGACATAATTTGAACTTAATTCGCTAACAAAGAAAACATTCCATTTTGCTTGAAAAGATGGCTGTGAGCCTTGTCGAACTAGCCTTTGTTTTGTGCCAAGCCAGTCTCATGGGCTTGAATGGACCTGACTCACGGCAAATCCACTTGTTTTGTTTCAGGCCTTGCCGAAAATTTTAAAGGGCGGCCAAAGCCCCATGCCCTTGTCTTGGGCAATGCCGGTCCATTGTGTCTAAGACTAATGTCGATCACTTTGTTTAGCGTATTTTGTCGTGCATGCCCGTGATTTTCCCAAAAAAATACACCCACGGTTTTGGTGCCTTGCCGAGATGTGCTTTTTTCGCATCGGGTTGTGTCGTACCTCGGCTCGGCCTGACCTGACCATATGACATCTTTATTTTTGCTGCGCCTAAACTATTGTGCAAATACTAAATCATTGATTAATTAGGAATGAAGGAAGGAATTTGCAATGATCTAGTAACCATAAAATTAAGTACAAAAACAATAATCATTTATTGATTGATCAACAATATTGTTTTTCTATTTGAATTTTCGCTATCCATACGGCCATACCCGCAATCTATCACACCAAATTAAATGCAATTTTCAAGGGTTACGTCTACTAACCAAATGTACTTAATTATTTTGAACTAACAATATTGCTAGCTTAAATCTTATGCCATAAGTTGGGGTCCCGGCCGTGTAGAAGGGTGGGGGTTGGAAGTTGGAGCATTTATCCTATGATTTGCTACTTTATGCTATAAACCTTATGATAGTATTGAACCATGCATATTCTATACTTCTATTTGTTTTGAATTCCACACCTCCAAAATAATTATTAGAAACTCAACATTCGAATACGTACGCACCATGATGGATTTGGAGTTGTGGAAAATTACATTCACTCTATATGGAGTCATTTCTTTGCTCTATTCTACTTGTTATTGCGAAAAAGGTACGCACGTCGTAGTAACATTCAAAGACACACACGTACTTAATCATTTACACTCTGTATCCTACGTTATTTTCACAATTTTTATTAATTTTTATTTAATTTTTATTTAATTAATAGCTTTGTAAGTGATATAACTTATATTTCCTCTGTTTTTTTTTAAAAAAATTAAAAGTCTCAACACATGTCTTTTACACGCATTTTAATGTACTATTTTCACCCTTTTTATTGAAATTTGTTCAATTCATATACAATATATTTTACACTTCCTTAGTTTTTTATCTGCACCTTTTGCAATTTTGTACTATTCACACATTCTCTTTTTATCATTTTTTAATACTTCCTTAGTCTTTTTCTATCTATGCCATCTGCAATTTTGTACGGAGTACTATTCACAAATTCTCTTTTATCATTTTTTTTTGGGATTTATACATAATGACTAATAGTCATGTGGATCTTGTTAGATTCATTTCGATATATATTTTCAAAATATCAATTTTTGTTTTTTTTAATAATTTTAGCTAATTACATTGCCAAATATACGTGAAACATCAAATGATACAAGTAAATTAAAAGATACAGAGAAAATATTTATTATTCATGAACAGAAAATAATTTTGTACACTAGTCATTTGTACGTACGTAGTAATACCTCCGTTTCGAAATAATAGGGACACATTGACTTTTGACACTATTCACAAATTTCAATTTAACCATCATTTGTAATTTATGGATAAGGAAAAATATATTCGTGTGTGATCTTGTTTGTTTCGTTTCGATATGTGCTTTCGAAATGTCAATTTTTTATAATTTTTACGAATATAAAATTAGAGATATATATTAATTATCGAACATTTATAGTGGCAAGCATGAAAAGATAAAATGTCATATTATTTCGAAACAGAAAAATGAAAAGCTACAACTATTTGGAGGAAGAAAAAAAAAACTTTGTATATTTTCTTAGACTAAGGACTAATATAGTAACATTGTATGCAGCTCCAAATTACTCTTTCATGAAACCAGCAACATTTGCACCACAAGTCTCGTATTTTGACTACATCATCATCGGCGGCGGGACGGCAGGTTGCGGTTTAGCAGCCACTCTGTCCAAAGGAGCCCGTGTCCTCCTCCTCGAGCGAGGCGGGGCTCCTTACGGAAACAAAATTGTAGAACAAATGAGTGGCTTTGGAGCCAACCTAGGTGATAGTAACAGTGATAATAACTTGGCCACCTCGACGGCTCAACCTTTTGTGTCCGAGGACGGGGTGGTGAGCGCGCGTGCACGAGTGCTTGGAGGTGGTTCAGCCGTCAATGCAGGGTTCTACAGTCGGGCTAGCCCAGACTATGTAGCCAAGGCTGGATGGGCCGGGTCCTTGGTGAATGAGTCCTATGCATGGGTGGAGAAAAAGGTAGCGTTTAAGCCTCCAATGTTGGAGTTTCAATCAGCTTTTCGAGATGGGTTAGTTGAAGTTGGGGTTAAGCCGTACAACGGGTTCACATATGATCATATAGAAGGGACTAAAATTGGAGGAACTATATTTGATCACAATGGAAAGCGGCACACTGCTGCTGATTTGTTGGAGTATGCAACCCCTGATTCAACTGTTGTTTATTTGTTCGCTACGGTCCATAAGATAATGTTTCAAACCAAAGGTAATACTTCTTCCGTTCTTTTCTAGTTGACACATTATATTTTGACTTTTCATATTGTTCATTATAATCTAGTTTGACTATTTTAAAGATAATATATGGATTATTTGGTTAGGAGAAGAGAGTTTTAGGATGAAAAAACTAATTTTGAAAAAGCTTAAGGTAATGTTTTTTGTTTTAGAGGTTTGAGAAGTTAGTGTAAAACAACAACCGTATCCTATATTGTCTAAAGTTACAAACCCTTATCAACCTACATCATTTTATGTAAGCGTCCTTAATGGTCATTTTAACAGCTAACAAATAATTTACCATACACTTTACACAATCATGTAGTCAATGATTTAATACAATTATACAAACAGATAGCAAATCACTACTAGTCAAATCAGCTAACAACTACTCGTAACAGTTAATTGTCCAACAGTTCCAATATGAATACAAGAAGAATAAAGTTGCACTTAATTTGGTTTAGTGTCATATTTCATCTAATTATATCAATTATCATTAACCTGATGTTGACATTGGATTCTTAATTTCAACTTACTAAAAATAGAAAAATGTTGGAAACAGGGCAATACTCAAAAAAGCCAAGGGCTCATGGAGTAATATTCAGGGACTCAAAGGGAGGAAAGCACAAAGCATATGTAAAAGCAGGAGAAATGAATGAGATAATAATATCAGCAGGTGCATTAGGAAGTCCACAGTTGTTGATGTTAAGTGGAATTGGGCCAAAAGCCCATTTAAAAGAAAAAGGGATTCAAGTGTTAGTGGACCAGCCAATGGTGGGCCAAGGCATGACTGATAATCCAATGAATGCTGTGATGATCCCTTCACCAAATCCTGTTGAAATTTCTTTAATACAAGCTGTTGGTATCACTGACTTTGGTACTTACATTGAAGCTGCTAGTGGTACTACCTTTGCCAATTCCATTATTCATTCTATTCCTGCTGCTTACAAGGTCCAATCTTTTTTGTCCTTTTTAGCAACTTTTTTTGTTACTATCAATTGTTTATTTATTTTTGGTTATGTTCAATTACTGTAAACTCTTGTTTCGAGGAGAGTTGAGTAGTGTAACTGTGCAAGAAAAACTGAAAAAGCAAGAGATATGTAGTAAACTACTACATAATGGCTAATAATGGATCGGTGTAAAAAAAGGTGGGTAAATTAAGAGAAAGATATAATTATTGTGGGAAAATAGGGTAAGCTGATAAAGTATGTTTGCGAAAAATAGAATACATTAAAAGTGGGCAGAACGAAAAAACACTTTTTCTTGGGGAAGTGATTATATAAAAAAATAAAAATATAGAGGAAGTATGTGAATTCAATAAATCGAAAACTCGACTCAAGTCTAGTTGTTTTCTATACCAGATGGTATTATACTGAATTATCTAAGCTTTTCATCTTTTGGAACTTGTTCTCGAAGGGTGAAAAAAACAAGCCCTTAATTCAAATATTTCACAGAACTCAATATTGTTATGAGTGCGTTCAATTCACCTGATTTTCACTTGCTTTTCCCCAAACTTATCTCATTTTGAATTTATCTAGAATTATTAGAACTTGCTTTAGTTATAAATTTTACTTGGGTAGCTGTTATTTTTCCTTATCTGAACGTATTTTATCTGAACTTATTTTTTCTAAAATAAGTGGAAATAAAGTGAACAGAACATAGCTAAGTTGCTAACTCAAAAAAGGGGAGAATGTACTTAATTAGAGAGGCGATAGTTGTTTATAAAAACTAACTTGTGAAACTTTGATTTCCTTGGCAGACTTCAAACAACCTGCAAGACAAAGACCAGAAGACACAATTATATGATCAAAAAGCACATGAATTCATGAACTCATTAGCAGATGGGAAATTATATGCTGGCCTAATTCTTGAGAAAATTAAAGGACCAATTTCTTCAGGACACTTATTACTTAAGACCAAAAACCCAAGTGACAACCCTTCAGTCACATTCAACTACTTCAAAGAAAAGAAGGACCTCAACAGATGTGTTAAAGGGATGGAGACCATAATCAAGGTGATTAAATCAAAATCATTCTCCCAATTCAGATTTTCTGAATTATCGATCGAAGGTCTCTTAACCACAATGCTTAATCTCCCCCTTAATCGGTGTCCAAAGCCGGCCAATGACACCGGAACATTCACAACACTTGAACAATTCTGTAAGGATACTGTTATGACAATATGGCATTATCATGGAGGTTGTCAAGTTGGTAGGGTGGTTGATAAGGATTATAAGGTTTTCAATGTTAGTGGTTTAAGAGTTATTGATGGATCAACTTTGTATGCCTCTCCTGGGACTAATCCACAGGCTACTGTCATGATGCTTGGAAGGTATGATGCATATCTAAACTTATCTTATTTGAGAAAAAAAAGTTTATTTTGTCTGAAATAAATTTATTTGTGTGTGAATATGTAAGGGAAAAAAACTTATTTTTTTCTCAACTTATATTATTTAAACTTATTTGGTCTGAAATAAGTTAAAATAAGTCGAATAGAACATAGCCTAATATCTGAAATTACCTGAACTTATTTTGAACTCGTTAACCTTTATATATGCAGGTCATGTTTGACATATAAAGTAATTAATGGATTTGTTTGATTTGTTATATGCAGATACATGGGAAGAAGGATTCTTCAAAGCAGGATTGCTGCCTCAAAGTAGAATTAGTTTATTGCTGAATGTCCTTGATTACAGATTACCCATTTTCCTCTATTCCTCTAACTTAAAAGAAATGTCTCAATATATTTTCTTATGATCACTATGACATTCTTACTGATCAGAGTGATTAAAGCAGAAATTCTCATGGATTCTAATGTTAATTTTTTTTCTTTTTTGTTATTTACTCTTGATAATAAGAAAGAAAAACAATATAAGGCCTAGCAGAGAGTAAAACATACCAAATCACATTTACGGAGTAATAAAGTAGTTATCGTACAGAAATAAAACATTACTGAGAACTCACAAGTTTGTTATGGTAGAACAACTGTGATTAAGAAGGAAACTAGGCAACAAGAAATTCAACAATCATGTAGAGTACTAATTAGCTGCTAATTAACATTCTCAGACAGCTTCGCTACTGCAATGAGGCGAGACAAGACTCTCCATGAAGCTCCCACCAACACCAAAACTTTCTGGAATGCCATTAACTACGATATCCTTAAAAGTTTCTTCTTCGAAATTGTACATCATCAATTTCTCATTGGTATCCTCCTCATCCATCACCAACACCATCTGTTTCTGTTTCTGTTTCCTCCCCAATAAACATATAGGCCTAAACAATGACCTACACTCATTGAATGAGATTCTAGTCCAACATTCCTTGCCATCATATTCTTCCTTCATCGCAACAAACATTTCATGACATGTGTCTGAAGTACTTTCTGGATAAAAACAAAGACACCCTCCAAGTGCCACCAGGTCGTCAAGTTGACACTCTTCGGAGCAATCATAAGGTTCATCAGATTCATCAGAGTCTGTAGAGTTCCTAGTAGTAGTAGTAGTGTCCTTACTATTAACATAACCAGAAAAGTTTACATCATAAATCTCTTCTTCCTCTAAATTAAATCCTGCAATAGAAAGGTCTCCTACATCAGCTACCCAATAGATATGCCCATTAATGGAAACTACGGATTTGCCCTCCTCTACATCTGGATGGTCAAACGGACAATTCTCAACTCTCTTCCAAGTATTATTTTTGACTGAATAAACATTAACATACATCATATAATCACTTGTGTAATAAGAGATTACAACTACCTTATAATCATCAGCAACTGAGTCATACCCAATTCCCCAATTAAGAGGATCAAGAGCATCAGGAGAGCTTGGCAATACCTTAAACTCCCTTGTTGTTGGATTTATTAATAGCAACTTATTTTGTTCATCCATAACTAAGATCAAACCATCACAAGAAGCCATTTGAATGGAGGATGGATCAAAATAGTGATCACCAACTGTGAGCTCGGTAGCAGAAACGGTGATTTCGTTGACCAGGTGGTGTGCATTTTTCATCTGGGCAGAATAGAGTGAGCCGGAATCACGGGAAACAAGGATTACTAGTGATTCTTCATCATCAATTTGAAGATTTTTGATTCGGTTGAGGCGGGTTTTGGTGAAGTGGGGTTGGGAAAGAAGAGATTTCCATGGCTTTGATACACACCGAAATCGACCAATGGATTTTGCAGGTAGCCTTGAGAATAAGTCAACCATGACCTCATCTGGAAACATAATCTCTTGTTCTTGTTGTTCGACTTTTTTGGCAGACATTGTATAAAATGCTAGAGTTCAATACACACACAGAAACAGAATAAGCTAGTTAGACTGCCCAGATTTGCTGGTTTGGTTTGAACAGGACAAATCATGGGGCCAACTAACTGCCTATTAACATCACATGTTAGTATAATTATTAATACTACTATTGACTTTTGAATAACAAAGCTCATCTTCTCTTAGGAAGTATAAAACTAATTCATTTCATGACCTATTATTATTATTATGTACTGTAAAATAAGCTTGTTTGAAGTAAAATTATGGTTTTTAATTTTAAACAACAGAGTGAAGTTTATGATGGGATTCCGTGTTAAGATTTGTAGAGTTTCTGGTCTTGATAATCATGAATTTAGACTAAACAAGGCAAAAGCACGACATCGAATTGCAACCTACTCCAACAAACAAACCTTGCTGCATTTGAAAATCATCCACACATCTCAAGTTTGACAATCTCAAAAAGCACGGAAGGAAATTCGAATATGAACTATTACTAAAAGTTTCTGATGGTGGAATAGCAGTAACACTCTCTTTAAGAAACATGGCAAGAAATATGGCAATCATGTAAGAAAAGACGCAACTTAAGCAACAAGTAACATATGGAGTACGTACTAGTTATCTTAGCTGCCAATGTTATGTCATGCGCTCCTTAGTAGTAACTGAAAGTCTGAAACCTAGCTTCTCAGTTGTCAGTTTCTCACACAGCTTCATTACTGCAATGAGGCTCCTACCACAAATTCACCTGAAATTTATTAATGCCACCAACTAGAATATCCTTAAGAAAGTTGTTGTTCCAAATTGTACATTGCCAGTTTCTCATCAGGCATCAGCAACACCATTTGTTCCTTAAACTCCCTTGTTGTTGGTGTAATCAGAAACAACGAACTTATTTAGAAGATTATTCATCATTAAGATCAAACCATCACACGAACATCTAGACAATCTGATACATAAACGAGATGATCGTAGGTCATTTCGTCGAACAAGTTGTGGGCATTGTTCAACTGGGTAGAATATAGGGTGTCAGAACCGAGTACACAAGGACATCCCTCTCCCTTTCGTTCTCTTTCCCTCCAGGCTTCCATTGGTAACGACCATGGAGTACAATGATGTGGGAGCTTCGAGCTCTCCAGTAATGGAAGTCAGAATTCCAGAAAGAGATAAGAAGAAGAAGAAGAAGAATAGAAACTTGAGGGAGAAGTCAGAAGAATTGTAGGAGAGAGAAAGGAATCTGTTGTATTCAATTAAAATTGATGATCAAATACAATGCATTAGTTGCTTAATATAGCTGAGTGCCAGCACAACTAATAACTGATTCCACTAACAAACAAAAGTTGTTATAACAACTTTTTCCGCCAAAAACAGAAATTACAATTATTGATTAAAATTGCTTAAAATGGAATCCTAGAATAGAATCCCATATCATAACTTCCCCCCAAAAAAGACTTGTCCTCAAGTCTGTATGACAAAATTTGGAAAACGAGCTTCAAAATCCAGTGCCACTTCCCATGTAGCTTCATGATCCTCAAACCCAACCCAACTGACTAGGTACTGCACTTGAGGGCTATTCTGAAACTTAACTACCCTCTTCTGAAGGATAGCAGCTGGTTGAATTGGATTTTCCTCTGGTGATGACCCTTGAAACCATGGTGGAATGTGGGCAGCAATGGGTAAAGTTCCATGGAAGGGCTTCAACTGAGATACATGAAAAGTGTCATGTATTTTAGCATCACAAGGGAGCTGTAATTTGTAAGCAACTGGACCAATCCTAGCAACAATCTGAAAGGGACCATAAAACTGTAAAGCTAGCTTCTGGTTGGATCTTTTGTGCACAGATTGTTGTCTATAAGCTTGTAGCTTTAACCAGACCCATTCCCCCACTGCAAATTCTCTCTCAGATCTGTGTTTATCAGCTTGCACTTTCATTCTTTCTTGAGCTTTAGAGAGGTGGAGCTTGAGTGACTGAATCATTGCCTCCCTTCTAAGCAAGCTCCTATCAATCTCTGCATTGTTAGATTCAGTAGGTAGATAAGGCAAATGGAGAGGGGGTGGTTGATTATAGACCACTTCATATGGAGTGAGTTGAGTTGCAGTGTGGAAATGTGTGTTGTACCACCATTCAGCCAATGGTAACCACATGTTCCAATTGCTAGGGTGTTCTCCTGTCATATACCTTAAATATGTTTCCAAACACCTATTAACCACCTCTGTCTGGCCATCTGTTTGAGGATGATAGGCTGAAGAAAGCAAGAACTAAGTACCTTGCAGAGAGAATAAACCTTGCCAAAAATTGCTGAGAAAGATAGAATCTCTATCACTGACAATTGACCTAGGCCAACCATGGTGTTTAAACACATTGTCTAGATAACACTGAGCTACTTGAATTGCTGTGTAAGGATGAGACATGGCCATAAAGTGGGCATACTTACTTAGTCTGTCAACCACTACAAATATGACATCTTTTCCACCAGACTTGGGTAATCCAGAAATGAAATCCATTGAAATATCCACCCATACTTCATCAGGAATAGGAAGGGGTTGTAGCAAGCCAGGATATGCAGAGTTGTCATGTTTAGATGCTTGACAGGTCACACAATTTCTTACAAATTGTCTTACATCATGTGACAATCCCTTCCATGTAAATAGAGCTTTAATTCTTCTCAAAGTGAGTTCTCTGCCACTATGACCACCTTCAGGAGAGGAGTGTTGCCAAGTGATGATTTTCTGCCTAAGCTCTTGATCTGGCCCTATTACCATCTTGTTTCTCTTCCTCAAAATACCATGCTGCAACTGATAATCATCTACCAACAACTGTTGCTCCAAGGATTCCACAATAGTTTTCAGTTTATCATCTAACTGGTAGCTGGCTGTAATCAGTGTGGCTAAATTAGAATCAAGTACAGATATAGCCATACATAGAACTTCTGATCCTTGTACCCTAGAAAGTGCATCAGCTGCCAAATTTTCCTTCCCACTTTTATACTGAATTTCATAATCAAAGCCCATCAGCTTTGATAACCAGAACTGTTGAAATGGTGTGGATATTTTCTGTTGTAACAGCCACTTTAAGCTTTTCTGATCAGTTTTAATAAGGAAATGATTTCCCATTAGGTATTGTTCCCATTTCTGCACAGCAAATACAATGGCCAGTAGTTCCTTCTCATACACTGAGAGTTTTTGCCACTTGGGTCCCAAAGCCCTGCTGATAAATGCCAATGGATGCCCTTCCTGCATCAATACAGCACCAATACCAGTTCTGGAAGCATCTGTTTCCACAATAAACTGCTTGTCAAAGTTAGGAACAGCTAAGACAGGAGCTGTGATCAAAGCTGTTTTGAGTGCCTCAAAAGCACTTTGAGCTTGTTCATTCCATAAGAAGTTGTTCTTCTTAAGCTGCTCAGTTAGAGGCTTACTGATGACAGCATAGCCTTTGACAAACTTTCTGTAGTACCCAGTTAAGCCTAGAAATCCTCTAAGTTCTTTCACTGTAGATGGTACTGGCCAACTACTAACTGCAGAAATCTTCTGGGGATCTGTCTCCACTCCATTCTCAGATATGAAATGCCCCAAATACTCTACTTTCCTGGTAGCAAAAATACACTTACTTGCCTTGGCATACATCTGGTTAGCCTTCATCAGATCAAATACCATGGTCAGATGCACCCAATGGTCTTCTAATGTTCTACTGTATACCAAGATGTCATCAAAGAACACCAAAACACATTTCCTGAGAAGGGGTTTAAAAACTTGATTCATCCAATTTTGAAATGAAGCAGGTGCATTGGTCAAGCCAAAAGGCATGACTAGAAATTCATAGTGTCCTGTGTGTGTTTTAAAAGCTGTTTTATACACATCATCATCCTTGACTCTCATCTGATGATAACCAGCTCTAAGACCAAGCTTACTGAACACCACTGCCCCTGATAATTCATCTATCAACTCATCTATTACTGGAATTGGAAACTTGTTTTTGATTGTTTTACTATTCAGTTCTCTGTAATCCACACAAAGTCTCCATGTGCCATCCTTCTTTCCCACTAACACCACTGGTGATGCAAAGGGACTAGCACTTGGTTGAATGATCCCTCTATCCAGCATTTCCTGTACTAGTTGCTCAATAACATCCCTTTGTTTAAGGGGATACCTATAAGGCCTGATGTTCACAGGGGTTGCTCCAGGGTCAAGTGGAATAGAGTGGTCAAACACCCCTCTGATAGGTGGCAACACAGTTGGTTCCTCAAAGACCATACTGTAAGTCACCTTGAGTTCCCTTAATTCCTCACACTCTTGTTCTACCTGATGCACTTCTGTGGTTAGACAAGTTTGGTCTACCACCTGCATCAAACACAGTTGTGCAGCTGTACTGAAAAGTTTAGCTGATGGCTCTCCTTCCACTACCTTCAGTTTTCTAGTTGGCACCCCCTTCAGCATAATCTGTGTTCCATCTAAGCAAAACTCCATTCTTAACTTATTAAAATCCCAACTAATAGGACCAAGTAAGCTAAGCCATTGTATTCCCAGTACCATGTCACAACTCCCTAAGGGAATCAGTAGCACATCTGTCACAAAACTGACCCCCTGCATTTCCCAAGTAAACCCTTGGCAACTATGTTGGCAAGCAAGGTGGTTTCCATCAGCCACAGTAATGGCTTGAGCTGGTATTTTATCTAGTTTGCAACCCAATTTTCTAGCAAAATCCAGATCCACAAAGTTGTGGGTGCTACCTGAGTCTATCAGTATCTGAAGTGGTTTTCCTTTCACTAGTCCCCTAACTCTCATGGTGCTGAACCCTTGGCTTCCTGCTAATGCACTCACTGATATTTGGGGCTCACTTATTTCTTTTTCAGTCACTTCTTGTTCATCAGAATCACTGAGTTCCTCAATCTGATCACCTGGAATCTCTACAGTGAACAATTGTGGTTCCCTAAATTGACATTTGTGGTTTCTGTCATAAGGGGAATCACAGTAGTAACACAGACCCTTAGCAATTTTTTCTTGCCTTACATCAGCTGGAATGTATTTGAAATTTCTGGTTCTTTGTTGTGGATATTTTGTGAGGGCTAGGCTAGTGTTTGGCTTGTTTGTGGGTGTGGGTAACAATGGTGGTTTAGGGTTTGGTAAAAGGGGAACAGATTGCAATGGTTTAGGATTGTACATTGGTGTTTTGTAAGGTTTGTGAGACACAGCTTCTAGATTTTCTTCCTGAAGTCTAGCCAAATCAATGGCTTCAGCAATGGTAGCTGGTTTGAAGGCCTTTACAAATGGCTTAACAGCAGGCTTTAAACCCCCAATGAAGCTTTCCAACATGTATGCATCAGGAAGGACATGGTTATTCATCAACATAATAGATCTTAGGTTTTCAAATTCATCTATGTATTCCTCCAGAGTACTAACTTGATGCAGTTTATTGAAAGTTTCTACTACATTTAAGGCTGAATTATCCCTAAATCTAGCATAGAGATCAGCTACAAAATCATTCCATTCTACCATCATATGCTTCCTAACAGACAAGTAGTTCATAACCCAACCTTCAGCTTTTTCAATCATGTTCAATGAAGCCAAATCTACCCTCTGATCCTCACCAATTTTACACAGATCAAAGTATTTACAGCATTTTTTGACCCAAATTCTAGGATTGCTTCCATCAAATTTAGGAAATGACAGCTTAGGATTCATACCTAGAGTTCTGTGGTTTGCATTTCTTTCACTGTGACTGCCAGATGAGTGTGATTCATTTGCATCCTTGAATGATTGCATTACCTTCAAAAGTTCTTCAAACTTTTGATCCATCCTCTTGTTTTGATCCTCTAGTTTTTCATTTTGCTCCTCGATTTTTTTCTCCAAATTCCTGAGCTGATCCTCCATAGCTTTCCTTCTGGTTGCAGCAGGAGCCAGAATGGATGCTGAAGAAGATGAAGCTACTGCAGAATGTCAGAGAGCAGCAGTTGGCTCTGATACCAATGATGTGGGAGCTTCGAGCTCTCCAGTAATGGAAGTCAGAATTCCAGAAAGAGATAAGAAGAAGAAGAAGAAGAAGAAGAATAGAAACTTGAGGGAGAAGTCAGAAGAATTGTAGGAGAGAGAAAGGAATCTGTTGTATTCAATTAAAATTGATGATCAAATACAATGCATTAGTTGCTTAATATAGCTGAGTGCCAGCACAACTAATAACTGATTCCACTAACAAACAAAAGTTGTTATAACAACTTTTCCCGCCAAAAACAGAAATTACAATTATTGATTAAAATTGCTTAAAATGAAATCCTAGAATAGAATCCCATATCATACAATATAATAAACACGCGGAAATGTTTCACAAATAAACCTCCGACGCTACCTTGGATCCCCGTACAGCCGTACTCAAGTCTCATTTTATTTTGAAGAGTGAAAGGTAAGAGAACAAAGTTACGTTGATGAGTGCGTGTGAAAACCAAGTCAAAAATAAAAGTAACAGAGAAAAAAGGACAGGACAACTGGACAAGTAAGCCGAGACACCTTAATTTAATTTTATTTTTTTGATGTAATTACTAGTTTAAGATTATATTCTACGCGCCTTATTTTTGTACTACTACTCCGTACTATCTACTACTATTGTATTCGCTCAATCCCTGAATACTTGTACCGATTTTGAAAGTGCAGAGTTTAACATACTTGAATTGTCTTATTGATTTAATGGGTGCTAGTTGATAGTGAAATATTTTTTTAATATAGTTAGTGGGAGATGTGTAATGGTGGGGAGTGGTGAGTGTGGGATGTGAATTTTTAAATGATTTTTTGTAGGGAGTAGAGGTGTACCGGAAAAAATAAATAATAAAAAAAATATCTCACTATCAATTAACTATCATCTAATTAAATAATAAGTCAATTACATTGCATTAAACTTTGTACCGGTCAAACCGGTTCGAGTATTCAGGGACTGAGGGAGTATAAATTAACACATGTAATTTGAACTTGTGACTTATCATATACTTCCTCCGTTCATAAATACTCGCAACGTTTGTTTTTTTACACTATTCACATATTCCACTTTGACTATTGTTGGTGATTTATATGTCAGATAAAACATAGTCATGTTGGATTTTGTTAGATTCGCCTCAATACGAATTTTCAAAAGATCAACTTTTTATAATTTTTGGTTGAAGAGAATTTAAGATAGACAAATTTGCCAAAAAAGACCTTTAATAACCCAAATTTGCGAGAAATGACCTTTTATAAAAAAAAATTGTTAAGGCACACCTTAATGTAAAAACTTTTGTGAAGACACACCTTAATGTAATTTTTTTTTTGAAGACACACCTTAATGTAAATTTTTTTGTGAAAAACAAACAAATTGTAGTTCCGATATTGACTTGTCCGTTAAGTTTGCTAATATCACCCCATTTGTTGCTGATGTTGTTGTCTTCTACCCCCATGGTCTAATCTCTCATCGTCCGAAAACACTCGATTCGCAAACTCCCAACATCGCCCCCCACTCCCTATCCTCTTACTGCAGGAATCCCATACATCTCCTTTTCCCCACTTTATTTTATTACCCTGTCCTCCATAACCAATCATTTCTCTCTCCTTCAAATTACTACTACTCGCACCAATATTGCCATCATTATTTTTATTATTCAACCCCAAATTTATTAGAAAGCCGGTATTTGAGCGTAAAATGGTGGCCGTTGAGGACGATTTTGGAGAGGCGGACGGTGAGTTTAGGAAGGGTGGAGGTACGGTCGACAACCACCATACGAGTGTCACCTACGACATAACAGAGAGACTTGTCGTAAGGGCGAGGGACTATGTGGCAGAGATTAAGGCACATGTGCACAACACGTGCAAGTCAATGCCGGAAAATATCATTTGTTTGTCTTTTGCAAAAAAATTTACATTAATGTGTGTTTTCACAAAATATTTATAAAAGGTCATTTCTCGCAAAATTTGGATTATAAAAGATCATTTTTGGCAAATTTGACTTTAAAATATTAACCATCAAAATTATGCATTGACATACGTAAAAGTGACTAACCTTACAAGTATTTTTAAATAGAGGAAACTTTCAGGTTTAACTTCTAGATCAATACCTAATTGGTAGCCCAACTGATAATTAAAATTTTATTTTTCTTTTTTTCCCGACTAGTTTCTTATCAGAATGTTTCTTTACTTTTTCAAAGTTTTTGTTTTTGTTTTTGTTTTTAGGCGTTTGACAAGGGAATAACAGTGCAAACCTGTTCTTCCATTTTGACAATATCATTCTCTCTTCATTTTTTAATATTTTTTTCAAGGACAATAAATCACAATCTCTATTCAACTTAACATGTCCTGCCCCTTTATGTTAAGCGAAGGGTACGTCCTCATCTACACTCTTTCTAATCCCCAGGAAGCTAATTACTTAAAAGTGATCTTGTGGAATTATATGCCCTGTTCTTTTGATTAATTAATAATTAGTATAATTCCTTGCATTAAGATATTATTATTGATAAAAATATATACGAATTGATAGTCTCTTTTCAAGTACTTGTCAATAGACCTGGTTATCGGGCGGAGCGGGTCAGGGTCGGTGCGGGTCAAAAGAGGGTCGGGTATTGAAAGAGTCATTTTTAGCGGGTCGATAATGGGCGGGTCAAAAGCGGGTCGCGGGTCAATAGCGGGTCATTAGTGGGCGGGTCAATAAACGAGCAATGAAAAATGAAAAACAAAATAGCCATATACAAGTACAAGTAAATACGAAGCTATACACGTAATTTTTTGTATCAATACTATTTTAATTTTCAAAATAATTGTAGTATAAGTTTGACCCTATAATGACCCTGTCCAATAAAGGCCCTGTCCAATAAGAGCCCTGCCCAATAAAAACCCTATTAACTTGACCCTAACCCAATATCCATTGGACTACCCTGTCCAATAACCAGGTCTACTTGTCAACTTTACAATCATGTTTAGAGGTAAAACAGATACTTGTGAGTATGTAACTAACATCCCAAAGAGGAAAAGGAAAGTGAAAGTGAAAACCACAAAAATAATGAAGTTATTTTTGTCGATTGAGGTATGTTGACTCACATACTCTGTCGGATAGAGATGTCAATGGATACTGGGTAGGGTATGGGTAGGGTATAATGTCCGAATTGAGTCATTCGCCTATTTTTTCTATAACTTTTTCGGCTTATTTTTTACAAAAAGTTGTATGAACCGCCAAAAAGAAATACAAGACTAACAATTAATTTAACGTTTTAAAACAAAGGGCTAACAATTAACCGAATAATAGCTCCACAAATCATCCTTTTTTTGAAGGGAGTAGAAAAATTATCATTAATAAATCGCCATACGACATCTACAACAATAATTAGCCCTAAACAACATACTTCCTATAATCTAAAACATCGATATGAAAATTTTCAACCAATTTACTAGTATCCACGCTTCGGAACTGTTTTTTTTTTATATGGTAGTATTCCAACCATAACCGTCTTTCGATGACTCAACATCTTTAATGCCTGGTGTTAGCAATTGAAATCCGATCTTCTTCTTACTTTTCTAGATCTTCAACCATTAATATTTTCCCTCATACACACACACCTACGAAATAACCTAAGATGAAAAATTTCCCGAGGGAAAAGAAAACCCTGTTTTTCAAGGGAGAAAATGTCCTCACACAAGGAGGCCACATTATTATAACCTAAAATCAAACATAATTAAAGGATAAACCAAAGAAAGAACAAAGATTAGGGCTTTCCGCCAATAAAAACCGATGAAAGCCCCTTCAATATTCGCAAAAGGAGGCTAGGGTTTGACGGGGAGAGAGAGAGGGGGAGTCCACAAATCATCCTTGTCTTCCCTTAGAATTCTATTTTGTAGTCATCCTCCATATCATCATGGGCCCGGATCTAAACCATCCATTTTAAAATCAATGACTCATATTAATGTAAAGGGAAAATCAGGATGTGGATATTGATGAGTAAAAATAGGGGGAATTTCGGAAAGATAATATATGAGCCATTGATTTTTCATTCAATGGTTGATATTGTTCAAACTCTACCGTATAGAGTTATTTTAGAACTATAGAGGATCCAAAACCTATCATCATAGTGTTAGAACTTAAGGTTAGCCAAAAAACCGAAACAAAAAGGGAGTACTATACGCAACCTGATTTTATTTGGCGCAATACGCAACCTGATTTTACTTGACGCAACCCTTTTTACTTTTATTTTTTTTCATTCTAAAAAAACCCTAACTCTCACTTTTATTATTTTCTCTCTACCTTTGTTGATATTATTGTGGTTCAAATACATTTGATTTTTTTTATTAGGGTCACGTGTATATAATCAAATTAGAATACATATTTTAATTGCAATGTACGATATTTTTGACTTTGAAGACCTTGGAATTGTGATAATTTTCGTGTTTTCCTAGTTTTTTTTAGCCTTTTCATGTAATTGGTATGGAATAAATACTTTTATTTTGTACAGATTGAACATAATATAATTAACTATTTCTTACATATTGAACAAAATATAATTAACTATTTCATACAGATTAAACATAACAGAACTAAGTATTCCGCATAAATTGAACAAAATGATGGTACTAGATCTTTCAATTGTTTATAATGAAAGAGTTGCTGACTGGTCATGTAATGGCTGTTTGTTATACATTAGTGGTGATGATAGAACTTATTTCTGTTATGTTCAATTTTGAACGAATTTATGTTTTGTTCAATTTGTACAAAATAGAAGTGTCAATTTCATACAAGTTGTATGAAAAGACTAGAAAAAAACGAAAATTACCTCAATTCCAAGTCAAAAATATCGTCCATTGCAATTTAAATATTTATTCTAATTTGATTAGATAAACATGAAACTAAAAAAAATCAAATTTATTTGAACCAAAATAATATCAAAAAAGGTTGAGAGAAAATAATAAAAGTGAGAGTAGAGTTTTTTTTAGAAAAAAAAAATGAAAGTAAAAAGGGTTGCGTCAAATAAAATCAGGCTGCGTTTAGCAACCGTGAAACAAAATGTGGTTGACTGCTGGAGGTTAATTGCTAGGCTTATATAGGGATTTGTTTAGTTTTTGAATTTTTTTAAAAGATAAATATCAGCGGGTCTAATTTAGGATTTAGAGTTAAGCTAATGTTTGGGGTCTTACCTTTTGAGTTTTTCACCCTTTGGGACCTTCACCTTTTTTTTCACCCTTTAGGACATCAACTTCATTTTCCAGCAAGTTAACTCACCTTTAACTCTCACCTTTAACCACATCATAAATAAAATAAAATAAAAACAATTTCAAGCATTTAATAAAATCTAATAGTTTACATTGAATTAATACTTCATAAATTTGTACTTTGTATTTATTTCGGAAGTATTAGATTTTTAACATATACTACATATAAAATATTATTATAATTAATAAAAAAGGGAGGAAATATCTAATATCATAATTTGTAAATTACAATATATAACTTATTTCTGAAAAATATGTATATTTTCTATAGGAATTTTTAAAAGAAGTACATTCACATAATTCTTATACGCCGTATGAATTTTTTTATTATTATAAAAAGAACATTTGTAATCTATTTTTCTCTTTTCTGTCATGTTTTTCCATTTGCACCAAAAAAAATTAGTGAATTGAAGCAGAACAACTTATAGTTGATACTAATAGCAGCTTCTCTTTGATTTATAAGTGATGACATAAGAAGAATGCCCATCCACCTGTTGGTATGGAAGTTAGGACTAAGAATTGATAAATAACTCGAGACTTTTCATACAAATGTCAATACGTCATTACCAAAAAGCAAGGCTAACTTAATCTGATACAAAAAACTTGTTAATATAATATATATCCATGGATGACCAAGTGAATAATTACCGTATTGTTGATGTAAAGCCACGTAAGTTGATACAGTAGTACACTCTATGTAAAGCCACAAATTTTATCCAATGTATACATTGTTTGGTATAGGAATGTAGATCCAACAACAATTAAGTAGTATAGCAATATTCAAAATACAGAGTACACAAAAAAATATTATTAGAATTTTAGCAAATAATATTACTCCATTAATTAAAAATAAATAGTTACACTAAAATATATTACGAAGTGTTACATTATATTTTCTAATTGAATTTTTAATGTACATCATAAAAGAAAATATTTAATTCACCATTTTGTTGTGACACGTGTTCAATAATTAATTGGCTTATTGTTTATTGCACCGCAAATAATATGTTGACACGTGTAAGGGGACTAAACTTTTAACCATGGGGACTAATCTTTTAACCATGGGGACTAAACTTTCAAATTATTATTTAATTTTGGCCGGAATATACTTTACGGGTCCTTAACGGTGGAAAAAAAGGTTCGGGTCCTTAACGGCGAAAAATTGCAAAGGTGAGACCCCTTTCTTTATCTTAACTCTTAGGATTTAGGTCTTAAGGGTCATGGGTAGGGTACGTCTTGGCGTCTTGCTAGGGGTTGGGTCCAAAGACATTGTACGTACCCTTATCCTATCTTACCCTATTCGATACCTTAAAGGCTCATACTCTATCCGTACTCGTGAGGTCTAAAAAAAAGACATACGTAGTATATCCTAATTTTAAAGTATATAGGATCCGACAAGGTATGATCGTCTGGGTATAGTCCTAGACACGTTGTCATTCACTACAAGAAATTGATTAATTACCAACCGCTAAAATTGGTTGGTAAAACGCGAAAAACGGTTGGTAAAAGATTTTGCGACCGCCAGCGGTCGCAAAAAAGCGGTCAGTTTTCACCTGGACGGTAATTTAGGAAACTCCAACTGGAAGGCGGTCGCTAAAATTTACCGACAGAATTAGCGACCGCCACCTAAGCAGTCACTAAATTAGTGACCGCCAAAGCAGTCACTAAATTAGTGACCGCCAAAGCAGTCACTAAATTAGTGACCGCTAATGCAGTCGCTAAATTAGCGACCGCCTTGACGGTCACTAAATTAGCGACCGCTTTGGCGGTCACTAAATTAGTGACTACCTTTGTAGCGGTCACTAAATTAGTGACTGCCTTTGTAGCGGTCACTAAATTAGTGACTGCCTGTATGTTGGATGCTCTTTGCAAAACTCAATGAACTCTCCAACCCCCTTGAGAAAGTCGGGCTTAAGATTGCGCCCGTCGAGTCTATCATACATCCAACTACGCTCTCTTCTTTTCATGATACCAAATTCTACACATCTCACAAAAAACATGTTACTAACCAATCTCTACACATCTCACACTAATCATGTTACTAAACCTACTATATAGTCTAACTACCGCTCGAAGTTTTCTAAATACACAATCAAATAATTGATTTTATTAATTATATAAAAATCAATACTTATTAATGATATAAAGTTAAATAATTTATTAATGATATAAAGATCAATAATTTATTCAAACGCACTTATAAATTATATAAAGTTCAATAATTTACTTATAATTTATATAAAGATCAATAATTACTTAAACACAAGCCAATAAGGATAAAAATCAAATATAAATAATAAAATGCATTTACAATAAACATTATATAAGTTTTGATATGATTCCTCATTATTAGTTTATGTGTTGAACCTTCTTACCTACTCAAAAGAAAATTAAGGTTGAAAGTGAAACTAATACTACACTAATTCAATTGAAGTTAAAAATGAAGAATAGTTGGATGAGTTATTAATTAGTGATCGATCTGCTGATCAACAACTACATTTCCAGTCATATTGCAGAGACTATGCTTAATTTGTGATGGATATAAGTGAATGATAACTGTGCTCGCTAAGTTCTGTCATTTATTATGTGAGTTGTGAGTGACTCGGATGGTCCATTATAATTGTCTGTATCTCAACTACTTGACACCATTACAGCTAGGAATCACTCACATACTCCTAAAATAATACTGTCATTAATTTTATTGGAGCACTTTCTTAATTACAATAACTAATCCCACAATTTACACCTTATTAGTATTCCACTAATCTCAACTCAAGTTCCACTAATCTCATTTAGTCATTTGAGTTGGGTCGAACTCTAAATAGAAGAAAACAAAAAATTGTTGCATTTTCAAAAGAATTATCGTCAAGGTAAAAATAACATGAACCAGACTAAGATAATCAAAAGAGCAATCCACTGTTTCGATGAATATTCAACCCGAAAATCGCAATAGACATCAAAATGCTATCTTGCAATAGACCAAGCAATTAAACCCGAAAATCGCTCAATTTAATGAAAGATAGTCACCAAAATTAAATCTTGCAATAAACCAAACAAATTTACCTAGATTGGAGGATTATTTAGAAATGAAAAACTGTAATTCTTTCATTTAATACAAACAACAAAGTTAGGGTTTGAAAAATTGAAGCATTATGTTATGAAAAACTAAGAACAAACCTTACCTGGGGTGGGAAATGGGTCGACGGAATTCGGCTGAGTAATCGTCGACGGAATCCGGTCCGGCGGGTGGAGTTCTGCGCGGGTGGGCGGTGTGTATTATAAAGCTTCGTGGGCTGCGACGTAGTTCGGCTGGGTGGCGGCGACGGGCAGGGTGGCGTGCTCGGCTGGGTGGCGGCGACGGGCAGGGTGGCGTGCTCGGCTGGGTGGCGGCGACGGGCAGGGTGGCGTGCTCGGTTGGGCTGCGACGTAAGGTTGAGAGCCCAACCAAATTTGTTTTTTGCTTTTTTCGAAATGTGAAAGATAGTTGGTCAGTAATTGAATAAGTTACTTTTTTATTTATTTATTTAGCAACCGCTTATTGGTCGGAGATATTAAATAAGCGGTTAGTAAAATTTAAAATTTATTTTGATAATAGTCGGATATTTACCGACTGCGCATTAGTCATAATAGGGGTAAAGCAGTCGCTAATATTTCGACCGTTTCGAAGGCGGTTGGTAAATTTTAAATTTACCAACCGCTTTTCAGTCGGTCGGTAAATTTAGCGACTGCTTCATTATCGGTTGATAAATTTATTTTTACTGACTCCTTTTTAGGCGGTCGGTAAAATCGGTTGGTAATCACGCGCTTTCTTGTAGTGATTCCTAGTGTTAGATATACTTACGTGTCCAAGTGGTGTAAACTTGGTTATTTTGTGAAGAATGCAAGTGAATGAGTAACGTATAGTTTGTTTAACAGGTCATTTTACATATTATAGATAGTAATATAATTGGTCAAGTTTTAAATACCAATGTACATTAACCTAACTAGCAAATTCTTGCAACGTGTAGTGTATGTGCATGAGTGCATCACCTTTCAAGATAACGAGAAAGGGGCAGTAATGTTTTCTAAAGATTGTACTTTCATTCGAATGGGAATATAATATCCTTTTTCTATAAGAAAAAAATTGTCAATGTCTATATTTTCAACTCATTTTATTGTAAAATATTAATTAGTAATAAGCGTGATTTAGTATTTTTTGTAGTTAAATTTGATAAAATGAGTAGCTAATTGAGATAGATAAACACAGGCAGGCCAGGGCAATGCTTTTAGAGATAATGAATAGACACCACATAAGCTTTGAACAAGCAAACATGAAGAAAATGTCCTACTTTACATTTAATTAAATCCTAATGAAATTCTATAAAATAGCACAAGTAATAGGATTAGCAATTATTCATTATCAGGTTGAATTTTGTAGCTGATTTCTTCAAGAAAAAATAAATTAAGAAAAACAAAAAAAAAGAAAAAAAGAAAAAAGTTGTCGGTGAAGAATGGGATTCGTAGCTTTGTTCATGGTGGCTCTAATGCCGGTGTTGAAGACGTTGCTGTTAACAGCAGTTGGTCTAGTTCTTGCTGTGGATCGCATCAATCTATTGGGTCCAACTGCAAGACATAATTTGAACAATGTAAGTACATTTACACATACATGATTTCAGAAAAAGATTTTTTTGGGTTCACCTTAGGGCTAATCCGAATTCGGGACTAGTTCTGGGTGAATAGGTTCCGATCCCCTCCCAATTATTGTTGCGGGGTATCGAACACGAGTTCTCCCTACCAAGTTCACCCCTAATCACCACTGAACCAACATGCAATTGGTATGATTTCACAAAAAGATGCATATTGATTATAAGACCGGAGGGTTTATAACATCAAGATTTATTTATGTTTTCTCATGTTCGTTGGGCCTATTATAGATAAATAATCTCATGTTTATGACTTGGACCGTCCCTGTTTTGTTCTTTGTATGTGCGCGGGTTCATAACTAGTTATAAAGCGTAATGATCCATGTGACATGTAATATTACGTCTTGAATATTACTTTCTTACAAAAGGAATTGAAGTATATATATAGCATGTTGGTTCAGTGGTGATTGAGGCTGAACTTGGTAAAGAGGATTGCGTGTTCGATCCCCAACAACAACAATTGAGAGGGGCCTGAAACGTATCCACCCAAAACTCGCCCGAATCCAAATTAGCTCTAAGGGTAAATCGGATGGTAACACCAGTGTTTTTTTTTGTTTTAACTAACTTAGTTTACATCCGTCCGGGGTGTCATATTAATCTTGTGAGAATTTGCAAACAATTGAGTATTTGATTCTATGCGTGGGCCGGGTATGATAGGGTCACAAAGTCACAACTCACAAGTCACAACAAACTGCGTGTCTTAGGACTTGGCCCAAGGCAAGGCTAAGATTCAATGTGCAAAAATATACCAAGTATGATATATCACAAATTCAACCTTCCTTTCTGTAAAAAAAAATAAACATGGATTGTTTGATTATTGGTTTGAATAGATAACATGATTATCATGAATATTTGGCAAGATATTTCGGCCATCTCAAATGATAAGTTGTTAAAATTGTAAGTCTGTCTTAAATGATTAGACCGGTTTGGTTGAGATGTTACTTTGAGTATCATTTCAATTTAAGTTCCTAAATTTTTATGAAATCTACCTTTAATTTATTAAACTGTATTTATAAAAATTCAGCCCTTTAATCCATTAGTTCTACAAAATAATTCATCTAATCAACCCATTTAACTCATCCAATTGTAACACCTCATCAGTTTCATGAGCATATTGAATGCATCCGGGTGCACTGTACACCTTCTCACATTTTTTCATCACATGTGAGGAGAAAAATATATCAAGGATCACCAATGGATATAAAAATACCCTTGGGTGCACGGTGCACCAGGGTGCTTCTAATAATTTTCAATCAGTTTCAGCTATCACCTTTTCAATTTTCAACGTTGCCAAACAGAGTCTAAGTTGTGTTACTTGTATCTCTTCTCATATTATCTTAGCTTTGTGCTTTTCTACATGTTTCTGTAGCGTCATCTATGATGTTCATTTGTTTCACCTTACTGGGTACTGATATATAAGAGGAATTTTTGTATGATGATCGATAACAGATGGTGTTTTACGTATTCAGCCCCTGTCTTATGGGCGCCTATCTTGCAAAAACAGTAACATTTGATGTTATGATTAACATGTAAGTGGTTAGATACATTTGGTCTAATTGTTTCAAAATACTAATTAATTAATTAAGCAGCTTGCATAATACTACTATAAACTATCTTAATTAATTTATGATGTATAATGTACATAGGTGGTTCATGCCGGTAAACATCTTGATCACATTTGTTATCGGATCAGCACTTGGATGGATACTGGTCAAGATTACTAAAGCACCCATTAATCTGCAAGGCCTTGTTATTGGATGTTGTGCTGCAGGTAACTTAATATTAACACAAACTGAGTAATGGAGATTCTATTATGTCTAATAATGTTAATTAAACATGTTGATTATGGTTTATGCAAAATTAAACAACAGGAAACTTGGGGAACTTGCTTCTTATAGTCATCCCAGCGATATGTAATGAGCCAGATAATCCCTTTGGTGAATACTCAGTTTGCATGGGCGATGGAGCAGCTTATGTTTCTGTTTCCATGGCGGTATATATGACTTCCTCTCCTCTACTTTACCAGTAATGAAATATCTCCAATGGAGGCTGTTTTGTACATGATTGTAATGAAAATGTGCATGATTTTCCAGGTAGGAGCCATTTACATTTGGTCATATGTGTATGTTATCATGAAAATATCAGCAGAGAAGAGCAACCGCGTTGAGAGATTAGATACTCATCATTCTGTAGTCACTATAAGGTCTTCTGTTGCGACTTCAGACAGCAAAGAACCATTATTACTCTCCAAGGTAAAATGATGTTCATTGTATCTGAACTCTGAAGGCCAATATTACCCACTGATAGTCTTATTAATGTAAAGGATTTTTTGCCAAAAAGGACCTTTTATAAGCGTTTTTTTGCGAGAAAGGACCTTTTATGTCAAAATTGGTGAAATGGGACCTAAAATTAAATAATTTTTGTTGACTGGGACCTTTGCCCGGATTCTTGGAGTTGACCAAGTTTCCGGCATTGACTTTGACACGTGGCAACCGGAAAATGCCACGTGTCCTTATACTCATTTTAAAAAAAAAAAAAAAATATTTGTTCCCCAAATTTTCCCTTTTTTTTTGTGTACTCTTCCTGCAATATTACCTTCTCTTACCTTCCCCAAAATTTCCCTGCAATATTACCTTCTCTTAACATACACAAGTAATACATCCCCAGAATTTCTCACAATTCTCACATCATTGTTTTGCTCCATTAATGAATTGATTAATTAATTTACTCCTTTTTCTTGGAACTAAGCTTAATTTCCAACATTTGATTACACCCTCTAACTATGTTGTCGAAAATGGCCAATTTCAACCCAAAGCATACAACAACGGAAGAATGTGTGTACTTCCTCTGCTTCATTTTTCTTCACTTCCTCTGCTTCAACATCTTCTCAGCCCTCTCTTTCTCTCTCCCCATTTTTCCATTTTTGAACTAACAAGCCCAACTATTTTAGTCTAGAAATAAAACGGGTTTCCATTTTTAGTCTTAAAACGGTATGAGGCTGAAAGAGGGTAGTGTTGATGGATTGGAGGAAGAGGGCGGTGACTGGAGTTAGGGTTTCGAGGCGGTAAGGATGGTGGAAAAGTTTCAGATCTGAAAATTCCGGCTAAAATTGACCACCATATATAGGGTCGAAACTCAACCACTAGAGAAAGGAGGCAAAGGAGGAGAGAGAAAATTCGGTGTTGAAAAGAGAAGCATGAGGGCTCGTCGGTGGTGAATGGTGATGGTGGACGGGAAATATGAGGGGGTTGTGGGAAATCAACCATTTTTAAAGCGCTGATGTCAAAAAAAAAGGGGAATTTTGGGGAAAAAATAACTTTTTTTTTTAAATGAGTATATTGACACGTGGCCTTTTCCGGTTGCCACGTGTCAAAGTCAATACCGGAAACTTGGGTCAACTCCAAGAATCCGGGCAAAGGTCCCAGTCAACAAAAATTATTTAATTTTAGGTCCCATTTCACCAATTTTGACATAAAAGGTCCTTTCTCGCAAAAAAACGCTTATAAAAGGTCCTTTTTGACAAAAAATCCTAATGTAAATTCAGGATAGTAAAAATGTCATAATAATTAAATCTGTTTTGTGTTACTTTGTTACAGGTAGGAGGACCTGTGCCTATGTTGGAAAAGATCAAGAATGGTGCATTTGGTTTCGTCAGAAGAATCAGAAGTATTAACTTACAGATGTTATTCGCACCAACAACTATTGGATCTGTAATTTTCTAAATTTTTAGGCTCCGTTCTATTCACATTATTTTGTCTGAAATGAATTTATCTGAAAAGAAACTTACCTTGTTTGAAATAAAATTATTTGCACGTAGGTCATCGGATTTGTGGTTGGAGTAGTCCCTCTACTAAAGATGTTGTTGGTTGGTAACAGCGCTCCTCTTCGTATTATATTCAGTGCTTCTGAAATACTGGGGTATGAACTCTTGCTAACCAACTTGTCACATGAATTTTGAACAACTGTATACTATACTCACCTAATTTTGTAACATGATATTTGTATAGGGGAGCAACAGTTCCCTGTGTGACACTAATAGTTGGAGCAAACCTTCTAAGAGGTAATTATCTGATTTATAGTATAGTGTACCAAATTAACTTCGCTTTAATGGTACAAAATCATGACGATTTTGGGGTTGTTTCAGGGTTAAGAAGATCAGGAATGAGCGCGTTACTAATCATAGGGATAATAGTGGTCCGTTACATAGCATTGCCTTTGATTGGTATCGTCGTTGTTAGAGGTGCTCACCACTTTGGTTGGGTAGGATCAAACCCATTGTATCAGTTTGTTCTTATGCTTCAGTTTGCTCTACCACCAGCAATGTCTATTGGTATGTTTTTCATAACAACTTAAATTACACTCGTACTTTTCTGTCATAATTAAGACCCTGTTCTCTTCTACTTACTAAAATAACTAACACTGTGCACCAAACAGGTACAATAAGCCAACTCTTTGAGGCGGGTGAGGGTGAATGCTCGGTGGTTATGCTATGGACGTATGCTATGTCCGCGTTAGCCCTTACACTTTGGTCCACACTGTTTATGTGGCTGGTGTTATAGGGTTATGCATCTCTTGGCAATGGCATTGGTATAGAAATGAATCCTCATGTGCCACACAACAATGGAAATTGTTGCATGTGTTAGTGATATTTGAGTATAAAATTGTAATCAATGATCAGATTATGGAGCCTGTTAATTTCTGTTAGGATGGCTGAAGAGCAACATTATGTACGTGTGCCATCAAGAATAGGATACCCTATCTAAACCTTGTTATGGGTCCTTAATATGATGTAAGCTGAAACTGTTAATCTAGAACTCAGGACGATCCGAGTTCAAATTTGTTATGGTAAATGATAAGACTGTTCATTTTTTTTTTTTGTTAAATTCTAAGTTGCTAATGTTTTATACGGAGTAGTACTCCTTCCTTCCCTAAATGTTTTCTCCATTGCTTTCTTTTGGATAAAAAGTTTGACCATAAATTCTCACTAGCATATAAAAATATTATAGTAATGGGGGATCTTGGTAGACTCGGCTTAATGACTAATTTAAGAATATCAACCACTACAAGAAAAGGTTCTTTTTATGACGGAAAATCCCGCATTGACCCGTCATAAAAGACCAATTATATCGGGATTGCCCGTCACCAACTCGTCATGAAAGGGGACCGTTGTAATTGACTACCTCGTCATGACCCCGTCACAAAAGCTTATTGTGACTGTTCGTCGCAAAAGCCTATTATGACAGGGAAAAATCCCGTCGGAAAAAGGCAAACACGACAGGCTAACCTCCCGTCGCGAAAAGCCAATTATGATAGACTAACTCCCCATCGCAAAAGACCACAACAATGATTCTTATATGCACCTGTTTGTTTATCATGCACCTGCTAGTTATTGAATCAATAGCAATGATTCCTACACACATAGTAATACCATCAACAGATCATATAAATACCATCAAGTTCATTTTCAGTTTTATAAAATCCAAATCTACAGGCTACATCAGTGTCATGCAAATACCTTGAAATTAAAGTCGAGCATTCATAAGCAGCAAAAGCTTTTGCTATCGACCCTTCTAGACAAGCTCTATTAGGAACAAACTGTAACACCCTAATAATTCCTTGCTTTTATAAAACCATTTTCCAACTTAAAATAAAGGAATTACTAAAGTATTACCGCCACTGTGATAACGGTTAAGGCTATTACCAGAATTACGCAGCAGAATTTAATGTTAACTAACTTTCAAACCATTATAAATAATATTTATTGAGGCCTTCTACAAGTTGGAACCATAACGGCCCAAAATCAAAGTATTAAAAATCCATAAACTCCAAAACATAATTAAAGTATAATTTGAAATAGTTTCAAAGCACAAAAGAATGCAACTCTCTCAACCATCGCAAGCTACATGATTTCGATCGTACTTTGATCTACCAACCTGCTAAATTAATCTACTCCCCAACAATGCAAGTGCGAATGGTGGATCATCATAGGGTCATTAAGGCGAAGGCCATGACCAAAAGACACAAAGCACGTAGTCAGCAAAAGCTGAGTACTTACAAGGCTAGAGTGAAATAAAACTATAGACATGCATCACTCGCTAAAGTACTAATCAACATGCAAAAGCCATTTAATAAATAACAAACGAATCATGAATACAAGACTCAGCTCGACTCTTGACTCGACTCTTGACTCACAATTTAATTAGAATAAGCTTCGAACGGGCCAAAAGAATATTCCATAAAGGAAGGGTGTTGGGAGCCCACCAAACACCAAATAATAAATAATAATATCGGACCATACCGAGTGTCGGGCCATACCGACGGAATTCCAGCGCATAATTTAAATGAAACAACGTCTTGTATCATTAGTAGGAGATCAAGCTTTCTGGCAAGTCTCCCCCCCATTTGAACACTCAAGGTATATACGTTCCAAGAGTTTTGAAGCTTGTTCTGGTTGCACTTTACGTTTATTAATATTTTATTAAGGCGAACTCGAGACTCAAACAAACATACATTTAATAAACAACAACCAAAACAGTCTCATTTTAATCCTTTAGGAATTGTGATCAATAAATCCAGACGTAGTGAAATTACTACCAAGTTCCTTCTCACAAAAAGGTGAGATTCCACATCATGCCTATTAACATGAGGGTTGTGCCCTTGCACGACAAATCCTAATTCATTTCATACAAAATATTCCCAACCGAACCCTACATGTGCGGTGGCTTACGTGAGCGAACCCTTCACATGTGGTAAAATAAATAGTGCAACGAGGCACGAATAATTGGCTCAAAAGTATGCTAGACATCCCGTACAATAGCATACAAATAAATAATCCATCCCTTGCATGTGAAACAAACCATACATGCATAAATATTGAACAACATGATTGACAATGAAATCCATACTCACAATAGTCCCAACATGCTTGTTCAACCAAAGAATCAATAATTCCAATAATAAATATCCACATGATCGTTCACCAAACCAAATATGAATTCACCAAGTTCACATAATATAATTCACATCAATAACAATCATGTAATGTCCCTTGACAAATAATGTGGTCGCCCTAGACTTGTACGTACCTGGAATACCTAAGTACGGGGACCACTGTGCGAATCACAACTTACTAGAAATTAACTCCAATCCGGCCTATAGCACGGTACAATCACAAATTGAATGTGATTGGGCGAAAAAGAATTAACGGAACACAAACAAACACACAACACACACAAAGGGTGTGTTGCGTGTGCGGACAACGAACAAGCAAGCAACATGGGTGGTGAGGGCTCGGCGCAGCAGGCACGAGAGGAAGGAGAGAGGCGAGTGTGCGAGTGTGTGTGGGCGAGGGCACCTGTAGACACCTACTTTTGTCCCCGTTCCCGCAAGGGAAAGGTTCGATGATGAAAGCATAAAAACTCCACTTGACAACGCATCTCCTATAAAATAAACGAATCTCGATTCCCCATTTCATTTCACCCGAAACCTGCTATTTATGGAAACCTGCTAAAAATAGTAACTACCGTAAAAGGTAGCTTCTAAAAGTGGCAAATCATAAAAGATAGAAACCTGTCAGAATTAGGCGTTGCACTCCAACATAAATCCTAAATGAGATAGAAAACCGCAAGAATCCTATTCCTAATAGGATTCGGAAATAGGAGTTACGTATTAATTAAAATCCTAACGAACCTAGAGTTCGTACGTAACGGGCCCAGACGCATTCCGTCATAAAATTGATACGCGCTAAAAGACTCGAATTATTCTCAAACTCTACGGATTTTAGGAATCCGAATCTGACTAAACAAAACTGCCCAGACCCTATTTTCAACGCCTGGCTCTGGGCGCCGAAATCTTCGGCGCCCAGGCCTGGGCGCTGAAAATACCTGGGTACGTCTCTTTTCCTAATTCTTTATGGATTAGAACTCTGCAATTCTATCTTTCCACGAACTCTTCCCTATAAATAGGCCCCTAGTTTCGACGTGAAACAACACACAACAACACATAATTATATTCTGAGTATTGACTCCAACCCTTAGCCTAAGCCTCTCGCTGCGAAACTGTTCACGCGTTCTGTCGCAATCGATCCATAAATCGAACAGAACGTATCCTGTCCCATAATTGAGATTAGTTAAATAAAAAAGGAGAAATAGCAAAGTCAAAGTGGTTAGTTTTCTGAGAACCGTGACGCACCTCTCAAGGGTGCGTCGTAATGTGTCCCTTTTCGATGATTTAACTGCTTTCCTCGCCCTTTTTATGAACTGTTAAACTAACCTAATTTGATTGTTCTATCACGCTTAACAAATATAATATTTTTGGGAAATCGGATTATCATGCTAGGTCCCTTAATACTATTTAAATCAGATAATCACGATCGATCTAGTATTATATGTTGCATATTGCTAAAACCAACTCAGATTAGTTTAATAGTTAACACATGTCCCTTCAATTATTTATGCTGAGCTAGTAAGGATATCCTGCCTCTGGAGTTATCGACGAGCGAAGTACTCCTCTCGGTAGTTACAGTCCCCCGAACCTTCAATCTCTACCTTGCGGGTGTATGTTGAGAGATCCCCACACCAGGGATCACAAGGGAACCTACGGCCGTCGTGGTCAAACATAATTGCACTCCCTTTGTGTCACGATAACCGGGTTTTGTCAGTTTTTCTCATTGTCGTTAAAAACTGAATGGCGACTCCTATATTACTAGTCAATTGGGTGTATACTCACAGGAAATCCAATTACACTTGATTCAATAAAAAGAATCGTCACACCCACGAGGGACGAGGTCACGCATTAGCCTCGTGCTTTTTCGACCCCCCTCACAGCACCACAACACAGCAACAACATACGGCAACAACAACAACCACAACACGCAAGGGGTGGCTGTGCGGGTAGGTTGCAACGACGAGGGCGAGAGAGGGAGTGTGAGGGACAAAGCACGAGCAACGCAGCAAGGGAGTGCTAGGGATGGTCCTCGAAGGCACGGGGTGCAGCAACGAGCAGCAGCGCTCGTGCTGAGAGCTCGGGTGAGGGGCGACGGGCAAGGAGAGAAAGAGAAAAGTGAAATACTGCAGCAGTAATTTAGAATGCTCATAACATTTAATCTATAACTCGGAATCGATCAATTTTTGAATCAAAGTTCAAGAACTTTTCGAGATCTACAACTTTGAAGAAGAAACCATTTTCTGAAAACAAACGTAAATAGGTGAAAAACGGCCAAACATAAGTTCGACGAAAGAAAGGAATTTAGGTTAGGGTTTTACTTTTAGGTTTAATGAATAATAGGGAGCCCGATTTTGAGGGTGAGCACCTATATTTATAGGCTTAGGAAACTCAAAGATGGGTTAGGCTTTAGGATTCCCTTACGGGCTTCATAAAACATAAGCTAGGCTTGCTTTAATTTGTTTGGACTTGAACTTGAAATTGAATTGGGCTAGATTCATTTAAAATCGTTTTACTTTTGAAATCCAATTAATTTCCCAACTTGAAATAATAAATTCGTTTTGTAATTAATAAAAATAATAAATATTCTAATTAATTAAAAATGCATTTAAATAATATTTAAATAAGAAATAAATTCTAAAAATCATAAAATGCTTTATAAATATAATAAAATATATTTATAAATACAGAAAAATACGAGGTATTACAGTCTACCCTCCTTAAAGAAGTTTCGTCCCGAAACTTGGGCACGGAAATCACAATTTGAAATCAAAACTTGAGACTTTATGAGACTTTATTGCGTTTTCTTTACAAAAATATTTTAGTTGATGTACTCTTTAAGTAATTCAACATGATAATATGAAGTGCAATTTCCATAGAAGGCACTAAATTAAGCACAAAATAAGGGAAAATAAGGTAAAAGCGCGAAATTCTACCGCACTCTACCCCCCTTAAAAGAAACGAGTTACGACCCCGTAACTCAACTACCCTAAATAGCTAGGGATACTTTCTCATATCGTCCTCAGCTTCCCTGGACCACAAAACTTCATTAGACCACAAAACTTTCACAATTTTAACACCCTTAGTTCGTGTATTACGACTTTACAATCCAGGACTTTGACTGGTCCTTCCTTGAAATATAAATTTTGGTCTAATTCTATGGTTTCCGGTTGCAACACATGCGACTTATCCGGAACATACTTTCTCAATTGAGATATATGAAACACATTATGCACTCTATGCAGGTCCATGGGTAAGGCTAGTCTATAAGCTACCTTTCCTATCCATTCTAGGATTTCATATGGGCCTATATACTTTGGGCTAAGCTTCCCTTTCTTGGCAAATCTTATCACATCTTTCATTGGTGAAACTTGGAGTAACAATTTGTCACCCACTAGAAACTTTTGTCAAGTATGCATAGCTCTTTTGGCGATCTTGCGCTACTTGAATCTTTGATTGAATAGTTCTAATTTGGTTCATTGTGTCTATCATTTGAGGTCCTAACACCATTGTCTTACTGACGTCGCTCCAACATAGTGGACTTATACATTTCCTTCCATACAAGGCCTCAAATGGTGCCATTCCAATACTAGCGTGATAGCTATTGTTATATGAAAACTCAATCAAATCCACGCTATCTTCCCAACTTCCTTGGAAATCAATGACGCATGCCCAAAGCATGTCCTCAAGGGTTTGGATGGTTCTCTCAGTTTGCCCATCTGTGGCTGGGTGGAAGGCTGTACTCATTTTCAATGTCGTACTAAAGCTCTTCTGCACACTTTCCCAGAAGATTGAATGAAACCTTGAATCCCTATCTGGCACGATATCCTTAGGAACTCCATGTAGTCTCACAACATACTTAATGTAAGCCTTAGCAAGTTGCTCCATCTTTCTAGGTCTCCTTCATTGGTATAAACACTGATGGCTTGGTCAGTCTATCTACCACAACCCAATTGGTGTCATTTCCTAACTTTGACTTGGGTAAACACGTGACAAAGTTCATTGAGATACAGTCCCACTTCCAACTTGGAATCTCTAAAGGTTGGACCTTTCCCTGAGGTATCCTATGCTCAATCTTAACTTTCTGACAAGTCAAACATCTTTCCACAACTCAGCTACTTCATTCCTCATTCTTGGCCATTAATAGACATTTTTCAGATCCTTATACAACTTGTCACCACCTGGGTGAACAGAATATGGTGTATTATGACCTTCTCTCATAAGATTTTCTTTAACTCTTTGCACGTTTGAGGCACACACCACCTTCCTTTATGCCTAAAACTTTCATCAACATGGATTTTAAAATCTATTTCCTTCCCTTGCGAAATATTTTCCTTGATTCGCTCCAAGTTAACCTCTCCAATTTGATTCTCCTTAATCTCATCCATGCAAACAACATGGCTGCTAGCTCTATGACATGGGTAGGGTTCTTAGGTTTATACGGTTTTAATTTCCTTGATGCATACACAATAACCTTCCCGTTCTACATCAATACACACCCTAAACCATTCCTTGATGCATCACTATACACATTATAGGTATCATTTCCATCTGGTAGAGTTAACACTGACACGGTTGTCAAACGCATATTTAGAGCTTGGAATGCTTCCTCACAATTCTCATTCCAATCAAACTTAGCTTCTTTATTCATCAAGGTAGTCATTGGTTTGGGTATCCTAGACAAGTCTTGCACAAAGAGTCTATAATATCCAGCTAAACTTAAGAAAACTTCAAATTTCAGTGACTCTCTTTGGTGTAGGTCATTCCCTAACAGCTTTAATCTTGCAAGGTTCACTACAACTTCTTCTTTAGACACTAGATACCCCAAAATGTGACATTCTCCATCCAGAATTCACACATTGGTAATTTGGCATAGAATTGGTTATCCCTAAGTGTACTTAACATAGACCAAAAATGTTCAACATGCTCTTTATTGCTCTTCGAATACACCAAGATATCATCTACAAAAACACTAAAACTTATCCATAAATGCATGGAACACACGATTCTTCAAGTCCATGGATATTGTAGGTGCACTGACCAACCCAAATGGCATAATAGTGAACTCGAAATGACTATATCTTGTCCCAAATGCAGTCTTTGGTATATCATTATCCGCAATTCTCAATTGATGATAACTTGATCACAATTCGATTTTCAAGAAAATTCCTGCTTCTTTAAATTGGTCAAAGTAGGTGTCTATCCTGGGCAAAAAGGGTACTTTGCTCTTAATTATGACCTCCTTGGTTTCCTTGTAGTCTATACAATGTCTCATACTCTTGTCCTTCTCTTTCATAAACACAATTGGTACTGATCCTCATTGTGATGCACTTGGTCTAATATAAAATTTCTCCAACAAATCTTTCAATTTACCCTTCAACTCACTCACTTCTTCTGGAGTTATTCTATATGGAGCTTTCGAAATAGGTGCATTTTCATGTTCTAAGTTTATAGTAAAGTCAATAGGTCGATTGGGAGGCATTTCCGGGGTCTCTTCCGGAAACACATCCAGAAACTCATTCACAACTTCAATGTCCTCAGGTATATCCTTAACTTTATTATTAAGGTCTCTCACATTGCATAAGAATAGTGGGTTCCCTTTACTGACTAGCTTCACGAGTTCAATTTCCGTGATAATTCATATGTTTCTAGGCTTACCCAAAATGACGATAGGTACTACTGTACTTAAGCTAGATCTCAAATCAACCTCCTGATTTTCGCAGTCAATTTTGTCTTTGAATATGGCCAACCAATCCATCACTAAAATCACCTCCAATTCCCCTAATTTAATCTCAACCAGGTTAGACAGGAAAATGGTTTTGGCTATGGTCAAGGCACATTCTTATGAATCTTGGTACTTACTATACTACCAGTTGGTATAATTATGGGTACTTCAATAACTCTGGTTCCTAACGTCCTTTCTCTTTTTGCCAGTTTCACTTTCAATCTTGTTCTTCCTCACCTGTAGTCCATACAGATGAGCGACCTTTCTATATTTTGAGGGTATCTAGAGAAGTAAGGATCTCTCCAGATAGTAACAACTACGAATCTATTTGACAGTCCATTTTCAAACCTTTGAGCCCTAAGCTCTTCCGTTGCCACCACTTCAGGTGCAAATCTAGACAATTCTATAACTTGGAGTAGTATTCCGTCACAACCATCCCATCCATCTTTAGCTCAATGTACTCTTGGGCTTTCTGCTTTTTCAAGTACGGTTGATAAAATTTGGTTCTTAAGGCATCTTTGAATGATTCCTATCCAAATCCAGGTGTAGCTCTCAAAGCGTTCTCACACCTTTTCCACCACAAATCAATTGCTCCCATAAGGTAATACACAACACTATCAACCCTAAGGTTCTCTGGATAGTTTACAACAACCATCAATTTATCAAACTTTCTAAGCCAGTTCTCCAGTACACTTGGGTCAGACTCCCCTTGGTACAGCGGAAGATTACTCTGGACTACCATCTTGAACATTCCCCTAGCAGGGTCATTAATTGAATTTTGCCTAGTCTCTTCTAGGTCCTGAAGTACTGCGGCTAGTTGCCTAACAACATTGGCTATTCCTTACTCATGCAAGACTCACTTAATGACTGGGTTTGACATGGACAACGCTAAGGTTACAGACCAACAAACCAATCAAATTATTTTGCAACAATGCATATAATTTCGAACATGATAGGGAAAGTGGAGCCACCTACTAGCCACCCTCTTGACTTGTTCGAACCACATAGCTAAGTGGGAAATAACCACGATGCACTTAGTTAATAATCAATTCGAGAAATAAAACACATAATCCCTTTGCGATACCCACGAAACTTTTAATCGAGATTTGAACTCAAGAGATAACAAAAGGAATTCGATGCTTTTATTAATACTTCAAAGAAAAGTCCTTACATCCATCAATAAGATTGCTTTTATTTCTCCAAACCATAATTGAACTAATAAACATAAATAGTAGCTTTGCTACTTTATTAATCAACAAAATAAATAACTAAGGATTACAGTTCTTTAAAGACTAATGTCATCACGACGATCATCTCTTCCTTTGTATTGTTCTGGAGTAAGTTCTTGATCATTAGGATCATCCATGTTGTCTTCCCGATCAGAATATTTATCTATAACCTCATCATCCTGTTGTGACACTCTATTAACATCACTATTAGCCTTAGGTTCTATTTCAAAGCCACTAGAAAACTCAATATAGTAGGTTCATGAGCCACTGGATCCAGATTTTCAACCTCAACAACTTCACCATCATCATTCAATTTCTCTTTTTTTTTTTTTCCATTTCATACTCAATCATCATCATCATTATAACCATCTCATACCCATCATACTCATCTATGTCACCTAGGCCTAATCCCATAGGAAGCATACCATCTTCATAACACCTTTCTGCTAATTCAATGATAGTAATCATAACCTAAGAATCATACCTCCATTTACCATCTACAATGCCATATTTCCTCTAGTTAGGTGTATCATCCTCAAAATGCATATCACTAAACTATGCTTAAGCTCTATATAAGGCGTCATATGGGGTAAACAATATACAATCACCTCAAGGCATAACATTAATTTTCCTCAAATATGGCAAATTCTTAAGTATAGCAAAATAATTGCATGCAAACTCAATCTTCTTTCACAAATAAAATGGAGTTTCACTATCAATCTTCTCTAACTGTCCCGGATTAGGGAACCTTGAAGGCAACATTCTTAAGTCCTAAAAACACACACTTAAGAGTCTCACTAACGTGTTCCCAACAAAATTCAACCCCCAAGGAGAGGAAACAGTTTAAGTTCGTGGAGCCATACAATTTCAATGCACAAGTACATGCATAATCATGAATCGTGATGCAAATAATCACATAAAGCAACATAAAACATGATCAATCTTAATTAAAAGGTCACAAAATCAAGGCATAATCACATAAACACTTGATTAAATTGCATACTTAGATTAAATGCACACTTAGTCTAAATATGCCCTTCTTAATCTACCCATTCCTCACTTGGAAGTAATATTAATTTTCGAACTTGATTAAGAAATAACTCCTAACTTAGTTGAAATTATTAAAATTAAAATTGAAAATTAATAAGAATTATTAATTAATTAAAAACATAAATTTCGGATAATAAAAAGAAAAATCCGAAAATTTGAAAAAATAAATTCGAAAAAAATATTCGAATAGATAAATAAATAAATAAATAAGAAAATCCGAAAATAATTAAAATATTTCGAATTTAATTCAAAATTTTTTGAGTAAAAAAAAAAAATTTAGGAAAAATTTAATTTAATTAAATAATAATCCGACTTTTTCAACTCATTTCAAACGACACAAAATAATTGGTATTTGACCTTTAAAATATTGAGTACTCAAAATAATACGTTTTGACTTTAGGAAAATAATATTTAAAAATCCTAAAGTTCCGCAAATACCACTTTGTAGTATGAATTACTACAAAGAAGCATTAGTCTCCGATTACCACTTTGTAGTATTGCTTACTACAAAGAAGGAATGAAACTAAGCTCTAGTATACCACTTTGTAACACCCTAATAATTCCTTGCTTTTATAAAACCATTTTCCAACTTAAAATAAAGGAATTACTAAAGTATTACCGCCACCGTGATAACGGTTAAGGCTATTACCAGAATTACGCAGCGGAATTTAATGTTAACTAACTTTCAAACCATTATAAATAATATTTATTGAGGCCTTCTACAAGTTGGAACCATAACGGCCCAAAATCAAAGTATTAAAAATCCATAAACTCCAAAACATAATTAAAGTATAATTTGAAATAGTTTCAAAGCACAAAAGAATGCAACTCTCTCAACCATCGCAAGCTACATGATTTCGATCGTACTTTGATCTACCAACCTGCTAAATTAATCTACTCCCCAACAATGCAAGTGCGAATGGTGGATCATCATAGGGTCATTAAGGCGAAGGCCATGACCAAAAGACACAAAGCACGTAGTCAGCAAAAGCTGAGTACTTACAAGGCTAGAGTGAAATAAAACTATAGACATGCATCACTCGCTAAAGTACTAATCAACATGCAAAAGCCATTTAATAAATAACAAACGAATCATGAATACAAGACTCAGCTCGACTCTTGACTCGACTCTTGACTCACAATTTAATTAGAATAAGCTTCGAACGGGCCAAAAGAATATTCCATAAAGGAAGGGTGTTGGGAGCCCACCAAACACCAAATAATAAATAATAATATCGGACCATACCGAGTGTCGGGCCATACCGACGGAATTCCAGCGCATAATTTAAATGAAACAACGTCTTGTATCATTAGTAGGAGATCAAGCTTTCCGGCAAGTCTCCCCCCATTGTTCATACTCAAGGTATATACGTTCCAAGAGTTTTGAAGCTTGTTCTGGTTGCACTTTACGTTTATTAATATTTTATTAAGGCGAACTCGAGACTCAAACAAACATACATTTAATAAACAACAACCAAAACAGTCTCATTTTAATCCTTTAGGACTTGTGATCAATAAATCCAGACGTAGAGAAATTACTACCAAGTTCCTTCTCACAAAAAGGTGAGATTCCACATCATGCCTATTAACATGAGGGTTGTGCCCTTGCACGACAAATCCTAATTCATTTCATACAAAATATTCCCAACCGAACCCTACATGTGCGGTGGCTTACGTGAGCGAACCCTTCACATGTGGTAAAATAAATAGTGCAACGAGGCACGAATAATTGGCTCAAAAGTATGCTAGACATCCCGTACAATAGCATACAAATAAATAATCCATCCCTTGCATGTGAAACAAACCATACATGCATAAATATTGAACAACATGATTGACAATGAAATCCATACTCACAATAGTCCCAACATGCTTGTTCAACCAAAGAATCAATAATTCCAATAATAAATATCCACATGATCGTTCACCAAACCAAATATGAATTCACCAAGTTCACATAATATAATTCACATCAATAACAATCATGTAATGTCCCTTGACAAATAATGTGGTCGCCCTAGACTTGTACGTACCTGGAATACCTAAGTACGGGGACCACTGTGCGAATCACAACTTACTAGAAATTAACTCCAATCCGGCCTATAGCACGGTACAATCACAAATTGAATGTGATTGGGCGAAAAAGAATTAACGGAACACAAACAAACACACAACACACACGAAGGGTGTGTTGCGTGTGCGGACAACGAACAAGCAAGCAACATGGGTGGTGAGGGCTAGGCGCAGCAGGCACGAGAGGAAGGAGAGAGAATAGTGTGAGAGTGTGTGTGGGCGAGGGCACCACAACACAGCAACAACACACGGCAACAACAACAACCACAACACGCAAGGTGTGGCTGTGCGGGTAGGTTGCAACGACGAGGGCGAGAGAGGGAGTGTGAGGGACAAAGCACGAGCAACGCATCAAGGGAGTGCTAGGGATGGTGCTCGAAGGCACGGGGTGCAGCAACGAGCAGCAGCGCTCGTGCTGAGTGCTCGGGTGAGGGGCGACGGGCAAGGAGAGAAAGAGAAAAGTGAAATACTGCAGCAGTAATTTATAATGCTCATAACTTTTAATCTATAACTCAGAATCGATCGATTCTTGAAGCACAGATCAAGAACTTTTCGAGATCTACAACTTTGAAGAAGAAACTATTTTCTGAAAACAAACGGAAATAGGTGAAAAACGGCCAAACATAAGTTCGACGAAAGAAAGAGGAATTTAGGTTAGGGTTTTACTTTTAGGTTTAATGAATAATAGGGAGCGAATTTGAGGGTGAGCACCTATATTTATAGGTTTAGGAAACTCAAAGATGGGTTAGGCTTTAGGATTCCCTTACGGGCTTCATAAAACATAAGCTGGGCTTGCTTTAATTTGTTTGGACTTGAACTTGAAATTGAATTGGGCTAGATTCATTTAAAATCGTTTTACTTTTGAAATCCAATTAATTTCCCAACTTGAAATAATAAATTCGTTTTGTAATTAATTAAAATAATAAATATCCTAATTAATTAAAAATGCATTTAAATAATATTTAAATGCGAAATAAATTCTAAAAATCATAAAATGCTTTATAAATATAATAAAATATATTTATAAATACAGAAAAATACGAGGTATTACACAAACGACTTAAGAGTAGACAAAAACCATAATTAAAAGTTCCTAATTATGACATTCATCATTAAAACCAATGGTAATAAATAAAGAATGGTAGGATTACAACTTGGTATTATTTGCCGGACATAAGAGCGTTGATAATGGTGTGCAAATTTTTTGCACTTGGGAAAAAGAAGAGGAAAAGTCAAATTTAAGGGGTTAATGGTGTGCAAAATCAAAAACCCCCTTGGCATGAGGATTTTTTAGATTTGGAATGGAAAAATTCACCCAATCTAAATCCGCTATGTGGAATGACATAAAAAAATCATTTAACGATTAATTTTCAACGGGAATTCATTTATATTTCTGATTCATAAAAAAATAAAATAAAATTACCATCATTCATAAAAAATCAAGATCTACAAACAGACATCCACTTTGATATAATATAACACACTTTTTTCCCCATTTCTCTCTCTAATTTGCTTATTTACAACTATACTAGTATGTGTCCATGCTAGTGCACGGGTACCTATAAAAACTACAGAGTATAAAAAAACCTCTTAAACGACTATGTAATTACAATGTTTATTATTTGGCAATATCAAAATGTTTCTAAATATTGTATGCCCCTTATGCAAAACATAAAACAAAAAAAGAAACTAAAAAAACATTCACTAGTAGAAAAAACCCTTATTGCAGCGGGCTTTTAGACCCCTTTTGCAGCGTAAATCGTATGCTGCAACTGGGGGGCCTGCAACAAGTCTGAACTTGTTGCAGCGTACAATGTTCGCTGCGAAAAGTACGTTTTTACAGCGTACATTTAAATATACGTTGTAACAAGTGTCAAAAATTTCGCCAAAATATTGACTTGTCGCAGCGTACAAAGTCATGTACGCTGCAAAAAACTCCACTTGTTACAGGGTACATCTATTTGTACGCTGCAACAAGTCTGGAATGTTGCCAAATTTTACACCCTTGTTGCAGCGTACACATATACATGTACGCTGTAACAAAGCACTTTTGGCGGAAAAATTCTAATTTTGTTTAGGGATACCTAGAGTGCCTTGCACCAAATATAGAAACCTGTCAAAGCAATAATAGAATATCGCAACCTGTATAACAAATATAAAACAACAACTGTAGTTTTGTATATATTCCCAAAACCAAAGTGCACGTACTAATAACATTTAAATATATGTACGTTCCAATTTCAACGTACGCATACATTTTAACATAAAAGATTGTTCAATTCTATAACATCTAAACCAACTCGATCAAGCGTCCTCAGGTCAATAATAAATACTTGCTGGTAAAAAATTTCGCCCATTGCTCACGAACCACATCAATTTCCTCACTAGCATAAGGTGCAGTCCTCGGAGTATAGACCTTACAAAAACAAAAATTTTATGGGAGCATTAGATCGATTAAATGCAAATGAAATGTCACATTTTAAGAGCAAGAAAAATTAATTAATTACCTCATCTAGCCTGCCTTCATAGTCATGGTGTAACGTGACTATCTCTAACATGAACTTCATAACGTAATAGCCACACTCAGTTCCGCCAATTTGTTGAGCACACTGATTAAGAAACGTAATACTTTATCTTGCAAGGCCAATAGATAATAAAAATAAAGCTAAAGCTAATTAAGAAACATGTTATACCTCTATGTGAATGGGTTTACACGACTTAAAACTCGTTTTATTCGGACAATTCCCACCATTGCACTTGTACACTTGGTATGCCCTAGAAAATTAATGAAACACGGTTACTCATGAATATGATTTTGGTTTAGGTTTCTTAAAGACTAATGTAATTTGTAAGAAAATTAAAAGAACTTACAAACTCAAGATTCCCCATGCATAATCTGTTCGACATGGATCTCTAGCAGAATCAAAAATATATACACAACCTCTACGTAGGTCCATCACGTATAAATTCCAATGATTTCTGTATAATTTATAAATTAATGATATAGTAAATACTTAATAACAATAATAATTATATATGAAACTTACATAAAACACTTACTCTTGATTATATGGGATTAAAAACCATTTGGTAAGGTTAGGATTACCCATCTTCTCCTTTTGAATTTCAGCTTGGAAATTTTTTCTCAAATACATTGTTGGCACTTGAGGGTTGGCCTTGATTCTGGTGCTTGACACAATCTCGGGACAAATGAACGAAATCCGAGACTTTTCAAATGATTTGGTATGATCGTGCAATAAACACCTACAAAATAAACAAGATTACACTATTAGGATCGATAAAGAAAAAAACATCAAAGAAATAATAGTTAACAACAATAAAACATTTAATTACAATATGTAGACTTGGATTGCTGAAATATTTAAGCACGCCCCGCGAAGGAACTCTCCTATATCGGACGCAGTTATGTATGTTTCTTGATCCAAATCCGAGTGCCAAACTGAAGCCGCTAATGGGATGGTAGTATTTGAAGGAAATATGTCCTTCACCCAAGGTGCATTAAGTCTAATACCAAGGTTCAGATTAATTGCGAACAATTAATTCAGTGAGATCAAGTGATCGGAACAGCTAGCTGGAGCAATGCTTCCGATCAGTGAGTTCTAATGGATATCGAACTCACAACTTACTCTTGACTGAACCTACAAGGTCACACCAATGACACGTAACAGATCACCGGATTAAATGAATCGGAAATTCATTTAATAGCTTTTCGGGAATTAGTTGGAAACGTATTATACGATACGACCTTTGTCGGAATCGTATATCGTATCGCGAATATTCGTAAGCTGGGCGACACGAATAAATCGTATAGTACGACGGTGATTCGTCGTATACGAAACGATAAATAATATATCGGAAATATATTAAATCGCGAATACGAAGAGCATCGGAGTTGCCGCCCGTCGAGCCAAGCACGTAAGCGTGCAAGGCCCAACGAGCCAGCAAGCGCGCGAGCAAGCAAGGCAAGCCCATTGGGCGCAAGCACGCAACAACAAGAAATAGCGCAACAACTGCGACGAGCGAGCAAGGCCCACGGCCCAGCTGCTCGGTGCGCGCGCTGTGGGCTTCCGCCTGCAGTGTGTCGCTGGGCACGCGGGCGTGTGTCCGTTGCTTGGCTCGCACGGCTTGTTAGCCAGCCTTGCTTCTTGCTTGGTCGGTTAGTAAGGTTAATGATATAACCTTACAACCTAGTTTCCAACACACACACAATTCATATTACTCAAACCCTAGAGACACAGAGAACCCTAATTCTCTCTGTGCCTCCAAAGTGAGTTTTTCCCAAAAGCAAAGTATCTTGATCAATTGTCTAAGCTACGATTATCAAGACGGATCTGATCGTGTCGGTGAACCAAGTAGAGGAACGACAGGTGGAGTTCTTTGTTCGTGTTCGTTGACAGATTATTGTGGAAAACACGCTTCGAATGTAAGTTTGCTTAATCTGTGCTTTATACATGTTTCCTGGCTTTGGGGATTGTTCCGCACATGTTATTATGTTTAACTGTATTCCCTTACAGTGGTATCATGAGCCTTATGTATTCAAAGCATGAATTAGCATGATTATTATTGTTTTTGCATCTGTCGAAATTTTGGATTTTTTTGTTGATTTTTCGGAATTTTTTTTACGAATTATTGGATGAATTGCGTATAATCAGGTCCGAAATCACAAATCATCGCTTTTTCGATTTTTAAAACCTAATCTGATGGAAAACGATTTTCTAAGATCAACTCATGGGAATAGAATTGCGGAAACAGGCCTCGAAGTATCGTTGTTTGGGCGTTTTTGTTAATTTTTCATTAAAAATTAAAAGTGTTGGACAGTAATTCAATTAAAAAATCAACCTAAACTACTCGGAATCGTTTGAAATTTTGACACAATGTTGCTGGGTACATGCTTTATCTTTGGTAAACATTTCAGATTTTTCCGATAAGTATAAACCCTAATTTTTCCTTTCCCCAATTCGTAAATTTTGCAACCCTAATTGAATTTTAATTAATTTTGGTTTAATAATTCGGTTAATTGGGGAAGGGGGTATAATTTCATGGGTCAGTGGCTAATTTTAAAAATTATTGGATTAAAATTTTGATTGGTTTCGTTAATTTTAATCGCACTTAAACCAAATTATTAATAATCTGAAATTTAATTGTTAATGAACGATATAAAGTTTCGGATTTTATTAATTAAAAGTTCAAACATTAAAGTTGATTTGATCGTTATTGAAAGTTTGAATATTGTTATCCCTTGATTTATTAATTTTACGAAATTGGATTGTCGTTAAAGTTTATTAAATCGTTAAAAATCGTTGTTTTTCGAAAATTAAATCGTAACTTTTTTTTGAAAAATAAAATTAATGCAAGTTCGTGAATTAAATTTAATTTTAATTAATTTGGTCCGTTTTACGAACCAAAAACACGAACATGGGCATGATGGAAGTATGGCTCGTCGAGCCATACGAGGCCATTGTGCTCGACCGAGCCATGCGACACGGGCAGCAGCAGCTATGCTGCGTGCCTCGTGCGCGTTGGGCGAGGAAGGGCAGGCGAGGTAGCTTGCGGGGCTGCGACAAAGCGAGGCGCAAGCCTTGCGACGTCGAGCACTCACGATGCACAACACACAGCGCAGGGCAGCATCGCTGCGGGGACGCGCGCGCGCGAGCGATGGGGCGGGGTGCGCGAGCTCTTGCTCGTGTGCTCTTGGGCCTCACGCGAGGCGGGGCTGGGCGCAAGCCTAGCCCAATCAAGCAATTGGAATTTTTTTTCTTTAAATCGTTCAATTCGTTGGGCTTCGTATATTTGCATTAATTTGGGCTAACGGGATATTTAATTTTATATTTTATTTGCGTGGGCAGGGCCGCGAGTTTTAATTTAATATTTCATAATTAATTATCCGGAATTATTATTGGTTTGAGTGGGAGCCACTAAATGAAATTAAAATGAAATAATTATTTTAATTATTTCGTAGGTCGCATTATTTTAATTAAATTCAATTTTAATTAGAATAAAATCTAAGGATTAATAATTTGGAAATTGATTAATCTTTTAGGACGCGTTTATGTGAACGTGAATTTTAATTAATTCACGTAAATACTTGCATATTTACATGGGCCATTCGTTTTAGCATACGAATGGATGAATGCGTAGAATATATATTTTATGCAATGCAGGTACTCCAAGTGACTAGTATGGCCAATTTAGGATAGTTAAATACGGTCTGCGTACCGTTCTATCTTTGAATGTAAAGTTTTAAATATGATCTGCGTACCATGGAAATTTTGATGTAATTTATTATTTTCAAGTATTTCTAAGTTTAGAACTTTAAGTTAGCATTTGAATGAAGATTCAAGACGATGCCAAGCTAACAGGGAGGTGATGAAGATTGGATGCTTCAAGACAAGAAGTTTTGGGCCATACTAGATCACCAATTATTTATGCAATTTAATATATATATATTATGCGTGAATGTATGAATGTATGTATGCTTTGCATGAACAGGTTGTTTCCTATGAATCGATTAGTTTTAAGTTCACTAAATAATCGAACCAACATAGAAACAACTAGGTCCAAGTAATATTGAGTTTAAAAAAAAATTGCGTTCCAAATCAACACATACAAAAATCTAGGGATCTAAGATAGTAGGTTTACGCTAAAGCGAGGTGGTATTTTAGTTGACTTAGGTGGTAAGGCGTCCTAAAGGAGCACGTTGATTGTGGTTGCAACTCAAACAACAATGGCATTAAGTTGTGGCAATGGGATAAATTATGGCATTAATTTATTAACCAAGAGTAATTTGGAGATTACTAGCAAAAGGTTTTGCTTACCTAAAATCTTAAACTACTTAAGACATGCTAAAGCTGCTTAAGGATTTAGGAATTTTGGGGTCTTGGAATCGTTTCATTCATTTTTGGACCATGTTTTTACTTTTGCATGAATGAAATGTTTTAATAGCTTTAATGATTGCATGTTTTTCTTTTATTTCAAAGTTATTGAATTGTATGAATGGTTATTTATTGCAAATTCTTTTCGATTGTAGTAATCAATATGGCCGCGATCAAAACAAAACTCAAAGTAACTGAGATTCTGGATGTAAAATTGAACCTATCAAACTTTCTTGATTGGGAGAGGAAGCTTCGGCAAGTCCTCAGGTGGAACAACATTGAATATGTAGTTGACCATCCCATCCCCAGCTATTACTCAAAGGATATGACTCCAGAAAAGCACTGTACGTGGGCAAGCCACGTGTCGCTAGTGATGGATCTTATTCTTGGCTCTATCCCCAATGATTGGAGTGCAAGGTTCGTTGCATACGAGCCATGGGCACTCCTAAGGCATCTTAGGGATATATGTCGTGGTAGATTCCAACATGGTGGTCAACATGTCGACAAAAATGTTTTTGAATTGGTAAATTCATTTGAGGATCTAAAGCTTAACGCTCCACTGGGTTGTTGCTTTAACGTCGAAAGACAAAAAGCAAGGGAAAGGGTCATTAATCTTGAAATGACAGAACGGACGCCAATTAGAACTCATACAAAGAAAATGGTTGGGCTTCTCAACCGGCTTGAGTTACTTGGTGATCCATTCCCAGATTCTGCAGCTGCGGGAATACTTTTGAATTCTCTTCACCCTGGTTATAAGAAATTCAAACTACTCTATTTCTCCAAGAAAAGGGAGAATACTCTTAGTGAACTAATTTACTTGCTTCATCAGTACGAATTGGACTTTGTAAGTGATAAGCAAGCATCGCTAAAAGTAAAGAGTAAGAAAATCAAGAAAAAGGTTCCGGGGAAGATCCAAAGCAAGGATGCATCTCCATCTACTTCAGGAAGGCAAGTGGCGCCATCCAAGAAGAAGATGAAGAAGGATCGTTCTCCATCTACATCGCAATGCTTCAATTATAATGAAACTGGTCATTACAAGCGAGATTGCCCCAAACTAAAGGAAGAGAAGAAGGACGGAAACGTTGCTTCTCCTTCAGGTATGTATGTTATACATTGTAATCTTGCTAATTCTACTTCTTGGGTATTAGATACTGGTTGTGGCTCACACTTATGTTCCAATTCACAGGGACTAAGGAGAAGTAGAAAGCTTGATAAAGGCGAGATGGATCTACGCGTGGGAAATGGAGCACGGATTGCTGCATTAGCCGTAGGATCTTATGTTATTTCTTTGCCTAGTGGGTTTGTTTTGGAACTAGAAAACTGTTACTATGTTCCTAGTATCACCAGAAACATCATTTTCGTTTCAAGTTTGGATTCTAAAGGTTTTAGTTTTCAATTTAAAGACAATAGTTGTTCTTTTTCTTTGAATGGAATGTTTTATGGTTCAACAGAACAAGAAAACGGTCTTTATGTGCTAGATACGAGAAAACACATTTATAACATAAATACCAAAAAGGCTAAAACTGGTGATTCGGATCTCACATTTCTGTGGCATTGTCGATTAGGCCATATAAACATAAAGAGCATGGAATTACTTCAACGGAAAGGAATTCTAGAATCATTCGACTTAGAGAAGATTGATCAATGCGAATCTTATTTACTTAGAAAAATGACAAAGCAACCTTTCTCAAAGGTGGGAGAAAGAGCAAGCGAACTACTAGGGCTAATACATACGGACGTATGTGGGCCTATGAGTACGAAAGCTAGAGGTGAGTTCAGCTATTTCTTAACGTTTACGGACGACTTCAGTAGATATGGCTATATTTACTTAATGAAGCACAAGTCTGAATCGTTTGAGAAATTCCGAGAATTTCAAAATGAAGTAGGGAATCAACATGGCAAGAAAATCAAAGCTCTAAGATCGGATCGAGGAGGTGAATATCTTAGCCACGAGTTTGATGACCATCTAAAAGAATGCGGTATTCTTTCTGAATTGACTGCTCCGGGAACACCTCAATGGAATGAAGTGTCGGAACGGAGAAATAGGACCTTACTCGATATGGTCAGGTCAATGATGGGTCAGGCCGAACTTCCTTTACAGTTCTGGGGACATGCGTTGCAAACTGCAGCACTCACACTGAATCGTGCTTCGTCAAAAGCTGTTGAAAAGACTCCATACGAATTATGGACTGGGAAACTTCCAAAGTTGTCTTTTATGAAGATTTGGGGTTGCGAAGCATATGTCAAGCGATTAATTTCGGACAAGCTACAACCTAAATCTGACAAATATTTCTTCGTTGGGTATCCAAAAGAAACTATGGGGTATTACTTCTACAACAACTCAGACAACAAGGTATTCGTTGCTCGTGACGGTGTCTTTTTGGAAAGAAATCATATTTCCAAATTGACAAGTGGGAGAATAATAGACCTCGAAGAGATTCGAGACGAACAACGAACTCAGAACTCTTTAGAAGCAGTTCAAGTTGATGAACCTCCAAGGTCTTTAGAAGAGCCAGTGGGAGTAGTTCCTCAAAACGTTGTTGCCCCTCGTAGGTCAAATAAAACTATTTTTCAGCCGGACAGATGGACAGGCGTCCTCTTGACTGAAAACTTAGACGTTCTCATATTGGATAGTGATGAACCTTTGACTTACAAGCAAGCTATGACGAGCCCAAGCTCCATTAAATGGTTAGAGGCCATGCAATCTGAAATAGACTCCATGTCTGAAAATCAAGTCTGGGATTTGGTTGATTTGCCGGATGGGTTCACACCTATCGGATGCAAATGGGTCTTCAAGTTGAAGAAAGAAAAAGATGGAATTGTATACATATACAAGGCTAGATTGGTAGCAAAAGGTTACAGGCAAGTTCACGGTGTTGACTACGACGAAACCTTTTCTCCAGTCGCGATGCTTAAGTCTATTCGGATAATGCATGCGATTGCCGCTTTTCATGACTATGAAATATGGCAAATGGATGTCAAAACTGCCTTCTTGAATGGTGTTCTTGAAGAGACTGTGTTCATGACACAGCCGGAGGGTTTTGTCGATCAAAAGAACCAAGGAAAGGTATGCAAGCTTAAGAAGTCCATCTACGGACTAAAGCAGGCATCAAGGAGTTGGAATAAACGATTTGATGAAGCAGTCAATAAGTTTGGCTTCATCAAGAATCAGGACGAATCTTGTGTATACAAGAAGGTCAGTGGGAGTAAAATTGCATTCCTAGTCTTGTATGTTGACGACATACTGCTTATTGGAAACGACATTCCTATGTTGGAGTCTGTAAAGACTTGGCTCGGGAAGTGTTTCTCAATGAAGGACTTAGGAGACGCACAGTACATATTGGGCATCAAGATCTATAGGGATAGATCTAAGAGGATTATTGGACTAAGCCAAAGCACTTACATTGACAAAGTGCTAGCTAGGTTCAATATGATGGAAGCCAAGAGAGGCCATCTACCCATATCACATGGCGTATATCTAAGCAAGAATCAGTGTCCCAAAACATCTGATGAGCGTAGAAAGATGAGTGGAATTCCATATGCTTCGGCTATTGGATCCATCATGTATGCTATGATTTGTACAAGGCCGGATGTTTCGTTCGCACTCAGTGCAACGAGCAGGTACCAGTCAGAACCAGGTGAGGCGCATTGGACTCCTGCCAAGAACATCCTAAAGTACCTGAAAAGGACTAAGGATCATTTTCTGGTTTATGGTGGTACAAATGAGTTGATTGTTAAGGGCTATATGGACGCAAGCTTTCAAACCGACAGAGATGATTTTAGATCACAGTCTGGGTTTGTGTTCTGCCTCAACGGCGGAGCAGTAAGCTGGAAAAGTGCTAAGCAAAGCACTATTGCGGATTCTACAACTGAAGCCGAGTACATTGCTGCCTCAGAAGCAGCAAAGGAAGCTGTTTGGATTCGGAAGTTCATCGAAGAACTTGGTGTTGTCCCCTCCATTAAAGGACCAGTGGCTTTGTATTGCGACAATAGTGGAGCCATTGCCCAGGCAAAGGAGCCTAGGAGCCACCAGAAGTCCAAGCACGTACTGCGGCGATTTCATATACTTCGAGAGATCGTTGAAAGAAAGGAAATCGAGATTTGCAAGGTTGGAACTGACGACAACGTCACGGATCCATTGACTAAACTGTTGCCACAAGTGAAACACAACGCACATGTAGCAACCATGGGAATCAAGCATGTTGGAGAATGGCTTTGATTTTCTAAGTATTGTTTTAGAACATCTGTTAGATCTATGTTTAAAACAATTGGTTTAACCATTTCATATTTATGAAATTATTTATTTCATATTCATTTAATTGTGGTTTAGAATTAAATGATAAGTCCATGTGATTCAAATAATTCAAATGGGATGTCAAGATGGATTCTTTGACAAAGAAACACCCATAAGTGAACTTGAATATTGAAGTCACAAAGGATCCCTAATCCAGGTCATTGAAAGGTGGACGACCAATGACTAATGAAGATTAGATTGCAAGTAGATTACTTAGTTCTGTTTCTTGAACTAGAGTGACTGGATGTCAGAATCTTTTGCATAGATACTTATTGGATCTTGTATCGGATTGACCATGAGAACGCTTTAAGAGATTAAAGTCATGTCATAGGTAGTTCTCATTAATGGTGATTAGAAACCGTTCCTCAGAACATGCGCGATTATGTCTGCTCGTTTGAGAATTAGTTCGCTTTGATACTAGCTAAACGTCGCACCGTAAAAGGAGGATATAAAAGCAATTATTGGGAGTACTATGAATCAAAGTGAGTGTTCATAGATTGCAAGAATGGATTGTCCTCCTATCTTTAATAGGATATGGTGTTGTTGTGTAACAAGGCCTCTCGGAGAGTTAGATACTGTAAAATGCATGGCCGTGCTCAGAATGGTTAGGCTTAACCTTCTGCAAAAGTTTGACAGTTGTACTCTGTAATCTGAGAAACACTTCTGGACCTAATAAGGATGGTTTGGATCTTACCTTATGTTCAGTAAGTAACACTAAGTGACAAAGGAATGTGGATGCACACTTTTCTGAATGACAAGTGGGAGATTGAAGGAAATATGTCCTTCACCCAAGGTGCATTAAGTCTAATACCAAGGTTCAGATTAATTGCGAACAATTAATTCAGTGAGATCAAGTGATCGGAACAGCTAGCTGGAGAAATGCTTCTGATCAGTGAGTTCTAATGGATTGAACTCACAACTTACTCTTGACTGAACCTACAAGGTCACACCAATGACACGTAACAGATCACCAGATTAAATAAATCGGAAATTCATTTAATAGCTTTTCGAGAATTAGTTGGAAACGTATTATACGATACGACCTTTGTCGGAATTGTATATCGTATCGCGAATATTCGTAAGCTGGGCGACACGAATAAATCGTATCGTACAACGGTGATTCGTCGTATATGAAACGATAAATAATATATCGGAAATATATTAAATCGCGAATACGAAGGGCATCAGAGTTGCCGGCCCGTCGAGCCAAGCACGTAAGCGTGCAAGGCCCAACGAGCCAGCAAGCCCGCGAGCAAGCAAGGCAAGCCCATTGGGCGTGAGCATGCAGCAGCAAGCAATAGCGCAACAGCTGCGACGAACGAGCAAGGCCCACGGCCCAGCTGCTCGGCGCGCGCGCTGTGGGCTTCGGCCTGCTGTGTGTCGCTGGGCACGCGGGCGTGTGTCCGTTGCTTGGCTCGCACGGCTTGCTAGCCGGCCTTGCTTCTTGCTTGGTCGGTTAGTAAGGTTAATGATATAACCTTACAACCTAGTTTCCAACACACACACAATTCATATTACTCAAACCCTAGAGACACAGAGAACCCTAATTCTCTCTGTGCCTCCAAAGTGAGTTCTTCCCAAAAGCAAAGTATCTTGATCAAATGTCTAAGCTACGATTATCAAGACGGATCTGATCGTGTCGGTGAACCAAGTAGAGGAACGACAAGTGGAGTTCTTTGTTCGTGTTCGTTGACAGATTATTGTGGAAAACACGCTTCGAATGTAAGTTTGCTTAATCTGTGCTTTATACATGTTTCCTGCCTTTGGGGATTGTTCCGCACATGTTATTATGTTTAACTGTATTCCCCAACAGTATTATCATATATATCATCAGGAGCCGAAGTCATGATAAACTGCAGGTATTTGCATGAAGGGCCAAGACCTTGAATTGCATTGTATGCAAGTCCTTCTTCCTTGCTTTTGGTGGTTGATTCTTGTGTTTTACGATCACAACTACCCACCACCTCTAAGTTGGACTTAGGCTTAGAATTCGACTTCTTTGGATGAAAAATTTCCTATAACAATAGTCAATTAACATTTTTATTAATTATAAATATGTTGGACTGCGTCTTGGAAACATGAAAATCTCATTTTAGCTCTAAATATGACCTATAACAACCCAACGAGCCTTAAATGTGCATAAATAGGCTCGAATGAGTTTTAGAAACTTAAAACTATGCATATTAGTCATGTAATAATTATAAAATGAGTCCTTAGGTTATTTAATTCAAAGTTGGGAGCGGAAATGTCATTTTAGCTCTATATATGACCTATAACGACCCAACGAACCTTAAATGTGCATAAATAGGTAGAATGAGTTTTAGAAAACTTAAAACTATGCATATTAGTCATGTAATAAGAATCAAATTAGTCCTTAGGTTCTTTAGTTCAAAGTTGGGAGCGGAAATGTCATTTTAGCTCTATATATGACCTATAACGACCCAACGAGCCTTAAATGTGCATAAATAGGTTCGAATGAGTTTTAGAAACTTAAAACTATGCATATTAGTCATGTAATAAGAATAAAATGAGTCCTTAGGTTCTTTAGTTCAAAGTTGGGAGCGGAAATGTCATTTTAGCTCTATATAGGACCTATAACGACACAACGAGCCTTAAATGTGCATAAATAGGTTCGAATGAGTTTTAGAAACTTAAAACTATGCATATTAGTCATATAATAAGAATCAAATGATTCCTTAGGTTCTTTAGTTCAAAGTTGGCAGCGGAAATCTCATTTTAGCTCTAAATATGACCCATAACAACCCAACGAGCCTTAAATGTGCATAAATAGGTTCGAATGAGTTTTAGAAACTTAAAACTATGCATATTAGTCATGTAATAAGAATAAAATGAGTCCTTAGGTTCTTTAGTTCAAAGTTGGGAGCGGAAATGTCATTTTAGCTCTATATATGACCTATAACGACCCAACGAGCCTTAAATGTGCATAAATAGGTTCGAATGAGTTTTAGAAACTTAAAACTATGCATATTAGTCGTGTAATAAGAATCAAATGAGTCCTTAGGTTCTTTAGTTCAAAGTTGGGAGCGGAAATGTCATTTTAGCTCTATATATGACCTATAACGACCAAACGAGCCTTAAATGTGCATAAATAGGTTCGAATGAGTTTTAGAAACTTAAAACTATGCATATTAGTCATGTAATAAGAATCAAATGAGTCCTTACGTTCTTTAGTTCAATGTTGGGAGCGGAAATGTCATTTTAGCTTTATATATGACCTATAACGACCCAACGAGCCTTAAATGTGCATAAATAGGTTCGAATGAGTTTTAGAAACTTATAACTATGCATATTAGTCATGTAATAAGAATCAAATGAGTCCTTAGGTTCTTTAGTTCAAAGTTGGGAGCGGATAGGTTCGAATGAGTTTTAGAGGGTTTACCTTGGCTGCTATGTCTGTTGTGTTCTTTTGGGCCGCTAATACCGTTGTCTTTTTCTTGTAGCTACCATCCCTCTCTTTAGAAACATTAGACTTGGATTTCTTTTTAGGAGGTGAAGTACAATCCTTTAAAATTTAACAAAAACAAGAGTAGGTAAGATGTCGAATGTGTTTGCGTGAACATATACATTCTAAACAATAAAACATATATACCTCGCCGTCTTCGAAAATCACTAAGTGTATGGCCCATTGCACAAAACTACCCAGAGCACCGCCTAAGTTAGTGAAACCATCTCCCGTAGGTACCGGAAGAATATCATCAACATGTCCGTCGTAAACACAATCAACTTGGACTTTATAGTGACCAGACTTCATCGATATAAAATGTTGGGGCAATGCACCATTTGAGGGTTGTACCATACCATCCGCCACGACAATGTTGTTACCTAAAACTTTATCCTCAAGGGCAAGACGACATGGAGTCCTTTCCTTCATAAACAAAGGTTTCAATGCAACTTTGTAAGTGATACAGATTAATTGTACAGAAGTAACTCTTAGTTATGTCGGGTTTAATAAGTAAATGTCAACTAAAAACATAAAAGGATCAAGCAATTATGTTAAAAAAGAGTGACTACGTCGTACCTTTAGCTCGCGTGGTTGCGGCACTAAGATGTGACGAGTGGTTCTTGTAGAACTAATATCAAGGTCAACTCTGGCAGAATCATTTAAGTGGAGGTCATCAAGTATCGGGGTAGAAATGGAGTTTAGTTGTCCCGTTTTTAACAAGGTGCTTAGTTGCTTTTGGAGGGCCTCTGCCACCCTTTTCTCTAATTCACCTTCAAACTCCTTTTTCACAGAAGCTCTGATTGATTCGTAATTTTCTGATGAAGCTTCACCGTGGTCACGTCTATTATGTCGATTACACGGACCGAAAGCCTTTTTGATACCAACCATGCCACCTGTTCCCTTGACACGCCCACGATGATCTTTTTTCCCTATAGCTTTAGTGAGGGCATCCTCATCCTGTTCGAAAGAAAGATTTCCTTTTTCCTCTTCTTCGATGTACTCTAACTGCCAATTAGGAAAGTAAAATTACTTTATATTCTCTAATCAAAGCAAGTAAATATTAATTAATTATCACTACTTACAGCTTTTGTTGCGATTTCTACAACTTCTGTATCGTTCGGGTCAATTTCCCACTTTCCCTCTTTATTTTGTACTTGATGGGCCAAAATCCACTCCTTTGATCTGTATTTTCTAACTCTATCAACATTTGAGGTCACTGATGAGTTCACCGAGGAGCTACTCGAGATAGGTAAAGCTGCATCCGGTGGAAGTCGTCCATCTTTTATCCAATCTAGTCGCTTTCTATTATAACCCTTTTGGCCGGTGCGATGTGGGTTCTTGTTGAATGATGCACTTTTCCTCGCCTTTCACTACGAAGCTGTCAAAGACAACATAAAAAGATGGAAATAAATGTTTTTCTGATAACTTTTTGTCCTAGAACCAATGTCAGTTTGCTACATGAAAAACTCTTTAAGGACAAGTTAAAGAAATATTATCATTACCAATGACTCCGGCAGGAAATAATGTTTAACAAAAGCCTTCCAATCATCCTCTGTGATATGGTTGTAGACATCCCAAGGCATCTTGTTTGTTTGACTTTTTGGCTTCTTTTCCTTCATAGTTATCCATCGGCGCACCAACTTGCTCTTGAAACAACTAAATCGTTTCGCCACACAAGAATGAAAATATTTCTCCCTCGAATGATTAGAATCATCAGTAATGTAGAACATAAGCTGTTAATAATTAAAAAAAGTTAGATTATAAAAATAGTATTTAAAGCAAATTAAATAATTTTAAAAATATACAAATCAAGTTAATATCCAATGCTTACCTTAGTCTCCTCCCAAAACCCCTTCTTGGTTTACTCATCTACCTTTGGATATAATGGGACGTTAATATTAATTCTAGTAGCTCAACTCCCAACTTGATTCCCGTATTCACCAGACCATTGTCCATCGGGGACATTATTTACATTATACTCAAGGAACATAGGCTTAGCGACTTTAACACCTTTTGACGGACCATGGCCTTTAATGGTCTTTGTAGTCGTACTAACACCTTGTGATTCGTCACCCGTTGTGGGAGTCTTGCCACCTTCAGATTCATGCCCAACAACAATTTGGTTTTCATTCATCGTACCTATGTTGTTCCTGCATCAAGTAAAACATATAGAAGGGTGGTTACAAAATGTGCAGCAGCCAACAACTAAAAATGCAGCAGTAGATCCGTGCACTAGCATACAGAAGGATATCAGATCAGTGCAAATATCACTGATCAATGCAGATCAGATCAGCACAGATCAGTGTAGATCAGATCAGCACAGATCAGTGCAGATCAGATCAGCACAGATGACAATGTATGTGTTCGGCAAACTACATTATATCTCAACAAAGTATATCAGTGCAGATCAGATCAGCACAGATCAGTGCAGATCAGTGCAGATCACAATGCCTCTCTCTCTTTCTAAAACAAAAACATAATTTCATCTTGTTTCACCCTAGGGATGCTAATGAGCCGAGTCGAGCTCGAGTTTAGCTAAGCTCGACTCGAACTCGAAAACTTATAGTCAAGCTCGACTCGACTCGAAAACTCGCGAGCTTAAAATTTTCAAACTCGACTCGAACTCGAAAACTAAACCCAAGCTCGAACTCGACTCGAAATCGGCTCGAAATCAGCTCGAAAACTCAAACTCGAGCTCAAAAACTAAACTCAAGCTCAAAATCAGCTCGAAAACTCAAGCTCGAGCTCAAAACCCGATTCGAAAATCCAAAATTGAGCTCAAACTCGACTTGAATCACGTTCAAATCTTATAAAAAATAAGTTTATACCCCAAATCATTATATCCATTAGCCCAAATGAAAGCCCAATGGAAGTGATTTGTACACTTTCACACTCAAAGAGTAATACTTATAACCCTTCCTTCTTTCCTCCCTCACTTATTTATCAATGTGGGACAAAGATAATATAACCTTTCTTTCTTTCCTCCCTCACTTATTTACCTATGTGGGACAAAATGAATATAATTATTTCCTTCTTTCCTCCCTCATCTATATACCAATGTTGGAGTAACTATAGAAATTTTTTTGGCTGCCAAATAGTGTAATTTAGATGGACGATTTCGATTTTTTTTTTTGTCCTTAATAATTTAGTCATCCATTTTAGGAAGAAAAAAAACAAGTATATTTTTCAAGGAACAAAAAAACATAAAATGATGAATAAAAATGATAAAATAAAAAATTTCTATTTTAATAAAATATTATATTATATATATATATATATATATATATATATATATATATATATATATATATATATATATATATATATATATATATATATATATATATATATATAATTCGAGCTTTTCGAGTCGAGTATCAAGTTGCTCGACTCGACTCGTTAAATTTTCGAGTCGATCTCGAGCTCGAGTCGAGCTGATTCGAGTCGAGTTTTGACCGAGCTTTGACCGAGTCGGGTTCGAGTAGCTCGCGAGTTCGCTGAGCTCATAAGCACCCCTATTTCACCCCATTATGGTTGTTGTCCCACTTGCACCGGAATACAGGGATCGTAAATTTGTTGTAATCAAGCTCCCATATTTCTTCGATAACACCATAATATGATTGTGTCGCATCAACCGGTCTTCTATCCTTGGCGCTTGCATAGACCCTAGAAGATACAACATGCTTCACTCCACTATTCTGCACCACACTCTTTTCATCTTGTCTTCTAGTGTAGAATGTGAACCCATTGATATCATACCCTTCATAAGACAGAACACATAGTCGAGGACCTCGAGCTAACCACTGGACCATTTCAGAAACATCATGATTTTTTTTCATTTCCTCGGCTACTTCCTTCTTAAACCAATCAACAAATGTGCGATTATGTTCTTGCATCAACGCTCTTTCCTTCAACTTAGGATTTTTTTGTTGTAATTCTAGCAAATGCTTATCTATGTTAGGATTGACCTCGGTAAGATGCTGCAACACACAAAGATGTGCTTTATTCTTCCTTTCAGATGGAGGCGAGATCACATTTTTACCAATTACCCCATGCCCTTCAAGCCTCCCTGCATGACGAGATGTTGGAAGACCTATTTGCTCAAGCCTTGATAAGAATTCAGCTACATATTGAGATATCTCTTCCTCAAAGACTCCCCGAATGGTACTACCCTCCGGCCTTGCCCGATTCTTTGTTTTGTCCTTTAAATGCCCAAAAAATCTCTTAAAAGGATACATCCATCTTAAGAACACCGGACCACATAACTTGATTTCTCGAACTAAATGGACAATTAAGTGCACCATAATATCAAAGAAAGATGGTGGAAAGTACATTTCAAATCGACACAAAGTTTCAACAATATCATTGTGCAAAGAATCTAATTTCTCCGGATCAAGCACTTTAGCAAATATAGAATTGAAAAACACACAAAGTTTTTCTATAACATGTCTCACGTGTTTCGGCAATATCCCACGAAGTGCAAATGGCAAAAACACATTAATCATTACATGGCAATCATGAGACTTCATACCAACCAACCTAAGGTCCGAGATAGATACTAGGCGCTTTACATTCGACGAATATCCCGAGGGAACCTTAATTCCATGTAAGCACTCACAAAACTGCTTCTTCTCCTTTCTTGACATTGTGTAACACGCTGGAGGCAGATAAGTCTTAGTACCGCCCGCACCAGATTTTTCAACAGGCCACAAATCTGGTCGAATATTCCTCTTTTTCATATCTTTCCGCACATTCTCATTGTCCTTAGTCTTTCCGGGCATGTTTAGCAAAGTCCCAATGATAGCATCGCACACATTTTTCTCAATGTGCATTACATTGAGACAATGCCTAACCGACAAATCTCTCCAGTAGGGAAGATCCCATAATGGAGATACTTTCTTCCACAAAACACCCTTTTTAGACTTGGACTTGTAGCACTTGCCGTATTTGGTTTCAACATTTTTTATTCGTTCATAAACCTGTGATCCAGTCAAAGGTGTACGAGCTACTCTTTCCTCGGTGAACCCATTGAATTCTTTCTTCTTCTTACGATAAGGGTGATATCGACTGAGGTGCTTCCTGAAATCTGGGTAAACATTTTTCTTGAAATATCCAACCATGTGGGCTTCATTTCCTCTTCACAAATAGGGCATGCTTGTTATCCTTTGGTTTTGTATCCAGACAAGTTTCCATATGCCGGAAAATCATTTATGTTACAAAAAACCATAGCTCGCAATGTAAAGCTTGATTTGGTGTGTGCATCGAACATTGAAACACCTTCATTCCACAATAATTTCAAATCATCTATGAGTGGAGCCAGGTACACATCTATATCATTTCCAGGTTGCTTAGGCCCCGAGATGAGGAGTGATAACATGATATGCTTTCGCTTCATACACAACCATGGAGGAAGATTATAAATTGCTAGAAGAACCGGCCATGTGCTATGTTGACTGCTTAGAGTTCCATATGGATTCACACCATCTGCACATAAAGCAAGCCTTAGATTTCTAACCTCCTTGCCAAATTCAGGATATTTCTTATCAATATTTCTCCATTGAACATAATGTGCAGGATGTCGAAGGAGTCCATCTTTCTTCCTCACTTCCGCATGCCACCTTAAGTTTTTTGCTTGTTTCTTCAATGAAAACATACGCTCAAACCTAGGTATGATTGGAAGATACCACAAAGACTTAGCAGGCGGGCCCCTATTAGGTGAATTTGCCCCTTTACGTTTGTAACGAGATGCGCCGCATGTTGGACACTCATCCAAATGTTCATGCTCTTTTCTGTAAAGCATACAATCATTTGGGCAAGCATCTATCTTGTCGACCTCAAAGCCTAAGGGACACATCAATTTCCTGGCATAATAGGTAGAGGTGGGGATATCATTGCGTTCGGGCAAAAATTCACCTACCCACTCCAATAAGGTGTCAAAGTGTTCATCTCTCCAACCACCTTTACATTTGAGGTTGTAAAGTATTGACAAACATTCCAACTTGCTGAATTTTGTACAACCGGGATACAAAGGAGTTTCAGCAGCCTTTGATACTTGTTCGAACATCTGAGGTCGTTCGTCCAAGTGATCTTTCAGCCCATCCATCATCTCATTTATTTCATCATCTTCTTCCTCATCATCATCCGTCTCATTATTCTCATAAGCATCATCATCACTCTCATTACCCTGAACATCAAATTCATGGACACTAGAACTTGGACGGTCAGGTATTGTTTCACCATGCCAAAACCAAACATGGTAATCTTGCTTAAACCCACAGCGAAATAAATGATCCTCAATTTCATCAATGTCACCTAACCGCTTAATATTGTTACAATCACGGCAGGGACAATAGATTTTTTCGACTTTTGTACTCCGTTGATGTGCTAAAGCACATCCAATGAACTCTGCGACCCCACTCAATTATTCTGTCGTAGTATGGTCACCATACATCCAACGACGACTCATTTCTAATAACAACAACAAAAGATTCCACACATAAACACATATATTAAGAAGTCACACAAATCATTAAGAAGTTCCGCAAATCTTTTACATCATTTAAGATTATCAATGCTTCACTGAAGTGATATTAGAAGTCCAAAAACAATCCTAATAAGTAAAACGGAATGGATGCTTAAGCATAGAATACTAATGTACACATTTTATTATTACACTTACTGTACTTATCCAAATTTTATTTATCGTAAAAATGATATGCACTTACTGTACTATTGATTTCAACTTTCAAAAGAGGAAAAGAGAAACTTTATGAAGATAATTAGATATATCAATACCTTATGCAATTGTTGAAATTTAGACAAGCACGATGATAGATTATGCAGGCATTACGATCATTGCCCCTCTCTTCAACCATATGCGAATCTACTCATCTTCACAAATTAACTGCAAATTAAAGAATTAATTGAACAACAACCAAAAAAATTAAAAAATTAAAAATAAAAATTGAACAAACCCTAATCTGAAAATGAAAATCAAGAGAGGAAGCTAGTAAGATAATTACTTGTTGTGGCAAGGAGAGTAACGGCCGAGCAACCACCGAAACCAAGACGCGAAGGGGGGACGCTGAACCCCCGGCCGACCAAGATTATCGACTTTTCAGGGACTGAGTAGGCGCGCGAGAACATAACGCGATGGGGGAGATGAGGCGAGAACATAGACCCACCGACGAAGACAGCGACGCAGGGCCGAGCAACGCTTGAGATCGACGGCGACGCAGGGCTGAGTTTGACGGCGGCTGAGTTCGAAGGCCAGATGCTTGGAGAGAAGGAGTTGAGCGCGGTTTCAAAATTTTTAGATATTTGTTTAAGGGAAAAATTAAAGCTATTGACGAAATAATGTTATTGCAGCAAAATATTTTGAAACGCAGACTTGTTGCAGGGTACAAAGCATGTACGCTGCGACAAAGTCTGGATGTCGCTGCGGGCTTTTATTTTGTACGCTGCAACACAAACTTTCGCTGCGAACAATGAAAATGTACGCAGCGATAACCCTTGACCCGCGTTGACCGACTGGTTGTTGAAGCGTATTAATACATGTACGCTGCAACAAGGGGGCTGCAACAGGGTTTTTTCTACTAGTGATTCAAAATTAAGTTATAGATTCATGAGAGTCTAAAAAGTGTGAACATATTGTCTACGTTCTCTAACCCAAATAATCCTAATCCGCAAATCTCGATATTCACATTGGTCACGCAACATGGTTCGAGCATTCTGAAACATCGCATCATATGGATTTACACTGTCAAGCATATTTATAGTCTTTTCTATATAGGATTACGTGGCTTATCATAGGAGATTTAGAACCATCTATCACATGCATGTGATTTTGTATTTCATCATTGTTAGAGCTCGCATCGGAAATTTGGCTTCTACTAGCTAATATGAAATCGATACCTCACAAATAAATAATATTTTGTGGATAAACAAACTACCCTTATGAAGGAAATAATAAATGTTACGTAAGAAAAATAATATTTTCTTAAACTAAACTTTTGTGATGTGAAGTGTATTTGAATTAAATTCTACATTACACTTCTACACATTTATAACGAATTAAAAAACTAATTAAACAATGGTTTACATCGTTTCACCGACAATCTTGTTTCACTAGTAGAAAAAACCCTTATTGCAGCGGGCTTTTAGACCCCTGTTGCAGCGTACATCGTATGCTGCAACTGGGGGGCCTGCAACAAGTCTGAACTTGTTGCAGCGTACAATGTTCGCTGCGAAAAGTACTTTTTTACAGCGTACATAAGCATGTACGCTGCAACAAGTGTCAAAAATTTCGCCAAAATCTGACTTGTTACAGCGTAAAAATTCGTGTACGATGTAGAAAATCCCCACCTGTTGCAGGGTCCATCTATTTGTACGCTGCAACAAGTCTGGAATTTTGCCAAATTTTACACCCTTGTTGCAGCGTACACATGTATATGTACGCTGCAACAAAGCACTTTTAGCGGGAAAATTTTAATCTTATTTAGGGATACCTAGAGTTCCTTGCACCAAATATAGAAACATGTCACAACAATAATAATATCGCAACCTGTATAACAATTATTAAAACAATAACTGATGTATTGTATATTATATATCCCAAAACAAGGTGCATGTAGTACACTAAATATATGTACGTTCCAATTTCAACGTACGCATACATTTTAATATAAAAGATTGTTCTATAACATCTAAGCCAACTCGATCAAACGCGCTCAGGCCAATAATAAAAAATACTTGCTGGTAAAAAACTTAGCCCATTGCTCACGAACCACATCAATTTCCTCACTAGCATAAGGCGCATTCCTCGTAGTATAGACCTTCAAAAACAAAAATTTGATGGGAGCATTAGATTAAATGTCATTTTAGTCTAAATATGACCTATAACGACCCAATGAGCCTTAAATGTGCATAAATAGATTGGAATGCGTATTGAAAACTTTAAAACTAAGCATATTAATCATGTAATAAGTTTGAAATAAGTCATTAGGTTTTTTAGTTCAAAGTTGGGAACGAAAATGTCATTTTAGTCTAAATATGACCTATAACGACCCAATCAGCCTTAAATGTGCGTAAATAGATTGGAAGGAGTCTTGGAAACTTAAAACTAAGCATATTAATCATGTAAAGGGTTTAAAATGAGTCTTTAGGTTCTTTAGTTCAAGGTTAGGAGCGAAAATGTCTCATTTTAGCCTACATATGACCTATAACGACCAAACAAGTCTCAAATGTGCATAATAGATCGGATTGAGTCTTAAAAAGTTAAAAATAACCATATGAATCATGTAATAAGTTTGAAATTAGTTTTTAAGTTCGTTAGTTCAAAATTGGGAGCGAAAATGTCATTTTAGCCTAAATATGACCTATAACAGCCATAGAAGTCTCGAATGTGCATAAATAGATTGGATTAAGTCTTGAAAAGTTAAAACTAATCATATGAATCATGTATTAAAGTTTGACATGAGGTTTTAGGTTCGTTAGTTCAAAGTTGGGAGCGAAAATGTCATTTTAGTCTAAATATGACCTATAACGGCCTAATGAGCCATAAAAGTGCATAGATAGATTGAAATGAGTGTTGGAAACTTAAAACTAATCATATTAATCATGTAAAATGTTTAAAATGAGTCCTTATGTTCTTTAGTTCAAAGTTAGGAGCGAAAATGCCTTATTTTAGCCTTAATATGACCTATAACGACCAAACAAGTCTCAAATGTGCATAAATAGATTGGATTGAGTCTTGAAAACTTAAAACTAATCAAATGAATCATGTAATAAGTTTGAAATGAGTTCTTAAGTTCGTTAGTTCAAATTTGTGAGCGAAAATGTCATTTTAGCCTAAATATGAACTATAACGGCCAAACAAGTCTCAAATGTGCATAAATAGAATGGATTGAGTCTTGAAAAGTTCAAAATAATCATATGAATCATGTAGTAAGTTTGAAATGAGTTTTTAGGTTCGTTAGTTTAAAGTTGGGAGTGAATATTGTCATTTTAGCCTAAATATGACCTATAACGGGCAAACAAGTCTCAAATGTGCATAAATAGATTGGATTGAGTTTTGGAAAGTTAAAACTAATCATATGAATCATGTAGTAAGTTTGAAATGAGTTCTTAGGTTCGTTAGTTCAAAGTTGGGAGCGAAAATGCCTAATTTAGCCTAAATATGACCTATAACGACCAAACAAGTCTCAAATGTGCATAAATCGATTAGATTGAGTCTTGGAAACTTAAAATAACCATATTAATCATGTAATAAGTTGGAAGTGAGTCCTTAGGTTCGTTAGTTCAAAGTTGTGAGCGAAAATGTCATTTTAGCCTAAATATGACCTATAATGGCCAAACAAGTCTCAAATGTGCATAAATAGATTGGATTGAGTCTTGGAAAGTTAAAATAATCATATGAATCATGTAGTAAGTTTTAAATGAGTTCTTAAGTTCGTTAGTTCAAAGTTGGGAGCGAAAATGTCATTTTAGCCTAAATATGACCTATAACGATCCAATGATCCTTAAATGTGCATAAATAGATTGGAACGAGTATTGAAAACTTAAAACTAAGCATATTAATCATGTAATAAGTTTTAAATGAGTCCTTAGGTTATTTAGGTCAAAATTGGGAACGAAAGTCCTTAGGTTCTTAGGTGGCCTGAAGTATAAGACTAATTAGCTCATATGTTTCAGTTATATACACTACTACAAAATAGGCTTATAGCAACGGCAATAAACAGTTACCATAGATCAATTAACCGTTGCAATAGGCCTATAGCAACGGTTTAAAAACCGTTACCAATAAGGGGCGTTGCTATAAGTTTATGGCAACAGTTTCCCGGATTTAGGCAACAGTTATAATAAACTGTTGCCATAATTAACTATGGCAACGCTTTTTATAGGCAACACTTTTAACCTAAGGCAACAGTTATTCAACAACTTAAGGCAACATTTACACGTTTAAGGCAACACTTTTTGCTAACTTAAGGCAACACTTATTAGTTGGTTTTTGGTTGGAGTTTAAAACTAAAGCAACACTTTCTTACACTTATGGTAACAGATCTAATTGTACCTATAGCAACATTTTCTATCGTTATGGCAACACTTTTAGTTTTAGTTATAGCAACACTTTCAATCGAGCTTATGGTAACGCTTTCAATTAAGCTTATGGCAACACTTTCAATTGAGCTTATGGCAACACTTTCAATTGAGCTTATGGCAACACTTTCAATTGAGCTTACAGCAACGGTTTCAATTGAGCTTATGACAACGCTTTAAATTGAGTTTATATGCTTTCAATTTATCTATAGCTACATTCTCAAATGGATTTAGTTATCCATATACTTGTAATACAAAGCTTTCAATTGATCTATAGCTACATTCTCAAATGGATTTAGTTATCCATATACCTGTAATACAAAGTTTTCAATTGATCTATAGCTATATTCTCAATGGATTTAGTTATCCATATACCTGTAATAAATGTGAACTACATATAATAAGATTTTCATAACAAATAAGTTAAAAATTTGTAAATTCATAAGAATAATAATATCTATTACAATTGTCTGAATGGTTCAAAAAACGTTCTAAAACTACCTCCATTAAAATTAAATAATCCTGCAATAATCCCTATACGATAGCTTTATTTCTTAAAACCTGTTTAATATTTATGTGCCCTATAAATCTCCACATTTAAAGTAGCTCGTACTTCTTGACTATATGCACCATCCTGCACAACAAACAAATCAAGTATAACATTTTAATAAGAATTCAATATCAATGAATAAAATCCAAATATTTAAGAAAAAAGAAGCTCAACATGAATGACAAAAGATAAACCTTAAAAAACAGGAATGAACTTGTTAACCAAATAAGTTTACAATAGCAACCTATGATATACAACAAGCTAAGATTTTTGCAAAACAAAAGAAAAAAGAAGTCAACTTCATGCAGTCCTTAAAACTGGTTCTATATGCCATTTCACAAACACAGTAGGCACCAATCAACAGCCCATATGGCCATAAGCACCTTATGGCATTTATGCTAAAGCACAAAACAGAAGGGACATTCATGGAGTAATTATGGTAAAATCGCCCAAGTACATGGTGAAATTACCAATTAGGACCATTCAAATTAAAGCTCATTCCTTTTTCTGAGTGGGGCAATTGTTTAGTTGGAAAAAAACCCAAGTTGATTGTTGCCCCATAAAAAAGGGCCAAATTTGTTAGCAGTTGAAAGTTATCAGTTTATGACATCCAAACAATTCTCATAGACTCGTCTTTCAACAAATAAAGCCAAAACATAAATGAATCAAAACATATACTTTCTATTCTCAGTTTCATTTACCAACGATTAAGTTAAGTTAACAACATTCCCTTGCATTTGCTTAGTTGCAATGACCTGATACATCATTCGTATCAACAACTAGCTAGTTTTGTGGTCATATCACATTAATCCGTATCATATTACGGAGTACGTACTCCTTTATATACTTGGCTCAATGTATAGACACGAATTTCAGAGAGTGGTTACAGACTTATCACACTAATCACAGGTTATACATTAATAAACTTTCCAATAACTATGAAATGATTGCTTTTTAAATGCATCATATGTCTCAACCCCATACTCCCATAATTCCTTCAGTTCATCAATCAACGGTTGCAAATAAACATCTATGTCATTTCCAGGAGACTTAGGGCCCGAAATTAACAAAGACAGCATAAAATATTCAGGTTTCATAGAAAACCAGGGTGGAAGGTTATAATTAATCAACACAACAGGCCATGTGCTATGAGCAAGACTCATAGTTCGAAATGGATTAAATCCATCGCTGGCAAGCTAGTCGAACATTTCTTGGTTCCTTTTTAAAGTCAGGATACGTCTCATCAAAGTCCTTCCAAGATTGTGCATCTGCTGGATGTCTAACTTTGTCATCTTTTGTTCGCTCTTTATCATGCCAAACCATTGACTCAGCTGTTTTAGAACACATGAAAAGTCTTTGGAGTCTAGGCTTCAAAGGAAAATGCCTCAAAACCTTTGCAGGGACGTTCATAGACTTCCACCTTGATGTTTCACACTTGGGACAAACATCAGCTCCTTCATACTCCTTCCTGTAAAGAATGCAATCGTTGGGACAAGCATGTATCTTTTTATAATCAAGACACAAATCCTTGATTATATTCTTAGATTCGTTATAAGATTTTGGAAGTCGAGCCATAGGAAACGCCTCTCTTAATAACTCTAAGAGATCCCCAAAGGCCGCATTGCTTAAGCCATTAAGGACCTGGAAGAGAAATAAACGGATTATGAAGGATAACATTGAGAAAGTTTTACAACCCGGATAAAGCTCTTGCTTCCCTTCCTCTACTAGCTTATAAAACTTTCTAGCCTCCTCATTTGGCTCACTTGGAACACCTTGATATCCATCTAAACCTTCTTCCACCTCAATAAAAGTATCATGTAATAAACCATCGATATCATCATATGTATTTTGATCATTAATTCCAAACATATCGTTACTTGTAGATGAAGATGCTTCCCTTTGAACGACCCACTCCCTGAATCCCTTTACAAATCCGTCAACAATCAAATGATCATAAATGACGTCTCTAGAATGGCAAAAATGCCTAGAACACTTTTTACAAGGGAAAAAGTTTGTCCTCCAATAGCATCCTTTGCAAAATAACCATCAAGAAAAATATTCAAAGCAGCTTTAAAACCTTCTGACCCTCTAGGGAAGTTCATCCAATTTTGATCCATTGTTAAATATATTTCACAACGACAATGCCTAAATTACACAAAAAAAAGTCTATAGATCACAAAAAAGTCTATAAAAAGTCAAGAGATCTAGAGCATACAAAAACAGGAAAAAGGGCATAAGAAGTAGAATAGGGAATCAATTCAAAACATCAACTTCAGCATAGATACCAAAATAATTATGGGCAAAAATAACGAGTAACTTAAGTTATAACCAATTTAAATAACAAGTAATTTCAGTTACAACAAACCAAAAAATAATCAAAACGATAAAGTTACTCAAAAACCCAATAAAGAAAGCACAAATCGATGAGTCGAAGTACCTTTGATTCCAAGAGAATTTTTGCCCAAAACCAACAGCAGTCAAAATGTGCTCAGACTGCACCAGCTTAACGGAAGGGCTGCTTCATAGCAGAATTTCAAAATCAAAAAATCAATTCCAAAATAACAAGTACCAAAAACCAAGTTCAGAATCATTATTGTTGAATTAGAGAGTATGATATTGAGCATACAAAAACAAGAACAGAGTCATAAATAAGTAAAATAGGGAATCGACACTATGGTTTGACTTGGAAGTTATTAATTAGTATCCTTAACAACATACACGATACACAAAAACATTGCAATAAAAGCAATTCCCCAAGTTAGCTTTTCTCTCTTTGTCTACATTACAACTCAATTACTCTTTTCAATTAATAGATAACAGTAGCCAAGACAGTCATGTTCTCCCAACCGTGTCCTAAATATATCCCTCGCATTCAAGCTGCTGGCAATCAGATTGGAAAAAAACTAAGCAATAATAGTTTCTATTGATGTCAAAATATTGCACACCAACATCTGAAAATACACAGTAGTTGTTTCACTTAGATATGGATAGTTCAATAACAACCAACTAGGACAGCAACCCAACTTACAAGAAGAACACATCAAGTTGAACAAACAAACAAGTGTTAAGTAGCAGACCCAACAGCTACATTAGAACCAGACCCAACAACAGTGCAACATCAGACCCAGACCCACAGCTACACCCAACCAACTGCAAAACACACACAACCTAGCGAAAGCAACACGTGCAAGAACAACACAGTCTGCAGAAGCAGCAGAACCCCAACCAACTACACAAAACACAGCAGTTACCATACCTATCCATCAGACTATACCAACAACAACACATCATCAAAGAGCTAGCACCCAACACCTGAATAGAACGAAACCATCAGCCACGCACCAACAACATCCAAGCACCCAAAAAATAAAGAAACTAGCAGCATCATATGTGAAGTTATTTGCTCGTGGCATTACTAATCAGGTCTGTGACTCTAAAAAGGTAAACAACGAATTTGAAGCATAGTGTAGTAGCATTTAGTATTAGAAATTTTAAGATTAAGAACTCATAGGAAACAAACTTGCATTTAGAAGAGAAATAGATGTAACTGCATACACAGAAGTAAGAACACAGAGGAACAAGTTCAGAAAATGAAGAAGGAGACATTAAAGAACAAATAAATTGCAGCAGAAAGTACCAAAATTCAAAATAAAATCATCCAAATTAAACCATCGATCGATAATACAGTTGATTGATACTGTGGAATCAACCAAAACAAATTGTAAATAAATCATACGCACATAATAAAAATCCAACAGAATTCCCGAATTAAGAAACAGACTCAAAACCACACAAAAAAATTCCAATTTTAACCAGTTAATTAAGCAGCATAATTCTGAAATTTAAGACAAAATTCGATGAAATATATACAAACTTACCTTGTATGTCCTTCTAGCCAATTCACAAAAGAAATTTGCGGGTTTCTACTTTTCTCCAATGCAAAGGACCCAATTCTTAATTCAGAAATGCCAATATCCAATTCGCTTGGCTTCGGGAAACGATGATGGAGAGGATCGACAAGAACGAATCAGGTGGAAGAGAATAGAGAAGAAGAACGAAGCAACGAAAGAGACGAAGGCTTTGGGTGAAACAGAAGGGTTTGGGACTTTGGGGTGAAACGTAAGGGTTTGGGATTGAAGGAGGGAAACCAAAAATAATTAGCGCTCAACAAAAAATTCCAATAACTTTTCAGCATTTTTAATTTTTGATTTTTAATTTTTAATTTTGTTTAGATATTTGACAAAAAAACCGTTGCAATATTTCATCAAAATATTATATAAATAAAATCTGTTGCAATAAATAATTAAATTATACAACTGTTGCAATAGATTTTCTATAGTAACACTTTTCTAAAGTTAAAGTCTACTCAAATTAATAATTATTTAACTGTTGCAATAAGTATGATATAGCAACGCCATTGAAACTTTTGCATAAAAGGGCGTTGCTATAAGCCTATTTTGTAGTAGTATATGTACTTCACTTTAATAGCTTCATATTGTTTTTCACTTTTTTGTTCTTCTATAAATAGCGCTTATGAGCCGTACGGACACAGGATCAGAACATAAGAGCAACTATCTATTTCAGAATATAGTCTCTTAATTATGTTGATACTTCTATTAAGTTAAGATGTATTACCGTGAAACATCTCTAAATCTTAAGCTGTATTAGGTGTTTGAGAATAAGAGCTAGAATGTTCTTGAATCAGAAACTTTGAAAATAAATAGTCCTTTGAAGTGGTATAGTTAAGAAGAAAAACCTTTATTTAGCAGTGCGTCATTTCAGAAGCATAGATGATTTGTTCAACTCCGAAATAAAGCAGTACGTACTTGAGCAGCCTCCATAATTGCCCGATTATGGTAGCTAGAAATCAAAATCCACAGTAAATTAGAAACAATTAACAAACCACATAATATACACACTGGATGTAATAGAGAAGGTTATTATTAAGAGTAGTATACCGCACAAGTTAGTACTCCGTATTTTCATTGTATTATGTTTCAGATGTTATATTCCGCTTACAGAAACAGAATTAACCTTTCATTTAGAATATAACATCTGAAACATAATACATCTAACCAGCTTGTAGTTCAGATTGCGTAAAAATCTAATCACAGGGCGATTAAGGTCTACGTGAAATCTAAATCTCACATCATATATAAAGTATATATCTTTTAAAATCCCTCAAGTTCATCTCATGTAATTGTTCCACTGTGAGTGGGGGAAAAAGGGGATAAATGGGTTAGACCTTTGCATCAAGTTCTACAGAATATGCTCTATTCTTTTGCTACTTAGGCAACGACAGGCTGCGGCGCTCTTTGCCTCTAGGTTTTGAGGAGGCATTGCCATACCACACCATCCCTGCTACAGCTATGATCATACCCACGACCACGTGTATATTCAGACCCTCTTTTCCAAAGAAGATAAAACTGAGAATCAAAAAAAGGATCGTCTTCATGTGGCCAAGTACTTGAAAGTATACTTTATACTTTGGCTTCATTTAATTCTTTTAATGCAGGGGTTCGATCAGTTAGTGGAGCAATGGTGGGGGAAGGCTCGATTGTGATGAACCATTCTAACCAGCCACGGGTCCACATGGTCTACAGGAGGAGGCCAAAACAGAAAGGACAGACAACTGTAGCAGCAGAACACAACCAACGCACCAATATGTACAAGGGATGACAATTTTTCAACCCGGTATAATATGTACAAGGGATGACAATTTTTGTCCTTTCCCTGGTTTCAAATCATAGACAATATATACACGTAAACAATCCCACCTGAGACTTAATCAAATATTGATTTTTTTACTATTCTAGCTGATCATCCAAAAAGAGACGAAGACTGTAGGTTCTGAATGCAAAGTTACCTAAGGTTAACTTCTGCACATAAGTAGGAAAAGATAACTTAATCTCCTTACAGAAATCAACGAGGACCAGATTAAAATCAACAAAACCTTAGCAGAATAAGCTGAAAAACTAGGTTACCTTATGTTGTTGGATGCAAAGACCTTTTGCAACATCTGAATGAAAAAAAGAAGTTGTGGACTCTACTATCGAAAGCCGATGGAGTTCATCGGCATCAAACCCTATAAAACTACAAAAGCTGCAAACTGCTTTGTTGAATGGCATCCAGTAAAAGCTACATAAGGGCATGAAGATTACAACTAATATAACAAACAGTACCAATTCAAATATTTCACTAATAGACAAATTATCATGGGAAATGCCAAGTATTAGAATTATTTACCTGCTGAATATGCAATGGTCTCTCTCCCATTGCAGAACATATGGCTGCCAGCTTTGCCTCTGGATAATCAATTTCCTTTAGTAGCTAAGCTCTTTTAACAATCATGCCACTATTAATTCTTTCCAGCATAGGCTTACGAGATCTTCTCCAAGTCTGTGAATTTGTGGAATTTATTAGGAAAAATAGCCAATGTTGTAAACATGATGAATGGAAAATATCAAACTGAAGTTCTCTGTATAAGCCAGAGAAACTCCTTTTCCACCTAGATTAAGTTCATATGGTGTGTCGTGAAATGGCAAACAAATCTTTACCCAAATTTAGTGCACACAGTGAAGAAACCTAAAACCATGGATATGGAGATAGGAATTTAAGCAAAGAAGTTGTATAGTTGACTGAAAACTTCTCTAGCATTGCCCACCAATGACATATTCAAGACATATATAGTGCTTCGTAGTATATTGCCTACACCTAGACATTAAAGAGATTGTGGACTTGGCTCAAGTACCAAATTCTACTCACGCGGCTAATTGCTTTTAAAGACCTCAAATAAATACTCTAAAAAAAATACAAGACAAACAGCCAAAGAACATAATAGCTTTAATAACTGTGACAGATTACTATTTAGGTTTGAAAGAGTTCCTATATCATTTTAATAAGATGAAAAAAAGAAGTCACTTGCTTTAGAGTATTTGTTAGTTCTCTCTTCTCAGAAAAGATTATGTCAAATTCTAAATGATAATGTCCTGTAGGACCTGGACTGAAAGCATCAGCTTATGCAAAAGATTCCTGTGAGAATTCCACTGCTTGAATCAGGAGATAATTCAAGAAACTTCTCTATGGAACATATGATCACATCAGGTGTAGTATAGTAAACAACCACGACTCCATATATTTAAGAACATTAATATGATGACTGGAACTGACAGTGAATTATGCAATCTGAGATGCTAACATGCTATTAAGGAGTATAGGAGATACAATGGGTAAATAGTTGCATACTTTTTCCTCGGTGTCATCAGCACGAGTGACAAATCTTGATTTTATTTCCTTAGCTCAAGAGGAAAATTTATAACGTTGTAAATCTTCCCTGTCACTGGATCAAGCCTTCTTCCAACGCATCTGTTGATCAAAAATCAAAATTTCATAAGGAACCTGAGTATCAGGAACCAAATTTATGTAAACTATCACTTTTACCTTGAGTTTAACAGAAGAAGAACAAATCAATTATTAGCAACATACCTTACTAATCTACAAGAAACAATACCTTAGCGCTTATCGTTGAAAACACATTCAGGGCTCACTTTAACTATATAAAGATTTTTTACAGAAATATGGCGCAAAAGTTGTACCTCTAAAGGCAATAATTTGTGCATCACTGGTAAAATATACACTAAGGCCTAAGACACTAATTGTACAATAATTAGTAATTAAGGAGTAGTAGCCTTTTCATGGCCATCTTGGGTGTCAGACACAAAGAATTCCTTGGCACATCTCAATTAGAAGTAAATCAATAAGTCCAGTAGATGCTATCTATAAATTATTTATTTGATGCAATGGACGAATTAGTTTCTTGTTTAAAAATAAGAACGAATTAGTTTGTTTTCCAGTAAGGACTAAAATGATAGTTTATTGGCCACTATCATGTATAATTTGAAGTTCTAACCCATGAAAAACTACCGAATGAAGTAATCTGGTTACACAGTGCAAAACGACGTACTGTACAATATTTGTGCAAATTATCCCAATACCAAAATAAATCAGCAACAACAAACAACATAAGATGTAACAACCATACGATAAAAATGAAAAATTAATCACTAAACCCGGAAAACAAAAAACAAGCATCCAATTACAGAATCAAGTAAATATATGAAAACATAAGATTCCTATTGGAAATTTAAAAACAAGAATCAATAAACTCTTCAACTTGGTCAAGGCAAGATCTTAACAGTGAGAAAATTGAACAATCAAGAAAGGTCGAGTTAAAAGTAATCCTTAACTATGATTTGAACATTCTCTAGATTCCATAGACTCATAAAAGACCCATACCACCAAATATATAAAACTAAAAACCAATAAAAGGAAACACTAGTTCATAACATCAACGATTTCGACAATTTTCAGTATACATCCGAGTGTAGTGTACATCTAAGGCTATAACATATAACAATACTTCAAATATGGGTCCTACAAACAATTACAACAAGGCAAAATCAGAACAACTAACACACACCCTAAAACAGTAGAAAAAATAATTTGAATTACCCACAAATTTAAAAGAGTTCAATTTGAAGTCTCACTAAATACATCCCGCCACAAACTAAAAGTGTGGAACATCCAAGTCTGAACATGCACTTTTCCCATATTAATTATTGTTAATTAAGACTTCATGTGTACGTGAATATTCTGACATATCTGAAGACAATTATGTGGAAGATCTGTTATAGAGTTTGGCGGTTATTAATAGATTAAGTCAAGGAGTATGGAGAATAGTGAGCCTTGTGCTCTATGTGTTTAATGTGAAGAAGCTATGGACCGTCTTTTTCTCATTGTGATTTTACATCCAGAATATGCGATGTTGGTTATCTTGGTATCAATACAAAGGCCAATGTACCAACTCCTTTCATAAAATGGATCCAAGGCCAAGTTTATATCTGTTTGTTTAGATGTCAGGATTGCCATGACTCATGAGAGCACTCTGATGTAAAAACCAACAAAAGCAAGTTGATCAATCCTCGACAACTGGCAAACCTAACTACCTCAGACTTTAGAAGCAAATGAAAGGGACAAAGAAAATAAGCCTGGACTTGATTATATTCATACGATATTGAACCCCAAAATTAAAGAAATCCATTAAGTCAAAGTGACCTGAAAGTACATAAGTAGAGGATTAAGAGGCAAGAGCACAATATAATCCTATAATGTTTAGTTAAGGCTGTCTGTCATGCTATATGGCATTCATAGATAATTAGGAAAATCCCCCCATAGTAAAGCACAAGGTGACACTCTATGACAAGGCAATGACAAAGCAGCGATGAGTTCTAAATCTGAATGCTCCTACTTTTCTCTACAGGCATCTTTTTTTTTTATGGAATTTCTCTACAGGCATCTACAATTCATTAGTTTACCACTTTCTCTACATGCATCTATAATTCATCAGCAACAATAATTTGACTCACAGGCTCGCCCAAAGAAAAAACAAAACAACAATTCATTATCACTGCAGAATTAAAGGAAACCCTAATTCTTAAAATCAGATAAACAAACAAACCTGATGGGACAGGGAAGATGACCGGTCGGCCACGGCGAGGAGGATGACGGAGATTAAAACCAGCAACCGAGCAAAGAAGCTTAGTTTGTCGAGAGGGGATGACCTCGCCGGTGGTTTTTCGAGCAGGGAATAACTTATGCGGTGGTTTTCCGAGAAGGGAACCACCGGTGAGGAGGCGAGGATATAGACCCTTGCTGGAGTACCACCGGCGACGGGCGAGACCAGCGGCGACGGCGAAGACGACTGGCGAGAACCACCGGCGACGGGCAAGACACAGGGAAAGTTGAGGGAAGAAGAAATGAGTACTGAGCGCGGGATATGAATTGCAAAATTGGTGTTGAGGTTTGAGATAGAAATGTTTGGTCTGAATTAACGTTGCAGCGAAAAAAATTACTAACATGTTATTGCAGGGGGCTTTTACCCTGTACGCTGCAAAATAAAAGGGCTATTGCAGGGGGCTTTTACTACGTACGCTGCAAAAAACTCTTTTGCATGGGGCAAACAACCCTTTAAATGGTTTGACCCGCGTTGACCTACTAGTTGTTGAAGCGTATTAATACATGTACGCTGCAACAAGGGGGCTGCAACATGGGTTTTTTCTACTAGTGTTTCCAATAATTAACTAAACATTTGTTGTGAAATACATAGAAAAGAGAGAAGAAATTAGGAGAGAGCAACTGTGTGTTTTATTCCATGAACAATGGGGTATATATACATACAATAGAATAGGGTTTTCTTGGAGAACAATAAACCCTAAGATCTAGAATATTCTGGAAATATACTAGGGGTATAATGGGCATCCACACAATAACACTCCCCCTTGAATGTCCATTATTGAAGATTATGCCTCGTTAAAACCTTACTAGGAAAAGAGTACATCATTCTTCATATATAATACGCTGAGAAAACCCAGTGGGACAAAACCTTGGTTAAGGGAAAAAGAGTGCAACACGTATTTCTCCCCCTAATGAATACATAATTTGAGATGTTCTGGTGCAATCAATCCAATATTGTTGAGTAGTTTCTCAAATGTAGCAGCATGGAGTTCCTTGAAAATTGATTCTCCAAAGTTTAACTTGAATCTTCAATTCTCCACTTGAATAGATGAGGTGAAAATTTATATCACCAATATTTTGAAAATAATACCTGTAAGATCATGTGCTTTTCTTTATCTCATTCGATACATTTGTTTTCAATTTTTCCGATGCATAATATAATAATACTTTAGCTTCACTTGAGATAAATACATTTTCTTGTACAAAACTTATCCATACATATTGGATATATATACCTTCTTCTGGAGGTCATAAATGGTAGTTTTCGATCAATAATGATCAAACTTTCATTGGTCATATACTTTCAAGGAAATACATGATAAATAACAATATCATCGTCCAACTTGGAGGTATACTATAGCTAATAATGTTTTTTATGGTTCTTCTGGACCATAACATAATATCTATTGGAAGGACATTATATACCTGTATCTTATACTTTAAGATGATTCATATTTGTACAAGATTTCATTTCATTTCATGAATAAATATATATATATTTTTTAAAACTCTCAAATACTCAAACTACTGGTTGAGACGACATTTTAAAACACTCTTTTAGAATTTTGATAATGTCTTATCAATATTGGGAAGTTTATATACAAAACTCAAAGGGCTAGATGTTTAAGAACAGCATGTATAAGCTCTTCGGGAACTCTTATTAGCATGAATCATAACATGCTATTAAATCAACATCATATACTTCTTTTGCAACTACTAGCACAACGGAGTAATAATCTCCTCTTATAAATTTCTACCAAAGTTGCAAATTTGTCTTATTACACTTTAGATGCATATTCATGTACATCATGATAACTGTTTAGAAACTTTTGCATACAATTTAAAATTCATAACGGGATAAATCAAAATCATACAATGATAAAATGTAAAATGAACTAAATATATGATGAATGATGCATTTACCTATTAATTACACATGCACGTGAATGTAAGACTTCGGGTCCATGATCTCATTTTGATCATTATAATTATGTCGACATCAACAAGAACATATATTCCAGATCCCCATTCTCAAGTCCATTAATTTTTGCATATGCATATCGGTTCCATCATATTCCGGAATTATCAAGTATTAATTTGCGTCGCAAATTAGCTAAAAATGTGATGCAAATGAATTTTTTTTAAACATGTTGAAAATTCATTTGCGTCATACTTTAGCTAAACTGCGACACAAATAACTTTTTTTTAACATACTGAAAAGTCATTTGCGTCGTAGTTTAGCTAAAGTGCGATGCAAATGACTTTTCAGCATGTTAAAAAGAAGTCATTTGCGTCGCAGTTTTAGCTAATCTGCACGCAAATGACTCTTATTTGCGTCGCCCAAATGTGCGACGCAAATGACTTTATTCATTTGCGTCGCTGCAAGTTGCGTCGCACCGATGTGCGACGCAAATGGACTTAAAAGAGCGACGCAAATGAACATTTTTCCACTAGTGATATTTATGTCCAAACATACTTCGAGGACAAAAAGCTGGCATGTACACTTACTCCTATGGGGATCAATTTATTGTCTTTCAATTTTGCCACCTTATTCTTGCTCGCCTCCCCCTAAGTTGAGAAAATATTTTCGATTTATTATGGGGCATAACATTCTTCACTAATTAAATAATACATTTTTCAACATGTATTTTGATAAATATTTCATACTTTTGCTCACTTCTGAAGATCAACATTGATTATGGAGAGTAGATGCAATTGTTAGGTTATGAACAATCTAATGGCATGCGGAAAAACCAAAAATTCCAGAATCCAAATTAAATGCACATAATAATCTAGCATAATTTAGTGAACACACTTTGATGCGTGCCTTCTCTAGCTGCTCCCGAACCGAACAAGAACAAGTTAGAACGCCAAACGTCGTCCCTCCATAGAAAGTCCACAGCACGTTCGGATCCGCCTTAGAATCAACCAACTATGATTTAATCTAAGGTATTATTAATTCGGGGTCTCACTTTTGATGTGATAGGCAAAGTATGAAAAACTCATGTGTATATTATGATCATATATCACATATATATAGGAAATAGGAAAACCCTAAGTTTCCATAACTTTAATAATAAAGTTTAGGAAACATTAGATTATAGGAAACATGCACAAAATCTTTATTTTAAGTTTTAGGCAATTTTCACAAAAATACCAAAAACCAAAATAAAAATTTAAGGCAACCGACTGCTTGGTGAACAAGCTGTACGCAAGCAAGCAAGCTTGGCATGCAAGCTTCCATGCGTGTTGGCCTAAGCATCGGCACAGCAGCGCTGGCCAGCTTGCTTGCTGCCATGCGCGCTGGCCAGCAGCGCTGGCCTTTGCTTGCTGGCGCACAAACCCAACTGATTGGTGCTGTTCCCACGGCCCATCGAGCGATGGGTGATCGTTCGTCCGATGGCTCGTCGCTCGTTTCGTGCTTCCGGTTTTTTTTCCGCTTCCGGAAAATATTTCCGATTCGAACAATATTTACGTTGCCGATAATATTTCCGATTCCGACAATATTTCCGTTTTCGACAATATTTCATATTCCTGTAATATTTCCGTTTCCGGCAATATTTTCGATTCCGGCAATATTTCTATTTCCGATAATATTTCCGATACGAACTATATTTCCGTTTCCGACAATATCTTCAACTTCAATAATATTTATATTTCCGATACAAACCATATTTCCGTTTCCGGCAAAAAATTCTGGAGCATTTACCTGGATGCCTTCCTTTTAGTTCGGAAGACACTATATCAGGCACTTGAAAGTTCATCCAGACTAGCGATTTGAAGTTTATAACTTTTTAGTGAGTATGATTTGAAGTTTATTGGTTCAATGACGGATATTTCTCGACTAAAATTTTGCAAAATTAATAAACTCTTAATCTATGAACTGTGTAATCCCTCTGTTCTCGAATATTAGTCCCTTTTGGAATCTTGACACTATTTACAATTGAAGAGGATCTTCTAATTTTTTTCCAATACGTACTTCAAAAACATATTCATGCATGTGAGATCTTATATTGTTAGTCTTAATGTTTAGTTTAACAATATCAAATTTTTATATTTTTCTAACATATGATTTGGAGATATTTACGTTTAAATATTGAGTAGAAAAGTCAAAACATGACTAATATTTAAGAACGGAGGGAGTATCCAGTTACTCGACAAAAAATTAGAATTATTGTCGGTACAATAATTTTAATTTGTTTGAAAGACGAATCAAGAATCAAGAATAAAGCATCAAATATCTTATCTTGACAAGGAGGGAGAAATAAATTTTTCATCAATTGGGAATATCAGAGCAGGGAAGAAGAGAGTCAGGGGAGAGGTTGGAGAAAGAATAGTTGTTGAGAAAAAAAAGGGTATATTAGTCTTTTAATGTTTTTAATGCCACTAATTTATCGTGCATTTAAGGTTTTTTGTACCGGCAACTTTTGTGTAAGATCGCCTTACCGGAAAGACCACTTTCATTGCTTAACTAATTAGTTTCAGTGTGTTACTAATTAGTTTCATTGTTTAACTAATTTGTTCCAATGATAAACTAATTAGTTTTAGTGCTTAACTAATTGATTCTATTGCTTACTTATATGAGACCAAAGCGGTCTTTTGTGTAAGACCGCCTTATATAAAAATTTGTATTTTTGTACTACATTTAGTACTTGCGATTTTATTATTATTATTATTTTTTAAAACATATTAGGCTCCGTTCTATTGGACTTATTTTGACTGAACTTATATTATCTGAACTTAACTTAACTTATCTGAACTTATCTGGACTTAACTGAATTTATATGAACTTATTTTATCTGAAAGAAACTTATTTTATTTGAAATAAACTTATTTGTGTGTGAAAATTTTGGAAAAAAATTTATTTTTGCTGAACTTATATTATCTGAACTAATTTGAACTTATCTGAATTTATCTGAACTTATCTGAACTTAACTGAACTTAACTGAACTTATCTGAACTTATTTTGTCTGAAATAAGTCAAAATAAATCGAAAAGATCAGGACCTTAGTCTTTGTTTTTTAAGTAAAAATGCAGTAGTCGATATACATGAGGATAATCTTTTCTTGGGAATCCATTGAATTCATCGACCTATTTGCTGATGGTGAAGTATCATTTGTTGGAGGTTTGGTATTTAATTGATTAGTTTGGATGTAAAAACTACGCCGGTCCTTTCTATCCCTCCCCTTTTTCTCTCTTCTCTCTCATCTTTTAGAGTTTCAGTTTTCTTAGTCGTTTAGGCTGAAAGTAGTCTAATTTCTTTAGAAATTAGACTATTTTCGACCCTTTTTCTTACTTTTCATTGTTTTCTCTTCATGTTTTGTTTTGTTTTGGTTTCTTTTCCGTTGATTTGTTCCTAATTTATACTTGGGTTGTTCCAAATTTATTTGGGTTTTATCCTAGAGTTTTCTAGGCTCTTGATTCTCATTCATGGATGAGAATTTTTTTAGGGTTTCAATAATTGGGAAGGAAATTTGGATTCATACAGGTTCAGGGTTTATCATCAACTCATCGTTCAGAACAATTCGTGCCCAGATTGCGAAGGACTCTACTTGGAAAGATGCGAAATCCTCGAAAATCACTGCTCGCGTCAAGCTAGAAGCGGTGGAGTACGAGATGTGATTTAGGATGCAGAATAGTAATTGTTTTGATTGTAGCAGTTATGTATTTTATTTGAATATGTGGTATGCAGATCTATTTTATCATTATAGATGTCGTATGACCGATTATTAATAATATTGTTCTTCCCCGTAAAAAAAAAAGATTAATTTGGATGTAAATAACTGTCATTGCAAATTTACACGTCACATATCAAGAGATGGAAAATAAATTCTAAAAATAGATATTACACTTTATTTGCAATTTATAAAATATTAAGAGAAAAGAAAAATCTAAAATTGCCGCCATTACGAAAGCCGATAAAATGAGATTTAATAGCACACCTTTAATATCGCTTATAACATGATGCTATAAAAGAAAATTTTAAATTATCCTAACAATATCTTTTACTATGTCAAAAATAAAAAATAAATGAAAATAAAACAATATCTTTTACCGCAATTTTGAAAAGCGCTATTAAAATTCATTTTACTTTTAAGTTCCGCTTAGTAAAAATATTTTCATGGAAAATAATTTTCTCCTTTTCAATTATTTTACGTTGTTTTGTTTGACAACAGATGAAAAAATAATTTTCTATAGTAGTAAGAATATCACTTTCCATACCCTACCGCCCCATATATGCGACTTTCTAGGGAGTATAAAATTATAGTGCTAAAAGGATGCCAATATTGTGAATTATAGTGATATACTGTAAGAGTGTAAGATTATGTTGAGAAAAACAATATTTGTGTTTGCGAATCACCTAGCTGGACCACGTAGTCAAGTACTTAATCAACTTTATTGTTCTAACTTCTAAGGGAAGCGAGGTAATGACTTACATATTTTCTTAGAAAGAAGGTCGCCATGCTTAACGGTAGTGGCGGCCTATGATTTCTTTATCAGTGGCGGCATCAAAGTAGGCAAGTACTCACAATGCAGGTATGGGTTGGATTTGGGAGAATAACGTAAGGACGAATGGGTTAATCATGGGTGGAGCTTCCTCAGAAACCACTGACACTCCATTACAAGCTGAAGCTTTGGCCTGTCTCTATGGTATGAAGTGGGCTCGACACGCAAGTATGGAGAATGTTACAATTCTTACTGATTCCCACCAGCTGGTGCAAATGCTTGTGGAGGAGGATTTCCAGGAAATGCGGATTAGTTGGACCCTAAAAGAAATCAGGACCCTAGGAAAAACCTTTTCTTGGTGTAGTGTTCTGAAGGTGGAGCGGGAACAGGTGAATCGAGCACATGATCTCGCAACTGGAGCTTCACGAAATTTAATTTGCTTTTCTAATTTTCCGTAATTTTGTTTAGTTAGCCTTTGTCAAAAAAAAAAAAAAAAAGAGTAGGCAAGTAGACTGTAGTAGTTCTTAGGAAAAAAAGAATTGTCGTAATTTTGAGATTTTGAGAACACGTAGTCTACAAGACGAAAATAATTATTTATAATGTTAATTTTGTATAAATATTACGGAGTATTGATTGTAGATGATGCAAAGTTCAAATTAATAATTTAAGTTACAAATTTAATTTTAAAGGGATGCGAACTCCCGATCTCGAAGACTATTATTCCACGTACATTTTGATTTTTTTTCTTTTTTTTTTTTTTTTGTTTTGACATAGCGTACATTTTGATTACTCAATTGACCGATGCACCAAATTATAGACTACTCTTCTTTTAAAAAAAAATTAAAATTATGGTGTGTTCTCTTCAACTTGGATCTAAATTTATCTGAACTAATTTGAATTTATAGGTTATTATAGGACTTTATTTAACTTATAAGATTAAGTTTATAGAAGCTTATAAGATCTTATTAAATCTTATTAGACTTTATTTATTTAAAGATTATTAGATTATTACTAAACTTTTAACCATTAAAATATTGATAATAGTTGATTACAAATATTAATAAATAAAGAAGGGGGGTTGGGGCATACTGATCTTCCCTTGTGGAATACAGCTGCTATGGGCAAGCATGTATGGATGGTAACCTCAAAAAAGGAGAATGTGTGGGTAAGATGGGTGAATTCAGTGTATCTCAAAGGAGGAAACTAGTGGAATTACTCTCCCAAGAGTACTGATAGCTGGTATTGGAAGTCTATCTGTCAGGTGAAGGAAATGATGAAGTTGCATATATCTGAGGCTCAGTTGTGCTCATTACCTAAGTATTCAATCAAGCTGGCTTATAGTCAGCTTGTTTCTCCTAGTGGTAACAGGATGTATTGGGCTAATGCTATATGGTGTAGACTAGCTCAGCCTAAACACAGATTCATATCATGGCTTGCAGTTTTAGAGAGATTGAGTACTAAGGATAGACTGAAGCTGTTTGGGGTCTCAGTGGATGATACTTGTCTTCTGTGTGGTGTTGCAGTGGAAAATCACAGCCACCTGTTTTTTGGTTGTCATTATAGCTCAAGGTGTTGGAAGCAGATTGTTGATTTCTTGCAAATTAATACAAGTATCAGTAGTCTGCCCCAACTGATTAAATGGATCCATAGGAGAAAATGCACTAAGTTCAGGAAAGGAGTGCTGTTTACCTTTGCTTGGTGCTTAGTCTACCATATTTGGAAAGAAAGAAACAATGCATTGTGGAACAGTCAGATTAGATGTATTGAGAATACCTGTAACCTAGTTAAGCATACTGCTAGCACTAGGATTTACTCAGTTTTACCTCGAGCTATTAGCTCAAGTGATCACAGTTGGTTCAAATCCCTCTTAGAAGGGTAATTTTGTTTAAGCTTAGTGCCTGTTTCTGGCTGTTACAGTGGAGCTTGTTCTACTTAACTCTTGATTTGTAAATGTTGTGCATAATATATACAATACTTGCTTATCAAAAAAAAAAATATATATATATATATGTATACTAATATTATGATTATTGGAAGTTATTACTTTCCATTTAATGCATTGATTTCCGTCATTGGTAATCAAATACTAGTACATGTTTATAAATTTAGGCCCATATTCAAGGGAGTACGTGGAGCTGAGGTGGGAAATAGTCTGAAGTTTGAATGAGAAAGATGGATAAGGTGTTGGGTTTACATAATATAGATAGACATAGAAGTGGTAATGATTTTTGGGATAATAAAAATTAATTTGCGTGAATCAGCTGGTTGTCGACGATAATGCTAGAATTGGGCCAGCCATAATGAAACAGAGCATGTGATTTATGTAGACGTACAGTTGAATTAGATAGGTTGCAATAATGTTGCATATATTCAACAGATTAGGTGATTGCAGAGATTTATAGGTTATAAAAGGAGGACTATCAGAGCTTTAATGCAATACAATAATTAATACTAATACTTGTAAAAAACAAATGAATTAAGATGAGAATTAAGTTCCTCCTCGTCCTACTAACCTTTGCCATCGTTGCCATGTCGATGGATTTTTTAGTGGCACATGCCATTAATTACATCAAGTTGTTTTCAATAATTGTCAAATATTGTGCAATCTCGTATCATTCTCATTAATAACACACGTATATATAGTACAACTCAGTTACCTAAACCCTAGGTACACATTAGGTAACTCACCATAGTTAGGACTCTACAGAATATTCAAAGAATAATATCTAATATCTTAACATATCTTAACATCCCCCCTCAAGGTGGAGCATGTAGATCTCGAATGCCCATCTTGTGCAAAAAAAACTCAAATTGCGCCTTCCCCAACGCTTTGGTGAAGATATCTGCTAACTGAACCTTCGTCGACACGTACGACGGACTGATGATCCCTTCCTTGATTGCATCTCGAATGAAATGACAATCTGACTCGATGTGTTTTGTCCTTTCATGGAACACCGGATTCTGTGCAATATGCAACGCAGACTGACTGTCGCAATACATCCTCATGCCTTGGTCGTGTGTCACCCCCAAGTCGCGTAGTAGTTGTTTCAACCACTTCAACTCACACGTCAGAGCTGCCATCGACCGATATTCTGCCTCAGCAGACGACCGAGAAACAGTATGCTGTTTCTTGGTCTTCCAAGAAACTGGCGACATACCAAGTGACACAAACCATCCAGTCACCGACCGACGCGTCATTGGACACCCTGCCCAATCCGAGTCGCACCACCCCTCCAACTGCAACGCACTGTCCGACCGAAGTAGTATACCTTGACACGGACACTTCTTCAAATATCTCACTACTCGCAAAGCTGCTTCCCAATGTGCCTCCTTTGGTGCTTGCATAAATTGAGATAGGACATGTACAGAGTAGGCAACGTCTGGTCGCGTGACAGCCAAATAAACCAGACGTCCGATCAGACGCCTATACTGCTCACCGTCCGACAGGTCTGGCCCGTCTGCCAGCCAACCTATGATTCTGTTCCATGGGAAAGTCCACAGGCTTTGCTCCCAACAATCCGGCCTCTGAGATGATGTCGAGGGCATATTTTCTCTGACATACATAGAACCCTTGACTACTTCGTGCCACCTCTAACCCAAGGAAGTACTTCAGAGCCCCGAGGTCTTTCATTTTAAAACACTCCTTCAAGTATGCCTTAAAACTCTCAAGCGCAAACTTGTTATTGCCCGCGATAATCATGTCGTCCACATAAATGAGCACACTCAGCTGCAACGTACCTTTAGGCAGAGTAAAGAGCGAATAATCGGACAGCGACTGTCGAAATCCATAGTGCGTCAATGCCGTCGACAACTTCTGGAACCAACATCTAGGTGCTTGTTTCAACCCATACAACGACTTTCTCATTCGACACACTTTATCAGAGTGATTCTTCTGGAATCCAGGAGGAATCTTCATATAGATCTCTTCCTCCAAGTCACCGTACAAGAACGCATTGTGGACGTCCATCTGATGCACGTCCCACTGTTTGACAGCTGCGACAGCTAGGAAAGTTCGAACTGTCGCCATCTTCGCGACGGGAGCAAATGTCTCATTATAATCCAACCCTTCCTCCTGATGATTCCCTAAACATACCAATCGAGCCTTCAGTCTCAACAAATTCCCATCCTCATCACGCTTCTCAGTATACACCCATTTACTCCCCAGTGCTTTCTTCCCTTCCGGTAAATTTTCCAACGTCCATGTCCCCTGTTCCTCCAACGCGTCGATTTCAGCAGCCATTGCCTGACGCCACCCCTCATGCTGCATCGCTTGTTTAAAACTCTTAGGAACTTGCCCTTCTTGTAATGCTGCTATATAATGCCTGTGCTTTGACGAAAAACGCTCATAATTAACAAAATATGTGATAGGATAAGGAGTACCTGAGAGTGATGACGCCGTAGGTGTTTTGTCGGAAGTACTATATTTTTCCCGTATTGTATGTATCACACAGTCTTTCAGCTTTGTCGACGGAAACTTCGCACGCTTCCCCCTTCCTAACTCCGTATCCTCCACACACTGCCTTGTCTCACTCTCGTCACTACCCGTCGTCTCCTCTACACCTGTCTGTGAGGAGACGACGTCTGAATCCACTCGACTAGGTGTTTCATGTTGTTGTTCCTCCCTCACAGGCGACGACACTCCCCTGTCGTCACCACTGGTCAATGACACCCCCTCATCAGCTCCCGGAAGCGACAACACTCCCTCAGTATCACCTGTAGGCGGCGACACCCCAGCAGTATCACCTGCAGGCGACGACACGGTCTCAGGACCCGTAGTCCCACTCTCATCCAAACTCCAATGGTCAAGCCCCCCCTGACCATCATGCACCAGTGGCAACACATCCGATTCATCTACAAAAGGAAACGTCCCTTCATGAAACCTGACATCCCGTGAGACGAAGAACTCATGTGTCTCTAGATCATAAAGTTGCCATCCCTTCCTGCCGAACGGATAACCCAAAAACACACATCGGCGACTCCGTGACTCAAACTTATCCCCTTTACACCGGAGATTATATGCATAACACAGACACCCAAACACGCGGATAGGCACATACGATGGTGGTTTACCAAACAACATCTCATAAGGTGTTTTATTGTCAAGGATCGGGGTAGGTGTACGGTTTATCAAGTAACAGGCGGCCAAAATACATTCCCCCCAAAATTTTATTGGAAGATTTCCTTGAAAACGCAACGCCCTCCCAACATTCAAAATATGTTGGTGTTTTCTCTCGACTCTCCCATTTTGTTGAGGCGTCCCAACACACGACGACTCAAACAGAATCCCATGTTGACGAAAATAATTTTGTAAGCAATTGAATTCAGTACCATTATCACTGCGTACTACTCGAAGGGATCTATTAAACTGACACTTAATCATGGCAACAAAATTAAGAAATGTCGATGCAACTTCCATTTTATTATTCAGTAAATAAATCCACACACCTCTAGAATAATCGTCAACAATGGTAAAAAAATACTTTGCCCCACAAGACGAGGGAGTCTTGTAGGGTCCCCATAAATCAAGATGAACCAATTCAAATGTGCGACTAGCACGACTAACACTAACTGGAAAACTCTCCCTACATTGTCTCGCCCGCGGACATACATCACAAATTGTTTTATTCTTCCTAATCTTATGACTCACATGAGGAAGTAACTGCAACACTTTTTCCGACGGATGCCCCATCCGTTGATGCCACAAGTCGACCACACACTCCACTGCTAGCACACGAACCTTTGGAGCCCCACGGAAAAAATATAGTCCTTCCTGTCGATCACCTACGCCAATCACCATCCTCGTCGAGCGGTCCTGAAGAACACACATTTTGTTAGTAAATTGAGCAGCACAATGTAATTCGTCACTTAATTGAGTTACAGAAATTAAATTGCAGTTCAATTTAGGCACAAATAGAACATTATCGAGCACGAAACCATCCTCCAAGACCACCGAACCATATTGGTTTGAATTTGCAGGTTGACCGTCCGGCAACACAACCTGTTGATTTCTTGATGTCTTGATATTTCTCAGGATTGAAATATCACCCGTCACATGACGTGATGCCCCACTGTCAACAATCCAACGTAAATCAAGATTACCTTGCAACTTGTTTGAAGGTCGTGACAAGATGTCAACTATTTGCTGGACTTGCTCCTTCGTCACCCCAACAAGCTCATGATTGGTTGTCGTCACTGCACCATGCGATCCGTCTCCACTCGTCACAGTGGTTGTCGCCCCTCATGTGGCATTGCTCACGGCATTGGCACGAGCGACACCACTGGTCGACGACGCTGCCCCGCGAGCTACTCTGCCTCCTCTAATCGACGTCCTGCCTCCTCGACCAGGCCCTCGTCCACCTCGTTTCTTCTCATCCCACCATTCAGGAAATCCAATCAGCTGATAACAAGTTTCTTCCTCATGACCCTCACGATTGCAATGACCACAAAATCTGCCACTGACATCTCCCGACCTCGACCGAGCCTTAGCCTCGACCTTGAACGCCATGACACTCTCCGGACCTCTCGCAGCCTTGGCGCGCATGGTCTCGGTATTCATAACCGTCTGGTACGCCTCGTCGAGTCCTGGCAACGGCGATCGTGCTAACAGTTGTGCACGAATGGCTTCATAGTGATCATCCAGGCCAATTAGGAAATAGTGCAGACGATCTTCATCGTGAATGTCCCCCACCTGCTTCGCTATATTACACGTACAACCCGCACATACACACCTGGGAACTCGTGCATACTGTACGTACTCCTTCCATACCTTCGACAAGCGGCCATAGTACTCCATGACGCCCTCAGACGTGCCCTGCTTGCAACCACTCAGAGCCATCTTAATATGGCAGACCCTGGTGCCCGACACGACGCAGTACCGCGTCCTCAAATGACTCCACAACTCGTGAGCAATATCAAAGTCCTCCAGATTCGAACGCAAACTCTCGTCAATGGTGTTTGTGATCCAAGACACCACCATCGAATTGACCGCAATCCAATGTTTCATCTTCGTCTCGTCCGTAATGGGCTCCTTCACAGACCCATCAAGAAAACCAAATTTGAATTTTGAAATCATCGAGCGACGAACGGCTTTGGCCCATTCATCGTAGTTCGATGCTCCTCTCAGTTTCACAGGGGTGATAACAATACCGGGGCCGTCGCCTGACCCGAGATAGTAGTCTAGGTCGACGGCGGCGGCGATGACCTTTGGTGGTGCCTCCTCATCGGAACTCATGGTGATACTTAAGGAATTGTTAACTCCTAATCTCAATACTCAACAAGCGAAGAAAGTCGCTGTTCTCAATACTCGGCTACACTCTCTCAAATTTCTTGCGGAAAAAAAATCTAGGGTTTTTAACCTAGGCTCATGATACCATGTCAAATATTGTGCAATCTCGTATCATTCTCATTAATAACACACGTATATATAGTACAACTCAGTTACCTAAACCCTAGGTACACATTAGGTAACTCACCATAGTTAGGACTCTACAGAATATTCACAGAATAATATCTAATATCTTAACATATCTTAACAATAATCCAATATGTTTGCTTGTTTAATTGATCGATAGATCAATCAAATACTTGTATGTTGCTAGAATAAATAACATGCATCCTCCTACTATATATACTCCGTCCGTCTATTTAATATCATTACCGTTATCAGTACGTGTACCTGTAACTAGTAGTGTGATAACTAGATATCGATGAATTGAAATGAGTATGCAGGAGATTGTGTGCTACTTATATTCAATTTATGCCACCTTCCCTAGCTCCCTTCCTTTACTCGATCTCGCTCTTTTCTCTCTTGGATTTCAAATTTTCCGTTGTTTCTGGGTTAAAAATAGCAAGTAATTAAACTATATTTTCATCTACTTGTCTAAGTAATTTAAACTAACTAGAAATATTTAAACTAGTCTTATATGCACGTGATGCGTGCAAGATTATACACAAACTTAATTTATAGATGGAAATATTGAAGAGGCAGACAATCTTATGATCCAGTTTGTTGAGCGTGGTCTTCTATTTCCTTGTTGAACGGCCAAGGTCTTTTCTGTGTGTGGGTGAAGTTCCAAAAGGCTTCGTTTTAAGGAGTCAATTCTCATTTTCTCCGACCACTATATATTTTAGTCAAGGTGGAGGACTGCGAGAGTAGCAAATTTGACGCATCGGGATGACCTTGGCCTAGATGATTTAACTTCATTTGTTGCACCTCCGCCATATTTCTCTCCTTCTCCTTTATCTGCATACAACATATCATTTTTTCCATCAATTCGATCAGCATATTTGAATAATAGGTGTAGATAGCTTTTATAATAGCATATATTAGAAAGTCACTAGTACATAATTAACTTTAGGTAACACCAAAAAAACTGTTACATAAAGGGGGTAAAGTGTTCCCATAGATTATAAGTAACACTTTATTTTGTAATTAAATTTAAAATAATTCGGTTAGCGTAATTGTAGCTCAATTAATTGATTGTAGGCTAATTACATTTTTATACATACGCTACACTCTTGTACGCTTGTATATATATATGGCAGTTTTGTCATCCTAATTAATCAAGGAATAAACTTCCAATAATATAGAAATAGAAATGGCAGCAATTAAGGTGAATATGATTTTTATTTTCTTATCATTTATGGAAAAAGAGAGAATCTCCTCCACATATTCGTCCAATATATCTCCTGCACATGTTCTTTATTTAGGAGCATGATATATTATGCTTATATATATATAAACATTCCATTAAGTCGGATATTATTTAGTTTTCTTAGTTAGATTATTCTCGTACACATTTAGCTACCTCTATGTAATATGTAAAGCCTTGTAATTATGTTAATTGAATATAACATTATTCATTTATAGTTTGATACCATAAACCTTATTTTCTCTTTATATTCTCATTGCTGAAAGGATAATATACCTTTTTTTGTTTCAAAAAAAATTGCAACACTTTTACTAGCACGTTTGCCAAGATACAACTTTGACCATAATTATCTCTAATTATCTTTGTCTAAAAAATCTTAAAATTTAATATTATGAAACTATGCAATGAAATTAATGCACCGATATTTTACTTGATAACATTTTCTTTTAATAAATTAGTAAAAATATATGGTCAAAGTTGTTGTATAAATAGTAGCAAAACTAAAGTGTAGCAATTTTTATGAAACGGAGGAAGTACAAAATACAATGAATATATTATGGCGTTTATTTTGCTAATCAAATCGCCAATCATGCTACGAAAAATATAGGTTATAAAATGCGAATATATATATATATATATATATATATATATATATATATATATATATATATATATATATATATATATATATATATATATATACTTTATGAATTCATATGTAGTAAGTGTTTTTTCTTGTGAGTATAAATAGTACTACGTACCTCCGTTTCAAAATGATCTTTATGGTTACTATTTACACAAATATTAAAACAAAATAGAAAAAGTGTATAAAAATGTTGGTGAATATAATAAAATATGGATAAAGTATGGTGGGTAAAAAGATGGGTGGGTGTAAGAGAAAATAAGTGAAAAATTGTAAATGTTGTGGGGTGAGAGGGGTAAGATAATAAATTTTCATGTCCAAAAAAGAATGAAACAATGTGTAAATAACATTTTAAAATGGACAAAAATGGAAATTGTAAAGATCATTTTGAAACAGAAGTAGTAATTTTAACAAATAGTAACACTACAAGAATTTGTATCTTTAATAACAACCTAATAACGACAGTGAAGGGAATAATGCCCTTGGTCCAAGTATGCATTCAATGCTAAGTCTAATATATGCGGTTCAGTATTAATTAATTATGCAAGTTAATAATTCAGTGAGATCAAGTGAGCTGAATGCCTAGCTAGAGGCCGCTTCAGTTCGAGTGGAATTAATAATATTAATCCACAGCTTACTCTTGACTGAACCCGTAGGGTCACACAAATAGTACGTGAACGGATCAAGTACTTAAGTGAATTAAATCCATTAATTATGAATATACGGAATCGACGGATCTCAGTTCCAATGGGAGCTGAAATCGTCAAAAGGCAAAATATGAGTACTCCGGAAACAATGATATAGCCGGAAACGGAAATATGAATCATAACGGAAATATAAATATTATCCAAGTCGTAGATGTTGCCGGAAACAGAAACATGGTACGTATCGGAAAATAATATTGGAAATAGAAATATTGCCGGAATCGGAAATATTGCCGGAAACGGAAATAATGCCGAAATCGTAAATATTGTCGGAATCGGAAATGAATTCCGGAATCGGAAATATTCAAAATTTGTTCGAAACGGACATAAATTCTGGAATCGAAAATATTAAATATTGTACGAATCGGAAATGAATTTCGGAATCGGAAAACGAATCGGAAGCGCGACGTACGAAACAATCGTCCGACGAGCTTGCTAGACGCAAGGCCCAGCATGAAGCCAGGCCCGCGCGCAGAATGGCCAGCTAGGCCCGCGAGCAGCGAGCAAGGCATGGCCTAGCCCGCAGCAAGCGAGCCAGGCGAGGCCCATCAGCAGCGCCCAAGGATGGGCCGCGTGTGCTGATGGGCCGTGCTGCCAGCCTGCCTTGGGCCGAGCCGCGCACCGTGGCCTTATAGGCTGCGTGTGTGTGTGTGTGTTTGTGCAATGCTACGAATCCTTGGTCGTTTAGGATTGCTTAATCGTTTTCCTAATTCCACAAGAATTAAATGTTTAGTGTTTAATAAAACGTTAAATTCTAATGGATTAATTTAACTAGAATTCTTATAGAATTAGTTATTTGAATCCTAGTGGAAATCTAAGTCCGATATTTCCTCCCTATAAATAGGTGATTCATAATCACAATTTATACATCACAATCAACAAGTATTCATATAGTTTAAGTTTAAACGAATTTGATAATTTGCCTAAAACTAATAACTAAGCTTTCGAATAAAACATAATACCTTAAATAACATTCTAGTTAATTGAATCTAAGGCGGATCCGAACGTGCTGTGGAATATCTACGGAGGGGCGACATTTGGAGTCCTAAACTTGTTCTTGTTCGGTTCGAGAACAGCTAGGGAAGGCATGCATCACATCTATGTATCCTAAATTATGCTAATTTACTATGTGGCAATTAATTTGGATTCCTGGCTTTATGGTTTTTCCGCAATGAAATATATGTTTAATTTTATATGTGTCATAACCTAACAGTGGTATCACGAGCCTCTAATTAATTCCATAATCAATTATACTTATAAAGGTTTAAATTTTATAAATTTGCAATGAATTAAAGGGGTGATTAATTTCGTTGTATGTAATTAATTGCAAATTCGTGCGATTATTTGATTATATTTTCGCAGGATTTTTCGGCAGTTTAGTCAATAATGGTCGGAATCGTATAATTTTATAGTAAATTTCGCATGTAAACGACGTTTTAAATTTTTGACTAAAATCAAAGATTTGATGCAGAACCCAGAATTCCTAAATTCGAAGCCTAACTATGACTTTTCGAAGGTTTTAGTTTTTCGAACGCAAAATTTGTAATTTTTATGATGTTAAATTAAATATTGCGAATCTTGTATGTAAATCTTGAATCTATGATTGACCTACTGTATATGTTTAACAATTTTAAAGCCTAATCTTGTTAATTATACAACCTAATTTAAATTTGTAATTGTAATTAATTTGTTGAAATTCGAATAATTTAGAATTTGTTTTGATTTTCATAATTAATTAGCAATTTAATTAGGATCCTATGATTGAAAAACCACCATAAAATTTGTTAAAATCAAAAAGTTTTAAAATATAATCGGAAATTAATTTGAATAATAAATTTTCGATTTTTCGCCTAAATTTATGAAATTAATATGAGCTATTAATTTGTCAATAAATTTAAGTTATAAAAGTTTTAATTTTTATGAAAATCGCTCACGAACCTTGCACGCACGATGCATTGGAAGCTAAGTGTTACCCTTACTACAGGAAAACACAGCACTTTTCGACGCTTTTTGGGTCATATATCGACGCCTTGAAACGGCGAAAAATAGCATATCGACGCTTCGTTTGTAGGACGAAATATTCACAGTCGATATTTTCGACGCTCTGTGGCGTCGATATTTACTCCATTAAGACGCTTTTCTCCGTCACTATTTTCCATATGTCGGCGCTTTATTATGTCGAAATATTTCGACACCATATTTCGTCGCTATTTGCTCCACTTTCGCGCTCTTTCGACTCTTTGCTCCGTCATTTCTCGTGTTTATATTTTCGTTCCCCCAAATCAAGACCTTTTGAGGGTCACAATTTGATACTATATTTTTACCGCCAAACAAATTTAGACTCTTCTAAGCGTCACAATTTGATACTATATATCAACAATGAATTTTCTCTAAAAATATATATTGAGCACAAATAAAAGCACAATCAAATATAAATAAATATATACTATGTTATCATAAAGCTGCTTTAATTTATTAGCAATAATGTAACATACAAATAGTGATAATACCATCCGTACGATAATTTGCACCGTACTTCTAATGAAGCTGAAATAAAAACAATTCCTCGCATGATTTTTTATACATTAATCAAGATAGTCCAAATAACTTCCTAATTAACTAGGACTAATTAACCGAGTAAATCTTATCCCCGTGCTAGCTTGTTTTAAGATAACTTGTTGATCTCTTGATCACATTTTACCATTTACACTTGAATCAACAATATCTGCAAAGAAAATTTAATGTGTCAAACATATGTTTCTTTGGTAAATAAGCAATCTAATAACCAATTTAAAAACCAAAACATCGTTTTTCCAGCCTCAAAACAACCTCAGGCAAACAACAAAAAACATCCATCGAAAAAGAAAACTACCCGACTTTGTCCATCATAAAATCCAGCTCTTCTGTTCAGATGGTCTATTTCTTAATGGAAGAATCAGTAGTGTCGGCTACAGAGAAGAGCACACACATAGTTACTAATCTAGCTAGGACGGAGATGTTACTGACTTATAAGAGTTCGGCTTTCTTGCGGACAGTAGTTTTAGATCCAGCTGTAGAAACCGGGAATCCCCATGATGCATTTCTATACCAACACCATTGACAGACATTATAACACCTTTTTCACTACAGGAATTCTCCAAGACATAATTGTCCAAAACCTGAAATAAGTGAGCAAGAGTGATATTCAGGTACCAAAAATCTGTAAGGAAATAGGAAAATGCAGTAACTAACTTGAGTTTATGAAGCAACAATAGAGTATTTCTTTTCCTTTTAAAAGGAAACGAGAGAGCATCAACTGTGCAGAAAACCTTGTAAACACCGATATCTCTGTGCTTGATTCATGCAGGAGCTCTGTAAGGATCCTGAAACTTATTATATATTTTTCTGTTGGTGAGAGATAAATGATAAAGAATAAGTGAATTGAAATAAAAATCAAATCCCTTAGCTTGTAAAAATGAAACAGTCAAATAAGCGAATTGAAATAATAATACAGATTAAATATCATCAAAAGGACCAACAATACATCATAATCACCGTCCATAACTCGGGCCATATTCAACATTCATCTCCATACTAAAACATTTGACAACACAAGAACAAAAGCAAATGGCATCAATAAGATCAACTATGCTCTACCTAGCATTCACTCTCACTTATCCCAAATCAAACCTCTCTTTGTGAAAGATAATGGAAAGTCGAAATGCTAGTATTTAATACCAATAGCTGCCAGCATATAATTAAATTAACCTTGATGATTATGTAATTTTGCACACCTATTAGATTATACCCTTATGTTGTTTATGATGTTTCTGATCCCTAAAGGAACATCATATTTTATTGTTCGATGATAATGTGTGCTCTTATTAAGATCCCTAAAGGAACATCATATTTTATTAAGATCATCAAGATTATCATCAAGGTTATTATCTAAAATATTATCATCAAGATTATTATCTAATATTATGTTTATGATGCACTAGACATGTTCCTGAATGTATAATCATGTAGGAAGTCAAACTATCAAGGGCACTTGTAAATTTATAAATTCTTACAACTAATGTTTACTTCCATTGCATGCTAAGAATAAACTTGAATTTGACATTCAATACCTTTTCTGCAAGTGATTGAACTTGTTGGAGAGGCGTAGTCATTTGGTTCTGACTTCTAAACAGATAGCAAACCCCACCGGCTTTTTTCTTGTCCATCCTCAAGAATGTGTAGAAGGTCAAGATTGATGTCTGAACGGGATCTTACCTTGCACCTTCGAACCTGTAGTGGCTTGGACAAAGAATCTCGGCTTCTACTCTTGGACCTGCTCAAAAGGCTTATTTTCAATAAGTGTCTGCAACAACCACTCAAACTGCCGATATAGCTGTGCATAGTGGTTATAACAAGAAGGATTCTTAGCCTGACATTCTGCCTCTTCCGTGTGCATAGACTGTGAAGTGCTTCCCATGTCAAACAAATATGAGCTACATATACAATTTAAGTCCCGAGAAGGACTATCATCTGGTTGCTGCAATTGCTCAGTGTCAATATCAACTTCTTCTATCTTTTTAAGAGAGTGGCATCGGAAAGAAGATACAAGCTTTCTACATGCAACTCTGGGAGATGGTGTGGAAGGATTCCTGGGGCCTGGATCACAAGATCATGAGAGTCGTGTTTAATATTAGCCTATAAAAACAGTTGGCGTCAGCTAGGGTTTTTAAACATATAAGTTGATTCAAACACTAAGCATAACCATTTCCGATGAGGTTAGAAACCACAACAATAAAGACTTACCTGTGACATCCGAGGTCTGTGTAACAATAAAAACTTTTAACCACAACAATAAAGGCATGTTTTATTACCTGTGACATCCGAGGTCTGGAGTGAGGGTCTCGTCGAATGCACAAGGATGCAGCATGCATAAGGCAAATGACTTCTGGTTCTAAATACCGGTTATCAAGACGAGGGTCGATTAGCTCCTCAATAGCACCTTCTTCCATAAGGGGTCGTGCCTGTTTAAGTAATAAGACACCATATACTAATTCAAAAAACAAAGCAAACCACAGTTGAAGAAAGAAACAACAAATGACAGAATTTTATACCCATTCAGTAAGGCACTGCTGGCCTTTGCATCGAGTTAGATCAACAACCTTTCTTCCTGTTAGAAGCTCAACAAGTACAACACCGAAGGAATAGACATCTGCCTTTTCTGTGATTTGTCCAGTTTGTGCGTACTCTGGAGCTAGTTACCTGCAATACATAAGAAAATAGAGATGAGATTAACTCAACCAGCATGTATAAAAAGTATGATACGTCGAATAAATCGAAGAGAAGACATACCCAAATGTGCCTATCACTCTTGTTTCGACCCCAGTGTCTCCATCAGGTTGCCACCTCGCCAGCCCAAAATCGCCCACCTTAACAGGAAAACATAATTCTGTAACATCAGGATACTATAGTCTATAGACTAGAGAGTAACTAAAGTATTGACCTCAAAAACAAAAAGCTGCGAGACAGAGATTGAATCATGCTCATATCAATTTCATTTTATCAGCTATTCTACGATTTTAGTCGTTCATCTAGCACTCACAAGGTTGGCTTCAATGCATGCCTCGGCTAGGTTAGAGAAGAAGAAAAAAAATCATCTGTATACAGGATAACAAATCACTCACAATCACATTATAACATTAAGGCAATGCCTCTAAAGAGTAAATAGACTCCTGTCTCGGCACGGTACGTGAAGTCCATGTACACAACCTACTCCTAACTACGTAGTAGTAATGAGACTCTCCCTGGTTTACGCGTGATTCTATTTACACATATTTCTTGCTATCTTATTAATAATACAGTTACTGAACCAATTTAATTCAGTCTAAATCTCATATAATAAAAGTGATCCTTTAAGTTCATTGGAAATGATCCTTAAATGCGGATTGCAAAACTTGTAATGAAATTTGACTATAAATATAATTAATCTCTGTTAGTAAGCATTTGATTGCTGACTCCCTTTTCCGAGTAGTAATAACACGCAATATGAGTAAAACAGTGTTAGATAGTATGACTGTGTCAAAAAAGATGACTGATCAACCTACACAACTCGGACATTTCCACTATTCATTACATTTCCTCCCCACCTCCCAGCTGACAGAAATTTTCACTAATAACTGTGATAAGAGGATGGCAGAAGACAGTAAAAAATGGAGCAGAAGAGCATTTTCATACAGGAGGCAGTAACCTGTATGCCACAATCAACCTACATTGCAAGGTTTATGACTTTACATGACTAGTTATACGGTATCGTTGGCAAAACACAACTTGATGAAAGTGGCAAGCCAAGGAGCTCAACCAGAATCCTTGTTAGAATATGTTTCATAGCTTAGAGCAGACTTGTTCTCCTTCCATACCATCAGATGAAATGGGTGAGCTACTTGGTTGTCCTTTGCCACTGTAAAAGTTAAAGCCTGAGAGATATTGGTACGACAGAGAGTTTGGCCTCTGGGGAAAGGTCAGTTTTTGTTTTTAAATGTTTACATACAGTTAGCAATGGTGTTATTTCACTGAACTTATTTTTTTACACCGCAAGAGGGAGAGAAACCGAACAGAATCATCAGTTCAAATTGAGTTTCAGTGGAAAACTGAGTCCAGAGGCAAGCAGAGGAAACACCGGAGTTTACATAAATGGTCGTGAGATTACAAAGCTTGAGCTAAGAGTGCTACATGTGAGGCATAGAAGCTAATAATCCTCAAATATTGAGAAAACAAACGACGATCAACATATTTAGGTTGGCCAATGGGTAGATCGATCCAACTTTGTATCCATATCTATATGAAAATAGTATAGTAATAAGATATATAATTATTAATATACGTCGTATATAAGGAAATATTTATAAGTAAACGTTATGATCATTCTTGAACCTTGATATAGCATATAATTTAAATATGAACTAGTTAACAATATAATTTACCTAGGATATTATTTTAAATGAAAAAAAATCAAAACACTTACAAACACAACTCTATGTTTTGCATAGATTTTCTATCAGAAACAAATTGGAGATAAAAAAAAACACTGTTGATTCCAGTACATGAGAACAAAACTAACAAACTGTAAAAACTTGTAATCTTGTGATCTTAACATGCCATTTGAAGGACATCACCAAAGTGAAACAACGACAAATTTTACTCATACTGAATTTTAGACAGTAATAAGATGCTAACCAAACACACCTTAAACATACTAAGAACTAACTATTTATGTATTCCTGGATTCATGTTCCTAATTAGCAAAAAGAAAATGGAAAAAAATGAAACAGGGATGTAATTACACACCTTCTGAAATTGGATCAATATCCTAAGATTTATCTGAGTTCTGTTGTGAATCATAACCGGTATCAACCAGATACACTAAGTTGCCAGTTTTGAGCAAGATTCCCAGAATTCCTATCATGAACTATTAACAAACAACTGTGTGGCTTCTCTTTCTTTTCAATTCACCAGCTACAAGTAACTTTCTGTTACAAGGAAAAACACCCACGTTAGAACCTTTGTTAAGTTTCTCTGCCACAGAGTACAAAGAACAAAATCCTCTTCCAAATATTAAAGCGGGAGCCAAATCAGAATAAATAACTTCTTAAAAAAATCCCAAAAACGTTTCATGGAAGAGGATACACTTCAAAACGAAACCTAATGGTTATTCTCAACGGCAATAAAATGACAAGTTCCAACAAGTCGACAACAAATACAAATAACTCTAAAAGAGAATTGTGTCTGTATATATTCAGACAACTAATCTAAAATGTTGGAAACAAAAGAAAAGGCTCAATCTCTCTCCCTCCATGCCATGAAGAAAACCCATCCTTATGATACAAAGAGCTGCTTCAACGTTCTATAACTGTCACATTGCAAATAATGAAAACCAGCTAGTCAAACTACAAATTGAACCAGCAACCACAACAACGCATATTTCCTATTGAATTTCTTATTGAATTCCAAGGTAACACATTTCAAAATTAGTAGACATTCAGTGCACTTCATTGAAAACAACATCATTGTTGCATAATTACCTCAACAACATAAGGCAACACTATTATAGCAAGATGTCTACATATCAATCAAAAATATAAACCAAAGGTAATAGGTCAAGCATCCACTCCAAACAATATACATATGAACCAGTCAGTACAAATTAATTTATATCTGAAAATAGACAAACAAGACAATTCTTTCTGAGACTTGGGTGACAAAAATGGATTTTTGTACCACTTTTCTATTTAAGCAACAGGACTAGAGAAAATACAGGATATCCCCACTTTACCTGGACTAAAACTAGATACAACCAGAATAAACTCCCAAAGTCCCAAGTGGAAGCTGATTTATTAATTAGCAAGGGGTTGCCCCACTATCCCAGAGGAAAAAGTTTCAAATTTGGTCTGAATAACATGTCTATCTTAGACTCTCTCTTCAGCATTCTCTTTCAGTCTATCACCCTCTGTCACGCCAATTGCAAAATTCAAAAACCAAATAACTACAATTAGCAAAGAGTTCTATCTTCCTTACTTCTAATCCAACAAGAATTTGCAAAAACCACAATAAACAGAAGAATCACAAAGAAATCATATTAATCAATCTGAAAAGAAGAAAAAAACCTTCGAGATTTTCTTCGAGTGAATTGGGCGAACTTTCTGACAAACCAAAGAAGCTGTAACTCCTAAAACCCACAACTCAGAGCGAATTTCTACACTAATTTGTAGAAGCTTGAGATGGTTATCTTTGGGGATTTGTGAAGACAATCAATCTAGGATTCCCATCATTATATATTGCAAAAAATGAGAGGATTTCTAATAGATTATAGACAAAATTGAGGGGATCGCTTTAGCTAACATACTATAGACGAAATTGAGGGATTCCGAGAGGTTGAGCGATTATCTGGGTGAGCAGTTGATTTTGGGGAGGTAGGTTGATTTTGGGGAGGAGGTTGACTAATTAGGTTGAGTCGGTTAGGATTGCTAAACCTCAAATGACTTGTGTCCACATCTCAAATAAAATTATTTTTAGTACCAACACAATATATGTCAGTACCAATAACACAAATAATTTGTAATGGTACTTCTTAGCAATGGTTGAGATGATGTTCTCAATCCTTTCTTTGAGTTCACCGAGTGGGCCGTCATAAGTGAGACCCAAAGATTGTGCAAGATCCAGAATGCTATCTGCGCACATGTTGGATGGCCCAATGATAGGCCCAGTGCTCGAGGAGGTGAGGGTGGCTTTGGCTTTCTTTTTCTTCAATTTCTTCTGACGCTTTCTTTCATTTTCCAGTTTGACAGACAATGGGACACAATCCTCGAAGTCGGGCTAGTGGGTCAGAGTTGTACGAGTTTGGTGGGCTGGGTTTTTTTGATATGGTCAGAATTCCAAATCTATTGTAATTTTTTATTTGGGGGGATAAGATGGGTGGGTTCGGGTGTATATGGGTAGGTGATGTGGATGGGGGCTGGTGGGGTCTCTCAGTACTGGGAAACGGGATTATGGCATTTAATGGCGACTATTAATGAGGAAATGTTGGGAATTATTATATTGGAAAGATGAGTCAGCGTGGTTTTTTGGTGTGGGGCTGCAATGGTCAATTTTTTGGGGCACGAAAAGTCTTTTTAGAACCCAGGCATCCCCAGAAAGGGTGGGAGATGATTAGCCATTTTCGACATAGGGGTTGCTGGTGTGAATGCGGTCTGCGTTAGCCTTATCGTTCTGACCGCCGCCTGGGGTGGAGCTGGTGGTTTCAGTTCTGGGTATGTGGTGTTGGATAGATTGCGGTTGTTCCTAAATGAATATTTTCGATTTTTTCCATCAATGACGAGGCCCATTTTGCAGTTTATCTTGAACAAACAATCGGTCATAACCAGAATTTTGGCATAGTCGTAAGTGTTATGTATGACTGAGAGGACCCTGCCAAAAACCCTTCCAATTTTGAGAAGGTTGTCGTAGGACCAGGCGGCGAGGGGAACGACGTATACAAAGATCCATGTTTCTCTCCATTTTGCAGAGCAAGTGTCATTCGGGTTCCTGAGTTCCATGAACCATCTTGTCAACCATTGGCTTTCCATCATGGCGTTTTTGTCTTCGATGGATTCGAAGGTAATGAGGTGGAGGGGGCCACCCATCGGTGTGATTTTGATATAATTTACCCCTTCTGCGAGGATCTGATCAAGGATGTATGAGCAAGGCGATGATGAGTTGGCAACACCAATCATGCTATGGGCTAGAAGGTCTTTGTTCTCGGAGCATATATTCATCTTTAGCAACCTTGCATCCTCGTTGTCTAGGTCACCTACTTTCAGACCATTCTTGGTCAGTTCAACTTCCTCACCAAGGACTCCAGAGCTCATAATCCTTTCTTGGCTCATTGTGTTATTTATGAAATCCGGTTGGGGCTCCATTTCTTGTAGGGTGAGATAGACGTTTGTGGAAGGGGTTAAGGGGTTTTGTTCTAGTAGCGGAGGAGGGGGGGAGGTGGGGGTAAGTTGGGTGCAGAGGATTTTGGCTCTGGCGCTCCATGTTGATGGCTTATGGGTAGAGGTATGGGGGTTACAACTATATCTTTGAATGACATGTGGTAACAGGTGGATGCTTTCGGTCTGTAGTGCTGCTGAGGTGTTGTATATTTTTTGGTTATTGCGGTGGGCTAGGGCTGGTGTGGTTGGGGGTTTTTTGGTGTCGGATTTCGCTGGTTCAACGACCAGTCTTCTACCCTCCATGAGTCTGCCATTTTCGCCGGTAATAGCTTGCTAGAGGGACACTTTGGAATTGAACTTCACGAAAGCATATTGGAACCAGTGGTTTGGGTTTGTTGGTTTTGGTGTGGTGGTGTGAAGGATGGTCTCGTAGCGGGTGAAGATTTGTTGTACGTCTGCCCCGTCGAAACGGGGGGGAAGGTACTTGATGTAGGTTGTTCTGGTGGCTAGAGGCGACGGAAAGGTTGGCGGTTGGGTTGCGGCTTCCTTCGCATGACTGTAATCCAGCCGTTGCGGTCTCCCTTTCCCTCTCTCACTTTATCTCTCTCTCTCTCCCTTTCTCTCTCATCTTTTATGTATTGCTAATTTATCCCACTACTCTTTACCGTATTATATCTGGTATTGTCAAAACAGTAATTTTAACATGCAACGTGCATTAGTTCGGGTACCCGTTGTAATACCCAAAATTTTGGTATTTTTCGATAAAATAATTAAAATAAATTAAATTGAATTTTGTTTTAAATGAGTTCCTGGGTTTAAGGAAAGAGTTTTATTTATTTATTTTAGTTGAATAAATAAAGAATAATTTTGGATTTAATTTATTTATTTTTGACTAACTAAAACCCTAATCACGTATAAATACCTCAAGACCTTAAATTGTCGTGCTTTGATTGCTTTGACCCAATACGTTGTCTTCCTCATTCTCTCGTACATCCTCGCTACCGTCAAGCATCAATCACCATTAACTTGAGCCTAGATCATCATTGTCATAAACTCATCGGGAATGCCACACTTTCCATCACTGCAATAATCAATCTCGTTGCCTCGTAGACCAATTGAATTCATTCACCTCTCGTTCTCCTCGTCGACGGTTTGATATTTTACTCTGGTATTATTTCCAACCTAAAAGCTTGTTTTAATGAGTTAAAGAAAATATCATCCATTCTAATGCTAAATGATAATGTCTTGTTGAATTCGTGTTTTAAATAATTTGACATTAGAACAGATTTGTAAAGGTTTGGGTTTTAATAAAAGAGAAGCATTGGATTTGTTTGAGCCTAAAATAAAGATAGCTCTAACGTTTTAATTCCTTCTTATTACTAACTTTGTTTTATAAGATTATTGTTCATTACACTCCGATAGTTTTTTCGATCAGCTACTCAAAATGTATGACTATTATTATTTTACCTTATAAACGATTTGTTAGAGGTGTTTAATAATCTATTTGTTAACCGAGAAGCCTACAAAACTAGGCTAACACTAACTTTGATATTAGTAGAATGACTAATTTAGGATATCTTGTTATTTAATTGTGGATGGGGACTATTAGGTGACTCTTTTGAAGACTTCGTACTTTGAGAAATCACGCACGTTCAAGGTAATTTTCAATGTCCATTATCTTTAGGCCCCGTTAGAAAACGTATTTTGGATATGCTTGTGTTATTATGCGTTAAGGAGATTATGCGTCGTGTAGGTGAACCATGTGATTTAAGTTTATTGACATGTTTAATACTAATAGTATTATGAAGAGGTTACTTGAACTATTACATTTATATTTATGAAAAGATTATTCGTCAGTTTGCGAGTTGAAGTGCTTATGCATCTTGCAAGCTCGCTGAATACTCAGCAGCTTGGGTGCAAGCTTACATATTGATGATAGTGATAAATGATGTAAAGCATATATATTATTGGTGCATGTTATATAACTTTGGCTTTTAGCTGGCAATATTTGATTAGAGTGATGTTATTAATTTGGGTCGTACGTGATTTGTTACTGTGGTTTTAGGTTGTGACTATTTGTACTCGGGCCTTGTTAAAATACTAATTACGTAAAGTGTAATTTTAGAGGGAAAAGTCCGTAAGGGTTAAGAACAGGTTGTCCTTCTAAATGTTGTTCTATCGATGCATTTTAGTGGAGACCCGGTAGACTTTTAGTAGATTTCTATTATTCTGTTAAATTTTTTGCTTAGTCTTCCGCCTAATTCTATTATAGTCAATTAGTGAGGGGTGTGCACACTAGGATCATTCTGTACTCATCTTACTTTGGCCATTTTCAAGGGTAACGCGCGACCCTTAGCGTTCTCTTTCCCTCACTTAATTAATATTTATCTTATGTGATAAGTTTAATAATGAAATTATTAAATTGACACTTGTTGTTTATTTACTTATTTTATATACTCAAAACGTTTTCAAACTAAAATTATTTATTTTACGAGATGGATTTGGAATTACTCCGTTTTTCTGATTTTCGGGAGTTTGTCTCTCTTGTCTCTTTTCTATTTTTATTTGCACGTTGGTAAAGGTACTTAGCCATGAGTGAGGAAACGCTTAGAATAATCACCTAGTCAAGAGGCAATTTATATTTCAGTTTCAGTTGGATTCTGTTATTTATTTTATGGGAATTGGTTGTAATATTTATTGGCCACTTTTTAGACCACTTAATTAATTTTGACTTGAATGATTTAAAATTGTTTTGTTGCTTTTGCATTTATTTTCTATGGAGAATAAATGTAGCAGTGACACTTCCAAGGTTTGGATGGTGGTTTTATGAAATAAAAACAGGGTTTTTGATTAATGATTATATAATATGTCCAAATTTGGGGGTGTTACACTGGTACTTCGGATACCCAAACTTTCGGATCAGATATCGGGTACCTATTATAATATCCAAGTGGAAAAAATAGACATATAATAACTAGATTAATGTAATATCGTTCAACACTAAATACCAACATTAGCACATGATTTTGACTATATTACTAAGGAAATTACAATTTACTCAAATTATACATTGATGATTAGCATTTAGGATTTTGGGGCTATTGGGGAAAAATATTTTAATTGGGAAAAACTTTAAAAAACGGTTTATCAGATCATTATCGGGTACCCGTTATTTGTATAACGATATCTGTAACCATATCCAATACCCGAATTTCGAATCGAGTACCCGAACCGATAACCATATTGATTCGGATACAGACATTTTTGGATCAGATTTTGGATATATGATTTCTCGAATTGTTTTGCCGAGCCCTATGTACCAATTATCTTTCTTACAGGAGATCGCCCAAAGTTGCTTACCGCTTTATTTCAAATCCTAACACTTATAAAGTCTTGAAATTCTATTACTATTCACTCAATAGTGCAATTACGTACATATCCCCAATTTCCTTCTTTGTTTTTTTTGTATTATTCTTAACAATAGTGTAATGACTATTTTCACCCTTTCAAATGTCTTTGCTTTTCTCTAAGACGCCCCCCCTTTCATTTTCGACCTAAAATATCGATAACACCTCTTGTAAAAGTATTTATAAATCGCATATTATCAATCACGAGCAAATCGAGCTTTAGGATTTATTTTTTTTAGAGAGAAATCGAACTTTAACTTTGTTTTCCTAGCATTCGCCATAACTTTATAAATATCGTTTTACAAAACAATTCTACACCTTGGGGGATCGTGCGTGCTAGCGCACGATCCAACAACTAGTCTCCAGGAAAAGTAGAAAACATCTACCCACAGGCAAGCCTTTCTAACAAATTACATTGGGCCCGGACCTTTTGGAATTTGCTTGTGATCCGTACTAAACATGTGCCCTCCAATAGTAGTCCAATTATTAACTTCGGCCCACTAAGCTATTATCAAGTTGTTCGACTAAATTGATTGAAATTTCTCAACCGCAAACTCCGCAATCCACTTATTATTGTACACTGGATTACTATTGAAATTTTATCTAGAACATAATTGTTATACAGAGTATTTTTTTGCCCCGTAAAGATTATCTCATAATTAAATTTAATCTTATTAATACTTAGAAAATTTTGTGCATATGGACTCGTAAAGTTGAGCACATGAGGAAAGAGAAAGAGAGAACACAAATTCTTATTTACAATGGGTGTACAATAAATATTGTACACCGGAGTAAAAGTTAACTCAAAATGCTTAAATGTTAAACTTATATATGTAAAAGTTATGTATTTTTTAGTGATAATTTTTTTAAATTTAGTAAAACTTATTTCTTTAAAATGACAAATAATGTATAAAATTAATCATTTAACCCATTAAAATGTTTATCTATCAACTTTTTTATTACTAATATAAAAGTTAATCAAAACTAGGTTAAAGTTACAAAAAATTAGGTAAAAGTTATCTTAGTGTACAATAAATTTATTATACACCTAGTGCGCGCAAGATCTTTTGAAGAGAGAAATAAATCAAGTGAGAAAATATACTAAAAGAGGTGTGAGACAAACTTAATTGACATCCCAAATACACATACTCCCTCCGTATTTTATTAGGAGCAACATTTATCATTTTTTGCCGTATTTTATTAAGAGTCACACTTTATTTTTAGTAACTTTGCTATCCCGCCATCTAATATACTCATATTTAATTTACCTTATGACTCACCACACTAGTGGAAAAAGGGTCATTTGCATCGCACATTTAAGTGCATTTGCGTCGCACATTGTGCGTGGCAAAAGCTCTCGACGCAAATGACTAAAAGTCATCTGCGTCGCACATTTGTGCGTAGCAAATGACCCTTATTTGCGTCGCACATTAAGCAAATGTGCGAGGCAAATGACTTTTCAGGCACCATGTTGAAAAGTCATTTGCCACGCACATTAGCTTAATGTGCGACGCAAATGACTTTTCAGGCGCCAAAAATATAAGTCATTTGCCACGCACAATAGCTAAATGTGCGACGCAAATGACAATTTGAGCGCCAATAAAGTAAGTCATTTGCCACGCACAATAGCTAAAAGTGCGATGCAAATGACATTTTTGAAAAAATGCTGAAAAGTCATTTGCGTCGCTGTTTTACTAAAAGAGCGACGCAAATGACTTTTTGGATATTTAAAAAAAAATGCTGCTGATTTTATTTAATCGACAGATTAAATAAAATAAGCAGCTTTTAATACTACCAAAACACAAAATGCAAATATAGTGACATTCAATTTAAACAAAATTCTAGAATGTTAAAAGTTACAGAAATTATCAAAAGAACAAAAATATGGTATCGAAGCCGGAAAGATATACCGGAGCACCAACATCTAGACCTTACGGTTATAATATTCTATAGGGGAAATCCATGCAAGGACCCATCCCAAAAAAAGTGTTACTGGAGTCTTCATGGACTTCCTTATATGGTAGCACAAACTTATTCGCAAAACGAGACTCCTCTAAAACCTTCTCTAGGCATTTTCCAACCACACTTAAGTCAGCGGATTTGTCACCATGCATCGCTGAAACAATATCCGTCCTGCAAATTCCATATTGATTTAGGCCTCAAGAATGCATTGCTACTTGCAACAACATAACATTACAAATTATCTACAAAAGAAGACTGATTGGAATTCTCATTCATACCCCAATACATAATGCTATTGAAGTTTGGGAGGTACAATTGTCACCAAAAAGTGCAGCATCATCAGCTACCTGTAGAAAAATTCTCCTCACAATTTCTCCCAAATATCTACCAGAAACCATCTTTTCCAGAAGCTGATAAGGTTATAGTGATATTAGTTTTCAAGTTTAATTTATCAAATTGATCATCAAAATATGCTTATAATAATCATCTGTTTGTGGTGGTTCGGGCTGTCATTGTCTAATGCACGATCATAGACGGTCAAAGGAAGAAGTGAAGAATTAGGAGAGAAATATGTCAGATAATCTAACATTTCAATAAGCTATTATACCCATTTGGGACTAGAAAAGAAAATGTACGTTTGAGTCCGGCCAGAGGCAGAAAACTGTTCTATTTTTTCAAGGTGTGAATACAAGTCAGATTAATTTGAAACTGACAAAAAATATATACTTCGTACTAAATATCCCTTTTTCAAAATTTTAGAATGAACTGAACAGAAGAACTTAAGACCATTCTTCCAATAAGAAAGTGAAAAGAAGAGATATGATGATTGACATGCTAAATACATAGTTTCTCATGACACTTGGGCCAATCATACAACATATAAATAATGCTTGCTACTGACCTTCGTGCTTCGTCAGCACGTCGTTTGGCATCCATCTCCTTAGTTGGTGGATATTTTGGAAGCGTTGATGGATCACAAGCAAGAGGTTCAGTACTGAAAACTGCACAGGTCAAAATAAAACGAGAACCTTTTATGAATCCAAAGTAAACAAACCATCAGGAATTTTAAGAGCGTAGTTTTTAAATAATGTCCCTTCCGGCAATAGATGTACTTGTCTGTTTTATAACAAAAAATGGTTGTTCACTGGTTTAGCTCCCAATGCATGGGAAATTTCAATGGAGAAAATCAACCTAAGATTGACATGTACAATATAGATCAAAATTTCCATAAATAAGAAATCATGTAAAGAGATTATAAGCCATAAAAACGGCAGAGAAGACCTATGAAAACAACAAAACGAGGTAAACAACAAAGGGTTGATATCTAGAAGATTCTAATAGAATGAAACATGTACTATATCCGTCCTAGAATAATAACATTTCTATTTTAGTACATTCCCAGAAGAAGGGGAAAAAGAAAAGCCCACTTTCTAGAGTTTCTATATCTAGTTCTGGTGGATAAAATTTGAACTGCACCATAATACCTTAATGATAGACATAACTACAAATTTCATAAAGACAACATTGGTAAGGTGAAGATTAGAAAAAATTAAAAACTGAAGGACAGTAATGGTAATTTTTTGATTCCTTGATAGTGACCGCAAATCAAATGTGTCACATTATTCAGGGATTGAGGGAGTGTTAAGAAGATTCATGAACAAAGGCTTGAAAGGCAACATTTGTATCCTTTCCGAAAAACGAAGCCGTTATTTAAGCAAATGAGCACACAAATCAAATGGTATGTATAATGTATAATGTATCAGCAAACTAATAAGATTCAAGTTTTGAGCGGAGTAAAATTTTGGTGACTTACCGGTATTGAGCAAGGGAGCCATCAGCAAGCACCTCATCGACAATTCTGCTCTTCCTCTCCTTTTTATTGAGCCTACTAGAAAAATAATCTGATGCTGACTCCACTACAGTACCCACCTACATAGTTAAACAATTTTTTTTTAAAAGGAAAGCAACCTCATTGACATTAATTTCAGGGGATAGGATAGGATATTTACCTGGAAATATTTAGGCAATGTCTTTGATTTTGAATCACCCTTTTTATAATGCCGTGGTGGATCCATGACATTCCTCAACTGCAAAGGGCACAAAATTACCATCAATGTTAGATAACTGCCAGTCTGAGACATTAGAAAGGGTAACACAATCTCAAACAGACCACACTATGAATGTTCGAGAACAAATGACCTATGGCTAGCAAAGACAAATTCAAACTGGAAACATGGTATAATTGAGATTAGTGCCAAAGAGCACAATTTACAGAAGCTTCAAGGCAGTGGTCTACTCTACACTATCTATTCTATCTCATTACTATCTACCACCAAGGCTCTATATGAGGAGTTTCTAAATGAGCTTATATCTTATTTAGAATAAGTACTTTTAGAAACATTCTATTTTCCTCTCCCATGTTAGAGGGGATTTAGATAACCGTGTGATATACTGTGGTACCTACTAGTCTCCATGTCCATCCATAACCAAACCTTCTTTGGATCAACTACAATAACCCATCTCATAGTCATAGGGCAGAAGAGTCTCTGATAATAGATAGAAAATGATCCAAAATTCAAAAATTGTGTATATAGATTAAGTTATAGTTTTGGGCTAGACTCCAAAAGAAGATAACTAACCCCTCCACCTTCTCTTCCATAAGCCTCGACTTGCAAGTTGCAAATAAATGTTGAAGAGAACGAAACTAGTTGATCCTCCCTATTATGTTCACAATCCCTCTTTCTCGTCAGTTTGTATTTCTTAATGAACTTTTTTCTCTCATAAACCCCTCAGGATACTGTCTAACAACAAGTATCTTTATCGCTCATTTTAAATTCAACATTCACAAGTCTAAAGTCTCTAAACAATGAAGAAAGTCACCCAAATTCAAACTCCCACCCATGAAACTGAAATAAGAAAATATGAGTAGCAACTACCAAGAAGAAAACTGGACACGATAAGGAATTATATATTAGAGGAATCTCGTAATGAATGCAGAATGCAGAATATGAAATTGAACCATATCTACAGAGTCAAGGAATGCATCCATGTATCTAGCATGAGGTGGAAATTGAAAGACTAGTAGAGGATCGTCCAGAGAAACAAGACAGCTCTTGAATTAAAAATGACTACGATAGTCATATACTCATATCCACATATAGTGGCAGATGAAGATGAAAAACTCATAGAATATGATTGCAAGATTGAGGGACATAAAGACATCACAAAAAATTATCCAATTAACAAAATAGCCCCGCCAGATATCGATTCATTGACGGCAAAAACATTAACACAAATCAACCAGAACCAACATGATAAACCAGTTTTCACAGAACCAAGAGGTTGCCTATGAAAAAAGCAGTCTAAACAGATGCATAATCTACAACTACAAACAAGGGAAAGATATTTCCCCATAAATTATCTAAGCATTAAAATCAGTTGTTGCCATATTGTACATGGCTTCACATCTATCTGCAAAATTTTACTTACAGACGGTCCGACAAGAACCATTAACTAATTGAATAAATAAATTGCCAACTTTCCCACCATCTAATACCTAAAATTTATATGGTGCAGAAAGTTAATCTTATAGTCAACAGGGACCTAGGCTAATTCGAGTCAAAACTAAACCAAGAACAAAACAAACCAGTTAACAAAATATGTACAGATGAATAAATGACACTGCTATGTATTCAATGTCCTTCCAAAACTTCACCCTATTTTAATCATCTTTAACATCATATTTTTAAGAAACGCCAAAAATTGGGAGGGAGCTGGGACTCTGTCGGCACTGTACATTTCGTCCCACTAATTCCAAAGATAAAATTACTCGAATGTTGGACTAAATATTGGTTCAAAATAACTCAATTAAGGAAATTTCAATGGCAAAAAAAATAAAAAAATACTTTAATTTATACTTAAAGCAACCCAGAAAATTAACAGATCAAACTAACATTATAACCGGTCAATCAAGAAAATATTTCAATACAATACAAATTAAGTATGTATCAGAATATTGTACACAATCAATCAATATTCAATCCAGATTCTAATTTAACAATTGTGTACATAATACGAAATTGAATAAGAAAAAAGGATGAAATGAAGTTTACCAGATCTGCTTGAGTTTCTTGGTGTCGCCATAATTGTAGATCTTTTGATTGTGTGCGTGACTGTGGATCGTGAGATTGAGGGAAATAATATTAGAAAGATAAACCCTAGAAATATTAGAGCCATATTATCGGATCGACAACGCAAAATACAGCCCACCGGAAATCGAGATTTACTTAGATTTCTCCTTGTTCGTGACGGAACCAAGCCATTTTCGTAGAGCTTAATGTTTCAGAGAAAATCGAAGGATTTGGATGGGTTGCTGGTTATAGGAGATGATGACTGAAAGCACAAGATCAATTTTCAAGGGGGAGAAGTTTTGAGGTTTCAGATCTGGAAAGAATAGGATGAGAGAGAAACAAAGGGGTCGCGAAAATGTGGTGGGCCCGGAATACGACAATAGTAATGCTTGGATAATTGCGTCACTGGTTAACATTTGTGCGACGCAACGCTTGTTCAACTGCGTCGCAGATTGGTTTTTCTGTGACGCAAATGATAAAAATGAACTATGTGAGATATATTTGCCTCGCATGTTAATAAATAACCGACGCAAGTTATATTTTAAAACTGAAATAACTTCTTTTGCGTCACAGAACAAAATGAGCGACGCAATAGTGCCGATGCAAATGAGCATTTTTGTACTAGTGCCACCACATTAAACAATTAATTTTAAAAAAACCCCCAGTCCTCCAAATTTTAATGGTCCCCACTTGTTTTACTTGATTAAAATATTTACTTCAACCTCACTTGCTTTATTATTTTACTAGTCTTATATGCACGCGATGCGTGCGATATTACATAAAAACTAAAAAAAAATGTGTTATCACAACTTTGTTTCCGAATGCTGAAAATACACTTCCATGAAACAATCACGTTCATTAGGCTACATAAACACAAACAAATTTCTTTTTACTTTTAAATACAATATGAGCTGATTCAAATCAAGAGAGTATATCGTGTGTATTACGTTATCAGATTTATCACACCAAGAATCATAATCATATGTATCTGCAATGGACATTACAACTTTTTTTTTGCTCACATGAGTCATGTTTGGAGCAAACACCATAGCAACATTGCACGCATTTATCTTGTTCATATGTTCAAACTTGTGCAACATCAGCCATCAGATTGACAGCCCAATCCAGAAGAGCAACTTCTGTTGGAGGAAGAAGCCTTTCAAGCTGAAAGCACTCCTCTTCTGTCTGAGATTCCATGACTTGCTCCGGGGAAAGACAGTCCAAAATACCAGTTGGAAGTTCTATGAACCAAGCCTAAGAATTTAGCACAACTAAACTGATTAGACTCCTTTTTTATTTCAAGACATATATATTACGAAACTATTATCAGATTTATCACACCAAGAATCATAGAAGATAATAGGAACAAAGCCTCAATACCCAAAAATTGGAGGACTTATTTGAGAAAATAATCCGAAAGAAGGTAATAGGAACACACTGATATCATCAAAATTTCCCTACCATATTTTACATTTTTGTTGGTGTTGAGCCATGATTATTTTCTCATCACCTTCTTCACTAAATGTGAAAAAATATATCTACTTTGGCATCCACGGGAACATAGTATGTAGTTCAGAAAATAAAATCTCAAATGCTAAGAAAGACTATAGAATATGGATGAAATAACTCAAATGCATATATACATGATAGGATTCTATGTGCTTCTGAGGCAAGTACTTACAAACAATTAAAACTTCTTAGTTACACACATACGTGTTACTTATATTCATTCTATGTGTGTATAAACTTAGTAAGTGCTTTGGAAAGATCAAGGGCCAATTAACCAGAACTTTCAAGGAAAATTTGTTGGCATGTGGGTTGACTAATTAACATGACATAAATGCCAAAGGTTAGATTCAGACCTTTAACAGGGTCAATGAAGTAATCAAATAATAGCAGGTTAATAAAAATACGAATAGAAAGGCTCTATAATTAAACATCTAAATTTTTAAATGGGTTCATTATAGATAGTTTGCAAGACCATGAATTCACAAAACAATGAGAAACTTTGTTAACTTACTGATATTTCACCCTTGTCTCGGCTTTGTTCCTGCAAACAGCTAGCGAACCATAGTTGCATTCAAAAGAGTTGGATTAATGTTGGTCAATACACCACCGTTTGCGATTGTTACTTGACCCAAAAGCTTGCTTAATTCCTCATCGTTCCTTACTGCTAATTGAATGTGACGCGGTACTATTCTTGACTTCTTTTTGTCTCTTGCTGCGTTTCCAGACAACTCCAATACATGTTAACATTTTCAATTAATTAGAACAAACCCTAGAGTCGCTAATTTCATAATGATTGAGATAATTGAAATTAAATGTCACTATAATCATCTATGATCTTTACAATTGATAGAGATAAATCAAGTGTTGTAATATTGTTATGAAATCAGAGAAACATATATATTTTAATCAATTGGAAAACAGTGGATTAAGAATTAAATAGAGGCTAAGAATTAAAACTAGACACTTCGCCCAATGTGTCTTATGATGCGCCTAGCTAATGGCCCTAATGATATGCCGAATCTGCCAAGTGATGTGCCAATTGAGCCTAATGAAGTGTCAATAGAGCACAGTGAAAAAGGTGTCGTCTCGCCCTGGGCCCTCAAAAAGTTAGGATCGGGCTTGCCAATGAATATAGGAATATGTAGTTACATACTCCTATTTGAAATATATAACTAATTCAAATCATGAACTAGAAAATATGAGTTTGTGATTGAACTAACAATTTTATTAACTACGAAGTACTCCCTCTGTCCCTTAATACTCACACCGTTTTGACCTTTTTTACTATTCACATAATTCACTTTGACCATATTTTATTTCTAGTACATGAAAATAAATGTTAGTACATAATATATTGGGGCTTCATCTTAATATATATTTTCAAAATATTAATATTTTTATAAGTTTTTATAATATGTAGTTAAATATATTAGTGGCCAAAGTTATACATTGGCAAGCGTGTCCAGTCAAAATGGTGCAAATATTAAGGGACGGAGGGATTATGCATTAGTAATTACTAAAAAAAATCATGATATATCAATTAAAAGTTGTCTACACAAAACAAGGATAAGTAAAACAGAGAGAAGGAAACTACTCCGTATCAATTAAGAGTGAACTTAAATAGAATATTTAAATTGGAGTATGCACCAATAAAAAGTTTAAGATAGACACACCTAAAATATACAGAGTAAAAACATGGAGAAGAGTAAAAGAGGGAATCTGAAAATCCTAAACAAATTCAGATTGGAAGTTATTGTTTAATGATAAGGGAAAAATATAAGCATACCTTGTAATTGATCAAGACAACTTTGGTTTGTAATCTTCATTAAGTAATATGTTTGAACATTTTAAATCACGATATATAACTGGCGGATTTGCTTTATCGTGCAAGTATTCCAAGCCTTTGGCAGCACCAACAACTATATTTATTCTTGTATTCAATCAAGTCGTCTCTTGCCAGGATGAATGTCTGGGATAACATAACAGCAATCAGATTCAATCTTTTATCTGCAAACCAAATATAACAACAAATTGTGCATTAATAAACACAGGAATGACATAATACTTAGCTGCCAATCTTATACGTTGCAAAAGTTCATATGCACTTCAGTTGCAATATGCTTTACTGTTAACATGGGATGGATAATGGATAATGAATGACTCTTAAAATGAAACATGATTAAGCTCCCAAGCACATATCGGAACATAAAAACTATATAGCTATAAGACAGATGAAAAAGACTAATCAAAAAGAAATACAGATCCTTCTAAAAACCCCCCACCAAGTAAGATAAGAATCAATAGGATTAATGCACAATTTGATAAGAATCTGCATTCAACATTTTGTCTAACTTTGGCTAGTAATTCTCTAGCAATATGTGTTGATCGACAATGCCCAGATGTACTTGGTTGATTAATCTCTACAAAACTTAAATACAATTATCTCTATACGAATCATTTATACCAATGTACAACGATAAGAAGCCGAGGTCAAAGTTCCAACAAACTCGAATTTGGCCCATTATTCTGTAATGGAGGGTGAAAATTCATGTTGAATATGATTTTTCGAGTAATTACTAATTGTGTTCATCTTTCCAAATTGGCAATGCAGCTCCCAAAATACTCAGATTAAGCCAAAATCGTTGATTAATCTATACATAGACATGAAGTTCATAGATAAATTAATCTAATCAACAGTGAACAGCAATATCAAGGTATTGATAACCCCACAAACAAATGAAATCTCACATTAATAAGAACAAATCAATCTGAATCTTCACAAAAGCTAACAAAAAGCAAAACACATGTATAAAATATGGGTAACATAAACAAAAAGGTGCAAGGAATCAAACCAGCAAAAGATAATCCGATTACAAAACAATGTATTCAATTATTAAATCAGAATAAAATTCAGAAAATAATCCAAAAAAAAAAACAGAATAATTAAATCAACCAAATTAACTCAGGAATTCATAAAAATCATTGAATCGTGAAATTGAAGGATCAAACAATTCGACAAACTAAGCAAAATAATCAATGCAGCAAATCACATAAATCGTTAAATATAATAGGAGATTCAAGGAATTACTAAACGAGAAGAACAAAAACATGAATGATTAAAACTAACCTTGAGAAATGCAGAAATATCGATCGAAAGAGGAGAGAGAAATAGATGAGAGTAAAGTATGCTTTCCTTTGCAGTGCTGTATCTGGGGCTTCAATGCCTCATGCGATCCAAAAAAATCGAAGATGAGAGAGAATGAAGGTGGGAGAGAGAACGAAGATGAGAGCAAGAAGAGTGAAGGGAGAATGAAGCTGCGGAGCCGCGAAGGAATGAACTTTGTGTCTTACGCGAAGCAAGGGTTTGAGAGTAAAATTATAGAGGGTATTTTTGTCTTTTTAATGGGGGACACGAAAAGCATGATTACCAAATTAACCTCAGTTATTCCTTTATATAATAGAGATTATTCTTTGATGCACGCGATGCATGCGTGAATTTAAAATGCATGTATGTTATATTGTTATATTGAGCTAGAAATCAAGAATTATTAACGTAAAATGACTATCTTTTTTTCTTTCAGAAAATATCTTAACCAATGGTTTGACACCAAGTCCAATATTTCATCACATATGACTGATTAAAAAGTTAAGAAAATGTTTAAAAATATATAGCAATTCAATGTATGATTTTTGTCCTAAAAAATGAAAAATCTCAATAACACAATTTATGTTTTTATTTCTTAATTTGTGCATTGATTTGGGAGAAGAATATATGTACTCACATGTATCGACGCGATTGCAAGAGAAACGGTGGTGGAGTTTTTAGGATAAACTCGTTTGTTTGATTTACTCTTTTTTCTTAGAATTGTTAGGCTTATATTACTTACAGTAGATCGAATGGCAAAATAAATTTGAGTAACTTTATTTTTTCGTGTATAAAATAGAGAATTTGACAACTATAATAAATTTGTTGTTATGAACTATTTATTGGATGCCTATTATACCCCTATTTTCTTTCCGAAATATTCTAGATCTTAGGGTTTATTGTTCTCCAATAAAACCCTATCTATTGTATGTGTATTACAAAAGGTCTTGAATGCACAAGGTGTACAATAAATTTATTGTACACCAACATAACTTTTACCCAGTTTTCTTTAACTTTTACCTACTTTTTTTTCTAACTTTTATATTATTAAAAAAAAGTTAATAGATAAACAACTTAAAGTGTTAAATGATTAATTTTATATATTATTAGTGATGTTGAAGAAATATTGTTTATTAAAATAAGAAATTTTATCACTAAAAAATAGATAACTTTTACATATATAAGGGTAACTTTAAATATTTTACGTCAACTTTAACTTCGGTGTACAATATTTATCGTACACCCCATGTAAATAAGAATTAAACACATAGTTGTTCTCTCTCAATTTCTCATCTCTTTCTCTTTGTTTTACAACACGTTATCAGCACTAAACCCTAGCCGACTGAGAAAACGAGAAGAAAATAAGACAAAACAAACGTCATTGAGGTAAGTGATATTTACTCGTCATATGATTTAAACATGATCAATGAGTTCATGGTATAATTATGTTATAGACCGAAACCTGCATTAGAATCTGCACATGCTTTATTTATTTTATGAGATTTGCGATAATAGGTTGAGTCTTCGGTCGTAATTGTTCCTTTCGATCATCTTGTTTAATTTGGAAATTATTGCTTTATCATGCCTCCGTAAATGATCATGATTAGGATAATTTTTTTGTTTTGGTTGCATGTGCTTCGTGATACAATATGTTATTTAGAAATACTCACATGATCTACGGCATTGGAAATTCTATTACGAAGAATAATTTTCATGTTTTAACCTAAAAGCCCAATCATGTATTTATTAAGTACCTCCAATTTATTATGTGAATTTTTCTTATTTGACTAGAAATCAATTATTTGAATTGTAATTTATATAAAGCTTTTGAACTAGCTATAGCATTGGTAACCAAGTGGGAAACTCATTGAACTTATAGTATTGGATTACAGCCTGATTTGAATATGTTAATTACCTAAACCCTAATTTGCAATATTTCCTTGCATTATATAGTAGATAATGTCGAACCTTAAACTTGAATTTGCGGCCCTTAATATTACTGGAAAGAACTATTTGTCTTGGGTGTTAGATGATGAAATTCACCTAGATGCAAAGGAACTTGGTGATACAATCAAAGAAGTAAATATATGAACAAGGCAAAGGCTATGATATTTCTTCGTCATCACCTCCACTAGGGTCTTAAGGTTGAGTATTGGTCGTAAAAGATCCACAAGTTCTTTCGAGTAACCTAAAGGAAACGTATGACCAACAGAAAACTATGATAATACCCAGAACTCGTTATGATTGGTTACATCTAAAACTACAAGACTTTAAGTCTGTAAGAGAATATAATTCAAATATGTTCAGAATTACTTCACATTTGAAATTATGTGGAGAGAAAATCACTGATGCAGAAATATCGGAGAAAACATATTCTACCTTTCACACAAATAATGTTGTCTTGTAGACACAACATCGTGAAAAGAGATTTAAGAAATATTATGAACTTATATATTGTCCCCTTGTGGCTGATAAAAATAACGAGTTATTGAAGAAAAATAAAGAATATGTCCAATTGGTTCTTCTCCGTTCCCTGAAACGAATCTGACATCCCATAATGGGAAAGAAAATACCACACACACACAAAAGTGGTCGAGGACATGGCCATGGACGTGGGCGTGGATACAAATATGGTCGAAGTTGAGGCCGAGGTGGTTCTCTCAATAACTCATATTCCCACCAGAAGTGGGACAAAGATGGTAACAAACTGGAGAAAATGGGCATTGGTCTATTGAAACAAGTAAAGAATTTATATAAAATTTACTAGAGTTTGTTCTATAATATTGAAAAACTTAAATATGTGGTCTTGCTCTTCGTTGAAGAAAATTATTTATTAAGGGTGTTGTAGGTAGAAATGCAAATATACGCTTGACTTTTGTTTACAAGTCGAAATAGGTTCATGACTTAAGTCTGTACACTTGACCATTAAAGGCCCGCTTACCTTTTGGAAAAATACAAGAAAATATGACCTAGAAATTATAATAGTTTTCAAATCTTGTTGTCAAGATACCCTATATATCTTTCATGAAACTAATGTGGTCTTCCAGATACGATAAGTTTGAGAAAAGATTTAAGATTTTTTTTTTTAACAGTTCATGTATTGTCTTTTGGTGGATGGGCAAAATAACGAAATCCTGAAGAAAAAAATATTATGATCACATTCAACTAGGTAAATCATTCCCATAATTGAATGAGAAATTCTATGAACAGAAATAGTAAAGATAATGTCATGGGTGATTTTGTTTTTCAAAATACACAAATACACACCAAAAGTGAGATCGTAAATGATGAAAAGCATGTAAAAGTTAATGATGAGAAACCTCAAATTTTATTTTATTTTGGTTGGTTGCGGAGAAAAATTAAATAAATGTTGGGCCCATTACACCAAAACATCTTGTTGGGTTTTATTAGTACTCATCGCAAGGGAATAAATTATAGATAAACATGGTGTGTGAATATGAAATAATATGTTTAATAGACAATGATTGTAGCACGCTCTCCGAACTAAATTTATACATGAATACATGCAAGGATTAGTGGGAGATAATTCTCAACATAATAAAAGTAGTAGTATATGATCAAGATTATAATACAACGATATTGAATTTTGTACAAATATGTGTCCATATCTTATTGACTCGCTTTATGAGCATGAGTACAAGACTACATTCTGAAGATGGATACCTTTGTCATATGTACCAAAATTATAATGGATACTCCTGAAGAGCACGAGCTATCTTCCATAAGTTTCGTTTAGATTGTCTTGTCGTTGTATTTGAGACGTCAATTTGTGTCGTTATATCACATCACAATATGACCAGGTTTTATATTATCATAATTACAGTGATTACTTTGAGAATCTAACCAGAAGTTAGATAATGAAATATTTAATATGATATTACATGATGTGATAATCCAAGCTATCTGGGTTGAAGAACACCCGTCATGAAAATTTGAATTTGAAAATTCATGCCAAATAAAAGATTATATGCTGACACTCTCTCACTTGTTGTATATATCCAAACACAAGACATAATGACGAGGTTGGATTGTATTTCAATCGAAAGTTTATAATGAATCGATTGAGAAAATAAATACGTACAAGAGATATTAATGATTTTGAAAAAGTGTATGATAATAGGTGATTTGAAGTTCACCATGATAGCAAGTGACCTGAAGTTCACCGTATTGATAGTAGGTGACTTGAAGATCACCAAGAAATTTAATTTATTACAAGTTCTTTGTGATTGATTTAAGTATCATAAATAAGTATAATAAATATCTTGATTGGGGCAATCATACGTCAGCACGAAAAGATAAAATATGAAGAAAACCAACTCTATATTGCATCCACTCTCCATAATCAATGTTGATCTCCAGAAGAGAACAAAAGAAATGTAACATTTATCAAAATACATGTTGAAAAGTGTATTATTTAGTTGGCGAAGAATTTTTTGCCCCATAATATATTGAAAATATTTTTTCAACTTATGGAGAGACGAGCTAGAATAAGTTGGCGAAATTGAAAGATAATAATTGATCCCTATATATGAGTAAGTGTACATGTCAATTTTATGTACTTGAAGTATGATTGGACATAAATATCTATGACTTGATTGTGCTAAGTTGTTACATGTTCAGAGGCTTAAAGATGTACAATGGTCATAGTGCTCGATGTTGCAAATATTAAGTGTTGAGAAACATATATCTTGCCAATATTAGTTTAAATCTCCACACATGAAGTGTAGATTATATATATAGTTCCAACATAGTGCGATATAGATTTATTTATATGAAAAGGGAAAGATAATGTAGTTGATGATATTATTGAAAATAAAGAAAACACTAATATATAGTGTATGAAAGAACCTTGAAGTGGTATAGATATATGAACTAAATTAGGTGGCATATGAGAAAAGTTTAATGGTACCGATTTAATATGTATTAAGATATCATTGATGAATAACATGCAAAATATATATTAATTAATACTTGATGATGTAGGTATATGATGGAACCGATATGCATATGCTAAAAGTAATGGACTTGAGAAACGAGATCGGAAATATATGTCCATTTTGATGTCGACATAATCATAATGATCTAAATGACTAAATGAGCTTATGGACCTGAAGTCCAACAAGTTTGGATTTAAAATCCACATTTTACATGTACAATGTTTTGCAATTTGAGTCTTACATCCATATGCATGCTAGCATGTGTAGTTAATAGGAAAATTCATCATTCATCATACATTAATTAATTCATTTTATATTTTATCACTGTATGATTTTGATTTATCTAGTCATAAATTTCGTATTGAATGCAAATTTCTAAACTGTTATTATATTGTATATGAATATGCACCCAAAGTCATAGTAAGATGAATTTGCAAGTTTAATGAAATTTATAAGCGGAGATTTTTTTTCCATTGGACTAATAGTTGCGAAACAAATATATAATATTGTGAATCATGTAAGAAGAGTTCATGAAAAACTTATACATGATGTTCTTAAACATCCAGTTTTTCAAATTTTGCATATGAACATCGCAACGTTGATGATATATCATCAAAAGTCTTAAGGAATGCTTTTGAAATGACGATTCAACTTGAAGTTTGACTACGTAAGAGTTATAAAATTCACGTATTGATTTATTCACAAATGAATTCTTGTGCAAATATGAATTATGTCAAAATATAAGATAATGGTATGTAATATCCTTATAATGGATTTTATTTTGTGGCCCAGAAGAAACATAGATACTATCATTACCTATATTATAACTCCAAGTTGGACGATGATATTGTTATTTATCATGTATTGCCATGAAAGTATGACCGTAGAAACTTTGATCAATATTGATCTAAAACTGCCATTTACGACCTCCAGAAGAAGGTATATATGTCCAATATGTATAGATAAGTTTTGTAATATCATGTACAAGGAAATGTGTTTAACTCAATGAAGCTAAAGTATTATTATATTGTGCATCGGGAAACTTGAAAACAATTATATCGAATGAGATAGAGAAAAGCACGTGATCTAACAGGTATTATTTTCCAAATATTGGTGATATAGATCGATATTCACCTCATCTGTTCAAGTGGAGAATTGAATATTCAAGTTAAACTTTGGAGAATCAATTTTCAAGGAACTTCATGCTGCTACATTTAATCGAGAAGCTACTCAACAATATTGGATTGATTGCACTAAAAGATCTAAAATGATGTATTCATCAGGGGGAGAAATACGCGTTGCACTTTTTTTCCCTTAACCAAGATTTTGTCCCACTGGTTTTTCCTGGTAAGGTTTTTAATGAGGCAACTTCTCAAGCGTATTAAGACGAATGATATACTCTTTTCCCTTCACTAGGTTTTTATCCCACAAGATTTTCCTAGCAAGGTTTTAACGAGGCATAATCTTCAATAATTGAAATCCAAGGGGGAGTGTTATGAACTATTTATGTGGATGCCCATTATACCTTTCAGGAATATTCCAGATATTATGGTTTATTGTTCTCCAAGAAAACCCTATATATTGTATGTATAATATACCCCATGGAATAAAACACACAGTTGTTCTCTCCCAATTTCGCATCTCTTTCTCTTTCTTTCACAACATTTGTAATATTATTTAATTTTTTTTGTCTTCATTTGACTTATTGACAAGTTTTATTGTTTTCGTCAAAGAAATGAGATGTATATCGGGGCTGATTTCCATAATTTTTTTACTTGCTTAATTGCTTTTATGTTTGTTGGAGAAATTACTAATTAATTGTTGACTTTTTGTTGTCACATTTTCAATATGGAAGATTCGATCTATGCATACTATTATTTGGTTTTCCTAATTTGCTAATTTGCATTAAATGATAAATTTTTAAAATTATTAAAATAATCAGCTTTTAAATTGTGAATTAAATTGTGAAGTTGTCCATGGTATTTTAGTTTATTTCACAGAGGAACACCAAAAGGTCATTTACTAAAATGACCCCAGGAGTTCCCTTATAAATTAGAGATTTCCTTTAACTATTCTTCCTTAATACCCGTGTCCGACCATATATGACTCCTATTTAAATACAGAGTACTATGTACTACGTATAAGATAAGAAAAGAGGAACGGAGTGAGTAATGAGCTTGATTTAATTATTTGATTAAGTTTTGATTTCGATCTTGAAAATAATTTAATCAAAACCATTTTACCGATTTATGTATCAAGGTTTATGTGATTTTGGTGACTAAACGTTCCCAAAATCAAATTGGGACTAACACTTGTTGTTGTTGGGTATCAATGATGTCTTGACCTAATGGTTAAGATTGAGAACTTGTGTATTATAGGTCTTATATTCGAATTCCCTCTTCCTTTTGTAATTTATAAATTTCCTAATGCATTTGTGGTTCATTTGCGAAAAAAAAAACTTGTAGTTGGGTGACTAAGAGTTGGTGTATACCCATACAGACATACTTGGTATATTTATTTACTAGTCTTATATGCACGCGATGCGTGCGAATATAAGAAAGTAGATTTGTATTATTACATATCAATCCAAATAACATTTGAAAATTTATAGAATTCCTTAGACTTTTCTCTTGTTTAATACCCTATAAAAAGGCGTTTTTTACGTCCACTTTTGACTTAATTCTCTATTCTCTTTCTAGAATTGAAAGAGAACAGAGAATGCAACAATTACCACATTTAATATTTCTCTTTTGTTTTATAGTGTAGAATTGTTACATTAGACAATCGTTTTCTATTTCTTCCTTTCAAAAAAAGCAAAAATAAATATAAATTAACAACGCATCAAAGATATACAGAGTAGACAATTTTAATCTACGTTTTACGCGAATTATTTGAGAGTTTGCCCTTGTTTTCCGGCCTCTTAGCAAGTTCAAGGGCAACAATTGTATTAGCCCCTGATGATATCCAACCTACATATTCAACAAAGTGAAAATCAGATAATGGTGCTATTAACATCGAACAGACAGGACATTGTGCTTTCAACTTATTACAACAGGCAATTCTGAATCTAGACAACTTATTAAAGGACAGAAGAAAATCAATTTGTAGGAAGAATGGACAGGAGAAATACCAAAGCATGAACATTGGCCAATATGAAATTGCTCCTCACTTTTCCAACAAACAGTTTGGTAATTCCCAGATCCCCCAAGTATCAGATTAAGCTCCCAGCAAATTAACACAAACTTATTAATCTGGGATATCTATTAAGATTATAGCTAGTACGATCTGAAATTTTGTGATGATCAAAAGTTTGTGACTTTTAGGATTGTTGTATAAATACCACTTCGTAATTAATTAATTAATTAATCTGGGATATCTATTAAGAAGGAAGACACCATATAGCAAGATACATTAATGTTGAACCTAATATGAAGTATCAGTGACGAAAAAAGAAAAAACACCGAGACAGTCAGAAGAGAGGCTAAGAGCTGCTTAAGGATTCTATTTCCCCAATCAAATATGAATAAACGGAACCAAAAGCGAAATGTCTATTTCCCCAATCAAATATGAATTAAACCAAAAGTGAAATGTCTATTTCTTCAATCAAATTCAAAAGGGAACGAAAACAATTGTTATTTCGTACAAATGCTGTCACATATTTTCCCAAATTAAATTCGAAATTTAACCAACATAATTGCTATTTATACAAATTCTGTCACATATTTCCCTACTCAAATTTGAACCATCAAAAAAATTGCTGAGAAAATCACATTCAAGAAATAACAAAGCTAAACAATAAACACTAAAAATAAAACAAAAACCCCAGATAGCGAAAATCAAATACTTCAAAGAACCATAAGTGATTAAGCTTGAAAAACTGGCAATAAGAAAAAATTGGAGAAAAGAATAATTCATATATACCGTGCTGAAGAGTTTGGCAAGGGAATTTTCGAAAGAAGGAAGAAAATCGATGTAAGCAAAGCTGCGGCCTTTAGTTCGGATTATATCAACAGTTTGAATGGTACCCAGATGAAAGAATGTGTTACGGAGATCCTCCTCTTGCACTCTCTCTCCTAAACCGCCGACATGTAACCTCGTCGCCATAATCTCCGCCCTTTGTTCCGCTTACGCCGCCGGGAATCTGACGGGTCGGGGTTGGGCTTGCTTTTACACTACTTGTTCGACGATTTGACTAAATGAACTTCTTCGACTTTACCCCAATTTTCTTCTTCTCCTGAACTGGGGTTTCTTTGTTTACCACAAATTCTCGCATCCAATCAGGGCCATCATCAGACGGGCATGAATTCCCTGAGAACTGAAAAATTATTATATGACGAAAAACAATAAAAATCGGAAAAACAAACACATCAAATTAACAAAATCTCCAGAATTAATCGGAAAAAATGAAAGTTTAAACAAAATTGAGGAAATCTCACCCGAATCTCCAGAAGATCAATAGTTGATGGTGATGGCAACGGCGATAAGCGGAGGAGAGAGAGTGTGTGCGGTGAAAGAGAGACGAAATATTTAGGGTTTAGAATGGAAGATGGGGTTTGGACATTTGGTGGAAGAGGATTAGAGGAAGAAGATCGAAGAAGATGGAGAGGATCGAAGGAGAAAACTAGAGGAAGGAGAGAGAAAACGGGACGGAGGAACCGAGGAAGGGTTAGGGCAGTTTAGTTGAGGGCTCAACACGATAAACCATGAAAGAGGGGTATTTTGGAACATTTAATTGGGGACACGAAAAGTGTGATTACCAAATTAACCTCAGTTGTTCCTTTATATAATAGAGATAGAATTATAGGTGACCTAAAATTTTGGTCAATGAAAGCCTAAGAAGGTCAAAAGTATGTCAATTAAGTTTACATTTAGTATCATCGCGTCTTTTCTTTATTGATGCTAGACCTATCAAATAATTACTGGTGGATTATTGTGCCTATATAATGAACTTTAATTGCCTTAGAGCATCAATTGTAGAGCTAGCTCTTACTTCCCCACTCTTAATCTCTCTCTTCATACACCTCATCACCATTTCTTAATAAGAGTTACCTACAAAAAAACTCAAGAAATACACTATCTCTTATTTACTCCCTCTTAAATATCTTTTACATGTTTTTTTTTTTAAAAAAAAAACAAAAATGTCAAAAAGCTAGAACAACCACCTATTAATCCTCCACATCACCTCCCCTCTTATTTCTAAGAGCTACCTCTTATTTAGAGGATGTCTAAATCAACCTCTAAATAAGAGGAAGCTAAGATTTAGCTCTTATTTATTAAGAGCTATCTCTTATATTTTCTCTCTCCTTAAGAGGGGGTTAAGAGCTATCTATAATTGATGCTCTAAGAGCATCAATACTAAGCTTACTCTTATTTGCCCCCTCTTAATCTCTCTCCTTGTCCAACTCATCACCATCTCTTAATAAGAGTTGCCCATGAAAAATTCCAAGAAATAGACTAACTCTTATTTGCTACCTCTTAAATACCCTTTTACATATTTTTTCTTTTTAAAAAAAAATAAAAAATGAAAAAACAAACACAAACCTCCACCTCAACCCCCTCTTATTTTCTAAGAGCTACCTCTTATTTAGAGGAAGTCACAATCAACCTCTAAATAAGAGGGGGCTAAGAGTTACTACATTTTAGTTAAGAGTTAGCTCTTAAAGAGAGAGAAAATTTAAGAGGGGGCTAAGAGTTGTCTATTATTGATGCTCTAATCAGTTTAAAAATGTATACCGACATTCTTTTCTGGTCAGTTTAATTTATTGCGATTGAATCAAGTTAATTTTTTAAAGTTCATAGTCAAGAAAGCCAATTAAAGAATTAGCCAAACGCCTTTTGTGAAATACTCAAGGTGTTCCAACTTCCAAGAGTGATCCTTGAATGTTTGAGTTGAGTTGTGAGAGTTGGGTACACATCTTTGATTAGCTAAAGCCTAAAAGGTCCACATCGCATCTAAGCCTAGAAAGTAGACACCTCTGGCTTAATCATTATGGGCAACTTTTGTTTGGTTGGTAAATGGTAAAAGCCAGGCCTACAGGCTACAGTTCGTAGTAACTTTCTATGGGGAGGTTGATTGCCCATTATGGCCCATAACTTTCCAGTTTGGGCTATTTCAATTACATACTTGTACCATGTAAGACCTTGTTTTTTTAAGATGAATTATATTAAACTGAATTACAATAAATAATAAATACTCCATCTGTCCTTTTTTATTCTTCACTAGTCTTTTATGCACGTGATGTGTGTGTGAATTTTAGAATGCATATATGTTGATATTAAGAAATTAAGTTATTTTAACACAAAATGTCTACCACTTTTCTTATTCTTCAGAAAATATTTTAACCAATGATATAATACCAATTCCAAGATGTTATCACAAATGATCGATTGAAAAGTTAAGGAAATTTTTAAAATTAAGATCTATGTCAATCCAATGAGTGATTTTTGAAGGAAATAATGCCCTTGGTCCAAGTATGCATTCTATGTTAAGTCTAATAAATGCGGTTCAGTATTAATTAACAAGTTAATAATTCAGTGAGATCAAGTGAGCTGAATGCCTAGCTAGAGGCCGCTTCAGTTCAAGTGGAATTAATGATATTAATCCACAGCTTACTCTTGACTGAACCCGTAGGGTCACACAAATAGTACGTAAACGGATCAAGTATTTAATGGCATTAAATACTCCATCTATGAATATTCGGAACCGACGGATCTTGGTTTCAGAGGGAGCTAAGATCGTCACAGGCAAGAAATGAATACTCCGGAAACGATGATATTGCCGGAAACGGAAATATGGATCGTATCGGAAATATGAATATTATCCAAGTCGTAGATGTTGCCGGAAACGGAAACATGGTACGTATCGGAAAATATTATTGGAAATGGAAATATTACCAGAATCGGAAATATTGCCGGAAACGGAAATATTGTCAGAATCGGAAATATTGCCGGAATCGGAAAATAATTCCGGAAACGGAAATATTAAATATTTGTTCGAAACGGAAATTAATTCCGGAATCGGAAATATTAAATATTGTTCGTATCGGAAATAGATTCCGGAAATGGAAATTTAATCGGAAGCGTATCGTACGAATTAGCATCGGACGAGGCTTGCCGGACGAAGGCCCAGCACGAAGCCGGGGCCATCGCCCAGCAAGCATGCGCGCCACAAGCCCAGCCAAGGCAGCGCCCAGGCCTACCGCAAGGCAGGCCCAGCGCGCGCCAAGGGCCACGGATGCGTGGGCCGTGCTGCGCGGGCTGCTGCTCGCACGCGCATGGGCAGCCCTTGTGGCTGCCGTGTGTGTGTGAGTTTGTGCTCATGCGTGATTCCTAAATCTACAAGTGTTAGTGTATGATTAAATTTCTATTCCTAATTGGATAAATTAATTAAATAGAATTCATGTAGGATTCTAATTTCAATTAATTCGTATCCTACTAGGATTACGATTCCTTTTCCATAACTCTATAAATAAAGGCCTAGGGGTCATAATTTATACACAAGTTTCAAAGTATTCAAAAGTGAGTTTTTTGAGAGAAAATTAAAACACATCTTGCTCAAAAGTGCCGAAATTTTATAGTACCTTAAGGGCGATTCTAGTTGGTCAATCTTAAGGCGGATCCGGACGTGCTGTGGACTATCTACGGAGGGACGACACTTGGAGTCCTAAAAGACTTGTTCTTGTTCGGTTCGGGCGCAGCTAGGGAGGGCACGCAACAAAGAGTATGCATCTAAATTATGCTATATGATTATGTGTAAATAATATGTTGTCCTGGGTTAATGGTTGTTTCCGCATGATCTATGTAGTGTCATATGTATCATAACCTAACAGTGGTATCACGAGCCCCTTATTATTTTCATAATCTAAATTGCATGAACATGGTTAAATATTACAAATTTGCAAGAATTAAAAGGGGTGATTAATTTTCGTAATTGTTAATTAATTGCAAATTGCGTTTATTTAATTATATGTACGCAGTTTTTCGGCAGTTTCTTCATTACTCATCCGAATTGAGTGATTTTTGTGTCAATTCCGCATGTAAAAGGCATTCTAAAATTTTGACAAAAATAGTATTTTTCTGCCGAACCCAGAATTCTCAAATTCGAAGCCTAACTATGACTTTTCGAAGGTTTTAGTTTTTCGAATGCAAAATTTCGTAAATTTAAGATGTCAAATTAAATATTTGCGATTCTTGTTGATAAATCTTGAATTTTTGATTGACCTACTGCATATGTTTAACAAGTTTGAATGCCTAGTCTTGTTAATTATGCAATCTAATTTGTAATTATGATTAATTTGTTGAAAATTAGAATAATTTAGAATTAATTTGATTTTCATAATTAATTGTAATTTAATTAGAAACCTATGATTAAAAACCACCATAAAAATTGTAAATTTACGATAAATTTTAAATTTTTATGACCTAGACTTGAATCCATATCAATCGGAAATCAATTGGATAATAAATTTTCGATTTTTCGCCCTAAAATTATGAAATTAATAATATTTATTAATTTGTCATTAATTTTAAATATAAATTTTAAATTTTTATGCGATTCGTTCAAATAACTTGCACGCACGAAGCAATGGACGCTTCGTGTTACCCTTAAGGGGTGTTGTATAATGCGGGCATGCGACGACGAGCAAGGGAGCTCGTCGCCCGTGCGGCACGAATGCAATGAGCAAGGGCGTAGTGCACGAGCACAAGGCAGCAGCCCTGCCTTGTGTCGTGTGCCACGAGCAATGAACGAATGGGCATGGGCGAAGGGCGAGCCAAGGCAGTCGCGTGTGGGCAGCAAGCGAGCTGCGCCACAACGCGCGCTGCCTCGCACAAGTGCGCGCAGCCTCGCGCGCAGCGAGCGCAAGCTCGCGTGCCACGAGCGCTGCGCCCAGCACTACTCGCGCGCACAGCGCGCGATGTCGCTCGCCCAGCGAGCGATGTCGCGCCCCAGCGAGCGATGGCTCGCGCGCACAGCGCGCGATGTCGCCCGCCCAGCGAGCGATGTCGCGCCCCAGCGAGCGATGGCTCGCGCGCACAGCGAGCGAGCCAGCGCGCCCAGCGAGCGATGTCGCGCGCCCAGCGAGCGATCTCGCGCGCGCGCACTGCGAGCGATAGCTCGCGTGCGATGGGGCGCTGTGCGGAGGCTTGCGATAGGACAGCAGCAGCTATGCAACGAGCGCATGGGCTGCGCGCACATGGCCAGGAATGGCTGTGTGCGTACGGCCCATGGGCGTGCAACGCGTAGGGTGTTTGCGTTACGATTAGATCGTTTTGAATGTTTAATTTGAAAATTTCAGTTCACGTAATTTTAATTAATTTTAAAATTAATAATTTGAATTAATTTCTTGGATTTTAATTTTGAATATTATAATTATAATAAATGGTATTTATTCTAATTATTTTACTAAAATTAAAATGATGAATTAATTTAAATGCGACTGAAATTAAATTAAATTTTGGATTCAATTATAAATTTATATGAGCTTTAAATTTTAATTAAATTTGTATGTTTCCGGTTAGACTAGAAATACAATTTTATGTTTAAAATTAGTAAAGCATATGAATTTATTGGTTTGAGTGGGAGCGCTTTTTAGTCATAAACTCTTGATTAGGACTACAAATCCTTAAGGTTAAAACAACTCGATTAGAATTAATAAGGACTGAATAATTGGTAGATTAATGGTGCCCTTGATTAATTGCTGCAAATGTTTAAGTGATGCATAATGTGTTTTACTAACCAGCTATGTGGGCCATTCATGATAATGAATGGGTGAATGGTATATATTGTATATGTACTGTTTTGCAGGTTATGAAGTGACTAGTATGGCCCAAATAGGATAGAAAATATGGTTTGCGTACCATTAATTTGAATGTAATTGGTCTAAAGCACCAAAGTTATTTTTCAATTCAAATATGGTCTGCGTACCATCAAATAGTTGTAATTAGTTATAGCTTATCCTATTTGAAGAAAATGGTGCCTCCCACGGAGATTTTCAAGACGGACTTTGAAGTCAAAGCTTCAAGATGAAGTCGGGCCATACTAGATCACAAATATCTTATGCATGTTTTAAGTTATTTATTGTTTTAAATATGTCTTAAAATGCATGAGATCATAAGCTTGATTATGTTGCATGATTAAGGATTTTAGTTCACTTAAAATCTAACCAACATAGTAAGAGCCTTAAGTTCCAAACTTAAAAATTGAGTTAAAAGGTGCCATGCCAAAATAAACACTTGCTTGGATATCCTTTACATCAATCTAGTAATAGTTTTCGCTCAGCGAGGTGTTACTTATTGGTCCTAAAGGGGCAAGGTACACAAATAATTGTGAGTACATGTTAGTTTTGGTGAAACTCAACGATATAAGTAAGGAGTCCTTTTATGTCGTGGCAAATTCGATAGGTTTACCTAATAAGTTCTTAGACGTACCTATCAACCAAGAATAGTTTCTAGACTATTAGCAAAAGGCTTTTGCTTACCTAAGATGTTCTAGGATTAAGTCGACAAACTGTGCTTAGTTCTTCAATGATTTTAGGATCTTGGAATCATTTTATTCACACCTGCCGGAACACATAACTTGAATAAAATGCTTAATAAACATTGAATTATGCATGTATGCTAGAATTTAAGTTTATTAAGAGAAACTGTGAATGGTTATTTATTTGTTTATTCTTTTCAATTGTAGTTTTTAATATGGCAAACAACAATTCATTCAACATTCGATCAATTCTCGAAAAGGAGAAGTTGAACGGGAAAAACTTCCTTGACTGGCAAAGGAACTTGCAAATAGTTCTTATGCAGGAAGAAAAGGAGTATGTCCTAGATGAGGCGATGCCCGAAGCTCCTGGCGACGGGGTCACTCAGGCTGCCCTCAATCGTTGGATTGATGCCAACAAGGATGTGAAATGTCTAATGCTCGCCACCATGAGTGCGGATCTGCAGAAAACGTTCATCAACTCAGATGCTTTCACAATCATCAGTGAGTTGAAGAACATGTTCCAAGATCTGGCTCGAGTCGAAAGATTCGAGACTCATAGGCAAATTCTTGAGACCAAGCTTAAGAAAGGCGAGCCCGTAAGTCCACATGTTCTCAAAATGATTGGACTCATTGAGAATATGAGTCGGCTGGATCAGCAATTTTCTCAGGAAATGGCTATAGACACCATCCTCCATTCTCTTCATAGCGGGTATGATCAGTTCAAACTGAACTACAGTATGAATAGTCTGGACAAAACGCTCACTGAGCTTCACGGTATGCTGAAGACCGCTGAAAAGACGCTCAAAAGTGATAAGCAGGATGTGCTTATGGTGCGTGGGGGCAAGTTCAAGAAATCTGGAAAGAAGAGGAATGCTAAGAAAGGTGGCAACAAGGCCAGCCCAACTAAGCAAACTGGCGCCAAATCTGCAAAGAGGAAGGTCAGTCAACCCACTTCTGAATCCGAATGCTTCTACTGCAAGAAGAAGGGGCATTGGAAGAGAGATTGCTTGAAGCTAAAGGAAGATCAGAAGAACGGAACAGTCGTTCCATCTTCAGGTATTTTCGTTATAGACTGTATACTTGCTAATTCAACTTCTTGGGTATTAGATACAGGTTGTGGCTCACACTTATGTTCCAATCCACAGGGACTAAGAAGAAGTAGAAAGTTAAGCAAGGGTGAAGTCGACCTACGAGTGGGAAATGGAGCACGGATTGCTGCATTAGCCGTAGGAACTTACTATTTGTCGTTGCCCTCCGGGCTAGTTTTGGAACTGGAAGAATGTTTCCATGTTCCAAGTCTTACTAAAAACATCATTTCAGTTTCTTGCTTAGATGCTAAGGGATTTTCCTTTATAATAAAAGACAATAGTTGTTCGTTTTATTTTAAAGAGATGTTTTATGGATCTGCTAGATTAGTCAATGGACTTTATTTATTAGATCACGACAAACAAGTATATAACATAAATACCAAAAAGGCCAAAAAGGATGATTCAGATCTCACCTATCTGTGGCATTGTCGATTAGGCCATATAAACTTGAAACGCTTAGAAAGACTTCAAAGGGAAGGAATTCTAGAACCATTTGACTTAGAGGATTATGGTAAATGCGAATCATGTTTACTTGGCAAAATGACAAAGCAACCTTTCTCTAAAGTTGGAGAAAGAGCAAATGAACTATTGGGTTTAATCCATACAGATGTATGTGGACCAATGAGTACAAATGCTAGAGGTGGTTTCAGCTACTTTATCACTTTCACTGATGACTTCAGTAGGTATGGTTATGTCTACCTAATGAAGCATAAGTCTGAATCCTTTGACAAATTCAAGGAATTTCAGAGTGAAGTAGAGAATCAATTAGGCAAGAAGATTAAGGCACTGCGGTCTGATAGAGGCGGTGAATATCTGAGCTATGAATTTGATGACCATCTGAAAGAATGTGGAATTCTATCAGAATTGACCCCTCCTGGAACACCACAATGGAACGGTGTGTCAGAACGGAGGAACAGAACCTTGCTAGACATGGTCAGGTCAATGATGGGTCAGGCCGAACTTCCATTAGAATTTTGGGGACATGCACTAAATACAGCTGCACTCACTATAAATAGAGCTCCGTCTAAAGCTGTCGAAAAGACTCCATACGAATTATGGTTTGGAAAGCCTCCAAATGTGTCTTTTCTTAAGATTTGGGGATGTGAAGTATACGTCAAACGATTAATTTCAGACAAACTTCATCCAAAATCTGACAAATGTATCCTTGTGGGCTATCCAAAGGAAACAAAGGGGTATTACTTCTACAATACATCTGAGAACAAAGTGTTTGTTGCTCGAGATGGTGTCTTTTTGGAGAAGGATCACATTTCCAAAATGACAAGTGGGAGAAAAGTAGACCTCGAAGAAATTCGAGTCGAACAACAAACTCTAGAGAATGCTCAAGATGACATTCAGGATGAAACTCAGAGATCTTTAGAAGAATCTGGTGAGAATCATGGTCAATCTAGAAATGTTACCCCGCGTAGATCGCAAAGATATAGATCTCAACCGGAAAGGTACTTAGGTATTTTGACGAACGAGAGCTATGACGTTCTATTACTTGAAAGTGATGAACCTGCGACTTACAAGCAAGCTATGACGAGCCCTAGCTCCAAGCAATGGCAAGAAGCCATGCAATCTGAATTAGACTCCATGTCTGAAAACCAAGTATGGGATTTGGTCGATTTGCCAGATGGCTACCAAGCCATTGGAAGCAAATGGGTTTTCAAACTGAAAAAGGACAAGGATGGGAAACTTGAAGTTTTCAAAGCTAGATTGGTTGCAAAAGGTTACAGGCAAGTCCACGGTGTGGATTACGATGAAACCTTTTCACCAGTTGCAATGCTAAAGTCTATTCGAATAATGTTAGCAATCGCTGCATATTACGATTACGAAATATGGCAGATGGATGTCAAAACTGCTTTCTTAAACGGCGTTTTAACAGAAACTGTGTTTATGACACAGCCTGAAGGTTTTGAGGATCCAAAGAATGCTAAAAAGGTATGCAAGCTAAAGAAGTCAATCTACGGATTGAAGCAGGCATCCAGGAGCTGGAATATACGTTTTGATGAAGCAGTCAGTGACTTTGGTTTCATCAAGAACGCGGACGAATCTTGTGTATACAAGAAGGTCAGTGGGAGCAAAATTGCTTTCCTAGTATTATATGTCGACGACATATTGCTTATCGGAAATGACATTCCTATGTTGAACTCTGTCAAGATTTGGCTTGGGAAATGTTTTTCGATGAAGGATCTAGGAGAAGCACAGTACATATTGGGCATCAAGATTTACAGAGATAGATCTAAAAAGATGATTGGACTTAGTCAAAGCACTTATATCAATAAGGTGCTTGATAGGTTCAAGATGGCGGACTCCAAGCGAGGCTACCTACCCATGTCTCATGGAATGACTCTAAGCAAGACTCAGTGCCCAAAAACACTTGATGAGCGTAGACGAATGAATGGGATTCCATATGCATCATTGATTGGTTCAATAATGTATGCTATGATATGTACACGCCCGGATGTTGCGTACGCACTCAGTGCTACGAGCAGATACCAGTCAGACCCAGGAGAGGCGCATTGGACTGCTGCCAAGAACATTCTGAAGTACCTGAAAAGGCACAAAGATGACTTCCTGGTCTATGGTGGAGATGATGAATTAATTGTTAAAGGCTATACGGACGCAAGTTTCCAAACCGACAAAGATGATTTCAGATCACAGTCTGGGTTTGTCTTCTGCCTCAACGGAGGAGCAGTAAGCTGGAAAAGTGCTAAGCAAAGCACCATTGCGGATTCTACAACTGAAGCGGAGTACATTGCTGCACATGAAGCAGCAAAGGAAGCTATATGGCTAAGGAAGTTCATAGGAGAACTTGGTGTAGTCCCCTCCATTAAAGGACCAATAGCCCTGTATTGTGATAATAACGGAGCTATTGCACAGGCAAAAGAGCCTAGACACCACCAGAGAGTCAAGCATGTACTTCGTAGATTTCACCTTCTACGAGAGTTCGTTGAAAGAAAAGAAGTCGAGATAAGCAAAATTGGAACTGATGACAACATATCAGATCCATTAACTAAACCCCTGCCGCAAGCGAAGCACAACTCGCACACTGCAGCTATGGGAATCAAGCATATTGGAGAATGGCTTTGATGTCTCTGTTTAATGTTTTAAAGTTTTAGAGTTTAAATCTTTGTAAAACATTATTGGTTAATCATTCACAATAAATGAAAGGAATTCATTTTTCCATTTAATTTGTGGTTTATTAAATGATGAGTCCCTTCAATTTGACGATATATTCAAGATAGACTGTCAGGACCAGTCCTGTGACTAAGAAATGTCTATCAAGTGAACTTGAATGTCAAAGGTTGAAAATGGTCCCTAATCGGAGTTTTCTATAAAATTGGACGCATAGAAAACGTTAGACGATTAGAGTGCAAGATGACTAGTAGTTCTGTTTCTTGAACTATGTGGACATGGCAATGTCATAATCATTTGCATAGATACTTACTTTGGAAGACTAGTATCGGACAAGACCTATGAAACTTTACTGTAAGAGATGAAAGTCTGTCATAAGTAAATTTCATTAAATTATTAGACACTAAATCCTCAATACCTGAGTGATTTGAGATTACTTGTTTGAGAACTGGTTGCTTTGACGTTGACCAACCGTCGCACCGTAAAAGGAGGCTATAAAGGCAACGCTCAGGTAATCACCTATCAAACGAAGTCTAATCTCAAGATCGCAAGATTGGGATTGTCCTCCCATAAATCGGGATGAGATGCTTAAAAGTTGTACAAGGCCACTCGGAGAGCTAGAAACTGTGAAATGCATGGCCGTGCTCGGATGAATCATAGGCTATGATTATCTGTTTATTTGATCAGTTGAACTCTGAAACCGAGGAACACCTCTGGACATAATAAGGATGACAACTCTTACCTTATGTTCAAGAGCAAGCATCGAGCGACAAAGGAATTAGGAAATGCACACTTGTCCCTAAGGACAAGTGGGAGACTGAAGGAAATAATGCCCTTGGTCCAAGTATGCATTCTATGTTAAGTCTAATAAATGCGGTTCAGTATTAATTAACAAGTTAATAATTCAGTGAGATCAAGTGAGCTGAATGCCTAGCTAGAGGCCGCTTCAGTTCAAGTGGAATTAATGATATTAATCCACAGCTTACTCTTGACTGAACCCGTAGGGTCACACAAATAGTACGTAAACGGATCAAGTATTTAATGGCATTAAATACTCCATCTATGAATATTCGGAACCGACGGATCTTGGTTTCAGAGGGAGCTAAGATCGTCACAGGCAAGAAATGAATACTCCGGAAACGATGATATTGCCGGAAACGGAAATATGGATCGTATCGGAAATATGAATATTATCCAAGTCGTAGATGTTGCCGGAAACGGAAACATGGTACGTATCGGAAAATATTATTGGAAATGGAAATATTACCAGAATCGGAAATATTGCCGGAAACGGAAATATTGTCAGAATCGGAAATATTGCCGGAATCGGAAAATAATTCCGGAAACGGAAATATTAAATATTTGTTCGAAACGGAAATTAATTCCGGAATCGGAAATATTAAATATTGTTCGTATCGGAAATAGATTCCGGAAATGGAAATTTAATCGGAAGCGTATCGTACGAATTAGCATCGGACGAGGCTTGCCGGACGAAGGCCCAGCACGAAGCCGGGGCCATCGCCCAGCAAGCATGCGCGCCACAAGCCCAGCCAAGGCAGCGCCCAGGCCTACCGCAAGGCAGGCCCAGCGCGCGCCAAGGGCCACGGATGCGTGGGCCGTGCTGCGCGGGCTGCTGCTCGCACGCGCATGGGCAGCCCTTGTGGCTGCCGTGTGTGTGTGAGTTTGTGCTCATGCGTGATTCCTAAATCTACAAGTGTTAGTGTATGATTAAATTTCTATTCCTAATTGGATAAATTAATTAAATAGAATTCATGTAGGATTCTAATTTCAATTAATTCGTATCCTACTAGGATTACGATTCCTTTTCCATAACTCTATAAATAAAGGCCTAGGGGTCATAATTTATACACAAGTTTCAAAGTATTCAAAAGTGAGTTTTTTGAGAGAAAATTAAAACACATCTTGCTCAAAAGTGCCGAAATTTTCTAGTACCTTAAGGGCGATTCTAGTTGGTCAATCTTAAGGCGGATCCGGACGTGCTGTGGACTATCTACGGAGGGACGACACTTGGAGTCCTAAAAGACTTGTTCTTGTTCGGTTCGGGCGCAGCTAGGGAGGGCACGCAACAAAGAGTATGCATCTAAATTATGCTATATGATTATGTGTAAATAATATGTTGTCCTGGGTTAATGGTTGTTTCCGCATGATCTATGTAGTGTCATATGTATCATAACCTAACAATTTTTTTCGTTGAAATGATAAATCTCAATAACACAGTATATGTTTTTATTTTCTTAATTTGTGCATGGATTCCGAAGAAAAATGTGTATACTCACATGTGTCGGCACGACTTCAAGAAAAATGGTACGTGGTGGAATTTTTTGGATAAACTCGTTGTTTGATTACTCTTTTTTCTTAAACTAGATTAACTCTCGTACATGCACAAATGTTCTAAAATTATTAGACCAATTTTGTTAGTATTTTGAAACATATTTGACTAAAATATTGATGTCACTAAAATTATTGCGTAATTAATAAATTTTGAACATATTCATTTAATCATCCTACATAGTATGCAATTTTCGTCCTGCCACGTATTGCATATTTTATATACTTAATACTCTAATTATACCAAAGTATTTGATATACTAATAATACTGATTTGTGATTTATTTTTCATTATTAATATAACGATTTGACTAAAACATTCCCAAAAAATATTTTTAGCAAGTTATTATTACGTGGCATATATTATTTCCATAATCTATAAACAAATATTTCACAATTAATAATAATAAAAAAAGGATAGAAAATCCAAGAAGTGGAGATTTTTAGGAAAACAAATTTCTGTTTTAGTATAATGTAATAGATTGTCCAGACTCCTATTACTTTTACAATAAATCGAATGACAAAAGTGATTTGAGTAATTTTAGTTTTCCGTATACATAATAGAGATTTTGGCAATTATAATAAATTTGTAATATTATTTAATTTTTTGTGTCTTCTTTTGACTTTTATTTACAGATTTTATCGTTTTCGTGAAAGAAACTAAGATATATATTACGGGGCAGGTTTCTATATTTTTTACTTACTTGTTTTTATGATTGTTGGATAAATTATTTAATTCTATGTTGACTTTTTGGTGCAACATTGCCAATAAGTAAGATTCTATATTTCTATGCATGGCATTATTTGGTTTTTAATCTAACTTACAAATTTGCATTAAATAGCAAGTTTTTAAAATTACTAAAATAATTAATTAATTTTTAATTTGTGGATTGAATTGTCGAGGGTATTTTAGTCTATTCAATAGGGTTCCCTTATAGAATAGAGATGTTTTTCATTTCTAGTGTCCCATTTTAATCTTTATATTTAGAATCTTTCCTTTTATGTTATATTATAAATGTCCTTATTATTTAGTCAAAAATCTTGCAAGTGATTATTTAAATTAATTACAATCACCAGGACACTAACCTTTCACACTTTCTCATTTAGACATTAAATCTCTCTCAATAAATGTATTTTTGTTGTGAAATAAAGGGGAAGAGAGAGGAAATTGGGAGAGAACAATTGTGTGTTTTATTCCATGAACAACAGGCTATATATACATACAATAGAATAGGGTTTGCTTGAGGAACAATAAACCCTAAGATCTAGAATATTCTAGAAATATACTAGGGGTATAATGGGCATCCGCATAATATTCATAACACTCCCCCTTGGATGTCCATTATTGAAGGTTATGCCTCATTAAAACCTTACTAGGAAAACCCCGTGGGATAAAAACCTAGCGAAAGAAAAAGAGTACATCATTCTTCATAATACGCTTGAGATGTTGCCTCATTAAAAACCTTACCAGGAAAACCCAGTGGGACAAAACGGAAAAAGAGTGCAACGCGTATTTCTCCCCCTGATGAATACATCATTTGAGATCTTCTGGTGCAATCGATCCAATATTGTTGAGTACCTTCTCAAATGTAGTAGCATGAAGTTTCTTGAAAATTGATTCTCCAAAGCTTAACTTGAATCTTCAATTATTTTGAAAATAATACCTGTAAGATCATGTGCTTTTCTCTATCTCATTCGATACATTTGTTTTCGATTTTCCCGATGCATAATATAATAATTCTTTAGCTTCACCTGAGATAAATACATTTTCTTGTATATGATATTACAAGAGTTATCCATACATATTGGACATATATACCTTCTTCTGGAGGTCATAAATTGTAGTTTTTTTTTTTTTTGGTCATACTTTCATGGCAATACATGATAAATAACAATATCATCATCCAACTTGGAGGTATAGTATGGCTAATAATGTTATTTGTACTATGGTTCTTCTGGACCATAAAATAAAATTCATCATAAGGACATTACATATTTTTATCTTATATTTTAAGATGATTCATATTTGTACAAGAATTCTTCTTTGAATAATTGAGTATGTATATTTCATAACTCTTACGTACTCAAACTTCAAGTTGAATTGTCATTTCAAAAACACTCTTTCAAAGTTTTGATAATATCTCTTCAATGTTGTGATATTCATATACAAAACTCACAGGGCTAGATGTTTAAGAACATCATGTATAAGTTCTTCAGGAACTTTTCTTATTTGCATGATTCATAACATACTATTAAATCAATATTATATTTCTTTTGAAACTACAAGCCTAATGAAGCAAGAATCTCATCTTATAAATTTTCATAAAGTTGAAAATCTGTCTTACCATTCTTTGGATTCATATTTCAGAAACATGTTATATGAAATTATAACTAGATAATTCTACATCATACCATGATAAAACATAAACCAAACTAAATGTATGATGAATGATGCATTTACCTATTAACTACACATGGATATGAATGTAAGACTCAAATGCAAAACACTGTACATTGTGGATATTTCAAATCCATAACTTGTTGGACTTCAGGTCCATGAGCTCATTTGATCATTATAGTTATGTCTATATCGAAACAGACATAGATTTACGATCCCATATTCAAAATTCATTATTTCTCGCATATGCATTATATTTCGGTTCCATCATCTACCAGTATCATCAAAATTCTTCAACATATATACTTTGCATGCTATTCATCAATGATATAAATACTTATTCAATAGGTACCATTCATTTTTCTCACGGGCCATCTATTATTGTTCAAATATCTATACCACTTCAAGGGCATTTCATACACTATATAATAGTGTTTTCTTTCTTTTCAAACCTTTTATCAACTGCATTATCTTGCCCTTTCATATAATTTATTTTGCACTACGTTGGAACCGTATACGTAATCTACACTTCAGGTGTATATATTTAAATAAATATTGACAAGATATATAATTCTCAACACTTAATATATGTAACATCGAGCACTATGACTATCATATACCTTTATGTCTCTAGACATTGTAAAACTTAACATAATTAAGTCATAGATATTTATGTCCAAACATACTTCGAGGACATAAAGTTGGCATGTACACTTACTCATATGGGGATCAATTTATTATCTTTCAATTTTGCCAACTTATGTTTGCTCGTCTCCCCCTAAGTTGGGAAAATATTTTCAATATGTTATGGGGCATAAAAAATTTCACCAACTAAATAATACACTTTTCAACGTGTATTTTGATAAATATTACATACTTTTGTTCTCTTCTGGAGATCAACATTGATTATGGGAGTAGAGATAATATGCAGTTGTTTTCTTCATATTTTCTCTTTTCGTGCTGACGTATGATTGCCCCAATCAAGAGATTTATGATGCTTATTTATGATACTTAAATCAATCACAAAACACTTGTAAACTTATTGGTGATCTTCAAGTCACCTACTACCATTCTGGTGAACTTCGGGTCACTTACTATCATGGTGAACTTTAAATCATCTATCATTATACAATTTTTTTAAAATCATTAATATCTCTTGTATTTATTTTCTCAATCGATTCATTATAACTATTCGATTGAAATACAACTCAACCTCATCATTTTTGTCCTGCCTTTGAATATATACAATATACAAGGGAGTGTCAGCACATAAAATTTTATTTGACAAGAATTTTCAAATTCTCATAACGGGTGTTCTTAAACCCGGATGGCCTGGATTATCACATCATGCGTATATAATATCATATAAAGTATTTCATTCGATAACTGCTGGTTATCTTCTCAAAGTGATCACTGTAATTATAAAATACTATAATTTGAACATGTTGTGATGTGATATAACGACACAAACTGGTGTCTCAATTTTAACAGCAAGACAATCTAAACAAAACTTATGGAAGATAGCTTATACTCTTCAAGAGTATCCATTACAACTTTGGTACATATCACAAAAGTATACATCTTCAGAATGTAGTATAGTACTCATGCTCATAGAGCGAGTCAATAAGACATGATCAAATATTTGTACCAAATTTAACATATTGTATTATAATCCTGATCATATACTACTAATTTTATTATGTTGAGAGTTATCTCCCCCTTATCCTTGCATGTATATAAATTTGGTTCGGAGGGCGTGCTACAATGTCTATTAGACATATGTTTTCATTATCTTTATACACCATGTTTATCTATAATTTATTCCCTTGTAATGAGTACTAATAAAGCTCAACAAGATGTTTTGGTGTAATGGGCCCAACTTTTATTTAATATTTTCTCCGCAACCAACCAAAAATATAAAGTTTGAGTTTTCTCATCATTAACTTTTACCTGATTTTCATCATTTACAATCTCTTTCTCTGCATTCATACTCATTTATTCCGCCATGATTATACTATGTTTTACTTTCACATTCGGTCTCGATCATGACTATTGACATTATCTTTACCATTTTTATTCATACATTTCTCATTCACTTCTGGGAATGGTTTACCTAGTTGAATGTGAGAATAATATTTTTTTCAGGATTTCGGTATTTTGTTCATCCACCAAAATACAATATATGAACTATCTTTCTCAAAATTATCGTGTCTGCAAGACCACACTAGTTTCATGAAAGAAATGTAGGGTATCTCTACAACAAGATTTAGAAACTATTATAGTTTTCTAGCTAGGTCATATTTTCTTGTACATCTCCAAAAGAATTCGCAGGCCTTTAATGGTCAAATGTCCAAACTTAAGTCGTGAACCTATTTCAACTTATAAACAAAAGTCAAAGCTATATATTTGCATTTCAATCTATAATAGCTTTGATTATAATTATCTTCAAAGAAGAGCAAGACCCACTAATTTATGTTTTCAACATTATATAGTAAATTATTATAAATTCTTCCCTTATTTTCCTAGACCAATGCCCTTTTCCTCCACAACGGTAACATACATTGGTCACATTCTCATTTTATCTTTCTTTTGTTTGTTATCATCTTTGTCCTACTTCTGGTAGGAATATGAGTTATTGAGAGGACCACCTCGACCTCGACCTCGACCATATTCATATCAACGCCTACGTCCTCGACCACTACTGTTGGCATGATATTTTTCTTTTCCATAATGGGATGTCACATTCGCTTCAGGGAATAGAGTAGAACCAGTTGGGCGTGATTCATGATTTTTCATCAATAACTCGTTATTTTGCTCCTACAAGGGGACAAGATATAAGTTCAGAATATTTCTTAAATCCTTTTCACGGTATTGTGCCTGCAGGACAACATTATTTGCGTGAAAGGTAGAGTATGTTTTTTTTTTCCCTAGTATTTCTGCATTAGTGATTTTCTCTCCACATAGTTTCAATTGTGAAGTAATTCTGAACATAGCTGAGTTGTATTCACTCACAAACTTAAAGTCTTGTAGTTTTAAATATAACCAATCATAACGAGTTTTGGGTAATATAACGGTTTTGTAGTGGTCATATCTTTCCTTTAGATTACTCCAAAGAATTTATGAATCTTTTACAAGGAGATATTCAGGTTTAAATCCTTCATGGAGGTAATGTCAAAGAAATGTCATAGTTTTGGTTTTATCTTGATATGTTGCTTTCTTTCCCTCTTTGATTGTTTCACCTATTCTTTTAGGGGTGTATTTCATTGAGTGCGTCGAGGCGGATATCGGGCATGCAACAACAAACACATATCAACTAAAAGACAAATAGCTAAAAGACAAAAAAGGAAGTACCATTCACGTAAAAAAAGTACCATTCTAATACCATTCTGTAAAAAAAAGTACCATTTGTGTTTAGAAAAGTACCATTTAATTTTTTTTTTGTCCTTTTTCCTATTTTGTCTTATGTTCTGATATGTATTTGGACACACATATCAGATATGTGTTTTTACTTCCTCGTATTTCATTATCTAACAATTATAATAAATAGTTCTTTCCAATAATATCAAGGATCTTAAAATTCAATATATATATTTTAATAAGGTCCTATATAAATTCAATATTAAAAGAGAATATTACAAAATTGTTTAGGTAGTGAACACATTCGTGACAAAATGTAATTATGTATAAGGACCCTAATCAATCTATTAGCACAAACGTAGGGGATGAAATGCATATACTCGCCTCATATTTCAACAATCAAGATTGGAGTTAATTCAAAAAGAGGTTAATCAAGATAAATCTAAACAATATAATATGCTATCATCATCCTAAAATACCATAAAACATAAATTTGCTAGAAAATACACTTATACGCATGAACAGAAAACCAAAGCCAATAAATGACAGATCTAGTGCAGGCCATGAAAAAGAATATCATCAAAACAGAACAGATTGAATATGCGATTTGAGACATCAATACATGATAATAATAAAGTTTCATTGCTATTAAACTCATGAAGTCAACAAGTCCTTTATCTACAATAGCAAACCACCGAGTACAATTGCGGCACAAACAAAATATCTAAAGAACCAAAATATATGATTGAGATCGGCCAAATTAACTTCGCACATGTAAACTAAACAAATCTAATTATCTTATCATGCCGCAAAGCATACTAAATTCCTTATGTAGCAAACAAAAACACTACCATGAAACAATAATATGTTTGCTCGCATAAAAGATAACAAAAAAAAAGTAACCTTCTACTTATGTATATAACAAGGAAAAGGGTGCCACAAACAGAGAAAATACTTACACTTGATTAAAGTATATAATTGACATACCGATTGTCGAGATGCAATCGTAATTGGTTGGAATATAGAAATGTGAGTTTATAATAGCATCGGATCTCAGATGATCAATAGGGTTGCTGATAACGTGTTGTGAAATAAAGGGGAAGAGAGAGGAAATTGGGAGAGAACAATTGTGTGTTTTATTCCATGAACAACAGGCTATATATACATACAATAGAATAGGGTTTGCTTGAGGAACAATAAACCCTAAGATCTAGAATATTCTAGAAATATACTAGGGGTATAATGGGCATCCACATAATATTCATAACAATTTTGCATTATTTAGATAAAAAAATACAAAATATTTATCGATATTAATTAATTGTTAAATTGCGTGCATGACGTAAAAAATAAAAAGGGACAGAAAGAGTACTTGTAATTCACGTAAATAGCATAATAAATAGTTTGGGCTATTTAAGTTACGTACTTGTTGTCACCCAAAAAAAAGTTACGTACTTGTAATTCAATTTTTTTTTAAAACATACTTGTAATTATTTACTTTAATTTGATTTTACTGAATGAGTAATTTAGTATGCAACGAACTCATCTCTAATCAGATCTCTGTTAATTAGTTAAGAACTGAATGACGTGGTATATATATATATGGTAGTTTAGTAATGTCAAACGGTAGTTTACAAGATTTTGTATATTTTTACATTTTATCCATTTACGGTTTATGTTAAACTTGTATTTGTCCATATATTTATCGTTATATATAATTGCATGGTCTCCTAACTCCTAAGTGCTAACTGCAACTTGTTAAGGGGTCGTCTCACAGTCCCACTTATTATTGAGTACGTACCCCTGCAGTCCTAATCAACAAATTCTTAATCAACAAATTTGAAGTAATTTATTTAATAAAGTATGTAACTATGTTTAGATGTGACCCTTAACCCCACAATCAATTCTGGCTTTCTTGTCTGGTTAAGTTATCGTTCTGTCACTCTTTTCTTAGTCTACCAGGGTGTTTTGTTGGGGGTAATAATCAAAAGGAAAGAAAATGGTCTGCAATCATTTCCTTTGTTGTTATTTGTTAGGCTTCTTTTATCATTCGCTTTACCCTTTTTCATTTTTGAGTTTACCCCAAAAATTCTCTACACTCATCCCCCGTAGACTTTTCCATTCCCTTTCCCCTCTTAACTTCCCCCACCTCCTCCCCCTCTCCTCTAACCCTAGATCTAACCTCCGACCACGCGACCACCAAGCTCCGATCCGGCCACCTTTTGGGTCACCGATCAACTTGCTCAACCACGCCAACACCATATACGCCTGCTCAGCCACGACAACAACCTGCTTAGATCTGACCTCCGATGACGCTTTTAAGGTGGCATGCGATAGAGGGGAGGGGGAGGGGGGGCGACAGAGGGTAGGGGGATGGGGCGGCGGAAGGGGAGGGAGAGGTACGGTGACAGAGGGGTGAGGGAGATGGAGGGGGCGGGGGAGGGGGAGGGGCGGCGACAGAGGGAGAAGGAGAGGGAGGGGGCGACGACAGAGGTGAGAGGGAGACGGAGGGGGCGGCGGCGGAGGGGAGGTGGAGGCGGGCGGCGGTCGGCGACAGAAAGAGTAGTGAGAGGGAAGATGAATAGAAAGCGTCCTAAACAACTTTTTACATCAAAGGGAATGATTTTCATTCCCCTTCTATCCTATTCTTGATTCCATTCCGCTTACCCCTTGCGAACCAAACGGTCCCCAGTGTTTATGTAAAGGATTTGTATTTGATATTTTATTATGAATTTTAAAATGGAGGCTATACGGGGTATATAATTGCTTATATTAACGCAATATTAATAGCAATAGAACAAACCTTTATAAGGGTTATTTCTATGCCACGTCATTATTTTACAAATCTCATTTCCAACAACCTTATGCCTAGAATAGACAAATCTACTTAAAGGTTTATGTCGGGACCCTCAAATATATCATCCAACTCACATTACAAATAAAATATAATTTGCTTTATTTCTTTTATGAAATGCAAATAGGTTTGTTTTTAGTAGCCTCCCTTAAAATTATTTGGACTAGCAATAGTAAGGTTTGTATTCCAACCTCAAAATTAGAGTTGGCAATTTCAACTGAACCCGATGGATATCCATCCACCCGATCCAGATTGTACGGACGAAAACCCAAAAATAAGTGGATGCGTGACCGATGATGCATGGATGGATCGGGTGACGGTTGGGTCGGATATGGATGAAGGTGCATCCAACCCACCACCCGATCCATCAACCAATTACATTAGTTGTATGATTTAATTTATCATCATTTACTTTCATAATATATTTATTATTGTAAATAAAACTATTCCCGACATAAGCGTAACACAAAATATTGTATTCCCTTACTAGGATAACACATCGATAAATCTAAAGCTTTGTAAAATTCATGCTATGGTTTTTCAAAAAGAAAAATAGTCATGTGTACTATATGTGGACTAATGATTCCTAATTGCAATATGTGTCACTTCGAGTTTTTTTTTATATATCTTCAAATATATTTCACCCGATCCACCCAAATCACTCGTGCATGATGGATGGATCGGATGTGGATGAAGTACTTAATGGGCGATGGATGAGTTGGATGAAAAATAAATATGATGGATGGATGCAGGTTGAGCCTCACCCGATCCAAACCCGATCCATTATCACCCCTACACAGAATCATGAAAAAAACCCTCATGAAATAACTTTTGTTTGAGTTGTATTCCATATTAGGTTGTTTTTTTGGCAAATAAAGAGATTTAATAGCGGACCTCTTTATTTGTCAAAAAAAAACTATCTTAAATCTACCGAGTGAGTAATTTGGTACCACGGGTGACACTAGTGACCTCTTTATTTGCTAAAAAATAAATATCCTATAAACGAATGTCACTAGTATCATCGTATTGAACTGTATTTAGATTCTCTTCATTTCTTTTCATCCATTTCCTATCTTAAGATGATGACACCTAAACTAAAAAAGAAAAACGTTGTCAACCCTCCTCCACCCTCATGCATTCTCAAGTCTCAACTATCGATCTGAGAAATAAATCGACCATCTATTTTTTTAAGGAAATAAAAACAATCCTAACTTGGTTGAACTTTCCGAACACCACCATACCCCAAAAAAGTTCGACTACTTACGGTTGCTAGGAATATACAAGTCTTTGGTAACAACCAAAAGGCAGGATATACAATTATACATATAGATTCCAACTTCTAAAGTGACCCACTAATCAATAGTGGTAGAGTTAGGTATACATTTTTGTGTATTGTGAAAACAACCCTTTTGAGTTATGAGGGTTCACCTTTAGTCTTTCCTAATTAAACAACGCACTATTTCATACTACCACATGAATCCCTCAATGCTCAGACAGTGCATATATGAATATACTCTGTATAAAAAATCAACTTACATACACCTATTACCTATATCAAGTAAGGTTTGGCCTCGTGGTAAAGGTTTAAACTCTACTATGGGCTATTTGGAGGTGAGGATTTCCCTTATAATCCCACCTCACTTTCAATGAGTCTGACCTACAAAGCTGGCTGAAAATACATGTGCGAGATACCAGTACAGTAGGGTCCTTCCTCCTACCTTAAAAAAAATTTTAAAAAATACACCTATATTATTTGTGTGTTTGGCATATACTCAGAACCATGAGCGGAATTAGGGGGACGGGCGGAACCATGACCCCCTTAAAAGTTAAATATGCATTACACATGTCTAATATAACTCAAGTGGTAATTTTACCTTAAAAGTTGAAAGTTTGGTGGTATAAAGTTCAAATCTTGTCTCGGCCTTGACTTTGTACGGAGTACTTGTTTTCTTTTTCAATAATATTTTTGTTTTGCATTGTTATAAAAATCGATCATATGTTAAGTTTTGTATCCCCTATATTTAATTTTTGCTTTTGCTATTGCTCAGAACTAAATCAACACAAGCTGGTAAAGTTGATGAAAAACTCATCTTATGACTTAGTCCAATCAATTAATTAATTGCGATATGCTTAGGAATAGTTCAAATATAAACATGCATAACTCGACTAGCTAACATGAGATATGTATTGTTTGAGTAGGGTCCTTCTTTTCTTAGTGATTCGCAACGACCTTTTCATATATTGTTATAAATAATTTAGGTGACACCATATCCGTGAGTTGAATGCATGCGAAACTAGTTTAGGGTATCTTTAGCTTAAATTATAGAGTATTAGCATTTTTTGATAGTCCATTTATATGATATGTAGATAGTGTTCTTAATTTGTCTTTTGTTCCTTGTGTTGTGGTCCTTGTCTATGCAATTAAACAAAACAATGAGACTGAGCTAGAGAAGGGTTTAGCCCTCACATGGTTGACTCCATTTTTTTTTTTTTTTAATGATTTTGCCCTGATAATTTTAATTATTATATATATACCCGTACGACTTGGATATTATTTTATTAAAAATTACTAACAAGAAATAATGCGCATTTCAATACTGATCCTATCTAATATTGTAGTGAATGACTGGTTGTATCCACAAGGTTTCTGCCATTGCCAAATCACACTTTCACCTTAATCTTAATTAATTAAAAAGTGATAAATAATGATCAATGATGACAGATTTATAATTTGTAAAAGTACGGATTACTACATTAATTTAGCTAGACTAGTAAATTTGCAATATTGATTTTCTTTTAAGCGAATGAGTCACAAGGACAATATTCGTAATGTCGGGACATTGCGAATTTGTCATTGTATTAACGTCGTTATCGTTATTACATGTTCATTTTGTGGTTTGTGGTAGTACCGGAAAAATACGATTAAGATCGCCCCCACCAACCAACTGTTTATCCAAACTATACGTGCAGATGCCACGCATTATTCTTCATTGCATAAGTTGAATGGTGGGTGTAGGCGTGTAGCTATCAAACTAGCTAAGCTACCGCTATACGGAGTACAATTTTTGGGAAAGTTGCATGTTTAATTAAGTAAACTCATGCTTTGGAACAAATTACAACGGCTTTAATTTCACTTCTCAACCAATTTTCTTAACAATTAAAGTTGGCATTTCACTTCTCAACCAATTCATTGTTGATGCTTTCAATATTATTGTTTTTGTGTTTTTTTTTTTTTTTTTTTTGACATGAAGAAAAGATATAAGAAAGAAACAACATAGAGTACCAAGAAAACTAAAGAAACAAAAAACAAAAAAAAAATAAACTTTCATATCTAATCTGGCTCCCTTGCAAAAAAGGCACTTGCAAAACCTTGTTGAATTGCAATCCTAGCTAGGTTGTGCGCCTTCTGGACTTGTTCACGACTTGCCTTATAGACCACACAAAAACCTTATTGTTTTTGTTGTTGTTGAATGTTGACATTAACCTTATTGTTTGTCATGTACAAATGCAAAGTTTGAACCAATTTTTAAAGATCTAGCCCCATGAAGCATGAGCATGTGACAATCATACACCTCACACATAGATAAAAAAAAAAAGCAACATTTTATTTTATAAGGACTAAGGCCGGACTACTCCTCTCATTATCATACGAATTATGGTATTTATGGTGCATTCTTTTCACCTTGTTTCCCTTTTTTTTTTCTAAAACATCTAAATTTACCCGAACTTATTTGACATTTTCTGAACTTATTTTAGTTGTAATTTATACTTTGTCAACCTTTATATTTCCTGAACTTATCTTATTTGATTTTTTTTTATAGTTATTTATCTGAACTTAACTAAACTTACATGAACTTATTTTAATGAAATAAGTCAAAATAAGGTGAACATAATAGATCATCGGGTGGAACTTCTTTTGCTATGTGAAAGTAGACTATGACATAAGTATTCAATATACTATACGAAGTATGTAATACAGAGTATTTGTTTTTATGTAATGAAAGAAGAAACTACGGAGTAATACAGGTAAGATATATATAATGACCTTATATTAGCATCACAAATTCACAGATACAAATAAAAGAAGGGGTTTTTATTCGACGTCCTCAATCGCTAAAAACGCCCGCGTATATATGGTGAAATGACGATTTTACCCTTTAAAAGAAAGTTAAACCCCCCCCCCCCCCCCTAACTTCACCCCTCCCCCTTCACCCTTCCCCTTCACATTTTTAAACATTTTTTTTGAATCAAAATTAATAAATAAACAAATAAATTTTTTAACCAAAAAATTCTAACAATTTTATATTTTTTCAATTAGATTAATTATTTTAATTATGAAATTCAGTAATTATTCAATTTTTTTGGCAACACTATTTTTTAAATATCCGAAATTAAAAAGGAAATAATAAACAGAAATTTATTTTATTACATTTGTTTTTACCTGGCGGGAAAAAAAATCAAAATCATTTTTTTTTTAAAACACAAGGGTCGTCCGGTGTGGCGGCCCGAACCATGTTTGGGCCGCCCGAAATTGGTGACCCAAACCATGTATGGGCCGCCCAGAATTGGCGGCCTGAACCATGTTTGGGCCATCCGGAATTGGTGACCCAAACCATGACTGGGCCGCCCAGAATTGGCGGCCTGAACCATGCCCTAGATCTGCGGCCCAGACATGGTTCCGACCGCCAATTCAGGGCGGCCCAGACATGGTTTCGGCCGCCAATTTTGGATGGCCCAATACTACAAAAATAATAAAAAATATCTTCGACGATGAAACGTGCATGATGGCCGACGACCACGACGTTGAAGGTGTTAGGTTATGATACATATATAAAACATATATAAAACATATATTTCATGCGGAAAAACCATAAAGTCAGGAATCCAAATTAATTGCCACATAACAATTAGCATAATTTAGGATGCATACATTTGTAGCGTGCCCTCCCTAGCTGCTCCCGAACTGAACAAGAACAAGTTTAGGACTCCAAGTGTAGTCCCTCCGTAGATAGTCCACAGCACGTTCGGATCCGCCTTAGATTTAATTAACTAGAATTCAACCTAAGGTTTTAAGTTATTCGAATATAATTTGTGGCAAATTATTAGCTTTAGTTTTAACTTTAAAACTATATGAATACTTGAATTTGGGTGATTATAAATTGTGAATGCTGTTGTGGGAACTTTTACGGTGCTGATGTGGCATGCGCTCCTCGGAGGTATCAAGTATGACTTGGCACGAACTTCTGGCAACCTGCAAAACAAGAATATTCCCAAAGGAATATTCCCTCCGATGCTTAAGTATAAGCTAGAGAGAGAAATGATTTGTAGAGAGAAGGCAGAGCAAAGACAAGTTTGTTGTGGTTGGGCAAGAATTGAATGCCCTTTTACCTAGGGATTTGCACTATTTATATTGCTAGGGTTACTCGGGAACTGGTCCCGCATGATTGAGAGTTTACGCAAGATTGGGACATGTGTCCTGCCTTGGTTCTATAGGCTTGTTTAGGCCCAATGTGGACCTCTTTATCGTTTGGGCCTGGGCTCTGTGCAGCTTAGGAGAATGCCCGTAGGCAAGCTTGTGGGCTCTTTCTTCTGGGTTTTGATAGTGCAGTTAGGTGGCATTCTTTTAGGCCACATCATTTGCCCCTCAAGGAGGATGCCCCTTGTCACTGTGGGGTAGGCTGCTTGATCGGGAGGAGTACCACGTGTGAGGGCCTCTCCGAGCTTAGATTTTCCTTTAAAAGCTTCAATTCCTCTTTCATTTTTCTTTTGTTACTTCAGAGCGATTTTTTCTTTTAGAGAGAGAAAGTAAATTCCGTTCTGTCAAAGTTCTGCTGGTGCGTGCGCTTGAGTGTTCTTGGATTTGCTGTCCAGTGTTCTTGAGGGTTTAGAGGATTTGCCAAGACTTCTCATCAGTTTGATCATTTTCTGGTAAGTTTTCTATCAACACCTTTGTTGTTTGCATGCTTGTGGGACCTCTCTCATTTATTGTTTATAGTATTCTGTGGAGGCGTCTTGGGGGTTATGACACCTTTCCCTTTCATTCATTGCTAAAGTCAGACGTCCTGTCCCTTATGCAGGACGGTATGGCTCGAATTAGAGAGACAGCTAACGTGCGTGCATGGGGTGCACCGCGAGAGGGGGACGATAGGGTTCCTTTTTCGAACCCGTCCCAAGGAAGTAGGAGTGGAGTCTATCCTTCCCATGATACAGGAGACGGGGCCACTAGAACAGCACTTTCTCCTAGGAGAAGAAAGAATGTGGCTTCCCGTCCCCGCGTTCCCCGCGAGGATTTTGAAGATGACTCCTCTAGCTCCTCAGACGAGTAGTTTGCAAAAAATCTTCCTCCTATGGTCCGGGGGAAGGAAGACGTCAATCTGTTCCCGTCGGATATCTTTCCCAGCATGAAATGGCTGCGGTACCTGAGGGAGCAGGGTCGCGATTTTGAGCGTTTTCTGCTCTTGCCTCCAGGTTTTAGCCTTAGGAGCCCCCGACCTCATGACTCCGTGGACCAACTCTCCCAAGGGGAGGTAGCCGTTTATACTGCTGCCTTTAGGTTGGGCCTTAGATTTCCATTGCACCCTTTTGTGATGGACGTTTTAGAGGGGTATGACATTGGCCTTGCTCAATTGACACCCAACTCCTGGGCAAATGTCTTTGGTTTTATTGCCAAGTGTGCTTTGAGCGGCGTCACCCCTTCCTTTCTTGCTTTCCTTCGTCTCGTAGTTATTGCCCCTTCTTCTCGTTCTCCACAGGGATGGTTCACCCTTTACAGCCGTCGGGGATATAAGACGGTGGTGGGTAAGACCTCTAGTTGGGTTTGGTGGAGGAAGAAGTGGTCTGTTGTCCAAATGGAAGACTTCTCCCTTTCCAGACGTCTTTCTCGTTGGAACCGCCGGCCCCGTTATTTGTCCAGAGCTGACGCCTACCCTCGCCTCTCGTCCAGGGAGTGAGGACTAGTGAAGCCCTTGTTCCAGGCTGAGATGTATCGGCTTTCGTCAAAAAGCCATGCCTGGGTGCCTAATGCTTGGCTTCCCCATGTCGGCCAGTTTACTAATATAGTCTTTCTTTCGGCCGTCGGTCTTTGTTCTTTTTTGAGTAGAGGTAGTTCCCCAGTAGATTTTCAGACATTTTTCTTTCAATTTTTTTTTTCTTACTAACCCTTGGCTTTGTAGGTTCTGCCATGGATCGCTTATCTCCCGAAGATAAGGGTGTAGTGGAAGTACCCGCTTGGCTGTCCGAAGTATATACCGAGGACATTCTCAAGGCTCCAAGAAGTCCAGTGAGGGTGCCTTTGGCGACGTCGCCAAGGTAATATATACTTTATATTATTATTATTTTTTTTTTTTTGTCATGATATGGTTGCTGATTTCTTTTTCTTTTAGGAACCCATCGTGCCGGCTACTAAGAAGCGTCCGGCATCTTCGACGGAGGCTCCTAAGCCCAAACGACCCTTCTTCAAGAAGATGGGTCCGGCCGACGCTGTTACCAAGCCGTCGGTACCAAAACCGTCCGCTCCCCCAGCTGAGGGGGAGGTTCCTCCTATCCAGACGCCCATTCCTCCTCCTGAGCAAAAGGAGATTCCATCCCAGATGGATACCGAAATGGATGGTTCTGCCGGAGCAGACACTGACGAGGCAGCAGTCGATCAGACTGCGGCGGCTGACGCCCCCGCCTTGTCCAGAGAGGACAAGGGTAAAGGCAAGGAGACTGAGGCTCCTTCTACTGATAATGCCTCTACTCCTCTTGCAGCTTCGCCAATTGGTTAGCGTCTCTGTACTTTAAATTTGTGATAATCAGGTTGGGGTTGCACGATATTTATTAATCTTGATGTTTGGTTCAGTTGAGATGTTCAAGTGGATGCGTCGGGCCGAGGTGGCGAGCATCCCTCCTTCGGCCGGTTTTAGCTCAGAGGCGAAGGATAAAATCCTTGCCGATGTGTATGCGGCCATTCCTGAGGAATACGTGAGGTCACTCCCCGGGATTGACTTGGGATTCTTTGGGTCCATTCAGTCTCTCGTCCTTGATGTGAGACACTTACCCCTGGATTCCTGTGGTTATGAGTATGTGTACGTTATTTTTAATTCTATATTATTTTTGGCAGCTTTTCATTCGTTGTGCCGAGAGTAGGAACTACCGCTTTGATATGCACAAAGAGATGCTCAAGCACAAGGACCAGATCGAGAATCATGAGCAATATGCTGAGAAGACGGCCAGGTTGATCAACTTGGACGCGGATAAGAAGATTGCCCTGAAGACAGAAGAGCTGAAGAAGGCCGAGGTGGACGCCGAGAAGTATGAAGAGAAGTTGCTGGAGCATGAGGAGCGGCTAGTCGTGCTGAGAGAGGAGTACTCTTCCGTCTCGGAGCGAGTGACTAATTTCTCCTCCAAGGTGAACGTTCTTGAAGGTTAGCTCAAGGCTATGCAGGGGAAGATCGAGGCCGTGCGCAAGGAGGCTGCAAGCTCTTTTAAGTTGGGCGAGGAGTCCATCTTGGAATGTGCCCAAAAGGCGTGGGATCAGTCTATGGACGGGAAGGATTTTTCCTGGTTCAAACGCCGTATCTCCCACCAGATAGCTGTTTCGACGGCTAGGCGCTTGGGCTTAGATCCTCCCGAGTTTGTTAGTGACGGGGAGGAAGACGTCGAAGAAGACGAGGTGAACTCCCCGGAAGGCCAGGATGTCCAGGACGGGAGTTCTATTGCCCCTCTTCCTTGAGCAGGTTTTCTTTTGCAATTGGTTTAGATGACGCCGTGGGCGTTTGTAAAACTTTGGTGCCTTCGGGCATTTATTTGATTTGGTTTGTTTGCGCTTTGGGCGCTATGTATAAACAGTATGTGCCGTTGTGCACTGTATTTTAATTCTATCAGTTAGGTACTGATTTCTTAAAATTTCTTTTGGTCCAAATGTTGGACAGAAACCTCAGTGTTTTAGGTGATCAGCCTAATTTGAGGCGCTAATCTAGGCCACTTCTTAGGCCGTCAAACGATTAGTCTTTTCTAGATGGCATCCCAGGAGGAGGTCTTTTGTCTGAATGTTTCGCGAGCCTATTTTGAGGTGCTAATCTAGGCCACTTCTCAGGCCGTCAAACGATTAGTCTTTTTAGACGCCATCCAAGGAGGAGGTCTTATGTCTGAATGTTTTGCTCTTTGTTTGAGTCTTTTTGGGCGCTTTTCAAAGAAAAGGCGTCATGCTGGGTGTCAAAACCCTTCGTGTTTATTAGCACTGGGTATTGTTTATTTAGCGGATAGGGACGCTAGTTTAGGAACTGTCTTCTGGTGAGTTTCTTTCAACAGAGACTTGTATTCGTCAGATAAGTGGTAATTTACTAAATTGCTTGCTACATTCACCGCGTCTTAGACGGGTATTTACAGGCCGTTTTGTGGGCTCTGAGTAGAATAGCTAGGCCGTTTTGTAGGCTCTGAGTACAATGGTTACCCTAATGATGTTCTACTCTTAGCCACCTTCTTCAATTTTGACCGCTTCTACTCGGACGGGTCCAATTTCTTTGGTGACCTGGGATTCATCTTCATGCTTTCGTTTTCCTCTGACTTCAGCAGCATCTTGCTTCCATGCTGACGGGTTGAGGGTCGTCAGGTAACAATCCCTAGCCTGTTGTCAATCTCCATGTATGGTGCCTATGACTCCATCATCGCACACGAACTTCAGAAGCATCAGATGGGTGACGACTACAGCCTTGATCTTGTTTAAGGTGGGCCGTCCCAGGATGACATTGTATACCGTCAGGTCTTTGACGATTAAGAAGTCTACTTCCATTTTCCGCCCATTCTGCCTATCTCCAATTCGAACTGGTAGAGTGATAACGCCAACAGGATGAATGATACTCCCTCCAAAACCAATGATGGGATAGTGAATTCTTTCGATGGCTCTGGGATCGTGTGCTAGGCGATTGAGGCATTCTAGACTCATTATGTCGGACGAGCTTCCCGTGTCTATTAGTATGCGCTTAACTCTCATGTTAGCTATCTTGAATTCAACCACGAGTGGATCATCGTGCAGCGTGGCTATCCGTCCGCCGTCTGATTCACATATTTCAATCTTTGGGAATGGGTCCATCGGCGCTTTGGCTGAGAGCAGCACCTGCCCTAAGCGGCGAGCATAATCCTTCTGTCCTCTCATGGTAGGTCCTCCAGCGGCTGGTCCTCCAGATATGACGGCTACAAATCCTCCGTCGCTATGTTGTCCCTTAGTCGGCGAGGCAGGGGACTTGTTCCTTTTGTATTGGTTTTTTCCAAAGCCTTGAGCATTCTTTCGTAAGTAGTTCTTGATATGTCCTTTGGAGGCTAGACCATCTAAAGCCCTCTTCAAGCTTCTACAATTCTTGGTTTCATGTCCTATATCTTCATGGAACTGGCAATATAACTTGGGATCTCGAGTCTCAGCAGGGGACTTCATGGGGAAGGGTCGATCAAGGTCGTACTTTGCCCCTACGTCTTTTAGTATGGTGAGAAGGTCCGTGTTGTATTCGAAATATTCCCGCTCTTGCGGCCGTTCTCTCTTGTGCCCCGGAAAGTTGGTATCATGCTCTTTAGAGAGAGCCCATGTGCCATTTACCCGTGGAGGTTTTCGGTCCACCTTATCCTTCTTCCCGGAGGAGTCTGTTGTTTCTCCAATCCTCCCTTCCTTTGACGCGCTGCATATTTCCGTTGCATTGATAAATGCTTCAGCCTCGTCTAGGACCTCTGACATAGTCCTTACACTCTTCTTAACTAGGTAAAACTTGAAGGAGCCCTTCTTCAATCCCCTGATAAAGTTATCAAAAGAGACACCATCGGGCAAGTCTGGGATCTGTCCCGCCTCTAGATTGAAACGCTTCACGTAGCTTCTTAGGGACTCGTCCTTCCCTTGCTGAATCCGTCCTAAATGCATGCTAGTTTTCCTTTCTTCCTTGTGTGCCATGAACCTTGTAGAGAACAAAGTCTGTAATTCGCTAAAAGAGGCAATTGATCCTGGAGGCAGCCGTTCAAACCATTTAGACGCTACTCCCTTAAGCGTGGCTGGGAAGTATTTGCACCAGGTGGCTTCATTGGTTCCCTGTACGTACATGTGGTGGCGGTATGCGACAAGATGCATGTCGGGATCAGTGGTCCCGTCATAAGCTTCAATGGTAGGGGTTTTTACTTTGGGTTCCTTCGGGGTGTTCATAATCTCGTCAGAAAAAGGGGTACTCATGTGCCTTAACGTCAGGTTGTTGAACCCTTGCTGAATATGATAGGTAGGCTCACGGCGGCTTGATAGTAGGCGGGGGCGGATGCTTACCCTATGGGGCGTCATCTGGGTTGGTCCACGTGTAGTGGGATAAATGGCGGGTCTTCCATCACAGGGGTGGACCCGGTGTCTGACAGTTCAGATTCAGCCTCATAGTGCTCTTGACGCCTTGCAGCTGGTCGCAAGACGGCTGGGGGACTTCCCCTAGATGATGGTCGTAGGACCGGGTCCCTTCGAGGTAAGAAGGTGGGCGGGTCACGGCCATATTCTGAGTGCTCAGGCACAGGGCTAACTCCCCTGCTTGCTTGTGGACGAGAACCTTCTCCAGTTCTCCAGACGTTGGACCTGAGCGGCATTCTGCTTATCCGATTGACGCCTAGATTGAGGGGCCTCTGCGGAGCCGTCCTCTCAGCGCAGTAGATCAACATGTTCTTCCGAATTACATCTTGCAGTGTAGTGCTCATCTGTTGTCGGAAGGTCTAATTCATTTGCTGTTGGAATCCTGTTAAAATCTCGCGTAGGGAGCCCACCGATACTGGAAAATCTAGATTCTCGTCCAACACGACGTCTCGGACGCTAGGGCTTAGATGGCCGCCTGGCGGAGACGCCTCGGTTATTGGTTCTTCTTCCACCACCACCTCAGCTTGCATTCGTCCGGGTGTGTTCCCTGCGTTTGCAATTCGATTCGTTTCTTCAATGTGCCGTCTCTCTTCTTCACTAGCATGCTCTCTGTCAGGGTGTAGTTCGGCCATGACACTGTACCTCCCCACAGACGGCGCCAAATGTTGTGGGAACTTTTACGGTGCTGATGTGGCACGCGCTCCTCGGAGGTATCAAGTATGACTTGGCACGAACTTCTGGCAACCTGCAAAACAAGAATATTCCCGTAGAAATATTCCCTCCGATGCTTAAGTAAGTATAAGCTAGAGAGAGAAATGATTTGTAGAGAGAAGGCAGAGAAAAGACAAGTTTGTTGTGGTTGGGCAAGAATTGAATGCCCTTTTACCTAGGGATTTGCACTATTTATAGTGCTAGGGTTACTCGGGAACTGGTCCCACATGATTGAGAGTTTACGCAAGATTGGGACATGTGTCCTGCCTTGGTTCTGTAGGCTTATTTAGGCCCAATGTGGACCTCTTTATCGTTTGGGCCTGGGCTCTGTGCAGCTTAGGAGAATGCCCGTAGGCAAGCTTGTGGGCTCTTTCTTCTGGGTTTTGATAGTGCAGTTAGGTGGCATTCTTTTAGGCCACATCAAATGCCATCACCTATTTATAGGGTAGGATTATCGGAACTAGAAACCTACAAGGATTCAATTAATCTAATCTTATTAGAATTAGATATTAATTAAAACTATTAAGTTAATGTTTAATTCAACAACTAACTCTAGTAGTTTTAGGAAATAAATCTTTAATCTAATCCTAATCGTTTAAGGATTTGATGCATGCACGAACTCAACGCATACACGCACGCACAACCCACGAGGGGCGCTGGGCGCGCGCGCGCGTGGAGTGCTCGGCCCAGCAGCGCTGCAGCCCACGAGTGGGCGTGCCAGCCTGCTGGCCTCGCTGGGCCTGGCCTTGCGCTTTTCTTGGCTGGGCCTTGCGATGCTTGTGGGCTGCCTTGCTGCGCGCGGGCTTTGCTAGGCGCAGGCCTGGCTTCATGCTGGGCCTTGCGTCTAGCAAGCTCGTCCGATGTTTATTTCGTACGACGCGCTTCAGATTAATTTTCCGATTCCGGAATTCATTTCCGATTCGAACAATATTTAATATTTCCGATTCCGGAATTAATTTCCGTTTCGAACAAATATTTAATATTTTCGATTCCGGAAATATTTTCTGTTTCCGGCAATATTTCCATTTCCGATAATATTTTCCGATACGTACTATGTTTCCGTTTCCGGCAACATCTACGACTTGGATAATATTTATATTTCCGATACGATCCATATTTCCGTTTCCGGCAATATCATCGTTTCCGGAGTATTCATAATTTGCCTTTTGACGATTTCAGCTCCCACTGGAACCGAGATCCTTCGATTCCGAATATCCATAAATGGAGTATTTAATTCACTTAAATACTTGATCCGTTCACGTACTATTTGTGTGACCCTACGGGTTCAGTCAAGAGTAAGCTGTGGATTAATATTATTAATTCCACTTGAACTGAAGCGGCCTCTAGCTAGGCATACAGTTCACTTGATCTCACTGAATTATTAACTTGTATAAATTAATTAATACTGAACCGCATTTATTAGACTTAACATTGAATGCATACTTGGACCAAGGGCATTATTTCCTTCAGAAGGAACGTCGTCGTCCATGATGGAGGGGAGTGCGACGCGTTGCGTGGCAGAAACAGAGATGGTGGTGGAGCAACGTGATGATGGTGAGGTGACGAGTGAAGAAGATGGTGGAGGTAATGAGTGAAGAAGATAGTGGAGGAGATGTCGCCGGAAAAAGGCCGGAGTTTGGAGTGGTCTTCCGGAAACGGAAAGATGAAGGGAGGTGGCGTAACTTATATAAGGGTAGAACCGTACTTTTACCATAAACACGCGGGGCGTTTTTAGCGTACTCGGACGTCGAATAGCGATACACTAAAAGAAACTACGAAGTAATACAAGTAAGATAATGACCTACTATTAGCACCACCGATTCACATATACAAATAGATTCACGAATTTCATCATATATATAATAGTGTTTATGCATGTGACGTATATGTGACATTTTCTTTTGAATAATTGTAATTTTATAAAACAAATATGATGCAAAACATGTACTCCGTAGACCGTAGTTGATAAATGAAAATATTTTGTATTTTTTGTTTGAAGGGATATAATTTTTCTTGACCCGAATTAATTAATTTTTTCTCTTTTAAACAAATTTATCAAGTTAGTGAGGTCATAGATTTAATTGATACACAAAAAAAATCAAAGATTTAAAACTTCTTTCGTATAAATGAGTTTGTCAGGTTCCACCATTCCTACTCTGCCTTAACATAGGAAATGTGTATTAAATCAGCATAACTTTATAGATATGATTTTTTTTTTCTTGACAAATTAACGTGTCTGTAAGTGTCATTTGACTTATTATTATATAAAAAATTCATTTATCAACAACATTTTTCTAACCGACCTTCTAATATTATCCTTTTCAATTTAGTTAAAACTTATTGGTTTCTCGAGTTCTCTGTTATACTTTAAAAAGAATTTTGTTGTGATAAACTAAATCCTCAAGGTAGCACCAAATAACGAAAGTAATTGATTTATTCTTTTGGCCAATGAATAGATTGGGTGAGTCTTCGACAAATCATTTTTTCTTATTGGTTATTAACATTTTCAAAAGAAGACGTTGAGAAAGCAGTTGTTTATGTCATATAAGTCAAGTGACAAACATGGTCTTTAGATTATACTCCGTTTATTTAGTTGGAAGCTTCGAAGAATCTTGATTATAAACGTATCAATTATTGAATTATTATTTTAGGTTCAGCCGAGTTTTTTTTTTTTTTTTTTTTTAAAAGGTAAGAAAAAAAGACTTAGGTTCCCCTTCGCACAAGGGTGAGACCTAAGCTGTCACTTTGAACAATATTATCTAAGTTAGGGCTAGAGTTCGGGGTGATACACAATGGTTCAACAATAAGATGTCCTACATTAGCTATCCAATCTGCTGCTCTATTTGCTTCACGGAAGATATGCTTGATATGGGTAGAGTGAAAATGCTGAAGAAGAGTCCTGCTATCTTGAATAATGTTTTGAAGCTTCCACGGGGGGTTCCAGATTCCTTTTAGCGAGTTGATCACAAGTAGGTTGTCACCTTCGATGTAGATGTCTTTAATATTCAGTTTGATAGCCTCTTGGATGCCCTTATGAAGGGCTAGGGCTTCTGCCATGTAGACTTGCGAGTTACCCAGGTTAAAAGATTTGGCGATGACCGTATCTCCATTGTTGTTTCTGATGATGATACCTCCTGCTGCTGATGAGTCTTTTCGTGATCCGTCGAAGTTGAGTTTGAAGGCGCCCAGTGGGGGCGGGAACCACCGCACAAGAATGGGATGTGGGGTGGTTGGAAGAGAAGTGGAAGGATGATGAGTGTTGAAATGGTTACCTCTGTTGTGAGTCAATCTGGAGTCTAAACTCCCATTCTTTGAAGGTGTTAAGAGCTTTAAAATAGCAGCGGCAGGGAGAAAGCTTATTGTTGGAGAACACTAAGGCATTCCTTTCCTTCCAAATAGTCCAGCAAACGGTAATGAACTTCCTGAGCGCAACTTGGTTCCGTCTAAGGTAGTCTAAAGTTTTGAAGAAATCCGTCATAGGGAAGGAGAAATCGAACCAATTTTTAGTTAGTCTATGCATCCAGACATTTTTTGTGTGCTCACAATTGAGAAAGAGATGATTAATATTCTCACTGGCATGGTTACATCTAGGGCAACAACTTGAGGGAATAATTTTCCTATGAAAAAGAGTTTCTTTAGTTGGAATACTTTTATGGCAAATTTGCCATAAAAAGATCTTTAGTTTTGGAGCTATATTGAGTTTCCAAATCCATCTAAACTCCCATTTTTTATCAGAGACTGGGAGTTCGTGGGCAAGCCAGGTAGCGGATTTAACTGAGAACTCTCCAGAGTTTGTGCAGCCCCAAATGGGGTTGTCAGGCAGTTCATTAACAGGGATAGGGATCCCTTTAATTTTTTGCACCAACTCAGGTGAGAGGAACGAAGAAAGTTTCCTTATATCCCAATTTTTGGATTCATCAATGAACGAGTTCACGTAGACGTCTCCCCTATTACTATTTGGGGAGTTGCAAGGGAGATCAGAAAGGGCATATTGACCAACCCAGTTATCTTTCCAGAAATTGATGTGATTCCCATTGCCAATCTTCCATCTAATTCCTTACCTCAAAATCTCCCGTTGGTTTAAAATGCTGATCCAAATAGGAGAGTCTTTATTTTTTCTCTTGGCAGAGAAGAATTTTGTGTTCTGAAGATATTTTTTCCTCATGATTTTTGCCCAAAGGTTATTTTCGTCTGTTAGGATTTTCCAGCCTAGTTTTGCGATGAAAGCTCTATTCAGAGGGTAGGTTCTTCTTAAACCTAGCCCTCCTTGATCCTTAGGCTGACAGACTTTGTTCTAGGCAATGAGAGGGAGTGCATTACCTGACTTGGATTGGTTCCAAAAAAATTGGCGATGAATATTATCCAATTGATGGCACGTCTTCCTTGGAAGTAGGAAGGAAGAGCAAATGTAGGACGGGAGGGCTTCAAGGTTTCTTTGAATGAGCGTTGTTCTACCTGCTTTGGATAGAAAGTTAGCTTGCCAGGAGTTTATACAGCGTTCATTTTTTTGCATGATGCGTAGATAGTCAGATCTTGTAGGTGTGAAACTTGAGAAGTGAGCTCCCAGATATCGACCTAGAGACCCAGATTTATGCATATTAAAAATGCTGGCCAAAGCATCTCTCTTGGGGTGGTTGATATTCTTTGAGAAGATAATAGCTGATTTATGGAAATTCACTAATTGGCCTGAGAGTTTACAGAAGTCAGTGATGACTTTGAGTAAGTTATGGCATGCGGAGTTAGTGGCTTTACATAAGAGTAGGCTATCGTCTGCAAACATTAAACATGGGATTTTTATAGTTTGTGGCGCTATTTTAAATCCGAGCCCTAGGTTAGGTCTCGCACTGGCATTATTCAGCATGATTATAAAAACTTCCATGCATAAAATAAAAAGGTAAGGAGATAGCGGGTCTCCTTGTCTTAACCCTCTAGACGGGGTAAAAACATCCGTGGTTGAGTTGTTAACTTTGATAGAGTACGAAACTGTAGTCACAGTTGCTTTCACCCAGTTTATCCAGGTTGTAGGAAATCCCATTTTGTCAAGAGTAGCCCAAAGGAAATCCCATTCTATTCTGTCATAGGCTTTTTCCATGTCCAGTTTAAGAGCACACCATCCAACTTTGGATTTTGATTTCTTAAAAACATTGAGGATCTCCTGGACTAAAAGCAAATTATCATGGATGGACCTGCCAGGGGTGAAGGCGTTTTGGAAGGGGCTTATGTGTTTTTGAAGAATAGGACTTAGTCTAGAGACTAGGAGTTTAGAGATAGCTTTATAGATCGTGCCGCAGAGGCTGATTGGTCTGAAATGATTGGGGTTCTCTGGGTTATCATTTTTGGGGATAAGAGCTATAAGAGTGTGATTCAGAAAAGGCGGCATTTTTCCGTGTGAGAAAAAGCTCTTTATTGCTAATGTAACTTCAGGGCCGATTGTTTTCCAGTAGGTTTGAAAAAACTTTGGCCCAAATCCATCTGATCCTGGTGCCTTGAGCGGGTTCATAGTAAAGAAACTATTTTTAATCTCCTCGTCTGAGAAGGGGGCGATGAGACTAAGCCTATCGGAATCAGAAATTAATTGTGGGGGAAAATCTAGGTTAATTATACGCCCAGGCTGAACGGATGTTTTGAATCTATCTTGAAAGGAGTTAAAGAGGATGTTTTGAACGTTCACTTGCCCCTCCTCCCAATGGTTGTCAGCATTCTTTAGTCGATAGATGTGGTTTTTCGCGGCTCTTTGTTTCATGAGTTGGTGGAAAAATCTCGTGTTTCTGTCTCCTTGATTCAGCCAAGTTTTTTTTGCAGAATTTTTCCACAAGTGCTGTTTTTGTAAGAGGATCTTTTCTCGTTGTTTGAGCATTCTTAAAAGGTGGTTTTGCCAGATAGGGTTGAACGGTTGGGTTATAAGCTTATCTTCAAGTTCTTGAATTTTATCTGCATTAGTTTTAAGTTGCATGGTCTTGTGTGAGAATTTTCCTTTCGCCCAATTTTTTAGGTCGCCTTTTATGTTGGTTAGTTTGGATTTTATTCTAAAGAATCTTGAACCTTGAGTATTGCAGTTCTAATGCTTTTTAACAATTTTAGCTGGTTCATCCTCGAGAGTCCAAGAATTTTGGAATCTGAACAATCTATTCACCATAATGGTCTCTGAGTTTGTATCAAAGAACATTGGGGCATGATCTGAGCTAGTAAAGGTACCATATTTAACTGATGCGTTGGGGAATTTATCAGTGAAGATATTGCTTGCGACGGCCCTATCTAGCCGTTGATACAAGCCTGGGTGGGATTGGGATTTCCAGGAGTACGATTGTTGTATGCACGCTATGTCTGTCGCATTTGAACGAGTAAGAAACCTTGGAAGTCTCTGGCATTGTCTTTGTGAGACTGGGTTGCCTCCACATTTATCCGAATTATGTAAAAGTTCGTTAAAGTCGCCGACGAGGATCCAGGGAATATGAATGTTTTCATAGAAGGTAGATATCAACTCCCAGAATTGGTCTTTATCGTTGTTTTGTGCCGGGAAATAAGCCCCAGAGACAAGAATTTGCTCATTGGTTGGTTTATAAAGAACGTTAAGGTGAGCACATCTATCTGCTATAGTGTAGTTTTGGACCAGGATCGAGTCGTTGTTCCAACAAACCCATAGTCCTCCACTATGATTAATCGGATCAATAATTAAATGTTTTTGAAAACGGAAACCTTTGATTATATTTCTACTTGTGACATTAGAAGTCATAGTCTCAAGGACAAATAAGATATCAGGCTTGAACGAATTAAGATAGTGGGATATATCTCCAATAGCTTGGAGCTTTTTACCCCCTTGAATATTCCATGAAAGTATTCTCATAAGTAAGGCGCAGATAAAAACAGGGCCTTGTGCCCGTAAAGTTCCATGCGGATCAAAGTCCGGTTCCAAATAATACACACCAAAACAAGAAGATAAAGGCCAAAACTAATGTAGGCTGTTTGCCTAATACGTTCTAAGCGGATCACAGTCCGGTTCCAATTAATACAAGTAGAAATTATAAGGGTTAAAACCAGAAGGAAATGAACAAGAAAACAGTAGTGAACGCTGTTGAGAAAAAGTGATACAATGAAAGGGGAGCTGAACAACACCATAGTGGGGTTGGGTCTATACATGTTCCACAGGTTCGAAAGCGTGTACAGCAGGTCGTAGTGTTTAGCCTCCATCCAACTGAGTTCAAAAACAAAGACAAGCTTAGTTATCCAATCATGATAAGTTACAACAATATTCTTAAGGTGGAGAAAGGACCATAAAAGAGAGAAAGGGAAGGAGGAAAGCAAGGTTAGAGGAGGGAAGAAGTCCTCAGGTAGGAAACCAGAGTTGTTTCTTACAACATCATAGGACAAGAACCTTTGGTCCTTATAGAGCACAATAACAGGGTTCCAATCAAAGAGCTTCCAATGATTTAGGTTCCTCCATTTGAGTTGGAACCAGTTAGTGGTCCACAGGAAACCCATAGCAATGATCAAGGCAAGACAACTGTTCCACAGTTTAAGATAAATGAAATAGCAGGGCCAATGTATACAACAAACAACACAGTACCAATCCAGCAAAGTAAAGGCAGAAATCATACTATCATTAATTTGACACTTAGGTACAGTATTGGTGTTAGAAAAAATAACCACAACTACAGTAGTTACAAGCCTAGCTACCTTCATATCTACAGGTTTACAAAAGATGCAAAAAAGAAACCTGTAGTGATACATTGAGATAGAACACAAGCTAGGAATATAACTACTAAACCCTAAAGGCATAAAAACCATAATCAACTGATCAAAAAGTGATATGAGAACCACCATCCAAAAAATCAAAAGTAAGGAGAGACATATCATCCAGCAGAGGGTGAAGGAGAGAGATCACCATCATCTCTCTTCCTTCTCTTGGTGTTTTCAGCTTCCATGGGGGGGCATTCAGAGAAAATTGGATCATTAGCATCAAACCCATCACCATCATAGATTTCCAAGTCCATATCCAGCTCCTCATCTACCTGAACCTCTTTGACACCTTGAGGAGCAAGCTCTAAAGGGTCAAAGTCAGGCAAAAAGTCCTCATAAGGTTGGACTGCAGGAGGATTAAGAGAAATTGTATCACCAGTAGATACTTGGAAGTCTTGAAGACCCTGAAAGCTATTGGCTAAAGGGATGACAGGCAACCCAGTGTCAGGCCTTAGCTGAGGAGTAGCAACAGGTCTAGTAAGTGGTGGAGAGGTGTGATGGTAAGGTTTAGCTTGGTTTCTTTTTAAGTTACCTCTGGGCTTAGCTCTCCTTCTTGGCACAACAGCCAGCCAATCAGAAGGGGAAGCTTGCCCCCCACTATCCCCAGCCACCCCCATAGACAGCTTTGCCTCATCCAGCTGAGCCACCACTAACTCAAGACAAGGAGGGGGTCTCTTGGGACAGGTATTCAAGAAGTGCTTTGGGTCACCACATAGAGGACAGACTTCCCAAACACCTTCATAGGAAAGAAAGTACTCCTGAATGTCATAGCCAAAGTTCAAAGTAATAGATCTAGGGACAGGCTTGGTGATGTCAAGGTTAAGACAAACTCTGGCAAACTGACCCTTCTCAGCATTTTCTGAAGTGAACTTATCAAGCTTAATTGGCTGACCCACACAACTAGCAATTTGGGTTAGGTAGTGCCAGGTCCAATACTCAGTGGGGAGAAAAGGTATTTTAACCCATTGATCAACATGAGTAATGGAGTTGAACTGAGCTTTAAATGAGGCTCTCCAGGGAATCAACACAAAATTCAGCCCTTGCACAAACCAAGGCCTATTATCCCACACCTCCTCCTTATCCAGGGGATTAGAAAATTTGATTAAAAACCACCCATTCCCAATGAATCTAAAGGACACCTCCCCCCTCAGGAAACTCCAGTCTCTCTTCATTCTAGCTATAACAGCTGCCTGGGGGACAAATTCACCCCACACTTTACCAAAAAGACAAGTGGCTTCCATAAGCTTAATTTGATCATGCTCGAGTTTTGGGGCATCTAAGGTGATGGTGGCAATATTCGAACCAGGAACCTGTGGTGGAGGATTATGTGAACTGTCCTTAGGTGAGGTATTGGGATCAATATCAGAACTGCTACCTCCCAGGAGAAAGGAGCTATGGGAGGTGTGACTGAAGAAGCTGGTAGGACCTGTATCACTAGGTAAGCTGGTATATTTAGGTTCATTGGAAATTGCAGGAGGGTTCTTCTTGAGAAGTGAGGCATAGCTAGACTCTGTAGGATTGGTTGACATTAAAACACAAAGACTTAGCAGATTAAGGAGAAGAAGCACTAGGAAACAGGACTTATACTTGAAACACAAGCAAGGAAAGAGGGCTGTGAGAGAATTAGGAAAACTGGTGTAAGAAAAGAAGTACCCACATACAAAAACAACCCAGTATTTATAGATGTGTCTAGGAGTATTAAGGAGCTCAAAAGTCACCCAGGCAAGGCAATTGACACAATTCATATACAAGGAAGGATCTAGAAAAACATAATTAAATTGTATCCAAAAAGTAATCATCACCCAAATTAAAACGAAACACAAACAAACAACCTGTAAGCATTGAAACAAAGCAAAAACCAGTAATAAATGACAGAAAAGAATCGAAAAGGCAAGGAAAAGCTTAGAGAAAAACTTCCCTGAGTAGATTTTTGAAAATAGGCGAAATCTTTCCATCTCTGCATTTGGATAATCGCTGCTATAGGTCCAAATAGGGCGGTGGGTTTGTATTAGTGGAGTGAAAACTTTAATTACCCCCCTTAAACCATCATTACTGTTGCAGAACCCAAGATATGGTGACTCAGCAAAGATCTCCACCCTTAAATCAGCGGTGCCTTGCTGATGAAGCCAAGATGAAGATCGGAAAGATGAGATCTGACCTCGATACCAACGAGGTGACAATCCATTACCCAAGAAGCCATAATTACCCCTATTAAGGCTTGGTCTAAAGATTTTGAGGGGAATCTCATTCTGGAAATGGGACAAGGAGGAAGACGAACGATTTTGCAAGGCAAAATCAAGATCAGAAGTTGAACTGGACTTGGGAAGGGGGCTATACCCAGTTAGGGTTTTCACTCTCTCTCTAGAAAACTTAGGTATCTCATATTTCTTTTTTTTCCTCATTTTTCGGTGGTTAGGTTCAGCCGAGTTAAGATGGATTATACACAAATCTATTAATCAATAAGTTATAGAGTGAAAAATCAATCATTTTTATTAATCTCAATACCAAGTAAAAAACCATAAAGTTAATTACAGATCACACCATGTACTACATAACTCCGTATTAGGTAAAGTTAGTTAAAAACAAAAGAAAACACAAAACAGTTATCATAGCTCCTGAAAACTTCACTGGGCTTACTATTTACCGCCCCATATTACTCAAAACCGCCCTAATATTTTACCCATATACCCCCTTTATTTACCCCCTCATTTTAGCATTTACCATTATCCTTTACCTTTTCCCTTTTTACCGCCCACCCTAAACATAATGTGAAATAATTTTTACATGGCCGAGACTACCGGTGAAACATCAAATTCACAAGAGGACTTTTTTTCGGAAAAAAATATTCAGAAACTTATGCATTTCTAGTTTGTACCATGGTACAGACTTATGAAGTTTAAGCCTGTACCATGGTACAGACTTATGAGTTTTGAGCTCCGACCAATCCATGGTATAGACTTATGTAGTTTAAGCTCGTACCATGGAAGGAGCTTAAACTTTATAAGTGTATACCATGGTCGGAGCTCAAAACTCATAAGTCTATACTATTTAATGTTTTGATTTGTTGTTGAATTTGATGTAATTTGTTTCGGAGAAAAGATTAAGAGACTTATGCATCTTAAGCTTGTACCATGGTACAGACTTATGAATTTTAAGCTCGTACCATGACAGGAGCTTAAAATGCATAAGTCTATGCCATGGTGTGAGCTTAAAATGCATAAGTCTATGCCATGGTGTGAGCTTAAAATGCATAAGTCTCTACCATGGTGTAAACTTAAAATGCATAAGTTTGTGGAATCAAAATTAAATTAGTATTTTTTAATTTATTGATTAATGTACTTATTGACAAATAAAATTGCTTGGTTTAAATAATTTTTTTTATGGGTGTATGGTGGTGGTTTGGATGAAGATACTTTATCTCTTCAAAATAGATGGGGTAATTAATTTATAAGGATATTAAAGTAAAATAGTGAGGCGGTTTTGAGTAATGTGGGCGGCTTTTAGCGCTCCACCAAATAAAATCCATCAATGTACAACATAGACACCCCATCAACAACACCACAACACAACACCCCACTAGTGGAGCAGTACACTACCTCCAAATTCCAAACCCAACAAAATCAAACTCTGCAAAATCTGCAGAAAAAAAAGCAGCAAAAGAAGAAGAATTCACATGAAATCAAAAACCCAAATGTGAAGAATTTCACGCCCCACTAAATCCGCACGACAACCGGTAACTTCTTCTTCGTCTTCTCTCCCTCCGAAATCAAAATCTCTCTAAATTCTATGACCAAACTTTTCACGTCTTTCCACTCACAGACTTCAATGCCATTTCGATTTATTTAATTATATAGTACTGCAATTAGTAATTTTTTAAGAAACTAATACAGAGGGTTACTCAGTTAAATACTACTTTAATTTATCTTTATTAGTCCGAATGTTTTTTGACAGCGGTGCAGAACCATACTTGTGGATTTTTCTGGGGTTCAATTGATTTCTACATTTATATATTGTGACAGTTTTTATCGGTGCAAATTAATTTCCTGTCAAACATTTTCATGGAATTCATACTTGATTCCTTTTTTGATAATGTAAGATAGTATTAATGGTGGGTTTTCTTCTACCTTTTCTCTCTCTTAATTTTTGTGATTTTTGTTTCTGATTTCTTGTTGAAGATTTTCAAGCAGACAATGGAGTCTTTTCCCTTTTCTTCTTTGACTTCGCTTTTTTCTACTTCCCCAAAATATTTCTGTTCTTGCATTAATAAAACGATTAAACGACGTAAATTACAATCTTTGACGATTTAATTTCTATTTCAGGTAATTAATTTGCTGCTGAACTGAGCTCCAGTGACCAAGTGTGTCAATCTGCAGCTTAAGATCTATCCTTTGAATTAAATGCATGTGTAAACTTAAGATCAATTTGGGAAACCCCACTTAATTTTGCCTAATTTTGGGGCATAATTTAGTTGGAGTTTGTTTCCCCTGAAGATTTGAGTATGTTTCGTCTATCATTTCGGAAATGGGGTTGTTGATTTTGATTGAGATTGTTGTTTCCGGAGTTTAAATTTATTTGTTGATTGAAGAAAGAGGAGGAAGTGTTAAAGAGTTAGATTAGAGATGGATAACGCGGGGTTAGGGGAAGTAGCAACAATAGCTCAGCTCACCGGGCTTGATGCGGTGAAGTTAATTGGGTTGATAGTGAAGGCGGCGAATACCGCCCGAATGCACCGGAAAAACTGTCGGCAATTTGCCAATCACTTGAAGTTGATCGGAAACTTGCTGGAGCAGCTCAAGATCTCGGAGCTCAAGAGGTACCCAGAAACCCGAGAGCCGCTTGAGCAGCTTGAGGATGCACTTAGGAGGTCTTACATTTTGGTCCATAGTTGTCAGGATAGAAGTTATCTTTACTTGCTTGCTATGGGGTGGAATATTGTCTATCAGTTTAGGAAAGCCCAGAACGAGATCGATCGTTACTTGAAGCTCGTCCCCCTCATCACTCTCGTCGATAATGCCAGAGTTAGGGTAAACATTCTTATGTCATTTTCAATCTTTTGGTTATGAAGTTTTTGTTGATTATTTGTGAAGATGTTTGCATGTGAAACAACACAAAATATGGTAGTATAGTTTATTGTTGTGTTAAATTGAAAGGAAATTGTTGGAGTGATGCTGATAAATTGATTAATGCTGTGTCAATTTCCACATAAAGCAGTTTTGATTTTGATAGGTTGTTCTTTTTGGGGATAATATGGATGTTTATGTGGTTGGAGTGTCATTATAGAGGATTTAGGGGTTTGCTTACTTCATAATTTGGTATGTTATGTTTGCTTTTGTGTCTCAATCTTGAGTTGTTGTTGACTTGTCACCTATATGATTAATTTGGTATGAAGTTGCCTCTTGCATGTCTATTGCGGCGGGTGATACTGATAAAATATTTAATTCCTAATTGTTTACATTGAACTTTTGTCCAATCTTATACGCCAAGTATGAATATCGAATATGTTTTTGATCCCCTCAGAAGTTGGAACAATATCTAGAAAGGCTTGATCTCAAGGTTCTTGCATAACTCCTGTTAGGAGTTAGGAGGAGTTTATCATAGTCAGTGTGCTCTGTACTCCACTACAGAGTATTTATTTCGAACAGTGGTTTTGTTAATGATCTGAAAACTTCATCTGCTGGCTTTCTTGCATGTTTAATATACAAAATGAGAGCTAGAAAGCGAGCTATCTAAATTAACAGTAATGAAATTTTTAGTCTACCAAAGAACAGTATAACTACTAGCTTGGTATATTAGGAGCCTTTACAATTTGATTTGGCCAGCATCTAGAATTCTTCTATGAAGTATATAAGACCTGACGTTATGCTGCTGTAAAAGATGCGTTGACTAGTGAAGCTGTTATATGTGCTGTGGTTCGCTAGTCTGTGGTAGCAGAAAAAGTGCCTCTATGATGGGGTGACTGGTGACCACCTTTTGGCTTCAATGGTGATTTTGACATTTTCTTCTTCTCACAACTTCATGAGCAATATCATTCACTCATTGTGTTGCCGAATGTTACATATAATCTGATTCATCTATAGATCAGACTGCTGCTAAAAATGGTAATGCCAAGCTAATTTATTGATTATGTCATGACAGGAAAAACTCGAATACATTGAAATGGATCAACGCGAGTATACTTTAGATGAAGAGGATCAAAAGGTGCAGCAAGTGATTATGAAACCTGAACCCTGTGAAACTGATACTGTGATTCTAAAGAAGACTCTTTCTTGTTCATACCCAAAGTATTCCTTTGATGAAGCACTTAGAAAAGAGAATGAAAAGCTTCGATTGGAACTCCAACGCTCACAAGCTAATTTGGACATGACTCAATGTGAAGTCATCCAACGTTTGCTTGATGTTACTCAATCTGCAACTTTTGTATGTGAAACAGAAAAGACTGCATCAGCTAAAAGTTCAAGGTCAATTAAGCAGCCTTACACCGAGGAAAAATACTCATTCGACGACAACTCCCCCAAGAAAAGTGTAACTTCCAGGTACATTAGGGTTTTACAGTTATACTTCGTATCAGAGATATATATCGTTTTGTATTAATATTTGCTGAATATTATCTAAAAAAAAGTAACTTAACATCCAGTATTGCATATTTTGATTTTGATCTCAGTCTCACTTGTTGTACCAAATCTTTGAGAAATGTCGGTGCCTACAACTTTGTCATGCTAATCTATCGTCTATTGTTTTAGTGATTTAATTGAAGCTAGGGTGAAGAAATGGAGTCATTAATACTTACAGATTGGTGACATTTTCTGCCTATCTCACAATTGTTTGTTTGGTTGCACTTATTATTGGATATAGGAAAGTTGATGAGTTGATTAGTGCGAGATGATAGTGTATTAGTGTGATCTTATTGTTGGGAGATACACATGACATTGTAGAATTTTCTGCCTCTTTCATCATGTTCTTGTTTCCAATGATCTTAAAAGGATATATCAGCTAAAATTTCCTGATGTCAGCTGAAGATTAAGGATATCCTGGCATTTCAAAGCACTGCAGTGAAGTTTTGCTTTAATTATTTAACATAGGAGTAAACTGGACGATTCAGTTGCCAGATGGTTTTCAAAGTGCTAATTAGCACTTGCATTATGCTATGTTGGCACATCAGTTTACACTTGAAAATTCTGAAGTTTGAAGTGCCTGATGATTTACATTTACCCCTTGTGCAGGACTGCCTCTACAATGTCTTCACAGCGTGATCTTCTGTCAAACCGAGGTTCATTTCGGCATGAAGAGTGGCATAATGATTTGCTAGACTGTTGTTCAGAACCTTGTCTCTGTATGTATCACGTGTATCTCTGTTTCTTTTGGTATGGGTGATTATGAACTAAGACAGCAACTTGCATACTTTCAGTTCTATCAAAATGCATGTTGAACTTTATTGGAAGTAAAGTCTGTTGCAAATGCTTTTTATCTTTCACCAGTTCAACTGACAGCCTTTTCTTCTGCAGGTCTAAAAACATTCTTCTATCCCTGTGGTACATTTGCAAAAATCTCCACCGTGGCAAATAGTAAATACATGTGTAAGTATCATTACAAATATGTGAGTCAGATCTTGTTGATAACTTCTAATGTAGTTCAGGTTGAAATATAAAGATGATGCCAATATACAAGTACTTTGAAATTTACACTGCGATGTTATTTATATAATTGTGACCTGGACATAAGTTGAAAATGGTCTATTTGTTGTTAGAAGCATGATTATGTGTGGAGATACTTCTGTATTGTTTGCACATATGTAAGAACTTTATCTTTGAATTTCAAGGAACTTTGTTATAATGTTTTTGTCAATCTTGAAGCTTACAAGAAATGAACTCTGTTGTAAACAGCTTCAGGAGCAGCCTGTAACGACCTGGTGGCCTATTCTTTGATACTCTCCTGCTGTTGCTACACTTGTTGTGTCAGGGGAAAACTGCGCAAGATGCTGAACATTAATGTAAGTTCTTGCTTTTTATGTACTTGTGACATCTGAAATGATTTCTTCATCTAAATGCAGACGATTCTCCCATGATTCATGACTAGTAGTTGATGGAGGGTTAGCCGTTCTCTGCCAAGCACCATCACTGATCTGTTATTCTATATATTCAGAATGAAGCTCCTGAAGCTTAATATGAACTGTGTGTTGCAGGGTGGCGCCTTTGATGACTTCCTCTCACATTTCATGTGTTGTTGCTGTGCCCTTGTTCAAGAATGGCGTGAAGTTGAGATGCGTGGAGTTTATGGTAGGTAGACCTACAAATGCTACTATTACTAGTTCTTGTGCTAATCAAGTTTATGGTAGGGAAGTTACATTTGCCTCTTTCTGAACATAACCTCTTTTATTTATCTGAATCCTCATTTTTTTTTTCATATCTATTACTCACAGGTCATGAAAAGACGAAAACAAGTCCACCCACTTCTCAATTCATGGAATCGTGAGACGTGGATTTAGTGGAAATAAGGTGAAAAGAACAGGGCCTTTTCAGTCAATCAATTAACTAACTCAATAGGAGGCCCAACTCAGCCATTTGCCCCAGCTCAACTTTTATCTCATAGAAATGGAAACTGGTTTTGTGATAGGGCTCTCATGAACTCATGGTAGTTAGTTAGTTACTTTGTACGAAGTATTAGTTAACAGTGTAAGGCCATTGCCATTTCAGTTTGCTTATTGACACATACCTTTAAGGCTTTAATTATGTTATGTTAATGATTCAATGATTGTAAAGGTGGATACGTGTGTCAATACAATTGTTCTTACAAAAAAAAAGAAAAAAAAAAAAAAAAAAAAAAAAAAATCAAATTTACGAGTATCCATTACCGACACCAAAGCGCAAACAGGGGACTAAGATTTAAGGCTTAAGGTGCATCACTACTCCTTCAATTTCCATTCTTTGGAATGGAGAAATTTGTGACTCTTTTGATCCATCTAGAGGTATTAGACAAGGTGACCCGCTTTCCTCTTATATTTTTGTTTTGTGTTTAGATAGATTATCGAATATGATTGAAAACTTGGTGCAACAAGGTGACTGGAAGCCAATTGCTTTGACTAGGAATATTAAAATTTCTCATGTTTTTTATGCGGATGACGTTTTCTTATTTAGTGTAGCTTCAAAGGATAATATGCATACTATTATGAATACTTTAACTCATTTTGGGAATTTATCGGGCCTAAAATTAAGTTTCACTAAATCTACTTTAATCTTCCCATTGTCTTTAAATCATAACATTAGGAAGGATATAGCAGGTTCTTATGGCTTAAGAATCTCAACTTCGTTTGGAAAATATCTAGGAGTGGATATTAGACCTCATAAACTAAAAATCAATAATTATAGAGGTCTTCTCGATAAAACAATGGATAGAATAAGGGGTTGGCAAGCAAAGCTTTTAAATATGGCGGGTCGTTGTACTCTTATTAAGGCGGTGCTAAATTCTTTCCCTCTTTATGCTATGCAAACCAATATTTTGCCCACTTCGATTTCATATGCCCTTGAAAAATGTTGTAGAAATTTTTTATGGAACAAAGTTGATAGTAATAGATATATGTCAAGAATTGCTTGGAATAAGGTCACAAGCCCAATTAAGGTTGGCGGTTTAGGAATAAGAAGGCTTAAGGAGTGGAACCTAGCTTTCATGGCAAAATTAGGGTGGACCATGCTTACTAAACCTGACAAACTTTGGGTTAGAGTTATGACAGAAAAGTATTTAAAAAATTCAAATCTTTTAAATTGCTCCCCAAATTATAATCAATCTCCTATTTGGAGAGATATTCTCAAAGGCAACCCTATTCTCCAACAAGGATTAATGATAGGGATAGGAAATGGTAGGAACACTTCAATCTGGTTCCATCATTGGATAGGTGATGCTCCTCTTTATACTTTAGAAGAGATTAAAATTCCTGATTTAAAGGCTCATTGGTTTGTGGATAGAATCATCAAGGATGGGAAATGGCATTTAGACGATATCCAACATATCATTCCTTCTTATATCAAAGACTTAATTTTGGCTTACCCACTTTCTGGCAATATAGAGGAGGAGGATTTTATAAGATGGCGATTCTCAAAGCATGGAGAGTTCGAAATTAAATCAGCTTATCATCTTCAATTAAATAAACATACTCTCTCAATATCTTCAGATATCTCTTGGTCTTCTATTTGGAAAATAAAATGCCCTTTTAAATATAAGATGCTCCTTTGGAATTGTTGCCACGAAATTCTTCCAGTAGCTGCTTCTCTAAATCAAAAAATCAGTAACATTAGTCCAATATGTTCTAGATGTCATCACCATAAAGAGGATCACATTCATCTGTTTAAGGACTGTCCTCAATCTAGTATATTATGGTCGTTTATATTTCAAAGACTGTGGAATAAAGAAAATTTTCAATTTAATATCTTCTATAATACAAATTGGAAGGATTGGATTCAATTTAATCTCCAGAACTCAAAGGCATGGAAAGTGGTTTTCACTATAGCCATATGGCATATTTGGATTTCAAGAAATAAAACAGTGTTTGATCTGAGTATGAAAAGTGCTTTCTCTATTTACAACTCCTTTTTTGTGGATTGGAAGTCAACTAACTTAGCTTTGCAGGATAAGGTTTTGGATAATAAGGCTGAGCAGATGGAATTAAAGAAGCATTGGATGCCACCTGTGGAAGGTTATATGAAATTAAACATAGATGGTGCATGAAAATCAGGAAATGTAGCAGGAGGTGGAGGAGTTTTTCGAAGGCATACTGGTTCCTGGTTTGTGGGATTCTCCACGAAATATAAAGTTCAATCACCTCTGGCTGCTGAGCTTTTTGCATTGAGGGAGGGTCTGAGAATTGCAAAAAACTTCATGATCGATAAGCTGGAAGTAGAAACAGATGCTCTCAACCTCAAGATACTGTTGGGAAAGGTCAAGGATCAACCGCATCATGAGCTGGGTCCTGTGCTTAGGGAGGTAACACAGTTATTAGGGGACAGATGGTTAGTCAAATTCTCCCATATCCCTAAAGCTTATAACAGAGTGGCTCATGCTTTAGCAGCTCATTCCTTGATCATGATGGTTCAGCATAAGCTTTATTACATCATTCCATCTTGCGCTAAAGATGAATATGAAGGGGATTTCGAGAAGGCAAATCCAATCTATGTGGAGGAAATGAGAAGAAATGCGCGGGAACAAGTTCGTGCTATGTGTAATGCAAAAAGGAAGAATGCAGATATCATCAACAAGATTGGAGAAAGTTCAACAGCTTCTAAGATCGTTTTTGGGTCGATAGTTTCTAACATCCAAAAGTACACTCAAGACAATACTTTGACAAAGGAAGGAGGCAGCATGAATATTGATAAGGTACTCAAAATTCTCCACACAAGTCACTACTCAAAAAACTATGAGAATTAAAATTCTACACGATCAATATGCATCAAGATATTGATAAGGTACATGTACCATTACAAAGGTGATAACCTCAATACAAATAATGAATTCCATAAACACATAATTCTTATCCTCAAGCATGGGAACTCATCACTCATGGTTTTACCACTTAGAACAATCACTTTACATACCTATGATAAAAGAGCATGCAATATAGGAATGAAAATTAAACTGCTCAAAAATCTAAGTGATATAAAACTTGTTCCCAAAATAATAAGAATAAAAAAAAATCTCACTCCCTTACGTTGATAAGGTTCTCCCAATTCAAGTATAGCCTTGAAACTCCTAATAACCATCCGGTGAATAGTCATCAAACCCTTTCAAGAAAACATCTAGATATTCATATTCCTTAGGTAGGTTGCGAAACTCACAAGTAAGCTTAACTTACTCCCAAAATCTTTCCCTCAAAGGTTAACGACAAAAAGTCTCCATTGACAAATCACGGAATTAAGGTCTTACTCATAGGAATTGAAAACACAACACAAATTCAAGGCATACATAAAAACGTCATTTAGCATAACGGGCAATTCTCATGCCTTGAAAACTGTGACTTCAAGTCTCTTCTAAATTCAACTTGTTCACTACTAACAAAAGAATTAGAAGAAAATAGAACAATCAAGCAAGAGACACTTTAAACCCAACATGCATAGCCAAACAACTAATTGCATCATGCACAAACATGCTAAAAGAAGAATTACCGTTAAAATGAGAATACTCAAAAAAATACATACCAAAACTCATCAATAAGATGAACATCCCAAGAAGTCATGGAATTACATGCATAATAAAAAGAGTACACTCAAATAATACAAGGACCAAGAAAACAAGTCCAACATTGAAATATTAGGCACTTCCCATATAGTGGACTTAAAAGTCTCTTTTACATGACACCTAAAAATTTCGAATCTCGAATATTTGGACTCACAACCACTTTCCAAAAAACACCGGGGTCTAAAGGTTTCCCAAGAGAAACTCTCAAAAATACATGAGCATTCAAAAACAACCCCCAGATGGAAATAATAAGCTCAAAAATTAAGATCATAAAATGATCACTCAACAAGGTTAAACTATGAGAAATGCCATAATAAAATTATGTACTCAACAATTCCCATAAAACCATTTTAAGATCAATAAACCCTTAAAACTCAAGTCTCAAAACTTTTGGCCAACTTTAATGAAATTCCAACACCAACACAAATAAAAAGGCTATTTAGTCTCAACCATAGAAAATTCATTAAACAACACCATACCAATCATGACAAGATTAATGGTCAAATTTCCAAAAGTGTAGTGACTCGAATAATCAGGTATACATCCAAGGAAAATATTATACGTAAAAACTCACTCAACATATTCCAAGGAAAAGGGTTAACATAGTTTGCTTCCACAAACTCAAACACTTATGTTCTAGGGGGTCATCACAAGCTTATGATAACTTGCTCCAATGGGTACACAAAAAACTCCAAGGAATTAAATATGCATATTTCCAACAATGCATAAGAAACCATTGATTATGAAGTTACATACCCAATATTCATGGTGATAAACAAGAACTTGGAATCATACGTATACACCAATATTACTATGACAAGTTAGCGCTTGAAATGACAACGTACAAGGCTAATAATCTAATCACTATTAGAATAAAACTACTTATTAAATACCCTTAGTAAAGCAAGTACACAAAGTCACAAGTCCAAAATTCCTCTACCAAGGAAAATATGACAATGCACAAATAATTCACATTAGTCTTTGAAAGACTAAAAACATAACTTTAATAAAACTAAGGTCTCCTCATGAAATTAAACATGCATGAAACCAAAGTAAACTGTAGAGTGCAATAACATGTTCATACATCATAAATAATTCAAATACTCTACTTTCTAGTAATCATTCCAACAAACATCATTTGACAATATAAAAATCAATTTTAATATTGTCATCTTCACAAAATATAATTTGTTGAAATGACTATTAGACATGAACATGTTAGAATAATATCTTATTAAAAGAAGTAGTTTAGAATGAACCTCCCTTGATATAAAATCAAGTATGTGTATTGTAAGACATTCCAAAATCTTCAATCAATCCTCCATCACGATATCATGACCACCATTCATCAATCATCTTCTTCCAAGACGTTACTTTTGACTTTCCGTATCCAGAAAAATCAGGTTCGTTGTTGAAGTTGTAACTGACGATCTCGATCATCCAATGACAATCCGACCGTTGAAAATCAAGCCTAAGATGTCCCGGATATTGTGTCAAAATTTCAGGACAATCGGACCAAGGATGACCTTCGATCCGGATCAATCTTTGAGACTTCTCCCAGAAAAACGTGAATGAAAAACATCTTTGGAAACCCTCTAAATTCCCTTTATCTTTCACTCAAACTCACAAATATAAATTTCCTCAAAAATCATAAGAAGTATTTAGCCATTGAAATATATCTCGTTTTCAAATTGTTGTAATAATTGGGTTTTCAAGGCAAATACTAGAATAAGAATAAGAACGAGTTTAGGAAATCGTTGCGCCGTGGTAACCAAACCACTGCCTTGAAAACGAGATTCGGTGCAACCGGGGTGCACAATTGTATCCACCGATTCGTTCCCTAAGGTTTACACAACTCTCAACACACAAAGGCACTTTTGGGTGATGAGATGGAGCCACATAAACTTATGCCCAAAAGAATAAGAAGGAAAAGGTTTGAAGAGATACAAATATTCATGACTTAATCATGAACCAAAATTCTTCCATCCAAACAAAAGGGGAAGGAGGAGGAGAGGAAGAGATCAATATATGTGTGTACCAACAACTCAGAAAATGAAGAGTACTTATAGGATGTGTGGAGGAGACAAAACAATCCAAAGAAATCAAAGGTTTCAAAGGGATTCAATGATATTAATCAACCATAAACCCATGATAATGAAGAGTTGATAACCCCCATAATCAAGAGAAATAATGGACCAACTTAATCACCATAATCAGAATGATAATTGTCCATAAATAATACTTAAAAGGTTAACATAAAGGAGGAATCCAAAGAGAAGATAAAAAACGGACAACACCAAGAACCGATCTCGAAACCTGCCGGTTTTCCAAAACCGGCCGGTTTTCGGTTCACTTCAAAAAATGCCTTTTAAGTCCGATTTTCAACTTACACTCGAAACCTGCCGGTTTCGGAAAACCTGGCAGGCAGGTTTTGAGAAACCTGCCGGTTTTCCAAAACCTGGCAGGCAGGTTTTGAGCGCTTTTCCATCTTTAAATTCCAACAATCCCCCACTAAAGATGAGAAAAGATACCAAATGAAAGAGGAAGATATTGGGCATAAGAGGAGCTTAATACATAACACTTGGTGTTACATAAAGTAAATTGAAACCAAATGCTTAGTGAAGTGAATTATGACTTATAAACCCAAGGGTGGACGTACCTTGAAACCCTTAAGTCCTTGATCAAAGAGTGGACTAACCTTGAAACTCTAAGATTTAAGTCACGCCCCCACAACACATACCTCACTCCAAAGATTATGTGGACTCCGCAAAGTGTACGCGTTTTAAGCCATGCGTTTACCTTAGTTCTCATGGAAGCTCTAGGAAACCGCCCAAGTTTCCATAGAAGATGGCGAGTCTTCACAACCATGTAGGTGAATCTTCAAGTGCTTCTCAAAATAGCACTTAGTCAATGGGGTTAAAATATGTTCACTTGTAGTTAACCATCAAGAGCTACCTCGTAGCTATATCAACCCCCACAAGACCATAGATTCATTAAGAACATAATATAATGTTCAACCTCTCAATAATTTTAGTTGGTGAATCCACAAGTTGAATGCGTCCATTTCAATATGTTAGATTCATTAAGAGTTTATACAACTCAACCCTCATACAAACGGTGGTTCTCTTTAAAGTGCATCTCTACTAGCACCTTACCATTAAGAGTTCAAAGACTCAACCTCATCCAAGCATTACAACACATGTCATAGGGATAAACAAGTAATGCTTGTTAATTTACTCAAATGGGCATAAAGCCTATCCCCCTCGACATTTCAATCTTCAAGGATCATCATAAGTCCCAATTAAATATTCTTACCATAGTGCGTACCTTGCATTTCAATTTCCGTTAGAAATATAACCACAAGCAAGGATAATATATGATTACTCAAAAGCACACATGGTTTAGAAATCATAAAACAATTTGTTCTTGGTTAAACAAATTAAAATTGATGGGACACTTTTGTATAACCCTCTTTTACAAAAATTAAAGTATGATCCTCAAGATCAACATAGCATCTCTTAGTGAAAGTACTTCATCAATATCAACCTCTATAATTCGCATCGAAAACTTCAAAGTAACATACCTTGAAAATAATGCAAATGAAGACCGCTATACCTTATCCATGGTACTTTGGAAAAATGAAGTAAACCCACGTTCACTATAAAGTTTGTGAAAATAAAACCAAGTCAATTATTTCAAAGAAATTTCACAAATACTTGCTATGTCAAAATACCAACAATGCATATCATTATCATAGTGGAAAACATATTAGCATACACTACCTAAATAACGTTTTAGGTCCTTTTAAAGGTTGGTGCTAAATAGTACATTCCATACACCCACAAATGATATGATTTTATATTTCACAAAACTTCTCAAAAATTTAAGAAAATGGCTTACTATGAAAACCAAACATTTGTTTTCATATATTAATCAAAACCATTTAATTAAATAACACTTTCAACTTTCAAGGGAGAAGACATGGAATTCAATGAAGGTTTGAAACTCAATATTCAACATGTGATGTAAAACTAATTGGAGCACATCACCAACATATAGAGTAAAACAACCAAATATATTATCACCTTGGAAAACTAAGAATTGAAATTCTCCACACAAGTCACTACTCAAAAAACTATGAGAATTAAAATTCTACACGATCAATATGCATCAAGATATTGATAAGGTACATGTACCATTACAAAGGTGATAACCTCAATACAAATAATGAATTCCATAAACACATAATTCTTATCCTCAAGCATGGGAACTCATCACTCATGGTTTTACCACTTAGAACAATCACTTTACATACCTATGATAAAAGAGCATGCAATATAGGAATGAAAATTAAACTGCTCAAAAATCTAAGTGATATAAAACTTGTTCCCAAAATAATAAGAATAAAAAAAAATCTCACTCCCTTACGTTGATAAGGTTCTCCCAATTCAAGTATAGCCTTGAAACTCCTAATAACCATCCGGTGAATAGTCATCAAACCCTTTCAAGAAAACATCTAGATATTCATATTCCTTAGGTAGGTTGCGAAACTCACAAGTAAGCTTAACTTACTCCCAAAATCTTTCCCTCAAAGGTTAACGACAAAAAGTCTCCATTGACAAATCACGGAATTAAGGTCTTACTCATAGGAATTGAAAACACAACACAAATTCAAGGCATACATAAAAACGTCATTTAGCATAACGGGCAATTCTCATGCCTTGAAAACTGTGACTTCAAGTCTCTTCTAAATTCAACTTGTTCACTACTAACAAAAGAATTAGAAGAAAATAGAACAATCAAGCAAGAGACACTTTAAACCCAACATGCATAGCCAAACAACTAATTGCATCATGCACAAACATGCTAAAAGAAGAATTACCGTTAAAATGAGAATACTCAAAAAAATACATACCAAAACTCATCAATAAGATGAACATCCCAAGAAGTCATGGAATTACATGCATAATAAAAAGAGTACACTCAAATAATACAAGGACCAAGAAAACAAGTCCAACATTGAAATATTAGGCACTTCCCATATAGTGGACTTAAAAGTCTCTTTTACATGACACCTAAAAATTTCGAATCTCGAATATTTGGACTCACAACCACTTTCCAAAAAACACCGGGGTCTAAAGGTTTCGCAAGAGAAACTCTCAAAAATACATGAGCATTCAAAAACAACCCCCAGATGGAAATAATAAGCTCAAAAATTAAGATCATAAAATGATCACTCAACAAGGTTAAACTATGAGAAATGCCATAATAAAATTATGTACTCAACAATTCCCATAAAACCATTTTAAGATCAATAAACCCTTAAAACTCAAGTCTCAAAACTTTTGGCCAACTTTAATGAAATTCCAACACCAACACAAATAAAAAGGCTATTTAGTCTCAACCATAGAAAATTCATTAAACAACACCATACCAATCATGACAAGATTAATGGTCAAATTTCCAAAAGTGTAGTGACTCGAATAATCAGGTATACATCCAAGGAAAATATTATACGTAAAAACTCACTCAACATATTCCAAGGAAAAGGGTTAACATAGTTTGCTTCCACAAACTCAAACACTTATGTTCTAGGGGGTCATCACAAGCTTATGATAACTTGCTCCAATGGGTACACAAAAAACTCCAAGGAATTAAATATGCATATTTCCAACAATGCATAAGAAACCATTGATTATGAAGTTACATACCCAATATTCATGGTGATAAACAAGAACTTGGAATCATACGTATACACCAATATTACTATGACAAGTTAGCGCTTGAAATGACAACGTACAAGGCTAATAATCTAATCACTATTAGAATAAAACTACTTATTAAATACCCTTAGTAAAGCAAGTACACAAAGTCACAAGCCCAAAATTCCTCTACCAAGGAAAATATGACAATGCACAAATAATTCACATTAGTCTTTGAAAGACTAAAAACATAACTTTAATAAAACTAAGGTCTCCTCATGAAATTAAACATGCATGAAACCAAAGTAAACTGTAGAGTGCAATAACATGTTCATACATCATAAATAATTCAAATACTCTACTTTCTAGTAATCATTCCAACAAACATCATTTGACAATATAAAAATCAATTTTAATATTGTCATCTTCACAAAATATAATTTGTTGAAATGACTATTAGACATGAACATGTTAGAATAATATCTTATTAAAAGAAGTAGTTTAGAATGAACCTCCCTTGATATAAAATCAAGTATGTGTATTGTAAGACATTCCAAAATCTTCAATCAATCCTCCATCACGATATCATGACCACCATTCATCAATCATCTTCTTCCAAGACGTTACTTTTGACTTTCCGTATCCAGAAAAATCAGGTTCGTTGTTGAAGTTGTAACTGACGATCTCGATCATCCAATGACAATCCGACCGTTGAAAATCAAGCCTAAGATGTCCCGGATATTGTGTCAAAATTTCAGGACAATCGGACCACGGATGACCTTCGATCCGGATCAATCTTTGAGACTTCTCCCAGAAAAACGTGAATGAAAAACATCTTTGGAAACCCTCTAAATTCCCTTTATCTTTCACTCAAACTCACAAATATAAATTTCCTCAAAAATCATAAGAAGTATTTAGCCATTGAAATATATCTCGTTTTCAAATTGTTGTAATAATTGGGTTTTCAAGGCAAATACTAGAATAAGAATAAGAACGAGTTTAGGAAATCGTTGCGCCGTGGTAACCAAACCACTGCCTTGAAAACGAGATTCGGTGCAACCGGGGTGCACAATTGTATCCACCGATTCGTTCCCTAAGGTTTACACAACTCTCAACACACAAAGGCACTTTTGGGTGATGAGATGGAGCCACATAAACTTATGCCCAAAAGAATAAGAAGGAAAAGGTTTGAAGAGATACAAATATTCATGACTTAATCATGAACCAAAATTCTTCCATCCAAAACAAAAGGGGAAGGAGGAGGAGAGGAAGAGATCAATATATGTGTGTACCAACAACTCAGAAAATGAAGAGTACTTATAGGATGTGTGGAGGAGACAAAACAATCCAAAGAAATCAAAGGTTTCAAAGGGATTCAATGATATTAATCAACCATAAACCCATGATAATGAAGAGTTGATAACCCCCATAATCAAGAGAAATAATGGACCAACTTAATCACCATAATCAGAATGATAATTGTCCATAAATAATACTTAAAAGGTTAACATAAAGGAGGAATCCAAAGAGAAGATAAAAAACGGACAACACCAAGAACCGATCTCGAAACCTGCCGGTTTTCCAAAACCGGCCGGTTTTCGGTTCACTTCAAAAAATGCCTTTTAAGTCCGATTTTCAACTTACACTCGAAACCTGCCGGTTTCGGAAAACCTGGCAGGCAGGTTTTGAGAAACCTGCCGGTTTTCCAAAACCTGGCAGGCAGGTTTTGAGCGCTTTTCCATCTTTAAATTCCAACAAGTGAGAGGTCTGAACTCTCAGTTTGGACAAAAGGTTGTTGTGTTGTTGAGTAGTCAAAAGCTTTGTGAAGACATCTGCAAGTTGTTGTGAGGATGGAACATAGACATGTTTAATCAGACCTTCGGTAGCTTGTTCCCTTATGAAGTGACAGTCAATGTCAACATGTTTGGTCTTCTCATGATGGACGGGATTAGCTGCAATAGCAATAGTTGCCTGATTATCACACTTGATCAAGGTTGTATCAAGGTGTTTGATCCCAGATCTCTCAGTAGTTGCTTAAGCCACATTACTTCACACACAGTTAAGGCCATAGACCTATACCCAACTTCTGCACTGCATCTTGCTACAACATTTTGTCTCTTTGACTTCCAAGAGATAGGAGAATCTCCTAGGAGGATGCAAAAACCAGAAGTTGACCTTCTTGTTGATGCACATCATGCCTAATCACTGTCACGGTATGCAGTGAGTTTAGCATTGGACTGGCTTACCAATAAAACGCCTTAATTTGTGCTGTTTGCAAGGTACCTTAAGACTCTTCTAGCTGCTTGCATATGGACAGTAGTTGGTTTGTGCATGAACTTGCTCAGAACATGGACAATGTATGCAATGTCAGGCCTTGTTAAGGTAAGGTAGATGAGTTTGCCTACCAGTTTTTGGTATCCTTCTGGATTATCAAGAACATCACCTATGTCAGCATTGAGTTTGGAATGACTGTCCATGGGAAGCTTGAGGGGTCTGCAGTTTTTCATCTTATATGCTTTAAGAAGATCAAGGACATATTTCTTTTGAGAGAGGAAAATACATTGTTGTGATCTGTCTACTTCAATTCCAAGAAAGTATCTTAGCTCACCCATATCCTTCATGTGAAACTGAGAAGAGGGGAAGGTTTTGGTGTCATCAATGGCCTGCATATCATTTCCTGCCAACACAAGATCATCCACATATACACGGATCACAGTAAAGGACTTTCCACTTTGCTTAGTGAACAAGGAGTAGTCATACTTGGATTGAGAGAAGTCATAGCTTTTGAGAGCTTGACTGAGTTTGGCAAACCATTGTCTGGGCGCCTGTTTAAGACCATAAAGTGATTTCACAAGCTTGCATACTTTGTTGGAGTTACATCCCAACAATTGAGATTGTTCCCCCTCTCTTTGAATGGATATTCTTCCCCCCCCTGATATGTGCATTTTATATAGAGTTTTTACCCCCGTCCCTTAGTACTTTCTGTGTTAAATGAGCTCCTAGGAGCCATTTTGAGTACTAATATGTGTTATGTAGTGTGTCTTGAGATTTCAGGTTGTTTGAAGAGAACTTGGCCTTTTTAGGCTTGTTTCGTGTTATTACGGACCACTGCACGATCCTGAGTAGGTTTGGGACGATCATTGTCGAATCTTGGGAGCCTAGGATGTCCATGTTTGAGCCCCAAGATTTAGACTTGGTATTATTAGTGAAGAACGATGCGTCCAGCTGGTCGCCCTACGACCGGTAGGCGAAGGGATACCAACCGGGCGAGCAAAAAGGGAAAAATCACCTTTTAGCACGCGCCCCATCGGGCGCCCACAACGCAGACATTGCTGAAGAATGAAAATCCGCCCAAAGGGCGGATGCATGCTCGTCGGGCGGCCCAGCGCCCGATCGGGCGACGATTGGTTCCAGCGCGTTTTACTTAAGTTTATTTCCGGATTTCGTTTGTTTTGGGCAAGACTATATATAAGCCCTTAGTTTTGTAATCTTGGTACCTAATTTTCTGCACTTTAGAATTAAGTACTTAGTTTTTATTCCTTCAAACTTTTTCCAAACACATTTTATTATTTCAATTGAAGTTTCAACTTTTCGATTAATTCCTCGTTCTTCGTTTAGGTATTAATTCGTTCCTTAACTTTATTATTAAATTTCAATTCATTCCCTTGTTTTATTAATTGCTTTAAATCATGTTTTCATTAAATAGTGTTATTTTGTTTAATTCAATCATGCGCGAGTAGTTAATTTTCTAGGGTTTAGAGGATCAATGAATGCATGATTGAGATTGGATTTGGACTTGATTATTGATTGGAGTAATTGATTGTGATTTCTATAGTTTTTTATAATTATTCATCAATTTTGTTCGGCCGGATTATTTTGATTGAGTTTGATTAACCTTAGATTATGCGCCGAGAGGTATAAATGTGATGTTTTTGATCTGTGGCTATTAGATAGGATTTATTTCTAGTACATAGCGAGAGCCTGCTAGTTTTATTCTCCTAAGGAATTCATAAGATTCGAGAGATGCATGTTTTCCTGGTTATAGTTATTAATTGATGTTTATTGTCCGTTGTCCAATCCTGTTATGCATTTGTGGTGAACCATTACCCTAGTTCCCTTAATATTGATATTTCCCCAATTTAATTATTGTCTTAGTCATAATTCTCAAATCAACCCTTTTACATGTTTCCAATAGTCTAGACCTTGTTCTTAATAGTAGAAAGAACATTGTTTCCATGTGGATACGATCCCTACTTCTCTTACTATATTTTAGTTGGTGAACGCTATGTTTATCTTTGATAGGAGTGCGATTTAGCATGTCACCCCCTTGCCACAGTAGCCAGGTGGAAGCTTCATGTGCACAGTTTCTTGCAAGTTGTAGACACCTACTTTTGTCCCCATTCCCGAAAGGGAAGGTTCGATGATGAGAACATAAAATCTCCACTTGGCAACGCATCTCCTATAAAATAACGAATTTCGATCACCCTTTTCATTTCACCCGAAACCTGCTATTTATAGAAACCTGCTATTTATGGAAGCCTGCTAAAAATGGTAACTGCCGTAATGGGTAGTTGTTAAAAGTGCCAAATCATAAAAGATAGAGACCTGTCAGAATTAGGTGTTGCACTCCAACATAAATCCTAAATGAGATAGAAATTGCAAGAGGAATCCTATTCCTAATATGATTCGAAAATAAGAGTTACGTATTAATTAAAATCCTAACGAGCCTAGAGTTCGTAACGGGCCCAGACGCATTCTGTCATAAAGTTAATACGCGCTAAAAGACTCGGATAAGTCTCAAAGACTCCGTATTCCACGAGTCCGAATCTGACAAGGAAATACGGCCCAGACCCTATTTTCAACGCCTGTCTCTGGGCGCCGAAATCTTCGGCGCCCAGCCCTGGGCACAGAAAATACCTGGGTACATGTTCTCTCCTAATTCTTCTTGGATTAGAGCTCTACAATTCTATCTTTCCACGAACTCTTTTCTATAAATATAGCCCAAAATTCGACGTGAAAAGAACACACACAATTCATATTCTGAGTATTGACTCCAACCCCTAAGCCTAAGCCTCACGGTGCGAAATTGATCCCGCGTTCTGTCGCAATCGATCCAAAAATCAAACAGAACGTATCCTGTCCCTTGTAGCTGAAGAATTACGCCCGCAACTTGAGATTCGTTAAATAAAAGGAGAAATAGAAAAGTCAAAGTGGTTAGTTTTCTGAGAACCGTGACGCACCTCTCAAGGGTGCGTCCTAATGTGTCCCTTTTTCATGATTTAATTGCTTTCCTCGCCCTTTTATAAACTGTTAAACTAATTAAATCTGATTGTTCTACCACGCCTAATAAAGATAATATTTTGGGAAATTGAACTATCATGCTAGGTCCCTTAAAGCAATCTAAGTCAGATAATCTCAATCGATCTAGTATTATGTGTTGCATATTGTTAAAATCAACTCAGATTAGTTTAATAGTTAACGCATGTCCCTTCAATTATTTATGCTGAGCTAGTAAGGATATCCTGCCTCTGGAGTTATCGACGAGCGAGTACTCCTCTCGGTAGTTACAGTCCCCCGAACCCTTAATCTCTACCTTGCGGGTGTATGTTGAGAGATCCCCACACCAGGGATCACAAGGGAACCTATGGCCGTCGTGGTCAAACATAATTGCACTCCCTTTATGTCACGATAACTGGGTTTTGTCAGTTTTTCTCATTGTCGTTAAAAACTGAATGGAGACTCCTATATTACTAGTCAATTGGGTGTAAACTCACAGGAAATCCAATTACACTTGATTTGACAAAAAGAAACGTCACACCCACGAGGGACGAGGTCACGCATTAGCCTCGTGCTTTTTCGACCCCCTCACAGTGGCGACTCCACTGGGGATAGTGAAGGAAATACTCGTGCTCGTAGGTAATCAAAATAGCCGAAGGGTGAAACGATCCTACCCCGCGTTTATTTCCCCATCAAGTTGGGACGACCTGAAAATCAGCATATTAATGTGAACGGACATAACCGCATAACGAATCTTGGCTCCCTTGGGATGTTTCATCTCGGGAGTTGGGACTAAGAATACCCATCGCCAACCGAGGGGTGCATACACTTCGAATGTTGTCCACTCGGCACTTTCGCTAGTAGTACACCCGTCGCAAACCCAATCGCTCGCCCACTAGGTCCCTCTCATTGGTGCATGCCCCATTGGCTTACATCGTGATTGGCCTCTTGGGCGAAATTCGTCTGTTGAAGGCACTACCTCGACCGGCGCATGTGTTGGATCTACGATAGAAGCGGTACCAAGCCGGCGCAAATACTACCCATAGAAGCCTATCATAAACTACATGACATATTATTATTTTGCCTCATGGTGTAATGTTAGTTATGTGTAGCGAATTACGTGATTGTGTTATGATTATGTGTGACAAATAATGCTAGAAAACCAACGACCTTAAAAAATTGCCCGAACATTCATAAACCAATTAGCCAAAGAGTTATACCAAGATACGTGTTCCGCAACTCCGAACGATCGCCACAAAAATAAGCGACGTTCAGGAGGGCCCGTAACGAATCCCACAACGCTGCACAACGCGTAAAGGACGTTATTCGGCAAGCACGCAAAATTAAGTCGCATAAACAAAAGAATATACACGAACAGAAAACGAGTACCAGTTAGGGACGCATTTTCAGCGCCCCTGGCTGGGCGCCAATAATTCTCACGCCCCTCGCTGGGCGCTGAAGTTGCTGCCTGGCCTTTTGGTCAGGCACAACATCCTCGGTGCCCGCGCATAAAAAATACGTAGAAAAAAACTTTTCGTGAAAATTGCTGCGAGGGCGTATGAAAAGGCACTCAATTCTAAGAACGACTTATAAAATAAACAACTCTTTGTGTTGTCATTAGGCCTCCTATGACGACAATGTTCGGCACCAAAACCTAGCATGCTAATTAAATGAACTTGAATGTCACATGGGCAAAGTATTCAAAAAATAATGTTCAAATAGAGTCTTCAAGGAAAAATAATGTTCGAATAAAAAAATAAATCCGAGTCTAGATTCGGCTATACCAAAGTACAATCTAAATCCTAAGTCTTAGTTGTCTTATCCATAGAATCAGTGATAATGCTTGGTGTCGTTCTGCAAGTTAGAAGGTTAAACCATATTGAGTCTCCCTTCCTAACATTTAAATCAATAAGCACCCATATGTAATTGTCATCCCTTGCTAAGAATCTACGGCCTCAATACTCTCTCTCACCAATAAAAAGAATATATTATGTAATTCAAGTATTTGCAAAATGGAAACAGTCACATTCTGAAAATCATTCCCCCATAGTCGCACAACCCCCAAAGTGAACCTAAGGTGTCAATACCATTAGCAAAATTAATGGCCTCAAGGCTTATGATCACATTGGGTCACGACTATCATAGTCCTCTCGAGCCACTCGCTCCTTTAAATACTCCTAAGTACGGACTAAAAGATTTTCCATGAATGCAACATGACGAACCATGAAAATACCCAAATCGGCATGCCATAAGGCTACCATCGGGGTAAAGCAATACACACTAAGAGGGAAGCTGCACTAATGATTCTAGTCTTGCAAAAATGAAAATTCGCTCTCCCCGACTAACTACCTTGCCAACATTAAGCAAAATGGCGCATGACAAATGAACACCCAAGGGTTAAAATCTAAAGTGTCAACCAACGAAAGTTATGGTCCAACTAACCTAAGTCTAAAAGTCGCTTGGTCAAGTATTATAGGCTTACGCCACGTCATTATTTTGAGTATAGGCCACCTCCTTGTATTCATACACGGGTTATAATCAGAGAAATTAATGAAAGTTCAAGTCTAAATCACAACTCTGAATTAAATCCCGGAAACCGGAATCTGAAAGGAAGCAAAAAAAAATTATTTTCGATGTAATTCTTTCGTTAAATTTCAATAAGGTGAAAACAAGATTTCGAATCTACGCTATTTGCACATTTTAAGGAACGACCAAATACGCTTGCAAAGTAAGACAATTTAAAGGTCCACCCTAGGCCTCCTAAAATTAAAGGTCCACCCTAGGCCTACTAAAATCAAAGGTCCACTATAGGCCTACCAAACGAGGCTCACTCAGTCTCGCCTCGTGACTCAAAGACCACAAACATCCACCTTTTAGCCCAAATAAAAAGGGGGAAAAATCCCAAGCAAAAAGAAAAAATAGAAAGAGAAAAGGGAGAGCGAAAAGAACGAGGCATGAAATACTTAGCCCGTACCTCCCAAAGTGCGAAATTTACCCAAGTAAACGAAGGAAAAGAATTGAGTCAACCAATCTAAATCATGCCACAAAAACTACATAAAGTTCTACGATGTCTACCCTTTCCAATCCTTATGTTCTTAGACGCCTTCGCTCTGGGGCCCCTGTTCAACTTATTTAACCCATCCATGTTCTCATTGCCATAACCCAAGAAACCATTACCTCGACTCTTGTTCTTGAACTTGTCATCAACTGCAAACCACGTACGACCATTGACACGTGCGTCATACCCATTATTTCCAAAGCCCAAACCTGCTCTTACACCACCATTAGTATAATGACCATATAATTTGTTTGGATACACCCTTGAGCCGTCCCCATGCTACTCATTGGCCTTGGTTGATGTAAACTCATGACACTAGCTTGAGGCTGCGAATTGTGAGTCCTAGCAGATGTAATCCTCATGCTTGACCAATACCTATGCAAATTATCCCATCTCATTCAACCCATCTTTCAAGCCGTCTTGATTCACGAATAAAAAAAAGGACAAATGAAAAGTACATTCTACGCTTAACGTAAAAAATTAATAATAAAAAATAAAAAAAATAAAAACTTTGCAAAGCACCTTTAAAGTTCGTCTAAAAAAGAAGCATTTAGCGCGCCAAAAAAGATCCCCCCGGAAAACATTTTCAGCGCCCACATCTGGGCGCCGAAATCTTTAACGCCCCAGCCTGGGCGCTGAATCTCTCTACTTGCCAAATTTTGTTCAGAAGTGCTCGTCATTTTATCCGCACATACACGGAAAAATAACGAATACTTGGAGGAGTACAACACGTATTCAGATATACGTACCAAAAAATACATGTACTCAAAAAATTATGTACTCAAAAAATATATAAAACAAATTTACGGCTTACGGCAAAGCAGCAGATTAAAATAAATTTCACCCTATTTCAAAAATTACGATTCCACTAACGTACTTGTTTAAAATCGGCATTCTAAGAAACCATTTTCTAGGCTAAGAACTACGCAAGACCTGATTCCAAATTAAATCTATTAAAGGCGGATACGTAGGCAATCCATGATTCGGTCCAACCAATTTGCAAAAAATGTTAAAGCCTATAGAATAACAAGAATAAAAAAATAAAGTCCCTTATTGAAATTTAATTACTTGCAATCCAAGTCGAAAAAATTTAAGTCAAAGGAAGAATCCAAGTCATCAAGATGCCAAAACGAGCACACATCGAAAAATAATAAGGGCACGTACCCTTGCCAGAAGGAGAACTCACACTCCTAGGCACTTAGCCAAGACTCAAAACATCGCTTTGCCTCAATTGAATGGGGGCTAGCGCAAGCGTCCATGACCTCTAAAAGTACTCGACTTGACCCTCCCTAAAGCGAACTAACTCACTTAAAGACCTTCTTTCACCACCAGACATAGTCGTTCGCTTAAAGACCTTCTTTCACCACTAGACACAGTCATAATCGCCAACAAGTAGTAAAGGCAGTAAGCTTGCAATGAAGAGGATTGTTCTACGGCATCGCCCCATCGTTCCTTCGAACTCAGGGCACCCGTTCATGGTAATTCAAATGCTTGCTAATCCCCTTTGAAAAAAAACCAGACATTGTCAATAGGACTTGGCACTTAACCAAGGCTCACCCTACTCAGACATATGACACGGGCATCTAAAAATCGAAATCTGAAAGCATCATTAATGGGAAGACATAACAGCAACTGGGGGCTAAAAATTTGAATGAAAGAGCTAGTTAAAGAACTATGTATACCTTGACCTTTTGTGCAGACATACACCAAGTAAATCTAAGTCAATTTGAAAACGGTTTATATTCCCGCAATTCTGGAAAAGATGGCCCTAAAAGCCTAAAAGCATATGCCAAACGGGCACAAGTAATATCTTGACACCTGCACCCTGGCTTCCAGCAAATCCTTAGACAACATTCCAAAAATCGTAACAGTATTTTGATTCACTCATGTAATCCTGTACGAATTCTTCTATAAGTCAACCTACTTAGGACACCTCGGATTGTACACAGTAGGACTCGGATTTCAAATAATTTTCAAAGACTTCTCCGAACATAATAAAGTGTCGTTGGTTTAAGCTAAGTATGCGTTTATCTCAATGTTGCAAGTGAGTCAAAAAGATTTCTAAATATGATTATGGGTAAAGAAAGGCACCTAGCTTTTGGTCAAGGCACACTTCAACATATGACTACCTTGACCATGGCAATGTCGCACAAATACGACATTTACAAGAGAAGTAGCAAATCACTACTCGAACGTACCTCGCACTAAACGAGTCTGGTTCAAACTATTCATGATCCATGTCGCCATGAATGCATAAAAACGTATGCCAAGCATTATAGCACCAAGCCAATCCCGTAGCTACAATTGGGGGCTTGAGAAGAACACTCTAAAAATGCTTGAAATGACGATTTTATCGCAAATTCTCGACGCTAATGCTATACATACATCATAGGGGCACAATCCTAAGGTTTGATCGTGTAAAACGAACCTTAGAATGGCTACAACCCCTCCCAAATTCTAAGCGCTACTTAGAATATATAAAGTCACCCCACTAACAAAGGTAACTGAAAATCGCGAGTCACCGAAACTCCGACCAAACTACTGCACATAACGCTCGCCCTACAAGCGCCCGTTACACAGTCTACGCCGTTCCAAAGCAAAAGCAAAAGAAAAATCAAGGATAAAAAAAAGGAACATCTATGAATCCTTGCATCGAACGAAGTAATAAGCCGTGCACACCCACGCAGAAGGTGCTACACTTGTTCGAGGACCTGAACGAGGCGTGATGAAGTACTCCAATGCAAAAAATAATAATGATATCCCAACACCTGGAGGAATGTCCTAAGACACGCCGTTAGGCCACACAAGCCTACGTCGCACCATAGGTTCAACCGTCCCACGGTACAAGTCTAAAAAAAAGAGAGAGTAAGGCATATTGCACTAATGCGGGCACGACCAAAGAGCATGTGTAAAAGAGGCAAAGACTACTTATCGCCCAAATTCAAAATGCAAGCCACACGACTTCTACATTAAGGATTAAAGGTAGCAAAACATTACCTACCACGGAAGGGATAGCTCGCACCTACACGAGCGGAACCCCAAGGCATCTTTCTCGAAAGAACCTACAAAAATCGTACGCCAAAAGGAAGCATCCCAATATGCATACTTGGGGGCTCCAAGCTACGAAACGACCCTAGCAAAATAAAAAAAAAATCTCGAAGCAAATGTTTGAACAATCGAAAGGGCACGATGTTTGAGCCCACTTCATGAATGGGCCTGAACCCTATCAAGCTTCTAAGCAAACTATTCAAAATCAATCATTGCTCAAAAAAAATGATTCAAGCAAACTGATTAATGGACCGCACACAACGACCATTCTATGAACACTGGTTCGCACATACATATCATCATTCTAAGTATCGAACATTCACGAACGCGTTCAAAAGAAAAAAATATATACGAGCGATAAAAAATATACGCCTCAAGGTATGTTCCTCGGGCCATATAGACTCGCCCAACTATTGCAATAACTGCACGCCTTAAGAGCGACAGTTCCTTTATATAAGCGCCCCAAAGCGACAAACGCCATAGTCCACCAATCGGCTACGGCTTCTCGAGAAATCATCACGATCACTCAGCTCATTGTGATCTCTAATAAAAATCTACGTTCCAAAAATAAAGAAAAACAAAAGAGAAGAGAATACGTAGAATCTCCAAGTGAAATAAGCGAACGGAAAAGATGCAGATCTGCCCAATAATCAACTCCGACGCCAAATCCCACGCCTGACTTTGGGCGTTGAAGATTAATCCCACAATTGTTCTAAGCTAAGAAATGGCGAACGAATAAGGAAATAATAAACACCGTTGGTCCACTATTAGGCTACGGGTTCTCGAGAAATAATTATTCACCAATCAACGGTGATCTCAAATGAACGGTTTGTTCCAAAAAAGAATCTCTAGACGAAAAGAAAAAAAGAAAACGAACGAACAAGAGGCCAACTGTGACATCAAGAAACCTCGCCAGAAATCATTTTCAACGCCCAGCGCTGGGCGCCGAAATCTTTAACGCCCAGGCATGGGCGCCGAAAATGATCCCAGACCCAAAAAAGGCCCCTGACTTCTATAGGGCCCTGCCGTATCTACTCGACTCAAAAATTGCCGATTTCTTTACTGAAAGTCGCACCTCACGGCTTTGTTAAGAGTAGCACACCACTACAAAGATCGCTCGCACTTACGAGCACGATCCCAAACACGATCAAGGACATTACAAAATACTTATCCCCAAGGAACCTCTTTGACAAGAAATGACCGTCAAGCACGAATGCTTGGGGGCTCAAAAAAAAATATTTCAAAAGAGAGTATGCAAAGTTAAAAATAATATTCCCAGACTACGCTGTACGAAGCCCCGTGTTTGGATAATCTCAAAAGATAATACCGGATTACGACCTCAAGACAAAGGCCGCCGTTGATACTTATACATAGTCCCCTAATCAAGGATCCAGGTAGTGGCAAAATTGAGCCGAAAAGACTAGCTCAAAACCATGAAAAGGTGATGACCACGAGACTATGGTCCATCTAAACACATTGTCAACCCACATTCAGGTTGCAACTAAATCCGAGCATCCCTCGAAAGAATTCGCTCCTACAAGAATGAACAAAAAGAAATTCTCAAAAGAAATCCCAAGAACAAATGAAATAGGGACTTGCCCACCTCAATCGGGCAAGATCGCGCCACAAACCACACGAGTCCCAAATCGAAAAAATACGAATTCAGGTTCGCTCACCTCCAGCGAGCGGGGCGTCCACCCTTAGCGGACAGGGCTCGCCCACCTTCAGCAGGCGGGGTCTCCGTCACTAACCGCGCAGGTCCTCAGTTTTTGAAAATGAAAAGAAAAATCTTCAAAACAAAAACAGGCTCGCCATCTTCAGCCGGCGGGGTCTGCGTCACTAACCGCGTAGGTCCTTATTTTTCAAAAACTTCAAAACAGATTCGTCCACTTCTATCGGACGGGGTGTCCACCCTTAGCGGACAGGCTCGCCATCTTTAGCCGGCGGGGTCTACGTCACAAACCGCGTAGGTCCTTATTTTCAAAAAAAAAAAAACAAACAGATTTCGAAACAGATTCGTCCACTTCTATCGGACGGGGCGTCCACCCTCAGCGGACAGGCTCGCCATCTTTAGCCGGCGGGGTCTGCGCCACTAACCGCGCAGGTCCTTAGTCGCTGCAGCGATAAATTTTTCTGGTTTTCCCTTTTCCAAAAATTAAAGGATTGGTTTTCCGTTTTTTCCAAAAAAGAGCGATGTGCTGGATTTTCCTTCGTTTTACGTCCTATAAAAACAAGGGGGTTTCTCGTTTAGCTAACCCTGAAAATGAGAATCTTTAAAAACATTTTACCTCGTGATTGCGCTTGGCCAGGCCCAATTACACTTTATAGCTTTGATTTCGAAAACATCTGTAGCTACTTCCAATAACAAAGTGAGGGAGTTTCTACGCATCTTTAGATACTTCCAATGACAAAGGGAGGGAGTTTCTATACTATCCGTTGACAAATCCCAATGCCACGTGAGGGATATGTCGACACTTCAAGTGATGACCCTTAAGTCAAATGTTATCACTCGGGGGCTCGTGAGACGCTCGCAAAACAAGTCACATACACTATGGCTTGTGTGATGCACTCCGTCTAGTACTTTGACCATTGTCTCATCCCGAGACTCAGTCAAAGTGGGGGCTAACTGTAGACACCTACTTTTGTCCCCATTCCTGAAAAGGAAGGTTCGATGATGAGAACATAAAATCTCCACTTGGCAACGCATCTCCTATAAAATAACGAATCTCGATCACCCTTTTCATTTCACCCGAAACCTGCTATTTATAGAAACCTGCTATTTATGGAAGCCTGCTAAAAATGGTAACTGCCGTAATGGGTAGTTGTTAAAACTGGCAAGTCATAAAAGATAGAAACCTACAGAATTAGGTGTTGCACTCCAACATAAATCCTAAATGAGATAGAAATTTCAAGTGGAATCCTATTCCTAATATGATTCGAAAATAAGAGTTACGTATTAATTAAAATCCTAACGAGCCTAGAGTTCGTAACGGGCCCAGACGCATTCCGTCATAAAGTTAATACGCGCTAAAAGACTCGGATAAGTCTCAAAGACTCCGTATTCCACGAGTCCGAATCTGAAAAGGAAACACGGCCCAGACCCTATTTTCAACGCCTGTCTCTGGGCGCTGAAATCTTCGGTGCCCAGCCCTGGGCACTGAAAATACCTGAGTACGTGTTCTCTCCTAATTCTTCTTGGATTAGAGCTCTACAATTCTATCTTTCCACGAACTCTTTTCTATAAATATAGCCCCAGATTCGACGTGAAAAGAACACACACAATTCATATTCTGAGTATTGACTCCAACCCCTAAGCCTAAGCCTCACGCTGCGAAATTGATCCCGCGTTCTGTCGCAATCGATCCAAAAATCGAACAGAACGTATCCTGTCCCTTGTAGCTGAAGAATTAAGCCCGTAACTTGAGATTCGTTAAATAAAAGGAGAAAGAGCAAAGTTAAAGTGGTTAGTTTTCTGAGAACCGTGACGTACCTCTCAAGGGTGCGTCGTAATGTGTCCCTTTTCCATGATTTAATTGCTTTCCTCGCCCTTTTATAAACTATTAAACTAATTAAATCTGATTGTTCTACCACGCCTAATAAAGATAATATTTTGGGAAATTGAACTATCATGCTAGGTCCCTTAAAGCAATCTAAGTCAGATAATCGCAATCGATCTAGTATTATGTGTTGCATATTGTTAAAATCAACTCAGATTAGTTTAATAGTTAACGCATGTCCCTTCAATTATTTATGCTGAGCTAGTAAGGATATCCTGCCTCTGGAGTTATCGACGAGCGAGTACTCCTCTCGGTAGTTACAGTCCCCCGAACCCTCAATCTCTACCTTGCGGGTGTATGTTGAGAGATCCCCACAGCAGGGATCACAAGGGAACCTATGGCCGTCGTGGTCAAACATAATTGCACTCCCTTTATGTCACGATAACCGGGTTTTGTCAGTTTTTCTCATTGTCGTTAAAAACTGAATGGCGACTCCTATATTACTAGTCAATTGGGTGTAAACTCACAGGAAATCCAATTACACTTATTTGACAAAAAGAAACGTCACACCCACGAGGGACGAGGTCACGCATTAGCCTCGTGCCTTTTCGACCCCCTCACACAAGTCACCTTGCAAGAATGAATTTTTAACATCCATTTGATGAAAAAACCATTCTTGTAAAGAAGCTACATCAAGTAATGATCTGACAGTGGCCATTTTGGCTACTGGGGCAAATGTCTCCTCATATTCTACACCATATTTTTGTCTATTTCCTAAAACAACAAGTCTGCATTTGTCTCTCTCCATCCTACCATCTCTATGAAATTTTGTTCTGTACAACCATTTACAACCAATGGCTATTTTACCATGTGGTAGGTATGTGACTTCCCAAGTATTATTGTCCTCAAGAGCTTCTAACTCCTCATTCATAGCATGCACCCATCTTTTGTGTTTCACAGCTTCTTTATAGTGGTGTGGTACAACATTTTTGATGACTTTGGCTAGAAAGTTGTAGGGGAATACAGTTAAATACATATTAACGCAGCGGAATAATCCCCAAAGTCAGGAACCATTTATAAAGTACAGATTAAGCAGACTTATGTTTGTAGCATGTTTTTGTAACACCCTAATAATTCCTTGCTTTTTATTAAATATTTTTCGACTTAAAACACAGGAATTACCAATATATTACCACCACCGTGATAACGGCTAAGGCTATTTACCAGAATTACGCAGCTGTAGACACCTACTTTTGTCCCCATTCCCGAAAGGGAAGGTTCGATGATGAGAACATAAATCTCCACTTGGAAACGCATCTCCTATAAAATGACGAATCTCAATCGCCCTTTTCATTTCCCCCGAACCTGCTATTTATAGAAACCTGCTAAAAATAGTAACTGCCGTAACAGGTAGTTGCTAAAAGTGGCAAGAATAAAAGATAGAAACCTGTCAGAAATAGGTGTTGCACTCCGACATAAATCCTAAAAGAGATAGAATTTGCAAGAGGAATCCTATTCCTAGTATAATTCGAAAATAAGAGTTACGTATTAATTAAAATCCTAACGAGCCTAGAGTTCGTAACGGGCCCAGATGCATTCCATCATAAAGTTAATACGCACTAAAAGACTCGGATAAGTCTCAAAGACTCCGTATTCCACGAGTCCAAATCTGACAAGGAAATACGGCCCAGACCCTATTTTCAACGCCTGGCTCTGGGCGCCGAAATCTTCGGCGCCCAGCCCTGGGCGCTGAAAATACCTGGGTACGTATTCTCTCCTAATTATTCTTGGATTAGAGCTCTACAATGCTATCTTTCCACGAACTCTTCCCTATAAATACAGCCCCAAATTCGACGTGAAAAAGACACAACACACAATTCATATTCTGAGTATTGACTCCAACCCCTAAGCCTAAGCCTCACGCTGCGAAATTGATCCCGCGTTCTGTCGCAATCGATCCAAAAATCGAACAGAACGTATCCTGTCTCTTGTAGCTGAAGAATTACGCCCGGAAACTTGAGATTCGTTAAATAAAAGGAGAAATAGCAAAGCCAAAGTGGTTAGTTTTCAGAGAACCATGACGCACCTCTCAAGGGTGCGTCGTAATGTGTCCCTTCGTATGATTTAATCGCTTTCCTCGTCCTTTTATAAAACTGTTAAACTTTTAAATCTGATTGTTCTATCACGCCTAATAAAGATAATATCTTGGGAAATTGAACTATCATGCTAGGTCCCTTAAATCAATCTAAACAAGATAATCACGGTCGATCTAGTATTATGTGTTGCATATTGTTAAAATCAACATAATGCACTCCCTTTATGTCACGATAACCGGGTTTTGTCAGTTTTTCTCATTGTCGTTAAAAACTGAATGACGACTCCTATATTACTAGTCAATTGGGTGTAAACTCACAGGAAATCCAATTACACTTGATTTGACAAAAAGAAACGTCACGCCCACGAGGAACGAGGTCACGCATTAGTCTCGTGCTTTTTCGACCCCCTCACAGTGGCGACTCCACTGGGGATAGTGAAGGAAATACTCGTGCTCGTAGGTAATCAAAATAGCCGAAGGGTGAAACGATCCTACCCCGCGTTTATTTCACCATCAAGTTGGGACGACCTGAAAATCAGCATATTAATGTGAACGGACAGAACCGCATAACGAATCTTGGCTCCCTTGGGATGTTTCATCTCGGGAGTTGGGACTAAGGATACCCATCGCCAACCGGGGGGTGCATACGCTTCGAATGTTGTCCACTCGACACTTTTCGCTAGTAGTACACCCGTCGCAAACCCAATCGCTCGCCCACTAGGTCCCTCTCATTGGTGCATGCCCCCTTGGCTTACATCGTGATTGGCCCCTTGGGAGAAATTGGTCTGTTGAAGGCACTACCTCAACCGGGGCATGTGTTGGATCTGCGATAGAAGCGGTACCAAGCCGGCGCAAATACTACCCATAGAAGCCTATCATAAACTACATGACATATTATTATTTTGCCTCATGATGTGATGTTAGTTATGTGTAGTGAATTATGTGATTGTGTGTGACAAATAATGCTAGAAAAACAACGACCATAAAAATTGCCCAAATATTCATAAAGCAATTGGCCAAAGATTTATACCAAGATACGTGTTCCGCGACCCCGAACGATCGCCACAAAAATAAGCGACGCTCAGGAGGGCTCGTAACGAATCCCACAACGCTGCACAACGTGTAAAGTACGTTATTAGGCAAGCACGCAAAATTAAGTCGCATATACAAAAAAATATACGCGAACAGAATATGAGTACCAGTCAAGGACGCATTTTCAGCGCCCCTGGTTGGGCGCCAAATATTCTCACGCCCACCGCTGGGCGCTGAAGTTGCCGCCTGGCCTTTTGGTCAGGCACAGCAGCCTCGGTGCCCGCGCATAAAAAAATACGTAGCAGTAAAAGAAAATTCGTGAAAATTGCTGCAAGGGCGTACGAAAAGGCACTCAATTCTAAGAACGACTTATAAAATAAACAACTCTTTGTGTCGTCATTAGGCCTCATATGACGACAATGTTCGGCACCAAAACCGAGCATGCTAATTGAATGACCTTGAATGTCACATGGGCAAAGTATTTAAAAAATAATGTTCAAATAGAGTCTTCAATGAAAAATAATGTTCGAATAAAAAATAAATAAATCCGAGTCTAGACTAGGCTATGCCAAAGTACAATCTAAATCCTAAGTCTTAGTTGTCTTATCCATAGAATCGGTCCTAATGCTTGGTGTCGTTCTGCAAGTTAAAAGGTTAAACCATATTGAGTCTCCCTTCCTAACATTTAAATCAATAAGCACCCATATGTAATTGTCATCCCTTGCTAAGAATCTACGGCCTCAATACTCTCTCTCACCAATAAAAAGAATATATTATAGTATTTGCAAAATGGAAACAGTCACATTCTGAAAGTCATTCCCCCATAGTCGCACAACCCCCAAAGTGAACCTAAGGTGTCAATACCATTAGCAAAAATTAATGGCCTCAAGGCTTATGATCACATTGGGTCACGACTATCATAGTCCTCTTGAGCCACTCGCTCCAAGAAATACTCCTAAGTACAGAATAAAAGATTTTCCATGAATGCAACATGACGAACCATGAAAATACCCAAATCGGCATGCCATAAGGCTACCATCGGGGTAAAGCAATACACACTAAGAGGGAAGCCGCACTAATGATTCTAGTCTTGCAAAAATAAAAATTCGATCTCCCCAACTAACTACCTTGCCAACATTAAGCAAAATGGCACATGACAAATGAACATCCAAGGGTTAAAATCTAAAGTGTCAACCAACGAAAGTTATGGTCCAATTAGCCTAAGTCTGAAAGTTGCTTGGTCAAGTATTATAGGCTTACGCCACGTCATTATTTTGAGTCTAGGCCACCTCCTTGTATTCATACACGTGTTATAATCAGAAAGATTAATGAAATTTCGAGTCTAAATCACAACTTCCAATTAAATCCCAGAAACTGGAGTCTGAAAAGAAACAAAAAATTATTTTCGATGTAATTCTTTCGTTAAATTTCAATAAAGTAAAAACAACATTTCGAATCTACGCTATTTGCACATTTTAAGAAACGACTAAATACGCTTGCAAAGTAAGACAATTTAAAAGGTCCACCCTAGGCCTACTAAAGTTAAAGGTCCACTATAGGCCTACCAAACGAGGCTCACTCAGTCTCGCCTCGTGACTCAAAGACCACAACCATCTACCTTTTAGCCCAAATAAAAAAATTTGAAGGATTTATGTTGGGGGGAAATCCCAAGCAAAAAGAGAAAATAGAAAGAGAAAAGGGAGAGCGAAGAGAGCGAGCCATGAAATACTTAGCCCGTACCTCCCAAAGTGCGAAATTTACCCACCCCAAGCAAACGAAGGAAAAGAATTGAGTCAACCGATCGAAATCATGCCACAAAAACTACATAAAGTTCTACGATGTCTACCCTTCCAAGTCCGTATGTTCTTAGACGCCTTCGCTCTGGGGCCCCTGTTCAACTCATTTAACCCATCCATGTTCTCATTGCCATAACCCAAGAAACCATTACCTCGACTCTTGTCCTTGAACTTGTTATCAACTACAAACCACGTACGGCCATTGACACGTGCGTCATACCCATTATTTCCAAAGCCCAAACCTGCTCTTACACCACCATTAGCATAATGACCATATAACTTGTTTGGATACGTCCTGTTGATATACCCTTGAGCCGTCCCCATGCTACTCATTGGCCTTGGTTGATGTAAACTCATGACACTAGCTTGAGGCTGCAAATTGTGAGTCCTAGCAGATGTAATCCTCATGCTTGACCAATACCTATACAAATTATCCTATCTCATTCAACCCATCTTTCAAGCCGTCTTGATTCACGAATAAAAAAAAGGGACAAATGAAAAGTACATTCTACGCTTAACGTAAAAAGTTAATAATAAAAAAAACTTTGCAAAGCACCTTTAAAGTTCGTCTAAAAAAGAAGCATTTAGCGCACCAAAAAAGATCCGCCCAGAAATCATTTTCAGCGCCCAGGGCTGGGCGCCGAAATCTTTAACGCCCCAGCCTGGGCGTTGAAACCCTTGTTAGGTTATGATTCATATGACAAAGCATAAATCATGCGGAAAAACCATAAATCCAGGAAAGCATATTATTTACACATAATCATTTAGCATAGTTTAGATGCATACACTTTGTTGCGTGCCCTCCCTAGCTGCGCCCGAACCGAACAAGAACAAGTCTTTAGGACTCCAAGTGTCGTCCCTCCGTAGATAGTCCACAGTACGTCCGGATCCGCCTCAAGATTGACCAACTAGAATCGCCCTTAAGGTAGTAGGATTTTCGGCTAGGTTAGTGCAAGTGTATGGCTGAATTTTTCTTTCAAAAACTTACCTTTTGAATACTTCAATTATGTCTAAAAATTATGACCCTAGGCTCCTATTTATAGAGGTATGGAAAAGGAATTATAATCCTACTAGGATTTGGATTTATTAATTAGAATCCAACTTGAACTCTAAATAATAAATATAATCTTATTAGGATTAGGATTTAATCAATATGTAGAATCCCGATAGCTTTAGGATTCGTATAGGAACACAAACACTTACGCACGCACGAGCCGCACGCCCATGCGAAAGCCTCGCGGCCCACGCACGGCGCACAACCCCTTTGCCCGCAGCCCATTATGCGCGCGCGCCAAGGCTTGGCTGGGCCTGGCCTTGCGCTGGGCCTGGTCGACCTTGGTGTGTGTTTGTTGCGTGTGGCTTGCTGGGCGACGGCCTGGCTTCGTGTTGGGCCTTCGTCTAGCAAGCCTCGTCCGATGCTAATTCGTACGATACGCTTCCGATTAAATTCCCGATTCCGGAATTCATTTCCGATACGAACAATATTTAATATTTCCGATTCCGGAATTAATTTCCGTTTCTAACAAATATTTAATATTTTCGTTTCCAGAATTATTTTCCGATTTCGATAATATTTCCGATTCTGACAATATTTCCGTTTCCGGGAATATTTCCGATTCCGGTAATATTTCCATTTCCAATAATATTTTCCGATACGTACCATGTTTCCGTTTCCGGCAACATCTACGACTTGGATAATATTTATATTTCCGATACGATCCATATTTCCGTTTCCGGCAATATCATCGTTTCCAGAGTATTCATTTCTTGCTTGTGACGATCTCAGCTCCCACTGAAAACAAGATCCGTCGATTCCGAATATCCATAGATGGAGTATTTGATGCCATTAAATATTTGATCCGTTTACGTACTATTTGTGTGACCCTACGGGTTCAGTCAAGAGTAAGCTGTGGATTAATATCATTAATTCCACTTGAACTGAAGCGGCCTCTAGCTAGGCATTCAGCTCACTTGATCTCACTGAATTATTAACTTGTTAATTAATACTGAACCGCATTTATTAGACTTAACATTGAATGCATACTTGGACCAAGGGCACTATTTCCTTCAGTCTCCCACTTGTCCTTAGGGACAAGTGTGCATTACCTAATTCCTTTGTCACTCGATGCTTGCTCTTGAACATAAGGTAAGAGTTGTCATCCTTATTATGTCCAGAGGTGTTTCTCGGTTTCAGAGTTCAACTGATCAAATAAACAGATAATCATAGCCTATGATTCATCCGAGCACGGCCATGCATTTTACAGTTTCTAGCTCTCCGAGTGGCCTTGTACAACTTTTAAGCATCTCATCCCGATTTATGGGAGGACAATCCCAATCTTGCGATCTTGAGATTAGACTTCGTTTGATAGGTGATTACCTGAGCGTTGCCTTTATAGCCTCCTTTTACGGTGCGACGGTTGGTCAACGTCAAAGTAACCAGTTCTCAAACAAGTAATCTCAAATCACTCAGGTATTGAGGATTTAGTGTCTAATAATTTTAATGAAATTTACTTATGACAGATTTTCTTCTCTTACAGTAAAGTTTCATAGGTCTATCCGATATTAGTCTTCCCAAAGTAAGTATCTATGCAAATGATTTTGACATTGCCATGTCCACATAGTTCAAGAAATAGAACTACTAGTCATCTTGCATTCTAGTCGTCTAACGTTTTCTATGCGTCCAATTTTATAGAAAACTCCGATCAGGGACTATTTTTAACCTTTGACATTCAAGTTCACTTGATAGACATTTCTTAGTCACAGGACTGGTCCTGACAGTCTATCTTGAATATATCGTCAAATTGAAGGGACTCATCATTTAATAAACCACAAATTAAATGGAAAAATGAATTCTATTCATTTATTGTGAATGATTAACCAATAATGTTTTACAAAGAATTAAACTCTAAAACTTTAAAACATTAAATAAGGACATCATAGCCATTCTCCAATATGCTTGATTCCCATAGCTGCAGTGTGCGAGTTGTGCTTCGCCTGCGGCAGAGGTTTAGTCAATGGATCTGATATGTTGTCATCAGTTCCAATCTTGCTTATCTCGACTTCTTTTCTTTCAACGAACTCTCGTAGAAGGTGAAATCTACGAAGTACATGCTTGACTCTTTGGTGGTGTCTAGGCTCCTTTGCCTGTGCAATAGCTCCGTTATTATCACAATACAGGGCTATTGGTCCTTTAATGGAGGGGAGTACACCAAGTTCACCTATGAACTTCCTTAGCCATATAGCTTCCTTTGCTGCTTCATGTGCAGCAATGTACTCCGCTTCAGTTGTAGAATCCGCAATAGTGCTTTGCTTAGCACTTTTCCAGCTTACTGCACCTCCGTTGAGGCAGAAGACAAACCCAGACTGTGATCTGAAATCATCTTTGTCGGTTTGGAAACTTGCGTCCATATAGCCTTTAACAATTAATTCATCATCTCCACCATAGACCAGGAAGTCATCTTTGTGCCTTTCCAGGTACTTCTGAATGTTCTTGGCAGCAGTCCAATGTGCCTCTCCTGGGTCTGACTGGTATCTACTCGTAGCACTGAGTGCGTACGCAACATCCGGGCGTGTACATATCATAGCATACATAATTGAACCAATCAATGATGCATACGGAATCCCATTCATTCGTCTACGCTCATCAAGTGTTTTTGGGCACTGAGTCTTTCTTAGAGTTATTCCATCAGACATGGGTAGGTAGCCTCGCTTGGAGTCTACCATCTTGAACCTATCAAGCACCTTATTGATATAAGTGCTTTGACTAAGTCCAATCATCTTTTTAGATCTATCTCTATAAATCTTGATGCCCAATATGTACTGTGCTTCTCCTAGATCCTTCATCAAAAAACATTTCCCAAGCCAAATCTTGACAGAGTTCAACATAGGAATGTCATTTCCGTTAAGTAATATGTCATCGACATATAATACTAGGAAAGCAATTTTGCTCCCACTGACCTTCTTGTATACACAAGATTCGTCTGCGTTCTTGATGAAACCAAAGTCACTGACTGCTTCATCAAAACGTATATTCCAGCTCTTGGATGCCTGCTTCAATCCGTAGATTGATTTCTTTAGATTGCATACCTTTTTAGCATTCTTTGGATCCTCAAAACCTTCAGGCTGTGTCATAAACAGAGTTTCTGTTAAAATGTCGTTTAAGAAAGCGGTTTTGACATCCATCTGCCATATTTCGTAATCGTAATATGCAGCGATTGCTAACATTATCCGAATAGACTTTAGCATTGCAACTGGTGAAAAGGTTTCATCGTAATCCACACCGTGGACTTGCCTGTAACCTTTTGCAACCAATCTAGCTTTGAAAACTTCAAGTTTCCCATCCTTGTCCTTTTTTAGTTTGAAAACCCATTTGCTTCCAATGGCTTGGTAGCCATCTGGCAAATGGACCAAATCCCATACTTGGTTTTCTGACATGGAGTCTAATTTAGATTGCATGGCTTCTTGCCATTGCTTGGAGCTAGGGCTCGTCACAGCTTGTTTGTAAGTCGCAGGTTCATCACTTTCAAGTAATTGAACGTCGTAGCTCTCGTTCGTCAAAATACCTAAGTACCTTTCCGGTTGAGATCTATATCTCTGCGATCTACGCGGGGTTACATCTCTAGATTGACCATGATTCTCACCAGATGCTTCTAAAGATCTCTGAGTTTCATCCTGAATGTCATCTTGAGCATTTTCTAGAGTTTGTTGTTCGACTCGAATTTCTTCGAGGTCTATTTTTCTCCCACTTGTCATTTTGGAAATGTGATCCTTCTCCAAAAAGAAACACCTTGTTCTCAGATGTATTGTAGAAGTAATACCCCTTTGTTTCCTTTGGATAGCCCACAAGGATACATTTGTCAGATTTTGGATGAAGTTTGTCTGAAATTAATCGTTTGACGTATACTTCACATCCCCAAATCTTAAGAAAAAGACACTTTTGGAGGCTTTCCAAACCATAACTCATATGGAGTCTTTTCGACAGCTTTAGACGGAGCTCTATTTATAGTGAGTGCAGCTGTATTTAGTGCATGTCCCCAAAATTCTATTGGAAGTTCGGCCTGACCCATCATTGACCTAACCATGTCTAGCAAGGTTCTGTTCCTCCGTTCCGACACACCGTTCCATTGTGGTGTTCCAGGAGGGGTCAATTCTGATAGGATTCCACATTCTTTCAGATGGTCATCAAATTCATAGCTCAGATATTCACCGCCTCTATCAGACCGCAGTGCCTTAATCTTCTTGCCTAATTGATTCTCTACTTCACTCTGAAATTCCTTGAATTTATCAAAGGATTCAGACTTATGCTTCATTAGGTAGACATAACCATATCTACTGAAGTCATCAGTGAAAGTGATAAAGTAGCTGAAACCACCTCTAGCATTTGTACTCATTGGTCCACATACATCTGTATGGATTAAACCCAATAGTTCAGTTGCTCTTTCTCCAATTTTAGAGAAAGGTTGCTTTGTCATTTTGCCAAGTAAACATGATTCGCACTTACCATAATCCTCTAAGTCAAATGGTTCTAGAATTCCTTCCTTTTGAAGTCTTTCCATGCGTTTCAAGTTAATATGGCCTAATCGACAATGCCACAGATAGGTGAGATCTGAATCATCCTTTTTGGTATTTATGTTATAAACTTGTTTGTCGTGATCTAATAAATAAAGTCCATTGACTAATCTAGCAGATCCATAAAACATCTCTTTAAAATAAAACGAACAACTATTGTCTTTTATTAAAAAAGGAAAATCCCTTAGCATCTAAGCAAGAAACTGAAATGATGTTTTTAGTAAGACTTGGAACATGGAAACACTCTTCCAGTTCCAAAACTAGCCCAGAGGGCAACGACAAATAATAAGTTCCTACAGCTAATGCAGCAATCCTTGCTCCATTTCCCACTCGTAGGTCGACTTCACCCTTTCTTAACTTTCTACTTCTTCTTAGTCCCTGAGAATTGGAACATAAGTGTGAGCCACAACCAGTATCTAATACCCAAGAAGTTGAATTAACAAGTGTACAGTCTATAACGAAATTACCTGAAGATGGAACGACTGTTCCGTTCTTCTGATCTTCCTTTAGTTTCAAGCAATCTCTCTTCTGTTAGGTTATGATACATATGATATTACATAAATCATGCGGAAACAACCATTAACCCAGGAATACATATTATTTACACATAATCATATAGCATAATTTAGATGCATACTCTTTGTTGCGTGCCCTCCCTAGCTGCGCCCGAACCGAACAAGAACAAGTCTTTAGGACTCCAAGTGTCGTCCCTCCGTAGATAGTCCACAGCACGTCCGGATCCGCCTTAAGATTGACCAACTAGAATTGCCCTTAAGGTACTAGAATTTTCGGCACTTTTGAGCAAGATGTGTGACTGAATTTTTCTCTCAAAAACTCACTTTGAATACTTTTAAAACACGTTATAAATTGTGAACCCAGGCCACATATTTATAGGGGTATGGAAAGAGAATTGGAATCCTATTAGGATACGAATTAATTAAACTTAGAATCCTACAAGAACTCTAATTAATTAATTTATCAAATAGAATTAGGAATTTAATCATTAACCGAACTCTGTACGTTTTAGGAATCGTGCATGAACACAAACTCACACACACACATACGGCAGCCACGATGGGCCGCCCATGCGCGTGCGTGCGAGCAGCAGCCCACGCAGCGAGGCCCACGCAGCCGCGGCCTTGGCGCGCGCTGGGCCTGCCTTGCGGTAGGCCTGGGCGCTGCCTTGGCTGGGCTTGTGGCGCGTGTTTAGCTTGCTGGGCGATGGCCTAGCTTCGAGCTGGGCCCTCGTCCGGCAGGCCTCGTCCGATGCTTATTCGTACGATACGCTTCCGATTAAATTTCCGATTCCGGAATTCATTTCCGATACGAACAATATTTAACATTTCCGATTCCGGAATTAATTTCCGTTTCGAACAAATATTTAATATTTCCGTTTCCGGAATTATTTTCCGATTCCGATAATATTTCCGATTCTGGCAATATTTCCGTTTCCGGCAATATTTCCGATTCTGGCAATATTTCCATTTCCGATAATATTTTCCAATACGTACCATGTTTCCGTTTCCGGCAACATCTACGACTTGGATAATATTTATATTTCCGATACGATCCATATTTCCGTTTCCGGCAATATCATCGTTTCCGGAGTATTCATTTCTTGCCTGTGACGATCTCAGCTCCCACTGAAACCAAGATCCGTCGATTCCGAATATTCATAGATGGAGTATTTAATGCCATTAAATACTTGATCCGTTTACGTACTATTTGTGTGACCCTACGGGTTCAGTCAAGAGTAAGCTGTGGATTAATATCATTAATTCCACTTGAACTGAAGCGGCCTCTGGCTAGGCATTCAGCTCACTTGATCTCACTGAATTATTAACTTGTTAATTAATACTGAACCGCATTTATTAGACTTATCATAGAATGCATACTTGGACCAAGGGCATTATTTCCTTCAGTCTCCCACTTGTCCTTAGGGACAAGTGTGCATTTCCTAATTCCTTTGTCGCTCGATGCTTGCTCTTGAACATAAGGTAAGAGTTGTCATCCTTATTATGTCCAGAGGTGTTCCTCGGTTTCAGAGGTCAACTGATCAAATAAACAGATAATCATAGCCTATGATTCATCCGAGCACGGCCATGCATTTCACAGTTTCTAGCTCTCCGAGTGGCCTTGTACAACTTTTAAGCATCTCATCCCGGTTTTGAAGGAAATAATGCCCTTGGTCCAAGTATGCATTCTATGTTAAGTCTAATAAATGCGGTTCAGTATTAATTGACAAGTTAATAATTCAGTGAGATCAAGTGAGCTGAATGCCTAGCTAGAGGCCGCTTCAGTTCAAGTGGAATTAATGATATTAATCCACAGCTTACTCTTGACTGAACCCGTAGGGTCACACAAATAGTACGTAAACGGATCAAGTATCTAATGGCATTAGATACTCTATCTATGAATATTCGGAACCGACGGATCTTGGTTTCAGTGGGAGCTAAGATCGTCACAGGCAAGAAATGAATACTCCGGAAACGATGATATTGCCGGAAACGGAAATATGGATCGTATCGGAAATATAAATATTATCCAAGTCGTAGATGTTGCCGGAAACGGAAACATGGTACGTATCGGAAAATATTATCGGAAATGGAAATATTGCCAGAATCGGAAATATTGCCGGAAACGGAAATATTGTCAGAATCGGAAATATTACCGGAATCGGAAAATAATTCCGGAAACGGAAATATTAAATATTTGTTCGAAACGGAAATTAATTCCGGAATCGGAAATATTAAATATTGTTCGTGTCGGAAATGAATTCCGGAATCGGAAAATTTAATCGGAAGCGCATCGTACGAATAAGCATCGGACGAGGCCTGCCGGACGAAGCCCAGCAAGAAGCCAGGCCATCGCCCAGCAAGCCAAGCGCGCCGCACAAACAGCAAGGCCAGGCCCAGCAGGCTGCGCGCAGCGCGCAGCGCGCACAGCGCGCACAGCGCGCGCGGGCGCTGAGTGGGCTGCTGCTCGCGCGCACGCATGAGGCCCATCGTGGCTGTCGTGCGTGTGTGTGCAAGTGTTTGTGTTCGTGCACGTTTCCTAAAACATGCAGAGTTCGGTTAATGATTAAATTCCTAATTCTAATTGATAAATTAATTAAATTAGAGTTCTTGTAGGATTCTAGGTTTGATTAATTTGTATCTGAATAGGATTTCGATTCCCTTTCCATACCGCTATAAATATGAGGCTAGGGCTCACAATTTATAACACAAGTTTCAAAGTATTCAAAGTGAGTCTTTGAGAGAAAATTCAAACACACATCTTGCTCAAATTGCCGAAAATAATAGTACCTTACGTGCGATTCTAGTTGGTCAATCTTAAGGCGGATCCGGACGTGCTGTGGACTATCTACGGAGAGACGACACTTGGAGTCCTAAAGACTTGTTCTTGTTCGGTTCGGGCGCAGCTAGGGAAGGCACGCAACAAAGAGTATGTATCTATTCTATGCTAAATGATTATGTGTAAATAATATGTTTTCCTGGGTATATGGTTTTTCCGCATGATTTATGAATTGTCATATGTATCATAACCTAACAGTGGTATCACGAGCCCCTTATTATTTTCATAATCTAAATTGCATGAACATGGTTAAATATTACAAATTTGCAAGAATTAAAAGGGGTGATTAATTTTCGTAATTGTTAATTAATTGCAAATTGCGTTTATTTAATTATACGTACGCAGTTTTTCGGCAGTTTCTTCGTTACTCATCCGAATTGAGTGATTTTTGTGTCAATTCCGCATGTAAAAGGCATTCTAAAAATTTTGACAAAAATAGTTTTTTTCTGCCGAACCCAGAATTCTCAAATTCGAAGCCTAACTATGACTTTTTGAAGGTTTTAGTTTTTCGAATGCAAAATTTCGTAAATTTAAGATGTTAAATTAAATATTTGCGATTCTTGTTGATAAATCTTGAATTTTTGATTGACCTACTGCATATTTTTAACAAGTTTAAATGCCTAGTCTTGTTAATTATGCAATCTAATTTGTAATTATGATTAATTTGTTGAAAATTAGAATAATTTAGAATTAATTTGATTTTCATAATTAATTGTAATTTAATTAGAAACCTATGATTAAAAACCACCATAAAAATTGTAAATTTACGATAAATTTTAAATTTTTATGACCTAGACTTGAATCCATAACAATCGGAAATCAATTGGATAATAAATTTTCGATTTTTCGCCCTAAAATTATGAAATTAATATTACTTATTAATTTGTCATTAATTTTAAATATAAATTTTAAATTTTTATGCGATTCGTTCATATAACTTGCACGCACGAAGCAATGGACGCTTCGTGTTACCCTTAAGGGGTGTTGTATAATGCGGGCATGCGACGACGAGCAAGGGAGCTCGTCGCCCATGCGGCACGAATGCAATGAGCAAGGGCGTAGTGCACGAGCACAAGGCAGCAGCCCTGCCTTGTGTCGTGTGCCACGACCAATGGACGAATGGGCATGGGCGTAGGGCGAGCCAAGGCAGTCGCGTGTGGGCAGCAAGCGAGCTGCGCCACAACGCGCGCTGCCTCGCACAAGAGCGCGCAGCCTCGCGCGCAGCGAGCGCAAGCTCGCGTGCCACGAGCGCTGCGCCTAGCATTGCTCGCGCGCACAGCGAGCGATGTCGCCCGCCCAGCGAGCGATGTCGCGCGCCCAGCGAGCGATGGCTCGCGCGCCCAGCGAGCGATGTCGCGCGCCCAGCGAGCGATGTCGCGCGCGCACTGCGAGCGATAGCCCGCGTGCGATGAGCGCTGGCGCGCGCAGCGAGCACCAATGCGTGCGGAGGCTTGCGATAGGGATGCAGCAGCTATGCGACGAGCGCATGGGCTGCGCGCACATGGCCAGCAATGGCTGTGTGCGTGCGGCCCATGGGCGTGCTACGCGTAGGGTGTTTGCGTTACGATTAGATCGTTTTGAATGTTTAATTTTAAAATTTCAGTTCACGTAATTTTAATTAATTTTAAAATTAATAATTTAAATTATTTTCTTGGATTTTAATTTTGAATATTATAATTATAATAAATGTTATTTATTCTAATTATTTTACTAAAATTAAAATCATGAATTAATTTAAATGCGACTGAAATTAAATTAAACTTTTTGGATTCAATTATAAATTTATATGAGCTTTAAATTTTAATTAAATTTGTATGTTTCCGGTTAGACTAGAAATACATTTTTATGTTTAAAATTGGTAAAGCATATGAATTTATTGGTTTAAGTGGGAGCGCTTTTTAGTCATAAACTCTTGATTAGGTCTACAAATCCTTAAGGTTAAAACAACTTGATTAGAATTAATAAGGACTGAATAATTGGTAGATTATTGGTGCCCTTGATTAATTGCTGCAAATGTTTACGTGATGCATAATGTGTTTTACTAACCAGCTATGTGGGCCATTCATGATAATGAATGGGTGAATGGTATATATTGTATATGTACTGTTTTGCAGGTTATGAAGTGACTAGTATGGCCAAATAGGATAGAAAATATGGTCTGCGTACCATTAATTTGAATGTAATTGGTCTAAAGTACCAAAGTTATTTTTCAATTCAAATATGGTCTGCGAACCATCAAATAGTTGTAATTAGTTATAGCTTATCCTATTTGAAGAAAATGGTGCCTCCCACGGAGATTTTCAAGACGGACTTTGAAGTCAAAGCTTCAAGATGAAGTCGGGCCATACTAGATCACAAATATCTTATGCATGTTTTAAGTTATTTATTGTTTTAAATATGTCTTAAAATGCATGAGATCAAAAGCTTGATTATGTTGCATGATTAAGGATTTTAGTTCACTTAAAATCTAACCAACATAGTAAGAGCCTTAAGTTCCAAACTTAAAAATTGAGTTAAAAGGTGCCATGCCAAAATATACACTTGCTTGGATATCCTTTACATCAATCTAGTAATAGTTTTCGCTCAGCGAGGTGTTACTTATTGGTCCTAAAGGGGCAAGGTACACAAATAATTGTGAGTACATGTTAGTTTTGGTGAAACTCAACGATATAAGTAAGGAGTCCTTTTATGTCGTGGCAAATTCGATAGGTTTACCTAATAAGTTCTTAGACGTACCTATCAACCAAGAATAGTTTCTAGACTATTAGCAAAAGGCTTTTGCTTACCTAAGATGTTCTAGGATTAAGTCGACAAACTGTGCTTAGTTCTTCAATGATTTTAGGATCTTGGAATCATTTTATTCACACCTGCCGGAACAATAAATTCGAATAAAATGCTAATAACTTGTTGAAATTGCATGATTGCTTTGATTTTCAAGTTATTATTCATGATAAATGTTTAGACTTTGCATGCTTCAATGTATGTTTTAATTATTGTTTATAATTAAATATCTTGCACTGCAATAAATCCTTTTAGAAAGGTAACAGTAAATTTCCTCGATTGGTAGTGAATCCAAGAACGATTCACGGAAATGAGAGAAAGTGAGCAATTTAAAATGTACGTTTCTTATAGCGACTTTTATGGTTGTTTTCGAATATCAAAATCGAATGGCAAACCAATTGGTGCTTGTGAATTCAAAATACAATGTAGTTTTGAGATCATAAAGCATTGAGTTTAATACGCTCAGCCTTACCAATGGTTAACAACCTAATATCTTTGTCCATTTAATTCTCGAATGAGTCTAGTCACTAGACATTCGAATAGATCGATACTTAGAGAACTTTAGAAGCTTCTGGTAAGATCATCTAGTTGAAACAAAATATTCAACATAAATTAAAATGGAAAAGAACCTTGTTGGTGACATTGGACATGTCTAACAAAGTATAAAAGTCAACACTAAAGAATTCAATTCTTAAGACTATAAGAAAGGGTACAAGAAATAGGAAAACAAAGGAACATATGAAAGGAATTTACGATTCCGTTTCTACCTATAAGTTTATGTTTAAAGAGGAGTGACCTAGTAATCAAACTTCCTTGGTATCATATACCGCTTGAGGTTCTTACTTCGGTAATAACTCAAACAATGGAAGCTAGGATACACTAATGACCTACAAGTGGGAAATGAAGCATGGCAATGCTACATTAGTTGTAGGGTCATCTAGTTTGTTTTAAGTCCTTTCAAAGGCTGGAACTTAATGGCTATTTTGTTCCATAATCAGCATACCTAAATTTCTGCTTCAAACACAGAAAGACTCACATTCAGAAGAACAAAAACAATGCTTGTTTGTTTGTTTATTTGAATGAAATGGTCAATTACTGGTTGAGTCAATATGCTTGATTAAAACAAACAACTCTTTAAAGAACTTTACTAGGTTCAAATCAAACCCTTGATTTGAGTTCCATTAAATCTTTGGCATTGTTGCTTAGACCATATCAACAAGTTAACATTCATAAGCTCTATTTTGATGGACTTTTGAAAGTTGGTTGATTTCTAGATCAACTTAAGACAAGCTAGTCTTACTTGTTGAAAGTAACAAAGAATATGAACTATTGTTAGAACGCCTAGACGATAGAGTTCAAAGCTAAAGAAAGGTTTTATGACTTTATTATTTCACATGGATTTGAGTGAATATAGGTTTATTTACTCAAATGTGATATAAGTTGAATCTGTTTGGCTAGTTCAAAGATTCAGAAGTATAAAATCCACTCGGCAAGAAATCATAAAGATCTAGGTTAGATCATGTTGATGATTACTTGAGACCAAATATGATCATCAATGATTGTGTGTTGTAATTTCACAATCTAGCTCCATAAGATATGGCATATCTACGTTGGAATGATCGAAGTCAATTAGTACTTGATTCGATCAATGATGAATCATAAAGACTTTTCCTATAATTTCTAAAACAAAATGCTCAACTACCACCAAACTAAACCAAATTCGTCAAAGCTATTGAAAAGTAATTTCAGAATAACTTTTCATAAAATATCTAGAGAGTTGCAAAACTCAGTGGGAGCTTAGTGTTTGTCATTCGACAAACTAAGGCCCAAGTATAGATATATGTTTCATTGTGATTTATTCAAATGAGACACAAGGGTATTGTTTCTACCACAAATTTTTGAGAACATAATGTTTGTTTGCTCGAAATAATGTCCTTTTGGAGATTCGTTTCCAAAATGACAAGTGGGAGAAAATAGACCTCGAAAGTCTTTGAGGCGAACAACAAACATAAACGGACATTCCGGAGGCTTTTCGAAGTGCTTCAGAAAATCCGAACTTATTCTTTAAAGACTTTAGAAGTGGCGTTAAAGAATAGACATCTCTTAGAAGACTTTACAAGTGCTTCAAGGAGAACAGAATATTCAAAGGACTTTCAAGTGGCTATTGATATTCTATTGTTTGATGTTCTATACCCAAGTAGGCATAGAATTCAAGTCACTGAAACTATGAGATTCTTCTATTAGATAGTGAAGAAACATAGAGATCAGGTCAATGAAACTATGAGATTCTTCTATTAAATAGTGAAGAAACCTACAACTTGCAGTCAAACTATTATCATGTAGATTAATGAGTTTGTGACTTGTAAGAAAGCTATGACGAAACCCAAATTCCCTAAAATGGTTAGAGGCCATATATAGACTCAAATGTTTTAAATGGTTAGAGGCCATAAAACATACTCAATGTTTTGATGACAAAATTGAAATTTTGTTGATTTGCAAGAATAGGTTCACACCTATTGGTTGCAAGTTTGTTTTAAGGATAAAAACCATCAAACATGAAATTGTGTTCACACACAAAGCTAGATTAGTTGCTAAAGGTTACAAGCAAATTCACGATGTGGATTGTGTTGAAACCTCATGCAAAATCGTAATGCTTAAGTCTATAATTCAAGCAATGATTGCATATTGGTACATATGGCAATTGGATGACAAAACATCTTCCTCAGTCAAATGTTGGAAGAAACTATGTACATGGTATGTCATAGGATTTGTGGATCCAAATAAATGCTTGAAAGAGAAAGCTAGCTTATAAAATCTAAGTACAGATTTAAGCAAGCAATTGGGGATTGGAATTATATTTTAATGAAGCTAATAAGTATTTTAGTTTCATAAAATGTACATAATTCTTATAGATATATAAGAAGTTTAGTGGGAGTACTTAAAACTTAATTGGTCCTATGTGTATCACACACATATCTCTCTATTGTAATATAACATTCAAATGCTAATGACTTAGATTTGAAATTATTCATCAATGATGGACCATGGCGAAACTTAGTACATACTGGGTATTAAGATCTATTTACAAAGATCTTATGATATTGTTTTGGATTAAGTAATGGCATTTACTAAATCAAACACGAAAGTCTCCATTGGAGATATTCGACCCATGTGAATAAATCTAAGTAAAGGATGTTTGAACTATGTATAAGCATTTACTAAGTTAAACATCAAAGAGTCTAAATGAGATTCTTAACCTATATTATATGTCAAAGAATTTAGCTGAATTTAGTATCTACTGAAACGAGATAAGCTAAAGTTACATGAATAGAATTCAATTGGGAATTATTCTGCAAAAGAATTTATCATGTATGATATAATATGAGGATCGCCAAAAACGTATCGTATGACTTTAGGCATGACGAACATATACCAATCTCTATTGATCTAAGTGAAGATCAACTAGATTGAGATCAAGAATACTTATGGTACTTGAAAAGGTACATAGGAATAGTTCTTGATTCAAGGAAATAAAGATATGCTAAATATTGATGCTACACGCATAAACACTGGCAAAGGATCAAGCAAGACCCTTTGGAGTTAACCATTGATAAGGACGAGCTATAGAGCATCGTGTTTTGAAATGGCAACATGGATTGGAGACCATGAGTTGTTGCGTGGGAAATTAAATATGTTCAAAGATATAGCTGGAAAGTCTTCCACATATCTGTGAACTGCTTGGATAAGCAAATCCAAACAAAGCATCACTAGCAACCTAAACAGTTGAAGTAAAAGTACTTATTGCCTAAGAAGCAATAAAACAGAGTTGTTTATATTAATGAGTTCTTCATTGAACTTGGGTGGATCACATGTCTGCTAACTTGATGATTCTTCATTGCAAAATGCGTAGAACCACTATCGAAGTAAGAAAGACTAGATCACATAATAAACAAACTCAAAAGATCTTATCATCATATCTCGAAGAACATTCGATGAAAAGGATATTAAGATTGGCAAAGCATGATAACTAAACCTATGCAACAAGTGAGAAGCAACACTCACGTTGTAGCACTGGAAATCAAACATAGCTTTGAATTCCATGAAATGTTTTAAAGATGGGTTAGAGGCCCATGGTTGTAAAACATTGGGGTTGAACATTTATCATATATGAAATGTGTTTTCATATTCCATTTAATCTTGGTTTAGTATTAAATGATGAGTCCCTTCAATTTGACAATATATTCAAGATAGACTGTCAGGACCAGTCCTGTGACTAAGAAATGTCTATCAAGTGAACTTGAATGTCAAAGGTTGAAAATGGTCCCTAGTCGGAGTTTTCTATAAAATTGGACGCATAGAAAACGTTAGACGATTAGAATGCAAGATGACTAGTAGTTCTGTTTCTTGAACTATGTGGACATGGCAATGTCATAATCATTTGCATAGATACTTACTTTGGGAAGACTAGTATCGGACAAGACCTATGAAACTTTACTGTAAGAGATGAAAATCTGTCATGAGTAAATTTCATTAAAATTATTAGACACTAAATCCTCAATACCTGAGTGATTTGAGATTACTTGTTTGAGAACTGGTTGCTTTGACGTTGACCAACCGTCGCACCGTAAAAGGAGGCTATAAAGGCAACGCTCAGGTAATCACCTATCAAACGAAGTCTAATCTCAAGATCGCAAGATTGGGATTGTCCTCCCATAAATCGGGATGAGATGCTTAAAAGTTGTACAAGGCCACTCGGAGAGCTAGAAACTGTGAAATGCATGGCCGTGCTCGGATGAATCATAGGCTATGATTATCTGTTTATTTGATCAGTTGAACTCTGAAACCGAGGAACACCTCTGGACATAATAAGGATGACAACTCTTACCTTATGTTCAAGAGCAAGCATCGAGCGACAAAGGAATTAGGAAATGCACACTTGTCCCTAAGGACAAGTGGGAGACTGAAGGAAATAATGCCCTTGGTCCAAGTATGCATTCTATGTTAAGTCTAATAAATGCGGTTCAGTATTAATTGACAAGTTAATAATTCAGTGAGATCAAGTGAGCTGAATGCCTAGCTAGAGGCCGCTTCAGTTCAAGTGGAATTAATGATATTAATCCACAGCTTACTCTTGACTGAACCCGTAGGGTCACACAAATAGTACGTAAACGGATCAAGTATCTAATGGCATTAGATACTCTATCTATGAATATTCGGAACCGACGGATCTTGGTTTCAGTGGGAGCTAAGATCGTCACAGGCAAGAAATGAATACTCCGGAAACGATGATATTGCCGGAAACGGAAATATGGATCGTATCGGAAATATAAATATTATCCAAGTCGTAGATGTTGCCGGAAACGGAAACATGGTACGTATCGGAAAATATTATCGGAAATGGAAATATTGCCAGAATCGGAAATATTGCCGGAAACGGAAATATTGTCAGAATCGGAAATATTACCGGAATCGGAAAATAATTCCGGAAACGGAAATATTAAATATTTGTTCGAAACGGAAATTAATTCCGGAATCGGAAATATTAAATATTGTTCGTGTCGGAAATGAATTCCGGAATCGGAAAATTTAATCGGAAGCGCATCGTACGAATAAGCATCGGACGAGGCCTGCCGGACGAAGCCCAGCACGAAGCCAGGCCATCGCCCAGCAAGCCAAGCGCGCCGCACAAACAGCAAGGCCAGGCCCAGCAGGCTGCGCGCAGCGCGCAGCGCGCACAGCGCGCGCGGGCGCTGAGTGGGCTGCTGCTCGCGCGCACGCATGAGGCCCATCGTGGCTGTCGTGCGTGTGTGTGCAAGTGTTTGTGTTCGTGCACGTTTCCTAAAACATGCAGAGTTCGGTTAATGATTAAATTCCTAATTCTAATTGATAAATTAATTAAATTAGAGTTCTTGTAGGATTCTAGGTTTGATTAATTTGTATCTGAATAGGATTTCGATTCCCTTTCCATACCGCTATAAATATGAGGCTAGGGCTCACAATTTATAACACAAGTTTCAAAGTATTCAAAGTGAGTCTTTGAGAGAAAATTCAAACACACATCTTGCTCAAATTGCCGAAAATAATAGTACCTTAAGTGCGATTCTAGTTGGTCAATCTTAAGGCGGATCCGGACGTGCTGTGGACTATCTACGGAGGGACGACACTTGGAGTCCTAAAGACTTGTTCTTGTTCGGTTCGGGCGCAGCTAGGGAAGGCACGCAACAAAGAGTATGCATCTATTCTATGCTAAATGATTATGTGTAAATAATATGTTTTCCTGGGTATATGGTTTTTCCGCATGATTTATGAATTGTCATATGTATCATAACCTAACAGGTTTATGGGAGGACAATCCCAATCTTGCGATCTTGAGATTAGACTTCGTTTGATAGGTGATTACCTGAGCGTTGCCTTTATAGCCTCCTTTTACGTTGCGACGGTTGGTCAACGTCAAAGCAACCAGTTCTCAAACAAGTAATCTCAAATCACTCAGGTATTGAGGATTTAGTGTCTAATAATTTAATGAAATTTACTTATGACAGATTTTCATCTCTTACAGTAAAGTTTCATAGGTCTTGTCCGATACTAATCTTCCCAAAGTAAGTATCTATGCAAATGATTATGACATTGCCATGTCCACATAGTTCAAGAAACAGAACTACTAGTCATCTTGCATTCTAATCGTCTAACGTTTTCTATGCGTCCAATTTTATAGAAAACTCCGATTAGGGACCATTTTCAACCTTTGACATTCAAGTTCACTTGATAGACATTTCTTAGTCACAGGACTGGTCCTGACAGTCTATCTTGAATATATCGTCAAATTGAAGGGACTCATCATTTAATAAACCACAAATTAAATGGAAAAATGAATTCTTTTCATTTATTGTGAATGATTAACCAATAATGTTTTACAAAGATTTAAACTCTAAAACTTTAAAACATTAAATAGAGACATCAAAGCCATTCTCCAATATGCTTGATTCCCATAGCTGCAGTGTGCGAGTTGTGCTTCGCTTGCGGCAGAGGTTTAGTTAATGGATCTGATATGTTGTCATCAGTTCCAATCTTGCTTATCTCGAATTCTTTTCTTTCAACGAACTCTCGTAGAAGGTGAAATCTACGAAGTACATGCTTGACTCTCTGGTGGTGTCTAGGCTCTTTTGCCTGTGCAATAGCTCCGTTATTGTCACAATACAGGGCTATTGGTCCTTTAATGGAGGGGACTACACCAAGTTCACCTATGAACTTCCTTAGCCATATAGCTTCCTTTGCTGCTTCATGTGCAGCAATGTACTCCGCTTCAGTTGTAGAATCCGCAATGGTGATTTGCTTAGCACTTTTCCAGCTTACTGCTCCTCCGTTGAGGCAGAAGACAAACCCAGACTGTGATCTGAAATCATCTTTGTCGGTTTGGAAACTTGCGTCCGTATAGCCTTTAACAATTAATTCATCATCTCCACCATAGAACAGGAAGTCATCTTTGTGCCTTTTTAGGTACTTCAGAATGTTCTTGGCAGCAGTCCAATGCGCCTCTCCTGGGTCTGACTGGTATCTGCTCGTAGCACTGAGTGCGTACGCAACATCCGGGCGTGTACATATCATAGCATACATTATTGAACCAATCAATGATGCATATGGAATCCCACTCATTCGTCTACGCTCATCAAGTGTTTTTGGGCACTGAGTCTTGCTTAGAGTCATTCCATGAGACATGGGTAGGTAGCCTCGCTTGGAGTCCGCCATCTTGAACCTATCAAGCACCTTATTGATATAAGTGCTTTGACTAAGTCCAATCATCCTTTTAGATCTATCTCTGTAAATCTTGATGCCCAATATGTACTGTGCTTCTCCTAGATCCTTCATCGAAAAACATTTCCCAGGCCAAATCTTGACAGAGTTCAACATAGGAATGTCATTTCCGATAAGTAATATGTCGTCGACATATAATACTAGGAAAGCAATTTTGCTCCCACTGACCTTCTTGTATACACAAGATTCGTCTGCGTTCTTGATGAAACCAAAGTCATTGACTGCTTCATCAAAACGTATATTCCAGCTCCTGGATGCCTGCTTCAATCCGTAGATTGACTTCTTTAGCTTGCATACCTTTTTAGCATTCTTTGGATCCTCAAAACCTTCAGGCTGTGTCATAAACACAGTTTCTGTTAAAACGCCGTTTAAGAAAGCAGTTTTGACATCCATCTGCCATATTTCGTAATCGTAATATGCAGCGATTGCTAACATTATCCGAATAGACTTTAGCATTGCAACTGGTGAAAAAGTTTCATCGTAATCCACACAGTGGACTTGCCTGTAACCTTTTGCAACCAATCTAGCTTTGAAAACTTCAAGTTTCCCATCCTTGTCCTTTTTCAGTTTGAAAACCCATTTGCTTCCAATGGCTTGATAGCCATCTGGCAAATCGACCAAATCCCATACTTGGTTTTCAGACATGGAGTCTAATTCAGATTGCATGGCTTCTTGCCATTGCCTGGAGCTAGGGCTCGTCATAGCTTGTTTGTAAGTCGCAGGTTCATCACTTTCAAGTAATAGAACGTCATAGCTCTCGTTCGTCAAAATACCTAAGTACCTTTCCGGTTGAGATCTATATCTTTGCGATCTACGCGGGGTAACATTTCTAGATTGACCATGATTCTCACCAGATTCTTCTAAAGATCTCTGAGTTTCATCCTGAATGTCATCTTGAGCATTCTCTAGAGTTTGTTGTTCGACTCGAATTTCTTCGAGGTCTACTTTTCTCCCACTTGTCATTTTGGAAATGTGATATTTCTCCAAAAAGACACCATCTCGAGCAACAAACACCTTGTTCTCAGATGTATTGTAGAAGTAATACCCCTTTGTTTCCTTTGGATAGCCCACAAGGATACATTTGTCAGATTTTGGATGAAGTTTGTCTGAAATTAATCGTTTGACGTATACTTCACATCCCCAAATCTTAAGAAAAGACACATTTGGAGGCTTTCCAAACCATAATTCGTATGGAGTCTTTTCGACAGCTTTAGACGGAGCTCTATTTATAGTGAGTGCAGCTGTATTTAGTGCATGTCCCCAAAATTCTAATGGAAGTTCGGCCTGACCCATCATTGACTTGACCATGTCTAGCAAGGTTCTGTTCCTCCGTTCCGACACACCATTCCATTGTGGTGTTCCAGGAGGAGTCAATTCTGATAGAATTCCACATTCTTTCAGATGGTCATCAAATTCATAGCTCAGATATTCACCGCCTCTATCAGACCGCAGTGCCTTAATCTTCTTGCCTAATTGATTCTCTACTTCACTCTGAAATTCCTTGAATTTGTCAAAGGATTCAGACTTATGCTTCATTAGGTAGACATAACCATACCTACTGAAGTCATCAGTGAAAGTGATAAAGTAGCTGAAACCACCTCTAGCATTTGTACTCATTGGTCCACATACATCTGTATGGATTAAACCCAATAGTTCATTTGCTCTTTCTCCAACTTTAGAGAAAGGTTTCTTTGTCATTTTGCCAAGTAAACATGATTCGCATTTACCATAATCCTCTAAGTCAAATGGTTCTAGAATTCCTTCCTTTTGAAGTCTTTCTAAGCGTTTCAAGTTTATATGGCCTAATCGACAATGCCACAGATAGGTGAGATCTGAATCATCCTTTTTGGCCTTTTTGGTATTTATGTTATATACTTGTTTGTCGTGATCTAATAAATAAAGTCCATTGACTAATCTAGCAGATCCATAAAACATCTCTTTAAAATAAAACGAACAACTATTGTCTTTTATTAAAAAGGAAAATCCCTTAGCATCTAAGCAAGAAACTGAAATGATGTTTTTAGTAAGACTTGGAACATGGAAACATTCTTCCAGTTCCAAAACTAGCCCGGAGGGCAACGACAAATAGTATGTTCCTACAGCTAATGCAGCAATCCGTGCTCCATTTCCCACTCGTAGGTCGACTTCACCCTTGCTTAACTTTCTACTTCTTCTTAGTCCCTGTGGATTGGAACATAAGTGTGAGCCACAACCTGTATCTAATACCCAAGAAGTTGAATTAGCAAGTATACAGTCTATAACGAAAATACCTGAAGATGGAACGACTGTTCCGTTCTTCTGATCTTCCTTTAGCTTTGGACATTCTCTTTTGTAATGGCCTATTCCATCACAATAAAGACAGCTTGATGTGGACTTGTCCTGCTTTGATTTAGCATTGCCCTTGGACTTTCCACCTTTCTTGAACGGTCTCTTTCTAGCCTTGAGTAAATCTTTGGCTTCACAGTCCAGTATTATTTTAGCCTTTCTGACAAGGTGAACAAATTCTGCAACTGTTTCTTCTCTTGGTTCACTTAGGTATAGGCTCTTGAAGCGACCAAACCCACTGTGTAGTGAATTGAGCAAGACAGAGACTGCCATCCTTTCGCTTATTGGTGTTCCTAGTAGACTTAGGCGATCAAAGTATGAACACATAAGATCCACATGGAACCTCAGTGGGACGCCTACCCTCTGTTTAGTGCGAAGGAGCTGAACATGTGTTTCTTGGACCTCCATCCTATAACACCTGTTGGGAGAACTAACCTTTAGACCAGACATTGATTCAATCAACTCATGGACGTTCAGGTCCCTGTCCTCCGTACTTCCACGACAGATATCCCTCAGATTCTTGATGAGCGTAAAAGGTTCATAGGCTACAAATCTTTTAGCCCAATCATCAGGGATATTGTTCAGCATGAGACTCATAACCTTTTTGAGATCCGCATCCCAGGCGTAAAATCTCTCAGGGGTCATGTCTCTGGCATAGTAGCTTGGCATGGGATGTGACAGTACATACTCAAGTCCATTGAGTTTGACTATTTCAACTAGCTTAGCTTCCCATTCAAGAAAATTTGTCAGGTTCAGCTTGACCATAAGCTCAGAACCCATGATGATGTTTTGATAGTTGTTTTCCATATTAAAACTACAATTGAAAAGAATAAACAAATAAATAACCATTCACAGTTTCTCTTAATAAACTTAAATTCTAGCATACATGCATAATTCAATGTTTATTAAGCATTTTATTCAAGTTATGTGTTCCGGCAGGTGTGAATACCACTGTTAGGTTATGATACATATGATATTACATAAATCATGCGGAAACAACCATTAACCCAGGAATACATATTATTTACACATAATCATATAGCATAATTTAGATGCATACTCTTTGTTGCGTGCCCTCCCTAGCTGCGCCCGAACCGAACAAGAACAAGTCTTTAGGACTCCAAGTGTCGTCCCTCCGTAGATAGTCCACAGCACGTCCGGATCCGCCTTAAGATTGACCAACTAGAATTGCCCTTAAGGTACTAGAATTTTCGGCACTTTTGAGCAAGATGTGTGACTGAATTTTTCTCTCAAAAACTCACTTTGAATACTTTTAAAACACGTTATAAATTGTGAACCCAGGCCACATATTTATAGGGGTATGGAAAGAGAATTGGAATCCTATTAGGATACGAATTAATTAAACTTAGAATCCTACAAGAACTCTAATTAATTAATTTATCAAATAGAATTAGGAATTTAATCATTAACCGAACTCTGCACGTTTTAGGAATCGTGCATGAACACAAACTCACACACACACATACGGCAGCCACGATGGGCCGCCCATGCGCGTGCGTGCGAGCAGCAGCCCACGCAGCGAGGCCCACGCAGCCGCGGCCTTGGCGCGCGCTGGGCCTGCCTTGCGGTAGGCCTGGGCGCTGCCTTGGCTGGGCTTGTGGCGCGCGTTTGGCTTGCTGGGCGATGGCCTGGCTTCGAGCTGGGCCCTCGTCCGGCAGGCCTCGTCCGATGCTTATTCGTACGATACGCTTCCGATTAAATTTCCGATTCCGGAATTCATTTCCGATACGAACAATATTTAACATTTCCGATTCCGGAATTAATTTCCGTTTCGAACAAATATTTAATATTTCCGTTTCCGGAATTATTTTCCGATTCCGATAATATTTCCGATTCTGGCAATATTTCCGTTTCCGGCAATATTTCCGATTCTGGCAATATTTCCATTTCCGATAATATTTTCCGATACGTACCATGTTTCCGTTTCCGGCAACATCTACGACTTGGATAATATTTATATTTCCGATACGATCCATATTTCCGTTTCCGGCAATATCATCGTTTCCGGAGTATTCATTTCTTGCCTGTGACGATCTCAGCTCCCACTGAAACCAAGATCCGTCGATTCCGAATATTCATAGATGGAGTATTTAATGCCATTAAATACTTGATCCGTTTACGTACTATTTGTGTGACCCTACGGGTTCAGTCAAGAGTAAGCTGTGGATTAATATCATTAATTCCACTTGAACTGAAGCGGCCTCTAGCTAGGCATTCAGCTCACTTGATCTCACTGAATTATTAACTTGTTAATTAATACTGAACCGCATTTATTAGACTTATCATAGAATGCATACTTGGACCAAGGGCATTATTTCCTTCATCTTCCAATGCCCCTTCTTCTTGCAGTAGAAGCATTCGGATTCAGAAGTGGGTTGACTGTCCTTCCTCTTTTCAGACTTGGCGCCAGTTTGCTTAGTTGGGCTTGCCTTGTTGCCACCTTTCTTAGCATTCCTTTTCTTTCCAGATTTCTTGAACTTGCCCCCACGCACCATAAGCACATCTTGCTTATCACTTTTGAGCGTCTTTTCAGCGGTCTTTAGCATACCGTGAAGCTCAGTGAGCGTTTTGTCCAGACTATTCATACTGTAGTTCAGTTTGAACTGATCATACCCGTTATGAAGAGAATGGAGGATGGTGTCTACAGCCATTTCCTAAGAGAATTGTTGATCCAGCCGACTCATATTCTCAATGAGTCCAATCATTTTGAGAACATGTGGACTTACGGGCTCGCCTTTCTTAAGCTTGGTCTCAAGAATTTGCCTATGAGTCTCGAATCTTTTGACTCGAGCCAGATCTTGGAACATGTTCTTCAACTCACTAATGATTGTGAAAGCATCTGAGTTAATGAACATTTTCTGCAGATCTGCACTCATGGTGGCGAGCATTAGACATTTCACATCCTTGTTGGCATCAATCCAACGATTGAGGGCTGCCTGAGTGACCCCTTCGCCTGCGACTTCGGGCATCGCCTATTCCAGGACATACTCCTTTTCTTCCTGCATAAGAACTATTTGCAAGTTCCTTTGCCAGTCAAGGAAGTTTTTCCCGCTCAACTTCTCCTTTTCGAGAATTGATCGAATGTTGAATGAATTGTTGTTTGCCATAATTAAAACTACAATTGAAAAAGAATAAACAAATAAATAATCATTCACAGTTTCTCTTAATAAACTTAAATTCTAGCATACATGCATAATTCAATGTTCATTAAGCATTTTATTCAAGTTATGTGTTACGGTAGGTGTGAATAAAATGATTCCAAGACCCTAAAATCCATTGAAGAATTAAGCACATTATGTATTTAGACTCAATTCTAAAATATTTTAGGTAAGCAAAATCCTTTTGCTAATAGTCTAGAAACTACTCTTGGTTGATAGGCACGTCTAAGAACTTATTAGGTAAACCTATCGATTTTGCCACGACATAAAAGGACTCCTTACTTATATCGTTGAGTTTCACCAAAACTAACATGTACTCATAATTATTTGTGTACCTTACCCCTTTAGTATCGATAAGTAACACCTCGCTATGGCGGAAAACTATTACTAAGATCGATGAAGAAAGGATATCCAAGTAAGTGTTATTTTGGCATGGCACCTTTTAACTCAATTTTTAAGTTTGGAACTTAAAGCTCTTACTATGTTGGTTAGATTTTAAGTGAACTAAAATCCTTAATCATGCAACATAATCAAGCTTTGATCTCATGCATATTTAAGACATATTTAAAAGCAATAAATAACTTAAAACATGCATAAGATAAATGTGATCTAGTATGGCCCGACTTCATCTTGAAGCTTCAACTTCAAAGTCCGTCTTGAAAATCTCCGTGGGAGGCACCATTTTCTTCAAATAGGATAAGCTATAATTAAACTAATTACAACTATTTGATGGTACGCAGACCATATTTGAATTGAAAAACAATTTTGGTATTTTAGACCAATTACATTCAAATTAGTGGTACGCAGACCATATTTTCTATCCTATTTGGGCCATACTAGTCACTTCATAACCTGCAAAACAGTACATATGCAATGTATACCATTCACCCATTCATTATCATGAATGGCCCACATAGCTGGTTAGTAAAACACGTTATGCATCACATAAATATTTGCAGCAATTAATCAAGGGCACCAATAATTTACCAATTATTCAGTCCTTATTAATTCTACGGAAATTTCATGAAATTTCTTAACAAATTTTGTTATTGTGGTAGGAATGGAGGTTGAAGTGGTGTTCCACAAGCTCTTCTGGATAGCTGCTAATGCTTTTTGGGGTAGTTTTTTGCACATCTGTTTTGATCTTGCACATATTCGTTGAGTAGAAAATAACATTAAATGTAGTTGGTGCAAAGATGTTTTGTAAGTGAAGCTAAAAACAGAAATGCTTCCCACTTTGGTATTTTGTGCAGATTATGCAACATCAATTATTTATGAAATGTGAATTTGTTTCTCATTACTTGTGTTTACTTCGTGATTACAAACAGTAAAATTACAAACATCAATATCCCCATTTGTATTACAACTTTGACTACTTTTTGTTGTTGTTTTAGCTTCTTCTTCATTTGCTTCAATTCTTCTTGCATCTTACTGTTTCGCCTGTTTTCAATACTTTCTCATTCGTCTAAGCTTCCCCCGCATTGTCCTTCGTGTTGTTGCCCCTTGTTTTTTTGCTCAACTACTCCCTTTCACCATCTCAGATTGTTTCAAGGATCACACTTGTAGTACAACCTTTGTGGATTGAGTGTTGTATTAGAGCTTCGAATGACAAATTTCCTACCACAATAAAAAAATTTGGTAGGTACTCTAATATATATGTGGACTCATTGGGTGTGGATGATGATTTTGAAAGAAAACTCATGACAAAAATCTTATGAAATTAGCAAAGCAAATCAAAATAACATCTAACTTACAAGAACCATTTAGCAAAGGGGCTTTTATAGTCGATCGTGACCAACAACTACCTTTCAAACACAAAAACTAGTCGCTGAAACATCAAAATAGCTATATTTAAGTTTGGGGCATTTGGTGAAAAAAGTTTCACAATAGGGGCATTTGGTGAAATAAGTTTCAGAATAGGGGCATTTGGGTGAATTGAAAACTTGGCTAACGGCAGACTAACGGTCCGTTATTAGTAAGGGTATGTTGGGTATTTGTACGAATTGTGAGGGGTATTTTATGAATTATTGAAACTTGATGGGCGTTTGGTGAATTATGGAAAAACTCGAGGGCATTTCATGAAATATCCGTTAATTCTAATCAAGTTGTTTAACCTTAAGGGATTTGTAGACCTAATCAAGAGTTTATGACTAAAAATGCTCCCACTTAAACCAATAAATTCATATGCTTTACTAATTTTAAACATAAAAATGTATTTCTAGTCTAACCGGAAACATACAAATTTAATTAAAATTTAAAGCTCATATAAATTTATAATCGAATCCATTAACTTAATTTATTTCAGTTGAATTAAACGAATTTAAATTAATTCAAGATTTAATTTTAGTAAAATAATTAGTATAAATAAAATTTATAATAATTATAATATTCAAAATTAAAATCCAAGAAAACAATTTAAATTTCGAATTTTAAAATTAATTAAAATCGTTTCCGAACTGAAAATTAAAATTAAAATCAAAACGTACCAATCGTCGCGAGACGAGGCACTTGGGCTTGCGCCCAAGCCCCATCAAGCTACGAGGCAGCGCGCCCCGTTCGATTGATCGTAGCACAAAGCACAAACAGCGACACGCCACAGCTGGCCACGCTGCGCGCAGCCCTGTGCTGTGTCGCGTGTTGCTGCGCAGGCCAGCGCGCGCCGAGCGAGGGATCGCTCCCTGCTCGCGCGTTCTGCTTGCTGGCTGGGCGAGCCAGGCGCGCTGTGGCGCGGCAGCATCGCTGCCCACAAGCGTCTTGCTCGTCGCTCGTGCCTTGCATCGTCGCCCTCGCCCATCGCATAGCACACACGCACACGCGCAAAGGCTGCATTGCCTAGTGCGCGCGCCATGCGCTATGTTGCTCGTGAAGGAAATAATGCCCTTGGTCCAAGTATGCATTCTATGTTAAGTCTAATAAATGCGGTTCAGTATTAATTAACAAGTTAATAATTCAGTGAGATCAAGTGAGCTGAATGCCTAGCTAGAGGCCGCTTTAGTTCAAGTGGAATTAATGATATTAATCCACAGCTTACTCTTGACTGAACCCGTAGGGTCACACAAATAGTACGTAAACGGATCAAGTATTTAATAGCATTAAATACTCCATCTATGAATATTCGGAACCGACGGATCTTGGTTTCAGTGGGAGCTAAGATCGTCACAGGCAAGGAATGAATACTCCGGAAACGATGATATTGCCGGAAACGGAAATATGGATCGTATCGGAAATATAAATATTATCCAAGTCGTAGATGTTGCCGGAAACGGAAACATGGTACGTGTCGGAAAATATTATCGGAAATGGAAATATTGCCAGAATCGGAAATATTGCCGGAAACGGAAATATTGTCAGAATCGGAAATATTACCGGAATCGGAAAATATAATCGGAAGCGCATCGTACGAATAAGCATCGGACGAGGCCTGCCGGACGAGGCCCAGCACGAAGCCAGGCCATCGCCCAGTAAGCCAAGCGCGCCGCACAAACAGCCACGCCAGGCCCAGCGCAAGGCCAGGCCCAGCAGGCTGCGCGCAGCGCGCAGCGCGCAGCGCGCGCGGGCGCTGAGTGGGCTGCTGCTCGCGCGCACGCATGGGGCCCATCGTGGCTGCCGTGCGTGTGTGTGCAAGTGTTTGTGTTCGTGCACGTTTCCTAAAACATGCAGAGTTCGGTTAATGATTAAATTCCTAAATTCTATTTGATAAATTAATTAAATTAGAGTTCTTGTAGGATTCTAGGTTTGATTAATTTGTATCTGAATAGGATTTCGATTCCCTTTCCATACCGCTATAAATATGAGGCTAGGGCTCACAATTTATAACACAAGTTTCAAAGTATTCAAAGTGAATTTTTTGAGAGAAAAATTCAGTCACACATTTGCCTATAAAGTGCCGAAAATAATAGTACCTTAAGGGCGATTCTAGTTGGTCAATCTTAAGGCGGATCCGGACGTGCTGTGGACTATCTACGGAGGGACGACACTTGGAGTCCTAAAGACTTGTTCTTGTTCGGTTCGGGCGCAGCTAGGGAAGGCACGCAACAAAGAGTATGCATCTAATCTATGCTAAATGATTATGTGTAAATAATATGTTTTCCTGGGTTTATGGTTTTTCCGCATGATTTATGAATTGTCATATGTATCATAACCTAACAGTGGTATCACGAGCCCCTTATTATTTTCATAATCTAAATTGCATGAACATGGTTAAATATTACAAATTTGCAAGAATTAAAAGGGGTGATTAATTTTCGTAATTGTTAATTAATTGCAAATTGCGTTTATTTAATTATACGTACGCAGTTTTTTCGGCAGTTTCTTCGTTACTCATCCGAATTGAGTGATTTTTGTGTCAATTCCGCATGTAAAAGGCATTCTAAAATTTTGACAAAAAATAGTAATTTTCTGCCGAACCCAGAATTCTCAAATTCGAAGCCTAACTATGACTTTTCGAAGGTTTTAGTTTTTCGAATGCAAAATTTCGTAAATTTAAGATGTTAAATTAAATATTTGCGATTCTTGTTGATAAATCTTGAATTTTTGATTGACCTACTGCATATGTTTAACAAGTTTGAATGCCTAGTCTTGTTAATTATGCAATCTAATTATTAATTATGATTAATTTGTTGAAAATTAGAATAATTTAGAATTAATTTGATTTTCATAATTAATTGTAATTTAATTAGAAACCTATGATTAAAAACCACCATAAAAATTGTAAATTTACGATAAATTTTAATTTTTATGACCTAGACTTGAATCCATAACAATCGGAAATCAATTGGATAATAAATTTTCGATTTTTTCGCCCTAAAATTATGAAATTAATATTATTTATTAATTTGTCATTAATTTTAAATATAAATTTTAAATTTTATGCGATTCGTTCATAAAACTTGCACGCACGAAGCAATGGACGCTTCGTGTTACCCTTAAGGGGTGTTGTATAATGCGGGCATGCGACGACGAGCAAGGGAGCTCGTCGCCCGTGCGGCACGAATGCAATGAGCAAGGGCGTAGTGCACGAGCACAAGGCAGCAGCCCTGCCTTGTGTCGTGTGCCACGACCAATGGGCGAATGGGCATGGGCGTAGGGCGAGCCAAGGCAGTCGCGTGTGGGCAGCAAGCGAGCTGCGCCACAACGCGCGCTGCCTCGCACAAGAGCGCGTAGCCTCGCGCGCAGCGAGCGCAAGCTCGCGTGCCACGAGCGCTGCGCCTAGCATTGCTCGCGCGCACAGCGAGCGATGTCGCCCGCCCAGCGAGCGATGTCGCGCGCCCAGCGAGCGATGTCGCGCGCCCAGCGAGCGATGGCTCGCGCGCCCAGCGAGCGATGTCGCGCGCCCAGCGAGCGATGTCGCGCGCGCACTGCGAGCGATAGCCCGCGTGCGATGAGCGCTGGCGCGCGCAGCGAGCACCAATGCGTGCGGAGGCTTGCGATAGGGATGCAGCAGCTATGCGACGAGCGCATGGGCTGCGCGCACATGGCCAGCAATGGCTGTGTGCGTGCGGCCCATGGGCATGCAACGCGTAGGGTGTTTGCGTTACGATTAGATCGTTCTGAATGTTTAATTTGAAAATTTCAGTTCACATAATTTTAATTAATTTTAAAATTAATAATTTAAATTATTTTCTTGGATTTTAATTTTGAATATTATAATTATAATAAATGTTATTTATTCTAATTATTTTACTAAAATTAAAATCATGAATTAATTTAAATGCGACTGAAATTAAATTAAACTTTTTGGATTCAATTATAAATTTATATGAGCTTTAAATTTTAATTAAATTTGTATGTTTCCGGTTAGACTAGAAATACATTTTTATGTTTAAAATTGGTAAAGCATATGAATTTATTGGTTTAAGTGGGAGCGTTTTTTAGTCATAAACTCTTGATTAGGTCTACAAATCCTTAAGGTTAAAACAACTTGATTAGAATTAATAAGGACTGAATAATTGGTAGATTATTGGTGCCCTTGATTAATTGCTGCAAATGTTTACGTGATGCATAATGTGTTTTACTAACCAGCTATGTGGGCCATTCATGATAATGAATGGGTGAATGGTATATATTGTATATGTACTGTTTTGCAGGTTATGAAGTGACTAGTATGGCCCAAATATGATAGAAAATATGGTCTGCGTACCATTAATTTGAATGTAATTGGTCTAAAGTACCAAAGTTATTTTTCAATTCAAATATGGTCTGCGAACCATCAAATAGTTGTAATTAGTTATAGCTTATCCTATTTGAAGAAAATGATGCCTCCCACGGAGATTTTCAAGACGGACTTTGAAGTCAAAGCTTCAAGATGAAGTCGGGCCATACTAGATCACAAATATCTTATGCATGTTTTAAGTTATTTATTGTTTTAAATATGTCTTAAAATGCATGAGATCAAAAGCTTGATTATGTTGCATGATTAAGGATTTTAGTTCACTTAAAATCTAACCAACATAGTAAGAGCCTTAAGTTCCAAACTTAAAAATTGAGTTAAAAGGTGCCATGCCAAAATATACACTTGCTTGGATATCCTTTACATCAATCTAGTAATAGTTTTCGCTCAGCGAGGTGTTACTTATTGGTCCTAAAGGGGCAAGGTACACAAATAATTGTGAGTACATGTTAGTTTTGGTGAAACTCAACGATATAAGTAAGGAGTCCTTTTATGTCGTGGCAAATTCGATAGGTTTACCTAATAAGTTCTTAGACGTACCTATCAACCAAGAATAGTTTCTAGACTATTAGCAAAAGGCTTTTTCTTACCTAAGATGTTCTAGGATTAAGTCGACAAACTGTGCTTAGTTCTTCAATGATTTTAGGATCTTGGAATCATTTTATTCACACCTGCCGGAACACATAATTTGAATAAAATGCTTAATAAACATTGAATTATGCATGTATGCTAGAATTTAAAGTTTATTAAGAGAAACTGTGAATGGTTATTTATTTGTTTATTCTTTTCAATTGTAGTTTTAATATGGCAAACAACAATCAAAACATCATCATGGGTTCTGAGCTTATGGTCAAGCTGAACCTGACAAATTTTCTTGAATGGGAAGCTAAGCTAGTTGAAATAGTCAAACTCAATGGACTTGAGTATGTACTGTCACATCCCATGCCAAGCTACTATGCCAGAGACATGACCCCTGAGAGATTTTACGCCTGGGATGCGGATCTCAAAAAGGTTATGAGTCTCATGCTGAACAATATCCCTGATGATTGGGCTAGAAGGTTTGTAGCCTATGAACCTTTTACGCTCATCAAGAATCTGAGGGATATCTGTCGTGGAAGTACGGAGGACAGGGACCTGAACTTCCATGAGTTGATTGAATCAATGTCTGGTCTAAAGGTTAGTTCTCCCAACAGGTGTTATAGGATGGAGGTCCAAGAAACACATGTTCAGCTCCTTCGCACTAAACAAAGGGTAGGCGTCCCACTGAGGTTCCATGTGGATCTTATGTGTTCATATTTTGATCGCCTAAGTCTACTAGGAACACCAATAAGCGAAAGGATGGCAGTCTCTGTCTTGCTCAATTCACTACACAGTGGGTTTGGTCGCTTCAAGCAACTATACCTAAGTGAACCAAGAGAAGAAACAGTTGCAGAATTTATTCACCTTGTCAGAAAGGCTGAAATAGTACTGGACTGTGAAGCCAAAGATTTACTCAAGGCTAGAAAGAGACCATTCAAGAAAGGTGGAAAGTCCAAGGGCAATGCTAAATCAAAGCAGGACAAGTCCACATCAAGCTGTCTTTATTGTGATGGAATAGGCCATTACAAAAGAGAATGTCCAAAGCTAAAGGAAGATCAGAAGAACGGAACAGTCGTTCCATCTTCAGGTATTTTCGTTATAGACTGTATACTTGCTAATTCAACTTCTTGGGTATTAGATACAGGTTGTGGCTCACACTTATGTTCCAATCCACAGGGACTAAGAAGAAGTAGAAAGTTAAGCAAGGGTGAAGTCGACCTACGAGTGGGAAATGGAGCACGGATTGCTGCATTAGCTGTAGGAACTTACTATTTGTCGTTGCCCTCCGGGCTAGTTTTGGAACTGGAAGAATGTTTCCATGTTCCAAGTCTTACTAAAAACATCATTTCAGTTTCTTGCTTAGATGCTAAGGGATTTTCCTTTATAATAAAAGACAATAGTTGTTCGTTTTATTTTAAAGAGATGTTTTATGGATCTGCTAGATTAGTCAATGGACTTTATTTATTAGATCACGACAAACAAGTATATAACATAAATACCAAAAAGGCCAAAAAGGATGATTCAGATCTCACCTATCTGTGGCATTGTCGATTAGGCCATATAAACTTGAAACGCTTAGAAAGACTTCAAAGGGAAGGAATTCTAGAACCATTTGACTTAGAGGATTATGGTAAATGCGAATCGTGTTTACTTGGCAAAATGACGAAGCAACCTTTCTCTAAAGTTGGAGAAAGAGCAAATGAACTATTGGGTTTAATCCATACAGATGTATGTGGACCAATGAGTACAAATGCTAGAGGTGGTTTCAGCTACTTTATCACTTTCACTGATGACTTCAGTAGGTATGGTTATATCTACCTAATGAAGCATAAGTCTGAATCCTTTGACAAATTCAAGGAATTTCAGAGTGAAGTAGAGAATCAATTAGGCAAGAAGATCAAGGCACTGCGGTCTGATAGAGGCGGTGAATATCTGAGCTATGAATTTGATGACCATCTGAAAGAATGTGGAATTCTATCAGAATTGACTCCTCCTGGAACACCAAAATGGAACGGTGTGTCAGAACGGAGGAACAGAACCTTGCTAGACATGGTCAGGTCAATGATGGGTCAGGCCGAACTTCCATTAGAATTTTGGGGACATGCACTAAATACAGCTGCACTCACTATAAATAGAGCTCCGTCTAAAGCTGTCGAAAAGACTCCATACGAATTATGGTTTGGAAAGCCTCCAAATGTGTCTTTTCTTAAGATTTGGGGATGTGAAGTATACGTCAAACGATTAATTTCAGACAAACTTCATCCAAAATCTGACAAATGTATCCTTGTGGGCTATCCAAAGGAAACAAAGGGGTATTACTTCTACAATACATCTGAGAACAAAGTGTTTGTTGCTCGAGATGGTGTCTTTTTGGAGAAGGATCACATTTCCAAAATGACAAGTGGGAGAAAAGTAGACCTCGAAGAAATTCGAGTCGAACAACAAACTCTAGAGAATGCTCAAGATGACATTCAGGATGAAACTCAGAGATCTTTAGAAGAATCTGGTGAGAATCATGGTCAATCTAGAAATGTTACCCCGCGTAGATCGCAAAGATATAGATCTCAACCGGAAAGGTACTTAGGTATTTTGACGAACGAGAGCTATGACGTTCTATTACTTGAAAGTGATGAACCTGCGACTTACAAGCAAGCTATGACGAGCCCTAGCTCCAAGCAATGGCAAGAAGCCATGCAATCTGAATTAGACTCCATGTCTGAAAACCAAGTATGGGATTTGGTCGATTTGCCAGATGGCTACCAAGCCATTGGAAGCAAATGGGTTTTCAAACTGAAAAAGGACAAGGATGGGAAACTTGAAGTTTTCAAAGCTAGATTGGTTGCAAAAGGTTACAGGCAAGTCCACTGTGTGGATTACGATGAAACCTTTTCACCAGTTGCAATGCTAAAGTCTATTCGAATAATGTTAGCAATCGCTGCATATTACGATTACGAAATATGGCAGATGGATGTCAAAACTGCTTTCTTAAACGGCGTTTTAACAGAAACTGTGTTTATGACACAGCCTGAAGGTTTTGAGGATCCAAAGAATGCTAAAAGGGTATGCAAGCTAAAGAAGTCAATCTACGGATTGAAGCAGGCATCCAGGAGCTGGAATATACGTTTTGATGAAGCAGTCAGTGACTTTGGTTTCATCAAGAACGCGGACGAATCTTGTGTATACAAGAAGGTCAGTGGGAGCAAAATTGCTTTCCTAGTATTATATGTCGACGACATATTGCTTATCGGAAATGACATTCCTATGTTGAACTCTGTCAAGATTTGGCTTGGGAAATGTTTTTCGATGAAGGATCTAGGAGAAGCACAGTACATATTGGGCATCAAGATTTACAGAGATAGATCTAAAAAGATGATTGGACTTAGTCAAAGCACTTATATCAATAAGGTGCTTGATAGGTTCAAGATGGCGGACTCCAAGCGAGGCTACCTACCCATGTCTCATGGAATGACTCTAAGCAAGACTCAGTGCCCAAAAACACTTGATGAGCGTAGACGAATGAATGGGATTCCATATGCATCATTGATTGGTTCAATAATGTATGCTACGATATGTACACGCCCGGATGTTGCGTACGCACTCAGTGCTACGAGCAGATACCAGTCAGACCCAGGAGAGGCGCATTGGACTGCTGCCAAGAATATTCTGAAGTACCTGAAAAGGCACAAAGATGACTTCCTGGTCTATGGTGGAGATGATGAATTAATTGTTAAAGGCTATACGGACGCAAGTTTCCAAACCGACAAAGATGATTTCAGATCACAGTCTGGGTTTGTCTTCTGCCTCAACGGAGGAGCAGTAAGCTGGAAAAGTGCTAAGCAAAGCACCATTGCGGATTCTACAACTGAAGCGGAGTACATTGCTGCACATGAAGCAGCAAAGGAAGCTATATGGCTAAGGAAGTTCATAGGAGAACTTGGTGTAGTCCCCTCCATTAAAGGACCAATAGCCCTGTATTGTGATAATAACGGAGCTATTGCACAGGCAAAAGAGCCTAGACACCACCAGAGAGTCAAGCATGTACTTCGTAGATTTCACCTTCTACGAGAGTTCGTTGAAAGAAAAGAAGTCGAGATAAGCAAAATTGGAACTGATGACAACATATCAGATCCATTAACTAAACCTCTGCCGCAGGCGAAGCACAACTCGCACACTGCAGCTATGGGAATCAAGCATATTGGAGAATGGCTTTGATGTCTCTGTTTAATGTTTTAAAGTTTTAGAGTTTAAATCTTTGTAAAACATTATTGGTTAATCATTCACAATAAATGAAAAGAATTCATTTTTCCATTTAATTTGTGGTTTATTAAATGATGAGTCCCTTCAATTTGACGATATATTCAAGATAGACTGTCAGGACCAGTCCTGTGACTAAGAAATGTCTATCAAGTGAACTTGAATGTCAAAGGTTGAAAATGGTCCCTAATTGGAGTTTTCTATAAAATTGGACGCATAGAAAACGTTAGACGATTAGAATGCAAGATGACTAGTAGTTCTGTTTCTTGAACTATGTGGACATGGCAATGTCATAATCATTTGCATAGATACTTACTTTGGGAAGACTAGTATCGGACGAGACCTATGAAACTTTACTGTAAGAGATGAAAGTCTGTCATAAGTAAATTTCATTAAATTATTAGACACTAAATCCTCAATACCTGAGTGATTTGAGATTACTTGTTTGAGAACTGGTTGCTTTGACGTTGACCAACCGTCGCACCGTAAAAGGAGGCTATAAAGGCAACGCTCAGGTAATCACCTATCAAACGAAGTCTAATCTCAAGATCGCAAGATTGGGATTGTCCTCCCAAAAATCGGGATGAGATGCTTAAAAGTTGTACAAGGCCACTCGGAGAGCTAGAAACTGTGAAATGCATGGCCGTGCTCGGATGAATCATAGGCTATGATTATCTGTTTATTTGATCAGTTGAACTCTGAAACCGAGGAACACCTCTGGACATAATAAGGATGACAACTCTTACCTTATGTTCAAGAGCAAGCATCGAGCGACAAAGGAATTAGGAAATGCACACTTGTCCCTAAGGACAAGTGGGAGACTGAAGGAAATAATGCCCTTGGTCCAAGTATGCATTCTATGTTAAGTCTAATAAATGCGGTTCAGTATTAATTAACAAGTTAATAATTCAGTGAGATCAAGTGAGCTGAACGCCTAGCTAGAGGCCGCTTTAGTTCAAGTGGAATTAATGATATTAATCCACAGCTTACTCTTGACTGAACCCGTAGGGTCACACAAATAGTACGTAAACGGATCAAGTATTTAATAGCATTAAATACTCCATCTATGAATATTCGGAACCGACGGATCTTGGTTTCAGTGGGAGCTAAGATCGTCACAGGCAAGGAATGAATACTCCGGAAACGATGATATTGCCGGAAACGGAAATATGGATCGTATCGGAAATATAAATATTATCCAAGTCGTAGATGTTGCCGGAAACGGAAACATGGTACGTGTCGGAAAATATTATCGGAAATGGAAATATTGCCAGAATCGGAAATATTGCCGGAAACGGAAATATTGTCAGAATCGGAAATATTACCGGAATCGGAAAATATAATCGGAAGCGCATCGTACGAATAAGCATCGGACGAGGCCTGCCGGACGAGGCCCAGCACGAAGCCAGGCCATCGCCCAGCAAGCCAAGCGCGCCGCACAAACAGCCACGCCAGACCCAGCGCAAGGCCAGGCCCAGCAGGCTGCGCGCAGCGCGCAGCGCGCAGCGCGCGCGGGCGCTGAGTGGGCTGCTGCTCGCGCGCACGCATGGGGCCCATCGTGGCTGCCGTGCGTGTGTGTGCAAGTGTTTGTGTTCGTGCACGTTTCCTAAAACATGCAGAGTTCGGTTAATGATTAAATTCCTAAATTCTATTTGATAAATTAATTAAATTAGAGTTCTTGTAGGATTCTAGGTTTGATTAATTTGTATCTGAATAGGATTTCGATTCCCTTTCCATACCGCTATAAATATGAGGCTAGGGCTCACAATTTATAACACAAGTTTCAAAGTATTCAAAGTGAATTTTTTGAGAGAAAAATTCAGTCACACATTTGCCTATAAAGTGCCGAAAATAATAGTACCTTAAGGGCGATTCTAGTTGGTCAATCTTAAGGCGGATCCGGACGTGCTGTGGACTATCTACGGAGGGACGACACTTGGAGTCCTAAAGACTTGTTCTTGTTCGGTTCGGGCGCAGCTAGGGAAGGCACGCAACAAAGAGTATGCATCTAATCTATGCTAAATGATTATGTGTAAATAATATGTTTTCCTGGGTTTATGGTTTTTCCGCATGATTTATGAATTGTCATATGTATCATAACCTAACAGCTCGCTGCATTCGTACCGCACGGGCGACGAGCTCCCTTGCTCGTCGTCGCGTGCCCTCACTTTACAACACCCCTTAAGGGTAACACGTAGCTTCCATTACTTTGTGCGTGCAACATTAATGAGCGTTTTCATAAAAATTTAAAATTTTTAATTGAAAATTAATGACAAATTAATAAAACATATTAATTTCATAATTTTAGGGCGAAAAATCGAAAATTTATTAATCAATTAATTTCCGATTAACATGGATTCAAATCTAGGTCATAAAAATTAAAAATTTAACATAAATTAACAATTTTTATGGTGGATTTTAATCATAAATACCTAATTAAACTATTAATTAATTATGAAAATCAAATTAATTCTAAATTATTCGAATTTCAACAAATTAATCATAATTTCAAATTAGGTTGTATAATTAACAAGGCTAGGCATTCAAACTTGTTAAACATATACTGTAGGTCAATCAAAAATTCAAGATTTATCAACAAGAATCGCAAATACTTAATTTAACATCTTAAATTTACAAGTTTTTGCGTTCGAAAAACTAAAACCTCCGAAAAGTCATAGTTAGGCTTCAAATTTGGGAATTCTGGGTTTCAACGAAAAATACTAATTTTGTCAAAAATTTAGAATGCTTTTACATGCGGAATTGACACAAAAATCACTCGATTTGGATGAGTAACGAAGAAACTGCCGAAAAACTGCGTACATATAATTAAATAAACGCAATTTGCAATTAATTAACAATTACGAAAATTAATCACCCCTTTTAATTCCTTGCAAATTTGTGAATTTTAACCATGTTTATGCAATTTAGATTATGAAAATAATAAGAGGCTCGTGATACCACTGTTTGGTTATGATTCATATGACAAAGCATAAATCATGCGGAAAAACCATAAAGCCAGGAAAGCATATTATTTACACATAATCATTTAGCATAGTTTAGATGCATACACTTTGTTGCGTGCCCTCCCTAGCTGCGCCCGAACCGAACAAGAACAAGTCTTTAGGACTCCAAGTGTCGTCCCTCCGTAGATAGTCAACAGTACGTCCGGATCCGCCTCAAGATTGACCAACTAGAATCGCCCTTAAGGTACTAGGATTTTCGGCTAGGTTAGTGCAAGTGTATGGCTGAATTTTTCTTTCAAAAACTTACCTTTTGAATACTTCAATTGTGTCTATAAATTATGACCCTAGGCTCCTATTTATAGAGGTATGGAAAAGGAATTATAATCCTACTAGGATTTGGATTTATTAATTAGAATCCAACTTGAACTCTAAATAATAAATATAATCTTATTAGGATTAGGATTTAATCAATATGTAGAATCCCGATAGCTTTAGGATTCGTACAGGAACACAAACATTTACGCACGCACGAGCCGCACGCCCATGCGCAAGCCTCGCGGCCCACGCACGGCGCACAGCCCCTTTGCCCGCAGCCCATTATGCGCGCGCACCAAGGCTTGGATGGGCCTGGCCTTGCGCTGGGCCTGGTCGAGCTTGGCGTGTGTTTGTTGCGTGTGGCTTGCTGGGCGACGGCCTGGCTTCGTGTTGGGCCTTCGTCTAGCAAGCCTCGTCCGATGCTAATTCGTACGATACTCTTCCGATTAAATTCCCGATTCAGGAATTCATTTCCGATACGAACAATATTTAATATTTACGATTCCGGAATTAATTTCCGTTTCGAACAAATATTTAATATTTCCGTTTCCGGAATTATTTTCCGATTTCGATAATATTTCCGATTCTGACAATATTTCCGTTTCCGGCAATATTTCCGATTCCGGTAATATTTCCATTTCCAATAATATTTTCCGATACGTACAATGTTTCCGTTTCCGGCAACATCTACGACTTGGATAATATTTATATTTCCGATACAATCCATATTTCCGTTTCCGGCAATATTATCGTTTCCGGAGTATTCATTTCTTGCTTGTGACGATCTCAGCTCCCACTGAAACCAAGACCCGTCGATTCCGTATATCCATAGATGGAGTATTTAATGCCATTAAATGTTTGATCCGTTTACGTACTATTTGTGTGACCCTACGGGTTCAGTCAAGAGTAAGCTGTGGATTAATATCATTAATTCCACTTGAACTGAAGCGGCCTCTAGCTAGGCATTCAGCTCACTTGATCTCACTGAATTATTAACTTGTTAATTAATACTGAACCGCATTTATTGGACTTAACATTGAATGCATACTTGGACCAAGGGCACTATTTCCTTCAGTCTCCCATGGCAATGTCGCACAATACGACATTTACATGAGAAGTAGCAAATCACTACTCGAACGTACCTCGCACTAAACGAGTCTGGTTCAAACTATTCATGATCCATGTCACCATGAATGCATAAAAACGTATGCCAAGCATTATAGCACCAAGCCAATCCCGTAGCTACAATTGGGGGCTTGAGAAAAACACTCTAAAAATGCTCGAAATGACGATTTTATCTCAAATTACACGTCCTAGGGGAACAATCCTAAGGTCAATCGTGTAAAACGAACCTTAGAATGGCTACAACCCCTCCCAAATTCTAAGCACTACTTAGAATATATAAAGTCACCCCACTATCAAGGGTAACTGAAAATCGCGAGTCACCAAAACTCCGATCAAACTACTTCACATAACGCTCGCCCTATAAGCACCCGTTACACAGTCTACGTCGTTACAAAGCAAAAGCGAAAGAAAAATCAAGGATAAGAAAATAAAAAGAAAGAAACATCTATGAATCCTCGCATCGAACGAAGTAATAAGCCGTGCACACCCACGCAGAAGGTGCTACACTTGTTCAAGCACCTGAACGAGGCGTGATGAAGTACTCCAATGCAAAAAATAATAATAGTATCCCAACACCTGGACGAATGATCTAAGACACGCTGTTAGGCCACACAAGCCTACGTCGCACCATAAGTTCAACCGTCCCACGGTACAAGTCTAAAAAAAAGAGTAAGGCATATCGCACTAATGCGGGCACGACCAAGAGCATGTGTAAAAGAGGCAAAGACTAATTCAAAATGCAAGCCACACGACTTCTACATTAAGGATTAAAGGTAGCAAAACATTACCTACCACGGAAGGGATAGCTCGCACCTACACGAGCGGAACCCCAAGGCATCTTTCTCGAAAGAACCTACAAAAATCGTACGCCAAAAGGAAGCATCCCAATATGCATACTTGGGGGCTCCAAGCTACGAAACGACCCTAGGAAAATAAAAAAAATCTCGAAGCAAATGTTTGAACAATCGAAAGGGCACGATGTTTGAGCCCACTTCATGAATGGGCCTGAACCCTATCAAGCTTCTAAGCAAACTATTCAAAATCAATCATTGCTCAAAAAAAATGATTCAAGCAAACTGATTAATGGACCGCACACAACGGCCATTCTATGAACGCTCGTTCGCACATACATATCATCATTCTAAGTATCGAACATTCACGAACGCGTTCAAAAGAAAAATATATATACGAGCGATCAAAAATATACGCCTCAAGGTATGTTCCTCGGGCCATATAGACTCGCCCAACTATTGCAATAACTGCACGCCTTAAGAGCGACAGTTCCTTTATATAAGCGCCCCAAAGCGACAAACGCCGTAGTCCACCAATCGGCTACGGCTTCTCGAGAAATCATCACGATCACTCAGCTCATTGTGATCTCTAATAAAAATCTACGTTCCAAAAATAAAGAAAAACAAAAGAGAAGAGAATACGTGGAATCTCCAAGTGAAATAAGCGAACGGAAAAGAGGCAGATCTGCCCAATAATCAACTCCCACGCCAAATCCCACGCCTGACTTTGGGCGTTGACGATTAATCCCACAATCGTTCTAAGCTAAGAAATGGCGAACGAATAAGGAAATAATAAACACCGTTGGTCCACTATTAGGCTACGGTTTCTCGAGAAATAATTATTCACCAATCAACGGTGATCTCAAATGAACGGTTCATTCCAGAAAAGAATCTCTAGACGAAAAGAAAAAAAAGAAAACGAACGAACAAGAGGCCAATTGTGTCATCAAGAAACCTCGCCAGAAATCATTTTCAGCGCCCAGCGCTGGGTGCCGAAATCTTTAACGCCCAGGCATGGGCGCCGAAAATGATCCCAGACCCAAAATGGCCCCTGACTTCTATAGGGCCCTGCCGTATCCATTCGACCCGAAAATTGCCGATTTCTTTACTGAAAGTCGCACCTCGCGGCTTTGTTAAGAGTAGCACACCACTGCAAAGATCGCTCGCACTTACGAGCACGATCCCAAATACGATCGAGAACATTACGAAATGCGTATCCCCAAGGAATCTCTTTGACAAGAAATGACCGCCAAGCACAAATGCTTGGGGGCTAGAAAGAAAATAAACATTTCAAAAGAAAGTATGCAAAGTTAAAATCATATCCCCGGACTACGCTATACACAGTCCCGTGTTTGGATAATCTCAAAAAAAAAACGGATTTCGACCTCAGAATAAAGGTCGCCGTTGATACTTGTACATGGTCCTCTGATCAAAGACCAAGTGGTGGCAAAATTGAGCCGTAAAGACTAGCTCAAAACCACAAAAGAAGATGACCACAAGACAAGGGTCCGTCTAAGCCCGTTGTCAACCCACATTCAGATTGCAACTAAATTCGAGCATCCCTCGAAATAATTCGCTCCTGCGAGAATGAATAAGAAAGAAATTCTCAAAAGAAATCACGATGAACAAAAGAAATAGGAACTTGCCCATCTTCAGCGGGCAAGATCGCGTCACGAACCACGCGAGTTCCAAACTGAAAAAAACGAATTCAGGGACGTCCACCCTCAGCGGACAGGGCTCGCCCACCTTCAGCGGGCGGGGTCTGCGTCACTAGCCGAGCAGGTCCTCAGTTTTCGAAAAAATCTTCAAAACAAAAAAACAGACTCGCCATCTTCAGCCGGCGGGGTCTACGTCACAAACCGCGTAGGTCCTTATTTTCAAAACAACACAAACAAATTTCAAAATAGATTCGTCCACTTCTATCGGACGGGGTGTCCACCCTTAGCGGACAGGCTCGCCATCTTTAGCCGGCGGGGTCTACGTCACAAACCGCGTAGGTCCTTATTTTCAAAAAAAAAACAAACTTCAAAACAGATTCGTCCACTTCTATCGCACGGGGTGTCCACCCTTAGCGGACAGGCTCGCCATCTTTAGCCGGCGGGGTCTGCGCCACTAACCGCGCAGGTCCTTAGTCGCTGCAGCGATAACTTTTTTCGGTTTTCCCTTTTTCCAAAAATTAAAGGATCGGTTTTCCCTTTTTCCAAAAATTAAAGGATTGGTTTTCCGTTTTTCCAAAAAAAAGAACGATGTGCTGGATTTTCCTTCGTTTTACGTCCCATAAAAACAAGGGGGTTTTCTCGTTTAGCTAACCCTGAAAATGAGAATCTTTAAAAACATTTTACCCCGTGATTGGGCTTGGTCAGGCCCAATTACACTTTATAGCTTTGATTTCGAAAACATCTGTAGCTACTTCCAATGACAAAGTGAGGGAGTTTCTACGCATCTTTAGATACTTCCAATGACAAAGTGAGGGAGTTTCTATACTACCAGTTGACAAATCCCAATGACACGTGAGGGATATGTCGACACTTCAAGTGATGACCCTTAAGTCAAATGTTATCACTTGGGGGCTCGTGAGACCCTCGCAAAACAGGTCACATACACTATGGCTTGTGTGACGCATTCCGTCCAGTACTTTGACCATCGTCTCATCCCGAGATCATGACTCAGTCAAAGTGGGGGCTAACTGTAGACACCTACTTTTGTCCCCATTCCCGAAAGGAAGGTTCAATGATGAGAACATAAATCTCCACTTGGCAACGCATCTCCTATAAAATGACGAATCTCAATCGCCCTTTTCATTTCACCCGAACCTGCTATTTATAGAAACCTGCTAAAAATAGTAACTGCCGTAACAGGTAGTTGCTAAAAGTGGCAAGACATAAAAGATAGAAACCTGTCAGAATTAGGTGTTACACTCCGACATAAATCCTAAAAGAGATAGAATTTGCAAGAGGAATCCTATCTATTACTATATACTAAAAGAGACACCAGGAATGACACGTGTCACTTCCTGGTGAAAAAATTTCCCGCCAAAAACTCTTACCTAAAAAGACATGCATGTTTACTTTTTTTATTTTTTTTTCTCTCCTTTTGTATAAATGTTAATATATGAAAAAAAATATAGGATCATGGAATATGCCATTATTAGAAAATTTTGGTAATATTTTAGTCAAATTGTCATATCCATAATAGAAAATATTCTTGCTCAGTATTTTGGTCAAATTACGGGGTAGCAAATTAAATATATCAAATATTTTAGTCATATCATCATATTAAACATTTAAAATATATAATACGTAGTAGGTTAAAATTGTATATTATATGATAAAATGAGTACATTCGAGATTATTAATTACGCAATAGGTTTAAGGGATAAATAATTCAATAAAAAAAATTTATAAAAAATTTGGTCAAATAATAATTTTTAAATATCCGTGCGTGCACGGGACCTAATCTAGTTCCTAGTATAATTCGAAAATAAGAGTTACGTATTAATTAAAATCCTAACGAGCCTAGAGTTCGTAACGGGCCCAGATGCATTCCGTCATAAAGTTAATACGCACTAAAAGACTCGGATAAGTCTCAAAGACTCCGTATTCCACGAGTCCAAATCTGACAAGGAAATCTTCGGCGCCCAGCCCTGGGCGCTGAAAATACCTGGGTACGTATTCTCTCCAAATTCTTCTTGGATTAGAGCTCTACAATTCTATCTTTCCACGAACTCTTCCCTATAAATACATCCCCAAATTCGACGTGAAAAAGACACAACACACAATTCATATTATGAGTATTGACTCCAACCCCTAAGCCTAAGCCTCACGCTGCGAAATTGATCCCGCGTTCTGTCGCAATCGATCCAAAAATCGAACAGAACGTACCTTGTCCCTTGTAGCTGAAGAATTAAGCCCGGAAACTTGAGATTCGTTAAATAACAGGAGAAATAGCAAAGCCAAAGTGGTTAGTTTTCTGAGAACCATGACGCACCTCTCAAGGGTGCGTCGTAATGTGTCCCTTCGTATGATTTAATCGCTTTCCTCGTCCTTTTATAAAACTGTTAAACTATTGAATCTGATTGTTCTATCACGCCTAATAAAGATAATATCTTGGGAAATTGAACTATCATGCTAGGTCCCTTAAATCAATCTAAACAAGATAATCACGGTCGATCTAGTATTATGTGTTGCATATTGTTAAAATCAATTCAGATTAGTTTAATAGTTAACGCATGTCCCTTCAATTATTTATGCTGAGCTAGTAAGGATATCCTGCCTCTGGAGTTATCGAAGAGCGAGTACTCTTCTCGGTAGTTACAGTCCCCCGAACCCTCAATCTCTACCTTGCGGGTGTACGTTGAGAGATCCCCACACCAGGGATCACAAGGGAACCTATGGCCGTCGTGGTCAAACATAATTGCACTCCCTTTATGTCACGATAACCGAGTTTTGTTAGTTTTTCTCATTGTCGTTAAAAACTGAATGGCGACTCCTATATTACTAGTCAATTGGGTGTAAACTCACCGGAAATCCAATTACACTTGATTTGACAAAAAGAAACGTCATGCCCACGAGGGACGAGGTCACGCATTAGCCTCGTGCTTTTTCGACCCCCTCACAGCAGCGGAATTAACTAACTTTCAAAACATAATAAATAAATAGTTAATGGTCATTAAACAAGTTGGAACCGTTAGAGGCCCAAATCCAAAGTAATAAATCATTTGAAATCCATTAACTGAAAATAGTAGTCATGACTTTAAATAAAAATAGAGTGTGTAAAATACGGAAGAATAAACTCTCAACTCGAATCCCATGATAACTTCTCCCGCAAGTTATCTCTACAAACCTGCTTTATTAAGAATCTACTCCCCAACAACGCAAATGCAATGGATGGATCATCATAGGGTCATTAAGGCGAAGACCATGACCAGAAGACATGAAGCACGAAATCAGCAAAAGCTGAGTACGAACAAGCCAGAATAACATTCTATCCTAACATGCTTCACTCGACAAATTAAATAATCAACATGCAAAAGCCATGTAATAAACAGATAATCATGGAGACAAGACTCGACACATGACACGACTCTTGACTCACATATTAATGAAAAGCAGTTTCGAACGGATAAAATAAAGTATCCTCAAAAGAAAAGAAAAGGGTGATGGGAGCCCACCATACACCAAATAATAATAAATCGGACTCCTACCGACAGTCAGGCCATACCGACGGAATTCCAATACACAACGGCCTAAAAAAATAACGGAACCTTACTCCATAATAATCAAGGCAAAACCAATAAAAACACGACACGTACATAAACACACCCCATTAATGATCCGCATAGCCATGGGCCCATCCATGCAGGTTTCCTTTCCTTTACCCACGCGGATTTTTATTTTCCTCAACTTTCTTTTTTAATTAAAAAAATAAATACAAATACAATAATCATCACAAGTCACAACCAAAATTACTTACGGATTTCCTTCGTTCTAATCTCATCGTCTACCTCCTACCTCCACTTTCTCTCCCTTAGGGTTAGGGTTTTCAATCCCACAGAAATCAAATTTCAATGGCGTCAACAAGGAAGATAACACTCAAGAGTTCAGATGGTGAAACTTTTGAGGTCGAAGAAACGGTTGCTTTGGAATCGCAGACGATCAAGCACATGGTTGAAGACGATTGCGCTGATAATGTGATCCCTTTACCGAATGTTAGCAGCAAGATCCTAGCTAAGGTCATTGAGTACTGTAAGAAGCATGTCGATTCTCCTAAACCCTCTGATACCACCGCCACCGCTACCGCTACCGCTACCGCCACCGCCACCGATCGTCAGGTTGATGACGAACTCAAGAGTTGGGATGCTGATTTCGTTAAAGTTGACCAGGCTACCCTCTTCGATCTCATCCTTGTATCTCTCTATCCCTCTTTCTCTCTCTTAATTTAATTGTTTTTTATGTGGATTTTCTTATGTTTTTGTGCTAGTTGTGATGATTATTGTTGTAATTGGGGGTTTGAAATTGGATGTCATTTTTTCTGGGGTTGATGTTGTTGCAGCTGATTATTTTTGGAAATTGAGTTTGAAATAATATCAATTATGTTCTTATAATTGGTAATTCAGGAAGTTTGGGACTGTTGTTTTTTGTTTGAATTTGAAGCTTTGCTTTCATTTTCTGGAACCAGGTGACGTTTTTGAAGTTTCTGTTGATTTATATCGAGTTTGTGACAATTTCTTAATTTTGACTAGGATTTTCTTGTTTGAAATTTATCACTTTTGAGCTTATGGTTTCTGCTTGGATGATTGTCTAATTGTTTATTGAGGTTTATTGAGGCTGAGTCTGATGTGAAATGAAAGTTTGTTGGTCCCATTTACATAGATTGCTTATGAATGTTGTGGTATTTCCAAACTTTTGAAGGTTAAGCCATTGTGTTCGTCATGTCGTTGTGTTAATATCATGGGAGCTTATTTGTCATGTTGCTGTCTTTCACTTGGCTTGCAGCCATTAGAATAATTGTAGAACTTGCAGCCATTAGAATATAGAGGGGTTCAATAACCTATAGTAGTAAGCTTTTGTCAAAGTGGTTTAGGAAGTGAGAACACATTACAATCACCTATTTCCTTTTTTTGCTACTTAAAAATTGTTTGTCCGTGAACCTTTTCTTTGGTTTGAGGCCGGATAAGATTATGTTGTGGTTGTATAATTCTTGGTTTCCAAAGAGGTATTCCTGCGTGGCTCTTGTGCAGAAGTGGTACATACTTGGTATTCTGGAACGTTTTTCATTCACCCTTGGATTCCTTCATCAACTTTCAAGATAGCGTAACGTGTATACTCCCGTATGTATCAGTCATAACTCATAAGTTCATAACAAAGAGTTTAATGGATGGTCTAATTATTTCCTATTTTACTTCCTGCAGTGTTATTTGCTTGAGATTGTATTATGATTTATTCGGTAATTTTTGAAGATTACAGTTGCAATTTGTTGGATAATGTTGTGCAAGACCTTATTTTGTTATATGGTGAAGGGCTGGAAGTGCTCAGGAAAGAATGGTCAAAACAAGTTTTTTCTTGTTTTTTCCCCCCTGATAAGCTAGAATGCTTTCTGTATTTAGTTGACTGAGTTTTGGTCCTTTTTATGATTAATAATGCGTCTTAGGTGCAACAAGATTCTTGGTTGATGTTGTCATTAAAGTATTGAACATACTTTTGTTAATAATGATTACTAATTGATTGATTTTTTTTTTCAAAATTTCAGGCTGCCAACTACCTGAATATTAAGAGCTTGCTGGACTTGACTTGTCAAACTGTTGCCGACATGATCAAGGGAAAGACACCCGAGGAGATCAGAAAGACGTTCAACATCAAGAACGACTTCACCCCGGAGGAAGAGGAGGAGGTTCGCAGGGAGAATCAATGGGCCTTTGAATGATGTTCATGGCACAGAACTGATGCAATCAAACTTATGGGAAAGATGATGTTCATGGGCACAGAAGAGAATCAAATTTATGGGAAGGATGTGTTTGGTTATTCTATGAACATGTCACTGTTTTTATGCATCTTGTAGTTGATATTGTCCAGACTTGATCTCATCTGTATTCTCCTCTCTTTAGAATACAATCTTCAATTATGAGACGAAGATGGATTGTAAATAATAGTAGTCTTTTGGAGGGTGGCTGCTAGTGGGTGCTTGCTTGTTACTGTTGGTATGCCCCATTTTCATACAATCACACCTTCTATCGTGTAATCATTTATGGGATTTGTTGAGTACTTTGCCTTAAAAACATATGTATCTGATTTCTGTGAGACTAAGCTATTACGAGTTCTTGCTGCATTTTAAGTTGCGCCTTAGGGTGTGAACCTGTTTGTTAAGTTGCAACCTTACAGGTACTTGGCCTGACCTTCGGATTGAATGTGACCTATGGCTTGGTTTTGAAAGTTCCATTCCAACTAGATTATTTTTCAATAAATATTCGGTTCATTTATTTATAAAGGTGATTTATCCTATCAAAGTTTTAATCATTATCTACAGTATTATTACTCCTGCATATTTGATAGATGAGAAGTTTAATCTATAGCAAAAATCTTTTCTGAGTTATACTCTACATGTAAATATCATCAGTTAGTCATAATGATAATGGTCAAATCTTCAGATTACAGAAACTGGACCCAAAAAGAAAAAGAACAGCCTTCAAAGATCTTATGTTGCAAACTCAAGAATAAAATGGCAACACTCGAGCCTTAAAAGAACTTGTTGACTGTGATAATGTATTGTTCTTTGATTGTGTTTGAGCCTCGTTTTAGACGAACCATGCAGAATTGCAGACTCTTAATGTTTGATTGTTCAAGGAAACTGATAGGAAGTGTGGTACAGCTTTAAGCAGAACGTTCAACTGTTCAAGGCAACTGATAGACAAAGTGAAGCATCAAATGAGTATAAGAAATGAAAGGTGAACCATTAGTCTGGAAAAGGTTAAGAGAAATACTCTGGTACACTAACACAAAGTTGAGGTCTGAACATGTATAAGAATTTTCGACCTCAAGAAAGCTGCCCCCTCTCATAGGGCGCTCCCGTCATTTCATCCATCCCCTTTCCCTTACATAAAGCCACCAATTTACCCGAGTCCTCGGCAATGACGCCATTAACTGAGCAATTCTTTACCAGATGCTGTGTAAATTTGCGCTACAGACCATCATCAACACCATTTACAGTATCTGAATAATTTGCACCAGTTAGACATCAATATGGAAAATGCAATGATACATCATAAGCAATTAAGCTCTGAGATTATAGTATGACATTCAGCCATGGTCATTGACAGCTCCATCGTGCAAACATCCTCTATCCACCATCTTAGCCATCTCCATTGCATACTCTTTCCCATCTCTTAATCTAAAATTGTGAACAATTTCAATCAAGTCTACAAGACTACAACCATACAGTTTTCCAGCCTCTGTTTTTTTCATCAGTTCTTTCACCTCAGCAGCCTCCTCCCACCTACCACCAGCAGCATAAATATTCAAGAGTAATGCATAACACATTGTATTTTGTGGTTCTATTTCAATTAATGTCTTTGCTACTTGTTCTGCAATAGACGAATCACCCTGGAATCTGCATGAACTAAGCAAACTCGCCCATAAACATGATCCTGATGGCATACCACCAACAGACTCGTTAACTTTCCTAACCGTTTCCACTGCTTCTTTTACCAGCCCTTTACTTGCCAGTAGATTTGCCAAGCACCAATGATGCGCAAAATTAGGTTTTATGTCAAACAAATTTACCATCTGATCAAAATAGAACTTCCCTTTTTCTAACAGCCCTGCACGTGTGCATGCACATAGAACACCGATGTATGTGATTTCATCGGGGAGCACCTGATGTCTTCCACCGACAGGCACATACCCATGACCTTCAGCTTTCCTATCTACCCCAACAAAATACATCATATCTTCAAATAAATGAATTCCATCTTCAGGTTTGCCATAAAGACAATGCCCTAAGACCATTGAATTCCAACACACTATATTCCTTTGAAGTAGGCCATCAAAAATACAACGAGCCACCTCTACCTTTTGGCATTTACTATACATATCAATAAGGGTAGTGTTCATTATCAAGCTCAAATTCCACAGCCTCCTCACAAGAAAACCATGAACAGATGCTCCCTCTTTCCACCTACCAGATCTCGCGCAAGCAGCAAGCACATTAACCATAGTCGTGTCGTTCCCCAATAATCCACATCTAATCATCTGTCTATAAAGTTTCAACACACAGCCAGGGTTGTGCCTTTCTAAGTACCCCGTCATCATAATGTTCCAAGACACAACATTTTTCTCAGGCATTGCATCAAACAACTTGTGTGCAGTGTTCATATCACCAACTTTCACAAAAGCATCAGAGATTGAATTCCAAGACACCAAATCTCTCTCAAGCATAACATCAAACACCTTAAGGGCAAGCTCAATCACCCGACAACTAGCATACATATGAATCAAAGAATTCTGTATTTGCATCACACCATCAAACCCATTCTTAATGAGTTGACCATGGCACACTTCACCTGTTCTACAACTACCCACTTTAGCACAACAACCCAACAACGGAGGAAAAGTATAAGAATTGGGAAAAACCCCAGATTTCAGCATCTCAAAATAAAACTTGACACCATTTGATGGAAATAAACTACCAGAGTAAGCCTTAATCACAGTGTTATAACAAACTATATCTGGAAAATCAATGCTGTTAAAAACCCACAAAGTATCACGCAAATCACCAATTTGGGATGAAAATTTGAGCAACTTACTTCCAAAAAATGGTATTTTTACACGACCAGAAGTTATCAAGATGGCATAAATTTGTTTGATTTTTTTCGTCTTCAACCATTGAGATTTGAGGCAGGTTAAAATTTGATGGGAAAAAGGGAGATTATTAGAGGAAGAAGAAGAGTGATAACGTCGAAATGTAGGGAGAAAGAGACAAGAAATGCCTCTAACTAAAGCTCTTGCCATTCATCTGCAACTGGGTATTGATGGGATTTCACAATCAAATTGGATTCCGCCATTAACGCTCATAGCTTTCTCTCTCCAAAACCATGAGAAATGAGCAACTGGAGGCGCAGTAGACTTACTAAAATTGTTAAGCTTCAGAACGACGTCGTTTAAACCAGCAAAAGGGTTTTATACATTTATTATGAAATTAAATTGGGGGGATTATAAAAAACAGGGGAAACAGAGGAGGAGAGAGAAAACAGGAAGAAAGAAAAAAATGGTGAGGGTGAGCAGAGTGGTGATGAAAAATGTAGGAGAAGGAATCACTAAAACTCTCTCTGAAATTCTTGTTTGCCCATTAACCAAACAGCCCTTAAGGTTTCATCTTTTCTTCTCTCTTCCTCTTCATTCTAGATTTGAATTGCAGTTTTCTTAAACAAATCAATTTTATTCATTTATTTATCAAAATTCTGTTTGATTTCTGGTTTATATTTTCCTGCAGGTACTGTGAGAAGACAGGATCATTGATTAGTGATGAAATTGGGGTTTCTTTTCCGGTGAATTTCACATCTTTTTGCTTCGTTTTTTCTTATAAGAAATTACATGCTGTATATTTGGGGAGTTTCATGGTTTTAGTTGGAGATTTTACAATTATTAAAGGCTCAAGATTTCTTAGCTGAAAGATGAACTAATAGTAAGCCAAATATTCAGTAAATTGTTGAATGAAAAATAACTAATAATCATGTTTTTGGTTTGGGTTTTCTTTGGCGAAGCCCCTTTTTTTGTATGAATTATAGAAGCTTAGGTTATCCTATTGAAATTGAGTATGGTTTCTGAAAGCCTGAAATGTTTAAGAAGCAATAAACAATGCACAATTGCACATTGAGTGATTTACACCTGAATGCCGGATTCAATGTAATGTGATAAACTGATAAATCAAAGGAAATTGATAAGGATTATGTATAATTTGACATGGAATGTCCAAAGTAATGCATTTCAACTAGCAAATTAAGTTTGTGTGCCTGTTCTTTTAACATTATCTCTATGAAACTGGTATGAGAATTGAATCAGTGATGGATCGGCTTTCATACATCCATATTTGTCAAAGGACTATTACTGTGATAAGAAATAGAAATTAAGGTTCTTGAATACATTTTGGACTTGCAATCCACCATATATATTGATTCTTCCTGCACATCATAGCACCAGTTTTGTAAGATAATGGCACAGGGGTAGGTACTTCACGTACTTGTAGCCGAGTTCAGTAACGTTGGTGCAATATGCTAGCAACCGCAATAGAATGAATTGAGTAAATTTTCTGAAATCGAGCTTTGTCTACGCTCTACAGTCTACACTAATGGTCTCTAGAAATATGTTTGATCCTTCTGCCCTTCCCTTCAATACTCACAATACAGCCTCACACTGGACATTCCAAATTAAAACCGAACACCATGTTAAAGGTTATATTCAATCTTTATCTTTATGTTCATGTTAGGATTCATGAACACATCAGTGGGTCATATGAATCATAAGTCATATCTTGTTAGTCTAATAGTCTTAGGCTCCCCTAAACGATTTTCATGGAAAACAATTTTCCCCTTTCAATCATTTTACGTTGTTTGGTAAAAAATTCATAACTCCCTCAAAGGTGCCAAAACATTTTCCATTTGAAAGGGAGGGAAACCACTTTTCCACCTTTCCTCTTTACCTCCCTCTCCACCATCTTCTCTAATTTTCTTTTAAGAAAGCAAACAAAGGAAAACATTGCGTTTTCCCCTGGAAAATCATTTTGCATTGGAAATGTTTTACACCAAAACCAAACCAAACAGAGCCTTAGTGTCAACAAGAGTTGAAACATTGCCACGGCTCAAAGGTTGCATATATTAGATGCTTCTCGATCTTATTTCAGTCTTGATTGACTGCTTACTATTGTTTGTTACAATAGATAACTGTTCTGCTTTCTTGTTCTTGCTGTTTGGGGGTTCACAAAATAAGTTCTCCACCTAATGTGTCTCTGATGTTTGTTACATAACAGATAGTTGATGGGATACCTCGCTTGGTTCCAAAGGATGGGAAGATACTTGAAGATGAAGAATTATCCAAATCAGGTAGCTAAAATGGAAGTGAAAGATTGAGATGTTTTGTACGGACTACTTTTCTACTTCGTATTATGCAGGAAAATCCACGGAATTTTACTTGTATGTTTCTTGGTATTTCCCTGAGATCACTGCTACGAGTCACATGTAACATTAGCTCGGTGTTTTAGGACTAGGTGATCAATAATTTCATATAATCATCTTCTTTCATCTACATCCCATTTGTACTACACGTATACTATAAAATACTACACGTTTGAAGATTTTACAAATTTCTGTTACTATTCGACATGGATAATTGGATGAAATTGGAGTAGACTGCAAAAGCTGCATATTTTGATTTCACGGTATACCTGATGGGTAACGCTTACAGATGCGCAGTCCGTACACGCTACACAATATTGTTTTGTGAGCGATGCGAATGCTATTCTTGCTGCTTAGTCAGGATTTGTTAGTAAATAACTAGTCACCATTCTTATCATTTAATTTCATGCAAAACTTAAACCATGAATCTGTACGTCTGTCTTAGCAGTTATGGGTTGGCAAATTTAATCCATAAAAGTAAGAAAAAATATTGGAAAGGATAGATACTAACATTAGTACACGCATTTTTAATCTCTTAAATTTATCTTTTCCAGATTTTTGTATGAGGGGGATGCCATCTAAACTTTAATTTACTGGGTAAACTTCATAAACATCTCAAATTTAAGGATCCTTCACCTGTTTTTATGCGCACGAGTGCAGACTTAATCTTACCCAGAACTCCAGAAGTCCAGAACTGTTGATTTCAGCAACTTCTTGGTAAGGTTTTAGAAACCCTTTTATTTATTTTATCTTCTTCCTTTCATCTTAATTTCGTAGAATTTTAGGATTAATAATGGGACTATATGACGAGCAAGGCTTGCTTTCATATTAAGAAGTACTTCTAGAACTTTACCTGATTTGGTATGACTTTTCTAGTTTCTAGTCTGGTCTGATTTTTCATGGTCTGAATTTCTGATTTGGTCCGATCTAAATGTTTTATGTAAGTATTTTTTCCTTTTTTTGGAAATTGAACCCGGGTGAAAGCCCGATATCCTATCTGTCATCCGATACTCCTTTTTTTTAGCTTCCTGGCTACTATTAAATTTGCTCGACAAACACTATATGGTGGAGCCAATGATATTGTTGATTGCCCAAGGGTTGTTGGGTCTGTCCAAATATAGCTATATTGTTCGTACGACATAATTTAAAATTAGTAGAGTAAATTAACAAACTAATACAAAGACCAGAATTATATTATATTATATTAAATTAAATTAAAACTCACTTGAATCTTGACTCTTGAGTTTAGGTACAACCAATTTGACCCAACCTCTCATTTACTTACAAATCAAGCAAAAAGGCCTACACAAGGTGCACTTGTTATTAACTCCACATACTAGTCTATAACAGATAATTATTATGCCGAAGAACATTATGTGCTTCATCTTCAACTTCATCGGCCTAAGAAAGGTGATCAAAGAAGCAAAGAATCCAAGTTTCACGAATGAGGATGATTGTTGTGTGTGTTTATCAAGTCTAAACAAGGAAGGAGAAGACGTGGCAATTCTTCCTTGCCTTCACCATTTCCATTCCAAATGTGTCAATAAGTGGTTCAGTGCACGCCGGAAAACATGTCCGATTTGCCGGTTTCTCGTGGAAGAGGAGAAGAAGGAAGAAAATAGGGAAATGATGATTTGGTATTCTTCTTTCCATGTTACTGGATTGTCTGGCATTTTCTAAGTTTTTTTTTTTTTTAGTGATTGGAAAATAATTTTAGTTAGATGTACGTACCATATGCACTATTCTTATTTTGTTTCTTAAGAGTATGTACTGACTCTTGAGAGAATATATAACAATCTCAATTAAATCTCCACCAATGTCCGAAACAAGCGCAATTTAGAAGTTGGACCATGGTGCACCTTAAGAACATAAGTATATAATTAAAAGAACATATGGTTACGTAAAAAGAACAATGACATATATTTTTTTATATTTTTAATAAATTGTGATTTTTTATAACAAAAAAGTAAAATATTATATCGCATGTTCTTTTTCCGTAGTGTCATGTTCTTTTGTTTATGCACATGTGTTCTTTTGGTGCACATGGTGCACCATGCTCACTGTACACCATGATCCATACTCCACGGATTGCGAAACAAGTGTTTTTAGTATTCCAATTTACGTGTTTAATTACAACGTTTTCTAAATAGAGAATTTCTTCTGGTGGGCTACAAATACAATTAACAAACAAAAAAAAGCAAAGTTTGGAGGTGGGTGAAATAAGAAGTATCATTTGTATAATTGTATGTACTACTAGAAACATACGGAGTATATACTACACTAATTACAGTTTAGATTTTCAAACCATTCTCTGTCAGCAGTACTAAATTTCAGTATTAAGTATCCTCTAGTATTGTCTATGCTCGCAACCTTCTGCTGCCCTAAAGAATCGTTCCTGGCTTTTGGATAGCAATTTTAAAATCTCTTTAAAGATAACAAGCTTTTGAGCTCGTTCAATGAACGGACAATTACATAGTGGTTGTTAAGCCGTCTTTTAAAGTGCTAATTTTATTGAGGGCTTGCGTTTGTAGTGAGAATAGATGATTAATATAGAGGTGAAAGTTGAAAAAAAAATAGATGGTGAATTAATTTGAGTGTTACAGAGGGAGATGGAGTGACCTAGTGGAAGCGATTGAATGAATATATGAATTAAATTGTGAATTGATGTTTAATGAGGAAGATGAAGTGAAATAGGTGTTGAAGCTGTAAAATATTCCGTATTACAAACAACAAAATGAAAATTTGGAAAAAAAAACTAATTTATGGATGAAAGATATATGAGGGGTGACATGTGTCAACTAATCATATATGGTAGGGTGATACCTGTCAACTAATTATATATGGTAGGGTGACACGTGTCAACTAATCATATATGGTTACTCCGTACTTTACATAGTTACATTTAGAGATGGCCATTGGCTCGAGTTTGACCCAATCCACCCTGACACAACCCATAGTGGGTCACGTAGGTCGGACTCACTTATGATCCATGACACAAACCGTGCAACCCAGGTATTTTTTTTGATGTGTCATGGGTCCAATTTTTTCAACCCACCACATCGGACCCGACACAACCCACCAAGGCACACCCGACCAACCCAACCCACCAAACCCATCATAATTTAAACAATTTTGTATGTTTAAAATGCTAATAAATTCTAAATGTATTGTGTAAAGAAACATTAATTAACCACATATATGTGAGTATGTGAATAACATAAAAATTAATTAATCATACAAATTTTGTAACTCTAAACGCTTAAGTAATCGTCCAAACTCACCTGACCCACACAACCCATTCGACCTACACAAGCCATCGAACCCACCCGACCCACACAACCCACGCAACCCAGGACCCATCATGTACTGTATCCATTATCTCCGACACAACCCACGACTCGACCCACCCTAGTTTAATTGAGCCGGGTCATGTTCAAGTATCTCCGACTCACGACCCATGACCCACCAAACCCATCTAACCTGCCACGTACGTTGGCCATCTCCAGTTACATTGTTGGCTTCTCTGCATGAAGTAAACCTCAATTCGAGCTCCAAGCTGAAGCTAAAATACAGAGTTTTGCCCTAAAACTTAGGGTAGAAAAACAAAAATACAAAAATTCCGATGCCGGGAATCGAACCCACGAACCCAACCCACCAAACCCATCATAATTTAAACAATTTTGTACGTTTAAAATGCTAATAAATTCTAAATGTATTGTGTAAAAAAACATTAACCACAATGTGAGTATGTGAATAACATAAAAATTAATTAATCATACAAATTTTGTAACTCTAAACGCTTAAGTAATCGTCCAAACTCACCTGACCCCCACAACCCATTCAACCTACACAAGCCATCGAACCCACCCAACCCACGCAACCCAGGACCCATCATGTACTGTATCCATTATCTCCGACACAACCCACGACTCGACCCACCCTAGTTTAATTGAGCCGAGTCATGTTCAAGTATCTCCGACTCACGACCCATGACCCACCAAACCCATCTAACCTGCCACGTTGGCCATCTCCGGTTACATCGTTGGCTTCTCTGCATGAAGTAAACCTCAATTCGAGCTCCAAGCTGAAGCTAAAATACAGAGTTTTGCCCTAAAACTTAGGGTAGAAAAACAAAATACAAAAATTCCGATGCCGGGAATCGAACCCGGGTCCCCTGGGTGAAAGCCAGATATCCTAACCGCTGGACGACATCGGATGCTTGTTCAATTAATTACCGTAACACAATATATAACTAGTTTACCCTGTACTCTATAGACACAAGTACACAACTACACAAGGCATTTAATCGGTCTAACATTTCTAAAATGGAGATTGGGCCCTGTATATATATAATATGAATAATTGTTTGGAAAAAAGACTAGCCGTTCAAATATGAAATACTAGTCTTATATGCACGCAATGCGTTCGGGATTATATAAAAACTTAAAATTGAATAAAAAATAAGACAAATAATACGCAAAAAAGAGATGTTTAAGGAGGTCATTAAAAGAAAAATTAGATATCATCTCTATTTAAGAACATCTAATTAGTATGGAGTAAAACATTGTTCTACTTATGTGATGCCCCAACATTTTATATACTACATAACAATAAAGGAAATATTTTTTTTTATAAATATTTATCCCAATATAGTTTATCTTAAAAAATATTTATTGATTATTGTTGTTTCTAGAATTCAAGTGGGATAATAATAATAATAATAATAATAATAATAATAATAATAATAATAATAATAATAACAATAATAATTAATTAATTAATTAATAAAAAAAATATATAGGGTAAAAGAAAGAAGTAGGAAGTCTGACTTCCTTCTTCACCGACCTCCCCACCTTTATTTCATCTCATTTTTTGTTCTTCACTCATATCTCTCAACATCAAATTTTCTTTCCCCTCCCCGAAAATCACCAACCAAACCACCACCTCTCCTCCTCGTTCCTTTGCGTCGCCGGCCACCACATCTCCTCCTCGTTCCTTTGTGTCGCCGGCCACCATTCTTGTTAGGAGTGTGATTTAGCATGCCAAAGCTTCACTTGAAGGCTTCATGCAATGTTCCTTCTCCGGAAAATTGGTGATTGGGCCCTGTATATATATAATAATAATAATAATAATAACAATAATAATTAATTAATTAATTAATAAAAAAATATATATATAGAGTAAAAGAAAGAAGTAGGAAGTCTGACTTCCTTCTTCACCGACCTCCCCACCTTTATTTCATCTCATTTTTTGTTCTTCACTCATATGTCTCAACATCAAATTTTCTTTCCCCTCCCCGAAAATCACCAACCAAACCACCACCTCTCCTCCTCGTTCCTTTGCGTCGCCGGCCACCACCTCTCCTCCTCGTTCCTTTGTGTCGCCGGCCACCACTCTTGTTAGGAGTGTGATTTAGCATGCCAAAGCTTCACTTGAAGGCTTCATGCAATGTTCCTTCTCCGGAAAATCGAGGATCCTCATAATATATGAGGAACTCTCTTAGGAACTCGCTTAGGATCTCACTGAGATCTCGCTGAGGATCTTTGTTGAGGATCTTCGTTGAGGATCTCCGGTTTCAACTTTTGCAAATTGATTGATTCTTCATAGTAGCTCCTTATATTGCTTGTGTTGCTTGTATTTGTTCCACATGCTTAGTTTGTCCAACTCATGCACTCTCTAACTTAGCACTGTCCTTCAAAGGATCTCGGGTCATTACAATAACATACTTAAACAATAATCAGAAATTTTGTGTTGTCATCATCAAAACTTAGGATCAACAAAGTCTAATCTAATCAAGTCATACTCTTGTTTTTCCCCCAAAATAGTACTCCAATGCCATCATTTTAGGGAACATGAAACTTCCTAATTTTCAAATAACTTCATAAGGGCAACTCCAGTGGTTGTAGTTAGGAACTTGCTTGCAATTTTTAGAAATTCTAATCTACTAACTGACCATTGGAGTTGAAATGATAAATTAGTTTGGTCAAGCCAATGATAAATTCTAATTTGTTGTGCGCGGGCAAGGGGACGAGAGAGCAAGAGAAGGCCGGGTGAGAGTGCAAGAGAGGAGGGAGAAAATTAATGAGGGAAGTGGGGATCAATTAATGAAGTGGGTATATTTATAGGCTTCCCCAACCCCTGATGGATTAGGCTTAGGAATTAAATATTGGACTTTGCAAATTAGATGGGTGGGTTTGAATTGGAAATTGAGATTAGAAATTTCAGTTGGGCTCAACTGGTGGAACGAATTGAGCTTATAATTAATTCAAACCATTTAAAAATCGAACCCAATAAATTCCCGACTTCGAATAATAATTTCGTTTCGTAATTAATTAAAATTATAAATATTTTAATTAAATAAAAATACATTTAAATAATATTTAAATGCGATTTAAATTCTAAAAATCATAAAAGTACTTTATAAATATAATAAAATATATTTTTAAATACCGAAAAACACGAGGTATTACATATGGACCTAAAATCAGACATGACCTCCGGAGAGTCCACTTTTGGAATCAAATTAGTACTAAATACAACCAATTTAGGGAACAGGACGCTTCCCAATTTTCAAAGAACTTCATAATCATCTTAACAATATGCAAACATAAACTTTTACTAATTAAAAATAATAATTAAAAAAATATAATTACACTTGTACCCCTTTAAATTAATTAGCTTCCTACCCTTAGCTAGCAGTGGGGTGTTCATACGAAAACTAAAACGAAACCGAAAAACCGGACTAAACGCTAAGTAACCTTAAGTATCGGAATAAGATAAACAATTCAGTTACCGAACCGAGAAAAATAACAGTGGAGTACAATGTGCCTGAAATCAATATCAACAAATTAGACATTACATCAACATCAGCTAGCCGGCGTACTCCAATAAATAATGGGGTTTTCTGTTGCCTTTTTTCTCAAAATGGAGCTGTAGTTGTTCGAAGGAGACCTCCCTTTCTGTCAAGCTAAGCAGTGAAAAGATAAATAAAATAAATTTCCAAAACTAAAATAGCGGTGTAATGTAACATACAAAGTAGGGAGTATTGTATCATTTTATCAAAGATTACCATTTACTAACGATTACAAAGATCTGTTTTTTTTTTTTTTTTGTTTCTTTTCCTTTGGATTGTTTGATTGTTTCCCATTTTCAAGTTGTTTTCATTTTATTTATATTGTTGACTTTTTTCTTAATGTTTTTTGGGTTCTTGAGAATTTGATTTTTAGGGTTTTAATAATCGGGAAGGTGATCTGAATTCTTATGAGTTTAGGGCTTCAATAATTGGGAAGGTGATCTGATTCAGATGAGTTTAGGGTTTGCAATCAACTTATTGAAACAATTCATGCGCGAATTAAGAATGTTGTTATACTTAGAAGTTAGAAAGATGCGCCATCAAAAATCGCTGCTTGCAAAAGTTAGACAAGGTGGAATAAGAGTTGCGATTTAGTAAGCAAAATAGTAATTGTTTTTATTCCGAAAGTTATATTTTCTCTAAATATGTGATATACATCTTTTATCATTATACTACCTCCATTTCAAAACGATCTTTACATTTCCCGTTTATTTCATTTCTTAATATTTTTTACATTGTATTTTGTACTATAATTTGACATGATAGTGTATCATCTTACGGTCTTAACCCACAAAATCTACATTTCTACTAACTTTATTCATATTATTTTACATTATCTATGTCATGTTTTCTATATTTTACTATATTCACCCACCTTTTACTTATTTTATCATACATCCACCCCCCCCCCCACTTCTCCCTTCACTGTCTAGGGTTTATGGCCAATTTTCTTCGGATATTTGGTTATTTTCGACCCTTTTTCTTTCAATTCTGCTTTGATTTTTACGTTAGTAAGTACCTCTATGATGAGTTTGATTCTAGCTAAGTTTTGTGTGTTTAGTTTAGTTTAGGTTGTTTCTTTAGTAACGATTTGTGCGGGATCGAAAAGAAGGTCAATCTCTTGACTACAATCAGACGGAAATCATGTTTATCACGGCTACAACAGATCGATAGACCCCCTCGTCGAAATAGGACGTGAATTACAACGTAAAAGAGGGTATACAGAATGTTCGATATACTACGATTGTAGATAGGTGAAATGAAGTTTTTATTTGATTCGATTGTTTATGTATTTGTTACATTCAAATCTATATATTATGTAGACGTCGTATGACTTATTATCAATGAATCAGTTTGATTATCAAAAAATAAAAAAATCTTAATATTTATGCAAAAGGCAAATGTAAACATCAAGAGCAACTTCAATAGTTGTAGCTATGGACTTGCTTATAATTTTTAAAAATTTCAAGCAAATTTAAAAATTGAGTATTTTCAATTGTAGCTTGACCATTGGAGTTGAAATAATAAATTAGTTTGGCCAAAAAAATTAGCTTGGAAGCCAATGAATCAAATATTAAATAATATTAAATTTAAAATATTAGTTGATAAATATGACTAAATCAAATATCAAGCTAGTACGTCGCTAACTATTGGGGTACTAACTAGTTAGATAAAATAATAGCTTAAATATTATGTAGCATGACAAACTAATCTAACATTTAGCTTACGATTGAAAATACTCTTATGAAGCTGAGTTACTGAGTTAGTACAACCGGGTGTACCTAATAATTTATGGAGTTAGTAGATGACATATGACTAATTATTAATTATTAATTATTAATTATTAATTATTAATAATATTACTCCGTATTATTTTTCGCCTGTAAAAAAAAATGTGCTAATAACATTCTTCATTACCTGTAGGTGTGGCTTCTTCCTGTTTTCATTGTCATCTTTCAAACGTTTATTCTTAGCTTTTAAATCCTCAACTATTAACTCTAACTCTTCAATGTACGCCTTTTTTCGAGCCCTAGAACGATTCGCACTTTCCCTGCAGTTAATCAAACGTTTGGTCTTTCGATCTACAGCGGCAACGGGTCTGATTTGCGGAGGTTGAGGGTGCGTCGGTGGTGGTGGTGGTGGTGGTGGTGGTAGAACAGAAAAGTCTTGGAAGAAGAAACCATTGAAAGGGGGGCTTGGTGTTGGCGGCTGGACGTGGTGGATTTGGGTGTTGGAGAGTGGATTAATATGATCCCAAATCTCCTCCATGGATTTCCCCAAAATATTTGTGTTGGACTCCATGATTTTTCCGTAGTTGTTATTCTTGCTATTTAATGCCATAAAATAATAATGTTGCAACAATAATATAATTAGAATAAACTTATCTCAATATCGTGATGAACGAGGTAACCGATTTGGAACGATTGTCGCGCCGTGGCCGAACCACTGCTCTAAAAGACAATTCCGCGCTACCCCGGTGCAGTAGAACGCTTGCGGTTGCCCTCCAGGGTTAACACGACACCAAGGTTTGTGTGCACTCACAAGCCCCGATTGGAGACCAGAATACTTGCCCAGAAAGAGTTTATTTTAGAGAGAATAAAGAGAATCGTTTTCTGTGAATGTGTTTTTATGGAAAACAGAGGGAAGGTATTTATAGGAGAGCTGCAACCGCCATATAGACAAGTAGTGGAGTAGTGGGAGGTTACCATTTTACTGGGTAATTAATAGGTAGTTAAAACGACATTTAGTGGGGCTTAATGGGACAGTTACGGGATTAGTGGTTGATTAATTCTTTCTGCCCGTTAGAATTAATTAAACCCACTTTTGACCAAATATAATAACCCGGCCCACAAAACTACAAAACCCACCCCAAGCTAGTGTGTTGTGTGTCCACCCATGTCACTCACATGCTTTCTTAAACAAATGTTTCCCTCAAGTCCCCCAATATAAACATTGAACATGGTTTGTGTTTTTCCCATGTGGGACTTTTCATATTCCCACATTTTCCCACTTCCCACTCATTTTCTTTTGTATTCTCACTAGGATTTCCAACAATCCCCCACAGGTCCGAAGATGAGAAGAAAAAGAAAGAAATAAGAGAATTGGATTTCTGGGCAAAACAAACAATTGAATAGGTGTCAATGTCTTGCGACTTGAATTAACACTTAGTGACATTCAAGCTAGAATCTCTTTCCTACCAAGTGACTTTCGTTTTGAACTTAATAGGAGGTTAGAAACTCATTACTCAAAGCACACAATTGAACATGTATGATATTCTGAATCTCCGCCGATAAAAGTGACGCATTGTACTGGCCATACGTCCATAACCTGGATGCTCATAGGTGCTCTAGAGAAGAGCCCATGCAATTCTCATAGGAAGCGGCCTCACTTCCACACCTAAGTAGGTGAATCCCATCAAGTGTGAGCTACATCACACCACCAAAAATATGGATATGGGTTCATTAAGAGCCGTGTGCTCAACCTCGTTCCAATAGTAGCAAGCACATAACAAACATCTAGGGATGGACAAAAATTAATTTATGTGCTTCAGAATTGTCATGTAATGTCCCCCTTTGAACTCTAAGAGTAGGAGTTCATTACTTTACAATTCATCCAATGGGCCTCAAGCCCATCCCCTCCGATGTTTCCAAAACTAGTTTTTAATAGGCCTTTCGTTAACGGATCCACATTATTCATTTTAGACTTTACAAGTTCTAAAGTTATAACTCTAATAGACAACATACCTTTGACGGCCTTATGCCTCAAACGAATGTGTCTTTCTTCCCATTGTAGACAAGGTTGTTTGCAACAACGATTGCAACAGAAGGAGCTGGCTTCCCCCACAGTGGAATATCTGCGAGCACATTCCTCAACCATTTGCCTTACAACGTGCCAATTCAATAACAATACATTTATATTCTATATTAGTCATAGCAGTACAAGATTGCTTGCAAGATTTCCAAGATACAGCTCCACCCCCTAGGGTGAAGACATGAACACTACTGGAGTGAACTTTATAATTGTCAGATACCAAATAGGCACCACATAATCCCTCCAACACTCCTGTAAATTTGGAATAGTGCAAACTCCAATCCATGGTACCCATATGGTACCGAAGCAATCACCTATAGTATCCCAATAATCATTACTTGGGCTATGAGTGTACCTGTTCAATTCACTCACAAAATATACAATGTCAAGCGTAGCGTAGTTCATGCAAGACATAACACTACCAACAATCTTAGCATATCCAAATTGACAAACTAGATCATTCTTCTTTATCTTTAAATGGATGTTTGGATCAAAGGGAGTCGTAACTTGATCGACATTTAAATGAGAAAAACATTTTACGAAAATTTTCAACTTTAGTGAGACGGACTAAGACAAATGCCATTTGAAGTCCGTATGAATTTTACTCTGAAAATCACATATGCCTTATCCATGTCTTACATTTCAAAATTAAAAAAAAAAAAATTCTTTGTCTCATTTATTCGATCTAAGTTAGTACAAAAAATAGCATGTCATCCACAAGAAGATAAATAACCAAAAAACAATGAGACTCTTGCTTAGAATAAACACAAAATCACCTCGTTGACATGAAAAACCATTACCAGTCATTGTCTTGTAATGCCATTATTTAGGAGTTTGCTTTAGTCCTTTTAATGACTTAACCAATTTACATACCTTGTTCTATTAACACCTGAGATTTAGTCCTATGAACTCAACTTCATAGTGAGTAGTATAACATACGTCTTTTCATCTTCTCATAACATTACACTAACACCTACTGAAAAATAAATTTACTAGTAGTATTATGATTGTACCAACAACCGTTGTTTACTGCAAAACAACATCAAGGCAAGAGTAAATAATAACCACATTTTACTTACAAGCCAATAGCATACTACTTTTAGATTACTTTCTCAAAAACTATAAACAATAGTATGCTAGAACCACAACAAGTCTATACTAGGTAACTAATAATTACCAAAGACCATTCTGTAAAAAGTAAGGTGAAGTCAACAGTTTCTTTACATGATGAGAATGAGTTTAAGTGTACCTCTACCAACTAATTAGCCTACGAGGCCCCCAAGTATCCTACTAATTATCTCACCTCAAAAACTCATCTTGGCTTATGAAGTTAAAACTTTAGTCTCATCAACAATATTAAACCACGTGTGAAGCAACAACATGTGATTAAGGCATATTAATGCAATCAAAACCAACTTTAATAAACTACACACATGTTATAAATTATAAACATTATATGCCAAGAGAATCGTAGGTGCTTGAAACGATTCTTTTCGTAGCTTTACAAACATACTCACCATAAGTCATAACCAAGTTTGTAACTAACATATTAATTAGTCTCACGCTAGCTCACCCCCACATTGCACAACTATTTACCAAAACAAATATTATGCATAAACAGGGCACAAGTAAAACATATATGAATAATAATAAATATTCAAATATTATAAAGCGATTAAAGACTTCCTTACTGTCGTGCTGGATGGATATACTACCATCACTGCACCTGTTTGCCAAGTAGTATCTGAACAACCTCATTAGTATTTCTAGTATCACACGAAAATTGTCGTATCAACTGTGAGTCTAACACCCCTGCACAATTTTACTAGCAACCAATTTCGTACCAGACTATTAAACCCGTGGCATATAGAAAATTTACACCAAAACTACAACACAAAATATGATTTCCATGTCATACACAAAGTAAACATTGATCATTGGAATTAATTAATTAATTAATCACATTGGTTGTGTAAACTAGAAGAAGACAGTTGACTAGTTGAGGGAGAAAAAATAGCAGTAGCTATTTTTCTTTGACATACCACGTTCCATCGTTGACAAACTAGCCAATTGCTTTAAGTAAACTTAGAGAATAACACATATTTATTCAACCCAAATAGATTAAGAAAACTTCCCTTTACAATAGTAAACTGATTTCAGGCTTTGAACCACCATTGAAATTCTGCTCCTTTGATTCCTTCTTCTAGTAAATAAAATTATTATTAGTATAATTATTAAGTCTTTAATCGCTTTATTATTATTAGTATAATTATTATTATCCATTATCACCTAAACCACCAATGATTCTTTTGAAAGTTTAAAAAAAAAAAAAAAATTATTCTTGCAGAAAAACGCCTAAAGCAGTTAAAAGTGTCCAAAAAATCACCGCCCTCATTATTGCCTTTTTGTCCATCCTATCTCCAACTTTCTTGTAAGCAATTACAAGGAAAGTCCAACGGTGAAGAGAAAGAAAAGCATAACAAGATCAGTTAAATGCAATTCATGCCAATATTCCATGGCGCATGCCCTATTACTGGAAATACTAGTCCTCCATAACCAACCACCATCTTTTGCAAGACTTGAAAATCCACAAACTGTATTACCGTCGTAACTGTTGGAAGAAATGAGGGGTTTTGAAGCGACCAAATCCCCACAGTATTAGCTATAGTTTTGATTGTCAACCATCATCAGATAAATCAATCATCCCAAAAAACAAGAATTTACTAACATATGCAATAATCCTTATTATGAATATCACAAAATACAAAAATAAATAATTCTGACATTGAACAACACAATCTTGACTAACAGGCTTACAAACTCGTTGAGAGTGAATCGACATCCAAGAATTGATCTGGTGTTTATCTTCATACCATCTTTATCATAAATCACACTCCCAAAGCCCTCTGGAATTACTGTCATTGGAGCTAATAAACTAATTCCCATCTTAATATTATTAATCACAAAATATAAATATATGGAAAAAGAAACAAGTTGTCATTTTTATTCCCGGAAAAAGGCAGAATGTAAAAACTAAGAGGATAATATTCTTCAAAGGTCTTGCAACATTTTGAGATCTGATCATCATAATTCCAATCATTGGTGCAACAGCAGCCAATTAAAATTGCCACATCACAGAACACAAGATTAATAAGAAACTCAGACGGCCGCCGTTCGTAAAAAGAACCGCTTTCAATCTCTTAACATTATTATGCAATCATACTCAATACTCCAGATCAAATTATGCGCACACCCAAATAAGAAATCTTATGCGCACACCCCAAATAAGAAATCAAAAGGTTTAGCAACACCATTCAAATTATACGCAACATCGATAAATATGTCTTTTAGATTCTTGCTATTTAATGCCATAAAATAATAATGTTGCAACAATAATATAATTAGAATAAACTTATCTCAATATCGTGATGAACGAGGTAACCGATTTGGAACGATTGTCGCGCCGTGGCCGAACCACTGCTCTAAAAGACAATTCCGCGCTACCCCGGTGCAGTAGAACGCTTGCGGTTGCCCTCCAGGGTTAACACGACACCAAGGTTTGTGTGCACTCACAAGCCCCGATTGGAGACCAGAATACTTGCCCAGAAAGAGTTTATTTTAGAGAGAATAAAGAGAATCGTTTTCTGTGAATGTGTTTTTATGGAAAACAGAGGGAAGGTATTTATAGGAGAGCTGCAACCGCCATATAGACAAGTAGTGGAGTAGTGGGAGGTTACCATTTTACTGGGTAATTAATAGGTAGTTAAAACGACATTTAGTGGGGCTTAATGGGACAGTTACGGGATTAGTGGTTGATTAATTCTTTCTGCCCGTTAGAATTAATTAAACCCACTTTTGACCAAATATAATAACCCGGCCCACAAAACTACAAAACCCACCCCAAGCTAGTGTGTTGTGTGTCCACCCATGTCACTCACATGCTTTCTTAAACAAATGTTTCCCTCAAGTCCCCCAATATAAACATTGAACATGGTTTGTGTTTTTCCCATGTGGGACTTTTCATATTCCCACATTTTCCCACTTCCCACTCATTTTCTTTTGTATTCTCACTAGGATTTCCAACAGTTATTACCAATGGGTTTATTGTTTTATACTGCAATTAATCCTAGCATATGTCATGCATACTCCCTCTGTATGTTTTTATGCGTCACATGTTAATCGGTATAAGTATTAAGAAAGCGCAGTTAAAGTTGATTTAATAACGATATAAGTGGTAGTTAACAATAAAGAAATAAATAAATAAATAAACTAGCAGAGTGTAAAAGTTATTAAAAATAAAATTATTTACGGATTATGATTTAAGTGGGCGTAAAAAAAAGTAAAATAATAAATAATTGAAAAATGGGTATAAAAGTTATCAAAAATGAAATGGTGACTCCTAAAAAATACAAAGGGAATAATGATTTTTACGGTAATTAATTATTTACACAAATGCAAATAAGAGAGAGCTTGTAAGAAGGTTATAGAAGAGAGAAAAGGTAAAAGACGTGTGATCGTAAGATCAAAAATAACAAAGTAAGAGAAAATTAGGTAAAAATATGTAAATATTGTGAGGCAAGAGAATATTCTAATATAGTAAATTTTTATGTTAAAAATAATATTATGAAGAACCGATAGAGTATAAAACTATCTTGTGGCTTTAACCATTAGGTTAAGTTTTTTGTTCAGTTGGTCCTATGACATGCTATCAGAGTGGCACAAAGGTCACGAGTTTAAATCTGATTCACCCCTCCTTTTAAAGTGGAATATTTAGCGCTGATATGGAGATGTCAATGTTGCCTCTACACTTCAAGTTCAAAGAGCTTTCATTTGAGGTGGCATTTTAGAGTATAAAACTAATTTTGTGGCTTCAACGATAAGCTTATATTTTTAGTTGAGTTGGTTAATAACATAGGTTGAGTTGGTAAATAACATAGTAAAACAAAAAAAATAAAAAGTTGGATGTAGTACTCCGTACTATTCTAGGGATGAAAATAAGGTAGAGGTAATTCTATTATTATGCAGTCAAAGGAATCTACAGCTAGCGGTTATATTCAAACTTTTTTCGAAAATTAATGGAAGTTGATAATGTACTTGATACTGTGTTTGGGGATAATAGTTAAAATTTAAAAAGAATATGAATGATATGTGGGATTGGATAAGTTTGTACGGGATACTCTATAGTCTGTAGTCTGTAGATGACTAGTTAGAAAATCAATTAAAAAATGTCCGTTATTCATTTTTAAGCTCATGAACTTTTATATGTTGTTTCGGGTATGAAATAGTGATCCGAAGCCCTTTTATTGATATGGAAGATATCGCTTGATTGGTTGTGTGGAGTTGAAATACTAATCTCGGGGGTATTTTCGAGAAAATACCCTCTGGTGCCTAACTAAGTACTTTGTTCGGATCTAGAGAATGTTCTCTAGAGAATTATAAGTGTGTAGGTAATAAGTTAACGTACCTTGATATATGCGCTAAGGCGACATATGTATAGTGTTCGTGTAATTAATGCAGATAGGACATTTATTACTAATGGGCTTTGGGCTACTTGAATTGGGCATGGAGCCTTTATTGGGCGTAGGCTTGTTGTGTTTAGCCAATTGGGTTTTTGAGCAGCATTGGTATTCAATTGGCCACCCAAACAACATGCGCTTAGACCCGTTTCATTTAAGATTGAAAGAACGGGTATCCATATGCATCTTTACGGTTTTTGAAGTCCAAAAGTCCCGCCATTTAACTCAAAAAGCATTTTGAATTTGTGCATTTATGACAAGTGTCGATCGCCTTAACGACTTCGTTTGATCCACGGTGTAGAACTGAACGGAACTTAGGCGATTTTTTGGAGACTTCCCTATAAATATCCAGCCCAAATCTTCATTCCAGACTTCCCTAAAAATATCGAGCCCAAATCTTAATTCTCAATTTAGGTTAGTGATGAGAATAGTTCTCATTGCTTTCAAAAAAAAATTATTTTTACATTGCTCCCCTTTGGAGGTTCATAGTATGCTCACCGTCGTCATCGAGTTTCTTTTAGTGACTCATGGCTTGTGACCAGTTCACAAGTCATGTCACCATGTGCGACCAATTCATGTCACTTCCCTTTCGTTCCTTTCTTCGTTATCCAAGCTTCACAGGTTTTCAAGGGAACCTCTTATTGTTTACCAACCCAACTATGACTCAACGTCTGATAAGGAAATCACAAGCGGAAATGGCTTTGACAGTTATGCTCAATCTAGCATCGTATAAAAAAGTCGTGACAACAATCAAAGGTCGACATGCGAATAACATGCTACCTTCCCGGTTTTAATAAGCATGTTGTTAGTTTTTTGTGTAAGTTATGTAAGAGGTTTTAATAACCCAGGTAATTGGTTATAGACTTGTAGTTGTAATAGGTAAAACTTTATTCTACTTATTCAAATGAAGCCTAACTGCAGTAGCAGCAGCGACAACAAAAAGTGAGAGTATTGTGGTGGGGAAGAGGAGGAAAAGCTGCACGTTTCACCTATTCAAGAACTATATTGTTTTGTAGGAGTTTGATTAATTTAAACTATTTAAGAGTTTCATTATGAAACAATAAACTAAATTTGCAACTTAATCAAGAATACTGATGTACATACAACACATTGCAAGTAAAATTGACAATCACTAGCCAATGTTTTGACTAAAAGCACCTACAACCTTAGCTATAACCTTCGGTTTAATAGGGGTTAACATTATAAAAATGCTACAATGGTAAAAATGAGTTTTCTGTCATATTGTGTTGATACTTGATCAGGATCCCATATCTACCCATATCCATTTACCCCTTATCGGTAATTATAAAGAAAAATTATCAGTAATTATTTTGAGTAGAAAAAACTTAATCAAGATTGATATTTAAAAGCGTCGATTCAAACTATCATCTCGAAATTTCCGAACTTCTTCAACACTGCCTTCTAAGCCTCTAAGGATTCCCACCAATAAGAAAACTTATCTATATTTATTGCTGAATAGAAAAATTAACTTATTCAAATTTAAAATTTAAAAGCGTAGATTCAAACTATGATCTCAAAATTTCCGCCATAACTTCTTCAACACTGCCTTCTAAGCCTCTAAGGTTCCCACCAACAACCCTAATTTGCCATAGTCACAAAGTTGGAAGGACAAAGGTTATAAGGTTGAAAATAACCGAAAAATAATTGTTGGTATAAACTAAAAGTTCACTAGCATGACCCCATAACTAGATTGCTCCTATTTTGGGGGAGAAAGATGAACAAAAGAAAAATGGAGAGAGCTTTGGAAACTAAAGTAATCGGTAAGTTTAATTTATCAAGGGTGGGTAATAAGTTTTGATGAAGGTGATTAGCAAAATAGAAGTAGGTGAGAGAAACTATAGAAGAAAAAGTAGAAGTTAGAGGAAGAGATATGTCAAAGGGAAGTAATAGGAGAGAAAATACGTTACACTTAAAGGGTCAAGAATGTAAATGGTGTAACAGGCAACACTCAAACGAGTTGAATATTTGCAGTACATGATATACTTCGCATGAGTAATGCAAGGCTGACCACAATACTCCCTACAAAACTTTTGTACGCCAATTATCAAGGGCATATGTTATTCGCAACAATTAATCCCTCCATCTCAATTTAATTACTTCATTTGACCCAAAAAACTCTCACAAAATATAGTCAAATGTAGCAAGTTATACGAGACGGAGATAATACAATGGACAAGAGCTGGCAAAATTTAGCCCTATAAGCCAAAAGCACCCTGTAATTTTGGGAAGGGACTAATATGATATCAAATTGTATCATCTCAAGTCCATGTTTAACTCAACAAAAGGTTGCTAAGCAAACATTTCCTGTGTAAACAAAAATAAGATGAATAGATCCCACAAGGTATCTACTGTCTCCCTGCACACAGAAATTTACTACTAATCTACTTATCAATAATAAAAAATTAACAATCAAGTTTAACATCCAAAATTATAAGTTTACTACTATCTACTTTCAAATAAAATTCTGAACATACCATATTCTAACCTAGAACACTTTTCTCAGAATGAGAGAGTGCATCCTTTGCAGTGTTGAACTGCACAGTATAAAACTAAATATGACACAGTATAGATAGGAGCCAAAAGAGTTCCAAACACACGAAAAAAAATTAAAATTAAAAATAAAAATAAAAAGCCCAGGAGTGATGCGCAACCAGCAGCTTCAGACAACTCACCACCTCTGTCATCCTCAGCAATTTACAGGACTTATACCAACGGAATAACATTTCAGCAATTCACTTCTCAAATGGCCCCAAAGATTTATGATAAAAATAGGCTGAGGGGCAGAGCAGGGACATGAAAGCAAAATTCCCCCAAAAAGATTACTAGGCACCAGAATCAACAGAGAACAAGAAGGCAAAACTGATTCCACCCTTATCAGACCCGAAAACAAAACAAAAAGACTAAGAAACTCCTGCCACAAGGTCAAGATTTTTCAAGAAAGAAAAAGAAAAAAAAAAAAAAAAAAAAAAAAACCAAAATTTGATTAGGATTCTTTTTCGGCAGTCTATCTTTTCAGTTGTATCTCTCAAACTTTTTTCCTTTTTTAAAAAACTATTTTCCGGAGTGTTTGATACTCTAATAAAATTTTGAACAAACAGATTAGACTCACCAAAGGTCATTCCCTCTTCCTACGTTCAATAATGGTGTTGGTTGACACAATGAAGCGGATCCAGGTGATCAACGCCCATTTGAACTTTCCCCATCCATGACAGTCTGTAACGGGTTATGCGAAACCCCAGAGGATGAGCTTAAGATTGTGGCAGCATTAACATCTATCTGACCCTTGGGATGATTTTGATCAATGGTCTTCTCATTAACTTTAACATTTTGGAAATGTGCTGGCAATGTAGCAATAGTTGGAGACATGGGAGGTAGCGAGTCTGATGCAGGTGAAAACTGAACAGAAGGTGGCATTATCCATTTTACCCAATCATCGCGTTTCCTGATTTTATCACCCTGCAATAAGAAAGGAATAGCAATCACACAAAAATTCACTCCTCCAACAGTTTCAAAAACCATGCTCTAACATATCACAATTAGAGTAGACAACGGTCGAGTAATAAACTGAGCAGCAATGAAGGTTACCTGAACTTCAACAACTGTAGAAGACCTAACAGCATCCAATATTTGCTGAATGTTCTCTGTCAATTCCTTGACCTGAAATCAAGTTTTAATCTAATATTAACCACAAGCAAACACGCATAACACAAAATTTGAAGAACTAGGATATTGTAATAATCAAAGGAGATAAAAGGTATCAAAGATAATTTCTTGAGGTACATAAAACAGTAAAAAAGGAAGAAACTATACCACAACTTTCATTTCTGGGGTTAAAGATGGATATACACCCTCTCTGTCCCATTTAGGATAAGTTCTTTTCACCTAATATCAGGATTGGTTTACTTATCGTTGTACAAATTATTCCGTTTACTTGTTACTTTTTCCAATGCAAATAGTAAGTAATACTCCAACTGTCCCTTTTTGTTTTCCCCATTTTCCATGTTAGTCCGTCCCTAAAAGATTGCCTCGTTACCATAAATTCTCATGGGAACCACAACTTTACTCTCACATAAAATATATTTGGTTCCAATACTTTTGTCTCTTTTCAATTTCACTCAACCAATTCTTAATAAAGTTTTTTTTGGTAAATGGAGCAAACAATAAAGGACAGAGGGAATACATGTTTGGAAATACATAATGAGATAATTAGATAAATCTAACAGTTATGTTTGAAGTCAATCAAGGGTAAAAAAAGAACAATTGTTCAGAATATAAAATTTTGAAAGTGGGTAAAGAGAATTACTTAGTAGTAGGAGAGATGGTTGGAATAGAGGGGAAAATAGTAACTTCGACTTAATAAAGGAAATGGGGAAATGAATTTGGGACCTCCCACACGGAAAGACTGACTTAGGAATGGAAAATGTGAAGATAAAAGTGGTACGCCATCTACATACATACACAAAAGTAGCAAACAAATGTACTTGCTCCCTCTGTCACATTATCTCCTAAATGACTTTACATGCGTATTAAAAGAAAGTGGAAAAAACACAACTTTGCTATACAGATTAGGATAGAGATTTCTAGATACCTCTTTGTATGAGAAGTTCACTTGGAGGTGGAAGATTATTTTAGAGGGTAGAATGTTCTAGGCTCTTCTTTGTTAAAGTATATAAATAGGTTTCCCCATTCATTTGTACAGCCAGCCAACACATTTGTAAACACTAAAGAAGAAAATAGGACAAATTTTTGATAATGTAAGATTTTTGAAAAGCATAAAAGAAATGGGGAAGAAAAGATAAAACAAATAACATGGCATTAATAAATGAACTCCATGGCATTAAGGTGCAGTTAGAACACAAGGGGACTAAAATTATTCTATTAAATGTCCAAAGTAGAAATGAAAATGAAAGGACACCATAAATACCAATGAAGAAAATACAAATGAAACTAGCATCAAGAAACTGCAGAGATAACATACTTTTTTGAAGTTTGCTATTAGTGCAACAGGAACCCAACCATGTTCATCCATATTCTGCCGGAGATATGTATCTTTGATTAAATTTTCATTGCTGCCACAAGTTCCAAAAATCAACACAAAAAATTCAAAACCATTAGATAAATGATCACATTGTCAGGATCGATTGATGAAGAACAATATACAAGTCCAGACAAAGTGCCAAACAATTACCTGAAGTAATAATCTATCTGATTCACTATTTTAGTATGCAACTGAGCGTCCACAACAGGAGGCATGAACAAAGGTCCAGGAACAGGAGCAACAAAAGGTATGTGACCAGGAATATAATACATATCTGAAAAATTCAAAACAAATTAGATATATACAGGACAATATCCGTCAAGTGCCTCAAGTGAGCAAGAAAACATGTAACTAACATACCAGCCAACCCCATAGGGCCCATAAAAGGTCGCATAGATGCAGGATGAACAAAGGGAGCAGAAACAGGAGGGGCTACAGGTCTAGCATATCCTCTAGGAGAAACTCTTTGTTGCATAGTAGAATCTCTTCCGTTAAAACTTCTCTGATGGTTCCAATCATTATTCCCACGATCCTGATCACCGCGTCTACCTCCATAATTCTGATGTGACCCACTCCCTCTCCTATATGAGTTACGTGTCTGAGGATGGTCCCCACTAGTATTCCGTGACCCCTGCTCTCGATGACCATGGTGATTGTCAGAAGTGGATTTTGTAGAACTATGACTATGATTAGGTAAATCTTCTGCAGCAGGGGAAAGCTGATGAGTAAAAGCACCATTAGCCTGTTGGTTACCTCCGCCGTCGCGCTTTATCGATTTTTGGCGTACTGGTCGTCCATGGTTTGGCATAGGGCTATGGCTCAAATTACTAGTTGCAAGTTTCGGAGAAACTAGAGAAGGTTGCGGTAATGATTGTATTGGTGCTATTATGGACAATGATGACGGTTCAGTTCCGGATACCTAAAGCAATCAACAAATATAGTTACAAAATTATAATGATGATAACAATCCCAACATGTACAAACATACACTGTATTTAACTCTAAACATTTTTCTTCTCCCTTGTTCATCGCATGTTCATCATACAATCATACAACATGTTTGTTCCCAATGCAAGGTTACAAATGCTTTCTTCCATACAAAACCAATACTATCACTCTCCGAAACAAAATATTACACATTAAAAAAACAAATTACAAAAGAAACATCCCTTTTCATCATCAAACGTAATTTACAATAACAAATAACATTATAGTCAATATCATCAAACGGAATTTACAATAACAAATAACATATAGTCAGTCAATACTAAGGCCCAATTTTAACTTTATTAAACCTAAAACACTTATATGCTCAATAATTTAATATATATATAAAAAAAAGCAATCTTTAGTGGATTCCCTGATCCACATGAACAAAGAAAATACGGAAAAAGATAATTAATTACTGGTAAAAAAAAATTAGGGTAACAAACCTGAGGGGAAGAAACCGATCCGACATCAGGAAGATTCTTAGAAGAATCCGAAGCAGAAAGCTTAGTAGAAGCTTTGGTAGACTCAGAGAGAGCAGGCCAAGCTTCGGCAGGGCCCATCACAACTGGGCCAGGCTTGCCTTTCTCGACGGGTCCATTAGAAGGCTTCTTATTCCACACGGGCTTTTTACCACCCGCATTGCCCCCGTTCTCGGAGTTTTCAGCCGGAATATCCGGAACCGGAGAACAAATCATCTCTCCTGCAGCCGATGGCGGTGTCGGAGGTCCGGTTGGGTCGGATTCCAGACCTCGAACGATCTGATTCCATGGAGACGGCCCGGTACGAGGCGATGAGAGAGAATGAGGAGTCGCAGCGGCGGCAACGACGGCGGAGGCGGGGGAAAGAGGAGGAGAAGGATTGGTGTTAGCCGTAGCTGCCATCAAAATTTCCAAAATTAGGGTTTTTTTTTGTTTTTGTGTTATGCAAATCACTCCACTCAGGCGATCAAAAATTAGAATCCAGAAATAAAATTGGGATGGAGAAGAGTTAAAAACTAGGGTTTAAAATAAGTTTCCAAAGATTTCCGATTGAATTTAGGGTAAAGGATCCAATCGAAGGTAAGAGATGAGTTTCTCTCTCTAGACCGGGAACAAAGAGGGAGGGATCTTCTCCTTCTTCTTCTCTACTCCCTCTTTTTACTATTTTATTTTGGGAATTGGGTATTTGTGCGTTGATTTGTTTCCTTTTCACGAAAATTACCCCTCGTATTTTATTTTACTAGTTTTGAAGCCCGTGCGATGCACGGGTTTCGTTTTATTTTTTCTTTTTAGTAACGGTTTTGTATTTATCTTTTCCTCTACGTATAATTCCGCCACATTACAATGAAACACTTTCGCTAGCTAGGCTCTAAGATGGGAAATGCAAACACCCACAAAAATGGAAACAAAGTCAACCAAACCCACGTCAATTGCAAGAATAATTAATTAGCTTATTTAGTGTACCATATATATGAACTATACCTCCATATGTCTTTCAATTTACGAACCTCCGGAACATCTAGATTTATATATATCTTGGTTGACGGTGAAGTGGTTAGATTAATTTTTCCTGTATAAAATAAAATAAAAAATATAAATATATGGTTCATAAAACAATTTTTAAGAAATACATGAGACATAATATGTGATACCATTACCTAAAAATTGTTTTACCATGGTAGAGGTAACAACTATAGCAAAAGGCTTAGTGGAATCACCAAGTTGGGTTTTTTGTTGCGAATTAGTTAACTCTTTAGAATAAGAAAAAAAAAACTAAATTATAATAACACCATAAATAATATATTTAATTAACTCTTTAGAATAAGAAAAAAATGTGTACCACTGGTCTTCTATTTCGATAGAATCTTCAACTTCATTCACAACCATACCAACGACATCTAAAAAGAGAAAAAAAACAACCAAGGAAAAAAAAGACAAAGTATTTAGAAAAATTGTTACGCAATAACTCAAATAAACTTTACTACAGAATAAATAACAGAATTATACATATCAGGGAGTGAATAGTTTTTAACAAACTGATCCAAGTGTTGTAACTGTACACAATCAAATCGATGCATTGGTATCTTATCTATATTTCCAACGGCATTTTGAAAAAATTGTATCATATCGATGCATTGGTATCTTATCTATACGATATTGTTCCTTATTAGGTTGGACCGAAAAATATCTGTTTGTGTAGATTTTCCCCTCAATTAATTTTGGACGAAAGTGTTGGACAAAATTTGCTTTAATTGAGGCATGCGTATAATCATCCTGCAGTTAAATAATAGCATTATAAGTTAATTAAGAAGTTTATTTTAAAATCACAAAGTACATATTAGAAAAATTATATACCTCTTCGTCGATGAGGACCATGTCCAAACTAATTAAACTATTTTGTTTGCGAAAGTTCACCACATCAATCAAGCGCGAAACACGAATGAATTGAACAATACGATCAATTTATAGGACTTAATCAATTATAAATTTGAAGATGATTAGAACTTCCAATTCTTATAAATTTATCTAATAGGATTATCAATCTGACTATTGTGTTATAATAGGACTATAAGTAGGTAAGCAATAGTAATTAATTTGTTAATATCTAATAGGAGTTTACGTAGGAAAATTGTGTTATAATAGGAGTATACGTAGGAAGCAATACTAATTAGTAATTAATTTGTTAATGAATAGGAGTATACGGCCTAATTCATTAGATCTAAGTCTTTTTTTTAGTTTCATGTATCTAATAGGAGTACGACTTAATTCATTAGATCTAAGTTTTTTTTTAAAAAAAATCAAAACTTGTGTTATGATTTTAACACGTGAGTCTATAACTTTTTTGATTGCATTAAAATATATCCACGTGTCATCTAATTAATTATCTACGTGGCACTCAATTTTTTTAATTCAAAAATAAATTAGAAATCTTATTTTTAATTGGCCGAGACCATTAGTAATCTTACGTGGCGCTCTAATATTTCGGCAAAAATGACTCCTTTATATATATAATATTAGATTTGTTAAATACCCCTCGTATTGTTATTTTATTTTTATTTTTTTTCAGGTAAATACCCCTCGTATTGTTAGTGCCTGTTATAGTACTACGTATTTCTTGGGCATCGTTGTACGACGTCCACATATGTTATAATTGCCCGCGTTTTTTGCATGAAATACGATTTTTTCCTTATAAAATTTTATCCCATAATAATAATAATACGGAGTAATAATAATAATAGTAATAATAATTTGGCTTGTCTGACTTGTTCCGGGACGGGTTGTGACTGATGCGACTAATCGGAAGCGGGTTAAGTACGAAACAAGTTGTCGTGTAATTAGTTATGGTTTTCTTCCTTTCTCTTTTTCTTCTCTGGAGAACTGGATAGGGTTATTGTTGCGTTGCTGAAACGAGTTCAGAAGTTCTCTCAGACTCAAAACTTTGTTAGCATTTATAAAATAAAAAAATAAAAAAAATAAATAATAATAATAATAATAATAATAATAATAATAATAGATGCGATTAGGGGTGATTATGGGCGATTAGGGTTCGTGTTCGGGGGTTGTCCTGCGTTGGTGGTCGGTTGTGCATACGACAGCCTTGAGATAGAGGGTGGCGGTGAAGCGGAGTGTCGCTTGTCATGAGCGTCCGGTGTCTGGAGTGTGTCAGGTGATGCGGTATGTCGATGGTAGGGCGGTTCTGCGGTGTTATTCGGTGGTGGTGCAATGCGTGTTTCTAATTTCGGTAGCATGTTGCCGCCAGCAAATGGCGGCAGGGGGACATGGCGTGCCGCCCTGAAATGGCGGCAGCCACCATGGCTCGGCTGCCATTTGCGGGCGGCCACTGTTTATTAAAAAAATCCTTTTTAATTCCTAATTTTGCACCAATATACAAACCAAAAATGATTTTAATTATTTCGTTTACAATTTCGATATATAGAAAAAAATTCCAATTTTAAAATTTCAAATGATTTCTGAATTTCTTAATAAAAATGGGGGGAAAATCGTAAGATTTTTTTGTTTAAAAATACAAGTCAAAAAAATTGAAATTTATTTATTATTTTCGATTATAAAAAATGTGAATTTAGTTAACAATTTCCTTAGCTTTTAAAAAATAAATTTATTTAAATTTTTATTAATTTAGCTTTTAGTATAATTGTCCATTTACCATTAATATGCGGGTGTTTTTAGAAAAATAGGGCGTCAATTATAAACCCCCTATTTCTCCCGACTTTGGTTTTGGACCGTATACTCACTAATGTGATAAATGGTAATGTCCAATAAGTAGCCCAACAAAACTTAATTCACGGTTAGCGCCTTAGCGTTTCGAGGGAAACTTTTGTTTTAACTAAAGTTCTATCATATTCGATTTATTTTTACTTATTTCGTTCGAGGGAGTAGTTTTGATATATATGTATTTACAATGAATCACCACAAACAATATGCGAGAAAAATTATTCACAAAATTCATCTAAATAAAATTTAGACATTATCGATCTCAACATAAATCTAACATGTAAATAGTGAAACAATGTAATACGCATGTCCTTACCTGATGAAAAAAATCTAAATCGTAGTACCAATATAAAAAAGTAAACATATAATGTGTTTCATTTTTATTATTTTGCTCGCAATATAATGACTAACCATGTGTACTTCTCCGCCCAATCGTTTTGCAGCACATAACTAGCCATATAAGACTATGTTGGATTAAAATATTCTATAGGTGTAGGTAGCACCCATGAAAAAAATTGGTTCGGATATGCAGGTTGAGAATTCTTTTTCCATGAGCCGATTACATCTATTAGGCTACATAAACGCAAATCATTTTCCTTTTAATTTTAAGTTCAATATAACCTAATTAAAATTAGAAGAGTATGAAGTACTTATTTTATTTCAGTAGCTAAGCAGCCTGAAATATGTTGTGCAAGGTCGAAGTAATACCTATAACAACAAATCGGATACTTGTATTTAGTTTCCCTTAAAAAATTATACCACATATTAGTTTTGACCTTCGATCTTGCGTATCTTGATCTTCGTTTTCACCCAACATAGAACTCTAGAACTACTCATTATTTTACCAACATTATTAATCAACCTTATTACTATAGTTTTTTTGTTGGTCATACATCTTTAATTAGTGTTTAGTTATACGGAGTATGATTTTCTGATTTTTAGTACTTTGTATTGAACATTAATATTTGACCGAGTAAATCGTAGTTTTTTTCCTACATATCTTACGTATAATTAATATTCATATTGTTTTCTACTAATCCTGAAAACGGAATACCAAATTTAATTTTAGTGTATAATTTGATGCATTTTAGTACTTTGTATTTATTCTGTTTCTTGAAAAGTGAGTGATATATGTATTATTTTGCATATTTTGCCGAATAATTGTTGTCACTAAATAATCTTATTTTGGTTTTTTTTCCAATTATATAGTTTCCCTTAGGAAAATAGCATGGGTTGAAAATTTGCATTAAACTTTCCATAAATCTTAACATTAATTATATATTTAATACAATTTGACTAATTTAAATTGTGAATAAGGGTACTATGAACTGTCCTATAAAAGGACACCAATAAGTCATTTACTAAAATGACCTCAAGAGTTTCTTTATAGAATAGAGATAAAATAATTTCAAATAAGTTAAGTTAACATAAAATAAGTTTTTCATATATTTTCACACACAAATAACTTTATTTCAGATAAAATGAGTTCATATGAGATAAAATAAGTTATTTTCATAAGTTTTCACACGCAAATAAGTTTATTTCAAAAAAAATATTAAGTTTTTTTTAAAATAAAATAAGTTTAGATAAGTTCTGATACATTCAGATAAGTTCAAATTATATAAGTTCAGACAATAACTCAAATAGAACAGAGCCTAAGTTAAATTCGTAAATTGAAGAAATATGGAAATTTTTTGAAAAAAATTGATTTTAATTGTATAATCTTTTTCCTTCAAGAAAATATTTTTGATCTGATTAAAACGGGTTGATCTTTGGAATTTGGAATAACTAAGCATAATACTGCGTACGATTTGACACCCACTCTCTTTATTCGGTTGGGATAACCAGAAATCGACATTTTCCAAGTTGACCCTATGTCCCTTGGTTGACTCATTTTCCCTCCTTCCCCATCTTTCTCTCTCTTTCTCTTTCCTGATTTTTTGTCATTTTTTCAACCTCTAAATTAAAGCTTAAACCTTCTTTCTTCACCAAATCTCGTAAAAAAAAAAGGTTTTCTTATATACTCATAAATCTTTCTAATTTATAAGCAAAAAAAAATTTGAATTCAAAAAAAAAAAAGGATTTTATTTATAAGGAAAGAAAAATCAAGTTAGCCCCTTTGAAAGCTAATCTTCAACATCCTTACGAATGATAAGGGAGAGGGGAGGATCAAAAGAAGAGAACCAGAGCAACATAGTGTTGCCCCTTAGGTTTCGAACTTTCGATGATGACATGCAAACTTTACTAACAGTTTACCCAGTGAATGGTTTTTTTTTTTTTTCAAATGTAGGATTTAATGCCCGAAATAAAGCAAAAGTACAAGAAACTAAAAATACCAGGAAATCAAACTAACTATGGGGGAACAAGGCGAGGGAAGGCCACACCACTAATATCCTCCATTAAAATCCTATGTAAATTGCAAGGAACTAAGGTTAAAATTTGCGAAGAGACGTTCTGGTTAACGCCTTGGTTTGCCAACCAATCTGCAGCTCGATTTCCCTCACGATACACGTGAATAACTTGCACAACCCATGCTGGACTGTCTATCAACTCAAAGCATCTGTTGAGCATGTGTGTACATTCACCCCTTCCATTGTCTCGGCTTTTCATTACTTGTACAACAGCCATGTTGTCCAATTGAACCACCAGTTTAGGAATTTGCAGTTCCTTAGCTAACTCTAGACCACTAAGTAAAGCCTTCACCTCAGCCATGAAGGAGGAGCACTGACCAAAATTGGCAGATAGTGCAGAGATGAAGGTACCTTGTTGATCACAGATTATAGCCGCGCCCCTCCCCCAGCAGGTTCTGGTGACCCTTTTGCAGCCCCATCCACATTGAGTGCATACCATCCATTGCTAGATTGTTTCCATTGAATAAAAGTTTCTATTTTGTGTCCATTGACTGGCTTTTCTTCATCTCCTTCGATGCTTCTCCTTGCTTCAGTGTATCTCACCTTAAGAAATGCCCCAAATTCGGGTGGATTTTCTTGACTTCGACCAAAAACAACATTATTCCTCCATCTCCATATCCACCATAAGGCGAGACCAAAATAAGTTGCCCAGCAAGGCATATCCTCCTCATTCTGATGGTTGATGTTGTTCGTGATCCATTTCTTTAACGGTGCAGTGTAGAATGATTTGAGATCAGCAGGACCTCCCAATCGATTCCAAACAACTTTGGCCGATGGACAATCACGCATCATGTGTATAGTGGACTCCTCTTCTGCTCCACAAACATAGCATTTTGGATCATCTGTCATGTGCCTTTTGTAACGATTCAAATTGCCCATCAAACGATCATGGCATGTAATCCACAAAAAGGCTCGGTTTCTCTGTTGGACTGGTGCATTCCAAATCAATTTCCAGCATTCATCATCTGTGATGATAAGGCATGCAGAAGAATGTGAAAGGTGTTCATAGTGTCTGGAGTAAGGCATGCAGATGATCCTTCAAAGGAACTTGGAAAACTATTAAACAATCAAGAAGACCTGAATTTCCAGAGAAGGAGTTTGGAGAGTTCCCGAGAAGGAACACCAGATTGGAGGTGCTACACAGAAGCTTCAAGATGGAGAAACTAAATACTAAAATAAGTTTATTTTTAGGATAAATGTGTAAGTTTTTGGAAAGAATGAGTCGCAGGAACTTTGTAGTATCTAATCTGAACAAAGGAACATTAGAGTATTTCCAGTTAGAATATTAATAAATACAAAAATATCATTTTGGTCCGTTTATTTCTTAAAATGTTTTATTAAGAAAACGATGAGTTTTATGGCAAACAAATAAAATAAATGTTTTAATTAATTTCTGGTTTTGTGATAATTTAATGTGTTTTATTCCTTGTTTTTCTCCTTGTTGGTTGCGTACTAATCAGGCTGGAAACCATAGGAACTGAGTTGAAATAAAGCTAAAGGTGAAAAAAAATTTGGTTAGCGCTTTTTTTAAGCATAGAAAGTGGAGAAAATTTAGGAAAACTTGTTTTCCACGCCACCACACTCTCCATGATTTGTCATCCAAGTCGTGCCTTAAGCCTAGGAAAGTTATAGGATTGTGTTAGGTTAGCTTGAATAAAACTCATACCTTGACTATAAATAGTCTACTTTGATTTACCGAAAAACTTACCTGAGTTTATTTGGAAAAATAGTTTAAACTTTCCTAAGTTACTTTGCTCTCATAAGATCAGATCCTCTAAGTATTCCTACTGAGTTACTTTTTTAACATACACTAGAGTATTATTTATCTTGTAATTAATTTCATTCGTTTATAACGGTTGAGTGGGTCCTTAAGGTTTAGACTTGAGTCAAGTCTGAGAGAGGAGGGTATAAAATCTGAGTTGAAGTTGAGCGAGTTCAGTAGCTTGAGGGAGCTATTGTTGGGAACTTGAATTCATAGGGGAATTTGAGTTGTTTGTAGTGAGTTAAATTGTAACAGAGTTGTTGCCATTTTTAGTGAAAGAGTTTTAAGGAAATCCCTAGTGGGTCAAGGTTTTATTTTCAGGATTGGCACTGAAAAATTTCCTCCCTAAATTCTCTTGCACTTGTTTTTGAGTTACTGTGGCTCTTAGTTTCAAATTCCGCAAAAATTAGCTACAAGTTCCTACACTATAATGCATCCCCCCTCTTGTAGTGTTCATCTGAGTAGCACATAGTAATACAAGAGTATCTTATTGAAGCCATGAAATATGCCGCTTGATTAACCTCTAGATAGAAATGCTTAACGGAGAAACCCTCGAGTGTTGATAAGTCTGTCGTTGTATCATCGATGAACCCCGTGTATCACCCAAGGGACCAGTCAAACTTTGTCTATTGAGTTAATAACCAACATATTGTGTCCCTCAACGATCAAACCCCATTGCTAGAGGAAGTATATAATCTATACCTAGTATTTATAAAGGAAAATCACATTTGATTAGCTGACATGTGTCAACACATTTTATTAGATTACACGTGTCGCCTCTTTAGGTTTTTAATTTTATTTTTTCTTTGTTGTTTGATATGTTATACAACTCCAATCGCCTCTTTCACTTCATCTTCCTCATACAACATCAATACACTAATCTATCATTCACCATTTTTCACTCCATCTTCCCGATTAACACTCAATACTAAAATATTTTTTAATTTATGTATTCTTTCAACTTTCAAAATTTACCTCTATTTAAATCATATATTCTCTCTAATATCACAAGCTCAATAAAATTATAACATAAAAAAATAGACTAAATAATAACTATTATACAACCACCCGTTCTTTGAACGGGCTCAAAAGCTAGTAATGTCAAATATAAAAGGGAAAAGGGTTAAGTATTAGAATAACCCGTGCATCGCACGGACATCAAAGCTAGTATATCCTAACGGAAGGACCTAACTTTGACCAATAAAAGGGAAATGAGGTCTCAATTATTGACAAAAAATATGAGGTCCCATTTGATTTATTTGTAAAACTTAGACCCCAATCATGGGGTTAACTTTCCGAAAGCAGGCCTTACACGGTCCGGAGCATCAACTTGGCTAATCACTCGTCATCGAGTATATAGTATGTAAGGTAAACATCTCCGTGTTTTTTTTAATAAGTTGTACTCTCTCTATATTTTATTAAGCGATACATTTTACGTATTCGGCCGTATTTTAATAAGTGATACACTTTCTAATTTTGGCATGTCATCATTGTCCATACTCTCAATTATATTAAATTTTCTCTTCCTCCTATGATCTTCACACTTACTCACATCTACTTTTTACTATAATAAATAATTCACTCATTATCAATTTCATACAATAACTTATAACTCACTAGTCACTACCCCACTTTCATCTTATTTTAATAAAATTAACTAGCTTTTGTACACGGATGATGCATCGGGTTACTACATTAATAACATTTGCATTTACTTATTTTCTTTCGCAATGGTAACAAGAAAAATGTGATGTCTTAGTGGTTAAAGGTTTTATCCTTTTAACTCAAGGTTTAGCGGTCCAAACCTTATGCAAACCATATTTGACAAAAAAAATTATGTATGGAGTGAATGACTCGTGAACAGGACACTAAGTGTCACATAAACTTTCTTAAAAATGTCTTTTAATGGATATGGAGACATGTAGTATAGATTCACCCTGCTAAAATTCCGTATAGATTAAAACAACGGTTTTTTCATGAAATGCCCCTGAGGTTTCACGAAATTCATCAAATACCCCTGCGTGTTTCAAAATACATAATATACCCCTATTTATCAGTACTGTTCATTAAATGCACCTGTATTTAACGGACGTTAGCCTGCCGTTAGCTGTGTTTTACCATTTTACCCTTAATTCGTATTTGGGGCTTTTAAGGATGAAAAAAAAGACTCATCTGCTTCTCTTTCTCTCTCATCTCCCCTGTTCTTCTTCCTTGAATTCTACTCAAACACTACAAAATCAGAGTTTTCTTTGGGTGAATTCGGGACAAAAAGGGATATTTGAGGCGATTTCGATCTCACCCCAATTCATCAATGGCAGATTCACCTCAATTCAGCCTCCACGAGGGTTCGATCTCACCCCCAATTCATCAATAGACATTGATCTTCTTCCAGTGATTTGGTGGTGCAGGTGGTGGGAAGTCTTACGAATCGCCGTCGACGAAGGTTGAAGGCTGGCCAATTCCGCAAACTCCAAGAAGAGGAAGGAACCCGAGAAGTGGCAGAAGGTTGAAGAAGTGGGTCCTGCTGGTGGGTTGAAACCTCCGAGAACATCTCCCTCCATTTCAATTCGATCCAGATGGTCAATTCTCTACTAGTCTCTCTCTTTTCTCTTTCTCTTGGTTTCGCGTTTGTATTGTGGTTGCAAATTTGCAGGAATAAAAAATTTAGGGGTATTTGAGATGCAAATTGCTTTTATTATTTTGTATATTCGTTGAGATTAGTGGGATTATTGGCAATTTGAAGTTTCTAGTTTTTGAGAATGGAGAATTTTGGGTTTTGTTAATTTGAGATGAATTTTTGTGGAAAATTTAATTCAATTTCTGTAAAACATGTAATTTGATTTTGTCTATTTTGCCTTCATTTTAGTGATAGATTCTAGAAGTGAATTTGTTGTCTACAGGTCCCTTGATATTGATATTGTGGATTAAGCCTAATTAGTAATTTACTCGTGACTTATCAGGAGTTCGTTTTAATGATTATTCAGAGTAATAGAAACCTTGAAGCCGAAAAGAAGAAAGTTAATTGTTGCTCAAGAGAGAAAACGTGGTGACCTTGAGATTTCCGAAATTGAAGAACAGAAAAGGCTTGCAGAAGCCAGTACTCAGGGTGCCACAGAGGAGAAGTGTCGCGCTGACAAGTTATTTGAGGAGCAGAGAAATTATAAACATCAACTTTCAGATAGAAAGAAACTCCGTGATATTTTTGGTGCAGTTTTTTTTGTTTGCTAAGATTCTCCATCCCCACCCATCTCCTCAGAGAACGTTTTCTCATCTTAATTTGTCAAATAAGCCAAATAAATGAATGAAGTTGAGATGTAGTAATTGTGTTTCCGCTTCACAGCCACCATTATTATCATATTAAAGAGGAAAGATGCACTTGTAGGTTACAATTGACACACTTATAACTTGTAAGCTTATAATTGACTTTATTACCTCGGATTTGTTCATGTGGTTTAGATGGAAATTTTTGCTATCTCTTCGTTTCCTATATTGTGGAATTATATGTCATGTTGTGTAATGTGAGCAACAGGTATTCCTGTTTAAGGGAGGGGAACAACGAGGTAAAAGCCTTACATGCTCTTCACCTTCATGGATTGCTCAATGTAATTTTTATTAACTGTTTTTCTGTTCGTATATTTTCTTCTTCAACATGCGTCAGAATGTAGTGAATGACATGCTTGAGGCTGAGAGAAATGAGGTGTCCAGAGAGAAAACTCGTGCGGGTATGCAGCAGTTGAAATCAGAAGCACAAGAGAGAATTGCCACAGTAGTTATCCTAGCCGCAAAATTTTGTAGCTGATGATGGAGAAAACTGGAGTGTAGGGTAAAGAATAGTTGGCTTTTGTTTATGGATGAAGCAACTGCTTTTGTAGATTCACAAACTGATGCAGCTGTAAGAGTACAACGAGTCCTCTTTGGCAATAGATACATATCATAAGGGACTGAAGGAAGCTTATGTAATTTGTATTTCTTGTTAAACACTTTTGGTGGGCGAGTGGGAAAAGGCGAGTTCTAGATATATATGCGATGAGGGCTAGGAAAATTAGAAACGCAAAATAGCCGTTAGATTCAAATTCTGCAGTTTAAAAACAGTCTGGGTATTTGGTGCAAACAAGTTTACAAATAGGTGTATTTAGTGAATTATAAACATGACTTAACGGAGGACTAACGGAAAGTCAAAATAGGGGTATTTGGTGAACAATACGAAAAAAATAGGGGTACATTATGTACTTTGAAACACGCAGGGGTATTTGGTGAATTTCGTGAAACCTCAAGGGCATTTCATAAAAAAACCGCTAAAACAATTACTAAAATACAGAGGCAGTAAAAAAAAAATCCCCCCCCCCCATTAATGATGCCCTTGAATTCCCTTCCACTTATGAGAAGATAGAACCGATAGAGATTCTTCTTTTCTGTGATCAATTGGGTTCCTTGTCCCCTCATCTTTCCTATGTGCGGGAGTTGTGCAGATCCGCTTAACCTTTTTTTTTTTTCCCCCTTTTTTTTTCCATTTATGCGGATGCTTTATACAAGAGGCTAGTTATTCTTTTCGATTAGGGAATAAAAACTCCTTTCTTTAGAGATTTGTACTTTAGAGGTGGGGGCTGTGTGGCTGAGGGACTATGTGAAGGAAGAACATGGGTATCAATTATCATTTCTCGATCACAAACTTAACGTACAATAAAAATTGATGGCCGGATATAAAATTACCTTAAAATGTTTAAAAATTATCTATGACACTTATATGTTCATTACCTATGATACAAAAAGCTAGTTCTACGTGTATATGAATATAGCAAGGATGAAGGAAGTGAGATGTTGCACGTATTGAAGAATTGGAGGAGATACAAAACAATTCCAATTATTTTATGAATTTTTTTTTGTATGGAATGAGCGTATATAGGGTATAAATGAGTCGAGACTCTCATAAACTACACGGGCAGCTCGTTCATGTTCGTTTTAATGATGAGTGGTACTTGAACAATTTTTGAAACTTGTTTAATAAACGAGTTTGAACATGAACATACATATGCTCGTTCATTTAAGTTCAAGAACAACTCTTTTATTATGTTGATGAACAAGTTTGTCTATTTGTGTTCATAATCAACTTTGCCCTACATAATTATTTTGTTATAGATAATGGTACTTTGACTTTTTAACATCAAAAACATATATCATGGAATAAAAATATTTTGAATTTAAGTGGCTAAATTAGTGCATATTTAACATTATATTTTCAAATAGTTAAACTCTAAAGCGCAAAGCTCGTTTATGAACTTCGCTCGATTCATGAACCATTCACAAACACAAAATCTCTTAAATAAACCGAGCTTGAACAGATTTCTGAGCTCGATTGAAAGTTTGCTCGGACTCGCCGATGAGAATTCGATCTCACGATCACCTGAAACCGGGAGGGAAGCTCTAACCAACTGAGCTATCCACCACTCTCAGCGAGCTCGCCTTAGTCAAATGAAATAAACATAAACATAAACGTAAAAACTGATTAAGTAATGGAGGCAACGCTAATATACAAAGTGGAGAGTACACTCCACAATATACCTAGGGGTGTAAACGAGCCGAGCCGAGCCGAGCTTTACCCTGTTCATGTTCATGTTCATTTAACTTATGCGAGCTCGAGCCCGAGCCCGAGCTTTTAACCGAGCTCAAAAATCTGTTCAAGCTCGGTTCGTTTAAAAGATTTTGTGTTCGCGAACTGTTCGTGAACGACTCATTTATTAATCGAGCCGAGTTTATAAACGAGCTTTTTTCATGAACGAGCATTCTTAAACGAGCTTTAGTGTATAACCACTTGAAAATATAACAAATTATAATCATATCTAATAATAAAGATTAAAGTACATTACTTTATTTGATAAACAAACTAATAATTTAAAAAGAGTCAAAGAGCACTAATTTAGCAATCAAAATTTTATTTCAAAATATTTTTATTCTATTATAGATTTCAAAAGTCAAAAACATGATTTTTGTTTATATTTGAAAAACGTATATATGGTAAAATATGATACATAACATAACTAGACGAAATTGTTCACGAACATAAATGAACGAGTTGTTCATGAACATAAATGAACGAGTTGTTCATGAACTTAAATGAACGAGCATACCTATGTTCATGTTCAAGCTCGTTTATTAAGCGAGCTTCAAAAGTTATTCAAGCTCGGCTCGTTTAATAAATGAACGAACATGAACGAGCTTTAAACGAGCCCGAGTAGTTTATTGACCGGCTCGGCTCATTTACACCCCTAAATATACCGTACGTAGTCTCATATGAGAGTAAATGAACACCATGCACCGCGCTCTAGCTTTTTTCTTTATCCTTTTTACATACGCTACGAGTACACAAATCGCATATGGTAAAATGGTTAACAGGAGGGCTTAATGAGAAAACAGGGTAGACAGTGGCCCTGTTTGGCAATTGGCTGTTGGCTGTTGGCTGTCGGCTGTTTTACTTGGCTGGTTTGACTGGCTGTTCAAGTTGGCTGCTTTTGTTGGCTGTTTGACTATGGATTGGTTACAAATATGTTTGGTAAAATCAGTTGTTGGCTGTTGGCTGTAGCTATGTAAAATGACATTTAAAGACATTTAATGTCTTTTATTCATTTTTCAATACATACTGTGTATTGTGTACGGAGTAAAACGTAATTACAAATAAATAAAATATAAATTAAACATAAATTACTTTATGCAATATTATTAATAAATTATTATTTTAATTAATAATTACGGAGTAATAATTAATAACTAATAATAAATAATCAATGATTAATGATTAATAATTAATAATTAATAATTAATAATAATTAAATTAATAATAATTAATAATTATTAATTAATCATTAATAATAAATGATTAATTATTAATTAATTATTCACTGTTAGTTAATAGTCATTAATTAATACTCCGTAATTATTAACTTTTAATTATTAATTATTAATTATTAATTATTAATTATTAATTATTAATTATTAATTATTAATTATTAATTATTAATTATTAATTATTAATTATTAATTATTAATTATTAATTATTAATTATTAATTATTAATTACTACCTCCGTTCCTTAATGTTCTTTACGCTTTGGAATATGTGTCAAAAGTATGAAAACTTTGACCGTGGATTCTCACTGTTATATACATCAAAATGTTATCATGTAAGATCTTGTTAGTTTGGTCTCGTTGTGTATTTTTACAATATCAAATTTTTATATTTTTTTCACATATGGAAATGGATATATAAGTCGTTAAATATTGCATTGGAGTCCGTGCAAATAGTAACCGTAAAGAACATTAAGGAACGGAGGTAGTATTAATTATTAATTATTAATTACTAATTACTAATTATTAATTATAAATTATAAATTATTAATTATTAATTATAAATTATTAATTACTAATTACTAATTATTAATTATAAATTATAAATTATTATTAAATATTAATTATTAAATATTATTAATTATTAATTATTAATTATTAATTATTAATTATTAATTATTAATTATTAATTATTAATTATTAATTATTAATTATTAATTATTATTTATGAATTATTAATTATTAATTATTAATTAATTATTGATTATTAATTATTAATTATTGATTAATTAGTAAAAAAACAAGGACAAAAAAGTAATTTAGATAGTGAAAAGCCAAAAGCCAACTCCAAAAAGCTAGTGTTACTAGCTTTTCATTTTTGGCGGAAAAGCTGGCTTTTCTGCAAGCTAAAAAGCCAGTTACCAAACATATTTTTTGGCTGTTTGACCAGATTAAAAAGCCAACAGCCAAAAGCCAACCAAAAAGCCAGCAAAAAGCCATTTGCCAAACAAGGCCAGTAGTTGTGACTTGTGACGAGATAACCTCTCTGAAATTGATGCTACATTACAAGGGAATGTAAAAAATAAGCAGCTTATCCATTACGATTTACGGAGTACTCCGTACTACGAAAATGTACGGAAAATGAGACTGTTCTTTGATGTTCCACGAGAAAGTCGTGTGATAATTAGCTGTAAGCCTGTATACTAACTCATCGACTTTTACCTGGGACTCAAATGTACCTAACCAATTAATTAATGTTTCAAGAACGTTTCATGAAACATGAGCATTGAGTTCCTTCAATATTACCAACCAAAATTATGGGACTCACCTACATTGGCCGGGCCTGGGACCGAGATGTTTCTCTCTACATCAAGGAACCAATTTGAGTACATTTTTTTGTCTCGAACATGGAACACATTTTGCATTTTTATGACTTCACTCCAGTCACTAGCCCTGCCTTCGGCATCCCCCTCCTTGCGGTTAAGGTAACAACTTCGGGCATGGCCAGCTCCCATAGTGTGACGGCGGTGTGTACAAGGACCGGGAACGAATTCACCGCCGTATGCCTGACCGGCGATCTCCGCGGACCGAGGAGAAGGGAGGCTCGTCGGGAAGAGGATTGTACGATGAGAGAAGCAAGGAGGTCAACCTCTTTCAAATATACAACACAGATTCTGGCAATGCAATATAGTTGGACTCTCATGTCTATCCGAATGGAATGAATCATCCTTTCGCATAACGTCCACTAGAACGTCCATGAATTTAATCATCAACTTGATGAATTAATTTCAATATATAAGAATTTCCTATTATAATGGGTTGTTCAAAAGGATCTCCCGTGTTCAATGTAATAAGAGAGACAATTAAACGTAGACAAAAACAATAATCACTAGACTAATCAACTTGCAAAAACACTTGAGAAGAGCACAACTTTCTGTACAACAACAAACTCCCAACTCAATATTCTTAATTCGCCGGGATTCCATAAGAAAAGGCCAAACCAGAAGAAGAAGAAGAAAACAGCAGACTGATCAAACTGATTCAATAAGATCAACAGGCACTTCAAGAGGGGTCAGAGTCGTCAAATTCAGTCATTCTTACAAGGGCAAAAGTAACACGGGGCAGGGGATAAACTCTGCCAGGAGATTTGCATCAACATTCTTGGAATGTATTGCTTCCATGCTTAAAACAACCAAATCTAAACTCATATCATCAGCAACCTCACCAATTATGGCAGTAGGCTTACTTCCTTCCCCAAGTTTCTCTAGCAACCTAAATTCCTGAAACCCACCTGTCATTTGTGTGTTCAAAAGTCCAGTCAGTAACGACAATAAGACGGAAGTGTATATGACACAGATGCCTAACTCATCTCTTGTAAAATATGCACACAGAATCAGAGTGACAGACATCCCGTCTTTTGTAATCTTTGGTTTGAATAAAGATAAAAGAATAATACGAGTAAATAGTTTGTGTCTAGATAGAAATTATGCAAGACACTTGCTGGATCAAATACGCATATTAATTATAGAGTATACCGTAATCGAGCCACCACATAGGCTCAAATATTGAAACAAACTACAATACTTGGACTCTTTATTTCAACTTGAAAGTATTAAGCCATCATCTAGAAAGGAGACGACACTTTGACACCTCAAACAATACCCCCCAAAAACATGGAATGGCTTGAAAAAGAAAATCCAGCATACCAGATTCATATCCCCCTTGTCCTTATCCCCAAGTCCCAGTAACACTCGGATCAAGCATGAACAATATGAACAGTTTCATCCTGACTCTTCTTCAAGTAGAAGGTGTGAATAAAAACCAAAATCTCTATCAAACATTATAACTTTTGCATCCTACAAAGTCCATCACTTCATCTAAAAAACCTTAATTTCAGCAAGCTTGGTAAATAAGACAAACAAAATGGGCAAGGGGAGAGGGAGGGTAGAAATTTAAATACCTTCAGACAAATGCCAGCGAATGCTCGCCAGTTGTGTCTCATGCTCAGGATGCGACTCTTTTGGCTTGTCGTCAATAACTGCAATGAGAACAAAGTTCGGTAGCCTGAAATCTAGCACTGGAAACAGCCCTCGACACACAAAATTATCTCTCTACAGTTCAGTCGTCTATTATTAAGTGTTACATTTGCATTCAAGACTGCCACCACGATTCACTGTCGATTACCCCGCTACAAGTTGTTTCATGTTGCGCCATGATAGCGATATGTTTGGAAAAGCCGAGTCTCACATATTGATTCTGTTGTAAAAAAGACGTCAGGATACATACCTACAACTGTTATATCTGCTCCATACTTCTTTGCCAAAGCAGCAGTAGTCGCAGCAGCCTGACAGAAGAAACAAAGGGATTTAGAAAAATGACAAATTGAATCAAGATTGCCAAGTATGCCATCCAATCAACGGAATAAGCATTACTCTGAGTGTAATTAAACTATGTAAAAGGAATCAACATGGATATAGCTCATGCATCCATGTCATAAAGATGATCATTTTTACATATCAGAAGGGTTGCACCGTCAATAGGGAGGGAGGACTAAGGAGGAACGTTCTAAAATATGGACCATGAAACAAAACATAATAATATCAACAAAGCATTTATCATGAACGTTCATCAATAATACTGCATCAAAAGGCTAGACGAATGACATAGTGGATACACTTACACGTGGCCTAAATCTCTACAGGTCACTGACTTATTATGATACCTGTCTTGTTCCCTCTGAGAGATACGGATTTCGATCAGTAATAGGCAGAAGCAGATGTTTGAAATGAGTAAAGGCGTCCACAGCTACACTGTCAACACTGAATTCAGATCCTTGAGCCTTAATTTTAACTGAGAACATCCATCACAGAGATATTAATTCAAAATCCCTGCACATTCAATATTCATTCTACAACTAAAACTTGAATAGTTGAATGGATAATCAGCAAAGCTAGAAGCCAATAAAGATGCTAGCAGCGTAGCTGGGGAGTCTAGGACTCACAAATTCACAATGCATAAAATGGTCTAATGGTCATTAGACCAAAAGTACCCAAGCCTGAAAAATTAAAGAATACTCCCTCTATTCCACAATTAGTTAGCATCAACTTTTGGCACGGGATAAGAGATCAAAAAGTAAGCGGGCGGGTGAGGGGCCAGACTTCCGAAAAAATGAGAGACGAAAAATTTGTTAAAAAGATGGTAAACTTAATTTTGGGAAATCCCAAAATGAAAGATGTTAAACTCTAGCAGTGGGAAGGTAGGTTCGCCCTCTCCCCTGCACATTCAATATTCATTCTACAACTAAAACTTGAATAGTTGAATGGATAATCAGCAAAGCTAGAAGCCAATAAAGATGCTAGCAGCGTAGCTGGGGAGTCTAGGACTCACAAATTCACAATGCATAAAATGGTCTAATGGTCATTAGACCAAAAGTACCCAAGCCTGAAAAATTAAAGAATACTCCCTCTATTCCACAATTAGTTAGCATCAACTTTTGGCACGGGATAAGAGATCAAAAAGTAAGCGGGCGGGTGAGGGGCCAGACTTCCGAAAAAATGAGAGACGAAAAATTTGTTAAAAAGATGGTAAACTTAATTTTGGGAAATCCCAAAATGAAAGATGTTAAACTCTAGCAGTGGGAAGGTAGGTTCGCCCTCTCCCCCCCCCCCCCCCCCTCTTTCTCTCTCAGTAGCCAAGTCAGACACTTGGACACGTACCCATGACCAACACGAGCTGACTAGTCGAGTCCAAGTAACATTGGAAACAAAATTTAATAGATTAATCATTCTACAAAGTCACGTGATTGAAAATTCAATACAACAAAATGTTATTCTCTTTGTCCATACTCCATAAATAAGTACAACCATTCAACATTTTGAGTACATTTTATAGATATATGTTAAGAATAAGCAAGTTGTTCTCTCTTCTCATTAAGCATGTGATGAATATATAATACAATATTTAGAAAAGAATAGTTAACACTCATAAATAATAGCACGTAAAAGTTGCTACACCTATCGATGACTATTTTCTAAACATAAAGTTTACAAATTCTATTTTTAAATAATATGATAACACTAGATTAGGTCCCGTGCACGCACAAGTATTCTAAAATTATGAAGTATTTAACTGAAACAGTTTCCTTCCTAAATCTAATGCATAATTAATAAATCTTGAACATATTTATCTAATATGCGATTTCCATCTGACTACGCATTACATATTTTATATGCTTAATTTGCTATTTTGACCAAAATTCAATGTGCTTAATATGTTATTTGACCAACACATTGAGTTAATATATTTTTCATTATCGCCAATTTGACTAAAATATTTTTTCCATACATAAATAAACAGTTTATAAAAAAAATTAAAGCATATTTTTTCCAAATAGCTGCAATGCAGCGTTGCTTGTTCACCTTGGTTTATCCATTGCAAGTAGATACATGAGAATTTACATATTTGCCTCCACTTTAAGAAATAATTAACCAAAAAAAGACAAAAAGTGAGGGATATGAGTAGGTTAATGAAAACAAGTGAGGGTATTTTGGTAAAATCAATAGCAAAAGTTAACAAAAATTGAAAGGCTGCAAGAAACGGTCAAAATAGAAACGTTGCAATTAAAAGAGAACGAAAGAAGTATACTTTTTAGGAAAAGAGTTGTAGGCGGGAAATTTTTTTCACCAAAGTCGTGTCATTCATGGTGTCTGATTTATTATAAAGTTATACAAAATACAAATGTTAAAAGCCATCTAACTTTAACTTTTAAAAAAAATACTAATTGTAAGTTTACTTTTATTAGCTATATGTGAATGGCTTTCCAACCTCTACAGGTTAAGAAAATTAAAAGATATTAATGAGTAGCATCCTTGCATTGTAAATAAGAAAAATATAGAAACAAAATAGACAAATAAGGAGTGAAAAGAAAGAGGTATTTAAGGTAGATATGGTAGGCACTAGGCAATTCATGCACCATGTTCTTTGATTGAGAGTTTTAATCCATTGAAAAGCAAATGCCCAAAACATATATGCCGTTTCCATGACTCGTTTAGAACACCATAAAAACATTTATGTACCTCGGTGTGAAAGATGTGATTCTTTGCTAGGGGTGAGCAAAAAAAACGGGTACCCGGTACCGGACCCAGAACCGCTAGGAACCGCCGGGTCCGGATCCGGAACCGGACCCGCTGGGACCGGTTCTGGTTTCTAAATATTGGAACCGGTTGTTCTTAGTTTTTTGGACCCGGTACCCGGTGGGTACCCGTTGGGACCGGTTCCAATACCGGGTACCCATTGGAACCGGTTCCGGGACCGGGTACCCGGTACCAAATTATTTAATGACAGATCCAGTTCACATTTTTGGGCTAAATTCATAAGTCCAGCCCATACAATAAATCCTACCAAACTGACGTTACTTTTCAATATCACTTCTCACATTCTCTCTTACTGTTTATTTTGCCTCCTCTAAAACCCTAAAAACTCTTAGTCTCTCTCCCTCTCATTTTAGATCTAAAACTTACCTTCCAGTGGCTTCCATGGTTCCATCTCTCCTACTGTAAATCTTCAAATCTCAATTTAAGGTATGTTATTTATTATCTCTCCTAGCTTTTTCATTGTTTATATTTGTGCGTTTGTAATATTTCGTTTTAGTTATTTTGTAATTCGTTTTTTGTATTTGATTTTCTTAATTTAACAGAAGGAAATTCTTCAAATTCGTCTCGGGATACTAGGTATCTTTCTCTATTTATCTCTTCAATTTTGTTGTAATTTTTTTTGAATTAAAAATAAAATTCTGGACAAAATGTCGTACTTTGCAGATAATCAATGATATTATCCTAAAACTAATAAATATGATCTTCTAAGAGGTTTTGCATAAGTGTTAATCTTCAGGTACGAAGTTACGGAGTTACGACTAAAGGCATTAAGAAATCTAATTTCTAATTACAAATTAATTCGAAAAATTAAAGAACCCTTTACCGATTAAAGTTGCACATATGTTGGTCACTGATAAAATGAGAAAATTACTTTGTTTGATTATAGCCATATTATCTCCCATAAAGACAAGGCTTGCAATGACACGCCAATTTAATGAATCATGGTGAAATACAAACAATTTGAGAAAAAGGAACTACATTATTTAAATAGCTTTGGGGTTTTTTATATAGTTTCGTATACTTTGGGTTTATTAGTTTTGATAATCTTTTGTCAATTTAGTCAAGTTAGATTGTTAAGTGTTAATTATTTAATTAAAATTTGTTTAGTTAACAACTCATTTAGTAATGTAATATGATTATGTGCTATTGCAATTTGCAAGTTGCCTTGTTTTTAGTTTTTTTTTTCTCCTGAAGTTTTGATTTTATTTTTTTCCCACTTTGTTGTAAATTAGAGTTTAGATACTTATGTATATTGTGTTTAAATGACATACAATTGCTACAATGTCTGAAAATATACCGGATAGGGGTCCTGGAGATGGTGAAAGTGATGTTGATGGAGCAACAAATACAACTAAGAAGCCACCAAAAGTTGGTGACAAGAGGAAGTCGGAGTATTGGGGCCATTTCTGGGATGTTCTAGATCCTACAACTGGTAAACTTGTGAGTGCTAAATGCAAATATTGTCATAAATTAATAACTGCGAATACAAATAATGGCACATCATCTTTAAAAAAACATCTGAATTCATGTATGAAATACCCGGCAAATACTGATAAAAAACAGAAGCTTATCTCTGTTTTTAGACCTTCTCAGTTTTTAGACCTTCTCAAACAGATAGTGCAACAATCTCCAGTTGGGAATTTGACCAAGATTCGTGTAGGTATGCTCTTGCAAGAATGGTTATTGTTGATGAGCAACCATTCTCTATAGTTGAACGTGATGGGTTTAGATATTTTTGTAATGCTGTTGTTCCACAATTTCATATTCCTTCACGTTTTACAGTTGCAAGAGACGTAAAAAAGTTGTATATTTGTGAGAGGGAGAAATTACAAATAATGCTTAAAGGTTTGAAATCAAGAGTTTCTCTCACCACTGATTGTTGGACATCCATTCAAAATTTCAATTACCTTTGTTTGACTGCTCATTTCATTGATGATAGTTGGAAATTGCATAAGAGGATTTTGAATTTTCAGTTAATGGATAGTCATAAAGGTAAAGAAATTGGGAAAGTTGTAGAGGCATGTATTCTTCAATGGGGTATTGAAGATAAATTATCTAGCTTAACAGTCGATAATGCAAGTTCCAACGATGTTGCTGTGCTATACTTGAAAACCATTTTCATGAAAAACTTGTTTTAGGGGGTGATTATTTTCATATGAGATGTGCTGCCCATGTTTTGAATTTGATAGTAAAAGATGGTTTGGCTAAGGTGAAGAGCTCAATAATTAGAATTCGTGGTGCGGTTAGATATGTGAGGAGTTCTCCTTCTAGAGCTAAACTATTTGCTCGTTGTGCTGTGATTGTAAAAGTTTCTTGTAAGAGCTCGGTTTGTCTTGATGTGTCTACAAGATGGAACTCTACTTATCTCATGCTTGAGAGTGCTTTGAAATTTGAAAAGGTTTTTAATCGCTACAAGGAAGATGACAATGATTTTGCAACGGAACTTAAGGAAGGAGTTCCAATAAAATCAGATTGGGATAATGCTAGGGTGTTGGCTTTGTGTTTGAAACAATTTTATGAGGCCACTAAAAGAATGTCTGGTAGCTTGTATGTCACTGCTAACATGCATTTTCATGAGATTTTTAGTGTTCTTACTTCTTTGATGGAATGGGAAAAGTCTACAAATGTTGATCTTTATAATATGGGTAAGCAAATGAGGGAAAAATTTGACAAGTATTATGGAGATCTTAGTAAGACAAATGTCATGATGTTAGTTGCGGTTGTGCTTGATCCTCGTTATAAGTTTAGATTTGTCAAATTTTCACTTAAGAAGCTTTTTCCTCTTGATTATGTGAAGGTAGAGACTATGTGTGATCATTTGCATAATGTGTTGCAAAAGTTGTTTGATTTTTATAATGCTAGTGTGTCTTCCTCTTCAAAAAATAGTAATCATGATACTAGATATTCAAGTGTGAATGTGGATGGCAACATGAATGATAAGGCCATGGAAAGGGAGCAAATGAAAAAATTTATGATGAATTTGATGAGGAGGATGTTGTGGGAGTTATGGGAAAAAGTGAACTAGAGAGTTACCTTGATGAAGCTAGAGAAAAAAGGGAGGAAGGAGAATCATTTGATATATTGGAATGGTGGAAGATGAAAAGTGATAAATACAAGGTACTAGCAAAAATGGATAGAGACATCTTAGCTATACCGGTTTCCACAGTTTCTAGTGAATCCGCTTTTAGTACTTCGGGACGTGTTCTAGATCAATTTCGTAGTAGTTTGGGTCCAAAGACGGTAGAAGCTCTAATTTGTGCCCAAGATTGGTTAAGGGCATCTGATATATGCATTGATATTGAGAGGTTACTTGAAGATGTTGAGAAATACGAAGAAGGTAATTATTTTTATGATATGTTTTACATTTATCTATTTAATTAAAAATATGGCTTAATAAGTTTAACTTGCTTTGTAAATTTTCAGAATTGGACGATGGTGGTATTTCACAAGATGATGAGACTGTCGGAAACAATTGATGCTACTTTTCTTTCCTTTGTTTTCTTGGTAAGACAACTTGTATTTGATAAGCAATTAAGCATTATCTTTAAGTTTTTTCAATTCTATTTTTACGCAAATTTTGTTGATGTAAGAGATCAATTTTATAAGAGAACTCACTTTGTATTTTTTTTGGCATGTTTTGAATTAGAAAGGCAAGGACCTATGGAAGTATGGAGCTATGGAGCTACAAAACTATGGAGCTATGGAGTATCTTATTGCTGTAGTTTATTTGTGAATTTGTGTGGATTTTCTATGTAGACTTCTATGTATGGATCTTCAATTTGTGTAATTTGGTGAATTTGAAGACTCTACAGTCACTTTGTTGACCTTGTTAAGTTGTTCTTTATTGAACTTTCAAGCTTGTATTCAAGTTGAAGACTATGCCAGTAGGTGTTTGTTGTATTATGCTACTTCCTCCGTTACTAAATAGTTGCACCGTTTTGACTTTTGACACTATTCACTTGTCTTGCTTTGACCTCAATTTTCTACTAATAAATAAAATTAAAATTTGTTATACAAAGTATTACTAGATTTTTCTTAATATATATTTTAAATATATCAAATTTTTATAATTTTTGCTAATACATAATTATAAGTATTGATGGTCAAAGTTATGCGTTGGCAAACGTAAAAGTCAAAACGGTGCAACTATTTAGGAGCAGAGGAAGTATTATTTAAGCTTCCCCCATAATTTGGTATTAAAAACAGGTGAAAATGATGTAGAATATTATTGGCAAAAATGGTAAAAAGTATGCGGAAAATGAACCGGGTACCCGGTATTGGAACCGGTACCCACCGGTTCCGGGACCGGTTCCAAAAATACAGGATCCGGTTAGTACCGGTTCCAAGACCAGTTTTGATTTCTCGGACCCGGTTCTAACCGGTTCCGGTTCCGGTTCCGTGACTTTTGACCGAGTACCCGGTCTTGCTCACCCCTATTCTTCGCCATTTTCGATTGAGCAATAAGTCTTCCACCTTTGTCTTTAAGGTGTTTATTGCTCTCAATATGCACAATATATCCTTTTTCAAGAAGTTGTCTAATAGTGCAATACTAAGTATATTACTTCTCATATCAGGCACATATTAAACATTAAAGATGAATTCTTCACTCCCATTCTTTGAGAATAATTCGTATTTTCCCTTTACGTTAAACATTAGAGATGAACTCTTCACTCCCATTCTTGAGAATAATTCGTATTTTCCCTTTATCTTTAACTTGTAGTTTACATGAACCTCCCAAGCTAGCATTACCTTATATCTTCTCATCAAAGACCGATGATTTTTATTCTCCTACACGTGTTTACTAGCTATAGAATCGAAAATCACATATCTTGTTGATTACCAGTTTCTTCATGTGCTAGGAAAAATGTAGGTCTATCCTCAAACTTTGTGATGACTTAGAAAAATTCAATCGATTTCCGTGATCTTTTTATTTGCTCCAACAATCTGATGCATAATGCCCATATTTTTGGCAATTATAACATTGAACGTGTTTGGGTTTTCCGTGTTCATTGAAACTTTTTCCTTCTCTATTTGACCCTCTACCATGGCCAAATTTTTTCTCATTATTATGGTTACGAGGTTGACAATTACCACGAGTCCACGACCCCTACCACGTCCATGAAAACTGCCTCTTTGTTAGTTACCTCTTTGTTCACCTAGAACCAGCTTTGATTGGAGTGTTTGCTCTATTATAAGTCATAACAGGTCCGTCATTCTTTATAATTCTTTGTTCATATATAGCAAAAAATCTTGTTTTTTTTCATGAACGGATAGAGCATATTGAAGCAGTGTCATTCACATTCACATTCACACAACTGGATTAATATTACCTTTGTATGTTCCTACAAAGTATCTGGCGAACATTTTTTACAAAGGCTTTAGAAAAACAACAGTTTGAATTTTTATTGAGCAATTTTGGAGTTCAAGATCTTAATGCTCCAACTTGAATCGAGTATTACAATGTTATGTTATCATATTATTTAGAAATAGAATTTGTTAGAATTCTATGTTTAAAAAAGACCATTGTGTTGATAGGTGTAGCACCTTTTATTTTCTAAATATTGCATTATACATATTCCTTACATGATTAATGAGAAGAGAGAACAACTTGCTTAATCTTGACATATTACAATATTATAAAGTCATATTATTTAGAAGTAGAATTAGTTACCACCTATGTTACTCAGAAATTTGGATGCCATGTCCGATAAGTAATCGGAGGATCCAACACTCAGAATATAATAAATTTTATATAAGACCACTATATATTTGGGTGTTATGTCGTATCGAAGGATCATAGGACCCGACACCCTCCATCAACCGGAGTGTCGAAGTATAATAGATTACCACACTTGAATAATAACATGTAAAGGTTGTTACATCTATCAACACAACTGCATTTTCTAAACATAGAATACTAATTAATTCTGTTCTAAATGATATGATACCATAACGTTGTAATAATATACAATGAGGGGGAAATTTGATCAACAATGTGTTTAAAAAGCGCAAAGCGCACTAAAGCGATATAAGCCCTAGAGCTAAAGCTTAAAGCGCAAGCACAAGCTTTATCGAAGTGAAGCGCACTTTTTAAGAATTCAAGGTTTCTTTACCATTATGGATATATATCTTACTAAAATAACCACAAAAACACATAAACATCAGATTTTCTTCCCTATTGCTTCTTGTTTTAACAAAAACAAGCATATAACATAGTGTTTATCATGTAATATCCACTAGGAAAAAAAATATACTATGCTATTTTCAATAGGATATGTCATCTTCTTTTTTTCTTCTTTTTTCTTATCTATTGGACTCTTGGCCCACTTTCTATTGTTAAGAATTAATAGGATGTGGTCCAATAGACAATAACATGTAAAAAAAAAGCTTTTAACGTGATTTTTTTTTTAAAAGAAGAATCTCAATGAAGCTCATAAAAGCGCGCTTCAGTGCGCTTTTTCATAAACGCTTCGCTCAGACCTAATTAAGCCCTTTGCCCTAGAGCTTTGGGCTTTAGCGCTTAAGCGAGCTTTAAGTGCGCTTTTTTAAACACTGGGGAGACGCAGGGTGAGCCGTGAGCAACGGACATGGCCCAACTTTTAATTTCAAATATAGTTTAAATAACTTCCCAAGTATGCATAAAAACTAAACTAGAGCATGGGTTAAGGTAGTGTGCTACTATACCAAGGGTTTGGGTTCGAATCCCCTTACCATTAAAAATCACATTTTGCTTGATTTTCGGAGTATGACAATTGTGCTTTGCTTTGACTGAGTAATATTTTTATTTTTTTTGGGACGGAGCTTACTATGCGCCTTTACGCTTGGGACTACGAGAAACTGTGAAAGACTGGGAAACACAAATTCATCCATTCTTACTTATTTCTCATCTAACTTTCAAAAAAACCTTTCATCTCCAATTTAATTTCACCCTTTAATTCCTTGTCAAATCTCGTTTTCAACGGATAAATCTTCAATGTCACAATGATAATTAAACTGTCACCCTAATTTTCCTATATATGCAACTTACAGGTTCTTTTCACTTTCACAAATAAAAATACAAGCTTGATTGTTAGAAATTCAATATGTTTTTTTGGTACAATAATTGGGAAAACATACAAGATTCAGTGCTACGAAGTACGTAATAAACATCATCCTTTAATTGTTGGTATGTTTGATAGTCTCATTATTTTCATATCTAATGGAGCCAAAGATTCCTTTGTTCTTTTGGCTTTGGGATGTAATGGACTAAATCAAAATGGCTCTTAAGAGCCTCCTTTCCACGAAGTAGAAGATAGTTGTCCCGTTGTCCCGTTATCGTTTTCGGGCCAATTGCAAACAACTTCTCTGCAATTGCAAGGATAAGGTTCCGTACGTCCAATCCCCCTTACCCCGCTTGTTGCGATAGCCTGTTTGAGGCAATGGAGTAATTATAATGATGATTTGACAGTCTTATTGTACTTTTAATTTAATTTTGCCAATATTTTTCTTAATTAAATTATGGATTTTGATTTTGAAAATAATAATTTTAAATTTTCCTTGAGTATTGTATACATGCGTAATTGCTTTTGATTACACATGTTTGATTGAATGATTGAGTATAAATACATGCGTTGCACAAATATAGTGGAGAAAATTAACGGGTTAGGAAATAGTGATTTTGAAATTTAATTAATTGTTTGAAAAAAATTGTTATGTTTATCATTTCGGTAAATTTATGTAAGGGAACGTTTTCATAGGGCTCATTATCGTGGCGTAATTATAGCCCGGCACGGCGGCAAGGTTAGTCAAGTATGCAACATAGACAATATGATTAGTATCCTCTTAATTCAGAGCTCGAAGTCACGAAATATGATAAAAGAGAAGAGAGTTAAACACTTACTAAAGCCAAGGGGCTACTCCCCTTATTGCCATATGGTTTTAAGGTGGAACCTCCTTTGATCTTGTTAAGTGGGCTCTCTCATAATATCATATTGTAGGTATTTTCAATTTAATTTGTCTTAATTAAATTATGTGAAGGAATATGTTCTTTAATCAAGATGGCAATTACTAAATATAGATTAGGATTAATAATGGAGATTAATAATCCGGTTATTTAGGTGGTCATAATGTTTTGCTAGAAACCAATTATGATCTGTGGGCTAATTATCATTGGGCTACTACTAATATAACCAGGTCCTATAAGGTCGCACACAATAGAGTATTGGATATGATCAATATGACCCAAGGCCCATGATGGTCTTTGGTGTTGGATAGGATTTTGGAGTAGTTAAGGTTTACTAGGATACTAGGTTCCCTAGTTCCAGTAGGATTGGTTATCAAGTTATTATATATAGACGTGATGACCATATGATTAAACACAAGTTGAATAAATCATTAATCTTATTCAATACTCCAAATCCGTCCCTTCCTTGTGAAAGTGAGAGAGAGATTTCCATCTTCTCCATCCGTTCTAACAAACGACGCAAGGAGATCTTGATCCGTGCTCGTGTGGACTAAGTAGAGGAATCACGCTTGGGGTTCTGTCTCCGAATTGGTCCTTGTTCGTATACTCGAGAATCACGCATCAAAGGTATATTTAACTCCTATATTATGATTCATATTAATGTATGCTTGCGATCCTGTTAGATGGAAGAAAAGTGTTTTCTGCAATTCCGCTATTAGCATCTAATCCTACAGTGGTATCAGTTAGCTCTTTGCATACGTTAATTTTAATCATGATTAAAGTTTTAATTTTTGATGCATATTCTTGATTATTTTGATTCAATTACGACAGAATTTGATGTATAGATTAATATGCAAAGTTAAAATATTGATTTTAATTGATTTTGGTTTTATAAAATAATGATTTTATACCCGTATGCTCGTATGAATCAACTGCCGTACCCGAAACTTGAGCTTTACAACAAAATTTTGATTTATACTTAAATTTATGCAACTAATTATGATTAATTGTACAAATTTACAATACATTGAAAATATTTGATTTTATGTAAATATAAATCCGAAAATTTTCCTACATGAATTCGTAATTTATGGCTAAATAATTTGATTATTTAGCTTATTGTTTAGGTTTCGTACCTAATTATGCCCAAAACATTGATTAATTGTGCACAAAATCGTTTTATGCCTAATTTCTTCTATAAACCATAATTTTATGAAAATTACACACCCCAAATTCACACATTGTTGCACGAATCGAGTGGGAGAAATGGGGATTGTGCAAGGCAGGGGTTGTGGGTTGTCGGGGACTGGCGAGTTGTCGAGGCAAGCAGCACCGCCCGAAATCGTTGTGTGGTGGTGGCTGCTGGAGACTGCGACGCGAACAGGGCTGCTCCGGTGCTTGCGCAACTGTTGCGTGGAGCCTTCGCGGGCTGCTTCGGTGGCTGCGACGACCAGCCTTGTGTTTGGTTGTTGCGGTTGCCGGCTAAGCTAGTTTGATGGTTAGTGTAGGTCTTAACTCTTACGTTCCTGATCCTTGCCCCCTCAAATAAACAAATAAGTTCTTGATCCTTGCAGCCTATGAGTATGTTTGTAGACTAGCTTCTATCTTCTGGATTTTCTTGTAAGGTAGAAAATACTTTTTGCACAGATTCATACTTAGGATTTTTTTTCAGAGTATGTTTTAGTGATTGCTTCTATGTTTTTTCTCAGATTACACTGCCTAAAAAAGTTAGTATTGGTTCTTGTGCTTTCACGCTAGCCCAGTAAAGTTCTATTGTTTATGTTCAAAGATACTAGAAATTCAAATATATTCAAACCATCCAAATTCATCTAGGTGACGTATGCATCTCAAAGTGTTCTGGGTATTGCTACTTTGTCAGAATTCCTTAGTATGTGAATTACACGGAAAACAAGAGTCTATGTTTGTTGCAGATTCAGATTTTAGACCATTATTGGTATAGTTATCAAATTTCCATTTCCCCACCCTCTCTTTCAAAATAGTTAAATAAAACAATTAGAGAATGGGAAAGAAACACCTTGAATGATGGACTAGAGATGCTGGGCAGTGGGCACTATTGGATATTTTCCAACGACACACTTGGACTCTTAGTAGAGAATAGGGCAGTAACAATAATAATGTAAGGTAACAACTCTGAGCCTGTGCTTATTGTTTAAGTGCTTTGACTTTATTGGATATTGAATTGGTAATTTTGTATGTGTTGTTTTGTTGGTCCATTGACCCTCACGCTCTCTCCTCTCCCGTTGTTTACAAAGAGATTCAATCATCTTGGTACATTGATTAGTAGTTTTTTGAAGCTGCTGCCTTAGACATGGAATTAAACTATTTGGCCATTTTCTAACCTGAGATGTCGTCTTGGCATTTATTGTTTCATGGTCGTTTAGATTTCTATGACGGTTGATTTTGATTTCTTACTCATACTAAGAACCTTTCCGTTATATTAAGAACATAAGATAGAATATCCTAAAAGTAGCAGCATATTTTAGGTAGTTAAATGCATGATTTTGATTTTAACTACTTAACTAGTTAAGAACCTTTCCGTCATATTAAGAAAATAAGATAGAATATCCTAAAAGTAGCAGCATATTTTAGGTAGTTAAATGCATGTTTAAGAAGAGTTTAGTGGCAGCTTCAAGTCATCCTGGGTACCTCCACTCTCAGTCAGCAGGCTGATCTAAAATTTTATTTGGTATCGTTTCTCTCTTTCATGTCTTTATACTAGGTAATTTGCTTCTTGTATTTTTGGTGATAACTCTGTGATAATATAGTTTTTAATTATATAGCTTGACCATGATACTTGGGGAGATTAACATTTATATATGTCAAATGCATCTGCTTGTTGCATTATTTTTTGCAGAAACATGTAGTGATGTTCCCTTGGAATGAATGCATTGAAATTTCGAGTAGCATAAATGAATAACCAAGTCAAGACCTCTGTTTGCATTTGGATCTTGCACAGTTTATTTTTATCTATTTTTATCTATCGCAGCGGGTCTGTTGCATTATAAGTTTTATGTCCTGTCTCTTTAATTTTATATTCCACTACTTTTCAATGTGATTGTACTCTGGTTTCCACTTTGCGTTCTATCATGTGCAATGCTGTTTTAGTTTTATTATGGTACTATGCTTTATTAGAATTTTGTTTGAGTTGTAGTTTGTACAACATATTTAATGAAATCATACACTGCTAGCTTAAAAGTCTATCTTCCTCTTTTTTAACCTCTTGTTTGTTTTTATCCGTACTAATTACCTTCCTATTTCTATTGAAGGTAATGGAGCTCACAGGAGAACAAAAGGCATTTGAACTTCAAATTAGTGACTATCATCATCTAAGTAGATTGTAATATTTAATTGCCTCAACTGTTAAGAAGTTGTATTAGCTTTTTAGAAATATAATGTATATGGTTGATATGGAGAAAGTCTACACTTAATAGTTTTTCTTTTATGACTTACTCTACTGTACAATTAATATTAATTGAAGTAATACAATATGGATTTTGTTTAGTAACAGGTAGGTACTAGATTTCAAGTACTTGAGTTAATTTTAATGTTGATTGAAGACCAGTTATTCAAAAGGTTTCATTGATATTGTTGCTTTAATTTTAGTTTTATAATCATGATGAATAGTGTAGGTTTATGCATATTTGTGCATGTAAATATAGGTGGGAGAAAAGCTTATACAAACAAATTTGGATTGCTTTTTGATGTTATATTGTGCTCATTAGATTGAAATTTCCCGCCAAGTTCTTTAAGTCGACTTCCAAAAGCGTCGAGAAAATAAAGTAGAATAAATTTGAGCATGGCGGCGTACTGAGTATATTCCACACGGTAGGAAAATATCGACGCCCAGAAGCGTCGAGAATCTCGACGCTAGGTAAAAACTCGCGTCGGGTAAAAGCGTCGAAAGTTAAGACGCCAAAGAGCGTCGAGGAAATCTCGACTCACTTTTTGACGACGCTTTTTAAAAGCGTCGAGGACGATTTTCTCGACGCTTTTAGGCGTCGAAAAAAGGCTGAAAAAGCGTCTCCAAACCACGCGTTTTGTAGTAGTGTATGATGAGTTTTGCTGAACTTCCGATATCTTTCTGGGGACATGCTCTAACAACTGCCGCATTTACACTAAACAGGACTCCGTCTAAGGCTGTTGAAAAGACTCCATACGAGTTATGGACCGGAAAAGTTCCAAAACTTTCTTTTCTAAAAATATGGGGTTGTGAGGCTTATGTAAAACGTTTACTCTCAGACAAGCTCGCACCCAAATCAGATAAATGCTTTTTCGTAGGGTATCCTAAGGAAACAAAAGGATACTATTTCTACAATCCAAATGAGCACAAAGTGTTTGTTGCTCGGGATAGTGTCTTTCTGGAAAAAGATTTTATTTCCAAAATGACAAGTGGGAGAAATATTCATCTCGAAGAAGTTCGAGAAGAGCAACGAATGGACATAGATCAACCTATGTTAGAGACGACGGTTTGGGGCGACGCAACCCTTTATAGGGAAGCTACCCCTACGCCGGAGGAAGAACCATTCAATGATCCTCCTCCTAACGTCCCACTCGAATCTAATTCGTGCGGAGTACCACAACAGTTGTGGAAACTCCTCCTGTTGTTCAACCCACACGTAGATCTGAAAGGCCCAGAATCCCATCAAAGAAATATACTGATTTCATATTGACTGGAAATTTGGACATCTTGCTTCTGGAAAGCAAAGAGCCTATCACTTACAAGCAAGCTGTGACGAGTCCAGACTCCGAAAAATGGCATGAAGCCATGACATCTGAAATGGATTCCATGTCCGAAAATCAAGTATGGGACTTGATAGACTTGCCAGATGGGGTAATACCCATAGGGTGCAAGTGGGTTTTCAAATTGAAAAAGGACAAGGATGGAAACATAACAGTTCTCAAAGCTAGATTAGTTGCAAAAGGATTCAAACAAGTTCATGGTATTGACTATGACGAAACCTTTCACCAGTGGCTATGCTTAAATCCATTCGGATAATCCTAGCGATTGCAGCTCATTATGACTATGAGATTTGGCAAATGGATGTCAAAACCGCCTTTCTTAATGGTTATTTGAAAGAGGATGTGTACATGACACAACCAGAAGGTTTTGAGGATCCAGAAAATCCTAGGAAAGTATGCAAGCTTAAGAAGTCCATTTATGGGCTAAAGCAAGCATCAAGGAGTTGGAATCTTCGATTTGATGAAGCTATCAAAAGGTTTGAATTCATCAGATGTCAAGAAGAGGCTTGTATGTACAAGAAGTTTAGTGGGAGTAAGGTAGTCTTCTTAGTCTTGTATGTGGATGACATACTACTCATAGGAAACGACATCCCTGTGCTAGAGTCCGTCAAGGAATGGCTGGGGAAATGCTTTTCAATGAAAGACTTAGGAGAGGCAGAGTACATTTTGGGTATAGAGATAGATCTAAAAAGCTTATTGGACTAAGTCAAGGAACTTATGTGGATAGGATTCTTAACAGGTTCAATATGAAGGAATCAAAGAAAGGATTCCTACCCATGCAACATGGCGTACATCTTAGCAAGACACAGTGTCCTGTTACACAAGTTGAGCTAGATAAAATGAGTAGGATTCCGATCCCAGTCGGGATATGTCTTCAGCCTAAATGGAGGTACAGTGAGCTGGAAGAGTTCAAAGCAAAGCACGGTGGCAGATTCTATAACAGAAGCTGAGTACATTGCCGCAGTAGAGGCTGCAAAGGAGGCAATATGGATTAAGAAATTTATTACTGAACTTGGCGTTGTTCCTAATTGTGCTAAAGTAATTGACATCTATTGTGACAACAATGGTGCAATAGCTCAATCAAAGGAACCAAGTTCAAAACCTAGATCCAAACATGTACTTGGCAAATTCCATGTCATTCGAGATTATGTCGAAAGAGGAGATGTGAAGCTTTGCAAAGTTCATACGGATGACAACATAGCAGATCCGTTGACTAAACCCTTACCTAGGCCCAAGCATGACAGTCACACTAGGGCCAAGGGAATCAAACACATTGGAGAATGGCTTTGAGATGGTTTTGTTTTAGATTATGAACATTGTTTTTCATAAGTGTATAACTCTTTGTCATGTTTTGTTGATTTGAAATGAAATTTCATTATTATTTAATTATGGTTAGAATTAAATAAAATGTCCAAATAATTTATAATTATCAAATAGGATCATCATAAGAGTTTTGATGAATGAAACCCTATTAAATGAATTGAGATTATAAATTATGAATTGTCCCTAGTCTAAGTCGTTAAATTGGACATAAACGACTAACTAAAAGACTGGTTTGTAAGTTGATTGATAACGCCTGGTTTCATGGGTTATAGGGACATAATGATGTCTAATCATTTACATGGATATATGTTATGAATATATGTTGGACTGACCTACCTAAAAGTTCTTTAAACATGTTATAGAACTTTGTGGTTAAACTATTTTAGTGGGTTCCTCAGACATGAGTATGGTATTTTCACACTCAGTGAGTAGTATGTCTTTGACATTGTCAAACGCCTTGCCGTAAAAGGAGGTTATAAAGGCAGTGCTCGGGATTGCTAAAAATGAGTGGGAGTTATAGCTATACAAGAATGAAGAAGTCCTCCTATGTCGATAGGAATGGTGTGGGCCTCTTGAAGAGTAAGAACTGAAAATGCATGGCCGTGCTCAATTGGATTAAAGTTAATCATTTGTTTTGACAGTTCGAGCTCGAAGTTCAAGAAATAATTTGAATATTAATATGGATTACATAAGATGTCATCATATTATCAAATTGGACATTAAGTGACAAAGGAATTTAATATTGCACACTTGTTTAAGGACAAGTGGAAGATTGAAGGAATATGTCCTTTAATCAAGATGACAATCACTAAATACAGATTAGGATTAATAATGGAGATTAATAATCCGGTTATTTAGGAGGTCATAATGTTTTGCTAGAAACCAATTATGATCTGTGGGCTAATTATCATTGGGCTACTACTAATATAACCGGGTCCTATAAGGTCACACACAATAGGTATTGGATATGATCAATATGACCCAAGGCCCATGATGGTCTTTGGTGTTGGATAGGATTTTGGAGTAGTTAAGGTTTACTAGGATACTAGGTTCCCTAGTTCCAGTAGGATTGGTTATCAAGTTATTATATATAGACGTGATGACCATATGATTAAACACAAGTTGAATAAATCATTAATCTTATTCAATACTCCAAATCCGTCCCTTCCTTGTGAAAGTGAGAGAGAGATTTCCATCTTCTCCATCCGTTCTAGCAAACGACGCAAGGAGATCTTGATCCGTGCTCGTGTGGACTAAGTAGAGGAATCACGCTTGGGGTTCTGTCTCCGAATTGGTCCTTGTTCGTATACTCGGGAATCACGCATCAAAGGTATATTTAACTCCTATATTATGATTCATATTAATGTATGCTTGCGATCCTGTTAGATGTGAGAAAAGTATTTTCTGCAATTCCGCTATTAGCATCTAATCCTACGTTATGGATTTTGATTTTGTAAATAATAATGTATGTTTAGGTTGCTTACACATAGCCATTACAAATATCAGCCATCAACTACAAGAACAGCCTACATGCAATACTTATACTGCCATGAAATGTACACGCCAAAATGCGACATAAACCAGGTATAAAATTATTAAATGAAATTGTGAATACAGGCAGGAAAAATCGATCCCTTTTTTTATGAAAAAATGTAACAATTTGTGATATTAATCACATAAATTTCGCATACAGTAGAATAAATTTCAAAAACACAACAAATTACAAGGCAAAAAAACAAAATTAATCGTATGAACTAGTTTTCAGAACGCAGAAATTTCCGACAGAACAGATAATTAAGCTGAATTCGTTAATTAGATTACAGGTGGGAGAGAGAAGAAATTTACCGGAATGAGCGATTCCTCTGGAACTGGAGAAGAGAGAGATATTGGGAGCTTTGAAATTGATGGACGAGATGAAAGTTGGAGAAAGTATGGAAGATGAAATTTTGAATGGATCTTTGGGAGTGGTGTAGGGTTCTAATGGAGGAGCTACAACCATGGAGTGAAGAGACACCATTGGAGAAGTCGAGAAGAACGGGGGTTTGAGGAAGAGAGAGAAAATGGATGATCGTGAAATGTTAGGAGTTTCTCTGGGTGCTGGTTCTAGAAAGCCCGGTTATTTTTATTTTCTATTCGTAGAAGTTTCAAGCCAATAGTTAGAGCAAGATTAGCGCTGGTATAAGATAATACTTCCACATAATTTTTTTATTAACTTTTTATTTATTTTTAATTTCTCATATTTTTGTTGAAACTCTTTCCGACTTACTTAATTTTTCCACTTTACCCCTCCTACCCATTCAAAACTCCTCAAACTTAAGAAAACAATAAAAGAAAAAAGAAAAAATAATCATAATTAAGATTGAATTTACGGTTTAAAAGTCTTAAGTAGAGTCTTGGAATTCCAAGACTCTTGCTCAGACTTTTGTCATACTCTTCCACTTAAATGGGAGGTCTTAGGTTAATACTCAATAAGACTATTGCTCAGACTATTGAGTCTGAGCGCTAGTCTGAGCAATAGTCTTATTGAGTATTAACCTAAGACCTCCCATTTAAGTGGAAGAGTATGACAAAAGTCTGAGCAAGAGTCTTGGAATTCCAATACTCTACTTAAGACGTTTAAATTGTAAATTGAATCTTATTATTTTTTTTTTTTCTTTTCTTTTTTTTTTTATTTTAGGAGTCTTGAATGAGTACGAGGGGTGAAGTGGAGAAATTAGGTAAATTTGAAAGGGTCTCGACAAGAATCTGATTAATAAAAAGATGATGTGGAAGTCTTAGCTTATACTAGCGCTAATCTTGCTCTTAGGCTATTGAAATGAAAATAATAAACTAGTTTGGCTAAGTAAATTAGCTTGTTAATTAGTTTAAATAAGTTAATTTGCTTAACAATTACTCCATAGCATTTAAAAGTTACCAAATAATTAATTGATAAGAACATTTTCAACAGTAAGTTAATTTCTAAATTAGCTTCTCATGCCACATAATATTTCAACTTACTTTCCTTTCTAGCTAACTGGTACTCAAATGATTAGCTACTAACTTGATATTTAATGTATTCATATTTGTCAATCAATATTTTAAATTTAATTTAATTTAATATTATTCCATCGGTCATGTTTTTTCAAGCAAATTAGACTCTAAGCTAATTTGCTTGGCCAAACTAATTTATCAATTTTTAGTTTTTGGTGTATCCTAATCTAATATGAGTTGTTCTCTCTCTCCCTCTTCCCCCTCTCCCTCTTCTCCCTCTCACAAACCCTAGCCTCCATTAGTGAATTTCGAAGGGGCCTCCATCGATTTTATCGGTGGAAAGCCCCGATCTTTTTCCTTTGTTGTTCTTTTTCTAATTTTGTTTGATTTTTAGGGTTTTAATAATACTTCCTCCTTGTGCGAGGAATTGTTCTCCCTCGAAAGACAAGGTTTTTCTTCTCCTTTTAGGGATAATTTTTCTTAGGTAGAGGATCCTAAATTTTTGGTGTACGAGGGAGAAAATTATTTAATTTCGCAGGAGAAATTGATTCAGCGATGAAGATTTGTGCGGTGTCGCAGCATATGTCAATCCTACATCTACAATCAATTGAATCTGATTTAATTCAATATCAAAATTACAACAGATCAAAATACCCCCTCGTTGAAGGTTGTATCAAACAAAGATGTGTTACCTCATACAAGATGTTCGATGCGCGATGATCGTAGTTTTGCAGAAAATGAGTTTTATTTGATTCGATTTGTTACGTATTTGATAGATTCAGATTTCTTTTGTAGATGTTGTATGACTTTTTATTAATGAATTAATTTTAATTAAAAAAAAGAGCTAATTTATCAATTCAATCCCAATGGTCAAGCACTCAAGCTAGTAGCTTGAAATTTCTAAAATTGTAAGCAAGTTCCTAGCTACAACAATCGTATAGTTGCTCTAAGTTATCCAATTTAAATAACAAGTAGTTGTTAGCTATTGAAGCACAAATTAGCTAGAAAATAAAATATCTTGAAATCTTATACGGCTAATTTTCAAATTTATTTGTCACTGGAGTTGCTTTAAGAGCCCTTTTTGTCAAATAATTAAGAGTGTCTACCGGCACAAACAAGAAACGGGTCGGATCTGATACCCGAATCTTGATAGTTCAAGATTTAGATACCGGAGAAGATTGTGGTTGGATCGGTCCATACTAGAAAGGGAAAATCGCTCCATAATCTGGACATGTCTAGTTTGGACTAAGGCTCTTTACCTGGCATGGTCTATTTTTTCTAGTTTCTGGTTTGGTCTGGTCAGGTCTAATAAGCAATCAAAATAAGGTAAAGAGAAATGAGACTAAATAAAAATTTCATTTAATTCTTATTAGCTATTAAGATATACTTCCTCCATTTTTAATAATTGCACCATCTTGGTTTTAGCACTATTCACATATTTTTATATATTTATTTTTTGTGATTTATATGTAAAAAAAATATATTCATGTGAGATCTTATTAGATTCGTCTCGAAATATACTTTCAAATTATCAATTTTTATAATTTTTTAAAATGTATAATGAGAGATATTAGTGGTTAAATTAGTGCATTGGCAAACGTGAAATCCCAGATGGTGCAATTAAAAAAAATGGAGGAAGTATATTTTATAAAATCATTAATAATTTTTTATTAACTATTTAACCATTTAAAATGTTTATTCATCATTTTTTTCCATAATACAAAATTCAAAAAAAAAATATTAAAAGTTATAAAAAAAGAAGGTAAAAGTTATAAAAAAAAACAGGATAAAATTTATCACAGTGTGCAATAAATTTATGTATACCTTGTGCGTGTAACACATTTCCGTAATATTGGTTCCTAAACAATATAATATTTGTTCATTTTACCTTATATCTTATTGCTTAATAGAACAGAAAAAAAAACCCCAAAGCATACTAGAAAAAAAAAATCAGAACAGACAAGATTTGATAAAGTAAAAGACCCTCACAGAATTTCAGACCAAGAAGAATCAGACCAATTAAAATAGAAATCGGAAAATTAGGCTAAATTAGGAAGAAAGGACAAAGCTTAAGGCCTCGTTTGGTTGGGAGGAATTGGAAGGAAAAGATCGAAAAGAAAGGAAAGGGAAAATAATATTTTTTGTATTTGGTTCCAAAAATTATATGGAAAGTGGAAAGAAAGGAAGGGAATTGGAATGAAAGCTCATTTTATAAAAGATTCACTTTCCTTTCCTCCGAAAATTGGAGGAATTTGGAAGGAAAGAGAAAATTAAAATCTGTCAAAAAAAATATTAAATTTTATACTCACGTTTTCCCTTCCATTCTCTTTCCTTCCTTTACTATTGTTGTTTGGATTCCTATCACTTTCTCTCATCATACTAGACATGGGAAAATATATTTTATTTCCTTTCTTATCCCTTCCCTTAGGCCCTATTTAGTTCATTATTAGTAAAGGAAAGGAAGAGAAAAGAAAGGAAGGGAAAAGAAAGGAAAAGAAGAAAAGGGACATAGATTTTATTTTGCAGTATTTGGTTTAGGGGAAAGAGATAAATGAAAGAAAAGGGAAAAATATTCTCTTTCCTCTCAAATTCCTCCAATTTTGGAAAGAAAGAAAACTGAAATTTTTATAAAGAATCTTTCCTCTCATTTCCTTTCCTTTCCCATCAAATCCTATGTAATTTATCTACGGATTTTTCATGAAATGACCCCGAGGTTTGTCTTAATGCACCAAATACCCTTAATCTTTTCAGAATGCACCAAATACCCCTGACGTATACAATAATATCTCAAAATGCCCTTAATGGTCATTTTCCGTCAACACCGTTAACTTTTCCGTTAACCTAACTAGCTTTAATTTTAATTTTTTTTAAAAAAAATTCTTTTTCCTTTTGATTTCTTATCTCTCCCTCCTTTGCAGTTTCAAATCTCTTTCTTCTTCTCTTTTCTCAATCACCTGCAAATGAACATCAGTCATTGAGCAAAGCTATTCACAATATTAAACCAAAACTGCAATCAACTACAATTACCCGAAGGCTAATATTACTAACCTCTATCAGCCATATCAAACTGTCTCTGGTTATGGGTATTAATCACTCTAAGCATATAGTAGTGAAAGGTGTATCACCCATCCAAATTTTCCAGAGGAGAGATGACCATTTCGATCTTAATCACTCTTTCTCTCTCCTATAACTTCAATTATTAAGCCCAATTATTTCAATCAAACTTTCTGCTTTGCAATTTGTACTTAAGGACTTTAGAGTTTGGTTTTATGGGTTTTTTCAATCAAATCAAATTGGGGGAAAAATTAGGGCAAAGTTGCTCAATTTGCCCAATTTTCAGAATTCCCAGATAGAGGATTGAAGGTGTGGAGTTGAGGGAGGGGCAAGTGAGGGACTGGTGTGAATCTTTGAACTTGGAGAAGAAATGGGTTTTGGAGCAGTGCAAGGTGGTGGAGTTGAGGGACGTACGAGATGTTGCGGAGGAGAGTGTTGAGGCGAGGTGGTGGAAGAGAGAAAATAGAAAGTGGAGGAGCGGTGGAGGACGGTGGAGGAGCATGAAGCCAATTGGATGCCATGGTGGTGAGTGATAGAAAGAAGATGATGGTGATGGTGAGCAGAAGCAGTAGGGAGCAGAAGGGCGGCAACAAGGTGGGGAGGGGAGAGAGAAAATAGCTAAAATTAGGCTAATTTAATTAATTTATTTAGGGGCTTTAATTTAGGGGTTTAACTAGTAAATTAATTTAATTAGGAGTTAAATTTAGGGTAAATCGAGAAGAAGATTAATTAAGGGTAAAAAGGTAAATATATTATAACGGAGACTTAACGTCCGACATATAAAAGGGCATTTTGAGATATTATTGTATACGTCAGGGGTATTTGGTGCATTCTGGAAAGATTAGGGGTATTTGGTGCGTTAATACAAACCTCGAGGTTATTTCATGAAAAATCCGATTTATCTAACCAAACATGGGAACATAATAAAACCATTTCCTTTCCTTTCTTTTCCTCCACAATGCCCTTCAACCAAACAAAACTTTAAGGCTTTGTTCTTTTAAGCTGAACCGAAATGAACTGATAAATAAGGAGCTTTTCCGAGTTAATCTCGTTGATTGAGAAAGTTGTCCCAATCAAATGGCATTTTCGTAAATAAATGAACATTTTATTACGAAAATGCCATTAAAGGTGGGCCTAACTACAGTCACGTGCTATTTGATGTGGGCCCATATACAGTCAACATTATATTTTTGGAATACATCAACAACCTTCTAATACTAGGATCCGGAACGCGCGCTATCGCGCGCGAATGTTCACCGGAAAAAATTATGAATTTTAGTCTCCTAAATAAAACAAGATAAAAACGAAGAAAAGAAGATTTTTTTTTGCTTCGTTGATGTTATATTCAATAAGCTGATCTCATTGTATTACAGGTGATGAAGACTCATAGCTATTGTTTGAAAATTGAGGAGTTGGATAATTAGGCAAATAAGATGGGGACAACGTTTCTACCTTATAGATATGGAGGAAAATGCTTGAATGGTTTAGAAATTCTGTAAAATAATCTCATAGTCAACACACATTGTATATGCCGGGGGGGTTAAATCCCTATATGTAAGTATAACAGAAACATATGAGGTTGTAAATGTCATTATGTATCCAATATAGTGTGGTTCCTTTTCTCTTTCACATACTCTTCGTTCCTCCGTTCTCCGTAATATTTTTTTGTATTCATCTACAAACTCATAATAGTAGAGATGAATATCACGAACAAACCCATTTTCACGAACAAGATAAAACAAGTAATATCATATGTATGGATATTTGATACCGATCAAGTCCATTCAACTGACTTTATAACAATCAATAACAATACATGGAAAATCAGAAAAGACGATTCAATAGCAAAGAAAAGAATAACTTAACATATACGGATACACCGATCATTATAATTCACAGGCAACATCATAAACTCATCGGGTATAACAATAATCTTTCAATAAAGAAGACAGTAGATGATGGACTCTTACTTGAGTAGTAATTCAATTAGTAATTCTTTCAATTGGTAAATTCTTGAAATAGTATATTCAAAAGTATCATTAAAATGCAGTATGTGTCATGTTGCTCCGTATATTCGAGTCCTTGTTGACTGGAAAACAGACCACATCAAATTTAACCTTATGTTTTACTCAGCTTATTTTATTTGAACTTATTACTTAAACTTGATTTGAATACATTCAGAGGTCGCACTACCCCCCACTAGCCTACATGTTTCCAAGGAGGCAAGGAGCAATATGGCTGATTTGTCAAGTTCAGGGATATTAAGGAGCTCCTTAAAGGTCAAAAACTACAACATCTAAGTAACAAGATTTCAATTTCCATAAAACTCATACGAATATTTTGTTACGCCATACGAATAAAACTCATACGAATATTTTGTTACGCCATATACGAACATCTTAAACCGGCATAATAAGCCATAACAGTAAAGCATAATGAAACAGCATGAAAATGAATACTCGCGGTTGGTGTACAAAGTTAGTATTGACCCCAGGCAATTGAGAATATTTCGGCCAAATCTTGTCAGTTGGTGAGCCTAGTGTTCTGAATATTTACAAAGGGCCATTGAACACATTAAAAATAACGAGCACCAAAAGATAAGGTAAAAGACATGACTTTGGATTAGAAATATGGCAACCAGAAATAACAAAAGTCTTCCATGTCGAGCTGCTCAACCTCACTTTTTCCATCAAACAATGGTTTATTGGTTAGCAGTTCAGCCATTATGCAACCCACTGACCACGTATCCACCGTTGTTGAGTACTCTTTAGCTCCAAGAAGAAGCTCATGAGCCCTGCAAACATAACAAAACACCATCAATTACACTTAGCAAGCTATTGCAAACAACCACCATACATAATATGATGACCATGATATTAAAGAGCCAGATATATAAATTGAAATAGAAGGATAAAATTAGCAGTTCTACCTGTACCAAAGAGTTAATCAGACAATTCCGCATTCAAGAACTACAACTGTGTTAATTTGATTTGCGCTCTTCAAGAAATGAAATTGCGTTAATTTGATCTGCACTCTATATATCCTAGTCTCAAACTTTCAATCTACCACCAATTAGCTAAGAGTAACATTAATAAGTGGTATCTAAACACATCTAGGAAGAGAAGATCCTTTCACCAACAAAAGGAAGAGAATATCCTGATTGATCCGTTAAGAAACAAGGAAAAACATATATAGTAGAGGGACAACCTGTATTTTCAAGCCTTACGCGGCCGCTTAGTTTCCTTAAGAAACATGTTGTTGTTGACCTAATTCTTGGTAATCATTTTAATACCTCTTTAGTGCCTCTCCCCCCCCCCCCCTCCCTATATATCTCTCCCATTTAACCGTCGGCTTTTGTCTCTGTACTTTCCGGCTCTCACTTCTCTCTCACTCGTTTTTTTATGGCTTTGTAAATATTAGAAAATATTTCTGCGGTTGATGACCTCCTAAAAGAGATCTGTATCTTTTCATCCCTCTGGCCTCTACTTTCTAGTCCCTACCCCCATCAACAACTCCCGAGATATAAGTTACCAAAAGAAGTGATGAGGAATGTATTGTTAGGTTATGATACATATGACAATACATAAATCATGCGGAAAAAACCATAAAGCCAGGAAAGCATATTATTTACACATAATCATTTAGCATAGTATAGATGCATACACTTTGTAGCGTGCCTTCCCTAGCTGCGCCAGAACCGAACAAGAACAAGTCTTTAGGACTCCAAGTGTCGTCCCTCCGTAGATAGTCCACAGTACGTCCGAATCCGCCTCAAGATTGACCAACTAGAATCGCCCTTAAGGTGCTTAGGAATTTTCGGCTATTAGTGCAAGAGAGTGGCTGATTTTTCTTTCAAAAACTTACCCTTTGAATACTTCAATCGTGCGTATAAATTATGACCCTAGGCCCTTATTTATAGAGGTTTGGAAAGGGAATTGGAATCCTAGCAGGATACGATTTAATTAAACTTAGAATCCTACAAGGACTCTAATTAATTAAATAATCCTAATAGAAATAGGAGTTTAATCATACACCAAATCCTAATAGATTTAGGAATTGTGCATGGACTCAAACACACACGCACGGAGCCACGAAGGCACCCGCACGCATGCGCTCGGCCCACGCAGCCCACGCTGGGCAGCATTGCCTTGGCGCGCTGGGCCTGCCTTGCGGTGGGCCTGGCGCTGCCTTGGGCTGGGCGTGCGCGCGTCCTTGGTTACTGGGCGATGGCCTGGCTTCGTGTTGGGCCTTCGTCCGGCAGGCCTCGTCCGATGCTTATTCGTACGATACGCTTCCGATTAAATTCCTGGTTCCGGAATTCATTTCCGATACGAACAATATTTAATATTTCCGATTCCGGAATTAATTTCCGTTTCGAACAAATATTTAATATTTCCGTTTCCGGAATTATTTTCCGATTCCGATAATATTTCCGTTTCCGGCAATATTTCCGATTCCGGCAATATTTCCATTTCCGATAATATTTTCCGATACGTACCATGTTTCCGTTTCCGGCAACATCTACGACTTGGATAATATTTATATTTCCGATACGATCCATATTTCCGTTTCCGGTAATATCATCGTTTCCGGAGTATTCATTTCTTGCTTGTGACGATCTCAGCTCCCACTGAAACCAAGATCCGTCGATTCCGAATATCCATAGATAGAGTATTTAATGCCATTAAATACTTGATCCGTTTACTTACTATTTGTGTGACCCTACGGGTTCAGTCAAGAGTAAGCTATGGATTAATATCATTAATTCCACTTGAACTGAAGCGGCCTCTAGCTAGGCATTCAGCTCACTTGATCTCACTGAATTATTAACTTGTTAATTAATACTGAACCGCATTTATTAGACTTAACATTGAATGCATACTTGGACCAAGGGCATTATTTCCTTCAGTCTCCCACTTGTCCTTAGGGACAAGTGTGCATTTCCTAATTCCTTTGTTGCTTGATGCTTGCTGTTGAACATAAGGTAAGAGTTGTCATCCTTATTATGTCCAGAGGTGTTCCTCGGTTTCAGAGTTCAATTGATCAAATAAACAGATAATCATAGCCTATGATTCATCCGAGCACGGCCATGCATTTCACAGTTTCTAGCTCTCCGAGTGGCCTTGTACAACTTTTAAGCATCTCATCCCGATTTATGGGAGGATAATCCCAATCTTGCGATCTTGAGATTAGACTTCGTTTGATAGGTGATTACCTGAGCGTTGCCTTTATAGCCTCCTTTTACGGTGCGATGGTTGGTCAACGTCAAAGCAACCAGTTCTCAAACAAGTAATCTCAAATCACTCAGGTATTGAGGATTTAGTGTCTAATAATTTTAATGAAATTTACTTATGACAGATTTTCATCTCTTACAGTAAAGTTTCATAGGTCTGTCCGATACTAGTCTTCCCAAAGTAAGTATCTATGAAAATGATTATGACATTGCCATGTCCACATAGTTCAAGAAACAGAACTACTAGTCATCTTGCATTCTAGTCGTCTAACGTTTTCTATGCGTCCAATTTTATAGAAAACTCCGACCAGGGACCATTTTCAACTTTTGACATTCAAGTTCACTTGATAGACATTTCTTAGTCACAGGACTGGTCCTGACAGTCTATCTTGAATATATCGTCAAATTGAAGGGACTCATCATTTAATAAACCACAAATTAAATGGAAAAATGAATTCTATTCATTTATTGTGAATGATTAACCAATAATGTTTTACAAAGATTTAAACTCTAAAACTTTAAAACATTAAATAAGGACATCAAAGCCATTCTCGACTTCTTTTCTTTCAACGAACTCTCGTAGAAGGTGAAATCTACGAAGTACATGCTTGACTCTTTGGTGGTGTCTAGGCTCCTTTGCCTGTGCAATAGCTCCGTTGTTATCACAATACAGGGCTATTGGACCTTTAATGGAGGGGACTACACCTAGTTCACATATGAACTTCCTTAGCCATATAGCTTCCTTTGCTGCTTCATGTGCAGCAATGTACTCCGCTTCAGTTGTAGACTCCGCAATGGTGCTTTGCTTAGCACTTTTCCAGCTTATTGCACCTCCGTTGAGGCAGAAGACAAACCCAGACTGTGATCTGAAATCATCTTTGTCGGTTTGGAAACTTGCGTCCGTATAGCCTTTAACAATTAATTCATCATCTCCGCCATAGACCAGGAAGTCATCTTTGTGCCTTTTCAGGTACTTCAGAATATTCTTGGCAGCAGTCCAATGTGCCTCTCCTGGGTCTGACTGGTATCTGCTCGTAGCACTGAGTGCGTACGCAACATCCGGGCGTGTACATATCATAGCATACATTATAGAACCAATCAATGATGCATATGGAATCCCATTCATTCGTCTACGCTCATCAAGTGTTTTTGGGCACTGAGTCTTGCTTAGAGTTATTCCATGAGACATGGGTAGCTAGCCTCGCTTGGAGTCTGCCATCTTGAACATATAAAGCACCTTATTGATATAAGTGCTTTGACTAAGTCCAATCATCCTTTTAGATCTATCTCTGTAAATCTTAATACCCAATATGTACTGTGCTTCTCCTAGATCCTTCATCAAAAAACATTTCCCAAGCCAAATCTTGACAGAGTTCAACATAGGGGTTTCCGATAAGTAATATGTCGTCGACATATAATACTAGGAAAGCAATTTTGCTCCCACTGACTTTCTTGTATACACAAGATTCGTCTGTGTTCTTGATGAAACCAAAGTCACTGAGTGCTTCATCAAAACATATATTCCAGCTCCTGGATGCCTGCTTCAATCCGTAGATTGATTTCTTTAGCTTGCATACCTTTTTAGCATTCTTTGGATCCTCAAAACCTTCAGGCTGTGTCATGAACACAGTTTCTGTTAAAACGCCGTTTAGGAAAGCGGTTTTGACATCCATCTGCCATATTTCGTAATCGTAATATGCAGCGATGGCTAACATTATTCGAATAGACTTTAGCATTGCAACTGGTGAAAAGGTTTCATCGTAATCCACACCATGGACTTGCCTGTAACCTTTTGCAACCAATCTAGCTTTGAAAACTTCAAGTTTCCCATCCTTGTCCTTTTTCAGTTTGAAAACCCATTTGCTTCCAATGGCTTGGTAGCCATCTGGCAAATCGACCAAATCCCATACTTGGTTTTCTGACATGGAGTGTAATTCAGATTGCATGGCTTCTTGCCATTGCTTGAAGCTAGGGCTCGTCATAGCTTGTTTGTAAGTCGCAGTTTCATCACTTTCAAGTAATAGAACGTCATAGCTCTCGTTCGTCAAAATACCTAAGTACCTTTCCGGTTGAGATCTATATCTTTGCGATCTACGCGGGGTAATATTTCTAGATTGACCATGATTCTCACCAGATTCTTCTAAAGATCTCTGAGTTTCATCCTGAATGTCATCTTGAGCATTTATCTAGAGTTTGTTGTTCGACTCGAATTTCTTCGAGGTCTACTTTTCTCCCACTTGTCATTTTGGAAATGTGATCTTTCTCCAAAAAGACACAATCTCGAGCAACAAACACCTTGTTCTCAGATGTATTGTAGAAGTAATACCCCTTTGTTTCCTTTGCATAGCCCACAAGGATACATTTGTCAGATTTCGGATGAAGTTTGTCTGAAATTAATCGTTTGACGTATACTTCACATCCCCAAATCTTAAGAAAGGACACATTTGGAGGCTTTCCAAACCATAACTCATATGGAGTCTTTTCGACAGCTTTAGACGGAGCTCTATTTATAGTGAGTGCAGCTGTATTTAGCGCATGTCCCCAAAATTCTATTAGAAGTTCGGCCTGACCCATCATTGACCTGACCATGTCTAGCAAGGTTCTGTTCCTCCTTTCCGACACACCATTCCATTGTGGTGTTCCAGGAGGAGTCAATTCTGACAGAATTCCACATTCTTTTAGATGGTCATCAAATTCATAGCTCAGATATTCACCGCCTCTATCAGACCGCAGTGCCTTAATCTTCTTGCCTAATTGATTCTCTACTTCACTCTGGAATTCCTTGAATTTGTCAAAGGATTCAGACTTATGCTTCATTAGGTAGACATAACCATATCTACTGAAGTCATCAGTGAAAGTGATAAAGTAGCTGAAACCACCTCTAACATTTGTACTCATTGGTCCACATACATCTGTATGGATTAAACCCAATAGTTCAGTTGCTCTTTCTCCAACTTTAGAGAAAGGTTGCTTTGTCATTTTGCCAAGTAAACATGATTCGCATTTACCATAATCCTCTAAGTCAAATGGTTCTAGAATTCCTTCCTTTTGAAATCTTTCTAAGCGTTTCAAGTTTATATGGCCTAATCGACAATGCCACAGATAGGTGAGATCTGAATAATCTTTTTGGCCTTTTTGGTATTTATGTTATAAACTTGTTTGTCGTGATCTAATAAATAAAGTCCATTGACTAATCTAGCAGATCCATAAAACATCTCTTTAAAATAAAACGAACAACTATTGTCTTTTATTAAAAAGGAAAATCCCTTAGCATCTAAGCAAGAAACTGAAATGATGTTTTTAGTAAGACTTGGAACATGGAAACATTCTTCCAGTTCCAAAACTAGCCCAGAGGGCAAAGACAAATAATAAGTTCCTACTGCTAATGCAGCAATCCGTGCTCCATTTCCCACTCGTAGGTCGACTTCTCCCTTGCTTAACTTTCTACTTCTTCTTAGTCCCTGTGGATTGGAACATAAGTGTGAGCCACAACCTGTATCTAATACCCAAGAAGTTGAATTAGCAAGTATACAATGTTAGGTTATGATACATATGACAATTCATAAATCATGCGGAAAAACCATAAAGCCAGGAAAGCATATTATTTACACATAATCATTTAGCATAGTTTAGATGCATACACTTTGTTGCGTGCCTTCCCTAGCTGCGCCCGAACCGAACAAGAACAAGTCTTTAGGACTCCAAGTGTCGTCCCTCCGTAGATAGTCCACAGCACGTCCGGATCCGCCTTAAGCTTGACCAACTAGGATCGCCCTTAAGGTACTTAGAATTTTCGGCTATTGTAGGCAATTGTATGACTGAATTTTTGCTCTCAAAAAACAATTTGAATACTTGAATTGTGTATATAAATTATGACCCTAGGCACCTATTTATAGAGGTATGGAAAAGGAACTGGAATCCTATTAGGATACAAATTAATTAAACTAGAATCCTAATAGAATTCTTATTTAATTAATTCATCCTTTTAGGTTTAGGAATTTAATCATATGTCGAAACCTGATAGCTTTAGGATTCGTATAGCACACAAACACACACACGCACGCACAGCAGCCCACGAGGGGCGCCATGCGCACGCGCGCAGTCCGCGAGCTCGCAGCCCATTGCCACGAGGCCCACACGCTGCCGCAGCCTTGGCGCGCGCTGGGCCTGCCTTGCGGTGGGCCTGGCGCAGCCTTGGCTGGTGCGTTGTGGCGCGCTGGCTTGCTGGGCGATGGCCCGGCTTCGTGCTGGGCCTTCGTCTGGCAGGCCTCGTCCGATGCTAATTCGTACGATACGCTTCCGATTAAATTCCCGGTTCCGGAATTCATTTCCGATACGAACAATATTTAATATTTCCGATTCCGGAATTATTTTCCGTTTCGAACAAATATTTAATATTTCCGTTTCCGGAATTATTTTCTGATTCCGATAATATTTCCGATTCTGACAATATTTCCGTTTCCGGCAATATTTCCGATTCCGGCAATATTTCCATTTCCGATAATATTTTCCGATACGTACCATGTTTCCGTTTCCGGCAACATCTACGACTTGGATAATATTTATATTTCCGATACGATCCATATTTCCGTTTCCGGCAATATCATCGTTTCCGGAGTATTCATTTCTTGCCTGTGACGATCTCAGCTCCCACTGAAACCAAGATCCGTCGATTCCGAATATCCATAGATGGAGTATTTAATGCCATTAAATACTTGATCCGTTTACGTACTATTTGTGTGACCCTACGGGTTCAGTCAAGAGTAAGCTGTGGATTAATATCATTAATTCCACTTGAACTGAAGCGGGCTCTAGCTAGGCATTCAGCTCACTTGATCTCACCGAATTATTAACTTGTTAATTAATACTGAACCGCATTTATTAGACTTAACATTGAATGCATACTTGGACCAAGGGCATTATTTCCTTCAGTCTCCCACTTATCCTTAGGGACAAGTGTGCATTTTCCTAATTCCTTTGTCGCTCGATGCTTGCTCTTGAACATAAGGTAAGATTTGTCATCCTTATTATGTCCAGAGGTGTTCCTCGGTTTCAGAGTTCAACTGATCAAATAAACAGATAATCATAGCCTATGATTCATCCGAGCACGGCCATGCATTTCATAGTTTCTAGCTCTCCGAGTGGCCTTGTACAACTTTTAAGCATCTCATCCCGATTTATGGGAGGACAATCCCAATCTTGCGATCTTGAGATTAGACTTCGTTTGATAGGTGATTACCTGAGCGTTGCCTTTATAGCCTCCTTTTACGGTGCGACGGTTGGTCAACGTCAAAGCAACCAGTTCTCAAACAAGTAATCTCAAATCACTCAGGTATTGAGGATTTAGTGTCTAATAACTTTAATGAAATTTACTTATGACAGATTTTCATCTCTTACAGTAAAGTTTCATAGGTCTTGTCCGATACTAGTCTTCCCAAAGTAAGTATCTGTGCAAATGATTATGACATTGCCATGTCCACATAGTTCAAGAAACAGAACTACTAGTCATCTTGCATTCTTACCGTCTAACGTTTTCTATGCGTCTAATTTTATAGAAAACTCCGACTAGGGACCATTTTCAACCTTTGACATTCAAGTTCACTTGATAGACATTTCTTAGTCACAGGACTGGTCCTGACAGTCTATCTTGAATATATCGTCAAATTGAAGGGACTCATCATTTAATAAACCACAAATTAAATGGTAAAATGAATTCTTTTCATTTATTGTGAATGATTAACCAATAATGTTTTTACAAAGATTTAAACTCTAAAACTTTAAAACATTAAACAGGGATATCAAAGCCATTCTCCAATATGCTTGATTCCCATAGCTGCAGTGTGCGAGTTGTGCTTCGCCTGCGGCAGAGGTTTAGTCAATGGATCTGATATGTTGTCATCAGTTCCAATCTTGTTTATCTCGACTTCTTTTCTTTCAACGAACTCTCGTAGAAGGTGAAATCTACGAAGTACATGCTTGACTCTCTGGTGGTGTCTAGGCTCCTTTGCCTGTGTAATAGCTCCGTTATTATCACAATACAGGGCTATTGGTCCTTTAATGGAGGGGACTACACCAAGTTCACCTATGAACTTCCTTAGCCATATAGCTTCCTTTGCTGCTTCATGTGCAGCAATGTACTCCGCTTCAGTTGTAGAATCCGCAATGGTGCTTTGCTTAGCACTTTTCCAGCTTACTGCACCTCCGTTGAGGCAGAAGACAAACCCAGACTGTGATCTGAAATCATCTTTGTCGGTTTGGAAACTTGCGTCCGTATAGCCTTTAACAATTAATTCATCATCTCCACCATAGACTAGGAAGTCATCTTTGTGCCTTTTCAGGTACTTCATAATATTCTTGGCAGCAGTCCAATGCGCCTCTCCTGGGTCTGACTGGTATCTGCTCGTAGCACTGAGTGCGTACGCAACATGCGGGCGTGTACATATCATAGCATACATTATTGAACCAATCAATGATGCATATGGAATCCCATTCATTCGTCTACGCTCATCAAGTGTTTTTGGGCACTGAGTCTTGCTTAGAGTTATTCCATGAGACATTGGTAGGTAGCCTCGCTTGGAGTCTGCCATCTTGAACCTATCAAGCACCTTATTGATATAAGTGCTTTGACTGAGTCCAATCATCCTTTTAGATCTATCTCTATAAATCTTGATGCCCAATATGTACTGTGCTTCTCCTAGATCTTTCATCGAAAAACATTTAGCCAAATCTTGACAGATTTCAACATAGGAATGTCATTTCCGATAAGTAATATGTCGTCGACACATAACACTAGGAAAGCAAATTTGCTCCCACTGACCTTCTTGTATACACAAGATTCGTCTGCGTTCTTGATGAAACCAAAGTCACTGACTGCTTCATCAAAACGTATATACCAGCTCCTGGATGCCTGCTTCAATCTATAGATTGATTTCTTTAGCTTGCATACCTTTTTAGCATTCTTTGGATCCTCAAAGCCTTCAGGCTGTGTCATAAACACAGTTTCTGTTAAAACGTCGTTTAAGAAAGCAGTTTTGACATCCATCTGCCATATTTCGTAATCGTAATATGCAGCGATTGCTAACATTATCCAAATAGATTTTAGCATTGCAACTGGTGAAAAGGTTTCATCGTAATCCACGCCGTGGACTTGCCTGTAACCTTTTGCAACCAATCTAGCTTTGAAAACTTCAAGTTTCCCATCCTTGTCCCTTTTCAGTTTGAAAACCCATTTGCTTCCAATGGCTTGGTAGCCATCTGGCAAATCGACCAAATCCCATACTTGGTTTTCAGACATGGAGTCTAATTCAGATTGCATGGCTTCTTGCCATTGCTTGGAGCTAGGGCTCGTCATAGCTTGTTTGTAAGTCGCAGGTTCATCACTTTCAAGTAATAGAACGTCATAGCTCTCGTTCGTCAAAATACCTAAGTACCTTTCCGGTTGAGATCTATATCTTTGCGATCTACGCGGGGTAACATTTCTAGATTGACCATGATTCTCACCAGATTTTTCTAAAGATCTCTGAGTTTCATCCTGAATGTCATTTTGAGCATTCTCTAGAGTTTGTTGTTCGACTTGAATTTCTTCGAGGTCTACTTTTCTCCCACTTGTCATTTTGGAAATGTGATCTTTCTCCAAAAAGACACCATCTCGAGCAACAAACACCTTGTTCTCAGATGTATTGTAGAAGTAATACCCCTTTGTTTCCTTTGGATAGCCCACAAGGATACATTTGTCAGATTTTGGATGAAGTTTGTCTGAAATTAATCGTTTGACGTATACTTCACATCCCCAAATCTTAAGAAAAGACACATTTGGAGGCTTTCCAAACCATAACTCATATGGAGTCTTTTCGACAGCTTTAGACGGAGCTCTATTTATAGTGAGTGCAGCTGTATTTAGTGCATGTCCCCAAAATTCTAATGGAAGTTTGGCCTGACCCATCATTGACCTGACCATGTCTAGCAAGGTTCTGTTCCTCCGTTCCGACACACCGTTCCATTGTGGTGTTCTAGGAGGAGTCAATTCTGATAGAATTCCACATTCTTTCAGATGGTCATCAAATTCATAGCTCAGATATTCACCGCCTCTGTCAGACCGCAGTGCCTTAATCTTCTTGCCTAATTGATTCTCTACTTCACTATGAAATTCCTTGAATTTGTTAAAGGATTCAGACTTATGCTTCATTAGGTAGACATAACCATATCTACTGAAGTCATCAGTGAAAGTGATAAAGTAGCTGAAACCACCTCTAGCATTTGTACTCATTGGTCCACATACATCTGTATGGATTAAACCCAATAGTTCATTTGCTCTTTCTCCAACTTTAGAGAAAGGTTGCTTTGTCATTTTGCCAAGTAAACATGATTCGCATTTACCATAATCCTCTAAGTCAAATGGTTCTAGGATTCCTTCCTTTTGAAGTCTTTCTAAGCGTTTCAAGTTTATATGGCCTAATCGACAATGCCACAGATAGGTGAGATCTGAATAATCTTTTTGGCCTTTTTGGTATTTATGTTATATACTTGTTTGTCGTGATCTAATAAATAAAGTCCATTGACTAATCTAGCAGATCCATAAAACATCTCTTTAAAATAAAACGAACAACTATTGTCTTTTATTAAAAAGGAAAATCCCTTAGCATCTAAGCAAGAAACCGAAATGATGTTTTTAGTAAGACTTGGAACATGGAAACATTCTTCCAGTTCCAAAACTAGCCCGGAGGGCAACGACAAATAATAAGTTCCTACAGCTAATGCAGCAATTTGTGCTCCATTTCCCACTCGTAGGTTGACTTCACCCTTGCTTAACTTTCTACTTCTTCTTAGTCCCTGTGGATTGGAACATAAGTGTGAGCCACAACCTGTATCTAATACCCAAGAAGTTGAATTAGCAAGTATACAGTCTATAACGAAAATACATGAAGATGGAACGACTGTTCCGTTCTTCTGATCTTCCTTAAGCTTCAAGCAATCTCTCTTCCAATGCCCCTTCTTCTTGCAGTAGAAGCATTCGGATTCAGAAGTGGGTTGACTGGCCTTCCTCTTTACAGGTTTGGCGCCAGTTTGCTTAGTTGGGCTGGCCTTGTTGCCACCTTTCTTAGCATTCCTCTTCTTTCCATATTTCTTGAACTTGCCCCCACGCACCATAAGCACATCCTGCTTATCACTTTTGAGCGTCTTTTCAGCGGTCTTCAGCATACCGTGAAGCTCAGTGAGCGTTTTTTCCAGACTATTCATACTGTAGTTCAGTTTGAACTGATCATACCCGCTATGAAGAGAATGGAGGATGGTGTCTATAGCCATTTCCTGAGAAAATTGCTGATCCAGCCGACTCATATTCTCAATGAGTCCAATCATTTTGAGAACATGTGGACTTACGGGCTCGCCTTTCTTAAGCTTGGTCTCAAGAATTTGCCTATGAGTCTCGAATTTTTCGACTCGAGCAAGATCTTGGAACATGTTCTTCAACTCACTGATGATTGTGAAAGCATCTGAGTTGATGAACGTTTTCTGCAGATCTGCACTCATGGTGGCGAGCATTAGACATTTCACATCCTTGTTGGCATCAATCCAACGATTGAGGGCTGCCTGAGTGACCCCGTCTCCTGCGGCTTCGGGCATCGCCTCTTCTAGGACATACTCCTTTTATTCCTGCATAAGAACTATTTGCAAGTTCCTTTGCCAGTCAAGGAAGTTTTTCCCGCTCAACTTCTCCTTTTCGAGAATTGATCGAATGTTGAATGAATTGTTGTTTGCCATAGTTAAAACTACAATTGAAAAGAATAAACAAATAAATAACCATTCACAGTTTCTCTTAATAAACTTAAATTCTAGCATATATGCATAATTCAATGTTCATTAAGCATTTTATTCAAGTTATGTGTTCCGGCAGGTGTGAATAAAATGATTCCAAGATCCTAAAATCATTGAAGAACTAAACACAGTTTGTCGACTTAATCCTAAAACATCTTAGGTAAGCAAAAGCCTTTTGCTAATAGTCTAGAAACTATTCTTGGTTGATAGGTACGTCTAAGAACTTATTAGGTAAACCTATCGATTTTGCCACGACATAAAAGGACTCCTTACTTATATCGTTGAGTTTCACCAAAACTAACATGTACTCACAATTATTTGTGTACCTTGCCCCTTTAGGACCAATAAGTAACACCTCGCTGAGCGAAAAACTATTACTAGATTGATGTAAAGGATATCCAAGCAAGTGTATATTTTGGCATGGCACCTTTTAACTCAATTTTTAAGTTTGGAACTTAAGGCTCTTACTATGTTGGTTAGATTTTAAGTGAACTAAAATCCTTAATCATGCAACATAATCAAGCTTTGATCTCATGCATTTTAAGACATATTTAAAAGCAATAAATAACTTAAAACATGCATAAGATAAATGTGATCTAGTATGGCCCAACTTCATCTTGAAGCTTTAACTTCAAAGTCCGTCTTGAAAATCTCCGTGGGAGGCACCATTTTCTTCAAATAGGATAAGCTATAATTAAAACTAATTACAACTATTTGATGGTACGCAGACCATATTTGAATTGAAAAACAACTTTGGTACTTTAGACCAATTACATTCAAATTAATGGTACACAGACCATATTTTCTATCCTATTTGGGCCATACTAGTCACTTCATAACCTGCAAAACAGTACATATACAATATATACCATTCACCCATTCATTATCATGAATGGCCCACATAGCTGGTTAGTAAAACACATTATGCATCACATAAACATTTGCAGCAATTAATCAAGGGCACCAATAATCTACCAATTATTCAGTCCTTATTAATTCTAATCAAGTTGTTTTAACCTTAAGGATTTGTAGACCTAATCAAGAGTTTATGACTAAAAAGGGCTCCCACTTAAACCAATAAATTCGTATGCTTTACTAATTTTAAACATAAAAATGTATTTCTAGTCTAACCGGAAACATACAAATTTAATTAAAATTAAAAGCTCATATAAATTTATAATTGAATCCAAAAAGTTTAATTTAATATCAGTCGTATTTAAATTAATTCATGATTTTAATTTTAGTAAAATAATTAGAATAAATAAAATTTATTATAATTACAATATTCAAAATTAAAATCCAAGAAAATAATTTAAATTATTAATTATAAAATTAATTAAAATTACGTAAATTGAAAATATAAAATTAAAATTTCAAAACGATCTAATCGCAACGCAACAATCCCACGCAACGCACGCCCATGGGCCACACGCACACATCCATCGCTGGCCATGTGCGCGCAGCCCATGCGCTGCGTCGCATCGCTGCTGCTCGCCATCGCAAGGCATCACGCGAGCTGGTGCTCGCTGCGCGCGCCAGCACGCGAGCCATCGCTCGCTTGCCAGCGCTCGATCCATGCGAGCCATCGCTCGCTGCGCGCCTGCCTCTCCCGCACGCGAGCTTGCGCTCATCGCACGAGGCAGCAGTATGCGAGCTGGCGCTCGCTGCGCGCGAGGCATCGACGCTGTGCGTAGCGCTCGTGGCACGCGAGCTTGCGCTCGCTGCGCGCGAGGCTCCGCATGCTTGCGCGAGGCAGTGCGCGCTGTGGCGCATCACGCTTGCTGCCCACACGCGACTGCTCGTGCCTTGCTCTCGCCCCTGCCCACACGCCCATTGCTCACAGCCCACAACACAAGGCAGGGCTGCTGCCTTGTGCTCGTGCACCATGCCCTTGCTCGCTGCATTCATACCGCATGGGCGACGAGCTCCCTTGCTCGTCGTCGCATGCCCGCACTATACAACACCCCTTAAGGGTAACACGTAGCGTCCATTGCTTTGTGCGTGCAAGTTATATGAGCGAGTCGCATAAAATTAAAAATTTATATTCAAAATTAATGACAAATTAATAAATAATATTAATTTCATAATTTTAGGGCAAAAAATCGAAAATTTATTATTTGATTGATTTCCGATTAACATGGATTCAAGTCTAGGTCATAAAAATTTAAAATTTAACATAAATTTACAATTTTTATGGTGGTTTTTAATCATAGGTTTCTAATTAAATTATAACTAATTATGAAAATCAAATTAATTCTAAATTATTCCAATTTTCAACAAATTAATCATAATTACAAATTAGATTGCATAATTAACAAGGCTAGGCATTCAAACTTGTTAAACATATATAGTAGGTCAATCAAAAATTCAAGATTTATCAACAAGAATCGCAAATATTTAATTTAACATCTTAAATTTACGAAATTTTGCATTCGAAAAACTAAAACCTCCGAAAAGTCATAGTTAGGCTTCGAATTTGAGAATTCTGGGTTCGGCCGAAAAATACCAATTTTGTCAAAATTTCCTTCATACAGTCTATAACGAAAATACCTGAAGATGGAGCGACTGTTCCGTTCTTCTGATCTTCCTTTAGCTTCAAGCAATCTCTCTTCCAATGCCCCTTCTTCTTGCAGTAGAAGCATTCGGATTCAGAAGTGGGTTGACTGACCTTCCTCTTTTCAGACTTGGCGCCAGTTTTCTTAGTTGGGCTGGCCTTGTTGCCACCTTTCTTAGCATTCCTCTTCTTTCCAGATTTCTTGAACTTGCCCCCACGCACCATAAGCACATCTTGCTTATCACTTTTGAGCGTCTTTTCAGCGGTCTTCAGCATACCGTGAAGCTCAGTGAGCGTTTTGTCCAGACTATTCATACTGTAGTTCAGTTTGAACTGATCATACCCGTTATGAAGAGAATGGAGGATGGTGTCTACAACCTTTCCTGAGAGAATTGTTGATCCAGCCGACTCATATTCTCAATGAGTCCAATCGTTTTGAGAACATGTGGACTTACGGGCTCGCCTTTCTTAAGCTTGGTCTCAAGAATTTGCCTATGAGTCTCGAATCTTTCGACTCGAGCCAGATCTTGGAACATGTTCTTTAACTCACTGATGATCGTGAAAGCATCTGAGTTGATGAACGTTTTCTGCAGATCTGCACTCATGGTGGCGAGCATTAGACATTTCACATCCTTGTTGGCATCAATCCAACGATTGAGGGCTGCCTGAGTGACCCCGTCGCCTGCGGCTTCGGGCATCGCCTCTTCCAGGACATACTCCTTTTCTTCCTGCATAAGAACTATTTGCAAGTTCCTTTGCCAGCCAAGGAAGTTTTTCCCGCTCAACTTCTCCTTTTCGAGAATTGATCGAATGTTGAATGAATAGTTGTTTGCCATAAATAAAACTACAATTGAAAAGAATAAACAAATAAATAACCATTCACAGTTTCTCTTAATAAACTTAAATTCTAGCATACATGCATAATTCAATGTTCATTAAGCATTTTATTCAAGTTATGTGTTCCGGCAGGTGTGAATAAAATGATTCCAAGATCCTAAAATCATTGAAGAATTAAGCACAGTTTGTCGACTTAATCCTAAAACATCTTAGGTAAGCAAAAAACCTTTTGCTAATAGTCTAGAAACTATTCTTGGTTGATAGGCACGTCTAAGAACTTATTAGGTAAACCTATCGATTTTGCCACGACATAAAAGGACTCCTTACTTATATCGTTGAGTTTCACCAAAACTAACATGTACTCACAATTATTTGTGTACCTTGCCCCTTTAGGACCAATAAGTAACACCTCGCTGAGCGAAAACTATTACTAGATTGATGTAAAGGATATCCAAGCAAGTGTATATTTTGGCATGGCACCTTATAACTCAATTTTTTAAGTTTGGAACTTAAGGCTCTTACTATGTTGGTTAGATTTTAAGTGAACTAAAATCCTTAATCATGCAACATAATCAAGCCGCAATCTCATGCATAATTAAGACATATTTAAACCAATAAATAACTTAAAGCATGCATAAGATAAATGTGATCTAGTATGGCCCGACTTCATCTTGAAGCTTCAACTTCAAAGTCCGTCTCGAAAATCTCTGTGGGAGGCACCATTTTCTTCAAATAGAATAAGCTATAATTAAACTAATTACAACTATTTGATGGTACGCAGACCATATTTGAATTGAAAAACAATTTTGGTACTTTAGACCAATTACATTCAAATTAATGGTACGCAGACCATATTTTCTATCCTATTTGGGCCATACTAGTCACTCCATAACCTGCAAAACAGTACATATACAATATATACCATTCACCCATTCATTTTAATGAATGGCCCACATAGCTGGTTAGTAAAACACATTATGCATCACATAAACATTTGCAGCAATTAGTCAAGGGCACCAATAATCTACAAATTATTCAGTCCTTATTAATTCTAATCAAGTTGTTTTAACCTTAAGGATTTGTAGACCTAATCAAGAGTTTATGACTAAAAGGGCTCCCACTTAAACCAATAAATTCATAAGCTTTACTAATTTTAAACATAAAAATGTATTTCTAGTCTAACCAGAAACATACAAATTTAATTAAAATTTAAAGCTCATATAAATTTATAATTGAATCCGCTTATTTAATTTATTTTTCAGTCGTATTTAAATTAATTCATGATTTTAATTTTAGTAAAATAATTAAAATAAATGAAATTTATTATAATTATAATATTCAAAATTAAAATCCAAGAAAATAATTTAAATTATTAATTTTAAAATTAATTAAAATTACGTAAACTGAAAATTTCAAATTAAAATTTTAAAACTCGATAATCGTGACATGGCGAGCAATTGGGCTTGCGCCCAAGCCCCGTCGAGTGCACGACCCATCGATGTCCATGGCACAACGTCGCAGCAGCCACACGCAAGGCAGCAAGGCAAGCCACGCTTGCGCGTAGCCTGCCTGCCCATAGCATCGCAGCAGCTACGATGCTCCTCGCATCGCTCGCTCGCTCGAGGCCACGCACTGTGGTGCGCAGAGCAGCGATCGCTGGGCGACCAGCTCTCGCTCGCTCGCGCGCCCACAGCGTGCCATGGCTTCGCCCAATCGCCCATCGCGTACAGCATTCGACACAAGGCATGGCTGCTGCCTTGTGCTCGCGTGCCATCGCCTTGCTCGCTGCATTCGTACCGCGTGGGCAACGAGCTCCCTTGCTCGTCGTCGCACGCCCGCACTATACAACACCCCTTAAGGGTAACACGTAGCGTCCATTGCTTTGTGCGTGCAAGTTTTATGAGTGATTGCATAAAAATTAAAAAATTTTAATTCAAAATTAATGACGAATTAATAAAACATATTAATTTCATAATTTTAGGGTGAAAAATCGAAAATTTATTAATTAATTGATTTCCGATTAACATGGATTCAAGTCTAGGTCATAAAAATTTAAAATTTAACACAAATTTACAATTTTTATGGTGGTTTTTAATCATAGGTATCTAATTAAATTATTAATTAATTATGAAAATCAAATTAATTCTAAATTATTCCAATTTTCAACAAATTAATCATAATTACAAATTAGATTGCATAATTAACAAGGCTAGGCATTCAAACTTGTTAAACATATACAGTAGGTCAATCAAAAATTCAAGATTTAACAACAAGAATCGCAAATATTTAATTTAACATCTTAAATTTACGAAATTTTGCGTTCGAAAAACTAAAACCTCCGAAAAGTCATAGTTAGGCTTCGAATTTGAGAATTCTGGGTTCGGCCGAAAAATAGTAATTTTGTCAAAAATTTAGAATGCCTTTTACATGCGGAATTGACACAAAAATCACTCGATTTGGATGAGTAACGAAGAAACTGCCGAAAAACTGCGTGCGTATAATTAAATAAACGCAATTTGCAATTAATTAACAATTACGAAAATTAATCACCCCTTTTAATTCTTGCAAATTTGTAATATTTAACCATGTTTATGCAATTTAGATTATGAAAATAATAAGAGGCTCGTGATACCACTGTTAGGTTATGATACATATGACAATATATAAATCATGCGGAAAAAACCATAAAGCAAGGAAAGCATATTATTTACACATAATCATTTAGCATAGTATAGATGCATACACTTTGTAGCGTGCCTTCCCTAGCTGCGCCCGAACCGAACAAGAACAAGTCTTTAGGACTCCAAGTGTCGTCCCTCCGTAGATAGTCCACAGTACGTCCGGATCCGCCTCAAGATTGACCAACTAGAATCGCCCTTAAGGTGCTTAGGAATTTTCGGCTATTAGTGCAAGAGAGTGGCTGAATTTTCTTTCAAAAACTTACCCTTTGAATATTTCAATCGTGCGTATAAATTATGACCCTAGGCCCTTATTTATAGAGGTTTGGAAAGGGAATTGGAATCCTAGTAGGATACGATTTAATTAAACTTAGAATCCTACAAGGACTCTAATTAATTAAATAATCCTAATAGAAATAGGAGTTTAATCATACACCAAATCCTAATAGATTTAGGAATTGTGCATGGACTCAAACACACACGCACGGAGCCATTTCCGATTCCGGCAATATTTCCATTTCCGATAATATATTCCGATACGTACCATGTTTCCGTTTCCGGCAACATCTACGACTTGGATAATATTTATATTTCCGATACGATCCATATTTCCGTTTCCGGTAATATCATCGTTTCCGGAGTATTCATTTCTTTCTTGTGACGATCTCAGCTCCCACTGAAACCAAGATCCGTCGATTCCGAATATCCATAGATATAGTATTTAATGCCATTAAATACTTGATCCGTTTACGTACTATTTGTGTGACCCTACGGGTTCAGTCAAGAGTAAACTGTGGATTAATATCATTAATTCCACTTGAACTGAAGCGGCCTCTAGCTAGGCATTCAGCTCACTTGATCTCACTGAATTATTAACTTGTTAATTAATACTGAACCGCATTTATTAGACTTAACATTGAATGCATACTTGGACCAAGGGCATTATTTCCTTCATGTATGCCCTTTAAACCCAAGAAGACCAGTAAAACAACTATTGCAACTCCAGCAACTATAAATGACAGATTTTGTGATAGTGTCCAGACTTGAAGAACCTGTAAGAACAAGAGCGAGATATACATTTCATTTCTGCTACTGCTAATGAAGAAGCAAAGAGGAGGGAGCCTACAATGTGACATCAAGAAAAGAAACTATCAGGTCCTTAGATAAGGGCTAATACAAAGTACAGATTAATACAAAGTAACACATAGATAGCAAACAAAAATCCATGGGGTACTCTAAAACCATTGACAAAAAAATAAACTCCATGTAGTGTAGACTGACTTCCATGAATTACATAATCTAAAACCGACAAAAAAACTCACATTAAAATAAAGACAAAAAAGACTCCATGAAATACATACTCTAAAACCGACAAAATAAGAAAGTTAAAGACTTAAAGTATAGCCTTTCCTTAGTTGACAAAGTAATCATGTTAAAAAGTTTAGCAGGTTTAGGAATCTAGTATTGTTTCCTAAATCAATTGTTATGCGTAGGTTGGTTTCTAAGAAATAGAAATAAAGCAAATACAAATCCCGTGAAAGATTTTGTATGGCCCAATTCATTAAATTCTAGGTTAACCTTACAATGCATTGAGACTTCATACACCATCTAATTTGTAACGTCATAGATCAAAAGAATAAAATCACAAAAATTCAACATTGAATCCACATACCAAAGTACTAACTAAAACAAATAAAATTCACACACACCCGTAAAATTACGTTGCAGAAACCTTTTTTTACAGTGGCACCAAAACTTTGGTATTGTTTATCAACTGAGTCCACTTCTCCAATCACATACTCCAAACACACACTCTATGTATCCCATCTCTCCCACACTCAGCTCCCTTAAAAAGAATACAATTTTTATAATGCCAACCTAAAAGAACAATCTGTCAACAACATGGCCACATTATGTAGTTCTGCAATAAATGAAAGACTCTTAAAGGTTCATACTTTCAGCATCAAACTACTTTAATTAACTCATAAACTAACTTATAAATCAAAATAAACTACCCAACTAATTACCACAAAAGAAACGCAATTTAGGCTTTAAATTGAGAGGGAAAGAGTAAAAATTATAGTGTAACTGCTTCGTATTCTTCGTTCTCTTTCTAAACTACGATCACTTATCACCTTTTTGCCTTCGTCATTAGGCACATCGCATAGCAATTGTTATTCAAAATAAAATCCAATCCAATTAAAAGCAACAAAATAAGGGAGTCAAATAAACCCATTTGAGAAAATCATTAAAAACCTGGAAATATTCTTTGTTCACTTCAATTCCGATTAACATAAACGCCACATCCCTCCTCAATAAACATTTATTTAACAAAAAAGACAATTAATCAATCTATACAAGAAAGTCCCTAAAAAAATAGGTTGAAATCAACATAATCTATGGAAATCCTAGACTGTGTTTAGTTAGAAACCCCAGAATGTAGTTTATTATGAATTGTGAAAAACACAACGAAGATTGGAGAGAGATCAGTGGCGTACCTTCGTCAACGACAAGAACGACGGGTTGTGGAGTGGCCAGCAGTCCACAGAGGGAGGGATAGAGAGAGCAGTCGGCCATCTAGCAACAATTGAAGGAGAGAAAAAAGTGTTAGGTTATGATTCATATGACAAAACATAAATCATGCGGAAAAACCATAAAGCCAGGAAAGCATATTATTTACACATAATCATTTAGCATAGTTTAGATGCATACACTTTGTTGCGTGCCCTCCCTAACTGCGCCCGAACCGAACAAGAACAAGTCTTTAGGACTCCAAGTGTCGTCCCTCCGTAGATAGTCTACAGTATGTCCGGATCCGCCTCAAGATTGACCAACTAGAATCGCCCTTAAGGTACTAGGATTTTCGGCTAGGTTAGTGCAAGTGTATGGCTGAATTTTCTTTCAAAAACTTACCTTTTGAATACTTCAATTGTCTGTCCATAAATTATGACCCTAGGCCTTTATTTATAGAGGTTTGGAAAGGGAATTGGAATCCTAGTAGGATACGATTTAATTAAACATAGAATCCTACAAGGACTCTAATTAATTAAATAATCCTTTTAGGAATAGGAATTTAATCATACACAAAAACCTAATAGATTTAGGAATTGTGCATGGACACAAACGCACACACGCACGGAGCCACGAGGGCGCCCCGCACGCGTGCGTGCGCTCGGCCCACGCAGCCCACGCTTTGGCAGCCACGCCTTGGCGCGCTGGGCCTGCCTTGCGGTGGGCCTGGCGCTGCCTTGGGCTGGGCATTGGCGTGCGTATTGCTTGCTGGGCGATGGCCCGGCTTCGTGCTAGGCCTTCGTCCGGCAGGCCTCGTCCGATGCTAATTCGTACGATATGCTTCCGATTAAATTCCCGGTTTCGGAATTCATTTCCGATACGAACAATATTTAATATTTCCGATTCCGGAATTCATTTCCGTTTCGAACAAATATTTAATATTTCCGTTTCCGGAATTATTTTCCGATTCCGATAATATTTCCGATTCTGACAATATGTCCATTTCCGGCAACATTTCCGATTCCGTCAATATTTCCATTTCCGATAATATTTTTTCCGATACGTACCATGTTTCCGTTTCTGGCAACATCTACGACTTAGATAATATTTATTAATTCCGATACGATCCATATTTCCGGTTCCGGCAATAACATCGTTTCCGGAGTATTCACTTGCTTGTGACGATCTCAGCTCCCACTGAAACCAAGATCCGTCGATTCCGAATATCCATAGATAGAGTATTTAATGCCATTAAATACTTGATCCGTTTACGTACTATTTGTGTGACCCTACGGGTTCAGTCAAGAGTAAGTTGTGGATTAATATCATTAATTCCACTTGAATTGAAGCGGCCTCTAGCTAGGCATTCAGCTCACTTGATCTCACTTAATTATTAACTTGTTAATTAATACTGAACCGCATTTATTAGACTTATCATTGAATGCATACTTGGACCAAGGGCATTATTTCCTTCAGTCTCCCACTTGTCCTTAGGGACAAGTGTGCATTTCCTAATTCCTTTGTCGCTCGATGCTTGCTCTTGAACATAAGGTAAGAGTTGTCATCCTTATTATGTCCAGAGGTGTTTCTCGGTTTCGGAGTTCAACTGATCAAATAAACAGATAATCATAACCTATGATTTATCCGAGCACGGCCATGCATTTCACAGTTTCTAGCTCTCCGAGTGGCCTTGTACAACTTTTAAGCATCTCATCCCGATTTATGGGAGGACAATCCCAATCTTGCGATCTTGAGATTAGACTTCGTTTGATAGGTGATTACCTGAGTGTTGCCTTTATAGTCTCCTTTTACGGTGCGACGGTTGGTCAACGTCAAAGCAACCAGTTCTCAAACAAGTAATCTCAAATCACTCAGGTATTGAGGATTTAGTGTCTAATAATTTTAATGAAAATTACTTATGACAGATTTTCATCTCTTACAGTAAAGTTTCATAGGTCTGACCGATACTAGTCTTCCCAAAGTAAGTATCTATGCAAATGATTATGACATTGCCATGTCCACATAGTTCAAGAAACATAACTACTAGTCATCTTGCATTCTAGTCGTCTAACGTTTTCTATGCGTCCAATTTTATAGAAAACTCCGACCAGGGACCATTTTCAACCTTTTGACATTCAAGTTCACTTGATAGACATTTCTTAGTCACAGGACTGGTCCTGACAGTCTATCTTGAATATATCGTCAAATTGAAGGGACTCATCATTTAATACTAAACCAAGATTAAATGGAATATGAAAATACATTTCATATATGATAAATATTCAACCCCAACGTTTTACAACCATGGGCCTCTAACCCATCTTTAAAACAGTTCATGGAATTCAAAGCTATGCTTGATTTCCAGTGCTCCAATGTGAGTGTTGCTTCTCACTTGTTGCATAGGTTTAGTTATCATGCTTTGCCAATCTTAATACCCTTTTCATCGAATGTCTTTTCGAGATAGGATGATAAGATCTTTTGAGTGTGTTTAGTTCGTGATCTATTCTTTCTAGCTACAAGGGTGGTTCTACGCATTTTGCAATGAAGAACCATCAAGTCAGCAGACGTGTGATCTACCCAAGTTCAGTGAAGAACTCTTTAACTTAAACAACCCTGTTTCATTGCTTCTTAGGCAATAATTACTTTTACTTCAACTGTATAGGTTGCTAGTGATGCTTTGTTTGGATTTGCTTATCCAAGTAGTTCACAGATATGTGGAAGACTTTCCAGCTGTATCTTAGAACATAGAAATTAATATTTAATTTTCCACGCAACAACTCATGGTCTCCAATCCATGTTGCCATTTCAAAACACAATGCTATATAGCTCGTCCTTGTCAATGGTTAACTTCAAAGGGATCTTTCTTGATCCTTTGCCAGTGTTTATGCGTGTAGCATCAATATTTAGCATATCTTTATTTCCTTGAATCAAGAACTATTCCTATGTACCTTTTCAAGTACCATAAGTTTTTCTTGATCTCAATCTAGTTAATCTTTACTTAGATCAACAGAGATTGGTATATGTTCGTCATGCCGGCCTAAAGTCATACGATACGTTTTTGGCGATCCTCATATTATATTATACATGATAAATTCTTTTGCAGAATAATTCCCAATTGAATTCTATTTATGTAACTTTAGCTCATTGTAGTTTCAGTAGATACTAAATCCAGCTAAATTCTTTGACATATAATATAGGTTAAGAATCTCACTTGGATCCTTTGATGTTTAACTTAGTAAATGCTTATACAGAGTTCAAACATTCTTTACTTAGATTTATTTACATGGGTCGAATATCTCCAATGGAGTCTTTTGTGTTTGATCTAGTAAATGCCATTACTTAATTCAAAATAATATCATAAGATCTTTGTAAATAGATCTTAATACCCAGTATGTACTAAGTTTCGCCTTGGTCCATCATTGATGAATAATTTTCAAACCTAAGTTATTAGCATTTGAATGTTATTTCACAATAGAGAGATATGTGTGTGATACACATAGGACCAATTAAGTTTTTATTTACTCCCACTAAACTTCTTATATATCTATAAGAGTCATGTACATTTTATGAAACTAAAATACTTATTAGCTTCATCAAAATACATCTCTAATTCTCAATTGCTTGCTTAAATCTGTACTTAGATTTCATAAGCTAGCTTTCCTTTTCAAGCATTTATTTGGATCCACAAATCCTATGACATGCCATGTACATAGTTTCTTCCAACATTTGGCTGAGGAAGATGCTTTGTCATCCAATTGCCATATGTACCAATATGCGATCATTGCTTGAATTATAGACTTGAGCATTACGATTATGCATGAGGTTTCAACACAATCCATGCCATGAATTTGCTTGTAACCTTTAGCAACTAATCTAGCTTTGTGTGTGAACATAATTTTATGTTTGATGGTTTTTATCCTTAAAACAAACTTGCAGCCAATAGGTGTGAAACTATTCTTGCAAATCAACAAAATTTCAATTTTGTCATCAAAACATTGGTTATGTTTTATGGCCTTTAACCGTCTAAACATTGAGTCTATAATATTTTCCGATTCCGATAATATTTCCGATTCTGACAATATTTCCGTTTCCGGCAACATTTCCGATTCCGACAATATTTCCATTTCCGATAATATTTTCCGATACGTACCATGTTTCCGTTTCTGGCAGCATCTACGACTTGGATAATATTGATTATTTCCGATACGATCCATATTTCCGTTTCCGGCAATATCATCGTTTCCGGAGTATTCACTTGCTTGTGACGATCTCAGCTCCCACTGAAACCAAGATCCGTCGATTCCGAATATCCATAGATAGAGTATTTAATGCCATTAAATACTTGATCCGTTTACGTGTTAGGTTATGATACATATGACAATTCATAAATCATGCGGAAAAACCATAAACCCAGGAAAACATATTATTTACACATAATCATTTAGCATAGATTAGATGCATACTCTTTGTTGCGTGCCTTCCCTAGCTGCGCCCGAACCGAACAAGAACAAGTCTTTAGGACTCCAAGTGTCGTCCCTCCGTAGATAGTCCACAGCACGTCCGGATCCGCCTTAAGATTGACCAACTAGAATCGCCCTTAAGGTACTATTATTTTCGGCACTTTATAGGCAAATGTGTGACTGAATTTTTCTCTCAAAAACTCACTTTGAATACTTTGAAACTTGTGTTATAAATTGTGAGCCCTAGCCTCATATTTATAGCGGTATGGAAAGGGAATCGAAATCCTATTCAGATACAAATTAATTAAACCTAGAATCCTATAAGAACTCTAATTTAATTAATTTATCAAATAGAATTAGGAATTTAATCATTAACCGAACTCTGCATGTTTTAGGAAACGTGCACGAACACAAACACTTGCACACACACGCACGGCAGCCACGATGGGCCCCATGCGTGCGCGCGAGCAGCAGCCCACTCAGCGCCCGCGCGCGCTGCGCGCCGCGCGTGCTGTGCGCGCTGTGCGCTGCGCGTGCTGTGCGCGCTGTGCGCTGCGCGTGCTGTGCGCGCTGTGCGCGCTGTGCGCGCTGCGCGCTGCGCGCAGCCTGCTGGGCCTGGCCTTGCGCTGGGCCTGGCGTGGCTGTTTGTGCGGCGCGCTTGGCTTGCTGGGCGATGGCCTGGCTTCGTGCTGGGCCTCGTCCGGCAGGCCTCGTCCGATGCTTATTCGTACGATGCGCTTCCGATTAAATTTTCCGATTCCGGAATTCATTTCCGATACGAACAATATTTAATATTTCCGATTCCGGAATTAATTTCCGTTTCGAACAAATATTTAATATTTCCGTTTCCGGAATTATTTTCCGATTCCGGTAATATTTCCGATTCTGACAATATTTCCGTTTCCGGCAATATTTCCGATTCTGGAAATATTTCCATTTCCGATAATATTTTCCGACACGTACCATGTTTCCGTTTCCGGCAACATCTACGACTTGGATAATATTTATATTTCCGATACGATCCATATTTCCGTTTCCGGCAATATCATCGTTTCCGGAGTATTCATTCCTTGCCTGTGACGATCTTAGCTCCCACTGAAACCAAGATCCGTCGGTTCCGAATATTCATAGATGGAGTATTTAATGCTATTAAATACTTGATCCGTTTACGTACTATTTGTGTGACCCTACGGGTTCAGTCAAGAGTAAGCTGTGGATTAATATCATTAATTCCACTTGAACTGAAGCGGCCTCTAGCTAGGCATTCAGCTCACTTGATCTCACTGAATTATTAACTTGTTAATTAATACTGAACCGCATTTATTAGACTTAACATAGAATGCATACTTGGACCAAGGGCATTATTTCCTTCAGTCTCCCACTTGTCCTTAGGGACAAGTGTGCATTTCCTAATTCCTTTGTCGCTCGATGCTTGCTCTTGAACATAAGGTAAGAGTTGTCATCCTTATTATGTCCAGAGGTGTTCCTCGGTTTCAGAGTTCAACTGATCAAATAAACAGATAATCATAGCCTATGATTCATCCGAGCACGACCATGCATTTCACAGTTTCTAGCTCTCCGAGTGGCCTTGTACAACTTTTAAGCATCTCATTCCGATTTATGGGAGGACAATCCCAATCTTGCGATCTTGAGATTAGACTTCGTTTGATAGGTGATTACCTGAGCGTTGCCTTTATAGCCTCCTTTTACGGTGCGACGGTTGGTCAACGTCAAAGCAACCAGTTCTCAAACAAGTAATCTCAAATCACTCAGGTATTGAGGATTTAGTGTCTAATAATTTTAATGAAATTTACTTATGACAGATTTTCATCTCTTACAGTAAAGTTTCATAGGTCTTGTCCGATACTAGTCTTCCCAAAGTAAGTATCTATGCAAATGATTATGACATTGCCATGTCCACATAGTTCAAGAAACAGAACTACTAGTCATCTTGCATTCTAGTCGTCTAACGTTTTCTATGCGTCCAATTTTATAGAAAACTCCGACTAGGGACCATTTCCAACCTTTGACATTCAAGTTCACTTGATAGACATTTCTTAGTCACAGGACTGGTCCTGACAGCCTATCTTGAATATTTCGTCAAATTTGAAGGGACTCATCATTTAATACTAAACCAAGATTAAATGGAATATGAAAATACATTTCATATATGATAAATGTTCAACCCCAATGTTTTACAACCATGGGCCTCAAACCCATTTTCTAAAATAATTCATGGAATTCAAAGCTATGCTTGATTTCCAGTGCGACAATGTGAGTGTTGCTTCTCACTTGTTGCATAGGTTTAGTTATCATGCTTTGCCAATCTTAACATCCTTTTCATCGAATGTTCTTTGAGATATGATGATAAGATCTTTTCGAGTTTGTTTATTATGTGATCTAGTCTTTCTTACTACATTAGTGGTTCTACGCATTTTGCAATGAAGAACCATTAAGTTAGCAGACGTTTTTCTTGCTTCAAGAGTGGTTCCACGCATTTTTCAATGAAGAACCATCAAGCCAGCAGATAGGTGATCTACCCAAGTTCAGTGAAGAACTTTAAACAACCCTGTTTTATTGCTTCTTAGGCAATAATTACTTTTACTTCAACTGCATAGGTTGCTAGTGATGCTTTGTTTGGATTTACCTATCCAAGCAGTTCATAGATATGTGGAAGACTCTCCAACTATATCTTAGAACATAGAAATTAATATTTTAATTTCCCACGCAACAACTCATGGTCTCCAATCCATGTTGCCATTTCAAAACACGATGCTCTATAGCTCGTCCTTATCAATGGTTAACTCCAAAGGGTCTTGCTTGATCCTTTGCCAGTGTTTATGCGTGTAGCATCAATATTTAGCGTATCTTTATTTCCTTGAATCAAGAACTATTCCTATGTACCTTTTCAAGTACCATAAGTATTCTTGGTCTCAATCTAGTTGATCTTCAGTTAGATCAATAGAGATTGGTATATGTTCGTCATGCCTAAAGTCATACGATACGTTTTTGGCGATCCTCATATTATATCATACATGATAAATTCTTTTGCAGAATAATTCCCAATTGAATTCTATTCATGTAACTTTAGCTCATTCAATTTTAGTAGATACTGAATCCAGCTAAATTCTTTGACATATAATATAGGTTAAAAATCTCATTTAGACTCTTTGATGTTTAACTTAGTAAATGCTTATACATAGTTCAAACATTCTTTACTTAGATTTATTCACATGGGTCGAATATCTCCAATGGAGACTTTCGTGTTTGATTTAGTAAATGCCATTACTTAATCTAAAACAATATTATAAGATCTTTGTAAATAGATCTTAATACCCAATATGTACTAAGTTTCGCCATGGTCCATCATTGATGAATAATTTCAAATCTAAGTCATTAGCATTTGAATGTTATTTCACAATAGAGAGATATGTGTGTGATACACATAGGACCAAATAAGTTTTTATGTACTCCCACTAAACTTCTTATATATCTATAAGAATCATGTACATTTTATGAAACTAAAATGCTTATTAGCTTCACTTAAAATACAGTTCCAATTCCCAATTGCTTGCTTAAATCTGTACGTAGATTTTATAAGCTAGCTTTCCTTTTCAAGCATTTATTTGGATCCACAAATTCTATGACATACCATGTACATATTATATTCCAACATTTGATTGAGGAATACGTTTTGTCATCCAATTGCCATATGTACCAATATGCAATCATTGCTTGAATTATAGACTTAAGCATTACGATTTTGCATGAGGTTTCAACACAATCCATGCCATGAATTTGCTTGTAACCTTTAGCAACTAATCTAGCTTTGTGTGTGAACACAATTCCATGTTTGATGGTTTTTATCCTTAAAACAAACTTGCAACCAATAGGTGTGAAACTATTCTTGCAAATCAACAAAATTTCAATTTTGTCATCAAAACATTGAGTATGTTTTATGGCCTCTAACCATTTAAAACATTTGAGTCTATATATGGCCTCTAACCATTTTAGGGAATCTGGGTTTCGTCATAGCTTTCTTACAAGTCACAAACTCATTAATCTACATGATAATAGTTTGACTGCAAGTTGTAGGTTTCTTCACTATTTAATAGAAGAATCTCATAGTTTCATTGACCTGATCTCTATGTTTCTTCACTATCTAATAGAAGAATCTCATAGTTTCAGTGACTTGAATTCTATGCCTACTTGGGTATAGAACATCAAACAATAGAATATCAATAGCCACTTGAAAGTCCTTTGAATATTCTGTTCTCCTTGAAGCACTTGTAAAGTCTTCTAAGAGATATCTATTCTTTAAAACCACTTCTAAAGTCCTTAAAGAATAAGTTCGGATTTTCTGAAGCACTTCGAAAAGCCTCCGGAATGTCCGTTTATGTTTGTTGTTCGCCTCGAAAACTTTCGAGGTCTATTTTCTCCCACTTGTCATTTTGGAAACGAATCTCCAAAAGGACATTATTTCGAGCAAACAAACATTATGTTCTCAAAAATTCGTGGTAGAAACAATACCCTTGTGTCTCATTTGAATAAATCACAATGAAACATATATCTAGATTTGGGCCTTAGTTTGTCGAATGACAAACACTAAGCTCCCACTGAGTTTTACAACTCTCTAGATATATTTTATGAAAAGTTATTCTGAATTTACTTTTCAATAGCTTTGACGAATTTTGGTTTAGTTTGGTGGTAGTTGAGCATTTTGTTTTAGAAATTATAGGAAAAGTCTTTATGATCCATCATTGATCGAATCAAGTTTATGCCATATCTTATGGACCTAGATTGTGAAATTACAACACACAATCATTGATGATCATATTTGGTCTCAAGTAATCATCAACATGATCTAACCTAGATCTTTATGATTTCTTGCCAAGTGGATTTTATACTTCTGAATCTTTGAACTAGCCAAACAGATTCAACTTATATCACATTTGAGTAAATAAACCTATATTCACTCAAATCCATGTGAAATAATAAAGTCATAAAACCTTTCTTTAGCTTTGAACTCTATCGTCTAGGCGTTCTAACAATAGTTCATATTCTTTGTTACTTTCAACAAGTAAGACTAGCTTGTCTTAAGTTGATCTAGAAATCAACCAACTTTCAAAAGTCCATCAAAATAGAGCTTTTTAATGTTAACTTGTTGATATGGTCTAAGCAACAATGCCAAAGATTAGTGGAACTCAAATCAAGAAGTTGATTTGAACCTAGTAAAGTTCTTTAAAGAGTTGTTTGTTTTAATCAAGCATATTGACTCAATCTGTAATTGACCATTTCATTCAAATAAACAAACAAACATTGTTTTTGTTTTTCTTGAATGTGAGTCTTTCTGTGTTTGAAGCAGAAATTTAGGTATGCTGATTATGGAACAAAATAGCCATTAAGTTCCAGCCTTTGAAAGGACTTAAAACAAACTTAGATGACCCTACAATTAATGTAGCATTGCCATGCTTCATTTCCCACTTGTAGGTCATTAGTGTATCCTAGCTTCCATTGTTTGAGTTATTACCAAAGTAAGAACCTCAAGCGGTATATGATACCAAGGAAGTTTGATTGCTAGGTCACTTCTCTTTAAACATAAACTTATAGGTAGAAACGGAATCGTAAATTCCTTTCATTGTTCCTCGTTTTCCTATTTCTTGTACCCTTTCTTATAGTCTTAAGAATTGAATTCTTTAGTGTTGACTTTTATACTTTGTTAGACATGTCCAATGTCACCAACAAGGTTCTTTACCATTTATGTTGAATATTTTGTTTCAACTAGATGATCTTACCAGAAGCTTTAAAGTTCTCTAAGCATCGATCTATTCGAATGTCTAGGGACTAGACTCATTCGAGAATTAAATGGACAAAGATATTAGGTTGTTAACCATTGGTAAAGCTGAGCGTTTAAGCTCAATGCTTTATGATCTCAAAACTACAATGTATTTTGAATTCACAAGCACCAATTGGTTTGCCATTCGATTTTGATATTCGAAAACAACCATAAAAGTCGATATAAGAAATGTACATTTTAAATTGCTCACTTTCTCTCTTTTTCCGTGAATCGTTCTTGGATTCACTACCAATCGAGGAAATTTACTGTTACCTTTCTAAAAGGATTTACTGCAGTGCAAGATATTTAATTATAAACAATAATTAAAACATACATTGAAGCATGCAAAGTCTAAACATTTATCATGAATAATAACTTGAAATTAAAGCAACCATGCAATTCAAACAAGTTATTAGCATTTTATTCGATTTTATTGTTCCGGCAGGTGTGAATAAAATGATTCCAAGACCCTAAAACCATTGAAGAATTAAGCACAGTTTGTCGACTCAATTCTAAAACATCTTAGGTAAGCAAAAGCCTTTTGCTAATAGTCTAGAAACTACTCTTGGTTGATAGGTACGTCTAAGAACTTATTAGGTAAACCTATCGATTTTGCCACGACATAAAAGGACTCCTTACTTATATCGTTGAGTTTCACCAAAACTAACATGTACTCACAATTATTTGTGTACCTTGCCCCTTTAGGACCAATAAGTAACACCTCGCTGAGCGAAAACTATTACTAGATTGATGTAAAGGATATCCAAGCAAGTGTATATTTTGGCATGGCACCTTTTAACTCAATTTTTAAGTTTGGAATTTAAGGCTCTTACTATGTTGGTTAGATTTTAAGTGAACTAAAATCCTTAATCATGCAACATAATCAAGCTTTTGATCTCATGCATTTTAAGACATATTTAAAACAATAAATAACTTAAAACATGCATAAGATATTTGTGATCTAGTATGGCCCGACTTCATCTTGAAGCTTTGACTTCAAAGTCCGTCTTGAAAATCTCCGTGGGAGGCACCATTTTCTTCAAATAGGATAAGCTATAACTAATTACAACTATTTGATGGTACGCAGACCATATTTGAATTGAAAAATAACTTTGGTACTTTAGACCAATTACATTCAAATTAATGGTACGCAGACCATATTTTCTATCCTATTTGGGCCATACTAGTCACTTCATAACCTGCAAAACAGTACATATACAATATATACCATTCACCCATTCATTATCATGAATGGCCCACATAGCTGGTTAGTAAAACACATTATGCATCACGTAAACATTTGCAGCAATTAATCAAGGGCACCAATAATCTACCAATTATTCAGTCCTTATTAATTCTAATCAAGTTGTTTTAACCTTAAGGATTTGTAGACCTAATCAAGAGTTTATGACTAAAAGCGCTCCCACTCAAACCAATAAATTCATATGCTTTACTAATTTTAAACATAAAAATGTATTTCTAGTCTAACCGGAAACATACAAATTTAATTAAAATTTAAAGCTCATATAAACTTATAATTGAATCCAAAAAGTTTAATTTAATTTCAGTCGCATTTAAATTAATTCATGATTTTAATTTTAGTAAAATAATTAGAATAAATAACATTTATTATAATTATAATATTCAAAATTAAAATCCAAGAAAATAATTTAAATTATTAATTTTAAAATTAATTAAAATTACGTGAACTGAAATTTTCAAATTAAACATTCAAAACGATCTAATCGTAACGCAAACACCCTACGCATTGCACGCCCATGGGCCGCACGCACACAGCCATTGCTGGCCATGTGCGCGCAGCCCATGCGCTCGTCGCATAGCTGCTGCATCCCCATCGCAAGCCTATCGCACGCTGTGGTGCTTGCTGCGCGCGCGCCAGCGCTCGTCGCACGTGAGCCATCGCTCGCTGTGCGCGCTCGCCAGCGCTCGCTGCGCGCGCTCCACCGCTCGCTGTGCGCGCGAGCCCTCGCTCGCTGTGCACGCGACATCGCTCGCTGGGCGCGCGACATCGCTCGCTGTGCGCGCGAGCAGCGCTGGGCGCAGCGCTCGTGGCACGCGAGCTTGCGCTCGCTGCGCGCGAGGCTGCGCGCTCTTGCGCGAGGCAGTGCGCGTCGTGGCGCAGCTCGCTTGCTGCCCACACGCGACTGCCTTGGCTCGCCCTTCGCCCATGCCCATTCGCCCATTGCTCGTGGCCCACGACACAAGGCAGGGCTGCTGCCTTGTGCTCGTGCACTACGCCCTTGCTCATTGCATTCGTGCCGCACGGGCGACGAGCTCCCTTGCTCGTCGTCGCATGCCCGCATTATACAACACCCCTTAAGGGTAACACGAAGCGTCCATTGCTTCGTGCGTGCAAGTTTTATGAACGAATCGCATAAAAATTTAAAATTTATATTTAAAATTAATGACAAATTAATAAATAATATTAATTTCATAATTTTAGGGCGAAAAATCGAAAATTTATTATCCAATTGATTTCCGATTGTTATGGATTCAAGTCTAGGTCATAAAAATTTAAAATTTATCGTAAATTTACAATTTTTATGGTGGTTTTTAATCATAGGTTTCTAATTAAATTACAATTAATTATGAAAATCAAATTAATTCTAAATTATTCTAATTTTCAACAAATTAATCATAATTACAAATTAGATTGCATAATTAACAAGACTAGGCATTCAAACTTGTTAAACATATGCAGTAGGTCAATCAAAATTCAAGATTTATCAACAAGAATCGCAAATATTTAATTTAACATCTTAAATTTACGAAATTTTGCATTCGAAAAACTAAAACCTTCGAAAAGTCATAGTTAGGCTTCGAATTTGAGAATTCTGGGTTCGGCAGAAAAATACTATTTTTGTCAAAATTTTAGAATGCCTTTTACATGCGGAATTGACACAAAAATCACTCAATTCGGATGAGTAACGAAGAAACTGCCGAAAAACTGCGTACGTATAATTAAATAAACGCAATTTGCAATTAATTAACAATTACGAAAATTAATCACCCCTTTTAATTCTTGCAAATTTGTAATATTTAACCATGTTCATGCAATTTAGATTATGAAAATAATAAGGGGCTCGTGATACCACTGTTAGGTTATGATACATATGACAATTCATAAATCATGCGGAAAAACCATAAACCCAGGAAAACATATTATTTACACATAATCATTTAGCATAGATTAGATGCATACTCTTTGTTGCGTGCCTTCCCTAGCTGCGCCCGAACCGAACAAGAACAAGTCTTTAGGACTCCAAGTGTCGTCCCTCCGTAGATAGTCCACAGCACGTCCGGATCCGCCTTAAGATTGACCAACTAGAATCGCCCTTAAGGTACTATTATTTTCGGCACTTTATAGGCAAATGTGTGACTGAATTTTTCTCTCAAAAACTCACTTTGAATACTTTGAAACTTGTGTTATAAATTGTGAGCCCTAGCCTCATATTTATAGCGGTATGGAAAGGGAATCGAAATCCTATTCAGATACAAATTAATTAAACCTAGAATCCTATAAGAACTCTAATTTAATTAATTTATCAAATAGAATTAGGAATTTAATCATTAACCGAACTCTGCATGTTTTAGGAAACGTGCACGAACACAAACACTTGCACACACACGCACGGCAGCCACGATGGGCCCCATGCGTGCGCGCGAGCAGCAGCCCACTCAGCGCCCGCGCGCGCTGCGCGCCGCGCGTGCTGTGCGCGCTGTGCGCGCTGCGCGCAGCCTGCTGGGCCTGGCCTTGCGCTGGGCCTGGCGTGGCTGTTTGTGCGGCGCGCTTGGCTTGCTGGGCGATGGCCTGGCTTCGTGCTGGGCCTCGTCCGGCAGGCCTCGTCCGATGCTTATTCGTACGATGCGCTTCCGATTAAATTTTCCGATTCCGGAATTCATTTCCGATACGAACAATATTTAATATTTCCGATTCCGGAATTAATTTCCGTTTCGAACAAATATTTAATATTTCCGTTTCCGGAATTATTTTCCGATTCCGGTAATATTTTCGATTCTGACAATATTTCCGTTTCCGGCAATATTTCCGATTCTGGAAATATTTCCATTTCCGATAATATTTTCCGACACGTACCATGTTTCCGTTTCCGGCAACATCTACGACTTGGATAATATTTATATTTCCGATACGATCCATATTTCCGTTTCCGGCAATATCATCGTTTCCGGAGTATTCATTCCTTGCCTGTGACGATCTTAGCTCCCACTGAAACCAAGATCCGTCGGTTCCGAATATTCATAGATGGAGTATTTAATGCTATTAAATACTTGATCCGTTTACGTACTATTTGTGTGACCCTACGGGTTCAGTCAAGAGTAAGCTGTGGATTAATATCATTAATTCCACTTGAACTGAAGCGGCCTCTAGCTAGGCATTCAGCTCACTTGATCTCACTGAATTATTAACTTGTTAATTAATACTGAACCGCATTTATTAGACTTAACATAGAATGCATACTTGGACCAAGGGCATTATTTCCTTCATTACGTACTATTTGTGTGACCCTACGGGTTCAGTCAAGAGTAAGCTGTGGATTAATATCATTAATTCCACTTGAACTGAAGCGGCCTCTAGCTAGGCATTCAGCTCACTTGATCTCACTGAATTATTAACTTGTTAATTAATACTGAACCGCATTTATTAGACTTATCATTGAATGCATACTTGGACCAAGGGCATTATTTCCTTCAAAAAGACCTTTTTATTTCATCCAGTTCCTATCAAGTATACCAGACTTGAAATTTAGACGCCCTAAAAGACCTTTTATTTCATCCAGTTCCTTATCCTCTGCAACTTCATCCACTGTTTGGATCACCGTTTTATCCAAATCCAGCGCTTCAGCCTGGGAACAAGTTCAGTCAAGCTTAGCATAATTTATTCGTCATAAAACAAACCTTTCATGATGCTAAAAGGACAACCTAAAAGTCTAAAACCACAAGAGAGGAATTCTTAAACAAGGACCTAAGGCAATGGTGAAAATATGAAATACCTGATTTTGCTCAAAATAATTTGGGATCACATTGTGCTGCCCTAATATATAACAAACTTCTTTTCCCACACCCGTTAGGACCAATTATTGCAATTTTCTCCCCCCTTCTGAATTGTAAGATTTGCATTGTGAAATAGTACCTGACATGTACAGTACATGTATTAGGAATCTGACAATTTAATCACAACGTATGAACACTTTTTTCCCTCTCCCCCACCCCAAAAATAAATAAATGATAACACTTTTCGGGCTCAAAACAGGCATAAGACGGAAGGCAGTTTTCTTACATTATCGCCATAGCCAAATTGCAGTTTATTTACTGCCAAGACCAACTTCCTCACTCCTCCGCTCAGGTTCAGGGAATACAATCTTCATTTGTTTCCATGTGAAAGCCTTCTCAACTTATCTTAAAGCTTTTCTAATTTCTGTCACAAGAGAATTTTGCAGATACCTCATGAATTGAGCATGTTGGACTAAAATTGCAGCATCATAAGTGTAACTATATGTATAGTGTTTGTAAAAAGCTAAGCATACAGCCAAAGACTTGTAACAACACATAAACAAATTCCACAAGAGCAAAAGTTTTGGATTATCTTTATTACAGAAGATAAAGAGACCACTTTCAATTCGGATTATTCCGACAAAAAGTGAAAGTGGATTCACTCATCAATTTCATGATCAACCTTCAGACGGAGCAAGTAAGAAAAAAAGATATGAACCTTGTACTGCAGCGTTATAAGATGCATTTACATGCTATTGGGATGCTCATTGTATCAAAAAATAGGATAGAACTATTCTATATAGATGCATAACTGTCCCAATTTCCACATAATTTGCTTAAGTTTCCAACACAGTGACCAAATATCGACCTTTTTCAACCCCACCACCAAAATAATCATCCCATGTCAGTTCTGCCCCCACAGAAATTCAATTCAACATTAAAAGTTAAAGTTTTAACAGAAATAGCCAACCATATTATGGTAAATAATCAACAGTCAAAAGCTTAATTCAATATTAGTTCAAAAATCAACAAAATGGAAAAATTATAGATTTTACCCATATCAAAAACATTGAAATTTCGGATGATATTGTGGGAATTAAAATTTTCTAGAATATGTGTGAAAACTACATAGAAATTACAAACAATTTCCCCAAAAATTGAATAGAATTTACAAAAAAATGAAAAAAAAATAGAAGTAGATACCTGAACAAACCATCACCACCACCACCTCGCAGCCGATTCTTCGCCCCAACTCGCCGATATCTCCTCTCGTCCATTTCTCTCTCCGCGATCTGGAAATCAAACCCAAATAATCAACAAATTACAATCTTTTAGTAGCTAAAAACCCAAAATCGTCATCAAACTGAACACCCGAAAATTAAAAGTTTAGGGTTTTGAGTGATTTTACCAAAGTTGATCAAACCGTTTTCATGTGATCTGGAGATCCTTCTTCCCTCAAACTTTCTCTCTCTAATTAATTGTTGAACGTGTGAGAAAACAGGAGGAAGTCTTAAAGACTGGAAAGGATGAAAGAGAAGGAATGATGGTAAATTAAGAAGGATTTAAGGGGTAATACAGTAAATTCGTTCCAAAAATTCACTGTTCCAAACAAGATGTTCTTGCTTTTAGAAGGGTTTAGGATACTGTCAACGACTAACAATATACAATAAACATCCATTAATATGCCATCAACAACTATAAAAATACAGTCAATCACTTACAATGAACAATATTGAATTTTAGTAATGCATAATCCCTCATAGAATATACAGTCAATGACTAATACAAAACAATCATCACCAATTAATATACAATCAAGAACTACTAATATACAGCCAACAAATAAAATTTTACGGCCTATACTTTCCCAGCAAAATATTTACGAATTTGCCATTTGATTGGAAAGTTTTCCCAATCACTGAGATTAACTCGGAATTTCTCATAAATAAGTCATCAAACTACAATTAAGAAAAAAAAGAAAAAAAAAAAGAAAAAACCCCTAATCCATGTCCAATCCAGACGAACACAAACGTTTGTATTTCCCCAAACGTCACTCTCGCCGGTAGAAATGCCGCCGAAACGGGAGTGTCGCGGCGACAGCGTAATCCAATCACCTTCCGTTTCACCCAAAGGCGACCTAATGACGACATTTTCTCTCCATTCCTTTGGCGAATCCGACGATGATAAACATGGCTTCACTATTCAAATCACCGAGGTAATTGCTCTCCTCATCTCAAACTTATTTTTGTAAAATTTCTAATGTTAATAATAACAGTTTGGAATATAATTACACTAATCACTGTGTTATTTTGTGTTTGTAGAATATGAAAGAGGAATATGGTATGTTTGTATGGCCGTGTAGTATTGTTCTTGCTGAGTATGTTTGGCAGCAACGATCCTGCTTTTCTGGAATTAATGTTATTGAGGTAACTTCTTCAATTTATTTTCTAAGATTCAAAATCTGTATTATTATTTCATGATTATGAATATAAAAATGCGGATTATCGCTTCAATTATACTTCGTAATTCCAATGATCATACTTAATTACATTTTACTCCATGTAATATATAATGCATTCTCCAAAATGAAGAGTATTGTTGTATTAATTTAATACTGTAAGGTGATAATAAAAAAATTAAGTTGAGAAACTAAGGAATGGAGTGTGTTTTTGGAGCTAAGGAGACGGGGGTTATAAACGCTGAACTGAGTGTATTTGGGGATGTGATTGCAGCTGGGTGCAGGAACCTCCTTGCCTGGACTGGTGGCGGCGAAAGTTGGGGCCGGCGTCACTTTGACGGATGATTCTAGAAGGGAGGAGGTTGAAGATTTCTAATCTATTTCAGCCTAATAAAAGCTACTTACAGTCTCATTTTGTTATCTGATTCTCTAGTTCTTGAATTATTTTATGTTTTATTTTTTATTTTTTATATTCTTCACAACCATATTGGATATTTGTTGTACTGCAGGTGCTAGAGAACATTAGGAGAGTATGTGACTTGAACAAACTGAGCTGTAAGGTAATACTCCCTGATCCTTGTCTCATTTTGCCCGACACTTTGGCAGTGAAAGATTGTGATCCTCTCATGGAACTAGTTGCATTTTGTTCATGATGTGTTTAAATTTCTAAAGCAACAAATGAGAAGTGATGATTAAATTGCTTTGCGAAATAGATTATTTTTTGTATGTGTAGAGAGCTTTTATTTATAGGAGATGTGAAACCACAGAAAGAACTTTCTTGGAAATGTAATGCTTAAAAATATTGAAATAGAAGGGGATGATTCTTTTTATTAGAATGGCTATCGGAAAGATAAAGTTACCTGTAAGGCTGTAACACTATGTCTTGTTACTGATTTAATTCTCACCCCCCTTTGCTTTATTTTCGTTCCAGCCATTATGTTAGTCGATTGTTCATTTGCATCAGTTTCTTCTAGTTCTACCTATTCTCAACGTTATTTTTTGGCCCTGCTTGCTGACCTGCTTAATGATGCAGGTAATGGGACTCACATGGGGCATCTGGGATTCACAGATTTTTGATTTGCATCCCAAAATATTACTTGGGGCTGACGTATTGTATGATGCTAGTGGTATGGGAAACATACATATGTCCTTATTGTACCTTTGAACTTTTAAATTACAAAATGTTATACTGATCCTATGCTTGTTTTGTTTAAGCTAGCCTTTGACGATCTCTTCAGCACTGTGGCATTCTTGCTTCAAAAAACTCCAGGATCAGTTTTTATAACAACTTATCATAATCGAAGGTGTGAATCTATTCATGCTGCTAGTTCCCATCCACGAGATTATCAATAGACTATTATGTTGGCTTGTTTTCTTATTCTTAATCATATGCAGTGGACATCATCTTATTGAATTTTTGATGGTCAAGTGGGGCTTAAAATGCTCAAAACTCTTGGATGCCTTCTCATTTATGCCATCTGATAAAGCATCTGGACTTGGTGGTAATATTCAATTGGTTGAAATTGTGTTGATTAGCCAACAGGGTAAGTTGTTTTGAACTCATATGTCTTGTTGGATCTTTCATGTTTGCCTGAATACTTGACATTATTGGCTGGCTCTTTTTGTTACAGTGACATCTTGCTCCTAATACAGCTAATTACAAATTGCTTTTGTCTCCTATACGGGGTCGTATTCTCCATAATATGTCAACTTCATTGGTGCTGTAGTTATCTGGGACAGAAATCCTGGAGTAACAAGGTTGACAGTTCCAATTCAACCAATGGATTGATATCCTCTTCAGAAAAATACTTTGTATTTATCTGCAGGAAAAGGTATGCATCTCCGTGAAATAAATTCTTAACACCCTGTCTATAGGCTGCCATCTATCAAATTATTAGGCGTAAGTTGCTGATGTTTACGGAAAATATGACATTTTTCGTTCTTTTTTTTTTTTTTTTTTTTTTCAATTTTTGAAAAATGTTTGACGACGTTGATACTGTTTATTTTTTGTTCAAAGCACCTTTCTGTTTGCTGAACTTATTTTCTTTTTTGTGAATGTTGAATAAATTTTCTCTCATAAGTCTCTTTTTCCATGCCAACGCCGGTTAAAATGAGAAGCTTTAACTTTTCAGTTTTGATTTAAAAGTCTTTGACATATATCTTATACCATCTAAAGCCTAGTTAAGCTAGGTGGAAACAGGGCCGTCTTAAACAATTTGGTGGCCCTGTGCTATATGCTTCACTTCATACATATATAATGCACATTTTACAAATTTTTAAAATTCATAAAACATACCACTTTCTAAAGTCAAATAATTCTAATAATCTAAAAAAGGATACATTTACGACAAGTCGACAAGTCTATGGTTTATGTTATCCACCATAAAATGCATTACTCACAAACTTTCTAAAGCCGAAAAAAAAATTATATATTACATTAAATATCTAGGAAATTTTGTATGTGTTATAACTTATAAGTCTATAGTCTGAATTATTCACTTTCAAATAACAGAAAAATATTATTACTTGTGTACACATTTTCTAAATCTTGTTTTTAAAAGGAAGCTCTTCAGTTGTCCTTTATACGGATAATTTAATAAGACAAAAATATTTTTATGTAAACTACTCCCTCCGTACCAAAATGTTTGTTACGTATTCCTTTTAGGTTGTTTCAAAATGTTTGTTACATGGGGGAATCTTTCCTTTTATAAACTTATTATAATATTATTTTTTGTGCCAACTTTTAATTTTAATTGGTCCAATTTTTTCAACTCATTAAATTTCTTTACAATTTCCCAAGTATGTTAAGTTAGCAATCTTTGTGCTTTTCCATTATTGGTTCATTTTGATAAATAAAACAATCTTATTGGTTGTTGTAATTATTAGTGGATTGGGGTTTTACTTGGTTTATGTTTTTAATAAAAAACCAAAAGAATCTTTATTATACGTTAATAAACGTGCAAAAGTCCAAACGTAACAAACATTTTGGAACGGAGGGAGTAAAAGTCAATCTCGAGTTCCTAGATTACAACTCATTTAACACCCTAATGGTAAAGCCTAAAAGATTAAAAAGAAAACAAAAAAAACAGAAATCAGGTCACGGGGATTCGAACCTTTTACCTTTGTTAAAAACAAATGGAGATATTATTGCCCTTCAATCAACCAACTGAGATGTATTCCATTAATGTAAATATTCACGCTGAAAATTTATTGACAGTTTCAGTTCAGATTTTGGGGCCCCAAATAAATTGGAGGCCCTGTGCTGTTGGGCTGGATGCACAGCCCAATAGCCGGCCATGGGTGGAAATATAGAATTCGTAATTTTATAACTAGCAGCTCTATAGTCCAAAAGTGCTTGAGCTATGTTTGAACTCCTTATTGTACTTGTAAAGGTCAAAAGATTGTTGTTCTCTATTGTTTAGTTCTGGCGATCTTTTAACATTTGAGAGAGGGAATGGAGAGGGTGAGGGTTATCCAGGGAAAAAATATATTTGTTGCTATTCCACTACAGTATTACATTACAGTATTACATTACTGTTATCTGCTTTGTAACACCGAAGCAAGTAAGATACAGTTCATGCAAAGGAAAATGCAGTGCACTGTCACACTCAACAAAGACCTCTTTTCACTTGAGGGAAATCAACATTCAACCCTATAGACTTTTGCTGATTTCCTTCTGGAAAGATGTTTTTAGACGGACCTTCTGCAGAAATTCATCCTAGTCCGACCTTATGAAATAGGGAGAATAAAAAGGCTACACACTTCACGGAAGGCAATCCATTATGCTTGATTGCCTGGATTCAACTTTTCTAGTGGTCTACATTTAACTTATAAACCCTGAAGGTCATTAGACCTCAGTTGACAATTCGGCAATTCTTTCGTACTTCCTGCCCTCCTGTGATGCTGCTCATCTTGATCATAGACTTAGCAAATGCCTCATAGAAAGCTTTCTTGGAACCAGCAAATTGGGTAACCAAATTCTTGGTGCTTGGAGATGTGAGCAAGGCTTGATCTGAAGAAAACAGGCTCTTTCCTTGAAGAATTAGCTTGTAATATGTATTGTCAAACATTATTGGGGAAGGATCCATGTTGGAACCAGCATTTTTTACTTTGGTGTGTGCAGGACACACTCTTTGTAAGCTGGCAGCAAACGAAGGATTGATTGAGGGGTCTATGTCATGAGTTGTGTCAAAGTTGTGCAATCGGCTTTGGAACGACGAGCAGTGGGAGAACCCAAGACTGTGACCACCTGCAGAAGGAAAAAGGTTAGTTGAGTCCTTCGCATTCTCACTGATTGTCTAGAATTGATGTTAGGGGGTAGGTTGCTCCTTCCCCTGTTGTTTTCTTTACCTGAAAGAGCTACTAGATCTCCAAGGTTTAGGCCTCTCTGAGAGAAACTTTGTTGGAGCTGAGAAAAGTTGAATGTGGGTGCTGGAAGTTGTCTTGTTTCACTGGCAAATGATGTTCTCCCATCTTTCCTTCCTTTAGGCACATACCAAGTGGGCCCTCCAGTCTGTAAACACGAGTATATACATGAGAATGAAAGCTAATGGCAACAAACTTTTGCTAACAAGTGGAGGTTTTCTAAGTTCCTGTTTTGTTATTATGTTTATTTAGAGAATTACAGATGCTGGAGAGTCGGTCACTTTGGTTGAGTATCATTTCTTAGGTTGTTAGATAATCTTTTATGGTTATGAATCTAATGAAGTGTTGATGATGGGAAATATCTGTATAGTACCGAACTAAATGCAAATGAAAATAGAAAAGTAATGTATGGTCTTTGATTGTTTCAGACTTGCAGCATTTGAATATTATTCTTTTCTTAAGTTTAATCGAAATGTGCTATAAGCTTATCTCCTATGTCTACTGTTTACTCACAAGGACGACTGCGTCCCTTGCAGCTAAAGCCAATATGTCAGCACACGAGACAACTCCAGGACATGCAGCTTCTACTGCCTTCTTTGCATTATCAATGACAAAAAATGCATGCAGCGAAAGGTTTGGAGGACCGGATTTCTCTACTTTGCTGTTCCCATCTTTGTCTAGCAGCACAGAAGCATCACATCCCTTTAAAGGAGAAAAAGGAATTTGACCGTCAGTTGAATATACACAAACATGAAATTCACACATGATGACATTAAGTTAAAATATGCGGGCAAGGTTAAGAGGGCTAGATTCAATACCCTTATGAAGCAGTCATGGAAATGCATGCGAAGCACGGCCGCCGGGACTGTTTTATCTTCTGCAAATGCTTCTTTAACTGTGTTTGTGATGATACTCTCCACCGAAGGACATGTCTTATCGTAGTAGTTTAAGCTTAAAGCATCACCAAGGGGAAAATATGAGCAAATGAAAAGGGAGCTGAAGACTGCAACTGCAATTGCCATGGTGTAAGCTCTCTAAACTTTTTACTTTCTCTTAGTTAATTGTTGAAAGTGAAGAGGATACAAAAGGGTATTTATAGGCACATCGAGAGAAAGTGAGTGAGTGAGTGAGGGAGAGAGAGATACTGACATAGAGAGTGACAGAGTAACAGAGTTGTTAATGTGACAGATTTTGGATGTTTACCAGTGAATTAGTTCAGCCTAATGGTGATGAGTATTGTTTAAGCATCCTCATGAACAGAAGACAATGCTTGCTGGTCATATCTTAACTTTAATTTTCTCAACTTTGTCCCCAAATTATCAAGGTTACTTTTACTTGGTAGCTCAACTTCTCTCTTGAATCTTCTGCATGTGATTTTGCAGTGGTTGAGGTTGACCTTTTCTTGGCATGAGGTAGTAATGATTCTTCAAGCAAGGAGAATAAATCAGTTGAGATATAACATTTTTGGCGCTTGAAGTGCTTAGGTATTCCATTCTGGGAAATTAGGAGTCAGTCAATTGTTCTTCACAGCTAAATTGTCTTCTGTTGGTTTTCTTTGGCCTGTATAATTAACTCTATGAAGTCGAGTATATACGTATTAGTCCAGAGAGGATCACAGTTTGTTTAAGGTTGTATTTTTCTAGAGCTCGTTCGGTGTCACTGTCGGTTTTCAGTTTTGGTTTTTTTTGTAAGTCCTATGATTTTTATTGAATCATTAACTAAAAATAATCATATTGGATTACCGATAGTAATCATGTTGATTTTGAAAACTGTCAACAAAAAACTGTACTACTTTTGTGGTTTTCATATTTTGGTTTTTAGTTTTAAAACAGAAAACTAGAAACAAGAAATAATACAAAACGGGCCTTAGTCAATCAAACTCTCCTGAAGTATCAGACTCTTTAGAAATTTAAGATTGTTTGTGTTACTATCTTTAGTATTTGACTTGGGATAGTAATTGTCAAATTCTTTCAAGTGACTTCTTATGAGATGCTAACCATATGAGGTAATAATAGGATAATGCTCTTGGTGATTGGTTTGTTACCTGTATTATTGTTTCTTTTTGAGCTAATTCAAAAGAAATGTTATGTCGCAGGAGTGTGACTGAAAGGGAAAACATGAGGGGGGGGGGGGGGGGGGGGGGGGGGTTAGGGTTGAGCTATCAAGTTTGTTAATCACTGTTTTTGTCAGTAATTAAAGCTTGCTATTGAAGTTATAATAATTATAATGGACAAATAATGCAGGACACTAATAAGCTAACAAATGGTAACTTCAAGTCAGGTACTCCGTAGTAGGAGAATGTAATCTTAGCCTCTACATGAGGGATGATACAACTTCTTGTACCACCGTATCAGGTCCGTCCTGACTTTTTGGTGGCCTATAGGCGAAACAATAAATTGAGGCCCATATTTTAAAAAGATATAGGAAAAAAATCAGCTTGTAAATACGGTGTACATTTTTTATTAAAAAAAATATTATGTAAATCATCAATTTTTCACTTCTTAATACTCCTACTAGGCTACTACTCTATATAAGTATATAGGTTTGAACACTTTTGACCTTGTCCTATTAAACATGAATTATATTATAATATTTCAAACATTAATCATCAAACTAACATAAGAAAAAGTTACAACAACATGACATATCTTCTCAAAATTGGATGAAAGAAATTTTTTGGATAATTGAAGGAGAATGAAATTTAAAATTGAGATTATTCTTGTGTGGACCTAAAAGCAACAATTTACTCTAATAACCCCGTCTATGTACATAGTGATCTTTATTGTTCATATAGTGACTATAATAAATTAAACACCAATTTGCTTAGAGATAGTAACCATTTTCTGAATTAAAATAACCCTATATTTTTAAAAGAGAGCCGTGACTTAAAATTACATTATTCAATCACAACTTGTACTAGCACACCAAATTAATAATTTTTTCATAATAATTATAATAAACGCGTCAAAATAAATTAGAATCAAGTTGTTGATTTTTTAGGCATGATCAACAATAAATTTAGTGTGGAGTGTTATTTAAGAATTAGTGTTAAAAGTGAAACAACAATGATGTAATAGCGATACATCAAAGAGTTTCAACCAATTGCTTGTTGGTTAAGTGGTGATTGAGACTGAACTTGGTAGGGAGAACCCATGTTCGTTCCCCGACAACAATAATTGGGAGGAGACTGGAACCTAACCACCCAGAACTCACCCCGAATTCGAATTAGCCCTAAGGGTGAACCGGGTGCTGACACCAAAAAAAATTTAATAATTTTCAAAGTATTGAAGTGAAATTTAATTTTATTTCTCTTTTTGGGGTTGAGCTGGAATGAAATCGGGTAATAGATAAGTATTGGCAGAGTTAATAAGAATTGACCCAGAAATTGTCGGTGGCGGTGTTCGAAACACGCAGGCCACACCACTATGCTACAAGCCTGAGTGCATACATCTTTTCTCTGGAATTTTTTTATAAATGATTTAACTCTTAAGCGATATGGGCCTTATTCCCTGAGGCCCAGCTCGGCTGCTCCTTATCCCCTGCCATAGGGCCAGGCCTGTACGTAGTCCGTACTCGGTAGTAGGTAACCCTTAAGTCCTTAACTGCTGTATTCGGATACAACCAATTTTAGCTATACCCCACCAAAAAACGACGTGCCTTGTTTTTTCATGTTATTTTTAAATTCATCATAAAATTGTTTATAATTGTTGTATTGTTTGTTCTTTCTTCTGGAATTTTATGTTTTTGTTTTTACATTGTTTGTTATTTTTTGTTGAATTATTTGTATTTGGAGTTATCCGTTCTTTCTTGTTTATTTGTTTGTTCATAATAATCATCTGGTTAATGTTCGTAATGAAATTAAACTCTTCATTGATCTTTTATGTTTTTACAAGCGCTTGTATTGTTTATTCTTTCTTTTTGTATTGTTTGTTCTTTCATGTTTTTTTTTTTAAAATTCATCATAAAATTGTTCATAATTGTTGTATTGTTTGTTATTTTTTCTGGAATTTTATGTTATTTTTTTATATTGTTTGTTCTTTTTTGTTGAATTGTTTGTTTTTCCTTGTTTATTTGTATGTTCATAATAATCATTTGGTTAATGTTCATAATGAGTTTGTTCATACTTTTTGTTTTATTTGTTCATACCTTTTGTATTCTTTGGTTTTTTTGTTCTATTACTGAGCATCTTATAAACCCTTGTATCTTTTTAACCTATTTGTTTTCTTTGCATGTTCATCATTTTCAAATCAGTAAAGGTTCATTATTAAATTTGTTGTGATCATCATGTCAAATTACTTACTATTTTCATTTTCAGCCTACAACAATGAGGAAATTAGAACCGTGAAAGTCAAATATTATGTTCAAATCACACTTCATACACGCATTCAAAATTATAAGAATCGAGACTACATCAAAAGCAAGATTTAAGATTGAAGATACAGAAAACTAAGTGGAGATTTCTACCAATATCTTGTAATTCAAGTACAAACTTACATAGACAATACCTAAAATATTCAATTTTTTGGTAAAAGATGTTATTTGACATGTTTTAATTGCTCAATATATGTAAATATATGTTCAAAGTAATAACATAGTAATAGTAATGCAATAACTAAGTTCATTTTAAAATTAGTATCTAGTCATTTCACAATCAGTAGATAAATGTTCATTTCTAAATTGGTTGAATAAATGAAGATAAATAATTAGATAGATGTTCATATTCGAATGAGTAGATAAATGTTCATGTTCAGATAAATAAATAAATGATCATTTACAAAATAGTAAATGTTCATTTCCGAAATAGTAAATGTTTATTTCCAAATAAATAAATAAATGTTAATTTCCGAAATAGTAAATGTTTGTTTTGGATGGGGTACAGTCAACTTTGACGGTACCCGAGTACAACGAAAAATTTGCGCGGTAGTAGTAGGTATAGTACGGAGTTTTTCTTAGGCTAACAACCGTATACTGAGTTGGCCGACTCTAATTATCGTTGTACTCCGTGTTACAGTTTTACGTAGTACTGGTTTACTGGATTGCTTTACCAAGTAAATGTTGGAAACTGTTGGTCTGTTAAGCTCTAACTAGACCTGGGAAAACGGCTTCGAACCCCAAAGTTCAATCTAAATTATTCAATTCCTAACCCTATTTTGACCCGAAACAACGGCAAAAAGAACCGCAAGCAAAATTGTATCAACCACATCGGGATTTGTTTGACCCAAAATGTCCCGGTATCCTAATCGACCTAAACTGATATTCACTCGATTTAAACAGAAGTACTCAAAATCAATTTGAACCGAAGAACAACTCAAATTTACCAATAGTTTAAACTAAATAACACAATATTTTTAATTTTTTAATATTATTATTGCTTGTAAAAATGAGAAAATGTAACCTTATCGTTTAAAATAACTCCTAACCCTTAATTATTTTGTAAGAAATATTGTTACGCGATACGAAGTAATAACAATTGATTTTTTTTATGAATGACGACTAAATCTAAAGCAAAATAACCTGATCAAAACTCGAAACCCGAAAAAATAATCTAACTTAAAAAACTCAAACTAACCCGAAAACCCCGATCCGATGTTGACCTGATTCGATATTGACCATTTGATATTGACCCAAATACCCGACGCAACCCCAAGACGGATCCAAAAAAATTTATCAGATGGCCAAATTTAAATAAGAAAAATTTATACTTCGTAACTTAAAAATTTTATACTATACAATAAAAGACGTCTATAAAAAATTTACGTGACACGTGGCGCTCTGCTTATGGGTCGTTCGCTCCATGCAATCTTCATATACATTATAAAAAATGTCAAACGTGGTTCGCATAAGTTTTGAACCCATGACCTTGAGTTTAAACAATAATGCTTTTACTACTAAGCTATTAAAAATTTCATGTTATCATTGCAAAAGTATATATTTAAGTAAATAGGAATGTTGTTAATGTAGTAACCCGGGGCATCGACCGAGCCCACAAACTATCAATCAATACCTAGTATTTAAAAACTAAAACCATGGATTATTAGATGACATGTGTCATCTCATCTTTCCTCCATTAATTTGTTTTTTTTTCAATTTTTCCTTTTGTTGTTTGTTTCACAAATTATTTTACGGCTTTAACACCTCAAATCACCTTCCTCAATTAAACTCGATTTACCATTTAATTCATATAACTTCTTCCACCCCATCTTCCTCCTTAACACTCGATATTAATCCACCACCTAATTTGTATATTTTTTCAACTTTTAACCCACTAAAATCACAACCCTCAACAAAATTAACAGTTTAAAAGATCGCTTAACAACCACTATATAATTACCCGTTCATTGAACGAGCTCAAAATCTAGTTAGTCTTTTAAAGTTGATATTTTTATTGCTAATCTGATTTTTTCGCTCCCATATTTCTTTTTAAAATGGATCACTTATACTTTTACACTATTCATTCACTTAATATATGTTTTATAATACTGTAATATTCAAGTTATATGTGTTGAAATAATAAGCATCGCAATTATGACAAGATAGTAATTGCATTAAAGTGCCATTAAGACTTTTTTTCGTTCACCTTGGAAAATTGAAATTCAATAAAAAGAAATTTAATTAATAAGTAACACTAATTTTAATCTATAAGAATAATTTAAGTTCAGTAAAAAGTAATACGAAGTAAGTTCAAAGAACCTAACTCTCACGGCCCGTTTGGTAGCCGGTATTAAATGGTGGGAATGAGAATAAATTTAAGTGTTATTCGACAAGAAAAGAACATGATGATGTCCATGGTAATGAAATTTTGTCTCAAACTTGGTGTTTTTCTTCATAAATTTGCATTCTCATCTATTACCACTTCTCAAATGGTAATGGATGGTAATGGGAATTTATAAAGAAAAAGAGATTATTTTGAGTGAACTAGCATTACCATGGGAATGCAAGTTGATTTTCTTTACAAATTTACATACAAATTCATTCCCATGGACACCATTTATGGCCGGCTACCAAACGTGCCGTCAATGAGCTAAGTCTTGAGGGGATTCGATCCCAAGTCAACGGCAACAATACAATGGAAAAGTTAAAACTACCAACTAAGCTACACAAGATCACATGTAATGACTGTGCAAACGAGTTATACTAGTTTGTTTTCAATTGATGGGGCGGGCTATGGCCTAGATAGCCCCCTTGGATCCGCGGTTGGCAAACCCGATCAAATCCGACCATAAAAGCTCGAATGAAACCCGAAACCGTAATAAACCTGAACTGGTAGACATGTATATTTATACAGTGGCAGAACTACGGAGGGTCATGGTGGGTCATGTGGCCCAGCAAAATTTTGAAAAAAAAAGAAAAAGAAAAAAAAGTAAACCTGAGTGATAAGAAATCGGTTCTACCAGATAACTTCTTGTCTCTTATGTGTATTACTTGCCCCTTTCAGTACAAGTAATACACATAAGAGACCAGAAGTTGCTACCAAATTGTTATTAAACCTAAGAGACCAGCCTCGTAAAACATTTGGTCTCTAAATTTTTCAAAATACGGCGCCCACCGCATCTTTAAAGTTTCATTTAAAATCTAACATACCGGTTATTTAAACACATGGTCTCTTAAATTTAGTTATTTATTCCTACACCGACATGAAATCCGTACATGATAATTGTAATAATTTTGTATATATTTGATTGCGATATTAATATCTATTATTTTTTGGACCATCTTTACTTTTACGGTTTTTTTAATATTTATTGTGCGTTGTGATCGATGGTGATACATCACCTAAAAAATTACGGATACACCACTGTTTCTATATAGCGAGAGTATGAGGAATGATGTCAAAGAAAGTGGGAATGAGGAACGCATGGTAATTTACGAGAGTGATGATGATGATGCAAGGTTGTTTGGTAGTAATGTAGTATTATGGGTGCAAGGCATCTAGTGCTGAGTGCATAACAAGCTAAACAACAAGGAACTCCCACGCATGCAACAATAGCATGAGGGCATGAGCCGCATGAGGCAAGTGAGGCATTGCAGTTGATCTCTAGGTGAGGAGCTGTATAATAAGGGGAATTAGCCGATGCAATCTCAGAGAGAGGCGCTCTAGGAGCTAGCCAAGTAGTGAGGCGCTGCAGGAGGCGAGAAGCGAGGCGTTGCATAATGTTGGAAATAATACGTTATAACCAAGAAATTAACAATAATAATAAGGAAGAAACACAATACTTAGTAATTGATCTCAAAAGTTGTGACGGGTTTTACGCTGCCCTAAAAGCATATTTCGTCACCACCGATACAAGGTTCTCAGTGACGATTGCTCCCCAAGGGTAACAAACTACCTTCTAACTTTGTGTAGGGGAATACAGTTAAACATAATTACATGTGCGAAAACGATCCCCAAAGCTAGGAAGCATGTATAAAGCACAGATTAAGCATACTTACGTTTGAAGCGTGTTTTCCTCAGTAATCTGTCAACGAACACGAACTTAGAACTCCACTTGTCGTTCCTCTACTTGGTTCACCGACACGATCAGATCCGTCTTGATAATCGTAGCTTAGACAATCGATCAAGAGTGTTTGCTTTTGGGAAGAACACATCCATGGAGGCTGAGAGAGAATTAAGGTTTTTCTCTCCTCCTTAGGGTTTGATGTGTGTAATCTGATTTGTTGCATTAGCCTTAGGAAAACATAATGGACTAGGTTATATCAATAACCTATTAAGTGAGCCAAGCCAACCGGCCAAGCATAGAGCCCGATCGGCCAGCAAGGCCCACGACCCTGCACCAACGCGCAACACACAGCACGCAGTGGGCTGGGCCACGCTGCTGTTGTTGCTGTTGCTTCTCGGTGCATGCACAGCCAAGGCAGCAAGGCCATGGGCCTTTACTCCTTCCGCTTTGCTCGTGGGCTTGCATTCGTGTTTGCTTTAATTAATTATCATTCGATAATTCATTTATCATTTCGTACTTGACGATCCATTGTCGTACGATACGATTATTCGTTTCGCCTAGCTTACGAATATATGCAATCACGATATACGATTTCACGATCTAATGTTAAATCGTATAATTATGTTTTCCGAATTAATTTCCCGAAAAGCTATTAAATGAATTTCCGATTCATTTAATCCGGTGATCTGTTACGTGCCATTGGTGTGACCTTGTAGGTTCAGTCAAGAGTAAGTTGTGAGCTTAATATTCATTAGAACTCACTGATCGAAAGCATTGCTCCAGCTAGCTGTTCCGATCACTTGATCTCACTGAATTAATTGTTCGCAATTAATCTAAACCTCGGTATTAGACTTAATGCACCTTGGTTGAAGGACATATTTCCTTCAGTCTCCCACTTGTCATTCAGACAAGTGTGCATTCACATTCCTTTGTCGATTAGTGTTACTTGATGAACATAAGGTAAGATCCAAGCCATCCTTATTAGGTCCAGAAGTGTTTCTCGGATTACAGAGCTCAACTGTTAAACTTTTACAGAAGGTTAAGCCTTAACCATTCTAAGCACGGCCATGCATTTTATAGTATCTAAGTCTCCGAAAGGCCTTGTTACACAACAACACCATATCCTATCAAAGATAGGAGGACAATCCATTCTTGCAATCTATGAACACTCACTTTGATTCATAGTACGGCCAATAGCTGCTTTTATAGCCTCCTTTTACGGTGCGACGTTTAGCTAGCATCAAAGCGAACTAATTCTCAAACAAGCAGACATAATCGCTCATGTTCTGAGGAATGGTTCTAATCACCATTAATGAGAACTACTTATGACATGACTTTAATCTCTTAAAGTGTTCTCATGGTCAATCCGATACAAGATCCAATAAGTATCTATGCAAATGATTTATGACATCCAGTCCATCTAGTTCAAGAAACAGAACTATAAATCAACTTGCAATCTAATCTTCATTAGTCATTGGTCGTCCAACATTTCAATGACCTGGATTAGGGATCCTTTTGTGATTTCAATATTCAAGTTCACTTATGGGTGTTTCTTTGCCGAAGAATCCATCTTGACATCCCATTTGAATGATTTGAATCACATGGACTTATCATTTAATACTAAACCAAGATTAAATGATCTATGAAATATGATTTCATAAATGATAAATGTTTAAACCAAATGCTTACCAATTTGTGGGCCTCTAACCCAAAATCAAGCATTTAATGTTTTACAGATATAGGCCTTTCACCCAATACTTAAAACATTCATGGAACTCAAACTTGATTCCATATCTGCATATGAATGTTGTGTCTCATTCAATGCAGAGGTTTAGTTTATCATACTTTGCTATTATTAGCATCTTTTCTATCGAAAGCCTTTCGATGTAAGATGAAAAGATCTTTGAATATTTTTATAGAATGATCTAGTCTTTCATTGCTGTTTAGAATGATAATCATATCTAAAATAGAAAATCATCCAGGTAGCAGACTTGTGATCAACCTGAGTTCATTGAAGAACTCCCACTAGAAACAATTCCCTTTCATTGCTTCTTAGGCAATAATGAATTCATTTCAATTATGTAGAATTGCAAACGATGCCATCCTTTTGGAATACTCCAACCAGTTCACAAAGATGTGGGAGATACATCTTTCAACTGAGAACTTTGTAAACTAATCATTGATTCAGTTTCCTATGCATTACATATGGTTTAGAACCTATGTTACCACCTTTTAATCACGACGCCTAATTGCCCGTGTATGTTTGTAGTTTGCCTAACAACAAGATTCAACTTTTGCTTAGGCAAATGCATGTAGCATCAAAACTTTAGTTATCTCACTTCCTCTTATCAAGTGCTCATCCTACATATCCAAATGTATTGGATGTTCTTGATACTGTTCCAATGATCTTTGATCCAGATCAATACAGATTGGTATAAACTCGTCATGATCCAATGTTCACGAGTTTTCTTGGCGATCTATATATCACATCTACATGATTGATTGTAATGCAAAAACCATTCGCATTTTAAAATCTATCCATGTAACTTTTAGCTTTATTCTGTTTCAAGAGATACTGAATCTTTGCTAAAATCATGGCATTGCCATGTGATATAAGATGAAGGCACCTCTTCAAGGTCCTTCATGCTTAACTCTAGTGATAACAGCCTAGCTTTATACTTAGTTAAAGCATTCATAACTTAGACTTACTCATATGGGTTGAGAGTCTCATTTGAGTCTCTCCATTGTGTTTGATTTAGTAATTACTTTTACAAAATCCAAACAACGCTTTAGATCCTATCCAATAGATCTTTAACACAGTATGTTCTAAGTTTCGCCATGGTTCTAATATTGACAAATACTTTCAAATCTAACCATTTAGAATTTGAATGTCATTTTCAATAGAGAGATATGTATCTCATATATATAGAACCAATAAACGTGACTTAGCTCCCACTAAACTCCTCATCTACAAGATGATCCATATTTTCATAAAGCCATGATTGCTCAATAGCCTTGAAAAATATGTTCCAATTCCCACTTGCATGCTTTAATCTACGAATAGACTTCTTAAGCTTGCTCTTTTATCTAGCATCCAAAACTTTTACATTGTGTGATGTAAACAATTCCTTTCTACACATCCAATTGAGGAAGGTGTTTCGTTTTCCAATTGCCATATTGCCATATGCAATGATTGCTAGATTTACCCAAAATATTTCAAGCATTCCGACTTGGTGAAAAAGATTTCAACATTATCAACGCCGTGAAGTTGTTTACAATCTTTAACCACCAATCTAGCTTCTCTTTTGTATGTGTATACAATATAATCTTTGTATGTTTGGAAAACATGTTTGCAACCAATGGGAGTGAACCCTTTATGCAAATCAACGTTCTATGTTTAGAAAACATGTTTGCAACTAATGGGAGTGAACCCTTTATGCAAATCAACCAAATCATAGATTTGCTTCTTTAAGATGAAGATATTTCGGATTAAATGGCCTCAAACCATTTTGTATGGCCTCGAACCATACTTATGTTTTTGATGGCCTCAAACCATACTTGGGAATTTTTAATTCGTCGTAGCTAACCTGTAAGTCGTATGTTCTTGAAGCACTTTCCAAAGTCTTCATAGTTTTCATTCGTCAAGATATCTATGTATCTATCTTGGTTGAATTCTATTCCTTATTCGATTTACCTAGGTATTGAACATCAAACATTAGTGTCTGTAAAGACATTACTCAAGTCCTTTGAGTATTAGGATTCTCTTGAAGCACTTCTAAAGTCTTCCTGAAGCTCTTCCAAAGGCTTCTAAGTACGGAGCTTTTCCAAAGACTCCTAAGTATCCTACATTTGTTTATTGCTTGACTCGAAGTTCATTCGAGGTCATTTTTCTCCCACTTGCCTTTTTGGAAATATGATGGTTTCCTAAAAGAAATTATCTAGAGCAACAACCATATGTTCTCAGATTTGTGGTAGAATCAATACCTTTTGTTTCTATGAGTCGCTCATAAAGAAACATATATCTATACTTGAGTTTGTTTGATGTAAACACTAACTCCCACTGGGTTTGACAACCCTAGATATATATGTACTGAAAAGATGAACTGAACCGAAGTTCAATCCTTATGACATCTTAACCTTAGCTTTGACAACCTTGTTTAGTGTGATAGTCACTTGAGAGTATCATTTAGAAACTATATAGGAAAATAGTCGTGATTATCGTTAATCGAAATAGATTCCGATTTCTCCATTTGGACATACCATATTCTTATGGAGCTTCGATTGTTATAATGCCATATAAACAATCTAGATAATCTTTCTTGGCTCATGCAAACATCACCTTGACCCAGCCTAGATGTTCCAAAATTCTTGCCAAGTTGATTTTATACCCTTTTGTGAATTGCATTGAAGCATTTCACATATTTCACGTTGAGTAAATATAGCCATATTTTCTCAAATTCTTGTGAAATAGGTAAGTCATAAAATCCATCTTTGGTCCATGAACATAATTGTCTAGACTCTTCTAACAATAGTCCATTTCGATGTCATGTTCAACAAGCAAGACCCACTTGTCCTAAATTAACCAACTTTCAGAAATCCATGCCATGGAATCTTTAGAATGTTGTCTTGTTGATATGGTCGTATGACATTGCCAAAGATATGTGGAACACAAATCAAAATAATTGATTTTAACCTTTTGAAGTTTGAGTATGAAGAGATTTGTTTGTTATTAATCAATCATATGACTCAACCATTAAATGACCATTTCATTCAAATAAACACTCAACGAATGTTTTGTTTACATTGAATGTGAGTCTTTCCGTTGTCCAAACAGAAATTGATTATGATGATTAATTGAACATAATACCATTAAGTTCCAGCCTTTAGAAGGACTTTAAAACAAACATGATGACCCTACAACTAATGTAGCACAACTTTGCTTCATTTCCCACTTATAGGTCAATAACCAGACTTAGCTCCCGGAATTTGAGTACTTAACAAGAGTTAGAACCTCAAGCGGTAATCTAATTCCATGGGAGTTTATTTGCTAAGTCGTTTCTCTCTAACATAAACTTCAAGGTAGAAATTGAATCTTGAATTCATTTCGTTTGTTCCCCTTCCTATCCTTTCTAGCACGTTTTCTTATAGTCCTAAAGATTTTATTCTTTGCTCGATCTTCTTACTTTGTTATGCTTACAAAGTCCCTTTCTTTCATTCACTTTGAATGACCACATCCAATGAGTCTAGTTCATTATCGAATCAAAAGAAAATTGGTTGTTAACCATTGGTTATACACGAGTCTTTAACTCAATACTTCATTATTCCAAAACTACCCAGTATTCTAAATATATGAGGTCCAATTGGTCTACCATTAAAATTTTAGTTTGAAAACAACCATGAAGATCACTATAAGAAAATAGCATTCAAGATACGCTCTCAGTCTCCTTTTCTTTGAGAATCGCTCTCAAAAATAGTTACCAATCGATCGAGGAAATATCGCAGTTCTATTGTCCGAACGCAATAAGGTTGAAGATTTACTATTCTACAAAATGAACTAGCAAAGAAAACATTTATCATACTTTAATAACTTGAAATAAAAGCATTCACGCAATCATCAAAGCTATTAAACATTTCATTCATGCAAAAATAAAACATGGTCCAAAATGAATGAAACGATTCCAAGACCCTAAAAGTCCTAAATCCTTAAGCAGCTTTGGCATGTCTTAAGTAGTTTAAGATTCTAGGTAAGCAAAACCTATTGCTAGTAATCTCCAAATTACTCTTGGTTAATAAATTAATACCATAATTTATCCCATTGCCACAACATAATGCCATTGTTGTTTGAGTTGAAACCACAATCAACGTGCTCATTTGGGACGCCTTACCATCAAAGTCTACTAAAATAGCACCTCTCTTTGGCGAAAACCTACTATCTTAGATCCCTAGATTTTTGTAAGTGCTTGATTTGGAAGGCAACTTTTGAACTCAATATTACTTTGGACCTAGTTGTTTCTATGTTGGTTCGATTATTTAGTGAACTTAATCTAATCGAGTCATACGAAACAACCTATTCATGCAAAGTATACATACATACATTCAAGCATAATATATATCAAAATGCATAAATAAATGGTGAACTAGTATGGCCCAAAACATCTTGTCTTGAAGCATCCAATCTTCATCACCATCTTGTTAGCTTGGCATCGTCTTGAATCTTCGTTCAAATGCTAACTTAAAGTTCTAAACTTAGAAATACTTGAAAATAATAAAATTACATCAAAATTTCCATTGTACACAGACCATATTTAAAAATTTACATTCAAAGATAGAACGGTTCGCAGACCGTATTTAACTATCCTAAATAGGCCATACTAGTCACTTGGAGTACCTGCATTAGATAAAATATACATTCTATGCATTCGCCCATTCGTATGCTAAAACGAATGGCCCATATAATTATGCAAGTATTTACGTGAATTAATTAAAATTCACGTTCACATAAACGCGTCCTAAAAGATTGATCAATTTTCAAATTATTAATCCTTAGACTTTATTCTAATTAAAATTGCATTTAATTAAAATAATGCGACCTACGAAAATAATTAAAAATAATTATTTAATTTTAATTTCATTTAGTGGCTCCCACTCAAACCAATAATTATTCCGGATAATTAATTATAAAATATTAAAGTAAAAATCGCGGCCCGGCCCAAGAAAATAAAATATTAAATTAAATATCCCGTTAGCCCAAGTTAATGCAAACATGTTAAGCCCAACGAAATAAACAATTTTCAAGAAAAAAAGTCCAAGTGCATGGTTGGGCTAGGCTTGCGCCCAGCCCATTGCGCCCTTGTGTGGCCTACAAGGCACACGAGCAAGCTCGCATACCCCGCAGCCTGTGCGCGCGCGTGCCCACAGCTCTTCGCTGCCCTGCGCTCTCGTCGTGCTTATCGCAGCGCTGCACGTCGCAGGCTTCGTGCCTTGCTTCGTCGCAGCACTCGCAAGCCAAGGCACTGCCTTGCTTGCCCCTTCCTCGCCCAGCACGCGCGGCACACGCAGCTCGCTTGCTGCGGCTCGGCACTGGCATGGCAGCCGCATGGCTCGTCGAGCCACACGTCCACCACACCCTTGTGTTCGTGCCTTTGGTTCGTGCCTACGGACCAACTTAATTTTTTTTTTTAATTTCACGAACTTTGCATTAATTATATTTTTCATAAAAAGGTTACGATTTTTATTTTCGAAAAACAACGGTTTTTACGATTTAATAAACTTAACGACAATCCAATTTCGTAAAATATTAAATCAAGGCTAACGTTATTCAAATTTTAAGAACGAACGAATCAACTAAAAATTTGAACTTTTAAATAATAAAATCTAAAACTTTAAGTCGTTCTTTAACATTTAAATTTCAGATTTTAATAATTAGGTTTAAGTGCGATTAAAATTAACGAAACCATTCAAAATTTTAATCCAATAATCAATAAAATTAGCCACTGACCCATGAAATTATATTCCCTTTCCCAATTAACCGAATTATTAGACCTAAATTATTTAAAAAATCAATTAAGGATCTAAATTTTACGAATTGGGGAAAAGCAAAATTAGGGTTTATACTTATCGGAAAAATCTGAAATTATTACCATAGATCAAGAATATACCAGTGACATCCCCAAGACGACTTAGGAGAGCATGGGGCTCAAAAGTAGTGAACCTCCCTCTCCAACTATAAACTTTAGGATAAACTCCGTGACAAGGTACTTGTGAAGTGCCCAACTTTTGTACCTTTAAGGGGTCATACCCTGCGCATCATAGCTAAGAAAAGGTTGTTCAATGACATAGTGCATGTCATCAACTTTTAAACTTCGATAAGTTTCCTTTCCCATTCAAGAAAGTTAGTCAAGTTTAACTCGACATCCAGAATTTCCGATGATTTGATTGTTGTTATGTATGCGGCCATTTGATTACTACATTTGAAAAGAATTCGCAATAAAATAACCATTCATAAATTAATAACTTTAAAACAAATGCTAGCATGCAATCATTAATGCTATTAAACATTTCATTCATGCAAAAGCAAGAACATGGTCCAAAAATGAATGAAACTTTTCCAAGACCCTAAAAGTCCTAAATCCTTAAGCAGCTTTGGCATGTCTTAAGTAGTTTAAGATTCTAGGTAAGCAAAACCTATTGCTAGTAATCTCCAAATTACTCTTGGTTAATAAATTAATACCATAATTTATCCCATTGCCACAACATAATGCCATTGTTGTTTGAGTTTAAACCACAATCAACGTGCTCCTTTGGGAAGCCTTACCATCTATATAAGTCAACTAATATAGCACCTCGCTTTGGCGTAAACCTACTATGTTAGATCCTTAGATTTTTGTAAGTGCTTGATTTGGAAGACAATTTTTAAACTCAATATTACTTTGGACCTAGATGTTTCTATGTTGGTTCGATTATTTAGTGAACTTAATCTAATCAAGTCATACAAACAACCTATTCATGCATAATATACATACATTCAAGCATAATATATATAAAGTGCATAAATAATAGGTGAACTAGTATGGCCCAAAACACTTGTCTTGAAGCATCCAATCTTCTTCACCATCTTGTTAGCTTGTGGTCTTGAATCTTCATTCAATTTCTAACTTAAAGTTCTAAACTTAGAAATACTTGAAAATAATAAAATTACATCAAAATTTCCATGGTACGCAGACCATATTTAAAACTTTACATTCAAAGATAGAACGGTTCGCAGACCGTATTTAACTATCCTAAAATGGCCATACTAGTCACTTGGAGTACCTGCATTACATAAAATATACATTCTATGCATTCACCCATTCGTATGCTAAAACGAATGGCCCATGTTAATTATGCAAGTATTTACGTGAATTAATTAAAATTCGCGTTCACATAAACGCGTCCTAAAAGATTAATCAATTTCCAAATTATTAATCCTTAGACTTTATTCTAATTAAAATTGAATTTAATTAAAATAATGCGACCTACGAAAATAATTTAAATAATTATTTCATTTTTAATTTCATTTAGTGGCTCCCACTCAAACCAATAATTATTCCGGATTATTAATTATTTAAATATTAAATTAAAACTCGCGGCCCGGCCCAAGTAAATAAAATAATTATTAATTATCCCATTAGCCCAAATTAATGCAAACATAAAAGTCAAGCCCAACGAAAACAAAAAAAAATTTGTTCGTGTGCATGCGCTATGCACCTCGCAGCCGCGCCCACGTACCCGCAGCATGCTGCTGCCCCTGTGTGCTCGTCGCTGCTCGTCGCTACGCAGAGCAAGGCGAGGTGCCTTGCTTGCTCGCAGCTATGGAAAGCCAAGGCACCTGCCTTGCTCGCCCCTTCCTCGCCGAACGCGCGTGGCACGCAGCACGCTGCTAGCTGCTGCCCGCATTGCTGTGGCTCGGCACTGGCGTGGCAGCCTGCATGGCAGCCCGCGTGGCTCGTCGAGCCACACGTCCACCTCACCTCAAGTTCGTGCCTTTGGTTCGTGCCTACGAACCAACTTAATTAAAAAAAAAAATTTAATTTCACGAATGTTTGCATTAAGTTATTTTTCATTAAAAAAAAGTTACGATTTTTATTTTCGAAAAATAACGATTCTTGCGATTTAATTAATTTAACAACAATCCAATTTCGTTGAAATTATTAAATCAAGGCTAACATTATTAAAATTTTAAGAACGAACGATTTCAACTGAAAATTTGAACTTTTAAATAATCAAATCTAAAACTTTAAATCGTTCTAAACATTTAAATTTCAGATTTTAATCAATTTGGTTTAAGTGTCGATTAAAATTAACGAAACCATTCAAAATTTTAATCCAATAATTTTTAAAATTTTCCAATGACCATGAAGTTATATTCCCTTTCCCAATTAACCAAATTATTAGATCCAAATTATTTAAATAATCAATTAGCGATCTAAAATTTACGAATTTGGGGAAAGCAAAATTCGGGTTTATACTTATCGAAATCGGCTGAAATATTTACCATAGTTGAAAAATATACCCAACAACATTTGGTTAAAATTTAATCAATTCCGAGTAGTCTAGGTCGACCAATTAATTGAAAAACCTTCCGAATTTATTAATTTTAATATGAAAATTAACAAAAACGCCCAAAAAACACAACTTCGTGGCCTGTTTTTGCAATTCCGTTCCCATGATTTGATCTTAGAAAATCGTTTTCAATCAGATTAGGGTCAGAAAAGTCGAAAAACCGAATCTTTTTGATTTCAGAACCTATTACCCAATTAATCCAATAATTCATAAAAATTTCCGAAAAATCAACAAAAATTCCCCAAAATTCAACAACAGCAAAAAACAAAAAAAAAAGCTAAAACATTCTTTGAATACATAAGGCTCGTGGTACCACTGTAGGGGAATACAATTAGACATACATAACATATGCGGAACAATCCCCAAAGCCAGGAAACATGTATAAAGCACAGATTAAGCAAACGTACATTCGAAGCGTGTTTTCCAAAGTAATCTGTCAACGAACACGGACAAAGAAATCCACTTGTCGTTCCTCTACTTGGTTCATTGACACGTTCTGTTAGGTTATGATACATATGAACAACATAAATCATGCGGAAAAACCTTAATGCCAGGAATCATATTAATTGCACATAATCATATAATTAGTCTAGGATGCATACGCTTTGTAGCGTGCCCTCCCTAGCTGCGCCCGAACCGAACAAGAACAAGTCTTTAGGACTCCAAGTGTCGTCCCTCCGTAGAAAGTCCACAGCACGTCCGGATCCGCCTTAAGCTTGACCAACTAGAATCACCCTTAAGGTTCTTAGAATTTTCGGCTAATATGTGGCAAGTGTTTGGCTGATTTTTGCTTGAAAATCTTACCTTTGAATACTTGAAAAAAATCTCTGTATAAATTTGTGAACCTAGGCACATATTTATAGAGTCATGGAAAAGGATTTAGAATCCTATTAGAATACCAATTAGTTTAATTAGAATCCCTTTAGAACTCTATTAAATAAATTCTATCTACTAGGATTAGGATTTAATCATAGAACGAATTCCAATAGCTTTAGGATTCGTATCGCACACAACCGCACACGAGCACGAGCACGAGCACCGCACAGCCCGCGCAAGCCTTGCGGCCCACGCGAGCTGCACAACTCGTAGCCCATGAGCGCAACCCACGATGCGCGCGCGCCATGCCTTGCTGGGCCTGGCCTTGCGCTGGGCTTGGCGAGACTTTGGCAGCGTGTGTTGGTGCGCATGGCTTGCTGGACGCAGGCCTGGCTTCGTGCTGGGCCTTCGTCTAGCAAGTCTCGTCCGATGTTAATTCGTACGATGCGCGCTTCCGATTAAATTCCCGAATCCGGAATTCATTTCCGATACGAACAATATTTAACATTTCCGATTCCGGAATTAATTTTCCGTTTCGAACAAATATTCAATATTTCCGTTTCCGGAATTATTTTCCGATTCCGATAATATTTCCGATTCTGACAATATTTCCGTTTCCGGCAATATTTCCGATTCCGGCAATATTTCCATTTCCGATAATATTTTCCGATACGTACCATGTTTCCGTTTCCGGCAACATCTACGACTTGGATAATATTTATACTTCCGATACGATCCATATTTCCGTTTCCGGCAATATCATCGTTTCCGGAGTATTCATTTACTTGCCTTTGACGATCTTAGCTCCCACTGAAACCAAGATCCGTCGATTCCGAATATCCATAGATGGAGTATTTAATGCCATTAAATACTTGATCCGTTTACGTACTATTTGTGTGACCCTACGGGTTCAGTCAAGAGTAAGCTGTGGATTAATATCATTAATTCCACTTGAACTGAAGCGGCCTCTAGCTAGGCATTCAGCTCACTTGATCTCACTGAATTTATTAACTTGTTAATTAGTACTGAAACGCATTTATTAGACTTAACATCAAATGCATATTTGGACCAAGGGCATTATTTCCTTCAGTCTCCCACTTGTCCTTAGGGATAAGTGTGCATTTCCTAATTCCTTTGTCGCTCGATGCTTGCTCTTGAACATAAGGTAAGAGCTGTCATCCTTATTAATTAGTACTGAAACGCATTTATTAGACTTAACATCAAATGCATATTTGGACCAAGGGCATTATTTCCTTCAGTCTCCCACTTGTCCTTAGGGACAAGTGTGCATTTCCTAATTCCTTTGTCGCTCGATGCTTGCTCTTGAACATAAGGTAAGAGCTGTCATCCTTATTATGTCCAGAGGTGTTTCTCGGTTTCAGAGTTCAACTGATCAAATAAACAGATAATCATAGCCTATGATTCATCTGAGCACGACCATGCATTTTACAGTTTCTAGCTCTGCGAGTGGCCTTGTACAACTTTCAGCATCTCATCCCGATTTATGGGAGGACAATCCCAATCTTGTGATCTTGAGATTAGACTTCGTTTGATAGGTGATTACCTGAGCGTTGCCTTTATAGCCTCCTTTTACGGTGCGACGGTTGACAACGTCAAAGTAAGCAGTTCTCAAACAAGTAATCTCAAATCACTCAGGTATTGAGGATTAGTGTCTAATAATTTTAATGAAATTTACTTATGACAGATTTTCATCTCTTACAGTAAAGTTTCATAGGTCTGTCCGATACTAGTCTTCCCAAATTAAGTATCTATGCAAATGATTATGACATTTCCATGTCCACATAGTTCAAGAAACAGAACTACTAGTCATCTTGCATTCTAGTCGTCTAACGTTTTCTATGCGTCCATCTTTATAGAAAACTCCGACCAAGGACCTTTTTCAAATTTTGACATTCAAGTTCACTTGATAGACATTTCTTAGTCACAGGACTGGTCCTGACAGTCTATCTTGAATATATCGTCAAATTTGAACGGACTCATAATTTAATACTAAACCAAGATTAAATGGAATATGAAAATACATTTAATATATGATAAATGTTCAATCCCAATGTTTTACAACCATGGGCCTCAAACCCATCTTTAAAATAGTTCATTGAATTCAAAGCTATGCTTGATTTCCAGTGCTACAACGTGAGTGTTGCTTCTCACTTGTTGCATAGGTTTAGTTATCATGCTTTGCCAATCTTAATATCCTTTTCATCGAATGTTCTTCGAGATATGATGATAAGATCTTTTGAGTTTGTTTATAATGTGATCTAGTCTTTCTTACTTCGATAGTGGTTCTACGCATTTTGCAATGCAGAACCATCAAGTTAGCAGACATTTGATCCACCCAAGTTCAGTGAAGAACTCTTTAACTTAAACAACCCTGTTTTATGGCTTCTTAGGCAATAAGTACTTTTACTTCAACTGTATAGGTTGCAAGTGATGCTTTGTTTGGATTTACCTATCCAAGCAGTTCATTGATATGTGGAAGCAAATCATCCAGGTAGTAGACTTGTGATCAACCTGAGTTCATTGAAGAACTCCCACTAGAAACAATTCCCTTTCATTTCTTCTTAGGCAATAATGAATTCATTTCAATTATGTAGAATTGCAAACGATGCTATCCTTTTAGAATACTCCAACCAGTTCACAAAGATGTGGGAGATACATCTTTCAACTGAGAACTTTGTAAACTAATCATTGATTTAGTTTCCTATGCATTACATATGGTTTAGAACCTATGTTACCACATTTTAATCACGACGCCTAATTGCCCGTGTATGTTTGTAGTTTTCCTAACAACAAGATTCAACTTTTGCTTAGGCAAATGCAGGTAGCATCAAAACTTTAGTTATCTTCACTTCCTCTTATCAAGTGCTCATCCTACATATCCAAATGTATTGGATGTTCTTGATACTGTTCCAATGATCTTTGATCCAAATCAATACAGATTGGTATAAACTCGTCACGTTCCAATGTTCACGAGTTTTCTTGGCGATCTATATATCACATCTACATGATTGATTGTAATGCAAAAACCATTCGCATTTTAAAATCTATCCATGTAACTTTTAGCTTTATTCTGTTTCAAGAGATACTGAATCTTTGCTAAAATCTTGGCATTGCCATGTGATATAAGATGAAGGCACCTCTTCAAGGTCCTTCATGCTTAACTCTAGTGATATAAGATGAAGGCACCTCTTCAAGGTCCTTCATGCTTAACTCTAGTGATATAAGATGAAGGCACCTCTTCAAGGTCCTTAATGTGATATAAGATGAAGGCACCTCTAATAAATGCGGTTCAGTATTAATTAACAAGTTAATAATTCAGTGAGATCAAGTGAGTTGAATGCCTAGCTAGAGGCCGCTTCAGTTCAAGTGGAATTAATGATATTAATCCACAGCTTACTCTTGACTGAACCCGTAGGGTCACACAAATAGTACGTAAACGGATTAATTATTTAATGACATTAAATGGTCCATCTATGGATATTCGGAATCGACGGATCTTTGTTTCAGTGGGAGCTGAGAACGTCAAAGGCAAGAAATGAATACTCCGGAAACGATGATATTGCCGGAAACGGAAATATGGATCGTATCGGAAATATAAATATTATCCAAGTCGTAGATGTTGTCGGAAACGGAAACATGTTACGTATCGGAAAATATTATCGGAAATGGAAATATTCCCGGAATCTGAAATATTGCAGGAAACGGAAATATAGTCGGAATCGGAAAATAATTCCGGAAACGGAAATATTAAATATTTGTTAGAAAGGAAATTAATTTCGGAATCGGAAATGTAAAAAATTTGTTCGTATTGGAAATGAATTCCGGAATCGGGAATTTAATCGGAAGCGCATCGTACGAATTAGCATCGGACGAGACTTGCTAGACGAAGGCCCAGCACGAAGCCAGGCCCGCGTCCAGCAAGCCAAGCGCCCAACACAACGCTGCCAAAGCCTCGCCATTTCCAGCACAAGGCCAGGCCCAGCAAGGCCATGGCGCGCGCGCGCGGGCTGATGCTCGTGGGCTGCGAGCAGCGCCTGCTCGTGTGGGCCGCAAGGCCTGCGCGGGTTTGTGCGATGCTCGTGCTCGTGCAATGCTTGTGTTCAACACAAATCCTAAAGCTAATAGAATTTGTTCTATAATTAAATCTTAATCCTAATAAAGATAGAATTTGTTTAATAGAGTTTTAATGAGATTCTAATTAAACAAATTGGTATCCTAATAGGATTCTAAATCCTTTTCCATGACTCTATAAATAGGTGCCTAGGTTCACAATTTATGGATACGAATTCAAGTATTTAAAGGTAAGATTTTTAAGCAATAAAATCAGCCAAACATTTGCACCCTAATAGCCGAAAATTCTAAGAACCTTAAGGGCGATTCTAGTTGGTCAATCTTGAGGCGGATCCGGACGTGCTGTGGACTATCTACGGAGGAACGACACTTAGAGTCCTAAAGACTTGTTCTTGTTCGGTTCGGGCGCAACTAGGGAGGGCACGCTACAAAGTGTATGCATCTAAATTATGCTAACTGATTATGTGCAATTAATATGGTTCCTGGCATTAAGGTTTTTCCGCATGATTTATGTTGTTCATATGTATCATAACCTAACAGTGGTATCACGAGCCCCTTGTTAATTGCATGATCTATAATTGCTTAAACATGGTTAAATTTTACAAATTTGCAAAGAATTAAAAAGGGGTGATTAATTTTCGTAATTGTTAATTAATTGCAAATTGCGTTTATTTAATTATATGTACGCAGTTTTTTGGCAGTTTATTCGTTACTCAACGAAATCGAGTGATTCTTATGTCAATTCTGAAGGAAATATGTCCTTCACCCAAGGTGCATTAAGTCTAATACCAAGGTTCAGATTAATTGCGAACAATTAATTCAGTGAGATCAAGTGATCGGAACAGCTAGCTGGAGCAATGCTTCCGATCAGTGAGTTCTAATGGATATTGAACTCACAACTTACTCTTGACTGAACCTACAAGGTCACACCAATGACACGTAACAGATCACCGGATTAAATGAATTGGAAATTCATTTAATAGCTTTTCGGGAATTAGTTGGAAACGTATTATACGATACGACCTTTGTCGGAATCGTATATCGTATCACGAATATTCTTAAGCTGAGCGACACGAATAAATCGTATCGTATGACGGTGATTCGTCGTATACGAAACGATAATAATATATCGGAAATATTTTAAATCGCGAATACGAAGGGCATCGGAGTTGCCGGCCCATCGAGCCAAGCACGTAAGCGTGCAAGGCCCAACGAGCCAGCAAGCTCGCGAGCAAGGCCCACGGCCCATCTGTTCGGCGCGCGCGCTGTGGGCTTCGGTCTGCAGTGTGTCGCTGGGCACGCGGGCGTGTGTCCGTTGCTTGGCTCGCACGGCTTGCTAGCCGGCCTTGCTTCTTGCTTGGTTGGTTAGTAAGGTTAATGATATAACCTTACAACCTAGTTTCCAACACACACACAATTCATACACTCAAACCCTAGAGACACAGAGAACCCTAATTCTCTCTGTGCCTCCAAAGTGAGTTCTTCCCAAAAGCAAAGTATCTTTATCAATTGTCTAAGCTACGATTATCAAGACGGATCTGATCGTGTCGGTGAACCAAGTAGAGGAACGACAAGTGGAGTTCTTTGTTCGTGTTCGTTGACAGATTATTGTGGAAAACACGCTTCGAATGTAAGTTTGCTTAATCTATGCTTTATACATGTTTCCTGGCTTTGGGGATTGTTCCGCACATGTTATTATGTTTAACTGTATTCCCCTACAGTGGTATCATGAGCCTTATGTATTCAAAGCATGAATTAGCATGATTATTATTGTTTTTGCATCTGTCGAAATTTTGGATTTTTTGTTGATTTTTCGGAATTTTTTACGAATTATTGGATGAATTGCGTATAATCAGGTCTGAAATAAAAAATCATCGCTTTTTTGATTTTTAAAACCCTAATATGATGGAAAACGATTTTCTAACATCAACTCATGGGAATAGATTTGCAAAAACAGGCCTCGAAGTATCGTTGTATGGGTGTTTTTGTTAATTTTTCATTAAAAATTAAAAGTGTCGGACAGTAATTCAATTACAAAGTCGACCTAAACTACTCGGAATTGCTTGAAATTTTGACACAATGTTTCTGGGTACATGCTTGATCTATGGTAAAATTTCAGATTTTTCTGATAAGTATAAACCCTAATTTTGCCTTTTCCCAATTCGTAAAATTTACAACCCTAATTGAATTTTAATTAATTTTGGTTTAATAATTCGGTTAATTAGGGAAGGGGGTATAATTTCATGGGTCAGTGGCTAATTTTAAAATTATTGGATTAAAATTTTGATTGGTTTCGTTAATTTTAATCGCACTTAAACCAAATTATTAATAATCTGAAATTTTATTGTTAATGAACGATATAAAATTTCGGATTTTATTAATTAAAAGTTCAAACTTTAAAGTTGATTCGATCGTTCTTGAAAGTTTGAATATTGTTAGCCCTTGATTTATTAATTTTACGAAATTGGATTGTCGTTAAAGTTTATTAAATCGTTAAAAATCGTTGTTTTTCGAAAATAAAAATCGTAACTTTTTTGAAAAATAAAATTAATGCAAGTTCGTGAATTAAATTTAATTTTAATTAAGTTGGTCCGTTTTACGAACCAAAAACACGAACATGAGCATGGTGGAAGTATGGCTCGTCGAGCCATACGAGGCCATTGTGCTCGACCGACCCATGCGACACGGGCATTAGCAACGATGATGCGTGCCTCGTGCGCGCTGGGCGAGGAAGGGCAGGCGAGGTAGCTTGCGGGGCTGCGACGAAGCGAGGCGCAAGCCTTGCGACGTCGAGCACTCACGATGCACAACACGCAGCGCAGGGCAGCATCGCTGCGGGGACGCGCGCGCGCGAGTGATGGGGCGGGGTGCGCGAGCTCTTGCTCGTGTGCTCTTGGGCCTCACGCGAGGCGGGGCTGGGCGCAAGCCTAGCCCAATCAAGCAATTGGACTTTTTTTTTAAAATCGTTTAATTCGTTGGGCTTCGTATATTTGCATTAATTTGGGCTAACGGGATATTTAATTTAATATTTTATTTGCTTGGGCAGGGCCGCGAGTTTTAATTTAATATTTCATAATTAATTATCCGGAATAATTATTGGTTTGAGTGGGAGCCACTAAAATGAAATTGAAATGAAATAATTATTTTAATTATTTCGTAGGTCGCATTATTTTAATTAAATTCAATTTTAATTAGAATAAAGTCTAAGGATTAATAATTTGGAAATTGATTAATCTTTTGGGACGCGTTTATGTGAATGTGAATTTTAATTAATTCACGTAAATACTTGCATATTAACATGGGCCATTCGTTTTAGCATACGAATGGGTGAATGCGTAGAATATATATTTTATGCAATGCAGGTACTCCAAGTGACTAGTATGGCCAATTTAAGATAGTTAAATACGGTCTGCGCACCGTTCTATCTTTGAATGTAAAGTTTTAAATATGGTCTGCGTACCATGGAAATTTTGATGTAATTTATTATTTTCAAGTATTTCTAAGCTTAGAACTTTAAGTTAGCATTTGAACGAAGATTCAAGACGATGCCAAGCTAACAAGGAGGTGATGAAGATTGGATGCTTCAAGACAAGAAGTTTTGGGCCATACTAGATCACCAATTATCTATGCAATTTAACATATATATATATATATATATATATATATATATATATATATATATATATATATATATATATATATATATATATATATATATATATATATTATGCGTGATTGTATGACTGTATGTATGCTTTGCATGAACAGGTTGTTTCCTATGAATCGATTAGTTTTAAGTTCACTAAATAATCCAACCAACATAGAAACAACTAGGTCCAAGTAATATTGAGTTTTAAAAATTGCCTTCCAAATCAACACTTACAAAAATCTAGGGATCTAAGATAGTAGGTTTACGCTAAAGCGAGGTGCTATTTTAGTTGACTTAGGTGGTAAGGCGTCCTAAAGGAGCACGATGATTGTGGTTGCAACTCAAACAACAATGGCATTAAGTTATGGCAATGGGATAAATTATGGCATTAATTTATTAACCAAGAGTAATTTGGAGATTACTAGCAATAGGTTTTGCTTACCTAAAATCTTAAACTACTTAAGACATGCTAAAGTTGCTTAAGGATTTAGGACTTTTGGGGTCCTGGAATCGTTTCATTCATTTATGGACCATGTTTTTGCTTTTTGCATGAATGAAATGTTTTAATAGCTTTAATGATTGCATGTTTTGCTTTTATTTCAAAGTTATTGAATTGTATGAATGGTTATTTATTGCAAATTCTTTTCGATTGTAGTAATAAAAATGGTCGCGAACATAACAACAATCATATCAGCTGAAATTCTGGATGTCGAGTTAGACTTGACTAATTTTCTTGAATGGAAAGAGAAACTTGTCGAAGTTTTGAAAGTTAATGGCATACACTATGTCATTGAACAACCTTTCCCTAGCTATGATGCGCGAGGCATGACTCCTGAAGGGTACAGAAGTTGGGCACTTCACAAATACCTTGTCACGGAGTTCATCCTTAAGTCTATCCCTGAGAGTGGGAGAGGGAGGTTCATTACTTTTGAACCTCAAGCTCTCCTAAGTAGCCTCGAGGATAAGTGTGCGGGTTTTCGACCCTTGTGCCAAAATGGTGGCAATGGGGTTGACGAATTGACTAATTCGATGAGCGATCTCAAGCTCATAACCCCACGCAAGTCGTGCCTAGAAATTGAACTTCTGGAGGCACAAAGGCGCATCTACTCTGTCAAGATGGACAAAAACACATCAATTCGGTCTCATGTGGATATGATGTCTGGATTATTTTTCACAATTGAGAGACTTGGTGGTTCCATCAAAGAGTCGGTAGCTATTGCACTAGTGCTGAATTCTCTTCATAAGGATTATGAGGGTTTTAAGATACACTATCTCTTTTATCAGAAAGAGAGCACATTCTGTGAACTTGTGGAATTACTCATGAAATGCGAGAAAATCCTTAAGTTCAATCAAGACCCTTTGAATGTGAGGTGCACTTAATTCAAGAAAGTAGGCAAGGGGAAGAAAAGCAAGGCTGCATCTTCGTCCACTCCCGGAGGGCATCTGGCGCCTTCCAAGATCAAGATGAAGAGGAATGCTTCTCCTTATACATCGCAATGCTTCAATTGTAATGAAACTGGTCATTACAAGCGAGATTGCCCCAAACTAAAGGAAGAGAAGAAGGACGGAAACGTTGCTTCTCCTTCAGGTATGTATGTTATACATTGTAATCTTGCTAATTCTACTTCTTGGGTATTAGATACTGGTTGTGGCTCACACTTATGTTCCAATTCACAGGGACTAAGGAGAAGTAGAAAGCTTGATAAAGGCGAGATGGATCTACGCGTGGGAAAGGGAGCACGGATTGCTGTATTAGCCGTAGGATCTTATTTTATTTCTTTGCCTAGTGGGTTTGTTTTGGAACTAGAAAACTGTTACTATGTTCCTAGTATCACCAGAAACATCATTTCCGTTTCAAGTTTGGATTCTAAAGGTTTTAGTTTTCAATTTAAAGACAATAGTTGTTCTTTTTCTTTGAATGGAATGTTTTATGGTTCAGCAGAACAAGAAAACGGTCTTTATGTGCTAGATACGAGCAAACACATTTATAACATAAATACCAAAAAGGCTAAAACTGGTGATTCGGATCTCACATTTCTGTGGCATTGTCGATTAGGCCATATAAACATAAAGCGCATGGAATTACTTCAACGGAAAGGAATTCTAGAATCATTCGACTTAGAGAAGATTGATCAATGCAAATCTTGTTTACTTGGCAAAATGACAAAGCAACCTTTCTCAAAGGTGGGAGAAAGAGCAAGCGAACTACTAGGGCTAATACATACGGACGTATGTGGGCCTATGAGTACGAAAGCTAGAGGTGAGTTCAGCTATTTCATAACGTTTACGGACGACTTCAGTAGATATGGCTATATTTACTTAATGAAGCACAAGTCTGAATCGTTTGAGAAATTCCGAGAATTTCAAAATGAAGTAGAGAATCAACATGGCAAGAAAATCAAAGCTCTAAGATCGGATCGAGGAGGTGGATATCTTAGCCACGAGTTTGATGACCATCTAAAAGAATGCGGTATTCTTTCTGAATTGACTGCTCCGGGGACACCTCAATGGAATGGAGTGTCGGAACGGAGAAATAGGACCTTACTCGATATGGTCAGGTCAATGATGGGTCAGGCCGAACTTCCTTTACAGTTCTGGGGACATGCGTTGCAAACTGCAGCACTCACACTGAATTGTGCTCCGTCAAAAGCTGTTGAAAAGACTCCATACGAATTATGGACTGGGAAACTTCCAAAGTTGTCTTTTCTGAAGATTTGGGGTTGCGAAGCATATGTCAAGCGATTAATTTCGGACAAGCTACAACCTAAATCTGACAAATGTTTCTTCGTTGGGTATCCAAAAGAAACTATGGGGTATTATTTCTACAACAAGTCAGACAACAAGGTATTCGTTGCTCGTGACGGTGTCTTTTTGGAAAGAAATCACATTTCCAAATTGACAAGTGGGAGAATAATAGATCTCGAAGAGATTCGAGACGAACAACGAACTCAGAACTCTTTAGAAGCAGTTCAAGTTGATGAACCTCCAAGGTCTTTAGAAGAGCCAGTGGGAGTAGTTCCTCAAAACGTTGTTGCCCCTCGTAGGTCAAATAGAACTATTTTTCAGCCGGACAGATGGACAGGCGTCCTCTTGGCTGAAAACTTAGACGTTCTCATATTGGATAGTGATGAACCTTTGACTTACAAGAAAGCTATGACGAGCCCAAGCTCCATTAAATGGTTAGAGGCCATGCAATCTGAAATAGACTCCATGTCTGAAAATCAAGTCTGGGATTTGGGTGATTTACCGGATGGGTTCACACCTATCGGATGCAAATGGGTCTTCAAATTGAGGAAAGACAAAGATGGAATTGTATACATATACAAGGCTAGATTGGTAGCAAAAGGTTACAGGCAAGTTCACGGCGTTGACTACGATGAAACCTTTTCTCCAGTCGCGATGCTTAAGTATATTCGGATAATCCTTGCGATTGCCGCTTTTCATGACAATGAAATATGGCAAATGGATGTCAAAACTGCCTTCTTGAACGGTGTTCTTGAAGAGACTGTGTTCATGACACAGCCGGAGGGTTTTGTCGATCAAAAGAACCAAGGAAAGGTATGCAAGCTTAAGAAGTCCATCTACGGACTAAAGCAGGCATCAAGGAGTTGGAATAAACGATTTGATGAAGCAGTCAATAAGTTTGGCTTCATCAAGAATCAGGACGAATCTTGTGTATACAAGAAGGTCAGTGGGAGTAAAATTTCATTCCTAGTCTTGTATGTTGACGGCATACTGCTTATTGGAAACGACATTCCTATGTTGGAGTCTGTAAAGACTTGGCTCGGGAAGTGTTTCTCAATGAAGGACTTAGGAGAGGCACAGTACATATTGGGCATCAAGATCTATAGGGATAGATCTAAGAGGATGATTGGACTAAGCCAAAGCACTTACATTTACAAAGTGCTAGCTAGGTTCAATATGATGGAAGCCAAGAGAGACCATCTACCCATGTCACATGGCGCATATCTAAGCAAGAATCAGTGTCCCAAAACATCTGATGAGCGTAGAAAGATGAGTGGAATTCCATACGCTTCGGCTATTGGATCCATCATGTATGCTATGATTTGTACAAGGCCGGATGTTTCGTTCGCACTCAGTGAAACGAGCAGGTACCAGTCATAACCAGGTGAGGCGCATTGGACTGCTGCCAAGAACATCCTAAAGTACCTGAAAAGGACTAAGGATCAGTTTCTGGTTTATGGTGGTACAGATGAGTTGATTGTTAAGGGCTATACGGGTGCAAGCTTTCAAACCGACAGAGATGATTTCAGATCACAGTCTGGGTTTGTGTTCTGCCTCAACGGCGGAGCAGTAAGTTGGAAAAGTGCTAAGCAAAGCACTATTGTGGATTCTACAACTGAAGCCGAGTACATTGCTGCCTCAGAAGCAGCAAAGGAAGCTGTTTGGATTCGGAAGTTCATCGAAGAACTTGGTGTTGTCCCCTCCATTAAAGGACCAGTGGCTTTGTATTGCGACAATAGCGGAGCCATTGCCCAGGCAAAGGAGCCTAGGAGCCACCAGAAGTCCAAGCACGTACTGCGGCGATTTCATATACTTCGAGAGATCGTTGAAAGAAAGGAAATCGAGATTTGCAAGGTTGGAACTGACGACAACGTCGCGGATCCATTGACTAAACCGTTGCCACAAGTGAAACACAACGCACATGTAGCAACCATGGGAATCAAGCATGTATCGTTTTAGAACATCTGTTAAATCTATGTTTAAAACAATTGGTTTAACCATTTCATATTTATGAAATTTATTTATTTCATAATTCATTTAATTGTGGTTTAGAATTAAATGATAAGTCCATGTGATTCAAATCATTCAAATGGGATGTCAAGATGGATTCTTTGACAAAGAAACACCCATAAGTGAACTTGAATATTGAAGTCACAAAGGGTCCCTAATCCAGGTCATTGAAAGGTGGACGACCAATGACTAATGAAGATTAGATTTCAAGTAGATTACTTAGTTCTGTTTCTTGAACTAGAGTGACTGGATGTCAGAATCTTTTGCATAGATACTTATTGGATGTTGTATCGGATTGACCATGAGAATGATTTAAGAGAAAATAATAAGAGGCTCGTGATACCACTGATAGGTTATGATACATATGACAAAACATAAATCATGCGGAAAAACCATAAAGCCAGGAAAGCATATTATTTACACATAATCATTTAGCATAGTTTAGGTGCATACGCTTTGTTGCGTGCCCTCCCTAGCTGCGCCCGAACCGAACAAGAACAAGTCTTTAGGACTCCAAGTGTCGTCCCTTCGTAGATAGTCCACAGTACGTCCGTATCCGCCTCAAGATTGACCAACTAGAATCGCCCTTAAGGTACTAGGATTTTCGGCTAGGTTAGTGCAAGTGTATGGCTGAATTTTTCTTTCAAAACTTACCTTTAGAATACTTCAATCGTGTCTCTAAATAATGACCCTAGGCACTTATTTATAGAGGTATGGAAAGGGAACTGGAATCCTACTAGGATACGAATTAATTAAACTAGAATCCTATTAGAACTCTAATTAATTAATTTATCCTTTTAGGATTAGGAATTTAATCATATATCAAATCCTAATAGTTTTAGGATTCGTGTATGAACACAAACACACACACGCACGGCAGCCCACGAGGGGCGCCTATGTGCGTGCGGCCTGTGAGCTCGCAGCCCATGCCACGAGGCCCACACGCTGCTGTGGCCTTGGCGCGCGCTGGGCCTGCCTTGCGGTGGGCCTGGGCGCTGCCTTGGCTTGGGGCGTTTGTGGCGCGCTGGCTTGCTGGGCGATGACCCGGCTTCGTGCTGGGCCTTCGTCCGGCAGGCCTCGTCAGATGCTTATTCGTACGATGCGCTTCCGATTAAATTCCCGGTTCCGGAATTTATTTCCGATACGAACAATATTTAATATTTCCGATTCCGGAATTAATTTCTATTTCGAACAAATATTTAATATTTCCGTTTCCAGAATTATTTTCCGATTCCGATAATATTTCCGATTCTGACAATATTTCCGTTTCCGGCAATATTTCCATTTCCATCAATATTTTCCGATACGTACCATGTTTCCGTTTCCGGCAACATCTACGACTTGGATAATATTTATATTTCCGATACGATCCATATTTCCGTTTCCGGCAATATCATCGTTTCCGGAGTATTCATTTCTTGCTTGTGACGATCTCAGCTCCCACTGAAACCAAGATCCGTCGATTCCGAATATCCATAGATGGAGTATTTAATGCCATTAAATACTTGATCCGTTTACTTTCTATTTGTGTGACCCTACGGGTTCAGTCAAGAGTAAGCTGTGGATTAATATCATTAATTCCACTTGAACTGAAGCGGCCTCTAGCTACGCATTCAGCTCACTTGATCTCACTGAATTATTAACTTGTTAATTAATACTGAAACGCATTTATTAGACTTAACATTGAATGCATACTTGGACCAAGGGCATTATTTTCTTCAGTCTCCCACTTGTCCTTTGGGACAAGTGTGCATTTCCTAATTCCTTTGTCGCTCGATGCTTGTTCTTGAATATAAGGTAAGAGTTGTCATCCTTATTATGTCCAGAGGTGTTTCTCGATTCCAGAGTTCAACTGATCAAATAAACAGATAATCATAGCCTATGATTCATCCCAGCACGGCCATGCATTTTACAATTTCTAGCTCTCCGAGTGGCCTTGTACAACTTTTAAGCATCTCATCCCGATTTATGGGAGGACAATCCCAATCTCGCGATTTTGAGATTAGACTTCGTTTGATAGGTGATTACCTGAGCGTTGCCTTTATAGCCTCCTTTCACGGTGCGACGGTTGGTCAACGTCAAAGCAACCAGTTCTCAAACAAGTAATCTCAAATCACTCAGGTATTGAGGATTTAGTGTCTAATAATTTTAATGAAATTTACTTATGACAGATTTTCATCTCTTACAGTAAAGTTTCATAGGTCCGTCCGATACTAGTCTTCCCGAAGTAAGTATCTATGCAAATGATTATAAAATTGCCATGTCCACATAGTTCAAGAAACAGAACTACTAGTCATCTTGCATTCCAGTCGTCTAAGGTTTTCTATGCGTCCAATTTTTTTTTTTTATAGAAAATTCCGACCAGGGACCATTTTCAACTTTTGACATTCAAGTTCACTTGATAGACATTTCTTAGTCACAGGACTGGTCCTGACAGTCTATCTTGAATATTGTGTCAAATTGAAGGGACTCATCATTTGATAAACCACAAATTAAATGGAAAAATGAATTCTATTCATTTATTGTGAATGATTAACCAATAATGTTTTACAAAGAATTAAACTCTAAAACTTTAAAACATTAAATAAGGACATCAAAGCCATTCTCCAATATGCTTGATTCCCATAGCTGCAGTGTGCGAGTTGTGCTTCGCCTGCGGCAGAGGTTTAGTCAATGGATCTGATATGTTGTCATCAGTTCCAATCTTGCTTATCTCGACTTCTTTTCTTTCAACGAACTCTCGTAGAAGGTGAAATCTACGTAGTACATGCTTGACTCTTTGGTGGTGTCTAGGCTCCTTTGCCTGTGCAATAGCTCCGTTATTATCACAATACAGGGCTATTGGTCCTTTAATGGAGGGGACTACACCTAGTTCACCTATGAACCTCCTAAGCCATATAGCTTCCTTTGCTGCTTCATGTGCAACAATGTACTCCGCTTCAGTTGTAGAATCCGCAATGGTGCTTTGCTTAGCACTTTTCCAGCTTACTACACCTCCGTTGAGGCAGAAGACAAACCCAGACTGTGATCTGAAATCATCTTTGTCGGTTTGGAAACTTGCGTCCGTATAGCCTTTAACAATTAATTCATCATCTCCACCATAGACCAGGAAGTCATCTTTGTGCCTTTTCAGGTACTTCAGAATAATCTTGGCAGCAGTCCAATGTGCCTCTCCTGGGTCTGACTGGTATCTGCTCGTAGCACTGAGTGCGTACGCAACATCCGGGCCTGTACATATCATAGCATACATTATTGAACCAATCAATGATGCATATGGAATCCCATTCATTCGTCTACGCTCATCAAGTGTTTTTGGGCACTGAGTCTTGCTTAGAGTTATTCCATGAGACATGGGTAGGTAGCCTCGCTTGGAGTCTGCCATCTTGAACCTATCAAGCACCTTATTGATATAAGTGCTTTGACTAAGTCCAATCATCTTTTTAGATCTATCTCTGTAAATCTTGATGCCCAATATGTACTGTGCTTCCCTTAGATCCTTCATCGAAAAACATTTCCCAAGCCAAATCTTGACAGAGTTCAACATAGGAATGTCATTTACGATAAGTAATATGTCATCGACATATAATACTAGGAAAGCAATTTTGCTCCCACTGACCTTCTTGTATACACAAGATTCGTCTGCGTTTTTGATGAAACCAAAGTCACTGACTGCTTCATCAAAACGTATATTCCAGCTCCTTGATGCCTGCTTCAATCCATAGATTGATTTCTTTAGCTTGCATACCTTTTTAGCATTCTTTGGATCCTCAAAACCTTCAGGCTGTGTCATAAACACAGTTTCTGTTAAAACGCCGTTTAAGAAAGCGGTTTTGACATCCATCTGTCATATTTTGTAATCGTAATATGCAGCGATTGCTAGCATTATCCGAATAGACTTTAGCATTGCAACTGGTGAAAAGGTTTCATCATAATCCACAGCGTGGACTTGCCTGTAACCTTTTGCAACCAATCTAGCTTTGAAAACTTCAAGTTTCCCATCCTTGTCCTTTTTCAGTTTGAAAACCCATTTGCTTCCAATGGCTTGGTAGCCATCTGGCAAATCGACCAAATCCCATACTTGGTTTTCTGATATGGAGTCTAATTCAGATTGCATGGCTTCTTGCCATTGCTTGGAGCTAGGGCTCGTCATAGCTTGTTTGTAAGTCGCAGGTTCATCACTTTCAAGTAATAGAACGTCATAGCTCTCGTTCGTCAAAATACCTAAGTACCTTTCCGGTTGAGATCTATATCTCTGCGATCTATGCGGGGTTACATCTCTAGATTGACCATGATTCTCACCAGATGCTTCTAAAGATCTATGAGTTTCATCCTGAATGTCATCTTGAGAATTCTCTAGAGTTTGTTGTTCGACTCGAATTTCTTCGAGGTCTACTTTTCTCCCACTATCAGACCGTAGTGCTTTAATCTTCTTGCCTAATTGATTCTCTACTTCACTCTTAAATTCCTTGAATTTGTCAAAGGATTCAGACTTATGCTTCATTAGGTAGACATAACCATATCTACTGAATTCGTCAGTGAAAGTGATAAAGTAGCTGAAACCACCCCTAGAATTTGTACTCATTGGTCCACATACATCTGTATGGATTAAACCCAATAGTTCAGTTGCTCTTTCTCCAACTTTAGAGAAAGGTTGCTTTGTCATTTTGCCAAGTAAACATGATTCGCACTTACCATAATCCTCTAAGTCAAATGGTTCTAGAATTCCTTCCTTTTGAAGTCTTTCCATGCGTTTCAGGTTAATATGGCCTAATCGACAATGCCACAGATAGGTGAGATCTGAATCATCCTTTTTGGCCTTTTTGGTATTTATGTTATAAACTTGTTTGTCGTAATCTAATAAATATAGTCCATTGACTAATCTAGCAGATCCATAAAATATCTCTTTAAAATAAAACGAACAACTATTGTCTTTTATTAAAAATGAAAATCCCTTAGCATCTAAGCAAGAAACATAAATGATGTTTTTAGTAAGACTTGGAACATGGAAACACTCTTCCAGTTCCAAAACTAGCCCAGAGGGCAACGACAAATAATAAGTTCCTACAGCTAATGCAGCAATCCGTGCTCCATTTCCCACTCGTAGGTCGACTTAACCCTTGCTTAACTTTCTACTTCTTCTTAGTCCCTGTGAATTGGAACATAAGTGTGAGCCACAACCTGTATCTAATACCCAAGAAGTTGAATTAGCAAGTATACAGTCTATAACGAAAATACCTGAAGATGGAACGACTGTTCCGTTCTTCTGATCTTCCTTTAGCTTCAAGCAATCTCTCTTCCAATGCCCCTTCTTCTTGCAGTAGAAGCATTCGGATTCAGAAGTGGGTTGACTGACCTTCCTCTTTTCAGATTTGGCGCCAGCTGGTTGCTTAGTCTGGCTGGCCTTGTTGCCACCTTTCTTAGCATTCCTCTTTTTTCCAGATTTCTTGAACTTACCCCCACGCACCATAAGCACATCTTGCTTATCACTTTTGAGCGTCTTTTCAGCGGTCTTCAGCATACCGTGAAGCTCAGTGAGCGTTTTGTCCAGACTATTCATACTGTAGTTCAGTTTGAACTGATCATACCCGTTATGAAGAGAATGGAGGATGGTGTCTACAGCCATTTCCTGAGAAAATTGCTGATCCAGCCGACTCATATTCTCAATGAGTCCAATCATTTTGAGAACATGTGGACTTACGGGCTCGCCTTTCTTAAGCTTGGTCTCAAGAATTTGCCTATGAGTCTCGAATCTTTCGACTCGAGCCAGATCTTGGAACATGTTCTTTAACTCACTGATGATCGTGAAAGCATCTGAGTTGATGAACGTTTTCTGCAGATCTGCACTCATGGTGGCGAGCATTAGACATTTCACATCCTTATTGGCATCAATCCAACGATTGAGGGCTGCCTGAGTGACCCCTTCGCCTGCGGCTTCGGGCATCGCCTCTTGGTTGATAGGTACGTCTAAGAACTTATTAGGTAAACCTATCGATTTTTCCACGACATAAAAGGACTCCTTACTTATATCGTTGAGTTTCACCAAAACGAACATGTACTCACAATTATTTGTGTACCTTACCCCTTTAGTATCGACAAGTAACACCTCGCTATGGCGGAAAACTATTACTAAGATCGATGTAAAGGATATCCAAGTAAGTGTTATTTTGGCATGGCACATTTTAACTCAATTTTTAAGTTTGGAACTTAAGGCTCTTACTATGTTGGTTAGATTTTAAGTGAACTAAAATCCTTAATCATGCAACATAATCAAGCCACAATCTCATGCATAATTAAGACATATTTAAAGCAATAAATAACTTAAAGCATGCATAAGATAAATGTGATCTAGTATGGCCCGACTTCATCTTGAAGCTTCAACTTCAAAGTCCGTCTTGAAAATGGAAACTTCGTCTTGAATTTCACCGTGGGAGGCGCCATTTTCTCAAAATAGGATAAGATATAATTAAAACTAATTACAACTATTTGATGGTACGCAGACCATATTTAAATTGAAGAACAAATTTGGTACTTTAGACCAATTACATTCAAATTAATGGTACGCAGACCATATTTTCTATCCTATTTGGGCCATACTAGTCACTTCATAACCTGCAAAACAGTACATATACAATATATACCATTCATCCATTCATTATCATGAATGACCCACATAATTGGTTAGTTAAAACACATTGTATGCATCATATAAACATTTGCAGCAATTAATCAAGGGCACCAATAATCTACCAATTATTCAGTCCTTATTAATTCTAATCAAGTTGTTTAACCTTAAAGGATTTGTAGACCTAATCAAGAGTTTATGACTAAAAAGGGCTCCCACTTAAACCAATAAATTCATATGCTTTACTAATTTTAAACATAAAAATCTATTTCTAGTCTAACCGGAAACATACAAATTTAATTGAAATTTAAAGCTCATATAAATTTATAATTGAATCCATTTATTTAATTTATTTTTCAGTCGAATTTTAAATTAATTCAAGGTTTTTAATTTTAGTAAAATAATTAGAATAAATAAAATTTATAATAATTATAATATTCAAAATTAAAATCCAAGAAAACAATTTAAATTATTAATTTTAAAATTAATTAAAATTAGGATTTTTTGGTATTTACTACCTTCAAAATACACCACTTTTGTATTTACTACCTTATGAAAATTTTATTTTAAATTACTACCTTAAAGTTCCATTTTTTTTATATTCACTACCATTTTACATTTTTCTCATTTTAAAATTGAGATATCTCTTTCGTTTCTTAATCATTTTAAGTGATTCAAAGCTCATTCTTCTCATTTATATGTAAGGATTCCATAGGGATCTTACCTTTTAACATTTCGTAAAAGTTTAAACAAATTAAATATTATTTTTAAAATTTTAAAATATTTATGAATTATCAAACGAATTTTTTTGAAATGACGTTCTCAATGAAATCCCTATAGAAAAAGGAAAATATTGAACTTCTAATCACTTTAAACGATTAAGAAACGAAAGAGATAACTTAATTTTAAAATGAGAAAACTATAAAGTGGTAGTAAATAAAAAAAATCTGGAAGTTTAAGGTAGTAATTTAAAATAAAAATTTCATAAGGTAGTAAATACAAAAGTCGTGTATTTTAAAGGTAGTAAATACCAAAATTTCCTTAAAATTACATGAACAGAAAATTTCAAATTAAAATTTAAAACTCGACAATCGTAACATGACGAGCACTTGGGCTTGCGCCCAAGCCCCATCGATTGCACGACCATCGCTGGCCCATGGCACGTCATCGCAGCAGCCACGCGCAAACGCAGCAAGCCAAGCTACGCTTGCGCGTAGCCTGCCCGCCCGTAGCATCGCAGCAGCTACGATGTGCTTGCTCACTTGCTCGCGCAAGCATGCGCTCGAGGCCACGCGTGTTGGCGCGCTGAGCTGCGATCGCTGGGCGACCAGCTCTCGCCCTCGCACGCGCGCGCCTCTGCTTGGGTGCCCTGCCATCGCTGCTCGTCCATCGCCCACATGCGCGCAGCACTCGACACAAGGCAGGGCTGCTGCCTTGTGCTCGGGCGCCATCGCCTTGCTCGCTGCATTCGTACCGCATGGGCGACGAGCTCCTTTGCTCGTCGTCGCATGCCCGCACTATACAACACCCCTTAAGGGTAACACGTAGCGTCCATTGCTTTGTGCGTGCAAGTTTATTAGCGAATTTCATAAAAAATTAAAATTTTTAATTCAAAATTAATGACAAATTAATAAAATATATTAATTTCATAATTTTAGGGCGAAAAATCGAAAATTTATTAATCAATTAATTTTCGATTAACATGGATTCAAATCTAGGTCATAAAAATTTAAAATTTAACATAAATTAACAATTTTTATGGTGGTTTGTAATCATTGGTACCTAATTAAATTATTAATTAATTATGAAAAACAAATCAATTCTAAATTATTCGAATTGCAACAAATTAATCATAATTACAAATTAGATTGTATAATTAACAAGGCTAGGCATTCAAACTTGTTAAACATATACTGTAGGTCAATAAAAAATTCAAGATTTATCAACAAGAATCGCAAATATTTAATTTAACATCTTAAATTTCCAAACTTTTGCGTTCGAAAAACTAAAACCTCCGAAAAGTCACAGTTAGGCTTCGAATTCGGGAATTCTGGGTTCGGCCAAAATTTTAGAATGCCTTTTACATGCGGAATTGACACAAATATCACTCCATTTGGATGAGTAACGAAGAAACTGCCGAAAAACTGCGTACATATAATTAAATAAACGCAATTTGCAATTAATTAACAATTACGAAAATTAATCACCCCTTTTAATTCCTTGCAAATTTGTAATATTTAACCATGTTTATGCAATTTAGATTATGAAAATAATAAGAGACTCGTGATACCACTGATAGGTTATGATACATATGACAAAACATAAATCATGCGGAAAAACCATAAAGCCAGGAAAGCATATTATTTACACATAATCATTTAGCATAGTTTAGGTGCATACGCTTTGTTGCGTGCCCTCCCTAGCTGCGCCCGAACCGAACAAGAACAAGTCTTTAGGACTCCAAGTGTCGTCCCTTCGTAGATAGTCCACAGTACGTCCGTATCCGCCTCAAGATTGACCAACTAGAATCGCCCTTAAGGTACTAGGATTTTCGGCTAGGTTAGTGCAAGTGTATGGCTGAATTTTTCTTTCAAAACTTACCTTTAGAATACATCAATCGTGTCTCTAAATAATGACCCTAGGCACTTATTTATAGAGGTATGGAAAGGGAACTGGAATCCTACTAGGATACAAATTAATTAAACTAGAATCCTATTAGAACTCTAATTAATTAATTTATCCTTTTAGGATTAGGAATTTAATCATATATCAAATCCTAATAGTTTTAGGATTCGTGTATGAACACAAACACACACACGCACGGCAGCCCACGAGGGGCGCCTATGTGCGCGCGGCCTGTGAGCTCGTAGCCCATGCCACGAGGCCCACACGCTGCTGTGGCCTTGGCGCGCGCTGGGCCTGCCTTGCGGTGGGCCTGGGCGCTGCCTTGGCTTGGGGCGTTTGTGGCGCGCTGGCTTGCTGGGCGATGGCCCGGCTTCGTGCTGGGCCTTCGTCCGGCAGGCCTCGTCCGATGCTTATTCGTACGATGCGATTCCGATTAAATTCCCGGTTCCGAAATTTATTTCCGATACGAACAATATTTAATATTTCCGATTCCAGAATTAATTTCCGTTTCGAACAAATATTTAATATTTCCGTTTCCGGAATTATTTTCCGATTTCGATAAAATTTCCTATTCTGACAATATTTCCGTTTCCGGCAATATTTCCGATTCCGGCAATATTTCCATTTCCATCAATATTTTCCGATACGTACCATGTTTCCGTTTCCGGCAACATCTACGACTTGGATAATATTTATATTTCCGATACGATCCATATTTCTGTTTCCGGCAATATCATCGTTTCCGGAGTATTCATTTCTTGCTTGTGACGATCTCAGCTCCCACTGAAACCAAGATCTGTCGATTCCGAATATCCATAGATGGAGTATTTAATGCCATTAAATACTTGATCCGTTTACGTGCTATTTGTGTGACCCTACGGGTTCAGTCAAGAGTAAGTTGTGGATTAATATCATTAATTCCACTTGAACTGAAGCGGCCTCTAGCTAGGCATTCAGCTCACTTGATCTCACTGAATTATTAACTTGTTAATTAATACTGAACCGCATTTATTAGACTTAACATTGAATGCATACTTGGACCAAGGGCATTATTTCCTTCAGGGTGAAGTCGACCTACGAGTGGGAAATGGGGCAAGGATTACTGCATTAGCTGTAGGAACTTATTATTTGTCGTTGTCCTCTGGGCTAGTTTTGGAACTGGAAGAGTGTTTCCATGTTCCAAGTCTTACTAAAAACATCATTTCTGTTTCTTGCTTAGATTCTAAGGAATTTTCCTTTTTAATAAAAGACAATAGTTGCTCGTTTTATTTTAAAGAGATGTTTTATGGATCTGCTAGATTAGTCAATGTACTTTATTTATTAGATCACGACAAACAAGTTTATAACATAAATACCAAAAAGGCTAAAAAGGATGATTCAGATCTCACCTATCTTTGGCATTGTCGATTAGGCCATATTAACTTGAAACGCACAGAAAGACTTCAAAAGGAAGGAATTCTAGAACCATTTGACTTAGAGGATTATGGTAAGTGCGAATCATGTTTACTTGGCAAAATGACAAAGCAACCTTTCTCTAAAGTTGGAGAAAGAGAAACTGAACTATTGGGTTTAATCCATACAGATGTATGTGGACCAATGAGTACAAATGCTAGAGGTGGTTTCAGCTACTTTATCACTTTCACTGATGACTTCAGTAGATATGGTTATGTCTACCTAATGAAGCATAAGTCTGAATCCTTTGACAAATTCAAGGAATTTCAGAGTGAAGTAGAGAATCAATTAGGCAAGAAGATTAAGGCACTGCGGTCTGATAAAGGCGGTGAATATCTGAGCTATGAATTTGATGATGTGAGGGGGTCGAAAAAGCACGAGGCTAATGCGTGACCTCGTCCCTCGTGGGTGTGACGCTTCTTTTTGTCAAATCAAGTGTAATTGGATTTCCTGTGAGTTTACACCCAATTGACTAGTAATATAGGAGTCGCCATTCAGTTTTTAACGACAATGAGAAAAACTGACAAAACCCGGTTATCGTGACATAAAGGGAGTGCAATTATGTTTGACCACGACGGCCGTAGGTTCCCTTGTGATCCCTGGTGGTGGGGATCGCTCAACGTACACCCGCAGGGTAGAGATTGAGGGTTCGGGGGACTGTAACTACCAAGAGGAGTACTCGCTCTTCGATAACTCCAGAGGCAGGATATCCTTACTAGCTCAGCATAAATAATTGAAGGGACATGCGTTAACTATTAAACTAATCTGAGTTGATTTTAACAATATGCAACACATAGTACTAGTTCGAGCGCGATTATCTGATTTAGATTGTTTTAAGGGACCTAGCATGATAACCCAATTTCCCAAAAATATCATATTTATTAAGCGTGATCGAACAATCAGATTTTAGTTAGTTTAACAGCTCATAAAAGGGCGAGGAAAGCAATTAAACCATGGAAAAGGGGACACATTACGATGCACCCTTGAGAGGTGCGTCACGGTTCTCAGAAAACTAACCACTTTAATTGACTTTGCTATTTCTCCTTTTATTTAACGAATCTCAAATTATGGGACGGGATACGTTCTGTTCGATTTATGGATCGATTGCGAAAGAACGCGTGATCAGTTTTGCAGCGTGAGGCTTAGGCTTAGGGGTTTAGAGTCAATACTCAGAATATAATTGTGTGTTGTTGTGTTCCTTTCACGTCGAACTTTAAGGCCCTATTTATAGAAAAGAGTTCGTGGAAAGATAGAATTGCAGAACTCTAATCCACGAGTAATTAGGAAAAAACACGTACCAGGTATTTTCAGCGCCCAGGCCTGGGCGCCGAAGATTTCGGCGCCCAGAGCCAGGCGTTGAAAATAGGATCTGGGCTGTTTTTCTTAGTCAGATTCGGATTCCTAGAATCCGGAGTATTTGAGATTTAATTGAGTCTTTTAGTGCGTATTAACCTTGTGACGGGATGCGTCTGGGCCCGTTACGAACTCTAGGCTCGTTAGGATTTTAATTAGTACGTGACTCTTACTTTCGAATCATATTAGGAATAGGATTCTTTCGCAATTTCTATCTCATTTAGGATTTATGTAGGAGTGCAACACCTAATTCTGACAGGTTTCCATCTTTTATGACTTGCCACTTTTAACAATTACCAATTACGACAGTTACTATTTGGGGATGTGAAGTATACGTCAAACGATTAATTTCAGACAAACTTCATCCAAAATCTGACAAATGTATCCTTGTGGGTTATCCAAAGGAAACAAAGGGGTATTACTTCTACAATACATCTGAGAACAAGGTGTTTGTTGCTCGAGATAGTATCTTTTTGGAAAAGGATCACATTTCCAAAATGACAAGTGGGATAAAAGTAAACCTCGAAGAAATTCGAGTCGAACAACAAAATCTAGAGAATTCTCAAGATGACATTTAGGATGAAACTCAGAGATCTTTAGAAGTATCTGGTGAGAATCATGGACCATCTAGATATGTAACCCCGTGTAGATCGCAGAGATATAGATCTCAACCGGAAAGGTACTTAGGTATTTTGACGAACGAGAGCTATGACGTTCTATTACTTGAAAGTGATGAACCTGCGACTTACAAACAAGCTATGACGAGCCCTAGCTCCAAGCAATGGCAAGAAGCCATGCAATCTGAATTAGACTCCATGTCTGAAAACCAAGTTTGGGATTTGGTCGATTTTCCAGATGGCTACCAAGCCATTGGAAGCAAATGGGTTTTCAAACTGAAAAAGGACAAGGATGGGAAACTTGAAGTTTTCAAAGCTAGATTGGTTGCAAAAGGTTACAGGCAAGTCCACGGTGTGAATTACGATGAAACCTTTTCACCAGTTGCAATGCTAAAGTCTATTCGGATAATGTTAGCAATCGCTGCATATTACGATTACGAAATATGGCAGATGGATGTCAAAATCGCTTTCTTAAACGGCGTTTTAACAGAAACAATGTTTATGACACAGCCTGAGGGTTTTGAGGATCCAAAGAATGCTAAAAAAGTATGCAAGCTAAAGAAATCAATCTACGGATTGAAGCAAGCATCAAGAAGCTGGAATATACGTTTTGATGAAGCAGTCAGTGACTTTGGTTTGATCAAGAACGCAGACGAATCTTGTGTATACAAGAAGGTCAGTGAGAGCAAAATTGCTTTTCTAGTATTATATGTCGACGACATATTACTTATCGGAAATGACATTCCTATGTTGAACTCTGTCAAGATTTGGCTTGGGAAATGTTTTTCGATGAAGGATCTAGGAGAAGCACAGTACATACTGGGCATCAAGATTTACAGAGATAGATCTAAAAGGATGATTGGACTTAGTCAAAGCACTTATATCAATAAGGTGCTTGAAAGGTTCAAGATGGCAGACTCCAAGCGAGGCTACCTACCCATGTCTCATGGAATGACTCTAAGCAAGACTCAGTGCCCAAAAACACTTGATGAGCGCAGACGAGTGAAAGGGATTCCATATGCTTCATTGATTGGTTGAATAATGTATACTATGATATGTACACGCCCGGATGTTGCATATGCACTCAGTGCTACGAGCAGATACCAGTCAGACCCAGGAGAGGCACATTGGACTGCTGCGAAGAACATTTCTAAATACCTGAAAAGGCACAAAGATGATTTCCTGGTCTATGGTGGAGATGATGAATTAATTGTTAAAGGCTATACGGACGCAAGTTTCCAAACCGACAAAGATGATTTCAGATCACAGTCTGGGTTTGTCTTCTGCCTCAACGGAGGTGCAGTAACCTGGAAAAGTACTAAGCAAAGCACCATTGCGGATTCTACAACTGAAGCGGAGTACATTGCTGCACATGAAGCAGCAAAGGAAGCTATATGGCTAAGGAAGTTCATAGGTGAACTTGGTGTAGTCCCCTCCATTAAAGGACCAATAGCTCTATATTGTGATAATAACGGAGCTATTGCACAGGCAAAGGAGCCTAGACACCACCAGAGAGTCAAGTATGTACTTCGTAGATTTCACCTTCTACGAGAGTTCGTTGAAAGAAAAGAAGTCAAGATAAGCAAGATTGGAACTGATGATTACATCTCAGATCCATTGACTAAACCTCTGCCGCACGCGAAGCACAACTCGCACACTGCAGCTATGGGAATCAAGCATATTGGAGAATGGATTTGATGTCCTTGTTTAATGTTTTAAAGTTTTAGAGTTTAATACTTCGTAAAACATTATTGGTTAATTATTCACAATAAATGAATAGAATTCATTTTTCCATATAATTTGTGGTTTATTAAATGATGATTCCCTACAATTTGACGATATATTCAAGATAGACTGTCAGGACAAGTCCTGTGAGTAAGAAATGTCTATCAAGTGAACTTGAATGTCAAAAGTTTAAAATGGTCCCCGGTCGGAGTTTTCTATAAAGATGTGAAGGAAATAATGCCCTTGGTCCAAGTATGCATATAATATTAAGTCTAATAAATGCGGTTCAGTATTAATTAACAAGTTAATAATTCAGTGAGATCAAGTGAGCTGAATGCCTAGCTAGAGGCCGCTTCAGTTCAAGTGGAATTAATGATATTAATCCACAGCTTACTCTTGACTGAACCCGTAGGGTCACAGAAATAGTACGTAAACGGATCAAGTATTTAATGGCATTAAATACTCCATCTATGGATATTCAGAATCGACGGATCTTGGTTTCAGTGGGAGCTGAGATCGTCACAAGCAAGAAATGAATACTCCGGAAACGATGATATTGCCGGAAACGGAAATATGGATCGTATCGAAAATATAAATATTATCCAAGTCGTAGATGTTGCCGGAAACGGAAACATGGTACGTATCGGAAAATATTGATGGAAATGGAAATATTGCCGGAATCGGAAATATTACCGGAAACGGAAATATTGTCTGAATCGGAAATATTATCGGAATCGGAAAATAATTCCGGAAACGGAAATATTAAATATTTGTTCGAAACGGAAATTAATTCAGGAATCTGAAATATTAAATATTGTTCGTATCGGAAATTAATTCCGGAATCGGGAAATTAATCGGAAGCGTATCGTACGAATTAGCATCGGACGAGGCCTGCCAGACGAAGGCCCAGCACGAAGCCGGGCCATCGCCTAGCAAGCCAGCGTGCCACAACGCACCAGCCAAGGCTGCGCCAGGCCTACCACAAGTCAGGCCCAGCGCGCGCCAAGGCTGCGGCAGCGTGTGGGCCTCGTGGCAATGGGCTGCGAGCTCGCGGGCTGCGCGCGCGCGCATGGCGCCCCTCGTGGGCTGCTGTGCGTGCGTGTGTGTGTTTGTGTGCTATACGAATCCTAAAGCTATCAGGTTTCGATATATGATTAAATTCCTAATCCTAAAACGATAAATTAATTAAATAAGAGTTCTATTAGGATTCTAGTTTAATTAATTCGTATCCTAATAGGATTCCAGTTCCATTTCCATACCTCTATAAATAGGTGCCTAGGGTCATAATTTATAGAAACAATTGAAGTATTCTAAAGGTAAGATTTTGAAGCAAAAATCAGCCAAACACTTGCAACCTATTAGCCGAAATTCCTAGGAACCTTAAAGGCGATTCTAGTTGGTCAAGCTTAAGGCGGATGCGGACGTGCTGTGGACTATCGACGGAGGGACGACACTTGGAGTCCTAAAGACTTGTTCTTGTTCGGTTCGGGCGCAGCTAGGGAGGGCACGCTACAAAGTGTATGCATCCAAACTGTGCTAAATGATTATGTGTAAATAATATGTTTCCTGGATTTATGGTTTTTCCGCATGATTTATGTTTTGTCATATGTATCATAACCTAACAGTGGTATCACGAGCCTCTTATTATTTTCATAATCTAAATTGCATAAACATGGTTAAATTTCACAAATTTGCAAGGAATTAAAAGGGGTGATTAATTTTCGTAATTGTTAATTAATTGCAAATTGCGTTTATTTAATTATATGTACGTAGTTTTTCGGCAGAATATTCGTTACTCAACCAAATCGAGTGATTTTTGTGTCAATTCCGCATGTAAAAGGCATTCTAAAATTTTGACAAAAATAGAATTATTTGCCAAAACCCAGAATTCCCAAATTCGAAGCCTAACTATGACTTTTCGGAGGTTTTAGTTTTCCGAACGCAAAAGTTTGTAAATTTAAGATGTTAAATTGAATAGTTGCGATTCTTGTTGATAAATCTTGAATCTTTGATTGACCTACTGTATATATTTAACAAGTTTGAATGCCTAATTTGTAATTATGATTAATTTGTTGAAATTCGAATAATTTAGAATTGATATGATTTTCATAATTAATTAATAATTTAATTAGGTACCAATGATTAAAAACCACCATAAAAATTGTTAATTTGTGTTAAATTTTAAATTTTTATGACCTAGATTTGAATCCATGTTAATCGGAAATTAATTAATTAATAAATTTTCGATTTTTCGCCCTAAAATTATGAAATTAATATGATTTATTAATTTTTCATTAATTTTGGAAATAAAAGTTTTAATTTTTATGCAATTCCCTCATAAAACTTGCACGCACAAAGCAATGGAAGCTACGTGTTACCCTTAAGGGGTGTTGTATAGTGCGGGCACGCGACGACGAGCAAGGGAGCTCGTCGCCTGTGCGGTACGATGCAACGAGCAAGGGCCATGGCACACGAGCACAAGGCAGCACGCTTCCCTGTGTCGATGCTGTGCGCATGTGGGCGAGTGGGCAAGGGCGAAGGGCAAGGCGCAAGCCAGTGGCAGACGCGTGTGGGCAGCAAGCGTGCTGCGCCACAGCGCGCGCTGTCACGCCCAGCAAGTAAGCAGACGCAAGGCGACGAGCAAGCGGACGCGCGCAGCGTGGCCTGCAGTGCTACGTTGCGTGTGGCCTGCAGGCGCGACGAGCGAGCAAGCGCGCGCGCATCGTGGCCTGCAGTGCTACGTTGCGTGTGGTTGCTTGCGTGTTGTTGTACGAACAATCAAAGGGCGCTAAGCCTCGTGCACTCGATGGGGCTTGGGCGCAAGCCCAAGTACCTCGTCATGTCTCGATTGAGTCGTTTCAAATTTAATTTTGAATTTTCAGTTCGTAAATAATTTTAATTAATTTTAAAATTAATAATTTAAATTGTATTCTCGGATATTAATTTTGAATATTATAATTATTATAAATTTTATTTATACTAATTATTTTACAAAAATTAAACCTTGAATTAATTTAAATTCGTTTAATTCAACTGAAATAAATTAAATTAATGGAATCGAGTATAAATTTTATATGAGCTTTAAATTTTAATTAAACTTGTATGTTTCCGGTTAGACTAGAAATACATTTTTATGTTTAAAATTAGTAAAGCATATGAATTTATTGGTTTAAGTGGGAGCAATTTTAGTCATAAACTCTTGATTAGGTCTACAAATCCTTTAAGGTTAAACAACTTGATTAGAATTAGTAAGGACTGAATAATTGGTAGATTATTGGTGCCTTTAATTAATTGCTGCAAATATTTATGTGATGCATACAATGTGTTTTCACTAACCAATTATGTGGGCCATTCATGATAATGAATGGGTGAATGGTATATATTATATATGTACTGTTTTGCAGGTTATGAAGTGACTAGTATGGCCCAAATAGGATAGTAAATATGGTCTGCGTACCATTAATTTGAATGTAATTGGTCTAATGCATCAAATTCGTTTTTCAAATTAAATATGGTCTACGTACCATCAAATAGTTGTAATTAGTTTAATTATAGCTTATCCTATTTGAAGAAAATGGCGCCTCCCACGGTGAAATTCAAGACGAAGTTTCCATTTTCGAGACGGACTTTGAAGTTGAAGCTTCAAGATGAAGTCGGGCCATACTAGATCACATTTATCTTATGCATGCTTTAAGTTATTTATTGCTTTAAATATGTCTTAATTATGCATGAGATTGTGGCTTGATTATGTTGCATGATTAAGGATTTTAGTTCACTTAAAATCTAACCAACATAGTAAGAGCCTTAAGTTCCAAACTTAAAAATTAAGTTAAAAGGTGCCATGCCAAAATAAACACTTACTTGAATATCCTTTACATCAATCTAGTAATAGTTTTCGCTCAGCGAGGTGTTACTTATTGGTCCTAAAGGGGTAAGGCACACAAATAATTGTGAGTACATGTTAGTTTTGGTGAAACTCAACGATATAAGTAAGGAGTCCTTTTATGTCGTGGCAAAATCGATAGGTTTACCTAATAAGTTCTTAGACGTACCTATCAACCAAGAGTAGTTTCTAGACTATTAGCAAAAGGTTTTTGCTTACCTAAAATGTTTTAGAATTGAGTCAAAATACATAATGTGCTTAATTCTTCAATGGTTTTAGGGTCTTGAAATCATTTTATTTACACCTGCCGGAACAATAAATTCGAATAAAATGCCAATGACTTGTTTAAATTGCATGATTGCTTTAATTTTCAAGTTATTACTCATGATAAATGTTTAGACTTTGCATGCTTCAATGTATGTTTTAATTATTGTTTATAATTAAATATCTTGCACTGCAGTAAATCCTTTTAGAAAGGTAACAGTAAATTTCCTCGATTGGTAATGAATCCAAGAACGATTCACGGAAATGAGAGAAAATGAGCAATTTAAAATGTACGTTTCTTTTAGCGACTTTTATGGTTGTTTTCGAGTATCAAAAATCAAATGGCAAACCAATTGGTGCTTGTGAATTCAAAAATACACTGTAGTTTTGAGATCATAAAGCATTGAGCTTAAACGCTCAGCTTTACCAATGGTTAACAACCTAACATCTTTGTCCATTTAATTCTCGAATGAGTCTAGTCCCTAGACATTCGAATAGATCGATGCTTAGAGAACTTTAGAAGGTTCTGGTAAGATCATCTAGTTGAAACAAAATATTCAACATAAATTAAATGGTAAGAACCTTGTTGGAGTGACATTGGACATGTCTAACAAAGTATAAAAGTCAACACTAAAGAATTCAATTCTTAAGAATATAAGAAAGGGTACAAGAAATAGGAAAACAAGGAACAAATGAAAGGAATTTACAATTCCGTTTCTACCTATAAGTTTATGTTTAAAGAGAAGTGACCTAGCAATCAAACTTCCTTGGTATCATATACCGCTTGAGGTTCTTACTTCCGTAATAACTCAAACAATGGAAGCTAGGATACACTAATGACCTACAAGTGGAAAATGAAGCATGGCAATGCTACATTAGTTGTAGGGTCATCTAGTTTGTTTTAAGTCCTTTCAAAGGCTGGAACTTAATGGCTATTTTGTTCCATAATCAGCACACCTAAATTTCTGCTTCAAACACAGAAAGACTCACATTCAAGAAAAACAAAAACAATGTTTGTTTGTTTATTTGAATGAAATGGTTATTTACCGGTTGAGTCAATATGCTCGATTAAAAACAAACAACTCTTTAACAATAAAAACTTTACTAGGTTCAAATCAATCTCTTGATTTGAGTTCCACTAATCTTTGGCAGTGTTGCTTAGACCATATCAACAAGTTAACATTCAAAAGCTCTATTGTGATGGACTTTTGAAAGTTGATTAATTTCTAGATCAATTTAAGACAACTAGTCTTACTTGTTGAAAGTAACAAAAGATATGAACTATTGTTAGAACGCCTAGACAATAAAGTTCAAAGCTAAAGAAAGATTTTATGACTTTATTATTTCACATGGATTTGAGTGAATATAGGTTTATTTACTCAAATGTGATATAAGTTGAATATGTTTGGCTAGTTCAAAGATTCAGAAGTATAAAATCCACTTGGCAAGAAATCATAAAGATCTAGGTTAGATCATGTTGTTGATTACTTATACCAAGAATGATCATCAATGATTGTGTGTTGTAATTCCACGATCTAGCTCCATACGATATGGTATATCTAAGTTGGAATGATCGAAGTCGATTAGTACTTGATTCGATCAATGATGGATCATAAAGACTTTTCCTATAATTTCTAAACAAAATGCTCAACTACCACCAAACTAAACCAAATTCGTCAAAGCTATTGAAAAGTAATTTCAGAATATCTTTTTATAATATATCTACAGAGTTGCTAAACTCAGTGGGAGCTTAGTGTTTGTTATTCAACAAACTAAGGCCCAAGTCTAGATATATGTTTCATTGTGATTTATTCAAATGTGACACAAGGGTATTGTTTCTACCACGAATTTTTGAGAACATAATGTTTGTTTGCTCGAAATAATGTCCTTTTGGAGATTCGTTTCCAAAATGACAAGTGGGAGAAAATAGACCTCGATAGTCTTCAAGGCGAACAACAAACATAAACGGACATTCCGGAGGCTTTTCGAAGTGCTTCAGAAAATCCGAACTTATTCTTTTAGGACTTTAGAAGTGGCTTTAAAGAATAGACATCTCTTAGAGGACTTACAAGTGCTTCAAGGAGAAAAGAATAATCAAAGGACTCTCAAAGTGCCTGTTGATATTCTATTGTTTGATGTTCTATACCCAAGTAGGCATATAGTTCAAGTCACTGAAACTATGAGATTCTTCTATTAGATAGTGAAGAAACATAGAGTTCAGGTCAATGAAACTATGAGATTCTTCTATTAGATAGTAAAGAAACCTACAACTTGCAATCGAACTATTATCACGTAGATTAATGAGTTTGTGACTTGTAAGAAAGCTATGACGAAACCCAGACTCCCTAAAATGGTTAGAGGCCATATATAGACTTAATGTTTAATTAGTTAAAGGCCATAAAAACATACTCAATCTTTTGATGACAAAATTGAAAATTTTGTTGATTTGCAAGAATGGTTTACACCAATTGGTTGCAAATTGGTTTTAAGGATAAAAACCATCAAACACAAAGCTAGATTAGTTGCTAAAGGTTACAAGAAAATTCACGGCGTGGATTGTGTTGAATCCTCATGCATAATCGTAATGCTCAAGTCTATAATTCAAGCAATGATTGCATATTGGTAAATATGGCAATTGGATGACAAAACATCTTCCTCAGTCAAATGTTGGAAGAAAACTATGTACATGGCATGTCATAGGATTTGTGGATCCAAATAATGCTTGAAATGAATGCTAGCTTATGAAATCTAAGTACAGATTTAAGCAAGCAATTGGGAATTGGAATTGTATTTTAGTGAAGCTAATAAGTATTTTAGTTTCATAAAATGTACATGATTCTTATAGATATATAAGAAGTTTAGTGGGAGTACGTAAAACTTAATTGGTCCTATGTGTATCACACACATATCTCTCTATTGTGAAATAACATTCAAATACTAATGACTTAGATTTGAAATTATTCATCAATGATGGACTTAGGCGAAACTTAGTGCATACTGGGTATTAAGATCTATTGACAAAGATCTTATGACATTGTTTTAGATTAAGTAATGGCATTTACTAAATCAAACACGAAAGACTCCATTAGGAGACATTCGACCCATGTGAATAAATCTAAGTAAAGAATGTTTGAACTATGTATAAGCATTTACTAAGTTATACATCAAAGGATCTAAGTGAGATTCTTAATTTTATTATATGTCAAAGAATTTAGCTGGGTTTAGTATCTACTGAAACTACAATGAGCTAAAGTTACATGAATAGAATTCAATTGGGAATTATTCTTCAAAAGAATTTATCATGTATAATATAATATGAGGATCGCCAAAAACGTATCGTATGACTTTAGGCATGACGAACATATACCAATCTCTATTGATCTAAGTAAAGATCAACTAGATTGAGATCAAGAAAAACTTATGGTACTTGAAACGGTACATAAAAGTAGTTCTTGATTCAAGGAAATAAAGATATGCTAAATATTGATGCTACACGCATAAACACTGGCAAAGTATCAAGCAAGATTCCTTTAGAGTTAACCATTGACAAAGACGAGCTAAAGAGCATCGTGTTTTCAAATGGCAACATGGATTGGAGACCATGGGTTGTTGCGTGGGAAATTAAATATTAATTTCTATGTTCTAAGATACAGCTGGAAAGTCTTCCACATATCTGTGGACTGCTTGGATAAGTAAATCCAAACAAAGCATCACTAGCAACCTAAAAAGTTGCAGTAAAAGTACCTATTGCCTAAGAAGCAATAAAACAGAGTTGTTTATATTAATGAGTTCTTCATTGAACTTGGGAAGATCACATGTCTGTTGACTTAATGGTTCTTCATTGCAAAATGCGTAGAACCACTACTGTAGCAAAGAAAGACTAGATCACAAAATAAACATACTCAAAAGATCTTATCATCATTTCTCGAAGAACATTCGATGAAAAGGATATTAAGATTGGGAAAGCATGATAACTAAACCTATGCAACAAGTGAGAAGCAACACTCACGTTGTAGCACTGGAAATCAAGCATAGATTTGAATTCCATGAACTGTTTTAAAGATGGGTTTGAGGCCCATGGTTGTAAAACAATGGGGTTGAACATTTATCATATATAAAATGTATTTTCATATTCCATTTAATCTTGGTTTAGTATTAAATGATGAGTCCCTTCAAATTTGACGAAATATTCAAGATAGACTGTCAGGACCAGTCCTGTGACTAAGAAATGTCTATCAAGTGAACTTGAATGTCAAAAGTTGAAAATGGTCCCTAGTCGGAGTTTTCTATAAAGATGGACGCATAGAAAACGTTAGACGACTAGAATGCAAGATGAATAGTAGTTCTGTTTCTTGAACTATGTGGACATGGCAATGTCATAATCATTTGCATAGATACTTACTTTGGGAAGACTAGTATCGGACAGACCTATGAAACTTTACTGTAAGAGATGAAAATCTGTCAAAAATAAATTTCATTAAAATTATTAGACACTAAATCGTCAATACCTGAGTGATTTGAGATTACTTGTTTGAGAACTGATTGCTTTGACGTTGACCAACCGTCGCACCGTAAAAGGAGGCTATAAAGGCAACACTCAGGTAATCACCTATCAAACGAAGTCTAATCTCAAGATCACAAGATTGGGATTGTCCTCCCATAAATCGGGATGAGATGCTTAAAAGTTGTACAAGGCCACTCGGAGAGCTAGAAACTGTGAAATGCATTGCCGTGCTTGGTTGAATCATAGGCTATGATTATCTGTTTATTAGATCAGTTGAACTCTGAAACCGAGAAACACCTCTGGACATAATAAGGATGACAACTCTTACCTTATGTTCAAGAGCAAGCATCAAGCGATAAAGGAATTAGGTAATGCACACTTGTCCCTAAGGACAAGTGGGAGACTGAAAGAAATAATGCCCTTGGTCCAAGTATGCATATAATATTAAGTCTAATAAATGCGGTTCAGTATTAATTAACAAGTTAATAATTCAGTGAGATCAAGCGAGCTGAATGCCTAGCTAGAGGCCGCTTCAGTTCAAGTGGAATTAATGATATTAATCCACAGCTTACTCTTGACTGAACCCGTAGGGTCACACAAATAGTACGTAAATGGATCAAGTATTTAATGGCATTAAATACTCCATCTATGGATATTCGGAATCGACGGATCTTGGTTTTAGTGGGAGCTGAGATCGTCACAAGCAAGAAATGAATACTCCGGAAACGATGATATTGCCGGAAACGGAAATATGGATCGTATAGGAAATATAAATATTATCCAAGTCATAGATGTTGCCGGAAACGGAAACATGGTACGTATCGGAAAATATTGATGGAAATGGAAATATTGCCGGAATCGGAAATATTGCCGGAAACGGAAATATTGTCTGAATCGGAAATATTATCGGAATCGGAAAATAATTCCGGAAACGGAAATATTAAATATTTGTTCGAAACGGAAATTAATTCCGGAATCGGAAATATTAAATATTGTTCATATCGGAAATGAATTCCGGAATCGGGAAATTAATTGGAAGCGTATCGTACGAATTAGCATCGGACGAGGCCTGCCAGACGAAGGCCCAGCACGAAGCCGGGCCATCGCCCAGCAAGCCAGCGCGCCACAACGCACCAGCCAAGGCTACGCCAGGCCCATCGCAAGGCAGGCCCAGCGCGCGCCAAGGCTGCGGCAGCGTGTGGGCCTCGTGGCAATGGGCTGCGAGCTCGCGGGCTGCGCGCGCGCATGGAGCCCCTCGTGGGCTGCTGTGCATGCGTGTGTGTGTTTGTGTGCTATACGAATCCTAAAGCTATCAGGTTTCGATATATGATTAAATTCCTAATCCTAAAAGGATAAATTAATTAAATAAGAGTTCTATTAGGATTCTAGTTTAATTAATTCGTATCCTAGTAGGATTCCAGTTCCTTTTCCATATCTCTATAAATAGGTGCCTAGGGTCATAATTTATAGAAACAATTGAAGTATTCTAAAGGTAAGATTTTGAAGCAAAAATCAGGCAAACACTTGCAACCTATTAGCCGAAATTCCTAGGAACCTTAAGGGCGATTCTAGTTGGTCAAGCTTAAGGCGTATCCGGACGTGATGTGGACTATCTACGGAGGGACGACACTTGGAGTCCTAAAGACTTGTTCTTGTTCGGTTCGGGCGCAGCTAGGGGGGGCACGCTACAAAGTGTATGCATCCAAACTATGCTAAATGATTATGTGTAAATAATATGTTTCCTGGCTTTATGGTTTTTCCGCATGATTTATGTTTTGTCATATGTATCATAACCTAACAAGATGGGCGCATAGAAAATGTTAGACGACTAGAATGAAAGATGACTAGTAGTTCTGTTTCTTGAACTATGTGGACATGGCAATGTTGTAATCATTTGCATAGATACTTACTTTGGGAAGACTAGTATCAGACAGACCTATGAAACTTTACTGTAAGAGATGAAAATCTGTCATAAGTAAATGGAAATTTTGGTATTTACTACCTTTAAAATACACAACTTTTGTATTTACTACCTTATGAAATTTTTATTTTAAATTACTACCTTAAAGTTCTAATTTTTTTTATTTACTACCACTTTACAGTTTTTTCATTTTAAAATTCAGATATGTCTTTCGTTTCTTAATCGTTTAAAGTGATTCAAAGTTCATTATTTTCCTTTTTCTATAGGGATTTCATTGAGAACGTCATTTCAAAAAAATTCGTTTGATAATTCATAAATATTTTAAAATTTTACAAATTATATTTATTTTGTTTAAACTTTTACGAAATGTTAAAAAGTCGGATCCCTATGGAATCCTTACACATAAATGAGAAGAATGAGCTTTGAATCACTTAAAATGATTAATAAACGAAAGAGATATCTCAATTTTAAAATGAGAAAACTGTAAAATGATAGTGAATACAAAAAAATGGAACTTTAAGGTAGTAATTTAAAATAATTTTTTCATAAGGTAGTAAATACAAAAATGGTGTATTTTAAAATTATTAGACACCAAATCCTCAATACCTGAGTGATTTGAGATTACTTGTTTGAGAACTGCTTACTTTGATGTTGTCAACCGTCGCACCGTAAAAGGAGGATATAAAGGCAACGCTCAGGTAATCACCTATCAAACGAAGTCTAATCTCAAGATCGCAATATTGGGATTGTCCTCCCATAAATCGGGATGATATGCTAAAAGTTGTACAAGGCCACTCGGAGAGCTAGAAACTGTAAAATGCATGGCCGTGCTCGGATGAATCATAGGCTATGAGTATCTATTTATTTCATCAGTTGAACTCTGAAACCGAGAAACACCTCTGGACATAATAAGGATGACAACTCTTACCTTATGTTCAAGAGCAAGCATCGAGCGACAAAGGAATTAGGAAATGCACACTTGTCCCTAAGGACAAGTGGGAGACTGAAGGAAATAATGCCCTTGGTCCAAGTATGCATTTAATGATAAGTCTAATAAATGCGGTTCAGTATTAATTAACAAGTAAATAATTCAGTGAGATCAAGTGAGCTGAATGCCTAGCTAGAGGCCGCTTCAGTTCAAGTGGAATTAATGATATTAATCCACAGCTTACTCTTGACTGAACCCGTAGGATCACACAAATAGTACGTAAACGGATCAAGTATTTAATGGCATTAAATGCTCCATCTATGGATATTCGGAATCGACGGATCTTGGTTTCAGTGGGAGCTGAGATCGTCAAAGACAAGAAATGAATACTCCGGAAACGATGATATTGCCGGAAACGGAAATATGGATCGTATCGGAAATATAAATATTATCCAAGTCGTAGATGTTGTCGGAAACGGAAACATGGTACGTATCGGAAAATATTATTGGAAATGGAAATATTGCCAGAGTCTGAAATATTGCCGGAAACGAAAATATTGTCGGAATCGGAAATATTATCGGAATCGGAAAATAATTTCGGAAACGGAAATATTAAATATTTGTTCGAAAGGAAATTGAATCCGGAATCGGTAATGTTAAATATTGTTCGTATCGGAAATGAATTCCGGATTCGGGAATTTAATTCGAAGTGCATCGTACGAATTAGCATCGGACGAGACTTGCTAGACAAAGGCCCAGCACGAAGCCAGGCCCGCGTCCAGCAAGCCAAGCGCCCAACACAACGCTGCCAAAGCCTCGCTAGACCCAGCACAAGGCCAGGCCCAGCAAGGCCATGGTGCGCGCGCGCGGGCTGATGCTCGTGGGCTGCGAGCAGCGCCTGCTCGTGTGGGCCGCAAGGCCTGTGCGGGTTTGTGCAATGCTCGTGCTCGTGCAACGCTTGTGTTCAACACAAATCCTAAAGCTAATAGAATTTGTTCTATGATTAAATCTTAATCCTAATAAAGATAGAATTTGTTTAATAGAGTTTTAATGAGATTCTAATTAAACAAATTGGTATCCTAATTGGATTCTAAATCCTTTTCCATGACTCTATAAATAGGTGCCTAGGTTCACAATTTATGGATACGAATTCAAGTATTCAAAGGTAAGATTTTTAAGCAATAAAATCAGCCAAACACTTGCACCCTAGTAGCCGAAAATTCTAAGAACCTTAAGGGCGATTCTAGTTGGTCAATCTTGAGGCGGATCCGGGCATGCTGTGGACTATCTACGGAGGGACGACACTTGGAGTCCTAAAGACTTGTTCTTGTTCGGTTCGGGCGCAGCTAGGGAGGGCACGCTACAAAGTGTATGCATCGAAATTATGCTAACTGATTATGTGCAATTAATATGGTTCTTGGAATTAAGGTTTTTCCGCATGATTTATGTTGTTCATATGTATCATAACCTAACATTACAAGCAAGCTATGACGATCCCAAGCTCCACTAAATGGTTAGAGGCCATGAAATCCGAGATAGACTCCATGTCTGAAAATCAAATATGGGATTTGGTAGATTTGCCGGATGGGTTCACACCTATCGGATGCAAATGGGTCTTTAAATTGAAGAAAGACAAAGATGGAATCGTATACATATACAAAGCTAGATTGGTAGCAAAAGGTTACAGGCAAGTTCACGACGTTGACTACGATGAAACCTTTTCTCTAGTCGCGATGCTTAAGTCTATTCGGATAATCCTTGCGATTGTCGCGTTTCATGACTATGAAATATGGCAAATGGATGTCAAAACTTCCTTCTTGAATGGTGTTCTTGAAGAGACTGTGTTTATGACACAGCCGGAGGGTTTTTTTCGATCAAAAGAATCAAGGAAAGGTATGCAAGCTTGAGAAATCCATTTATGGATTAAAGCAGGGATCAAGGAGTTGGAATAAACGATTTGATGAAGCAGTCAATAAGTTTGGCTTCATCAAGAATTTGGACGAATCTTGTGTATACAAGAAGGTCAGTGGGAGTAAAATTGCATTCCTAGCCTTGTATGTAGATGACATATTACTTATTGGAAACGACAATCCTATGTTGGAGTCTGTAAAGACTTGGTTTGGAAAGTGTTTCTCAATGAAGGACTTAGGAGAGGCACAGTACATACTGGGCATCAAGATCTATAGGGATAGATCTAAGAGGATGATTGGACTAAGCCAGAGCACTTACATTGACAAAGTGCTAGCTAGGTTCAATATGATGGAAGCCAAGAGAGGCCATCTACCCATGTCACATGGCACATATCTAAGCAAGACTCAGTGTCCCAAGACATCTGATGACCATAGAAAGATGAGTAGAATTCCATACGCTTCGGCTATTGGATCCATCATCTATGCTATGATTTGTACAAGGCCGAATCCTTCGTTCTTACTCAGTGCGACGAGCAGGTACCAGCCAGAACCAGGTGAGGCACATTGGACTGCTGCCAAGAATATCCTAAAGTACCTGAAAAGGACTAAGGATCAGTTTCTGGTTTATGGTGGTACAGATGAGTTGATTGTTAAGGGCTATACGGATGCAAGCTTTCAAACCGACATAGATGATTTCACATCACAGTCTGGGTTTGTGTTCTGCCTTATTAGCGGAGCATTAAGCTGGAAAAGTGCTAAGCAAAGCACTGTTGCGGATTCTACAAGTAAAGCCGAGTACATTGCTGCCTCAGAAGCAGCAAAGGAAGCTGTTTGGATTCGGAAGTTCATCGAAGAACTTGGGGTTGTCTCCTCCATTAAAGGACCAGTGGCTCTGTATTGCGACAATAGCGGAGCCATTGCCCAGGGAAAGGAGCTTAGGAGCCACCAGAAGTCCAAGCACGTACTGCGGCGATTTCATATACTTCGAGAAATTGTTAAAAGGAAAGAAATCAAGATTTACAACGTTGGAACTGACGACAACGTCGCGGATCCATTGACTAAACCGTTGCCACAAGCGAAGCATAACGCACATGTAGCAACCATTGGAATCAAGCATATTGGAGGATGGCTTTTATTTTCTAAGTTTTGTTTTAGAACATCTGTTAGATCTTTGTTTAAAACAATTGGTTTAACCATTTCATATTTATGAAATTTATTATTTCATATTCATTTAATTTTTGTTTAGTATTAAATGATAAGTCCACGTGATTCAAATCATTCAAATGGGATGTCAAGATGGATTCTTTGACAAACAAACACCCACAAGTGAACTTGAATATTGAAGTCACAAAGGATCCCTAATCCAGGTCATTGAAAGGTGGACGACCAATGACTAATGAACATTAGATTGCAAGTAGATTTTAGTTATGTTTCTTGAACTAGATTGACTGGATGTCAGAATCTTTTGCATAGATACTTATTGGATCTTGTATCGGACTGACCATGAGAACACTTTAAGAGATTAAAGTCATGTCATACGTAGTTCTCATTAATGGTGATTAGAACCATTCCTCATAACATGAGTGGTTATGTCTGCTCGTTTGAGAATTAGTTTGCTTTGAAACTAGCTCAACGTCGCACCGTAAAAGGAGGCTATAAAAGCAGTTATTGGGCGTACTATGAATCAAAGTGAGTGTTCATAGATTGCAAGAATGGATTTTCCTCCAATCTTTGATAGGATATGGTGTTGTTGTGTAACAAGGCCTCTCGGAGAGTTAGATACTGTTAAAATGCATGGCCGTGCTCAGAATGGTTAAGGTTTGACCTTCTGTAAAAGTTTGACAGTTGAGCTCTGTAATCTGAGAAACACTTCTAGACCTAATGAGGATGGCTTGGATCTTACCTTATGTTCAGCAAGTAACACTAAGCGACAAAGGAATGTGAATGCACACTTGTCTGAATGACAAGTGGGAGACTGAAGGAAATATGTCCTTCACCCAAGGTTCATTAAGTCTAATACCAAGGTTCAGATCAATTGCGAACAATTAATTCAGTAAGATCAAGTGATCGGAACAGCTAGCTCGAGCAATGCTTCCGATCTGTGAGTTCTAATCTATATTATGCTCATAATTTACTCTTGACTGAACCTATAAGGTCACACCAATGACATGTAACAGATCACCGGATTAAATGAATCGGAAATTCATTTAATATCTTTTCGGGAATTAGTTTGGAAAACGTATTATACGATACGACCTTGCATCGGAATCGTATATCGTATCGCGAATATTCGTAAGCTGGGCGAAATGAATAATCGTATCGTACGACGGTGATACTTCGTATATGATACGATAAATAATAGCCGTAAGGCGTTACTCGCGAATACAAGCTGCATCGGAGCAGCCGGCTCGTCGAGCCAAGCGCGCAAGGCACAACGAGCCAGCGAGCTCGCAACGCAGCAAGCAAGCCAGCCCGAGGCGTGGCAGCGCGCATCACCACACAACAACACAGCAACGACACGCAAGGCCCACGGCCCATGCTGCTCGGCTGCGCGCGTTGTGGGCTTCGGCCTGTTAGGTTATGATACATATGAATAAACATAAATCATGCGGAAAAACCATAAAGCCAGGAAACATATTGTTTACACATAATCATTTAGCATAATTCAGATGCATACACTTTGTAGCGTGCCCTCCCTAGCTGCGCCCGAACCAAACACGAACAAGTCTTTAGGACTCCAAGTGTCGTCCCTCCGTAGATAGTCCACAGCACGTCCGGATCCGCCTTAAGCTTGACCAACTAGAATCGCCCTTAAGGTTACTAGGATTTTCGGCTATTTGGGTTGCAAGTGTTTGGCTGATTTTTGCTTGAAAATCTTACCTTTTGAAAACTTCAAATCTCGATGTAAATGTGTGACCTTAGGCACCTATTTATAGAGTTTATGGAAAGGAATTATAATCCTACTAGGATATGGATTTATTAATTAGAATCCTATTAGAACTCTAAATAATAATAATTTTAATCTTTTAGGATTAGGATTTAATCAATGCACGAATTTCGATAGGATTAGGATTCGTTACGAACACGAGCACACACACGCATGCACACCCGCACGCAGGCCATGCGGCCCACGCCGAGCGCACAGCGCATGCGGCCTCCCAGCCCATGGGCTTCGTGCGCGCCCGCCATTGCTTGGCTGGGCCTGGTCGAGCACTTGGCGTGCGGCTTGATGGGCGTTGGCCTGGCCTCGTGCTGGGCCTTCGTCTAACAAGCCTCGTCCGATGCTAATTCGTACGATACGCTTTCCGATTAAATTCCCGATTCCGGAATTCATTTCCGATACGAACAATATTTAATATTTCCGATTCCGGAATTAATTTCCGTTTCGAACAAATATTTAATATTTCCGTTTCCGGGATTATTTTCTGATTCCGATAATATTTCCGATTCTGACAATATTTCCGTTTCCGGCAATATTTCCGATTCCGGCAATATTTCCATTTCCGATAATATTTTCCGATACGTACCATGTTTCCGTTTCCGGCAACATCTACGACTTGGATAATATTCGTATTTCCGATACCATTCATATTTCTGTTTCCGGCAATATCATCGTTTCCGGAGTATTCATTTCTTGCTTATGACGATCTCAACTCCCACTGAAACCAAGATCCGTCGATTCCGAATATCCATATATGGATTATTTAATTCCATTAAATACTTGATCCGTTTACGTACTATTTGTGTGACCCTACGGGTTCAGCCAAGAGTAAGATGTGGATTAATATAATTAATTCCACTTGAACTGAAGCGGCCTCTAGCTAGGCATTCAGCTCACTTGATCTCACTGAATTTATTAACTTGTTAATTAATACTGAACCGCATTTATTAGACTTAATATTATATGCATACTTGGACCAAGGGCATTATTTCCTTCAGTCTCCCACTTGTCCTTAGGGATAAGTGTGCATTTCCTAGTTCCTTTGTCGCTCGATGCTTGCTCTTGAACATAAGGTAAGAGCTGTCATCCTTATTATGTCCAGAGGTGTTTCTCGGTTTCAGAGTTCAACTGATCAAATAAACAGATAATCATAGCCTATGATTCATCCGAGCACGGCCATGCATTTCACAGTTTCTAGCTCTCCGAGTGGCCTTGTACAACTTTTAAGCATCTCATCCCGATTTATGGGAGGACAATCCTAATCTTGCGATCTTGAGATTAGACTTCGTTTGATAGGTGATTACCTGAGCGTTGCCTTTATAGCCTCCTTTTACGGTGCGACGGTTGGTCAACGTCAAGGCGAACAGTTCTCAAACAAGGAATCTCAAATCACTCAGGTATTGAGGATTTAGTGTCTAATAATTTTAATGAAATTTACTTATGACAGATTTTCATCTCTTACAGTAAAGTTTCATAGGTCTGTCCGATACTAGTCTTCCCAAAGTAAGTATCTATGCAAATGATTATGACATTGCCATGTCCACATAGTTCAAGAAACAGAACTACTTGTCATCTTGTATTCTAGTCGTCTAACGTTTTCTATGCGTCCAATTTTATAGAAAACTCCGACCAGGGACCATTTTCAACTTTTGACATTCAAGTTCACTTGGTAGACATTTCTTAGTCACAGGACTGGTCCTGACAGTCTATCTTGAATATATCGTCAAATTGAAGGGACTCATCATTTAATACTAAACCAAGATTAAATGGAATATGAAAATACATTTCATATATGATAAATGTTCAATCCCAATGTTTTACAACCATGGGCCTCTAACCCATCTTTATAACAGTTCATGGAATTCAAAGCTATGCTTGATTTCCAGTGCTACAATGTGAGTGTTGCTTTTCACTTGTTGCATAGGTTTAGTTATCATGCTTTGCCAATATTAATATCCTTTTCATCGAATGTCTTTTCGAGATAGGATGATAAGATCTTTTGTGTGTGTTTAGTTTGTGATCTATTATTTCTAGCTACAAGAGTGGTTCTACGCATTTTGCAATGAAGAACCATCAAGTCAACAGACATGTGATCTACCCAAGTTCAATGAAGAACTCTTTAACATAAACAACCCTGTTTAATTGCTTCTTAGGCAATAAGTACTTTTACTTCAACTGTATAGGTTGCTAGTGATGCTTTGTTTGGATTTACTTATCCAAGCAGTTCACAGATATGTGGAAGACTTTCCAGCTGTATCTTAGAACATAGAAATTAATATTCTAATTTCCCACGCAACAACTCATGGTCTCCAATCCATGTTGCCATTTCAAAACACAATGCATATAGCTCGTTCTTGCCAATGGATAACTCCAACTGAAAATCTCATATTAAAATTTAAAACGCGACAATCGTAACAGGACGAGCACTTGGGCTTGCGCCCAAGCCCCATCGTGTGCACGACCAATCGCTGGCTTATGGCACGTCGCAGCAGCAGCCACGCGCAAACGCAGCAAGCCAAGCCACGCTTGCGCGCAGCCTGCTTGCCCGCATGCATCGCAACAGCTACGGAAGGAGCGCTCGCTCGCTCGCGCGCAAGCAAGCCCTGGAGGCATCGCGTGTTGGTGCACGGAGCAGCGATCGCTGGGCGACCCAGCTCTCGCCCTCGCGCGCGCGCCTCTCCATGTGCCACGCCATCGCCCATAGCACACAGCACACACGCACAGGCTCCCTTGCCTCGTGCGCGCGCCATGCGCTAGGTTGCTCACTGCATTCGTACCGCACGGGCGACGAGCTCCCTTGCTCGTCGTCGCGTGCCCGCACTATACAACACCCCTTAAGGGTAACACGTAGCTTCCATTGCTTTGTGCGTGCAACATTCATGAGCGTTTTCATAAAATTTAAAATTTTTAATTCAAAATTAATTCAAAATTAATGACAAATTAATAAAACATATTAATTTCATAATGCCCTTGGTCCAAGTATGCATTCAATGTTAAGTCTAATAAATGCGGTTCAGTATTAATTAACAAGTTAATAATTCAGTGAGATCAAGTGAGCTGAATGCCTAGCTAAAGGCCGCTTCAGTTCAAGTGGAATTAATGATATTAATCCACAACTTACTCTTGACTGAACCCGTAGGGTCACATAAATAGTACGTAAACGGATCAAGTATTTAATGGCAATTAAATACTCTATCTATGGATATTCGGAATCGACGGATCTTGGTTTCATTGGGAGCTGAGATCGTCACAAGCAAGAAATGAATACTCCGGAAACGATGATATTGCCGGAAAAGGAAATATGGATCGTATCGGAAATATAAATAATATCCAAGTCGTAGATGTTGCCGGAAACGGAAACATGGTACGTATCGGAAAGTATTATCGGAAATGGAAATATTGCCGGAATCGGAAATATTGCCGAAAACGGAAATATTGTCAGAATCGGAAATATTATCGGAATCGCAAAATAGTTCCGGAAACGGAAATATTAAATATTTGTTCGAAACGGAAATTAATTCCGGAATCGGAAATATTAAATATTGTTCGTATCGGAAATAAATTCCGGAACCGGGAATTTAATCGGAAGCGTATCGTACGAATAAGCATCGGACGAGGCCTGCCGGACGAAGGCCCAACACGAAGCCAGGCCATCGCCCAGCAAGCAAAGACGCACGCCAACGCCCAGCCCAAGGCAGCGCCAGGTCCACCGCAAGGCCAGCGCGCCAAAGCAAGGCTGCCCAGCGTGGGCTGCGTGGGCCGAGCGCACGCGTGCGGGCGCCCTCGTGGCTCCGTGCGTGTATGTTTGTGTCCATGCACAATTCCTAAATCTATTAGGATTTGGTGTATGATTAAATTCCTATTCCTATTAGGATTATTTAATTAATTAGAGTCCTTGTAGGATTCTAAGTTTAATTAAATCGTATCCTACTAGGATTCCAATTCCCTTTCCAAACCTCTATAAATAAGGGCCTAGGGTCATAATTTATAAACACGATTGAAGTATTCAAAAGGGTAAGTTTTGAAAGAAAATTCAGCCACACTCTTGCACAATAATAGCCGAAAATTCCTAAGCACCTTAAGGGCGATTCTAGTTGGTCAATCTTGAGGCGGATCCGGACGTACTGTGGACTATCTACGGAGGGACGACACTTGGAGTCCTAAAGACTTGTTCATGTTCGGTTCGGGCGCAGCTAGGGAAGGCACGCTACAAAGTGTATGCATCTATACTATGCTAAATGATTATGTGTAAATAATATGCTTTCCTGGCTTTATGGTTTTTCCGCATGATTTATGTATTGTCATATGTATCATAACCTAATAGTGGTATCACGAGCCTCTTATTATTTTCATAATCTAAATTGCATAAACATGATTAAATATTACAAATTTGCAAGAATTAAAAGGGGTGATTAATTTTCGTAATTGTTAATTAATTGCAAATTGCTTTTATTTAATTATATGTACGCAGTTTTTCGGCAGTTTCTTCGTTACTCATCCAAATCGAGTGATTTTTGTGTCAATTCCGCATGTAAAAGGCATTCTAAAATTTTGACTTTTCCGCATGATTTTTGTGTCAATTCGGCCGAACCCAGAATTCTCAAATTCCAAGCCTAACTATGACTTTTCGGAGGTTTTAGTTTTTCGAACGCAAAATTTTGTAAATTTAAGATGTTAAATTAAATATTTGCGATTCTTGTTGTTAAATCTTGAATTTTTTTATTGACCTACTGTATATGTTTAACAAGTTTGAATGCCTAGCCTTGTTAATTATGCAATCTAATTTGTAATTATGATTAATTTGTTGAAAATTGGAATAATTTAGAATTAATTTGATTTTCATAATTAGTTAATAACTTAATTAGATACCTATGATTAAAAACCACCATAAAAATTGTAAATTCGTGTTAAATTTTAAATTTTTATGACCTTTACAATTTTTATGACCTAGACTTGAATCCATGTTAATCGGAAATCAATTAATTAATAAATTTTCGATTTTTCGCCCTAAAATTATGAAATTAATATGATTTATTAATTTGTCATTAATTTTGAAAATAAATTTTTTAATTTTTACGCGATTCGCTCATATAACTTGCACGCACAAAGCAATGGACGATACGTGTTATCCTTAAGGGGTGTTGTATAGTGCGGGCATGGACGACGAGCAAGGGAGCTCGTCGCCCATGCGGTACGAATGCAATGAGCAAGGCTATGGTGCACGAGCACAAGGCAGCAGCCCTGCCTTGTGTCGTGTGCTGTGTGCGACGAGCGAGTGGGCAAGGGCGAGAGCAAGGCAGCGACAGTCGCGTGTGGGCAGCAGGCGAGCTGCGCCACGACGCAATTGCCGCGCGCAACGTGCGAAGCCTCGCGCGCAGCGAGCGCAAGCTCGCGTGCGATGAGCGCTACGCCCAGCGATGGTGAGCAGCGAGCGTGTTGCGACGAGCGCTGGCCCACGCCTTGCGATGGTGAGCAGCAGCAGATGCGACGCAGCACATAGGCTGCGCGCACATGGCCAGCGATGGCTGCGTGCGTGTGGCCTATGGCTGTGCGTTGCGTGGTGATGTTGTGTACCAAGTGTTACGATTAGATCGTTTAGAAATTTTAATTTGAAATTTTCAGTTTATGTAATTTTAATTAATTTTAAAATTAATAATTTAAATTATTTTCTTGGATTTTAATTTTGAATATTATAATTATAATAAATTTCATTTATTCTAATTATTTTACTAAAATTAAAATCATGAATTAATTTAAATACGACTGAAAATAAATTAAATATGTGGATTCAATTATAAATTTATATGAGCTTTAAATTGTAATTAAATTTGTATGTTTCCGGTTAGACTAGACATACATTTTTATGTTTAAAATTAGTAAAGCATATGAATTTATTGGTTTAAGTGGGAGCCCTTTTAGTCATAAACTCTTGATTAGGTCTACAAATCCTTAAGGTTAAAACAACTTGATTAGAATTAATAAGGACTGAATAATTTGTAGATTATTGGTGCCCTTGATTAATTGCTGCAAATATTTATGTGATGCATAACGTGTTTTACTAACCAGCTATGTGGGCCATTTATGATAATGAATGGGTGAATGGTATATATTGTATATGTACTGTTTTGCAGGTTATGAAGTGACTAGTATGGCCCAAATAGGATAGAAAATATAGTCTGCGTACCATTAATTTGAATGTAATTGGTCTAAAGTACCAAAATTGTTTTTCAATTCAAATATGGTCTGCGTACCATCAAATAGTTGTAATTAGTTTAATTATAGCTTATCCTATTTGAAGAAAATGGTGCCTCCCACGGAGATTTTCGAGACGGACTTTGAAGTTGAAGCTTCAAGATGAAGTCGGGCCATACTAGATCACATTTATCTAATGCATGCTTTAAGTTATTTATTGCTTTAAATATGTCTTAATTATGCATGAGATTGTGGCTTGATTATGTTGCATGATTAAGGATTTTAGTTCACTTAAAATCTAACCAACATAGTAAGAGCCTTAAGTTCCAAACTTAAAAATTGAGTTTAAAGGTGCCATGCCAAAATATACACTTGCTTGGATATCCTTTACATCAATCTAATAATAGTTTTCGCTCAGTGAGGTGTTACTTATTGGTCCTAAAGGGGCAAGGTACACAAATAATTGTGAGTACATGTTAGTTTTGGTGAAACTCAACGATATAAGTAAGGAGTCCTTTTATGTCGTGGCAAAATCGATAGGTTTACCTAATAAGTTCTTAGACGTACCTATCAACCAAGAATAGTTTTTAGACTATTAGCAAAAGGTTTTTGCTTACCTAAAATGTTTTAGGATTGAGTCGACAAATTGTGCTTAATTCTTCAATGATTTTAGGATCTTGGAATCATTTTATTCACACCTGCCGGAACAATAAATTCGAATAAAATGCTAATAACTTGTTTGAATTGCATGATTGCTTTAATTTTCAAGTTATTATTCATGATAAATGTTTAGACTTTGCATGCTTCAATGTATGTTTTAATTATTGTTTATAATTAAATATCTTGCACTGCAATAAATCCTTTTAGAAAGGTAACAGTAAATTTCCTCGATTGGTAGTGAATCCAAGAACGATTCACGGAAATGAGAGAAAGTGAGCAATTTAAAATGTACGTTTCTTATATCGACTTTTATGGTTGTTTTAGAGTATCAAAGTCGAATGGCAAACCGATTGGTGCTTGTGAATTCAAAATACAATGTAGTTTTGAGATCATAAAGCATTGAGTTTAAACGCTCAGCTTTACCAATGGTTAACAACCTAAAATCCTTTTTCCATTTAATTCTCGAATGAGTCTAGTTCCTAGACATACGAATAGATCGATGCTTAGAGAACTTTAGAAGCTTCTGGTAAGATCATCTAGTTGAAACAGAATATTCAACATAAATGGTAAGAACTTTGATAAAATGACATTGGACATGTCTAACAAAGTATAAAAGTCAACACTCGAGAATTCAATTCTTAAGACTATAAGAAAGGGTACAAGAAATAGGAAAAAAAAGGAACAAATGAAAGGAATTTACGATTCCGGTTCTACCTATAAGTTTATGTTTAAAGAGAAGTGACCTAGCAATCAAACTTCCTTGGTATCATATACCGCTTGACGTTCTTACTTTGGTAATAACTCAAACAATGGAAGCTAGGCTACACTAATGGCCTACAAGTGGGAAATGAAGCATGGCAATGCTACATTAGTTGTAGGGTCATCTAGTTTGTTTTATGTCCTTTCAAAGGCTGGAACTTAATGGCTATTTTGTTCCATAATCAGCATACCTAAATTTCTGTTTTCAAACATAGAAAGACTCACATTCAAGAAAAACAAAAAAAATGGTTGTTTGTTTATTTGAGTGAAATGGTCAATTACGGGTTGAGTCAATATGCTTGATTAAAACAAACAACTCTTTAACAATAAAAACTTTACTAGGTTCAAATCAACCCCTTGATTTGAGTTCCACTAATCTTTGGCATTGTTGCTTAGACCATATCAACAAGTTAACATTCATAAGCTCTATTTTAATGGACTTTTGAAAGTTAATTGATTTCTAGATCAATTTAAGACAACTAGTCTTACTTGTTGAAAGTAAAAAAAGATATGAACTATTGTTAGAACGCCTAGACAATAGAGGTCAAAGCTAAAGATAGGTTTTATGACTTTATTATTTCACACAGATTTGAGTGAATATAGGTTTATTTACTCAATGTGATATAAGTTTGAATCTGTTTGGCTAGTTCAAAGAATCAGAAATATAAAATCCACTTGGCAAGGAATCATAAAGATCTAGGTCAGATCATGTTGATGATTACTTAAGTCAAGAATGATCATAAATAAATTGTGTGTTGTAAATTCACGATCTAGCTCCACAAGATATTGCATATCTACGTTGGAATAATCGAAGTCAATTAGTACTTGATTCGATCAATGATGAATCATAAAGACTTTTCCTATAATTTCTAAAACAAAATGCTCAACTACCACCAAACTAAACCAAATTCGTCAAAGCTATTGAAAAGTAATTTCAGAATAACTTTTCATAAAATATATCTAGAGAGTTGCAAAACTCAGTGGGAGCTTAGTGTTTGTCATTCGACAAACTAAGGCCCAAGTATAGATATATGTTTCATTGTGATTTATTCAAATGAGACACAAGGGTATTGTTTCTACCACGAATTTTTGAGAACATAATGTTTGTTTGCTCGAAATAATGTCCTTTTGGAGATTCGTTTCCAAAATGACAAGTGGGAGAAAATAGACCTCGAAAGGTCTTCGAGGCGAACAACAAACATAAACGGACAATCCGGAGGCTTTTCGAATTTCTTTAGAAAATCCGAACACGTATTCTTTAAGGACTTTAGAAGTGGCTTTTAAAGAATAGACATCTCTTAGAAGACTTTACAAGTGCTTCAAGGAGAACAGAATATTCAAAGGACTTTTAAGTGGCTATTGATATTCTATTGTTTGATGTTATGTTCTATACCCAAGTAGGCATAGAGTTCAAGTCACTGAAACTATGAGATTCTTCTATTAGATAGTGAAGAAACATGGAGTTCAGGTCACTGAAGCTATGCGATTCTTCTATTAGATAGTGAAGAAACCTACAACTTGCAGTCAAACTATTATCATGTAGATTAATGAGTTTGTGACCTGTAAGAAAGCTATGACGAAACCTAGATTCCCTAAAATGGTTAGAGGCCATATATAGACTCAAATGTTTTAAATGGTTAGAGGCCATAAAACATACTCAATGTTTTGATGACAAAATTGAAATTTTGTTGATTTGCAAGAATAGTTTCACACCTATTGGTTGCAAGTTTGTTTTAAGGATAAAAACCATCAAACATGAAATTGTGTTCACACACAAAGCTAGATTAGTTGCTAAAGGTTACAAGCAAATTCACGGTGTTGATTGTGTTGAAACCTCATGCATAATCGTAATGCTCAAGTCTATAAATCAAGCAATGATTGCATATTGGTACATATGGCAATTGGAAGACAAAACAATTCCTTAATAAAATGTTGGAATAAACTATGTACATGGTATGTCATAGGATTTGTGGATCCAAATAAATGCTTGAAAAAGAAAGCTAGCTTATGAAATCTAAGTACAGATTTAAGCAAGCAATTGGGAATTAGAAATGTATTTTAGTTTCATGATTCTTATAGATATATAAGAAGTTTAGTGGGAGTACATAAAAACTTAATTGGTCCTATGTGTATCACACACATATCTCTCTATTGTGAAATAACATTCAAATGCTAATGACTTAGATTTGATATTATTCATCAATGATGGACCAAGGCGAAACTTAGTACATACTGGGTATTAAGATCTATTTACAAAGATCTTATGATATTGTTTTGGATTAAGTAATGGCATTTACTAAATCAAACACGAAGGACTCCATTAGGAGACATTCGACCCATATGAATAAATCTAAGTAAAAGATGTTTGAACTATGTATAGGCATTTACTAAGTTAAACATCAAAGGATCTAAATGAAATTCTTAACCTATATTATATGTCAAAGAATTTGGCTGGATTCAGTATCTACTGAAATTGAATGAGCTAAAGTTACATGAATAGAATTCAATTGGGAATTATTCTGCAAAAGAATTTATCATGTATGATATAATATGAGGATCGCCAAAAACGTATCGTATGACTTTAGGCATGACGAACATATACCAATCTCTATTGATCTAAGTGAAGATCAACTAGATTGAGATCAAGAATACTTATGGTACTTGAAAAGGTACATAGGAATAGTTCTTGATTCAAGGAAATAAAGATATGCTAAATATTGATGCTACATGCATAAACACTGGCAAAGGATCAAGCAAGACCCTTTGGAGTTAACCATAGATAAGGACGAGCTATAGAGCATCGTGTTTTGAAATGGCAACATGTATTGGAGACCATGAGTTGTTGCGTGGGATATTAAAATATTAATTTCTATGTTCTAAGATACAGCTGGAAAGTATTCCACATATCTGTGAACTGTTTGGATAAGTAATTCCAAACAAAGCATCATTAGCAACCTAAACAGTTGAAGTAAAAGTACTTATTGCCTAAGAAGCAATAAAACAGAGTTGTTTATATTAATGAGTTCTTCATTGAACTTGGGAAGATGACATGTCTGCTGACTTGATGGTTCTTCATTGCAAAATGTGTAGAACCACTATCGAAGTAAGAAAGACTAGATCACAAAATAAACATACTCAAAAGATCTTATCATCTATCTCAAAGAACATTCGATGAAAAGGATATTAAGATTGGCAAAGCATGATAACTAAACCTATGCAACAAGTGAGAAACAACACTCACATTGTGGCACTGGAAATCAAGCATAGCTTTGAATTCTATGAACTGTTTTAAAGATGGGTTTGAGGCCCATGGTTGTAAAACATTGGGGTTGAACATTTATCATATATGAAATGTATTTTCATATTCCATTTAATCTTGGTTTAGTATTAAATGATGAGTCCCTTCAATTTGACAATATATTCAAGATAGACTGTCAGGACCAGTCCTGTGACTAAGAAATGTCTATCAAGTGAACTTGAATGTCAAAAGTTGAAAATGGTCCCTGGTCGGAGTTTTCTATAAAATTGGACGCATAGAAAACGTTAGACGACTAGAATGCAAGATGACTAGTAGTTCTTTTTCTTGAACTATGTGGACATGGCAATGTCAAAATCATTTGCATAGATACTTACTTTGGGAAGACTAGTATCAGACAGACCTATGAAACTTTACTGTAAGAGATGAAAATTTGTGATAAGTAAATTTCATTAAAATTATTAGACACTAAATCCTCAATACCTGAGTGATTTGAGATTCCTTGTTTGAGAACTGTTCGCCTTGACGTTGACCAACCGTCACACCGTAAAAGGAGGCTATAAAGGCAACGCTCAGGTAGTCACCTATCAAACGAAGTCTAATCTCAAGATCGCAAGATTAGGATTCTCCTCCCATAAATCGGGATGAGATGCTTAAAAGTTGTACAAGGCCACTCGGAGAGCTAGAAACTGTGAAATGCATGGCCGTGCTCGGATGAATCATAGGCTATGATTATCTGTTTATTTGATCAGTTGAACTCTGAAATCGAGAAACACCTCTGGACATAATAAGGATGACAACTCTTACCTTATGTTCAAGAGCAAGCATCGAGCGACAAAGGAATTAGGAAATGCACACTTGTCCCTAAGGACAAGTGGGAGACTGAAGGAAATAATGCCCTTGGTCCAAGTATGCATTCAATGTTAAGTCTAATAAATGCGGTTCAGTATTAATTAACAAGTTAATAATTCAGTGAGATCAGGTGAGCTGAATGCCTAGCTAGAGGCCGCTTCAGTTCAAGTGGAATTAATGATATAAATCCACAGCTTACTCTTGACTGAACCCGTAGGGTCACACAAATAGTACGTAAACGGATCAAGTATTTAATGGAAATTAAATACTCTATCTATGGATATTCGCAATCGACGGATCTTGGTTTCAGTGGAAGCTGAGATCGTCACAAGCAAGAAATGAATACTCCGGAAACGATGATATTGCCGGAAACGGAAATATGGATCGTATCGGAAATATAAATATTATCCAAGTCGTAGATGTTGCCGGAAACGGAAACATGGTACGTATCAGAAAATATTATCGGAAATGGAAATATTGCCGGAATCGGAAATATTGCCGGAAACGGAAATATTGTCAGAATTGGAAATATTATCGGAATCGCAAAATAGTTCCGGAAACGGAAATATTAAATATTTGTTCAAAACGGAAATTAATTCAGGAATCGGAAATATTAAATATTGTTCGTATCGGAAATAAATTCCGGAATCGGGAATTTAATCGGTGAGCGTATCGTACGAATAAGCATCGGACGAGGCCTGCCGGACGAAGGCCCAGCACGAAGCCAGGCCATCGCCCAGCAAGCAAAGACGCGCGCCAACGCCCAGCCCAAGGCAGCGCCAGGCCCACCGCAAGGCAGGCCCAGCGCGTCAAAGCAAGGCTGCCCAGCGTGGGCTGCGTGGGCCGAGCGCACGCGTGCGGGCGCCCTCGTGGCTCCGTGCGTGTGTGTTTGTGTCCATGCACAATTCCTAAATCTATTAGGATTTGGTGTATGATTAAATTCCTATTCCTATTAGGATTATTTAATTAATTAGAGTCCTTGTAGGATTCTAAGTTTAATTAAATCGTATCCTACTAGGATTCCAATTCCCTTTCCAAACCTCTATAAATAAGGGCCTAGGGTCATAATTTATAAACACGATTGAAGTATTCAAAAGGGTAAGTTTTGAAAGAAAATTCAGCCACACTCTTGCACAATAATAGCCGAAAATTCCTAAGCACCTTAAGGGTGATTCTAGTTGGTCAATCTTGAGGCGGATCCGGACGTACTGTGGACTATCTACGGAGGGACGACACTTGGAGTCCTAAAGACTTGTTCTTGTTCGGTTCGGGCGCAGCTAGGGAAGGCACGCTACAAAGTGTATGCATCTATACTATGCTAAATGATTATGTGTAAATAATATGCTTTCTTGGCTTTATGGTTTTTCCGCATGATTTATGTATTGTCATATGTATCATAACCTAACAATATGTAGTTCTCATTAATGGTGATTAGAACCGTTCCTCAAAACATGTGTAATTATGATTGCTTGTTTGAAGATTATTTCGCTTTGATTCTTGCTAAACGTCGCACCGTAAAAGGAGACTATAAAAGAAGTTATTAGGCATACTTTGAATCAAAGTGAGTGTTCATAGATTGCAAGACTGGATTGTCCTCCTATCTTTGATAGGATTTGGTGTTGTTGTGTTACAAGGGCTCTCGGAGAGTTAGATATTGTGAAAATACATGGCCGTGCTCAGAATGGCTAAGGCTTAACCTTCTGTAAAAGTTTAACAGTTGAACTCGGTAATCAGAGAAACACTTCTGGACCTAATAAGGATGGCTTGGATCTTACCTTATATTCAGCAGTAACACTAAGTGACAAAGGAATGTGAATGCACACTTGTCTGAATGACAAGTGGGAGACAGAAGGAAATATGTCCTTCACCCAAGGTGCATTAGTCTAATACCAAGGATCAAATTAATTACGAACAAGTAATTCAGTGAGATCAAGTGATCGGAACAGCTGGCTAGAGCAATGCTTCCGATCAGTGAGTTCTAATCCTAATTAGGCTCACAGCTTACTCTTGATTGAACCTATAAGGTCACACCATTGGCATGTAACAGATCATCGGATTAAATGAATCTGAAATACATTTAATATCTTTTCGGGAATTAGTTCGGAAAAACATAAATATACCATTTGACGTTGGATCGGAATCGTATATCGTATTGCGTATATTCGTAAGCTAGGCAAAACGAATAAATCGTATCGTACGACGTTGGATCGTATAGTACGACACGATAAATAAATTGTCGGATGATGATTTATACGCAAGACGGAGTGCTGCCCACGAGCCGAGTGCGCGAAGCACTCGAGGCCCATGGGCGCGAATGCACACAGCAACAACACGGCAGCGCTGGCCCACGGCCACGCGACTGCCCGTGTGCGTGAAGGAAATATGTCCTTCACCCAAGGTGCATTAGTCTAATACCAAGGTTAAGATTAATTACGAACAATTAATTCAGTGACGTCAAGTGATCGGAACAGCTGGCTGGAGCAATGCTTCCGATCAGTGAGTTCTAATCTATATTAGGCTCACAACTTACTCTTGACTAAACCTATAAGGTCATACCATTGGCATGTAACAGATCACCGGAATAAATGAATCGGAAATTCATTTAATAACTTTTTGGGAATTAGTTTGGAAAAATATAAATATACGATATGACGTTGGATCGGAATCATATATCGTATCGCGTATATTCGTAAGCTAGGCAAAACGAATAATCGTATCATACAACAGTGATTTGTCTAGTACTATACGATAAACAATAGCCATAAGGTATTGGTCGCGAATATGAACAAGGCAAAGCTGCCGGCCCGACGAGACAAGCGCGCAAGCGTGCAAGGCCGATCGAGCGCAACAGCTTGCCAGCGCGGAATAAGGCCCATGACCTGCGGCTGAGCGCGCGCGGACAGCAGCAGGGGCAACAGCTGTGTGGCTGCGCGCGTGCTCGTGGGCATGTGCGAGAATGCTGGCCGGACTAGGCCTTTGTGCTTTGGCCGGTTGGTGTTATAACTCTAAGGTTATAACACCACCCCTCCCTTTATGTTTTTCCAACTCACTACTTTACGTAATTCAGTTTAACCTAAATCAAGAGAGAAACCCTAATCTCTTTTGAGCCTCCGTTCAAACTGTTCTTCCCTAAAAAAATAATATCTTGAGTGACATCTAAGCCATCGATCTCAAGACGGATCTGAACGTGTCGGTGAACCAAGTAGAGGAACGACTTCTGATGTTCTTGTTCGTGTTCGTGGTACGTTGAATCTAGGGAAAACACACTACAAACGTAAGTCTGCTTTATCTGTACCTTATACATGGTTCCTGGATTTGGGGATTATTCCGATGCGTTAATATGTTTTTAACTGTATTCCCCTACAGTGGTATCAGAGCAACATGTATTTTAAGTAATTTTTGGCATGTTACTATGTTTGTGAAATTGTCGAAATTTTCTGAAATTTTCGTGAATTTTTCGAATGTGTCTGGATTATTGGATAGATCGTAGAATATGTTCTGAATTCGTAAAATGTCAGAAATTCGATTTTTCTGACCTTAATCTGATTGAAAACGGCATTTTAAGATCAATTCATGGGAATAGAATCGCAAAACAGGCCCCGAAGTTTGTGTTTTTGGGCGTTTTTGTTAATTAATGAATTAAATTAACAATTTTTGAAAGTTTTTCAATTAATTACTCAACCTAAACTACTTGGAATTAATTGAAATTTTTCCCTACTTTTCTTGGTTATATTTTAAAACTATGGTAAAATTTTCGGCCATAAATGTTAAGTATAAACCTTAATTTGATTTTCCCCTAATTTAATGATTTTTAGATCGTAAATTGATTATTAATTACTTAAATCTGGAAATTTATTTAGTTGGAAAGGGGAATTTAATTTCATGTTTAAATGGCAGATTTAAAAATTTATGGATTAAAATTTTGATTAGATTCGTTAATTTTAATCGATCACCTAAACTAAATTTGATAAAAATCAGAAATTTAAATATTTAGAACGATTTAAAGTTTTGGATTGGATTATCAAACTCATTCAAATTTTTATTGATATCTATCGTTCGTTAAATTTGAATAATTTTTTAGCCAAGATTTATTATATTTCATTAATTGGATTGTTTGAAATTTATAAAATCGATCAAACGTTATTTTTCGTAATTAAAAGAATAATTTTGTTAAAATTATGGAAAATGATTTTTTCGTGCAATTTCGTTTCAAATACTAAAAAGGTTGAATTATTTTATTTTTTAATAAAAGTCGGACAACAAGTTGCTTGCACAAAGCAAGGGTTGCTGCCCGTATGCGACACGAAGGGGGTGCACGCACACGAAGGCAGCAAGGCGCTGGCCTTGTGTGCGTTGTGTGCTACTCGACAGAGTAGTGGGTGCGCGCAGAGCTCGGGCGAGCTCGCGGCACGCCACACGCCAAGGCCAGCAGTGGCTGGGCCAAGGCAGCAAGCAGCGAGCAGCGACGAAGGCAGCATGGCAGTGGGTATGGGCATTGCGCTTGTGCGCTACTGCAGTGCTCGTGCCTACGCGATGGGCTTGCACCCTCGTGTGGGTGCAATGCTGGCACGCACTGTGCGTCGTTGGGCTGGGCACTCGTGTAGCCCACGATGCATCCAAATGTGCATGTTTTCTTTGTTTAATATCAAGGCCCAAAATTTGGTCTTTGGACTTAATTTTGCACGAAAAGGGCTAACGGTGGACTTTAATTATTTAATTTTATTTGACTTGGGCCGGGCTGTGAGTTTAATTATTTAAAATTAAATTGTCCAAATTAAAATATTGGTTTAAGTGGGAGCCATTTAATGAAATTAAATGAAATAATAAATTTTTAATTATTTTCTTAGGGCTCTATTATTTTAATTAAATTAATTTTTTAATAGAATAATTCTAAGGATTAGTAATTCGGAATTGATTAATTTTTTAGGACGCGTTTTACATGAACGTGATTTTTAAATAAATCATGTAAATACTTGCATATTTATTTGGGCCATTCGTTTTAGGACACGAATGGATGAATGCATAGAAATTATTTTACGTATTGCAGGTATTCAAGGTGACTAGTATGTCCAATCTAGGATAGTTAAATACGGTTTGTGTACCGTTTTATCTTTGAATGTAATGTTTTAAATATGGTCTGCGTACCATTGAAGTTTTGATGTAATTATTTATTATTTCAAGTTCTTCTAGGATATTTAGAACTTTAAGTTAGCTTTTGAATGAAGTTCAAGACTGTATTACCTCTTATTTTTCGTAATTTGTAAATCTATTTTTTGTTATATTTATAAGGATTTTTATGAAATTAATTGCATTTAATGGGAATTAAATGTATTTTATTTTTAAATAATTTAATTATTAATTATTTACGAAAACTGAATTTTATTAAATAAAATCAACGATTTTATTTAATCGGGAATTGTTGGGTCGTATTTTGAAAACGAATTTAATTTAATTTAAGCCCAGTCAAATTTCATGATCAAACCCTACAAGGCTTGCAAGGAATTAATATTAATTAAGCCCGTAAGCAAGCCCAACCTTAAACCCTAAAACCTAGGCCATGAAGGGATGAGAACCTATAAATACCCCTTCCCTTCATTAAATCCCCAACCTTAATTTTCAGAATTTCTCTCTCTCTCTCTCTCTCTCTCTCTCTCTCTCTCTCTCTCTCTCTCTCTCTCTCTCTCTCTCTCTCTCTCTCTCTCTCTCTCTCTCCTTCTTTTCGTCCGCCCCTTTCCTTGGGCCCCAAGGCACGAGCGTGCCTTTTCTCGCTTCCAGCCCCGAGCTCGTGCGTTGCCTCGTGCGCGCACCGTACCTGCCTAGCCCAGCTCGCGCCTCACGCGCACACTCACTCCCTCGCTCGCCGTCACCCTCGCAGCCATTGCGCACACGTCGTGCGATTGCTGCTGCTGTGCCGAGCGCCCGTGCGCCCAGCTCTCGCTCGCCTCGCCCCTGCTGCTCGCGCGCGCGCTGCTCGTGCACGCTGCCTACCCGAGCGTTGTGTGCCGTGTTGTGTTGTTGCCCACGTCGCTGCCCCACACGCAACACATCAATTGTTGCGTGTGTGTGTTGTTGGTGGATAATTAAATTGTATACTTTTAAACTTTTCAAATTTCAGTTTTTAAATTGTTTTATTATCTAATTGCGATTATTTTATTATTTGGATAATTTAAATTGCTGGAAACGGTTATGAACACCGTGTTTTAATATTTAGTATTTTAATTGATGAAATTGACTTTTAATTCAAAAGAATTATGATTTTCGGATTTATGGGTTAATTAAAGTGTCAATTTTTAAGGTCAAAGCATGATTTTATTAAGCACCTATTAGTAGGATTTAAATTCCGATTGTTCAAGCGATTGATTCACATAATTTAATGACGATTTAAATTATGGGAATCAACTTAAAATTTCAGATTTATTATTAAGCTTTAAAGTGTCGATTTTAATGATTTTAAAGCCAAAAAGTCAATATTTTTATGGTAGGACTTGAGTTAACTATTTGAGACTATTAAATTGACAAATAACGATTAATTTTTAAATAAACCAAGCGTTTTAGTTTCTTAAATAGTTGTTGGAAATTTAGTAAACATGAATAATAATTAAGTTTCTCCTTTGTGTTTATAGGAGTTGATTTCTAGTGAGTCGTGATTCGCACAGTGGCCCCCGTACTTAGGTATTCCAGGTACGTACAAGACTAGGGTGACCACCCATCCCTTGAGGACTTTATGATGTATATTGAATGCGAATCATGTGAACTTATGTGTTGGGAATTCATGTTTGATGTGTAGACAAGCATGTGAGAATTGTTATTGAATCTATGTGAATGAGCATGTTATGAATTGATTAATTAATGCTTTATAGATTATGTTGAACTATCATGTTATGGACTTTTATAATCAGTGAATTATGTCAAGCATATTGTTCAAATTGGTATGCATGTATGAGTGTTGCGCATGCAAGTTATTATGATTATGCTATAGTACGGGATGTCTAGCATACAATGAGCCTATTGAATATTGCCTCAGTGCATTTCTTATTATATTGCCTCAGTGCATAGTTTATTCTACCGCAAGTGTAGAATAAATTTAAAGAGTTTGTGTGAATTGAACTAAGGACTAATCGTGCTAAGGGCACATCTCGCATGTTAGGAAGAACAATGCTAGGTCGTCTCAACAGTGTTTTGAGATGGACGTATGGAATAAATTCACTGGAGTCCTATGTTTGATCACAAGTCCTAAAGGATTAAAAGGAAGAGTCATTGTTATGTATTCATGTGTGTAATTGTTGAATTACTTGTGAGTTATGTCTTTGGGTTGAGTCGTGAACTTAATATACTAAACAACGTAAAGTGCAACCCGAATGAGCTTCAAAACTCTTCGAACGTATATACCTTGAGTATGAACAATGGGGGGATTTGTTTCAGAGAAACTCGTACTCCTTGAATGACACAAGACGTTGTTTCATTCTTTTGGTTTTTCGCTTATTAAACGCGCAGGAATTCCGTCGGTATGGTCCGACTGTCGGTAGAAAGCCCGACTCTTTATTATTTGGTGTTTGGTGGGCTCCCAACACCCTGAGTTTCCCTCAATGGTTGTTTCCCTCAGTGGGTCTTTGTGATTATGTTTTACCCATTTGAAGCTAAATTCTTATTAACCAATGAGTTAAGAGTAGTGTCAAGTCTTGAGTTTGTCTTCATGATTAATTGATTTACTTGAATGGCTTTTGCATGTGGATTATCTTTATTGTTGAGTGAAGCATGTTAGACTAGGATGTTATTCTAGCTTGTTCGTACTTAGCTTTTGCTGACTTCGTGCTTCATGTCTTTCGGTCATGGCCTTTGCCTTAATGACCCTATGATGATCCATCATTGCACTTGCATTGTTGGGGAGTAGTTTTCAATAAGCAGGTTGGTAGAGATAACTTGCTGGAGAAGTTATCATGGGAATAGTGATGAGAGACTATTTCTTCTTCCATATTTATAAACTCTATTTAATTCTATAGTCATGACTATTACTACTACGTTAATTATTAAACTATAGTTAATGGATTTTCTAAACTACTTAATGCTGGTTTTGGGCCTTGATGGTTCCAAGTTGTTTTATGACCATTAACTATTTAATATGTTTGAAAGTTAGTTAATTTCCGCTGCGTAATTCTAGTAAATATCCTTAGCCATTATCACGGTGGCGGTAATATCTTGGTAATTCCTTTGTTTTAAGTTGGAAAATGTTTTATAAAAATCAAGGAATTATTAGGGTGTTACAAAGACGGTGCCAAGCTAACAAGGTGAAGGAAGATTGGATGCTTCAAGACTATGTTTTGGGTCATACTAGTTCACCAAAGTTAAATTTATGCACTTATATATATATATTAGGAATGAATGTATGTTATGCATGAATGTTGTTTGTATGTTCGATTAGATTTAGTTCACTAAATAATCAAACCGACATAGAAACAACTAGGTCCAAAGTAATATTGAGTTTATAATTGCCTTCCAAATCAAGCACTTACAAAAATCTGAGGACCTAAGGTATTAGGTTTCCGCCAAAACGAGGTGCTATTTTAGTCGACTTAGATGGTAAGGTATCGCAAAGGAACACGTTGATTGTGGTTGTAACTCAAACAAGAAAGGCATATGTTGTGGAAAAGGGATAAATTATGGAATTAATTTATTAACCAAGAGTAATTTGGAAATTAGTAGCAATTGGTTTTCCTTACCTAGAATCTTAAAAGACTTAAGACAGGCCAAAGCTGCTTAAGAATTTAGGACTTTTAGGGTCTTGGAATCGTTTCATTCATTATGGACCATGTTTTATTTTGCATGAAAAGAATGTTTAATAGCTTTAATGATTGCATGATTGCTAATTATTTCAAAGTTATTAAAATATTATGAATGGTTATTTATTGCGAATTCTTTTCAAATGTAGAATGTCTAAAACAACACTCAAAGTAACAGAAATTATGGATGTAAAATTGAACCTATCAAACTTTCTTGATTGGGAGAAGAAGCTTCGACAAGTCCTCAGGTGGAACAACATTGAATATGTTGTTGCAATCCCATCCCCAACTATTACTCAAAGGATAGAACTCCTGAAAAGCACTGTGTGAGCGAACCACATGTCGCTAGTGATGGATCTTATTCTTGGCTCAATCTCCAAGGATTGGAGTGCAAGGTTCATTGCATATGAGCCAGGGAATTTCTAAGGAATCTTAGGGATATATGCCGTGGTAGATTCCAACATGGTGGTCAACATGTCGACCAAAATGTCTTTGAATTGGTACATTCATTTGGGGATCTAAAGCTTAACGCTCAACTGGGTTGTTGCTTTGACGTCGAAAGGCAAAGAGCAAGGGAAAGGGTCATTGATCTTAAAATGATAGATGGAACACCAATTAAGGCTCATAAAAAGAAAATGGTTGAGCTTCTTAACCGCCTTCAGCTTCTTGGTGAGCCATTCCCAGATTCTGCAGCTGCAGGAATAATGAATTCTCTTCACCCTGGTTACAAGAAATTCAAGCTGCTCTATTTCTCTAAGAAAAGGGAAAATACTGTTAGTGAGCTAGTCTATTTGCTTAATCAATATGAATTGGACTTTGTAAATGATAAGCAAGCATCACTAAAAGTAAAGAGTAAGAAAATCAAGAAAAAGGTTACGGGGAAGATCCAAAGCAAGGGTGCATCTCCATCTACTCCAGGAGGGCAAGTGGCGCCCTCCAAGAGGAAAATGAAGAAGGATCATTCTCCATCTACATAGCAATTCTTCAATTGTAATGAATTTGGACATTACAGAAGAGATTGCCCTAAAATAAAGGAAGAAAAGAAGGACGGAAATGTCGCTTCTACTTCTGGTATGTATGTTATACATTGTAATCTTGCAAATTCTACTTCTTGGGTATTAGATACTGGTTGTGGCTCACACTTATGTTCCAATTCGCAAGGACTAAGGAGAAGTAGAAAGCTTGATAAAGGCGAGGGAAATGGAGCACGGATTGCTGCATTAGCCGTAGGATCTTATTTTATATCTTTTCCTTGTGGTTTTGTTTTGCAACAAGAAAACTGAAGGAAATAATGCCCTTGGTCCAAGTATACATTTAATGATAAGTCTAATAAATGTGGTTCAGTATTAATTATACAAGTTAATAATTCAGTGAGATCAAGTGAACTGTATGCCTAGCTAGAGGCCTCTTCAGTTCAAGTGGATTTATGATCCACAGCTTACTATTGACTGAACCCGTAGGGTCACACAAATAGTACGTAAACGGATCAAGTATTTAATGGCATTAAATACTCCATCTATGGATATTCGGAATCGACGGATCTTGGTTTCAGTGGGAGCTAAGATCGTCAAAGGCAAACAAAATGAATACTCCGGAAACGATGATATTGCCGGAAACGGAAATATGGATCGTATCGGAAATATAAATATTATCCAAGTCGTAGATGTTGCCGGAAACGGAAACATGGTACGTATCGGAAATGGAAATGTTGCCGGAATCGGAAATATTGCCGGAAACGGAAATATTGTCAGAATCGGAAATATTATCGTAATCGGAAAATAACTCCGGAAACGGAAATATTAAATATTTGTTCGAGACGGAAATTAATTCCGGAATCGGAAATGTTAAATATCGTTCGTATCGGAAATGAATTCCGGAATCGGGAAATTAATCGGAAGCGCGTCGTACAAATTAGCATCGGACGAACTTGCTAGACGAAGGCCCAGCACGAAGCCAGGCCCACGTCCAGCAAGGGAAACGCGCGCCACAACACGCCAGCCCAAGGCTGCGCCAGGCCCAGCGCAAGGCAGGCCCAGCGCGCACCCAAGGCTGCTGCAGCTTGTGGGCTTCATGGCGAGTGGGCTGCGCGCGCGCATGGCGCCCCTCGTGGGCTGCTGTGCGTGCGTGTGTGTTTGTGTTCACTTACGAACAATAATTAGGATTCGTTTGATGATTAAATTTCCTAATCCTAAAAGATAAATTAATTAATAATTAGAGTTCTGCTAGGATTCTAATTTGATTAATTCGTATCCTAGTAGGATTCAATTACTTATTCCATGGCCTATAAATATGAGATCAAGGCTCATATTTATAACGAGTTTTAAGTATTCAAAAAGAGAGAATTTTAAGCAAAAAAATCAGTCATCTATTTGCCCCATATTGCCGAAAATTTGTAGTACCTTAAGGGCGATTCTAGTTGGTCAATCTTAAGGCGGATCCGGACGCGCTGTGGACTATCTACGGAGGGACGACACTTGGAGTCCTAAAGACTTGTTCTTGTTCGGTTCGGGCGCAGCTAGGGAGGGCACGCTACAAAGTGTATGCATCTAAATTATGCTAATTGTTATGTGACAATTAATTTGGATTCCTGGCTTTAATGGTTTTTCCGCATGATTTATATTCAGTTATATGTATCATAACCTAACAGTGGTATCAGAGCCTCTCACTAATTCCATAATAATTGCTTAACATGGTGAAATTTTACAAATTTGCAAAGAATTAAAAACGGGTGATTAATTTTCGTAATTGTTAATTAATTGCAAATTGCGTTTATTTAATTATATGTACGCAGTTTTTCGGCAGTTTCTTCGTTACTCAACAAAATCGAGTGATTTTTGTGTCAATTCCGCATGTAAAAGGCATTCTAAAATTTTGACAAAAATACTACTTTTCGGTCGAACCCAGAATTCCCAAATTCGAAGCCTAACTATGATGATTTTCGAATGCAAAAGTTTGTAATTTTAAGATGTTAAATTGAATATTTGCAATTCTTGTTGTTAAATCTTGAATTTTTTATTGACCTACTGTATATGTTTAACAAATTTAAATGCCTAAGCTTGTTAATTATACAACCTAATTTGTAATTGTAATTAATTTGTTAAAATTCGAATAATTTAGAATTGATTTGATTTTCATAATTAATTAACTATTTAATTAGGTATCCATGATTAAAAACCACCATAAAATTGTTAATTTATGATAAATTTTAAATTTTTATGACCTAGATTTGAATCCATGATAATCGAAAATTAATTGATTAATAAATTTTAGATTTTTCGCCCCAAAATTATGAAATTAATATGATTTATTAATTTGTCATTAATTTTGAAATAAAAGTTTTAATTTTTATGAAATTCGCTCATAAAACTTGCACGCACAAAGCAATGGACGCTACATGTTACCCTTAAGGGGTGTTGTATAGTGTGGGCATGCGACGACGAGCAAGGGAGCTCGTCGCCCATACGGTACAATGCAGCGAGCAAGGGCCATAGCACACGAGCACAAGGCAGCACGCTGCCCTTGTGTCGAGTGTTGTGTGCAGCGTGGGCGAGTGGGCGATGGGCGATGGGTATTGGCGCAAGCCAGGCGAGCAGCCGCGTATGGGCAGAGAGCTTGCTGCGCCACAGCGCGCGCTGCCGCTCCCAGCGAAGCAACCAGACGCGCCGAGTGAGGCAACCTGCGCGCAGCGTGGCCTGGGCTTGCTGCGTTGCGTGTGGCTTGCTCGTGTGATGCCATACGATCATTCGATGGGGCGCGCATGCCTCATGACTCGATGGGGCTTGGGCGCAAGCCCAAGTGCCTCGTCTTGTTACGATTGATGCGTTTTGAATTTAATTTTGAAATTTCAGTTTGAAAACGATTTTAATTAACTTTAAAATTCGTAATTTAAATTGTTTTCCTCGAAATTTAATTTTGAATAATCTATTTATTACAATTCTAATTTATACTAATTATTTTACTAAAATTAAAACCTTGAATAAATTTAAATTCATTTATTTAATTCAACTGAAAATAAATTTAAGGATTCAATTATAAATTTATATGAGCTTTAAATTTTAATTAAATTTGTATGTTTCCGGTTAGACTAGGAAATACATTTTTATGTTTAAAATTAGTAAAGCATGTGAATTTATTGGTTTAAGTGGGAGCATTTTAGTCATTAACTCTTAATTAGGTCTACATTCCTTTAAGGTTAAACAAGTTGATTAGAATTAATAAGGACTGAATAATTGGTAGATTATTGGTGCCCTTGATTAATTGCTGCAAATATTTATGTGATGCATAACATGTTCTACTAACCAGCTATGTGGGCCATTCATGATAATGAATGGGTGAATGGTATATATTGTATATGTACTGTTTTGTAGGTTATTGAAAAGTGACTAGTATGGCCAAAATAGGATAGAAAATATGGTCTGCGTACCATTAATTTGAATGTAATATTGGTCTAATGCACCAAAAAATTTTCAATTTAAATATGGTATGCGTACCATCAAATAGTTGTAATTAGTTTAATTATAGCTGATCCTATTTGAAGAAAATGGCGCCTCCCATGGTGAAATTCAAGACGGAGTTTCCAATCCATTTTCAAGACAGACTTTGAAGTTGAAGCTTCAAGATGAAGTCTGGCCATACTAGATAACATTTATATCTTATGCATGTTTGAAGTTATTTATTGCTTTAAATATGTCTTAATTATGCATGAGATTATGGCTTGATTATGTTGCATGATTAAGGATTTTAGTTCACTTAAAATCTAACCAACATAGTAAGAGCCTTAAGTTCCAAACTTTAAAATTGAGTTAAAAGGTGCCATGCCAAAATAACACTTACTTGGATAACCTTTACATCAATCTTAGTATTAGTTTTCCGGCATAGCGAGGTGTTACTTATTGATTCTAAAGGGGTAAGGTACACAAATAATTGTGAGAACATGTTAGTTTTCGCGAAACTCAACGATATAGTAAGGAGTCCTTTTATGTCGTGGCAAACGGGATAGGTTTACCTAATAAGTTCTTAGACGTGCCTATCAACCAAGAGTAGTTTCTAGACTATTAGCAAAGGCTTTGCTTACCTAAAATATTTTAGAATTGAGTCTAAATACATAAAGTGCTTAATTCTTCAATGATTTAAGGATCATGGAATCATTTTATTCACACCTGCCTGAACAATAAATTCGAATAAAATGCCAATGACTTGTTTAAATTGCATGATTGCTTTAATTTTCAAGTTATTACTCATGATAAATGTTTAGACTTTGCATGCTTCAATGTATGTTTTAATTATTGTTTATAATTAAATATCTTGCACTGCAGTAAACCCTTTTAGAAAGGTAACAGTAAATTTCCTTGATTGGTAATGAATTCAAGAACGATTCATGGAAATGAGAGAAAATGAGCAATTTAAATGTACGTTTCTTATAGCGACTTTTATGGTTGTTTTCGAGTATCAAAATCGAATGGCGAACCGATTGGTGCTTGTGGATTCAAAATACAATGTAGTTTTGAGATCATAAAGCATTGAGTTTAAACGCTCAGCTTTACCAATGGTTAACAACCTAACATCTTTGTCCATTTAATTCTCGAATGAGTCTAGTCCCTAGACATTCGAATAGATCGATGCTTAGAGAACTTTAGAAGCTTCTGGTAAGATCATCTAGTTGAAAAAAATATTCAACATAAATTAAAATGGTAAGAACCTTGTTGGAGTGACATTAGACATGTCTAACAAAGTATAAAAGTCAACACTAGAGAAGTCAATTCTTAAGAATATAAGAAAGGGTACAAGAAATAGGAAAACAAGAACAAATGAAAGGAATTTACGATTCCGTTTCTAACTAAAAGTTTATGTTTAAAGAGAAGGGACCTAGAAATCAAACTTCCTTGGTATCATATACCGTTTGAGGTTCTTACTTTGGTAATAACTCAAACAATGGAAGCTAGGCTACACTAATGGCCTACAAGTGGGAAATGAAGCATGGCAATGCTACATTAGTTGTAGGGTCATCTAGTTTGTTTTAAGTCCTTTCAAGGCTGGAACTTAATGGCTATTATGTTCCATAATCAACATACCTGAATTTCTGTTTTCAAACACAGAAAAAATCACATTCAGAAGAACAAAAACAATGCTTGTTTGTTTCTTTATTTGAATGAAATGGTCATTTACAGGTTGAGTCAATATGCTTGATTAAAAACAAACAACTCTTTAACAATAAGAACTCTACTAGGTTCAAATCAATCTCTTGATTTGAGTTCTACTAATCTTTGGCATTGTTGCTTAGACCATATCAACAAGTTAACATTCAAAAGCTCTATTTTCATGGACTTTTGAAAGTTGATTGATTTCTAGATCAATTTAAGACAAGCAAGTCTTACTTGTTGAAAGTAACAAAAGATATGAACTATTGTTAGAACGCCTAGACAATAGAATTCAAAGCTAAAGAAAGGTTTTATTATGACTTTATTATTTCACACAGATTTGAGTGAATATAGGTTTATTTACTCAATGTGATATAAGTTTGAATCTGTTTGGCTAGCTCAAAATTCAGAAGTATAAATTCCACTTGGCAAGAAATCATAAAGATCTAGGTTAGATCATGTTGATGATTACTTAAGTCAAGAATGATCATCAATGATTGTGTGTAGTAAAATTCACAATCTAGCTCCATAAGATATGGCATATCTAAGTTGGAATGATCGAAGTAGATTAGTACTTGATTCGATCAATGATGGATCATAAATAATTTTCCTATAATTTCTAAAACAAAATGCTCAACTACCACCAAACTAAACCAAATTCGTCAAAGCTATTGAAAAGTAATTTCAGAATATCTTTTCATAAATATATATCTAAAGAGTTTCTAAACTCATTGGGAGCTTAGTGTTTGTTATTCGACAAACTAAGGCCCATGTCTACATATTTGTTTCATTGTGATTTATTCAAATGAGACACAAGGGTATTGTTTCTACCACGAATGTTTGAGAACATAATGTTTGTTTGCTCGAAATAATGTCCTTTTGGAAATTCGTTTCCAAAGTGACAAGTGGGAGAAAATATACCTCGAAAGTCTTCGAGGCGAACAACAAACATAAACGGACATTCCGGAGGCTTTTCGAAGTTCTTCAGAAAATCCGAACACTTATTCTTTAAGGACTTTAGAAGTGGCTTTAAAGAATAGACATCTCTTAGAAGACTTTACAAGTGCTTCAAGGAGAACAGAATATTCAAAAGACTTTGAAGTGTCTATTGATATTCTATTGTTTGATGTTCTATACCCAAGTAGGCATAGAGTTCATGTCGCTGAAACTATAAGATTCTTCTATTAGATAGTGAATAAACATGGAGTTCAGGTCACTGAAGCTATGCGATTCTTCTATTAGATAGTGAAGAAACCTACAACTTGCAGTCAAACTATTATCATGTAGATTAATGAGTTTGTGACTTGTAAGAAAGTTATGACGAAACCTAGATTCCCTAAAATGGTTAAAGGCCATATATAGACTCAAATGTTTTAGATGGTTAAAGGCCATAAAACATAATCAATGTTTTGATGACAAAATTGACATTTTGTTGATTTGCAAGAGTAGTTTCACACCTATTTGTTGCAAGTTTGTTTTAAGGATGAAAACCATCAAACATGAAATTGTGTTCACACACAAAGCTAGATTAGTTGCTAATGGTTACAAGCAAATTCACGGCATGGATTGTGTTGAAACCTTATGCATAATCGTAATGCTCAAGCTAGTCTATAATTCAAGCAATGATTGCATATTGGTACATATGGCAATTGGATGACAAAACATCTTCCTCAGTCAAATGTTGGAAGTAACTATGTACATGGCATGTCATAGGATTTGTGGATCCAAATAAATGCTTGAAAACGAAAGCTAGCTTATGAAATCTAAGTACAGATTTAAGAAAGCAATTGGGAATTAGAACTATATTTTAGTGAAGCTAATAAGTATTTTAGTTTCATAAAAATGTACATGATTCTTATAGATATATAAGAAGTTTAGTGGGAGTACGTAAAACTTAATTGGTCCTATGTGTATCGCACACATATCTCTCTATTGTGAAATAACATTCAAATGCTAAAAGACATGGATTTGAAATTATTCATCAATAATGGACCATGGCGAAACTTAGTACATACTGGGTATTAAGATCTATTTACAAAGATCTTATAATATTGTTTTAGATTAAGTAATGGCATTTACTAAATCAAACACGAAAGACTCCATTGGAGATATTCGACCCATGTGAATAAATCTAAGTAAAGAATGTTTTGAACTATGTATAAGCATTTACTAAGTTAAACATCAAAGAGTCAAAATGAGATTCTTAAACCTATATTATATGTCAATGAAATTAATATGATTTATTAATTTGTCATTAATTTTGAAATAAAAGTTTTAATTTTTATGAAATTCGCTCATAAAACTTGAACGCACAAAGCAATGGACGCTACATGTTACCCTTAAGGGGTGTTGTATAGTGCGGGCATGCGACGACGAGCAAGGGAGCTCGTCGCCCATACGGTACAATGCAGCGAGCAAGGGCCATAGCACACGAGCACAAGGCAGCACGCTGCCCTTGTGTCGAGTGTTGTTTGCAGCGTGGGCGAGTGGGCGATGGGTATTGGCGCAAGCCAGGCGAGCAGTCGCGTATGGGCAGAGAGCTTGCTGCGCCACAGCGCGCGCTGCCGCTCCCAGCGAAGCAACCAGACGCGCCGAGTGAGGCAACCTGCGCGCAGCGTGGCCTGGGCTTGCTGCGTTGCGTGTGGCTTGCTCGTGTGATGCCATACGATCATTCGATGGGGCGCGCATGCCTCATGACTCGATGGGGCTTGGGCACAAGCCCAAGTGCATCGTCTTGTTACGATTGATGCGTTTTGAATTTAATTTTGAAATTTCAGTTCGAAAACGATTTTAATTAACTTTAAAATTCGTAATTTAAATTGTTTTCCTCGAAATTTAATTTTGAATAATCTATTTATTACAATTCTAATTTATACTAATTATTTTACTAAAATTAAAACCTTGAATAAATTTAAATTCATTTATTTAATTCAACTGAAAATAAATTTAAGGATTCAATTATAAATTTATATGAGCTTTAAATTTTAATTAAATTTGTATGTTTCCGGTTAGACTAGGAAATACATTTTTATGTTTAAAATTAGTAAAGCATGTGAATTTATTGGTTTTAGTGGGAGCATTTTAGTCATTAACTCTTAGTTAGGTCTACATTCCTTTAAGGTTAAACAAGTTGATTAGAATTAATAAGGACTGAATAATTGGTAGATTATTGGTGCCCTTGATTAATTGCTGCAAATATTTATGTGATGCATAACATGTTCTACTAACCAGCTATGTGGGCCATTCATGATAATGAATGGGTGAATGGTATATATTGTATATGTACTGTTTTGTAGGTTATTGAAAAGTGACTAGTATGGCCAAAATAGGATAGAAAATATGGTCTGCGTACCATTAATTTGAATGTAATATTTGTCTAATGCACCAAAAAATTTTCAATTTAAATATGGTATGCGTACCATCAAATAGTTGTAATTAGTTTAATTATAGCTGATCCTATTTGAAGAAAATGGCGCCTCCCATGGTGAAATTCAAGACGGAGTTTCCAATCCATTTTCAAGACAGACTTTGAAGTTGAAGCTTCAAGATGAAGTCTGGCCATACTAGATAACATTTATATCTTATGCATGTTTGAAGTTATTTATTGCTTTAAATATGTCTTAATTATGCATGAGATTATGGCTTGATTATGTTGCATGATTAAGGATTTTAGTTCACTTAAAATCTAACCAACATAGTAAGAGCCTTAAGTTCCAAACTTTAAAATTGAGTTAAAAGGTGCCATGCCAAAATAACACTTACTTGGATAACCTTTACATCAATCTTAGTAATAGTTTTCCGGCATAGCGAGGTGTTACTTATTGATTCTAAAGGGGTAAGGTACACAAATAATTGTGAGAACATGTTAGTTTTCGCGAAACTCAACGATATAGTAAGGAGTCCTTTTATGTCGTGGCAAACGGGATAGGTTTACCTAATAAGTTCTTAGACGTGCCTATCAACCAAGAGTAGTTTCTAGACTATTAGCAAAGGCTTTGCTTACCTAAAATATTTTAGAATTGAGTCTAAATACATAAAGTGCTTAATTCTTCAATGATTTAAGGATCTTGGAATCATTTTATTCACACCTGCCTGAACAATAAATTCGAATAAAATGCCAATGACTTGTTTAAATTGCATGATTGCTTTAATTTTCAAGTTATTACTCATGATAAATGTTTAGACTTTGCATGTTTCAATGTATGTTTTAATAATTTTTTATAATTAAATATCTTGCACTGCAGTAAACCCTTTTAGAAAGGTAACAGTAAATTTCCTTGATTGGTAATGAATTCAAGAACGATTCATGGAAATGAGAGAAAATGAGCAATTTAAATGTACGTTTCTTATAGCGACTTTTATGGTTGTTTTCGAGTATCAAAATCGAATGGCGAACCGATTGGTGCTTGTGGATTCAAAATACAATGTAGTTTTGAGATCATAAAGCATTGAGTTTAAACGCTCAGCTTTACCAATGGTTAACAACCTAACATCTTTGTCCATTTAATTCTCGAATGAGTCTAGTCCCTAGACATTCGAATAGATCGATGCTTAGAGAACTTTAGAAGCTTCTGGTAAGATCATCTAGTTGAAAAAAATATTCAACATAAATTAAAATGGTAAGAACCTTGTTGGAGTGACATTAGACATGTCTAACAAAGTATAAAAGTCAACACTAGAGAAGTCAATTCTTAAGAATATAAGAAAGGGTACAAGAAATAGGAAAACAAGAACAAATGAAAGGAATTTACGATTCCGTTTCTAACTAAAAGTTTATGTTTAAAGAGAAGGGACCTAGAAATCAAACTTCCTTGGTATCATATACCGTTTGAGGTTCTTACTTTGGTAATAACTCAAACAATGGAAGCTAGGCTACACTAATGGCCTACAAGTGGGAAATGAAGCATGGCAATGCTACATTAGTTGTAGGGTCATCTAGTTTGTTTTAAGTCCTTTCAAGGCTGGAACTTAATGGCTATTATGTTCCATAATCAACATACCTGAATTTCTGTTTTCAAACACAGAAAAAATCACATTCAGAAGAACAAAAACAATGCTTGTTTGTTTCTTTATTTGAATGAAATGGTCATTTACAGGTTGAGTCAATATGCTTGATTAAAAACAAACAACTCTTTAACAATAAGAACTCTACTAGGTTCAAATCAATCTCTTGATTTGAGTTCTACTAATCTTTGGCATTGTTGCTTAGACCATATCAACAAGTTAACATTCAAAAGCTCTATTTTCATGGACTTTTGAAAGTTGATTGATTTCTAGATCAATTTAAGACAAGCAAGTCTTACTTGTTGAAAGTAACAAAAGATATGAACTATTGTTAGAACGCCTAGACAATAGAATTCAAAGCTAAAGAAAGGGTTTATTATGACTTTATTATTTCACACAGATTTGAGTGAATATAGGTTTATTTACTCAATGTGATATAAGTTTGAATCTGTTTGGCTAGTTCAAAAATTCAGAAGTATAAATTCCACTTGGCAAGAAATCATAAAGATCTAGGTTAGATCATGTTGATGATTACTTAAGTCAAGAATGATCATCAATGATTGTGTGTAGTAAAATTCACAATCTAGCTCCATAAGATATGGCATATCTAAGTTGGAATGATCGAAGTAGATTAGTACTTGATTCGATCAATGATGGATCATAAATAATTTTCCTATAATTTCTAAAACAAAATGCTCAACTACCACCAAACTAAACCAAATTCGTCAAAGCTATTGAAAAGTAATTTCAGAATATCTTTTCATAAATATATATCTAAAGAGTTTCTAAACTCATTGGGAGCTTAGTGTTTGTTATTCGACAAACTAAGGCCCATGTCTAGATATTTGTTTCATTGTGATTTATTTAAATGAGACACAAGGGTATTGTTTCTACCACGAATGTTTGAGAACATAATGTTTGTTTGCTCGAAATAATGTCCTTTTGGAAATTCGTTTCCAAAGTGACAAGTGGGAGAAAATATACCTCGAAAGTCTTCGAGGCGAACAACAAACATAAACGGACATTCCGGAGGCTTTTCGAAGTTCTTCAGAAAATCCGAACACTTATTCTTTAAGGACTTTAGAAGTGGCTTTAAAGAATAGACATCTCTTAGAAGACTTTACAAGTGCTTCAAGGAGAACAGAATATTCAAAAGACTTTGAAGTGTCTATTGATATTCTATTGTTTGATGTTCTATACCCAAGTAGGCATAGAGTTCATGTCGCTGAAACTATAAGATTCTTCTATTAGATAGTGAATAAACATGGAGTTCAGGTCACTGAAGCTATGCGATTCTTCTATTAGATAGTGAAGAAACCTACAACTTGCAGTCAAACTATTATCATGTAGATTAATGAGTTTGTGACTTGTAAGAAAGCTATGACGAAACCTAGATTCCCTAAAATGGTTAAAGGCCATATATAGACTCAAATGTTTTAGATGGTTAAAGGCCATAAAACATAATCAATGTTTTGATGACAAAATTGACATTTTGTTGATTTGCAAGAGTAGTTTCACACCTATTTGTTGCAAGTTTGTTTTAAGGATGAAAACCATCAAACATGAAATTGTGTTCACACACAAAGCTAGATTAGTTGCTAATGGTTACAAGCAAATTCACGGCATGGATTGTGTTGAAACCTTATGCATAATCGTAATGCTCAAGCTAGTCTATAATTCAAGCAATGATTGCATATTGGTACATATGGCAATTGGATGACAAAACATCTTCCTCAGTCAAATGTTGGAAGTAACTATGTACATGGCATGTCATAGGATTTGTGGATCCAAATAAATGCTTGAAAACGAAAGCTAGCTTATGAAATCTAAGTACAGATTTAAGAAAGCAATTGGGAATTAGAACTATATTTTAGTGAAGCTAATAAGTATTTTAGTTTCATAAAAATGTACATGATTCTTATATATATATAAGAAGTTTAGTGGGAGTACGTAAAACTTAATTGGTCCTATGTGTATCGCACACATATCTCTCTATTGTGAAATAACATTCAAATGCTAAAAGACATGGATTTGAAATTATTCATCAATAATGGACCATGGCGAAACTTAGTACATACTGGGTATTAAGATCTATTTACAAAGATCTTATAATATTGTTTTAGATTAAGTAATTGCATTTACTAAATCAAACACGAAAGACTCCATTGGAGATATTCGAACCATGTGAATAAATCTAAGTAAAGAATGTTTTGAACTATGTATAAGCATTTACTAAGTTAAACATCAAAGAGTCAAAATGAGATTCTTAAACCTATATTATATGTCAATGAAATTAATATGATTTATTAATTTGTCATTAATTTTGAAATAAAAGTTTTAATTTTTATGAAATTCGCTCATAAAACTTGCACGCACAAAGCAATGGACGCTACATGTTACCCTTAAGGGGTGTTGTATAGTGCGGGCATGCGACGACGAGCAAGGGAGCTCGTCGCCCATACGGTACAATGCAGCGAGCAAGGGCCATAGCACACGAGCACAAGGCAGCACGCTGCCCTTGTGTCGAGTGTTGTGTGCAGCGTGGGCGAGTGGGCGATGGGTATTGGCGCAAGCCAGGCGAGCAGTCGCGTATGGGCAGAGAGCTTGCTGCGCCACAGCGCGCGCTGCCGCTCCCAGCGAAGCAACCAGACGCGCCGAGTGAGGCAACCTGCGCGCAGCGTGGCCTGGGCTTGCTGCGTTGCGTGTGGCTTGCTCGTGTGATGCCATACGATCATTCGATGGGGCGCGCATGCCTCATGACTCGATGGGGCTTGGGCGCAAGCCCAAGTGCCTCGTCTTGTTACGATTGATGCGTTTTGAATTTAATTTTGAAATTTCAGTTCGAAAACGATTTTAATTAACTTTAAAATTCGTAATTTAAATTGTTTTCCTCGAAATTTAATTTTGAATAATCTATTTATTACAATTCTAATTTATACTAATTATTTTACTAAAATTAAAACCTTGAATAAATTTAAATTCATTTATTTAATTCAACTGAAAATAAATTTAAGGATTCAATTATAAATTTATATGAGCTTTAAATTTTAATTAAATTTGTATGTTTCCGGTTAGACTAGGAAATACATTTTTATGTTTAAAATTAGTAAAGCATGTGAATTTATTGGTTTTAGTGGGAGCATTTTAGTCATTAACTCTTAGTTAGGTCTACATTCCTTTAAGGTTAAACAAGTTGATTAGAATTAATAAGGACTGAATAATTGGTAGATTATTGGTGCCCTTGATTAATTGCTGCAAATATTTATGTGATGCATAACATGTTCTACTAACCAGCTATGTGGGCCATTCATGATAATGAATGGGTGAATGGTATATATTGTATATGTACTGTTTTGTAGGTTATTGAAAAGTGACTAGTATGGCCAAAATAGGATAGAAAATATGGTCTGCGTACCATTAATTTGAATGTAATATTGGTCTAATGCACCAAAAAATTTTCAATTTAAATATGGTATGCGTACCATCAAATAGTTGTAATTAGTTTAATTATAGCTGATCCTATTTGAAGAAAATGGCGCCTCCCATGGTGAAATTCAAGACGGAGTTTCCAATCCATTTTCAAGACAAACTTTGAAGTTGAAGCTTCAAGATGAAGTCTGGCCATACTAGATAACATTTATATCTTATGCATGTTTGAAGTTATTTATTGCTTTAAATATGTCTTAATTATGCATGAGATTATGGCTTGATTATGTTGCATGATTAAGGATTTTAGTTCACTTAAAATCTAACCAACATAGTAAGAGCCTTAAGTTCCAAACTTTAAAATTGAGTTAAAAGGTGCCATGCCAAAATAACACTTACTTGGATAACCTTTACATCAATCTTAGTATTAGTTTTCCGGCATAGCGAGGTGTTACTTATTGATTCTAAAGGGGTAAGGTACACAAATAATTGTGAGAACATGTTAGTTTTCGCGAAACTCAACGATATAGTAAGGAGTCCTTTTATGTCGTGGCAAACGGGATAGGTTTACCTAATAAGTTCTTAGACGTGCCTATCAACCAAGAGTAGTTTCTAGACTATTAGCAAAGGCTTTGCTTACCTAAAATATTTTAGAATTGAGTCTAAATACATAAAGGCTTAATTCTTCAATGATTTAAGGATCTTGGAATCATTTTATTCACACCTGCCTGAACAATAAATTCGAATAAAATGCCAATGACTTGTTTAAATTGCATGATTGCTTTAATTTTCAAGTTATTACTCATGATAAATGTTTAGACTTTGCATGCTTCAATGTATGTTTTAATTATTGTTTATAATTAAATATCATGCACTGCAGTAAACCCTTTTAGAAAGGTAACAGTAAATTTCCTTGATTGGTAATGAATTCAAGAACGATTCATGGAAATGAGAGAAAATGAGCAATTTAAATGTACGTTTCTTATAGCGACTTTTATGGTTGTTTTCGAGTATCAAAATCGAATGGCGAACCGATTGGTGCTTGTGGATTCAAAATACAATGTAGTTTTGAGATCATAAAGCATTGAGTTTAAACGCTCAGCTTTACCAATGGTTAACAACCTAACATCTTTGTCCATTTAATTCTCGAATGAGTCTAGTCCCTAGACATTCGAATAGATCGATGCTTAGAGAACTTTAGAAGCTTCTGGTAAGATCATCTAGTTGAAAAAAATATTCAACATAAATTAAAATGGTAAGAACCTTGTTGGAGTGACATTAGACATGTCTAACAAAGTATAAAAGTCAACACTAGAGAAGTCAATTCTTAAGAATATAAGAAAGGGTACAAGAAATAGGAAAACAAGAACAAATGAAAGGAATTTACGATTCCGTTTCTAACTAAAAGTTTATGTTTAAAGAGAAGGGACCTAGAAATCAAACTTCCTTGGTATCACATACCGTTTGAGGTTCTTACTTTGGTAATAACTCAAACAATGGAAGCTAGGCTACACTAATGGCCTACAAGTGGGAAATGAAGCATGGCAATGCTACATTAGTTGTAGGGTCATCTAGTTTGTTTTAAGTCCTTTCAAGGCTGGAACTTAATGGCTATTATGTTCCATAATCAACATACCTGAATTTCTGTTTTCAAACACAGAAAAAATCACATTCAGAAGAACAAAAACAATGCTTGTTTGTTTCTTTATTTGAATGAAATGGTCATTTACAGGTTGAGTCAATATGCTTGATTAAAAACAAACAACTCTTTAACAATAAGAACTCTACTAGGTTCAAATCAATCTCTTGATTTGAGTTCTACTAATCTTTGGCATTGTTGCTTAGACCATATCAACAAGTTAACATTCAAAAGCTCTATTTTCATGGACTTTTGAAAGTTGATTGATTTCTAGATCAATTTAAGACAAGCAAGTCTTACTTGTTGAAAGTAACAAAAGATATGAACTATTGTTAGAACGCCTAGACAATAGAATTCAAAGCTAAAGAAAGGTTTTATTATGACTTTATTATTTCACACAGATTTGAGTGAATATAGGTTTATTTACTCAATGTGATATAAGTTTGAATCTGTTTGGCTAGCTCAAAATTCAGAAGTATAAATTCCACTTGGCAAGAAATCATAAAGATCTAGGTTAGATCATGTTGATGATTACTTAAGTCAAGAATGATCATCAATGATTGTGTGTAGTAAAATTCACAATCTAGCTCCATAAGATATGGCATATCTAAGTTGGAATGATCGAAGTAGATTAGTACTTGATTCGATCAATGATGGATCATAAATAATTTTCCTATAATTTCTAAAACAAAATGCTCAACTACCACCAAACTAAACCAAATTCGTCAAAGCTATTGAAAAGTAATTTCAGAATATCTTTTCATAAATATATATCTAAAGAGTTTCTAAACTCATTGGGAGCTTAGTGTTTGTTATTCGACAAACTAAGGCCCATGTCTAGATATTTGTTTCATTGTGATTTATTCAAATGAGACACAAGGGTATTGTTTCTACCACGAATGTTTGAGAACATAATGTTTGTTTGCTCGAAATAATGTCCTTTTGGAAATTCGTTTCCAAAGTGACAAGTGGGAGAAAATATACCTCGAAAGTCTTCGAGGCGAACAACAAACATAAACGGACATTCCGGAGGCTTTTCAAAGTTCTTCAGAAAATCCGAACACTTATTCTTTAAGGACTTTAGAAGTGGCTTTAAAGAATAGACATCTCTTAGAAGACTTTACAAGTGCTTCAAGGAGAACAGAATATTCAAAAGACTTTGAAGTGTATATTGATATTCTATTGTTTGATGTTCTATACCCAAGTAGGCATAGAGTTCATGTCGCTGAAACTATAAGATTCTTCTATTAGATAGTGAATAAACATGGAGTTCAGGTCACTGAAGCTATGCGATTCTTCTATTAGATAGTGAAGAAACCTACAACTTGCAGTCAAACTATTATCATGTAGATTAATGAGTTTGTGACTTGTAAGAAAGCTATGACGAAACCTAGATTCCCTAAAATGGTTAAAGGCCATATATAGACTCAAATGTTTTAGATGGTTAAAGGCCATAAAACATAATCAATGTTTTGATGACAAAATTGACATTTTGTTGATTTGCAAGAGTAGTTTCACACCTATTTGTTGCAAGTTTGTTTTAAGGATGAAAACCATCAAACATGAAATTGTGTTCACACACAAAGCTAGATTAGTTGCTAATGGTTACAAGCAAATTCACGGCATGGATTGTGTTGAAACCTTATGCATAATCGTAATGCTCAAGCTAGTCTATAATTCAAGCAATGATTGCATATTGGTACATATGGAAATTGGATGACAAAACATCTTCCTCAGTCAAATGTTGGAAGTAACTATGTACATGGCATGTCATAGGATTTGTGGATCCAAATAAATGCTTGAAAACGAAAGCTAGCTTATGAAATCTAAGTACAGATTTAAGAAAGCAATTGGGAATTAGAACTATATTTTAGTGAAGCTAATAAGTATTTTAGTTTCATAAAAATGTACATGATTCTTATAGATATATAAGAAGTTTAGTGGGAGTACGTAAAACTTAATTGGTCCTATGTGTATCGCACACATATCTCTCTATTGTGAAATAACATTCAAATGCTAAAAGACATGGATTTGAAATTATTCATCAATAATGGACCATGGCGAAACTTAGTACATACTGGGTATTAAGATCTATTTACAAAGATCTTATAATATTGTTTTAGATTAAGTAATGGCATTTACTAAATCAAACACGAAAGACTCCATTGGAGATATTCGACCCATGTGAATAAATCTAAGTAAAGAATGTTTTGAACTATGTATAAGCATTTACTAAGTTAAACATCAAAGAGTCAAAATGAGATTCTTAAACCTATATTATATGTCAATGAATTTATTTAGATTCAGTATCTACTGAAACTGAATGAGCTAAAGTTACATGGATAGAATTCAATTGGGAATTGTTCTGTAAAAGAATTTATCATGTATGATATAATATAAGGATCGCCCAAAACGTATAGTATGGCTTTAGGAATGACGAACATATACCAATCTCTATTGGTCTAAATGAAGATCAACTAGATTGAGATCAAAGAAAACTTATGGTACTTGAAAAGGTACATAAGATTAGTTCTTGATTCAAGGAAATGAAGATATGCTAAATATTGATGCTACACGCATAAACACTGGCAAAGGATCAATCAAGATCCCTTTGGAGTTAACCATTGGCAAGGATGAGCTATAGAGCATTGTGTTTTGAAATGGCAACATGGATTAGAGACCATGAGTTGATGCGTGGGAAATTAAATATTAATTTCTATGTTCTAAGATACAGCTGGAAAGGCTTCCACATATCTTTGAACTGCTTGGATAGGTAAAATCCAAACAAAGCATCACTACCAACCTATACAGTTGAAGTAAAAGTACTTATTGCCTAAGAAGCAATAAATCAGGGTTGTTTACTTTAAAGAGTTCTTCTCTGAACTTGGGTGGATCACATGTCTGCTGGCTTAATTGTTTTTCATTGCAAAATGCGCATAACCACTATTGTAGCAATAAAGACTAGATCACAAAATAAACATACTCAAAAACTCTTATCATCTATCTCGAAGAACATTCGATGAAAAGGGTATTAAGATTGGCAAAGCATGATAACTAAACCCATGCAACAAGTGAGAAACAACACTCACATTGTGGCACTGGAAATCAAGCATAGCTTTGAATTCCATTAATTGTTTTAAAGATGGGTTTGAGGCCCATGGTTGTAAAACATTGGGGTTGAACATTTATCATATATGAAATGTATTTTAATATTCCATTTAATCTTGGTTTAGTATTAAATGATGAGTCTCTTCAATTTGACGATATATTCAAGATAGACTGTCAGGACCAGTCCTGTGACTAAGAAATGTCTATCAAGTGAACTCGAATGTCAAAAGTTGAAAATGGTCCCTGGTCGAAATTTTCTATAAAGATGGACGCATAGAAAACGTTAGACGACTGGAATGCAAGATGACTAATAGTTCTGTTTCTTGAACTATGTGGACATGGCAATGTCGTAATCATTTGCATAGATACTTGTAGACACCTACTTTTGTCCCCATTCCCGAAAGGGAAAGGTTCGATGATGAGAACATAAATCTCCACTTGACAACGTATCTCCTATAAAATAAACGAATCTCAATTCCCCTTTTCATTTCACCCGAAACCTGCTATTTATAGAAACCTGCTAAAAATAGTAACTGCCGTAAAAGGTAGCTTCTAAAAGTGGAAAGTCATAAAAGATAGAAACCTGTCAGAATTAGGTGTTGCACTCCAACATAAATCCTAAATGAGATAGAAAACTGCGAGAATCCTATTCCTAATATAATTCGGAAATAAGAGTTACGTATTAATTAAAATCCTAACGAGCCTAGAGTTCGTAACGGGCCCAGACGCATTCCGTTAATGAAATTGATACGCACTAAAAGACTCGATTAAGTCTCAAACACTACGGATTTCAGGAATCCGAATCTGACTAAGAAAACAGCCCAGACCCTATTTTCAACGCCTGGCTCTGGGCGCTGACCTGGGTACGTGTTTTTTCCTAATTCTTTGTGGATTAGAACTTTGCAATTCTATCTTTCCACGAACTCTTCCCTATAAATACAGCCCAAATTCGACGTGAAAGAACACACACAATTCATATTCTGAGTATTGACTCCAACCCTTAGCCTAAGCCTCATGCTGCGAAATTGTTCACGCGTTCTGTCGCAATCGATCCATAAATCGAACAGAACGTATCCTGTCCCATAATTGAGATTCGTTAAATAAAAAGGAGAAATAGCAAAGTCAAAGTGGTTAGTTTTCTGAGAACCGTGACGCACCTCTCAAGGGTGCGTCGTAATGTGTCCCTTTTCGATGATTTAATTGCTTTCCTTGCCCTTTTTATGAACTGTTAAACTAACTAAATCTGATTGTTCTATCACGCCTAACAAATATAATATTTTTGGGAAATTGGATTATCATGCTAGGTCCCTTTATGCTATTTAAATCAGATAATCGCGCTCGATCTAGTATTATATGTTGCATATTGTTAAAATCGACTGAGATGAGTTTAATAGTTAACGCATGTCCCTTTAATTATTTATGCTGAGCTAGTAAGGATATCCTGCCTCTGGAGTTATGGACGAGCGAAGTACTCCTCTCGGTAGTTACAGTCCCCCGAACCCTCAATCTCTACCTTGCGGGTGTATGTTGAGAGATCCCCACACCAGGGATCACAAGGGAACCTACGGCCATCGTAATCAAACATAATTGCACTCCCTTTATGTCACCATAACCGGGTTTTGTTAGTTTTTCTCATTGTTGTTAAAAACTGAATGGCGACTCCTATATTACTAGTCAATTGGGTGTAAACTCACAGGAAATCCAATTACACTTGATTGAATAAAAAGAATCGTCACACCCACGAGGGACGAGGTCACGCATTAGCCTCGTGCTTTTTCGACCCCCTCACAGTGGCGACTCCACTGGGGATAGTGAAGGAAATACTCGTGCTTGTAGGTAATCAAAATAGCCGAAGGGTGAAACGATCCTACCCCGCGTTTATTTCCCCATCAAGTTGGGACGACCTGAAAATCAGCATATTAATGTGAACGGGCAGAACCGCATAACGAATCTCGGCTCCCTCGGGAGTTGGGACTAAGGATCCCTTTTTCGCCAATAGGGGGGTGCATACTCCGCGCATGTTGCCCACTCGGTACTTGTGCAGGTAGTACACCTATCCCGAAACCAATCGCTCGCTCATTAGGTCCCTCTCGCCTGTGTGCCCCATTGGCTTGCACTTGCGGGTTGGCCTCTTGAGCGAAATTCGTCTGTTGAAGACACTACCTCGACCGGGGCATGTGTTGGATCTACGATAGAAGCGGTACCAAGCCAGGCGCAAATAACTACCCATAGAAGCCTATCATAAACTACATGACATGTTATTATCGCCTCATGATGAATGTTAGTTATGTGTAGCGAAATATGTGATTGTGTGTGACAAACTATCCTAGAAAACCAACGACCTTAAAAATTGCCCAAACATTCATGGACTAATTTGCCAAAGAGTTATACCGAAATACGTGTTCCGCAAACCCGAATGATCGCCACAAAAATAAGCGACGCTCGGGATGGCCTGTAACGAATCCCACAAACGCTGCTACGCGTAAAGGACGTTATTAGGCAAGCACGCAAATCGAAGTCGCATAAACAAAAGACAGAAAACGAGAACCAGCCAGGGACGCATTTTCAACGCCCCTGGCTGGGCGCCAGAATTTCTCACGCCCCTCGCTGGGCGCTGAAGTTGCTGCTTGGCCTTCTGGTCAGGCGCAGCAGCCTCGTTGCCCGCACAAAAGGAAAATACGTAGCACAAAAAATGTCCGTAAAAAGAATTGCTACGAGAGCGTAAGAAAAGCACTCGATTTCAAAAGCGACTCGTGAAAAATTAATAACTCTTTGCGTCGTTGTTAGGCCTCCTACGACGGCAATGCTCGACACTAAAAGTCGACCATGCAAATAATTATGAATGTCACACGGGCAGAGATTGTCGAGAATATAAAGAGTTCAAAGTGCACACATAGCAGTCCAAATATACTAGTCCGACTTAAGGGTAGTCATAGAATGTCTAAAAAAACCGACTCACGAAACAAACTAATGTGTCTCCTACTCCACAACAATAATGCAGGGCCCCTGAGTACCTGCCTGTGATAGCCATCAAGGAACGCGATGGAAGAAGCATATCCCGAACATCTATACCTAGAGGTCGCACAAACCCAAGAGATGCATGCTCTGGGACACGACCCTTTACGTTCTCAAAGGCCACTCGCCCCAAAGAATCGTGCTATGCCAAAAACGCTCCCCAACTCACATGCTTTCGGGCTATTGTTTGGGTTAGAAAAGAAAAGAGCGAAGAATGAAACAGAAATTATGGCATTAGCTCTCCAAGATGAAGTGTTCGATCCTACTAAATTGATCGCTCCATCACCCTCAAAAGATGACCAAATCCAACGAGGGTGGCGCAAGACTTTCAAATGGACTAATGCTCGTGGGATGAAGTTCAAGATATCTGCGGGAGAGGGTCCAATGTACGAAGAATTAGAGTCTGAATCCGAGTCTGACTCCGAGTCCGAACCTAACAAAATTGTAACCCCTCCCAAAAATAGTTTAGACCCGGAAATCTCTACTCCGGGAGATCTTTTTGATGTAATGCTTCATGACTTTAATAAGATAAACAAAACTTTTGAGTATATGTCGCTTAAAAATCCGAGTAATAATGCAGAATGTCTCGCCACTACTGAGCACGAAAAAGAGCCAGAAGAGGAATATACCGAACTAATAAAAGTTGTAAGTGAACAAGAACTCAAAACTCCTATAATTGAGGACACAGAATCAGTAAACATTGGAACAGAAGAAAATCCTAAAATGATTAAAATTGGCCTCACCTTAACTCCCACTGAAAAGGCTGATCTAATCTCCACTTTGCGGGAATTCGAGGGTGTCTTTGCTTGGTCCTACAAAGACATGCCAGGAATAGATCGAGAAATCGCTGAACATAAAATTCCGCTAGATCCCAAAATGACGCCAGTAAAACAAAAGCTACGGCGGCTCAAACCAGAGATAGCCTTGAAAATAAAAGAAGAAGTCACTAAACAATTAGACGCCGGCTTTATAAAAGTCTCCAACTACCCAGAATGGGTGGCCAATATTGTCCCCGTAGCTAAAAAAGATGGACGAGTGCGAATGTGCGTAGACTTTCGAGACCTCAACAAAGCCAGTCCTAAAGATGACTTCCCTCTACCTCACATTGACATACTAGTAGACAACACCGCAGAGCACGCGCTCCTCTTCTTTATGGACGGGTACGCCGGATATAACCAAATACTCATGGCAGAAGAAGACATGGAAAAAACAACATTCATTACCCCTTGGGGTACATATTGTTACACAGTAATGCCTTTTGGTTTGAAAAACGCGGGGGCCACCTATCAAAGAACAACCACCACGTTACTCCATGACACGATACACAAAGAAATCGAGGTCTATGTGGACGACATGATCGTCAAATCTAAAGACCGACACGGTCACCTCCCGGCACTTAAAAAGTTCTTCACCCGAATCTTGAAATATAACATGAGACTAAATCCACAAAAATGTGTGTTCGGGGTAACCTCGGGAAAATTGCTAGGATATGTCGTTAGTACGCGAGCAATCGAGATTGACCCATCTAAGATCAAAGCCATTACCGAAATGCCACCACCAAAAACTGAAAAACAGATAAGGGGCTTCCTAGGAAAGCTGCAATACATTAGTAGGTTCATTTCCAAGCTTACTATGACTTGTGAGCCAATATTAAAAAAATTAAGAAAAGAAGAAAAAGTCGAATGGGATGAACAATGCCAAACTGCCTTCGATAAAATCAAAGAATACCTAAGAAAACCACCCGTCCTCTCCCCGCCTTTGCCTGGAATCCCTTTACGCCTATACCTAACTGTCACGGATACTGCAGCGGGAGCTATGCTCTCACAGTGTGTACATGGATCCGAGCGAGCCATTTACTATTTGAGCAAGAAGTTCATACAGTACGAGACGAGATACACAGAACTTGAGAAAATCTGCCTCGCCCTCGTCTGGGCATCCAAAAAACTCAGACATTACCTATTGGCCCACACTATTCATATAGTGTCACAACTAGACCCCTTAAAATACATGTTCGAAAAGCCCGCCCTAAATGGTCGCCTGTCCAGGTGGCTAGTCATGCTCTCAGAATTCAACCTAAAATTCATGCCAGAAAAAACAATCAAAGGAAGAGCGGTAGCCGAATTCCTGGCCGAGCATGCCACAAATGAGGAAACCACGGAAGCTTACCTCCTCCCCGACGAGGAACTTCTGATGATACGAGACGACTATTGGACACTATACTTCGATGGCGCATCCAACCAGAAAGGATGCGGCGTCGGAGTTCTCCTAGTCAGTCCCGAAGGGGCCCATATACCAATTTCCGTCAAACTTGACTTCGAGGCCACAAACAACGCCGCCGGATATGAGGCCTGCATAGTTGGGCTAGAGGCCGCAGTTAGCCTCGGAGTCAAACATCTACAAGTCTTCGGGGATTCTTCCCTAATAATCAACCATATATCCAAAAGATGGAAGGTCCGAAGCACTAGTCTCTCAAAATATCAAGCTCACTTAGACCAAATAGTCGAGCAATTTGAAAAAATCGAGTATACGTACTTACCAAGAGACGACAACCAATTCGCGGATGCACTAGCGAAGCTAGCTTCAATGCTCAACATCCCGAATGAATGGGACGGAATGACCCTTCGGGTCGAGCGAAGGAAAGAGTCGGCTTATTGCTGTGCCATAGACTCCGAACCTGAAAACACCGAAGAAGAACCATGGTACACGGACATCCTTCCTTACAAAACAAGTGGGGAATTCCCCCCAAACACCTCCCCGCGAGCACAAAAGGCCCTACGCCTCCTCGCTTCACAATATAGCATAATTCTGGGAGAACTGTACAAATACACGCCGAATAAAATCAAGTTACTTTGTGTCCACCAAAACGATGCCCAAAGACTAATGGGAGAATACCATAACGGCGTGTGCGGACCCCATATGAACGGAAAAATGCTATCCCGAAAAATATCCCGCTCAGGGTACTATTGGACCACTATGGAAACCGATTGCCACCACTTTGTTAAAACTTGCCCAAAATGCCAAATCTTCAGTAACCTTAACCTTTTTCCTCCCTCGGAACTATACACCTTCACTTCTCCATGGCCCTTTTCCACCTGGGGTATAGATATAATCGGCAAGGTAACACCAACAGGCGTAGGGGGACACGAGTACGTTTTAGTCGCAATTGATTACTTCACTAAATGGGTAGAGGCAGTCTCCTATGCAAAATTAACGGCCAAACATGTCGCTCGATTCCTAGAAAAGAACATATTCTGTCGATACGGGGTTCCACATGAAATCATAAGTGACCAAGGTTCCCACTTTAGGGCCGAAGTCCAAGACCTGCTAGAAAAATATCATGTCAAACACCATAATTCCTCTCCCTACAGGCCGCAAATGAACGGCGCGGTAGAGGCGGCCAACAAAAATATTAAAGTCATAATCGAAAAAATGGCCGAAAATTATAAGGATTGGCCCAACAAATTACACTTCGCATTATGGGGCTATCGAACCTCAATCCGCACCTCCATTGGAGTAACACCCTACTCCTTGGTATACGGAATGGAAGCAGTTCAACCGATCGAGTTGGAAATTCCCTCCCTCCGGATCGTCCTAGAAAGCAAGCTACCCGAAGCTGATTGGGTTCAAGCTAGGTACGACGAGCTCGTCCTTTTAGACGAACGGAGGTTGAGAGCTTTACATAACGTGCAAGTGTATCAAAAGCGCATCGCACCTACTACGGACCTCGAAATATCAAAGAAGGCGATTTTGTATTAAAAGAAGTCCGCGCACCTACTACGGACCCTCGAGGAAAATTCCGGCCTAACTGGACAAGACCATATTTTGTAAAGACCATCCTACCTGGCGGAGCAGTCCAACTAGCTGACATAGATGGAGCGGAATTCGCTAACCTCACGAACTTAGACCAATTGAAAAAATACTATATTTAATAAAATCCAGTCCGGAGATAAGGCATCTAATAAAACACGTTAAGACTCATAAGCGAGCATTCTGTACATTACTCTAAGCAAATGGCATAAAACTCGATAAAGTAGGAAAAAGCAAAGGACAAAACTTCAACGCCCAGGGCTGGGCGCTATTATTTTTCACACCCAGGCCTGGGCGCCGATATTTCTTTCGCCCTTGAACGGGCGTGATTCTCTCTTGCCACCTATCCTCCCGATTCTGCAAGTGTTCGTACTCCTTTTTCGAACCATCAAAAGAACCACGAACACTTGGGGGGGAAGCAGACGTGTAATGAACACCCTTTCAAAAAAAAATTTCAAAAGCTAGAACTACGCGCGACCTGATTCTGACAAGATACGTAGGCAATCCTTATCAAGGATTCGGTCCAATAAAAATTAAAAAATAATAAAGTCATGCAACGCATCAAGAAGAAAAGATATCGCAAAGGGCACTATACCCTAACCCATGCACGGGCAAGACCAAATAGAATGAAAAACAATGCCACAAGAATTTTCAGGAACAAGCCCAACAAAGGAGTATGGCACGAGTCGGCAAAAAACAAAAAATAGTGAACATGCATATGTAATACCCCAAGTAGTCGGTTAGTTTAAAAATATGTGTGCACTCTTGTATGAACTCATTATTTTTACGAAATTCTTTCCCTTTTCAAAATTCGTCGTAGGTTTAGAAAGCTAATATTACTATAATATGTTAAAGCAAAGCCCACGGAAGGCTCAAAACATTCTTGCACCAAAAATCGCAAAAAATATATATACATGCGGAATACAAGAATGAATATGGAGGTAAGCCTAAGACTCGTCATCGGCTCCATGTCTCCAAGCTTCGCCGGTCCATCCACTCCACTCCCCGTGGTATGAGGGCCCCCAGCCAAAATCACCCAATAATGAGGTTGTGACTGCAACTCGGGGCTAGGCTCTCGGGCCACCGACACGGAACGTCGCCTACGCTCCGGCTCGGACCTCTCCCCGGAAGAACTCACCCCCGCGACGGAACGGCGATGCCGTAGGGGCGAGTGTCGTGCCCTCTCTCTCTCACGACCGTGTCCCTCGCCCGAGGGACCCACGTCGTCGGCCCCGGCTCGTCCAGCACCCGTCTACAAGAAAAGACAAAAAGAGAGTGAGTAACAGAAATCCAAACAAAAGGTACAGATCAAAAGAAAAAAAGGGCACAATACCCGAGTAGAGTGGGGGTCCTGCAAGAAAGTGCAGATCGGGCTCGAACCAACGCGGACTTCAATCGGTTGATCACCCCCACCATCGCGTTGGCCGTATGGGCCGGAACCTGAAACAGGAATGTTAGTAACAAAAGAAAAAAAGAAAGATATAAGAAGAGTGCACAGATAAAAGGTGCATACCGCCTGTACTCCCTCAGGGAGCGGAGCATGGAAAACCCGGTCTTCCGGGAAAGTCTCCACAATCTCGGATCCACTCTCTCCGGTATACGAGATCCGAGCATCGGGAAGCACCCATCCCCCCAACGAAGGGTCAGGACACTCCTGCACAAAACACAGTAGACATAAACACATGGGCACGAGCATGAAAAGACTAAAATCAATACGAAAAGAGAGGGCAACTTACAGCGTCAGGCTCCGGGAGACGAAGAGAATCTTGGATAAACTGATGATAGCTAGCTCCCTCTATCACCAACTCCGTCGCCGGCACGCCAGTCCTCGAGTGGACCCTCCACGACTCGCCTATCGAGCGAGTAGACAACATGGTCGCAGGCGGAGGCCTAGGCACCGAAAAAGCCCCGACCGTCTGCATACGTACCCGCTCTCCCAGGTACCACACAGGGTCCCGGTGGCCAACGAACAAAACCCGCATCTGGCTCAGGGCATTACTATCCCTGACCGAAGCATAAGTAGCCCTAAAAGAGAGCCATGGGGTCCAAACCACCTGTTTTTGTACAAACACGGTCAGATCTCGCACATAGAAAATAAAAAGAATGACGAAATACGAGATAGAGGATAAGATTCTGTACATGCTCAGGGTTCCCGTCCCGAATAAGATCCCCCACGATATCGGGCGGTGGACGCACTGTCAGCTTCTTCTTCCAACCCTAACGGCGACCGGCAGGGAACTCCAAAGGACTCTGCCCCTTTCGGGGAGCCAGCCAAGGTAAGTGCTCAAAGGCCCACAGCTGCAAAAAGAAAAGACAATAAAACATCAAAAAAAGAGGCCCGATAAAAGCGAGAAAACAAAAGAAAGTCTAGGCACATACCTCGACCAAACGCGGCACTCCCGCTAATGTAATCACAAAGTGACGTCTACTCGGGTCCGAGTCGCGCACCGCCAAACTCATCTGGCCGACAAGCGTCGCATAGCCCAAATCGCCCCAAGGAAAATGGAAGGTGTTGGTGGTATCCCACGACCACCTCATGAACGACCGCAGAAAGGACAGGGAGATGTTAAGCCGCAGTACCTCCCAGAAGGTCTCGACCACCGGAAAGAGTGAGCTCGCCCTCACCAAAGCCTGGGCGTCCGAGCTCAGGAAGCTAAAAACGGTCTTACTCGTCGCTGCGCCATAGCCGCGAACCGTAGTCTCTCTCCTCGCGTGAAGGCGGGAAGTCACGTGGTGCTCTAGGTCATTAATGCAGATCACGACCGTCGTAGAGCTCAGGGCCCACCCATAGGGGACCCGCGCCAGTAGACTGACGCGTCATGCCACGCTCCTTGTGGCCACCAGAAGGAGGTGACGACTCGTCAGGCATGCTGATCAATAATACAATAAGGCATTATACCTTTAACAAAACTGGCACTCACACCAATCACTAAAGGAGCGCATTCCGCTCATAAAATGGAGTCATACAATTTTTTGTTCCCTAAGACATGATACTAAGTTCATATCGAGCAAAAAATTCCCTAAGTGAAATTTTTTTAATTAACTCCAACAAAATGAAAATTCCTCCATAATTTGTCATTCATGAATTATGAGGAACGCAAGCAATATACCAAGAACACCTACATTGCAAGAAAACACTAGAGTCGTAGGTATACTTGGGGCTAGCATGAAAATGCCCAAATTCAACAAAAATCAACATACTTGCGAAAATTAACATGCACAAACTAATTAACATGTTATGAGGAACATTTCCAACTATCTAATTGAAGGAAAGGGGCACAAAATCAAAAACCCCCAAATCAATTTCATGCATAAAAATACTTGACAAAAATATTGAAATTGACAAAAAAGCTCAAAGTTACTGAAGATTACTTACATTGGGAAGATTAGGAAGTGATTTGGAGTAGAATTCGTAAAGAAAAGTGAAGAAACGAGCAAGAAATCAGTTGAAAGAGATGAGGAGCTTGAGCGAAAATGGTGGAAATGGGAAAGGAAGGAGACGGTCCGCGAATTTACAGACCCGTCTCCCCTTTCGCATTTTCAACGCCCAGCTCTGGGCGTTAGAAATTCTCGCGCCCATAGCTGGGCGCTGAATATGCTTCCTAGACAGCGAATATTCGCTGTCGGGCACGCGCAATCCCCTATTTTGTGTAAAATATCTGTTATCTTGATATTTCTTTCCCAAAAACGGTATTTTGCAATATCGTTAAAAATATACACAGTGTGGACCCACTTATAGGACACACCTGATCAGGAAATATTGCGACCCACCAACAGGTTGTAATCACAAAAGCCCTTCTACGTAGGCAAAATAAGAAATTCAAAATGGGCTCGCCCACCCTCAGCGGGCGGGGTCTGCGTCACTAGCCGCGCAGGTCCTCAGTTTTCCAAAAATGAAGTCTTCAAAAATAAAATGTAACAAGTTCGCCATCTTCAGCCGGCGGGGTCTACGGCGCAAACCACGTAGGTCCTTATTTTAAAAAAAAAACACAAAACAAATTTCAAAATAGATTCGTCCACTTCTATCGGACGGGGTGTCCACCCTTAGCGGACAGGTTCGCCATCTTTAGTCGGCGGGGACTACGTCACAAACCGCGTAGGTCCTTATTTTCAAATTTCAAAAACAGATTCGTCCATTTCTATCGGACGGGGTGTCCACCCTTAGCGGACAGGCTCGCCATCTTTAGCCGGCGGGGTCTGCTCCACCAACCGCGCAGGTCCTTAGTCGCTGCAGCGATAACTTTTTTTTGTTTTCCCTTTTCCAAAAATTAAAAGGATTGATTTTCCGTTTTTTCCAAAAAAGAGCGATGTGCTGGATTTTCCTTCGTTTTACGTCCCATAAAAACAAGGGGGTTTTCTCGTTTAGCTAGCCCTGAAAATGAGAATCTTTAAAAACATTTTTACCTCGTGGTTGGGCTTGGCCAGGCCCCAATTACACTTTATAGCTTTGATTTCGAAAACATCTGTAGCTACTCCCAATGACAAAGTGAGGGAGTTTCTACGCCTCTTTAGATACTTCCAATGACAAAGTGAGGAAGTTACTATACTATCAGTTGACAAATCCCAATGACACGTAAGGGATATGTCGACCTTTCAAGTGATGACCCTTAAGTCAAATGTTATCACTCGGGGGCTCGTGAGACCCTCGCAAAACAGGTCACATACACCATGGCTTGTGTGACGCACTCCGTCTAGTACTTTGACCGTCGTCTTACTCCAAGACTCAGTCAAAGTGGGGGCTAACTGTAGACACCTACTTTTGTCCACATTCCCGAAAGGGAAAGGTTCGATGATAAGAACATAAATCTCCACTTGACAACGCATCTCCTATAAAATAAACGAATCTCAATTCCCCTTTTCATTTCACCCGAAACCTGCTATTTATAGAAACCTGCTAAAAATAGTAACTGCCGTAAAAGGTAGCTTCTAAAAGTGGCAAGTCATAAAAGATAGAAACCTGTCAGAATTAGGTGTTGCACTCCAACATAAATCCTAAATGAGATAGAAAACTGCGAGAATCCTATTCCTAATATGATTCGAAAATAAGAGTTACGTATTAATTAAAATCCTAACGAGCCTAGAGTTCGTAACGGGCCCAGACGCATTCCGTTAATGAAATTGATACGCACTAAAAGACTCGATTAAGTCTCAAACACTACGGATTTCAGGAATCCGAATCTGACTAAGAAAACAGCCCAGACCCTATTTTCAACGCCTGGCTCTGGGCGCCGAAATCTTCGGCGCCCAGGCCTGGGCGCTGAAAATACCTGGGTACGTGTTTTTTCCTAATTCTTTGTGGATTAGAACTTTGCAATTCTATCTTTCCACGAACTCTTCCCTATAAAAAAAGCCCAAATTCGACGTGAAAGAACACACACAATTCATATTCTGAGTATTGACTCCAACCCTTAGCCTAAGCCTCATGCTGCGAAATTGTTCACGCGTTCTGTCGCAATCGATCCATAAATCGAACAGAACGTATCCTGTCCCATAATTGAGATTCGTTAAATAAAAAGAAGAAATAGCAAAGTCAAAGTGGTTAGTTTTCTGAGAACCGTGACGCACCTCTCAAGGGTGCGTCGTAATGTGTCCCTTTTCGATGATTTAATTGCTTTCCTTGCCCTTTTTATGAACTGTTAAACTAACTAAATCTGATTGTTCTATCACGCCTAACAAATATAATATTTTTGGGAAATTGGATTATCATGCTAGGTCCCTTAATGCTATTTAAATCAGATAATCGCGCTCGATCTAGTATTATATGTTGCATATTGTTAAAATCGACTCAGATTAGTTTAATACTTAACGCATGTCCCTTCAATTATTTATGCTGAGCTAGTAAGGATTGTTAGGTTATGATACATATGACATTACATAGATCATGCGGAAACAACCATTAACCCAGGACAACATATTATTTACACATAATCATATAGCATAATTTAGATGCATACTCTTTGTTGCGTGCCCTCCCTAGCTGCGCCCGAACCGAACAAGAACAAGTCTTTAGGACTCCAAGTGTCGTCTCTCCGTAGATAGTCCACAGCACGTCCGGATCCGCTTTAAGATTGACCAACTAGAATCGCCCTTAAGGTACTAGAAAATTTCGGCACTTTTATGAGCAAGATGTGTGTTTTAATTTTCTCTCAAAAAACTCACTTTTGAATACTTTGAAACTTGTTATAAATTGTGAGCCCTAGCCTCATATTTATAGGGGTATGGAAAGGGAATCGATATCCTATTCAGATTAAACCTAGAATCCTACAAGAACTCTAATTTAATTAATTTATCAAATAGAATTAGGAATTTAATCATTAACCGAACTCTGCATGTTTTAGGAAACGTGCACGAACACAAACACTTGCACACACACGCACGGAAGCCACGATGGGCCCCCATGCGTGCGCGCGAGCAGCAGCCCACGCAGCGTCCGCGCGCGCTGCGCAGCCTGCTGGGCCTGGCCTTGCGCTGGGCCTGGCGTGGCTGTTTGTGCGGCGCGCTTGGCTAGGATGCCTTTTACATGCGGAATTGACACATATGACATGTCTCTGGCATAGTAGCTTGGCATGGGATGTGACAGTACATACTCAAGTCCATTGAGTTTGACTATTTCAACTAGCTTAGCTTCCCATTCAAGAAAATTTGTCAGGTTCAGCTTGACCATAAGCTCAGAACCCATGATGATGTTTTGATTGTTGTTTGCCATATTAAAACTACAATTGAAAAGAATAAACAAATAAATAACCATTCACAGTTTCTCTTAATAAACTTTAAATTCTAGCATACATGCATAATTCAATGTTTATTAAGCATTTTATTCAAATTATGTGTTCCGGCAGGTGTGAATAAAATGATTCCAAGATCCTAAAATCATTGAAGAACTAAGCACAGTTTGTCGACTTAATCCTAGAACATCTTAGGTAAGCAAAAGCCTTTTGCTAATAGTCTAGAAACTATTCTTGGTTGATAGGTACGTCTAAGAACTTATTAGGTAAACCTATCGATTTTGCCACGACATAAAAGGACTCCTTACTTATATCGTTGAGTTTCACCAAAACTAACATGTACTCACAATTATTTGTGTACCTTGCCCCTTTAGGACCAATAAGTAACACCTCGCTGAGCGAAAACTAGCTATTACTAGATTGATGTAAAGGATATCCAAGCAAGTGTATATTTTGGCATGGCACCTTTTAATTCAATTTTGGGCCATACTAGTCACTTCATAACCTGCAAAACAGTACATATACAATATATACCATTCACCCATTCATTATCATGAATGGCCCACATAGCTGGTTAGTTAAAACACATTATGCATCACGTAAACATTTGCAGCAATTAATCAAGGGCACCAATAATCTACCAATTATTCAGTCCTTATTAATTCTAATCAAGTTGTTTTAACCTTAAGGATTTGTAGACCTAATCAAGAGTTTATGACTAAAAAGCGCTCCCACTTAAACCAATAAATTCATATGCTTTACTAATTTTAAACATAAAAATGTATTTCTAGTCTAACCGGAAACATACAAATTTAATTAAAATTAAAAGCTCATATAAATTTATAATTGAATCCAAAAAGTTTAATTTAATTTCAGTCGTATTTAAATTAATTCATGATTTTAATTTTAGTAAAATAATTAGAATAAATAACATTTATTATAATTACATTATTCAAAATTAAAATCCAAGAAATTAATTTAAATTATTAATTTTAAAATTAATTAAAATTACGTGAACTGAAATTTTCAAATTAAACATTCAAAACGATCTAATCGTAACGCAAACACCCTACGCGTTGCACGCCCATGGGCCGCACGCACACAGCCATTGCTGGCCATGTGCGCGCAGCCCATGCGCTCGTCGCATAGCTGCTGCATCCCCATCGCAAACCTCCGCACGCATTGGTGCTCGCTGCGCGCGCCAGCGCTCATCGCACGCGAGCTATCACTCGCAGTGCGCGCGCGACATCGCTCGCTGGGCGCGCGACATCGCTCGCTGGGCGTGCGAGCCATCGCTCGCTGGGCGCGCGACATCGCTCGCTGGGCGGGCGACAACGCTCGCTGTGCGCGCGAGCAATGCTGGCTGTGCGCGCGAGTCCTAGCTCGTTGTGCGCGCGAGCAATGCTGGGCGCAGCGCTCGTGGCACGCGAGCTTGCGCTCGCTGCGCGCGAGGCTGCGCGCTCTTGTGCGAGGCAGCGCGCGTTGTGGCGCAGCTCGCTTGCTGCCCACACGCGACTGCCTTGGCTCGCCCTTCGCCCATGCCCATTCGTCCATTGCTCGTGGCACACGACACAAGGCAGGGCTGCTGCCTTGTGCTCGTGCACTACGCCCTTGCTCATTGCATTCGTGCCGCACGGGCGACGAGCTCCCTTGCTCGTCGTCGCATGCCCGCATTATACAACACCCCTTAAGGGTAACACGAAGCGTCCATTGCTTCGTGTGTGCAAGTTTTATGAACGAATCGCATAAAAATTTAAAATTTATATTTAAAATTAATGACAAATTAATAAATAATATTAATTTCATAGTTTTAGGGCGAAAAAATCGAAAATTTATTATCCAATTGATTTCCGATTGTTATGGATTCAAGTCTAGGTCATAAAAATTTAAAATTTATCATAAATTTACAATTTTTATGGTGGTTTTTAATCATAGGTTTCTAATTAAATTACAATTAATTATGAAAATCAAATTAATTCTAAATTATTCTAATTTTCAACAAATTAATCATAATTACAAATTAGATTGCATAATTAACAAGACTAGGCATTCAAACTTGTTAAACATATGCAGTAGGTCAATCAAAAATTCAAGATTTATCAACAAGAATCGCAAATATTTAATTTAACATCTTAAATTTACGAAATTTTGCATTCGAAAAACTAAAACCTTCGAAAAGTCATAGTTAGGCTTCGAATTTGAGAATTCTGGGTTCGGAATTGACACAAAAATCACTCAATTCGGATGAGTAACGAAGAAACTGCCGAAAAACTGCGTACGTATAATTAAATAAACGCAATTTGCAATTAATTAACAATTACGAAAATTAATCACCCCTTTTAATTCTTGCAAATTTGTAATATTTAACCATGTTTATGCAATTTAGATTATGAAAATAATAAGGGGCTCGTGATACCACTGTTAGGTTATGATACATATGACATTACATAGATCATGCGGAAACAACCATTAACCCAGGACAACATATTATTTACACATAATCATATAGCATAATTTAGATGCATACTCTTTGTTGCGTGCCCTCCCTAGCTGCGCCCGAACCGAACAAGAACAAGTCTTTAGGACTCCAAGTGTCGTCCCTCCGTAGATAGTCCACAGCACGTCCAGATCCGCCTTAAGATTGACCAACTAGAATCGCCCTTAAGGTACTAGAAAATTTCGGCACTTTTATGAGCAAGATGTGTGTTTTAATTTTCTCTCAAAAAACTCACTTTTGAATACTTTGAAACTTGTTATAAATTGTGAGCCCGAGCCTCATATTTATAGGGGTATGGAAAGGGAATCGAAATCCTATTCAGATTAAACCTAGAATCCTACAAGAACTCTAATTTAATTAATTTATCAAATAGAATTAGGAATTTAATCATTAACCGAACTCTGCATGTTTTAGGAAACGTGCACGAACACAAACACTTGCACACACACGCACGACAGCCACGATGGGCCTCATGCGTGCGCGCGAGCAGCAGCCCACTCAGCGCCCGCGCGCGCTGCGCGCTGCGCGCGTTGTGCGCGCTGTGCGCTGCGCGTGCTGTGCGCGCTGTGCGCGCTGCGCGCAGCCTGCTGGGCCTGGCCTTGCTGTTTGTGCGGCGCGCTTGGCTTGCTGGGCGATGGCCTGGCTTCGTGCTGGGCCTCGTCCGGCAGGCCTCGTCCGATGCTTATTCGTACGATGCGCTTCCGATTAAATTTTCCGATTCCGGAATTCATTTCCGATACGAACAATATTTAATATTTCCGATTCCGGAATTAATTTCCGTTTCGAACAAATATTTAATATTTCCGTTTCCGGAATTATTTTCCGATTCCGGTAATATTTCCGATTCTGACAATATTTCCGTTTCCGGCAATATTTCCATTTCCGATAATATTTTCCGATACGTACCATGTTTCCGTTTCCGGCAACATCTACGACTTGGATAATATTTATATTTCCGATACGATCCATATTTCCGTTTCCGGCAATATCATCGTTTCCGGAGTATTCATTTCTTGCCTGTGACGATCTCAGCTCCCACTGAAACCAAGATCCGTCGATTCCGAATATCCATAGATAGAGTATTTAATGCCATTAAATACTTGATCCGTTTACGTACTATTTGTGTGACCCTACGGGTTCAGTCAAGAGTAAGCTGTGGATTAATATCATTAATTCCACTTGAACTGAAGCGGCCTCTAGCTAGGCATTCAGCTCACTTGATCTCACTGAATTATTAACTTGTTAATTAATACTGAACCGCATTTATTAGACTTAACATAGAATGCATACTTGGACCAAGGGCATTATTTCCTTCAAGGATATCCTGCCTCTGGAGTTATCAACGAGCGAAGTACTCCTCTCGGTAGTTACAGTCCCCCGGACCCTCAATCTCTACCTTGCGGGTGTATGTTGAGAGATCCCCACACCAGGGATCACAAGGGAACCTACGGCCATCGTGGTCAAACATAATTGCACTCCCTTTATGTCACGATAACCGGGTTTTGTCAGTTTTTCTCATTGTTGTTAAAAACTGAATGGCGACTCCTATATTACTAGTCAATTGGGTGTAAACTCACAGGAAATCCAATTACACTTGATTGAATAAAAAGAATCGTCACACCCACGAGGGACGAGGTCACGCATTAGCCTCGTGCTTTTTCGACCCCCTCACAATACTTACTTTGGGAAGACTAGTATCGGACAGACCTATGAAACTTTACTGTAAGAGATGAAAATCTGTCACAAGTAAATTTCATTAAAATTATTAGACACTAATCCTCAATACCTGAGTGATTTGAGATTACTTGTTTGAGAACTACTTACTTTGACGTTGTCAACCGTCGCACCGTAAAAGGAGGCTATAAAGGCAACGCTCAGGTAATCACCTATCAAACGAAGTCTAATCTCAAGATGCAAGATTGGGATTGTCCTCCCATAAATCTGGATGAGATGCTGAAAGTTGTACAAGGCCACTCGGAGAGCTAGAAACTGTAATGCATGGTCGTGCTCAGATGAATCATAGGCTATGATTATCTGTTTATTTGATAAGTTGAACTCTGAAACCGAGAAACACCTCTGGACATAATAAGGATGACAACTCTTACCTTATGTTCAAGAGCAAGCATCAAGCGACAAAGGAATTAGGAAATGCACACTTATCCCTAAGGACAAGTGGGAGACTAAAGGAAATAATGCCCTTGGTCTAAGTATGCATTTAATGATAAGTCTAATAAATGCGGTTCAGTATTAATTATACAAGTTAATAATTCAGTGAGATCAAGTGAACTGTATGCCTAGCTAGAGGCCGCTTCAGTTCAAGTGAATTTATGATCCAAAGCTTACTCTTGACTGAACCTGTAGGGTCACACAAATAGTACGTAAACGGATCAAGTATTTAATGGCATTAAATACTCCATCAATGGATATTCGGAATCGACGGATCTTGGTTTCAGTGGGAGCTAAGATCGTCAAAGGCAAACAAAATGAATACTCCGGAAACGATGATATTGCCGGAAACGGAAATATGGATCGTATCGGAAATATAAATATTATCCAAGTCGTAGATGTTGCCGGAAACGGAAACATGGTACGTATCGGAAAATATTATCGGAAATGGAAATATTGCCGGAATCGGAAATATTACGGGAAACGGAAATATTGTCAGAATCGGAAATATTATCGGAATCGGAAAATAATTCCGGAAACGGAAATATTAAATATTTGTTCGAGGCGGAAATTAATTCCGGAATCGAAAATGTTAAATATTGTTCGTATCAGAAATGAATTCCGGAATCGGGAAATTAATCGGAAGCGCGTCGTACGAATTAGCATCGGACGAACTTGCTAGACGAAGGCCCAGCACGAAGCCTGGCCCACGTCCAGCAAGGGAAACGCGCGCCACAACACGCCAGCCCAAGGCTGCGCCAGGCCCACCGCAAGGCAGGCCCATCGTGCACCCAAGGCTGCGGCAGCTTGGTCGGCTGCGTTACTCTGGCTGCGCGCGCGCGCATGGCGCCCCTCGTGGGCTGATGTGCATGCGTGTGTGTTTGTGTTCACTTACGAAACCTAAAGCGTATAGGATTCGTTTGATGATTAAATTTCCTAATCCTAAAAGATAAATTAATTAATAATTAGAGTTCTGCTAGGATTCTAATTTGATTAATTCGTATCCTAGTAGGATTCGATTACTTATTCCATGGCCTATAAATATGAGATCAAGGCTCATAATTTATAACGAGTCTAGTTGGTCAATCTTAAGGCGGATCCGGACGTGCTGTGGACTTTCTACGGAGGGACGACACTTGGAGTCCTAAAGACTTGTTCTTGTTCGGTACGGGCGCAGCAAGGGAGGGCACACTACAAAGAGTATGCATCCTAATTATGCTAATTGTTATGTGGCAAATAATTTGGATTCCTGGTTTTAATGGTTTTTCCGCATGATTTATATTCAGTTATATGTATCATAACCTAACAAAAACTGTTACTATGTCCCTAGTATCACCAGAAACATCACGCATGGAAATACTTTAAAGGAAGGGCATTCTAGAATTATTCGACTTAGAGAAGATTGATCAATGCGAATCTTGTTTACTTGGCAAAATGACAAAGCGAACTTTCTCAAAAGTGGGAGAAAGAGCAAGCAAACTATTAGGGATAATACAAAAGGACGTATGTGGGCCTATGAGTACGAAAGCTAGAGGTGATTTCAGCTATTTCATAACGTTTATGGACGATTTCAGTAGATATGTCTATATTTACTTAATGAAACACAAATCTGAATCGTTTGAGAAATTCCAAGAGTTTCAAAATGAAGTAGAGAATCAACATGGAAAGAAAATAAAAGCTCTAAGATAAGATCGAGGAGGTGAATATCTAAGCCACGTGTTTGATGACCATCTAAAAGAATGCGGTATTCTTTCTGAAGTGACTGCTTCGGGGACACCTCAATGGAATGGAGTGTCGGAACGGAGAAACAGGACCTTACTCGATATGGTCAGGTCAATGACGGGTCAAGCCGAACTTCCTTTACAATTCTGGGGACATGCGTTGCCAATAGCAGTACTCACACTGAATCGTGCTCCGTCAAAAGCTGTTGAAAAGACTCCATACGAATTATGGACTAGGAAACTTCCAAAGATTTTGGGTTGCGAAGCATATGTCACGCGATTAATTTTAGACAAGCTCGAACCAAAATCTGAAAAATGTTTCTACGTTGGGTATCCAAAAGAAACTAAGGGGTATTACTTCTACAACAAGTCAGAGAACACAGTATTCATTGCTCGTGACGGTGTCTTTTTGGAAAGAAATCACATTTCCAAAATGACAAGTGGGATAATAATAGACTGCGAAGAGATTTGAGACGAACAACGAACCAAGAACTCTTTTGAAGCAGTTCAAGGTGAAGAACCTCCAAGGCCTTTAGAAGAGCCACTGGGACTAGTTCCTCAAGACGTTGTTGCCCCTAGTAGGTCACATAGAACTAAGGTTCAGACGGATAGATGGACAAGCGTCCTCTTTACTGAAAACTTAGAAGTTCTCATATTAGATAGTGATGAACCTATGACCTTCAAGCAAGCTTTGACGAGCCGAAGCTCCACTAAATGGTTAGAGGCCTTGAAATCTGAGATAGACTCCGTGTCTGAAAATCAAGTCTGGGATTTGGCTGATTTGCCGGATGGGTTTACACCTATCGGATGCAAATGGGTCTTCAAATTGAAGAAAGACAAGGATGGAATTGTATACATGTACAAGGCTATATTGGTAGATAAAGGTTACAGGCAAGTTCACGACGTTGACTACGATGAAACCTTTTCTCGAGTCGCTATGCTTATGTCTATTCGGATAATCCTTGCGATTGCCGCATTTTATGACTATGAAATATGGAAAATGGATGTCAAAACTGCCTTCTTGAATGGTGTACTTGAAGAGACTATGTTTATGACACAGCCAGAGGGGTTTGTCGATCAAAAGAATCAAGGAGTTGGAATATACGATTTGATGAAGCATTCAATGAATTTGGCTTCATCAAGAATCAGGACGAATCTTGTGTATACAAGAAATTCAGTGGGAGTAAAATTGCATCCCTAGTCTTTTATATAGACGACATACTGCTTATTGGAAACGACATTCCTATGCTGGAGTCTGTAAAGACTTGGCATGGAAAGTGTTTATTAATGAATGACTTAGGAGAGGCACTGTAAATATTGGGCATCAAGATCTATTGGGATAGATCTAAGAGGATGATTGGACTAAGCCAAAGCACTTATATTGACAAAGTGCTAGCTAGGTTCAGTATGATGGAAGCCAAGAGAGGCCATCTACCCATGTCACATGGCATATATCTAATCAAGATTCAGTGTCCCAAGACATCTGTTGAGCGTAGAAAGATGAGTGGAATTCCATACGCTTTGGCTATTGGATCCATCATGTATGCTATGATTTGTACAAGGCCGTAAGTGTCGTTCGCACTCAGTGCAACGAGCAGGTACCATTCAGACCCAGGTGAGGCGCATTGGACTGTTGCCAAGAATATCTTAAAGCACCTGAAAAGGACAAAGGATCAATTTCTGGTCCATGGTGGTACAGGATGAGTTGATTGTTAAAGGTTATACAAACAAAAGCTCTCAGACCGACATAGATGATTTCAGATCACAGTCTGGTTTTGTGTTCTGCCTCAATGGCGGAGCAGTAACCTGCAAAAGTGCTAAGCAAAGCTCTATTGCAGATTCTACAACTGAAGCCGATTACATTGCTGCTTGGGAAGCAGCAAAGGAAGCTGCTTGGATTCGGAAGTTCATCGAAGAACTTGGGGTTGTCCTCTCCATTAAAGGACCAATGGATTTGTATTGCGACAATAGTGGAGCCATTGCCCAGGAAAAGGAGCCTAGGAGCCACCAGAAGTCCAAGCACGTACTGCGGCGATTTCACATACTTCAAGAAATCGTTGAAAGGAAAGAAATCGAGATTTGCAAGGTTCGTACCGTAGACAACGTCGCGGATCCATTGACTAAACCGTTGCCACAAGTGAAGGACACCGCACATGTAGCAACCATGGGAATCAAGCATGTTGGAGAATGGCTTTGATTTCCTAAGTTTAGTTTTAGAACATCTGTTAGATCCGTGTTTAAAACAATTGGTTTAACCATTTCATCTTTATGAAATTCTTTATTTCATATTATATTAAATGAAAAGTCCAAGTGATTCAAAACATTCAAATGGGATGTTAAGATGGATTCTTCGACAAAGAAACACCCATAAGTGAACTTGAATATTGAAGTCACAAAGGATCCCTAATCCAGGTCATTGAAAGGTTGGACGACCAATGACTAATGCAGATTAGAGTGCAAGTTAATTTATAGTTCGGTTTCTTGAAATAGATTGACTGGATGTCAAAGATCTTTTTGCATAGATACTTATTGGATTTTGTATCAGATTGACCATGAGAACACTTTAAGAAATTAATGTCATGTCATAAGTAGTTCTCATTAATGGTGATTAGAACTGTTCCTCAAAACATGAGTAATTATGATTGCTCGTTTGAAGATTAGTTCACTTTGATGCTCGCTAAACATCGCACCGTAAAAGGAGTCTATAAAAGCAGTTATTGGGCGTACTATGAATCAAAGTGAATGTTCATGGATTGCAAGGCTGGATTGTCCTCCTATCTTTGATAGGATATGGTGTTGTTGTGTAATAAGGCCTCTTGGAGAGTTAGATATTGTGAAAATACATGGCCGTGCTCAGAATGGTTAAGGCTTAACCTTTTGTAAAAGTTTAACAGTTGAACTCAGTGTAGGGGGTTTTTTTTTTGCAAAACTTGTTTCCCGTTCTACAAGAGCGGCGGTTCTTTAGAAAACCATAGAATTTTTTTACTTCGAAGGAGTCGCCACCAAACATTGTTTAAAGTCTCGTTTGGAGAGACCGTGATAGTTCAGTAGGAACACTTGACAAGAGGGGGGGGGGTGAATTGTTTCTTGGGAACTTGGGTAAGTTTCTTGCGGAATTTAAACAATAAAGAGACTGAGAACAATGAGCGAAGAAAGATATAAAACGGAGGAACCTTCTTGACCCTAATCAAGAAGAACCTCACTACTCTTTTGTATTAATGCAATAACTCTATTACAAATACACTCTTTAACTCGAGTTCCTCTCAAACACGAGCCCCCCACAACAATCCCCTTCGATTATTGTGCTACTCTTTCTCTCTCTGACTTAACTCTAAGTCGCTCCTTTTCTCTTTGACTTAACTCTAAGTCACTCTTTCTCTCTTTGACTTAACTCTAAGTCACTCAAGGATCACTCAATCCTTATACCCAAAATACAATATGATAGATAGATTCTAGTACATAATAAAGGTTATAGTAATAAGGAACTCAAGGAACACTCTATTTTGCCAACTGATTCTTTTAAAACGTTTAAACTCTTTAAGATAGATTTTGTAGAAATCAGTTGTATTTTGAAAAGCCAAAAATCTTCTCCTTTTATAGAGGAGTTTTACTTAAGGTTGGATACCCATGTTCTCCTCAATTACCAACTAACTGTTACTGCTCAGTAACATGGGCATAGTTGGAGAGAAACAGGGAGACCAAATCAAAACACTACTTGCACGTTTAAACAGAAATACGTGGGAAAGTTTTAAGGATCATGGAAAATCTTTTGCTTGAGTAACAAGGAGAATGAAAACAGAATCCTATGTTTACATTTATTACTTAAATTCATTTTATTTATTAACAAAGATTTTCCAACTTAAAACTCTTTTATAATTACAGTTAATATATTTCATTTGAAACGTACCAAAATACTTAGGTTCCTTTTGTTCCAAATTACGTATAAACAATATTAAATACTTACATAAATCCTAAACATAAACTCATATGTTGTAGTCTTCATGTTGCACCTTTAGAAGCTTCACTCGAAGACTTCCCAATTTGTTCCTTCTCTGGAACATCGAGGATCCACATAATATATGAGGATCTCGCCCTAGGAACTCGCCTAAGGATCTCGCCTTTGTAAACTTGCTTAATGATTATATCTTCAATGTAGTGTCTGACATGGATCAATTACTTGCTTATATTCCACGTTGCTTAGTTTATCCAACTCAGGATCTCCTTAACTTAGCATTATCCCTCTAAGGATCTCGAAACCTATTATGCAACATAACTTAACCAATAGTCAGGAGTTTGCTTTGTCATCATCAAAACTTTAGGGTCAACAGACCGCAAGTGACTCTATTTTGGATAAGGCTTTGAATCCTCGAAACGGGTGGGTGAGATCCGGGCACGGGAATGAAATGCTTATTCCGCGAGCTTTATAAATATTCAAGTACATTGGCACAACATGTTTTCGAAAATATACCCTAGATTAGACTATGTGGGTTGGAATTTAGGGCAAATAGAATCTCTAATTGTATGGTGGTCACTTTGCTTTAAAGATTGATTTAAGGAACCTAAGGCCAGTTTGTCCAAGAAATTATCTTTGTTAAGAGTGATGTAACCTTTGTATTTTGTTGTATTTAACAGGTGCGGTGATGAAAGCAATAAAGCAAATAAAGAAACATCACAATACTACATAAAGTGCGGAATTAGTAAATACAAGACCCCCTAGAAAGGACTAGGGAGTAGGTCCACATTGCCTAGAAATGGACTAGGCAAGTAAAGATGCGGAATTGAAATTGCGGTATTGAAATTGTGGTATTAATATTGCGGTATTGAAAGTGCGATATTGAAATTGCGGTATTGAAAGGTGCGATATTGAAATTGCAATATTTAAAGGTGCATAATTGAAATTTGTACTTGGGCACATGAGATTCGAACGCCAAGCGGCTCCTTAAAAATAAGTGCGCCCGACACGAATTCAAAGCCAAAAATCTCAACTTGGGAGAGGTTGGTCAACCCAAATATCCTAGATTTTGCATGTTAAACTTGAACTTGAAAGCTTGAATATTGAAGTTTTGAACTTGAAATAATTGAAATTTGAACTCGAAAGGATCCTAGTTTAGGGAAATAACCATGAACAACCTTAAACATGGTGAGATCTTGAAAATTTAAAACTTGAACTTGTATATTGAAAAATGGAGTTTTGAATCTCAAAAGACTAAACGTTTAAATGTTAAAAGGTGTCATATTTGATTAACCCATACTTGAAGGTGATTCTAGTCCAAAGAGGTGATTGTATACAGCTTTGGACATCCTTGAATCTTGAAAGTTTGCATTTTGAATTTTGAAAAAGTTTGTATTTTTGGAAAACATGTATGATTGTTGCAAGTGGTGTTTTTAATGATTAAAAAACACCAAATTGCTAATCATTTTGAAATCAAAGCAACATAGTTGATTAGATGGGATTCGGATTTACCTAGTTAGGTTTAGGCACGAGCTCCCAATTGCTTTTGAATTTAGGAATTTTGTACGTCGTATTGTTGTTCTCCTCCCCCATTATGCTGAAAATGAGGGGTATTTATAGGAAGAATGGGTGCAAGGCGCCAGCACACGCCAGCGCAGTGCGCTGCTGACGTGGCTTGAATGCCGCCAAAGCAAGGACGCGGGCTCCGTCCTTGTTTCGTCTTGTAGTGTTGTACTTGTTGTACGAATAGTACTAGGTTTGGCGTTTTGTATTTTCTTGGAGGTTAAGGCATCATTTAGCGTCTAAAAACAAGTCTTTCTCGGGTTTTGAATTCCGGTTTTACGGGACGGGGCCCGGCATGCTCGGTTTTGTGGGTCGGCACCCGAATTTGACTTGCCTTATATGATTTTGAGTGAAAAAGGCCTAGTAAAACCAATGGGATGGTCTACTAGATGAGATTGTACTTGGATTTTGAAATTGGATTTGGAAAGTTGTATTTATTACCGAGAACCGAAAGGGGAACGGTCTCGGGGGTTGGATTTTGGATCTTGAATTTTGGAAGTATTCTTAGCAATTGGGATTTCCGCCTGGATTTATTCCAATCACCTAGTAAGGATAATGGTATCGTCATCATCCCAAAGGGGAGACACAAATTAGGTGTCTAGAGAAGCCCCCACTTTGACTGAGCGTTTGGTTAGGAAAGCGCAAGTCAAAGTATTTCGAAAGGGAAGGAGAATGATCAAGATGTTCTGCAATCGAGACCACTCTTTGTACGCCGGTACCTTTATAAAACAGGCGTTAGAAAAAGGATAGAGTCTACCTCGGTGCGGTTGGTGATGACTTCGGTTTGTACTTGTACTTTTCCGCCTTCAGTTCAGGACGGAGCTTGGCATCGAAAATTTTGTATCTTGAATTTTTTTAATCTTGAATTTTTGAATTTGAACACCCGGAGTTGATCCGTTGGGGATGTGCTTTGTTGGGGATAAGAGCTTTTTACTGGCCCTTAGAACTTTGAAATGTCGACTGACTTTCCCGGAGCTTGGGTCCGTTGAGAGTTGAACGCCTGAGTCGTTGTATTTTTTGGACTTTGTATTCTTGAAGTATGCATCTGTTTGTACTTGGAGATACGGGCGTATACCCGTTTTCTCGATGGATGGCCTGATGCGATGTTTGATGCTTGGTGCGGAAGACCGTAGAAGCAAAGGACGTGCAATCAGCACGGGAGACCGCACGCTGAAGATTCGAGCATGCAGTGGGCAGCGCTGGGCGCTGGGGCGGCGTACGGCGCTAGGATGCACTATATAAGTGCCCCTTGCCGTGCCATTTTGAGGAGCACTTCTTGCTTTCTTGTTTTCTTTCTCTCTCAAAGGTCGAATTGTCTTCCCTTGGTCTTGTTCTTGCCTTATCCATGTAAGTATTTCATGTTTTTGCTTATGAAATGACTCTAGGATTGCATGTAGTTTTGATTTTCTCGTACTTTGAAATGATGCTTGTATGCTTAAGCTTCTTGAATCTTGTGGAAGATTGTTTGATAGGAACTTGAACTTGAACTGTTGGAACTTGTAGTTTTAAATTTTTTGAAAGTTTTCTTGAATGTATATTTTTGTATCGGCTTCGGCATGGATAGCCTAGGCGTTGATATAGGACTTGTATACCTGCTTTGGCATGGATAACCTAGGCGTTAGTGTTTGAACTTGTATACCTGCTTTGGCGTGGGTAGCCTAGGCGTTGGTGTTGAACTTGTACCTTGAACTAGAGGTCCACTGGGGATTTACCTTGAATTTTTTCACTTTTTTTAGGCTAGTATAGAATAGCCCCCAGTTTAAAATTTTGACACCTTGTACTCCACTTGATTTAGTATGCCTCGTCACACTCAGAGGAAGCTCGCCGAATCGTCTGTGGTTCGACCTGCTGAGGAGGACGCTTCGGATGATGAAGGGACTGCAATAAACGCGCCAGACGGGGGTATGGTTCCCTCGGATGCGCCTACTTTTGCTGGTACTGGTTGGAGCCCTTCCGACCTGGTGTTTCGGCCGGAGTGGCACTTGTCTCAGCGGCCTCGCGCTAGCAGGATGAGTCTTATACTGCGTTTTGAATTTGTATTTTGTATTTGTATAGGTTTGGAGTTAACTCGTTCACCTGTAGGCCGATTGAAAGCCGTTTCGTACTTTCTGGTCCTTGGTGGAGGTTTAGAGGGCTTTTTAAGCTCTTCGTGCTGATGAGGAGGCCATGGAGATTTGGTCGCACACGGGCCTGGCCGACTTCTAGCGTACCATGGGAGGTACTTCGAGGAGAACGGGGATCAAGCCCCGGCTGTGGGCTTTGTTGGAGCGATGGTGGGATACTACCAACACCTTCCACATGGCATGGGGGGAGATCACCATTACCCCATTTGAGTTTGCCATGATTACAGGTCTTTCTTTTTCTAAGAGGAATGTGACCTTTGATCCGGAGCTGACGTGGCTCTCTACCGCTGCCAGGGACTTGCTTGGCCCTGTTGTTGACTTGTCAGATGACGACCCATGCTTCTGTAACGGTGATCGTGGAGGCTATCTGCGGTGTGGGTGTATCCGCGGAGCAGAGGGTTAGGCTCTTTCTCCTAGCCTTGGTGAGAAGAGTGATGGTCCCGAGTAGGAACAGTCGGGTTCACATCAGGTTTCTGTCCGTTCTGAGGGACTTGAGAGCTGTTTCGAGCTATAACTGGGGTGGCTTGGCATATAGCCACCTCTTGTACGAGATGAAGAGGGCTTCCCGGACTGCGCTGGGGAGTGACCCGAGCATGGCTGCTCTGTGGAGTGTGCTAGAGGTATTTAAGACCCCTAGTACCTTGTACTTTGTACTTGTATGCTTGTATTTGAACTTGACTGATGTTTTGCTCGCTTCTTGAAAGATTTGGATATATGAGCACTTTCCGACTTTGGCGCCGGATCGTACTAGAGATGCGGCTTAGCCGTATGCTGCCTCTTGGATAGGAGCGGTGCGCAAGAGTGTGCCTCTGGCGGCCTCTCGCAAGGCTTGGAGAGTCCTACCTACTGACGAGGTAATATTCTTGTACTGTTGTGCCCTCTTGTATTTGTATTATTGCCTGAGTTGTCTGATTTGCAAGTGGTATGGCGTCCTTTTGCCAACGCGCTTATACCTGCCTCGGCGGCTCGTGCCCATTTCCTGTCTGGGCGGCGGGTTTTATCTTCCAGGGGTGTACCGCCATATGTTGTACCTAGGGGAGCGAGTGTCCCCTCAGCACAATTCGGGGGATAGACTTATCCCCAAGGACCCACCAGGGTCCATGCTAGCGTTGGATGAAGAACTGGCCCGATTCTATGTGGAGGCTAGGGGCGATGCTGTTTGCCGCTCTTGGAGGGATTTTGTACACAGGAAGGGGAGCTATAACGACTTCCTGAGGAGGCTGGCTCCACCAGTACGCTTCGTACTGCCGGTGAGCTTTTGAACCTTGTATTCTTGTATTCTTGTATTCTTGTATTGATTGGATGATTGTATGATTGTATGTAGGAGGAGGAGGTTGATCCTGAGGACATTCCCCATGCTGATAGGATCCTCCGCTATGAGAACTCGGACGGGGAAGAGGTGGTGGAGACTATCCCTTTTGCTTCTCCTCCGCACCGGAAATCATATGATGATGTACCTGAGCATTATGCCGCTGTAAGTACTGTTGCATTTTTTGAACTTGTTTGTAATCTTGTACTGGGAAATTGATCTTGGATTTTGTTTGCAGGCGCCTCGGGCGAGAGTGCGCCGCTGGATGCTCTTGCTTGATTCTTGGAAGAGGCATTGTGCCAAGCTGACCCGGAAGCTTTCTGTCCGGGACAAAGAGGTGCCTTTCTTGATCTTGAAATTTGTATTCTGGAAATTCGAACTTGGATATTGATTCTTGAAATTGTATTTTTTATAGGAGCGCCGTCGAGACCGTAGAGGATCCGTTGACAGAGAACCCCAGGCAGAGACGTCCTTGAGGCAGGAGGGGCCGAGCTTGGATCTAGGACAGGGGTCCGGTGCTGGTGCTCATCAGAGGGATTCTGATGCTGAGCGGGGAGCTTCCCCTTTTGTACATGTTGATCCCACCAAGCATTCGTTTGGAGGTGCAGGCAGTTCATGGCCCTTTATTTCTTCCCCTGGTTACTATTTCGGAGGAAGTGGTCCTTAGCCTTGGGGTGCAAATTCCTGGGCTTACTATGCAGAGATGGAGAGGATGCGCCAGGCTCAGATGTTTTGGTCGTACCAGTATATGCCGATGCCGCCGCCGTATCAGTATTCCTCTCCTCAGCAGGGAGTTCATCCCTCCACTGGCACACTTCGTATTTCGGAGCAGGATCCTAGTACCCCTGGGACAGAGCTGGATCGGGATCTGGAGCACCTTAGGAGGCGGAACAGGGACAAGGCGCCTGTGGTTGATATCACTGCTGAAGACGACTCGGACTGACCCTGCATGGTAGCGAGTTCCAGCTTGCTTCGGTTGATTTTGTATAGGCTGGATCGTATTTGTATGGATTTGAAACTTGAATTTTTGTATGGCTGTATGGCTTTGAACTTGAATTGGTTTGCAAAATTTGAAGATTGGTTTTTGTATGCTTGTATGTTTGGAATTGTATGCGTTGTGTGTGCCTTGAAATTTGTGGCTAGATGCATGCATGTGAAATTTGCCAAAAAAGTTTGAAAAAAATTTGCCCCATTTTTTCCGGTGTATATACCTACTATAAGCCCCCACTTTGACTGAGGTTTTTTGGTTAGGAAAAGAACAAGTCAAAGTATATTCAACTCTTGCTATGCATATGCAGACTCGACTTAGGACGCCGATCTAGGACTAGCATGCTTGAATTTTGAAGTGACCCGAAATCTACCAGAAGTATTGGTCCGGACTGCTTAAAATTGCGCGGCTTGCGGCTTTGCAATCTTGAATAGTGGAGGTTGTACTCTGCTGTCCGAAACACTAAAGAGTGTGTACTCGGAGTCACAAAAGAGGACGGTGGCCTCGTCCTTGGATGCAGGCCCCTGCGTCTGGCGCAGGCTTGGCGCCTGGCGCTTGTGAGCTGTCGTGCAAGCCGACTTTTGTATAAATAGGGAGCTTGTTGAATCACTTCTTGTATCAATCCTTCCCTGCTATCATTGCATACTGCTTCCTCTCGAAAAGAAAAGAAAAGAAAATATGGTTGTGTCATTTGAGAGTGCCTTGAACTCGTGGCTTGGTTCGCTAGGCAAATTGAAGAAAAGGGAGCTTGATGGCATGCATCTTGGATTTGCACTTCATTCTTGCTGCTCTGGAGGGTTGGGATCCAAATCATCATGTCTTCCGCTTTGGAAATAATGAGGTGTGTCCCCTCCCTGAGGAATTTAGTGCTATATTGGGGTGGCCCATCATGCTGGAGCCATGCATGCCCAGTGTTGAAGAACACTTTTTCTTGAGTTTTGAAAGGTATTTGGGCTTGAAGCCCCCACTTTTGAGTGATGTTGTATATGACAGAGGGGTGGATTTGTCCCTCTTTGTCACCTACTTTGCTGGGCTTGATGTTCCCAAAGTATTCCGCCTGAGAGCCTTGAGTTTTTGTATATTTGCTCGCTTTCTCTTTTTGAAACAGGGGTTTGGCAATGGTGATGCCTCCCTAATAGAGATTGTAGAGCAGTTTGCTAATGGTCGGGACCCAATGCCGCTTGTGATTGGCGAAACATTGATGGGCCTTGACATGCTGAAGTCGGACCCCTCTTCTTTGCCATCGGGAAGTCCGGTGTTACTCCAAGTAAGGATCTGGAGCTTTCTTGTATGTTGAATTTGTACTTGTATTTGAATTTTGAATGTCGAATTTCGAAATGCACTTCTTGTATACTCCCCAAGGTTTGGCTTATGGAGAGGCTCATGTTGGTGGCACCACCGGAGAACATGGCGAGCTATAATAGAAAATGATTCACTGTGCGGCCCATGCTGCATGGTCGGCTTTCATTGGATGAGTGGCGGTGCACACTCTCTGGGATTGAATCTTGCATAAGGTGGGTATTCCTTGGTGGGGAATTGCTGCTATGAGACATGCCCCTAGTTCCACCGCTTTGAGAGTGCCAAGCCTCACAATGATGGTCTTCTACTCGCCTACTCGAGTGATGAGACAATATGGCTTGAAACAGGAGATCCCGGACTGTACTGAAGAGAACCCGAAACTTGTTGTGCTGAATGCGAATCGACTTGAAGTTTGGAGGCGGTATTGGGTTGACAAACCATTCTTGAGTATCCAGTTCCCACCTGAGTCAGTTACTATGTCTGCGGGGTACATTGTATGGATGAGAGGCCTAAGCCAGAGGGACATTTCTTTCTCCGGACCAGCTAGAGTCCGAGGTTCTAGAGCTAGACGTCCTGCATCAACTGACTATGAGGAAGGTGACGGGAGTGTGGCCCATCCGGTGCTTGACCGTTCGGAATCCAAAGGAGGTTCGTCGTCCTCCTGTCTTGGAAGGCTTGCAAGTTCCTTCTCCCGCCGTTTGGGCAAAGGGAAGATTGATGATTGATTGCGGGAGGAGTCAGGGGATAGTACTCAAGGTGCCAAGACTCGAGAGCATAGTCGCGCGACCCTAGATCTTTGTAGGCTAAATGTGTTTGAAGTTGTATTGGAATGAATTGTGTTTGGAATGTGTTTGGAAGATATGTTTAGAAGATGTGTTTAGAAGATGTGTTTAGGAAGTGAAAAGGCTTTTGAACTTTGCTTCACTTGATCCTGACTTTGTATTTGAATTAGCTTTGAAGGCCTTAGGGCCCAAAAAAAAGTTATTGTGTTAAATTCCGCTTGAACATGCTTTGCTTTGAATTGGCGCATTTGGAATAAAGACAACAACAATTTGAGTTTTGAATTTTAATTTGATTTGATTTTTAGGATGCCCTTAATTGAGGAAATTTTGAATTTGTTTTTGTATTAAAGTGGCCGGGCCTCGAAATGAGGTTGCCTACGTGCCCCGTTAGGGAATCAGGTCGGACGTAGTTCTGACTACCTTACAGGACTTGAATTTGGATTCTTGAATTTGAACATGGAACTTAGACATAGAACTTCTTGAGTTGATCGAGGTTGGTCAGAGATCTGAATTCTGTTCCGTCGATGTCTGTTAGTTCGACTGCTCCCCCGGAGAGGATCTTCTTGACAATGTATGGGCCTGCCCAGTTGGGTTTGAATTTTCCCCTTGCGTCCATGGTGCTTTTGCGAAGGGCTTTCAGGACAAGCTCGCCTTCCTTGATGTTTCGGGTTCTGACCCTTTTGTTGAAATGTCTGGCCACTCGGCGCTGATAGACTTGTACATGGTGAGCGGCTTGAAGCCGACGCTCATCGAGCATGACTAGCTCGTCATATCTGGCTTGTACCCATGCAGCTTCTGGGATTTTGCTTTCGAGGACTATCCTTAGAGAAGGTATATCTAGCTCGATAGGTTGTACTGATTCCATTCCATAGACTAATGAGAACGGAGTTGCACCAGTTGAAGTGCGAATTGAAGCTCGATATCCCCACAATGCGAAATGCAGCTTCTGGGGCCAGTCCTTGTAATTGGTAGTCATTTTCACGATGATGGTCTTGACATTCTTGTTGGCTACTTCGAGTGCCCCATTGGTTTGTGAGCAATAAGGCGAAGAGTGATGATGTTGAATTTCCCGGAGCATGGGTCCGTTGGGATTGTTGTATTGAAGATTGTATGGTACCCCCCTTTTGAAGTTTGAACTGTTGAGGCTTGTAGATGTTTCTAGAACTTGGACCTTTGGAGTTTGTAACTTGAATTTTATACTTTTGAATTGTAGATGCATTGCTCGGCACAACCTTGCTCGGTCAGAGATTATAGAACTTGAATTTTGAATCTTAGGATTGTAGATGCCTTGCTTGGCACAACCTTGCTCGGTCAGAGATTATAGAACTTGAATTTTGAATCTTGTACTTGTCGAATGGGTCTTCTCATTCTCCTTGGAAATGGGTTCCTTGATCACTGATGGACTTGTCAGGAACACCATATATGCATATATTGTTTTCTTGAATGAACTGGGACACTTGCTTGGAACCCAATACCTTGAAAGATCTGGAAACTTGGACTCTCGATTAAACCCGACCTCTAGCTGCTTAGAGACCTCTTCTTGAATTTTGAGGGAAACATCTGGTTTCATGCGACGGAGTTTCTGCTTGATGGGTTTTGAACCTGGAATAAGGGGAATTGTATGCTGACCGATGCTTGGATCAACCCATGGCCTATCATGATAGGACCATGCGAAGACGTCTACATACTCTGAAAGTAGCTTGATAAGATCGTCCCGCTCTGCTTGAGAAAGAGTTAAACCAATCTGAACTAGTTTTGAATCACTACTGTTAGAAAGGTTGATTTTTTCTGTTTCCTCAATTATAGGCGTCCTATTTTCGTGATTTTTGTTAGCTTTTAGAAATTCAAAGTCAGTTTCTTGTAAAGCAAAGTTGTTTGGATTAGAATTGTGTTTTGAATTAGGACTCGAAGAGTAAGTAGAAATTGAAGTGTTATTGAAATCAGCAATCATTACATTGACTGTTTTGACTTGAAGCTCGGCCTTTAGAGGCTCTTGTTTGATGCAAGACTCTAGTTCTAGACACTTAGACTCATTGCTAGACTCAGATCCAGACTCATCCTCAGACTCGGACTTGCTCATCATAGATCCTTTGCCCACAGTAATCTTGAACATTTTGCCATTTGGAACCATATCTTGAGAGACTTTCTCCAGCCTTATGTATTGAAAAGAGTTTATTGATTGTCTTCGAGAGCCTTTATGCGAGCCTCAACTTCCTCAACACGGTCATAGAGCTCAGCTACAGCCGTTGCCAATGAGGTAATCTTGAATTGCCTTTTTGAGAGAATGAGTCCGAGAACCTAGTTAGGACATGATTTTGAACTTTAGAACTTGAACTTCCCGACACATGATATGATATGCATGCAATGAATGAGACCTAGACTTTGACTCTAAGTGCCACTCCGAAGATTCGGGATTTTGGATTTTTGTACTTGTATCCGGGATTTGCAACCCGTTGGAAATGTTTGAAAGGAGCCTTCATTCTTTTGTAAGAGTTGACTCTTTGTACTAGGACTTGGAATATCGAAAAAAGAATATTTCGACCTATGTGAAATTGGACTTATTTAAAGGGAATTTCAACCCGCTCAAGAATTTGGAAATTGGACTTATTTGAAGGGAATTTCAACCCGCTTAAGAATTTGGAAATTGGACTTGTACTAGGAAATTGAATTTTGTATTATTTCAACCCGTCAATATTTTAGGGGGATTTCAACCCATTGGACTTGGAGTATTTGAAGGGAATTTCAACCCGATTGAAAAGGGAATTGACTTTGTATTATTTCAAGGGAATTTCAACCCGTCAATATTTTAGGGGAGTTTCAACCCATTGGATCTGGAGTATTTGAAGGGAATTTCAACCTGCGGGACAATTGGAATTTGTATTATTTCAGGGGAGTTTCAACCCGTTGGAAGATTGGACTTGTATTATTTCAGGGGATTTTCAACCCGTTGAATGGAATCTCGAACTTGTATTATTTTTGGGAAGTTTCAACCCGTTGGAAATGTTTTGAATTTTGTATTGGGGAGCAATGGAAAGCAAGATTTCTTTGTAGCTTGAAGATGAATTTGGAATTTGAATTTGACTCGAAGTTTGAACTTTGAAATGGAAAGGACGCACTTTTGTATGTAGAACATGAGGCTTTGTATTTGGAAAATCCGGCATTATGCCGCCATGGATTTGAAACGTTGAATTTGAGAATTTGAAAGTCCGGCATTATGCCGCCGTGGATTTGGAATCTTGAAGTATAGGACTTGAGGTTTGAAATATAGAATAGAAAAAAGTCGGCATTACGACGGAATGAATTTGGAATTTGACCCTTGAAGCTTGAAATTTTTGAAAGGTCGAGTTGGAAAGTTGGCATTATGCCGGTATGGGCTCGGACATTTGAACTTGAGACTTTGAGATTGGAATTGGCAACTTGAGTTTGAGGTTTTAAGACTTGAATGTTTGAAATAGGAAATCCGTCATGACGCAGTTGGATTTGGGTTTTGAACTTGAAATTTGGAACTCGAAATTTGAACTAGAAAATCCGGCATTATGGTGCTGTGGATTGAGTCCTGACTTGAAACTTGAAACTCGAAATTTGAATTAGAAAATCCGGCATTATGGCGCCGTTGGATTTGAACTTGAAAATTATGGTTTTGGACTAGAAAAATTGGATTTGAACTTGAAACTCGAAATTTGGACTAGAAAATCCGGCATTATGACGTCGTTGGATTGAATTTTGAATTTGGAACTTGGAATTTAGACTTGAAAATCCGACATTATGACGCCGTTGGATTGAATTTTGAATTTCGAACTTGGAATTTAGACTTGAAAATCCGGCATTATGACGCCGTTGGATTGAATTTTGAATTTGGCATTTGGAATTTTGACTTGAAAATCCGGCATTATGACGCCGTTGGATTGAATTTTGAATTTGGCATTTGGAATTTGGACTTGAATATCCGGCATTACGACGCCGTTGGATTGAATTTTGAATTTCGCATTTGTGCGTGAGGCGTGTTTAAGGGTTTTGAATCAAATGGAGTGACACTCCTAAAGACCCTAAAATCGGCGATTTAGATGCATGAGGTTTGAATGATGCTCCTAGGGGTTTGGTTTCCTAGTTGGAGGCTAATTGGTTTTGGCAAGCTAGAACTCGACGTTAGCCATTCACGCGAGCAAAGACGCCCACACAATGCACAAGTAGCACGTTGTCACACTAATCATGAATATGAATGCGACATGCAAAGTTCTCAACCTATGGTCGGTCTAAGTTTTGTATGATGCACGTGGTCGGCTTTGGGTGTCAAAAGGTACTCGGCTAAGAGATGGATCCGGCGACAAGCTTGCACATCCGTCTAACGGAAGTGTGTGTCGGCAGACGACCTCCATACTTGACATCGGGAATGTCAAGTAAATGCCAAGTTTCGGTAGGCGCGGAAATGGTCACACACTTTGGTCGGGAATCGGATGGAGAGTCACCATTTCGTTTCCCCCGGAGCTAGCCCGAATGTAGAACACATCCGTTTGGGCAAAGGTAGAAATTCATTTTGCACAATATGGTTTTCGAAAAATGCACGAAATGCCTAGAAATTGAAATTGAAATCGTAAAATTTGTATTTGTAAAGCTCGTTTTTCGGCACTTGTTCACGAGGTTTGGGAGCGTCCTTCCAGATTCAAAAATAGACTAACTCCCAACACGAAAAGTTGAGCAAAAGTGGGCGACAATGAAAGAAATATGTCCTTCACCCAAGGTGCATTAAGTCTAGTACCAAGGTTCAGATTAATAGCGAACAATTAATACAGTGAGATCAAGTGATCGGAACAACTAGCTGGAGCAATGCTTCCGATCAGTGAGTTTTAATGGATATTGAACTCACAACTTACTCTTGACTGAACCTACAAGGTCACACCAATGACACGTAACAGATCACCGGATTAAATGAATCGAAAATTCATTTAATATCTTTTCGGGAATTAGTTGGAAACGTATTATACGATACGACCTTTGTCGAAATCGTATATCGTATCGCGAATATTCGTAAGCTGGGCGACACGAATAAATCATATCGTACGACGGTGATTCGTCGTATACGAAACGATAAATAATATATCGGAAATATATTAAATCGCGAATACGAAGGGCATCGGAGTTGCCGGCCCGTCGAGCCAAGCACGTAAGCGTGCAAGGTCCAACGAGCCAGCAAGCTCGCGAGCAAAGGCGAGCAAGGCCAGCCCATTGGGTGCGAGCACGCAACAGCGCATCTAGGGATGTCAACGAGCCGAGCCGAGCCGAGTATTTGGCTGTTCGAGCTAGGCTTGATAAGAAATTTCCTAGCTCGAGCTCGAGCCGAGCTTAACCGAGCTTTCATTTTCCCTGTTCGAGTTTGGCTCATTTAAGTTTTTCGCTGTTCGAGCTTGGCTCACGAGTAGCTTGTTTAAGTTCAAGCTCGAGCCGAGCCAAGCTATTAACAAACGAGCCTTAATAAACAAGCTATTAACAAACGAGCCTTAACATTATGAAATATTATTTTTTTAAGATATTATAATTTATAAAACATAAAAACATAACCAAACCCAAATAAAAAGTTAACATCTTATACTTTTTAATACTATTTTATTAATTAGAATCTCCTCAAATAAAAATACTCTAAAAATCAAAATCTAACAAACTAATTGCAATTAGTTCTAATCTTTTCACATCAACATTCTGATCTTTAATTCATCTCTTCTATCCTCCATCAGACTTGAGTTATATCTTCTACCTTATTATGTCCTTCCTGCAAGAGGTTAAAAAATCAAAGATTAGTCTTAAAACAAACTCAACCAAAATAATTTTACTACACGTATGTAAACTAATTGACATTTTACCTGGTGGTGTCATTTATCAATCTTCAAAGTTCAAACAAGGTTTACTTCCGTCACTCCATCACTCTTTGCCTATATAAGAAAGTTATTACAAAGTAATTAAAAGCATTGAAAGTGAATAAACCATTACTTACGTAGTACTAGTTTATGATATAGAACATACCTTCTTCTTCCTTTTAATCCCATAAAAGCTCCTTAACCAGTCTTCCCCACACAACAACATTTGAACGGTTTCAGCACCGATATTAGCTCTATGTGGATCAATAACACGACCGCCGGCACTAAAAGTAGCTTCTGAAGCAACAGATGTGATTGGAATTGCAAGGATATCACAAGCCATCCTCGATAAAATTCGATACTTCAAGTTGTTTGCTCTCCACCAATTTAAGGGGTCAAAATGCTCAGTCTCAGTCTCATTACAAATGTAGACGCCCTCTTCCAAATAAATATCAAGCTCAGTTTTTAGAGACTCAACAACATCAACATTTCTAATAAAATTATCAAATTTCTTTCTTCCTTTAGTAGTTCCTTTTGCACCCACATTGGAATTATAAGGGTCATCTGCATCTTTTTCACCATCAACTTGGTAGCCTCTTACAACATTCTCATTAGAAAAGGCTTCCATATACTCTTTGTAAATATCATGTAAGGTTGTCTTCACAGTATATATGTGTTCACTAGCTTCAAAATTATCATAAAGAGAACGAAATCAAAATTCAACTAACTTCAATTTGTTCCTACGATCCATAACAGCAGCTACAGAAATCAACAAATTAAGATCACCCCAATACTTGTCAAATTTTGTTTTCATTATGAGCGCCATTCTCCTCATATCAACATCATCAGATTTAGATTTTTCGTCTAAAGACTCCTTAATCATTGTAAGCTCCGGAAGAAACAAATTTGAAGTAGGATAGTCAGAGCCTATGTTCAAAACCTATTAATTAAACATTATTAGAACAAATAACAGAGTATTAGAAAAAACCAAAAAATAAATTGTAAAAAGAAACAGCAAACAGCAAACAGTCATATTAAAGTACCTGAAATTATATGAGTGACTTCGTAGAATATCTCAAGAAATTAGCAGACTTTTTGAACCATCTCCCAGTCATCGCTCGAAGGATTATTTTTGTAAGATGAATCACTCTCCAAGGGACATTGCAACATCTCAAATGTCGAATTCCATCGAGTACAACAATCCAATATCAACTTTTTACATGGCAATCGCATTTGTTTCACGGTTTCACTAAACATTTGAATTCTTATGGGTGCAGCAGAAATATGTTTTACCGTCTCACGCACATTATGAATCACACCCTCAATTTCAGATAACCCATCTTAGACCAATATATTCAATATATGAGCGCAACAACGCACATGAAATAATTTCCCCTCAAAAGGCAACTTCCCAAGGTAAGAAAGGTTTTGATTCAACCTTTTCACAGCAACATTATTATAAGCAGCATTATCCATTGTAACACTTGCCAGTTTTCCCTCTAAACCCCATTCCTCTAAACATTTTTAAAGGGCATCAGAAACTGCAACTCCATTATGTGGCGGAGGTATTCTAACAAAGTTTAAGACTCTCTTATATAATGTCCAGTCATGCACAAAATGACACGTGACCACCATGTACTCAAGTTTTTGACCAGACCTCCAAATATCAGTAGTTATTGAAACTCTTTTGGGATACTTTAACAAGGCAGAAACTCTTTTTTTCTCAATATCATAACTAGATTCACAATCACCTTTTAAAGTATTACGTGTTATCTTTTGAAAACTAGGAGCAGCTTCTTTCATTAAGATATTGAACACCTCATATTCAGCAAATATAAAGGGCAATTCATGAACCATTATCATGTGAGACATTAGTTCTCTAATTCTAGCTTGATCATACTTCCAAGGCCGTAGGGTGCTTAAATTTCCAGACATAGGGGTGACTACATGAATGCCTAATTGAGATTGTCCAGGGATTGACACACTACGTTTAGGACATTTAAATAGGTGTCTTTTGTATTGTGTAGTTGCTCCTGCACCATTTAATTTAAAGAGGCTCTTACAATGTTTGCATTTCACCTTCTTTTCGGAACCAATTTGCAATATACTGAATTCATCCCATACCTTAGATATTTTCCTCCTTGATCTTTTTCCATAATGACCACCATCATTCTGATTCTGGTCCTCCTCCATATTTTCTGCATTTTCATTTGGACCCTCATCGCCTTTATTACATGAATCATGGTCCTCTTCGGAAATGTCTATCGTCTCTGAAAAAATAAATCAAATTAATTAATTAAATCCCAAAATACAACTAGTATCCCAAAACCATATACTTATCCCAAAAACATCAAATACCATAAAACAGCTAATACCCCAAAAACAACTAATACCCTAAAAATAACTTTTACAAGGAAATTGACAATGAAAATAAACTGATAAATACAAAATCAATCGCCCAAAAAACTGAATATAAAAAACATCTTAAATTCACCATCAATCATCCAAAAAATGATAAGAAGATGATAACAATCCTCAAAGCAGGCGAGTGAAAAATAGATGATTAGTCCTTACAAGATTTCTGAATTCAAATAGAAAGAAAACAGGTAAGTGTTCAAATAAAATTAAAAAGTTGATAGTAAATTATACCTCTTGCATGTGACATAGGAAGATTTGATTGCTCTCAATTCTCAAAGAGTCAAAGTCTCAAATTAATGAATTATTTTACAATTAGAAGTTAAGAAATTTGGACTTTGCAAAGAAGAAGTGAAAAACGTATACTTCTATGGTCTATGGATGATTGAGAGGCATAGAGTGACAGAAGTAGAGTGAGAGAGGTAGAGAGTCGTATTGGGTATTTCTAGTTTTTAGGGGTTTCGGCCTTTTGACGATTAAGTCTTAAGAATTTTGATATATCCTTTGATTGAAGATTTAAAGTATATGAGTATATCCTTGATTCCTTGATTGAAGAAATAAGATTATAAGAATAGTAAACTCTTGATAATTTCGGTAGTATATTTATATATAATTGATTTCTTAGCCATAATTTTAGCATAATTATATGAATAATATCCTTTAATATATTATTTGTTAATATTTTATTATATTTACTATAAATATATTTTTAGAAATTTAATATAAACGAGCTTGAACGAGCTTTTAAATGAGCTTATAAACGAACTCGAGCGAGCTTGGAAACGAACATGAACGAGTTGTTCGCGAGCCTAAACAAGTCGAACAATAGGTTGTTCGAGCTAGTATCATTTATTAAACGAGCTTAAAATTTTTGTTCAAGCTCGTTTATTTATTTATTGAACGAGCTTTGACCGAGCTTTGACCGAGCTTGTTCACGAGCTGTTCACGAGTGTAACAGCTCATTGACATCCCTAAGCGCATCGCATCAACGAGCGAGCAGGCCCACGGCCTAGCTGCTCGGCGCGTGCGCTGTGGGCTTCGGCCTGCAGTGTGTCGCTGGGCGCGGGCGTGTGGTCCGTTGTGCTTGCGTGATGTGGCCGGTCAAGGGCCCTTGGTTCTTGGCCGGTTACATCATTAATATAATAGGCATATTGTATTTTCCAACAACACACAATTCATATTACTCAAACCCTAGAGACACAAAGAACCCTAATTCTCTCTGTGCCTCCAAAGTGAGTTCTTCCCAAAAGCAAAGTATCTTGATCGATTGTCTAAGCCACGATAATTAAGACGGATCTGAACGTGTCGGTGAACCAAGTAGAGGAAGGACAAGTGGAGTTCTTTGTTCGTGTTCGTTGACAGATTATTGTGGAAAACACGCTTCGAATGTAAGTTTGCTTAATCTGTGCTTTATACATGTTTCCTGGCTTTAGGGATTGTTCCGCACATGTTATTATGTTTAACTGTATTCCCCTACAGTGTTATCATGAGACTTATGTATTCAAAGCATGAATTAGCATGATTATTATTGTTTTTGCATCTGTCGAAAAATTTGGAAATTTTGTTGATTTTTCGGAATTTTTACGAATTATTGGATGAATTGCGTAATAATCAGGTCCGAAATAAATAATGTTCGCTTTTTCGATTTTTAAAACCCTAAGCTGATGGAAGACGATTTTCTAAGATCAATTAATGGGAATAGAATTGCGAAAACAGGCCTCGAAGTATCGTTTTTTGGGCGTTTTTTGTTAATTTTTCATTAAAAATTAAAAGTGTCGGACAATAACTCAATTAAAAGGTCGACCTAAACTACTCGGAATCGCTTGAAATTTTGACACAATATTGCTGGGTACATGATTGATCTATGGAAAAAATTTCAGATTTTTCCGATTAGTATAAACCCTAATTGTGCCTTTTCCCAATTCGTACAATTTGAAACACTAATTGAATTTTAATTAATTTTAGTTTAATAATTCGGTTAATTGGGAAAGGGGATATAATTTCATGGGTCAGTGGCAAATTTTAAAAATTATTGGATTAAAATTTTGAATGGTTTCGTTAATTTTAATCGCACTCAAACCAAGTTATTAAAAATCTGAAATTTAATTTATTTTTGAACGATTTAAAGCTTCGGATTTTATTAATTAAAAGTTCAAACTTTAATGTTGATTCGATCGTTCTTAAAAGTTTGAATATTGTTAGCCCTTGATTTATTAATTTTACGAAATTAGATTGTCGTTAAAGTTCATTAAATCGTTTAAAATCGTTGTTATTCGAAAATAAAAATCGTAACTTTTTGAAAAATAAAATTAATGCAAGTTCGTGAATTAAATTAAATTTTAATTAATTTGGTTTGTATTACGAACCAAAGGCACGAACATGAGCATGGTGGAAGTATGGCTCGTCGAGCCATTCGAGGCCATTGTTCTTAGGCCGACCCATGCGACACGGGCAGAAGCAGTTATGCTGCGTGCCTCGTGCGCGCTAGGCGAGGAAGGGGCAGGCGAGGGAGCTTACGGGGCTGCGACGAAGCAAGGTGCGAGCCTTGCGACGTCCAGCACACACACGATGCAAAACACGCACGCAGGGGCAGCTACGCTGCGGGGACGCAGTGCGCGCGCGCGATGGGGCTGGGGGTGTGCGAGCCTTGCTCGTTCGCTCTTGGGCCTCACGCAAGGCGGGGCTGGGCGCAGGCCTAGCCCGACTAAGTAATTGGACTTTTTTTTTTTGTTGTTAAAAATCGTTTAATTCGTTGGGCTTCGTATATTTGCATTAATTTGGGCTAACGGGATATTTAATTTAATATTTTATTTGCTTGGGCCGGGCCGCGAGTTTTAATTTAATATTTCATAATTAATTATCCGGAATAATTATTGGTTTGAGTGGGAGCCACTAAATGAAATTAAAATGAAATAATTATTTTTAATTATTTTCCTACGTAGGTCGCATTATTTTAATTAAATTCAATTTTAATTAGAATAAAGTTTAAGGATTAATAATTTTAAAATTGATTAATCTTTTAGGACGCGTTTATGTGAACGTGAATTTTAATTAATTCACGTAAATACTTGCATATTAATATGGGCCATTCGTTTTAGCATACGAATGGGTGAATGCATAGAATATCTATTTTATGTAATGCAGGTACTCCAAGTGACTAGTATGGCCAATTTAGGATAGTTAAATACGGTCTGCGTACCGTTCTATCTTTGAATGTAAAGTTTTAAATATGGTCTGCGTACCATGGAAATTTTGATGTAATTTATTATTTTCAAGTATTTCTATGTTTAGAACTTTAAGTTAGCATTTGAATGAAGATTCAAGACGATGCCAAGCTAACAAGGAGGTGATGAAGATTGGATGCTTCAAGACAAAAGTTTTGGGCCATACTAGATCACCATTTATTTATGCACTTCAATATATATATTATGCGTGAATGTATGAATGTATGTATGATTTGCATGAACATGTTGTTTCCTATGAATCGATTAGTTTTAAGTTCACTTAATAATCGAACCAACATAGAAACAACTAGGTCAAAGTAATATTGAGTTTAAAAATTGCCTTCCAAATCAACACTTACAAAAATCTAGGGATCTAAGATAGTAGGTTTACGCTAAAGCGAGGGGCTATTTTAGTTGACTTAGGTGGTAAGGCGTCCTAAAGGAGCACGTTGATTGTGGTTACAACTCAAACAACAATGGCATTAAGTTGTGGCAATGGGATAAATTATGGCATTAATTTATTAACCAAGAGTAATTTGGAGATTATTAGCAATAGGTTTTGCTTACCTGAAATCTTAAACTACTTAAGACATGCTAAAGCTGCTTAAGGATTTAGGACTTTTGGGGTCTTGGAATCGTTTCATTCATTTTGGACCATGTTTTTGCTTTTTGCATGAATGAAATGTTTTAATAGCTTTAATGATTGCATGTTTTGCTTTTATTTCAAAGTTATTGAATTGTATGAATGGTTATTTATTGCAAATTCTTTTCGATTGTAGTAATCAAAATGGTCGCAAACATAACAACAATCACATCAGCTGAAATTCTGGATGTCGAGTTAGACTTGACTAATTTTCTTGAATGGAAAGAGAAACTTGTCGAAGTTTTGAAAATTAATGGCATACACTATGTCATTGAACAACCTTTCCCTAGCTATGATGCGTGAGGCATGACTCCTGAAAGGTATAGAAGTTGGGCACTTCACAAGTACCTTGTCACGGAATTCATCCTTAAGTCTATCCTTGAGAGTTGGAGAGGGAGGTTCATTACTTTTGAACCTCAAGCTCTCCTAAGTAGCCTCGAGGATAAGTGTGCGGGTTTTCGACCCTTGTGCCAAACTGGTGGCAATGGGGTTGACGAATTGGCTAATTCGATGAGCGATCTCAAGCTCGTAACCCCACGCAAGTCGTGCCTAGAAATCGAACTTCTAGAGGCACAAAGGCGCATTTACTCTGTCAAAATGGACAAAATCACATCAATTCGGTCTCATGTGGATATGATGTCTGGATTATTTTTCACAATTGAGAGACTTGGTGGTTCCATCAAAGAGTCGATAGCTATTGCACTAGTGCTGAATTCTCTTCATAAGGATTATGAGGGTTTTAAGATGCACTATCTCTTTCATAAGAAAGAGAGCACATTCTGTGAACTTGTGGAATTACTCATGAAATGCGAGAAAATCCTTAAGTTCAATCAAGACCCTTTGAATGTGAGGTGCACTAAATTCAAGAAAGTAGGCAAGGGGAAGAAAAGAAAGGCTGCATCTTCGTCCACTCCTGTAGGGCATCTGGCGCCTTCCAAGAGCAAGATGAAGAGGAATGCTTCTCCTTCTACATCGCAATGCTTCAATTCTAATGAAATTGGTCATTACAAGCGAGATTGCCCCAAACTAAAGGAAGAGAAGAAGGACGGAAACGTTTCTTCTCCTTCAGGTATCTATGTTATACATTGTAATCTTGCTAATTCTACTTCTTGGGTATTAGATACTGGTTGTGGCTCACACTTATGTTCCAATTCACAGGGACTAAGGAGAAGTAGAAGGCTTGATAAAGGCGAGATGAATCTACGCGTGGGAAATGGAGCACGGATTGCTGCATTAGTCGTAGGATCTTATTTTATTTCTTTGCCTAGTGGGTTTGTTTTGGAACTAGAAAACTGTTACTACGTTCCTAGTATCACCAGAAACATTATTTTCGTTTCAAGTTTGGATTCTAAAGGTTTTAGTTTTCAATATAAAGACAATAGTTGTTCTTTTTCTTTGAATGGAATGTTTTATGGTTCAGCAGAACAAGAAAACGGTCTTTATGTGCTAGATACGAGCAAACACATTTATAACATAAATACCAAAAAGGCTAAAACTGGTGATTCGGATCTCACATTTCTGTGGCATTGTCGATTAGGCCATATAAACATAAAGCGCATGGAATTACTTCAACGGAAAGGAATTCTAGAATCATTCGACTTAGAGAAGATTGATCAATGCGAATCTTGTTTACTTGGCAAAATGACAAAGAAACCTTTCTCAAAGGTAGGAGAAAGAGCAAGCGAACTACTAGGGCTAATACATACGGACGTATGTGGGCCTATGAGTACGAAAGCTAGAGGTGAGTTCGGCTATTTCATAACGTTTACGGACGACTTTAGTAGATATGGCTATATTTACTTAATGAAGCACAAGTCTGAATCGTTTGAGAAATTCAGAGAATTTCAAAATGAAGTAGAGAATCAACATGGCAAGAAAATCAAAGCTCTAAGATCGGATCGAGGAGGTGAATATCTTAGACACGAGTTTGATGACCATCTAAAAGAATGCGGTATTCTTTCTGAATTGACTGCTCCGGGGACACCTCAATGGAATGGAGTGTCGGAACGGAGAAATAGGACCTTACTCGATATGGTCAGGTCAATGATGGGTCAGGCCGAACTTCCTTTACAGTTTTGGGGACATGCGTTGCAAACAGCAGCACTCACACTGAATCGTGCTCCGTCAAAAGCTTTTGAAAAGACTCCATACGAATTATGGACTGGGAAACTTCCAAAGTTGTCTTTTCTGAAGATTTGCGGTTGTGAAGCATATGTCAAGCGATTAATTTCGGACAAGCTACAACCTAAATCTGACAAATGTTTCTTCGTTGGGTATCCAAAAGAAACTATGGGGTATTATTTCTACAACAAGTCAGACAACAAGGTATTCGTTGCTCGTGACAGTGTCTTGTTGGAAAGAAATCATATTTCCAAATTGACAAGTGGGAGAATAATAGACCTCGAAGAGATTCGAGACGAACAACGAACTCAGAACTCTTTAGAAGCAGTTCAGGTTGATGAACCTCCAAGGTCTTTAGAAGAGCCAGTGGGAGTAGTTCCTCAAAACGTTGTTGCCCCTAGTAGGTCAAATAGAACTATTTTTCAGCCGGACAGATGGACAGGCATCCTCTTGACTGAAAACTTAGACGTTCTCAAATTGGATAGTGATGAATCTTTGACTTACAAGCAAGCTATGATGAGCCCAATCTCCATTAAATGGTTAGAGGCCATGCAATCTGAAATAGACTCCATGTCTGAAAATCAAGTCTGGGATTTGGTTGATTTCCCGATGGGTTCACACCTATCGGATGCAAATGGGTCTTCAGTTGAAGAAAGACAAAGATGGAATTGTATACATATACAAGGCTAGATTGGTAGCAAAATGTTACAGGCAAGTTCACGGCGTTGACTACGATGAAACCTTTTCGGATAATCCTCGCGATGCTTAAGTCTATTCGGATAATCCTTGCGATTGCCGCTTTTCATGACTATGAAATATGGCAAATAGATGTCAAAACCGCCTTCTTGAAGAGACTGTGTTCATGACACAGCCGGAGGGTTTTGTCGGTCAAAAGAACCAAGGAAAGGTATGCAATCTTAAGAAGTCCATCTCCGGACTAAAGCAGGCATCAAGGAGTTGGAATAAACGATTTGATAAAGCAGTCAATAAGTTTGGCTTCATCAAGAATCAGGAGGAATCTTGTGTATACAAGAAGGTCAGTGGGAGTAAAATTGCATTCCTAGTCTTGTATGTTGACGACATACTGCTTATTGGAAACGACATTCCTATGTTGGAGTCTGTAAAGACTTGGCTCGGGAAGTGTTTCTCAATGAAGGACTTAGGAGAGGCACAGTACATATTAGGCATCAAGATCTATAGGGATAGATCTAAGAGGATGATTGGACTAAGCCAAAGCACTTACATTGACAAAGTGCTAGCTAGGTTCAATATGATAGAAGCCAAGAGAGGCCATCTACCCATGTCACATGGCATATATCTAAGCAAGAATCAGTGTCCCAAAAAATCTGATGAGCGTAGAAAGATGAGTGGAATTCCATACGCTTCGGCTATTGGATCCATCATGTATGCTATGATTTGTACAAGGCCGGATGTTTCGTTCGCACTCAGTGCAACGAGCAGGTACCAGTCAGAACCAGGTGAGGCGCATTAGACTGCTTCCAAGAACATCCTAAAGTACCTGAAAAGGACTAAGGTTCAGTTTCTGGTTTATGGTGGTACAGATGAGTTGATTGTTAAGGGCTATACGGACGCAAGCTTTCAAACCGACAGAGATGATTTCAGATCACAGTCTGGGTTTGTGTTCTGCCTCAACGGCGGAACAGTAAGTTGGAAAAGTGCTAAGCAATGCACTATTGCGGATTCTACAACTGAAGCCGAGTACATTGTTGCCTCAGAAGCATCAAAGGAAGCTGTTTGGATTCGAAAGTTCATCAAAGAACTTGGTGTTGTCCCCTCCATTAAAGGACCAGTGGCTTTGTATTGCGACAATAGCGGAGCCATTGCCCAGGCAAAGGAGCCTAGGAGCCACCAGAAGTCCAAGCACGTACTGCGGCGATTTCATATACTTCGAGAGATCGTTGAAAGAAAGGAAATCGAGATTTGCAAGGTTGGAACTGACGAAAACGTCGCGGATCCATTGACTAAACCGTTGCCACAAGTGAAACACAACGCACATGTAGCAACCATGGGAATCAAGCACGTTGGAGAATGGCTTTGAATTTCTAAGTATTGTTTTAGAACATCTGTTAGATCTATGTTTAAAACAATTGGTTTAACCATTTCATATTTATGAAATTTATTTATTTTATAGTTCATTTAATCTTGGTTTAGTCTTAAATGATAAGCCCATGTGATTCAAATCATTCAAATGGGATGTCAAGATGGATTCTTCGACAAAGAAACACCCATAAGTGAACTTGAATATTGAAGTCACAAAGGATCCCTAATCCAGGTCATTGAAAGGTGGATGACCAATGACCAATGAAGATTAGATTGCAAGTAGATTACTTAGTTCTGTTTCTTGAACTAGAGTGACTGGATGTCAGAATCTTTTGCATAGATACTTATTGGATCTTGTATCGGATTGACCATGAGAACACTTTAAGAGATTAAAGTCATGTCATAGGTAGTTCTCATTAATGGTGATTAGAAACCGTTCCTCAGAACATGAGCGATTATGTCTGCTCATTTGAGAATTAGTTCGCTTTGATACTAGCTAAACGTCGCACCGTAAAAGGAGGCTATAAAAGCAGTTATTGGGCGTACTATGAATCAAAGTGAGTGTTCATAGATTGCAAGAATGGATTGTCCTCCTATCTTTGATAGGATATGGTGTTGTTGTGTAACAAGGCCTCTCGGAGAGTTAGATACTGTAAAATGCATGGTCGTGCTCAGAATGGTTAGGCTTAACCTTCTGCAAAAGTTTGACAGTTGAACTCTGTAATCCGAGAAACACTTCTGGACCTAATAAGGATGGCTTGGATCTTACCTTATATTCAGTAAGTAACACTAAGCGACAAAGGAATGTAGATGCACACTTGTCTGAATGACAAGTGGGAGATTGATGGAAATATGTCCTTCACCCAAGGTGCATTAAGTCTAATACCAAGGTTCAGATTAATTGCGAACAATTAATTCAGTGAGATCAAGTGATCGGAAAAGCTAGCTAGAGCAATGCTTCCGATCAGTGAGTTCTAATGGATATTGAACTCACAACTTACTCTTGACTGAACCTACAAGGTCCCACCAATGACACGTAACAGATCACCGGATTAAATAAATCGAAAATTCATTTAATATCTTTTCGGGAATTAGTTGGAAACGTATTATACGATACGACCTTTGTCGAAATCGTATATCGTATCGCGAATATTCGTAAGCTGGGCGACACGAATAAATCGTATCGTACGATGGTGATTTGTCGTATACGAAACGATAAATAATATATCGGAAATATATTAAATCGCGAATACGAAGGGCATCGGAGTTGTCGGCCCGTCGAGCCAAGCACGTAAGCGTGCAAGGCCCAACGAGCCAGCAAGCTCGCGAGCAAAGGCGAGCAAGGCCAGCCCATTGTGCACGAGCACGCTACAGCGCATCGCAGCAACGAGCGAGCAGGCTCACGGCCCAGCTGCTCGGCGCGCGCGCTGTGGGCTTCGGCCTGCAGTGTGTCGCTGGGCGCGGGCGTGCCGTCCGTGTGTGCTTGCTTGATGTGGCCGGTCAAGGGCCCTTCGTTCTTGGCCGATTACATCATTAATACAATAGGCATATTGTATTTTCCAACAACACACAATTCATATTAGTCAAACCCTAGAGACACAGAGAACCCTAATTCTCTCTGTGCCTCCAAAGTGAGTTCTTCCAAAAGCAAAGTATCTTGATCGATTGTCTAAGCTACGATAATCAAGACGGATCTGAACGTGTCGGTGTACCAAGTAGAGGAACCACAAGTGGAGTTCTTTGTTCGTGTTCGTTGACAGATTATTCTGGAAAACACGCTTCGAATGTAAGTTTGCTTAATATGTGCTTTATACATGTTTCCTGGCTTTGGGGATTGTTCCGCACATGTTATTATGTTTAACTGTATTCCCCTACAGATAAGCCACTGTGAGCCACTGTCCTGGATGTAGGCAGTGGCGTTGGGCGCAAGGGCAGCGTCTGGCGCCAGTGCTGGCATCCAGTACTTAAGCAGATCAGTGGCTTGTTGCTCGAAATCTGCCCGCATTTTCTAATTAAAATCAGTAAAATACCCAGCAGAGTCGCCAGAATTGTAGGGGGGTTTTTTGTGCAAAACTTGTTTCCCGTTCTACAAGAGGGGCGGTTCTTTAGAAAACCATAGAATTTTTGTACCTCGAAGGAGTCGCCACCAAACATTGTTTAAAGTCTCGTTTAGAGAGATCGCAAGTGACTCTATTTTGGATAAGGCTTTGAATCCTCAAAATGGAAGGGTGACATCCGGGCACGGGAATGAAATGCTTATTTAAGTACGTTGGCACAACATGTTTTCGAAAATATACCCTAGATTAGACTACGTGGGTTTGAATTTAGGGCAAATAGAATCTCTAATTGTATGGTGGTCACTTTGCTTTAAAGATTGATTTAAGGAACCTAAGGCCGGTGTGTCCAAGAAATTATCTTTGTTAAGCGTGATGTAACCTTTGTATTTTGTTGTATTTAACATGTGCGGTGATGAAAGCAATAAAGAAAATAAAGCAACATCACAATACTAAATAAAGTGCAAAATTAGTAAATACAAGACCCCCTAGAAAGGACTAGGGAGTAGGTCCACATTTCCTAGAAATGGACTAGGCAAGTAAAGATGCGGAATTGAAAGTGCGGAATTGAAATTGCGGTATTGAAATTGCGGTATTGAAAGTGCATGCGATATTGAAATTGCGGTATTGAAAGGTGCGATATTGAAATTGCAATATTGAAAGGTGCATAATTGAAATTTGTACTTTGGCACATGAGATTCGAACGCCAAGCGGCTCCTTAAAAATAAGTGCGCCCGACACGAATTCAAAGCCAAAAATCTCAACTTGGGAGAGGTTTCTCAACCCAAATATCCTAGATTTTGCATGTTAAACTTGAACTTGAAAGCTTGAATATTGAAGTTTTGAACTTGAAATAATTGAAATTTGAACTCGAAAGGATCCTAGTTTAGGGAAGTAACCATAAACAACCCTAAACATGGTGAGATCTTGAAAATTTAAAACTTGAACTTGTATATTGAAAAATGGAGTTTTGAATCTCAAAAGACTAAACCTTCAAATGTTAAAAGGTGTCATCTTTAATTAACCCATACTTGAAGGTGATTCTAGTCCAAAGAGGTGATTGTATACAACTTTGGACATCCTTGAATCTTGAAAGTTTGCATTTTGAATTTTGAAAAAGTTTGTATTTTTGGAAAACATGTATGATTGTTGCAAGTGGTGTTTTTAATGATTAAAAAACACCAACTTGCTAATCATTTTGAAATCAAAGCAACATATTTGATTATATGGGATTCGGATTTACCTAGTTAGATTTAGGCAAGAGCTCCCAATTGCTTTTGAATTTAGGAATTTTGTATGTGTTTTTGAGGAGTTTTTAAGTTGTATTTTGAGGCGTAATGTCAGAATTACGACGTTGTATTGTTGTTCTCCTCCCCATTATGCTGAAAATGAGGGGTATTTATAGGAAGAATGGGTGCAAGGTGTAGACACCTACTTTTGTCCCCATTCCCGAAAGGGAAAGGTTCGATGATGAGAACATAAATCTCCACTTGACAACGCATCTCCTATAAAATAACGAATCTCAATTCCCCTTTTCATTTCACCCGAAACCTGCTATTTATGGAAACCTGCTAAAAATAGTAACTGCCGTAAAAGGTAGCTTCTAAAAGTAGCAAGTCATAAAAGATAGAAATCTGTCAGAATTAGGTGTTGCACTCCAACATAAATCCTAAATGAGATAGAAAACTGCGAGAATCCTATTCCTAATATGATTCAGAAATAAGAGTTACGTATTAATTAAAATCCTAACGAGCCTAGAGTTCGTAACGGGCCCAGACGCATTCCATCATGAAATTGATACGCACTAAAAGGCTCGATTAAGTCTCAAACACTACGGATTTTAGGAATCCGAATCTGACTAAGAAAACAGCCCAGACCCTATTATCAACGCCTGGCTCTGGGCGCCGAAATCTTCGGCGCCCAGGCCTGGGCGCTGAAAATACCTGGGTACGTGTTTTTTCTTAATTCTTTGTGGATTAGAACTCTGCAATTCTATCTTTCCACGAACTCTTCCCTATAAATACAACCCATAAGTTCGACGTGAAAGAGGACAACAATGACACACACACAATTATATTCTGAGTATTGACTGCAACCCTTAGCCTAAGCCTCATGCTGCGAAATTGTTCACGCGTTCTGACGCAATCGATCCGTAAATCGAACAGAACGTATCCTGTCCCATAATTGAGATTCGTTAAATAAAAAGGAGAAATAGCAAAGTAAAAGTGGTTAGTTTTCTGAGAACCGTGACGCACCTCTCAAGGGTGCGTCGTAATGTGTCCCTTTTCGATGATTTAATTGCTTTCCTCCCCCATTTTATGAACTGTTAAACTAACTAAATCTGATTGTTCTATCACGCCTAACAAATATAATATTTTTGGGAAATTGGATTATCATGCTAGGTCCCTTAATACTATTTAAACCAGATAATCACGATCGATCTAGTATTATATGTTGCATATTGCTAAAATCAACTCATATTAGTTTAATAGTTAACGCATGTCCCTTCAATTATTTATGCTGAGCTAGTAAGGATATCCTGCCTCTGGAGTTATCGACGAGCGAAGTACTCCTCTCGGTAGTTACAGTCCCCCGAACCCTCAATCTCTACCTTGCGGGTGTATGTTGAGAGATCCCCACACCAGGGATCATAAGGGAACCTACGGCCGTCGTGGTCAAACATAATTGCACTCCCTTTATGTCACGATAACCGGGTTTTGTCAGTTTTTCTCATTGTTGTTAAAAACTGAATGACGACTCCTATATTACTAATCAATTGGGTGTAAACTCACAGGAAATCCAATTACACTTGATTGAATCAAAAGAATCGTCACACCCACGAGGGACGAGGTCACGCATTAGCCTCGTGCTTTTTCGACCCCCTCACAGTGGCGACTCCACTGGGGATAGTGAAGGAATACTCGTGCTTGTAGGTAATCAAAATAGCCGAAGGGTGAAACGATCCTACCCCGCGTTTATTTCCCCATCAAGTTGGGACGACCTGAAAATCAGCATATTAATGTGAACGGGCAGAACCGCATAACGAATCTCGGCTCCCTCGGGAGTTGGGACTAAGGATACCTTTTTTCGCCAATAGGGGGGTGCATACGTCGCGCATGTTGCCCACTCGGTACTTGTGCAGATAGTACACCTATCCCGAACCCAATCGCTCGCTCATTAGGTCCCTCTCGCCTGCATGCCCCCTTGGCTTGCACTTGCGGGTTGGCCTCTTGAGCGAAATTCGTCTGTTGAAGACACTACCTCGACCGGGGCATATGTTGGATCTACGATAGAAGCGGTACCAAGCCAGGCGCAAATACTACCCATAGAAGCCTATCATAAACTACATGACATGTTATTATCGCCTCATGATGAATGTTAGTTATGTGTAGCGAAATATTTGATTGTGTGTGACAAACTATCCTAGAAAACCAACGACCTTAAAAATTGGCCAAACATTCATGAACCAATTGGCCAAAGAGTTATACCAAAATACGTGTTCCGCAAGCCCGAACGATCGCCACAAAAATAAGCGACGCTCGGGATGGCCGTAACGAATCCCACAAACGCTGCACAACGCGTAAAGGACGTTATAAGGCAAGCACGCAAAATTAAAGTCGCAAAAACAAAAGTATACGCAAACAGAAAACGAGAACCAGCCAGGGACGCATTTTCAACGCCCCTGGCTGGGCGCCACAATTTCTCACGCCCACTGCTCGGCGCTGAAGTTTTTGCCTGGCCTTTTGGTCAGGCACAGCAGCCTCGGTGCCCGCGCATGAAAAAAATATACGTAGCAAATAAAAACTTTTCGTAAAAATTGCTGCAAGGGCGTATGAAAAGGCACTCGACTCTAAAAGCGACTAAAAAATAAAAAATAAATAACTCTTTGTGTCGTTGTTAGGCCTCCTACGACGACAATGCTTGGCACCAAAACCGAGCATGCTAATTAAACGACCTTGAATGTCACATGGGCAAAATATTCAAAATATAATGTTCGAATAAAGTCTTCAAGAAAAAAATAAATGTTCAAATCCGAGTCTAGACTAGGCTATGCCAAAGTACAATCCAAATCCTAAGTCTTAGTTGTCTTATCCATAGAATCGGTCCTAATACTTGGTGTCGTTCTGCAAGCTAAAAGGTTAAAACATATTAAGTCTCCCTTCCTAATATTTAAATCAATAAGCACCCATATGTAATTGTCATCCCTTGCTAAGAGTCTACGGCCTCAATACTCTCTCTCACCAATAAAAAGAATATATTGTAGTATTTGCAAAATGGAAACGGTCACATTCTGAAAATCATTCCCCCATAGTCGCACAACCCCCAAAGTGAACCTAAGGTATCAATACCATTGGCAAAAAATTAATGGCCTCAAGGCTTATAATCACATTGGGTCACGACTATCATAGTCCTCTCGAGTCACTCACTCCTTGAAGTATTCCTAAGTACGGACTAAAAGATTTTCCATGAATGCAACCTGACAAACCATGAAAATACCCAAATCGGCATGCCATAAGGCTACCATTGGGGTAAAGCAATACACACTAAGAGAGAAGCCGCACTAATGATTCTAGCCTTGCAAAAATAAAAATTCGATCTCCCCAATTAACTACCTTGCCAACATTAAGCAAAATGGCGCATGACAAATGAACACATGAGGGTTAAAATCTGAAGTGTCAACCAACAAAAGTTATGGTCCAATTAGCCTAAGTTTGAGAGTCGCTTGGTCAAGTATTATAGGCTTATGCCACGTCATTATTTTGAGTCTAGGCCACCTCCCTGTGTTCATACACGGGTTATAATCAGAAAAATTAATGAAAGTTCGAGTCTAAATCACAACTTCCAATCAAATCCCAGAAACTGGAGTCTGAAAAGAAACAAAAAAAATTATTTTCGATGTCATTCTTTCGTTAAATTTCAATAAGGTAAAAACAACATTTTGAATCTTCGCTATTTGCACATTTTAAAGAACGACCAAATACGCTTGCAAAGTAAGACAATCTAAAGGTCCACCCTAAGCCTACTAAAGTTAAAGGTCCACTATAGGCCTACCAAACGAGGCTCACTCAGTCTCGCCTCGTGACTCAAAGACCACAATCATCTACCTTTTAGCCCAAATAAAAAAATTTGAAGGATTTATGTTGGGGAGAAATCCAAAGCAAAAAGAAAAAAATAGAAAGAGAAAAGGGAGAGCGAAAAGAGCGAGCCATGAAATACTTAGCCCGTACCTCCCAATGTGCGAAATTTACACAAGTAAAGCAAAGGAAAAGAATTGAGTCAACCAATCCAAATCATGCCACAAAAGCTACATAAAGTTCTACGATGTCTACCCTTTCCAGTCCTTATGTTCTTAGACGCCTTCACCCTGGGGCCCCTGTTCAGCTCATTTAACCCATCCATGTTCTCATTGCCATAACCCAAGAAACCATTACCTCGACTCTTGATTCTTGAACTTGTTGTCAACCGCAAACCACGCACGGCCATTGACACGTGCGTCAAACCCTTTATTACACCACCGTTAGCATAATGACCATATAACTTGTTTGAATGCATCCTGTTGATATTCCCTTGAGCCGTCCCCATGCTACTCATTGGCCTAACTCATGACACTAGTTCGAGGCTGCAAATTGTGAGCCCTAGCAAATATAATCCTCATGCTTGACCAATACCCATACAAATTATCCTATCTCATTCAACCCATCTTTCAAACCGTCTTGAGTCACGAATATATATAAAAAAAAAAAGACAAATGAAAATACAAAAAATGTAAATAATACAAAAGCAAACTTTGCAAAGCGCCTCTAAAGTTAGTCTAAAAAGGAAAAGAAGCATCTAGCGTACCAAAAAAAGATCCGCCCAGATATCATTTTCAGCGCCCACAGCTGGGCGCCGAAATCTTTAGCGCCCCAGCCGGGGCGCTGAATCTCTCTGTTTGCTAAAATTTGTCCAAAAGTGCTCGTCATTTTATCCGCACATGCACGGAAAAATAACGAACACTTGAAGGGGTACAGCACGTATTCAGATATACGTACCACCAAAAAATACATGTACTCAAAAAAAAATTACAAATTTTTTGTTTACGGCAAGGCAGCAGATTAAAATAATAATAAACTTTCACTTATTCTACCGTTTCAAATAATATGTTTCCACCTCATAACGTACTTGTTTAAAATCGGCATTCTAAGAAACCATTTTCTAGGCTAAGAACTACGCAAGACCTGATTCCAAATTAAATCTATTTAAGGCGGATACGTAGGCAATCCATGATTCGGTCCAACCAATTTGCAAAAATATTAAAGCCTATAGAAAAACAAGAATAAAAAATAGAAGTCCCTTATTGAAATTTAATTACTTGCAACCCAAGTCGAAAGAAAAAAAAATTAAGTCAAAGAAAGAATCCAATTCATCAAGATGCCAAAACAAGCGCACATCGAAAAACCAATAAAGGGCACGTACCCTTGCCAGAAGGAGCACTCACACTCCTAGGCACTTAGCCAAGACTCAAAAAGATCGCTTTCCCTCAATTAAATGGGGGCTAGCGCAAGCGTCCATGACCTCTAAAGTACTCGACTTAACCCTCCCTAAAGCGAACTAACTCACTTAAAGACCTTCTTTCACCACTAGACACAGTCATGATCGCCAACAAGTAGTAAAGGCAGTAAGCTTGCAATAAAGAGAATTGTTCTACGGCATTGCCCCATCGTTCCTTCGAACTCAGGGCACCCGTTCATGGTAATTCAAATGCTTGCGAATGCCCTTTGAAAAAAAAACAGATATTGTCAATAGGACTTGGCACTTAACCAAGGCTCACCCTACTCAGACATATGACACAGGCGTCTAAAATCGATATCTGAAAGCATCATTAATGGGAAGACATAACAGCAACTGGGGGCTAAAAATTGAAATGAAAGAGCTAGGGAAAGAACTAAGTATACCTTGACCTTTTTTACGGACATACACCAAGTAAATCTAAGTCGATTTGAAAACGGTTTATACTCCCGTAATTCTGGAAAATATGGCCCTAAAAGCCTAAAGCATGTGCCGCACGGGCACAAGTAAAATCTTGGCGCCTGCACCCTAGCTTCCAGCAAATCCTTAGACAGCATTCCAAAAATCGTAACAGTATTTTGATTCACTCATGTGATCCTGTACGAACCCTTCTATAAATCCACTTGGTTAGGACACCTCGGATTGTACACAGTAGGACTCGGATTTTAAATAATTTTCAAATGACTTTCAAAGACTTCTTCGAACATAATAAATCGTCGTTGGTTTAATTTAAGTATGCGTTTATCCCGATGTTGCAAGTGAGTCAAAAAGATTTCCAAATATGATTATGGGTAAAGAAAGGCACCTAGATTTTGGACAAGGCACACTTCAACATGTGACTACCTTGACCATGGCAATGTCGCACAATACGACATTTACAAGAGAAGCAGCAAAATCACTACTCGAACATACCTCGCACTAAACGAGTCTGGTTCAAACTATTCATGATCCGTGTCAGCATGAATGCATAAAAACGTATGCAAAGCATTATAGCACCAAGCCAATCCCGTAGCTATAATTGGAGGCTTGAAATGACGATTTTATCGCAAATTCTCGACGCTAATGATATACATACATCATAGGGGCACAATCCTAAGCTTTGATCGTGTAAAACGTGAAGGAAATAATGCCCTTGGTCCAAGTATGCATTCTATGTTAAGTCTAATAAATGCGGTTCAGTATTAATTGACAAGTTAATAATTCAGTGAGATCAAGTGAGCTGAATGCCTAGCTAGAGGCCGCTTCAGTTCAAGTGGAATTAATGATATTAATCCACAGCTTACTCTTGACTGAACCCGTAGGGTCACACAAATAGTACGTAAACGGATCAAGTATCTAATGGCATTAGATACTCTATCTATGAATATTCGGAACCGACGGATCTTGGTTTCAGTGGGAGCTAAGATCGTCACAGGCAAGAAATGAATACTCCGGAAACGATGATATTGCCGGAAACGGAAATATGGATCGTATCGGAAATATAAATATTATCCAAGTCGTAGATGTTGCCGGAAACGGAAACATGGTACGTATCGGAAAATATTATCGGAAATGGAAATATTGCCAGAATCGGAAATATTGCCGGAAACGGAAATATTGTCAGAATCGGAAATATTACCGGAATCGGAAAATAATTCCGGAAACGGAAATATTAAATATTTGTTCGAAACGGAAATTAATTCCGGAATCGGAAATATTAAATATTGTTCGTATCGGAAATGAATTCCGGAATCGGAAAATTTAATCGGAAGCGCATCGTACGAATAAGCATCGGACGAGGCCTGCCGGACGAGGCCCAGCACGAAGCCAGGCCATCGCCCAGCAAGCCAAGCGCGCCGCACAAACAGCAAGGCCAGGCCCAGCAGGCTGCGCGCAGCGCGCACAGCACGCGCAGCGCACAGCGCGCACAACGCGCGCAGCGCGCAGCGCGCGCGGGCGCTGAGTGGGCTGCTGCTCGCGCGCACGCATGAGGCCCATCGTGGCTGTCGTGCGTGTGTGTGCAAGTGTTTGTGTTCGTGCACGTTTCCTAAAACATGCAGAGTTCGGTTAATGATTAAATTCCTAATTCTATTTGATAAATTAATTAAATTAGAGTTCTTGTAGGATTCTAGGTTTGATTAATTTGTATCTGAATAGGATTTCGATTCCCTTTCCATACCGCTATAAATATGAGGCTAGGGCTCACAATTTATAACACAAGTTTCAAAGTATTCAAAGTGAGTTTTTGAGAGAAAAATTCAGTCACACATTTGCCTATAAAGTGCCGAAAATAATAGTACCTTAAGGGCGATTCTAGTTGGTCAATCTTAAGGCGGATCCGGACGTGCTGTGGACTATCTACGGAGGGACGACACTTGGAGTCCTAAAGACTTGTTCTTGTTCGGTTCGGGCGCAGCTAGGGAAGGCACGCAACAAAGAGTATGCATCTATTCTATGCTAAATGATTATGTGTAAATAATATGTTTTCCTGGGTTTATGGTTTTTCCGCATGATTTATGAATTGTCATATGTATCATAACCTAACAGTGGTATCACGAGCCCCTTATTATTTTCATAATCTAAATTGCATGAACATGGTTAAATATTACAAATTTGCAAGAATTAAAAGGGGTGATTAATTTTCGTAATTGTTAATTAATTGCAAATTGCGTTTATTTAATTATACGTACGCAGTTTTTCGGCAGTTTCTTCGTTACTCATCCGAATTGAGTGATTTTTGTGTCAATTCCGCATGTAAAAGGCATTCTAAAAATTTTGACAAAATTAGTATTTTTCTGCCGAACCCAGAATTCTCAAATTCGAAGCCTAACTATGACTTTTCGAAGGTTTTAGTTTTTCGAATGCAAAATTTCGTAAATTTAAGATGTTAAATTAAATATTTGCGATTCTTGTTGATAAATCTTGAATTTTTGATTGACCTACTGCATATGTTTAACAAGTTTGAATGCCTAGTCTTGTTAATTATGCAATCTAATTATTAATTATGATTAATTTGTTGAAAATTAGAATAATTTAGAATTAATTTGATTTTCATAATAAATTGTAATTTAATTAGAAACCTATGATTAAAAACCACCATAAAAATTGTAAATTTACGATAAATTTTAAATTTTTATGACCTAGACTTGAATCCATATCAATCGGAAATCAATTGGATAATAAATTTTCGATTTTTCGCCCTAAAATTATGAAATTAATATTATTTATTAATTTGTCATTAATTTTAAATATAAATTTTAAATTTTATGCGATTCGTTCATAAAACTTGCACGCACGAAGCAATGGACGCTTCGTGTTACCCTTAAGGGGTGTTGTATAATGCGGGCATGCGACGACGAGCAAGGGAGCTCGTCGCCCGTGCGGCACGAATGCAATGAGCAAGGGCGTAGTGCACGAGCACAAGGCAGCAGCCCTGCCTTGTGTCGTGTGCCACGAGCAATGAACGAATGGGCATGGGCGAAGAGCGAGCCAAGGCAGTCGCGTGTGGGCAGCAAGCGAGCTGCGCCACAACGCGCGCTGCCTCGCACAAGAGCGCGCAGCCTCGCGCGCAGCGAGCGCAAGCTCGCGTGCCACGAGCGCTGCGCCCAGCATTACTCGCGCGCACAGCGAGCGATGTCGCCCGCCCAGCAAGCGATGTCGCGCCCCAGCGAGCGATGGCTCGCGCGCACAGCGAGCGATGTCGCGCGCCCAGCGAGCGATGTCGCGCGCCCAGCGAGCGATGGCTCGCGCGCCCAGCGAGCGATGTCGCGCGCCCAGCGAGCGATGTCGCGCGCGCGCACTGCGAGCGATAGCTCGCGTGCGATGAGCGCTGGCGCGCGCAGCAAGCACCAATGCGTGCGGAGGCTTGCGATAGGGAAGCAGCAGCTATGCGACGAGCGCATGGGCTGCGCGCACATGGCCAGCAATGGCTGTGTGCGTACGGCCCATGGGCGTGCAACGCGTAGGGTGTTTGCGTTACGATTAGATCGTTTTGAATGTTTAATTTGAAAATCTCAGTTCACGTAATTTTAATTAATTTTAAAATTAATAATTTGAATTATTTTCTTGGATTTTAATTTTGAATATTATAATTATAATAAATGTTATTTATTCTAATTATTTTACTAAAATTAAAATCATGAATTAATTTAAATACGACTGAAATTAAGTTAAATTTTTGGATTCAATTATAAATTGATATGAGCTTTAAATTTTAATTAAATTTGTATGTTTCCGGTTGGACTAGAAATACATTTTTATGTTTAAAATTGGTAAAGCATATGAATTTATTGGTTTAAGTGGGAGCGCTTTTTAGTCATAAACTCTTGATTAGGTCTACAAATCCTTAAGGTTAAAACAACTTGATTAGAATTAATAAGGACTGAATAATTGGTAGATTATTGGTGCCCTTGATTAATTGCTGCAAATGTTTACGTGATGCATAATGTGTTTTACTAACCAGCTATGTGGGCCATTCATGATAATGAATGGGTGAATGGTATATATTGTATATGTACTGTTTTGCAGGTTATGAAGTGACTAGTATGGCCCAAATAGGATAGAAAATATGGTCTGCGTACCATTAATTTGAATGTAATTGGTCTAAAGTACCAAAGTTATTTTTCAATTCAAATATGGTCTGCGAACCATCAAATAGTTGTAATTAGTTATAGCTTATCCTATTTGAAGAAAATGGTGCCTCCCACGGAGATTTTCAAGACGGACTTTGAAGTCAAAGCTTCAAGATGAAGTCGGGCCATACTAGATCACAAATATCTTATGCATGTTTTAAGTTATTTATTGTTTTAAATATGTCTTAAAATGCATGAGATCAAAAGCTTGATTATGTTGCATGATTAAGGATTTTAGTTCACTTAAAATCTAACCAACATAGTAAGAGCCTTAAGTTCCAAACTTAAAAATTGAGTTAAAAGGTGCCATGCCAAAATATACACTTGCTTGGATATCCTTTACATCAATCTAGTAATAGTTTTCGCTCAGCGAGGTGTTACTTATTGGTCCTAAAGGGGCAAGGTACACAAATAATTGTGAGTACATGTTAGTTTTGGTGAAACTCAACGATATAAGTAAGGAGTCCTTTTATGTCGTGGCAAATTCGATAGGTTTACCTAATAAGTTCTTAGACGTACCTATCAACCAAGAATAGTTTCTAGACTATTAGCAAAAGGCTTTTGCTTACCTAAGATGTTCTAGGATTAAGTCGACAAACTGTGCTTAGTTCTTCAATGATTTTAGGATCTTGGAATCATTTTATTCACACCTGCCGGAACACATAACTTGAATAAAATGCTTAATAAACATTGAATTATGCATGTATGCTAGAATTTAAGTTTATTAAGAGAAACTGTGAATGGTTATTTATTTGTTTATTCTTTTCAATTGTAGTTTTTAATATGGCAAACAACAATTCATTCAACATTCGATCAATTCTCGAAAAGGAGAAGTTGAACGGGAAAAACTTCCTTGACTGGCAAAGGAACTTGCAAATAGTTCTTATGCAGGAAGAAAAGGAGTATGTCCTAGATGAGGCGATGCCCGAAGCTGCAGGCGACGGGGTCACTCAGGCAGCCCTCAATCGTTGGATTGATGCCAACAAGGATGTGAAATGTCTAATGCTCGCCACCATGAGTGCGGATCTGCAGAAAACGTTCATCAACTCAGATGCTTTCACAATCATCAGTGAGTTGAAGAACATGTTCCAAGATCTGGCTCGAGTCGAAAGATTCGAGACTCATAGGCAAATTCTTGAGACCAAGCTTAAGAAAGGCGAGCCCGTAAGTCCACATGTTCTCAAAATGATTGGACTCATTGAGAATATGAGTCGGCTGGATCAGCAATTTTCTCAGGAAATGGCTATAGACACCATCCTCCATTCTCTTCATAGCGGGTATGATCAGTTCAAACTGAACTACAGTATGAATAGTCTGGACAAAACGCTCACTGAGCTTCACGGTATGCTGAAGACCGCTGAAAAGACGCTCAAAAGTGATAAGCAGGATGTGCTTATGGTGCGTGGGGGCAAGTTCAAGAAATCTGGAAAGAAGAGGAATGCTAAGAAAGGTGGCAACAAGGCCAGCCCAACTAAGCAAACTGGCGCCAAATCTGCAAAGAGGAAGGTCAGTCAACCCACTTCTGAATCCGAATGCTTCTACTGCAAGAAGAAGGGGCATTGGAAGAGAGATTGCTTGAAGCTAAAGGAAGATCAGAAGAACGGAACAGTCGTTCCATCTTCAGGTATTTTCGTTATAGACTGTATACTTGCTAATTCAACTTCTTGGGTATTAGATACAGGTTGTGGCTCACACTTATGTTCCAATCCACAGGGACTAAGAAGAAGTAGAAAGTTAAGCAAGGGTGAAGTCGACCTACGAGTGGGAAATGGAGCACGGATTGCTGCATTAGCTGTAGGAACTTACTATTTGTCGTTGCCCTCCGGGCTAGTTTTGGAACTGGAAGAATGTTTCCATGTTCCAAGTCTTACTAAAAACATCATTTCAGTTTCTTGCTTAGATGCTAAGGGATTTTCCTTTATAATAAAAGACAATAGTTGTTCGTTTTATTTTAAAGAGATGTTTTATGGATCTGCTAGATTAGTCAATGGACTTTATTTATTAGATCACGACAAACAAGTATATAACATAAATACCAAAAAGGCCAAAAAGGATGATTCAGATCTCACCTATCTGTGGCATTGTCGATTAGGCCATATAAACTTGAAACGCTTAGAAAGACTTCAAAGGGAAGGAATTCTAGAACCATTTAACTTAGAGGATTATGGTAAATGCGAATCATGTTTACTTGGCAAAATGACAAAGCAACCTTTCTCTAAAGTTGGAGAAAGAGCAAATGAACTATTGGGTTTAATCCATACAGATGTATGTGGACCAATGAGTACAAATGCTAGAGGTGGTTTCAGCTACTTTATCACTTTCACTGATGACTTCAGTAGGTATGGTTATGTCTACCTAATGAAGCATAAGTCTGAATCCTTTGACAAATTCAAGGAATTTCAGAGTGAAGTAGAGAATCAATTAGGCAAGAAGATCAAGGCACTGCGGTCTGATAGAGGCGGTGAATATCTGAGCTATGAATTTGATGACCATCTGAAAGAATGTGGAATTCTATCAGAATTGACTCCTCCTGGAACACCACAATGGAACGGTGTGTCAGAACGGAGGAACAGAACCTTGCTAGACATGGTCAGGTCAATGATGGGTCAGGCCGAACTTCCATTAGAATTTTGGGGACATGCACTAAATACAGCTGCACTCACTATAAATAGAGCTCCGTCTAAAGCTGTCGAAAAGACTCCATACGAATTATGGTTTGGAAAGCCTCCAAATGTGTCTTTTCTTAAGATTTGGGGATGTGAAGTATACGTCAAACGATTAATTTCAGACAAACTTCATCCAAAATCTGACAAATGTATCCTTGTGGGCTATCCAAAGGAAACAAAGGGGTATTACTTCTACAATACATCTGAGAACAAAGTGTTTGTTGCTCGAGATGGTGTCTTTTTGGAGAAGGATCACATTTCCAAAATGACAAGTGGGAGAAAAGTAGACCTCGAAGAAATTCGAGTCGAACAACAAACTCTAGAGAATGCTCAAGATGACATTCAAGATGAAACTCAGAGATCTTTGGAAGAATCTGGTGAGAATCATGGTCAATCTAGAAATGTTACCCCGCGTAGATCGCAAAGATATAGATCTCAACCGGAAAGGTACTTGGGTATTTTGACGAACGAGAGCTATGACGTTCTATTACTTGAAAGTGATGAACCTGCGACTTACAAGCAAGCTATGACGAGCCCTAGCTCCAAGCAATGGCAAGAAGCCATGCAATCTGAATTAGACTCCATGTCTGAAAACCAAGTATGGGATTTGGTCGATTTGCCAGATGGCTACCAAGCCATTGGAAGCAAATGGGTTTTCAAACTGAAAAAGGACAAGGATGGGAAACTTGAAGTTTTCAAAGCTAGATTGGTTGCAAAAGGTTACAGGCAAGTCCACGGTGTGGATTACGATGAAACCTTTTCACCAGTTGCAATGCTAAAGTCTATTCGAATAATGTTAGCAATCGCTGCATATTACGATTACGAAATATGGCAGATGGATGTCAAAACTGCTTTCTTAAACGGCGTTTTAACAGAAACTGTGTTTATGACACAACCTGAAGGTTTTGAGGATCCAAAGAATGCTAAAAAGGTATGCAAGCTAAAGAAATCAATCTACGGATTGAAGCAGGCATCCAGGAGCTGGAATATACGTTTTGATGAAGCAGTCAGTGACTTTGGTTTCATCAAGAACGCGGACGAATCTTGTGTATACAAGAAGGTCAGTGGGAGCAAAATTGCTTTCCTAGTATTATATGTCGACGACATATTGCTTATCGGAAATGACATTCCTATGTTGAACTCTGTCAAGATTTGGCTTGGGAAATGTTTTTCGATGAAGGATCTAGGAGAAGCACAGTACATATTGGGCATCAAGATTTACAGAGATAGATCTAAAAAGATGATTGGACTTAGTCAAAGCACTTATATCAATAAGGTGCTTGATAGGTTCAAGATGGCGGACTCCAAGCGAGGCTACCTACCCATGTCTCATGGAATGACTCTAAGCAAGACTCAGTGCCCAAAAACACTTGATGAGCGTAGACGAATGAATGGGATTCCATATGCATCATTGATTGGTTCAATAATGTATGCTATGATATGTACACGCCCGGATGTTGCGTACGCACTCAGTGCTACGAGCAGATACCAGTCAGACCCAGGAGAGGCGCATTGGACTGCTGCCAAGAATATTCTGAAGTACCTGAAAAGGCACAAAGATGACTTCCTGGTCTATGGTGGAGATGATGAATTAATTGTTAAAGGCTATACGGACGCAAGTTTCCAAACCGACAAAGATGATTTCAGATCACAGTCTGGGTTTGTCTTCTGCCTCAACGGAGGAGCAGTAAGCTGGAAAAGTGCTAAGCAAAGCACCATTGCGGATTCTACAACTGAAGCGGAGTACATTGCTGCACATGAAGCAGCAAAGGAAGCTATATGGCTAAGGAAGTTCATAGGTGAACTCGGTGTAGTCCCCTCCATTAAAGGACCAATAGCCCTGTATTGTGATAATAATGGAGCTATTGCACAGGCAAAGGAGCCTAGACACCACCAGAGAGTCAAGCATGTACTTCGTAGATTTCACCTTCTACGAGAGTTCGTTGAAAGAAAAGAAGTCGAGATAAGCAAAATTGGAACTGATGACAACATATCAGATCCATTAACTAAACCTCTGCCGCAAGCGAAGCACAACTCGCACACTGCAGCTATGGGAATCAAGCATATTGGAGAATGGCTTTGATGTCTCTGTTTAATGTTTTAAAGTTTTAGAGTTTAAATCTTTGTAAAACATTATTGGTTAATCATTCACAATAAATGAAAGGAATTCATTTTTCCATTTAATTTGTGGTTTATTAAATGATGAGTCCCTTCAATTTGACGATATATTCAAGATAGACTGTCAGGACCAGTCCTGTGACTAAGAAATGTCTATCAAGTGAACTTGAATGTCAAAGGTTGAAAATGGTCCCTAATCGGAGTTTTCTATAAAATTGGACGCATAGAAAACGTTAGACGATTAGAATGCAAGATGACTAGTAGTTCTGTTTCTTGAACTATGTGGACATGGCAATGTCATAATCATTTGCATAGATACTTACTTTGAAAAGACTAGTATCGGACAAGACCTATGAAACTTTACTGTAAGAGATGAAAGTCTGTCATAAGTAAATTTCATTAAATTATTAGACACTAAATCCTCAATACCTGAGTGATTTGAGATTACTTGTTTGAGAACTGGTTGCTTTGACGTTGACCAACCGTCGCACCGTAAAAGGAGGCTATAAAGGCAACGCTCAGGTAATCACCTATCAAACGAAGTCTAATCTCAAGATCGCAAGATTGGGATTGTCCTCCCATAAATCGGGATGAGATGCTTAAAAGTTGTACAAGGCCACTCGGAGAGCTAGAAACTGTGAAATGCATGGCCGTGCTCGGATGAATCATAGGCTATGATTATCTGTTTATTTGATCAGTTGAACTCTGAAACCGAGGAACACCTCTGGACATAATAAGGATGACAACTCTTACCTTATGTTCAAGAGCAAGCATCGAGCGACAAAGGAATTAGGAAATGCACACTTGTCCCTAAGGACAAGTGGGAGACTGAAGGAAATAATGCCCTTGGTCCAAGTATGCATTCTATGTTAAGTCTAATAAATGCGGTTCAGTATTAATTGACAAGTTAATAATTCAGTGAGATCAAGTGAGCTGAATGCCTAGCTAGAGGCCGCTTCAGTTCAAGTGGAATTAATGATATTAATCCACAGCTTACTCTTGACTGAACCCGTAGGGTCACACAAATAGTACGTAAACGGATCAAGTATCTAATGGCATTAGATACTCTATCTATGAATATTCGGAACCGACGGATCTTGGTTTCAGTGGGAGCTAAGATCGTCACAGGCAAGAAATGAATACTCCGGAAACGATGATATTGCCGGAAACGGAAATATGGATCGTATCGGAAATATAAATATTATCCAAGTCGTAGATGTTGCCGGAAACGGAAACATGGTACGTATCGGAAAATATTATCGGAAATGGAAATATTGCCAGAATCGGAAATATTGCCGGAAACGGAAATATTGTCAGAATCGGAAATATTACCGGAATCGGAAAATAATTCCGGAAACGGAAATATTAAATATTTGTTCGAAACGGAAATTAATTCCGGAATCGGAAATATTAAATATTGTTCGTATCGGAAATGAATTCCGGAATCGGAAAATTTAATCGGAAGCGCATCGTACGAATAAGCATCGGACGAGGCCTGCCGGACGAGGCCCAGCACGAAGCCAGGCCATCGCCCAGCAAGCCAAGCGCGCCGCACAAACAGCAAGGCCAGGCCCAGCAGGCTGCGCGCAGCGCGCACAGCGCGCACAGCACGCGCAGCGCACAGCGCGCACAACGCGCGCAGCGCGCAGCGCGCGCGGGCGCTGAGTGGGCTGCTGCTCGCGCGCACGCATGAGGCCCATCGTGGCTGTCGTGCGTGTGTGTGCAAGTGTTTGTGTTCGTGCACGTTTCCTAAAACATGCAGAGTTCGGTTAATGATTAAATTCCTAATTCTATTTGATAAATTAATTAAATTAGAGTTCTTGTAGGATTCTAGGTTTGATTAATTTGTATCTGAATAGGATTTCGATTCCCTTTCCATACCGCTATAAATATGAGGCTAGGGCTCACAATTTATAACACAAGTTTCAAAGTATTCAAAGTGAGTTTTTGAGAGAAAAATTCAGTCACACATTTGCCTATAAAGTGCCGAAAATAATAGTACCTTAAGGGCGATTCTAGTTGGTCAATCTTAAGGCGGATCCGGACGTGCTGTGGACTATCTACGGAGGGACGACACTTGGAGTCCTAAAGACTTGTTCTTGTTCGGTTCGGGCGCAGCTAGGGAAGGCACGCAACAAAGAGTATGCATCTATTCTATGCTAAATGATTATGTGTAAATAATATGTTTTCCTGGGTTTATGGTTTTTCCGCATGATTTATGAATTGTCATATGTATCATAACCTAACAAAACGAACCTTAGAATGGCTACAACCCCTCCCAAATTCTAAAGCACTACTTAGAATATATAAAGTCACCCCACTAACAAGGGTAACTGAAAATCGCGAGTCACCAAAACTCCGATCAAACTACTGCACATAACGCTCGCCCTACAAGTGCCCGTTACACAGTCTACCTCGTTCCAAAGCAAAAGCGAAAGAAAAAAAATCAAGGATAAGAACCGTCAAAATATGCCCATAAATCATTTTCAACGCCCAGAGCTGGGCGCCGATATCTTTAACGCCCCAGCCTGGGCGCTGAATCTTTCTGCTAGCCAAGTTTTGCCCAGATATAAAAAAAAAAAAAAAAAACACACATATGAATCCTCGTATCGAACGAAGTGATAAGCCGTGCCAACCCACGCGGAAGGTGCTACACTTGTTCGAGCACCTGAACGAGGCGTGATGAAAGTACTCCAATGCAAAAAATAATGATATCCCAACACCTGGAGAAATGTTCTAATACATGTTGTTAGGCCACACAAGCCTACGTCGCACCATAAGTTCAACCATCCCACGGTACAAGTCTAAAAGAGAGAGAGTAAGGCATATTGCACTAACACGGGCACGACCAAGAGCATGCGTAAAAGAGGCAAAGACTACTTATCGCCCAAATTCAAAATGCAAGCCACACGACTTCTACATTAAGGATTAAAGGTAGCAAAATATTACCTACCACGGAAGGGATAGCTCGCACCTACACGAGCGGAACCCCAAGGCACCTTTCTCGAAAGAACCTACAAAAATCGTACGCCAAAAGGAAGCATCCCAACATGCATACCTGGGGGCTCCAAGCTACGAAACGACCATAGCAAAATAAAAAAAAATCACGAAAGCAAACGGTCGCAAGACAAAGGTCCGTCTGAACACGTTGTCAGCCCACGTTCAGGTTACAACTAAATTCGAGCATCCCTCGAAAGACTTCTCTCTTGCAAGAATGAATAAAAAGAAATTCTCAAAAGAAATCACAAAGAACCAAAGAAATAGGAACTTGCCCATTTTCAGTTGGCAAGATTGCGTCACGAACCACGTGAGTTCTCAAATTGAAAAAAAAAAATGAATTCAGGGACGTCCACCCTCAGCGGACAGGGCTCGCCCACCCTCAGCGGGCGGGGTCTGCGTCACTAGCCGTGCAGGTCCTCAGTTTTCGAAAAGTAGAATCTTCAAAAAAAAAATGAAACAGGCTCGCCATCTTTAGCCGGCGGGGTCTACGTCACAAACCACATAGGTCCCTATTTTCAAAAAGCACAAAAAAATTTCAAAATAGATTCGTCCACTTCTATCGGACGGGGTGTCCACCCTTAGCGGACAGGTTCGCCATCTTTAGCCGGCGGGGTCTACGTCACAAACCGCGTAGGTCCTTATCTTCAAAATTTCAAAAACGGATTCGTCCACTTCTATCGGACGGAGTGTCCACCCTTAGCGGACAGGCTCGCCATCTTTAGCCGGCGGGGTCTGCGTCACTAACCGCGCAGGTCCTTAGTCGCTGCAGCGATAACTTTTTCTGGTTTTCCCTTTTCCAAAAATTAAAAGGATTTGTTTTCCGTTTTTTCCAAAAAAGAGCGATGTGCTGGATTTTCCTTCGTTTTACGTCCCATAAAAACAAGGGGGTTTTCTCGTTTAGCTAGCCCCTAAAATGAGAATCTTTAAAAAAACATTTTTACCTCGTGGTTGGGCTTGGCCAGGCCCAATTACACTTTATAGCTTTGATTTCGAAAACATCTGTAGCTACTCCCAATGACAAAGTGAAGGAGTTTCTATGCACCTTTAGATCCTTCCAATGAAAAAGTGAGGAAGTTTCTATACTATCAGTTGACAAATCCCAATGACACGTGAGGGATATGTCGACATTGCAAGTGATGACCCTTAAGTCAAATGTTATCACTCGGGGGCTCGTGAGACCCTCGCAAAACAGGTCACATACACCATGGCTTGTGTGACGCACTCCGTCTAGTACTTTGACCATCGTCTTACTCCAAGACTCAGTCAAAGTGGGGGCTAACTGTAGACACCTACTTTTGTCCCCATTCCCGAAAGGGAAAGGTTCGATGATGAGAACATAAATCTCCACTTGACAACGCATCTCCTATAAAATAACGAATCTCAATTCCCCTATTCATTTCACCCGAAACCTGCTATTTATGGAAACCTCCTAAAAATAGTAACTGCCGTAAAAGGTAGCTTCTAAAAGTGGCAAGTCATAAAAGATAGAAACCTGTCAGAATTAGGTGTTGCACTCCAACATAAATCCTAAATGAGATAGAAAACTGCGAGAATCCTATTCCTAATATGATTCAGAAATAAGAGTTACGTATTAATTAAAATCCTAACGAGCCTAGAGTTCGTAACGGGCCCAGACGCATTCCGTCATGAAATTGATACGCACTAAAACGCTCGATTAAGTCCCAAACACTACGGATTTCAGGAATCCGAATCTGACTAAGAAAACAGGCCAGACCCTATTATCAACGCCTGGCTCTGGGCGCCGAAATCTTCGGCGCCCAGGCCTGGGCGCTGAAAATACCTGGGTACGTGTTTTTTCCTAATTCTTTGTGGATTAGAACTCTGCAATTCTATCTTTCCACGAACTCTTCCCTATAAATACAGCCCCTAAGTTCGACGTGAAAGAGGACAACAACGAAAGACACACAATTATATTCTGAGTATTGACTCCAACCCTTAGCATAAGCCTCACGCTGCGAAATTGTTCACGCGTTCTGTCGCAATCGATCCGTAAATCGAACAGAACGTATCCTGTCCCATAATTGAGATTCGTTAAATAAAAAGGAGAAATAGCAAAGTCAAAGTGGTTAGTTTTCTGAGAATCGTGACGCACCTCTCAAGGGTGCGTCGTAATGTGTCCCTTTTCGATGATTTCATTTCTTTCCTCGCCCTTTTCATGAACTGTTAAACTAACTAAATCTGATTGTTCTATCACGCCTAACAAATATAATATTTTTGGGAAATTGGATTATCATGCTAGGTCCCTTAATACTATTTAAACCAGATAATCACGATCGATCTAGTATTATATGTTGCATATTGCTAAAATCAACTCAGATTAGTTTAATAGTTAACGCATGTCCCTTCAATTATTTATGCTGAGCTAGTAAGGATATCCTGCCTCTGGAGTTATTGACGAGCGAAGTACTCCTCTCGGTAGTTACAGTCCCCCGAACCCTCAATCTCTACCTTGCGGGTGTATGTTGAGAGATCCCCACACCAGGGATCATAAGGGAACCTACGGCCGTCGTGGTCAAACATAATTGCACTCCCTTTATGTCACGATAACCGGGTTTTGTCAGTTTTTCTCATTGGTGTCAAAAACTGAATGGCGACTCCAATATTACTAGTCAATTGGGTGTAAACTCACGGGAAATCCAATTACACTTGATTGAATAAAAAGAATCGTCACACCCACGAGGGACGAGGTCACGCATTAGCCTCGTGCTTTTTCGACCCCCTCACACAAGGCGCCAGCACACGCCAGCGCAGTGCGCTGCTGACGTGGCTTGAATGCCGCCAAAGCAAGGACGCGGGCTCCGTCCTTGTTTCGTCTTGTAGTGTTGTACCTGTTGTACGAATAGTACTAGGTTTGGCGTTTTGTATTTTCTTGGAGGTTAAGGCATCATTTAGCGTCTAAAAACAAGTCTTTCTCGCGTTTTGAATTCCGGTTTTACGGGACGGGGCCGGCATGCTCGGTTTTGTGGGTCGGCACCCGAATTTGACTTGCCTTATATGATTTTGAGTGGAAAAGGCCTAGTAAAACCAATGAGATGGTCTACTAGATGAGATTGTACTTGGATTTTGAAATTGGATTTGGAAAGTTGTATTTTGTACCGAGAACCGAAAGGGGAACAGTCTCGGGGGTTGGATTTTGGATCTTGAATTTTGGAAGTATTCTTAGCAATTGGGATTTCCGCCTGGAGTTATTCCAATCACCTAGTAAGGATAATGGTATCGTCATCATCCCAAAGGGGAGACACAAATTAGGTGTCTACACTCAGTAATCCGAGAAACACTTCTGGACCTAATAAGGATAGCTTGGATCTTACCTTATGTTCCGCAAGTAACACTAAGAGACAATAGAATGTGTATGCACACTTTTCTGAATGACAAATGGGAGACTGAAGGAAATATGTCCTTCACCCAAGGTGCATTAGTCTAATACCAAGGTTCAGATTAATTACGAACAATTAATTCAGTGAGATCAAGTGATAGGAACAGCTGGCTGGAGCAATGCTTCCGATTAGTGAGTTCTAATCTATATTAGGCTCACAGCTTACTCTTGACTAAACCTATAAGGTCACACCACTGGCATGTAACAGATCACCAGATTAAATGAATCGGAAATTCATTTAATATCTTGTCCTGAATTAGTTCGGAAAAACATAAATATACGATACGATATGACGTTGGATCGAAATCGTATATTGTATTGCGTATATTCGTAAACTAGGAAAAACGAATAATCGTATCGTACGACGGTGATTCGTCAAGTACTATACAATAAACAATATTCGTAAGGTATTGGTCGCGAATACGAGCAAGGCAAAGCTTCCGGCCCGACGAGCCAAGTGCGCAAGCGTGCAAGGCCCATCGAGCACAGCAGCTCGTCAGCGCGAAGCAAGGCCCATGGCCTGCGGCTGGGCGCGCGCGGGACAGCAGCAGCGGCAACGCACAAGAGTGAGGCCCAAGGCCCACAACAGTGTGGCTGCGCGCGTGCTCGTGGGCTTTTGCGAGAATGCTTGCCGGCCTAGGCTTTTTTGCTTTGGCCGGTTGGTGTTATAACCCTAGGGTTATAAGACCACCCCTTTCATTATGTTTTTTCAACTCACTACTTTAAGTAATTTAGTTTAACCTAAATCAAAAGAGAAACCCTAATCTCTTTTGAGCCTCCGTTCAAACTGTTCTTCCCTAAAAAAAAAAAATCTTAAGTGACTTCTAAGCCATCTATCTCAAGACAGATCTGAACGTGTCGGTGAACCAAGTAGAGGGAACGACATCTGGAGTTCTTGTTCGTGTTCATTGTACGTTGAATCTAGGGAAAACAAGCTACAAATGTAAGTCTGCTTGATCTGTACTTTATACAAATGTAAGTTCTGGTTCGTGTTCATGGTACGTTTAATCTATGGAAAACTAACTACAAATGTAAGCACAACAGCCCAGGCGCTGCACGCTGCAAGGCAAGGGCGCGGCCCAGGGTCGTGTGTGTGTGTGAGTGACTTCTAAGCCATCGATCTCAAGACGGATCTGAACGTGTCGGTGAACCAAGTAGAGGAACGACCTATGGAGTTCTTGTTCGTGTTCGTGATTCATTGAACTAGGAAAAACACGCTACAAACTTAAGTATTGCTTGATTTGTACTTTACACATGCTTCCTGGCTTTGGGGTTATTCCGCTATCATGTTATCTATTTAACTATAAACCCCTGCAGGGTACATATTGCTACATACTTATGCCGTTCGGACTGAAGAACGCGGGAGCGACTTATCAAAGAACAGCCACAACCATCATGAGTGACATGATTCACAGGGAAATCGAGTTTTATGTTGACGACATGATCGTCAAATCCAAAGAGCGTCATGAACATACAACAATGCTTCAAAAATTATTCAACAGACTCAGGCAATACAATATGAGGCTCAATCTTGAGTGACTTCTTGTTCGTGTTCGTGATACGTTGAATCTAGGGAAAACATGATACAAACGTAAGTCTGTTTGATTTGTACTTTATGCATGATTTCTTGCTTTGGGGATTATTCCGCCATGTTAATATGTATTTAACTGTAAACCCCTACAAATAGTAGCGTGAAAACCAAGTTTCCCTAGAATTTCTCAACTAACTTTGCTTGATGAGATGCTATGTTAGCCACGATGTGTTTCGGCTTTATTTTAACGCAGTTCTTCTAGATTTTCTGCTCGATTAGTACGCAACTAATGAAGATAAAAACAAGGAACAAAAAAATTGGATTTTCATAAAACTAAAATAAATTAAAATATTTGTTTGAGTTAAAACTCCTCGTTTTTCTTAATGAAATCATTTAAAGAAACGGACAAAACATAATAATTTAACTTTTATTAATTTAAAATTCTCCTTAAGTTTCCCAAGTTTCTTTGTTTATAAAGATCAGATACTACCCTCCACCCTTCAAACCCTAGCCAGTCGTCGGCTCGTTGGAGTCCGACCCGATCAAGCTTGCTTGGCTCCTTGAGTTCGTCGGCGAGCCGGCTGTTCCTGCTTTCTATTATTTTTGTTCCACCGGTTCAAAAGAAAGGGTAGCAAGCTTCTTTCACAAAGTAAGCCTCAGATCTTCTGTAGAGTGCCTCTAATCTTTCCGGATCTATCTACTAGCTGCTGACAAGCGATTTTCGTGTCGTTGAACGAATACCACCCAATCAAACAAGATTTATAAGAAAACCTAACTAACCGACTATATTGATTATAGTGGAAAGTTCGGGATCGTCCAAAGAGAATGGATGTTTTGATTTTTCAAACTAATTGTATTCACAAGCTAGTTCAAGCGGAAAAGTCTGTATGTATGTAACTATGAAGCTATAGAAATCAAAATGTATGAAATATGTGCAAGTAAAGAACCTCTAGAGATTTCGGGAATTAGCAATGACATTTGAATTGGGAGTTCCGAAGATACTAAATGCTCATGACATGCAATTACTAATGAATGAATGCAATGACCAATTTGTGGCCTTAACAAGCATTACTCAACTAATCCTAATCTAGCTCTCGCTACAATCAAGACTCGAAGAGGAAATTATGAACGAACGGTCAAGCTAAAGTATGCAAGCAACGAACCATACTCTCGCGCCAATTGGAAACCGAAAACTCCAACATTCTAGCAAATTAAGTTAGCTAATCCTAAACCAACTAGACATGGAATCAAACATCAATTAATCAATTTAATCACAAAATCAATCCCAAAATAATCTCCAAAATCCCCAATTCTACATCCAAAGCCTCAACCCTAATCTCTAGATTATGACTATTCAAATAGCATGATTAAAACTAAGATTAAATTAAAACAAATCCTAATTATGAAACTAATTAAGAAAATCGAACTAATTCAATCAACTAAATCAAACATGAAAATTCAAAGCCAAAATCCAACAAAATTCAATCAAAATATTCAATCTAAAATTAAACAACGAAATCAAAGTATAAATTAAACTAATCAAGCAATTAAAGAATTAAGTAATCAACTAAAGAGAAGAGCTAGAACTTTACCATTGATAATCGAAATTAGCCCGAAATTGAAGAACAAGAATTCTGAAAATTGAAGAAGTAAACTCAAACCAAAGAGAAACTAATCTAAAATTTTGTGTTTATAATTCATAAAACTGAGAATCTAAACTACAAAAACGAAATGCTAGCTTCTCTAATCTACTCGCTACTACTGCTAACTGCTATGTGCTTGCTCGAACCAAAAAAAAACTCAGCTTCCAAACGAAATTGAAGGAAAAATAAGAAACAAAAAACGAGGAAAAATTAAAATCTGAAAACGAAATTTAATCTAATTCTACCAAGTGATTCTGAATCTCTACTCTAATTTTAACTAATTCTACCCTATTCTAATAGCTGATCTACTCTATTCTCTCGCCCAAAAAAATCCCCCAAATTCCTAATGTCGCAGCTGCTGCTACTTACTTACAACTTGCAGCGCTGACCGGTGCGGGCGCGGTGGTTATGGGTGCGGGTGCACTGCATAGGAAGACCTTGTTTTGCCACAATCAGTAGCGTTTGGAAGATATCCTACAGAGGTGTTCCCCCGCTTTTGCGGGCGCATCGAGTTTAGGTGTAGGCGCACAATTCTGTTGGCTGCATTGTTTCTTGGTCGATGCTTCTGTTCTCTTACCTGAACCTTTTCCGTGGAGGCAGTATAAAGAAGCATTTAGGGATTTCTTGATGATCCATGATTACACAGTTGATCAAGCCTCTGAAACCAGACTCTTTTTTCCCTCTCGGTTCCATTGCTATGGGGCTGTCTTGCTCGATGCTTGGTCGTCGCTGCAGATTGGCTTGTTGTTGCCCGTCGTCTAGCAAGGCCATGGCTCGTCTCTGTACATTGCAATTCATCGTATATCATGATTATAAAATCATGTAGCACATTAGGGAATCGTATAACACGTTATGAAATCGGAAAGCATATTATTAATTCGTTTAACGTTTTTTACAAATCGTAAATCATTTTAATCGTCGTCTTCACATTTTTTAACACGTTAATACTCCAAATGACCCTCGGAAATGAAAATGAGCATAAAAGGCGCATTTAGAGCAAAAACAACCAAAGTATACGCAAGACGAGATAATGTTACTATTAATGCAAAAACGCGATAAACGAATTAAAAATGATAAAACTAAGTTAAAATTATAATAATAATAAAATCCTAATAAAATGAAATGAAATTAAATCCTAGGCTAAGAGCGACATAAAGGTCGCTCATCTGCTGCTAGTACAGTCAGGCCACCTTCGCCGTGTTCAAAGGAAAGAGGATTTTCAGATCTCCTAAGCCTTGGTCGCCCTTTTTCCAAATTCTACCCGACAACCGCCATTGTTCCTCAACGGTAAAAGGTATGATCGGATTTGGTGTTTCTATTTGGGATTAGGAATCTGTTTTTTCAAGGTTGTCGGGTGTTTTAATACCAGAGCTAATCGAATCGCCGCCGTCTCGTAGTGCCGAAAAACACCGATCTTGACGGTAAAGGTAGAGATTTGATTAGGATTTCTAGCTAACTATATCACCGCCGTCTTGTGGTGTCGGAAAACGTCGATCTTGACGGCAAAGGTAAAAGATCGGGTCAGGGTTTCTGTTTTGGTATTAATAATTTCGTCCGATTGGGGATCATGCCACTATGTACTTGTTTTGGTTGGCTTGAGTGTTGTTTTAAGTAATGTTTAATTCTAATAGGTTTATTTTGGTTGCTAGTTTATACTTTGTTGTTGGAAATGTTAAGGTTGGGATGGTTGGTTCTTCTAAATTATTGTTGGAGTTGCAAGGTTGGTTAATGGTTGGGTGTTCTGTGTGTGAATGTCCTATGATGAGGGTTGTAGAGTTTTTGGGTTTAGGTGTTCCCCTTTGATTGTCATTAGTAAATAGTAAGGCAGTTATTGTAGTTAATGGGCTTGTCCATGATGTTTATACTACTATCAAGGGTAGTATGTCAGGTGTGAAGATGGAGAAAGAGGGTTATAGGGGTGACTATAGGAGTGTATGGTGTTCATGGGGTTTGGTTGTTTAGTTCAGGTTGTTGATGAGATGTACTCTCATTACCTTCAAAAATACATATCCGAAGACTGCTCCTCAAATGAATAGGTTAGGGGTTCATAGCATGTTAACTAAGTGTAGTCTCTCTTGGTCAACGAGAGGACTTTGTGTACCCGTTCTTGAGGGTACCATATTTGTTCTTCAGCATCTCCCCTTGCCTACAAGCTTGTTACAACCAACTCATGAATTTTCTATCCTTTTATTTCCTTCGTCGTCTTTAATATTTTACAAGTTAGGGGTTTTCCTTACTGGTTATTGCCCGAGCCTCATCCTGAGTTCAAAAAGGAATGTGGGTGTGCAAGGTGGAGGAGACCATCAATGGCCAACAAGCAAAGTGTTATTTATATTTGTTGTTTTTAATGTTGTACTAGTATGTTTTAAGTTTGTAAGAGCTAGTAGCTCATAAGTTTTTATTATTGTGATTAGCTACTGTCAAAAAAAAAAGATCAGATACTACAATGTTCCTTTAAGTCTTTCTTTCCAAACACTTACACATATCCTAAAAATAATTCTATTTTTAGTCTTCAGTTTCTTCATCTTAAAGCTTCTTTGTAGTAGCTCTAGTCTTGTGTTCCTTTACGCGAACTCTGGATAGAGCGTCGCCAATCTATAAAATCATAACCTAACTCGGTCTTCCTAACTAAGTAGAAAGGGTAAGAAAGGGTCGAACCCAATCAAGGCTATGAATCAACTACCAAATGCTGTCGAATATAAAAGCTAAGACAAGTCGGGGATGTTTTGATGTTTTGAGAATTTTACACTAATTAGGACAAAATAATTTAATTAAAAGATGAAAAATCAATTAAGAGGAACTAAGGCACGGAAAACACCACTCAGTTTAATCATGAACGGTTCAAAGCATGAGGATTAGAAGCAATGTTAGGGAATAAATTAGTGGATAGTCATCTAAGGCACCTAACTGCTCTATTGAGCTAGAAAGGATAACTTGATCATGAACTACAACCTATTTTCATGGTGCAAAACATGAATTCAAGCAATAAAATGAAAGTTACGATGACAAGATAATCCCATAGACTTGGAAGCCTTATTTTCATGGTCTTTTAGTCTAGCAATCAAAAGGGAGCCTACAACTCAATTTCACCTTTCGATCCTTGGTTGAGGAGACTAGAAAAAAGTCTAAATGATGATCATACATGAAGACTAGCAATAAAACCCTTTCAATCAACTAATAAACATCCCACAATCACTGAAATCCCACATGCATAAATCAATTATTCATGACTCAAAAGAGGGGTTCACCCGAACCCTAGAAATTTACTACTCACATTCTATGGAAATCAAACCAACAACAACAATAATCGAGCAATACATGATAATAAATTGATAAAGATGGATGGAAATCAATAACTAAGAACAAGAAATGTCAAATACCTTGATTAATTGAAATAAAAAGTAGAGAAGTTTAGAGTTTACAAATGAAGCTTCAACGGGGAAATTGCTGAAAATGTTGAATACAATCTTCACTCTTGATCTTGATTTAAAAGATTAATCTAAATAACCAAAGTAACTTAAACCAACTAAGTGTTTTTTCTATAGAGCGAATCTGAAAATGTGTGAGAGTTCGTTCTAAGTTCTAAGCAAAAAACGATAATAATCCCCTCAACATTGGGGAACATGTCGTCGCGGCCGCGAAGAGAAAGCTGGGACAAAATTGCAAAAAGTTCCAGTCGCAAAATCCCGGCCGAGATAAAAGACGTCGCGGCCGGAACGCCTTATCACGGTCGGGATGCATCCTGGTCATGGACGGGGTGAGATTCTCGCGGAGCATCGTACATACCCTGCTTCAAACGGCCATAATTGCTTCGTTTCTTGTCCAAATAAGGTGTGTGACCACTCGTTGGAAAGGTCTTGGAATAAAATTTAATATTTAACTTGAATGACATGAAAATATTTAGTATCAAAATAGTTATGGTCATTTTAGTATGGATATTGTGCACAAGTTATACTCTTTGGCTTTTCCTACTTTTTTTACTCTTTTCTAAGATCTTTGGCTCTTAAAATATGCTCATGGATCACCCAATACCTTCACAAAGGGAAATGGAACAAGGGAAACAAAGGAAAATAATCTAGAAAATGGCCTAAAAACTATAAAAACTAATGGAACTAAGAAAAGTAAGAAAAAAATGGAAAAAGTAAGGAAAAATAAATGAAAAAGAAATAAAAATCCACTAAACTAACACTAAAGTCCACCTAAAAACACCATCTTAAGTGGGTTAAAAACCCACATATCAACTCTTCATAGTTTCTTCTCTGGAACGTAACATCCTCTTGATTATTTGATAGTTCTTCAAGTTTCCTTGGAAGACCATCATCATGCCCTTACTCCAGACAATGTGATCACCTTGCACGCTCACTTAATAAACTACTAGTACAGTTTGCATATCATCATCAAAACCTAAGTGGCAACAAGCTTGACGATGGGGAGAAATATAGGCGACTAGCTAGTTGATCCTTTAATCCACTTGGTCTTTACTAGGCCCGATTTGACCTATTCGGTGCACATTCTGTCATAATTTATGCAGGCGCCAAAGTAGGAGCAATCAAAAGCAACACTAAGAGTAGTACGACACTTGAAAAAATGTCTAGGTCAAGACATTCTTTTACCTCCAAATAATACATTACGACTAGAAGGACATGTGACTCGGTTTGGGCTAGTTTCCCGTTGACTGATGGTTCATGTTGAAGGAAATAATGCCCTTGGTCCAAGTCTGCATTTTAAAGCTAAGTCTAATAAATGCGGTTCAGTATTAATTAACAAGTTAATAATTCAGTGAGATCAAGTGAACTGAATATTAGCTAAAGGCTGCTTTAGTTCAAGTGGAGTTAATAACATTAATCGACAACTTACTCTTGACTGAACCCGTAGGGTCACACAAATAGTACGTGAACGGATCAAGTATTTAAGTGAATATATTATTCATTAAGTACTCTATTTATGATCAATCGGAAATGACGGATCTCGGTTCCAGTGGGAGCTGGCAAAATACAGAATACTCCGGAAATGAAGATATTGCCAAATACGGAAATATGGTTCATGACAGAAATATAAATGTTATCCAAGTCGTTGATGTTGCCGGAAACGGAAACATGGTTCGTATCGGAAAATATTATCGGAAATAGAAATATTGTCGGAATCGGAAATATTGTCGGAAACGGAAATATTACCGGAATCGGAAATATTGTCGGAAAAGGAAATTATTTCCGGAATCGGAAATATTAATTGAAACATAAATATTTGTTCGAAACGGAAATAGATTCCGGAATCGGAAAACGGATCGGAAGCTCGACGAGCGACAAGCCGGCAAGCGAGCCGACCCATAGCTCGACAAGCAAAAGGTCGAGCGCACAACACTGAGCACGAAGCCCAGCGCCAACGCCCAACCATAGGCGATGGGCCTGGAGCGTTGTGGGCCGCGACGAGCCAAGGCAAGCAGCAGCAAGCCAAGGCAAGCAGCAGGCCAAGGCCAAACTGCAGCGCGTTGGGCCTTGGGCCAGCAGCGACTGCGTTTGGGCCTAGCAAGGCACGTGCGCCAGCGTGGCCCTTGTGGCTGCGTAGGTTGCTTCGTCTTGTGCTTCAAGAAATGTTTGATTACTTAGTCGCCAAGTAACTTTGGCTTTAAGTATTAGTTTTCCTAGTCCTACTAGAATTGGATTAATTAAGAGTTTAATTATTGCTACAATTCTAATTGGTTAAGAATTTCAATCCTAATAGGATTGGTAATTGTTTTCCTAGTGAGACTCAAATTCCTTATTTCGTACCCTTTAAATATGAGGCTAGCCCTCATAATTTAATACACCATATATTATTCTTTACTTAGATTGTGTTCAAGGGAGAACATAGTTTATAGCCTAACCCGAGTGCATAAAACCTTAAGTAATATCCTAGTTGGTTGAACCTAAGGCGGATCCATACGTGCTGTGGAATTTCTACGGAGGGGCGACACTTGGAGCTCTAAATACTTGTTCTTGTTCGGTTCGGGAACAGCTAGGAAAGACACGCATCACATTGTATGTAACCTAAATTATGCTAATTGACTATGTGGCTATTAATTTGAATTCCTGGCTTTATGATTTTTCAGCATGAATTATATTGCTTGTATTATTCATAACCTAACACGTGTTACTAGGTCTATCCCTGTTATGGAAGACTAAATATACAATATCATGTTCTCTGCAGAAGCAGAGTATCGTTCGATGGCAACATTAACTTGTGAGTTAAAGTGCTTAAAGAAACTATTTAGAGATTTAGGTGTAGAACACAAGCATGGTATGATAATGTTTTGTGATAGTAAGTCAATTCTTCACATTACACAAATCCGGTATTTCATGAGAGGACAAAGCATATTGAAGCAGATTTTCATTTCATACAAGAAACAATTACGGAAGGAATTATTTCCCTTTGTATGTGTCAACGAAGGTGCAGGAAAGCATTAGGAAAAACACAGTTTGAATTTTTTTAGACAATATGGGAAATCTAGGTATTCATGTTCCACCTTAACGGGAAGTGTAAGGTTATGAAAAATATAAACAATATATATTCATGCGGAAAAACCATAAAGCCAGGAATCCAAATTATTTGCAGCATTGTCAATTAGCATAATTTTGGGTACATACAATGTGATGCGTGCCTTCCCTAGCTGCTCCCGAACCAAACAATAACATGTCTTTAGAGATCCAAGTGTCTCCAATCCGTAGATAGTCCACAGAATGTTCGGATCCGCCTTAAGTTCAAATAACTAGGATATTTACTAAGGTTTATGCACTCGGGTTAGGCTATGAATTATGTCCTTCCTTGAACACAATCTATGTAAAGTATATTGTATGTGTTGTTCAAATTTTAAACACTAATCACATATTTATAGAGTAGGAAATAAAGACTTAGATTTCTACTAGGAAACTAATTACTAATCCTATCAGGATTACAATTAATTAAATAATTAGAGTTATAGGAATAATTAAACACCTAGTGTTTGAATCTAATCCTAATAATCTAATTCTAGTAGGAGTAGGAAAACTAAACTTAAAGCCAAAGTTTACTTGGCGACTAAGTAATCAGACAAAGCTTGAAGCATAAGACAAACACAACCAACGCAGCCACAAAGGCCCACGTTGGTGCGCGCACCTGGCCCGCAATTTTGATGGTGCAGGCGTGTGCATGTAGCTCTAGGTGCACCGGGATCAAAACAACCAACATTAAACACAAAACACGGGTTTAATTGTTAAATTCCCAGAAAAAAGAACAATGCCCTTGAACAAAAGAACAATTCCCCTGAACAAAAGAACATTAAAGGGTATGTTCTTTTCAGCTATGTTTATCGCGTTTTTATGTGATTCGCTGTTATTTTTGCGATATATATTCTTCTGGGTTTTATGTTTTGAATTCAAACTGTGAAGAGGAGGGAGAAAGTGTGAACTAGGTTTTCTTAAATGGGTTTTAGAGAGAGAAAGTAATGAAAATCCCCAAAAATTCGTTGATTTTTCTACTTCAACATCAAATTAAATTGATTCTTCTTCTTCAAATCTGAATTCTACGGCTGATAATCAGATTTTGGGAGGTAATTTTTCAATTTTGTAACAATAAATAGTATGTTTTGATGATTTTGATTTTGTAATAATTGTGTTTTTGATGATTTTGACTATTTTTTTGATTTTTATTTTGTAATAATCGTGTTTTGATGAATTTGATGATTTTAATGAATCAAATTATGTAATAACACGCTGATTTCGTTGAAATCGTTGATTTTGAAGATTTTGATTATGTAATTGCGACTTTTTTTCCAGAAAAGAACAGTTTTACGTATTAAAAGAACATGTGCTCGTATTAAAAGTAATTTTCATTATGCTCGTATTAAAATAACAGTTTCATTATAGTAGAAAAATAGACCATTTGTGTTTCATAATTTGTTCTTTTATTTTATTGTGTTCTTTTATTTATTATTTTCAATTTCATTTGCGTTTCATAACTTGTTCTTTTTTTTTATTGTGTTATTTTTCTTGTTACTTTTTGTTTATCCTTTGTTCTTTTGATTGCGTTCTTTTTCTTGTTTTTATACATGTTAACCTATTATTTTTTCAGATATTATGAATAATGTGCTTGATAATTCATAACAGAATGATGAAAATGATGATCTCGAATCATATGTTATTGTGGGACAAAGTACTTGACTTGTTCTTTTAGTCTCTATATTTTTTCTTTTAGACTTTTCATTTGTTCTTTTTATAATACTCTGTTAGAAGAACAAATTAAAAGCACGTGCGCGGTTCTCATTATGCACTCTTTAACAAATTTTCCTGTCTCCTTCTCCGTTCTTTAATTCTTTGATTCTACTTCCTATTTGTTCAATTTTTATTTTTCAGCAACTATATATATAATAATTGTACTTATGAGTCATAACCATTAGTCATTTTAGAAATACATTTTAGAGAGAGAAAGAGGAGAGAATTTATATTCTCTCAACATAACAGAGATTTTTTGAGAGAGAAAGAGTGAGATGGTGAATGAAAGAGTAAAAAAATACATTTTCTCCTTATTCTCTCTCTAAAATTCCTTCTGAATGTTTCTCGTTTGATGAAAATGAGGGAATTAAGAAAAACACTTGTTCAATTAGGCTAGTTTTCGAAGCAAGAGAATCTCTGGAGAACGTGATATTTTCCGAGGATTGAGATCAGTTTTTGAAGATTTATTAAAAGATATTGATGCTCCTGATAATTGTTGATCAAGTGTTTAAGGTACGTTTCCTTGTTCTTTCCTCTAATGTACTTTTCAAATTGTTATGTTCTTTTCACAGCTTTACTTTTACTGTGTCATCAACATAGTTTGTTCTTTTAAATCAACATAGTTTGTTCTTTTATATCAACGTACATAGATTGTTAAAAAAGAACATATAATGGTTTGAAAAGAACAAATAACACTTTAAAAAGAACATAGTCTGATTCGTCGTAAAAGAACAAAAATACTTTTTTTTAAAATATAGATTTAGTTTTAAGTGCATCAAAAAATCGTCGTTTCGTCTTTTTAATTAGAACATAAAATCGTTTGAACAGAAAAAATAACACTTAATAAAAGAACATAGATCTGATGCGTGGGATAAGAACAAAAATACATTTAAATAAAAATATAGATCTAGTTTTAAGTGCATCAAAATATCGTCGTTTTTGTCTTTTTAATTAGAACACTAAGTGGTTTGAAAAGAACAAATACAACTAATAAAAGAACATAGATCTGTTGTTCTTTTCGTCCCTTTCATTCTGTTCTTTTGTTTGATAAGGAAAAATAAAATGTTTTTTTTCATGTGTTTTGTTCTTTTTTCTTTTTTTTGTTGTTGTTTTTTTTATTTTGAGTTTTTGTTATTTTATTTTTCTTTTGATTTTGTTCTTTGTGTTTTGTAAAAAAAAATTTTGTTCTTTTTTCTAATTATTTTGTGTTCCTTTTAACTTTTTTACAGTTTTTTAATATTTAATAATATTATCGATAATATGTTTTTTTTTCGTTTTTCTGTTGCATTTTTCACACGATGTTCTTTTTGAAAAATAGTTGTTCTTTTTATAGTTTATCAGGAGAGAGAATATGTTATTTTCATTTTTGTATATTTTCTTTAGTTTTTTAACATTAGTGTTCTTTTCAGGTTTTAGTTAATGTTCTTTTCGTTTACTCTATTATGTTCTTTCTGTTTAGTTTATAATATTCTTTTTCGCTTTTTTTGTTTTTTGCGTTTTCTTTTAATGTTTTTGCGTTTTGGTGCAGGTGCACGTATATCTACGTGCAGGCCCCTGCACCATCCGCGCGTTGGCCTGGCCAGGCTTAACCGCAGACGCTGCTGGCCTATGGCCCAACGCGCACACTACTGTTGGCCTTGGCATTTGGCGCTGCTGCTTGCCTTGGCTCGTCGCGGCCCACTGCTTTCCCGGCCCATCGCACAAGGCTGGGAGCTGGTGCTGGGCTTCACGCCTAGCGCTGTGCGCTCACCCTTTTGCTCGTCGAGCGATGGGCCGGCTCGCTTGCCGGCTTGCCGCTCGTCGAGCTTCTGATTCGTTTTCCGATTCTGGAATTTATTTCCGTTTCGAAAAAATATTTCCGTTTCGAAAAAATATTTACGTTTTCGTTAATATTTCCGATTCCGGTAATAATTTCCTATTCCGACAATTTCGGCAATATTTCCGATTCCGGCAATATTTCTATTTCCTATAATATTTTCCGATGGGAACCATGTTTCCGTTTCCGGTAACATCTACGACTTGGATAATATTTATATTTCTGTCATGAACCATATTTCTGTTTCCGGCAACATCTTCATTTCCAGAATATTCTTTACTTTGCCTTTTGACGATTTCAGCTCCCACTGGAACCGAGATCCGTCATTTCCGAATGACCATAAATAGAGTACTTAATGAATAATATATTCACTTACATATTTGATCCTTTCACGTACTATTTGTGTGACCATACGGGTTCAGTCAAGAGTAAGTTATGGATTAATATTATTAATTCCACTTGAACTGAAGCGGCCTCTAGCTAGGCATTCAGTTCACTTGATCTCACTGAATTATTAACTTGTTAATTAATACTGAACCGCATTTATTAGACTTAGCATTAAATGCAAACTTGGACCAAGGGAATTTTTTCCTTAAGTCTCCCACTTGTCCTTAGAGACAAGTGTGCATTTCCTAATTCATTTATCGCTCGATACCTGCTCATGAACATAAGGTAATAGTAGTCATCCTTATTATGTCCAGAGGTATTTCTCGGTTTCAAAGTTCAACTGATCAAATAAACAGATAATCATAGCGTATGATTCATCTAAGACCATGCATTTTTCAGTTTCTAGCTCTCCGAGTGGCCTTGTACAACTTTTGCCATCTAATCCCGATTTATGGAAGGACAATCTAAATCTTGTGATCTTGAGGTTAGACTTCGTTTGATAGGTGATTACCTGAGCGTTGCCGTTATAGTCTCCTTTTACGGTGCGACGCTTGACAACGTCAAAGTAACCATTTTTCAAACAAGTTATCTCAAATCACTCAGGTATTGAGGATTAGTGTCTAATAATGTAATGAAATTTACTTATGACAAATTTTCATCTCTTACAGTTAGGATTCATAGGTCTGTCCGATACTAATATTTTCAAGAAAGTATCTATGCAAATGATTACGACATTGCCATGTCCATATAGTTCAAGAAGCAGAACTACTAGTCATCTTGCATTCTAGTCGTCTAGCATTTTCTATGCGTCCACCTTTATAGAAACCTTCCGACCAGGGACCCATTCAAGTTTACTTGATAGACATCTCTTAGCACAGGACTGGTCCTGACAGTCTATCTTGAATATATTGTCAAATTGAAAGGACTCGTCGTTTAATACTAAACCAAGATTAAATGGAATATGAAAATACATTTCATATATGATAAATGTTCAACCCCAATGTTTTACAACCATGGGCTTCTAACCCATCTTTAAAACAATTAATGGAATTCAAATCTATGCTTGATTTTCAGTGCCACAATGTGAGTGTTGCTTCTCACTTGTTGCATAGGTTTTGTTATCATGCTTTGCCATTCTTAATATCCTTTTCATCGAATGCCTTTCGAGATAGGATGATAAGATCTTCTGAGTATGTTTATTTTGTGATCTAGTCTTTCTTGCTTCAAGAGTGGTTCTACGCATTTTGCAATGAAAAACCATCAAGTCAGCAGACATGTGATCCACCTAAGTTCAGTAAAGAACTCTTTAATGCAAACAACTATGTTTTATTGCTTCTTAGGCAATACGTACTTTTACTTCAACTGTATTAGGTTGCTAGTGATGCTTTGATTGGATTTTCTTATCCAAGCAGTTTACAGATATGTGGATGACTTTCCATCTGTATCTTATAAATTAATATTTTAATTTCCCACGCAACAACTCATCGTCTCCATTCCATGTTGCCATTTCAAAACACGATGCTCTTTAGCTCATCCTTGCAAATGGTTAACTCCAAAGGGATCTTGCTTGATCCTTTGGCAGTGTTTATGCGTGTAGCATCAATACTAGCATATCTTCATTTCCTTGAATTAAGAACTATTCCTATGTACTTTTTCAAGTACCATAATTTTTTCTTGATCTCAAACTAGTTGATATTTTCTTAGATCAATAGAGATTGGTATATATTCGTCATGCCTAAAGTCATACGATACATTTTTGGCTATCCTCCTATTATATCATACATGATAAATTCTTTTGCAGAATAATTCCCAATTGAATTTTATTCATGTGACTTTAGCTTATCCAGTTTCAGTAGATACTGAATCAACTAAAATCTTTGACATATAATATAGGGTAAGAACCTCAGTTAGACTATATGATGTTTAACTTAGTAAATTCTTATACATAGTTCAAACATCTATTACTTAGATTTATTCATATGGGTCGAATATCTCCAATGGAGTTTTTCGTGTTTGATTTAGTAAATGCCATTACTTAATCTAAAACAATATTATAAGATTTTCGTAAATAGATCTTAGTACCCAGTATGTACTAAGTTTTTCCTTGGTCCATCATTGATGAATAATTTCAAATCTAAGTCATTAGCATTTTAATGTTAGTTCACAATAGAGAGATATGTGTGTGATACACATAGGACCAATTAAGTTTTTACTCCCACTAAACTTCTTATATATCTATAAGAATCATGTACATTTTATGAAACTAAAATACTTATTAGCTTCACTAAAATACAATTCCAATTCCCAATTTCTTTGCTTAAATCTATACTTAGATTTCATAAGCTAGCTTTCCTTTTCAAATATTTATTTGGATCCACAAATCCTATGACATGCCATGTACATAGTTTCTTCCAACATTTGATTGAGGAAAATGTTTTGTCATCCAATTGCCATACGTACCAATAAGCAATCATTGCTTAGTTTATAGATTTGAGCATTACGCTTATGCATGAGGTTTGAACACAATCCACGTCGTGAATTTGCTTGTAACCTTTAGCAACTTACTAGATTTTTGTGATAACATGATTTCATGTTTTGATGGTTTTTATTCTTAAAACCGATTTGCAACCAATAGGTGTAAACCATTTTTGCAAATCAACAAAATGTCAATTTTGTCATCAAAACATTGATTCTGTTTTATGTCCTTTAACCATTTAAAACATTGAATCTATATATGGCATCTAAACATTTTAGGGAATCTGGGTTTCTCATCTTTTTCTTACAAGTCACAAACTCATTAATCTACATGATAATAGTTTGACTGCAAGTTGTAGGTTTCTTTACTATCTAATAGAAGAATCTCATAGTTTCAGTGACCTGAACTCTATGCCTACTTGGGTATAGAACATCAAACAATAGAACATCAACAGACACTTGAAAGTCCTTTTAATATTCTGTTCTCCTTAAAGAACTTGAAAAGTCTTCTAAGAGATGTCTATTCTTTAAAGCCACTTCTAAAGTCCTAAAAGAATAACTGTTCAGATTTTCTGAAGAACTTCTAAAAGCCTCCGGAATATCCGTTTATGTTTGTTGTTCGACTCGAAGAGCTTTCGAGGTCTATTTTCTCCCACTTGTCATTTTGGAAATGAATCCCAAAAGGAAACCATTTCGAGCAAACAAACATTATGTTCTCAAAAATTTGTGGTAGAAACAATACCCTTGTGTCTCATTTGAATAAATCACAATGAAACATATATCTATATTTGGGCCTTAGTTTATCGAATAAAAAACACTAAGCTACCACTAAGTTTAGCAACTCTTTAGATATATATATATATATATATATATATATATATATATATATATATATATATATATATATATATATATATATATATATATATATATATATATATATATATATATACATATATATATATATATACATATATATATATATATTATTGAAAAGATATTCTGAAATTACTTTTCAATAGCTTTGACGAATTTGGTTTAGTTTGATGGTAATTGAGCATTTTGTTTAGAAATTATAGGAAAAATCTTTATGATTCATCATTGATCACAAGTACTAATTGACTTCGATCATTCCAATTTAGATAAACCATATCTTATGGAGCTAGATTGTGAAATTACAACAGACAATCATTGATGATCATTCTTAGTATAAGAAATCATCAACATGATCTAACCTAGATCTTTATGATTTCTTGCCAAGGGGATTTTATACTTCTGAATCTTTGTACTATCCAAACAGATTCAAACTTATATCTCATTAAGTAAATAAACAAATATTCACTCAAATCCAGGTGATATAAGTCATAAAATCTTTCTTTAGATTTGAACTCTATTGTCTAGGAGTTCTAACAATAGTTCATATCTTTTGTTACTTTCAACAAGTAAGACTAACTTGTCTTGAATGATCTAGAAATCAATCAACATTCAAAAGTCCATCAAAATAGAGCGTTAGTACGTTAACTTGTTGATATGATCTAAGTAGCAATGCCAAAGATTTGTGGAACTCAAATCAAGAGATTGATTTGAACCTAGTAAAGTTCTTTATTGTTAAAGAGTTTTTTGTTTCAATCAAGCATATTGACTTAACCCGTAAATGACCATTTCATTCAAATAAACAAACAAACATTGTTTTGTATATTTTGAATGTGAGTCTTTCTGTGTTTGAAACAGAAACTCGGGTATGCCGATCATGGAACAAAATAGCCATTAAGTTCCAGCCTTGAAAGGACTTAAAACAAACTAGATGACCCTACAACTAATGTAGCAATGCCATGCTTCATTTCCCACTTGTAGGTCATTAGTGTAGCCTAGCTTCCATTGTTTGCGTTATTACCGAAGTAAGAACCTCAAGCGGTATATGATACCAAGGAAGTTTGATTGCTACGTCACTTGTAACACCCTAATAATTCCTTGCTTTTATAAAACCATTTTCCAACTTAAAATAAAGGAATTACTAAAGTATTACCGCCACTGTGATAACGGTTAAGACTATTACTAGAATTACGCAGCGGAATTTAATGTTAACTAACTTTCAAACCATTATGAATAATATTTATTGAGGCCTCCTACAAGTTGGAACCATAACGGCCCAAAACCAAAATATTAAAAATCCATAAACTCCAAAATATGATTAAAGTATAATTTGAAATAGTTTCAAAGCACAAAAGAATGCAACTCTCTCAACCATCCCAAGCTACATGATTTCGATCGTACTTTGATCTACCAACCTGCTAAATTAATCTACTCCCCAACAATGCAAGTGCAAATGGTGGATCATCATAGGGTCATTAAGGCGAAGGTCATGACCAAAAGACACAAAGCACGTAGTCAGCAAAAGCTGAGTACTTACAAGGCTAGAGTGAAATAAAACTATAGACATGCATCGCTCGCTAAAGTACTAATCAACATGCAAAAGCCATTTAATAAATAACAAACGAATCATGAATACAAGACTCGACTCTTGACTCACAATTTAATTAGAATAAGCTTCGAACGGGCCAAAAGAATATTCCATAAAGGAAGGGTGTTGGGAGCCCACCAAACACCAAATAATAAATAATAATATCGGACCATACCGAGTGTCGGGCCATACCGACGGAATTCCAGCGCATAATTTAAATGAAACAACGTCTTGTATCATTAGTAGGAGATCAAGCTTTCCGGCAAGTCTCCCCCCATTGTTCATACTCAAGGTATATACGTTCCAAGAGTTTTGAAGCTTGTTCTGGTTGCACTTTACGTTTATTAATATTTTATTAAGGCGAACTCGAGACCCAAACAACCATACATTTAATAAACAACAACCAAAACAGTCTCATTTTAATCCTTTAGGACTTGTGATCAATAAATCCAGACGTAGTGAAATTACTACCAAGTTCCTTCTCACAAAAAGGTGAGATTCCACATCATGCCTATTAACATGAGGGTTGTGCCCTTGCACGACAAATCCTAATTCATTTCATACAAAATATTCCCAACCGAACCCTACATGTGCGGTGGCTTACGTGAGCGAACCCTTCACATGTGGTAAAATAAATAGTGCAACGAGGCACGAATAATTGGATCAAAGTATGCTAGACATCCCGTACAATAGCATACAAATAAATAATCCATCCCTTGCATGTGAAACAAACCATACATGCATAAATATTGAACAACATGATTGACAATGAAATCCATACTCACAATAGTCCCAACATGCTTATTCAACCAACGAATCAATAATTCCAATAATAAATATCCACATGATCGTTCACCAAACCAAATATGAATTCACCAAGTTCACATAATATAATTCACATCAATAACAATCATGTAATGTCCCTTGACAAATAATGTGGTCGCCCTAGACTTGTACGTACCTGGAATACCTAAGTACGGGGACCACTGTGCGAATCACAACTTACTAGAAATCAACTCCTATAAACACAATGGAGAAACTTAATTATTATCCATGCTTACTACATTTCCAGCAACTTTGTTTAGTTTTAAAACACTTGAATTAATTAGAACTTAAACGTTCATAAATAAAATAATAGTCTCAATCATTCGTTTAAAACCCTAGCATGATATTTAATTTATTTTCATGCATAAAACCATTAAAAATCGACATTTTAAGTCTTTATAATATTCTGAAAAAAATAATTGATTATCATAATTAAAGTCATCATCTAATTATGCTAATCAATCACCCATAAGGCTTAGATTAAAACTCTAATCATAGTTTGTAATTAAACCATTAAAACTAATAAAAATTGAAGCTTTAATATATATTTCAAATCTGAAAATTATAATATTTCAATCCAAAACATTCTTCAATAATTCAAACATACAAATCCTCAAAATTCGGTGTTCATAACCGATCACAGCATTTTAATTAATCAAAACCAATAATAACAATATAATTTAAATACGGAATTGAAATAGAATAGGCAAGGAAGAAGAGAATTATACCAATCCGGCCTATAGCACGGTACAATCACGAATTGAATGTGATTGGGCGAAAAAGGATTGAAAATATACGGAGTATGATACACACAACACACGGTTGTGTGTGTGTGTGTTGCGTGCGGTGCAAGCACAAAGGCAGGGGCGGCAGCACGTCTAGGCAGCGAGCACGAGTGAGAGAGAGTGTGCGAGTATGTGTGGCTGTGTTGAGGGCAACAAGCAGCAACAACGAGTGAGGGGCGTCGAGTGCTCGGGGCTGGGCACGACGCAAGGGAAGCCAGAGAAAAGGGGAAAGTGAAAAACTGCAGCAGGAATTTAGAATGCTCATAACTTTTAATCTATAACTCGGAATCGATCGATTCTTGAAGCAAAGTTCAAGAACTGTTCGAGATCTACACCTTTGTAGAAGAAAACATTTTCTGAAAACGAACGAAAATAGGTGAAAAACGGCAAAACATAAGTTCGACGAAAGAAAGAGGAATTTAGGTTAGGGTTACTTTTAGGTTTAATGAATAATAGGGAGCGATTTTGAGGGTGAGCACCTATATTTATAGGCTTAGGAAACTCAAAGATGGGTTAGGCTTTAGGATTCCCTTACGGGCTTCATAAAACATAAGATGGGCTTGCTTTAATTTGTTTGGACTTGAACTTGGAATTGAATTTAGCTAGATTCATTTAAAATCGTTTTACTTTTGAAATCCAATTAACTTCCCAACTTGAAATAATAAATTCGTTTTGTAATTAATTAAAATAATAAATATTCTAATTAATTAAAAATGCATTTAAATAATATTTAAATGCGAAATAAATTCTAAAAATCATAAAATGCTTTATAAATATAATAAAATATATTTATAAATACAGAAAAATACGAGGTATTACAGTCTACCCTCCTTAAAAGAAGTTTCGTCCCGAAACTTGCGCACGAAAATCACAATTTGAAATCAAAACATGAGACTTATGAGACTTTATTGTGTTTTCTTTGCAAAAATATTTTAGTTGTTGTACTCTTTAAGTAATTCAACATGATAATATGAAGTGCAATTTCCATAGAAGGCACTAAATTAAGCACAAAATAAGGGAAAATAAGGTAAAATCGCGAAATTCTACCGCACTCTACCCCCCTTAAAAGAAACGAGTTACGACCCCGTGTGAGGGGGTCGAAAAAGCACGAGGCTAATGCGTGACCTCGTCCCTCGTGGGTGTGACGATTCTTTTTATTCAATCAAGTGTAATTGGTATTCCTGTGAGTTTACACCCAATTGACTAGTAATATAGGAGTCGTCATTCAGTTTTTAACGACAATGAGAAAAACTGACAAAACCCGGTTATCGTGACATAAAGGGAGTGCAATTATGTTTGACCACGACGGCCGTAGGTTCCCTTGTGATCCCTGGTGTGGGGATCTCTCAACATACACCCGCAAGGTAGAGATTGAGGGTTCGGGGGACTGTAACTACCGAGAGGAGTACTTCGCTCGTCGATAACTCCAGAGGCAGGATATCCTTACTAGCTCAGCATAAATAATTGAAGGGACATGCGTTAACTATTAAACTAATCTGAATTGATTTTAGCAATATGCAACATATAATACTAATTCGATCGTGATTATCTGATTTAAATAGCATTAAGGGACCTAGCATGATAATCCGATTTCCCAAAAATATTATATTTGTTAGGCGTGATAGAACAATCAGATTTAGTTAGTTTAACAGTTCATAAAAAGGGCGAGGAAAGCAATTAAATCATCGAAAAGGGACACATTACGACGCACCCTTGAGAGGTGCGTCACGGTTCTCAGAAAACTAACCACTTTGACTTTGCTATTTCTCCTTTTTATTTAACGAATCTCAATTATGGGACAGGATACGTTCTGTTCGATTTATGGATCGATTGCGACAGTACGCGTGAACAATTTCGCAGCGAGAGGCTTAGGCTAAGGGTTGGAGCCAATACTCAGAATATAATTGTGTGTTGTTGTGTTGTTTTCACGTTGAACTTAGGGGTCTATTTATAGGAAAAAGTGGCGTAGAAAGATAGTTTTTCAGGAATTTGAATACGAAATGGATTAGGAAAAGAATCCGTCCCAGGTATTTTCGGCGCCCAGCTCTGGGCGTCAAAGATTTCGGCGCCCAGGGCTGGGCGTTGAAAATAGGGTCTGGCAGAATTCTTTGTCAGATTGGACTCTAGAGTACGGAGTTCATTAAGAGACTTAATCCGAGTTATTTGGTGCGTATCAATTTACGACGGAATGCGTCTGGGCCCTTTACGAACTCTAGGTTCGTTATGAGTTTAATTAATACGTTAACTCTTTTATCGAACTGCGATAGGAATAGAATTCCTTTTACAATTTCTATCTCTTTTCGGATTTATGTTGGAGTGCAACACCTAATTCTGACAGGTTTCTATCTTTTTATTCTTACTACTTTTAGAAACTACCCTTTACGGCAGTTACTATTTTTAGCAGGTTTCTATAAATAGCAGGTTTCGGGTGAAATGAAAAGGGGAATTGAGATTCGATATTTTATAGGAGATGCGTTGTCAAGTGGAGATTTACGTTTTCATCATCGAACCTTCCCTTTCGAGAATGGGGACAAAAGTAGGTGTCTACACCCCGTAACTCAACTACCCTCGGGAAATAGCTAGGGATACTTTCTCATATCGTCCTCCGCTTCCCTGGACCACAAAACTTCATTAGACCACAAAACTTTCACAATTTTAACACCCTTAGTTCGTGTATTACGACTTTACAATCCAGGACTTTGACTGGTCTTTCCTTGAAATATAAATTTTGGTCTAATTCTATGGTTTCCGGTTGCAACACATGCGACTTATCTGGAACATTCTTTCTCAATTGAGATATATGAAACTGAAGGAAATAATGCCCTTGGTCCAAGTATGCATTCTATGTTAAGTCTAATAAATGCGGTTCAGTATTAATTAACAAGTTAATAATTCAGTGAGATCAAGTGAGCTGAATGCCTAGCTAGAGGCCGCTTCAGTTCAAGTGGAATTAATGATATTAATCCACAGCTTACTCTTGACTGAACCCGTAGGGTCACACAAATAGTACGTAAACGGATCAAGTATTTAATGGCATTAAATACTCCATCTATGAATATTCGGAATCGACGGATCTTGGTTTCAGTGGGAGCTGAGATCGTCACAAGCAAGAAATGAATACTCCGGAAACGATGATATTGCCGGAAACGGAAATATGGATCGTATCGGAAATATAAATATTATCCAAGTCGTAGATGTTGCCGGAAACGGAAACATGGTACGTATCGGAAAATATTATCGGAAATGGAAATATTGCCAGAATCGGAAATATTGCCGGAAACGGAAATATTGTCAGAATCGGAAATATTATCGAAATCGGAAAATAATTCCGGAAACGGAAATATTAAATATTTGTTCGAAACGGAAATTAATTCCGGAATCGGAAATGTTAAATATTGTTCGTATCGGAAATGAATTCCGGAATCGGAAATTTAATCGGAAGCGTATCGTACGAATAAGCATCGGACGAGGCCTGCCGGACGAGGGCCCAGCACGAAGCCAGGCCATCGCCCAGCAAGCCAAGCGCGCCACACGAACAGCCAAGGCCACGCCAGGCCGAGCGCAAGGCCAGGCCCAGCAGGCCGTGGCAGCGCGCACAGCGCGCGCAGCGCGCGCAGGTGCTTGCGTGGGCTTATAGCTCGCGTAGGCCTCGCTGCGTGGGCTGCTGCCCGCACGCACGCGCATGGGCGGCCCATCGTGGCTGCCGTGTGTGTGTGCGTAAGTGTTTGTGTTCAAGCACGATTCCTAAAACGTGCAGAGTTCGGTTAATGATTAAATTCCTAATTCTATTTGATAAATTAATTAATTAGAGTTCTTGTAGGATTCTAAGTTTAATTAATTCGTATCCTAATAGGATTCCAATTCTCTTTCCATACCCCTATAAATATGTGGCCTGGGTTCACAATTTATGACGAGTTTTAAAAGTATTCTAAGTGAGTTTTTGAGAGAAAAATTCAGCAACACATCTTGCTCAAAAGTGCCGAAAATTCTAGTACCTTAAGGGCGATTCTAGTTGGTCAATCTTAAGGCGGATCCGGACGTGCTGTGGACTATCTACGGAGGGACGACACTTGGAGTCCTAAAGACTTGTTCTTGCTCGGTTCGGGCGCAGCTAGGGAGGGCACGCAACAAAGAGTATGCATCTAAATTATGCTATATGATTATGTGTAAATAATATGTATTCATGGGTTAATGGTTGTTTCCGCATGATTTATGTAATATCATATGTATCATAACCTAACAGAAACACATTATGCACTCTATGTAGGTCCATGGGTAAGGCTAGTCTATAAGCTACCTTTCCTATCCATTCTAGGATTTCATATGGGCCTATATACTTTGGGCTAAGCTTCTCTTTCTTGGCAAATCTTATCACATCTTTCATTGGTGAAACTTGTAGTAACAATTTGTCACCCACTAGAAACTTTTGTCAAGTATGCATAGCTCTTTTGGCGATCTTGCGCTACTTGAATCTTTGATTGAATAGTTCTAATTTGGTTCATTGTGTCTATCATTTGAGGTCCTAACACCATTGTCTTACTGACGTCGCTCCAACATAGTGGACTTCTACATTTCCTTCCATACAAGGCCTCAAATGGTGTCATTCCAATACTAGCGTGATAGCTATTGTTATATGAAAACTCAATCAAATCCAGGCTATCTTCCCAACTTCCTTGGAAATCAATGACGCATGCCCGAAGCATGTCCTCAAGGGTTTGGATGGTTCTCTCAATTTGTCAATCTGTGGCTGGGTGGAAGGTTGTACTCATTTTCAATGTCGTACCAAAGCTCTTCTGCACACTTTCCCAGAAGATTGAAAGAAACCTTGAATCCCTATCTGGCACGATATCCTTAGGAACTCCATGTAGTCTCACAACATACTTAATGCAAGCCTTAGCAAGTTGCTCCATCTTTCTAGGTCTCCTTCATTGGTATAAACACTGATGGCTTGGTCAGTCTATCTACCACAACCCAATTTGTGTCATTTCCTAACTTTGACTTGGGTAAACACGTGACAAAGTTCATTGAGATACATTCCCACTTCCAACTTGGAATCTCTAAAGGTTGGACCTTTCCCTGAGGTATCCTATGCTCAATCTTAACTTCTGACACGTCAAACATCTTGCCACAACTCAGCTACTTCATTCCTCATTCTTGGCCATTAATAGACATTTTTTAAATCCTTATACAACTTGTCACCACCTGGGTGAACAGAATATGGTGTATTATGACCTTCTCTCATAAGATTTTCTTTAACTCTTCGCACATTTGAGGCACACACCACCTTCCTTTGTGCCTAAAACTTTCATCAACATGGATTTTAAAATCTATTTCCTTCCCTTGCGAAATCTTTTCCTTGATTCGCTCCAAGTTAACCTCTCCATTTTGATTCTCCTTAATCTCATCCATGCAAACAACATGGCTGCTAGCTCTATGACATGGGTAGGGTACTTAGGTTTATACGGTTTTAATTTCCTTGATGCATACACAATAACCTTCCCGTTCTGCATCAATACACACCCTAAACCATTCCTTGATGCATCAGTATACACATTATAGGTATCATTTCCATCTGGGAGAGTTACCACTGACACGGTTGTCAAACGCATATTTAGAGCTTGGAATGCTTCCTCACAATTCTCATTCCACTCAAATTTAGCTTCTTTCTTCATCAAGGTAGTCATTGGTTTGGGTATCCTAGACAAGTCTTGCACAAAGAGTCTATAATATCCAGCTAAACTTAAGAAAACTTCAAATTTCAATGACTCTCTTTGGTGTAGGTCATTCCCTAACAGCTTTAATCTTGCAAGGTTCACTATAACTTCTTCTTTAGACAGTAGATATCCCAAAATGTGACATTCTCCATCCAGAATTCACACATTGGTAATTTGGCATAGAATTGGTTATCCCTAAGTGTACTTAACATAGACCCAAAATGTTCAACATGCTCTTTATTGCTCTTCGAATACACCAAGATATCATCTACAAAATCACTAAAACTTATCCATAAATGCATGGAACACACGATTCTTCAAGTCCATGGATATTGTAGGTGCACTGACCAACCCAAATGGCATAACAATGAACTCGAAATGACTATATCTTGTCCCAAATGCAGTCTTTGGTATATCATTATCCGCAATTCTCAATTGATGGTAACCTGATCACAATTCGATTTTCAAGAAAATTCCTGCTTCTTTAAATTGGTCAAAGTAGGTGTCTATCCTAGGCAAAAGGGTACTTTGCTCTTAATTATGACCTCATTGGTTTCCTTGTAGTCTATACAATGTCTCATACTCTTATCCTTCTCTTTCACAAACACAATTGGTGCTCCCCGTTGTGATGCACTTGGTCTAATATAAAATTTCTCCAACAAATCTTTCAATTTACCCTTCAACTCACTCACTTCTTCTGGAGTTATTCTATATGGAACTTTCGAAATAGGTGCATTTTCATGTTCTAAGTTTATAGTAAAGTCAATAGGTCGATTGGGAGGCATTTCTGGGGTCTCTTCCGGAAACACATCCAGAAACTCATTCACAACTTCAATGTCCTCAGGTATATCCTTAACTTTATTATTAAGGTCTCTCACATTGCATAAGAATAGTGGGTTCCCTTTACTGACTAGCTTCACGAGTTCAATTTCCGTGATAATTCATATGTTTCTAGGCTTACCCAAAATGACGATAGGTACTACTGTACTTAAGCTAAATCTCAAATCAACCTCCTGAGTTTCGCAGTCAATTTTGTCTTTGAATATGGCCAACCAATCCATCACTAAAATCACCTCCAATTCCCCTAATTTAATCTCAACCAGGTTAGACAGGAAAATGGTTCTGGCTATGGTCAAGGCACATTCTTATGAATCTTGGTACTTACTATACTACCAGTTGGTATAATTATGGGCACCTCAATGAATCTGGTTTCCAACATTCTTTCTCTTTTTTCTAGTTTCACTTTCAATCTTGTTCCTCCTCACCTGTAGTCCATACAGATGAGCAGCCTTTCCCTATATATAGGGTATCTAGAGAATTAGAGGTCTCTCCAGATAGTAACAACTATGAATCCATTTGACAATCCATTTTCAAACCTTTGAGCCCTAAGCTCCTCCGTTGCCACCACTTCAGGTGCAAATCTAGACAATTCTATCACTTAAAATAGTATTTCGTCACAACCATCCCATCCATCCTTAGCTCAATGTATTCTTGGGCTTTCTACTTTTTCAAGTACGGTTAGTAGCATTTGGTTCTTAAGGCATCTTTGAATGATTCCTATCCAAATCCAGGTGTAGCTCTCAAAGCGTTCTCACACCTTTGCAACCACAAATCAGTTTCTCCCATAAGATAATACACAACATTATTAACCCTAAGATTCCCTAGACATTTTACAACAACCATCAATTTATCAAACTTTCTAAGCCAGTTCTCCGGTACATTTGGGTCAGACTCCCCTTGGTACAGTGGAAGATTATTCTGGACTACCATCTTGAACATTCCCCTAGCAGGGTCATTAATTGAATTTTGCCTAGTCTCTTGCTAGGTTCTGAAGTACTGCGGCTAGTTGCCTAACAACATTGGCTATTCCTTACTCATACAAGACTCACTTTAATGACTGGGTTTGACATGGACAACGCTAAGGTTACAGACCAACAAACCAATCAAATTATTTTGCAACAATGCATATAATTTCAAACATGATGGTGAAACTGGAGCCACCTACTAGCCACCCCCTTGACTTGTTCGAACCACATAGCTAAGTGGGAAATAACCACGATGCACTTTAGTTAATAATCAATTCAAGAAATAAAACACATAATCCCTTTGCGATACCCACGAAACTTTTAATCGAGATTTGAACTCAAGAGATAACAAAAGGAATTCGATGCTTTTATTAATACTTCAATGAAAAGGCCTTACATCCATCAATAAGATTGCTTTTATTTCTCCAAACCATAATTGAACTAATAACCATAAATAGTAGCTTTGCTACTTTATTAATCAACAAAAAAAATAACTAAGGATTACAGTTCTTTAAAGACTAATGTCATCACGACGATCATCTCTTCCTTTGTATTGTTCTGGAGTAAGTTCTTGATCATTAGGAACATCCATGTTGTCTTCCCGATCAGAATATTTATCTATAACCTCATCATCCTGTTGTGACACTCTATTAACATCACTATTAGCCTTAGGTTCTATTTCAAAGCCACTAGAAAACTCAATATAGTAGGTTCATGAACCACTGGACTCAGATTTTCAACCTCAACAACTTCACCATCATCATTCAATTTATCATTTTTTTTTTCCATTTCATACTCAATCATCATCATCATCCTCATCATTATTACCATCTCATACCCATCATAATCATCTATGTCACCTAGGCCTAATCCCATAGGAAGCATACAATCTTCATAGCACCTAGCCTTTCTGCTAATTCAGTGATAGTAATCATAACCTCAGAATCATACCTCCATTTACCATCTACAATGCCATATTTCCTCCAGTTAGGTGTATCACCCTCAAAATGCATATCACTAAACTATGCTTAAGCTCTATATAAGGCGTCATATGGGGTAAACAATATACAATCACCTCAAGGCATAACATTAATTTTCCTCAAATATGGCAAATTCTTAAGTCCTAAAAACACACACTTAAGAGTCTCACTAACGTGTTCCCAACAAAATTCAACCCCCAAGGAGAGGAAACAGTTTAAGTTCGTGGAGCCATACAATTTCAATGCACAAGTACATGCATAATCATGAATCGTGATGCAAATAATCACATAAAGCAACATAAAACATGATCAATCTTAATTAAAAGGTCACAAAATCAAGGCATAATCACATAAACAATTGATTAAATTGCATACTTAGATTAAATGCACACTTAGTCTAAATGCCCTTCTTAATCTACCCATTCCTCACTTGGAAGTAATATTAATTTTCGAAATTAATTAAGAAATAACTCCTAACTTTGTTGAAATTATTAAAATTACAATCGAAAATTAATAAGAATTATTAATTAAATAAATTAATTAATTTCGGGAAATTTTTTTTTTTAAAAAAAATGAATCCGAAAATTAAATAAAATAAAAAAAATATAAATTCGAAAAAGATTCGAATAAATAAATAAATAAAATAAATAAAATAATTTCGGATATTTAAATAAGAGAAAACCGAAGATAATAAAAATAATTCGAATTTAATTCGAAAATTTCGAATAAAAAAAGAATTCGGAAAAATTAATTAAATTAAATAATAATCCAAAATTTTCAACTCATTTCAAACGACACAAAATAATTGGTATTTGACCTTTAAAATATTGAGTACTCAAAATAATACGTTTTGACTTTAGGAAAATAATATTTAAAAATCCTAAAGTTCCGCAAATACCACTTTGTAGTATGAATTACTACAAAGAAGCATTTGTCTCCGATTACCACTTTGTAGTATTGCTTACTACAAAGAAGGAATGAAACTAAGCTCTAGTATACCACTTTGTACTATTACTTACTACAAAGTAGCCTTAAGCTCCTGAATACCACTTTGTAACACCCTAATAATTCCTTGCTTTTATAAAACCATTTTCCAACTTAAAATAAAGGAATTACTAAAGTATTACCGCCACCGTGATAACGGTTAAGGCTATTACCAGAATTACGCAGCGGAATTTAATGTTAACTAACTTTCAAACCATTATGAATAATATTTATTGAGGCCTCCTACAAGTTGGAACCATAACGGCCCAAAACCAAAGTATTAAAAAATCCATAAACTCCAAAATATGATTAAAGTATAATTTGAAATAGTTTCAAAGCACAAAAGAATGCAACTCTCTCAACCATCCCAAGCTACATGATTTCGATCGTACTTTGATCTACCAACCTGCTAAATTAATCTACTCCCCAACAATGCAAGTGCAAATGGTGGATCATCATAGGGTCATTAAGGCGAAGGTCATGACCAAAAGACACAAAGCACGTAGTCAGCAAAAGCTGAGTACTTACAAGGCTAGAGTGAAATAAAACTATAGACATGCATCACTCGCTAAAGTACTAATCAACATGCAAAAGCCATTTAATAAATAACAAACGAATCATGAATACAAGACTCGACTCTTGACTCGACTCTTGACTCACAATTTAATTAGAATAAGCTTCGAACGGGCCAAAAGAATATTCCATAAAGGAATGGTGTTGGGAGCCCACCAAACACCAAATAATAAATAATAATATCGGACCATACCGAGTGTCGGGCCATACCGACGGAATTCCAGCGCATAATTTAAATGAAACAACGTCTTGTATCATTAGTAGGAGATCAAGCTTTCCGGCAAGTCTCCCCCCATTGTTCATACTCAAGGTATATACGTTCCAAGAGTTTTGAAGCTTGTTCTGGTTGCACTTTACGTTTATTAATATTTTATTAAGGCGAACTCGAGACCCAAACAACCATACATTTAATAAACAACAACCAAAACAGTCTCATTTTAATCCTTTAGGACTTGTGATCAATAAATCCAGACGTAGTGAAATTACTACCAAGTTCCTTCTCACAAAAAGGTGAGATTCCACATCATGCCTATTAACATGAGGGTTGTGCCCTTGCACGACAAATCCTAATTCATTTCATACAAAATATTCCCAACCGAACCCTACATGTGCGGTGGCTTACGTGAGCGAACCCTTCACATGTGGTAAAATAAATAGTGCAACGAGGCACGAATAATTGGCTCAAAAGTATGCTAGACATCCCGTACAATAGCATACAAATAAATAATCCATCCCTTGCATGTGAAACAAACCATACATGCATAAATATTGAACAACATGATTGACAATGAAATCCATACTCACAATAGTCCCAACATGCTTGTTCAACCAACGAATCAATAATTCCAATCATAAATATCCACATGATCGTTCACCAAACCAAATATGAATTCACCAAGTTCACATAATATAATTCACATCAATAACAATCATGTAATGTCCCTTGACAAATAATGTGGTCGCCCTAGACTTGTACGTACCTGGAATACCTAAGTACGGGGACCACTGTGCGAATCACAACTTACTAGAAATCAACTCTTATAAACACAATGGAGAAACTTAATTATTATCCATGCTTACTAAATTTCCAGCAACTTTGTTTAGTTTTAAAACACTTGAATTAATTAGAACTTAAACGTTCATAAATAAAATAATAGTCTCAATCAATCGTTTAAAACCCTAGCATGAAATTAATTTATTTTCATGCATAAAACCATTAAAAATCGACGTTTTAAGTCTTTATAGTATTCTGAAAAATATAATTGATTATCATAATTAAATTCATCATCTAATTATGCTAATCAATCACCCATAAGGCTTAGATTAAAACTCTAATCATAGTTTGTAATTAAACCATTAAAACTAATAAAAATTGAAGCTTTAATATATATTTCAAATCTGAAAATTATAATATTTCAATCCAAAACATTCTTCAATATTTCAAACATACAAATCCTCAAAATTCGGTGTTCATAACCGATCCCAGCATTTTAATTAATCAAAACCAATAATAACAATATAATTTAAATACGGAATTGAAATAGAATAGGCAAGGAAGAAGAGAATTATACCAATCCGGCCTATAGCACGGTACAATCACAAATTGAATGTGATTGGGCGAAAAAGGATTGAAAATATACGGAGTATGATACACACAACACACGGTTGTGTGTGTGTGTTGCGTGCGGTGCAAGCACAAAGGCAGGGGCGGCAGCACGTCTAGGCAGCGAGCACAAGTGAGAGAGAGTGTGCGAGTATGTGTGGCTGTGTTGAGGGCAACAAGCAGCAACAACGAGTGAGGGGCGTCGAGTGCTCGGGGCTGGGCACGACGTAAGGGAAGCCAGAGAAAAGGGGAAAGTGAAAAACTGCAGCAGGAATTTAGAATGCTCATAACTTTTAATCTATAACTCGGAATCGATCGATTCTTGAAGCAAAGTTCAAGAACTTTTCGAGATCTACAACTTTGTAGAAGATACCATTTTCTGCAAAACGAACAGAAATAGGTGAAAAACGGCAAAACATAAGTTCGCGAAAGAAAGAGGAATTTAGGTTAGGGTTTTACTTTTAGGTTTAATGAATAATAGGGAGCGATTTTGAGGGTGAGCACCTATGTTTATAGGCTTAGGAAACTCAAAGATGGGTTAGGCTTTAGGATTCCCTTACGGGCTTCATAAAACATAAGCTGGGCTTGCTTTAATTTGTTTGGACTTGAACTTGGAATTGAATTGAGCTAGATTCATTTAAAATCGTTTTACTTTTGAAATCCAATTAATTTCCCAACTTGAAATAATAAATTCGTTTTGTAATTAATTAAAATAATAAATATTCTAATTAATTAAAAATGCATTTAAATAATATTTAAATGCGAAATAAATTCTAAAAATCATAAAATGCTTTATAAATATAATAAAATATATTTATAAATACAGAAAAATACGAGGTATTACATCACTTCTCTTTAAACATAAACTTATAGGTAGAAACGGAATCGTACATTCCTTTCACTTGTTCCTTGTTTTCCTATTTCTTATACCCGGTCTTATAGCCTTAAGAATTGAATTCTTTAGTGTTGAATTTTATACTTTGTTAGACATGTCCAATGTCACTCCAACAAATTTCTTACCATTTTATTTATGTTGAATATTTTACTTCAATTAGATGATCTTACCAGAAGCTTCTAAAGTTCTATAAGCGTCGATCTATTCAAATGTCTAATAGCTAGACTCATTCGAGAATTAAATGGATTAAAGATATAGGTTGTTAACCATTGGTAAAGCTGAGCGTTAAACTCAATGCTTTATGATCTCAAAACTACATTTTATTTTGAATTCCCAAGCACCAATAGGTTTACCATTCGACTTTGATACTCGAAAACAACCATAAAAGTCGCTATAAGAAACATACATTTAAATTGCTCATTTTCACTCATTTCAGTGAATCATTCTTGGATTCACTACCAATCAAGGAAATTTACTGTTACCTTTATAAAAGGATTTACTGAAGTGCAAGATATTTAATTATAAACAGTAATTAAAACATACATTGAAGAATGCAAAGTCTAAACATTTATCATGAGCAATAATTTGAAAATTAAAGCAATCATGCAATTTAAACAAGTCATTGGCATTTTGTTCGAAATATTTGGTTCCGACAGGTGTGAATAAAATGAATCCAAGATCCTCAAAATCATTGAAGAATTAAGCACATTATGTTTTTGACTCAATTCTAAAATATTTTAGGTAATCCTTTGCTAATAGTCTAGAAACTACTATTGGTTGATAGGTACGTCTAAGAACTTATTAGGTAAACTTATCCCATTTTCCACGACATAAAAGGACTCCTTACTTATATCGTTGAGTTCAACCAAAATCAACTTGTACTCACAACTAATTGTGTACTACGATCTGAAGTGACACCTCGCTATGGCGGAAAACTATCACTAATTAATTGACATATGTACTCACAACATTGTGTACCTTACCCCTTTAGAATCAATAAGTAACACCTCGCTATGGCGGAAAACTATTACTAGATTGATGTAAAGGTTATCCAGGTAAGGGTTATTTTCGAATGTCACCTTTTAACTAAATTTTAAAGTTTGGAACTTAGGGCTCTTACTATGTTGGTTAGATTTTAAGTGAACTAAAATCCTTAATCATGCAACATAATCAAGCCACAATCTTATGCATAATATCAAGACATATCTAAAGCAATAAATATCTTAAAACATGCATAAGATTTAAATGTGATCTAGTATGGCCCGAATTCATCTTGAAGCTTCAACTTCAAACTCTGTCTTGAAAATGGATTAAAACTCCGTCTTGAATTTCACCATGGGAGGCGCCATTTTCTTCAAATAGGATATTCTATAATTAAACTAATTACAACTATTTGATGGTACGCAGACCATATTTAAATAAAAACTCTGGTGCATTAGACCAATTTAACATTAAAATTAATGGTATACATACCATATTTACTATCCTATTTGGGCCATACTAGTCACTTTCCGCAACCTGCAAAACAGTACATTTACAATATACCATTCATCCATTCGTTTATAAATGAATGACCCACTTAGCAAGTTCGTAGAAAAATATGCATCACATAAACATTTGCAACAACTAATCAAAGGTTCCAACAATCTACAAATTATTCAACCTTATTAGTTCTAATCGATTTGTTTTAACCTTAAAGGAATAAAGACCTAATCAAGAGCTTAATGACTAAAATCTCCCACTAAAACCAAGAATTTATATGCTTTATTGATTTTAAACATAAAATGTATTTCCTAGTCCAACCGGAAAATTACAAATTTAATTAAAATTTAAAGCTTGTGATAGGAGATGAAGTTGTAACTATTGTGTGTGCCTATGCACCACAAGCAGGACTAGATGCTTCAACTAGACAAGAATTTTGGGAGGATTTAGAAGAAGTCGTGCAACGTGTTCTAGAAGTGAGAAACTGATCATTGGTGGATCTCAACGGACATGTAGGCTCGAGTCGCGATGGATTTGAAAGCATTCATGGTGGTTTTGGGTATGGGGACGGAATAAAGCGGGAAATGCTATTTTGGATTTTGCATTGGAATATGACTTGGGTATAATGAACACTTGGTTAGAGAAAAGAGACTCTCACCTAGTAACCTAAAGGAGTGGAGATAATACGAGTCAGATTGACTTCTTCTTAGTAAGGAATTCTTTGATACAGTGCTACACCAATTGTAAGGTGATTCCGGGTGAGAGTACAACAACCCAGCATAGACTTGTGGTACTTGATTTTCGAGGTAGAAGTTATATAAGGAGGAGAAGACCACTAGTGGAGCCTAGGATCAAGTGGTGGAAACTTCAAGGGGAGAAACAACTAAAATTCGTGGAAAAGGTGGCAAGTGAAGGTATTTGGGCCCGGGATATGGATTTGGATATAGACTCATTATGGACAAGAATGGAGCACACTATAAAGGGAGTGGCGAAAGAGGTCCTAGGGGAATATAAAGGAATCATGCCACCAAGTAAGGACACATCTTGGTGGAACAAAGTTGTGCAACAAGCTATAAAGTGCAAACGAGAATGCTATAAAGAGTTGAGAAAATATAGAAGTGATGAGAACTACGAGAAGTACAAGGAGGCTAAAAGGGAAGCAAAGAAGGCCGTAAGAGAGGCTAGAGCAAAGGTGAACAGGATCTTTAAGCAAGATTGGATACAAAAGAAGGGGAAAAAGGCATCTATAGATTTGCTCGAATAAGAGATAGAAAGATGTGAGACATCGGGAGGATTAAATGTGTGAAAGATGTTGATCAAAAAGTTTTGGTGGGAAATAAGGAAATCAAGGATAGATAGAGGTTCTACTTTGATAATTTCTTCAACGGGGATCAAGGGCCCGATATTGGGGATACAAATATCCCTCGGGATATGGTTAACCTAGACTTTATGCAAAGAATACAAAAGAGAGAAGTCAAAATGGCACTGAAAAAGATGGGACGCAAGAGGGAAGTGGGGCCCTATGGTATACATTTTGAAGATCGACTAGAGATGATTGGGACAGAGAGGGGATGTATGGTTAAAAACTCCTTTCAACAAGATTTGGGGAAGTAATAGGATGCCATTAGAGTATAGGAAAAGTACTATCATCCCCTTGTACAAGAATAAGGGTGATGTCCAGTATCCAACTCTCGAGGAATCAAACTAATGAGTCATACTGTGAAACTTTGGGAGCGGACTATTGAGCAAAGATTGTGGAGAACTATGAAAATTTTGGAGAACCAATTTGGATTTATGCCTGGGAGATCCACTATGGAGGCCATTCATCTTATAAGGAAACTAATAGAAAATTATTGAGATAAGAAGAAGGATTTACATATGGTTTTCATTGATTTGGAGAAGGCGTATGATAAGGTACCAAGGGAAATTCTTTGGTGGGCATTAAGTAGGAAAGGAATTCCGAGGAACTATATTGATATCATCAAAGACATGTATGATGGAGTTAGTACGAGTGTGAGAACTAGTGTTGGTAAGTGTTAGGTTATGACAAATATAAAACATATATTTCATGCGGATAAACCATAAAACCAGGAATCCAAATTAATTGCCACATAACCAATTAGCATAATTTAGGATACATACATGCGTAGCGTGCCTTCCCTAGCTGCTCCCGAACCGAACAAGAACAAGTTTAGGATTCCAAGTGTAGTCCCTCCGTAGATAGTCCGCAGCACGTTCGGATCCGCCTTAGATTCAATTAACTAGAATTTAGCCTAAGGTATTATGTTATTTGCACTTAATTATTTAGCAAATTATTAAGCTTAGTTTTTAACTTAAAACTATATGAATACTTTGTATTGATGTATGTAAATTGTGATTTCCATCACCTATTTATAGGGTAGGATTATCGGAACTAGAAACCTACTAGGATTCAATTTATCTAATTCAATTAGAATTAGACTTAAATTAAATCTATTAATTTTAGTGTTTTGCTTAAAAACTAACTCTAGTAGTTTTAGGAAAATAATCTAATCGGACAAATCCTAAACTCCTAAGGATTCGAAACACGCACGAACACAACGACACGCACGAACAGCCCACAAGGGGCGCTGCCCGCGCGCGGTGGGTTAGCTCGGCCCAGCAGCGCTGGTACGCGGCCCACAAGGGGCGCTGCCCGCGCGCGGTGGTTTGGCTCGGCCCAGCAGCGCTGGTACGCGGCCCACGAAGGGCGCGCCAACCTGCTGGCCTTGCCTTGCATGTTGGGCCTGGCCTTGCTCCGTGCTTGGCTGGGCCTGCTTGCTTGGCGGGCTGCTGCTGCTCGCCTGCTGTGCTTGCGGGGGCTTTGCTAGGCGCGGGCCTCGCTTCGTGTTAGGCCTTGCAAGCTCGTCCGATGTTTATTTCGTACGTCGCGCTTCTGATTAATTTTCCGATTCGAACAATATTTAATATTTCCGATTCCGGAATTAATTTCCGTTTCTAACAAATATTTAATATTTCCGATTTCGGAATTTATTTCCTATTCCGATAATATTTCCGATTCCGGCAATATTTCCGTTTCCGGCAATATTTCCGATTTCGACAATATTTCCATTTCCGATAATATTTTTCAATACGTACCATGTTTCCGTTTCCGGCAACATCTACGACTTGGATAATATTTATATTTCCGATACGATCCATATTTCTGTTTCCGGCAATATCATCGTTTCCGGAGTATTCATAATTTGTCTTTTGACGATTTCAGCTCCTACTGGAAACGACATCCGTCGATTCCGAATATCCATAAATAGAGTATTTAATTCACTTAAATACATGATCCGTTCACGTAATATTTGTGTGACCCTACGGGTTCAGTCAAGAGTAGCTGTGGATCAATATTATTAATTCCACTTGAACTGAAGTGGCCTCTAGCTAGGCATACAGTTCACTTGATCTCACTGAATTATTAACTTGCATAATTAATTAATGCTGAACCGCATTTATTAGACTTAGCATTGAATGCATACTTGGACCAAGGGCATTATTTCCTTCAATAAGACCGAAGAATTTCCCATTACGATTGGAGTGCATCAAGGTTCCGCACTTAGCCCGTTTCTTTTTGCTATAGTTGACGAATTGACGCGGTCAATTCAAGTTGGTACACCCTGGTGCATGATGTTTGCAGATGTTATTGTGTTGATTGATGAAACAAAAGAAGGAGTGGAAAGTACGTTGGAGTTATGGAGACGAACTTTGGAATCTTGGGGTTTAGGCTGAGTAGAAACAAGACGGAATATATGGTGTGTAAGTTTAGTGGAGTCCAAGATAGAGAGACAGGGGCTATTACCTAAGATGGGAAAATTGTCCAAGGATCTGAAATGTTCCGTTATTTAGGATCTATAATCCAAAAGGATGGATAATCAAAGCAGGTTGGTTGAAGTGGAAAGGTGCCACGGGGTTCCTACATGATTCAGGCATGCCCCAAATATTGAAGGGAAAATTTTACCGCACGGCAATTCGACCGGCTTTGTTATACGGCATGGAATGCTCGGCAGTGAAACATTGTCACATGCATAAGATGAATGTGGCGGAGATGCGCATGTTACGTTGGATGTGTGGGCATACAAGAAAGGATCGCTTGAGGAATAAGATTATTAGGAAGAAAGTATGCATTGCACCGATTGAGTGTAAGATGATGGAAAATCGTTTAAGATGGTTTGGACATGTAAGCAAAAGATCAAGTGATGCCCCGGTTAGGAGGATAGAAGGGAGGCAAAGTGATAGAATTGCAAGGGGTAGGGGAAGACCTAAGAAAACTTGGAGGAAGGTGATTGAGCACGATATGAGCTTTCTTGGGATTGAGGAAAATATGGCGTTGGATAGGACTGGGTGGAGGGAGAGAATATACATTGATGACTTCATTTGACTTATACAGCTTCAACGTTTCTGATTCTCTCTATTTTTATTTTTATTTTATTTTTAAAATTCTTTCAAATTTTTTTAATTTTACATGCTATTTTGAAATGTACTTATTTTACTTATTCATTTATTTTAAACTTTACTTATTTTTATTATCTCTTACAATATTTTTCTATAATATATAATATATATATAGGGTCCCCCTCCAATGAGAAGATCCTTAAAATAGGAAGAATGAGAAGCAATCTAAACCGTCCTAATTAATGAACAAGATCCAACCGCCAGGAATGCGTGAAAAATAACCAAAAAAAAAACGACAAAAAAAACCTAGAAAGTTAGGAAAACTAAAACACGATTCGCGTTCTACTCTTTAATGGAGGACAAAATTTAATCATCATCGCATCTTCTCTTCTGGCTAAACGACGTTTCAGAATTGATGTCAAACATTCCCCAGCATGAAGGTATTTGGTTCATTTTATTGTAATCAATTGCTTTTAATTAGGCTTTCGAATTTATCGAACCAATTAAAAAGGAAACCAATTACAATTTGAAACAATTAGAAAAAATTGGCTGCGAAATTAGTTAAATTTGATTATGAAATTGTTAAATTTTCATACCGAAATTATTAAATTTCAATTTTCTCATGTTGAATTTCGTGGGGGTTTAAGACATGTGGTTGAATTTTGTAATGTGGGGGGTTTAAGCCCTGTTGTTGTATTATTTTAAAGTGTGGGTATAAGCACAATTCAAATGATTGCACAACTATTAAAATTTGATTGCGAAATTGTCTAATTTAGATTTGCTAATGTGAAGTGGGGGTTTAAGCACCAAAAAATGAAAAACATGAGCAAATATTAATATGATATGTGTTTTACTAATTTCAACAACCAAAAAATTGAAGTTGTTGATTGCAAAAGGCTTGTTTCATTCTTTTTCTAACAAATTGAGGAAAATCCAGAGAGCACACAGGCTGAATAAGGTCCAACAGTAGGGATACATATACTTTGCTGGTGTTTAAGCCCCAGTTGATGGTTTTTGAAGTGTTCAAAAATCTAATGAGCAACAATTGTTTTCGAGTTTTAATTTAAAGTAGGTGCTGATAAAGTAGATGCTGATAAAGTAATTATTGTTTGTGCTCGAGTAGTTATCAAATGAGCAACAGTTGTTGTCGAGTTTTAATCTAAAATCTAATCTTAGCTTTAAGCCGAATAGAATTACGAGCAAAGTACATAAAAAGAGAATGCAGTTGTTGTTGTTGTGGTGCTTTAACTGTATATAGAGAGACATTTGTTGGAATTGTAGACTAAAACAAAACACAGTAGGGATACATAAACTTTGCTCATTTAGAAACAAAGTAGGAAAATCGATTAAGAGCCAAATCCAAGACTTTCAAGTCATGTAAGTGGCTAATTTGGGTAGGTATTGGTCTGGTAATCTCATTGTTTAGAATCCGAACTTTAATATTTGGTCATTTAGAAACAATGAGCAAAAACTTAGATCGAAACTTTAATATTTTCTCATTTACAAACAATGAGCAAAACATTAAAATCTGAAACATTAATATTGGCTCATTTACAAACAATGAGGAAAAACTTAGATCGGAACTTTCATATTTGCTCATTGTCTCTAAAGGAGCAAAGCAAATGTTTAGAATCCGAACTTTAATATTTGCTCATTTATACAAAATGAGCAAAACCTTAGATCGAAACTTTAATATTTGCTCATTTTAAAACAATGAGCAAAACTTTTAAATTCGAAACTTTATATATTTGCTCATTAATAGACAATGAGCAAATATTTAGAATCGAAATCTATAACATTTGCTCATTGTCTCTAAATGAGCGATTGTTTAGAATCCGAACTTTAATATTTTCTCATTTATAAAAAATGAGCAAAAACTTGGATCGAAACTTTAATATTTTCTCATTTTAAAACAATGAGCAAAACTTTAAAATTCGAAACTTTAATATTTGCTCATTTATAGACAATGAGAAAATATTTAGAATCAAAATCTACAACATTTGCTCATTGTCTCTAAATGAGAAAATGTTTAGAATCCGAACTTTAATATTTGCTCATTTAAAAACAATGAGAAAAAACTTAGATTGAAACTTTATTATTTGCTCACTTAGAAACAATGAGCAAAAACTTAGATCGGAACTTTAATATTTGCTCATTGTCTATAAATGAGCATATGTTTAGAATCTGAACTTTAATATTTGCTCATTTAGACACAATGAGCAAAACCTTAGATCGAAACTTTAATATTTGCCCATTTACAAACAATGAGCAAAACTTTAAAATCCAAAACTTTAATATTTGCTCATTTATAAACAATGAGCAAATATTTAGAACCGAATCTATAACATTTGCTCAGTTAGAATCAATGAGCAAATGTTTAGAATCCAACCTTTAAATATGGGACATTAAAAATCAATGAGCAAAAATTTAAAAGGAAGCAGGAAGGAGGATACTTAGTTTCTTTTCATTGTATTGTTAAGAGTACTTGCTGTAGACTGAAACAGACTAGAAAAAAAAATCTGGATGCTTTTTACTATATATCTGATTTTTATCTTTGTTCCAACATATCTGATTCTTTTTTATTTGTGTAGTTCCTACTTCCCTTCCTACAACAGGGCCTACATAGCCTACAACAAGGCCTACGAATCCTACAACAGTACCTATGGAGCCTAGAACAGTACCAATGGAGCCTACAACAGTACCTACGGAGCCTACAACAGTCTCTACATTGCTTACAGAACAACCTACACCAATCCAATATATCCGAAGCCCTAGAGCCGAATCATATTTGACTCAAGATGGAACTAGGGAATGGATTCCTTATTGTGCTGAAGATAAGAAACCACGTGAAGGAATGGTATTCAAACTTTAGAGCAGGCTATGCTCAAATATGTGGTTTTGATGTTCGTTCATCTATGGTATACAAGAATAGCAAAGGTATCATCTGTCAAAAGTATTGTCTTTGCAGTAGAGAAGGTTTCTTAGAATCCGAAGGTAATTATGATGAAAAAGGGAAGCGACGCTGTAGAAGAAACTCAAAGCGAGTTGGTTGAAAGGCTAGAATCATTTGGAATGTTAGTAATGAAGATGAGGAATACAAAGTTACCAATTTTTTTGAGCCTCATAACCATTGCCTAGCCTCCCCTACATCCATGCCATTTTTGAGAAGTTCAAGGAAAATGAAGGTTGTTCACAAGAATTTTGTGAATAATAATACAAGAATGACATTGGACCAACAAAATCTTTTTGGCTCCTTAAGGAAAATGTAGGTAGTTACGACAATGTTGGGGCCACAATGAAAGAATTTATGAACTTTCGTAGAGATTTGAAGGAGCACATCAAGGGTGATGATGCTAAGATGTTAATTGAGAATTTTATACGAAAAAAGAGATGTTTTCAATGGGTTTTACTTTGATTATGCCCTAGATGAAGATAATCATGTTTCACATCTGTTTTGGGCGGATGCAACTAGCCGTACGAATTATTCAGTGTTTGGTGAGATGATATCTTTTGATTGCACCTATGTCTCAAACACATATTCAATGGTTTTAGCGCCTTTCACAGGAGTAGACCATCACAAGTCTTGCATCACATTTGGGGTTGACTTAATTTCTAAAGAAAATGCTCAATCATTTGAATGGCTGTTTAGGACTTTTCTTAATGCTATGGGAAATTATGAGCCTAGATATTTAATAACAGATCAAGACCCGGCAATGAAAGTTGTCATAAATGAGGTGTTTGTTACCACTCGCCACCGACTTTGTTTGTGGCATATAATGAAAAAAGTTCCTGAAAAAGTAGGCCCAGGCTCAAACAAGATGAAGATTTTCTTACGTTGTTGAATGCTTGTGTATGGGACATGGAACAAGAATCAGAAGAATTTGAAGCTACTTGGAACTCTCTTATGGTTCAATATAACCTTGTGGAGAATGGTTGGTTCCAACATATGTTTTCAATAAGAGAACATTGGATACCTTGCTACTTTAGAGATCTCAGGTTAGGCAGCATTTTCTCTTTTTATTAATATGTTTTGATGTCAAATTTTGTTATTTTGTTAATTTGATTTGATCTCATCAGAATTTTGTTCTCTCATTTCTGCAAATGAGCAAAATATATTTACTCATTTAGACAAACGAGTAAAACAAATTTACTCATTTAGACAAATGAGAAAAATAAATTTACTCATTTGGCTAAATGAGCAAAAAAGTTACTCATTTGTGCAAATGAGCAGAAAACTTTTTGGTTATTTTAAAAACATTCATCGACATCTTGTAAAACCAAGATTCTCGACTGCTGGTGCTGCCTTCGTATTTTAGAAGCGCCATGTCTGGAGCACTGCCTTGATCTCCCCATCCTTATTATAGCTCTTAATCCGTAATGTGATTGTCTGCCCATTCGTTTCCAATTTAATCATTTTAAGGTCAGACATAATCTCAAACTAATCGAAATTGACCAGAATAAATTTCTCGATATATTCGAATCGTGTTGCTTCTACTATCATTAAGACAACAATAAGCATAAAATTAGCTTCGATCTTGTCATTAACCAGCTTTCTGTAAACATTGTTGATAAACATGTCAAGTTGTTAAACGCCAAATCCCAGTTTCTTTCTATCACCCCCCTTGCTTTCCTAACAATAATAGTTACTTCTGTAGAAAATTTACTCATTTGTCTAAATGAGGAAAAAAATTACTCATTTGTGCAAATGAGCAGAAAACTTTTTGGTTACTTTTTTGTTTTCAATGTCATTGATTTCATAAATTAAGCGATTGACTGCAGGTTAGGGGGCATTTTAAGAACAACATCTAGATTGGAAAGTGAGAATAGCTTTTCCAACAACTTCACCAATCCGCATGTGAGACTTGTAGAACTTTACATGCGTTTTGAAAGTGCAATGGAAGCACAAAGACACAAGCAAGATAAGCTAAATACAGATTTCATTCACTATGTTCCTCAATTTATAACTCCATTGCCTTTGGAGAAACATGCAGCTGAAGTGTATACAAGAAAAATGTTCTACATGTTCCAGGATGAGGTGTACAAAGCTTGCATGTTTTAGATGTGGGATTAATTCTATTAGAAAGGAAGAACATATAGAAATCACACGTGTCATGGACCATTCTCGACAGAATATAAGTGAGGTAACATTTAATTCTGGAAATCTCATGACATCATGTTCTTGCAAATTGTTTGAGAGATTGGGGATTTTATGTAAACATACAATATGTGTTTTAAATGCAAGACAAATTACAAAGATTCCAGAGTACTACATTCTTGATCGATGGACAAAAGAGGCAACCAAAAGGCCAATTTTTGATATGAATGGCAACTTCCTTGAAGAATGTGGGAAGATGAACACAACAACTAAAATGTTAGGGAAATCTGGTCAGTGATTTTTAATTGTGTAGGCCTTGCAGAGGGAAATGAGGAAAATTTGCAACAAGTTCTCGATAATCTTAGAGATTTTAGTAAGAATTTGGTAGAAAAAGGAAAGTGTGTGCCAATGACAAAAACTCAAGAGATGCAGCTTTTTGTTGGTCCTAGTGCGTCTTCTAACCTCAATATCCAAAATCCAATACAATGAAAGAATAAAGGCAAGAGACATAGAATAGTAGGAGAAAAGGAGGCAGCAGTTGAGCAAAGTCACAAACCCAAAAGGAAATGTAAAGCTTGTGGGGCATATGACTATCACGACATTCGTAACTTCCCGAACAAAACTACAACCTAAGCAAGGTAACTCCCCACTTAAATTCTGCTTATTTACTTTCTGTCAATCTGTGTTTTTGGTACCTTTCACCAGTTAAGTTGTGATGTATGGTGTTTACATGAAGTCTAGCTTAAGATTAACTTGCTGAGTTGATGTAATGCTCTTTCCAAATCAGTTACGTCCTGCATTCACTTTTTTGAAGTCTTCTTGTATCCCACCTTATGGTTTTGAGTCTTTTGACAGTATGAGACCTGAGAGTCTGAGACAATTATGTTGTTTCTAGGCATGATCATTTTCTTGGCTGTTATTAACTCTCCTGATTACTATTTTTTTAGTTTAATTGAAGGCCTTGAGCCAATAAAGCTCAAACTTCAGTTGGAGATTCAATATTATTGTTATTGTTGCGTTGTAAATGGCAAGATGTATGACATGTATCTATGGGGGGTGGGGTGGGTCAACTTAGTTGTTGTCTACCACTTTTTGAATGTTGGTTAGTTGGGATTAAAGCATCCGCACTTGTTGTAATTTGTTTCAAATGATATTTTTTCCATGTTACAGTGAAACGGTGAAGTTTGGACATGTTACCTTTTTCTGGAATGGGAATCGCTCAGGTTAGTTTAACTCTGAAATGGAGGAGTATGTTGAAATTCCTAGTGATAGTGGCATTAGTTTCAATGTCCAACCTTAAATGAAGGCTCAGGAGATTGGCGAAAAGGCAAGGGATGCCATTCCGAGCCGCAAATTCCATCAGGTCATTCAGAACTTTCTTTTCATAGCATCCTTGAAGGTTTACCCTTGTAAGGCTTTATTTTAATAAGTTACTATTCATTTTATTTCAAATTGCATATGCTTTCAATTTGTAAGCGGAACGGTTTATTTTCTAAGCGTAGTTTTACTGTTGGTATATAGTTGACTCATGCTGACTTTGAAAGTTTGATTCACTTTTTGGCTTTTTGGGTGTTCGTTCATTTCAAAATGCATATATATTCAAAGATATTTGTTCATTTGAATAAAATTTTCATTGTTGTTAATTGTTGGGTTGTGCTTGGTTTAGATGGACTGTTGTTGTATGTTGTTTGGTGCAACTGTTTTATTTTCAGTTCTGTTGTACTTTATACTACTCTGTTGTTGTTTTGTTGGGCTTCTGTAAGGTCTCTAGATGCACTTCTACTGCAAGGCTGCAAACTTGGAGAAATGTGCCTACTCACATTAGATACTCTATATCATACTGTATGTTTTAACTCGATTATGAAATAAACCAAAAATTATTTACTAGAAACATTATATTTGGCTCTCTCAGGTAACGAGGAATCAAGAAGCAGTGGACATAATTTGGCACGTAGATGATCCTCAAGAAGCTGCTGAAAATGCTTAGCAAGGGAAGATTTGGGAAGAATGAGCAAGAGCAACATTTCTTGCTTAGTTATTCGTTTTGATTAGTACAGACTTTATACCTTTTGGACTTCCATCTCTCTCTAGTACAATTTTGTACCTTTTTGAACCTATTTAACTGTAACAACTAATTACTGTGGAATGAAGAAAATATGTTTAGGTAGTGAACTATGTTCAGGTTCTGATTAATAGGAAGTTTTTTCTGCTGGATAAAAAAGATTGAGTTGGAGACAGATTGCTTAAATTTATTGCTAATTGTTCACGTAACCTGCTTGTACTTTTCATTTTGCTAATTGTTCAAATAACAAGGTGGCACACACCTTGGCCAAGGCCAGACAACTGGTCTGGTTGGATGAATGCCCCCCAAACATTGCAACATATGCCACCCAAAGTTTAAAGTTTCAACTTTAAAATTTGCTCATTTATAAACAATGAGCGATTGTTTAAAATCCGAACTTTAAAATTTTCTCATTTAGAAACAAATGAGAAAATATTTGGACTCCGAAACTTTAGTATTTGCTCATTTAGAAAAAAAATAAGCAAAAGTTTAAAATTGAAACTTTTATATTTGCTCATTTATAAACAATGAGCAAATATTTAGAATCCGAAACTTTAATATTTTCTCATTTAGAATAATGAGAAAATATTTAGAATCCAATCTATAATTTTTGCTCATTTAAATACAACGAGCAAAAGTTCAAAATCGGACTTCAAAATTTTCTCATTTACAAACAATGAGCGAATGTTTAACTTTGAACTTCAAATTTTGCTCATTTACAAACAATGAGCAAGTATCAAAGTTCGAAATTTAAAATTTGCTCATTTAGAAACAAATGAGCAAACGTTTAAAATTGAACTTTAATATTTTCTCATTTAAAAAAATGATTTTTTTTTTTTTTTTAATTCAGAACTTCGATACTTGCTCATTTACATGCAATGAGCAAAATTTTAAAATTCGAAACATTAATATTTGCTCATTTAGTAACAATGAGCAAAATTGAAACTTTTATATTTGCTCATTTATAAACAATGAGAAAATATTTAGAATCCGAAACATTAATATTTGCTCATTTAGAAATAATGAGCAAATAGATAGAATCCAATCTATAATTTTTGCTCATTTAAATACAATGAGCAAAAGTTTAAAATCGAACTTCAAATTTTGCTCATTTACAAACAATAAGCAAAACTTTAAAATTCCAACTTTAATAATTTCTCATTTAGTAACAATGAGCAAATGTTTAAATTCCGAACTATAATTTTTGCTCATTTATAAACAATGAGAAAATATTTTAGAATTGAAACTTTAATATTTTCTCATTTATATACAATGAGCAAATATTTAGAATCAAATCTATAATATTTTAATATTTTCTCAATAACAAACAATGAGCAAAAATTTTAAATTCGAACTTTAATATTTGCTCATTTATAATAATGAGCAAATGTTTAAACTCCGAAACTTTAATATTTGCTCATTTAGTAACAATGAGAAAAACTTTAAAATACGAAACTTTAACATTCGCTCATTTACAAAGAATGAGCAAATATTTAGACTCCGAAACTTTAAAATTGCTCATTAAGTAACAATGAGCAAATGTTAAAATCTAAACTTTAATATTTCTTCATATAGAAATAATGAGCAAATGTTTAAATTCCGAACTTTAAAAGTTGCTCATTTAGTAACAATGAGCAAAACTTTAAAATCGGAAACTTTAATTTTGCTCATTTATAATTAATGAGCAAAACTTTAAAATTCGAACTTTAATAATTTCTCATTTAGAAAAAATGAGCAAATGTTTAAATTCCCAAGTATAATATTTGCTCATTTAGATATAATGAGCAAATGTTCAAAATCCGTACTTTGAATATTAATTCGAAACCAAGCTCTTATGTTTAAAAATATTGAAGTTCCATTTAAAAATACCCATTCAAAAAGAACAATGAGCAAAAGTTTAAAAATGAAACAAACCCGAACTTTGAAATTTTGCTCATTTTAAATTGTCAGTTTAATTTGTCGAATGTTATGGGTAGTTTTTAGGGCTCAATCTCTTTAACCAGAATCATACTGGTACACTGTCCTATCTTGTATCCTCAACTGAAAAAAACTATGAATTAAATAGATGCCAATTACGAAACAATTCAACATTTTGTTGTTGATTCAATATCCAATAAGGTTAGGCACATCACCTGAAGCAACAAGTACACAATTCATTGTGCTCAACACTTAAACAAGGCATGAATTAACGGAGCAACAGAATTACAAGCACAGCTCCAAAATATCCAAGATTACTAGATTACTGAAATCAAACACCAAATATCCAAATCTACTTACACAGGAATACACAATAAAAATGTTATATGTCCTAGATAACATCTATTAAATTCGTATGCATTAGTATTCATTAGGTGTAAAACACATATTCAGGAAGTTAGAAGAATACAGAACACCAATCAACCCTTGCTTTGCAGAAGTTAGATGAATATGAGATCGTCATTAGCTAAGTCTGGTTTCGTGCTGAAGATCATCTCGTAAAAATGCAAAAGTTACTTTCTGCCTTTGTTTTTCTTGTCTATTATGACTTTTGCTTCATTGATATCACTTTTGATTATATCCACGCAATATTTGGAAGCAAGTCTGTCCATTATCAATAGCTGCAAAAAAAAAAGATCCGTTAATCAAAACTTAGCCATTAAAACATAGGAATTCCAGTGATGTATTTCTTTCCTGTTTGTCAGCATATTCTGATTGAGGAACTTAATTTTAAGGATAATTTTGAACAAGAAATAAATCAATGAAAGAAAACAGTAGAAAACAACATTTTTCTACTAAAAATACTTTCACTATTAAAATACTTACATCGTTTTTCTTCAAACCACAATCCCACTTTTTCTGTCCCATATATGCCTCCATGTGCCGCATAAGGGAAATACCACAATATTCGTGCTCAGCATCAGATGATTGCCAATCAAAAGACAACACACAAGAAGTCATATCCATGATATCTTTCTTCAACAAGTTAGCTTGTACCGAGCCCTGATGTCCCATCACGTGGGCAAATGCATACCTGTGTATAAAATATAAGACGGGTATTAGTAAATATAAATAGCCAAGATAAATAAATGTAAAAGATTATAATTGTATACCAGGTTCTTCATAAAGTTACAATAACTTGGAAGACCTTCAACCCAATCAATCACATCCATTGAATTTAGGAGAGTGTTGAAGCAGACAAGAAAATAGTGGGCATCCCGATAAACAGGAAAGAAATACAACGCAATATCCTTGATTTCAAACCGACTTCTCTTCAACTCTTTGTCTGCTGCTTCTAAAAACATTCCATTCCTAATTTTAACAGATTCCTTGCTAAATTGCAAAATCATTTCCTAAAATGATAAGAAATAGATGTAAGAAATAAATAAAAGACGAGTTTAGCCGGGTTGGCCACATTCTGCCGTAAATGAGAAATTTAAATGCAACCAAAATCATTGAAGAATTTTTAAGAAGAAATAAAAACTTACTGCTGGGAGATAATTGAAAAAGAAACGAGCTGGTGAGGAATAAGATTTGTATTGTTCTTTGGAATTTAGAATCAACGACCAAGCATCAATTATGGGAGAGAACAGTCTGTTGGCTTGGTTGAATGACTGAAAGTGAAGCCTTGTCAAAGAGAGTTCATCACGGTCACCCACTTTCCACACAAAAAGTTTTTCACTGAAAAAAAAATTCAAGTAAATAATACATCAGAATGTAAATTAAAAAGACTTTTTTGTAAAAATTTTTGATAAGAAACGTATTTAGCAGGTTCTTAAGGGTTTAACACATAATCCACAATGGCTTTTTGTGCAGGTGTTAGAGCACTTTTTATGTTCACCATTCGATCCTTATTTGGTGAGTATAAAGTCTTCGACGGAGTGACTTTTCTATTCTCTACCTTGTTTCTTTTGTTGGCCTCACAGGTTCCTTTTCCCAGTTTTGTTGGTGAATCCCTCTTTTTCTGATTCCTCCTTCTATCCAACCTCAATTCTCTTTCAGCCACTTCTTTCTCTACCGCTTCTTCAAATAATGCATTTTCATTCAATTTAACAGTGTCTATCCCTTGCAGATTCTCATCCACCTCAAGCTCGTTATCCTCCAGAATTTTATGTAAAACATCAGCAGCAATTTCAGAAACAGTTTGAGTAACCGGTGAGTCAATTCCTAGGCTAAATGACGGGGGCACCAGCTCCTCTGCACATCTTGCATTTTTCTTTGCATCCCTTTTTCAACAATATCATCCCAATCTTTAAGCACAATCGGATACCTCTAAAACTCTTCATCTTCATCTTGGCTGAATCTGGGAACAGGCTCTTCACGAGGAATTTCAACAGGAATCTGCACAAAAAAAGAATCAGAAATCTGAACAGGCTCTATGAATCACTCATTATCTTTACTCATTTGCTCATTTTATAATTATGAGCAAAGATATCCACAAAATCTTTGCTCATTTGCTCATTTACTCATTTGTTGCATTTGTTTCTGACTTTGAAATTGCACATACGAATTTGAAATCCAACATGTAGAAAGTCTAAGAGGCATGATAGTGAAGCCATATGGGATCTTGGACCCAGCATAAGGCATGTGCCTAGAAAAAAGGAGGTATACATTTGCACAATTGCACTTTAAAAGATCCAAACTTCAAACCTCTAAGATATGAGATATAAAACACTTAGGAACTAGTTTGTATGGGTACTGTACAACTATACAACCAACTGTTGAAACTTCAACTTCCAAGGAAAAAAGAAATAAAAAAGCTGTGTTATGTCACCTCCATGAAATTTTAATTGCCCCAATAATTTTTATTTTGTTCCCCTGAATTAGAAAGTTGCTTACTTTAGGGGAGTTACATGAGTAAAACTTAAAGGCCACCAAATAGGAAAAATACTTCAAACAAGATTGCCATCATCAGACATGAATTTATTGGAAAAATGGGTTTACGCTTCCCGACACCGAGAATATCTTAGCACATGGAAAACTGTTTTGCAGCAGCACAAAGATGGTAAAAAGAAAAACAATATCCAAGACAAAACAACTGTTTTGTAGCAGCACAGAGATGGTAAAATGAAATTTGTATTCTCAATAATCACAATGTTGTCAAAGTCACTATTTTTTCATGACGATATTCATCTGCAATTACACAAGAAAAACCAAGTTGATTGTCTAAATCGGCTTTTGTCATTGTCATCTACAAATTCTCCCTAAATTTGACCCTAAACCCAGCTCAATACTGATGTATACCAAAACTTCACAGCAAACACAAAATTCCAAACCACATTTCATTCTTCCCCGGCCAATGGTTTAAAAATAAAAACCATCCACAAAATCTTTGCTCATTTGCTCATTTTATAATTATGAGCAAAGATATTCACAAAATCTTTGCTCATTTTCTCATTTGATAAAAAACTCTCTGATTTTCTTTAGACACAAACTTAAAACAATCTTATACAGTAAGAAAAAAACAAAAACCATACCTCATATTGCTTCTCTGTTATATTTGGATTGGGAGTAACAACATTCTCTGTTTGGTTGAAGTTGTTTGTAGAAGAACAATTGTCCCACACAACTGAAGCTGAATCTCTTAAGGACTGAATTCTTTGATCATCTAGGAAATCAGAATATGCTTGTTGCGCCTTTAGCTGGAGCTTCTCCATTGCCATTGCAAGTTCATTAGCAGCAACAACCAACTCCAAAACACAATTCTACAAACATGAAATATTTAGACACAATTAGCAAAACTTTAAACTCGAACTTTAAATGAGCATATTCTGATTGAGGAACTAAAACAGGCTCAGTGAATTTGACTCAAACCCTATGATGGTGGAGAAATCAATGTGATAGAATTGAGGAAGTTTGAGGATTGTTGATTTCTTATTTTTGACTCAAACCTCTATATTTTTTATTGCTCGTTTGAATGATTGAGAAATCAATTAAGCATGTATACATGAGATCAACATAATTCGAGGGTGTGGGAAATTGTGTACACGAGTCCCGAGAGGATTAATACGAATTTTAATCAGGGATGCATGCTGAAGCTTCACCGATGGAGGTGAAAAAATCTGGAGTCGGGAGAAAATGAGTAAATTAAATTCAAATTTTGCTCATTTGTGCAAATGAGCAAGTTATATTTTGCTCATTTGTACAAATGAGCAAGTTGCATTTTGCTCATTTGTACAAACGAGCAAGTTACATTTTGCTCATTTGTACAAATGAACAAGTTAAATTTTGCTCATTTGCACAAAGAATTTGCTCATTTGTTGAGGAAAAACTGTTTGCTCATTTGCACAAATGAGCAATTTAAATTTTGCTCATTTGTACAAAATGAGCAAAAACAATTTTCTCATTAAATTAAGACAGCCCTAAAACCAAATAAACCCGGCCAAATGTTACTTACTTGTTTCAACTGAAACTTGTTCTTCTCAACAGGAGGGTCGACATTTTCTTCAAATTGAGGGACTTCATTCTCTTCGGGACAAGCAGAAGCATTTTCCTTCAACAAAAAAAAAAAAAAAAACCCAATGCGTGTTAATATAGTTGTATAAAGTGCTTTAACAATATGAAATAAAAATATACAAATATTAACCTTTGGTTGATCTTCAGGAACTTCTTGTTCACTCTGTAGATTTTGTTCGGGATTCTCATCATCAATAACCTCTTCTTGTTGCTAAAAAAAGTGATAAAAAGTTAATGCTATTCAAACTCGAAATGATAAAAAAAATGAAAAGAAGTTACTAAGGTATTTAATGGAATACCTTTCGAGTTCCAGATGTTTCACCCTTATCTACTGCATCATTCGTCCCGTGGAATGCAATCCTACCCGATTCGATCTCAAGTCTTTCTCGTGTGAATAACATATTACAATTCCATCCTTTTATTATAGACAGCGATCTTTCAATATGCACTTCCTCTATAGCAACTTTATCCACATAGAAGAGCTACAAAAAAAAAGGAGAGTAAATGATAAATAAGAGAATGTGAATGACATTAAAAAAAATCAGTAATTACCATCAGAAATATCAAAGATCCAGCAAACCATCTTCCCTCTACCTCTTCCCAGTACCTCTTACTGTTAACTAAGCATTGAAGCACATAATTACACCAATTCATTTTTTTTTAATTTGACTCATTTCCTTCAAATACTGCAGAATCCAGCAGTTAACAAATTGGTTTTGCCCTCCATAAATTAGAATCGAAGTAACAATTATGTTATTCCAGTAGGAACACGCACAAGAGGGGGGGGGGGTGAATTGTAATTAGAACTTTGATAAAGTTTCTTGCGGAACTTAAGAAACAATCAAGGAACTGAGAATAGAGAAGACAATAACAACAATTGTGAAAACTTCTTGATACTAATCAAGAAGAGAATTCTTTTATTATGGTAATGCCTCGATTACAATAATCTCTCCAACACAAGTTCCTCTCAAACTCGTGTTCCTCACAGTAATCTACTTCGATTACAACTCCTTAACTTCTCTCTCTCAGACTTAAACTCTAAGTCTAAACAGGATAACTCTATCCTTACTAATACAAAATATAATTCGTGTTTGGATAACTCTAGATATTAATAATGCTTTTGTGTGGATATAAGGAACTTAGGAACTTTGAATTAACTAGGACACAAACTGTTTTAGAAAATCTTAGACAAAACGTTTTTAGGAAAGCAAGAACTCTCAGAATGTTTGTGTACTTTAAACCAAAAACGATTTCCCTTTTATAGTGTTTATCCTTAGGGTTAGTTCCCTTCAAAACCTCAACTGCTAACTGCCAGCACTTTGGTCTTCCACGTCCCTTGACTTGAGGAACAAGGGGAAGACCACTTCCCACGTTCAGCCATAAAGCAGTTAGTGGTTTGACTCAATCAAACCCTAAAATATTTCTTTAAAACAGATTTTATTTATCTACAAAAACTTAGGAGAATTTTTAGGAAAATAAGTTTTGTTTAAATAAAATAAAACGTAAATCTATTTTATATTAAATATGTAAAACTTGTTTTTATTTATGAAAATGTTTTCCATAAAAATCGCTTCCAATAAAATAAATGGCCTAATTAAATCATAAGTTCCTTGAGTACTCTATATACCATTAGCATAATTAATATTTACATAAAATTCTAAGTACAGTGGACTACCTAGACTTTATGTCTTCCCTTTGTCTGGAACTTGCAACTCAGAAGCTTCAGACGTTCCAGCTAAGGAACATTGATGAGTTCCTCTCTTGCTAACACAGGAACTCTTGGCTATGAGTCTGTAATAGTTCTTGTGAATATTCGAAACTCTTGATATGTAACTGTGTTGCTCCTCTTGTGACTTCAAACTGGAACAGATACAACTTCCAGCTCTGAAACTCCATTGACTGTTCCAAGTGTACCTCAGGAACTTCACCAGCTTATTCAAGTTCCTATCCTAATAGAAACTTGGGCATATGCCTGTTCAAAGTCATTTAGCAACCATAATCAGGAAGTTTGCAATATGTGTGTGTCATCAACCAAAACTTAGGAACAACAATATTCCCCCTTTTTGGTGATGACAACACTTGCAAACTTTTTACAAAGAGAGTAAGTACAAACAAACAAGAACTTATACAGACTATTGTGAAACAGAACATAAAAATTGAAAAACAAAAGAGAAAGATTAAAGAGAAGAAAGAGGAGCACCCTTGGCTTACAGAGAGATTCAGAGAGATTGATGCAGGAACTGGATTGAGTGTGCCTTGGAAGTTTGCACCCTTGACTTCCCCCTGTTGACATCAACAAAAAGCATAGCACGAAATATAGCCATTCCAAACACAGTGCCCCACGATCAACGTTTGGCAAGTTAAGCTAGCCTCAAAGTATTAAACCAACTCATACAGTAAATTGAAAGCAAGCAGTAATGATCAAAACTAGAAAGCACAGATATGTGTAACCAAGCAAGTCAAAATAAGATGGAACAGATACCCAAGTTGAAAATTTATACAAACCGAAAGCAAATTAAAAAGATTGTTCCATGGCAAAAGATAAAAGAAACATGGGATAGGGTGATTTAGGCTTGGGATGGGGAACCAGAACCAGCAGTTTCTTCTATCACAGTCTCCTCAAAAGATTCCAGATTGTTGATCTTGGTGAGGATTGTGGCACGAGTTGCATTGGCTTGTTCTGAGTAGTGGTGAAGATTGTTTTGGAGAGTCTTGACACTTGTAACCAATGCACCTATGTGGGCCTGCATTGAGCTAATCCTGTGATCTGTTCCCTCCTGTAGTTCCACCAGACGAGCAACTGTTGCCTTTAGCTCCAATATCTGATCATCCTTTGTGTTCCAGGCACCCCCATGATCTTGAACATGTTCCTGTTCAGATGGAACACGACGAGCTTTGGACTTTTTGGAGGATCTGGGTGTCCTTTTTCTTGGCCTAACAGTTTCAGGCAGTTCCTCTTGATTCAGTGGAACAGCATCCTCCTCTATGGGCATCTCCTTGACATCCCCTTCCTCATTTATTTCCATGAAGACAGGCCCTCTTTTCTTGTTCTCCTTCATTGCCACCCTCATGCTCTTTCTTTTTCCTACACTCTTCCTGTTCCCTCGAGGTAAAGGGACCTCTATTTGTTCGAGTTCCTCCTCCTCCTCCACTTCTTCTTTAACTGCAGTTCCTTCCTGATCTTCCTCATCTTGTTTCTCTTCCTTTCCAGCCCTAATGACTTTACCCTGAACCACTTTAAGATTTAATAGATGGAGCATTTCAAGTTGAAGGATTTGGGTGGATTTTAAGGGAATCACAAAGTATGGGCTAAGGTCAACTGAGAAGCTTTTGAAGATTTCTGTAAGAAGGGAGGAGTATGGAATTTTGAATTTGGGGATACAGGTGGATAAGTGTTTGATCATGATTGCAGGAAAGTTTATGGGAATTTTCCTTTCAAGACAATACATGAGACATGCATCAAACAGACTTGCTATGTTCCTTTTCTGAGTTCGAGGAACTACACCTCTCCACACAATATTAAACAGTAATTTTTGAAGAGGTGAAAAGCAGTTGTGTGAGGTGGAGGTGGATACTTTAGAATCTCCTCCAATGGAACCAACTATATCTTTCTCATCTACATTATCTATGGTCACTGTGATTTGACCTTTGAGCCACATATCAAAACCCCTATTGGGTGTACCAAACAGCTGTTCCAGATAAGAGGCATCAAATTCGATGCGAGTTCCATTCACTTTACTTGAACATACATTATCAACACATGCAAAGTTCTTGCAGAATTCTTTCATAGCTTCAGGAATTAAGGGGGATTTGGCATAGGTACTCAACAGACTTACCCACTTTTGTTGTTCAAGGATTTCCATCAACTCTTTAAATTTCGTGGCTTCACACCATGTTGAGTTGATTGCGAACCCCTCGACCAGATTGTTTTCCTTTGCAGTGAGTTTCTTGGACCCTTTTGCTTCCCCCTGAGTTAGTTTGAGCATTCTCCTCTGTTTCCTCGATGTTTTCACCAGAAGCTTCCACTCGTCGTTTTTTGGATTTTCTTGTGGAGGATCTAGGGTTTGAGATTGGGGATTTCATTTCGATGTCAGTGTTGGTTTGTTCCCCCTGAGTGATTGCGAGCATTGGATTGTGGGATCGAAGAGGAATTGGCGATTGAATGGGTGAGGTATCCATGGGAACAGGAGATGAAGGGTTTCTCTTTCGTTTGAGGGATGTGAGATCAGTGTTGTTGCTTGTGAGAACCATGGTGGAGGTTTTTATAGGTGGAAGGAGAGGTGATGTCAGTGGAGAAGGCGTGTGAGAGAGAGAAAGGGGGTTGCATGGATTGATTGTGGAAAGTGAAGAGTTTCTCCTATTTATTGCCAATGGAACCGTTCCAAACATTCTTTGAATATGGGTATTCGGTTTTTAATTTAAAAAAAATAAATAGATAAAAATAAAAGGAAAATGTAGAAAAAAAATTGTGTTTGACTTTGACTTTCTTAATTTCGTATCTCTGACTTAACTAGTTTGAAAGGAACTGCTTACCTTGCTCATTTGAAGTGTGAGTGAATTTGCCACGATGGTAAGCTTCAACTATGTTTGCACACAAGATTTTGTGTTTGTAATAGTCTATATGTACCATGATTTTTGCTTTTGCCTTAGAGGAACTCCAATTTGGCAATTACCTTAGCTTGATCATTCCGAGTTCCATTCTCATTTTCTCATGTTTCTCTCTGTTCAAAGGCTTAGTTAAAATATCAGCAATTTGGTGATCAGTTTGGCAAAAATCTAATTTGATCAAACCTTTCTCAACATTATCTTTAAGGAAATGGTGTCTGATGTGGATGTGTTTGACTCGGGAATGATGAACCGGATCTTTTGAAATACAAATAGCACTAGTGTTATCACAATAGATAGGAACACAATCATAGATAATACCAAAATCTCTTAGCTGTTGTTTTATCCATAGAATTTGTGAGCAACAAGCTGCAGCAGCTACATACTCAGCTTCAGCTGTGGATAGAGCAACAGTATTCTGTTTCTTGGAACCCCAAGAAACCATGCATGGACCTAGGAACTGTACCATACCTGATGTGCTTTTTCTATTCACTAAGTCACCTGCATAATCAGCATCTGCATATCCTCTTAGCTCGAAGGATCCACTTCTTGGATAGTATAGGCATAGGTCATCAGTTCCTTTGAGATATCTTAGTATTCTTTTCACCGCAGTTAGATGGGACTCCTTTGGATTTGATTGAAATCTTGCACATAGTCCTACACTAAAAGAAATGTCAGGTCTACTGGCTGTTAAATATAATAGAGATCCAATCATACCTCTGTATTTTGTTTGATTCACACTTTTCCCATTTGGATCAGTGTCTAATCTGGTAGCAGTTCCCATGGGAGTGTGATTTACTTTGGCTGATTCTAGCTCATATTTCTTTAGGAGTTCCTTCACATACTTTTGTTGGTGTATCATGATTCCCTCCTCGGTTTGCTTGATTTGTAAACCAAGGAAGAAGTTGAGTTCCCCCATCATACTCATTTCAAATTCACTGCTCATCAAGCTTGCAAAATCCTTGCACAAATTTTCATTAGTTGCTCCAAATAATATATCATCAACATAAATTTGAACTACTAACAAGTCAGTTCCTCTAGATTTTAAGAATAAGGTTTTGTCTATTCTACCTCTTTTAAAATCATTTTGAAGGAGGAACTTTGATAATCTCTCGTACCAAGATCTAGGGGCTTGTTTTAGTCCATAGAGAGCCTTATCTAATTTGTAAATGTGATTTGGAAATTCGGGATTTTCAAATCCAGGGGGCTGTTCCACATAAACATCTTCCTCTAAGAAACCGTTTAAGAAAGCACATTTAACATCCATTTGATAAAGTTTAAAACCCATGAAAGCAGCAAAAGCAATTAAGATTCTAATGGCTTCTAATCTAGCAACAGGTGCAAATGTTTCTTCAAAGTCAATGCCTTCCTGTTGATTATAACCTTTGACCACTAACCTTGCTTTGTTCCTTATGATTGTTGCATGTTCATCTTTCTTGTTCCGGAACACCCATTTCAGCCCTATCACCTTCTGGTGCTTTGGTTTGGGTTCCAAGTGCCATACCTTGTTTCTTTTGAATTCATTTAATTCTTCTTGCATGGCAATGATCCAGTCAGCATCTTCCAGAGCCTCAGTGTGATTTCTTGGCTCAAATATGGAGAGGAACGCGTGGAATGCGCAAAAGTTCCTTAGTTGTGACCTTGTCTGAGTTCCTTTTCTGATGTCACTCACAATGAGTTCCATTGGGTGGGACTTTAGATGCTTCCAAGGTTTAGGTTGAAATTGAGCTACTGGTGTTGTGGCATTTTCGTCAGTTCCTTCTATGACCTGAGTTCCCTGTTGGTCATTGTGGGGTTCCTCTGGTGTTGTTTCTGGATCTTCTTGGTTTTCTGCTTGTTCCTCTAGTACGGGAACTTCTTGATTTTGTTGAGCAGTTCCTCTTGCTGTGTGTTTGCTTAGTTGGAACTCCTCATCATTTTCTGCAGCACGAGATAAACCAATCTCGAAAAATTCTTGTTCCTGTACTATGTCAGTTTTGTTAGATTCATCAAATATTATATGTACACTTTCCTCAACACACATAGATCTTTTGTTATAAACTCTATAAGCCTTGCTATTTAAGGCATATCCTAGGAACACTGCCTCGTCGCTTCTTTCATCAAACTTCCCCAAGTTCCTTTTTCCATTGTTGTGGACAAAACATTTGCTCCCAAAGGCTCTAAAGTAAGAGATGTTGGGTTTTATACCTTTTAGTAGCTCATAGGGGGTTTTGTTTAGGATTGCTCGAATCATAACTCTATTTATAATGTAACAAGCAGTATTGACTGCTTCAGCCCAGAAGTTCCTAGGCAGGGAACTGGCTATTAGCATGGTTCTTGCCATGTCCTCTAGGGTTCTATTTTTCCTCTCAACAACTCCATTTTGTTGTGGAGTTCTGGGAGCTGAGAAATTGTGGTCCATACCTTGTTCCTTGCAGTATTCATCGAATTTGTAGTTTTCAAATTCTGTTCCATGATCTGATCTTATATGGATCAGTTGGTGACCTGTGGTTTTCTGGATTTTCTTTGAAAATGTAACAAACTCATCAAACGTTTCATCCTTGCTTGTTAGAAATATAACCCAAGTAAAGCGAGAGTAATCATCAACAATAACTAATACATATTTTTTCCCACTTCTGCTTTGAATTCTCATTGGTCCACATAAGTCCATATGGATGAGTTCCAATGGTTTTGTGGTGCTTACCAATTTCTTAGATTTAAAGGAACTTCGGACATGCTTGCCTTTTGCACATGCATCACACACTTTATCAGTTAGGAACTTGATTGAGGGGAGTCCTCGAACCAGTTCTTTTGATCTTAGTTTGTCAAGCAGCGAGAAACTAGCATGTCCAAACCTCCTGTGCCATAGTAGGGAATTTTCTTCAAGGGCACTGAGGCAGGTTAGATTGTTCCTGGGAACTGTATTGAGATCTACAGAATATGTGTTCCCTTTACGAGTTCCTTCCAAAATAACCTTCCCAGTGTTATTGTTTATGATTTGACAGTTTTCAGAAGTAAAACTTACAGAGTTTCCTTTGTCACAAAATTGAGAGATGCTTAGTAGACTGTGCATCAAACCCTCGACTAAAAATACATTTTCAATGGCGTAGGAACTTGACCTTCCAACCTTTCCAATTCCAATAATTTCTCCTTTCATGTTGTCTCCAAAGGTCACAGTTCCTCCATTGTAGGCTTCTAGTGAGAGGAATTTAGATTTGTCTCCTGTCATGTGTTTGGAACACCCGCTGTCGAGATACCACGAGCTGTTCCCCTTCACTAGAATCTGTAAAGAGATCAAAGGTTAGTTACAGGAACTCGGGTTTCCTCGAGTTCCTTTTCAACTATAACTTCAGACTTCTTAACCCATTTTTGCTTTACATAATTTATGTTTCTTTGATCCTGTTCCTTCATCTTGGAACACTCAGTACTTATGTGACTTCCACTTCCACATGAGAAGCAGACTTTTACACTAGGAAGATCCACATACTTCTTCTTATGACTAGTTTTATGGTTAAAGCCCAATCCTTCTGTTCTCTTAGATTGAGCATTCTCAATCCATTTGGGAGGAACTTTAGGTGGTTGTCTCTGTGCCCTGGCCATGGATAGTTCCCTTTCCAGTTTCTCTTTTTGTTCCTTTGTGGTGATCAGATCTTTGTTTAAATTTTCTAAGTCGATGTTAAAAATTCCCATGTTGATTTCCAAGGATTTTGTAGGATCTAAACTTAAATTAAACATCTTATATTGACTGAGTTGAACTTGTAGAAGGATGTTTTCATTTCTAATTTTTTCGAATGATTCATTAATAGAGGTATTTCTATCTAGTAATTCAAAGAACCTGCCTTGGACATCAGATCTAATATTGTTCAGATAATTTATGTGGTCTTTACTGAGTTCCAAGGCTCTATCACTTTGTGCTTTTAATATACTTAGCTTTTTGTAATCATCTAGAGTTTCTAGCAACAGTTCAATTAGTTTTGACTTTGAGAGACACTGAAGAGTGGAGGAACTTACTTCTTCTGATGGAACTTGATCAGTTCCTTCTGTTCTAGCCATAAGGCAGAGATTTGCAGTTTCTTCATTTGGTTGTTCCTCATCGTCTTCTGAGTCTGTTGCTTCGCCCCATGCAGCTATCATGGCCTTCTTGAAGTTTGGTCTGTTGAAGGTAGACTTGTTAAAGCGATCTTTGACCTGTTCCTTCCCTTTTCCTCTGGTCTTGTCGTTCTCCCACAGAGGGCATTCACGAATTTGATGATCAGTTTCTCCACATTTGAAGCAACCTTGCTCAGTTTTGGAACTAGTGATTTTCTTGGCAAAGTTCCTTCCTTTCTGGTTTCCTGGTTTAAAGTTCCTATAGAGCTTTCTCATTCTTCTGACCAGCATGGCAGCCTCTTCTTCATCTGGTTCAGATTCATCGAGTTCCTCAGCCTTTAGAGCAAGTCCTCGACTTCTTGAGCTCTCGGGAACAGCAGCTCCAAGATGCAGTTCGTGTGTCATCAAGGAACCAGCAAGTTGTTCAATGTTGAACTTGGTGAAGTCCTTGGTCTCAAACAGTGCAGTGACCTTTGTTCTCCAGCGATCATCTTGTGGCATGCTTCTTAGTATTTTTCTTACCTGTTCATCTGTGGGAATGATTCTACCAAGAGAAACTAATTCATTGGTTATGTTAGTAAATCTAGTGAACATTTCTTGAATAGTTTCTTTTGGAAGCATCTCAAATCTTTCATATTTAGACATCAAAAGGTCAATTTTGGAACGCTTAACTTCATTAGTTCCTTCGTGGGTTACTTGAAGTAGTTCCCAAATCTGTTTTGCGTTCTTGCACCCCATGACTCTGTTGTGTTCATGAGGTCCAAGCCCGCAATGCAAGATTTTGACAGCCATGGCATTCATCTCATATTTATCAAAGTCTTCTTTAGAAAATTCAGACATTGGTTTAGGAACTACCTCGTTTTCAGCATTGGTCTTTGTTACCTCGAAGTCTCCAACTTCAATTACACGCCAAACTTGGTAATTTTCAGCTTTGATGAATATCTCCATTCTATTCTTCCAGTATGAGTAGAACTTGCCATTGAACATAGGTGGCCTTTGTGTCGAGTAACCTTCTTCCAGTTTCTCTTGTGAGTTCATACTTTCAGGAACTTGACTCAAACAGGGTTTCCTGTGTTTTAGTGAGTACTGGCTCTGATACCAACTGTTATTCCAGTAGGAACACGCACAAGAGGGGGGGGTGAATTGTAATTAGAACTTTGATAAAGTTTCTTGCGGAACTTAAGAAACAATCAAGGAACTGAGAATAGAGAAGACAATAACAACAATTGTGAAAACTTCTTGATACTAATCAAGAAGAGAATTCTTTTATTATGGTAATGCCTCGATTACAATAATCTCTCCAACACAAGTTCCTCTCAAACTCGTGTTCCTCACAGTAATCTACTTCGATTACAACTCCTTAACTTCTCTCTCTCAGACTTAAACTCTAAGTCTAAACAGGATAACTCTATCCTTACTAATACAAAATATAATTCGTGTTTGGATAACTCTAGATATTAATAATGCTTTTGTGTGGATATAAGGAACTTAGGAACTTTGAATTAACTAGGACACAAACTGTTTTAGAAAATCTTAGACAAAACGTTTTTAGGAAAGCAAGAACTCTCAGAATGTTTGTGTACTTTAAACCAAAAACGATTTCCCTTTTATAGTGTTTATCCTTAGGGTTAGTTCCCTTCAAAACCTCAACTGCTAACTGCCAGCACTTTGGTCTTCCACGTCCCTTGACTTGAGGAACAAGGGGAAGACCACTTCCCACGTTCAGCCATAAAGCAGTTAGTGGTTTGACTCAATCAAACCCTAAAATATTTCTTTAAAACAGATTTTATTTATCTACAAAAACTTAGGAGAATTTTTAGGAAAATAAGTTTTGTTTAAATAAAATAAAACGTAAATCTATTTTATATTAAATATGTAAAACTTGTTTTTATTTATGAAAATGTTTTCCATAAAAATCGCTTCCAATAAAATAAATGGCCTAATTAAATCATAAGTTCCTTGAGTACTCTATATACCATTAGCATAATTAATATTTACATAAAATTCTAAGTACAGTGGACTACCTAGACTTTATGTCTTCCCTTTGTCTGGAACTTGCAACTCAGAAGCTTCAGACGTTCCAGCTAAGGAACATTGATGAGTTCCTCTCTTGCTAACACAGGAACTCTTGGCTATGAGTCTGTAATAGTTCTTGTGAATATTCGAAACTCTTGATATGTAACTGTGTTGCTCCTCTTGTGACTTCAAACTGGAACAGATACAACTTCCAGCTCTGAAACTCCATTGACTGTTCCAAGTGTACCTCAGGAACTTCACCAGCTTATTCAAGTTCCTATCCTAATAGAAACTTGGGCATATGCCTGTTCAAAGTCATTTAGCAACCATAATCAGGAAGTTTGCAATATGTGTGTGTCATCAACCAAAACTTAGGAACAACAAATTAGAACCACATAATTCCTCAACCACATATCAGAAGCAGATTTGCTTGTCTTCAAATGATCCGTAAGAACCCCCACGGGAATCAGTTGAGTGAAAGTCTCCTTCACCTTCACAGATTCACCTTTAACTACCTTAGCTTTATTAGCTTTTTTCGCTGCTTTCTCCTTCATGAACTTCTTGAATTGTTTCTTCCAACAATCCAAGAGTTCTACGTCCTTACAATCATTCTCTAAATTGATCTCTTCACCCCCTAGAGGAAGCCCCAACACCTCGTGCACATCCTTGTCAGTGATGAAGAATTCATTTCCATGAATTCTTAAACAACAAGAATTAGCCTCAAAACTCTCGACCAGAAGCAAACCTAGATGTAGTGGTAGTTTGGAGATTTTCAAAGATAAGAGGTCCCCAAATCCTATATTCTCGATTGCACTTCGTTGAGAAGAAGAAATCTTCTTGTTAAGTTGAGTAATACTATTCGGGGACATCCTTGTCAACAAGTTGGGCAGATCTTTCTTTGTAGGTATGTTTGCAATTTGTTCACCCAATTCTTTCTTTGTAGGTTTGTTTGCAATATGTTTAACGGATGCTTTTCGCAAGCTACATTAAAATATGAAAAAGCACATTCATAATCAATTATCACTAAGAAAGATATACACGAAACAAAAAAAGGTGGTGAAGGGGAAACTGAAAATTGCATAAACTGCCAGGAAACAGAAAATTGCAAATTTTGGGTTTAATATACTAAAAGATTAACTGATGCAGGGGAAGGAAACAGGAAAAGGTGGGGAAGGGGATGATCACGGACATGTATCTTACATACATATACTCCAATATAGACTAAGGTGGGGAAGCAGGAAAAGATAGGGAAGGGGATGAGCACGGAAACGTATGTTACATACACATACACTCTGAGTTATGAGCAATAGAGTGCAAAAATATAGACTAACATTTCACAATCGTAAAATATTAGTAGGTACAACTTATATATGCATCAGAACATAAAATTGAAGCATATAGATTATAATGCACAGAAATTTGATCTACTGATAGGATTATACCTTTAACTCTAAGAGTGTAGCTATAACTTGGGCAGTAAATGAATAAATATTATTTTGACACTAAGAGCACCTTTTTGACACGTAAATCTTTCTCACATTTAATTACCCAACACCCCCCCCCCCCCCCCCCAAACAAGGAAAATTCCTAGCTCCCCTTTTGATGGGAGCTAAGCACCCCACGCCTCAATGCCGGTACAGTGGAAGTTGTGGAGCTCCCCACCTCCAGTTGGTAGTGTGTCATAATGGAAATAGTTAAACTGAATAAATTATGAGGCATTCTCCAAGGGATGATAATGCATTGGCATTAGAAAGAACCAATACATGCTGCACAAAGCATTGCTCACAACGAAGTAAACCAAAAGATAGCCTACCGTAAAAAACTCATCATATCAGTTACAATATAACATTGTCAACAAGTTTTCCAGACCAAAAAATGAGCAAGTTTTAAAGACCAACAAATGAGCAAATTTTCAGGACAAAATGAAAATAGCTCATTTTCACAAATGAGCACGTTTTCAAACCGAATTAATGAGGAAAAATCAAATAATGACCTAAAGTAACTAGTTTAAGCAAAATTCAAACTAATAAAGACATAATTCAAGAAAAAGATCAAACAAATAAATCAAAAAAATAACGATGTTATATAAACGAATCTAAATGCATGTAAAAAAATCCAGGGAAGGAGACACGTTCAGATACAAAGACATTGACAAACACAACCATAATTAGATTGGAAAACCTAATTCGTAATCGATAAAAAATACTAATTTAAAAAATTAAACAAACAAAAAAACACTGATAATAACCTAATTCGTAACAATCAATCAAAAATAACAACAAAACAACATAAACCCGAGTAAAATGAACTTACAACACCACCGATTTTCTAGATCAATGAAGGAATTGGATCTTCAAACATTGAGAGTAGAGAAATAAAGACGAGAGAAGAGGAAAAATGGCGAAAATGCGAGAGAGATCGCAAGAGGAGAGAGATCGCAGGAAGAGAGAGAAATTTGAAAGAAGAGAGAGAATGAATTTTGAAAAACTGAGGTTGGGAAGGGGAGGTCATTCAGCGTAGGTAAATGACCAATTTACCCTTAAAAGTTTCATTTGGTCGGGTGAATCGTGGTACGTTGGATAGATCTGATTCGAGAGGCTGAGATTGCTTCTCATTCTTCTCATTTTAAGCTCCCTTCCCAATTGAGTGTAAATATTGAAGGAAATAATGCCCTTGGTTCAAGTATGCATTTAATGCTAAGTCTAATAAATACGGTTCAGTATTAATTAATTATGCAAGTTAATAATTCAGTGAGATCAAGTAAACTGAATGCCTAGCTAGAGGCCGCTTCAGTTCAAGTGGAATTAATAATATTAATCCACAGCTTACTCTTGACTGAACCTGTAGGGTCACACAAATAGTACGTGAACGGATAAAGTATTTAAGTGAATTAGATACTCCATTTATTGATATTCGCAATCGATGGATCTCGGTTCCAGTGGGAGCTGAAATCATCAAAAGGCAAATTATGAATACTCCAGAAACGATGATATTGCCGGAAACAGAAATATGGATCGTATCGGAAATATAAATATTATCCAAGTCGTAGATGTTGCCGGACACGGAAACATGGTACATATCGGAAAATATTATCGGAAATGGAAATATTGCCGGAATCGGAAATATTGCCGGAAACGGAAATATTGCCGGAATCGGAAATATTATCGGAATCGAAAATAAATGCCAAAATCGGAAATATTAAATATTTGTTCGAAATGAAAATTAATTCCGGACTCGGAAATATTAAATATTATTCGAATCGGAAAATTAATCGCAAGCGCGACGTACGAAATAAACATCGGACGAGCTTGCTAGACGCAAGGCCCATCACGAAGCTAGACCCGCGCCTAGCGAAGCCCGCGCAAGCACAGCAGGCGAGCAGCAGCAGCCCGCCAAGCAAGCAGGCCCAGCCAAGCACGGAGCAAGGCCAGGCCCAGCAAGCAAGGCAAGGCCAGCAGGCTGGCGCGCCCTTCGTGGGCCGCGTACCAGCGCTGCTGGGCTGAGCCAACCCACAGCGCGCGGGCAGCGCCCCTTGTGGGTTGTTCGTGCGTGTCGTTGTGTTCGTGCGTGTTTCGAATCCTTAGGCGTTTAGCATTTGTCCAATTAGATTATTTTCCTAAAACTACTAGAGTTAGTTGTTAAGCTAAACACTAAAATTAATAGATTTAATTTAAGTCTAATTCTAATTGAATTAGATAAATTGAATCCTAGTAGGTTTCTAGTTCCGATAATCCTACCCTATAAATAGGTGATGGAAATCACAATTTACATACATCAGTTCAAAGTATTCATACGGTTTTAAGTTAAAAACTAAGCTTAATAATTTGCCAAATAATTAAGTACAAATAACATAATACCTTAGGCTAAATTCTAGTTAATTGAATCTAAGGTGGATCCGAAAGTGTTGTGGACTATCTACGGAGGGACTACACTTGGAGTCCTAAACTTGTTCTTGTTCGGTTCGGGAGCAGCTAGGGAAGGCACGCTACACATGTATGTATCCTAAATTATGCTAATTGGTTATGTGGCAATTAATTTGGATTCCTGGCTTTATGGTTTTTCCGCATAAAATATATATTCTATATTTGTCATAACCTAACAGTTGTATCACGAGCCTCTAATTAATTCCATAATCAATTATAGTTAACATGGTTAAATTTTATAAATTTGCAATGAATTAAAGGGGTGTTTAATTTCTATTTTTGTAAGTAATTGCAAATTCGTGCGATTATGAACTATATGTTCGCAGGATTTTCGGCAGTTTAGTCAATAATGGTCGAAATCGTATAATTTCATAGTGAATTTCGCATGTAAACGGCGTTTTAAAATTTTGACTAAAATCATAGATTTGATGCCGAACCCAGAATTCCCAAATTCGAAGACTTACTATGACAATTCGGAGGTTTCATTTTTTTCGAACGCAAATTTATTATTTTTTGGATGTTAAATTAAATATTTGCGATTCTTGTTTGTAAATCTTGAATCTATGATTGACCTAATGTATATGTTTAACAATTTTAATGCCTAAGCTTGTTAATTATATAACCTAATTTGTAATTGTAATTAATTTGTTGAAATTCGAATAATTTAGAATTTGATTTGATTTTCATAATTAATTAGCAATTTAATTAGGAATCTATGATTAAAAGCCACCATAAAATTTGTTAAAATCAAAAAGTTTTAAAATTTTATGACCTAGATTTGAATCCATGAAAATAAATATAATCGGAAATTAATTTGAATAATAAATTTTCGATTTTTCGCCCAAAATTTATGAAATTAATATGATTTATTAATTCGTCTATAAATTTAAATAATAAAAGTTTTGATTTTTATAAAATCCGTTCAAGAATCTTGCACGCACGAAGCAATGGACGTTAATTTAACCTTTTTTTGGGTGTTGTATAGTGCGGGCATGCGACGACGAGCAAGGGAGCTCGTCGCCCATGCGGTACGAATGCAGCGAGCAAGGGCGTGGCATATGCGCGCAAGGCAGCAGCCCTGCCTTGCGCTATGTGTTTTGAGCAGTGGGCGGGATGGGCGAGAGAGCAAGGCAACGAGCACAACGCATCGCGCGCGCGGGGAGCGATGGCTGGCTCGTCCAGCTGCGTTGCCCAACAGCGTTGCCTCGACACAGTGGGCGAGTGGGTTGCGCGCAAGCGTGGCTTGCTTGGCTTGCTGCGTAAGCGCGTGGTCGCTTGGGCTTTGCGGTACGATCAGTCGAGTGGCAGCCCATTTGGGCGCTGCTGCTAGTTGAGCCCGACAAGGCATGGGCGCGAGCCCATGGCCTCGTCTTGGCCCGATTGGTTCGTTTTAATTTTAATTTTGATTTTTGGTTGAAAAACGATTTTAATTAAATTTAAATTCGTAATTTAATTTTTTCTCGGAATTTAATTTTGAATAATTTAATTATTATAAATTTTATTTATACTAATTATTTTACTAAAATTAAAACCTTGATTAAATTTAAATTAATTAATTTAATTCAACTGAAAATAAATTAAAGGATTTAAATAATAATTTATATGAGCTTTAAATTTTAATTAAATTTGTAAGTTTCCTGTTAGACTAGGAAATACAATTTTATGTTTAAAATTCGTAAAGCATGTAAAATTCTTGGTTTAAGTGGGAGCGTTTTAGTCATAAACTCTTGATTAGGTCTACATTCCTTTAAGGTTAAAACAACTCGATTAGAATTAATAAGATTGAATAATTTGTAGATTATTGGAAGCCTTGATTAATTGCTGCAAATATTAATGTGATGCATAATATGTTCTACTAACGAACTATGTAGGCCATTCATTGATAAATGAATGGGTGAATGGTATATTGTAAATGTACTGTTTTGCAGGTTATGGAAAGTGACTAGTATAGCCCAAATAGGATAGAAAATATGGTCTGCGTACCATTAATTTGAATGTAAAATTGGTCTAAAGTACCAAAGTTTTATTGCTTTAAATATGGTCTGCGTACCATCAAATAGTTGTTATTAGTTTCAATTATAGCTTATCCTATTTGAAGAAAATGGCGCCTCCCATGGTGAAATTCAAGACGAAGTTTCCAATCCATTTTCAAGACGGAATTTGAAGTTGAAGCTTCAAGATAAAGTCGGGCCATACTAGATCACATTTATATCTTATGCATGCTTTAAGTTATTTATTGCTTTAAATATGTCTTAATTATGCATGAGATTATGGCTTGATTATGTTCCATGATTAAGGATTTTAGTTCACTTAAAATCTAACCAACATAGTAAGAGCCTTAAGTTCCAAACTTTAAAAATTGAGTTAAAAGGTGCCATGCCAAAGTAACACTTACTTGGATAACCTTTACATCAATGTTAGTAATAGTTTTCCGCCATATCGAGGTGTTACTTATTGATCCTAAAGGGGTAAGGTACACATATGATTGTGAGTACATGTTAGTTTTGGTGAAACTCAACGATATAAGTAAGGAGTCCTTTTATGTCATGGCAAATGAGATAGGTTTACCTAGTAAGTTCTTAGATGTACCTAAAAACCAAGAGTATTTTCTAGACTATTAGCAAACGATTTGCTTACCTAAAGTATTTTAGAATTGAGTCTAAATGCATAATGTGCTTAATTATTCAATGATTTAAGGATCTTGGATTCATTTTATTCACACCTGCCGGAACAATAAATTCGAATAAAATGTCAATGACTTATTTAAATTGCATGATTGCTTTATTTCCAAGTTATTATTTATGAGAAATGTTTAGACTTTGCATGCTTCAATGTAAGTTTTAATTATTGTTTATAATTAATATCTTGCACTGTAGTAAATCCTTTTAGAAGGGTAATAGTAAATTTCCTCGATTGGTAGTGAATTCAAGAACGATTCACGGAAATGAGAGAAAGTGAGCAATTTAAATGTACGTTTCTTATAGCGACTTTTATGGTTGTTTTCTAGTGTCAAAGTCGAATGGTAAACCGATTGGTGCTTGTGAATTCAAAATACAATGTAGTTTTGAGATCATAAAGCATTGAGTTTAAACGCTCAGCTTTACCAATGGTTAACAACCTAATATCTTTGTCCATTTAATTCTCGAATGAGTCTAGTCCCTAGACATTCGAATAGATCGATGCTTAGAGAACTTTAGAAGCTTCTAGTAAGATCATCTACTTGAAGCAAAATATTCAACACAAATTAAATGGTTAGGACCTTGTTGGAGTGACATTGGACATGTCTAACAAAGTATAAAAGTCAGCACTAGAGAAGTCAATTCTTAAGACTATAAGAAAGGGTACAAGAAATAGGAAAACAAGGAACAAGTGAAAAGAACTTACAATTCCGTTTCACCTACAAGTTTATGTTTAGAGAGAAGTGACCTAGCAATCAAACTTCCTTGGTATCATATACCGCTTGAGGTTCTTACTTCGGTAATAACTCAAACAATGGAAGCTAGGCTACATTAATGACCTACAAGTGGGAAATGAAGCATGGCTTTGCTACATTAGTTGTAGGGTCATCTAGTTTGGTTTAAGTCCTTTCAAGGCTGGAACTTAATGGCTATTTTGTTCCATAATCAACATACCTAAATTTCTGTTTTCAAACGCAGAAAGACTCACATTCAAGAAAGACAAAAACAATGTTTGTTTGTTATTTGAGTGAAATGGTCATTTACGGGTTTTGTCATGTATGCTTGATTAAAACAAACAACTCTTTAACAAGAAGAACTTTACTAGGTTCAAATCAATCTCTTGATTTGAGTTCCACTAACCTTTAGCATTGTTGCTTAGACCATATCAACAAGTTAACATTCAAAAGCTCTATTTTGATAGACTTTTGAAAGTAGATTGATTTCTAGATCAATTCAAGACAAGCCAGTCTTACTTGTTGAAAGTAACAAAAGATATGAACTATTGTTAGAAACCCTAGACAATAGAGTTCAAATCTAAATAAATATTTTATGACTTTATTATTTCACCTAGATTTGAGTGAATATTGGTTAATTTACTCAAAGTGATATAAGTCTGAATCTGTTTGGCTAGTTCAAAGATTCAGAAGTATAAAATCCACATGGCAAGAAATCATAAAGATCTAGGTTTGATCATGACGATGATTACTTTAAGACCAAAAATGATCATCAATGATTGTGTGTTGTAATTTCACAATCTAGCTCCATAAGATATGGTATATCTAAATTGGAATGATCGAAGTCAATTGGTACTTGATTCGATCAATGATGAATCATAAATATTTTTCCTATAATTTCTAAACAAAATGCTCAACTACCATCAAACTAAACCAAATTCGTCAAAGCTATTGAAAAGTAATTTCAGAATATCTATAAGAATCATGTCAAAGCTTTTCGAAGTTCTTAAGAAAATCCGAACACTTATTCTTTAAGGACTTTAGAAGTGGCTTTAAAAAATAGACATCTCTTAGAAGACTTTACAAGTGTTCAAGGAGAACAGAATATTCAAAAGACTTTCAAGAGTCTATTGATATTCTATACCCAAGTAGGCATAGAGTTCAAGTCGCTAAAACTATAAGATTCTTCTATTAGATAGTGAAGAAACATGGAGTTCAGGTCACTGAAGCTATGAGATTCTTCTATTAGATAGTGAAGAAACCTACAACTTACAGTCAAACTATTATCATGTAGATTAATGAGTTTGTGAACTTGTAAGAAAGCTATGACGGAACCTAGATTCCCTAAAATGGTTAGAGGCCATATATAGACTCAAATGTTTTAGACGGTTAAAGGCCATAAAACATAATCAACGTTTTGATGACAAAATTGAAATTTTGTTGATTTGCAAGAATAGGTAAACACCTATTGGTTGCAAATTGGTTTTAAGGATAAAAACCATCAAACATAGAATTGTGTTCACACACAAAGCTAGATTAGTTGCTAAAGGTTACAAGAAAATCCATGGCATGGATTGTGTTGAAACCTCATGCATAATCGTAATGCTCAAGTCTATAGATCAAGCAATGATTGCATATTGGTACATATGGCAATTGGATGAAAAAACGAATTCCTCAATCAAATGTTGGAAGAAACTATGTACATGGTATGTCATAAGATTTGTGGATCCAAGTAATGCTTGAAATGAATTCTAGCTTATGAAATCTAAGTATGGATTTAAGCAAGCAACTGGGAATTGGAACTGTATTTTAGTGAAGCTAATAAGTATTTTAGTTTTATAAAATGTACATGATTCTTATAGATGCATAAGAAGTTTAGTGGGAGTACGTAAAACTTAATTGGTCCTATGTGTATCACACACATATCTCTCTATTGTGAAATAACATTCAAATGCTAATGATTTAGATTTGAAATTATTCATCAATGATGGACCAAGGCGAAACTTAGTGCATACTGGGTATTAAGATCTATTTACAAAGATCTTATAATATTGTTTGAGATTAAGTAATGGCATTTACTAAATCAAACAAGAAAGACTCCATCTGAGATATTCGACCCATATGAATAAATCTAACTAATAGATGTTTGAACTATGTATAAACATTTAATAAGTTAAACATCAAGGAGTCAAAATGAGATTCTTAAACCTATATTATATGTCAAAGAATTTAGCTGGATTTAGTATCTACTTAAACTAGATAAGCTAAAGTTACATGAATAGTATTCAATTGGGAATTATTCTACAAAAGAATTTATCATGTATGATATAATATGAGAATCGCCAAAAATGTATCGTATGTCTTTAGGCATGACGAACATATACCAATCTCTATTGATCTAAGTAAAGATCAACTAGATTGAGATCAAGGAAAACTTATGGTACTTGAAAAGGTACATAAGATTCGTTCTTGATTCAAGGAAATGAAGATATGCTAAATAATTGATGCTACACGCATAAACACTAGCAAGGGATCAAGCAAGATCCCTTTGGAGTTAACCATTGGTAAGGACGAGCTATAGAGCATCGTGTTTTGAAATGGCAACATGGATTAAAGGCCATGAGTTGTTGTGTGGAAAATTAAATATTAATTTCTATGTTCTAAGATATAGTAGGAAAGTCTTCTGCATATCTGTGAACTGCTTGGATAAGTAAATCCAAACAAAGAATCATTAGCAACCTATACAGTTGAAGTAAAGGTACTTATTTCCTAAGAAGCAATAAAATAGGGTTGTTTATGTTAAAGAGTTCTTCACTGAACTTGGGTAGATTACATGTTTGGTGACTTGATGGTTCTTCATTGCAAAATGCGTAGAACCACTATTGTAGCAAGAAAGACTAGATCACAAAATAAGCATACTCAAAAGATCTTATCATCCTATCTCGAAGAACATTCGATGAAAAGGATACTAAGATTGGAAAAGAATGATAACTAAACCTATGCAACAAGGGAGAAGCAACACTCACATTGTAGCACTGGAAATCAAGCATAGCTTTGAATTCCATGAACTGTTTTAAAGATGGGTTTGAGGCCCATGGTTGTAAAACATTAGGGATGAACATTTATCATATATGAAATGTATTTTCATATTCCATTTAATCTTGGTTTAATATTAAATTATGAGTCCTATCAATTTGACAATATATTCAAGGTGGACTGTCAGGACCAGTCCTGTGACTAAGAAATGTCTATCAAGTGAACTTGAATGTCAAAAGTTGTAAAAGGTCCCTGGTTGAAGTTTTCTATTAAGGTGGACGCATTGAAAACGCTAGACGACTAGAATGCAAGATGACTAGTAGTTCTGTTTCTTGAACTATGTGGACATGGCAATGTCGCAATCATTTGCATAGATACTTACTTCGAGAAGACTAGTATCGGACAGACCTATGAAACTTTACTGTAAGAGATGAAAATCTGTCATAAGTAAATTTCAATAAAATTATTAGACACTAATCCTCAATACCTGAGTGATTTGAGATTTCTTGTTTGAGAATTGGTTACTTTGACGTTGTCAACCGTCGCATCGTAAAAGGAGGCTATAACGGCAACGCTCGGGTAATCACATATCAAACGAAGTCTAATCTCAAGATCACAAGATTGGGATTGTCCTCCCAGAAATCAGGATGAGATGCTGAAAGTTGTACAAGGCCACTCGGAGAGCTAGAAACTGTAAAATGCATGGTCGTGCTCAGATGAATCATAGGCTATGATTATGTGTTTATTTGATCAGTTGAACTCTGAAACCGAGAAATACCCTGGACATAATAAGGATGACAACTCTTACCTTATGTTCATGAGCAAACATCAAGCGACAAAGGAATTAGGCAATGCACACTTGTCCCTAAGGACAAGTGGGAGACCGAAGGAAATAATGCCTTGGTCCAAACGGAAATAAATTCCGGAATCGGAAATATTAAATATTTGTTCGAAACGGAAATTAATTCCGGAATCGAAAATATTAAATATTGTTCGAATCGGAAATGAATTCCGGAATCGAAAAACGAATTGGAAGCGCGACGTACGAAATAAACATCGGACGAGCTTGCTAGACGCAAGGGCCCAGCACGAAGCCAGGCCCGCGCCTAGCAGAGCCCGCGCAAGGCGAGCAAACAATGCAGCAGCCTGTCCCACCAAGGCAGGCCCAGCCAAGCGCAAGGCGAGGCCAAGCTCAACCAAGGCAAGGCAGCAGGCTGGCGCGCCCAGCATGGGCCGTGTACCAGCGCTGCTGGGCCGAGCCAACCCACGCGCGCACAGCGCCCTTCGTGGGCTGCTGGTGCGTGTGTGTGTGTTGTGTTCGTGCAAGCCTCGAATCCTTAGTCACTTAAGATTTATCCGGTTTGATCGTTTTCCTAAATTCACTAGATTTAGTCATTTAACTAAACACTAAAAACAAAGGTTTAATTTAAGTCTAATTCTAATTGAATTGGTAAATTGAATCCTAGTGGTTTTCTAAGTCCGATAATTCCACCCTATAAATAGGTGATGAATAATCACAATTTATACATCATATTCTCAAGACTATATTCTAGTTAATTGAATCTAAGGCGGATCCGAACGTGTTGTGGACTATCTACGTAGGGACGACGCTTGGAGTCCTAAACTTGTTCTTGTTCAGTTCGAGAGCAGCTAGGGAAGGCACGCGTCACATGTATGTATCCTAGATTATGTGGCAATTAATTTGGATTCCTAGCTTTATGGTTTTTCCGCATGAAATATATGTTTTATATTTGTCATAACCTAACAGTGGTATCACGAGCCTCTAATTAAATCCATAATCAATTATAGTTAACATGGTTAAATTTTATAAATTTGCAATGAATTAAAGGGTGATTAATTTCGATTTATGTAATTACTTGCAAATTCGTGCGATTATTTAACTATATGTTCGCAGGATTTTCGGCAGTTTAGTCAATAATGGTCGAAATCGTATAATTTTATAGTGAATTTCGCATGTAAACGACGTTTTAAAATTTTGACTAAAATCATAGATTTGATGTCGAACCTAGAATTCCCAAATTCAAAGCCTAACTATGACTTTTCGGAGCTTTTAGTTTTTCAAACGTAAAATTTATAATTTTTAGGATGTTAAATTAAACTTTTTGCGAATCTTGTATGTAAATCTTGAATCTATGATTGACCTACTTTAATTTGTAATTGTAATTAATTTGTTGAAATTCGAATAATTTAGAATTTGATTTGATTTTCATAATTAATTAGCAATTTAATTAGGATCCTATGATTAAAAACCACCATAAAATTTGTTAAAATTGAAAAGTTTTAAAATTTATGACCTAGATTTGAATTAATTTTGAAATTTGTAATTATAATTAATTTGTTGAATTTCAAATAATTTAGAATTTGTTTTGATTTTCAAAATTAATTGATAATTTAATTAGGATCCTATGATTAAAAACCACCATGAAATTTGTTAAAATTAAAAATTTTTATGACCTAGATTTTAATCCCTAAAAATCATATAATCGGAAATTAATTTGACTAATAAATTTTTTATTTTTCGCCTAAATTTAATGATATTAATATGGATTATTAATTTGTCGTTAAATTTAATTATAAAAGTTTTGATTTTTATGAATCGTTCACAATCTTGCACGCACGAAGCAATGGAAGCTAAGTGTTACCCTTAAGGGGTGTTGCATGGTGCGGGCATGCGACGACGAGCAAGGGAGCTCTTCGCCCATGCGGTACTAGGCAGCGAGCAAGGCACGAGCATGCGCGCGCGGGCACAGGGCCTGTGTGGTGTGTGTTGTTGGAGTGATCAAGCAAGGCCACGAGCATCAAGCGCAAGGCAAAAGGCAGGGCGAGCAACACGCTGAGCAAGGGAGCTCGCGTGCCGCTCCGCCTAGCCCACTGCCTGGTGCGCATGGAGCAAGCACAACGTTGGCTGCTGTGTTTCTCGCTGCGATACACCACACGACCATAGACAGAGCAGGCCATGGGCGCTGCACTTGTGCACGCGGCCCATGGGAGCTGCTGCTGTACGGCTTGGGTGAGGCGTGGGCTTCCGCCTACGGCCTTGCCTTAGTTTGTTGGGTCGCTTTGTTTTAATTTTTCGGTTGATCAACGATTTTAATTAATTTAATTTTGAAATTTTAATTTTTCTTGGAATTTAATTTTGGTTCATTTAATTATTATAATTTATTTTATACTAATTATTTTAATAAAATTAAAACCTTGGTAAAATTATAATTAATTAATATTACAACAAAGCCTTTAACAACAATAATTATGGGATTTAAAATTATTTTATGTGAGCTTTAACAACAACAACAACATCAAAGCCTTATGCCCAAAATGATTTGGGGTCGGCTAACATGAATCGACGTAGGAGACCGTCATTGTCACTAATCAAACCAGAAAGGAGCGGGAAGTAAAAAAGAAAAAACAAGGAAGAGAAAGTGGAATTAATGAAAGTAAAATAAGAGAAAAATGTATGTATATATATATATATATATATATATATATATATATATATATATATATATATATATATATATATATATATACACTCAATTGGGAAGGGAGCTTAAAATGAGAAGAATGAGAAGCAATCTCAGCATCTCGAATCAGATCAATCCAACGTACAACGATTCACCCGACCAAATGAAACTTTTAAGGGTAAATTGGTCATTTACCCATGCTGAATGACCTCCCCTTCCCAACCTCCGTTTTCCAGAATTCATTCTCTCTCTTCTTTCAATTTTCTCTCTCTTCCTGCGATCTCTCTCGTCTCGCAATTTTCGCCATATTTCCTCTTCTCTCGTCTTTATTTCTCTACTTTCAATGTTTGAAGATCCAATTCTTTCATTGATCTAGAAAATCGGTGGTGTTGTAAGTTCATTTTACTCGGTTTTATGTTGTTTTGTTGTTAGTTTTTATTGATTGTTACGAATTAGTGAGCATGTTTATCAAATACCAAGAGTTTGAACTTCAACTCAATAAATATAATATTTTATATTTTCTCTCTCCTAAACACCAAACGCAACACCAACAATATTTAACAACATTTCAAAAAAAAAACAACAATTATCAAATACCATCTCTAAAATGTCGATCACTTTGCAATTAAAACACCATCTATAAAATGTAACTTTGCATTTATAAAAAACACAAACAATATTTTTTGGTCCCCCCATATGTCACATGCTCACATGTCATGTCTTCCATGCATGAAGTTGGTTTTCCATTTGGTGTTTATGAACACCAATTCTTAAATGATTTCACTCTCTCTCTCTCTTTCTCTCTCGTCCTTTCTCTCTCATCTTTCAAACTATTTTATTGTATTTTATTCAATTCTCTCTCTTTAACACCAAAAATTGGTGTTTAATAAACATGCTCTAAAGAGAAAATATGAGAAGATACACAGTACAACTGAGTACATCTAATATGCTTTATTCTGTCATACCAAATTTTCAGGTTTAATTATTGAATATCGATTTCACTAATTACTAGCTTTACTTAACAAAATAGAATTTAAATAATATTTTCACGAAAATCGATTTATGAAATATAAATAAATATTTCGATTGAAATTTCAATTATTAATATTTAAATTACGAAATTATATTTTTATAATAAAAAAAATGTTATTTTTAAATTCGTTACTTATAAATTTATGATTTTTATAAAACATCAATTTTACATTATTTATTGATTTAGTACTAATTCAATGATTTAATATTTTGAAAGAAATTGGACTCGGAGCTCAGGACGAACGAACCAAGGAAAATCCCTAGCAAAATCGCGGAAGTGAGGTAACGGCTATTGCTAGTACCCGCAATCCCCTTATAAATATGATTTATGAAATTATGACGTTATGATTGAATTTATGAATTAAATGTTTTGATGTGTTTTATGGATTGTGGGATGAAATATGATTTGATTGAATTGTTTCTTATAATATGATTTGATTGAGTTTTCTCATAAAATGATGTTTATGCAATGCTATGAAGGAAATGATATTTTATTGATCCCATGATCTAAATGATGTTTTATGATCTAAAAGAGTTATATTAGTTCAACTAAAATACAAAAGCCAAGGCTTAGTAAAATCACATAAAACATGATAAATGAAAGTGAAAAACCTGGTTTGTCTGGCAGTATATAAACTACTATCTTCCTATCTATTGGTCATGCATGTACCTACGGACACCTGTCCACCCATGGATCACGAGCCCAGGCTCCCATGGTTTATGAGCCCAGGCTCAGGGCCCAGGCCCCATGTCACCAGTTCGATGATGAGCCCAGGCTCTTATGGGCCCAGAGAATTCATTCACGGTTCGTACTTGCCGACAACTACCATGTTAAATTGAAGAGTTTATGAATGAATTAAATATGAAGTTTTGTTAAATGTTTTACATATTCTATTCTCCTTGTGTTATTAAATAAAATGAATTGAAATGAATTTACGTTGCTAGGGTAGTCGTTACTGAGTCTTCGGCTCACCGTTTTGTTTTCTGTTTTAGGTACTGCGGGGAACGATGGAAATGAGTAGTGGCGAGGAATTTCACTTTAGTATTAATAACCTAGTTATGCTTAATGTTTAATAGTTCAATTAAAGACTTTTAGTAAGTTATGTATTTTTATTTTGGGAATATAAAGGATTATTATATTAATTTGGAGTTTTAATAGCTTATGTTATGATAGTTGCCTTGTAATTTCCAAGAGGGACTTGCGGCAGGTAATGTCCCGACCAAATTAGGTTAATTCCGCTGCTAATTATGCTTTAATACTCTGGGTTGTTCGTCCCTGGCTCTTCGCCTCCAACCAGGTCTTCGTGGGGATGTAGGGGGATCATGGTTGGCTACCAAGTTCTTTCCCAGGGGTTAGCTTGGAAAGTAGGTTCTGGGGCTCGGGTCCGGATCACTCTGGATTCTTGGGTTCCGAATATTCAGGTCTCGTTTAAAGATTCCGTGCTTGTGTCGGATTATCCGACTCATGTTTCCTCTTTAATTAATCCGCGTTCAGACGCGTGGAATGTTTCTGTGATTCGTCGGTTTTTTTATAATTCTACAGCCAATGCCATTCTGGCTCTGGAACAGCCCTCAGTTCCTATGGATGACTTTGTTTATTGGAAATTCACTCCTGCTGGTTTGTTCTCAGTTAAATCGGCATACGTTGCTCTTGTGGACAAAGGGATATATTCAGCTTCGCATTTTCCTTCCATCCCGGTCAGCTGGTGGAAGCGGTTATGGGGTCTTCACATCCTCCCCAAGTTCAAAATCTTTGTCTGGAAATTGTTGAATAACGCTTTGCCATTTGCCACTCTTCTTCAGGCTCGGGGTTTTCCTCTGGATCCGCAATGTTGTTTCTGCCACTCTTCTCCGGAATCAGTTGAGCACTTATTTTGTTGTTGCCCTCTTATTCGCGCTTGGTGGCCTGCTTCTCTCGGGGGTAGTCTGCTTCCGCGTCCCTCTCCTGGCATGTTTTCCTCTTGGTGTGTTGGTATGATTTCTAGATTTTCTTCATCTGGCACGCCTCATCTGTTGTTGGGTTCTTTTTTGGTTGCCCTTTGGTCCTGTTGGGTTGTCAGGAATGACATTCGCTTTCGTGGATCGTCTTTTTCGGAGGCAGCCTTGTCTGTAGTGTTCGATTCTTCGTCTGCTCGTCTTAAGGATGTGGTGGGGTTTGGGTCGTCTCGTGAGTTTCACCAGTCGATTTCAAGGCCGCAGTCTCCTCCCCCACTTGTTTTCTGGTGGGCTGCACGGTTTTTCACCCCCGCAACATGTTGTCCGTCTTGTAATTGATGGTTCTTGGATTCCAGTTTCTAACCAAGCTGGTGGAGGCTGGATTTTCACAGAGTTTGTCTCCTTTGCCTCGCTTTGGGGAGGTGTTCGGGCTTGTATTGTGGACTCGCCTCTCCATGCAGAGCTCCGAGCTTGTGTTCTTGGCCTTCGTGCTGCTGTGAACCGAGGGTTTTCTTCTCTGTTGATTTTCACGGATTCCACCACGTTGGTTCGGCTGTTGCAACGTTTGTTACTCCCTCTAGTGTCAGTTTCCTGGACTCTTGCCGAGGTTAGGCACCTTTTGGAATCGCTTCACTCGTTCACCATCTGTAAGTTGCCTAGATCGATGGTTAGTGACGCCCATGGTCTTGCGGGCCAGGCTCGTTGGGGCCAGATTATCTCGCTTTCGTTTTAGTTCCGTCTTGTTGTTCTTAGTTCTTCTTGCCAAAAAAAAAAATTCTCCGTCACGTAAGCTCTATTATTGAAACAATAAGTACTATTTTGCTCCTTTCTTTTGTGGAGTACTAATTAATCATGTGATATAATAGTGTTTACGTGTGGCTGTACGATGTATCAAAACAATAATTTTAATAATGCGGTGGGTCCATTGGTATTATTCACGTGAGTGCAATATACTAAAACTAGTTTTTATTTTATTTTTGATTGCGTGCACCTATTTTTTTAAAAATGCACACACAATACTACTCGAGTATTTGGTTAATTTTTGTCTTTTGTATTGATGTTTTTTTTCTTAGTTTTTTTTAATATATGGTGATTTTTATGGTACTTCCTCCGTCCTATAATTATAGTTCCTTTTGACTAAAAACATAAGTTTTAAAAAAAATAGAATATAGTACATAAAAAAGTAGAATAAAGTACAAATGATGATTGAGTTGTATGGAAAAGTGGAATAAATTACATGGGAAAGAGAATATAGTACATAGGAAAATAGAATATAATACATGGGTGGGTTTTTCAATACATTTTTAATTAATATAGTACATAAAAAAGTGGGGACCTTAGTAGCCAAAATTAGAAATAGGACTATAATTTTGGAACACCCGATTTAAAAAAACATGACTATAATTTTGGGACGGAGGGAGTGCCATATTTACAAGTCTCCTACTCTTTCTGTCCCTTAATACTCACACCGTTTTGATTTTTTTTGCACTATTCACATAATTTACTTTGACCCTATTTTACTTATAGTATATGAAAACAAATGTTAGTATATAATATATTGGTGGATTCATCTTAATAAATATTTTCAAAATATTAATATTTTTATAATTTTTTTTTAATATGTAGTTAAAGATATTGGTGGTCAAAGTTGTGCATGTGCAAGCGTGTCCAGTCAAAACGGTGCGAGTATTAAGGGACGGAGGGAGTATATATATTAAAAAAAGATCGGTAACAGTTTACAAGTCTCCTATCTTTTTTAACGTAAATATGAAAGATTCGTGTTTATGTTTTTTTTTAAAAATAATAATTATATTAGTGTTTGATTTTTTATTAAATTTTATTTTAGATTTTTTTTTTAATTTTTAGAGTGTTTGATTTTGGATGGAGTTGTATATATTAATAATTAATTAATTATAATATCTACATGGCACCTAGTTATTTATATATGTGACACACACATTTTTTAATTCTAAAATAAATTAGAAATCTTATTTTTATTGGTGGAAAGTCGATACTATTAGATTTCTATGTGACACCTTTATAGCTCCGTAAATATGCCCGCTCTAATTATATATATTAGATTTTAAAATTCCAACAAAAATAAAATAAAATATTTCTGGTCAAGTGTTAGGAGCGCAAGGAGGGTAGGGGGCTAGGGCTATGGATAATCACAAAACTGAGTGAAAATTTTCCACAAAATTTCTTTGTCCATGTTTATTTCGTACAAAATTTTAGCCCGTGCGATGCACGGATTGTATCAAATTATTGTTAAGTTAATATAAAACTCTTATATATTTCAACTATTATATTTTATATATTTTATTTTATTTGATTAGTTTTTTATTTTGGATTGAATTTAATTTTCGATTCATTTTTTAATTATTAAAGTGTTTGATTTTGGATGAAATTGTATATGCCTAATATTAATAATTAATTAATAAAAATATCTACGTGGCACCTAATTATTTATCTACGTTGCACTCAATTTTTTAAATTCATACATAATTTCGAAATCTCACTTTTCATTGGCTAAAACCATTAAGTTCCTACATGACGTTCTAACATTGGATTAATGTTTGATTTTGGATTGAATTCTATTTTTTTATTAGTGTTTGATTTTGGATGAATTTTATTTTAGATTTATTTTTTAATTATTGGAGTGTTTGATTTTCGATGGAGTTGTATATATTAATAATTAATTAAAATATCTAAGTGGCACCTAATTAATTATCTACGTGGCACAAAATTGTTTTAATTGAAAAATAAATTAGAGACCTTATTTTTCATTGGCCGAAACCATTAGATTTCCTACGCGGCGCTCTAATAATTCAACAAATGTACCTCTTTTTGCGATACACTGATTCTATTAAATTGTTAAGTTAAAATAAAACTCATATACATATACCAGTTGCTATATTTTATATGTTATATTAGATTAGTGTGTGATTTTGATTTTGGATTGAATTTCATTTTAGAATTTTTTTTAATTATTAGAGTGTTTGATTTTGGATTGAATTTTATTTTAGATTTATTTCTTAATTATTAGAGTGTTTGATTTTGGATGGAGTTGTATATATTAGTAATTAAGTAATATAAACATCTACGTGACACCTAATTAATTATCTACATGGCAATCAATTTTTTTAATTCAAAAATGAGTTAGAGATCTTATTTTTCATTGGCCGAAACCAATAATAATCCTACGTGGAGCTCTAGTAATTCAGCAAATATACCTCCTTCATATATATATACTAGACTTTAGCACGTCCGATGCACGGTTTCTATTAAATTGTTTCGTTAAAATAAAACTCCTACATATATCAAATGCTATATTTTATATATTAGATTAAATTATTATTTTTTTATTTTTGATTGAATTTCATTTTAGATTTATTTTTTAATTATTATAGTGTTTGATTTTGGATGAAATTGTATATAAGAAATATTAAAAATTATTTAATAAAAATATTTACGTGGCACCTAATCATTTATCTACGTGGCATTCGATTTTTTAATTCAAAAATAATTTTGAAGTCTTATTTTTCATTGGCTGAAACCATTAGATTTCCTACGTGGCGCTCTAATATTAGATTAATGTTTGATTTTGGATTGAATTTTATTTTAGATTTGTGTTTGATTTTGGATGAATTTTATTTTAGATTTATTTTTTAATTATTAGAGTGTTTGATTTTGGATGGAATTGTATATATTAGTAATTAATTAATTAATTTAAATATATACGTGGCACCTAATTAATTATGTACGTCGCACTCGATTTTTTTAATTCAAAAATAAATTAGAAATCTTATTTTTCATTGGCCGAATCCATTAGTAATCCTAGGTGGCGCTCTAATAGTTCAGCAAATATGCCTCTTTTATATATGTATATTAGATTAGATTTGGCCCATTTTACAGTAATGGTAGCCAACTTCCTTTATATATATATATATATATATATATGTATATATATATATATATATATATATATATATATATATATATATATATATATATATATATATACATATATTTACACTCAATTGGGAAGGGAGCTTAAAATGAGAAGAATGAGAAGCAATCTCAGCCTCTCGAATCAGATCAATCCAACGTACCACGATTCACCCGACCAAATGAAACTTTTAAGGGTAAATTGGTCATTTACCCACGCTGAATGACCTCCCTTTCCCAACCTCCGTTTTTCAAATTTTCCTCATTTCCTCATTTTCCTCATTTCCTCATCTCTTGAATTTTTGTGTAGGCCTTGCAGAGGGAAATGAGGAAATTTTGCAACACTTTCTCGATAATCTTAGAGATTTTAGTAAGAATTTTGTAGAAAAAAGAAAGTGTGTGCCAATGACAAAAACTCAAGAGGTGGAGCTTTTTGTTGGTCCTAGTGCGTCTTCTAACCTCAATATCCAAAATCCAATACAATCAAAGAATAAAGGCAAGAGACATAGAATAGTAGGAGAAAAGGAGGCAGCAATTAAGCAAAGTCAGAAACCCAAAAGGAAATGTAAAGCTTGTGGGGCATATGATTATCACAACAGTCGTAACTGCCCGAACAAAACTACATCCTAAGCAAGGTAACTGCGCGCTTAAATTCTGCTTATTTACTTTCTGTCAATCTGTGTTTTTGGCACCTTTCACCAGTTAAGTTGTGATATATGGTGTTTACATGAAGCCTAGCTTAAGATTAACTTGCTGAGTTGCTGTAATGCTCTTTCCAGATCAGTTACGTCCTGCATTCACTTTTTTGAAGTCTTCCTGTATCTCGCCTTATGGTTTTGAGTCTTTTGACTGTTAGGTTATGATACATATGACAAAACATAAATCATGCGGAAAACCTTAATTCCAGGAAACATATTATTTACACATAATCATTTAGCATATTTCAGATGCATACACTTTGTAGCGTGCCCTCCCTAGCTGCGCCCGAACCGAACAAGAACAAGTCTTTAGGACTCCAAGTGTCGTCCCTCCGTAGATAGTCCACAGCACGTCCGGATCCGCCTTAAGCTTGACCAACTAGAATCGCCCTTAAGGTTCTAAGAATTTCGGCTAAATAGGTTGCAAGTGTTTGGCAGATTTTTGCTTCAAAATCTTACCTTTGAATACTTCAATGTTGTATATAAATTTGTGACCCTAGGCCCCTATTTATAGAGTTACGTAAAAGGACTTAGAATCCTAATAGAATACTAATTTAGTTTAATTAGAATCCTGCTAGGACTCTATTAAATAAACTTTATCTATTAGGATTAGAATTTAATCATATGTCGAATCCCGATAGCTTTAGGATTCGTATAGCACACACACGAGCATCGCACGAGCACCGTACACCCGCGCTCAGGCCTTGCGGCCCACGCTGAGCGCAGAGCGCCTCGGCCCAGCTTGCTGCTTGTGATCCGCGCGTGCGCCCAAGGCCTTGGCTGGGCCTGGCCTTGCGCTGGGCCTGGTCGAGGCTTGGCGTGTGGTTTGTTGCGTGTGGCTTGCTGGGCGACGGCCTGGCTTCGTGCTGGGCCTTCGTCTAGCGAGCCTCATCCGATGCTAATTCGTACGATACGCTTCTGATTAAATTCCCGATTCCGGAATTCATTTCCGATACGAACAATATTTAATATTTCCGATTCCGGAATTAATTTCCGTTTGGAACAAATATTTAATATTTCCGTTTCCGGAATTATTTTTCGATTTCGATAATATTTCCGATTCTGACAGTATTTCCGTTTCCGGCAATATTTCCATTTCCAATAATATTTTCCGATACGTACCATGTTTCCGTTTCCGGCAACATCTACGACTTGGATAATATTTATATTTCCGATACGATCCATATTTCCGTTTCCGGCAATATCATCATTTCCGGAGTATTCATTTCTTGCTTTTGACGATCTCAGCTCCCACTAAAACCAAGATCCGTCGATTCCGAATATCCATAGATGGAGTATTTAATGCCATTAAATAATTGATCTGTTTACGTACTATTTGTGTGACCCTACGGGTTCAGTCAAGAGTAAGCTGTGGATTAATATCATTAATTCCACTAGAACTGAAGCGGCCTCTAGCTAGGCATTCAGCTCACTTGATCTCACTGAATTATTAACTTGTTTAATTAATATTGAACCGCGTTTATTAGACTTAACATTAAATGCATACTTGGACCAAGGGAATTATTTCCTTCATTCTCCCACTTGTCCTTAGGGACAAGTGTGCATTTCCGAATTCCTTTGTCGCTCGATGCTTGCTCTTGAACATAAGGTAAGAGTTGTCATCCTTATTATGTCCAGAGGTGTTTCCCGATTTCAGAGTTCAACTGATCAAATAAACAGATAATCATAGCCTATGATTCATCTGAGCACGGCCATGCATTTTACAGTTTCTAGCTCTCCGAGTGGCCTTGTACAACTTTCAGCATCTCATCCCGATTTATGGGAGGACAATCCCAATCTTGCGATCTTGAGATTAGACTTCGTTTGATAGGTGATTACCTGAGCGTTGCCTTTATAGCCTCCTTTTACGGTGCGACGGTTGGTCAACGTCAAAGTAAGCAGTTCTCAAACAAGTAATCTCAAATCACTCAGGTATTGAGGATTTAGTGTCTAATAATTTTAATGAAATTTACTTATGACAGATTTTCATCTCTTACAGTAAAGTTTCATAGGTCTGTCCGATACTACTCTTCACAAAGTAAGTATCTATGCAAATGATTACGACATTGTCATGTCCACATAGTTCAAGAAACTAGTCATCTTGCATTCTAGTCGTCTAACGTTTTCTATGCGTCCATCTTTATAGAAAACTCCGACCAGGGACCATTTTCAACTTTTTGACATTCAAGTTCACTTGATAGACATTTCTTAGTCACAGGACTGGTCCTGGCAGTCTATCTTGAATATATCGTCAAATTGAAGGGACTCATCATTTAATACTAAACCAAGATTAAATGGAATATGAAAATACATTTCATATATGATAAATGTTCAACCCCTATGTTTTACAACCATGGGCCTCTAACCCATCTTTAAAACAGTTCATTGAATTCAAAGCTATGCTTGATTTCTAGTGCTACAATGTGAGTGTTGCTTCTCACTTGTTGCATAGGTTTAGTTATCATGCTTTGCCAATCTTAATATCTCTTTCATCGAATGTCTTTCGAGATATGATGATAAGATCTTTTAAGTATGTTTATTTTATGATCTAGTCTTTTTTGCTACTTTAGTGGTTCTACGCATTTCTTAATGAAGACCAATCAAGCCAGCAGATAGGTGATAGGTGATCTACCCAAGTTCAGTGAAGAACTCTTAACATAAACAACCCTGTTTTATTGCTTCTTAGGCAATAAGTACTTTTACTTCAACTGTATAGGTTGCTAGTGATGCTTTGGTTGGATTTACTTATCCAAGCAGTTTACAGATATGTTGAATACTTTCCAGCTGTATCTTAGAACATAGAAATTAATATTTAATTTCCCACGCAACAACTCATGGTCTCCAATCCATGTTGCCATTTCAAAACACGATGCTTTATAGCTCGTCCTTGCCAATGGTTAACTCCAAAGGGATCTTGCTTGATCCTTTGCCAGTGTTTATGCGTGCAACATCTTTATTTCCTTGAATCAAGAACTATTCCTATGTATCTTTTCAAGTATAATAAGTATTCTTGATCTCAATCTAGTTGATTTTCACTTAGATCAATAGAGATTGGTATATGTTCGTCATGCCTAAAGCCATACGATACGTTTTTGGAGATCCTCATATTATATCATACATGATAAATTCTTTTGCAGAATAATTCCCAATTGAATTCTATTCATGTATCTTTAGCTCATCTAGTTTCAGTAAATACTAATTCCAACTAAATTCTTTGACATATAATATAGGTTAAGAATCTCATTTCGATCCTTTGATGTTTAACTTAGTAAATGCTTATACATAGTTCAAACATCCTTTACTTAGATTTATTCATATGGGTCGAATGTCTCCAATGGAGGCTTTCGTGTTTGATTTAGTAAATGCCATTACTTAATCCAAAACAATATTATAAGATCTTTGTAAATAGATCTTAACACCCAATATGTACTAAGTTTCGCCTTGGTCCATCATTGATGAATGATTTCAAATCTAAGTCATTAGCATTTGAATGTTATTTCACAATAGAGAGATATGTGTGTGATACACATAGGACCAATTAAGTTTTTATGTACTCCCACTAAACTTCTTATATATCTATAAGAATCATGTACATTTTATGAAACTAAAATGCTTATTAGCTTCACTAAAATACAATTCCAATTCCCAATTGCTTGCTTAAATCTGTACTTAGATTTCATAAGCTAGCTTTCCTTTTCAAGCATTTATTTGGATCCACAAATCCTATGACATGCCATGTACATAGTTTCTTCCAACATTTGACTGAGGAAGATGTTTTGTTATCCAATTGCCATATGTACCAATATGCAATCATTGCTTGAATTATAGACTTAAGCATTACGATTATGCATGAGGTTTCAACACAATCCATGCCATGAATTTGCTTGTAACCTTTAGCAACTAATCTAGCTTTGTGTTTGATGGTTTTTATCCTTAAAACCAACTTGCAACCAATTGGTGTAAACCATTCTTGCAAATCAACAAAATTTCAATTTTGTCATCAAAACATTGGTTATGTTTTATGGACTTTAACCATCTAAAACATTTGAGTCTATATATGGCCTCTAACCATTTTAGGGAATCTAGGTTTCGTTATAGCTTTCTTACAAGTCACAAACTCACTAATCTACATGATAATAGTTTGACTGCAAGTTGTAGGTTTCTTCATTATTTCGAGCAAACAAACATTATGTTCTCAAAAATTCGTGGTATTGTAGACACCTACTTTTGTCCCCGTTCCCACAAGGAAAAGGTTCGATGATGAAAGCATAAAAACTCCACTTGACAACGCATCTCCTATAAAATAAACGAATCTCGATTCCCCATTTCATTTCACCCGAAACCTGCTATTTATGGAAACCTGCTAAAAATAGTAACTGCCGTAAAAGGTAGCGTCTAAAAGTGGCAAATCATAAAAGATAGAAACCTGTCAGAATTAGGTGTTGCACTCCAACATAAATCCTAAATGAGATAGAAAACTGCGAAAATCCTATTCCTAATAGGATTCGGAAATAAGAGTTACGTATTAATTAAAATCCTAACGAACCTAGAGTTCGTAACGGGCCCAGACGCATTCCGTCATGAAATTGATACGCGCTAAAAGACTCGAATTAATCTCAAACTCTCCGGATTCTAGGAATCCGAATCTGACAAAGAAACGGCCCAAACAGCAATTTCAACGCCCAGCCCTGGGCGCTGAAATTGCCAAGATCCTATTTTCAACGCCCAGAACTGGGCGCCGAAATCTTTGACGCCCAGAGCTGGGCGCTGAAAGTACCTGGGTACGTGTTTTTTCCTAACTCTTTGCGGATTAGAACTCTGCAATTCTATCTTTCCACGAACTCTTCCCTATAAATAGGCCCCTAGTTTCGACGTGAAACAACACACAACAACACATAATATATTCTGAGTATTGACTCTAAACCCCTTAGCCTAAGCCTCTCGCTGCGAAACTGTTCACGCGTTCTGTCGCAATCGATCCATAAATCGAACAGAACGTATCCTGTCCCATAATTGAGATTCGTTAAATAAAAAGGAGAAATAGCAAAGTCAAAGTGGTTAGTTTTCTGAGAACCGTGACGCACCTCTCAAGGGTGCGTCGTAACGTGTCCCTTTTCGATGATTTAACTGCTTTCCTCGCCCTTTTTATGAACTGTTAAACTAACCTAATATGATTCTTCTATCACGCCTAACAAATATAATATTTTTGGGAAATCGGATTATCATGCTAGGAATGTTATTTAAATCAGATAATCACGATCGAATTAGTATTATATGTTGCATATTGCTAAAATCAACTCAGATTAGTTTAATAGTTAACGCATGTCCCTTCAATTATTTATGCTGAGCTAGTAAGGATATCCTGCCTCTGGAGTTATCGACGAGCGAATTACTCCTCTGGGTAGTTACAGTCCCCCGAACCCTCAATCTCTACCTTGCGGGTGTATATTGAGAGATCCCCACACCAGGGATCACAAGGGAACCTACGGCCGTCGTGGTCAAACATAATTGCACTCCCTTTATGTCACGATAACCGGGTTTTGTCAGTTTTTCTCATTGTTGTTAAAAACTGAATGACGACTCCTATATTACTAGTCAATTGGGTGTATACTCACAGGAAATCCAATTACACTTGATTGAATAAAAAGAATCGTCACACCCACGAGGGACAAGGTCACGCATTAGCCTCGCGCTTTTTCGACCCCCTCACAGTGGCGACTCCACTGGAGATAGTGAAGGAAATACTCGTGCTTGTAGGTAATCAAAATAGCCGAAGGGTGAAACGATCCTACCCCGCGTTTATTTCCCCATCAAGTTGGGACGACCTGAAAATCAGCATATTAATGTGAACGGGCAGAGCCTCATAACGAATCTCGGCTCCCTCGGGAGTTGGGACTAAGGATACCTTTTTTCGCCAATAGGGGGGTGCATACGCCGCGCATGTTTCCCACTCGGTACTTGTGCAGGTAGTACACCTATCCCGAACCCAATCGCTCGCCCATTAGGTCCCGCTCGCCTGCATGCCCCCTTGGCTTGCACTTGCGGGTTGGCCTCTTGAGCGAAATTCGTCTGTTGAAGACACTACCTCGACCGGGGCATGTGTTGGATCTACGATAGAAGCGGTACCAAGCCAGGCGCAAATAAACTACCCATAGAAGCCTATTATAAACTACGTGGCATATTTAATTTTCAAATCCATGTTTGTAATGTAGTTATGTGTAGCGAAATATGTGATTGTGTGTGACAAACTATCCTAGAAAACCAACGACCTTGAAAACTGCCCAAACGTTCATAGACTAATTTGCCAAAGAGTTATACCGAAACACGTGTTCCGCAAACCCGAATGATCGCCACAAAATAAGCGACGCTCGGGGTGGCCTGTAACGAATCCCACAAACGCTGCACAACGCGTAAAGGACGTTATTAGGCAAGCACACAAAATTAAGTCGCATAAAACAAAAGAATATACGCGAACAGAAAACGAGTACCAGTCAGGGACGCATTTTCAGCGCCCCTGGCTGGGCGCCAATATTTCTCACGCCCACTGCTGGGCGCTGTAGTTGCTGCCTGGCCTTTTGGTCAGGCACAGCAGCCTCGGTGCACGCGCATAAAAAATATATACGTAGCAAAAAAAAAAAGAGAGACTTTTCGAAAAAATTGCTACGAGGGCGTAAGAAAAGCACTCGATTTCAAAAGCGACTCGTAAAAAATTAATAACTCTTTGCGTCGTTGTTAGACCTCCTACGACGACAATGCTCGGCACTAAAAACCGAACATGCTAATAATTATGAATGTCACATGGGCGAAGTATTCAAAAAAAATGTTCGAATAAAGTCTTCAAGAAAAAATAAATGTTCAAATAGAAAATAAATAAATCCGAGTCCAGACTAGGCTATGCCGAAGTACAATCTAAATCCTAAGTCTTAGTTGTCTTATCCATAGAATCAGTCCTAATACTTGGTGTTGTTCTGCAAGCTAAAAGGTTAAACCATATTGAGTCTCCCCTCCTAACATTTAAATCAATACGCACCCATATGTAATTGTCATCCCTTGCTAAGAATCCACGGCCTCAACACTCTCTCTCACCAATAAAAAGAACATATTATTTAATTCAAGTATTTGCAAAATGGAAACAGTCACATTCTGAAAATCATTCCCCCATAGTCGCACAACCCCCAAAGTGAACCTAAGGTGTCAATACCATTAGCAAAGAAAAAATTAATGGGCTCAAGGCCTATAATCACATTGGGTCACGACTATCATAGTCCTCTCGAGTCACTTGCTCCTTGAAATACTACTAAGTACGGACTAAAAGATTTTCCATGAATGCAACATGACGAACCATGAAAATACCCAAATCGGCATACCATAAGGCTACCATTGGGGTAAAGCAATACACACTAAGAGGGAAGCCGCACTAATGATTCTAGTCTTGCAAAAATAAAAATTCGATCTCCCCAATTAACTACCTTGCCAACATTAAACAAAATGGCGCATGACAAATGAACACCTAAGGGTTAAAATCTAAAGTGTCAACCAACGAAAGTTATGGTCCAATTAGCCTAAGTCTGAGAGTTTCTTGGTCAAGTATTATAGGCTTACAGCACGTCATTATTTTGAGTCTAGGCCACCTCCTTGTATTAATACACGGGTTATAATCAGAAAGATTAATGAAAGTTTGAGTCTAAATCACAACTTCCAATTAAATCCCAGAAACTGGAATCTCAAAGAAACAAAAAATTACTTTCGATGTAATTCCTTCGTTAAAATTCAATAAGGTAAAAACAACATTTTGAATCTACGCTATTTGCATATTTTAAGAAACGACTAAATACGCTTGCAAAGTAAGACAATTTAAAGGTCCACCCTAGGCCTACTAAAATGAAAGGTCCACTATAGGCCTACCAAACGAGGCTCACTCAGTCTCGCCTCGTGACTCAAAGACCACAACCCTCTACCTTTTAGCCCAAATTAAAAAATTGAAGAATTTATATTAGGGAGGAATCCCAAGGAAAAAAGAAAGAAAAAATAGAAAGAGAAAAGGGAGAGCGAAAAGAGTAAGCCAGGGAATACTTATCCCATAGTGCAACATTTACCTAAGTAAACGAAGGAAAAGAATTGAGTCAACCAATCCAAATCATAAAATTCTACGATGTCTACCCTTTCCAATCCTTATCCTCTTAGACGCCTTCGCTCTGGGGTCCCTGTTCAGCTCATTTTAACCTATCCATGTTCTCATTGCCATGACCCAAGAAACCATTACCTCGACTCTTGTTCTTGAACTCGTTGTCAACCGCAAACCACGCACGGCCATTGACACGTGCGTCATACCCATTATTTCCAAAGCCCAAAACCTGTTCTTACACCACCATTAGCATAATAACCATATAACTTGTGTGGATACATCCTGTTGATATACCGTTAAGCCGTCCCCATACTACTCATTGACCTTGGTTGATTTAAACTCATGACACTAGCTTGAGGCTGCAAATTGTGAGCCCTAGCAGGTGTAACCCTCATGCTCGACTAATACCTATACAACTTATCCTATCTCATTCAACCCGTCTTTCAAACCGTCTTGAGTCACGAATAAAAAAAGAAGACAAATGAAAAGTACAAAAAAGTAATAAATAATAAAGAAGGAACTTTGCAAAGCGCCTCTAAAGAAAAAGAAGCATTTAGCGCACCAAAAAAGATCCGCCCAGAAAACATTTACAGCGCCCAACGCTGGGCGCCGAAATCTTTAGCGCCCCAGCCTGGGCGCTGATTCTCCCTGCTTGCTAAATTTTGTCCAGAAGTGCTCGTCATTTTATCCGCACATGCACGGAAAAATAACGAACACTTGGAGGGGTACAGCACGTATTCAGATATACGTACCACCAAAAAATATACATGTACTCAAAAAGAATAAAACAAATAAACAAAATTTTGGCCTACGGCAAAGCAGCAAAGGGACATAATAATAAACTTCACTTATTCTACCGTTTCGAATAATATGTTTCCACCTCAGAACGTACTTGTTTAAAATCGGCATTCTAAGAAACCATTTTCTAGGCTAAGAACTACGCAAGACCTGATTCCAAATTAAATCTATTTAAGGCGGATACGTAGGCAATCCATGATTCGGTCCAACCAATTTGCAAAAATATTAAAGCCTATAGAATAACAAGAATAAAAATAGAAGTCCCTTATTGAAATTTAATTACTTGCAACCCAAGTCGAAAGAAAGATTTAAATCAAAGGAAGAATCCAAGTCATCAAGATGCCAAAATTAATGAGCACACATCGAAAAATAATAAGGGCACGTACCCTTGCCAGAAGGAGCTCTCACACTCCCAGGCACTTAGCCAAGACTCAAAAGACCGCTTTGCCTCAATTGAATGGGTGCTAACGCAAGCGTCCATGTCCTCTAAAGTACTCGACTTGACCCTCCCTAAAACGAACTAACTCACTTAAAGACTTTCTTTCACCACTAGACATAGTCGTTCGCTTAAAGACCTTCTTTCACCACTAGACACAGTCATGATCGCCAACAAGTAGTAAAGGCAGTAAGCTTGCAATAAAGAGGATTGTTCTACGGCATCGCCCCATCGTTCCTTCGAACTCAGGGCACCCGTTCATGGTAATTCAAATGCTTGCTAATCCCCTTTGAAAAAAAAAACAAAACAGACATTGTCAATAGGACTTGGCACTTAACCAAGGCTCACCCTACTCAGACATATGACACGGGCATCTAAAATCGAAATCTAAAAACATCCTTAATGGGAAGACATAATAGCGACTGGGGGCTAAAAAAATTGAAATGAAAGAGCTAGGGAAAAAACTAAGTATACCTTGACCTTTTGTACAGACATACACCAAGTAAATCTAAGTCGATTTGAAAACGGTTTATATTCCCGCAATTCTAGAAAAGATGGCCCTAAAAGCCTAAAGCATATGCCAAACGGGCACAAGTGTATCTTGACGCCTGCACCCTGGCCTCCAACAAATCTTTAGACAGCATTCCAAAAAATCGTAACAGTATTTTGATTCACTCAAGTAATCCTGTGCGAACCCTTCTATAAGTCAACTTACTTAGGACACCTCGGATTGTACACAGTAGGACTCGGATTTTAAATAATTTTCAAATGATTTTTAAAGACTTCTTCGGACAAATAAAGTGTCGTTGGTTTAAGCTTAGTGTGCGTCCATCTCAACGTTGCAAGTGAGTCAAAAAGATTTTTAAATATGATTATCGGTAAAGAAAGGCACCTAGCTTTTGGTCAAGGCACACTTCAACATGTGATTACCTTGACCATGGCAATGTCGCACCACACGATATTTACGAAAGAAGTAGCAAAATCACTACTCGAACATACCTCGCACTAAAAGAGTCTGGTTCAAACTATTCATGATCCGTGTCATCATGAATGCATAAAAACGTATATAAAGCATTATAGCACCAAGCCAATCCCGTAGCTACAATTGGAGGATTGAGAAAAACACTCTAAAAATGCTCAAAATGACGATTTTATCGCAAATTCTCGACGCTAATGCTATACATACATCATAAGGGCACAATCCTAAGCTTTGATCGTGTAAAACGAACCTTAGAATGGCTACAACCCCTCCCAAATTCTAAGCACTACTTAGAATATATAAAGTCACCCCACTAACAAGGGTAACTGAAAATCGCGAGTCACCAAAACTCCGATCAAACCACTGCACATAACGCTCGCCCTATAAAGCGCCCGTTACACAGTCTACACCGTTCCAAAGCAAAAGCGAAAGAAAAAAATACTGTCAAAGTTCTGCCCAGAAATCATTTTCAACGCCCAGAGCTGGGCGCCGATATCTTTAACGCCCCAGCCTGGGCGCTGAACCTTTCTGCTAGCCAAGTTTTGCCCAGATATATAAAAAAAAAAAAACACATATGAATCCTCGCATCGAACGAAGTGATAAGCCGTGCAAAACCACGCGGAAGGTGCTACACTTGTTCGAGCACCCGAACGAGGCGTGATGAAAGTACTCCAATGCAAAAAATAATGATATCCCAACACCTGGAGAAATGTTCTAATACAGGTTGTTAGGCCACACAAGCTTACGTCGCACCATAAGTTCAACCATCCCACGGTACAAGTCTAAAAGAGAGAGAGTAAGGCATATTGCACTAACACGGGCACGACCAAGAGCACGTGTAAAAGAGGCAAAGACTACTTATCGCCCAAATTCAAAATGCAAGCCACACGACTTCTACATTAAGGATTAAAGGTAGCAAAATATTACCTACCACGAAAGGGATAGCTCGCACCTACACGAGCGGAACCCCAAGGCATCTTTCTCGAAAGAACCTACAAAATCGTACGCCAAAAGGAAGCATCCCAACATGCATACTTGGGGGTTCCAAGCTACGAAACAACCATGGCAAAATAAAAAATCTCGAAGAAAATGTTTGAACAATCACAAGGGCACGATGTTTGAGACCACTTCATGAATGGACCTGACCCCTATCAAGCTTCTAAGCAAACTATTCAAAATCAGTCATTGCTAAAAAAAATGATTCAAGCAAACTGATTAATGGACCGCACACAACGGCCATTCTATGAACGCTCGTTCGCACATACATATCATCATTTACGAACACGTTCAAAAAATATAAGAGCGATTAAATTCTTACACCTCAAGGTATGTTCCTCGGGCCATATAGACTCGCCCGACTATTGCAATAACTGTACACCTTAAGAGCAACAGTTCCTTAAAATAATCGCCCCAAAGCGACAATCACCGTAGTCCACCAATCGGCTACGGCTTCTCAAGAAAATCATCACGTTCTAAAAACAAAGAAAAAAACAAAAGAAAAGAGAATACATAGAACTTCCAAGTGAAATAAACGAATAAACAAGAGGCCAACTGTGTCATCAAAAGACCAGCCCGAACAACACTTTCAACGCCCCACCTGGGCGTGAATTATTTCAACGCCCAGGCCTGGGCGCCAAAAATGAACCCATGCTCAAAAAAGGCCCTAACTTCTAGTGGGCCCTGCCATACTCATTCGACTTGAAAATTGCTGAAAGTCGCACCTCACGACTTTGTTAAGAGCAGCACACCACTACAAAGGTCGCTCGCACATACGAGCATGACCCCAAACATGATTACAAGATGCGAAAAACAACCGACGAGCCCCAGTGCTTGGGGGCTCACGAAAAAAATAGACTCCAACGAGGAGCGCGCGATCAAAATCACATTCCCGGACTGCGCCATGCACCATGTCATGTTTGGATATCTCAAAAAATATATTGTTAAACAAAAATATACACAGTGTGGACCCACTTATAGGACACATCTAAAAATATTACGACCCACCAACAGGTTGTAATCACAAAAGCCCTTCTACATAGACAAAATAAGAAATTCAAAATGGGCTCGCCCACCCTCAGCGGGCGGGGTCTGCGTCTCTAAGCCGCGCAGGTCCTCAGTTTTCGAAAAATAAAGTCTTCAAATTTAAAATAGGCTCGCCATCTTCAGCAGGCGGGGTCTACGGCGCAAATCACGTAGGTCCTTATTTTCAAAAAAAAAATTAAACAAAATAAAATTTCAAAAACAGATTCGTCCACTTCTATCGGACGGGGCGTCCACCCTCAGCGGACAGGTTCGCCATCTTCAGCCAGCGGGGTCTACGTCACAAACCGCGTAGGTCCTTATTTTCAAAAACATCAAAACAAATTCGTCCACTTCTATCGGACGGGGGGTCCACCCTCAGCGGAAAATTAAAGGATCGGTTTTCCCTTTTTCCGAAAATTAAAGGATTGGTTTTCCCTTTTTCCGAAAATTAAAGGATCGGTTTTCCCTTTTTCCGAAAATTAAAGGATCGGTTTTCCCTTTTTCCGAAAATTAAAGGATCGGTTTTCCCTTTTTCCGAAAATTAAAGGATCGGTTTTCCCTTTTTCCGAAAATTAAAGGATCGGTTTTCCCTTTTTTCCGAAAATTAAAGGATCGGTTTTCCCTTTTTCCGAAAATTAAAGGATCGGTTTTCCCTTTTTCCAAAAATTAAAGGATCGGTTTTCCCTTTTTCCAAAAATTAAAGGATTGGTTTTCCCTTTTTCCAAAAATTAAAGGATTGGTTTTCCCTTTTTCCAAAAATTAAAGGATTGGTTTTCAGTTTTTCCAAAAAAGAACGATGTGCTGGATTTTCCTTCGTTTTACGTCCTATAAAAACAAGGGGGTTTTCTCGTTTAGCTAGCCCTGAAAATGAGAATCTTTAAAAACGTTTTACCTCGTGATGGGGCTTGGCCAGGCCAAATTACACTTACAAAGTGAGGGAGTTTGTACGCATCTTTAGATCCTTCCAATGACAAAGTGAGGAAGTTTCTATACTATCAGTTGACAAATCCCAATGACACGTGAGGGATATGTCGACACTTCAAGTGATGACCCTTAAGTCAAATGTTATCACTCGGGGGCTCGTGAGACCCTCGCAAAACAGGTCACATACACCATGGCTTGTGTGACGCACTCCGTCTAATACTTTGACCATCGTCTTACTCCAAGACTCAGTCAAAGTGGGGGCTAACTGTAGACACCTACTTTTGTCCCCGTTCCCGCAAGGGAAACGTTCGATGATGAAAGCATAAAAACTCCACTTGACAACGCATCTCCTATAAAATAAACGAATCTCGATTCCCCATTTCATTTCACCCGAAACTTGCTATTTATGGAAACCTGCTAAAAATAGTAGCTGCCGTAAAAGGTAGCGTCTAAAAGTGGCAAATCATAAAAGATAGAAACCTGTCAGAATTAGGTGTTGCACTCCAACATAAATCCTAAATGAGATAGAAAACTGCGAGAATCCTATTCCTAATAGGATTCGAAAATAAGAGTTACGTATTAATTAAAATCTTAACGAACCTAGAGTTCGTAACGGGCCCAGACGCATTCCGTCATGAAATTGATACGCGCTAAAAGACTCGAATTAATCTCAAACTCTCCAGATTCTAGGAATCCGAATCTGACAAAGAAACGGCCCAAACAGCAATTTCAACGCCCAGCCCTGGGCGCTGAAATTGCCAGGATCCTATTTTCAACGCCCAGAGCTGGGCGCCGAAATCTTTGACGCTCAGAGCTGGGCGCTGAAAGTACCTGGGTACGTGTTTTTTCCTAACTCTTTGCGATTAGAACTCTGCAATTCTATCTTTCCACGAACTCTTCCCTATAAATAGGACCCTAGTTTCGACGTGAAACAACACACAACAACACATAATATATTCTGAGTATTGACTCTAAACCCCTTAGCCTAAGCCTCTCGCTGCGAAACTGTTCACGCGTTCTGTCGCAATCGATCCATAAATCGAACAGAACGTATCCTGTCCCATAATTGAGATTCGTTAAATAAAAAGGAGAAATAGCAAAGTCAAAGTGGTTAGTTTTCAGAGAACCGTGACGCACCTCTCAAGGGTGCGTCGTAACGTGTCCCTTTTCGATGATTTAACTTCTTTCCTCGCCCTTTTTATGAACTGTTAAACTAACCTAATATGATTGTTCTATCACGCCTAACAAATATAATATTTTTGGGAAATCGGATTATCATGCTAGGTCCCTTAATGTTATTTAAATCAGATAATCACGATCGAATTAGTATTATATGTTGCATATTGCTAAAATCAACTCAGATTAGTTTAATAGTTAACGCATGTCCCTTCAATTATTTATGCTGAGCTAGTAAGGATATCCTGCCTCTGGAGTTATCGACGAGCGAATTACTCCTCTCGGTAGTTACAGTCCCCCGAACCCTCAATCTCTACCTTGCGGGTGTATATTGAGAGATCCCCACACCAGGGATCACAAGGGAACCTACGGCCGTCGTGGTCAAACATAATTGCACTCCCTTTATGTCACGATAACCGGGTTTTGTCAGTTTTTCTCATTGTTGTTAAAAACTGAATGGCGACTCCTATATTACTAGTCAATTGGGTGTATACTCACAGGAAATCCAATTACACTTGATTGAATAAAAAGAATCGTCACACCCACGAGGGACAAGGTCACGCATTAGCCTCGCGCTTTTTCGACCCCCTCACAGGTAGAAACAATACCCTTGTGTCTCATTTGAATAAATCACAATGAAACATATATCTGTACTTGGGCTTTAGTTTGTTGAATAACAAACACTAAGCTCCCACTGAGTTTAGCAACTCTTTAGATATATATTATTGAAAAGATATTCTGAAATTACTTTTCAAGAGCTTTGACGAATTTGGTTTAGTTTGGTGGTAGTTGAGCATTTTGTTTTAGAAATTATAGGAATAGTCTTTATGTTTCATCATTGATCGAATCAAGTACTAATTGACTTCGATTATTCCAATGTAGATATGCCATATCTTATGGAGCTAGATCGTGAAATTACAATACACAATCATTGATGATCATATTTGGTCTTAAAGTAATCATCGTCATGATCTAACCTAGATCTTTATGATTTCTTGCCATGTGGATTTCATACTTCTGAATCTTTGAACTAGCCAAACAGATTCAAACTTATATCACATTTGATTAAATAAACCTATATTCACTCAAGTCTATGTGAAATAATAAAGTCATAAAATATTTCTTTAGCTTTGAATTCTATTGTCTAGGCGTTCTAACAATAGTTTATATCCTTTGTTACTTTCAACAAGTAAGACTAGCTCGTCTTAAATGATCTAGAAATCAATCAACTTTCAAAAGTCCATTAAAATAGAGCTTTTGAATGTTAACTTGTTGATATGGTCTAAGTAACAATGCTAAAGGTTTGTAGAACTCAAATCAAGAGGTTGATTTGAACCTAGTAAAGTTCTATTTTTAAAGAGTTGTTAGTTTTAATCAAGCATATTGACTCAACCCGTAAATGACCATTTCATTCAAATAAACAAACAATCATTGTTTTTGTTTTTCTTGAATGTGAGTCTTTCTGTGTTTGAAGCAGAAATTTAGGTATGCTCATTATGGAACAAAATAGCCATTAAGTTCCAGCCTTGAAAGGACTTAAAACAAACTAGATGACCCTACAACTAATGTAGCAATGCCATGCTTCATTTCCACTTGTAGGTCATTAGTGTAGCCTAGTTTCCATTGTTTGAGTTATTACCGAAGTAAGAACCTCAAGCGGTATATGATACCAAGGAAGTTTGATTGCTAGGTCACTTCTCTTTAAACATAAACTTATAGGTAGAAACGGAATTGTAAATTCCTTTCATTTGTTCCTTTGTTTTCCTATTTCTTGTACCTTTTCTAATAGCCTTAAGAATTGAATTCTCTAGTGTTGACTTTTATACTTTGTTTAGACATGTCCAATGTTATTCCAACAAAGTTCTTACCATTTATGTGTTAGGTTATAATACATATGAATAAACATAAATCATGCGGAAAAACCACAAAGCCAGGAAACATATTATTTACACATAATAATTTAGCATAATTCAGATGCATACACTTTGTAGCGTGCCCTCCCTAGCTGCGCCCGAACCGAACAAGATCAAGTCTTTAGCACTCCAAGTGTCGTCCCTCCGTAGATAGTCCACAGCACGCCCGGATCCGCCTTAAGCTTTACCAACTAGAATCGCCCTTAAGGTACTTAGAATTTTCGGCTATTGTAGGCAATGATGTGACTGAATTTTTGCTCTCAAATATCACTTTGAATACTTGAATTGTCTCTTTAAACTATGAGCCCTTAACTCATATTTATAGGCCATGGAATAAGTAATCGAATCCTACTAGGATACGAATTAATTAAATTAGAATCCAAGTAGAACTCTTATTTAATTAATTTATCTTTTAGGATTAGGAATTTAATCATTAAACAAATCCTATACTCTTTAGGTTTCGTATGTGCACACAAACTCTACACGAGCATGACCCGCAAGCGTGCAGGCCACGCCCGCGCACAGCCCACACGGCCCCTCGGCCCACGCGAGCTACAAGCCCACGAGCAGCAGCAATGCTCGCAGCCCACTGCTCGCAGCTGCGCGCGCTGCCACGGCCTGCTGGGCCTGGCCTTGCGATGGGCCTGGCGTGGCCTTGGCAGTTCATGTGGCGCGCTGGCTTGCTGGGCGATGGCCCGGCTTTGTGCTGGGCCTTCGTCTGGCAGGCCTCGTCCGATGCTAATTCGTACGATACGCTTCCGATTAAATTACCGATTCCGGAATTTATTTCCGATACGAACAATATTTAATATTTTCGATTCCGGAATTAATTTCCGTTTCGAACAAATATTTAATATTTCCGTTTCCGGAATTATTTTCCGATTCCGATAATATTTCCGATTCTGACAATATTTCAGTTTCCGACAATATTTCCGATTCCAGCAATATTTCCATTTCCGATAATATTTTCCGATACGTACCATGTTTCCGTTTCCGGCAACATCTACGACTTGGATAATATTTATATTTCCGATACGATCCATATTTCCGTTTCCGGCAATATCATCGTTTCCGGAGTATTCGTTTCTTGCCTTTGACGATCTCAGCTCCCACTGGAACCAAGATCCATTGATTCCGAATATCCATAGATGGAGTATTTAATGCCATTAAATACTTGATCCGTTTACGTACTATTTGTGTGACCCTACGGGTTCAGTCAAGAGTAAGTTGTGGATTAATATAATTAATTCCACTTGAACTGAAGCGGCCTCTAGCTAGGCATTCAGCTCACTTGATCTCACTGAATTATTAACTTGTTAATTAATACTGAACCGCATTTATTAGACTTAATATTATATGCATACTTGGACCAAGGGCATTATTTCCTTCAGTCTCCCACTTGTCCTTAGGGACAAGTGTGCATTTCCTAATTCCTTTGTCGCTTGATGCTTGCTCTTGAACATAAGGTAAGAGTTGTCATCCTTATTATGTCCAGAGGTGTTTCTCGGTTTCAGAGTTCAACTGATCAAATAAACAGATAATCATATCCTCTGATTCATCCGAGCACGGCCATGCATTTCACAGTTTCTATCTCTTCGAGTGGCCTTGTACAACTTTTAAGCATCTCATCCCGATTTATGTGAGGACAATCCCAATCTTGCGATCTTGAGATTAGACTTCGTTTGATAGGTGATAACCTGAGCGTTGCCTTTATAGCCTCCTTTTACGGTGCAACAGTTGGTCAACGTCAAACTAACCAGTTCTCAAACAAGTAATCTCAAATCACTCAGGTATTGAGGATTTAGTGTCTAATAACTTTAATGAAATTTACTTATGACAGATTTTCATCTCTTACAGTAAAGTTTCATAGGTATGTCCGATACTAGTCTTCCCAAAGTAAGTATCTATGCAAATGATTACGACATTCCCATGTCCACATAGTTCAAGAAACAGAACTACTAGTCATCTTGCATTCTAGTCGTCTAAAGTTTTCTATGCGTCCATCTTTATAGAAAACTCCGACCAGGGACCATTTTCAACTTTTGACATTCAAGTTCACTTGATAGACATTTCTTAGTCATAGGACTGGTCCTGAAAGTCTATCTTGAATATATCGTCTAATTGAAGGGACTCATCATTTAATAAACCATAAATTAAATGGAAAATGAATTCTATTCATTTATTGTGAATGATTAACCAATAATGTTTTACAAAGCATTAAACTCTAAAACTTTAAAACATTAAACAAGGACATCAAAGCCATTCTCCAATATGCTTGATTCCCATAGCTGCAGTGTGCGAGTTGTGCTTCGCCTGCGGTAGAGGTTTAGTCAATGGATCTGATATGTTTTCATCAGTTCTAATCTTGCTTATCTCGACTTCTTTTCTTTCAACGAACTCTCGTAGAAGGTGAAACCTACGAAGTACATGCTTGACTCTTTGGTGGTGTCTAGGCTCCTTTGCCTGTGCAATAGCTCCGTTATTATCACAATACAGGGCTATTGGTCCTTTAATGGAGGGGACTACACCAAGTTCACCTATGAACTTCCTTAGCCATATAGCTTCCTTTGCTGCTTCATGTGCAACAATGTACTCCGCTTCAATTGTAGAATCCGCAATGGTGCTTTGCTTAGCACTTTTCCAACTTAGTGCACCTCCGTTGAGGCAGAAGACAAACGCAGACTGTGATCTGAAATCATCTTTGTCGGTTTGTAAACTTCCGTCCGTATAGCCTTTAACAATTAATTCATCATCTCCACCATAGACCAGGAAGTCATCTTTGTGCCTTTTCAGGTACTTCAGAATATTCTTGGCAGCAGTCCAATGCGCCTCTCCTGGGTCTGACTGGTATCTACTCGTAGCACTGAGTGCGTACGCAACATCCGGGCGTGTACATATCATAGAATACATTATTGAACCAATCAATGATGCATATGGAATCCCATTCATTCGTCTACGCTCATCAAGTGTTTTTGGGCACTGAGTCTTGCTTAGAGTTATTCCATGAGACATGGGTAGGTAGCCTCGCTTGGAGTCTGCCATCTTGAACCTATCAAGTACTTTATTGATACAAGTGCTTTGACTAAGTCCAATCATCTTTTTAGATCTATCTCTGTAAATCTTGATGCCCAATATGTATTGTGCTTTGACTAAGTCCAATCATCTTTTTAGATCTATCTCTGTAAATCTTGATGCCCAATATGTATTGTGCTTCTCCTAGATCCTTCATCGAAAAACATTTCCCAAGCCAAATCTTGACAGAGTTCAACATAGGAATGTCATTTCCGATAAGTAATATGTCGTCGACATATAATACTAGAAAAGCAATTTTTCTCCCACTGACCTTCTTGTATACACAAGATTCGTCTGTGTTCTTGATGAAACCAAAGTCACTGACTGCTTCATCAAAACGTATATTCCAGCTCCTGGATGCCTGCTTCAATCCGTAGATTGATTTCTTTAGCTTTCATACCTTTTTAGCATTCTTTAGATCCTCAAAACCCTCAGGCTGTGTCAGAAACACAGTTTCTGTTAAAACGCCGTTTAAGAAAGCGGTTTTGACATCCATCTGCCATATTTCATAATCGTAATATGCAGCGATTGCTAACATTATCCGAATAGACTTTAGCATTGCAACTGGTGAAAAGGTTTCATCGTAATCCACACCGTGGACTTGCCTGTAACCTTTTGCAACCAATCTAGCTTTGAAAACTTCAAGTTTCCCATCCTTGTCCTTTTTCAGTTTGAAAACCCATTTGCTTCCAATGGCTTGGTAGCCATCTGGCAAATCGACCAAATCCCATACTTGGTTTTCAAACATGGAGTCTAATTCAGATTGCATGGCTTCTTGCCATTGCTTGGAGCTAGGGCTCGTTATAGCTTGTTTGTAAGTCGCAGGTTCATCACTTTCAAGTAATAGAACGTCATAGCTCTCGTTCGTCAAAATACCTAAGTACCTTTCCGGTTGAGATCTATATCTCTGCCATCTACGCGGGGTTAAATTTCTAGATTGACCATGATTCTTACCAGAAACTTCTAAAGATCTCTGAGTTTCATCCTGAATGTCATCTTGAGCATTCTCTAGAGTTTGTTGTTCGACTCAAATTTCTTCGAGGTCTACTTTTCTCCCACTTGTCATTTTGGAAATGTGATCCTTTTCCAAAAAGATACCATCTCGATCAACAAACACCTTGTTCTCAGATGTATTGTAGAAGTAATACCCCTTTGTTTCCTTTGGATAGCCCACAAGGATACATTAGTTAGATTTTGGATGAAGTTTGTCTGAAATTAATCGTTTGATGTATACTTCACATCCCCAAATCTTAAGAAAAGACACTTTTGGAGGCTTCCAAACCATAACTCATATGGAGTATTTTCAACAGCTTTAGACGGAGCTCTATTTATAGTGAGTGCGGCTGTATTTAGTTCATGTCCCCAAAATTCTATTGGAAGTTCGGCCTGACCCATCATTGATCTAACCATGTCTAGCAAGGTTTTGTTCCTCCGTTCCGACACACCGTTCCATTGTGGTGTTCCAGGAGGAGTTAATTCTGATAGAATTCCACATTCTTTCAGATGGTCATCAAATTCATAGCTCAGATATTCACCGCCTCTATCAGACCGCAGTGCCTTAATCTTCTTGCCTAATTGATTCTCTACTTCACTCTGAAATTCCTTGAATTTTTCAAAGGATTCAGAGTTATGCTTCATTAGGTAGACATAACCATATCTACTGAAGTCATCAGTGAGAGTGATAAAGTAGCTGAAACCACCCCGAGCATTTGTACTCATTGGTCCACATACATCTGTATGGATTAAAACCAATAGTTCAGTTGCTCTTTCTCCAACTTTAGAGAAAGGTTGCTTTGTCATTTTGCCATGTAAACATGATTCGCACTTACCATAATCCTCTAAGTCAAATGGTTCTAGAATTCCTTCCTTTTGAAGTCTTTCCATGCGTTTCAAGTTAATATGGCCTAATCGACAATGCCACAGATATGTGAGATCTGAATCATACTTTTTGGCCTTTTTGGTATTTATGTTATAAACTTGTTTGTCGTGATCTAATAAATAAAGTCCATTGACTAATCTAGCAGATCCATAAAACATCTCTTTAAAATAAAACGAACAACTATTGTCTTTTATTAAAAAGGAAAATCCCTTAACATCTAAGCAAGAAACAGAAATGATGTTTTTAGTTAGACTTGGAACATGGAAACACTCTTCCAGTTCCAAAACTAGCCCAGAGGGCAACGACAAATAATAAGTTCCTACAGCTAATGCAGCAATCCGTGCTCCATTTCTCACTCGTAGGTCGACTTCACCCTTGCTTAACTTTCTACTTCTTCTTAGTCCCTGTGAATTGGAACATAAGTGTGAGCCACAACCAGTATCTAATACCCAAGAAATTGAATTAACAAGTGTACAGTCTATAACGAAAATACCTGAAGATGGAACGACTGTTCCGTTCTTCTGATCTTCCTTTAGCTTTGGATACTCTCTTTTGTAATGGCCTATTCCATCACAATAAAGACAGCTTGATGTGGACTTGTCCTTCTTTGATTTAGCATTGCCCTTGGACTTTCCACTTTTCTTGAACGGTCTCCCTTTAACCTTGAGTAAATCTTTGGCTTCACAGTCCAGTATTATCTCAGCCTTTCTGTTAGGTTATGATACATATGACAGTTCATAAATCATGCGGAAAAACCATAAAGCCAGGAAAGCATATTATTTACACATAATCATTTAGCATAGAATTGATGCATACATGTTGTAGCGTGCCTTCCCTAGCTGCGCCCGAACCGAACAAGAACAAGTCTTTAGGACTCCAAATGTCGTCCCTCCGTAGATATTCCACAGTACGTCCGGATCCGCCTCAAGTTAGACCAACTAGAATCGCCCTTAAGGTTACTAGGAATTTCGGCTATGTGTTTGCAAGTGTATGGCTGATTTTTCTTTCAAAAACTTACCCTTTAAATACTTCAATCGTACCTGCAAATAATGACCCTAGGCCCTTATTTATAGAGGTATGGAAAAGGAACTGGAATCCTATTAGGATACTAATTAGTTAAACTAGAATCCTAGTAGGACTCTAACTAATTAATTTTATCCTTTTAGGATTAGGAATTTAATCATCAAACAAATCCTATACAATTTAGGTTTCGTATGTGAACACAAACTCTACACGAGCATGACCCACGAGCGTGCAGGCCATGCCCGCGCACAGCCCACACGGCTGCTTGGCCCACGCGAGCCGCAAGCCCACGCGAGCAGCAACATAGCTCGCAGCCCATTGCTGTGCGCGCTGCGCGCGCTGCCATGGCCTGGCCTTGCGCTGGGCCTTGCGTGGCCTTGGCTGTTCGTGTGGCACGCTTGGCTTGCCAGGCGATGGCATGGCTTCGTGCTGGGCCCTCGTCCGGCAGGCCTCGTCCGATGCTTATTCGTACGATACGCTGTGGATTAATATCATTAATTCCACTAGAACTGAAGCGGCCTCTAGCTAGGCATTCAGCTCACTTGATCTCACTGAATTATTAACTTGTTAATTAATACTGAACCTCACTTATTAGACTTAACATAGAATGCATAATTGGACTAAGGGCATCATTTCCTTCAGTCTCCCACTTGTCCTTAGGGACAAGTGTGCATTTCCTAATTCCTTTGTCGCTCGATGCTTGCTCTTGAACATAAGGTAAGAGTTGTCATCCTTATTATGTCCAGAGGTGTTTCTCGGTTTCAGAGTTCAACTGATCAAATAAACAGATAATCATAGCCTATGATTCATCCGAGCACGGCCATGCATTTCACAGTTTCTAGCTCTCCGAGTGGCCTTGTACAACTTTTAAGCATCTCATCCCGATTTATGGGAGGACAATCCCAATCTTGCGATCTTGAGATTAGACTTCTTTTGATAGGTGATTACCTGAGAGTTGCCTTTATAGCCTCCTTTTACGGTGCGACGGTTGGTCAACGTCAAAGCCCAGTTCTCAAACAAGTAATCTCAAATCACTCAGGTATTGAGGATTTAGTGTCTAATAATTTTAATGAAATTTACTTATGAAAGATTTTCATCTCTTACAGTAAAGTTTCATAAGTCTTGTCTGATACTAGTCTTCCCAAAGTAAGTATCTATGCAAATGATTATGACATTGCCATGTCCACATAGTTCAAGAAACAGAACTACTAGTCATCTTGCATTCTAGTCGTCTAACGTTTTCTATGCGTCCAATTTTATAGAAAACTCCGACTAGGGACCATTCTCAACCTTTGACATTCAAGTTCACTTGATAGACATTTCTTAGTCACAGGACTGGTCCTGACAGTCCATCTTGAATATATCGTCAAATTGAAGGGACTCATCATTTAATAAACCACAAATTAAATGGAAAAATGAATTCTCTTCATTTATTGTGAATGATTAACCAATAATGTTTTACAAAGATTTAAACTCTAAAACTTTAAAACATTAAACAAGGATATCAAAGCCATTCTCCAATATGCTTGATTCCCATAGCTGCAGTGTGCGAGTTGTGCTTCGCCTGCGGCAGAGGTTTAGTCAATGGATCTGATATGTTGTCATCAGTTCCAATCTTGCTTATCTCGACTTCTTTTCTTTCAACGAACTCTCGTAGAAGGTGAAATCTACGAAGTACATGCTTGACTCTCTGGTGGTGTCTAGGCTCCTTTGCGTGTGCAATAGCTCCATTATTATCACAATACAGGGCTATTGGTCCTTTAATGGAGGGGACTACACCAAGTTTACCTATGAACTTCCTTAGCCATATAGCTTCCTTTGCTGCTTCATGTGCAGCAATGTACTCCGCTTCAGTTGTAGAATCCGCAATGGTGCTTTGCTTAGCACTTTTCCAACTTAGTGCACCTCCGTTGAGGCAGAAGACAAACGCAGACTGTGATCTGAAATCATCTTTGTCGGTTTGTAAACTTCCGTCCGTATAGCCTTTAACAATTAATTCATCATCTCCACCATAGACCAGGAAGTCATCTTTGTGCCTTTTCAGGTACTTCAGAATATTCTTGGCAGCAGTCCAATGCGCCTCTCCTGGGTCTGACTGGTATCTACTCGTAGCACTGAGTGCGTACGCAACATCCGGGCGTGTACATATCATAGAATACATTATTGAACCAATCAATGATGCATATGGAATCCCATTCATTCGTCTACGCTCATCAAGTGTTTTTGGGCACTGAGTCTTGCTTAGAGTTATTCCATGAGACATGGGTAGGTAGCCTCGCTTGGAGTCTGCCATCTTGAACCTATCAAGCACCTTATTGATATAAGTTCTTTGACTAAGTCCAATCATCTTTTTAGATCTATCTCTGTAAATCCTGATGCCCAATATGTGTTAGGTTATGATACATATGACAATTCATAAATCATGCGGAAAAACCATAAACCCAGGAAAACATATTATTTACACATAATCATTTAGCATAGAATAGATGCATACTCTTTGTTGCGTGCCTTCCCTAGCTGCGCCCGAACCGAACAAGAACAAGTCTTTAGGACTCCAAGTGTCGTCCCTCCGTAGATAGTCCACAGCACGTCCGGATCCGCCTTAAGATTGACCAACTAGAATCGCCCTTAAGGTACTATTATTTTCGGCACTTTATAGGCAAATGTGTGACTGAATTTTTCTCTCAAAAACTCACTTTGAATACTTTTAAACTTGTGTTATAAATTGTGAGCCCTAGCCTCATATTTATAGCGGTATGGAAAGGGAATCGAAATCCTATTCAGATACAAATTAATCAAACCTAGAATCCTACAAGAACTCTAATTTAATTAATTTATCAAATAGAATTAGGAATTTAATCATTAACCGAACTCTGCATGTTTTAGGAAACGTGCACGAACACAAACACTTGCACACACACGCACGACAGCCACGATGGGCCTCATGCGTGCGCGCGAGCAGCAGCCCACTCAGCGCCCGCGCGCGCTGTGCGCTGCGCGCTGCGCGCAGCCTGCTGGGCCTGGCCTTGCTGTTTGTGCGGCGCGCTTGGCTTGCTGGGCGATGGCCTGGCTTCGTGCTGGGCCTCGTCCGGCAGGCCTCGTCCGATGCTTATTCGTACGATGCGCTTCCGATTAAATTTTCCGATTCCGGAATTCATTTCCGATACGAACAATATTTAATATTTCCGATTCCGGAATTAATTTCCGTTTCGAACAAATATTTAATATTTCCGTTTCCGGAATTATTTTCCGATTCCGGTAATATTTCCGATTCTGACAATATTTCCGTTTCCGGCAATATTTCCGATTCTGGCAATATTTCCATTTCCGATAATATTTTCCGATATGTACCATGTTTCCGTTTCCGGCAACATCTACGACTTGGATAATATTTATATTTCCGATACGATCCATATTTCCGTTTCCGGCAATATCATCGTTTCCGGAGTATTCATTTCTTGCCTGTGACGATCTTAGCTCCCACTGAAACCAAGATCCGTCGGTTCCGAATATTCATAGATAGAGTATCTAATGCCATTAGATACTTGATCCGTTTACGTACTATTTGTGTGACCCTACGGGTTCAGTCAAGAGTAAGTTGTGGATTAATATCATTAATTCCACTTGAACTGAAGCGGCCTCTAGCTAGGCATTCAGCTCACTTGATCTCACTGAATTATTAACTTGTCAATTAATACTGAACCGCATTTATTAGACTTAACATAGAATGCATACTTGGACCAAGGGCATTATTTCCTTCAGTCTCCCACTTGTCCTTAGGGACAAGTGTGCATTTCCTAATTCCTTTGTCGCTCGATGCTTGCTCTTGAACATAAGGTAAGAGTTGTCATCCTTATTATGTCCAGAGGTGTTCCTCGGTTTCAGAGTTCAACTGATCAAATAAACAGATAATCATAGCCTATGATTCATCCGAGCACGGCCATGCATTTCACAGTTTCTAGCTCTCCGAGTGGCCTTGTACAACTTTTAAGCATCTCATCCCGATTTATGGGAGGACAATCCCAATCTTGCGATCTTGAGATTAGACTTCGTTTGATAGGTGATTACCTGAGCGTTGCCTTTATAGCCTCCTTTTACGGTGCGACGGTTGGTCAACGTCAAAGCAACCAGTTCTCAAACAAGTAATCTCAAATCACTCAGGTATTGAGGATTTAGTGTCTAATAATTTAATGAAATTTACTTATGACAGACTTTCATCTCTTACAGTAAAGTTTCATAGGTCTTGTCCGATACTAGTCTTCCCAAAGTAAGTATCTATGCAAATGATTATGACATTGCCATGTCCACATAGTTCAAGAAACAGAACTACTAGTCATCTTGCATTCTAATCGTCTAACATTTTCTATGCGTCCAATTTTATAGAAAACTCCGATTAGGGACCATTTTCAACCTTTGACATTCAAGTTCACTTGATAGACATTTCTTAGTCACAGGACTGGTCCTGACAGTCTATCTTGAATGTATCGTCAAATTGAAGGGACTCGTCATTTAATAAACCACAAATTAAATGGAAAAATGAATTCCTTTCATTTATTGTGAATGATTATCCAATAATGTTTTACAAAGATTTAAACTCTAAAACTTTAAAACATTAAACAGAGACATCAAAGCCATTCTCCAATATGCTTGATTCCCATAGCTGCAGTGTGCGAGTTGTGCTTCGCTTGCGGCAGAGGTTTAGTTAATGGATCTGATATGTTGTCATCAGTTCCAATTTTGCTTATCTCGACTTCTTTTCTTTCAACGAACTCTCGTAGAAGGTGAAATCTACGAAGTACATGCTTGACTCTCTGGTGGTGTCTAGGCTCTTTTGCCTGTGCAATAGCTCCGTTATTATCACAATACAGGGCTATTGGTCCTTTAATGGAGGGGACTACACCAAGTTCTCCTATGAACTTCCTTAGCCATATAGCTTCCTTTGCTGCTTCATGTGCAGCAATGTACTCCGCTTCAGTTGTAGAATCCGCAATGGTGCTTTGCTTAGCACTTTTCCAGCTTACTGCTCCTCCGTTGAGGCAGAAGACAAACCCAGACTGTGATCTGAAATCATCTTTGTCGGTTTGGAAACTTGCGTCCGTATAGCCTTTAACAATTAATTCATCATCTCCACCATAGACCAGGAAGTCATCTTTGTGCCTTTTCAGGTACTTCAGAATATTCTTGGCAGCAGTCCAATGCGCCTCTCCTGGGTCTGACTGGTATCTGCTCGTAGCACTGAGTGCGTACGCAACATCCGGGCGTGTACATATCATAGCATACATTATTGAACCAATCAATGATGCATATGGAATCCCATTCATTCGTCTACGCTCATCAAGTGTTTTTGGGCACTGAGTCTTGCTTAGAGTCATTCCATGAGACATGGGTAGGTAGCCTCGCTTGGAGTCCGCCATTTTGAACCTATCAAGCACCTTATTGATATAAGTGGTTTGACTAAGTCCAATCATCTTTTTAGATCTATCTCTGTAAATCTTGATGCCCAATATGTACTGTGCTTCTCCTAGATCCTTCATCGAAAAACATTTCCCAAGCCAAATCTTGACAGAGTTCAACATAGGAATGTCATTTCCGATAAGCAATATGTCGTCGACATATAATACTAGGAAAGCAATTTTTCTCCCACTGACCTTCTTGTATACACAAGATTCGTCCGCGTTCTTGATGAAACCAAAGTCACTGACTGCTTCATCAAAACGTATATTCCAGCTCCTGGATGCCTGCTTCAATCCGTAGATTGATTTCTTTAGCTTGCATACCTTTTTAGCATTCTTTGGATCCTCAAAACCTTCAGGTTGTGTCATAAACACAGTTTCTGTTAAAACGCCGTTTAAGAAAGCAGTTTTGACATCCATCTGCCATATTTCGTAATCGTAATATGCAGCGATTGCTAACATTATTCGAATAGACTTTAGCATTGCAACTGGTGAAAAGGTTTCATCGTAATCCACACCGTGGACTTGCCTGTAACCTTTTGCAACCAATCTAGCTTTGAAAACTTCAAGTTTCCCATCCTTGTCCTTTTTCAGTTTGAAAACCCATTTGCTTCCAATGGCTTGGTAGCCATCTGGCAAATCGACCAAATCCCATACTTGGTTTCCAGACATGGAGTCTAATTCAGATTACATGGCTTCTTGCCATTGCTTGGAGCTAGGGCTCGTCATAGCTTGCTTGTAAGTCGCAGGTTCATCACTTTCAAGTAATAGAACGTCATAGCTCTCGTTCGTCAAAATACCCAAGTACCTTTCCGGTTGAGATCTATATCTTTGCGATCTACGCGGGGTAACATTTCTAGATTGACCATGATTCTCACCAGATTCTTCTAAAGATCTCTGAGTTTCATCTTGAATGTCATCTTGAGCATTCTCTAGATTTTGTTGTTCGACTCGAATTTCTTCGAGGTCTACTTTTCTCCCACTTGTCATTTTGGAAATGTGATCTTTCTCCAAAAAGACACCATCTCGAGCAACAAACACTTTGTTCTCAGATGTATTGTAGAAGTAATACCCCTTTGTTTCCTTTGGATAGCCCACAAGGATACATTTGTCAGATTTTGGATGAAGTTTGTCTGAAATTAATCGTTTGACATATACTTCACATCCCAAATCTTAAGAAAAGACACTTTTGGAGGCTTTCCAAACCATAACACATATGGAGTCTTTTCGACAGCTTTAGACGGAGCTCTATTTATAGTGAGTGCAGCTGTTTTTAGTGCATTTCCCCAAAATTCTAATGGAAGTTCGGCCTGACCCATCATTGACCTGACCATGTCTAGCAAGGTTCTGTTCCTCCGTTCCGACACACCGTACCATTGTGGTGTTCCAGGAGGAGTCAATTCTGATAGAATTCCACATTCTTTCATATGGTCATCAAATTCATAGCTCAGATATTCACCGCCTCTATCAGACCGCAGTGCCTTGATCTTCTTGCCTAATTGATTCTGTACTTCACTCTGAAATTCCTTGAATTTGTCAAAGGATTCAGACTTATGCTTCATTAGGTAGACATAACCATATCTACTGAAGTCATCAAAGAAAGTGATAAAGTAGCTGAAACCACCTCTAGCATTTGTACTCATTGGTCCACATACATCTGTATGGATTAAACCCAATAGTTCATTTGCTCTTTCTCCAACTTTAGAGAAAGGTTGCTTTGTCATTTTGCCAAGTAAACATGATTCGCATGTACCATAATCCTCTAAGTCAAATGGTTCTAGAATTCCTTCCCTTTGAAGTCTTTCTAAGCGTTTCAAGTTTATATGGCCTAATCGACAATGCCACAGATAGGTGAGATCTGAATCATCCTTTTTGGCCTTTTTGGTATTTATGTTATAAACTTGTTTGTCGTGATCTAATAAATAAAGTCCATTGACTAATCTAGAAGATCCATAAAACATCTCTTTAAAATAAAACGAACAACTATTGTCTTTTATTAAAAAGGAAAATCCCTTAGCATCTAAGCAAGAAACTGAAATGATGTTTTTAGTAAGACTTGGAACATGGAAACATTCTTCCAGTTCCAAAACTAGCCCGGAGGGCAACGACAAATAATAAGTTCCTACAGTTAATGCAGCAATCCGTGCTCCATTTCCCACTCGTAGGCCGACTTCACCCTTGCTTAACTTTCTACTTCTTCTTAGTCCCTGTGGATTGGAACATAAGTGTGAGCCACAACCTGTATCTAATACCCAAGAAGTTGAATTAGCAAGTATACAGTCTATAACGAAAATACCTGAAGATGGAACGACTGTTCCGTTCTTCTGATCTTCCTTTAGCTTCAAGCAATCTCTCTTCCAATGCCCCTTCTTCTTGCAGTAGAAGCATTCGGATTCAGAAGTGGGTTGACTGACCTTCCTCTTTTCAGACTTGGCGCTAGTTTGCTTAGTTGGGCTGGCCTTGTTGCCACCTTTCTTAGCATTCCTCTTCTTTCCAGATTTCTTGAACTTGCCCCCACGCACCATAAGCACATCTTGCTTATCACTTTTGAGCGTCTTTTCAGCGGTTTTCAGCATACCGTGAAGCTCAGTGAGCGTTTTGTCCAGACTATTCATATTGTAGTTCAGTTTAAACTGATCATACCCGTTATGAAGGGAATGGAGGATGGTGTCTACAGCCATTTCCTGAGAGAATTGCTGATCCAGCCGACTCATATTCTCAATTAGTCCAATCATTTTGAGAACATGTGGACTTACGGGCTCGCTTTTCTTAAGCTTGGTCTCAAGAATTTGCCTATGAGTCTCGAATCTTTCGACTCGAGCCAGATCTTGGAACATGTTCTTCAACTCACTGATGATTGTGAAAGCATCTGAGTTGATGAACGTTTTCTGATGATCTGCACTCATGGTGGCGAGCATTAGACATTTCACATCCTTGTTGGCATCAATCCAACGATTGAGGGCTGCCTGAGTGACCCCGTCGCCTGCGGCTTCGGGCATCGCGTCTTCCAGGACATACTCCTTTTTTTCCTGCATAAGAACTATTTGCAAGTTCCTTTGCCAGTCAAGGAAGTTTTTCCCGCTCAACTTCTCCTTTTCGAGAATTCATCAAATGTTGAATGAATTGTTGTTTGCCATAGTTAAAACTACAATTGAAAAGAATAAACAAATAAATAACCATTCACAGTTTCTCTTAATAAACTTTAAATTCTAGCATACATGCATAATTCAATGTTCATTAAGCATTTTATTCAAGTTATGTGTTCCGGCAGGTGTGAATAAAATGATTCCAAGATCCTAAAATCATTGAAGAACTAAGCACAGTTTGTCGACTTAATCCTAAAACATCTTAGGTAAGCAAAAGCCTTTTGCTAATAGTCTAGAAACTATTCTTGGTTGATAGGTACGTCTAAGAATTTATTAGGTAAACCTATCGATTTTGCCACGACATAAAAGGACTCCTTACTTATATCGTTGAGTTTCACCAAAACTAACATGTACTCACAATTATTTGTGTACCTTGCCCCTTTAGGACCAATAAGTAACACCTCGCTGAGCGAAAACTATTACTAGATTGATGTAAAGGATATCCAAGCAAGTGTATATTTTGGCATGGCACCTTTTAACTCAATTTTTAAGTTTGGAACTTAAGGCTCTTACTATGTTGGTTAGATTTTAAGTGAACTAAAATCCTTAATCATTCAACATAATCAAGCTTTGATCTCATGCATTTTAAGACATATTTAAAAGCAATAAATAACTTAAAACATGCATAAGATAAATGTGATCTAGTATGGCCCGACTTCATCTTGAAGCTTTAACTTCAAAGTCCGTCTTGAAAATCTCCGTGGGAGGCACCATTTTCTTCAAATAGGATAAGCTATAATTAAAACTAATTACAACTATTTGATGGTAAGCAGACCATATTTGAATTGAAAAACAACTTTGGTACTTTAGACCAATTAAATTCAAATTAATGGTACGCAGACCATATTTTCTATCCTATTTGGGCCATACTAGTCACTTCATAACCTGCAAAACAGTACATATACAATATATACCATTCACCCATTCATTAACATGAATGGCCCACATAGCTGGTTAGTAAAACACATTATGCATCACATAAACATTTGCAGCAATTAATCAAGGGCACCAATAATCTACAAATTATTCAGTCCTTATTAATTCTAATCAAGTTGTTTTAACCTTAAGGATTTGTAGACCTAATCAAGAGTATATGACTAAAAGGGCTCCCACTTAAACCAATAAATTCATATGCTTTACATAATTGGTTAGTTAAAACACATTGTATGCATCACATAAATATTTGCAACAATTAATTAAGGGCACCAATAATCTACCAATTATTCAGTCCTTATTAATTCTAATCAAGTTGTTTAACCTTAAAGGATTTGTAGACCTAATCAAGAGTTTATGACTAAAATTGCTCCTACTTAAACCAATAAATTCATATGCTTTACTAATTTTAAACATAAAAATGTATTTCTAGTCTAACCGGAAACATACAAATTTAATTAAAATTTAAAGCTCATATAAATTTATAATTGAATCCATAAATTTAATTTAATTTCAGTCGTATTTAAATTAATTCATGATTTTAATTTAGTAAAATAATTAGAATAAATAAAATTTATTATAATTACAATATTCAAAATTAAAATCCAAGAAAATAATTTAAATTATTAATTTTAAAATTAATTAAAATTACGTAAACTGAAAATTTCAAATTAAAATTTCAAAACGATCTAATCGCAACGCAACAACCCCACGCAACGCACGCCCATGGGCCACACGCACACAGCCATCGCTGGCCATGTGCGCGCAGCCCATGTGCTGCGTCGCATCGCTGCTGATCCCCATCGCAAGGCGCGCGCCAGCGCTCGTCGCAACAAGCATGTTCCTGACCATCGCTGGGCGCAGCGCTCGTCGCACGTCGCAACAAGTATGTTGCTGACCATCGCTGGGCGCAGCACTCGTCGCACGTCGCAACAAGCACGCCGCACGCCATCGCTTGGCGCAGCGCTCGTCGCACGTCGCAACAAGCACGCTCCACGCCATCGCTGGGCGCAGCGCTCGTCGCACGCACACATGCGCTTGCTGCGCGCGAGGCTCTGTGCGCTTGCGCGAGGCAGTGCGCGCTGTGGCGCAGCACGCTTGCTGCCCACACGCGACTGCTCGTGCCTTGCTCTCGCCCTTGCCCATGCGCCCATTGCTCACAGCCCACAACACAAGGCAGGGCTGCTGCCTTGTGCTCGTGCACCATGCCCTTGCTCGCTGCATTCGTACCGCATGGGCGACAAGCTCCCTTGCTCGTCGTCGCATGCCCGCACTATACAACACCCCTTAAGGGTAACACGTAGCGTCCATTGCTTTGTGCGTGCAAGTTATATGAGCGAATCGCATAAAAATTAAAAATTTATTTTCAAAATTAATGACAAATTAATAATTATATTAATTTCATAATTTTAGGGCGAAAAATCAAAAATTTATTAATTTATTGATTTCCGATTAACATGGATTCAAGTCTAGGTCATAAAAATTTAAAATTTAACATAAATTTACAATTTTTATGGTGGTTTTTAATCATAGGTATCTAATTAAATTATAACTAATTATGAAAATCAAATTAATTCTAAATTATTCCAATTTTCAACAAATTAATCATAATTACAAATTAGATTGCACAATTAACAAGGCTAGGCATTCAAACTTGTTAAACATATACAGTAGCTCAATCAAAAATTCAAGATTTAACAACAAGAATCGCAAATATTTAATTTAACATCTGAAATTTACGAAATTTTGCATTCGAAAAACTAAAACCTCCGAAAAGTCAAAGTTAGGCTTCGAATTTGAGAATTCTGGGTTCGGCCGAAAAATGTTATTTTTGTCAAAATTTTAGAATGCCTTTTACATGCGGAATTGACACAAAAATCACTCGATTTGGATGAGTAACGAAGAAACTGCCGAAAAACTGCGTACGTATAATTAAATAAACGCAATTTGCAATTAATTAACAATTACGAAAATTAATCACCCCTTTCAATTCTTGCAAATTTGTAATATTTAACCATGTTTATGCAATTTAGATTATGAAAATAATAAGAGGCTCGTGATACCACTGTTAGGTTATGATACATATGACAGTTCATAAATCATGCGGAAAAACCATAAAGCCATGAAAGCATATTATTTACACATAATCATTTAGCATAGAATTGATGCATACATGTTGTAGCGTGCCTTCCCTAGCTGCGCCCGAACCGAACAAGAACAAGTCTTTAGGACTCCAAATGTCGTCCCTCCATAGATAGTCCACAGTACGTCCGGATCCGCCTCAAGTTAGACCAACTAGAATCGCCCTTAAGGTTACTAGGAATTTCGGCTATGTGTTTGCAAGTGTATGGCTGATTTTTCTTTCAAAAACTTACCCTTTGAATACTTCAATCGTACCTGCAAATAATGACCCTAGGCCCTTATTTATAGAGGTATGGAAAAGGAACTGGAATCCTATTAGGATACTAATTAGTTAAACTAGAATCCTAGTAGGACTCTAACTAATTAATTTTATCCTTTTAGGATTAGGAATTTAATCATCAAACAAATCCTATACAATTTAGGTTTCGTATGTGAACACAAACTCTACACGAGCATGACCCACGAGCGTGCAGGCCATGCCCGCGCACAGCCCACACGGCTGCTCGGCCCACGCGAGCCGCAAGCCCACGCGAGCAGCAGCACAGCTCGCAGCCCATTGCTGCGCGCGCTGCGCGCGCTGCCATTGCCTGCTGGGCCTGGCCTTGCGCTGGGCCTGGTGTGGCCTTGGCTGTTCGTGTGGCGCGCTTGGCTTGCTGGGCGATGGCCTGGCTTCGTGCTGGGCCCTCGTCCGGCAGGCCTCGTCCGATGCTTATTCGTACGATACGCTTCCGATTAAATTCCCGGTTCCGGAATTCATTTCCGATACGAACAATATTTAATATTTCCGATTCCGGAATTAATTTCCGTTTCGAACAAATTATTTAATATTTCCGTTTCCGGAATTATTTTCCGATTCCGATAATATTTCCGATTCTGACAATATTTCCGTTTCCGGCAATATTTCCGATTCCGGCAATATTTCCATTTCTGATAATATTTTCCGATACGTACCATGTTTCCGTTTCCGGCAACATCTACGATTTGGATAATATTTATATTTCCGATACGATCCATATTTTCGTTTCCGGCAATATCATCGTTTCCGGAGTATTCATTTCTTGCTTGTGACAATCTCAGCTCCCACTGAAACCAAGATCCGTCGATTCCGACTATCCATAGATAGAGTATTTAATGCCATTAAATACTTGATCCGTTTACGTACTATTTGTGTGACGCTACGGGTTCAGTCAAGAGTAAGCTGTGGATTAATATCATTAATTCCACTTGAAGTGAAGCGGCCTCTATCTAGGCATTCAGCTCACTTGATCTCACTGAATTATTAAGTTGTTAATTAATACTGAACCGCACTTATTAGACTTAACATAGAATGCATACTTGGACCAAGGGCATCATTTCCTTCACTTTCTGACATGCTGAACAAATTCTGCAACTGTTTCTTCTCTTGGTTCACTTAGGTATAGTTGCTTGAAGCGAGCAAACCCAATGTGCAGTGAATTGAGCAAGATAGAGATTGCCATCCTTTCGCTTATTGGTGTTCCTAGCAGACTTAGGCGATCAAAATATGAAAGCATAAGATCCACATGGAACCTTAGTGGGACGCCTACCCTTTGTTTTGTGCGAAGGAGCTAAACATGTGTTTCTTGGACCTCCATCCTATAACACCTGTTGGGAGAACTAACCTTTAGACCAGACATTGATTCAATCAATTCATGGACGTTCAGGTCCCTGTCCTCCGTGCTTCCACGACATATATCCCTCAGATTCTTGATGAGCGTGAAAGGTTCATAAGCTACAAGCCTTCTAGCCCATTCATCAGGGATATTGTTCAGCATGAGACTCATAACCTTTTTGAGATCCATATCCCAGGCGGAAAATCTTTCATGGGTCATGTCTCTGGCATAGTATCTTGGCATGGGATGTAACAGTACATACTCAAGTCCATTGACTCTGACTATTTCAACTAGCTTAGCTTCCCATTCAAGAAATTTTGTTAGGTTCAGCTTGACCATAAGCTCAGAACCCATGTGTGAGGGGGTCGAAAAAACACGAGGCTAATGCGTGACCTCGTCCCTCTTGGGTGTGACGCTTCTTTTTGTCAAATCAAGTTTAATTGGATTTCCTGTGAGTTTACACCCAATTGACCAGTAATATAGGAGTCGCCATTCAGTTTTTAACGACAATGAGAAAAACTGACAAAACCCGGTTATCGTGACATAAAGGGAGTGCAATTATGTTTGACCACGACGGTCGTAGGTTCCCTTGTGATCCCTGGTGGTGGGGATCGCTCAACGTACACCCGCAGGGTAGAGATTGAGGGTTCGGGGGACTGTAACTACCGAGAGGAGTACTCGCTCTTCGATAACTCCAGAGGCAGGATATCCTTACTAGCTCAGCATAAATAATTGAAGGGACATGCGTTAACTATTAAACTAATCTGAGTCGATTTTAACAATATGCAACATATAGTACTAGATCGAACGCGATTATCTGATTTAGATTGTTTTAAGGGACCTAGCATGATAATCCAATTTCCCAAAAATATCATATTTATTAGGCGTGATCGAACAATCAGATTTAGTTAGTTTAACAGTTCATAAAAGGGCGAGGAAAGCAATTAAACCATGGAAAAGGGACACATTACGACGCACCCTTGAGAGGTGCGTCACGGTTCTCAGAAAACTAACCACTTTGACTTTGCTATTTCTCCTTTTATTTAACGAATCTCAAATTATGGCACATGATACGTTCTGTTCGATTTATGGATCGATTGCGACAGAACGCGTGATCAGTTTTGCAGCGTGAGGCTTAGGCTTAGGGGTTTAGAGTCAATACTCAGAATAATAATTGTGTTGTGTTCCTTTCACGTCGAATTTGGGGCTGTATTTATAGGGAAGAGTTCATGGAAAGATAGAATTGCAGAGTTCTAATCCACAAAGAATTAGGAAAAAATACGTACCCAGGTATTTTCAGCGCCCAGGCTTGGGCGCCGAAGATTTCGGCGCCCAGAGCCAGGCGTTGAAAATAGGGTCTGGCCTGTTTTCTTAGTCAGATTCGGATTCCTGAAATCCGTAGAGTTTGAGACTTAATCGAGTCTTTTAGTGTGTATCAATTTTATGACGGAATGCATCTGGGCCCGTTACGAACTCTAGGCTCGTTAGGATTTTAATTAATACGTAACTCTTATTTCCGGATCATATTAGGAATAGGATTCTCGCAGTTTTCTATCTCATTTAGGATTTATGTTGGAGTGCAACACCTCATTCTGACAGGTTTCTATCTTTTATGACTTGCCACTTTTAGAAGCTACCCTTTACGGCAGTTACTATTTTTAGCAGGTTTCCATACATAGCAGGTTTCGGGTGAAATGAAAAGGGGAATTGAGATTCGTTTATTTTATAGGAGATGCGTTGTCAAGTGGAGATTTACGCTTTCATCATCGAACCTTTCCCTTTCGGGAATAGGGACAAAAGTAGGTGTCTACAGTTAGCCCCCACTTTGACTGAGTCTCGGGATGAGACGATGGTCAAAGTATTAGACGGAGTGCGTCACACAAGCCATGGTGTATGTGACATGTTTTGCGAGGGTCTCACGAGCCCCCGAGTGATAACATTTGACTTAAGGGTCATCACTTGAAATGTCGACATATCCCTCACGTGTCATTGGGATTTGTCAACGGATAGTATAGAATACTCCCTCACTTTGTCATTGGAAGTATCTAAAGAGGCGTAGAAACTCCCTCACTTTGTCATTGGGAGTTGCTACAGATGTTTTCGAAATCAAAGCTATAAATTGTAATTGGGCCTGGCCAAGCCCAACCACGAAGTAAAAATGTTTTTAAAGATTCTCATTTTCTGGGCTAGCTAAACGAGAAAACCCCCTTGTTTTTATGGGACGTAAAACGAAGGAAAATCCAGCACATCGCTCTTTTTTGGAAAAAACGGAAAACCAATCCTTTTAATTTTTGGAAAAGGGAAAACCAAAAAAAGTTATCGCTGCAGCGACTAAGGACCTGCGCGGTTAGTGGCGCAGACCCCGCCGGCTAAAGATGGCGAGCCTGTCCGCTAAGGGTGGACACCCCGTCCGATAGAAGTGGACGAATCTGTTTTTGAAATTTGAAAATAAGGACCTACGCGCTTTGTGACGTAGACCCCGCCGGCTAAAGATGGCGAACCTGTCCGCTAAGGGTGGATACCCCGTCCGATAGAAGTGGACAAATCTATTTTGAAATTTGTTTGCGCTTTTTGAAAATAAGGACCTACGTGGTTTGCGCCGTAGACCCCGCCGGCTGAAGATGGCGAGCCTGTTTCATTTTGTTTTTGAAGACTTCATTTTTGGAAAACTGAGGACCTGCGCGGCTAGTGACGCAGACCCGCCCGCTGAGGGTGGGCGAGCCCATTTTGATTTTCTTATTTTGCCTACGTAGAAGGGCTTTTATGATTACAATCTGTTGGTGGGTTGCAATATTTCCTGATCAGGTGTGTCCTATAAGTGGGTCTACACTGTGTATATTTTTAACGATATTGCAAAATACCGTTCTTGCGAAAGAAATATCAAGATAACAGATATTTTACACAAAATAGGGGATTGCGTGTGCCCGACAGAGAATATTCGCTGTCTGGGAAGCATTTTCAGCGCCCAGCTCTGGGCGCGAGAATTTCTAACGCCCAGAGCTGGCGTTGAAAATACGAAAGGGGCGACGGGTCTTTAAATTCGCGGACCGTCTCCTTCCTTTCCCATTTCCACTATTTTCGCTCAAGCTCCTCATCTCTTTCAACTGATTTCTTGCTCGTTTCTTCACTTTTCTTTACGAATTCTACTCCAAATCACTTCCTAATCTTCCCAATGTAAGTAATCTTCAGTAATTTTGAGCTTTTTTGTCAATTTCAATATTTTTTTCAAGTACTTTTATGCATGAAATTGATTTGGGGGTTTTTGATTTTGTGCCCCTTTCCTTCAATTAGATAGTTGGAAATGTTCCTCATAACATGTTAATTAGTTTGTGCATGTTAATTTTCGCAAGTATGTTGATTTTTGTTGAATTTGGGCATTTTCATGCTAGCCCCCAAGTATACCTACGACTCTAGTGTTTTCTTGCAATGTAGGTGTTCTTGGTATATTGCTTGAGTTCCTCATAATTCATGAATGACAAATTATGGAGGAATTTTCATTTTGTTGGAGTTAATTAAAAAAATTTCACTTAGGGAATTTTTTGCTCGATATGAACTTAGTATCATGTCTTAGGGAACAAAAAATTGTATGACTCCATTTTATGAGCGGAATGCGCTCCTTTAGTGATTGGTGCGAGTGCCAGTTTTGTTAAAGGTATAATGCCTTATTGTACTATTGATCAACATGCCTGACGAGTCGTCACCTCTTTCTGGTGGCCACGAGGAGCGTGGCATGACGCGTCAGTCTACTGGCTCGGGTCCCCTATGGGTGGGCCCTGAGCTCTACGACGGTCGTGATCTGCACTACGACCTAGAGCACCACGTGACTTCCCGCCTTCACGCGAGGAGAGAGACTACGGTTCGCGGCTATGGCGCAGCGACGAGTGAGACCATTTTTAGCTTCTTGAGCTCGGATGCCCAGGCTTTGGTGAGGGCGAGCTCACTGTTTCCGGTGGTCGAGACCTTCTAGGAGATACTGCGGCTTAACATCTCCCTGTCCTTTCTGCGGTCGTTCATGAGGTGGTGGTGGGATACCACCAACACCTTCCATTTTCCTTGGGGGGAGATGACGATCAGTCCCGAGGACTACACGGCTTTGACGGGCGTGACCTTTACAGGGAACCCTGTTCGTCTGAGGTCGGATGGCCCATCGCCGACTGTTGCTGAGGGTACCAGGCTCCTAGGCTCGTGGATGGGTAGGAGATTGCCTTCGTACCAGCCCCGTGGGATACCCTTCGCTGACCTGATGTGGGCCTTAGAGCATGGGGTAGAGGAGTCGCCTTCGAGACAGGCTCGACTGTTCTACCTCCATTTTATTACTTCAACTTTTCCATCCGGTCCGACTGACACCTTTGACCCGAGGTGGATAGGCATGGTGGAGGACGTGTCTACACTGGGTGACTATCGCTGGGGCGATTTGGGCTATGCGACGCTCGTCGGCCAGATGAGTTTGGCGGTGCGCGACTCGGACCCGAGTAGACGTCTTTTTTTTTTGATGTTTTATTGTCTTTTCTTTTTGCAGCTGTGGGCCTTTGAGCAATTACCTTGGCTGGCTCCCCGAAAGGGGCAGAGGCCTTTGGAGTTCCCTGTCGGTCGCCATTGGGGTTGGAAGAAGAAGCTGACAGTGCGTCCACCGCCCGATACCGTGTGGGATCTTATTCGGGACGGGAACCTTGAGCATGTACATAATCTTATCCTCTATCTCGTATTTCGTCATTCTTTTTATTTTCTATGTGCGAGATTTGACCGTGTTTGTACAAAAACAGGTGGTTTGGACCCCATGCCTCTCTTTTAGGGGTACTCATGCTTCGGTCAGGGATAGTTATGCCCTGAGCCAGATGCGGGTTTTGTTCGTTGGCCACCGGGACCCCGTCTGGTACCTGGGAGAGCGGGTACCTATGCAGACGGTCGGGGCTTTTTCGGTGCCTAGGCCTCCGCCTGCGACCATGTTGTCTACACGCTCGATAGGCGAGTCGTGGAGGGTCCACTCGAGGACTGGCGTGCCGGCGACGGAGTTGGTGATAGAGGGAGCTAGCTATCATCAGTTTATCCAGGATTCTCTTCGTCTCCCGGAGCCTGGCGCTGTAAGTTGCCCGCTCTTTTCATATTGATTTTAGTGTTTTCATGATCGTGCCCATGTGTTTATGTCTACTGTGTTTTGTGCAGGAGTGTCCTGACCCTTCGTTTGGGGGATGGGTGCTTCCCGATGCTCGGATCTCGTATACCAGAGAGAGTGGATCCGAGATTGTGGTGACTTTCCCGGAAGACCGGGTTTTCCATGCTCCGCTCCCTGAGAGAGTACAGGCGGTATGCACCTTTTATTTGTGCACTCTTCTTATATCTTTCTTTTTTTCTTTTGTTACTAACATTCCTGTTTCAGGTTCCGGCCCGTACGGCCAACGCGATGGTGGGGGTGATCAACCGGTTGAAGTCCGCGTTGGTTCGAGCCCGATCTGCACTTTCTTGCAGGAGCCCCCACTCTACTCGGGTAATGTGCCCCTTTTTTTTCTTTTGATCTGTACCTTTTGTTTGGCTTTCTGTTACTCACTCTCTTTTTGTCTTTTCTTGTAGACGGGTGCTGGACGAGCCGGAGCCGACGACGCGGGTCCCTCGGGCGAGGGACACGGTCGTGAGAGAGAAAGGGCACGGCACTCGCCCCTACGGCATCGCCGTTCCGACGCGGGGGTGAGTTCTTCCGGGGAGAGGTCCGAGCCGGAGCGTAGGCGACGTTCCGTGTCGGTGGCCCGAGAGCCTAGCCCCGAGTTGCAGTCACAGCCTCATTTTTGGGGTGATTCTGGCTGGGGTCCCTCATACCACGGGGAGTGGAGTGGATGGACTGGCGAGGCTTGGAGACATGGAGCCGATGACGAGTCTTAGGCTTACCTCCTGTTTTGTACATATTCATTCTTGTATTCCGCACGTATATATATTTTTTGCGATTTTTGGTGCAAGAATGTTTTGAGCCTTCCGTGGGCTTTGCTTTAACATATTATAGTAATATTAGCTTTCTAAACCAACGACGAATTTTGAAAAGGGAAAGAATTTCGTAAAAATAATGAGTTCATACGAGAGTGCACACATATTTTTAGACTAACCGACTACTTGGGGTATTACATATGCATGTTCACTATTTTTTTGTTTTTTGCCGACTCGTGCCATACTCCTTTGTTGTGCTTGTTCCTGAAAATTCTTGTGGCTTTGTTTTCCATTCTATTTGGTCTTGCCCGTGCATGGGTTAGGGTATAGTTCCCTTTGCAATATCTTTTCTTCTTGATGGTTGCATGACTTTATTATTTTTTAATTTTTATTGGACCGAATCCTTGATAAGGATTGCCTACGTATCTTGTCAGAACCAGGTCGCGCGTAGTTCTAGCTTTTAAAATTTTTTTTTTGAAAGGGTGTTCATTACACGTCTCCTTCCCCCCCAAGTGTTTGTGGTTCTTTTGATGGTTCGAAAAAGGAGTACGAACACTTGCAGAATCGAGAGTATAGGTGGCAAGAGAGAATGACGCCCGTTCAAGGGCGAAAGAAATATCGGCGCCCAGGCCTGGGCGTGAAAAATAACAGCGCCCAGCCCTGGGCGTTGATGTTTTGTCCTTCGCTTTTTCCTACTTTATCGAGTTTTATGCCGTTTGCTTAGAGTAATGTACAGAATGATCGCTTATGAGTCTTAAGGTGTTTTATTAGATGCCTTGACTCCGGACTGGATTTTATTAAATATAGTACTTTTTCAATTGGTCTAAGTTCGTGAGGTTAGCGAATTCCGCTCCATCTATGTCAGCTAGTTGGACTGCTCCGCCAGGTAGGATGGTCTTTACAAAATATGGTCCTGTCCAGTTAGGCTGGAATTTTCCTCGAGGGTCCGTAGTAGGTGAGCGGACTTCTTTTAATACAAAATCGCCTTCTTTGATATTTCGAGGTTTGACTCTTTTGTTGAATTGCCTTGCGATGCGCTTTTGATACACTTGCACGTGATGTAAAGCTCTCAACCTCCGTTCATCTAAAAGGACGAGCTCGTCGTACCTAGCTTGAACCCAATCAGCTTCGGGTAGCTTGCTTTATAGGACGATCCGGAGGGAGGGAATTTCCAACTCGATCGGTTGAACTGCTTCCATTCCGTATACCAAGGAGTAGGGTGTTACTCCAATGGAGGTGCGGATTGAGGTTCGATAGCCCCATAATGCGAAGTGTAATTTGTTGGGCCAATCCTTATAATTTTCGGCCATTTTTTCGATTATGACTTTAATATTTTTGTTGGCCGCCTCTACCGCGCCGTTCATTTGCGGCCTGTAAGGAGAGGATTTATGGTGTTTGACATGATATTTTTCGAGCAGGTCTTGGACTTCGGCCCTAAAGTGGGAACCTTGGTCACTTATGATTTCATGTGGAACCCCGTATCGACAGAATATGTTCTTTTCTAGGAATCGAGCGACATGTTTGGCCGTTAATTTTGCATAGGAGACTGCCTCTACCCATTTAGTGAAGTAATCAATTGCGACTAAAACGTACTCGTGTCCCCCTACGCCTATTGGTGTTACCTTGCCGATTATATCTATACCCCAGGTGGAAAAGGGCCATGGAGAAGTGAAGGTGTATAGTTCCGAGGGAGGCAAATGGTTAAGGTTACTGAAGATTTGGCATTTTGGGCAAGTTTTTACAAAGTGGTGGCAATCGGTTTCCATAGTGGTCCAATAGTACCCTGAGCGGGATATTTTTCGGGATAGCATTTTTCTGTTCATATGGGGTCCGCACACGCCGTTATGGTATTCTTCCATTAGTCTTTGGGCTTGGTTTTGGTGGACACAAAGTAACTTGATTTTATTCGGCGTGTATTTGTACAGTTCTCCCAGAATTATGCTATATTGTGAAGCGAGGAGGCGTAGGGCCTTTTGTGCTCGCGGGAAGGTGTTTGGGGGGAATTCCCCACTTGTTTTGTAACGAAGGATGTCCGTGTACCATGGTTCTTCTTCGGTTTTTTCAGGTTCGGAGTCTATGGCAAAGCAATAAGCCGGCTCTTTCCTTCGCTTGACCCGAAGGGTCATTCCGTCCCATTCATTCGGGATGTTGAGCATTTAAGCTAGCTTCGCTAGTGCATCCGTGAATTTGTTGTCGTCTCTTGGTAAGTGCGTATACTCGATTTTTTCAAATTGCTCGACTATTTGGTCTAAGTGAGCTTGATATTTTGAGAGACTAGTGCTTCGGACCTTCCATCTTTTGGATATATGGTTGATTATTAGGGAAGAATCCCCGAAGACTTGTAGATGTTTGACTCCGAGGCTAACTGCGGCCTCTAGCCCAACTATGCAGGCCTCGTATTCGGCGGCGTTGTTTGTGGCCTCGAAGTCAAGTTTGACGGAAATTGGTATATGGGCCCCTTCGGGACTGACTAGGAGAACTCCGACGCCGCATCCTTTCTGGTTGGACGCGCCATCGAAGTATAGTATCCAATAGTCGTCTCGTATCATCAGAAGTTCCTTGTCGGGGAGGAGGTAAGCTTCCGTGGTTTCCTCATTCGTGGCATGCTCGGCCAGGAATTCGGCTACCGCTCTTCCTTTGATTGTTTTTTCTGGCATGAATTTTAGGTCGAATTCTGAGAGCATGACTAGCCACCTGGACAGGCGACCATTTAGGGCGGGCTTTTCGAACATGTATTTTAAGGGGTCTAGTTGTGACACTATATGAACAGTGTGGGCCAATAGGTAATGTCTGAGTTTTTTGGATGCCCAGACGAGGGCGAGGCAGGTTTTCTCAAGTTCTGTGTATCTCGTCTCGTACTGTATGAACTTCTTGCTCAAGTAGTAAATGGCTCGCTCGGATCCATGTACACACTGTGAGAGCATAGCTCCCGCTGCAGTATCCGTGACGGTTAGGTATAGGCGTAAAGGGATTCCAGGCAAAGGCGGGGAGAGGACGGGTGGTTTGCTTAGGTATTCTTTGGTTTTATCGAAGGCAGTTTGGCATTGTTCATCCCATTCGACTTTTTCTTCTTTTCTTAATTTTTTGAATATTGGCTCACAAGTCATAGTAAGCTTGGAAATGAACCTACTAATGTATTGCAGCTTTCCTAGGAAGCCCCTTATCTGTTTTTCAGTTTTTGGTGGGGGCATTTCGGTAATGGCTTTGATCTTAGATGGGTCAATCTCGATTCCTCGCGTACTAACAACATATCCTAGCAATTTTCCCGAGGTTACCCCGAACACACATTTTTGTGGATTTAGTCTCATGTTATATTTCAAGATTCGGGTGAAGAACTTTTTAAGTGCCGGGAGGTGACCGTGCCGGTCTTTAGATTTGACGATCATGTCGTCCACATAGACCTCGATTTCTTTGTGTATCATGTCATGGAGTAACGTGGTGGTTGTTCTTTGATAGGTGGCCCCCGCGTTTTTCAAACCAAAAGGCATTACAGTGTAACAATATGTACCCCAAGGGGTAATGAAAGTTGTTTTTTCCATGTCTTCTTCTGCCATGAGTATTTGGTTATATCCGGCGTACTCGTCCATAAAGGAGAGGAGCGCGTGCTCTGCGGTGTTGTCTACTAGTATGTCAATGTGAGGTAGAGGGAAGTCATCTTTAGGACTGGCTTTGTTGAGGTCTCGAAAGTCTACGCACATTCGCACTCGTCCATCTTTTTTAGCTACGGGGACAATATTGGCCACCCATTCTGGGTAGTTGGAGACTTTTATAAAGCCGGCGTCTAATTGTTTAGTGACTTCTTCTTTTATTTTCAAGGCTATCTCGGGTTTGAGCCGCCGTAGCTGGCGTCATTTTGGGATCTAGCGGAATTTTATGCTCAGCTATTTCTCGATCTATTCCTAGCATGTCTTTGTAGGACCAAGCAAAGACCCCCTCGAATTCCTGCAAAGTGGAGATTAGATCGGCCTTTTCAGTGGGAGTTAAGGTGAGGCCAATTTTAATGATTTTAGGATTTTCTTCTGTTCCAATATTTACCGATTCTGTGTCCTCAATTATAGGAGTTTTGAGTTCTTGTTCACTTACAGCTTTTATTAGTTCGGTATATTCCTCTTCTGGCTCTTTTTCGTGCTCATTAGTGCCGAGACATTCTGCATTATTACTCGGATTTTTAAGCGACATATACTCAAAAGTTTTGTTTATCTTATTAAAGTCATGAAGCATTACATAAAAAAGATCTCCCGGAGTAGAGATTTCCGGGTCAAAACTATTTTTGGGAGGGGTTACAATTTTGTTAGGTTCGGACTCGGAGTCAGACTCGGATTCAGACTCTAATTCTTCGTACATCGGACCCTCTCCCGCAGATATCTTGAACTTCATCCCACGAGCATTAGTCCATTTGAAAGTCTTGCGCCACCCTCGTTGGATTTGGTCATCTTTTGAGGGTGATGGAGCGATCAATTTAGTAGGATCGAACACTTCATCTTGGAGAGCTAATGCCATAATTTCTGTTTCATTCTTCTCTCTTTTCTTTTCTAACCCAAACAATAGCCCGAAAGCATGTGAGTTGGGGAGCGTTTTTGGCATAGCACGATTCTTTGGGGCGAGTGGCCTTTGAGAACGTAAAGGGTCGTGTCCCAGAGCATGCATCTCTTGGGTTTGTGCGACCTCTAGGTATAGATGTTCGGGATATGCTTCTTCTATCGCGTTCCTTGATGGCTATCACGGGCAGGTACTCAGGGGCCCTGCATTATTGTTGTGGAGTAGGAGACACATTAGTTTGTTTCGTGAGTCGGTTTTTTAGACATTCTATGACTACCCTTAAGTCGGACTAGTATATTTGGACTGCTATGTGTGCACTTTGAACTCTTTATATTTTCGAAAATCTCTGCCCGTGTGACATTCATAATTATTTGCATGGTCGACTTTTAGTGTCGAGCATTGCCGTCGCAGGAGGCCTAGCAACGACACAAAGAGTTATTAATTTTTTACGAGTCGCTTTTGAAATCGAGTGCTTTTCTTACGCCCTCGTAGCAATTCTTTTTACGAACATTTTTTTGTGCTACGTATTTTCCTTTTGCGCGGGCACCGAGGCTGCTGCGCCTGACCAGAAGGCCAAGCAGCAACTTCAGCGCCCAGCGGGGGGCGTGAGAAATTCTGGCGCCCAGCCAGGGGCGCTGAAAATGCGTCCCTGACTGGTGCTCGATTTCTGTTCGGGTATATTTTTCGTTTATGCGATTGGATTTTGCGCGATTGCCTTATAACGTCCTTTACGCGTTGTACAGCTTTGTGGGATTCGTTATGGGCCATCCCGAGCGTCGCTTATTTTGTGGCGATCGTTCGGGTTTGCGGAACGCGTATTTCGGTATAACTCTTTGGCAAATTAGTCTATGAATGTTTGGGCAATTTTTAAGGTCGTTGGTTTTCTAGGATAGTTTGTCACACACAATCACATATTTCGCTACACATAACTAACATTCATCATGAGGCGATAATAACATGTCATGTAGTTTATGATAGGCTTCTATGGGTAGTTATTTGCGCCTGGCTTGGTACCGCTTCTATCGTAGATCCAACACATGCCCCGGTCGAGGTAGTGTCTTCAACAGACGAATTTCGCCCAAGAGGCCAACCCGCAAGTGCAAGCCAAGGGGGCATGCAGGCGAGAGGGACCTAATGAGCGAGCGATTGGGTTCGGGATAGGTGTACTACCTGCACAAGTACCAAGTGGGCAACATGCGTGGCGTATGCACCCCCCTATTGGCGAAAAAAGGTATCCTTAGTCCCAACTCCCGAGGGAGCCGAGATTCGTTATGCGGTTCTGCCCGTTCACATTAATATGCTGATTTTCAGGTCGTCCCAACTTGATGGGGAAATAAACGCGGGGTAGGATCGTTTCACCCTTCGGCTATTTTGATTACCTACAAGCACGAGTATTTCCTTCACTATCCCCAGCGGAGTCGCCACTGTGAGGGGGTCGAAAAAGCACGAGGCTAATGCGTGACCTCGTCCCTCGTGGGTGTGACGCTTCTTTTTGTCAAATCAAGTGTAATTGGATTTCCTGTGAGTTTACACCCAATTGACCAGTAATATAGGAGTCGCCATTCAGTTTTTAACGACAATGAGAAAAACTGAGAAAACCCGGTTATCGTGACATAAAGGGAGTGCAATTATGTTTGACCACGACGGCCGTAGGTTCCCTTGTGATCCCTGGTGGTGGGGATCGCTCAACGTACACCCGCAGGGTAGAGATTGAGGGTTCGAGGGACTGTAACTACCGAGAGGAGTACTCGCTCTTCGATAACTCAAGAGGCAGGATATCCTTACTAGCTCAGCATAAATAATTGAAGGGACATGCGTTAACTATTAAACTAATCTGAGTCGATTTTAACAATATGCAACATATAGTACTAGATCGAACGCGATTATCTGATTTAGATTGTTTTAAGGGACCTAGCATGATAATCCAATTTCCCAAAAATATCATATTTATTAGGCGTGATCGAACAATCAGATTTACTTAGTTTAACAGTTCATAAAAGGGCGAGGAAAGCAATTAAACCATGGAAAAGGGACACATTACGACGCACCCTTGAGAGGTGCGTCACGGTTCTCAGAAAACTAACCACTTTGACTTTGCTATTTCTCCTTTTATTTAACGAATCTCAAATTATGGAACATGATACATTCTGTTCGATTTATGGATCGATTGCGACAGAACGCGTGATCAGTTTTGCAGCGTGAGGCTTAGGCTTAGGGGTTTAGAGTCAATACTCAGAATAATAATTGTGTTGTGTTCCTTTCACGTCGAATTTGGGGCTGTATTTATAGGGAAGAGTTTGTGGAAAGATAGAATTGCAGAGTTCTAATCCACAAAGAATTAGGAAAAAACACGTACCCAGCTATTTTCAGCGCCCAGGCCTGGGCGCCGAAGATTTCGGCGCCCAGAGCCAGGCGTTGAAAATAGGGTCTGGGCTGTTTTCTTAGTCATATTCGGATTCCTGAAATCCGTAGAGTTTGAGACTTAATCGAGTCTTTTAGTGCGTATCAATTTTATGACGGAATGCGTCTAGGCCCGTTACGAACTCTAGGCTCGTTAGGATTTTAATTAATACGTAACTCTTATTTCCGAATCATATTAAGAATAGGATTCTGGCAGTTTTCTATCTCATTTAGGATTTATGTTGGAGTGCAACACCTAATTCTGACAGGTTTCTATCTTTTATGACTTGCCACTTTTAGAAGCTACCCTTTACGGCAGTTACTATTTTTAGCAGGTTTCCATAAATAGCAGGTTTCGGGTGAAATGAAAAGGGGAATTGAGATTCGTTTATTTTATAGGAGATGCGTTGTCAAGTGGAGATTTACGCTTTCATCATCGAACCTTTCTCTTTCGGGAATGGGGACAAAAGTAGGTGTCTACACCATGATGATGTTTTGATTGTTGTTTGCCATAGTAAAACTACAATTGAAAAGAATAAACAAATGAATAATCATTCACAGCTTCTCTTAATAAACATAAATTCTAGCATACATGCATAATTCAATGTTCATTAAGCATTTTATTCAAGTTATGTGTTCCGGCAGGTGTGAATAAAATGATTCCAAAATCCTAAAACCCATTGAAGAATTAAGCACATTATGTATTTAGACTCAATTCTAAAATCTTTTAGGTAAGCAAAAGCCTTTCTAATAGTCTAGAAACTACTCTTGGTTGATAGGTACGTCTAAGAACTTATTAGGTAAACCTATCTTTTTTGTCACGGCATAAAAGGACTCCTTACTTATATCGTTGAGTTTCACCAAAACTAACATGTACTCACAATTATTTGTGTACCTTATCCCTTTATTATCGATAAGTAACACCTCGTTATGGCGGAAAACTATTACTAAGATCGATGAAAAAAGGATATCCAAGTAAGTGTTATTTTGGCATGGCACCTTTTAACTCACTTTTTAAGTTTGGAACTTAAGGCTCTTACTATGTTGGTTAGATTTTAAGTGAACTAAAATCCTTAATCATGCAACATAGTCAAGCCACAATCTCATGCATATTTAAGACATATTTAAAAGCAATAAATAACTTAAAGCATGCATAAGATAAATGTGATCTAGTATGGCCCGACTTCATTTTGAAGCTTCAACTTCAAAGTCCGTCTTGAAAATGGATTGGAAACTCCGTCTTGAATTTCACCGTGGATGCGCCATTTTCTTCAAATAGGACAAGCTATAATTAAACTAATTACAACTATTTGATGGTACGCAGACCATATTTGAATTGAAAAATAAATTTGGTGCTTTAGACCAATTACATTCAAATTAATGGTACGCAGACCATATTTTCTATCCTATTTGGGCCATACTAGTCACTTCATAACCTGCAAAACAGTACATATACAATATATACCATTCATCCATTCATTATCATGAATGGCCCACATAATTGGTTAGTTAAAACACATTGTATGCATCACATAAATATTTGCAACAATTAATTAAGGGCACCAATAATCTACCAATTATTCAGTCCTTATTAATTCTAATCAAGTTGTTTAACCTTAAAGGATTTGTAGACCTAATCAAGAGTTTATGACTAAAATTGCTCCTACTTAAACCAATAAATTCATATGCTTTACTAATTTTAAACATAAAAATTTATTTCTAGTCTAACCGGAAACATACAAATTTAATTAAAATTTAAAGCTCATATAAATTTATAATTGAATCCACTTATTTAATTTATTTCAGCTGAATATAACAAATTTAAATTAATTCAAGGTTTAATTTTAGTAAAATAATTAGTATAAATTAAAATTTATAATAATTATAATAATCAAAATTAAATCCCGAGTAAACAATTGAAATTATTAATTTTAACGTTAATTAAAATTATTTCCGAACTGAAAAATTCAAATTAAAATTTAAAACGAACCAATCGGGTCAAGACAAGGCCATGGGCTTGCGCCCATACCTCGTCAAGTCCAACAAGCAACAAACCCCTTGTCACTCGATTGATCGTACCGCAAATCCCAAGCAACAACGCACCAATGCGTCAGGCCCACCGAGCCATGCTTGCGCGCAGCCCACTCGCCCAACGCCTTGGCGCGCTGCTGGGCGACGCTCGCTGGACAGGCCAGCCAACGCTGCCCGCGTGCACGTTGTGCTGCGCTTGTCGCTGCCTTGGCTACTGCCTTGGCGTGCTTCTGAGCGAGGCAACGCATGTGTGGCGCAACATCCATCGCTGCCCACGCGTGCTTGCCTTGCTCGTTGCACTTGCTCGCCCGTTGCCCCATCGCCCACATCGCGTAGCACACGCCCCTTAGGCGCACAGCCTTGCGCATGCCACTCTCGTTGCTCGCTGCATTCGTATCGCACGGGCGGCGAGCTCCCTTGCTCGTCGTCTCGTGCCCGCACTATACAACACCCCTTAAGGGTAACACGTAGCTTCCATTGCTTTGTGCGTGCAACATTGATGGGCGTTTTCATAAAAATTCAAAATTTTTAATTTAAAATTAATGACAAATTAATAAAACATATTAATTTCGTAATTTTAGGGCGAAAAATCGAAAATTTATTAATCAATTAATTTCCGATTAACATGGATTCAAATCTAGGTCATAAAAATTAAAAATTTAACATAAATTAACAATTTTTATGGTGGATTTTAATCATGGATACCTAATTAAATTATTAATTAATTATGAAAAACAAATCAATTCTAAATTATTCGAATTTCAACAAATTAATCATAATTACAAATTAGGTTGTATAATTAACAAGTCTAGGCATTCATAATTGTTAAACATATACTGTAGGTCAATCAAAAACTCAAGATTTATCAACAAGAATCGCAAATACTTAATTTAACATCTTAAATTTACAAACTTTTGCGTTCGAAAAACTAAAACCTCCGAAAAGTCATAGTTAGGCTTCGAATTTGGGAATTCTGGGTTCGGCCGAAAAATACTTTTTTGTCAAAATTTTAGAACGCTTTTTACATGCGAAATTGACACAAAAATCAGTTGATTTGGGTGAGTATCGAAGAAACTGCCGGAAAACTGCGTACATATAATTAAATAAACGCAATTTGCAATTAATTACGAAAATTAATCACCCCTTTAATTCTTTGCAAATTTGTAAAATTTAACCATGTTCATGCAATTCAGATTATGAAAATAATAAGAGGCTCGTGATACCACTGTTAGGTTATGATACATCTGAATAAACATAAATCATGCGGAAAAACCATAAAGCCGGGAAACATATTATTTACACATAATCATTTAGCATAATTCAGATGCATACACTTTGTAGCGTGCCCTCCCTAGCTGCGCCCGAACCGAACAAGAACAAGTCTTTAGGACTCCAAGTGTCGTCCCTCTGTAGATAGTCCACAGCACGTCTGAAGGAAATAATGCCCTTGGTCCAAGTATGCATTCTATGTTAAATCTAATAAATGCGGTTCAGTATTAATTAACAAGTTAATAATTCAGTGAGATCAAGTGAGCTGAATGCCTAGCTAGAGGCCGCTTCAGTTCAAGTGGAATTAATGATATTAATCCACAGCTTACTCTTGACTGAACCCGTAGGGTCACACAAATAGTACGTAAACGGATCAAGTATTTAATGGCATTAAATACTCCATCTATGGATATTCGGAATCGACGGATCTTGGTTTCAGTGGGAGCTGAGATCGTCACAGGCAAGAAATGAATACTCCGGAAACGATGATATTGCCGGAAACGGAAATATGGATCGTATCGGAAATATAAATATTATCCAAGTCGTAGATGTTGCCGGAAACGGAAACATGGTACGTATCGGGAAATATTATCGGAAATGGAAATATTGCCGGAATCGGAAATATTGCCGGAAACGGAAATATTGTCATAATCGGAAATATTATCGGAATCGGAAAATAATTCCGGAAACGGAAATATTAAATATTTGTTCGAAACGGAAATTAATTCCGGAATCGAAAATATTAAATATTGTTCGTATCGGAAATATATTCCGGAATCGGGAATTTAATCGGAAGCGTATCGTACGAATAAGCATCGGACAAGGCCTGCCGGACGAGGGCCCAGCACGAAGCCAGGCCATCGCCCAGCAAGCCAAGCGCGCCACACGAACAGCCAAGGCCACGCCAGGCCCAGCGCAAGGCCAGGCCCAGCAGGCCGTGGCAGTGCGCACAGCGCGCGCAGCTGCGAGCAGTGGGCTGCGAGCATTGCTGCAGCTCTCGTGGGCTTGTAGCTCGCGTGGGCCGTGCGGCCGTGTGGGCTGTGCGCAGGCATGGCCTGCACGCTTGCGGGTCATGCTCGCGTAAGTGTTTGTGTTCGCGTACGAAACCTAAAACGTGCAGAGTTCGGTTAATGATTAAATTCCTAATTCTATTTGATAAATTAATTAAATAAGAGTTTTATTATAATTCTAATAATTAATTCGTATCCTAATAGGATTCTAATTCTCTTTCCATACCCCTATAAATATGTGGCCTGGGTTCACAATTTATAACGAGTATTCAAGTATTCAAAGTGAGTTTTTGAGAGAAAAATTCAGTCACACATCTTGCTCAAAAGTGCCGAAAATTTATAGTACCTTAGGGGCGATTCTAGTTGGTCAATCTTAAGGCGGATCCGAACGTGCTGTGGACTATCTACGGAGGGACGACACTTGGAGTCCTAAAGACTTGTTCTTGTTCGGTTCGGGCGCAGCTAGGGAAGGCACGCAACAAAGAGTATGCATCTAAACTATGCTATATGATTATGTGTAAATAATATGTATTCCTGGCTTAATGGTTGTTTCCGCATGATTTATGAATTGTCATATGTATCATAACCTAACAGTGGTATCACGAGCCTCTTATTATTTTCATTAATCTAAATTGCATGAACATGGTTAAATATTACAAATTTTCAAGAATTAAAAGGGGTGATTAATTTTCGTAATTGTTAATTAATTGCAAATTGCGTTTATTTAATTATACGTACGCAGTTTTTTCGGCAGTTTCTTCGTTACTCATCCAAATCGAGTGATTTTTGTGTCAATTCCGCATGTAAAAGGCATTCTAAAATTTTGACAAAACTAGTATTTTTCTGCCGAACCCAGAATTCTCAAATTCGAAGCCTAACTATGACTTTTCGAAGGTTTTAGTTTTTCGAATGCAAAATTTCGTAAATTTAAGATGTTAAATTAAATATTTGCGATTCTTGTTGATAAATCTTGAATTTTTGATTGACCTACTGTATATGTTTAACAAGTTTGAATACCTAGCCTTGTTAATTATGCAATCTAATTTGTAATTATGATTAATTTGTTGAAAATTAGAATAATTTAGAATTAATTTGATTTTCATAATTAATTATAATTTAATTAGAAACCTATGATTAAAAAACCACCATAAAAATTGTAAATTTATGATAAATTTTAAATTTTTATGACCTAGGCTTGAATCCATAATTATCGGAAATCAATTGAATAATAAATTTTCGATTTTTCGCCCTAAAATTATGAAATTAATATTATTTATTAATTTGTCATTAATTTTAAATATAAATTTTAAATTTTATGCGATTCGTTCATATAACTTGCACGCACAAAGCAATGGACGCTTCGTGTTACCCTTAAGGGGTGTTGTATAGTGCGGGCATGCGACGACGAGCAAGGGAGCTCGTCGCCCGTGCGGCACGAATGCAATGAGCAAGGGCATGGTGCACGAGCACAAGGCAGCAGCCCTGCCTTGTGTCGTGGGCCACGAGCTATGGATGAATGGGCATGGGCGAAAGGCGAGGCATGGCAGTCGCGTGTGGGCAGCAAGCGAGCTGAGCCACAACGCGCACTGCCTCGCGCAAGCGCGCGCAGCCTCGCGCGCAGCGAGCGCAAGCTCGCGTGCCACGAGCGCTGCGCCCAGCGTCGATCGCGCGCAGCGAGAAATTGCTCGCGCACAGCGAGCGATGGCTCGCGCACAGCGAGCGATGGCTCGCGTGCATCGAGCGCTGGAGCGCGCGCAGCAAGCGCTGGGGAGCGCGCACAGCGAGCGATGGCTCGCGTGCATCGAGCGCTGGCGCGCGCGCAGCGAGCACCACTTGTGCGATGGCTTGCGATGGGAAGATGCAGCAGCTATGCGATGAGCGCATGGGCTGCGCGCACATTGCCAGCGATGGCTGTGTGCGTGTGGCCCATGGGCGTGCGATGCGTAGGGTGTTTGCATTACGATTAGATCGTTTTGAATGTTTAATTTGAAATTTTCAGTTTACGTAATTTTAATTAATTTTAAAATTAATAATTTAAATTATTTTCTTGGATTTTAATTTTGAATATTGTAATTATAATAAATTTTATTTATTCTAATTATTTTACTAAAATTAAAATCATGAATTAATTTAAACACGACTGAAATCAAATTAAAATTTTTTGGATTCAATTATAAATTTATATGGGCTTTAGATTTTAATTAAATTTGTATGTTTCCGGTTAGACTTGAAATACATTTTTATGTTTAAAATTAGTAAAGCATATGAATTTATTGGTTTAAGTGGGAGCGCTTTTTAGTCATAAACTCTTGATTAGGTCTACGAATCCTTAAGGTTAAAACAACTTGATTAGAATTAATAAGGACTGAATAATTGGTAGATTATTGGTGCCCTTGATTAACTGCTGCAAATGTTTACGTGATGCATAATGTGTTTTACTAACCAGCTATGTGGGCCATTCATGATAATGAATGGGTGAATGGTATATATTGTATATGTACTGTTTTGCAGGTTATGAAGTGACTAGTATGGCCCAAATAGGATAGAAAATATGGTCTGCGTACCATTAATTTGAATGTAATTGGTCTAAAGTACCAAAGTTGTTTTTCAATTCAAAAATGGTCTGCGTATCATCAAATAGTTGTAATTAGTTTTAATTATAGCTTATCCTATTTGAAGAAAATGGTGCCTCCCACGGAGATTTTCAAGACGGACTTTGAAGTTAAAGCTTCAAGACGAAGTCGGGCCATACTAGATCACATTTATCTTATGCATGTTTTAAGTTATTTATTGCTTTTAAATATGTCTTAAAATGCATGAGATCATAAGCTTGATTATGTTGCATGATTAAGGATTTTAGTTCACTTAAAATCTAACCAACATAGTAAGAGCCTTAAGTTCCAAACTTAAAAAAAAATTGAGTTATAAGGTGCCATGCCAAAATATACACTTGCTTGGATATCCTTTACATCAATCTAGTAATAGTTTTCGCTCAGCGAGGTGTTACTTATTGGTCCTAAAGGGGCAAGGTACACAAATAATTGTGAGTACATGTTAGTTTTGGTGAAACTCAACGATATAAGTAAGGAGTCCTTTTATGTCGTGGCAAAATCGATAGGTTTACCTAATAAGTTCTTAGACGTGCCTATCAACCAAGAATAGTTTCTAGACTATTAGAAAAAGGCTTTTGCTTACCTAAGATGTTTTAGGATTAAGTCGACAAACTGTGCTTAGTTCTTCAATGATTTTAGGATCTTGGAATCATTTTATTCACACCTGCCGGAACACATAACTTGAATAAAATGCTTAATAAACATTGAATTATGCATGTATGCTAGAATTTAAGTTTATTAAGAGAAACTGTGAATGGTTATTTATTTGTTTATTCTTTTCAATTGTAGTTTTAATATGGCAAACAACAATTCATTCAACATTCGATCAATTCTCGAAAAGGAGAAGTTGAACGGGAAAAACTTCCTTGACTGGCAAAGGAACTTGCAAATAGTTCTTATGCAGGAAGAAAAGGAGTATGTCCTAGATGAGGCGATGCCCGAAGCCGCAGGCGACGGGGTCACTCAGGCAGCCCTCAATCGTTGGATTGATGCCAACAAGGATGTGAAATGTCTAATGCTCGCCACCATGAGTGCGGATCTGCAGAAAACGTTCATCAACACAGATGCTTTCACAATCATCAGTGAGTTGAAGAACATGTTCCAAGATCTGGCTCGAGTCGAAAGATTCGAGACTCATAGGCAAATTCTTGAGACCAAGCTTAAGAAAGGCGAGCCCGTAAGTCCACATGTTCTCAAAATGATTGGACTCATTGAGAATATGAGTCGGCTGGATCAGCAATTTTCTCAGGAAATGGCTATAGACACCATCCTCCATTCTCTTCATAGCGGGTATGATCAGTTCAAACTGAACTACATTATGAATAGTCTGGACAAAACGCTCACTGAGCTTCACGGTATGCTGAAGACCGCTGAAAAGACGCTCAAAAGTGATAAGCAGGATGTGCTTATGGTGCGTGGGGGCAAGTTCAAGAAATCTGGAAAGAAGAGGAATGCTAAGAAAGGTGGCAACAAGGCCAGCCCAACTAAGCAAACTGGCGCCAAATCTGTAAAGAGGAAGGTCAGTCAACCCACTTCTGAATCCGAATGCTTCTACCGCAAGAAGAAGGGGCATTGGAAGAGAGATTGCTTGAAGCTAAAGGAAGATCAGAAGAACGGAACAGTCGTTCCATCTTCAGGTATTTTCGTTATAGACTGTATACTTGCTAATTCAACTTCTTGGGTATTAGATACAGGTTGTGGCTCACACTTATGTTCCAATCCACAGGGACTAAGAAGAAGTAGAAAGTTAAGCAAGGGTGAAGTCGACCTACGAGTGGGAAATGGAGCACGGATTGCTGCATTAGCTGTAGGAACTTACTTTTTGTCGTTGCCCTCCGGGCTAGTTTTGGAACTGGAAGAATGTTTCCATGTTCCAAGTCTTACTAAAAACATCATTTCAGTTTCTTGCTTAGATGCCAAGGGATTTTCCTTTTTAATAAAAGACAATAGTTGTTCGTTTTATTTTAAAGAGATGTTTTATGGATCTGCTAGATTAGTCAATGGACTTTATTTATTAGATCACGACAAACAAGTATATAACATAAATACCAAAAAGGCCAAAAAGGAAGATTCAGATCTCACCTATCTGTGGCATTGTCGATTAGGCCATATAAACTTGAAACGCTTAGAAAGACTTCAAAAGGAAGGAATTCTAGAACCATTTGACTTAGAGCATTATGGTAAATGCGAGTCATGTTTACTTGGCAAAATGACAAAGCAACCTTTCTCTAAAGTTGGAGAAAGAGCAAATGAACTATTGGGTTTAATCCATAAAGATGTATGTGGACCAATGAGTACAAATGCTAGAGGTGGTTTCAGCTACTTTATCACTTTCACTGATGACTTCAGTAGATATGGTTATGTCTACCTAATGAAGCATAAGTCTGAATCCTTTGACAAATTCAAGGAATTTCAGAGTGAAGTAGAGAATCAATTAGGCAAGAAGATTAAGGCACTTCGATCTGATAGAGGCGGTGAATATCTGAGCTATGAATTTGATGACCATCTGAAAGAATGTGGAATTCTATCAGAATTGACTCCCCCTGGAACACCACAATGGAACGGTGTGTCGGAACGGAGGAACAGAACCTTGCTAGACATGGTCAGGTCAATGATGGGTCAAGCCGAACTTCCATTAGAATTTTGGGGACATGCACTAAATACAGCTGCACTCACTATAAATAGAGCTCCGTCTAAAGCTGTCGAAAAGACTCCATACGAATTATGGTTTGGAAAGCCTCCAAATGTGTCTTTTCTTAAGATTTGGGGATGTGAAGTATACGTCAAACGATTAATTTCAGACAAACTTCATCCAAAATCTGACAAATGTATCCTTGTGGGCTATCCAAAGGAAACAAAGGGGTATTACTTCTACAATACATCTGAGAACAAGGTGTTTGTTGCTCGAGATGGTGTCTTTTTGGAGAAAGATCACATTTCCAAAATGACAAGTGGGAGAAAAGTAGACCTCGAAGAAATTCGAGTCGAACAACAAACTCTAGAGAATGCTCAAGATGACATTCAGGATGAAACTCAGAGGTCTTTAGAAGAATCTGGTGAGAATCATGGCCAATCTAGAAATGTTACCCCGCGTAGATCGCAAAGATATAGATCTCAACCGGAAAGGTACTTAGGTATTTTGACGAACGAGAGCTATGACGTTCTATTACTTGAAAGTGATGAACCTGCGACTTACAAACAAGCTATGACGAACCCTAGCTCCAAGCAATGGCAAGAAGCCATGCAATCTGAATTAGACTCCATGTCTGAAAACCAAGTATGGGATTTGGTCGATTTGCCAGATGGCTACCAAGCCATTGGAAGCAAATGGGTTTTCAACCTGAAAAAGGACAAGGATGGGAAACTTGAAGTTTTCAAAGCTAGATTGGTTGCAAAAGGTTACAGGCAAGTCCACGGTGTGGATTACGATGAAACCTTTTCACCAGTTGCAATGCTAAAGTCTATTCGGATAATGTTAGCAATCGCTGCATATTACGATTACGAAATATGGCAGATGGATGTCAAAACTGCTTTCTTAAACGGCGTTTTAACAGAAACTGTGTTTATGACACAGCCTGAAGGTTTTGAGGATCCAAAGAATGCTAAAAAGGTATGCAAGCTAAAGAAGTCAATCTACGGATTGAAGCAGGCATCCAGGAGCTGGAATATACGTTTTGATGAAGCAGTCAGTGACTTTGGTTTCATCAAGAACGCGGACGAATCTTGTGTATACAAGAAGGTCAGTGGGAGCAAAATTGCTTTCCTAGTATTATATGTCGACGACATATTACTTATCGGAAATGACATTCCTATGTTGAACTCTGTCAAGATTTGGCTTGGGAAATGTTTTTCGATGAAAGATCTAGGAGAAGCACAGTACATATTGGGCATCAAGATTTACAGAGATAGATCTAAAAAGATGATTGGACTTAGTCAAAGCACTTATATCAATAAGGTGCTTGATAGGTTCAAGATGGCAGACTCCAAGCGAGGCTACCTACCCATGTCTCATGGAATGACTCTAAGCAAGATTCAGTGCCCAAAAACACTTGATGAGCGTAGACGAATGAATGGGATTCCATATGCATCATTGATTGGTTCAATAATGTATGCTATGATATGTACACGCCCGGATGTTGCGTACGCACTCAGTGCTACGAGCAGATACCAGTCAGACCCAGGAGAGGCGCATTGGACTGCTGCCAAGAATATTCTGAAGTACCTGAAAAGGCACAAAGATGACTTCCTGGTCTATGGTGGAGATGATGAATTAATTGTTAAAGGCTATACGGACGCAAGTTTCCAAACCGACAAAGATGATTTCAGATCACAGTCTGGGTTTGTCTTCTGCCTCAACGGAGGAGCAGTAAGCTGGAAAAGTGCTAAGCAAAGCACCATTGCGGATTCTACAACTGAAGCGGAGTACATTGCTGCACATGAAGCAGCAAAGGAAGCTATATGGCTAAGGAAGTTCATAGGTGAACTCGGTGTAGTCCCCTCCATTAAAGGACCAATAGCCCTGTATTGTGATAATAATGGAGCTATTGCACAGGCAAAGGAGCCTAGACACCACCAGAGAGTCAAGCATGTACTTCGTAGATTTCACCTTCTACGAGAGTTCGTTGAAAGAAAAGAAGTCGAGCTAAGCAAAATTGGTACTGATGACAACATATCAGATCCATTAACTAAACCTCTGCCGCAGGCGAAGCACAACTCGCACACTGCAGCTATGGGAATCAAGCATATTGGAGAATGGCTTTGATGTCTCTGTTTAATGTTTTAGAGTTTAAATCTTTGTAAACCATTATTGGTTAATCATTCACAATAAATGAAAAGAATTCATTTTTCCATTTAATTTGTGGTTTATTTAATGATGAGTCCCTTCAAATTTGACAATATATTCAAGATAGACTGTCAGGACCAGTCCTGTGACTAAGAAATGTCTATCAAGTGAACTTGAATGTCAAAAGGTTGAAAATGGTCCCTAGTCGGAGTTTTCTATAAAATTGGACGCATAGAAAACGTTAGACGATTAGAATGAAAGATGACTAGTAGTTCTGTTTCTTGAACTATGTGGACATGGCAATGTCATAATCATTTGCATAGATACTTACTTTGGGAAGACTAGTATCGGACAAGACCTATGAAACTTTACTGTAAGAGATGAAAATCTGTCATAAGTAAATTTCATTAAAATTATTAGACACTAAATCCTCAATACCTGAGTGATTTGAGATTACTTGTTTGAGAACTGGTTACTTTGACGTTGACCAACCGTCGCACCGTAAAAGGAGGCTATAAAGGCAACGCTCAGGTAATCACCTATCAAACGAAGTCTAATCTCAAGATCACAAGATTGGGATTGTCCTCCCATAAATCGGGATGAGATGCTTAAAAGTTGTACAAGGCCACTCGGAGAGCTAGAAACTGTGAAATGCATGGCCGTGCTCGGATGAATCATAGGCTATGATTATCTGTTTATTTGATCAGTTGAACTCTGAAACCGAGGAACACCTCTGGACATAATAAGGATGACAACTCTTACCTTATGTTCAAGAGCAAGCATCGAGAGACAAAGGAATTAGGAAATGCACACTTGTCCCTAAGGACAAGTGGGAGACTGAAGGAAATAAGGCCCTTGGTCCAAGTATGAATTCTATGTTAAATCTAATAAATGCGGTTAAGTATTAATTAACAAGTTAATAATTCAGTGAGATCAAGTGAGCTGAATGCCTAGCTAGAGGCCGCTTCAGTTCAAGTGGAATTAATGATATTAATCCACAGCTTACTCTTGACTGAACCCGTAGGGTCACACAAATAGTACGTAAACAGATCAAGTATTTAATGGAATTAAATACTCCATCTATGGATATTCGGAATCGACGGATCTTGGTTTCAGTGGGAGCTGAGATCGTCACAGGCAAGAAATGAATACTCCGGAAACGATGATATTGCCGGAAACGGAAATATGGATCGTATCGGAAATATAAATATTATCCAAGTCGTAGATGTTGCCGGAAACGGAAACATGGTACGTATCGGGAAATATTATCGGAAATGGAAATATTGCCGGAATCGGAAATATTGCTGGAAACGGAAATATTGTCAGAATCGGAAATATTATCGGAATCGGAAAATAATTCCGGAAACGGAAATATTAAATATTAGTTCGAAACGGAATTTAATTCCGGAATCGAAAATATTAAATATTGTTCGTATCGGAAATATATTCCGGAATCGGGAATTTAATCGGAAGCGTATCGTACGAATAAGCATCGGACGAGGCCTGCCGGACGAGGGCCCAGCACGAAGCCAGGCCATCGCCCAGCAAGCCAAGCGCGCCACACGAACAGCCAAGGCCACGCCAGGCCCAGCGCAAGGCCAGGCCCAGCAGGCCGTGGCAGCGCGCACAGCGCGCGCAGCGCGCGCAGCTGCGAGCAGTGGGCTGCGAGCATTGCTGCAGCTCGCGTGGGCTTGTAGCTCGCGTGGGCCGTGCGGCCGTGTGGGCTGTGCGCGGGCATGGCCTGCACGCTTGCGGGTCATGCTCGCGTAAGTGTTTGTGTTCGCGTACGAAACCTAAAACGTGCAGAGTTCGGTTAATGATTAAATTCCTAATTCTATTTGTTAAATTAATTAAATAAGAGTTTTATTATAATTCTAATTTAATTAATTCGTATCCTAATAGGATTCTAATTCTCTTTCCATACCCCTATAAATATGTGGCCTGGGTTCACAATTTATAACGAGTATTCAAGTATTCAAAGTGAGTTTTTGAGAGAAAAATTCAGTCACACATCTTGCTCAAAAGTGCCGAAAATTTATAGTACCTTAGGGGCGATTCTAGTTGGTCAATCTTAAGGCGGATCCGAACGTGCTGTGGACTATCTACGGAGGGACGACACTTGGAGTCCTAAAGACTTGTTCTTGTTCGGTTCGGGCGCAGCTAGGGAAGGCACGCAACAAAGAGTATGCATCTAAACTATGCTATATGATTATGTGTAAATAATATGTATTCCTGGCTTAATGGTTGTTTCCGCATGATTTATGAATTGTCATATGTATCATAACCTAACAACGTCCGGATCCGCCTTAAGCTTGACCAACTAGAATCGCCCTTAAGGTACTTAGAATTTTCGGCTATTGTAGGCAATGATGTGACTGAATTTTTGCTCTCAAAAATCACTTTGAATACTTGAATTGTCTCTTTAAATTGTGAGCCCTTAACTCATATTTATAGGCCATGGAATAAGTAATCGAATCCTACTAGGATACGAATTAATTAAATTAGAATCCTAGTAGAACTCTTATTTAATTAATTTATCTTTTAGGATTAGGAATTTAATCATTAAACAAATCCTATACTCTTTAGGTTTCCTATGTGAACACAAACTCTACACGAGCATGACCCGCAAGCGTGCAGGCCATGCCCGCGCACAGCCCACACGGCCGCTCGGCCCACGCGAGCTACAAGCCCACGCGAGCAGCAGCAATGCTCGCAGCCCACTTCTCGCAGCTGCGCGCGCTGCCACGGCCTGCTGGGCCTGGCGTGGCCTTGGCTGTTCGTGTGGCGCGCTGGCTTGTTGGGCGACGGCCCGGCTTCGTGCTGGGCCTTCGTCTGGCAGGCCTCATCCGATGCTAATTCGTACGATACGCTTCCGATTAAATTCCCGATTTCGGAATTCATTTCCGATACGAACAATATTTAATATTTTCGATTCCGGAATTAATTTCCGTTTCGAAAAAATATTTAATATTTTTGTTTTCGGAATTATTTTCCGATTCCGATAATATTTCCGATTCTGACTATTTCCGTTTCCGGCAATATTTCCGATTCCGACAATATTTCCATTTCCGATAATATTTTCCGATATGTACCATGTTTCCGTTTCCGGCAACATCTACGACTTGGATAATATTTATATTTCCGATACGATCCATATTTTCGTTTCCGGCAATATCATCGTTTCCGGAGTATTCATTTCTTGCCTTTGACGATCTCAGCTCCCACTGGAACCAAGATCCGTCGATTCCGAATATCCATAGATGGAGTATTTAATGCCATTAAATACTTGATCCGTTAACGTACTATTTGTGTGACCCTACAGGTTCAGTCAAGAGTAAGCTGTGGATTAATATCATTAATTCCACTTGAACTGAAGCGGCCTCTAGCTAGGCATTCAGCTCACTTGATCTCACTGAATTATTAACTTGTTTAATTAATACTGAACCGCATTTATTAGACTTAACATTAAATGCATACTTGGACCAAGGGCATTATTTCCTTCATTGATAGTGTGAGATATGAGAGTGTGAAACAATTATGTTGTTTCTAGGCATGATCATTTTCTTGGCTGTTATTAACTCTCCTGATTACTATTTTTTTAGTTTAATTGAAGGCCTTGAGCCAGTAAAGCTCAGACTTCAGTTGGAGATTCAATATTATTGTTATTGTTGCGTTGTAAATGGCAAGATGTATGACATGTATCTATGGGGGGTGGGGTGGGTCAACTTAGTTGTTGTCTACCGCTTTTTGAATGTTGGTTAGTTGGGATGAAAGCATCCGCACTGGTTATAATTTGTTTCAAATGATATTTTTTCCATGTTACAGTGAAACGGTGAAGTTTGGACATGTTACCTTTTTCTGGAATGGGAATCGCTCAGGTTAGTTTAACTCTGAAATGGAGGAGTATGTTGAAATTCCTAGTGATAGTGGCATTAGTTTCAATGTCCAACCTTTAATCAAGGCTCTGGAGATTGGCGAAAAGGCAAGGGATGCCATTCTAAGCCGCAAATTGCATCAGGTCATTCAGAACTTTCTTTTCATTGAAGGTTTACCCTTGTAAGGCTTTATTTTAAAAAGTTACTATTCATTTTATTTCAAATTGCATATGCTTTCAATTTGTAAGCGGAACAGTTTATTTTCTAAGCGTAGTTTTACTGTTGGTATATAGTTGACTCATGCTGACTTTGAAAGTTTGATTTACTTTTTGGCTTTTTGGGTGTTCGTTCATTTCAAAATGCATATGTATTCAAACATATTTGTTCATTTGAAAAAAAAATCATTTTTGTTGATTGTTGGGTTGTGCTTGGTTTAGATAGAATGTTGTTGTATGTTGTTGAGTGCAACTGTTTTGTTTTTAGTTCTGTTGTACTTTGTACTACTCTGTTGTTGTTTTGTTGTGCTTCTGTAAGGTCTCTGGATGCACTTGTTACTGCAAGGCTGCAAACTTGGAGAAATGTGCCTACTCACATTAGATACTCTATATCATACTGTATGTTTTAACTCGATTATGAAATAAACCAAAAATTATTTACTAGAAACATTATCTTTGGCTCTCTCAGGTAACGAGGAATCAAGAAGCAGTGGACATAATTAGGCACGTAGATGATCCTCACGAAGCTGCTGAATGCTTAGCAAGGGAAGCTTTGGGAAGAATGAGCAAGAGCAACATTTCTTGCTTAGTTATTCGTTTTGATTAGTACAGACTTTATACCTTTTGGACTATATAATATTACTTTCATCTCTCTGTAGTACAATTTTGTACCTTTTTTAACCTATTCAACTGTAACAACTAATTAGTGTGGAATGCAGAAAATATGTTTAGGTAGTGAACTATGTTCAGGTTCTGATTAATAGGAAGTTTTTTGTGCTGGATAAAAAAAGATTGAGTTGGAGACAAATTGCTTAAATTTATTGCTAATTGTTCAAGTAACCTGCTTGTACTTTTCATTTTTCTAATTGTTCAAGTAACAAGGTGGCACACACCTTGGCAAAGGCCAGACAACTGGTCTGGTTGGATGAATGCCCCCCAAACATTGCAACATATGCCACCCAAAGTTTAAAGTTTCAACTTTAAAATTTGCTCATTTATAAACAATGAGCAATTGTTTAAAATCCGAACTTTTAAATTTTCTCATTTAGAAACAAATGAGCAAATATTTGGATTCCGAAACTTTAATATTTGCTAATTTAGAAAAAAAAAATGAGCAAAAGTTTAAAATTGAAACTTTTATATTTGCTCATTTATAAACAATGAGCAAATATTTAGAATCCGAAACTTTAATATTTGCTCATTTAGAATAATGAGAAAATATTTAGAATCCAATCTATAATTTTTGCTCATTTAAATACAATGAGAAAAAGTTTAAAGTCGAACTTCAAAATTTTCTCATTTACAAACAATGAGCAAATGTTTAACTTTGAACTTCAAATTTTTCTCATTTACAAACAATGAGCAAGTATCAAAGTTCGAAATTTAAAATTTGCTCATTTAGAAACAAATGAGCAAACGTTTAAAATTGAACTTTAATATTTTCTCATTTAAAAAAAAGAATTTTTTTTAAAATTCAGAACTTCGATACTTGCTCATTTACATACAATGAGCAAAATTTTAAAATCCGAAACTTTAATATTTTCTCATTTAGTAATAAGGAGCAAATATTTAAAATTGAAATTTTTATATTTGCTCATTTATAAACAATAAGCAAATATTTAGAATCCGAAACATTAATATTTGCTCATTTAGAAATAAGGAGCAAATAGTTAGAATCCAATCTATAATTTTTGCTCATTGTATTAAGTTTAAAATCGAACTTCAAATTTTGCTCATTTACAAACAATGAGCAAAACTTTAAAATTCCAACTTTAATAATTGCTCATTTAGTAACAATGAGAAAACATTGCATTCCTAATTTTAAGAGATTCTATGCTAAATTGCAAAATCATTTCCTAAAATGATAAGAAATAGATGTAAGAAATAAATAAAAGACGAGTTTAGCTGGGTTGGCCACATTCTGCCCTAAATGAGAAATTTAAATGCAACCAAAATCATTGAAGGATTTTTAAGAAGAAATAAAACTTACTGTTGGGAGATAACTGAAAAAGAATCGAGCTGGTGAGGAATCAGATTTGTATTGTTCTTTGGAATTTAGAATCAACGACCAAGCATCAATTATGGGAGAGAATAATTCGTTGCCTTGGTTGAATGACTCAAAGTGAAGCCTTGTCAAAGAGAGTTCATCACGGTCACCCACTTTCCACACAAAAGTTTTTCACTGAAAAAAAGAATTTCAAGTAAGTAATACATCATAATGTAAATTAAAAAAGACTTTTTTTTTTAAAAAATTGATAAGAAACTTATTCAGCAGGTTCCTAAGGGTTTAACACATAATCCACAATGGCTTTTTGTGCAGGTGTTAGAGCACTTTTTATGTTCACCATTCGATCCTTATATGGTGAGCATAAAGTCTTCGACGGAGTGACTTCCCTATTCTCTACCTTCTGCCTTTTGTTTGCCTCACAGGTTCCTTCTCCCAGTTTTGTTGTGAATCCCTCTTTTTCTGATTCCTCCTTCTATTCAACCTCAGTTCTCTTTCAGCCACTTCTTTCGCTATAAACACCGCTTCTTCAAATAATTCATATTCATTCAATTTAATAGTGTCTATCCCTTGTAGATTCTCATCGACCTCAAGATCGTTATCCTCCAAAATTTTATGTAAAACATCAGCAGCAATTTCAGAAACAGTTTGAGTAACCGGTGAGTCAATACCAAGGCTAAAGGACAGGGGCACTCTGCACATCTTGCATTTTTACTTCGCATCCCTTTTTCAACAATATAATCCCAAGGTTTAAAAACAATGGGATTCCTCCAAAAACCTTCATCTTCATCTTGGCTAAATCTAGGAACAGGCTCTTCACGAGGAATTTCAACAGGAATCTGCACACACAAAAAGAATCAGAAATCTGAACTGGCTATATGAATCACTCATTATCTTTGTTCATTTTATAATTATGAGCAAAGATATCCATAAAATCTTTGCTCATTTTATAATTATGAGCAAAGATATCCACAAAATCTTTGCTCATTTGCTCATTTACTCATTTACTCATTTGCTACATTTGTTTCTGACTTTGAAATTGCACATACGAATTTGAAATCCAACATGTATAAACTCTAAGAGGCATGATAGTGAAGCCATATGGAATCTTGGACCCAGCATAAGGCATGTGCCTAGAAAAAAGGAGGTATACATTTGCACAATTGCACTTAAAAAGATCCAGACTTCAAACCTCTAAGATATGAGATATAAAACACTTAGGAACTATTTTGTATTTGTACTGTACAACTGCACAACCAACTGTTGAAACTTCAACTTCCATGGAAAAAAGAAATTAAAAAGCTGTGTTATGTCACCTCCATGAAATTTTAATTGCCCCCATAATTTTTATTTTGTTCCCATGAATTAGAAAGTTTCTTACTTTAGGGGAGTTACATGAGTAAAACCTAAAGGCCACCAAACAGTAAAAATACTTCAAACAAGATTGCCATCATCAGACATGAATTGATTGGAAAAATGGGTTTACGCTTCCCGCCACCAAGAATATCTTAGCACATGGAAAACTGTTTTGCAGCAGAACAAAGATGGTAAAAAGCAAACAATATCCAAGACAACACAACTGTTTTGCAGTAGCACAAAGATGGTAAAATGAAATTTGTATTCTCAATAATCACAATGTTGTCAAAGTCACTATTTTTCCATGATGATATTCATCTGCAATCCCACAAGAAAAACCAAGTTGATTGTCTAAAGTCATTGTCACCTACAAATTCTCCATAAATTTGACCCTAAACCCAGCTCAATACTAATGTATACCAAACCTTCACAGCAAACACAAAATTCCAAACCACATTTCATTCTTCCCCAATTGAAAGTGCGGAATTGAAATGCGGAATTGAAATTGCGTAATTGAAAGGTGCGGAATTGAAAGGTGCATAATTGAAATTGCGGAATTGAAATTGCAATATTGAAATTGAACTTAAGCACATGAGATCCGAACGCCAAACGGCTACTTAAAAATAAGTGCTTCTGACACAGACTTAAAGCAAAAAAATCTCAACTTAAGGATGGATTGTTCACCCAAAGTATCCTAGATTTTGCACATAGAACTTGAAAGGTTTGAAACTTGAAATGTTGAACTTTGAAATATTGAACTTGAACTTGAAACTTTGAATTTGAACTTGAAACTTTGAACTTAAGAGTTTTGAATCTCAAAGATCGGACCCTTTAATGTCGAAAAGGCTTAATCTTTGATGTGCTCTTACTTTGAAATAATCCTAGTTGAGGGAAGTGATTATGAACAACCCTAAACATTATTGGATCTTGAAACTTGAACTTGAAATTTGAAATATGGAGTCTTCAATCTCAAAGACTAAACCTTTAAACATTAGAAAGGCATCATCTTTGATTACTCCATATTTTGAAGATGATTCTAGCTCAAGGAAGTGATTACAAACAACCATGAACATCATTGAATCTTGAAAGTTTGCATTTTGTGTCACATAAAGTTTGGATTTTGAAAGAAATGCATGATTGTTGTAAGTGACATTTTTAGGATTACAAATGCCAACTTACTAATCATTTTTGAAAGAGAAAAATCAAAGAAACATGATTGGTTATGGTGGGATTCGGAATTACCTATTGAGGATTAGGCAAGAATTCCGTTTAGAGCTCCCAATTGCTTAGAACTTGAAATATTGTATGAGATTTTGAAGGTTTTTTGGATTTTGATTTGAGTGGCAATTTTTGTATTACGACGTTGTGTTTTTGATTTTTTTGCCTCCCCATAAAAGCTCAGAATTAGGGGTTTTTATAGGAGGATTTGCTGCTAAACGCCAGCCAACGCCAGCGTCCAGCGCAGCACCAGCGCCAGGCGCTGCTGACGTGGCGCAGATGCTGCCAAAACAAGGACGCGGGCTCCGTCCTTGCTTTGTCTTGTATTGATGTACCTTCGTACTATTTGTACAAAGTTGGCACGTAGTTATTGCTTGGGGATTAAGGATTGGTTTGCGTCTAAAAACAAGCCGTTTCGGGTTTTTGAATTTATGTTTTACGGGACGAGGCCCGGCTTGCTCGGTTTTGTGGGTCGGCGGCCGAATTTGGATTTCTTAATGTCATTTTGACTGGAAAAGGCCTTGTAAAACCAATGGGATAGTCCATTGGGTGAGATTGTACCTAGATTTTGAAATTAATTTTTGGAAATTGTATTTTGTACCGAGTTCCGAAATGGGAACGACCTCGGGGATTGGATTTTGGCTCTTGGATTTTGGAAATGTTCTTAGCAATTGGGATTTCCGCATAGAGTTGCTCCAACCTCCTAATAAGGATAATAGTATCGTCATCATCCCAGTGGGGAGACACAAATTAGGTGTCTACAGAAGCCCCCACTTTAACTGAGCTTTCGGTTAGGAAAGCGCAAGTCAAAGTACTTCGAAAGGGACGAAGAATGATCAAGATGTTCTGCAATCAAGACCATTCTTTGTACTTCAGTACCTGCACAAAACAGGAATTAGAAAAAAGGATAGAGTCTACCTCCGTTCGGTTATGACGACTCCGATTTGTACTTGTACTGCTCTTGCGTCTTTGGTCTAGGACTAAGCTTGGCATCGAAAATTTTGAATCTTGAACTTTTGAATCTTGAATTTTGAATACCCGGAATTGATCCGCAGGGGATGCGCTTCACTGGGGATGAGAGCTTTTTGGCTCTCTTGATTTTGAAATTTCGATCGGCTTTCCTGGAGCTTGGGTCCGTTGGGAGTCGAACGCCTGAGTCGTTGGACTTTGCATTCTTGAAATGCTCATCTGTTTGTTCTTGGAGATACGGGTATATACCCGTATTTTCGGAGGATAGCATGATTTGACGTTTGATGCATGGTGCAGAAAATCGTAGCAGCAAATGACGTGTAATCAGTGTTAGGTTATGATTCATATGACAAAACATAAATCATGCGGAAAAACCATAAAGCTAGGAAAGCGTATTATTTACACATAATCATTTAGCATAGTTTAGATGCATACACTTTGTTGCGTGCCCTCCCTAGCTGCGCCCGAACCGAACCAGAACAAGTCTTTAGGACTCCAAGTGTCGTCCTTCCGTAGATATTCCACAGCACGTCCGGATCCGCCTTAAGCTTGATCAACTAGAATCGCCCTTAAGGTACTTGGAATTTTCGGCAACTTGTAGGCAATTGTGTGACTGATTTTTGCTCTCAAAAATCACTTTGAATCCTTGAATACTCGATATAAATTATGAGCCCTTAACTCATATTTATAGACCATGGAATAAGTAATCGAATCCTACTAGGATTTGAATTAATTAAATTAGAATCCTAGTAGAATTAATTAAATTAGAATCCTAGTAGAATTCTTATTTAATTAATTTATCTTTTAGGATTAGGAATTTAATCATTAAACAAATCCTATACTTTTTAGGTTTCGTATGTGAACACAAACACTACACGAGCATGACCCGCAAGCGTGCAGGCCATGCCCGCGCACAGCCCACACGGCCACTCGGCCCACGCGAGCTACAAGCCCACGCGAGCTGCAGCCCACTGCGCGCGCAGCCACGACCTGCTGGGCCTGGCCTTGCGCTGGGCCTGGCGTGGCCTTGGTTGTTCGTGTAGCGCGCATGGCTTGCTGGGCGATGGCCCGGCTTCGTGTTGGGCCTTCGTCTGGCAGGCCTCGTCCGATGCTAATTCGTACGATACGCTTCCGATTAAATTCCCGATTCCAGAATTTATTTCCGATACGAACAATATTTAATATTTTCGATTCCGGAATTAATTTCCGTTTCGAACAAATATATAATATTTCCGTTTCCGGAATTATTTTCCGATTCCGATAATATTTCCGATTCTGACAATATTTCCGTTTCCGGTAATATTTCCGATTCCGGCAATATTTCCATTTCCGATAATATTTTCCGATACTTACCATGTTTCCGTTTCCGGCAACATCTACGACTTGGATAATATTTATATTTCCGATACGATCCATATTTCCGTTTCCGGCAATATCATCGTTTCCAGAGTATTCATTTCTTGCCAGTGACGATCTTAGCTCCCACTGAACCAAGATCCGTCGATTCCGAATATCCACATATGGAGTATTTAATGCCATTAAATACTTGATCCGTTTACGTACTTTTTGTGTGAACCTACGGGTTCAGTCAAGAGTAGGTTGTGGATTAATATAATTAATTCCACTTGAACTGAAGCGGCCTCTAGTCAGGCATTCAGCTCACTTGATCTCACTGAATTTTTAACTTGTTAATTAATACTGAACCGCGTTTAATAGACTTAATATTATATGCATACTTGGACCAAGGGCACTATTTCCTTCAATCAGCACGGGAGACCGCGCGCTGAAGATTCCTGCGCATGCAGCAGGCAGCGCTGGGCGCTGTGCTCCGCGTTCGGCGCGGGGTTGTGCTATAAAAGCACCCCTTGCCGTGCCATTTTGAAGAACACTCTCTTGCATTCTCTTGCTTCATTCTCTCAAAGGTCGAATAATCTCTCCCCTTGGTCTTGTTCTTGCCTTGTAAATGTAAGTATTTCATGTTTTTCTTATGAAACAATCTCTAGGATTGCATGTAGTTTTGATTTTTCTTGTACTTGGAATCATACTTGTATGATACTAGGCTTCTTGAATCTTGTAGAAAATTTTTTGATAGCCATTTGAACTTGAACTGTTGGAACTTGTAGATTTGAATTTTTGAATTTTTTAATTTTTTCTTGACTTTGTATACCGAATTCGGCATAGATAGCGTAGGCGTTGGTATAGGACTCGTATTCCTGCTTCAACATGGATAGCCTAGGCATTGGTGTAGAACTTGTATTCCTGCTTCGACATGGATAGCCTAGGCGTTGGTGTAGAACTTGTATTCCTGCTTCGGCATGGATAGCCTAGGCGTTGGTGTAGAACTTGTATTCCTGCTTCGGCATGGATAGCCTAGGCGTTGGTGTAAAGGTCCCTGGCTGAGTCTGTGTCACCACTGGGGATTTTTGAAATTTGACTTTTGTACGGGCTAGAATAGGATAGCCCCCAGTTTAGAGTCTTGATATTTCGTATTTTGCATGATTTAGTATGCCTCGTCACACTCGGAGAAAGCTTGCCGAGCGTTCGGTGGTTCGAGTTGCTGAGGAAGATGCTTTGGATGATGAAGCAGCCGCGACTAACGTGCCGGAGCGGGGCATGGTCCCCCGGAGAGTACCACCTTCGTTGGCACTGGCTGGAGTCCTTCCGATCTAGTGTTTTGACCGGAGTTTCATTTGTCTCAGCGGCCTCGCGCTGGTTTGGTGAGTCTTGTACTGTGCTTTGTGTTTTGAACTTGTATAGGTTTTGAACTGACCGTCTCATCCATAGGCTGATGGAGATCCGTTGCGCACTTTTTGGTCCTTGTCGGACCTTCATAATGTTTTTCCGGCCGTCTGTGCTAACGAGGAGGCCGTGGAGATCTAGTTGCAGACGGGCCTGGTCGATTTCTGGCGTGCCATGGGAGATACTCGGAGGAGAACGGGGATCAAGCCCCAGTTACAGGCTTTGCTGGAGCGGTGGTGGGATACCACCAACACCTTTCACATGTCATGGGGGGAGATCACTATCACCCCTCTTGAGTTTTCTATGATCACGGGTCTTCCCTTCTCTGAGAGGAACGCGACTTTTGATTCGGAGCTGACATGGCGCTCGACTGTCACCAGGGACTTGGTCGGCCCTGTTGTTGACTTGGCGGATGATGATACCCACGCTTCTGTGACGGTGGTCATGGCTGCTATCCGTAGAGTGGATGTATCTGCGGAGCAGAGGGTTCATCTCTTCCTCTTGGCTCTGATGAGTAGAGTGATGGCCCCGAGCAGGAACAGTCGGGTGCATATTGGCTTCCTGACATCTTTGCAGGATTTGAGGGTCGTTTCGAGTTACAACTGGGGTGGTCTGGCATATAGCCACCTTTTGTATGAGATGAAGTGGGCCTCCCGGACTGCGCCGGAGAGCGAGCCCAGTATTGCTGCCTTGTGGAGTATGCTGGAGGTATTCGAGACTCCTTGTATTTTATATTTTGTATTTTTTACTTGTATGTTTGTATCTTAAATTTGACTGATGCTTTGTTTGGTTTTTGAAAGATTTGGATGTACGAGCACTTTCCGAATTTGGCGTCGGTTCGTACTAGGGATGCGGCTTACCTGTATGCTGCCTCTTGGATAGGAGCGGTGTGCAGGAGGGTGCCTCTAGCGACCTCCCGCAGAGCTTTGAGGGTGCTACCCGTTGATGAGGTAAACTCTTGTACTGTTTTGTCTTTTTGTATTTGTACTTGTATAGCTGCCTGAGTTGTCTGCTCTGTAGGTGATTTGGCGTCCCTTTGCTGGTGCGCCTATACCTGTTTCGGCTACTCGTACCCTCTTCTTGTCTGAGCGGCGGGTCTTGCTCCCGGGGGTGTATCGCCATATGTGGTACATGGGAGAGCGAGTGTCCCTTCAGCTCAGCACGGGGGACAGACTTGTCCCTAAGGACCCACCGAAGTCCATGTTGGCGACAGACGAAGAACTCGCCCGGCTCTATTTGAGTGCTAGGGGTGATGCTGCCAAAACAAGGACGCGGGCTCCGTCCTTGCTTTGTCTTGTATTGATGTACCTTCGTACTATTTGTACAAAGTTGGCACGTAGTTATTGCTTGGGGATTAAGGATTGGTTTGCGTCTAAAAACAAGCCGTTTCGGGTTTTTGAATTTATGTTTTACGGGACGAGGCCCGGCTTGCTCGGTTTTGTGGGTCGGCGGCCGAATTTGGATTTCTTAATGTCATTTTGACTGGAAAAGGCCTTGTAAAACCAATGGGATAGTCCATTGGGTGAGATTGTACCTAGATTTTGAAATTAATTTTTGGAAATTGTATTTTGTACCGAGTTCCGAAATGGGAACGACCTCGGGGATTGGATTTTGGCTCTTGGATTTTGGAAATGTTCTTAGCAATTGGGATTTCCGCATAGAGTTGCTCCAACCTCCTAATAAGGATAATAGTATCGTCATCATCCCAGTGGGGAGACACAAATTAGGTGTCTACAGAAGCCCCCACTTTAACTGAGCTTTCGGTTAGGAAAGCGCAAGTCAAAGTACTTCGAAAGGGACGAAGAATGATCAAGATGTTCTGCAATCAAGACCATTCTTTGTACTTCAGTACCTGCACAAAACAGGAATTAGAAAAAAGGATAGAGTCTACCTCCGTTCGGTTATGACGACTCCGATTTGTACTTGTACTGCTCTTGCGTCTTTGGTCTAGGACTAAGCTTGGCATCGAAAATTTTGAATCTTGAACTTTTGAATCTTGAATTTTGAATACCCGGAATTGATCCGCAGGGGATGCGCTTCACTGGGGATGAGAGCTTTTTGGCTCTCTTGATTTTGAAATTTCGATCGGCTTTCCTGGAGCTTGGGTCCGTTGGGAGTCGAACGCCTGAGTCGTTGGACTTTGCATTCTTGAAATGCTCATCTGTTTGTTCTTGGAGATACGGGTATATACCCGTATTTTCGGAGGATAGCATGATTTGACGTTTGATGCATGGTGCAGAAAATCGTAGCAGCAAATGACGTGTAATCAGTGTTAGGTTATGATTCATATGACAAAACATAAATCATGCGGAAAAACCATAAAGCTAGGAAAGCGTATTATTTACACATAATCATTTAGCATAGTTTAGATGCATACACTTTGTTGCGTGCCCTCCCTAGCTGCGCCCGAACCGAACCAGAACAAGTCTTTAGGACTCCAAGTGTCGTCCTTCCGTAGATATTCCACAGCACGTCCGGATCCGCCTTAAGCTTGATCAACTAGAATCGCCCTTAAGGTACTTGGAATTTTCGGCAACTTGTAGGCAATTGTGTGACTGATTTTTGCTCTCAAAAATCACTTTGAATCCTTGAATACTCGATATAAATTATGAGCCCTTAACTCATATTTATAGACCATGGAATAAGTAATCGAATCCTACTAGGATTTGAATTAATTAAATTAGAATCCTAGTAGAATTCTTATTTAATTAATTTATCTTTTAGGATTAGGAATTTAATCATTAAACAAATCCTATACTTTTTAGGTTTCGTATGTGAACACAAACACTACACGAGCATGACCCGCAAGCGTGCAGGCCATGCCCGCGCACAGCCCACACGGCCACTCGGCCCACGCGAGCTACAAGCCCACGCGAGCTGCAGCCCACTGCGCGCGCAGCCACGACCTGCTGGGCCTGGCCTTGCGCTGGGCCTGGCGTGGCCTTGGTTGTTCGTGTAGCGCGCATGGCTTGCTGGGCGATGGCCCGGCTTCGTGTTGGGCCTTCGTCTGGCAGGCCTCGTCCGATGCTAATTCGTACGATACGCTTCCGATTAAATTCCCGATTCCAGAATTTATTTCCGATACGAACAATATTTAATATTTTCGATTCCGGAATTAATTTCCGTTTCGAACAAATATATAATATTTCCGTTTCCGGAATTATTTTCCGATTCCGATAATATTTCCGATTCTGACAATATTTCCGTTTCCGGTAATATTTCCGATTCCGGCAATATTTCCATTTCCGATAATATTTTCCGATACTTACCATGTTTCCGTTTCCGGCAACATCTACGACTTGGATAATATTTATATTTCCGATACGATCCATATTTCCGTTTCCGGCAATATCATCGTTTCCAGAGTATTCATTTCTTGCCAGTGACGATCTTAGCTCCCACTGAACCAAGATCCGTCGATTCCGAATATCCACATATGGAGTATTTAATGCCATTAAATACTTGATCCGTTTACGTACTTTTTGTGTGAACCTACGGGTTCAGTCAAGAGTAGGTTGTGGATTAATATAATTAATTCCACTTGAACTGAAGCGGCCTCTAGTCAGGCATTCAGCTCACTTGATCTCACTGAATTTTTAACTTGTTAATTAATACTGAACCGCGTTTAATAGACTTAATATTATATGCATACTTGGACCAAGGGCACTATTTCCTTCAATCAGCACGGGAGACCGCGCGCTGAAGATTCCTGCGCATGCAGCAGGCAGCGCTGGGCGCTGTGCTCCGCGTTCGGCGCGGGGTTGTGCTATAAAAGCACCCCTTGCCGTGCCATTTTGAAGAACACTCTCTTGCATTCTCTTGCTTCATTCTCTCAAAGGTCGAATAATCTCTCCCCTTGGTCTTGTTCTTGCCTTGTAAATGTAAGTATTTCATGTTTTTCTTATGAAACAATCTCTAGGATTGCATGTAGTTTTGATTTTTCTTGTACTTGGAATCATACTTGTATGATACTAGGCTTCTTGAATCTTGTAGAAAATTTTTTGATAGCCATTTGAACTTGAACTGTTGGAACTTGTAGATTTGAATTTTTGAATTTTTTAATTTTTTCTTGACTTTGTATACCGAATTCGGCATAGATAGCGTAGGCGTTGGTATAGGACTCGTATTCCTGCTTCAACATGGATAGCCTAGGCATTGGTGTAGAACTTGTATTCCTGCTTCGACATGGATAGCCTAGGCGTTGGTGTAGAACTTGTATTCCTGCTTCGGCATGGATAGCCTAGGCGTTGGTGTAGAACTTGTATTCCTGCTTCGGCATGGATAGCCTAGGCGTTGGTGTAAAGGTCCCTGGCTGAGTCTGTGTCACCACTGGGGATTTTTGAAATTTGACTTTTGTACGGGCTAGAATAGGATAGCCCCCAGTTTAGAGTCTTGATATTTCGTATTTTGCATGATTTAGTATGCCTCGTCACACTCGGAGAAAGCTTGCCGAGCGTTCGGTGGTTCGAGTTGCTGAGGAAGATGCTTTGGATGATGAAGCAGCCGCGACTAACGTGCCGGAGCGGGGCATGGTCCCCCGGAGAGTACCACCTTCGTTGGCACTGGCTGGAGTCCTTCCGATCTAGTGTTTTGACCGGAGTTTCATTTGTCTCAGCGGCCTCGCGCTGGTTTGGTGAGTCTTGTACTGTGCTTTGTGTTTTGAACTTGTATAGGTTTTGAACTGACCGTCTCATCCATAGGCTGATGGAGATCCGTTGCGCACTTTTTGGTCCTTGTCGGACCTTCATAATGTTTTTCCGGCCGTCTGTGCTAACGAGGAGGCCGTGGAGATCTAGTTGCAGACGGGCCTGGTCGATTTCTGGCGTGCCATGGGAGATACTCGGAGGAGAACGGGGATCAAGCCCCAGTTACAGGCTTTGCTGGAGCGGTGGTGGGATACCACCAACACCTTTCACATGTCATGGGGGGAGATCACTATCACCCCTCTTGAGTTTTCTATGATCACGGGTCTTCCCTTCTCTGAGAGGAACGCGACTTTTGATTCGGAGCTGACATGGCGCTCGACTGTCACCAGGGACTTGGTCGGCCCTGTTGTTGACTTGGCGGATGATGATACCCACGCTTCTGTGACGGTGGTCATGGCTGCTATCCGTAGAGTGGATGTATCTGCGGAGCAGAGGGTTCATCTCTTCCTCTTGGCTCTGATGAGTAGAGTGATGGCCCCGAGCAGGAACAGTCGGGTGCATATTGGCTTCCTGACATCTTTGCAGGATTTGAGGGTCGTTTCGAGTTACAACTGGGGTGGTCTGGCATATAGCCACCTTTTGTATGAGATGAAGTGGGCCTCCCGGACTGCGCCGGAGAGCGAGCCCAGTATTGCTGCCTTGTGGAGTATGCTGGAGGTATTCGAGACTCCTTGTATTTTATATTTTGTATTTTTTACTTGTATGTTTGTATCTTAAATTTGACTGATGCTTTGTTTGGTTTTTGAAAGATTTGGATGTACGAGCACTTTCCGAATTTGGCGTCGGTTCGTACTAGGGATGCGGCTTACCTGTATGCTGCCTCTTGGATAGGAGCGGTGTGCAGGAGGGTGCCTCTAGCGACCTCCCGCAGAGCTTTGAGGGTGCTACCCGTTGATGAGGTAAACTCTTGTACTGTTTTGTCTTTTTGTATTTGTACTTGTATAGCTGCCTGAGTTGTCTGCTCTGTAGGTGATTTGGCGTCCCTTTGCTGGTGCGCCTATACCTGTTTCGGCTACTCGTACCCTCTTCTTGTCTGAGCGGCGGGTCTTGCTCCCGGGGGTGTATCGCCATATGTGGTACATGGGAGAGCGAGTGTCCCTTCAGCTCAGCACGGGGGACAGACTTGTCCCTAAGGACCCACCGAAGTCCATGTTGGCGACAGACGAAGAACTCGCCCGGCTCTATTTGAGTGCTAGGGGTGATGCTGTTTGCCTCCCCTGGAGTAATTTTGTAGATAGGAGGGGTCGCTATGAGGACTTCTTGAAGAGGCTTGCTCCACCGGTACGCTTCGTACTGCCGGTGAGATTTTGAATTTTGTATCTTGTATTCTTGAATTCTTGTATTCTTGTATTCTTGTATCATTGTATGAATGTTTGTAGGAGGAGGAGGTCGACCCCGAGGACATTCCCTATGCTCATAGGGTCATCCTCTATGAGAACTCGGATGGGGAGCAGGTGGAGGTGACCGTCCCTATAGCTTCTCCTCCGCACCGGAGGTCGTATGACGCTGTACCGGAGCATCATGCAGCTGTGAGTACTGTTGTATTTGCTTGAAACTGATTGTAATCTTGTATCTGGAAATTGATCTTGAATTTTGTATGCAGGCGCCTCGGGTGAGAGTGCGTCATTGGATGCTTCTGATTGATTCTTTGAAGAGGCATTGTTGCAAGCTGACCCAGAAGCTTTCTGGCCGGGACAGAGAAGTGCTTTCATTGATTGTGAGATTTTGTACTTTATAAATTTGAACTTGGATGTCTGACTCTTGAATTTTGTATTACATGAGCGTCGTCGAGGTCGCAGAGGTTTCGTTGACAGGGAGCCCCAGGTGGAGACTTCGTTGAGGCAGGAAGGACCGAGCTTGGATCTAGGATAGGGGTCCGGTGCTGGTACTTATCAGAGGCATTCTGATGCTGATAGGGGAGCTGCCCCTTTTGTATATGCTGATCCCACCACGCATTCTTTTGGGGGTGCGAGCAGTTCGAGGCCTTTTGTTCCTCCTCCTGGTTACTACTTCGGAGGGAGCGGTCCTCAGCCTTGGGGTGTGGATGCTTGGACTTACTGGCAGGAGATGGAGAGGATGCGTCAGGCCCAGATCTCTCTTGACCGTTCTCGCTCAGTCTTTACTGCTCTGGTTCAAGGAGCATAGCCTTCTTTCGTGTTTGGGACACCGCACCAGTTCATGGCGATGTCGCCGCCTTATCAGTACCCTTCCCCTCAGCAGGGAGTTTATCCTTCTCCCGGTACTCTTTGTATCTCGGAGCAGGAGCCTGGTACCCCTGGGACAGAGCTGGATCAGGATTTGGAGCGCTATAGGAGCCGAAACAGGGGCAAGGAGCCTGTGGTTGACATTACGGCTGGTGATGATTCGAACTGACCCTGCATGGTAGCGAGTTCCAGCTTGCCTTGGTTGGATTTTTGTATAGATTGTATTTGTATGGATTTGAAATTTGAATTTTGTATGGCTTTGAATTTTGCAAGGTTTTGAATTTTTGGATCTTGTATGGCTGAATATTGGTTTTTGTATGGTTCAAAATTGAAATTTGTATGTGTTGTGTGTGTTTTTTGAAATTTGTAGCTATATGTATGCATGCAAAATTGAAAAAATTTGCCCATTTTTTCGGGTGTATATACCCACTATAACCCCCCACTTTGACTAAGGTTTTTTGGTTAGGAAAAGCGCAAGTCAAAGTATATTCAACTTGTGCTGATGCATATACAGACTCAACTTAGGACGCCGATCTAGGACTAGAATGTTTGGATTTTGAATAGATTGACCCAAAATCGGCCTGAAGTGTTGACTCGAATTGTTTGAAATTGCGCGGCTTGCGGGTTTGGAATCTTGAATAATTGAGGTTGTACTCTGTTGTCCGAAACACTAAAGAGTGTGTACTCGGAATCATAAAGGGGACGGTGGCCTCGTCCTTTGTTGCAGGCTCCTGCGCTTGGCGCAGGCCTCGGCGCCTGGCGTCAGGGTACTGTCTTAGGTGCCGATTCTTGTATAAATAGGGAGCTTTTCGGATCATTCTTTGCATCAATCCTTCCATGCTCTGCCTTGTATACTGCTTCCTCACGAAAAGAAAGAAAATGGACATGTCTTTTGAAAATGCCTTGAACTCTTGGCTTGGTTCGTTAGGCAAGATGGAGAAAAGGGAGCTCGATGGCATGCATCATGGGGTGCTCGCCTCCTTCCGGTTTGTAAAGCTTGATGTGCACTTCATTCTTGCTGCTTTGGAGGCTTGGGATCCGAAACATCATGTCTTCCGCTTTGGAAATAATGAGATATGTCCCCTCCCTGAAGAGTTTAGTGCCATATTGGGGTGGCCCATTATGCCAGAGCCATGCATACCTAGTGTTGAAGAACACTTTTTCTTGGGTTTGGAAAGATATTTGGGCTTGAAGCCCCCACTTTTGAGTGTTGTTGTATATGGCAGAGGGGTGGATTTGTCCCTCCTTGTCACCTATTTTGCTGGGCTTGATGTCCCCAAGGCTTTCCGCTTGAGGGCCTTGAGTTTTTGTATCTTTGCTCGCTTCCTCTTTTCGAAATAGGGGTTTGGCAATGGTGATGCCTCCCTAATAGAGATTGTAGAGCAGTTTGCTAGTGGCCGGGACCCAATGCCGCTCGTGATTGGCGAAACATTGATGGGCCTTGATATGCTGAAGTCGGACCCGTCTTCTTTGTCGTCGGGAAGTCCGGTATTACTCCAAGTAAGGATCTGGAGCTTTCTTGTATGTTGAATTTGTACTTGTATTTCGAATATTGAATTTTGAATGTTGAAATGCTTTTCTTGTATATTCCCCAAGGTCTGGCTTATGGAGAGGCTCATGCTGGTGGCACCACCGGAGAACATAGAAAGCTATAATAGAAAGGGATTCACTCTGCGGCGCATGGTGTATGGCCGGCTTTCATTGGATGAGTGGTGATGCGCACTCTCTGGGATTGAGTCTTGTATAAGGTGGGTAGTTCCTTGGGTGGGAATTGTTGCTATGAGACATGCCCCAGGTTCTACCGCTTTGAGGGTGCCAAGCCTCACAATGCTGGTCTTCTACTCGCCTGCTAGAGTGATGAGACAGTATGGCTTGAAATAGGAAATCCCGAACTGTGCTGAAGAGAATCCGAAACCTATTGCTCTGAATGCAAATCGACTTGAAGTTTGGAGGCGGTATTGGGTCGCCAAACCATTCTTGAGTGTTCAATACCCACCTGAGCCAGTCACTCTATCTGCGGGTTATGTTGTATGGATGAACGGCCCAAGTCAGAGGGATATTTCTTTCTCCAGACCAGCTAGAGTCCGAGGTTCTGGAGCTAGACGCCCTGCATCAACTGATTATGAAGGAGGTGACGGGAGTGTGGCCCGTCCAGTGCTTGACCGATTGGAGTCCACGGGAGGTTCGTCATCCTCCCGTCTTGGAAGTCTAGCAAGTTCCTTCTCCCGCCGCCTGGGCAAGGGAAAGATTGATGATTGATTGCGGGAAGATCCAGGGGATAGTACTCAAGGTGCCAAGACTCAAGAGCATAGTCGCCCGACCCTAGATCTTTGTAGGCTAATGTGTTTGAAGTTGTATTGGAAAGAATTGTGTTTAAGAATGTGTTTAGAAAATGTGTTTAGGAAGTGTGTTTAGTGGAAGTGAAAAGGCTTTGAACTTTGCTTCACTTGATTCCAACCTTGTATTTGAATTAGCTTTGAAGGCCTTAGAGCCAAATAAAGAGTTATTGTGTTAAATTCCGCTTCAACATGCTTTGCCTTGAATTGGCACATTTGGAATAAAGACAACAACAACAATTGAATTTTGAACTTTGATTTGATTTTTAGGATGCCCTTAATTGAGGAAATTTTGAATTTTTTTGTAATAAAGTGGCCGGGCCTCGGAATGAGGTTGCCTACGTGTCCCGTTAAGGAACCAGGCCGGACGTAGTTCTAACCCTTACAGGAGTTTTGAATTGGATTTTGAATTTGAACATTGAACTTAGACATAGAACTTCTTGAGTTGATCGAGGTTTGTCAGAGATCGGAATTCTGTTCCGTCGACATCTGTTAATTCGATTGCTCCCCCGGAGAGGATTTTCTTGACAACGTATGGTCCTGCCTAGTTGGGTTTGAATTTTCCCCTTGGGTCCATGACGCTTTTGCGAAGGGCTTTCAGGACAAGCTCGCCTTCCTTGATGTTTCGGGTTCTGACCCTCTTGTTGAAATGTCTGGCCACTCGGCGCTGATAGACTTGTACATGGTGAGCGGCTTGAAGCCGTCGCTCATCGAGCATGACTAGCTCGTCATACCTTGCTTGTACCCATGCAGCTCCTGGGATTTTTCTTTCTAGGACTATCCTTAGAGAAGGTATCTCCAGTTCGATAGGTTGTACTGCTTCCATTCCATAGACCAATGAGAACGGAGTTGCACCAGTTGAAGTGCGAATTGAAGTCCGATATCCCCACAATGTGAAGTGCAGCTTCTGGGGCCAATCTTTGTAATTGGTTGTCATTTTCATGATGATGGTCTTGACATTCTTGTTGGCTGCTTCGACTGCCCCGTTCGTTTGCGGGCGATAAGGCGAAGAACGATGAAAATATTGAACTTGAAATGTTGAACTTTGAAATATTGAACTTGAACTTGAAACTTTGAACTTAAGAGTTTTGAATCTCAAAGATCGGACCCTTTAATGTCGAAAAGGCTTAATCTTTGATGTGCTCTTACTTTGAAATAATCCTAGTTGAGGGAAGTGATTATGAACAACCCTAAACATTATTGGATCTTGAAACTTGAACTTGAAATTTGAAATATGGAGTCTTCAATCTCAAAGACTAAACCTTTAAACATTAGAAAGGCATCATCTTTGATTACTCCATATTTTGAAGATGATTCTAGCTCAAGGAAGTGATTACAAACAACCATGAACATCATTGAATCTTGAAAGTTTGCATTTTGTGTCACATAAAGTTTGGATTTTGAAAGAAATGCATGATTGTTATAAGTGACATTTTTAGGATTACAAATGCCAACTTACTAATCATTTTTGAAAGAGAAAAATCAAAGAAACATGATTGGTTATGGTGGGATTCGGAATTACCTATTGAGGATTAGGCAAGAATTCCGTTTAGAGCTCCCAATTGCTTAGAACTTGAAATATTGTATGAGATTTTGAAGGTTTTTTGGATTTTGATTTGAGTGGCAATTTTTGTATTACGACGTTGTGTTTTTGATTTTTTTGCCTCCCCATAAAAGCTCAGAATTAGGGGTTTTTATAGGAGGATTTGCTGCTAAACGCCAGCCAACGCCAGCGTCCAGCGCAGCACCAGCGCCAGGCGCTGCTGACGTGGCGCAGATGCTGCCAAAACAAGGACGCGGGCTCCGTCCTTGCTTTGTCTTGTATTGATGTACCTTCGTACTATTTGTACAAAGTTGGCACGTAGTTATTGCTTGGGGATTAAGGATTGGTTTGCGTCTAAAAACAAGCCGTTTCGGGTTTTTGAATTTATGTTTTACGGGACGAGGCCCGGCTTGCTCGGTTTTGTGGGTCGGCGGCCGAATTTGGATTTCTTAATGTCATTTTGACTGGAAAAGGCCTTGTAAAACCAATGGGATAGTCCATTGGGTGAGATTGTACTTGGATTTTGAAATTGATTTTGGAAATTGTATTTTGTACCGAGTTCCGGAATGGGAACGGCCTCGGGGATTGGATTCTGGCTCTTGGATTTTGGAAATGTTCTTTGCAATTGGGATTTTCGCATGGAGTTGCTCCAACCGCCTAATAAGGATAATGGTATCATCATCATCCCAGTGGGGAGACACAAATTAGGTGTCTACAATATCAGAAGCAGATTTGCTTGTCTTCAAATGATCCGTAAGAACCCCCACAAGAATCAGTTGAGTGAAAGTCTCCTTCACCTTCACAGATTCACCTTTAACTACCTTAGCTTTATTAGCTTTTTTCGCTGCTTTCTTCTTCATGAACTTCTTGAATTGTTTCTTCCAACAATCCAAGAGTTCTACGTCCTTACAATCATTCTCTAAATTGATCTCTTCAACCCCTAGAGGAAGCCCCAACACCTCGTGCACATCCTTGTCAGTGATGAAGAATTCATTTCCATGAATTCTTAAACAACAAGAATTAGCATCAAAACTCTCAACCAAAAGCAAACCTAGATGTAGTGGCAGTTTGGAGATTTTCAAAGATAAAAGGTCCCCAAATCCTATATTCTCGATTGCACTTCGTTGAGAAGCAGAAATGTTTTTGTTAAGTTGAGCAATACTATTCGGGGACATCCTTGTCAACAACTTGGGAAGATCTTTCTTTGTAGGTATGTTTCCAATTTGTTCACCCAATTATTTCTTTGTAGGTTTGTTTGCAATATGTTTGACGGATACTTTTCGCAACCTACATTAAAACAAAAAAAATGTGGTGAAGGGGAAACTGAAAATTGCATAAACTGCTAGGAAACAGAAAATTGCAAATTTTGGGTTTAATATACTAAAAGATTAACTGATGCAGGGGAAGGAAACAGGAAAAGGTGGAGAAGGGGATGAGCACGGACATGTATCTTACATACATATACTCCAATATAGACTAAGGTGGGGAAACAGGAAAAGATAGGGAAGGGGATGAGCACGAAAATGTATGTTACATACACATACACTCTGAGTTATGAGCAATAGAGTGCAAAAATATAGACTAACATTTCAGAATCGTAAAATATAAGTAGGTACAACTTATATATGCATCAGAACATAAAATTGAAGCTTGTAGATTATAATGCACAGAAATTTGGTCTACTGATAGGATTATATCTTTAACTCTAAGAGTGTAGCTATAACTTGGACAGTAAACGAATATATATTATTTTCACACCAAGAGCACCTTTTTGACACGTAAATCTTTCTACATTTAATTACCCAACACCCCCCCCCAAAAGGAAAATTCCTAGCTCCCCTGTTGATGGGTGCTAAGCACCCCACGCCTCAATGTCGGGACAGTGGAAGCTCTGGAGCTCCCCACCTCCAGTTGGTAGTGTATCATAATGGAAATAGTTAAAATGAATGAATTATAAGGCATTCTCCAAGGGATGATAATGCACTGACATTAGAAAGAACCAATACATGTTGCACAAAGCATTGCTCACAACGAAGTAAACCAAAAGATAGCCTACCGTAAAAAACTCATTATATCAGTTACATATTTGCTACACAATATAACTTTGGTGCTTACCTGGTTGTTGCACTAGTAGAAAAAACCCTTATTGCAGCGGGCTTTTAGACCCCTGTTGCAGCGTACATCGTATGCTGCAACTGGGGGGCCTGCAACAAGTCTGAACTTGTTGCAGCGTACATGTTCGCTGCAAAAAGTGATTTGTTGCAGCGGGCTTTTAGATGTACGCTGCAACAAGTGCCAAAAAATTGGCAAAATTTTGGACTTGTTGCAGCGTACATATAAAAGCCCGCTGCAACAGACCCAACTTTTTGCAGCGTACATTTATTTGTACGCTGCAACAAGTCTGAATTACTCAATTTTTTGCAGCGTACATTTATTTGTACGCTGCAACAAGTCTGAATTTTTGCGAATTTTTTTTCCCTTGTTGCAGCGTACAACATATATGTACGCTGCAAAAAAGCACTTTTGGCGGGAAAATTCTAATTTTGTTTAGGGATACCTAGAGTGCCTTGCACCAAATATAGAAACCTGTCAAAACAATAATAGAATAACGCAACCTGTATAACAAATATAAAAACAACAACTGGAGTTTTGTATATATCCCAAAACCAAAAGTGCACATACCGATACATTTAAATACATTTACGTTCCAATTTCAACGTACGCATACATTTTAACATAAAAGATTGTTCTATAACATCTAAACCAACACGATCAAGCGCCATCAGGTCAATAATAAATACTTGGTGGTAAAAAACTTCGCCCATTGCTCACGAACCACATCAATTTCCTCACTAGCATAAGGCGCAGTCCTCGGAGTATAGACCTTACAAAAACAAAAAATTGATGGAGCATATATTAGATCGATTAAATGCAAATGAAATGTCACATTTTAACATTCAAGCAACTAATGACAATGTATTAATAGTCTATAATACGAATCAATTAGTTACTTAATTACCTCATCTAGCCGGCCTTCATAGTCATGTTGTAACGTGACTATCTCTTAAAATGCAATTTGTATCTTACAAGATTTTACGTGATACTGTTTTGATACCGATATCTATGATGATTTGAGGTCAACCATACAAATAAAAAATAAAAACAACGTTTGTGTTATAAATTATTGCCAACCAAATCACGGTTAGTTTTCAGTTTTTTTTTTGTTTTGAAAGCCATATGATATGATTTGATCATGAACTGAAAAATAGTTATAACTTATAATAATCATGTTGATTTCGAAAATTGACTTTTTGTGATTTTCATATTTTGTTTTTTGGTTTTTCAAAAAATGGAAATCAAGAAACAAAAAACGAAGGGCCAAAGTATCAAAATTCCAAAACCAGATTCACTGAAAACTCTTATTTCAAGCTCGTTCTAGACTTTACAAGTATTTCTGGTAGGCCACATAACATTGTTGGATGTTGACTAGGTGGTTGACTTGGCTTGTTGACTAATTTCTTTGCTCTGAGATGATCTTAATTAACTTGCAGAATCAAATTGTACCATCATATTCTATACACGATCTAACCATACAGTGATACATGTTCTATATTTATTTCCTCTAGATCATTGCTGATGAAAGTGCAGAAGGAATTTGTAAATTCTAACATGTTTTGCCTAAGTGGCTAAGTTTTTGCATATTGTTAAGACAAGGCAAAACTAGTAACTTACCTGCAGAATTTACATGTTTCATCATCGTATGGTAAGAGTTCTCCTTCAGAAACATCCAACTTTGAGCTAATGATCATCAACAGAACTGCAAATACTGCCCAGCTAGTGCCACATGTCTGTGTTGTTCCCATCTCCCCTTTTAGATTGTCAACCTGTCATATATTTTAGTATTGAACCCAAGTTCAAGAAATTAGTTGTTGATCATCTGCCTTTCAGAACCCCCCTCCAAAAACAGGGGTATTTTTTGGCACAAGATCATCTACAAGTACATCTTTTGTCCCACAGACACACATTGATTTTGAAAAGATATAATCTCTGATACTTGGCAACATCGAAGAAAAAATAAGTATTAAACAAATCTAGAATTTAAATGCAACAGTTCATCACAACATCTTTATTCTGCTATAGAGTCCATGTGACTTATATAAATAAACTAGAAACTGAAGAAATTAGATCAAAATGGAAGATCCAGTGCACATAGCCAACAAAATGAAAACTAGCTTAATATTTACCTAAATTTAGTAGAATCAAATATAGCCCCACTCTTATTTGCACGTTCTATAGTGAACTTTTCAACTGCAACCACACAAAAATGTAATCACTCAACAGTAGTTTACAGAAAAAAGGCATCTATAGCAGCAGTCCAGCAAACTAATATGGGGAAAGACCAAGAGTAACTTACCAAGTTGTTCAATAGTGAAAAATTCATTATCTGTACCATCCCCCCAGCCCAATAGTGATAAGTAGTTTACCATTGCCTGTGGCAGATATCCCATCTCTCGTTTGATACATGCAAGAATGGGATTTTAATGACTGTATCAATCCAGACAATATGCTAGCATTATAAAACTATTTTATTCACCACAAACCTGACCCACTGAAGTTGCACCATGACGCTTTGACAGCTTGCTTCGATCAGGTGCAAGAATCAAAGAGACGTGTGCAAAGTTAGGCATAGGATACCCTAGGGCCTGCAAGTACAGCATGAAATTATTCCAATATTCAGTTTCCTCAAAAGTAGGAACAGATACATGGACATCCTGATCAGAGATCAAGAGAAATTAATAAATGACCCATTAAACATTTAAACATCACCTTGTATATTAAAGCTTGCCTCAGACAAGCGTTTATGGGAACCATGATTTCCCTTTATATTATCATTTATCCAACAGTTCATCAAAAAACGGACATACGCCCTAAAACAATAAGCTAATTATATTAGGAAATAGAAAGCAATTTAGAGACATACCAAATCCCCGGCCACCCTGTCCACCTCTTCCTAAACCTCTCCCTTGGCCAAAACCATAAGTATGCGAACTGCATAGTTTACATAACATTCCAATTAGTACATACATATTTTTACTCATGGCTAGACATAAAATAACAACCATAGTACAAATAGAAATAAAGTCTCACTTCTGCCAGTCTAAACCAGAATTTTCAACTAAAGCCTTGATCTTGTTGTCCTCGTCAGCTTTGCTTGCAGAAATCAAATCATGTACTGGATTGCTGGAATGTCCTGGTGTTATCTCAGATTCTCAGGGATAGTATCATGTATACTACTCCCGAATTCATCATCCATTACTGAAGGTCCAAACTGAATAAAATAAAATAAAATAAGTCATTAAATATACATGAGAGGTTGTAAGTCTTGTGACGCATATTTAACCATCTGAGTAGTGGATTCATACATCTAAAAATCTTGAAGAATCGGCAGATGTGTTGTTTCTTTTTGCAGGTTGATCATCCTTAGTTTGATTTTCAACTTTCAGCCTACATAAAAAGAAGAAATTCCAGTTCATCAAACAAAGCCACATCTAAACTAACAGTTCTTCAAAATAATGCAACTCTTTCAGAAAATACAATAGACAGCCTTGAAGAAGGTAATCAATAGTTTTTCTTTGAACACACCAACACTGGTTATCTTAATAAAACAACAACTACTGATGACAACACAATAATTCAAGGTAAAAAAGGACAAGGTTAAAACAATACTTTCGGGAAAAATAATTAGCTCATAGTATTCAAAATCTATAAGAAATACCAACACTAGAATTTCATATAGCAGTGAAATTACCAACAAGATGCCAACAGAGAAGCAAGACTAACCTCTGTGCTTAGGTGCTCCATCTCTATAACTACTAGCACTGTAACTGCTGCGATGGTCTGATGATGATGATTCTCGTCCACCATGAGCGAATTCCACCTGAAAGTATAAAAACACCAATGTAAATGATGCAAGAGTTATCAGACAGAAAAAGAAGCACATGTAGACAAGAAGTAGAAACAAGGTTCCAAGAATACCTACCCGCAAAGGATGTCCATCAAAATCATAACCATTTCGACCGTGCACAACATCTTTAGCATCTCATTCATCTTCAAACTGTAAAAGATGGTTAAGAATCAACAATAACAGTCCGACAAATTAGAGAAATAACACAATATTAAACATGTCCAATAAATAACACAATTTGGGCCAATGAACAAACCCTAAAAACAAATTGAACAACGAATTGAAAAAACCCTAAAAACAAATTGAACAAACGAATTGAACCCTAAAAACGAATTGAACAAACCCTAAAAAAGAATTGAAAAAACGCACAAAACCCTAAAAGCGAATTGAACAAACCCTAATTCTTAAAACGAAAATCAGATAAACGAATTGAGCAAACTTAAAAGAGGGGACAGGGAAGATTACTAGCCGCGGCGAAGAGGTTGACGGAAAATAGGACGCGAGCAACTTTCTTTCTTGAAACCACCGGCGCGAGCAAGCTAAGTTTTTCCTTGGAACCACCGGCCGAGCAAGCTAATAGGTGGCGACTAGCGAGGAGGCCAGAACCACCGACGAAGAAGCTAGATTGACGATGAAGGGAAAGGTTTTTTTTTTGAGGGGACTTCGCAGGGAAAGTTAAGGGAGAAGAAGGGAGTTGAGCGCGAGAGATGCTTAATTTGTTTTGAATTAGTTATTCAACGAATATTGCAGCAAAATTTGTTTTTACCCGGGTTATTGCAGGGGGCTTTAAAATGTACGCTGCAACAAAAACGAGCTATTGCAGGGGGCTTTTAAAATGTACGCTGCAATAAACTTTTTCGCAGGGAACAATTAAATTGTACGCTGCAACAACCCTTTAAAGGGTTTGACCCGCGTTGACCGACTGGTTGTTGAAGCGTATTAATACATGTACGCTGCAACAAGGGGGCTACAACAGGGGTTTTTTCTACTAGTGTTGATTTTATTAACAACTTATCTAGTGATCAATTTCTTAATGCAGTGAAATAAATAAATAAATAACATGAAATGTTTAGTACCTCGGTTGAGCAGCTTTTGAAGCAGTTAAATTTTCAACTATAGGTAACTTCGGTTTTGAAGTGTTTCCAGCCATTTACATGTACACTGTTAAAAGAAATATCAAAATGATCAATAAAATGGAAATGAGTAAGCATAGTAGTTGATTTAGAAATGAGCAAAATGGAATCAAATGAGTAGGCATAGTAGTTGATTCAGAAATGAGCAAAATGGAAGCAAATAAGTAATTATTTATTTGCTCATTTTTAATAAATGAGCAAATGTTTAAAATCCGAAACTATAATTTTTACTCATTTACAAACAATGAGCAAATGTTTCAATTCAAACATTAATATTTGCTCATTTTAAAAAAATGAGCAAAAATTTAGATCTGATACTTAATATTTTCCATTAGAAACAAATGAGCAAATATTTCAAATCGAAAGTATAATATTTGCTCATTTACAAAAAATGAGAAAATATTAAGAATCGAAACTATAACATTGTCAACAAGTTTTCCAAACCAAATAATGAGCAAGTTTTCAAGACCAACAAATGAGCAAGTTTTCAGGACAAAATGAAAATTGCTCATTTCCACAAATGAGCACGTTTTCAAACCAAATTAATGAGGAAAAAATCAAATAATGACCTAACGAAACTAGTTCAAGAAAAATTCAAACTAATAAAGACATAATTCAAGACAAATATCAAACAAATAAATCAAAAAAATAACGATGTTATATAAACGAATCTAAATGCATGTAAAAAGGCAAGGAAGGAGACAAGTTCAGATACAAAGACATTGACAAACACATCTATAATTAGATTGGAAAACCTAATTCGTAATCAATCAAAAATACGAATTTAAAAAATTAAACAAACAAAAAAACACTGATAAAAACCTAATTCGTAAAAATCAATCAAAAATAACAACAAAATAACATAAAACCGAGTAAAATGAACTTACAACACCACCGAATTTCTAGATTAATGAAGGAATTGGATCTTCAAACATTGAGAGTAGAGAAATAAACACGAGAGAAGAGGAAAAATGGCGAAAATGCGAGAAAGATCGCGAGAGGAGAGAGATCGCAGGAGAGAGAGAAAATTGAAAGAAGAGAGAGAATGAATTTTAAAAAATGGAGGTTGGGGAGGGGTGGTCATTCAGCGTGGGTAAATGACCAATTTACCCTTAAAAGTTTCATTTGGTCGGGTGAATCGTGGTACGTTGGATTGATCTGATTCGATATATATATATATATATATATATATATATATATATATATATATATATATATATATATATATATATATATATATATATATATATATATATATATAGAGAGAGATTTACACTCAATTGACAAGGGAGCTTAAAATGAGAAGAATGAGAAGCAATCTCAGTCTCTCGAATCAGATCAATCCAACGTACCACGATTCACCCGACCAAATGAAACTTTGAAGGGTAAATTGGTCATTTATATATATAAAGGAAGTTGGCTACCATTATTGTAAAATGCGGCAAATCTAATATATATAATGGAGGTATATTTGATGAATTATTAGAGAGACACGTAGGATTATTATTGGTTTCGGCCAATGAAAAATAAGATCTCTAATTTATTTTGGAATTAAAAAAATTGATTGTCATGTAGATAATTAATTAGGTATCACGTAGATGCTTTTATTAATTAATGACTAATATATACAACTCCATCCAAAATCAAACACTCTAATAATTAAAAAATAAATCTAAAATAAAATTCAATCCAAAATCAAACACTCTAATAATAAAAAAAAATTCTAAAATGAAATTCAATCCAAAATAAAAATCAAACACTAATCTAATATAACATATAAAATATAGCAATTGGTATATGTATATGAGTTTTACTTTAACTTAACAATTTAATAGAATCAGCGTAGCGCAAAAAGAGGTACATTTGTTGAATTATTAGAGCGCCACGTAGGAAATCTAATGTTTTCGGCTAATAATAAATAAGATCTCTAATTTATTTTTGAATTAAAAAAATTTGGTGCCACGTATATAATTAATTAGGTGTCACATAGATATTTTAATTAATTATTAATATATACAACTCCATCCAAAATCAAACGCTCCAATAATTAAAAAAAAATCTAAAATAAAATTCATCCAAAATCAAACACTAAAATTCAATCCAAAATCAAACATTAATCCAATGTTAGAACGCCATGTAGGAAACTTAATGGTTTCGGCTAATGAAATGTGAGATTTCAAAATTATTTATGAATTTAAAAAATTGAGTGCCACGTAGATAAATAATTAGGTTCTACGTAGATATTTTTATCAATTAATTATTAATATTAAGCATATACAATTTAATCCAAAATCAAACACTTTAATAATTAAAAAATGAATCGAAAATTAAATTCAATCCAAAATAAAAAAACTAATCAAATCAAATATAATATATAAAATATAACAGTTGAAATATATAAGAGTTTTATATTAACTTAACAATAATTTAATAGAATCCGTGCTTCGCACGGGCTAAAATCTTGTGCGAAATAAACATGGACAAAAAAATTTGTGGAAAATTTCCACCCAGTTTTGTGATTATCCATAGCCCTAGCCCCCTACCCTCCTTGCGCTCCTAACACTTGAACAGAAATATTTTATTTTATTTTTTTGGAATTTTAAAATCTAATATATATATATATATATATATATATATATATATATATATATATATATATATATATATATATATATATATATATATATATATATATATATATATATATATATATATATATATAATTAGAGCGGGCATATTTACGGAGCTATTAAAGTGCCACATAGAAAATCTAATAGTTTCGACTTTCCACCAATAAAAATAAGATCTCTAATTTATTTTAGAATTAAAAAATGTGTGTGCCACATAGATAAATAACTAGGTGCCACATAGATATTTTAATTAATTAATTATTAATATATGCAACTCCATCCAAAATCAAACACTCTAAAAATTAAAAAATAAATCTAAAATAAAAGTCAATAAAAAATTAAACACTAATATATTTATTTATTTTTAAAAAAACATAAACACGAATCTTTCATATTTACGTTAAAAAAGATAGGAGACATGTAAACTGTTACCGATCTTTTTTTAATATATATTTCCTCCGTCCCTTAATATTCGCACCGTTTTGACTGGACACGCTTGTACATGCACAACTTTGACCACCAATATCTTTAACTACATATTAAAAAAACTTATAAAAATATTAATATTTTGAAAATATATATTAAGATGAAGCCACCAATATATTATATACTAACATTTTTTTTCATATACTAGAAGGAAAATAGGGTCAAAGTAAATTATGTGAATAGTGCAAAAAAATCAAAACGGTGTGAGTATTAAGGGACAGAAGGAGTAGGAGACTTGTAAATATGGCACTCTCTCCGTCTCAAAATTATAGTCATGTTTTCTAAATCGTGTGTTCCAAAATTATAGTCATGTTTCTAATTTTGGCTACTAAGGTCCCACCTTTCTTATGTACTATATTAATTAAAATGTATTGAAAACCCCACCCATGTACTATAATTCCATTTTCCTATGTACTATATTCTTTTTCCCATATACTTTATTCCACTTTTCCATACAACTCAATCATTATTTGTTTTTTTCTACTTTTTCATGTACTCCCTCCGTCTCTTTTTGTTTTTTACGTTTTCCTTTTTGTGTATTTCAAAATGTTCTTTACATTTCCTTTTATATTATCACATAAATGACTTAGTATTCTTTTAAAATTTGTGTCAAATTATTATTTTAACCAATTAAATTCATTGGGTCATTTAATATCTCACACTTTTTCATTGAGACATTAAAATTTTCTCATTTTTCAATATCAGAATTTTGATAAAAGTGAAAACATTATAAATAAACTTAATTTATCTTGTTTAAATAAAAAAAATTGAGGAATCTCGATGCAAATTAATTAATCGTTAAAATGCGTGAAAAATATCAAACGTAAAAAACAAAAAAAGACGGAGGGAGTACTAATATTTCGTTTTTTCTAAAACCTATGTTTTTAGTTAAATGTGAATATAATTATAGGACGGAGGGAGTACCATAAAAATCACCATATAATAAAAAAACTAAGAAAAAAACATCAATACAAAAGACAAAAATTAACCAAATACTCGAGTAGTATGGTGCATTTTAAAAAAAATAGGTGCATTCACTCACGTGAATAATACCAACGGACCCACCGCTTTACTGAAATTATTGTTTTGGTACATCGTACATCCACACGTAAACATTATTATCACATGATTAATTAGTACTCCACAAAAGAAAGAAGCAAAATAGTAATTATTGTTTCAATAATATAGCTTACGTGACCGACAATTTGGTATGGCGGAATAAAATATTAGATGTATTCGGTTGTACTGGGTATCCTCTCACATTTTCTCTTTAGAGCATGTTTATTAAATATCAATTTTTGGTGTTTAATAGAGAGAATTGAATAAAATACAATAAAATAGTTCGAGAGATGAGAGAGAAGGAAGAGAGAGTGTGAAATCATTTAAGAATTGGTGTTTATAAACACTAAATAAAAAACCAATTTCATGCATGGAAAACATGACATGTGACATATGGGGGACAAAAAAATATTGTTTGTGTTTTTTATAAATGCAAAGTTACATTTTAGAGATGGTGTTTTAATTGCAAAGTGATCGACATTTTAGAGATGGTATTTGATAAATGTTGTTGTTTTTTTTTTTTAATAAATGTTGTTAAATATTGTTGGTGTTGCGTTTGGTGTTTGGGGGAGAGAAAATATAAAACATTAGATTTATTGAGTAGAAGTCCAAGCTATTGGTGTTTGATAAACATGTTCACTACAATTTTTTTTACCATTAACGACGGGAAATCCCGTCTAAAAAACAATAATCGTTGATTAATGACGGGATTTCCTGTCGCGAACCCGTCATAAAGGGGGGCGCTATTAATGGAAAATCCCGTCGTTAAGCCGTCATAAAAGACATTTGCGACGGTTGATCTCGTCTTTGTTTGATTGCTAGCCCCGTCGCAAAAAACTTTTGCGACGAGATTTTTAACCCGTCGTTATTAGGTTGTCATTAAAGATACAAATTCTTGTAGCGGCTCTTAGATGTGTGCCGAAGGGAAATGAGAAAAACATTTAAATTCGGAGGAAGTATGGAAGGAAATATTTCAAACATAAATATTTAAATGAGACATCTAAAACGGAATAAGTAAATAATAAAATGGAACGGAGGAAGTAATAATAAATAAAGGGAGAGTGTGACCTAGCTTGGGTGTGATACTTTAATGTAAAAGTTACTGAATGTAAAAAAATAAGTCCCAAATAACATAGTGTAACTCCTAAAAAATTACATTGGGGGAAAGAGTTTTTATACGATAGATAATCAATTTCGATTTCGAACATTTTTTTAGGTTGTGTCTTTTTTCTTTTTTTTTTTTTTTGTTAAGGGAAAGATCTAGTTTATGAGGTCAAAATCAACCTGACCTGAATTTGGGGATAACTCCACTCAAGCAGTCAAGCGTCTCGTTATCAAATTCGATCTCGCAGCCTCAAGATGATGAATTTGGGGATACAAACATTACAGTAATACAGTAGGCTAAACCTTGATTAATTCATATGAGCAGCCTTTTTGATATGCAAAATTATACTTCACACCTTTAATCATGTAGACCAAGCAAATCTTGGCTTATTGGCAAATGTTTAACCTCATAAACTCAAGTTTATGAGTTTGACTTGAAAAACTATACGAGATACTCCTCTATATCTTTTTATTCTTTACACTTGGTATTTTGGCACGCGTTTTAAGTTTTAACGACTAATTAATGTGCATTGAGATTCCTCATTTTTTATTTAAACTAGGTAAATTACGTTTATTTATAGTGTTTTCACTTTTATCAAAATTATGATTTTAGAAAAGGGAATTTTTTTTAATATCCCAATAATAAAAAGTTTGAGAGATTAGATGACCTATTAAATTTAATTAATTAAAATAATCATTGGACACAAATTTTAATAGAATATTAAGATATTTATGTGATAATTAAAGAAAATATAATATTTTGGGATATCAAAAAAATTAATTCAGATCAAAGACACTTTTTTAGGATCAAAATGTGATACATTTAATCAAGGCAAATTTGCCAAAAAGGACCTTTTATAACACAAATTTTGCGAGAAAGGACCTTATATAATTTTTTTTGTGAAAACACACCTTAAAGTAATTTTTTTTGCGAGAAAGGACCTAAGGAAATTTTCCGGCATTGACTGAGCTTTTCCGGCCATTGGCTTGCACGTGAGCAGCACGCGTGGCTTACGTTGGCTAAAGACATTGATTTTCCCGAGTCTTGAATTTTCAAACTTGATTTTATTTCGACTTTTTTTTCAACTTTAGGTTTTAAATCTTAGAATTTTGGAGGAAAATTGGGTGTAATTAGCAAAATAAAGCCACACGTGCTTCTCACGTGCAAGTCAATGGCCGGAAAAGCTCAGTCAATGCCGAAAATTTACTTTTGGTTGTCTTTCGCAAAAAAAAAGTACATTAAGGTGTGATTTCACCAAAAAAAAATTATATAAGGTCCTTTCTCGCAAAAAAATTTACATTAAGGTGTGATTTCACAAAAAAAATTATATAAGGTCCTTTCTCGCAAAATTTGGATTATAAAAGGTCCTTTTTAACAAATTTGCCTTTAATCAAACTCCGTATTTTTGGGTCAAATTGCTTGAGGAGATTAGAGTCCCTCATCATAAATTCATACCTTATTAAAAAAAAAAATCATGTACGACACACTAAATAATAATTTAACAATAATGATTATAAACCTACTGTTAGTTGAAAAGGGTTAAAGAAAACGACAATAAATATTACTTTATAAAATTATAAATTGACTACTGAATTCTATACATACCGTCATTTTTGTTCTTGGTTTGAAAGGTCCTTTTCAGTTTCCAATACACCCGATACCATTCGATCAAAAAACAAAATGTCAAAACCTATTTAATAAAAAAATATTAAAACTACAACCACCAAGAAACTTGCCATTGGGTTTAAAAAAAACGAGTTTAATTGGTATTTTATTTTATATAAATATAAGGGCTTTCTTAGTGTAAAGTATGAACAAAGATAACTTGAATAATTTAGCATTGCCAAAATTCTCTCTTACAATTTCCTATTCTTTACTTCTCTCTTTCTCTATTTTTCTTAAGGCAGCAGAAATGGCGACTATGGAAGAATGGATAGCTGAACTGGTAAGAGCTTTACATCATTATTACTTCATCAATTAGTTTCTCAGTCCGAAATTAGTTGTCTTCAATGTGATTGTTAGTTATGGAGTAATGATATACTGTCTTTTTGGATGACATAATTTAACTTTTGACGATATTAATATAATCTACTTTGACTATTTATTGTGACTTATACTTTAAAAGAAAATAGTCATGTAATATCTTATGATAATCATCTCATCATATAGTAAGTTATTTTTCAAGAGACATGTCATATGAATTGGGAACAGTAGAGTATGTACCATTGTACCGTCATTAATCATTATATTAATATGGTAATGTGTGAAAAGATCCTTTCATTGCTTCAATCGCTCGATTAGGCCCTGTAAAAGTTTGATAGGTAGCTAAAATGTTAGGCCTATTATAATACGGAGTAATATAAAACTCTTATCAAAGCCGCCATCTTTTATTTTATTTTATTTATTTATATACTTCATTCTTTCTCTTTTACATTTTACTTTAATTATAAATTTTAATTTTCACGTTTGTTAATATATAACTTTAACTATTTATATCTCTAATTATGAACATATTAAATTATAAAGTATACTATTGTGTTATTAAAAATTGAGACGAATTTAACGAGATTATGAAATAGTATGTTTCACTTTACATAATAAATATAAGCCACCAAGGCAGTAAGGCACCAAATAGAGTCCAACAAAAGTTTGTGAATAGTGTAGTAAAAAAAAAATGTTGCAACTATTAGTGAAAGGAGGAAGGGCATCGGTGGTATTCGGCACTAAAGCTTAAGGTATCGGGTAGCTAGCGTTTTCATCTCGTCAAAACTAACTTTAAATAAGAATTGTATATTTTTTTTGGTTACTTATGTACGGAGTATTACTTGATGCGTGCAGGAAATGGATGTAAATCCAGTCCTTTACCACCAATATGATCACCACAGTAAAACCATGGAAGCTTCCCTCGATGAACAACTTGCTGCTACACTTGGTGACGACTTCCCTTACCCTCTCTACAACGTTACGAGAGACATTGCTTCTCCTCAGGAAGATTTTGATTGCGATCTCATCGAACAATTTATATTATCGTCCAATATCAATGACGACAACAACAACAACAATGATGGCGACAATATCGTAAGCTTAAATGTTCAGGAGAACCAACCATTGAAGAAGAAGAAAGAGACGAAGAAGCAAGCAGAAGCAGTAAGTGTAAGCACAAAGAGGAAACGACAGCCAAGCCAAGTGCAAGATCACATTATGGCCGAGAGGAAACGTCGGGAATTACTTAGCCAGTTGTTCATTTCGCTCTCTGCACTCGTTCCCAACCTTAAGAAGGTACTCATTTTCTTCAACTGATCTTGGTATTATTAAAAGAGGGAGTGAGTAAATGTGAAGACCATAAGTGAAACAAAAAGATTAATATAATTTGAAGTGAAGATCATGACATACTTTTATTATCATTACCCCATTGCCTCAAAGAGGCCCCGCAAGAAGCGGGGTAAGGGGGGTCGGGTGTACGCAACCTTACCCCTGTAATTGCAGAGAGGTTGTTTCCAATTGACCCAAAAGCGATAACGGGACGACAACGGGACGACCATCTTCTACTTCATGAAAAGGAAGCGAAGAGGTTTTAAGAGTCATTTTGATTTAGTCCATTACATCCACAGCTAAAAGAACAAATGAATCTTTGACTCCAACGAAAATGGACAAGATCATGACATACTCCGTACCAAAAATATAGACAGTATAAATTACACTTACTCCTTTCTCTTTTAGTTGCAAGGTTTCTACTTTGATTGTTTCTTATTAGTTGCAAGTTTGCAACTTATCAATTTTGATAACCTTTTGCTACCAATTTTACCAAAATACCCTCACTTGTTTTTATAAACCTACCCACTTACACTACTCATGTCGATCAATTTTTTTTTAACTCAATAGTTAATTATTTCTAATAGGGGGATAAATATGTAAATTCTCTCGTATTCACTTGCAATTGAAAATTCATGATGCATGAACAGTAAACTTGCATTTGTTCCAAAACGGAGGAAGTATTATATTACGACCGCTTTTAAATAGTATAACTCGTATTAGGTGTACAATGTAGTTTTTGAACCACTTAATTGAAAGTATTTGACCAATATATATACAGATTGACAAAACAACGGTGTTAGGAGAGGCAATCAAACATATGAAACAACTTCAAGAAAAAGTTAAGGCACTTGAAGGAGTAGTAGCTGCAAAGAAGACTGTGGAGTCCGTTGTGGTTGTGAAAAAATCTAAAGTCATGGTCGGAGACAATGGCAGTAGCGATGATAATGTTTCTTCGTCGACTGTGGGTGACTATACAAGCCGAAGTAGTGGCAGTAGCGGTGATGGTAATGGTAATGGTGGTGGTAGTGGTGGTTGTAATGATCTACAACTACCGGAAATCCAGGTTAAGACGATGGGCAACACGCTTCTCTCAAGAATATATTGTGAAAAACATAATGGGATATTGGCCAAGTTATTCACCAAGGTGGACAAACATAATTTGAGCATTACTAGTTTTAGCGTTATACCATTTGAAAGCTTTGCCTTAGACATTACCATTGCGGCACAGGTAATTACTTAGGCTCTGTTCTTTTAGACTAAATTTATACTAACCAGTATATTATGAATCTTGAAAGAACAAACTTTGACACTAACTATATGTGTTTATTAATCTATTTTGCAGATGGAAGACGGGTTCAACAGGAATGTGAATGATTTTGTTAGAAGTCTACATTCCGCCATTCGATCGCCATCAATAAAAACAAGATGATCACTGTTCTTGGATTGTATGTTTCAATATGTTATGCTAGCTAGCTACTACGTAGAGATTTATTAGTTTAGATTTTATTTGTTCAACTTTAAAAATTCTCCGGAAAGGAACAACGGTTCCATTTCCATTTTCTATACAAGGGAAGGTGGTGTAAAAAATTGTTTTACACTCTATTCAATAAATAATAAACTCGTGTAACATACGTTTTTTTTAGGTATAAAAATTATTATTTACTCCGTAATACTCCCTCCATTCCATAACATTATTCATGTTTACTATTCATTTGGTCAAAGTTTAAAAATTTTGGTCAAAGTTAAAAACTTTGGCAGTAATTAGTTGTATGAATAATAGAAAAAATATTAACTTGTGGGATCTTATTGAATTCCTTTCAATGTAAATTTTCTAATTATCAATTTTTTATAAGTTTTACTAATGGCAAATTAAAATTATTAATGATCAAAATAATGCATTAGAGACCGCACATAACGAATATGTGAGAAACATTATGGAACAAAAGGAGTACTACGTACTACCGTACTTAGTAAAATAGTAAATTATGTTTTTTTAAAATAATTTTTCATGGTTGGTTAAACATATTTTTATGTATAACAAAAAAAAATATATACTTGAATATATACCAAAAACAAAGTATTATCTTTTCTCCAAAAAAAAAAAAAAACTAAAGTATTAGCTTATATTACAAAATTAGTCTAGCATTTTTTTTTGTTTTTATTGATAACACACTGATTGTTTTTTTACACAAAGTAAACGAACTTATATTAATGGCAGAAGCCTAGAACATGTTTTTTTTCACAAAGAGGGCCCAAACACCAAACTTACTGGCCAACTATACATATCCAAAACTAAAAGCCAACATAACAGTACCAAAATATAGCAGCAGAAAAGAACAACCCCTAGCCAACAAAGATTAAAACTACTTTTAACATTCACGCCAGAGCTGAAAAATTACGCCAATATCTACGTTCCCTTCTCCTTTCCTCCATTCACCTAATCCACTCGCTCCTCCCTTGCTAGCTGCAATGACAGACATAGACACCGTAATGGGAATGGAACCAAACAAGATCTGAGTAGTCCCTTCCGCCATCAAGATCAATCTGTGGATCCTTCTCCAAGTCAATGACGGTGCGAAGTGCAGTATTAGCCCTGTCACTAGTTTGCCCAATCTCCAACTGTCCCGTCATAGCCTGCAGGTCTGCCCGATAATCTGCAGCGCCACACGGTGGAACAACCAGAAACACCTTGTGCCCAGCAACCATGGTGAGCGCATACGCAACCAAGTAATGAGCGGCCTTACTATCAAAGAAGGAAATTTTGACATGAGAACAACCACATCCATCAAAACCGGAGCCTGATGATAGAGTTCATCCGCCGAACCCAACATTTTCACTAACGCCTGCGCATCTGTCTCCAACTCTAGCTGTTGAACTTCATAATATAGAGCCAAAAGTAAACCTTCCCTAATGGCGTATAGCTCAGCTGCAAGAGGAGTGATCACATTGAATTTACTGTTGAACCCTACGCACCATTGACCAACAACACTCCTAAGTACACCACCCCCACCAGCTTAATTTTTATCTTTCCAGCTTCCATCAACATTGAGTTTGATAAAACTATCCGCTGGACCAGACCAAGCTAACCCCTCCCCTGCAATCTTTTCTTTTCCTTTACCATATAAAAGACATTGTGTTGTAGAATAATCGACAAAAAAATCGTTGTAGACCGAAAACGGTTAAGTCATTTTGAGCTCAAAGACCGCTCTGTTTCTTGACTTCCAAACATGCCAAATGACTACAACAAATAAAATCTTCCATTACATTTGAAAAGATAGAGTGTAACACAACCAATTATCCCAGTTCATATTAAAAAGAACATGGAGATCCAATTTTCTAGGGAATTGCATTATCTGGAAAATGTAATTCCACAAAATAATAGATTCCCAACAATCCCTAAATAAATTCAAATGGGATTCTTTATCAAATTTATATTTGGAACATAAAGGAGAAATGGTCTCCATCTAATGAGAAATCTTCTCAACTACTTGAAGAGTTTCATGGCAACAATTCCATAAAAGCATTTTATACTTAAAATGAATCTTGATTTTCAAAATTAAATTCCAACAGAAAGGTGTGATAGGAAAATTAGTAACAGAAGAGTTGACTAAAAGGAAATAAGCTGATTTAAAACTAAAACAACCATCTTTAGATTCCGTGTAGCTGATAAAATCTTCTTGGTCAGAGTTAATCGAAAGGGGAATAGAAAATATAAACTTGCAAAGATAATCTGACAAAATCGACTGAACCTTGATAAATCCCACCTCCCATTTCTAATGATATCGCTGACAAACAAATGGACCATAGAATTCGGAACATCCCTATCTAGAAACTGATAAATTGGGCCTAGCCCACTATTTTGGACAAATTTTACTTAGATTCAAACTTGTCTTAAGTAGGTGCTAACAATCGATCGAGCAAGATAATAACAAGACAATGAGAGTCACTCGCAAGATCATAAAAGAGTATATATTATTAGCTAGTAATCTTATGTTTACAAAGGAATCACTTAGGCCCTTTTATTGGCCTTACACGGAGATGTAACGTACATAATTAGCATAATTAGGCCGTTAATGCTGCATTCATTAACTTAAGCTTGTACATTAATCATTTGTTGTAACCATTGCCGTCCTACATAACCGTTAAGGACAAGTTGGCTAGTCACTTATTCGTACCCTGCTGGTTGCCACGTAAGCCTCGTGGTGGCATACTCAAGCCATGTCATCAAGGGGGTATTTTCCCCCTAATAATTGTCCCCAAACCCATTTTGAATTTCTTCCGGGAAGTTCAAAGGAAAATGGGTTTTCATTTTCGAAAAAAGGGAGGAAATAACCTCCTGCTCTCCCAATGACTGAAGCACTTCTAATGATGATTCTCGAGAAGCAAATCGCCAACCACTTCAATAAATACGTCACTTCTACTTCCTCTCCTTCACGCTTCCTCTTTCTCTCTCTTCTCTCAACTGCAAAACCCGGAATTTCCCTCGTTCCAAAATTCAGGTAACCACCCTTCCCCCTTCTTCCTTTCTGGTTTTTTCACCCCCCATGTCTCAGAGAATGGGAACCAAATCAGCCCGTGCAAAGAACAAGAAAATATATACTTCGAATATATACCTAAAACAAAGTATAGCTTATATTACAAAATTAGTCTAGCATTTTTTTTTGTTTTTATTGATAACACACTGGTTGTTTTTTTACACAAAGTAATCGAACTTATATTAATAGCAGAAGCCTAGAACATGCTTTTTTTACAAAAAGGGCCCAAACACCAAAAACTTACTGGCCAACTATACATATCCAGAACTAAAAGCCTACATAACTGTACCAAAATATAGCAACAGAAAAGAACAATCCCTAGCCAACAAAGATTAAAACTAATTTTAACATCCATGCCAGGGCTGAAAAATTACGCCAATATCTACGTTGCCTTCTCCTTTCCTGCATTCGCCTGATCCACTGAACCACTCGCTCCTCCCTTGCTAGATGCAATGACAGAGTTCATCCGCCGAACCCAACATTTTCACTAAAGCCTGCGCATCTGTCTCCAACTCTAGCTGTTGAACTTCATAATCTAGAGCCTAAAGTAACCCTTTCCCTAATGGCGTATAGCTCAGCTGCAAGAGGAGTGATCACATTGAATTTACTGCCCAACCCTACGTACCATTGACCAACAACACTCCTGAGTACACCACTGCCACCAGCTTAATTTTTATCTTTCCAGCTTCCATCAACATTGAGTTTGATAAAACCATCAGTTGGACCAGACCAAGATAACCCATCCCCTGCAATCTTTTCTTTTCCTTTACCCTGTAAAAGACATTGTGTTGTAGAACAATCGACAAAAAAAGCATTGTAGACCGAAAAAGGTTTAGTGATTTTGAGCTCAAAGACCGCTCTGTTTCTTGACTTTCAAGCATGCCTAATAACTACAAAAAAATAAAATCTTCCAATACATTTGAAAAGACAAAGTGTAACACAACCAACTATCTCAGCTCATATTAAAAATCACATGGAGATCCAATTTTCTAGGAAATTGCATTATCTAGAAAATGTAATTCCACAAAATACTAGATTCCCAACAATCCCTAAATAAATGCAAATGGGATTCGTTATCAAATTTACATCTGGAACATACAGGAGAAATTATCTCCATCTTATGAGAAAGCTTCTCAACTACTTGAAGAATTTCATGGCAACAATTCCATAAAAGCATTTTATACTTAAAATGAATCTTGATTTTCCAAATTGAATTCAACAGAAATGTGTGATAGAAAAATTAGTAATAGAAGAGTTTACTAAAAGGAAATAAGCTGATTTAATACTCAAACAACCATCTTTAGATTTCGTATAGCTAATACATCCTCCCGATCAGAGTCAATCGAAAGGGGAATAGCAAAAATAAGCTTGCAAAGATAATCTGGCAAAATCGACTGAACCCTAGATAAATCCCACCTCCCAGTTCTAATGATATCGATGACAAACAAATGGGCCATAGAATCCGAAACATTACTATATAGTAACTGATAAATTGGGCCTAGCCCACCCATTAATTGTAACACCCTAATAATTCCTTGCTTTTTATAAAACATTTTCCGACTTAAAACACAGGAATTACCAAGATATTACCGCCACCGTGATAACGGCTAAGGCTATTTACCAGAATTACGCAGCGGAATTAACTAACTTTCAAAACATATTAAATAAATAGTTAATGGTCATTAAAACAAGTTGGAACCATTGAGGCGCAAACCAAAGTATTAAAGTATTTCAAAATCCACTAACTATAAGCAGTAGTATTAGTCATGACTATAAATAAAAATAGAGTTTATAATTACGGAAGAATAAAACTCTCCACTCGAATCCCATGATAACTTCTTCCAGCAAGTTATCTCTACAAACCTGCTTTATTATAATCTACTCCCCAACAACGCAAGTGCAATTGATGGATCATCATATGGTCATTAACAAAAAGGCCATGACCAGAAGACATGAAGCGCGAAGTCAGCAAAAGCTTAGTACGAACAAGCTAGAATAACATTCTATCCTAACATGCTTCACTCGATAAATTAAATAATCCACATGCAAAACCCATATAATAAACAGATAAACATGGAGACAAGACTCGACACTTGACACGACTCTTGACTCACAGTTTAATAAAAAGTAGCTTCGAACGGGTAAAGTAAAGTATCCTCAAAAGAAAAGAAAAGGGTGATGGGAGCCAACCATACACCAAAATAAGTAGGGCTATGTTGACCCTAATTTTGGTTGATGACAAATAGCAAACTTCCTGATTATATTTCCTTTCACTAGTGAAAAAAGGGTCATTTGCATCGCACATTTAAGTCCATTTGCGTCGCACATTGTGTGTGGCAAAAGCTCTCGACGCAAATGACTTTTAGTCATTTGCGTCGCACATTTGTGCGACGCAAATGACCCTTATTTGCGTCGCACATTAAGCAAATGTGCGTTGTAAATGACTTTTCAGGCACCATGTTGAAAAGTCATTTGCCACGCACATTAGCTTAAAGTGCGTGGCAAATGACTTTCAGGCGCCAAAAACAAAAGTCATTTGCCACGCACAATAGCTTAATGTGCGACGCAAATGACAATTTGAGCGCCAAAAAATTAAGTCATTTGCCACGCACAATAGCTTAATGTGCATGGCAAATGACTTTTTGGATATTTAAAAAAAATTGCTGCTGATTTTATTTAATCTACAGATTAAATAAAATAAGCAGCTTTTAATGCTACCAAAACACAAAATGCAAATATGGCGACATTCAATTTAAACAAAATTCCAGAATGTTAAAAGTTACAGAAATTATCAAAAGAACAAAAATATGGTATCGAAGCCGGAAAGATATACCGGAGCACCAACATCTAGACCTTACGGTTATAATATTCTATAGGGGAAATCCATGCAAGGACCCATCCCAAAAAAAGTGTTACTGGAGTCTTCATGGACTTCCTTATATGGTAGCACAAACTTATTCGCAAAACGAGACTCCTCTAAAACCTTCTCTAGGCAAGCAACGACCACTCAGCAGTCAGCACCAGCAACATAAGAAACTCAGAAGCTTCTAGCATACTATCACAACCATCACCAACCAGAACATAGACTCAAAAAACCAATACCACCACGCTGCAGGCAGAACCAAAATGAGCGCAACACAAAAAAGAAAACCAGCAGAATCCACTAATAACAAAGCCCTTACTCAGTTTGGGCTGAAACCTGTTAAAATCCAATCAAGAGCGAAAAGAGGTTATAACTGAGAAATAAACTTCCAAGGTCTAGTGCGATGAGCATTAGTATAACATTCTTTATTAAAACCATATCTGCTCATAAGCTTCATTATGCCAAAGAAAACCAAATCCTTGTGAAAAATGGGAAATACCAACACATTTCCCATTAACAAGACGTTTTGTTTTTAGAAACCTAACTTAAAAAAAAAAAATCAAGCTTCCCTCTTCTTGGGAAAGCAACAAGCAGAATAGAGCAACAAGCAGGAAGCAAGATGAGCAACGTCGGTTAGAATGGAAAGACTGTTGGCTTTGATCCAACCAATAACTTCTATGGTCATGAATATAACACAAAGACCAACAGCAATAAGAAGATAATCTCTTTGCAGCATCTACAATGATCAATACTGGCAATTCGTATCTACAATGATCAATAGCAAATCCTCCTCCTACAAATACCATGATTTAGTGATTATCAGCTCAAGTTTTAATCTAAAGCTATGGTATTCTTTTAAGATTATTATATATATCACCTTGAAATGACAAACTGGTCAAACAATCTACACATGCATTCTGAACCTTATTCGTGGAATATCCTGGGTAAACACTAAACAGAAAAATCCAGACCTGTCTATCACCACATTTCACACAAGACATGAGCTAGCATAAGTTTACACTCACCATGAAAACTGAGATTTGATCAGTCATACCAATTACCAAGCAAGTAAATACCATGCAGTACGTAACAATCTCAAACTCGTAGCTATGTCATGTGTGTTCTAAGTCTTCTAACCTAAGAGGCCAAGATTGCATTTTTCATGCAAACCTTCAATGCTTAACATGTGTTTACTTTCTTCCTTTGCTTTTTGCTTTTTTTCTTGAAGATTTTGTTATTAGACATTTATCAAACAATGAAGCTATCACATTCTCACGTGAGGGTGCACAAAACATTTTTCTACAAAAGTTGACCAAACATAATATCCGATGACTGAAGCGACATTTCAGAACAAAACGAAGGAAGAAAAAAATACTCCCAGAGAGCAGAGAAACAGAACTGCATCCAAGCCAGTTTCAAAAGGGCATGAAACATGGTTAAGCATTACAAGGAGGCATCATCGAATACTGTCATGTTCTTTCACGTTAAAACGGAAACTAACGATGAAAGGAGGAAGTTCATGGTACAGAGAGGGGGAAATTGAATATTAACAATCCAGTTTTGAAATTTTGCTGTTCGAGACAAACTAACATACAAAACAGCGAGAGCTAATGCACACAAACTTCCCTAACAATCTAAAATATATAGCATGCAAATTCTTGAATCCTGCAGCCATGGCTTAGTGCAAAATTGCAATATCCAATCCACAAAATTCTGATAAAGGGGTCAATAAACAAAATCGTGGACCGCTGCAAAAGGGCCAAAGTAATCCACAACATAATGATATATTGTTCTTCAAAATTAAATTCAAAGTAATATGCTAAGAATTAACACAATCCCAGAGAAAAATAGAGAAAAGCAAAGAGGAAATAGAACAGTAACCAGATATGATGTATTAATGATCAGAATAATCAAATAATACAACTCACCTTCTTTCGAGAGGAAAGCAGCTCTCCAAGAGAATAAAATCTCAACAAACAAAAAGAATTTGAAGTTTGAATAAGTTAGAGACCATCTCATAATTTGCTGGAGACCCAAGATTCGACATAATCAATAACAAACAACACACATCTCAAATCAAAATCCTCAAATTAAAGTTCAATTAATCTCAAAATAAAACTCGAATTCACAAACTTACAAACACAATTAAACCCTAGATTCATCAAAACAATATAAAAATGGTCATTCAAACCAATATAACGGATTCCCCATCAAAACAATATAAACACTGGATTCATCAAAACTCGATTGAGCATATGTTTAATTGGGAAATGAATAGAACATGGAAATGATGGTAATTAGAAAGAAAACATCTCAGAAACAATACCTAGGCCCATTAACGGTGGCGAGGTAAATCGGAGCTCCATCCCAGCTTTCAAAACTCGAACAAGTCGACCCGCCGATAAACGCAAGCCAGCCAAAATGCATTGAGATGTCGCCTTCTTCCCAACGCCGAACCTAGGGTTTCGCCTCTTCCTACCATTTTTGAAAAGGTTGATTTTTCATAGAAAACTGAAATATTGGGATGGGTTGGTGAGAGAATACTTAGAAGGGAAAAGAACAACTGATTTTTTGAAACAAAGAAAAGTTGGAGTTTAATTTCATGCGGCAATGGAGAAGAAGAGGATGAGAGAGAAAGAGAAAGAGAGGAGAGGAGGAAATTGTAGATCTATAACTCCTCGGAGATATCGAAATTAAAGAGTTATATGGAGTAAATGGGATTGCATCGCACAATAGTAAAGCTGCGTCGCACATTAAGGCTAAGCTGCGTCGCACGTTCGTTATTCTACGACGCAGATGACTAAAATCCCTCTTATTTAGTATTTTGCGTCACAAGTTTATAAATCAGCGACGCAAATCATATTTTTTTACCGAAATTACTACTTCTGCGTCACTCATTAAAATGAGCGACGCAATAATAGGGATGCAAATAGACCTTTTTGTACTAGTGTTTGTGTCTACAAGTAAAAGTGTTCAAGTTCCAGAGAGGAACTAGAGAAGGCTGCTGAAGTTCCTGAGGTGGAATACGCAAAGCTAGGAACAACAAGCTAACACATATTAGAGGAACAATGATGCACACAAGATTGAAGTTTTCATATGATGAGTTCCTCTGGTGAATTAGAGGAACTCACCCGTTCCAGAGTAGGAACCATTGCAGCTGCTAAGTCGTAGGTCCAGTAAAAGGATAACACGAAGCTAGGTAGTTTAATACTCTTAGATTTTGTGTAAAATAATAATAGCTAAAAGATATTTTATGGAACTATACGATATTAACTTGAATATTAATAAAGATTTTTATCAAATTATTTGGCAGCCAGTTTTAAGGAAAATTACATAAATAATTATCGTTTTATTTTACTAAATAAAATCGGATTTTATCTTTTAAAATAAAACAGTTTTACATCTCATGAAACTTCTCCTATAATCTGATTTAATCTAACAAACTATTTTCGGAAGCTTTTTGGTCATTGTCAAAGTACAAACCACGATTTTCTCTAAAGGAGTTACAGGGGAAGTGGTCTTCCCTTGATCCACAAGTCATGGGTCGTGGAGACCAAGTAGTGTAGGAGTGTGGGTAGTTGAGATTTGAAGGGAACTAACCCTAAGGGTCATCTTTATAAAAAGGGTCGTTTGTTTTATGATAAAAACACACAAATATCCTACAAGATTTCTTAACTACAAAACGCTTTCTAAAGAGTTTATAAAAACGATTTGTGTCCTAGCAAAATTCGAGTTCCTAAGTTCCATAAATATCTGAAAAGCTTTATTATTATCTAGAGTCTTCAAAAACAAATTGTAATCTGAGTGAGAGAGGATTGAGTAATCTTGTAGAGACTTTGAGTTAAGTCGAGAAAGAGAGAAACAAAAGAGAGTGTAATCAGAGTTGATTACTGTGAGAAACTTGAGTTAGAGAGGAACTCAAGTTGTTATATTATTGTGATCGAGGAATTATTTTAATGTAAAAGAGTTTTGAGGCTTTCTCTTCTTGATTAGTGTCAAGAAGTTTCCTCAAATTGAATAACTTTTGTTTCCGTATTTTTCAGTTCCTTAAATTGCTTTAAAGTTCTAAAGAAACTCACTCAAGTTCGGAATACAATTCACCCCCCCCTCTTGTGCGTGTTCCTACAAAGACTATCAATTGGTATCAGAGCCAGTACTCACTAAAAACACAGGAAACCCTATTTGAGTCAAGTTCCTGACAGTATGAACTCACAAGAGAAACTTGAAGAAGGCTACTCCACGCAAAGGCCACCTATGTTCAATGGCAAGTTCTACTCATACTGGAAGAACATAATGGAGATATTCATCAAAGCGGAAAACTACCAAGTTTGGCTTGTGATTGAAGTTGGAGATTTTGAGGTAACAAAAACCAATGCAGAAAACGAGGTAGTTCCTAAACCAATGTCTGAATTTGCCAAAGAAGACTTTGAAAAATATGAGATAAATGCTATGGCAGTTAAAATCCTGCATTGTGGACTTGGACCCCATGAACACAATAGGGTCATGGGGTGCAAGAACGCAAAACAGATTTGGGACTTATTACAAGTAACCCACGAAGGAACTAATGAAGTTAAGCGTTCCAAAATTGATCTCTTAATGTCTAAATACAAGAGATTTGAAATGCTTCTGAAAGAAACTATTCAAGAAATGTTCACTCCATTTACTAACATAACAAATGAATTAGTTTCTCTTGGTAGAATCATTCCCACAGATGAACAGGTAAGAAAGATCCTAAGGAGCATGCCACAAGATGATTGTTGGAGAACAAAGGTCACTGCACTGTTTGAGACCAAGGACTTTACAAAATTCAACATTGAACAACTTGCTGGTTCCTTAATGACACATGAACTGCATCTTGGAGCTATTGTTACTGAGAGCTCCAGAAACCGAGGACTTGCTCTAAAAGCTGAGGAACTCGATGAATCTGAACCAGATGAAGAAGAGGCAGCCATGCTGGTCAGAAGGATGAGAAAGCTATATAGGAACTTCAAACCAGGCAACCAAAAAGGAAGAAACTTCGCAAGAAAAACTGCCAGTTCCAAAACTGAACAAGGTTGTTTCAAATGTGGAGAAACTGATCATCAAATACGTGAATGCCCTCAGTGGGAAAACGACAAAACCAAAGGAAAAGGAAAGGAACAGTTCAAGAAACGTTACAATAAGTCCACATTCAACAAGCCAAATTTCAAAAAGGCCATGATAGCTGCATGGGGCGAAGCAACAGACTTAGGAGATGATGAGGAACAACCTAATGAAGAAACTGCAAATCTTTGCCTCATAGCAAGAACAGATGGAACTGAACGAGTTCCATCAGATGAAGTAAGTTCCTCCACTCTTCAGTGTCTCTCTAAGTCAAAACTCATTGAACTGTTGCTAGAAACTCTAGATGATTACAAAAAGCTAAGTATGCTAAAAGCGCAAAGTGATAAAGCCTTGGAACTCAGTAAAGACCACATGAATTATCTAAACAATGTTAGATCTGATGTTCAAGGTAGGTTCTATGAATTGCTAGATAGGAATACCACCATTAATGAGTCATTCGAGAAAATTAGAAATGAAAATATCTTTCTACAAGTGGAACTCAGTCAATATAAAATGTTTAATCTAAGTTTAGACCCTACAAAATCCTTGGAGATTAACATGGGAGTTTTTAATGTCGACCTAGAAAGATTAAACAAAGATCTGATCACCACAAAGGAACAGAAAGAAAAACTAGAAAGGGAACTAGCCATGGCCAGGGAACAGAAACAACCACCTAAAGTTCCTCCCAAGTGGATTGAGAATGCTCAATCTAAGAGAACAGAAGGTTTAGGTTTTAACCATAAAACTGTTAGGTTATGATACATATGACATTACATAGATCATGCGGAAACAACCATTAACCCAGGACAACATATTATTTACACATAATCATATAGCATAATTTAGATGCATACTCTTTCTTGCGTGCCCTCCCTAGCTGCGCCCGAACCGAACAAGAACAAGTCTTTAGGACTCCAAGTGTCGTCCCTCCGTAGATAGTCCACAGCACGTCCGGATCCGCCTTAAGATTGACCAACTAGAATCGCCCTTAAGGTACTAGAAAATTTCGGCACTTTTATGAGCAAGATGTGTGTTTTAATTTTCTCTCAAAAAACTCACTTTTGAATACTTTTAAACTTGTTATAAATTGTGAGCCCTAGCCTCATATTTATAGGGGTATGGAAAGGGAATCGAAATCCTATTCAGATACAAATTAATTAAACCTAGAATCCTACAAGAACTCTAATTTAATTAATTTATCAAATAGAATTAGGAATTTAATCATTAACCGAACTCTGCATGTTTTAGGAAACGTGCACGAACACAAACACTTGCACACACACGCACGGCTGCCACGATGGGCCCCATGCGTGCGCGCGAGCAGCAGCCCACGCAGCGCCCGCGCGCGCTGCGCGCTGCGCGTGCTGTGCGCGCTGTGCGCGCTGCGCAGCCTGCTGGGCCTGGCCTTGCGCTGGGCCTGGCGTGGCTGTTTGTGCGGCGCGCTTGGCTTGCTGGGCGATGGCCTGGCTTCGTGCTGGGCCTCGTCCGGCAGGCCTCGTCCGATGCTTATTCGTACGATGCGCTTCCGATTAAATTTTCCGATTCCGGAATTCATTTCCGATACGAACAATATTTAATATTTCCGATTCCGGAATTAATTTCCGTTTCGAACAAATATTTAATATTTCCGTTTCCGGAATTATTTTCCGATTCCGGTAATATTTCCGATTCTGACAATATTTCCGTTTCCGGCAATATTTCCGATTCTGGCAATATTTCCATTTCCGATAATATTTTCCGATACGTACCATGTTTCCGTTTCCGGCAACATCTACGACTTGGATAATATTTATATTTCCGATACGATCCATATTTCCGTTTCCGGCAATATCATCGTTTCCGGAGTATTCATTTCTTGCCTGTGACGATCTTAGCTCCCACTGAAACCAAGATCCGTCGGTTCCGAATATTCATAGATGGAGTATTTAATGCCATTAAATACTTGATCCGTTTACGTACTATTTGTGTGACCCTACGGGTTCAGTCAAGAGTAAGCTGTGGATTAATATCATTAATTCCACTTGAACTGAAGCGGCCTCTAGCTAGGCATTCAGCTCACTTGATCTCACTGAATTATTAACTTGTTAATTAATACTGAACCGCATTTATTAGACTTAACATAGAATGCATACTTGGACCAAGGGCATTATTTCCTTCAGTCTCCCACTTGTCCTTAGGGACAAGTGTGCATTTCCTAATTCCTTTGTCGCTCGATGCTTGCTCTTGAACATAAGGTAAGAGTTGTCATCCTTATTACGTCCAGAGGTGTTCCTCGGTTTCAGAGTTCAACTGATCAAATAAACAGATAATCATAGCCTATGATTCATCCGAGCACGGCCATGCATTTCACAGTTTCTAGCTCTCCGAGTGGCCTTGTACAACTTTTAAGCATCTCATCCCGATTTATGGGAGGACAATCCCAATCTTGCGATCTTGAGATTAGACTTCGTTTGATAGGTGATTACCTGAGCGTTGCCTTTATAGCCTCCTTTTACGGTGCGACGGTTGGTCAACGTCAAAGCAACCAGTTCTCAAACAAGTAATCTCAAATCACTCAGGTATTGAGGATTTAGTGTCTAATAATTTAATGAAATTTACTTATGACAGACTTTCATCTCTTACAGTAAAGTTTCATAGGTCTTGTCCGATACTAGTCTTCCCAAAGTAAGTATCTATGCAAATGATTATGACATTGCCATGTCCACATAGTTCAAGAAACAGAACTACTAGTCATCTTGCATTCTAATCGTCTAACGTTTTCTATGCGTCCAATTTTATAGAAAACTCCGACTAGGGACCATTTTCAACCTTTGACATTCAAGTTCACTTGATAGACATTTCTTAGTCACAGGACTGGTCCTGACAGTCTATCTTGAATATATCGTCAAATTGAAGGGACTCATCATTTAATAAACCACAAATTAAATGGAAAAATGAATTCCTTTCATTTATTGTGAATGATTAACCAATAATGTTTTACAAAGATTTAAACTCTAAAACTTTAAAACATTAAACAGAGACATCAAAGCCATTCTCCAATATGCTTGATTCCCATAGCTGCAGTGTGCGAGTTGTGCTTCGCTTGCGGCAGAGGTTTAGTTAATGGATCTGATATGTTGTCATCAGTTCCAATTTTGCTTATCTCGACTTCTTTTCTTTCAACGAACTCTCGTAGAAGGTGAAATCTACGAAGTACATGCTTGATTCTCTGGTGGTATCTAGGCTCTTTTGCCTGTGCAATAGCTCCATTATTATCACAATACAGGGCTAATGGTCCTTTAATGGAGGGGACTACACCAAGTTCTCCTATGAACTTCCTTAGCCATATAGCTTCCTTTGCTGCTTCATGTGCAGCAATGTACTCCGCTTTAGTTGTAGAATCCGCAATGGTGCTTTGCTTAGCACTTTTCCAGCTTACTGCTCCTCCGTTGAGGCAGAAGACAAACCCAGACTGTGATCTAAAATCATCTTTGTCGGTTTGGAAACTTGCGTCCGTATAGCCTTTAACAATTAATTCATCATCTCCACCATAGACCAGGAAGTCATCTTTGTGCCTTTTCAGGTACTTCAGAATATTCTTGGCAGCAGTCCAATGCGCCTCTCCTGGGTCTGACTGGTATCTGCTCGTAGCACTGAGTGCGTACGCAACATCCGGGCGTGTACATATCATAGCATACATTATTGAACCAATCAATGATGCATATGGAATCCCATTCATTCGTCTACGCTCATCAAGTGTTTTTGGGCACTGAGTCTTGCTTAGAGTCATTCCATGAGACATGGGTAGGTAGCCTCGCTTGGAGTCCGCCATCTTGAACCTATCAAGCACCTTATTGATATAAGTGCTTTGACTAAGTCCAATCATCTTTTTAGATCTATCTCTGTAAATCTTGATGCCCAATATGTACTGTGCTTCTCCTAGATCCTTCATCGAAAAACATTTCCCAAGCCAAATCTTGACAGAGTTCAACATAGGAATGTCATTTCCGATAAGCAATATGTCGTCGACATATAATACTAGGAAAGCAATTTTGCTCCCACTGACCTTCTTGTATACACAAGATTCGTCCGCGTTCTTGATGAAACCAAAGTCACTGACTGCTTCATCAAAACGTATATTCCAGCTCCTGGATGCCTGCTTCAATCCGTAGATTGACTTCTTTAGCTTGTATACCTTTTTAGCATTCTTTGGATCCTCAAAACCTTCAGGCTGTGTCATAAACACAGTTTCTGTTAAAACGCCGTTTAAGAAAGCAGTTTTGACATCCATCTGCCATATTTCGTAATCGTAATATGCAGCGATTGCTAACATTATTCGAATAGACTTTAGCATTGCAACTGGTGAAAAGGTTTCTGTTAGGTTATGATACATATGACATTACATAAATCATGCGGAAACAACCATTAACCCAGGAAACATATTATTTACACATAATCATATAGCATAATTAGATGCATACTCTTTGTTGCGTGCCCTCCCTAGCTGTGCCCGAACCGAACAAGAACAAGTCTTTTAGGACTCCAAATGTCGTCCCTCCGTAGATAGTCCACAGCACGTCCGGATCCGCCTTAAGATTGACCAACTAGAATCGCCCTTAAGGTACTAGAAAATTCGGCACTTTTATGAGCAAGATGTGTTTTAATTTTCTCTCAAAAAAACTCACTTTTGAATACTTTGAAACTTGTATATAAATTATGACCCCTAGGCCTTTATTTATAGAGTTATGGAAAAGGAATCGTAATCCTAGTAGGATGCGAATTAATTGGAATTAGAATTCTACATGAATTCTACTTAATCAATTTATCCAATAGGAATAGACATTTAATCATACACTGACTCTTGCAGATTCAGGAATCTCGCATGAGCTCAAACTCACACACACACGGCAGCCACAAGGGCTGCCCACGCATGCGAGCAGCAGCCCACGCAGCGCGGCCCACGCATGCGCGGCCTTGTGCGCGCTGGGCTGTGGCGTGCGTGCTTGCTGGGCGATGGCCTGGCTTCGTGCTGGGCCTTCGTCCGGCAGGCCTCGTCCGATGCTAATTCGTACGATACGCTTCCGATTAAATTTCCATTTCCGGAATCTATTTCCGATACGAACAATATTTAATATTTCCGATTCCGGAATTAATTTCCGTTTCGAACAAATATTTAATATTTCCGTTTCCGGAATTATTTTCCGATTCCGGTAATATTTCCGATTCTGACAATATTTCCGTTTCCGGCAATATTTCCGATTCTGGTAATATTTCCATTTCCAACAATATTTTCCGATACGTACCATGTTTCCGTTTCCGGCAACATCTACGACTTGGATAATATTCATATTTCCGATACGATCCATATTTCCGTTTCCGGCAATATCATCGTTTCCGGAGTATTCATTTCTTGCCTGTGACGATCTTAGCTCCCACTGAAACCAAGATCCGTCGGTTCCGAATATTCATAGATGGAGTATTTAATGCCATTAAATACTTGATCCGTTTACGTACTATTTGTGTGACCCTACGGGTTCAGTCAAGAGTAAGCTGTGGATTAATATCATTAATTCCACTTGAACTGAAGCGGCCTCTAGCTAGGCATTCAGCTCACTTGATCTCACTGAATTATTAACTTGTTAATTAATACTGAACCGCATTTATTAGACTTAACATAGAATGCATACTTGGACCAAGGGCATTATTTCCTTCAGTCTCCCACTTGTCCTTAGGGACAAGTGTGCATTTCCTAATTCCTTTGTCGCTCGATGCTTGCTCTTGAACATAAGGTAAGAGTTGTCATCCTTATTATGTCCAGAGGTGTTCCTCGGTTTCAGAGTTCAACTGATCAAATAAACAGATAATCATAGCCTATGATTCATCCGAGCACGGCCATGCATTTCACAGTTTCTAGCTCTCCGAGTGGCCTTGTACAACTTTTAAGCATCTCATCCCGATTTATGGGAGGACAATCCCAATCTTGCGATCTTGAGATTAGACTTCGTTTGATAGGTGATTACCTGAGCGTTGCCTTTATAGCCTCCTTTTACGGTGCGACGGTTGGTCAACGTCAAAGCAACCAGTTCTCAAACAAGTAATCTCAAATCACTCAGGTATTGAGGATTTAGTGTCTAATAATTTAATGAAATTTACTTATGACAGACTTTCATCTCTTACAGTAAAGTTTCATAGGTCTTGTCCGATACTAGTCTTCCCAAAGTAAGTATCTATGCAAATGATTATGACATTGCCATGTCCACATAGTTCAAGAAACAGAACTACTAGTCATCTTGCATTCTAGTCGTCTAACGTTTTCTATGCGTCCAATTTTATAGAAAACTCCGACTAGGGACCATTTTCAACTTTTGACATTCAAGTTCACTTGATAGACATTTCTTAGTCACAGGACTGGTCCTGACAGTCTATCTTGAATATATTGTCAAATTGAAGGGACTCATCATTTAATACTAAACCAAGATTAAATGGAATATGAAAATACATTTCATATATGATAAATGTTCAACCCCAATGTTTTATAACCATGGGCCTCAAACCCATCTTCTAAAACAATTCATGGAATTCAAAGCTATGCTTGATTTCCAGTGCTACAACGTGAGTGTTGCTTCTCACTTGTTGCATAGGTTTAGTTATCATGCTTTGCCAATCTTAATATCCTTTTCATCGAATGTTCTTTGAGATATGATGATAAGATCTTTTGAGTTTGTTTATTATGTGATCTAGTCTTTCTTACTTCGATAGTGGTTCTACGCATTTTGCAATGAAGAGCCATCAAGTTAGCAGACATGTGATCCACCAAAGTTCAATGAAGAACTCATTAATATAAACAACTCTGTTTTATTGCTTCTTAGGCAATAAGTACTTTTACTTCAACTGTTTAGGTTGCTAGTGATGCTTTGTTTGGATTTACTTATCCAAGCAGTTCACAGACATGTGGAAGACTTTCCAGCTGTATCTTAGAACATAGAAATTAATATTTTAATTTCCCACGCAACAACTCATGGTCTCCAACCCATGTTGCCATTTCAAAACACGATGTTCTATAGCTCGTCCTTATCAATGGTTAACTCCAAAGGGTCTTGCTTGATCCTTTGCCAGTGTTTATGCGTGTAGCATCAATATTTAGCATATCTTTATTTCCTTGAATCAAGAAGTATTCCTATGTACCTTTTCAAGTACCATAAGTATTCTTGATCTCAATCTAGTTGATCTTCACTTAGATCAATAGAGATTGGTATATGTTCGTCATGCCTAAAGTCATACGATACGTTTTTGGCGATCCTCATATTATATCATACATGATAAATTCTTTTGCAGAATAATTCCCAATTGAATTCTATTCATGTAACTTTAGCTTATCTCGTTTCAGTAGATACTAAATTCAGCTAAATTCTTTGACATATAATATAGGTTAAGAATCTCATTTAGACTCTTTGATGTTTAACTTAGTAAATGCTTATACATAGTTCAAACATCCTTTACTTAGATTTATTCACATGGGTCGAATATCTCCAATGGAGATTTTCGTGTTTGATTTAGTAAATGCCATTACTTAATCCAAAACAATATCATAAGATCTTTGTAAATAGATCTTAATACCCAGTATGTACTAAGTTTCGCCATGGTCCATCATTGATGAATAATTTCAAATCTAAGTCATTAGCATTTGAATGTTATTTCACAATAGAGAGATATGTGTGTGATACACATAGGACCAATTAAGTTTTATGTACTCCCACTAAACCTCTTACACATCTATAAGAATCATGTATATTTTATGAAACTAAAATGCTTATTAGCTTCACTTAAAATACAGTTCCAATTCCCAATTGCTTGCTTAAATCTGTACTTAGATTTTATAAGCTAGCTTTCCTTTTCAAGCATCTATTTGGATCCACAAATCCTATGACATGCCATGTACATAGTTTATTCCAACATTTGATTGAGGAATACTTTTGTCATCCAATTGCCATATTTACCAATATGCAATCATTGCTTGAATTATAGACTTGAAGCATTACGATTTTGCATGAGGTTTCAACACAATCCACATTGTGAATTTGCTTGTAACTTTTAGCAACTAATCTAGCTTTGTGTGTGAACACAATTCCATGTTTGATGGTTTTTATCCTTAAAACAAACTTGCAACCAATAGGTGTGAAACTATTCTTGCAAATCAACAAAATTTCAATTTCGTCATCAAAACATTGAGTATGTTTTATGGCCTCTAACCATTTAAAAACATTTGAGTCTATATATGGCCTCTAACCATTTTAGGGAATCTGGGTTTCGTCATAGCTTTCTTACAAGTCATAAACTCATTAATCTACATGATAATAGTTTGACTGCAAGTTGTAGGTTTCTTCACTATCTAATAGAAGAATTGCATAGTTTCAGTGAGTTGAACTCTATGCCTACTTGGGTATAGAACATCAAACAATAGAATATCAATAGCCACTTGAAAGTCCTTTGAATATTCTGTTCTCCTTGAAGCACTTGTAAAGTCTTCTAAGAGATATCTATTCTTTAAAGCCACTTCTAACGTCCTTAAAGAATAAGTTCGGATTTTCTGAAGCACTTCGAAAAGCCTCCGGAATGTCCGTTTATGTTTGTTGTTCGCCTCGAAAACTTTCGAGGTCTATTTTCTCCCACTTGTCATTTTGGAAACGAATCTCCAAAAGGACATTATTTCGAGCAAACAAACATTATGTTCTCAAAAATTCGTGGTAGAAACAATACCCTTGTGTCTCATTTGAATAAATCACAATGAAACATATATCTAGACTTGGGCCTTAGTTTGTTGAATAACAAACACTAAGCTCCCACTGAGTTTAGCAACTCTTTAGATATATATATAATTGAAAAGATATCCTGAAATTACTTTTCAATAGCTTTGACGAATTTGGTTTAGTTTGGTGGTAGTTGAGCATTTTGTTTTAGAAATTATAGGAAAAGTCTTTATGATTCATCATTGATCGAATCAAGTACTAATTGACTTCGATCATTCCAACGTAGATATGCCATATCTTATGGAGCTAGATTGTGAAATTACAACACACAATCATTGATGATCATATTTGGTCTCAAGTAATCATCAACATGATCTAACCTAGATCTTTATGATTTCTTGCCGAGTGGATTTTTTACTTCTGAATCTTTGAACTAGCCAAACAGATTCAACTTATATCACATTTGAGTAAATAAACCTATATTCACTCAAATCCATGTGAAATAATAAAGTCATAAAACCTTTCTTTAGCTTTGAACTCTATCGTCTAGGCGTTCTAACAATAGTTCATATTCTTTGTTACTTTCAACAAGTAAGACTAGCTTGTCTTAAGTTGATCTAGAAATCAACCAACTTTCAAAAGTCCATCAAAATAGAGCTTATGAATGTTAACTTGTTGATATGGTCTAAGCAACAATGCCAAAGATTTAATGGAACTCAAATCAAGGGTTTGATTTGAACCTAGTAAAGTTCTTTAAAGAGTTGTTTGTTTTAATCAAGCATATTGACTCAACCAGTAATTGACCATTTCATTCAAATAAACAAACAAACAAGCATTGTTTTTGTTCTTCTGAATGTGAGTCTTTCTGTGTTTGAAGCAGAAATTTAGGTATGCTGATTATGGAACAAAATAGCCATTAAGTTCCAGCCTTTGAAAGGACTTAAAACAAACTAGATGACCCTACAACTAATGTAGCATTGCCATGCTTCATTTCCCACTTGTAGGTCATTAGTGTATCCTAGCTTCCATTATTTGAGTTATTACCGAAGTAAGAACCTCAAGCGGTATATGATACCAAGGAAGTTTGATTGCTAGGTCACTTCTCTTTAAACATAAATTTATAGGTAGAAACGGAATCGTAAATTCCTTTCATTTGTTCCTCGTTTTCCTATTTCTTGTACCCTTTCTTATAGTCTTAAGAATTGAATTCTTTAGTGTTGACTTTTATACTTGTTAGACATGTCCAATGTCACCCCAACAAGGTTCTTAACATTTAATTTATGTTGAATATTAAGTTTCAACTAGATGATCTTACCAGAAGCTTCTAAAGTTCTCTAAGCATCGATCTATTCGAATGTCTAGGGACTAGACTCATTCGAGAATTAAATGGACAAAGATATTAGGTTGTTAACCATTGGTAAAGCTGAGCGTTTAAGCTCAATGCTTTATGATCTCAAAACTACAGTGTATTTTGAATTCACAAGCACCAATTGGTTTGCCATTCGAATTTGATATTCGAAAACAACCATAAAAGTCGATATAAGAAACGTACATTTTAAATTGCTCACTTTCTCTCTTTTCCGTGAATCGTTCTTGGATTCACTACCAATCGAGGAAATTTACTGTTACCTTTCTAAAAGGATTTATTGCAGTGCAAGATATTTAATTATAAACAATAATTAAAACATACATTGAAGCATGCAAAGTTTAAACATTTATCATGAATAATAACTTGAAATTAAAGCAACCATGCAATTCAAACAAGTCATTAGCATTTTATTCGAGTTTATTGTTCCGGCAGGTGTGAATAAAATGATTCCAAGATCCTAAAATCATTGAAGAACTAAGCACAGTTTGTCGACTTAATCCTAGAACATCTTAGGTAAGCAAAAGCCTTTTGCTAATAGTCTAGAAACTATTCTTGGTTGATAGGTACGTCTAAGAACTTATTAGGTAAACCTATCGAATTTGCCACGACATAAAAGGACTCCTTACTTATATCGTTGAGTTTCACCAAAACTAACATGTACTCACAATTATTTGTGTACCTTGCCCCTTTAGGACCAATAAGTAACACCTCGCTGAGCGAAAACTATTACTAGATTGATGTAAAGGATATCCAAGCAAGTGTATATTTTGGCATGGCACCTTTTAACTCAATTTTTAAGTTTGGAACTTAAGGCTCTTACTATGTTGGTTAGATTTTAAGTGAACTAAAATCCTTAATCATGCAACATAATCAAGCTTTTGATCTCATGCATTTTAAGACATATTTAAAGCAATAAATAACTTAAAACATGCATAAGATATTTGTGATCTAGTATGGCCCGACTTCATCTTGAAGCTTTGACTTCAAAGTCCGTCTTGAAAATCTCCGTGGGAGGCACCATTTTCTTCAAATAGGATAAGTTATAACTAATTACAACTATTTGATGGTACGCAGACCATATTTGAATTAAAAAAAACAACTTTGGTACTTTAGACCAATTACATTCAAATTAATGGTACGCAGACCATATTTTCTATCCTATTTGGGCCATACTAGTCACTTCATAACCTGCAAAACAGTACATATACAATATATACCATTCACCCATTCATTATCATGAATGGCCCACATAGCTGGTTAGTTAAAACACATTATGCATCACGTAAACATTTGCAGCAATTAATCAAGGTCACCAATAATCTACCAATTATTCAGTCCTTATTAATTCTAATCGAGTTGTTTTAACCTTAAGGATTTGTAGACCTAATCAAGAGTTTATGACTAAAAGCACTCCCACTCAAACCAATAAATTCATATGCTTTACTAATTTTAAACATAAAATTGTATTTCTAGTCTAACCGGAAACATACAAATTTAATTAAAATTTAAAGCTCATATAAATTTATAATTGAATCCAAAAATTTAATTTTAATTTCAGTCACATTTAAATTAATTTATGATTTTAATTTTAGTAAAATAATTAGAATAAATGCCATTTATTATAATTATAATATTCAAAATTAAAATCCAAGAAATTAATTCAAATTATTAATTTTAAAATCAATTAAAATTACGTGAACTGAAATTTTCAAATTAAACATTCAAAAACGATCTAATCGAAACGCAAACATCCTACGCGTTGCACGCCCATGGGCTGTACGCACACAGCCATTGCTGGCCATGTGCGCGCAGCCCATGCGCTCGTTGCATAGCTGCTGCTGTCCCATACGCAAGCCTCCGCACAGCGCCCACCGCACGCGAGCTATCGCTCGCAGCGCGCGCGCGTTACCGCGCTCGCTGGTGCGCGAGATCGCTCGCTGGTGCGCGCGAGCCATCGCTCGCTGGGGCGCTGCATCGCTCGCTGGTGCGCGCGAGCCATCGCTCGCTGGCGCGCGAGATCGCTCGCTGCGCGCGCGCGAGCCATCGCTCGCTGGTGCGCGAGATCGCTCGCTGGTGCGCGCGAGCCATCGCTCGCTGGGGCGCGAGATCGCTCGCTGCGCGCGCGCGAGCCATCGCTCGCTGGTGCGCGACATCGCTCGCTGGGCGGGCGACGTCGCGCGCTGTGCGCGCGAGTGATGCTGTGCGCAGCGCTCGTGGCACGCGAGCTTGCGCTCGCTGCGCACGAGGTTGCGCGCTGTTGTGCGAGGCAGCGCGCGCTGTGGCGCAGCTCGCTTGCTGCCCACACGCGACTGCCTTGGCTCGCCCCTCGCCCATGCCCATCCGTTCATTGCTCGTGGCACACGACACAAGGCAGGGCTGCTGCCTTGCGCTCGTGCACTACGCCCTTGCTCATTGCATTCGTGCCGCACGGGCGACGAGCTCCCTTGCTCGTCGTCGCATGCCCGCATTATACAACACCCCTTAAGGGTAACACGAAGCGTCCATTGCTTCGTGCGTGCAAGTTATTTGAACGAATCGCATAAAAATTTAAAATTTATATTTAAAATTAATGACAAATTAATAAATAATATTAATTTCATAATTTTAGGGCGAAAAAATCGAAAATTTATTATCCAATTGATTTCCGATTGATATGGATTCAAGTCTAGGTCATAAAAATTTAAAATTTATCGTAAATTTACAATTTTTATGGTGGTTTTTAATCATAGGTTTCTAATTAAATTACAATTAATTATGAAAATCAAATTAATTCTAAATTATTCTAATTTTCAACAAATTAATCATAATTACAAATTAGATTGCATAATTAACAAGACTAGGCATTCAAACTTGTTAAACATATGCAGTAGGTCAATCAAAAATTCAAGATTTATCAACAAGAATCGCAAATATTTAATTTAACATCTTAAATTTACGAAATTTTGCATCTGAAAAACTAAAACCTTCGAAAAGTCATAGTTAGGCTTCGAATTTGAGAATTCTGGGTTCGGCAGAAAAATACTATTTTTGTCAAAATTTTAGAATGCCTTTTACATGCGGAATTGACACAAAAATCACTCAATTCGGATGAGTAATGAAGAAACTGCCGAAAAACTGCGTACATATAATTAAATAAACGCAATTTGCAATTAATTAACAATTACGAAAATTAATCACCCCTTTTAATTCTTGCAAATTTGTAATATTTAACCATGTTCATGCAATTTAGATTATGAAAATAATAAGGGGCTCGTGATACCACTGTTAGGTTATGATACATATGACATTACATAAATCATGCGGAAACAACCATTAACCCAGGAAACATATTATTTACACATAATCATATAGCATAATTAGATGCATACTCTTTGTTGCGTGCCCTCCCTAGCTGTGCCCGAACCGAACAAGAACAAGTCTTTTAGGACTCCAAATGTCGTCCCTCCGTAGATAGTCCACAGCACGTCCGGATCCGCCTTAAGATTGACCAACTAGAATCGCCCTTAAGGTACTAGAAAATTCGGCACTTTTATGAGCAAGATGTGTTTTAATTTTCTCTCAAAAAAACTCACTTTTGAATACTTTGAAACTTGTATATAAATTATGACCCCTAGGCCTTTATTTATAGAGTTATGGAAAAGGAATCGTAATCCTAGTAGGATGCGAATTAATTGGAATTAGAATTCTACATGAATTCTACTTAATCAATTTATCCAATAGGAATAGACATTTAATCATACACTGACTCTTGCAGATTCAGGAATCTCGCATGAGCTCAAACTCACACACACACGGCAGCCACAAGGGCTGCCCACGCATGCGAGCAGCAGCCCACGCAGCGCGGCCCACGCATGCGCGGCCTTGTGCGCGCTGGGCTGTGGCGTGCGTGCTTGCTGGGCGATGGCCTGGCTTCGTGCTGGGCCTTCGTCCGGCAGGCCTCGTCCGATGCTAATTCGTACGATACGCTTCCGATTAAATTTCCATTTCCGGAATCTATTTCCGATACGAACAATATTTAATATTTCCGATTCCGGAATTAATTTCCGTTTCGAACAAATATTTAATATTTCCGTTTCCGGAATTATTTTCCGATTCCGGTAATATTTCCGATTCTGACAATATTTCCGTTTCCGGCAATATTTCCGATTCTGGTAATATTTCCATTTCCAACAATATTTTCCGATACGTACCATGTTTCCGTTTCCGGCAACATCTACGACTTGGATAATATTCATATTTCCGATACGATCCATATTTCCGTTTCCGGCAATATCATCGTTTCCGGAGTATTCATTTCTTGCCTGTGACGATCTTAGCTCCCACTGAAACCAAGATCCGTCGGTTCCGAATATTCATAGATGGAGTATTTAATGCCATTAAATACTTGATCCGTTTACGTACTATTTGTGTGACCCTACGGGTTCAGTCAAGAGTAAGCTGTGGATTAATATCATTAATTCCACTTGAACTGAAGCGGCCTCTAGCTAGGCATTCAGCTCACTTGATCTCACTGAATTATTAACTTGTTAATTAATACTGAACCGCATTTATTAGACTTAACATAGAATGCATACTTGGACCAAGGGCATTATTTCCTTCAGTTTCATCGTAATCCACACCGTGGACTTGCCTGTAACCTTTTGCGACCAATCTAGCTTTGAAAACTTCAAGTTTCCCATCCTTGTCCTTTTTCAGTTTGAAAACCCATTTGCTTCCAATGGCTTGGTAGCCATCTGGCAAATCGACCAAATCCCATACTTGGTTTTCAGACATGGAGTCTAATTCAGATTGCATGGCTTCTTGCCACTGCTTGGAGCTAGGGCTCGTCATAGCTTGCTTGTAAGTCGCAGGTTCATCACTTTCAAGTAATAGAACGTCAAAGCTCTCGTTCGTCAAAATACCTAAGTACCTTTCCGGTTGAGATCTATATCTTTGCGATCTACGCGGGGTAACATTTCTAGATTGACCATGATTCTCACCAGATTCTTCTAAAGATCTCTGAGTTTCATCCTGAATGTCATCTTGAGCATTCTCTAGAGTTTGTTGTTCGACTCGAATTTCTTCGAGGTCTACTTTTCTCCCACTTGTCATTTTGGAAATGTGATTCTTCTCCAAAAAGACACCATCTCGAGCAACAAACACTTTGTTCTCAGATGTATTGTAGAAGTAATACCCCTTTGTTTCCTTTGGATAGCCCACAAGGATACATTTGTCAGATTTTGGATGAAGTTTGTCTGAAATTAATCGTTTGACGTATACTTCACATCCCCAAATCTTAAGAAAAGACACATTTGGAGGCTTTCCAAACCATAATTCGTATGGAGTCTTTTCGACAGCTTTAGACGGAGCTCTATTTATAGTGAGTGCAGCTGTATTTAGTGCATGTCCCCAAAATTCTAATGGAAGTTCGGCCTGACCCATCATTGACCTGACCATGTCTAGCAAGGTTCTGTTCCTCCGTTCTGACACACCGTTCCATTGTGGTGTTCCAGGAGGAGTCAATTCTGATAGAATTCCACATTCTTTCAGATGGTCATCAAATTCATAGCTCAGATATTCACCGCCTCTATCAGACCGCAGTGCCTTAATCTTCTTGCCTAATTGATTCTCTACTTCACTCTGAAATTCCTTGAATTTGTCAAAGGATTCAGACTTATGCTTCATTAGGTAGACATAACCATACCTACTGAAGTCATTAGTGAAAGTGATAAAGTAGTTGAAACCACCTCTAGCATTTGTACTCATTGGTCCACATACATCTGTATGGATTAAACCCAATAGTTCATTTGCTCTTTCTCCAACTTTAGAGAAAGGTTGCTTTGTCATTTTGCCAAGTAAACATGATTCGCATTTACCATAATCCTCTAAGTCAAATGATTCTAGAATTCCTTCCCTTTGAAGTCTTTCTAAGCGTTTCAAGTTTATATGGCCTAATTGACAATGCCACAGATAGGTGAGATCTGAATCATCCTTTTTGGCCTTTTTGGTATTTATGTTATATACTTGTTTGTCGTGATCTAATAAATAAAGTCCATTGACTAATCTAGCAGATCCATAAAACATCTCTTTAAAATAAAACGAACAACTATTGTCTTTTATTATAAAGGAAAATCCCTTAGCATCTAAGCAAGAAACTGAAATGATGTTTTTAGTAAGACTTGGAACATGGAAACATTCTTCCAGTTCCAAAACTAGCCCGGAGGGCAACGACAAATAGTAAGTTCCTACGGCTAATGCAGCAATCCGTGCTCCATTTCCCACTCGTAGGTCGACTTCACCCTTGCTTAACTTTCTACTTCTTCTTAGTCCCTGTGGATTGGAACATAAGTGTGAGCCACAACCTGTATCTAATACCCAAGAAGTTGAATTAGCAAGTATACAGTCTATAACGAAAATACCTGAAGATGGAACGACTGTTCCGTTCTTCTGATCTTCCTTTAGCTTCAAGCAATCTCTCTTCCAATGCCCCTTCTTCTTGCAGTAGAAGCATTCGGATTCAGAAGTGGGTTGACTGACCTTCCTCTTTGCAGATTTGGCGCCAGTTTGCTTAGTTGGGCTGGCCTTGTTGCCACCTTTCTTAGCATTCCTCTTCTTTCTAGATTTCTTGAACTTGCCCCCACGCACCATAAGCACATCCTGCTTATCACTTTTGAGCGTCTTTTCAGCGGTCTTCAGCATACCGTGAAGCTCAGTGAGCGTTTTGTCCAGACTATTCATACTGTAGTTCAGTTTGAACTGATCATACCCGCTATGAAGAGAATGTAGGATGGTGTCTATAGCCATTTCCTGAGAAAATTGCTGATCCAGCCGACTCATATTCTCAATGAGTCCAATCATTTTGAGAACATGTGGACTTACGGGCTCGCCTTTCTTAAGCTTGGTCTCAAGAATTTGCCTATGAGTCTCGAATCTTTCGACTCGAGCCAGATCTTGGAACATGTTCTTCAACTCACTGATGATTGTGAAAGCATCTGAGTTGATGAACGTTTTCTGCAGATCCGCACTCATGGTGGCGAGCATTAGACATTTCACATCCTTGTTGGCATCAATCCAACGATTGAGGGCTGCCTGAGTGACCCCGTCGCCTGCAGCTTCGGGCATCGCCTCATCCAGGACATACTCCTTTTCTTCCTGCATAAGAACTATTTGCAAGTTCCTTTGCCAGTCAAGGAAGTTTTTCCCGTTCAACTTCTCCTTTTCGAGAATTGATCGAATGTTGAATGAATTGTTGTTTGCCATATTAAAAACTACAATTGAAAAGAATAAACAAATAAATAACCATTCACAGTTTCTCTTAATAAACTTAAATTCTAGCATACATGCATAATTCAATGTTTATTAAGCATTTTATTCAAGTTATGTGTTCCGGCAGGTGTGAATAAAATGATTCCAAGATCCTAAAATCATTGAAGAACTAAGCACAGTTTGTCGACTTAATCCTAGAACATCTTAGGTAAGCAAAAGCCTTTTGCTAATAGTCTAGAAACTATTCTTGGTTGATAGGTACGTCTAAGAACTTATTAGGTAAACCTATCGAATTTGCCACGACATAAAAGGACTCCTTACTTATATTGTTGAGTTTCACCAAAACTAACATGTACTCACAATTATTTGTGTACCTTGCCCCTTTTGGACCAATAAGTAACACCTCGCTGAGCGAAAACTATTACTAGATTGATGTAAAGGATATCCAAGCAAGTGTATATTTTGGCATGGCACCTTTTAACTCAATTTTTAAGTTTGGAACTTAAGGCTCTTACTATGTTGGTTAGATTTTAAGTGAACTAAAATCCTTAATCATGCAACATAATCAAGCTTATGATCTCATGCATTTTAAGACATATTTAAAAGCAATAAATAACTTAAAACATGCATAAGATAAATGTGATCTAGTATGGCCCGACTTCATCTTGAAGATTTAACTTCAAAGTCCGTCTTGAAAATCTCCGTGGGAGGCACCATTTTCTTCAAATAGGATAAGCTATAATTAAAACTAATTACAACTATTTGATGATACGCAGACCATTTTTGAATTGAAAAACAACTTTGGTACTTTAGACCAATTACATTCAAATTAATGGTACGCAGACCATATTTTCTATCCTATTTGGGCCATACTAGTCACTTCATAACCTGCAAAACAGTACATATACAATATATACCATTCACCCATTCATTATCATGAATGGCCCACATAGCTGGTTAGTAAAACACATTATGCATCACGTAAACATTTGCAGCAGTTAATCAAGGGCACCAATAATCTACCAATTATTCAGTCCTTATTAATTCTAATCAAGTTGTTTTAACCTTAAGGATTTGTAGACCTAATCAAGAGTTTATGACTAAAAAGCGCTCCCACTTAAACCAATAAATTTATATGCTTTACTAATTTTAAACATAAAAATGTATTTCTAGTCCAACCGGAATCATACAAATTTAATTAAAATTTAAAGCTCATATCAATTTATAATTGAATCCAAAAGTTTAATTTAATTTCAGTCGTATTTAAATTAATTCATGATTTTAATTTTAGTAAAATAATTAGAATAAATAAAATTTATTATAATTACAATATTCAAAATTAAAATCCAAGAAAATAATTTAAATTATTAATTTTAAAATTAATTAAAATTACGTGAACTGAAATTTTCAAATTAAACATTCAAAACGATCTTTAATCGTAACGCAAACACCCTACGCGTTGCACGCCCATGGGCCGCACGCACACAGCCATTGCTGGCCATGTGCGCGCAGCCCATGCGCTCGTCGCATAGCTGCTGCATCCCCATCGCAAGCCTCCGCACGCATTGGTGCTCGCTGCGCGCGCCAGCGCTCATCCTTGGAGATTAACATGGGAGTTTTTAATGTCGACCTAGAAAGATTAAACAAAGATCTGATCACCACAAAGGAACAGAAAGAAAAACTAGAAAGGGAACTAGCCATGGCCAGGGAACAGAAACAACCACCTAAAGTTCCTCCCAAGTGGATTGAGAATGCTCAATCTAAGAGAACAGAAGGTTTAGGTTTTAACCATAAAACTGTTAGGTTATGATACATATGACATTACATAGATCATGCGGAAACAACCATTAACCCAGGACAACATATTATTTACACATAATCATATAGCATAATTTAGATGCATACTCTTTGTTGCGTGCCCTCCCTAGCTGCGCCCGAACCGAACAAGAACAAGTCTTTAGGACTCCAAGTGTCGTCCCTCCGTAGATAGTCCACAGCACGTCCGGATCCGCCTTAAGATTGACCAACTAGAATCGCCCTTAAGGTACTAGAAAATTTCGGCACTTTTATGAGCAAGATGTGTGTTTTAATTTTCTCTCAAAAAACTCACTTTTGAATACTTTTAAACTTGTTATAAATTGTGAGCCCTAGCCTCATATTTATAGGGGTATGGAAAGGGAATCGAAATCCTATTCAGATACAAATTAATTAAACCTAGAATCCTACAAGAACTCTAATTTAATTAATTTATCAAATAGAATTAGGAATTTAATCATTAACCGAACTCTGCATGTTTTAGGAAACGTGCACGAACACAAACACTTGCACACACACGCACGGCTGCCACGATGGGCCCCATGCGTGCGCGCGAGCAGCAGCCCACGCAGCGCCCGCGCGCGCTGCGCGCTGCGCGTGCTGTGCGTGCTGTGCGCGCTGCGCAGCCTGCTGGGCCTGGCCTTGCGCTGGGCCTGGCGTGGCTGTTTGTGCGGTGCGCTTGGCTTGCTGGGCGATGGCCTGGCTTCGTGCTGGGCCTCGTCCGGCAGGCCTCGTCTGATGCTTATTCGTACGATGCGCTTCCGATTAAATTTTCCGATTCCGGAATTCATTTCCGATACGAACAATATTTAATATTTCCGATTCCGGAATTAATTTCCGTTTCGAACAAATATTTAATATTTCCGTTTCCGGAATTATTTTCCGATTCCGGTAATATTTCCGATTCTGACAATATTTCCGTTTCCGGCAATATTTCCGATTCTGGCAATATTTCCATTTCCGATAATATTTTCCGATACGTACCATGTTTCCGTTTCCGGCAACATCTACGACTTGGATAATATTTATATTTCCGATACGATCCATATTTCCGTTTCCGGCAATATCATCGTTTCCGGAGTATTCATTTCTTGCCTGTGACGATCTTAGCTCCCACTGAAACCAAGATCCGTCGGTTCCGAATATTCATAGATGGAGTATTTAATGCCATTAAATACTTGATCCGTTTACGTACTATTTGTGTGACCCTACGGGTTCAGTCAAGAGTAAGCTGTGGATTAATATCATTAATTCCACTTGAACTGAAGCGGCCTCTAGCTAGGCATTCAGCTCACTTGATCTCACTGAATTATTAACTTGTTAATTAATACTGAACCGCATTTATTAGACTTAACATAGAATGCATACTTGGACCAAGGGCATTATTTCCTTCAAAAACTAGTCATAAGAAAAAGTATGTGGAACTCCCAAGTGTGAAAGTCTGTTTCTCATGTGGAAGTGGAAGTCATGTAAGTACTGAATGTTCCAAGATGAAGGAACTGGATCAAAGGAACATAAATTTTGTAAAGCAAAAATGGGTTAAGAAGTCAGATATTGTAGTTGAAAAGGAACTCGAGGAAACCCGAGTGCCTGTAACTAACCTTTGATTTCTTTACAGGTTCTAGTGAAGGGGAATAGCTCGTGGTATCTCGACAGCGGGTGTTCCAAACACATGACATGAGCGAAATCTAAATTCCTCTCACTAGAAGCCTACAATGGAGGAACTGTGACCTTTGGAGACAACATGAAAGGAGAAATTGTTGGAATTGGAAAGGTTGGAAGGTCAAGTTCCCATGCCATTGAAAATGTATTTTTAGTCGAGGGTTTAATGCACAGTCTACTAAGTATTTCTCAATTTTGCGACAAAGGGAACTCTGTAAATTTCACTTCTGAAAATTGCCAAATTATTAACAATAACACTGGGAAGGTTATTTTGGAAGGCACTCGTAAAGGGAACACATATTCTGTGGATCTCAATACGGTTCCAAGGAACAACTTAACCTGCTTCGGTGCCATTGAAGAAGACCCCCTACTATGGCACAGGAGGTTTGGACATGCTAGCTTCTCATTGCTCGACAAACTAAGATCAAAGGAATTGGTTCGAGGACTCCCCTCAATCAAGTTCCTAAATGATAAAGTTTGTGATGCATGTGCAAAAGGCAAGCATGTCCGAAGTTCCTTTAAGCCAAAGAAATTGGTAAGCACAACAAAACCATTGGAACTCATCCATATGGACTTGTGTGGTCCAATGAGAATTCAAAGCAGAAGTGGGAAAAAATATGTTTTAGTTATTATTGATGATTATTCTCGCTTTACTTAGTTTATATTTCTAACAAGCAAAGATGAAACCTTTGATGAGTTTATTACATTTTTAAAGAAAATCCAGAAAACCACAGGTCATCAATTGATTCACATAAGATCTGACCATGGAACATAATTTGAGAACTACAAATTCGACGAATACTGCAAGGAACAAGGTATGGATCACAATTTCTCAGCTCCTAGGACTCCACAACAAAATGGAGTTGTTGAGAGGAAAAACAGAACCTTGGAAGACATGGCTAGAACCATGTTAATCGCCAGTTCCTTGCCCAGGAACTTATGGGCCGAGGCAGTTAACACAGCTTGCTATATTGTTAACAGAGTTATGATCCGAGCAATTTTAAACAAAACTCCCTATGAACTATTAAAAGGTATCAAACCTAACATCTCTTACTTTAGAGCTTTTGGTTGTAAATGTTTTGTCCACAATAATGGCAAAAGAAACTTAGGGAAGTTTGATGAAAGAAGCGATGAGGCAGTGTTCCTAGGGTATGCCTTAAATAGTAAAGCCTACAGAGTATATAACAAAAGGTCAATGTGTGTAGAGGAAAGTGTACACATAATATTTGATGAGTCTAACAAATTTGATGCAGCACAGGAACAAGAAATATCCGAAATTGGTTTTTCTCGTGTTGCAGACTATGATGAAGAGTTCCAACCAAATAGACAAATAATCAGAGGAACTGTTCAACAAAACCAAAAAGTTCCAACAAATGAGGAACACGTAGAAATTCAAGAAGATCCAGCTACAAATGAAATAGAAGCAACTCCTGAACCTGAGGAACTCCACACTGATCAACAAGGAACTCAGGTCACAGAAGGAACTGAAGAAAATGCCACTACACCAGCAGCACAGTTCCAACCCAGACCTTGGAAACATCAGAGTTCCCATCCAATGGAACTCATCATGAGTGACATTAGAAAAGGAACTCAGACAAGGTCACAGTTAAGGAACTTCTGTGCATTTCACTCGTTCCTTTCCATATTTGAGCAAAGAAATCACATAGAGGCTCTAGAAGATGTTGACTGGATCATAGCCATGCAAGAAGAATTAAACGAATTCAAAAGAAACAAAGTGTGGCACTTGGAACCCAAACCAAAGCACCAGAAAGTGATAGGACTGAAATGGGTGTTCCGAAACAAGAAAGATAAACATGCAACAATCATAAGGAACAAGGAAAGGTTAGTGGTCAAAGGATATAATCAACAGGAAGGTATTGACTTCGAAGAAACTTTTTCACCTGTTGCTAGACTAGAAACCATTAGAATTTTGATTGCTTTTGCACTTGTTGCTAGACTAGAAACTCTTAGAATGTTTGTGTGTATTTAACCAAAAACGATTTCCCTTTTATAGTGTTTATCCCTAGGGTTAGTTCCCTTCAAAACCTCAACTGCTAACTGCCAGCACTTTGGTCTCAACGTCCCTTGACTTGAGGAACAAGGGGAAGACCACTTCCCACGTTCAGCCACAAAGCAGTTAGTGGTTTGACTCAATCAGACCCTAAAAGATTTTCTTTAAAACATATTTTATTTATCTACAAAAACTAAGGAGAATTTTTAGGAAAATAAGTTTTGCTTAAATAAAATAAAACGTAAATCTATTTTATATTAAATATGAAAACTTATTTTTATTTATGTAAATGTTTTCCATAAAAATTGCTTCCAGTAAAATAAATGGCCTAATTAAATCACAAGTTCCTTGAGTACTCTATATACCATTAGCATAATTAATTTTTACATAAAATTCTAAGTACAGTAGACTACCTAGACTTTTATGTCTTCCCTTTGTCTGGAACTTGCAACTCAGAAGCTTCAGACGTTCCAGCTAAGGAACATTGATGAGTTCCTCTCTTGCTAACACAGGAACTCTTGGCTATGAGTCTGTAATTGTTCTTGTGGGCATGAAGAACTCTTGATATGTAAAATGTGTTGCTCCTCTTGTGACTTCAAAACTAGAACTGATACTGCTTCCAGCTCAGGAACTCCAGTAGCTGTTCCAAGTGTAAATCAGGAACTTCAACATCTGATTCAAGTTCCTATCCTAATAGGAACTTAGGCACTTACCTGTCTAAAGTCATTAGCAACCACAATTAGGAAGTTTGCAATATGTGTGTCATCAACCAAAACCTAGGAACAACAATATTCCCCCTTTTTGGTGATGGCAACACTTGCAAACGTTTTACAAAGAGAGTAAACCCAAGATGGAACAGATACAGACTTTTAAAAAAGAAACTTACAGAGGGTACATAAGAAGGTGATTCAGGAACTGGATTGATTCTGCCTTTGGAAGTTTGCACATTTGACTTCCCCCTGTTGACATTAACAAAAAGTATAGCACGAAATATAGCCATTCCAAACACAGAGCCCCACGATCAACGTTTGGCAAGTTAAGCTAGCCTCAAAGTGTTAGACTAACTCACACAATAAATTAGAAAGCAAGCAGTAATTATTAATACCAGAAAACACAAAGATACTAACCAAGCAATTTAGGATAAGATGGAACAAATACCCAAGTTTTGAAATTTATACAGACCAAAATAAAAAGATTGTTCCATGGCAAAAGAAATTTAAACATAGGAGAGATGGATTAGGCTTGGGATGGGGAACCAGAACCAACTGTTTCTTCGACCACTGTTTCTTCAAAAGTTTCCAGATTGTTGATTTTGGTGAGAATGGTGGCACGAGTGGCATTGGCTTGATCTGAGTAGTGTTGGAGATTGGTTTGAAGAGTCTTGACACTATCAACCAGTGCACCAATGTGAGCTTGCATTGTACTGATTCTGTGATCTGTTCCTTCCTGCAGATTCACCAGACGGGCAACTGATGCTTTAAGCTCCAGTATTTGATCATCTTTTGTGTTCCAGGCACCCCCATGATCTTGAACATGTTCCTGGGCAGATGGAACACGGCGAGATTTGGATTTCTTGGAGGATTTAGGTGTCCTGGTCCTAGGCATAGCAGCTTCAGGCAGTTCCTCCTGCTTAATAGGAACAACATCCTCTTCAATAGGCATTTCTTTGACTTCTCCTTCCTCATTTATTTCCATAAACACTGGACCTCTCTTCTTATTTTCTTGCATAGCCACCCTCATGCTCTTTCTTTTCCCTTGGGATCCTACACTCTTCCTTTTCCCTTTAGGAACTCGAGACAAAGTTACCTCCAAGTGCTCGAGTTCCTCCTCCTCTTCTTCTTTAACTACAGTTCCCCCGTGATCTTCCTCATCTTGTTTCTCTTCCTTTCCAGCCCTAATGACTTTTCCCTGAACCACCTTAAGATTTAACAGATTGAGCATTTCAAGTTGAAGGATTTGGGTTGATTTTAAGGGGATGACATAGTAGGGGCTAAGGTCAACTGAGAAGCTTTTGAAGATTTCTGTGAGAAGGGAGGAGTATGGAATTTTGTATTTGGGGATACAGGTGGATAGATGTTTGATCATGATTGCTGGAAAGTTTATGGGAATTTTCCTTTCAAGGCAATACATGAGACATGCATCAAACAGACTGGCTATGTTTCTTTTCTGGGTTCGAGGAACTACACCTCTCCACACAATATTAAACAGTAATTTTTGAAGGGGTGAAAAGCAGTTGTGTGTGGTGGAGGTGGAAACTTTGGAATCTCCTCCAATGGAACCAACTATGTCTTTCTCATCTACATTATCAATTGTCACTGTGATTTGACCTTTTAACCACATATCAAAACCCCTATTTGGTGTACCAAACAGCTGTTCCAGATAAGAAGCATCAAATTCGATGCGAGTTCCATTCACTTTGCTTGAACATACATTATCAACACAAGCAAAGTTTTTGCAAAATTCTTTCATAGCTTCAGGAATTAAAGGTGATTTGGCATAGGTACTCAACAGACTTACCCATTTTTGTTGTTCAAGGATTTCCATCAACTCATTGAACTTCGTGGCTTCACACCATGTTGAGTTGATTGTAAACCCCTCGACCAGATTGTTCTCCTTTGCAGTGAGTTTCTTGGACCCTTTTCCTTCCCCCTGAGTTTGAGCACTCTCCTCTGTTTCCTCAATTTGTTCCCCAGAAGTTTCCACTCGATGTTTTTTGGATTTTCTTGTGGAGGATCTAGGGTTTGAAATTGGGGATTTCATTTCAATGTCAGTGTCGATTGGTTCCCCCTGAGTAATTGCGAGTATTGGATTGTGAGATCGAAGGGGAATTGGTGATTGCATGGGTGAGGTATCCATGGGAACTGGAGAGGATGGATTTCTTTTTCGTTTGAGGGAAGTGAGATCAGTGTTGTTGCTTGTGAGAACCATGGTGAAGTGTTTTATAGGTGGAGGGAGAGGTGGTGTCAGTGGAGAAAGCGTGTGTGAGAGAGTGAAAGGGAGTTGCATGGGTTGAATCAGAAAGTGAAGAGTTTCTCCTATTTATTGCCAATGGAACCGTTCCAAAACATTCTTTGAATGAGGGTATTCGTTTTTGAATTTTAAAATTTTGTTTTTGAAAAAATTTAAAAGAAAAAAATAAATTAAAATAAAACTGTGTTTGACTTGGTTTTGACTTGCTTAATTTTGTATCTTTGAATTAACTGGTTTGAAAGAAACTGCTTACCTTGCACATTTGGAGTGTGAGTTTGTTTGCCACGATGGTAAGCTTCAACTATGTTTGCACACAAGATTTTGTGTTTGTAATAGTCTATATGTACTATAGTTTTTGCCTTTGCCTTAGAGGAACTTCAATTTAGCAATTACCTTAGCTTGATCATTCCGAGTTCCATTCTCATTTTCTCATGTTTCTACCTGTTTAAAGGCTTAGTTAAAATGTCAGCAATTTGGTGATCAGTTTGGCAAAAATCTAATTTAATTAAACCTTTCTCAACATTATCTTTAAGGAAATGGTGCCTAATGTGGATGTGTTTGACCCGGGAATGATGAACCGGATCTTTTGAAATACAAATAGCACTAGTGTTATCACAATAGATAGGAACACAATCATAGATAATACCAAAATCTCTTAATTGTTGTTTTATCCATAGAATTTGTGAGCAACAAGCTGCAGCAGCTACATACTCAGCTTCAGCTGTGGATAGAGCAACAGTGTTTTGTTTCTTGGAACCCTAAGAAACCAAGCATGGACCTAGGAACTGTACCATACCGGATGTGCTTTTTCTATTCACTAAGTCACCTACATAGTCAGCATCAACATATCCTTTTAGTTCGAATGATCCACTTCTTGGATAGAATAGGCATAGGTCATCAGTTCCTTTGAGATATCTTAGTATTCTTTTCACGGCAGTTAAGTGGGACTCCTTTGGATTGGATTGAAACCTTGCACATAGTCCTACACTAAAAGAAATGTCAGGTCTACTTGCTGTTAAGTATAATAGTGATCCAATCATGCCTCTGTATTTTGTTTGATTCACACTTTTCCCATTTGGATCAGTGTCTAATCTGGTAGCTGTTCCCATGGGAGTGTGACTTACTATGGCTGATTCTAGATCATATTTATTTAGGAGTTCCTTCACATACTTTTGTTGATGTATCATGATTCCCTCTTCAGTTTGCTTGATTTGTAGACCAACACTACAAAAAAAATCTCGTATAGCAACGGATATATAGCGACGGATTTATATCCGTTTCTAATTTAGAGACGGAATATTCAACATCCGTCTTTAAATTTATTTAGAGACGGATATTGGAAATCCGTCAATACTGTTATCGAGGGATTTATAAATCCGTCTCTAATTTAGGGACAGATTTCAAAATCCGTCTCTAAGTTAGGGACGGATTTCAAAATCCGTCTCTAAGTTAGGGACGGATTTCAAATCCTTCTCTAAGTTAGGGACGGATTTTGAAATCCGTCTCTAAGTTGAAATCCGTCCCTAATGTGTTTTAGCAATTTCAAAACGTACAACCCACTAGCAATTTCTCATAGACTCTTCGTAGAAAGTTAGATCTAAATTAGAGACGGAATTTTAAAATCCGTCCCTAATGTGTTTTAGCAATTTCTCTAAATTAGAGACGGAATTTTAAATCCGTCCCTAATTTAGAGACGGAATGTTAAATCCAACCCTAGTTTAGAGACGGATTTTCTAGATCCGTTTCTAATATTTCTTTTAATTATTCATCAATTTCACACATAGAAGTATACAAGTTGTATTTGGTGTGGTTGGTTAGAGTTTCTCCTCGTGACTTTGAGGTCACAAGTTCGATTCCCCTTATCCCTTCCCCTTGCAAAGCTGGACCGGGTTGCCTAAGCGAGATTTCGAACCGGTAATGGGACCGAGTTGAACCGAACATCTAACAATAGGTAGCAATTATTTTCATTTGCTAAATTTAGAGACGGATTCAAATTCCGTCCCTAAAGTTTAGAGACGGATTTTTGAAATATCCGTCCCTAAATTTAGGGATGGATTTTTGAATCCATCTCTATACTTAGGGACGGATTCAAAAATCCGTCTCTAAATTTAGGGACGGATTCAAAAATCCGTCTCTAAATATTAGATACGGATTTTATGGAATCGGTCCCTAAATAGAATTAGCGACAAGGTTTTTAATAACGGATGTAATCCGTCCCTAAATTCGTCCCTAAGCACACATAGCGACGGATTTGACCAATTTAGTGACGGATTTGGTCCGTTGCTATATGAGCATTTTTTGTAGTGCAAGGAAAAAGTTGAGTTCCCCCATCATGCTCATTTCAAATTCACTACTCATCAAGTTTGTAAAATCTTTGTACAAGTTCTCATTAGTTGCTCCAAAAAAAATATCATCAACATAAATTTGAACTACTAACAAGTCAGTTCCTCTAGATTTTAAGAATAAAGTTTTGTCTATTCTACCTCTTTTAAAATCATTTTGAAGGAGGAACTTTGATAATCTCTCATACCAAGATCTAGGGGCTTGTTTTAGTCCACAGAGAGCCTTATCTAGTTTGTAAATGTGATTTGGAAATTCGGGATTTTCAAATCCAGGGTTGTTCCACATAGACATCTTCTTCTAAGAAACCATTTAAGAAGGCACATTTAACATCCATTTGATAAAGTTTAAAACCCATAAAGGCAGCAAAAGCAATTAAGATTCTAATTTCTACTAATCTAGCAACAGGTGCAAAAGTTTCTTCGAAGTCAATACCGTCCTGTTGGTTATAACCTTTGACCACTAACCTTTCCTTGTTCCTTATGATTGTTGCATGTTCATCTTTCTTGTTCCGGAACACCCATTTCATCCCTATCACCTTCTGGTGCTTTGGTTTGGGTTCCAAGTGCCACACCTTATTTCTTTTGAATTCATTCAATTCTTCTTGCATGGCTATGATCCAGTCAGCATCCTCCAGAGCCTCAATGTGGTTTCTTGGCTCAAATATGGAGAGGAACGCGTGGAATGCACAAAAGTTCCTTAGCTGTGACCTTGTCTGAGTTCCTTTTCTAATGTCACTCATAATGAGTTCCATTGGATGAGACTTTTGATGCTTCCAAGGTCTAGGTTGAAACTGAGCTACTGGTGTTGTGGCATTTCCGTCAGTTCCTTCTGTGACCTGAGTTCCTTTTTGGTCATTGTGGGGTTCCTCAGGTTCTGGTGTTGTTTCTGTATCTTCTTGGATCTCTTCGTGTTCCTCTTGTACATGAACTTCTTGATTTTGTTGAGCAGTTCCTCTGGCTGTGTGTCTGCTTGGTTGGAACTCCTCATCATTGTCTGCAGCACGAGATAAACCAATCTCGAAATGTTCTTGTTCCTGTACTATATCAGATTTGTTAGATTCATCAAATAATATTACATGTACACTTTCCTCAACGCACATAGACCTTTTGTTATAGACTCTGTAAGCCTTGCTATTTAGAGCATATCCTAGGAACACTGCCTCATCGCTTCTTTCATCAAACTTCCCCAAGTTCCTTTTGGCATTATTGTGGACAAAACATTTACTACCAAAAGCTCTAAAGTAAGAGATGTTGGGTTCTATACCTTTTAGCAGCTCGTAGGGGGTTTTGTTTAAGATTACTCGAATCATAACTTTATTTACAATATAACAAGCTGTATTGACTGCTTCAACCTAGAAGTTCCTAGGCAAGGAACTGGCTATTAACATGGTTCTTGCCATGTCCTCTAAGGTTCTATTTTTTCTCTCAACAACTCCAATTTGTTGTGGAGTTCTGGGAGCTGAGAAATTGTGGTCCATACCTTGTTCCTTGCAGTATTCATCGAATTTGTAATTTTCAAATTCTGTTCCATGATCAGATCTTATATGGATCAGTTGATGACCTGTAGTTTTCTGGATTTTCTTTGAAAATGCAACAAACTCATCAAACGTTTCATCTTTGCTTATTAGAAATATGACCCAAGTAAAGCGAGAATAACCATCAACAATAACTAGAACATATTTTTTCCCACTTCTACTTTGAATTCGCATTGGTCCACACAAGTCCATATGGACAAGTTCCAAAGGTTTTGTTGTGCTTACCAATTTTTTAGGCTTAAAGGAACTTCGGACATGCTTGCCTTTTGCACATGCATCACAAACTTTATCATTTAGGAACTTGATTGAGGGGAGTCCTCGAACCAGTTCCTTTGATCTTAGTTTGTCAAGCAATGAGAAGCTAGCATGTCCAAACCTCCTGTGCCATAGTAGGGGATCTTCTTCAATTGCACTGAGGTAGGTTAAGTTGTTCCTTGGAACTGTATTGAGATCCACTGAATATGTGTTCCCTTTACGATTTCCTTCCAAAAATAACTTTCCCAGTGTTATTATTAATGATTTGACAATTTTCAGAAGTAAAACTTACAGAGTTTCCTTTGTCACAAAATTGAGAAATGCTTAGTAGACTATGCATTAAACCCTCGACTAAAAATACATTTTCAATGGCATAGGAACTTGACCTTCCAACCTTTCCAATTCCAACAATTTCTCCTTTCATGTTGTCTCCAAAGGTCGCAGTTCCTCCATTGTAGGCTTCTAGTGAGAGGAATTTAGATTTGTCTCCTGTCATGTGTTTGGAACACCCGTTGTCGAGATACCACGAGCTGTTCCCCTTCACTAGAACCTGTAAAGAGATCAAAGGTTAGTTACAGGAACTCGGGTTTCCTCGAGTTCCTTTTCAACTACAACATCTGACTTCTTAACCCATTTTTGCTTTACATAATTTATGTTTCTTTGATCCTGTTCCTTCATCTTGGAACATTCAGTACTTACATGACTTCCACTTCCACATGAGAAACACACTTTCACACTTGGAAGATCCACATACTTTTTCTTATTACTGGTTTTATGATTAAAACCTAAACCTTATGTTCTCTTAGATTGAGAATTCTCAATCCACTTGAGAGGAACTTTAGGTGGTTGTCTCTGTGCCCTGGCCATGGCTAGTTCCCTCTCTAGTTTCTCTTTCTGTTCCTTTGTGGTGATCAGATCTTTGTTTAATCTTTCTAAGTCGATGTTAAAAACTCCCATGTTAATCTCCAAGGATTTTGTAGGGTCTAAACTTATATTAAACATCTTATATTGACTGAGTTGCACTTGTAGAAGGATGTTTTCATTTATAATTTTCTCGAATGACTCATTAATGGTGGTATTTCTATCTAGCAATCCAAAGAACCTGCCTTGAACATCAGATCTAATATTGTTCAGATAATTTATGTGGTCTTTACTGAGTTCCAAGGCTCTATCACTTTGCGCTTTTAACATACTTAGCTTTTTGTAATCATCTAGAGTTTCTAGCAACAGTTCAATTAGTTTTGACTTTGAAAGACACTAAAGAGTGGAGGAACTTACTTCTTTTGATGGAACTCGTTCAGTTCCTTCTGTTCTTGCCATGAGGCAGAGATTTGCAGTTTCTTCATTAGGTTGTTCCTCATCGTCTTCTGAGTCTATTGCTTCGCCCCATGCAGCTATCATGGCCTTCTTGAAGTTTGGCCTATTGAAAGTAGACTTGTTATAGCGTTCCTTGACCTGTTCCTTTCCTTTTCCTCTGGATTTGTCGTTTTCCCACAGAGGGCATTCACGAATTTGATGATCAGTTTCTCCGCATTTGAAGCAACCTTGCTCAGTTTTGGAACTAGTAGTTTTCTTAGCAAAGTTCCTTCCTTTCTGGTTTCCTGGTTTGAAGCTCCTGTAGAGATTTCTCATTCTTCTAACCAGCATAGCAGTCTCTTCTTCATCTGGTTCAGATTCGTCGAGTTCCTCAGCTTTTAGTGCAAGTCCTCGGTTTCTGGAGCTCTCAGGAACAGCAGCTCCAAGATGCAATTCATGTGTCATCAACGAACCAGCAAGTTGTTCAATGTTGAACTTGGTAAAGTCCTTGGTCTCAAACAGTGCAGTGACCTTTGTTCTCCAACGATCATCTTGTGGCATGCTCCTTAGTATTTTTCTTACCTGTTCATGTGTGGGAATGATTCTACCAAGAGAAACTAATTCATTGGTTATGTTAGTAAATCTAGTGAACATTTCTTGAATAGTTTCTTTTGGAAGCATTTCAAATCTTTCATATTTAGACATCAAAAGGTCAATTTTGGAACGCTTAACTTCATTAGTTCCTTCGTGGGTTACTTGTAGTAATTCCCAAATCTGTTTTGCGTTCTTAAAGTCAAAAGGAACTGATCTGTTAGTTGTTCAAATTTACGTAGATGATATATTATTTGGGGCAACTAATGAAAACTTGTGCAATGAATTTGCAAACTTAATGAGCAGTGAATTTGAAATGAGCATGATGGGGGAACTTGATATTCCAGTAGGAACACACACAAGAGGGGGGGTGAATTGTAATTCAAACTTTGATAGAGTTTCTGTCGAAACCAAGGAACAGTAAAGAAACTGAGAGCAAGAAAGACTAAGATAACAATTGTGAGAACTTCTTGACACTAATCAAGAAGAGAATTTCTTTTATTATGGCAATACCTTGATTACAATAACTCTCTAACACAAGTTCCTCTCTAACTCGTGTTCCTCACAGTAATCTACTCAGATTACAACTCTCTCTTCTTCACTTTCTCTCAGACTTAAACTCTAAGTCTTTACAGGATAACTCTATCCTCTTTAATACAAATACAATTCGTGTTTAGATAACTCTAGATGTTAATAATGCTTTTGTGTATATAAGGAACTTGGGAACTCTGAATTAACTAGGACACAAACTGTTTTTAGAAAATCTTTGATAATACGTTTTTAGGAAAGCAAAAACTCTTAGAATGTTTGTGTGTCTTTAACCAAAAACGATTTCCCTTTTATAGTGTTTATCCCTAGGGTTAGTTCCCTTCAAAACCTCAACTGCTAACTGCCAGCACTTTGGTCTCCACGTCCCTTGACTTGAGGAACAAGGGGAAGACCACTTCCCACGTTCAGCCACAAAGAAGTTAGTGGTTTGACTCAATCAAACCCTAAAATATTTCTTTAAAACAGATTTTATTTATCTACAAAAACTTAGGAGAATTTTTAGGAAAATAAGTTTTGCTTAAATAAAATAAAACGTAAATCTATTTTATATTAAACATGTAAAACTTATTTTTATTTATGTAAATGTTTTCCATAAAAATTGCTTCCAATAAAATAAATGGCCTAATTAAATTACAAGTTCCTTGAGTACTCTATATACCATTAGCATAATTAATATTTACATAAAATTCTAAGTACAGTAGACTACCTAGACTTTTATGTCTTCCCTTTGTCTGGAACTTGCAACTCAGAAGCTTCAGACGTTCCAGCTAAGGAACATTGATGAGTTCCTCTCTTGCTAACACAGGAACTCTTGGCTATGAGTCTGTAATTGTTCTTGTGGGCATGAAGAACTCTTGATATGTAAAATGTGTTGCTCCTCTTGTGACTTCAAAACTAGAACTGATACTGCTTCCAGCTCAGGAACTCCAGTAGTTGTTCCAAGTGTAAATCATGAACTTCAACATCTGATTCAAGTTCCTATCCTAATAGGAACTTAGGCACTTACCTATCTAAAGTTATTAGCAACCACAATTAGGAAGTTTGCAATATGTGTGTCATCAACCAAAACCTAGGAACAACAGAACTTAACTTTTTTCTCGGTCTACAAATCAAACAAACAGAGGAAGGAATCATGATCCACCAACAAAAGTATGTGAAGGAACTCCTAAAGAAATATGAGCTAGAATCTGCTAAAGTGAATTACACTCCCATGGGAACAGCTACCAGATTAGACACAGATCCTAATGGGAAAAGTGTAAATCAAACGAAGTATAGAGGTATGATTGGATCACTACTATATTTAACTGCTAGTATACCTGACATTTCTTTCAGTTTAGGACTGTGTGCAAGATTCCGATTCAATCCAAAGGAGTCTCACTTAACTGTTGTAAAAAGAATACTCAGATATCTCAAAGGAACAGATGATCTATGCCTCTTCTATCCAAGAAGTGGATTATTCGAGTTAAAAGGATATGCTGATGCTGATTATGCAGGTGACTTAGTGAATCGAAAAAGCACATCAGGTATGGTTCAGTTCATAGGCCCATGCATGGTTTCTTGGGGTTCCAAGAAACAGAATATTGTTGCTCTATCCACAGCTGAGGCTGAGTACGTAGCTGCTGCAGCTTGTTGCTCACAAATTCTATGGATAAAACAACAGTTAAGAGACTTTGGCATTGTCTATGATTGTGTTCCTATTTACTGTGATAACACCAGTGCAATCTGCACCTCAAAAGACCCGGTTCATCATTCCCGGGTCAAACATATTCACATAAGACATCATTTCTCAAAAGACAATGTCGAGAAAGGTTTAATTAAATTGGATTTTTGCCAAACTGAAAATCAAATAGCTGACATCTTGACTAAGCCTTTAAACAGTGAGAAACATGAGAAGATGAGAATGGAACTCGGGATGATCAAATTAAGATAACTGCGAATTTGAAGTTCCTCCGAAAATAAAGACAACCACAATGATGCATGATACTGATTATTTCAAACACAATTCTCGTGTGCAAACACAGTTGAAGCTTACCATCGTAAAGGATCGACTCACTCAACATTTAAGCCCGGTAAGCATCTCCCTAATAAATTAGTAAATATTAGATAACTAATCAAGCAATTTTTATTATTTATTTTTAAAATAAAAACTTGTTACGTTTTTTTAAATTCAAAAACCAATGGTTATCCTAATTTTTCGTTCCAAAATAAATCATTAATATAAGAGAAAATCTCCACCTTCCCATCCATCCCCCTTTCTCAATTCCTTCAACTCTCACTCGGTTTCCCCCCCTAACCTCATAAATTCCTTCACCTATAAATTACCTACAACCATGAGTGCCTCAAATCAAATCACCAAACTCCCCTAACTTAAAAGAAAACGGAACCCTAACTCTCCGATTCCGATGGAAACCTCACCCGCTCAGTCACCGGCCAAATCACCATCCCCACTCCAAATTCAACCACCCCCTGTACTCGCTCTCACCTACGGCGAGTGGTCCGACCAACCAATGGAAATCCAAAGCCCCACTCCTCCACCCAGCCGTCGATCTTCTTCGAGAGCCAAAAGGCCAAAAATCGACAAGTCCGAGGAACCGGAAGCCGATACTCAGGGGGAAGCAGAAAAGTTGGAGGAACAAGCTAAGAATCTCACTGGTGGGTTTGCGATCAACTATGTGTGGTGCAAATCGGAAAACATGGAAGAGCTCGTCGGAATTCTTGACCACCAACAATGGGTAAGCTTTTTTGACACACATGCAAGACTTCCAATCTATCCCTTAGCTGTCAATGAATTCTGTAAAAAATTTGAGTGTAAAGAGGGGGTAGTTTCGAGTGTAGTCAATGGAACTCCAATTTCTTTTGATGCAACTTATCTGTCGAATTTGTTTGGTGTGCCCAACGAGGGTTTTGAGGAGTAAGTGAAAAAGAAAACCACCATTACGATCAATGGAGTTGATAGTAATCAAATTGTGGCCAATATAGGGGGAAACCTTAAAGAATCGTCCATCACTAACCACAACATTCTTTCCCCACTTCACAAATTGCTTTTCAACATCATATGGAGGGGGGTAGTTCCTAGGACTCAAAAACGGGATGATGTCATTTATTGTCTTGAGTTTGACATCCCAATCAATTTCCCGACCATCATGATCAAACATCTAGCCCATTGCATCCCCAGAAAATACAAAATTGGGTACGGTTCCTTACTCACAGCCATATTTAATAACTTTGCTGTCGACTTGAGTTCCTATGATGCCTTGCCCCTAACCCCTGCTCAAATTGTCCAAGAAAAATTCCTAAAAAATCTGAAGCTAGTTGTGGTGGATAAGGTGTTAACTTTCCCTGGAAAAAAGGAGGTAGAGGTTGAAGTTCCTATCAAAGAGGAAACTGTGTCATTGAAGGCTAGGAGTGTTCCTAAGAGGGGTCATAGGAAAAGCATGAGAATTGCCACTCGACCTCGCAAAGTTCCTGCTCCCCCTGTTTATATGGATATCACCTGTGAGGAAGAGGAAGAAGAGGAGGACACTGGAACTATGCCAGGTCTACAGGAGAAAAAGGGACAGACAAAGGCTCTTAGGACAAAATCACCAGTTCCTAAGAAACCTGCGTCTGTTCCTGTAACAAAAGGAATTGGAACCATTCCAGTTACGTTCCTGCAGCTGTTCCTGCCAAGGTTCCAGGTTCTTTAGGAGTTGCTGCCTTTTCTAGTTCCTCTGGGTTTGGAACACCACCTGTCACTGCTGAGAAATTTCAGGAACTCCAGGGTACGATGGCTCGCTCGATGGCACTACAGGAAGGAACAGATCATCGAGTTCAACAGTTGCAGACTCAACTGAACGCCTTGGTCAAAGCTGTTCAAACACTCCAATCCAATCTGCATCACTACGCCAACCAAGCCAACAACACTCGCACTGAGATCCTGCAGAAAATCAACAACCTTGAAACCTTCGAGGAGACTATGGTGGTAGAAGTAGCAGCCTCGGAGTCCCCTCCTCAAGCCTAAACCAACCAATCCATCCTATCTCTCTTACTATTATGTTTCTGGAACAAACATTTTTTTTTGGTTTTTGTATAACTAAACAATGGGAATCTTCCCTTTTTGGTTTGAATGTTTTAAAACTTGCTTGGTTTAAAATCTAAATATTGCTGGTTTATATGGTTGTTGCTTCTCGGATTATTATGTTGTGTAAGCAGGTACAATACTTTGAGGCTAGCTTGACTTGCCAAACGTTGACTGTGGGGCACTGTGCTTGGAATATATGTATTTGCATTGTTCTTTTTGTTAAGGTCAACGGGGGGGAAAATCACTTGAGGCAAACTTCTTAAGGCGGTCAAACTTGGTTTGACACTCTAATTTCTCGTGTTCTATCCACTGTAAGGGTAAAACATTTTTTTTTCTCATAATTTTTTTTTATTTTAGTTCGGTCTACACTTCACCAAATCTATGTGCTTAAATCTCTTATGGTAAAAAGTTTGCAAATGTTGTCATCACCATAAAGGGGGAATCTTGTTGACCCTAATTTTGGTTGATGACAAATAGCAAACTTCCTGATTATATTTCCTTTGTGTCTACAAGTAAAAGTGTTTAAGTTCCAGAGATGAACTAGAGAAGGCTGCTGAAGTTCCTGATGTGGAATACGCAAAGCTAGGAACAACAAGCTGACACATATCAGAGGAACAATGATGCACACAAGATTGAAGTTTTCATATGATGAGTTCCTCTGGTGAATTAGAGGAACTCACCTGTTCCAGAGTAGGAACCATTGCAGCTGCTGAGTCGTAGCTCCAGTAAAAGGATAACACGAAGCTAGGTAGTTTAATACTCTTAGATTTTGTGTAAAATAATAATAGCTAAAAGATATTTTATGGAACTATAGGATATTAACTTGAATATTAATAAAGATTTTTATCAAATTATTTGGCAGCAAGTTTTAAGGAAAATAACATAAATAATTATCGTTTTATTTTACTAAATAAAATCTGATTTTATCTTTTAAAATAAAACAGTTTTACATCTCCTAAAACTTCTCCTAGAATCTGATTTAATCTAACAAACTATTTTTGGAAGCTTTTTGGTCATTGTCAAAGTCCAAACCACGATTTTCTCTAAAGGAGTTACAAGGGAAGTGGTCTTCCCTTGATCCACAAGTCATGGATCGTGGAGACCAAGTAGTGTAGGAGTGTGGGTAGTTGAGATTTGAAGGGAACTAACCCTAAGGATCATCTCTATAAAAGGTCGTTTGTTTTCTGATAAAAACACACAAATATCCTACAAGCTTTCTTAACTACAAAACGCTTTCAAAAGAGTTTATAAAAACGATTTGTGACCTAGAAAAATTCGAGTTCCTAAGTTCCATAAATATCTGAAAAGATTTATTATTATCTAGAGTCTTCAAAAACAAATTGTAATCTGAGTGAGAGAGGATTGAGTAATCTTGTAGAGACTTTGAGTTAAGTCGAGAAAAAGAGAAACAAAAGAGAGTGTAATCAGAGTTGATTACTGTGAGAAACTTGAGTTAGAGAGGAACTCAAGTTGTTATATTATTGTGATCGAGGAATTATTTTAATACTAAAGAGTTTTGAGGTTTTCTCTTCTTGATTAGTGTCAAGAAGTTTCCTCAAATTGAGTAACTTTTGTTTCCGTATTTTTCAGTTCCTTAAATTTCTTTAACGTTCGAAAGAAACTCACTCAAGTCCGGAATACAATTCAACCCCCCCCCCCCCCCTCTTGTACGTGTTCCTATAAGACTATCAGGCTACTACCGACAGTCGGGCCATACCGACAGGAATTCCAATGCACAATGGCATAAAAGAGAATGAAACAACGTCTTGTATCATTCGAGGAGTACAAGTTTTCCGGCAAGACTCCCCCCATTGTTCATACTTAAGTTATATACGTTCCAAGAGTTTTGAAGCTCTTTGGGTTACACTTTACGTTAATTAATATGTTATGTTCAAGGCGACTCAAGACTCTACTCAAGACACAACATACAAACAATTGAACATTCAAACAATTCAACAATGACTCTTCCTTATTTTACTTCTTTAGGACTTGTGATCAAACATAGACTCAAGTGAAATTACTCCCATTGTTCCTTCTCAAAACACTGTTTGAGATAACCCGACATTGCCTATTAACAAGCGGGGTGTGCCCTTAGCACGAATTTTCCTTAATTCAATTCACATAGACTCTCTAACATATTCTACCCCTTTGGTAGAATATATATTGCTCACTGGCAATATTCGACTGGCTCAATAATTATGCTAGATATCTTGTACTATAGCATAATAATAATAACAACTTGCATGCGCACTACTCATACATGCAAACCAACTTGAACAACATGCTTGACATAATTCAACGATTATAAAAGTCCATAACATGATAGTTCAATAGAATCTATAAAGCATAATTCAATTCATAACATGCTCGTTCACATAGATTCAATAATAACAATAACATGCTCGTTCTCAATATCAAACATGAATTCACAACAACATATAAGTTCACATGATTCGCATTCAATATACTTCACAATGTCCTCAAGGGATGGGTGGTCACCCTAGTCTTGTACGTACCTGGAATACCTAAGTACGGGGGCCACTGTGCGAATCACGACTCACTAGAAATCAACTCCTATAAACACAAAAGGAGAAACTAAATTATTATCCATGTTTCCTAAATTTCCAGCAACTATTTAAGATTCTAAAACTCTTAGTTTAATCATTAATTTAATAGTCTCAAATAGTCAACTCAAACCCTAACATAAAAACATTGACTTTTTAGCTTTTAAAGCATTAAAAACCAACTTTTTAAAGCTTATAAACAATCTGAAAATTAAGTTGATTCCCATAATTTAAATTGTCATTAAATTATGTGAATCAATCGCTTAATTAATTGGAAATCAAAACCCTAATAATACTTTGTCATAAAAACATGTTTTGACTTCAAAAATCAACACTTTATAAACTTATTAAATCTGAAAATAATAATTTCAATCATCAAAACTAATCTCTTTAATTAAAATACAACTCTAACCCAATACGGTGTTCATAACCGTTCTAATCAATTTAAATAACCCAAATATTTAAAATAATCAAAACAATTAAAACAATTTAAAACTGAAAATTAATGTTTTTGAAAACATAATTTGATTGAAACAATTGAACAACACACACACACACAACGATTAATCGTTTACGTGTGTGTGCGCCGATCAACACAACACAACAAGCAACAACAACAAAGCACGCAACGCACCGCAAGCAGCAGTGGGCGTGCGCGCGTAAAGGGACGAGAGGGACGACGAGGCTAGCGCTGGCACGGGCGAGACGAGCACACACAGCAGGGGTGATGTGCTGCGACGCGACGCGAGACGGGACAAGGAGAGCGAGCAGGCGAGCTGGGCGAGCACGACCACACAGCGCGCAGGCACACTCGTGCTACTCTGCGGCTGCGGGGCGGGCGAGTTGGGCGAGCTAGGGGAGCACGAGGCTGGGCGCGCACACGGCTGCCTTGGTATATACATAAGAGTTTTATTTAAACTTAACCATTTAATAGAAACCGTGCATCGCACGGGCTAGAATCTAGTTTGTAGTATATATATGACTCATTTTGAGATTGGTTAACGTAAACATGGATTATGGAGCAATGAAGATGCATTTTGAGATTCGAGCGGAAGAGATGCATTAGAGATTTAAATCATTATGATTAAATATTAGCGGATATAAGTGAAGGAAATAATGCCCTTGGTCCAAGTATGCATTCTATGTTAAGTCTAATAAATGCGGTTCAGTATTAATTAACAAGTTAATAATTCAGTGAGATCAAGTGAGCTGAATGCCTAGCTAGAGGCCGCTTCAGTTCAAGTGGAATTAATGATATTAATCCACAACTTACTCTTGACTGAACCCGTAGGGTCACACAAATAGTACGTAAACGGATCAAGTATTTAATGGCATTAAATACTCCATCTATGGATATTCGGAATCGACGGATCTTGGTTTCAGTGGGAGCTGAGATCGTCACAGGCAAGAAATGAATACTCCGGAAACGATGATATTGCCGGAAACGGAAATATGGATCGTATCGGAAATATTAATATTTGTTTAGCACTTTTCCAGCTTACTGCTCCTCCGTTGAGGCAGAAGACAAACCCAGACTGTGATCTGAAATCATCCTTGTCGGTTTGGAAACTTGCGTCCGTATAGCCTTTAACAATTAATTCATCATCTCCACCATAGACCAGGAAGTCATCTTTGTGCCTTTTCAGGTGCTTCAGAATATTCTTGGCAGCAGTCCAATGCGCCTCTCCTGGGTCTGACTGGTATCTGCTCGTAGCACTGAGTGCGTACGCAATATCCGGGCGTGTACATATCATAGCATACATTATTGAACCAATCAATGATGCATATGGAATCCCATTCATTCGTCTACGCTCATCAAGTGTTTTTGGGCACTGAGTCTTGCTTGGAGTCATTCCATGAGACATGGGTAGGTAGCCTCGCTTGGAGTCTGCCATCTTGAACCTATCAAGCACCTTATTGATATAAGTGCTTTGACTAAGTCCAATCATCTTTTTAGATCTATCTCTGTAAATCTTGATGCCCAATATGTACTGTGCTTCTCCTAGATCTTTCATCGAAAAACATTTCCCGAGCCAAATCTTGACAGAGTTCAACATAGGAATGTCATTTCCGATAAGTAATATGTCGTCGACATATAATACTAGGAAAGCAATTTTTCTCCCACTGACCTTCTTGTATACACAAGATTCGTCTGCGTTTTTTATGAAACCAAAGTCACTGACTGCTTCATCAAAACGTATATTCCAGCTCCTGGATGCCTGCTTCAATCCGTAGATTGACTTCTTTAGCTTGCATACCTTTTTAGCATTCTTTGGATCCTCAAAACCTTCAGGCTGTGTCATAAACACAGTTTCTGTTAAAATGCCGTTTAAGAAAGCAGTTTTGACATCCATCTGCCATATTTCGTAATCGTAATATGCAGCGATTGCTAACATTATCCGAATAGACTTTAGCATTGCAACTGGTGAAAAGGTTTCATCGTAATCCACACCGTGGACTTGTCTGTAACCTTTTGCAACCAATCTAGCTTTGAAAACTTCAAGTTTCCCATCCTTGTCCTTTTTCAGTTTGAAAACCCATTTGCTTCCAATGGCTTGGTAGCCATCTGGCAAATCAACCAAATCCCATACTTAGTTTTCAGACATGGAGTCTAATTCAGATTGCATGGCTTCTTGCCATTGCTTGGAGCTAGGGCTCGTCATAGCTTGTTTGTAAGTCGCAGGTTCATCACTTTCAAGTAATAGAACGTCATAGCTCTCGTTCGTCAAAATACCTAAGTACCTTTCCGGTTGAGATCTATATCTTTGCGATCTACGCGGGGTAACATTTCTAGATTGACCATGATTCTCACCAGATTCTTCTAAAGATCTCTGAGTTTCATCCTGAATGTCATCTTGAGCATTCTCTAGAGTTTGTTGTTCGACTCGAATTTCTTCGAGGTCTACTTTTCTCCCACTTGTCATTTTGGAAATGTGATCTTTCTCCAAAAAGACACCATCTCGAGCAACAAACACCTTGTTCTCAGATGTATTGTAGAAGTAATACCCTTTTGTTTCCTTTGGATAGCCCACAAGGATACATTTGTCAGATTTTGGATGAAGTTTGTTTGAAATTAATCGTTTGACGTATACTTCACATCCCCAAATCTTAAGAAAAGACACATTTGGAGGCTTTCCAAACCATAATTCGTATGGAGTCTTTTCGACAGCTTTAGACGGAGCTCTATTTATAGTGAGTGCAGCTGTATTTAGTGCATGTCCCCAAAATTCTAATGGAAGTTTGGCCTGACCCATCATTGACCTGACCATGTCTAGCAAGGTTCTGTTCCTCCGTTCCGACACACCGTTCCATTGTGGTGTTCCAGGAGGAGTCAATTCTGATAGAATTCCATATTCTTTCAGATGGTCATCAAATTCATAGCTCAGATATTCACCGCCTCTATCAGACCGCAGTGCCTTAATCTTCTTGCCTAATTGATTCTTTATTTCACTCTGAAATTCCTTGAATTTGTCAAAGGATTCATACTTATGCTTCATCAGGTAGACATAACCATACCTACTGAAGTCATCAGTGAAAGTGATAAAGTAGCTGAAACCACCTCTAGCATTTGTACTCATTGGTCCACATACATCTGTATGGATTCAACCCAATAGTTCATTTGCTCTTTCTCCAGCTTTAGAAAAAGGTTGCTTTGTCATTTTGCCAAGTAAACATGATTCGCATTTACCATAATCCTCTAAGTCAAATGGTTCTAGAATTCCTTCCTTTTGAAGTCTTTCTAAGCGTTTCAAGTTTATATGACCTAATCGACAATGCCACAGATAGGTGAGATCTGAATCATCCTTTTTGGCCTTTTTGGTATTTATGTTATATACTTGTTTGTCGTGATCTAATAAATAAAGTCCATTGACTAATCTAGCAGATCCATAAAACATCTCTTTAAAATAAAACGAACAACTATTGTCTTTTATTAAAAAGGAAAATCCCTTAGCATCTAAGCAAGAAACTGAAATGATGTTTTTAGTAAGACTTGGAACATGGAAACATTCTTCCAGTTCCAAAACTAGCCCGGAGGGCAACGACAAAAAGTAAGTTCCTACAGCTAATGCAGCAATCCGTGCTCCATTTCCCACTCGTAGGTCGACTTCACCCTTGCTTAACTTTCTACTTCTTCTTAGTCCCTGTGGATTGGAACATAAGTGTGAGCCACAACCTGTATCTAATACCCAAGAAGTTGAATTAGCAAGTATACAGTCTATAACGAAAATACCTGAAGATGGAACGACTGTTCCGTTCTTCTGATCTTCCTTTAGCTTCAAGCAATCTCTCTTCCAATGCCCCTTCTTCTTGCAGTAGAAGCATTCGGATTCAGAAGTGGGTTGACTGACCTTCCTCTTTACAGATTTGGCGCCAGTTTGCTTAGTTGGGCTGGCCTTGTCGCCACCTTTCTTAGCATTCCTCTTCTTTCCAGATTTCTTGAACTTGCCCCCACGCACCATAAGCACATCCTGCTTATCACTTTTGAGCGTCTTTTCAGCGGTCTTCAGCATACCGTGAAGCTCAGTGAGGGTTTTGTCCAGACTATTCATACTGTAGTTCAGTTTGAACTGATCATACCCGCTATGAAGAGAATGGAGGATGGTGTCTATAGCCATTTCCTGAGAAAATTGCTGATCCAGCCGACTCATATTCTCAATGAGTCCAATCATTTTGAGAACATGTGGACTTACGGGCTCGCCTTTCTTAAGCTTGGTCTCAAGAATTTGCCTATGTGTCTCGAATCTTTCGACTCGAGCCAGATCTTGGAACATGTTCTTCAACTCACTGATGATTGTGAAAGCATCTGAGTTGATGAACGTTTTCTGCAGATCCGCACTCATGGTGGCGAGCATTAGACATTTCACATCCTTGTTGGCATCAATCCAACGATTGAGGGCTTCCTGAGTGACCCCGTCGCCTGCGGCTTCGGGCATCGCCTCATCTAGGACATACTCCTTTTCTTCCTGCATAAGAACTATTTGCAAGTTCCTTTGCCAGTCAAGGAAGTTTTTCCCGTTCAACTTCTCCTTTTCGAGAATTGATCGAATGTTGAATGAATTGTTGTTTGCCATATTAAAAACTACAATTGAAAAGAATAAACAAATAAATAACCATTCACAGTTTCTCTTAATAAACTTAAATTCTAGCATACATGCATAATTCAATGTTTATTAAGCATTTTATTCAAGTTATGTGTTCCGGCAGGTGTGAATAAAATGATTCCAAGATCCTAAAATCATTGAAGAACTAAGCACAGTTTGTCGACTTAATCCTAAAACATCTTAGGTAAGCAAAAGCCTTTTGCTAATAGTCTAGAAACTATTCTTGGTTGATAGGTACGTCTAAGAACTTATTAGGTAAACCTATCGATTTTTCCACGACATAAAAGGACTCCTTACTTATATCGTTGGGTTTCACCAAAACTAACATGTACTCACAATTATTTGTGTACCTTGCCCCTTTAGGACCAATAAGTAACACCTCGCTGAGCGAAAACTATTACTAGATTGATGTAAAGGATATCCAAGCAAGTGTATATTTTGGCATGGCACCTTTTAACTCAATTTTTAAGTTTGGAACTTAAGGCTCTTACTATGTTGGTTAGATTTTAAGTGAACTAAAATCCTTAATCATGCAACATAATCAAGCTTTGATCTCATGCATTTTAAGACATATTTAAAAGCAATAAATAACTTAAAACATGCATAAGATAAATGTGATCTAGTATGGCCCGACTTCATCTTGAAGCTTTAACTTCAAAGTCCGTCTTTGAAAATCTCCGTGGGAGGCACCATTTTCTTCAAATAGAATAAGCTATAATTAAAACTAATTACAACTATTTGATGGTACGCAGACCATATTTGAATTGAAAAACAACTTTGGTACTTTAGACCAATTACATTCAAATTAATGGTACGCAGACTATATTTTCTATCCTATTTGGGCCATACTAGTCACTTCATAACCTGCAAAACAGTACATATACAATATATACCATTCACCCATTCATTATCATGAATGGCCCACATAGCTGGTTAGTAAAACACATTATGCATCACATAAACATTTGCAGCAATTAATCAAGGGCACCAATAATCTACCAATTATTCAGTCCTTATTAATTCTAATCAAGTTGTTTTAATCTTAAGGATTTGTAGACCTAATCAAGAGTTTATGACTAAAAAGGGCTCCCACTTAAACCAATAAATTCATATGCTTTACTAATTTTAAACATAAAAATGTATTTCTAGTCTAACCGGAAACATACAAATTTAATTAAAATTTAAAGCTCATATAAATTTATAATTGAATCCAAAAGTTTAATTTAATTTCAGTCGTATTTAAATTAATTCATGATTTTAATTTTAGTAAAATAATTAGAATAAATAAAATTTATTATAATTACAATATTCAAAATTAAAATCCAAGAAAATAATTTAAATTATCAATTTTAAAATTAATTAAAATTACGTAAACTGAAAATTTCAAAACGATCTAATCGCAACGCAACAATCCCACGCATCGCACGCCCATGGGCCACACGCACACAGCCATCGCTGGCCATGTGCGCGCAGCCCATGCGCTCGTCGCATAGCTGCTGCATCTTCCCATCGCAAGCCATCGCACAAGTGGTGCTCGCTGCGCGCGCGCCAGCGCTCGACGCACGCGAGCCATCGCTCGCTGTGCGCGCTCGCTAGCGCTTGCTGCGCGCGCTCCAGCGCTTGATGCACGCGAGCCATCGCTCGCTGTGCGCGAGCAATTGCGCGCGATCAACGCTGGGCGCAGCGCTCGTGGCACGCGAGCTTGCGCTCGCTGCGCGCGAGGCTGCGCGCGTTTGTGCGAGGCAGTGCGCGTTGTGGCGCAGCTCGCTTGCTCTCCACACGCGACTGCCATGCCTTGCCTTCGCCCATGCCCATTCATCCATAGCTCGTGGCCCACCACACAAGGCAGGGGTGCTGCCTTGTGCTCGTGCACCATGCCCCTGCTCATTGCATTCGTGCCGCACGGGCGACGAGCTCCCTTGCTCGTCGTCGCATGTCCGCACTATACAACACCCCTTAAGGGTAACACGAAGCGTCCATTGCTTTGTGCGTGCAAGTTATATGAACGAATCGCATAAAAATTTAAAATTTATATTTAAAATTAATGACAAATTAATAAATTAATATTAATTTCATAATTTTAGGGCGAAAAATCGAAAATTTATTATTCAATTGATTTCCGATTATTATGGATTCAAGCCTAGGTCATAAAAATTTAAAATTTATCATAAATTTACAATTTTTATGGTGGTTTTTAATCATAGGTTTCTAATTAAATTATAATTAATTATGAAAATCAAATTAATTCTAAATTATTCTAATTTTCAACAAATTAATCATAATTACAAATTAGATTGCATAATTAACAAGGCTAGGCATTCAAACTTGTTAAACATATACAGTAGGTCAATCAAAAATTCAAGATTTATCAACAAGAATCGCAAATATTTAATTTAACATCTTAAATTTACGAAATTTTGCATTCGAAAAACTAAAACCTTCGAAAAGTCATAGTTAGGCTTCGAATTTGAGAATTCTGGGTTCGGCAGAAAAATATTATTTTTGTCAAAATTTTAGAATGCCTTTTACATGCGGAATTGACACAAAAATCACTCGATTTGGATGAGTAACGAAGAAACTGCCGAAAAACTGCGTACGTATAATTAAATAAACGCAATTTGCAAATAATTAACAATTACGAAAATTAATCACCCCTTTTAATTCTTGCAAATTTGTAATATTTAACCATGTTCATGCAATTTAGATTATGAAAATAATAAGAGGCTCGTGATACCACTGTTAGGTTATGATACATATGACAATTCATAAATCATGCGGAAAAACCATTTAGCCAGGAATACATATTATTTACACATAATCATATAGCATAGTTTAGATGCATACTCTTTGTTGCGTGCCTTCCCTAGCTGCGCCCGAACCGAACAAGAACAAGTCTTTAGGACTCTAAGTGTCGTCCCTCCGTAGATAGTCCACAGCACGTCCGGATCCGCCTTAAGATTGACCAACTAGAATCGCCCTTAAGGTACTAAAGATTTTCGGCACTTTATAGTCAAGGAATGTGTCTGAATTTTCTCTCAAAAACTCACTTTGAATACTTGAATAATCTCTTAAAATATGTGACCCTAGGCACCTATTTATAGAGTTTTGGAAAGGGTTTTGGAATCCTATTAGGATACTAATTTATTTAATTATAACCCTACTAGGACTCTAATTAAATAATCATTATCTAATAGTTTTAGGATTTAATCACACTTCGAATCCTGATTGCTTCAGGATTCCCGCACAAGCATTGCACGAGCACCGTACACCCGCGCAAGCCTTGCGGCCCACGCTAGGCGCACAACGCTCGGCCCACTGTTGTACTCCCGCGCGCGCGCCCAAGGCCTTGGCTGGGCCTGGCCTTAGGCTGGGCCTGGTCGAGGCTTGGCGTGCGCTGGTGCGCGTTTGCTCGCTGGGCGACGGCCTGGCTTCGTGCTGGGCCTTCGTCTAGCGGGCCTCGTCCGATGCTAATTCGTACGATACGCTTCCGATTAAATTCCCGATTCCGGAATTCATTTCCGATACGAACAATATTTAATATTTCCGATTCCGGAATCAATTTCCGTTTCGAACAAATATTTAATATTTCCGTTTCCGGAATTATTTTCCGATTCCGATAATATTTCCGATTCTGACAATATTTCCGTTTCCGGCAATATTTCCGATTCTGGCAATATTTCCATTTCCGATAATATTTTCCGATACGTACCATGTTTCCGTTTCCAGCAACATCTACGACTTGGATAATATTTATATTTCCGATACGATCCATATTTCCGTTTCCGGCAATATCATCGTTTCCGGAGTATTCATTTCTTGCCTGTGACGATCTCAGCTCCCACTGAAACCAAGATCCGTCGATTCCGAATATCCATAGATGGAGTATTTAATGCCATTAAATACTTGATCCGTTTACGTACTATTTGTGTGACCCTACGGGTTCAGTCAAGAGTAAGCTGTGGATTAATATCATTAATTCCACTTGAACTGAAGCGGCCTCTAGCTAGGCATTCAGCTCACTTGATCTCACTGAATTATTAACTTGTTAATTAATACTGAACCGCATTTATTAGACTTAACATAGAATGCATACTTGGACCAAGGGCATTATTTCCTTCATGCTGCGCCTGCGTGTGTGTTTGTGCTTGCGTACGAAACCTTGATCGGTTAGGATTCTTATAAGATTGATTTCCTAAGTCTACTAGATAAATTAAGTGATTGAATTTTAGATTAATTCAGATTCACTAAATCGTTTCCTAGTAGGATTCTAATATCCGATACCCATGCCCTGTAAATAGGTGATCAATGCTCACAATTTATATAGAGTATTCAAGTATTCAAAGTGATTTTTGAGAGCAAAAATTCAGTCATATAATTGCCTACATTAGCCGAAAATTCTAGGTACCTTAAGGGCGATCCTAGTTGGTCAAGCTTAAGGCGGATCCGGACGTGCTGTGGACTATCTACGGAGGGACGACACTTATAGTCCTAAAGACTTGTTCTTGTTCGGTTCGGGCGCAGCTAGGGAAGGCACGCAACAAAGTGTATGCATCTAAACTATGCTAAATGATTATGTGTAAATAATATGCTTTCCTGCCTTTATGGTTTTTCCGCATGATTTATGAATTGTCATATGTATCATAACCTAACAGTGGTATCACGAGCCTCTTATTATTTTCATAATCTAAATTGCATGAACATGGTTAAATATTACAAATTTGCAAGAATTAAAAGGGGTGATTAATTTTCGTAATTGTTAATTAATTGCAAATTGCGTTTATTTAATTATACGTACGCAGTTTTTCGGCAGTTTCTTCGTTACTCATCCAAATCGAGTGATTTTTGTGTCAATTCCGTATGTAAAAGGCATTCTAAAATTTTGACAAAATAGAATTTTTCAGCCGAACCCAGAATTCTCAAATTCGAAGCCTATCTATGACTTTTCGGAGGTTTTAGTTTTTCGAATGCAAAATTTCGTAAATTTAAGATGTTAAATTTAATATTTGCGATTCTTGTTGATAAATCTTGAACTTTTTATTGACCTACTGTATATGTTTAACAAGTTTGAATGCCTAGCCTTGTTAATTATGCAATCTAATTTGTAATTATGATTAATTTGTTGAAAATTGGAATAATTTAGAATTAATTTGATTTTCATAATTAGTTATAATTTAATTAGATACCTATGATTAAAACCACCATAAAAATTGTAAATTTATGTTAAATTTTAAATTTTTATGACCTAGACTTGAATCCATGTTAATCGGAAATCAATTGAATAATAAATTTTCGATTTTTCGCCCTAAAATTATGAAATTAATATTATTTATTAATTTGTCATTAATTTTGAATATAAATTTTAAATTTTTATGCGATTCGCTCATATAACTTGCACGCACAAAGCAATGGACGCTACGTGTTACCCTTAAGGGGTGTTGTATAGTGCGTGCATGTGACGACGAGCAAGGGAGCTCGTCGCCCATGCGGTACGAATGCAATGAGCAAGGCCATGGTGCACGAGCACAAGGCAGCAGCCCTGCCTTGTGTCGTGGGCTGTGTGCGATGGGAGAATGGGCGAGGGCGAGAGCAAGGCACGAGCAGTCGCGTGTGGGCAGCAAGCGAGCTGCGCCACAGCGCGCACTGCCTCGCGCAAGCGTGCGGAGCCTCGCGCGCAGCGAGCGCAAGCTCGCGTGCCACGAGTGCTACGCCCCAGCATCGATCGCTCGCGCGCAGCGAGCGCTATTGTGCGTGCGACAAGCGCTGCGCCCAGCGATGGCTTGCAGCGTGCTTGTTGCGACGTGCGACGAGCGCTGCGCCCAGCGATGGCAAGCAGCTTGCTTGTTGCGACGTGCGACGAGCGCTGCGCCCAGCGATGGGCTGCGGCAGCATGCTCGTGCGTCGAGCGCTGGCGCGCGCAGCGAGCACCAGCTCGCGTGATGCCTTGCGATGGTGAGCAGCAGCGATGCGACACAGCGCATGGGCTGCGCGCACATGGCCAGCGATGGCTGTGTGCGTGTGGCCCATGGGCGTGCGATGCGTGGGATTGTTGCGTTGCGATTAGATCGTTTTGAAATTTTAGTTTGAAATTTTCAGTTTACGTAATTTTAATTAATTTTAAAATTGATAATTTAAATTATTTTCTTGGATTTTAATTTTGAATATTGTAATTATAATAAATTTTATTTATTCTAATTATTTTACTAAAATTAAAATCATGAATTAATTTAAATACGACTGAAATTAAATTAAACTTTTGGATTCAATTATAAATTTATATGAGCTTTAAATTTTAATTAAATTTGTATGTTTCCGGTTAGACTAGAAATACATTTTTATGTTTAAAATTAGTAAAGCATATGAATTTATTGGTTTAAGTGGGAGCCCTTTTTAGTCATAAACTCTTGATTAGGTCTACAAATCCTTAAGATTAAAACAACTTGATTAGAATTAATAAGGACTGAATAATTTGTAGATTATTGGTGCCCTTGATTAATTGCTGCAAATGTTTATGTGATGCATAATGTGTTTTACTAACCAGCTATTTGGGCCATTCATGATAATGAATGGGTGAATGGTATATATTGTATATGTACTGTTTTGCAGGTTATGAAGTGACTAGTATGGCCCAAATAGGATAGAAAATATAGTCTGCGTACCATTAATTTGAATGTAATTGGTCTAAAGTACCAAAGTTGTTTTTCAATTCAAATATGGTATGCGTGCCATCAAATAGTTGTAATTAGTTTTAATTATAGCTTATTCTATTTGAAGAAAATGGTGCCTCCCACGGAGATTTTCAAAGACGGACTTTGAAGTTAAAGCTTCAAGATGAAGTCGGGCCATACTAGATCACATTTATCTTATGCATGTTTTAAGTTATTTATTGCTTTTAAATATGTCTTAAAATGCATGAGATCAAAGCTTGATTATGTTGCATGATTAAGGATTTTAGTTCACTTAAAATCTAACCAACATAGTAAGAGCCTTAAGTTCCAAACTTAAAAATTGAGTTAAAAGGTGCCATGCCAAAATATACACTTGCTTGGATATCCTTTACATCAATCTAGTAATAGTTTTCGCTCAGCGAGGTGTTACTTATTGGTCCTAAATGGGCAAGGTACACAAATAATTGTGAGTACATGTTAGTTTTGGTGAAACTCAACGATATAAGTAAGGAGTCCTTTTATGTCGTGGCAAAATCGATAGGTTTACCTAATAAGTTCTTAGACGTACCTATCAACCAAGAATAGTTTCTAGACTATTAGCAAAAGGCTTTTGCTTACCTAAGATGTTTTAGGATTGAGTCGACAAACTGTGCTTAATTCTTCAATGATTTTAGGGTCTTGGAATCATTTTATTCACACCTGCCGGAACAATAAATTCGAATAAAATGCTAATAACTTGTTTAAATTGCATAATTGCTTTTCAAGTTATTACTCATGATAAATGTTTAGACTTTGCATGCTTCAATGTATGTTTTAATTATTGTTTATAATTAAATATCTTGCACTGCAATAAATCCTTTTAGAAAGGTAACAGTAAATTTCCTCGATTGGTAGTGAATCCAAGAACGATTCACGGAAATGAGAGAAAATGAGCAATTTAAAATGTACGTTTCTTATATCGACTTTTATGGTTGTTTTCGAATATCAAAATCGAATGGCAAACCAATTGGTGCTTGTGAATTCAAAATACAATGTAGTTGAGATCATAAAGCATTGAGTTTAAACGCTCAGCCTTACCAATGGTTAACAACCTAATATCTTTGTCCATTTATTTCTCGAATGATTCTAGTCCCTAGACATTCGAATAGATTGATGCTTAGAGAACTTTAGAAGCTTCTGGTAAGATCATCTAGTTTAAACAGAATATTCAACATAAATAAAATGGTAAGAACTCTGTTGGAATGACATCGGACATGTCTAACAAAGTATAAAAGTCAACACTATAGAATTCAATTCTTAAGACTATAAGAAAGGGTACAAGAAATAGAAAAACAAGGAACAAATGAAAGGAATTTACGATTCCGTTTCTACCTATAAGTTTATGTTTAAAGAGAAGTGACCTAGCAATCAAACTTCCTTGGTATCATATACCGCTTGAGGTTCTTACTTCGGTAATAACTCAAACAATGGAAGCTAGGCTACACTAATGACCTACAAGTGGGAAATGAAGCATGGCAATGCTACATTATTGTAGGGTCATCTAGTTTGTTTTAAGTCCTTTCAAGGCTGGAACTTAATGGCTATTTTGTTCCATAATCAGCATACCTAAATTTCTGCTTCAAACACAGAAAGACTCACATTCAGAAGAACAAAAACAATTCTTGTTTGTTTGTTTGTTTATTTGAATAAAATGGTCATTTACGGGTTGAGTCAATATGCTTGATTAAAACAAACAACTCTTTAAAGAACTTTACTAGGTTCAAATCAACCCCTTGATTTGAGTTCCACTAATCTTTGGCATTGTTGCTTAGACCATATCAATAAGTTAACATTCAAAAGTTCTATTTTGATGGAATTTTGAAAGTTGATTGATTTCTAGATCATTCAAGGCAACTAGTCTTACTTGTTGAAAGTAACAAAAGATATGAACTATTGTTAGAACGCCTAGACAATAGAGTTCAAAGCTAAAGAAAGATTTTATGACTTTATTATTTCACATGGATTTGAGTGAATATAGGTTTATTTACTCAAATGTGATATAAATTGAATCTGTTTGGCTAGTTCAAAGATTCAGAAGTATAAAATCCACTTGGCAAGAAATCATAAAGATCTAGGTTAGATCATGTTGATGATTACTTGAGACCAAATATGATCATCAATGATTGTGTGTTGTAATTTCACAATCTAGGTCCATAAGATATGGCATATCTTAGTTGGAATAATCGAAGTCAATTAGTACTTGATTCGATTAATGAAGAATCATAAAGACTTTTCCTATAATTTCTAAAACAAAATGCTCAACTACCACCAAACTAAACCAAATTCGTCAAAGCTATTGAAAAGTAATTTTAGAATAACTTTTCATAAAATATATCTAGAGAGTTGCAAAACTCAGTGGGAGCTTAGTGTTTGTCATTCGACAAACTAAGGCCCAAGTATAGATATATGTTTCATTGTGATTTATTCAAATGAGACACAAGGGTATTGTTTCTACCACGAATTTTTGAGAACATAATGTTTGTTTGCTCGAAATGATGTCCTTTTGGAGATTCGTTTCCAAAATGACAAGTGGGAGAAAATAGACCTCGAAAGTTTTCGAGGCGAACAACAAACATAAACGGACATTCTGGAGGCTTTTCGAAGTGCTTCAGAAAATCCGAACTTATTCTTTAAGGACTTTAGAAGTGGCTTTAAAGAATAGACATCTCTTAGAAGACTTTACAAGTGCTTCAAGGAGAACAGAATATTCAAAGGACTTTCAAGTGGCTATTGATATTCTATTGTTTGATGTTCTATACCCAAGTAGGCATAGAGTTCAAGTCACTGGAACTATGAGATTCTTCTATTAGATAGTAAAGAAACATAGAGTTCTGGTCAATGAAACTATGAGATTCTTCTATTAGATAGTGAAGAAACCTACAACTTGCAGTCAAACTATTATCATGTAGATTAATAAGTTTGTGACCTGTAAGAAAGCTATGACGAAACCCAGATTCCCTAAAATGGTTAGAGGCCATATATAGACTCAAATGTTTTAAATGGTTAGAGGCCATAAAACATACTCAATGTTTTGATGACAAAATTGAAATTTTGTTGATTTGCAAGAATAGTTTCACACCTATTGGTTGCAAGTTTGTTTTAAAGGATAAAAACCATCAAACATTGAATTGTGTTCACACACAAAGCTAGATTAGTTGCTAAAAGTTACAAGCAAATTCACGGTGTGGATTGTGTTGAAACCTCATGCATAATCGTAATGCTCAAGTCTATATTCAAGCAATGATTGCATATTGGTACATATAGCAATTGGATGACAAAACGTATTCCTCAATCAAATGTTGGAATAAACTATGTACATGGTATGTCATAGGATTTGTGGATCCAAATAAATGCTTGAAAAGGAAAGCTAGCTTATAAAATCTAAGTACAGATTTAAGCAAACAATAGGGAATTAGAAATGTATTTTAGTGAAGCTAATAAGTATTTTAGTTTCATAAAATGTACATGATTCTTATAGATATATAAGAAGTTTAGTGGGAGTACATAAAACTTAATTGGGCCTATGTGTATCACACATATCTCTCTATTGTGAAATAACATTCAAATGCTAATGACTTAGGTTTGAGATTATTCATCAATGATGGACCAAGGCGAAACTTAGTACATACTGGGTACTAAGATCTATTTACAAAGATCTTATAATATTGTTTTGGATTAAGTAATGGCATTTACTAAATCAAACACGAAATACTCCATTGGAGATATTCGACCCATGTGAATAAATCTAAGTAAAAGAATGTTTGAACTATGTATAAGCATTTACTAAGTTACACATCAAAGGATCTAAGTAAGATTCTTAACCTATATTATATGTCACAGAATTTAGCTGGATTTAGTATCTACTGAAACTAGATGAGCTAAACTTACATGAATAGAATTCAATTGGGAATTATTCTGCAAAAGAATTTATCATGTATGATATAATATGAGATCGCCAAAAATGTATCGTATGACTTTAGGCATGACGAACATATACCAATCTCTATTGATCTAAGTGAAGATCAACTAGATTGAGATCAAGAAAAACTTATGGTACTTGAAAAGGTACATAAGAGTAGTTCTTGATTCAAGGAAATAAAATATGCTAAATATTGATGCTACACGCATAAACACTGGCAAAGGATCAAGCAAGATTCCTTTGGAGTTAACCATTGACAAGGACGAGCTAAAGAGCATCGTGTTTTAAAATGGCAACATGGATTGGAGACCATGAGTTGTTGCGTGGGATATTAAAATATTAATTTCTATGTTCTAAGATAAAGCTGGAAAGTATTCCACATATCTTTGAACTGCTTGGATAAGTAATTCCAAACAAAGCATCACTAGCAACCTATAAAGTTGAAGTAAAAGTATTTATTGCGTAAGAAGCAATAAAACAGGGTTGTTTATGTTAAAGAGTTCTTCATTGAACTTGGGTAGATCACATGTCTGTTGACTTAATGGTTCTTCATTGCAAAATGCGTAGAACCACTAATGTAGCAAGAAAGACTAGATCACAAAATAAACATACTCAAAAGTTCTTATCATCATATCTCGAAGAACATTCGATGAAAAGGATGTTAAGATTGGCAAAGCGTGATAACTAAACCTATGCAACAAGTGAGAAGCAACACTCACATTGTAGCACTGGAAATCAAGCATTGCTTTGAATTCCATGAAATGTTTTAAAGATGGGTTTGAGGCCCATGGTTGTAAAACGTTGGGGTTGAACATTTATCACATATATGAAATGCATTTTCATATTCCATTTAATCTTGGTTTAGTATTAAATGATGAGTCCCTTCAATTTGACAATATATTCAAGAAAGACTGTCAGGACCAGTCCTGTGACTAAGAAATGTCTATCAAGTGAACTTGAATGTCAAAAGTTGAAAATGGTCCCTAGTCGGAGTTTTCTATAAAATTGGACGCATAGAAAACGTTAGACGACTAGAATGCAAGATGACTAGTAGTTCTGTTTCTTGAACTATGTGGACATGGCAATGTCATAATCATTTGCATAGATACTTACTTTGGGAAGACTAGTATCGGACAGACCTATGAAACTTTACTGTAAGAGATGAAAATCTGTCATAAGTAAATTTCATTAAAATTATTAGACACTAAATCCTCAATACCTGAGTGATTTGAGATTACTTGTTTGAGAACTGGTTGCTTTGACGTTGACCAACCGTCGCACCGTAAAAGGAGGCTATAAAGGCAACGCTCAGGTAATCACCTATCAAACGAAGTCTAATCTCAAGATCGCAAGATTGGGATTGTCCTCCCATAAATCGGGATGAGATGCTTAAAAGTTGTACAAGGCCACTCGGAGAGCTAGAAACTGTGAAATGCATGGCCGTGCTCGGATGAATCATAGGCTACGATTGTCTGTTTATTTGATCAGTTGAACTCTGAAACCGAGAAACACCTCTGGACATAATAAGGATGACAACTCTTACCTTATGTTCAAGAGCAAGCATCGAGCGACAAAGGAATTAGGAAATGCACACTTGTCCCTAAGGACAAGTGGGAGACTGAAGGAAATAATGCCCTTGGTCCAAGTATGCATTCTATGTTAAGTCTAATAAATGTGGTTCAGTATTAATTAACAAGTTAATAATTCAGTGAGATCAAGCACTACAAAAATAGGGTGCATATTTAGACCGATCAGTTTCGACGCTGTTGGAAAGGGTCGCATGGGTAAGGGGGGCGCGAATATATAATTTGCATATTTCGACGGTTTGTACAGTCGAAACAAATTTCGGCTTTCCGGAGCGTCGATATGTGCATAAAAAGACACGTGGGTAACACGTGTTGCATAAAGAATTTATTTTTCACAAAAATTCCCGCCTAACTGAAACTTTCGCAATCCCGCTTTACTGGGCTGCAACTTCCACGTTTCTCTCAACTCCATCACCGACCTTGCTAGCTAGCTCCAAAACCTAACCACCCTCCGACGAATCCGACGAATCCGTCCTCTATCATCACGTTCAACACCGTTAGCGAATCCCTTGGATTTCGTCTTCAACCTATACCGTTAGCAGAATCAAATCCCTCAATTCTCTCAGTTCATCCCACTTTTATCTCACTTCTCATCCTATATTTTCAAGGAAATCGCAATTGAATTCGAAATTCGCCCAAAAAATTCAAGATAAATTCGCTGCTTCCTCTGTTTCTTTGTTGGAGAAATTCGAGCATCATCTGGGTTTTGAGTTGCTGCTTCCTTGGTGTATCTGATAAATCCGCTCAATTCTTGACTGTAATTCGATCTTCCAGGTTAGTTTTCTTGTTTTTTTATTTTTTTTATTTTTACTTTTGTTGCTGAAATTGTATGTTTTAACTTTTAAGTTCTTCTCTACATATTTAAAATATTTTCAGGAAATATATATACAAATTGTATGGTTATTTAGTTTTTGTAGCTGTATTTTGTGAAATAATTGTCTCAACATCCTGATCGAAAAGAGTTTTTTTGGAATTTTTGCTTCAATTCGTGTATTTGTTGATGTATTTTCTTTAAACTTGGGTTATGTGTTTAGCTGTCTAGGTTAGGCTTGATAGTGTGGATGTAAAAACAAAAATTTGGATTTAATTATTCCAGAAAATACCAAGAGCTATTGGCTTTTTTTACATGATGATTGGCTTTTTTTCTATCCTTTTTCTGTTGGCTTCCAGGAGTCAGCAGGATTGGTGATCATACCTGATGGATTTGTTTTTCACTTAATGTTATTTTGGCATGTATATTGGCTGCAAGAGACCTTTAATACGATATCAACTACCAATAACTTGAGAAATGATAACATGGAATGGATATCAACAAGAACTGCATCAAACAGACCTAAATGAACTCCCAAAAATTATGGTTCAGTAACTGATTCCAGTAGTTTTGTTATGGTTCAGATGTAAATCCCGGAATTGAGAAAGTTTACTTACAGAAAATTTGTATTGGTCCAGTGAGTTTGTTAATGGTTTAGGAATAAGGACTGTAATTTAGGGAGATTGCTTATGGAATACGGTAATGCTTCCTGTTATGTTATTATTCGACAAATGTATGAGGTGAGACGCTTTAGTGTGGTGATTCCATTTGGGATATTTTACCAGAGAGAAATCTTTTCTACTAAAGGAGAACAATGCGTCTCTTTGTATGTCTACCCAGATAAGATTACTTGCTGCTTTATTGCCTACTGCATTCATAACTGTCTGAAATGCAGATAAGAATCTACATTCAGCAAAGCATGGAACTGAAAGAAAGCACCACCCCCGAGTTTTAGGTCTGAACTCTGAACGCCAACCTGTAGTTTGGCATCTTGGATAGGACCTGTCCCAGATTCGTAGTTGTGTTTTGAGAGTCAAATAAATGTTATCCTGTTAAACTCAACTAGTAATGTACATTATGTCTTCCTTTTTAATGGGCGCATCATTGTCGCCCTTTTTCATACTCCGCTTCTGCGTTGGGTCTGGTTGCCCTCGCTTCTATCCTATAATGCGTATCATCTTGTTTTCCATTCTCTATGATTATGCCATATCACCTACAGTAACCAATCAATAACATTAAATACCTGGGTTTAAGTTAGTGATGTGTCGAAACATAATCAGGACACGACATGAGACTTAAGAGTTGACAGTTGAGACTTGAGACATGATCTAAAACCATTCCTGAGTTAGGTTGTGAACCCCTCAAATGAAGAAGAAAGAATTTTGAAGAGTCCGTCTGGGTTATCAGTATGTACCTATCAAAATGATCCAACGAACACGGGTTTAGAGCACAAAGAAGTAAAATTACTAAATCAGAAACAAGAAATTATTATATCAAAGATTAAAATTTTCACAATAAAATATCCTTGTTGTTTTCTCCCATATTAGGTTTATTCTAATCAGATCAGTTCTGATCAATTATGATGTTCTGTTCTGATCCGTTCTGATCAGATCAGTTCTGTTAGTTCTGATCAGACAGTTCTGTTCTGATCAGTTCTGATCAGATCATTCTGCTCTGATCAGCTCCAGTAATAGTATCCTTGTTGTTTTCTCCCATATTAGATGTGTTCTGGTCAGATTAGTTCTGATCAGTTATGATGTTCCGTTCTGATCAGATCAGTTCTGTTCTGATCAGTTCAGATCAGATCAGTTCTGTTCTGATCAGTTCAGATCAGATCAGTTCTGTTCTGTTCAGTTCTGATCAGATGAGTTCAGTTCTGATCAGTTCTGATCAGATCAGTTCTTATCGGTTCAGTTCTGACCAGTTTGTTCAGATCCGTTCTGTCTTAAGGATTTCAGTTTCAACCTGTTCATAGAGCTGCTTCTACTTCACATTCTGTAGATCCAAATATCTTCTACTGAATTTTTTTTCTCTTATTGTGCTAGCTAGGTATTTAAATACATGAAACCATTCTCTCTATTCTTGATAAGTTTATAGAGAATAAGAATATTCAAATCACTATCACCACTAATCAACACATCTACCATATTTATTGTCGCTTATTGTCACCTTATAGATTTTTTGTTTTTTCTTTATAAGGGTTGTAAATTGTAATATTCTTCGTTAGTTTCAACACCTATTTGCTTATTATTTGACACTAGTATGTGCCCGTGCTAATGCACGGGAACTTAAGATTTTAAAAAGTTAACTAAATATTATTTGCCTTTCTTATACTTGTACTTAATTATATTTTTTTGGTTAATATATTTTTACTTACCATTTCAAATTTGTATTTTTACTTACCATTTCAAATATGTATCTTACACAGAAGCATTGGAAGCTTTGGACTTTAGTTCAAGTGGCCGCCAGTTTTAAGCTTCTTCGTGGAATTTGGGATCTACTTTATCCCAACATCTCTCTCCCAAGCGTTTTACAGGTGCTTAGTGTTAAATTTGACATTCTTATTATTATGAAGAATTTGCCTTCATTTTTCTAATCAACTTGTGGTTGTGTGTAAGTGATAAAAAAATTAAATCATACATATTATCAAACAAAAAATTTGAGTGCAATTATTAGACTCCTGCCTTGGATATTTTCTTTTAGCTTTTACCATCTTATTCATTATGTTGAAATTTTGTGCTCATAAATGAGTGAAACTTGCATGCTTTGTTTTCCTTGTTGAATTCACGTGCAGTTGAAAGTATGACCTTCTATGCTAAAAAAATATAATATGGAGTTAATGGAAATGAAGTTCTAGTGAGAAGACGAATATAGGAACCAAATATTAGTCACTAGTGAAGAAGAATTAAAGAAGAAACATAAAGTTATGTCATGTGCTTTTCAGAATCAATTTATAACATTTGGTTTTGTAGAAATCCTGTTGTTTTTAAGAAGGCCTTTAAATCAGTAAATGCTTTTGTAAAAGAGATCTTGTTTAAGGTCTCTTGTAGAAGCACTAATTAGATTATTGGTAATATCTTAGGTTGGATAGGTGCCTCTGTTAGAGGTGATTTTGTTTGGTGGCCCTCGATTAATGTAACCTTGATGTTTCAAGGTCTCTTTTGTTGTTAATAAAATCATTGTTAATTGCCAAAAAAAGAAAGCATAAAGTTATGTTATGAATTATATGTTATATCAAGGTTATAAGAATGATCATAACGTTTACCTATAAAATTTCATATTATACAACGCATATTACTAATTATATATCTTATTACTATACTATTTTTCGTATAGATATGGATACAAGTTGGATAGATCTACCCACTGGCCACCCTGAATATGTCGATGGTTGTATGCAATTCATTGCGTTTGCCAAGCAAGGTCTATTCGAAGGAAAAATTAGATGTCCATGTAAGAACTGTAAGGTGGATAAATGGTTCCCGATTAATGATGTAGAGCGACATATTTTGTTTAATGGGTTTTATAAGTCGTATAGAAATTGGATCTTTCATGGTAAAGGGGATATGGTTCAACGTATGTTAGGGAGTGATGGAGGGAGTACTAGTGAAGGATCCCTTGGTAATCAAAGTGGGTTTGTAGGTCGAGATAATATGGGAGGACTATTAAGATCAGCTTTTAGTGTTAATGTGCCACCCAATTTTCCAACTTTTGAAGCAAGAGAGGATGGTGAATGGACTGAGGAGCCCGTGTCATACGACACAGATGTTGAATATGATGATTCTACAATAGAAGAAGATGCGACATATAAGAAGCTACTTCAAGCTTCTGAGGAGAAATTATATGAGGGGTGTATTAATTTTTCAAAGTTATCTTTTCTTCTACACTTATTTCACTTGAAGTGTATGCATCACTGGTCCATTGAATCTTTCAATATGCTCTTGAAGCTGATTTTAGATGCATTTCCTCAAATATTTGATTTTCCCTCGTCTTATTATTACAGTAAGAAAATGATAAAAGACTTGGGCCTTGGGTATGAAAAAATTGATGCTTGTCCTAATGATTGTATGTTGTATTGGGGTGAATTTTTAGAGAAAGACAAATGTCATGTTTGTGGTAAATCGAGGTGGAAAACAACCAAGGGTAAGAAGGGTGACGATGTAAGTGATCAAGGTACAAATACTTGTAAGAAAGGTGTGCCAGCTAAGGTAATGCGATATTTTCCTCTTATCCCAAGACTAAAAAGAATCTACATGTCATCAGAAACAGCAGAAGATATGAGATGGCATGATACAGAGCGATTGGGTGAAGATGATAAGAAGATTTTGAGGCATCCTTCCGATGCCTTAGCGTGGAAGGCATTTGATGAGCGTTATAGAGATTTTGCATTAGACCCTCGTAGTGTTCGATTAGGTCTTGCGAGCGATGGGTTTAATCCATACCGTTTAATGAACACTACTTATAGTACATGGCCAGTGGTGTTGATTCCTTATAATCTTCCACCATGGCTATGTATGAAACCATCTTCTTTCATTTTGTCCACACTTATTCCCGGAAAAGCAAGTCCTGGAAATGATATTGACGTGTATTTGCAACCATTAGTTCATGAGTTAAAATTGCTGTGGGGAGGGGTTGAAGCTTTTGATGCTTTTGACGGAGTGAAAATTAATTTACGCGCGGCTCTGCTTTGGACTATTAATGACTTTCCTGGCTATGCAATGCTCTCTGGTTTGAGCACAAAAGGTTACAATGCATGTCCTATATGCATGGATTCCACACCTTCTGATAGATTTGGGAACAAGATTTGTTATTGTAGCTATAGAAAATGGTTACCCGCAGATCACCCATATCGACGTCAGGGTGAAAAGTTTTGTGAGAAGTTTGGAACTAATGAGTTGGGTGAAGCCCCATCTCGTCCTAGCGGCACTGATATATTGAGGCAACAAGAAAAGGTCGAGTATGTTTATGGAAAGTCAAAGGCACCACCGAAAAGGAGACAAAGAGGACATACTGATAACAATGATGTCCAAGATGAAATTGTCTTTGGTACCAAGAGAAGCATATTCTTTGATTTGGTGTATTGGGAGCATAATCTTCTAAGGCATAATTTAGACGTTATGCACATTGAGAAAAATGTGTCTGAGAATCTTTTGGGAAGACTTCTTAGTATGGATAAGAGTAGAGATAATAGGGATGATCGAGAAGCCCTTGAAGCATGGAGAATAAAGACTCACCTTTGGCTTAGTGCTGATCATAATGGAAATGAATACATGCCTCCAGCTTCCTATTCTATGTCTAGGGAGGAAAAAGAGAGATTCTTAACTGTTTTGCAGAAACTTAAAGTTCCGGATGGATATGGATCCAACCTTTCTAGTTGTGTGAATATGAAGCAAAGGAAGTTGATTAACCTCAAGAGTCATGACAACCATGTTCTAGTGCAAGATATCCTCCCCGTCGCCTTAAGAGCTTCTAATGCTACAAAGGTGATTGACTTGTTGGCTAGATTGTCTTCGTTTTTCAAGAAGTTGTGCTCCACCAGTATTGATCCAGATGATTTAGATGGTCTTCAAGATGGAATTGTTTTAACTCTTTGTCAGTTGGAAATGGAGTTTTTGCCTTCATTTTTCACAATCATGGTCCATTTGTTGATTCACTTAGTGGAGGAGGTTAAACTTGGTGGACCAGTGCAATACAGATGGATGTATCCCATTGAAAGGTTTATATCTTACCTATGTGAATTATATATTTTTTTATTAAATAATTTACATTTATTATATACAAATATTTTATTTGAAAGGTACTTGTCCCATTTGAAGTCACATGTAACCAATAAAGCCCAACCTGAAGGATCTATTGCGGAAGGCTACCTTTTAGAGGAGACAATTAGGTTTTGCTCGAGATATCTTCAAGGTGTTAAGACCATCTTCAACATGCCTAAAAGGATGGATGATGACATTTCAAATTCTGATGATTACTTATTTAATTCCGGCGGTCGAGTCATTGGAAAGGAGGTCAGCATTCGCCTTGATGGTCAAAGCTTAAAACAAGCCCATCGCTACGTTTTACTTCACTCTGATGAGATCAAAGGGGATCTAGAGTAAGTATTATGTTGGTTTTCTTTTGAATAACAAATTTTGTAATAAATCACTCTTATGTTTTTTCTTCTTCCATGAAGTGAATTTTTAACCGAGAAGCGTCAAATGAACTTAGAATTTCCGTCGCGGAGAGTGATGAAAGTAAATGGATCATCAATGAATTTGGAGGGTGGCTGCGAAACAAGGTTACTTAAGTTCTTTTAATGTTAATACATACTTCTGTTTTTGAAAAAATAAACTTTATTTAATATAATTAAGTATTATCGTAGGTACATTTCATAGATGCAACCACCGAAGATGGGAAACTAAGAAAAGCTTTGGCGGGTGGTTTGCATTCTTATGGTAGAAAATTAAAAGGATACATAATCAATGGATACAAATTCCTTTCCACTGATCGCGATTGTCGTCTTTTGACACAAAATTCTGGAGTTATGGTTGAAGCGGATGGAGTGGCATACTACGGAAAAGTGATGGATATCTATGAATTAAATTACTATGGAGATTATAAAGTTGTATTGTTTCGTTGTGATTGGGTAGACATTCGTAGGGGTGTAAGAACATATCCAAACGGCGGAGTATGTGTCAATTTCTCTAAATTGATGCATACTGGACGATTATTGCAAGATGATCCATTTGTCTTCTCATCTCAAGCAAAACAAGTTTTTTACATAGAAGATGAGATACAAAAAGGATGGTTCCATGTTGTTAAGAATAAGCCTAGAGATTTGTTTGATTTAGGTGATTCTTTACCAGTAGCGGAAGAGGGTGGGGCCGATTGATCATGCTTATTTATTTTACGCCGTTATTCTTTGTATTTGTATTCTATTGATTCGATCTATGGACTTATTATCTTTTATTTTCAATGTACTAGTTATATCATGCTCTTTTCCGGAAGCTCTTGGGTTACTCTCTTGTATTGTCTCTTGGTTATTGGGATTATTGCATATAAAGTAAGGATTGAGGTGAGTGACTAATGAAGGGAAAGATTAAAAGGAAAGACTGGGATGATGGATTGTGGATAAATCTGCAATTCAGCAATATGATATCTGAATTTAGTTTAATGTTTGAAACAACGTTTAATCTTATATCATTCACCTTAATTAGGTTTGCAGATTAACACATTTATTTCTCTGTACACCCATATATAGTGGTGAGCCTATTGACGGTTTCACCCCTATGAATGTCTTCACAATGTAGCATGGCTGAAGTTTGTAGCAAATTACTGAAATTTTATTCAAAATAAAACTAACTAAAGGCTGAGCATCTGCATTTGTGCTGCTGGTTTCAAGCTGAGTTCAGCCTTTTCTTCAAGTTGTTCTGGGTAGGGTTCTCTAATCTGTTCTGATGTTCTGTTCTGATGTATGCAGGGGCTGGTTTTTTTTCTCTTGCATTTTGGTTCTTTTCTCTTGCAGTCTGGTTGCAGGCGACTTATCGGTTGAGGTCTGCTACTATCTTTTTACGTTACAGTTGATTCTTCTGTGTTGGCTGGCTTCTTAAGTGTTTCAGCTTCCTGTTGTGTTGACTTCCCGCCTGCTATGCTAATATTTATGAGTAGATTGCTTTTGCAACTCAGTAGCAGGCAACTTACTATTTAGAAGCTTAATATAGATGTGGAGTTAATTGGTCGACTATGAACCAAAGGATAAGTCTCATGTATTGTTTCTCTTGTCTTTGTGATAGAATGGATAGATGTGTGTGTGTGTGGCGGGGGATGCTTCGATGCGTTGCTTTGAAATAGACAGTAAATCTGGTTGTGTAGGCAGCTTTGTGGGATATACCAAGTCACCTTACCTTTCACGTTCCTTATTTGTAACTAATTTTACTTAAAGAAAACTAAGCTTAGATAGGAATTTCACCTCCCAGATGCTGCAGCAGCAAAGAACTTCTCTGTTCTGCGGATCGGTTCTGGAACAACAAAATGTGAAGCCTGATATGACCATTGATGAGAATCTCTGCAAAGTTTTCCTTTGAGACGCTTGATGAGTTGTTGGAACTCCTTTCTCTGTAGTCTATGTCCACAAAGTATGAAGTGTGCCGTTTTGTTTATTTTTAACCTTTTCCAACTCAGGAATAATGTTTAAGGAACTTGAAGTTGCTGCATCGCTCTCATTTGCTGTCAAATTCGACTTACTGGTTCCATCTTTACTTACATCTTCATCATTATCAACAAACAGCTTACTTCTGATACATTCATCATTGTCTTGCACCTCATCAGTCTTGTTTAACACTAGTGTGCCACGCCTCTTTTTCCCCGCTATTTTACCAGCATGTTTTCCACCCTTACTAACTGCATCACTCTCATTGATTGTCAAATTGGACTTAGTACTGATATGCTTTCCACCATCAACATTCGTTTTATTTGCATCGCCCTCATTGACTTGCACCTCAGACTTGTTTAACACCAGAGTACCACCACGCCTCTTCTTCCCAGCTGATTTACCAGCAGATTTAACACCCTTACTAGTACTTTGATCATTTGCAAGAACAGGTTCGTTTTCTTTGCCAAATTTCGTTTAATCAAGATGACAGTCTTGTAAAGATAACAGTTTTCTAGATTGATGTACTGTTTTTGGATTTGTTCTTGTCCAAGGGTCCCAGAGTAAACTTGGTGTGCATCGGGATTCAGTCTCAGTTTGTCCTTGGCCAGTAAGATTGCAGCCTGGCTGCATTTGCTGATATGCCAGGAGTTCTCTCTATAGGAGAAGTTGTCTCTTGGTTTATAGATCGGTGAATTTCTAGACAAAAGAAGTATGAGTCAATTTACTGCTAATCTGTGGTTCCATCTAGGATTTTGTTAGTGTTTTCTGCTTCCATCTGTTTATAACAAGGTTTTTGAGTTGGTTGCTTATTTTGTTCCTTCTTTAGTTGATGGTAGATAATTTCCTAAGTCTAGAAAGATAGGGCTGAACATGCTTACCTACATTCTGAATTCCAACTCTGACATAAGAACGAAAACAATGCCACCAAATTTCCTGATAACGCCATTGTATATATATATACTATATGTTAAGATAGAGTTATAGTACCCTTAAAAAAAGAAAAAAGATGTAGTACCATACTACTAATACTAATAGTATCCTAATATTGATTGATAAAAATAAGTTTCTTGTTTTCAAGAAACACAAACCTGTCAAGTATTATGTTTAAAGAGTGTATTTTTTGTTTTATGGAGCAAATTCTTTTCTGAAAGAATAATGGTTTTGTAAAGATAAATATTCTATTTAATCCAAGTCATGGTGTATTCCATGTTATTAGGTTCTGCATTCTTTGATTATTGAGTCTCTATGTTCATAATCGAACTTATTGGCTGACTGCACTGCTAGATTTTTTACGGTGGTCCATAAGAATTTTGAGCTGTGTATTTAGTTGTGGCCTTACTAGTTCAAATTACACTATCATCTTGATTAGACAAAGTATTAATTAATCCCAGATATGCAGCTTGCTTATATCCTATTTACTATTTAGTGTTTCATTCTTATATTTGTTGGTTTCATCATTTTTTTTTATTCATGGCTGATTGTGTTTCTTACTTGCTGAACAGGAACTAAAAAGTCATGACTTACAGTACTAAAAGAACATTTTTAGCTACCGATGACAGATCAAGCCTTGGTGCATCGAAGTCACCCAAACCTTCTGATCCATCACCCAAATCTTCTGATCCATCCATCCAAAACTGGGGACCGTTCACCCCTCCAACACTTGGAGTATCACAATCATTTGGGTCTGTTTCACAACCCATCAAACAACCCACAACTGCTAAAAAACCCACCCTTTCTACATCATCTCCTTCAATGGTTGCACCACAATCATCCATGCCTCGGTCTACTTCCATGATTTCAAAGCAAAAACTTAAGACATCATCAAAACTAGCTGTTACCCAGTCAAAACCATCCTCTAACCCATTACCACAATCAATTTCGCCAACTCTTACAGGAGCATCACAACCGCAAACAAAGGTTGCACAAAGTAGATGGTCAAAAGGACCTTTGTTTCCCAACCTCATTGAAATAGCAGCACAAAAAACAGCAACAACGAATCTTGCAGCCTCACACCAACCTACTGTGAAGCCTAACCTGCAGAGTACTACTCAGCCTACTGTGAAGCCTATCCTCAAGCCTCCTATGCAGCCTACTACTCAAGCTACTGTGAAGCCTGTCATAGTTACCCGACAGCCTTCTCTGGAGCGGGACAAAGCTGCCCAACAACTTCATAAAGTTAGACATCAGCCTGAAAAAGCTTCACTCACAGGTACCAAACCACATTTGGAAAAAAGAGCGTTTGTTGCACCCATGAGGGCAACAAAATCTGTGATGTCACGACCTCCTACACCACCAATCACCATGTCAGGGAAAGATCGAGCCGGGAAGCTTGCTTCTGGTCAGGTGCCTCCAACTTACATGCATGTGAGTGAAAATGCATTTCAAAATCAATCTCCTCCATCCAATCATATTGAGGCTGAAGTTATGCCAACTTATAACTGGGAGGAATCTGAAGAATCAGCTCCAGAGAGTGATGAAGAATTGGATGAAAATGAAGGAAGTGATACTACTGTGAAAAAATCAATACCTCGACATCGGGTTATTGTTCAAAATTGGCCGTATCAGAGGGAGTTTGATGAGAAGAACGAGGTTATAGCTATAGGTAAACATGTCTCTACTTAATTTAAATATGGAAACTGTGAATTATATTGGTGATTTTTTCTATCTCATTTAACTCCATATCTCTGGCAGATGCTGAAGGAATACACCACCTTGTGAAAGGTTCGGTTATGCCTCGAGACGTTTGGCTTGATACACCGGGATTCAGATACATTGTTAAGTTCAATGAATTCAACCAACCTCTTCGAAAAGGTGGTAAAATCCTTGTGAGTTTCCTTGGAGATATTGCAAAAATAGATGACATGTGTCCAGTGGGATTGGATAGTTGGCGTGATCTGGACGCTAACTTAAGAGCTAATATAGTTAAAGCTATTCGGGTATGTGGATTTATCCTTCTTACACTTACATTAATTATAACAATAAATCCTAAAGAGTTCACATTTGGGGATAAAATGGAAACAAAATCATCAAAACATATTATTCTCAATGAAATTCTTCCATTCCAAAGAGAACTACTCATACTCAGTTGCATTTTACACGTCTCTAATGCACTACTTTGAATGCTAGTATCTTTCTAATCGACAAATAAGATAAAAATCCTGTTAATACTCACTTCAAAATAATTAACAATATCCATTATTCATAGAAATTCAAATAAAAAAACCACCAAATTAGAAATAAAGTAACAAAAATGCATCAAAAGAGTCACCTTGGGAAATGTACATCTGTAACTACATAAGTTTAACATCTCAAAGCATAAGAGTGTCATCAATTATTCGAGGAACTACCGTACTATATTTCACTATATATCTTAACACTTTCTAGCTTAAATAATTATTGTCAATTGGCCATGGTTAGACTTCTAAGTTACACTTTCTAATTTATTTAGTTACACGGGAATTTAATAGTTTAAAAAGTTAACTAAATATTTTGAGCCTTGTATTTAAACAATTCTTAGCCTTAATACTATTTCTTAGCCTTAATACATATACGATGTTTGAATTAAGGCCAATTTACTATATTCTAGATTGCCAATTTAGTAATGAGTAGTGACATGACTGGCATCAATAGAGGACTCGAGAGCTCTCTTGCTCTAACTTCCTACCCAATAGAACCTTAAAAAAGATGTCAGCTTCCTGTATACTCAACCCAGCCGAGAGCAGCTCATCTTTTTGAAACAACTCCCTCATATTATTATCTCTATTATTTCTCACAGTCGCAGAAATGAAACGAAATCAGAAAAACAAATAGAAAGAATGACAGGTGAGCAATTGTAAATATAATATCTTTTGATTGGAATCAATTCCATTTGATTGTAATTGATCACTGATTGGTCAAAGTAGTCTAAATTAGTTTGCATGATTGACGGTAAGTTTGGCACTTCTTCCGTTTTATATACTTGCAACATAATTTGGCACTTCTTCCGTTTTATATACTTGCAACATACTTTTTCACACAGTTTAACACTTACATTGAGTCCTTTTTCTTTGAAGAAACATTTTGTGATACCTGATGGGGAGCTAGTTAACACATCACTTTTAAACCGCATGGACAGACCATGGAAGCAGCATAGATACACATTGAAGAAAAAACATTTCGATCCAGTGAAAACTCTAGAACAGAACTTTGCCAATCTGCCTGATGGAGTCTCCTCTAAGAGTTGGTCGGATTTGGTTACATATTGGTTTACACCAAAGGCCATGGTTTGTTACCTCGAAAGATCCTAAATTTAGTAAGTTTAATTTATTTTATTCATGCTAACATTGATTTCTTGAAACTAGGAAAAATCTGAACTTAGAAAAAATGCTCGAGCATTACAAGATCGTAATCACAAGAGTGGTGCTACAAGCTTTGCTAATCGAAGAGCTGATTTGGTATGATTTTCTACCTTCTTTGAGTTGTTGCATTTTAGTTACTATAGATTCTAAGTAGATAGGAACATAAAACACAAAGATACTATAATCAGCCCTACTCCACAAGTTTGTTTATTTATTTGTTTCCTATAATTGCAGAAAAAGAAAGGGGAGTTTAGCGAATTGGCATTTTACAAATCAGTTTATGCCAAAGATGGAAGCTTTGAAGAGGGCACACCCTCTCATCAATTTATGGTATCCATTGCGTTGAGCTTATTCAATCTTTCTCTAATCTATGCGAACTCCTTAATTCAATATTTCTCTTTTTTATAGTATCCAACATGATATGTGAAGACATTTCAATTTTTGAAAAGTGGCCAAATTCTTATTTGCTTATTTTCTCAGTTCATTAGTTTTTAGCTAGGTGAATCCTACTCTGCACTTTAGTTTAACAGGATCGGTAAATAGTGTCACTCTGGCGAGTTCATACACTCAGTAGTTGAACTGATCTGATCAGCACTGTTCTGATCAGAACTGATTTGATCTGAACAGAACTGATCAGTTCTGAATATTTCTGTTCCGATCAGATCAGTTTTGATCAGATCCGTGCTGATCAGATCAGTTAAAACAAGGCCTCTGATATCTATATATGTATATATTTCATTAGCATTAACAAATGTAACAAGGCCTCCGATCTTTTATCTTCTAGAGCTTACACTTCTGATATTCGCTTCTCATATTATCTAACAGGAGGAAGCAAACGATGAGGTCCAAGAAAACCTTGCGAGTTCCTCTTCTTCCTTGTCTAGGGTTGAAATTGAAAATGAGGTCTTTAATAGGCTTATGTATAAAGGTGAAATACCTAAACGTCCTCTGAATTATGGGTTTGGAGTGAAACAAAGTGACATCTTTGGAGTGGAAGGTTTGCTAAGGAAAGAAGGGTCAAGCTATGTTAACAATGGTGCCGTGGAAGTGGAGAACATAAAAGGTGAACTATCAGCTGTAAAGAAGCAAAATCAGGAACTTGCACAACAAAATAAAGCTCTAAGCACGAAGTTTGATGAAACAAAGCAGTCATTTAAAATGATTGCTTCTTTCTTAGGACAAGTTTTGAAGGAAGTACGCAAAGGAAATGTTTCATCAGACCTTTTAGATGGTGCGGAATCAGCAATACATATGGTTAGTCATTTTGCTTTAGAAACATGCATGTCTTACCGATTAAGTATTTGAATATTTGTTTTAGTACACTCAATGTAAAATGTATTCGACGTGGCTTATTAAAATGGTTTTTGTAGATTAATGATGATTCTGGCGGGAGTGGTGAAAAATAGGCCGAGACATGAGATGTGGACACTATTGCCAAAAGCAAGGTAATCTTATATGGACTTAACTATGTTGCTAAGCTTGAAATTTTTTGCGATTTGTGACCATAAACATGATTTATAACCCTATGTTTTTATGGACACATTCTGAACCTGCAAGCTAGATTTCCTTACTGTTTGAATTTGTTTGTTGTTCTACAACTTTATTGAACCTGTATAAAGCTCTGATTGAGCGTGTGCAAGAACTTATTGATTGCACATTACATTTTTGTTCCTTTTTGACTTTTTTTTGTACTTGGTTATGGTGTCAGTTGTTGGGCCATGTTGGCTAAGAAATGAATTTGCTGCTTTGTGATCGACACTAATCTATTGTTATCAGAATTAACTAAAGTACTGAATTAATTAATAGGCCAAGTAATGAAGTATTAACTGATGCTCCATTTGTTTCGCTGCTGTTTTTTAACAGCACCAAATTAAGAACCCCACCAGAATGTACTCTCACACCAAAACTGCAAACCTGAACTTTGCTACTGGCTATAATTACTGTTATGGCATTTAAAACCTATTGCAGCTGTCAAACAAGGTAAAAGATAGTAGGGCCTAACAGATAACCAATAGTTCCAGGTCATGGCATCTCCTAGCTCTTACAACTTCATAACTCTTCACAAAGATGCTTGCAAGTGCTGCTGCTACTGTTCTGTTTTGAGCAACGGCTGCCACTTGGTGCAACCCTTTGCAAATGCGTCTTTGCTATCGTTGCAAAAATAATTACCGAGTACTAAGGGTACAAATAAACCACCTACTAAGTATACAAAAATGGCTAAAAACAGCTAGAATTGATTCTGTTCCTACCTTTGGTGCATATAGGTAGTCCTAGGTAGATTTAACCAAATGATGCATAAGTTATGCTCTTGCATCACAACATAATTCAGACATCTAGAGAAGCTTGAGAGTTGGGGAGCAAGATGAGAAAATGTTTGGATATCCCAGAATATCTTCTTTGTGTAATGTGAAATTGCAGGATTATCAAAAAGCTGACCCACAACCAAGTAATGACCTCCTTCCTATAACATATTCAGAAATGTAAATGGAAGAATATTTTGTTACTCTCCCTCTGCGATCTTTGATAGAAGCATCTTTACTCGAGGTGCCCGATTTTTTTACTCGAACCTGAGATAAAGTGTCACAGCAAAGTGTCGTTCTTTTCTCCAAACCCTTTACATTCTGAGATAAAGTAGCAGCCTCATAGTCCCAGTAGCTCTGATGCACTGGCTTTTCTTTGATATTTATCTAGATAGACAATGTCTTTATCTTGATTTTGGAATGTACTCTCTGTTGACTCCCTCGAGGAGTCATCCTCAATGTTGGTGATCTGTATATAGTGATCTGTGGATTAGAATAATGGACATGCTTAGTTCCGGAGGTTAAAAAACCGTTGTCCTCGTGTTAGAAAGCTAGCTTACTAGTGAATTTTTTTTGTATAGAGTTGTACGTTTTTTATTACTAGCTAGCTTCTATGGCTTCTTTGTCCATGTGCATTGTTGTTTCTGCAGTAAATCAGATTGGTATCTGTTGTGGGTTTGTGCAATAGATTTTGGTGTGTGCGTAGGTTAGAGGTTGCCTTTGGATTTGTAGTCATTTATCTGCTAGATGTGGGTTTGTGCAATAGATTAGGTTCGTCTTTTGCTTTTATAGGAGAGATGAGAAGAGGTTTATGGCAGGATACAACTGCTACCAGTGGCTCTGATTTCTGAAAGTGCTGATCACGCATGGATAGAATTTGAGCCAACTTTATATCTCTTAGTAATCCAACTTGGATTATAGCAACAGCAACCATGCGCATGATTTTATCCCTGTGTATACCTGATCATACACATTTTTGCTAAAGGTTCCCAATGAGCTTGTTGTTAAAAAACGTCTCAGAGACTGCATTTTTTTTTTTTTTGACTTTGTTATTGTCTGGATTAATGGGGTGGGATTTGTAGTCTTTTATTTGTTGTGGGTTTGTGCAATAGATTTTGGTGTGTGTGTAGCTTCCTTTCTTTTCGGCTCTACTGGTTTCTGACGTTGAGATGGATGAGAGTTATTGGTGATGTTGTGACTAGTAATAATATATTTTTACCAAAAAAAAATTGACATTAAATTTTCTTTGCAGATTGATTGATGATTCAAGCTATAATGGTGAAACTTAGATCAAGGGATAACAAGTTATCTTCAAGCGCGCTAAGCTATCATGGCGATAGGATTTATTCGCTTAATTAGACTTAGTTGGGAAGTTGTTTTTCTTTCGTTTTTTACTATGTTGATCAGGGTAGAACAAATGATGTTAGAAAGTTGTTTTTGTATTTCTTTTATTTCAGTTTGAGTTGACAATACAAATTAATGCGTGGATGATTGTTAGCACTTTTTATAAAATACATTGTTGCTAATTAATTATTATTTTATGATAATGATTAATTAAGTTTTATTGTTCTCTCTCTCTCTCTCTCTCTCTATATATATATATCTAATTTACTATATATTTTTGGATGTATATATATGTTATTATGCAAAGGCCGGCCGGAATGAAGAACAATATATGCTTTGAAATTGTGACGTTTAGGAGGTTCTAAATTTGTTTGGCGGTAAAAATATAGTATAAAATTGTGACCCTTAGAAGGGTCTAAATTGGTTTGGCGGAAAAAATATAGTATCAAATTGTGACCCTCAGAGGGGTCTAGATTTGGTGGAGTGAAAATGTTAACACTAGAAATGACTGAGTGAAGGGTCGAAAGATGCGTTGTTGTTGCGCGAAAGGAGAGTAAATAGCGACGAAGTAGATAGTCGAAATATTTCGACTAGACGAACCGTCGCAATATGGAAAATATCGACGCTCTGAAGCGAGGAAAATGGAGACAATATCGACGCTTTAAACCTCCGGAAAATATTGACCATCAAAATTTCGACCGTTCAGCGAAGCGTCGATATAAAAAATTTCGACGCCCTGGAGCGTCGATAAATACCAGAAAAAGCGTCAAAATATGCCGTGTTTTCTAATGCCTAGCTAGAGGCCGCTTCAGTTCAAGTGGAATTAATGATATTAATCCACAGCTTACTCTTGACTGAACCCGTAGGGTCACACAAATAGTACGTAAACGGATCAAGTATTTAATGGCATTAAATACTCCATCTATGGATATTCGGAATCGACGGATCTTGGTTTCAGTGGGAGCTGAGATCGTCACAGGCAAGAAATGAATACTCCGGAAACGATGATATTGCCGGAAACGGAAATATGGATCGTATCGGAAATATAAATATTATCCAAGTCGTAGATGTTGCCGGAAACGGAAACATGGTACGTATCGGAAAATATTATCGGAAATGGAAATATTGCCGGAATCGGAAATATTGCCGGAAACGGAAATATTGTCAGAATCGGAAATATTATCGGAATCGGAAAATAATTCCGGAAACGGAAATATTAAATATTTGTTCGAAACGGAAATTGATTCCGGAATCGGAAATATTAAATATTGTTCGTATCGGAAATGAAATCCGGAACCGGGAATTTAATCGGAAGCGTATCGTACGAATAAACATCGGATGAGCTTGCTAGACGCAAGGCCTAGCACGAAGCTAGGCCCAATGCCTAGCAAAGCCCGCGCGCGACCAAAGCAAGCAAAGCTCAAACGCGAGAGCAAGGCCAGCAGGCGCGCGCCCCTCGTGGGCTGCGAGCACTTGCTGGGCATGGGCTCAGCGCGCGCGCGCATGGCGCCCCTCGTGGGCTGCTGCGCCTGCGTGTGTGTTTGTGCTTGCGTACGAAACCTTGATCGGTTAGGATTCGTATAAGATTGATTTCCTAAGTCTACTAGATAAATTAAGTGATTGAATTTTAGATTAATTCAGATTCACTAAATCGTTTCCTAGTAGGATTCTAATATCCGATACCCATGCCCTATAAATAGGTGATCAATGCTCACAATTTATATAGAGTATTCAAGTATTCAAAGTGATTTTTGAGAGCAAAAATTCAGTCATATAATTGCCTACATTAGCCGAAAATTCTAAGTACCTTAAGGGCGATCCTAGTTGGTCAAGCTTAAGGCGGATCCGGACGTGCTGTGGACTATCTACGGAGGGACGACACTTGGAGTCCTAAAGACTTGTTCTTGTTCGGTTCGGGCGCAGCTAGGGAAGGCACGCAACAAAGTGTATGCATCTAAACTATGCTAAATGATTATGTGTAAATAATATGCTTTCCTGCCTTTATGGTTTTTCCGCATGATTTATGAATTGTCATATGTATCATAACCTAACAATAAGGTAATTATTATGTCTAGCATTTTATCTTACATGCCCGTTTATGTTATGTAACTATTATGTCCAGCATTTAAGCTTATATGCCCGTATGTGTGTTATGTATGATTATATGACTATTATGTGACTTAAGTGCTAAATGATATGATGTATGATTTAAAATATTATGAGTATTTTTATGATGATATGTTAACGTGCCGCAAGGAGAGAAAAGAGAGGAGAGAGAGAGAGTTCTGAATTTTCTTGTGAGGGTTTGATATGAGGTCTATTTATAGGTTTTCTCTCCCATGTGGGCTAGGTTAGGGTAATTTTGAGTTGGGCTTATTATCAGGCTCATTTAAGTTTACTCCTTGCAAGCTTTGTTGGGTTTGCCCAAGACAAAACGACCGGGCTTTAATTAAATTAAATTCGTTTTCGAAATACGACCCAACAAATCCCGATTAAAAAAATTCATTGAATTTATTTAATAAAATTTGGTTTTCGAAATAATTAATATTTAAATTAATTAAAAATAAAAATGCATTTAATTCTCGTTAAATGGAATTAATTTATAAAAATACTTTATAAATACAACAAAATTCTTTATAAATATAATAAAATATATTTATAATTATAGAAAAATACGAGGTATTACAGTCTACCCTCCTTAAAAGAAGTTTCGTCCCGAAACTTGGGCACGGAAATCACAACTTTAAAACTAGACTTGAGACTATTATGAGACTTTAGTGCGTTTTCTTTGTAAAAAGTTTTAGTTGTTGTATTCTTTAAGTAATTCAACATGACAATAAACAGTGAAACTTCACTGGAAACAACGATTCAAGCATATCTTAAAGGATAAATTAGGTAAATAAGGTAAACAGCGCGAAATTCTACCGCACTCTACCCCCCTTAAAGAAAACGAGTTACGGCCCCGTAACTCAACTAACCTCGGGAAAAAGCTCGGGATATTTCTTTCTCATTTCTTCCTCCGCTTCCACGGTAGCTTCCTCAGATTCTTGGTTAAACCACAACACTTTACAATCTTAACATCCTTAGACCGTGTACTACGCACTTTACTATCAAGGATTTTTACAGGTCTTTCCTCAAATGTCAAGCTTTGGTCTAACTCTATGGTCTCCAGTTGCAGTACATAAGACTTATCCGGGACATACTTTCTCAACTGAGATACATGAAACACATTGTGCACTCTATGCAAGTCCATGGGCAAGGCTAATCTATACGCTACCTTCCCTATCCGTTCTAGGATCTCATATGTGCCTATATACTTTGGGCTAAGCTTTCCTTTCTTCCCAAATCTCATCACACCTTTCATGGGTGAAACCTTAAGCAACACTTTGTCACTTATTTGGAACTCTTCATCCCTACGTTTTAAATCTGCGTAGCTCTTTTGGCGATCTTGCGCGGCTTGGATTTTGGATGAATCGTCCTAACCTGATTCATAGTGTCCTCAATCATTTGAGGACCTAGTACGACGGTTTCACTAATGTCACTCCACCATAGTGGACTTCTGCATTTTCGTCCATACAGGGCTTCGAATGGTGCCATTCCAATACTGGCATGATAGCTATTGTTGTATGAAAACTCAATTAGATCTAGTCTATCTTCCCATCCACCTTGAAAATCAATCACACAAGCTCTTAGCATATCCTCTAAGGTTTGAATAGTTCTTTCAGTTTGTCCATCTGTGGCTGGGTGGAACGTTGTACTCATTTTCAATGTGGTACCAAATTTCTTTTCCACACTTTTCCAGAAATTTGAAAGGAACCTAGAATCTCTATCTGATACGATATCCTTAGGAACTCCATGTAATCTCACTACATGTTTGATGTAAGCTTTGGCAAGTTGTTCCATTTCCCAAGTTTCTTTCATTGGTATGAACACTGCTAACTTAGTCAACCTATCCACCACTACCCAAATGGTGTCATTTCCACTTTTCGACTTGGGTAAACAAGTGACGAAGTCCATTGAGATACAGTCCCACTTCCAACTTGGAATCTCTAAAGGTTGGACCTTCCCTTGAGGTCTCCTATTCTCAATCTTAACTTTCTGACAAGTCAAACACCTTGCCACGAATTCAGCCACTTCATTTTTCATTCTTGGCCACCAATAGACTCGCTTTAGATCCTTATACAGCTTGTCACCTCCCGGGTGAACAGAATATGGTGTATTGTGACCTTCTCTCATCAACTTTTCCTTTAGTTCACTACACTTTTGAGGTACACACCATCGCCCTTTATACCTCAAGCTTCCATCCTCGTGGATCTTAAAATCAATCTCCTATCCTTGCGAAATCTTTTCCTTGATTCGCTCTAGCTTAACATCACCAGCCTGATTCTCCCTGATTTCATCAAACACCGACGACTGGATGGTTAAGGCATTCATCATACCCTCAAGACATTCTCCACTCACTATCTCTAAATTCAATTGCTGCATGTCCTTACACAGCTCGTTAGCAACTACTAACCATTCACACCATGACTTGATTTCCTACTCAAGGCATCTGAGACTACATTGGCTTTTCCCTCACGGTATTGAATATCCAGATCATAATCCTTGATTAACTTCAACCACCTTCGTTGGCGCATATTCAAATCCTTCTGTGTGAAAATGTACTTCAAACTCTTATGGTCCGTGAATATCCTACATTTCACACCATACAGATAGTGTCTCCATATCTTTAATGCAAACACTATGGCGGCTAACTCTAAATCATGGGTAGGGTAATTGGATTCATATGGCTTCAACTGCCTCGATGCATACGCAATCACCTTTTCGTTCTGCATCAACACACACCC